>NC_133120.1:27759456-30676067 GCF_033568475.1 Henckelia pumila | reverse complement strand
GAGGGTAGTGAAATTGTTAAAATAGTGGGAGTGAGATTCATAAAATAAATTTCGCCTATTTTATGTCTTAGTAAATTAATTAAACAATCACTGATTATTGTCTGTTTCTTTTCAGTATTTCATAAAGATGAATTCGCGCAATCCACTATTCTCTATTCTCGAACAAAATAAACTGACTGGCGCAAACTATACGGAATGGTTCCGTAAGTTGAAGATTGTTTTGACCTCGGAGAAGATGCTCTACGTGTTAGAAAAATCTCCCCCGAAGGAAGCACCAGCTGACATAAGTCCGGAAGAGTTGGACAAACTTGATACATGGTGAGACCATGATATCAAGGCCAAATGCTATATGCAAGCCTCGATGTCTGATGAACTCCAGAGGCGATTTGAGGATACCGTGAATGCTGCTGTTATTCACGTACAACTCAAGGAACTTTTTGGGGCTCAATCGAGAGCTGAAAGGTTCGCTACTGTAAAAGAGCTAATGACGTGTCGCATGCGTGAAGGGACTTCGGTCCGTGATCATGGGGTACGAGTGATTTGGCTCATACAGAAGTTGGTAACGCTTGATTTGGTGTTGGAGCATGAACTCAACGTGGACTTATTACTTCTCTCTCTTCCTTCTTTGTTTGACGGATTTGTGGTAAATTTCAATATGAACAAGATAGAGGCCTCCCTTGAAGAGATGGTCAATATGCTTGTAACATATGAAGCCACTTTAAAGAAGGATAAACCGGTTATCTTGGTGGGCTCCTCTTCCTCTACTAAGAAGGGGCCAAGTACAAAGGGTAAGAAACGTTCTGCCCCACCCAAGAAAACCGGACCCGAGAAGAAGATCAAGACAAATGCTTCAAACATGGAAAAGTCCAAGGATGTTTGCCATTACTGCAAGAAACCCGGTCATTGGAAACGTAACTGCAAGGAATATCTAGAGCAGTTGCGAACTGCGAAGGGTATGTTCTATATTGAAATAAATGTTTCACTTAATACTACTTCTTGGGTATTGGATACCGGATGTGGATCTCACATTTGCAATGATTTGCAGGTGATGACAAGAAGTCGCAAGCTTAGAATGGGTGAGACCCAGCTGAGGCTCGGAAATGGTTCTAGAGTTGAAGCCAAAGCTGTGGGAGACGTTTATTTAATTTTGCAGAACGATTTTAAGTTACTTTTGAGAGATGTTTTATTTGTTCCAGATTTGATTAAAAACATTATTTCTGTTTCTATGCTTGATAGAGATGGTTATTCTTGCAATTTTGTGAATGTGATTTGCAATATTTACAAGAATGAATGTTTGATTGGAAATGGACAACTTGAAAACGATCTATATAACTTAAAATTAAAAGACGTTCCAATAAATTATGTTGATAAACCGGTAACAACAAACAAAAGGAAAATCGATAGTCAAAACCCGGCAAACCTTTGGCATGCTAGGCTAGGTCATATTTCCTCAAGGAGGATGAACAAGCTAGTGGGAGAGGGCATGTTTGATATGTCTTATATTAACTATCTACCTACTTGTGAATCCTGCCTGAAAGGAAAAATGACTAAATCTCCTTTTAAGGGGAAACCTGAGCGTAGTCAAAATCTGTTGGATTTGATCCATACAGATGTTTGTGGTCCATTTAGAATTGGTACTCAATATGGCCACACCTACTTCATTACCTTTACTGATTATTATTCTAGGTATGGGTATTTATATTTAATGAAATATAAGTCTGAAGCATTTGAAAAGTTCAAAGAATTCAAGGCTGAAGTAGAAAACAAGCTAGGTAAAAGTATTAAAGCACTTCGATCGGATCGAGGTGGAGAATACTTAAGTACCGAGTTTTTGGACTATCTAAAAGAGAATGGGATTCTCTCTCAGTGGACTCCTCCTATGACACCTCAGCTAAATGGTGTATCGGAGCGTCGTAATCGAACTTTGTTGGACATGGTTCGATCTATGATGAGCTTCACTGAGCTTCCACCTTCGTTTTGGGGCTATGCACTTGAAACGGCGGTATTGTTGTTGAACAACGTCCACACCAAAGCATTGGACAAAACACCATACGAGTTATGGAATGGCAAAGCTCCTAAGTATTCGTACTTAAGGATTTGGGGATGTCCTGCTTACGTGAAGCAGACAGTGGGAGATAAGTTGGATAGTCGATCCACCTTATGTTATTTTGTAGGGTATCCGAAGAATTCAATCGGATATTATTTCTATCATCCTGCTGAAACAAAGGTGTTTGTTTCAAGGAATGCCACCTTCTTGGAGAAGGAGTTCTTATTGGATAAGAAAGGCGAGATGATGGAACTCGAAGAAATTCGAGAAGAACCCGAAATACAAAATAATGATCCTACACCTCAGGAACCATTGATGCACATGCCTATACCTAGAAGATCCGAGAGGACTTCTAGACCTCCTATTCGATATGGTCTTCTTCTTGAAGGGGATCAAGATGAACCCGATGTTGGATGTGATCCAAGAAACTTCAAGGAAGCAATTTCTGATGCGGATTCAAATTTATGGCTTGAAGCTATGCAGTCGGAAATAGATTGGATGCATACAAACCAAGTTTGTACTTTAGTAGATCCTCCCGATGGAATTGTTCCAATAGGGTGTAAATGGATCTATAAGAGAAAGCTTGGGCCTGATGGTAAGGTATTGACTTACAAGGCATGATTGGTGGCAAAAGGTTATACTCAAAGACAAGGAGTTGACTATGATGAAACCTTTTCACCAGTTGCAATGTTCAAGTACATAAGAATCCTTATTGCCATAGCTGCTTGGTATGACTATGAGATATGGCAAATGGATGTGAAGACTGCATTTCTTTATGGAAACATTAAGGAAGAGATCTATATGACGCAGCCTGAGGGATACACATCCATGGGAAGCGAGCATAAGGTATGCAAGCTTCAGAGATCGATCTATGGTCTCAAACAAGCATCAAGAAGTTGGAACCAGAAATTTGATGAAACAATAAAGGATTCTGGTTTCATCAAGAACCCGGAGGAACCGTGCGTGTACAAGAAAGTAGTTAAGGATGCTGTGACATTCTTAGTACTTTATGTTGATGACATCCTACTCATTGGGAATGACATAGGGATGTTGCAGTCAACAAAGATATGGTTATCAGGTAGATTCTCGATGAAGGATTTAGGTGAGGCATCCTATATTCTAGGGATACAGATCTATAGAGATAGATCAAAGAGAATGATAGGACTTACTCAAGCTACTTACATCGAAACCATATTGAAAAGGTTTTCAATGGATGGGTCCAAGAGAGGACATCTACCTATGTGTTATGGAGTTTCTCTATCCAAGTCTATGTGTCCCAAGACTGATGAAGAGATAGAGAAAATGACACATGTACCATATGCGTCAGCAATTGGTAGTATCATGTATGGGATGATATCTACTAGACCGGATGTAGCATTTGCTCTGAGTGTCACGAGCAGATATCAAGCTAATCCCGGTCAAATGCATTGGAAAGCCGTGAGGAACATTCTTAAGTACTTACGAAAGACTAAGAATATGTTCATGGTATATGGAGGAAGAGAACTGAAATTGGAAGCCTATACCGACTCTAGCTTCCAAAGTGACGTGGATGACTCGAAGTCAACCTCTGGATTTGTGTTCATGCTCAATGGTGGTGCTGTCTCTTGGAAGAGTTCCAATCTGGACACCACAGCGGATTCCACCACTGAGGCAGAATACATTGCGGCATCAGCTGCTGCTAAAGAGGCCGTTTGGATGAGGAATTTCGTCCAAGAGTTGGGCATCATTCCTGAAGTTGTTGGTCCAGTCCCGGTGTACTGTGACAACACGGGTGCCGTTGCTTAGGCAAAGGAACCAAGGTCTCATCAAAGATCCAAATACGTACTGAGGAAATACCACATCATCCGGGAGATCGTGGAAAGAAGAGACATCACTGTCGAGAGAGTGGCCTCTGCAGACAATATCGCTGATCCACTTACTAAGCCCTTGCCAGGACCATTATTTGACAAACATCGCGAAGCAATGGGTCTACATAGTATGACTAGTTGGCTTTAGGGCAAGTGGGAGATTGAAAGAGTGGGTGCCCGGTGAGCCAACTTGTGGCTAAGGGCTTTGATGACTCTTTGTATAAACAATCTTTTGTTTAATATAATTTACACTTTTATTAATGGCAATGACTTTATCTTTCTTCATATTGTTATATTGTGATATACTATTGTTGTTTTGATAAAGACCTTGAATATACTATAGTGTTTGTAAGATGTGGTAGTATATGGGGATGTCTATCATGAAACACATCTTATAGTCACTGTATATTCTAAATGGTTCCTAGTCGATTGAGCCGTCCGTTAATAAGGATAAGGATCGCTCGAGATTGAGACTAGCATTTGCGATGCCGAGTACCACGTTTCATTCGTATGGAACATAGAGATGTTCAAAGCATGCTAATGGATATTCATACGATGAATGATCGAACTACCCTATCCGGACTTTCCAAGTGGTTATCACTTATCGAGTGGATAAAGTCCGCGGTTTTGGTTGTACACCATTAGTCCTTACTACTTGAAACATCATTGAGACTCTATATGCTAGTACTGTGCTTTGACTCATTTACCGACTCTATTGGGGTCATCAGGTGTCGGGATTGGGTACAGTTACGACACGTATAGGAGTCGATGCTTTGTTGTCAAGGATTCACCACATACTTGCGAGTGTGGATATCCTATGCAATCTGAGTAGATATTAGTGTGACGAATCTCTGGCCAGAGTACATGATGTGTTTTAAGAAATGGTTTCTTAGTAGCACATGCGATGTCACTATTTGATCTTCAAGATGTATTGCATAGTTATCGAATCTCGAACGACTCTCGATTTACCAATGGTTGTTGATTCGATCGGGATATATGGATGAAGGGACCGTACTGTATGCTAACCAAAATCTATTGGTTCTTGCAGGCACTATCAGTGATACCTAGGGAATCATGGGGCGATGTTGCTAGGCGCTCTTACCATGATTCGATGGGCAAGTCGAAAATCGTTGTTCCGAGTCACAAGGAGTTGTGAGCCCACGGCTAGCTGTATCCCTGAACCATTGAGGGTCACACAGAGTAATGGATTTTTAATCCCCGTTGAGATAGTTAAATTTAAAGAGTTAAATTTAATGAACAAAGATGTGGGACTTCTTATTTAAGAGTAGAGGAGTAAGATTTCCTAAAATGACATAGGGATGGACATTTTTGGAAATCACTGAATTCGGATTCAGAAAATTTATCTTGACTTTAAAAGGTGCAGAAATGGTTTCTGTGCACATTGGTGAAATCGGTTTATCAATCAGAGTTATGATGAATTTTATATTAATTTCTGAACATGCGGGCTTTGCTTGTCAGGCTTGAACTTATAACTAATGGGCCCTAAGCTGTTAGCAGCCCACATTATAAATAAGTTATTGCAGTACAGAAATTAGACAACAGAGGTCACAAAATATTTTCGAAAACCCTAGCTGTGTTTTCTCTAAGTGGCCGCCCCCCTCCCTCTCTGCTCGGGAAAATCCAGCCTGTGAATTTTGAATTTGCAGTCTGGTTTAACGGATCAAATTCGTTAATTCTCTTCGTAGAAACTTCTGATAGATTTTCTAGTGCAATCTATCAGAGGGATTAAATCTCTGTTCGTGGACCTGATTGAAGAATTGTTCGTCCATCAGTTTCTGGGATATACAACAAGAGCAGAGTAATCTGTTGGTTTCCATTATCTCGTTTCGAGATTGGAGGTAAAAATTTAATTGTGATTTGATTTTTACACACACAATTTAATCGTAAAGTTTTGATACCCATTATGGAATCGTTCCATATAAAATTTTAAAACTTTCGCTGCACCGGGTATCAATTCTGATTTATCTGATCGCCGTATTTTCCAACAGGCTCGACATGAATGCATATAGAAAACACAAAGCATTAAACCATAATTCAAATAATAACAAGAGTTCAATCAATAAATTCAAGTTCTCCACTCTAGAAAAAGTATTGATGCAAGTATGTGATTTAAGGGAAACTCAAGAACCATCTGTCTTTAGTGTTTTATCCTGCTTAAAAGACGTCTTCTTGTACCTTTCGATTCAAAAACTCTAACTCTGGATACGCTACAAAAAGAGACTATATCAAAATCCATAAAATCACTAAAACAAACGCTCAAGGTAAACTTTTTACCGCTCTTCGTCTAACTCTTCGACGATCGACTTCTACTAACTCTGGGCTCAACAAACTTCAAACCAATCTGTACGGACGAAATAAAAGATCAACAATGACAATCAAACCCAACCAACATGGTTCAATCAATTCAAATCAAACGATAACCCAAAACTGAAACTGGCGGCATAATGGCTATATTCTGATCAAACCGGAAATACAGACAGCAGTATAGCATCGCAATCAACTCAAACCAATACCAAAACAACAATATCGATTTAAAACCAACACATCATAAAACTCCACTTTTTGAAATATTCTACAAAAATCATAACAATTCCGAACGACGCTCTATTTCCGATCCGAATGAGAATAAACAATAAAAACTAGTCCAAGAACATCATAATCGAAACTCATTCGATTCTAACAACATCCAGAAAATGAAGTATAATTGATCGGAGAAATACTTATGATAGAATGAAGCTCTCGCTGCCAGGATCGCTAAACTGAATTCGGATTAAAATTCTACCGGACGGATCGATCAAAACAAGAAATCACAATGCTTGAAGTCACGTTTGGGCTCTTCAATGGAGGATGAGACGTGTTGGAGGAGATTAAGAAGTGAAGGAGAAGTCAAACGAGTTGAGATATTATAACAAATCCCCTTTTTTCATTTCAGTCCCTAAAAATTCCAAAAATTGCAAAATAGACCCCGATCAAAATCAAATCGATCCCCGAATTCTATAATCTCCGATTATCTCAAATAAACTCAATTAAGATAAATTTGGTGCATTGCAATTCTCCCCCTCTAAGAAGAGATTTCTTCCTCGAAATCAATAAGAATCAATCACATAAGATAGAATAAAGAACCTAAGACAGAAAGAACAACTAACGTCATCTGAATAACTCTGGAAACCTCTATCTCATATCAGACTCTGTCCCCCAAGTCGCCTCTTCGACTTTGTGAAGGCTCCACTGAACTTTCATCAAAGGAATCGACTTGGTTCTGAGATGCTTCTCATTTCGGTCAAGGATCTGAATCAGTCGTTCAAAGTAGCTTAGAGTCTTGTCAAGCTCGGATTCTTCAGGCTGAAGAATATGAGAAGGATCTGGATGATATTTCCGCAACATAGAGAAGTGAAAAACATCGTGAATACCAGTTAAAGATGGAGGAAGTGCAAGTCTATAGGCAAGATCGCCTAACTTCTTGAGAATCTCATACGTCTTGGAGATAACTTCCCTCTCTTTCCAAATCTGACAGAGCCTCTGAAAGGAGAATTTTCAAGAATACTCGGTCTCCCTGATCGAAACTCAGAGGTTTACGTCTGATATTTGCATACTTCGCCTATCTATCCTGAGATGACTTTATTCTCGTCTGAATAATCTTTACTTGCTCTGCCATATCTCGAAGCATATCCGGTCCCAAATCAGGTGACTCGGACTCATCGTCCCAAAACAAAGGAGATCGGCACTTTTTATCGTACAAAGCCTCAAAAGGTGCCATACCGATACTCGCTTGATAACTGTTGTTGAAAGAAAACTCGACAAGAGGCAAAGAATCTTGCCAACTAGTGCCAAAGTCTATCACTACTGCTCGTAGCATATCCTCTATAGTCTGGATAGTCCGCTCTAACTGTCCGTCGGTCTGAGGGTGATATGTTGTACTCAGATGCAATCGAGTACCAAGTATAACTTGAAGACTGTGCCAAAAGTGTGAAGTGAATCTAGGGTCTCGGTCTGAAACTATCGACTTTGGCACACCATGCAATCTCACAATGTTGCTAACATACAACTCAATCATCTGATCGTGACGATACGTCATCCTGTATGAAATAAATCAAGCAGACTTTGTCAATCTGTCGATCACTACCCAAATAGCATCGCACCCTCAAACAGATCGCGGTAGCTTCATGATGAAATCCATCAAAATGTGATCCCACTTCCATTTAGGAACAGCTAAACTGTGAAACAGACCACCCGATCTCTTCCTCTCTGCTTTCACCTGCTGACAGTTCAAACATCGGGATACAAATATTGTAACATCGCTCTTCATCTTCTTCCACCAGAACTGATTCTTCAAATCGTTATACATATTCCGGCCACCTGGATGAACACTGAACCGACTGCAATGTGCCTCTAGAAGAATACGTCGTATCAGCTCAGAAATATCATGCACAACAATACGGTTATTCACAAACAAAACATCATCCCTGACCTAAAATTCAAACTGATGTCCAGATCTGACTTTCTCTACCGAATTCTGAATGCTCGGATCAGACTTATGTGCTTCTTTGATCATCACAAATAAATTTGGCTCGGCTTGAATATCAAACACTCCGATAGTCCTCCTATCTGTTTCAAACTCCAAACCAAAAGTTCAACAGTCTTCGATCAACAGAGAAACACCGATAGTAGAAATAGAAAAGGGACAAAGCTTTCGGCTTAAAGCATCTGCAGCTGCATTTGACTTTCCCGGGTAGTATTTGATTTCACAATTGAAATCATTCAACAAATCTAACCATCTCCTCTGCCTCATATTCAGTTCTGCCTATGAAAACAAATACTTAAGGCTCTTATGATCAGAAAAGATCTCGAAAGACTCACCATAAAGATAGTGACACCAGATCTTCAAAGAAAATACGATCGTAGCGAGTTCAAGATCATGAACCGGATAACGAGTCTCTTGCGGCTTCAGATGCTTTGATGCATAAGCTATCACATGCTTTCTCTACATAAGAATACATCCCAAACCTCGATGGGAAGCATCACAATAAACGGTAAAACCTCCAGTACCTGATGGAATAGATAGAATCGGAGCACTGGTCAGTCTCTTGTTCAGATCAACAAAAGTAGCCTCACAATCTGCAGTCCAGATAAAAGACGCATTCTTTTGAGTCAGCTGGGTAATTGGCTTTGCATTAGATGAGTATCCCTTGATGAATCGGCGATAATAACCAGATAAACCCATAAAGATTCGGATCTCAGGCACTGATGTCGGTCTAGGCCAATTCATAACTGCTTCAATCTTGCTGGGATCGAAAGAAATCCCATCTCCGGAAATAATATGACCGAGAAAGAAAACTCGATCCAACCAGAACTCACACTTAGATAGCTTGGCAAACAACTGTTCAACCCGCAAAATCTGCAAGACGGTCCTTAAATGCTCTGCATGATCAGTATGGTTCTTTGAATAGATAAGAATATCATTGATGAAGATAATAACAAACGCATCCAAATAGCGCTAAAAGATACGGTTCATCAAACCCATAAAAACCACTGGAGCATTATTCAAACCGAACGACATGAATATAAACTCAAAATGACCATACCTTGTTCTGAAGGTGGTCTTAGGAACATCTTCCTCACGCACTCTCAGCTGATGATAACCCGATCTCAGATCAATCTTTGAATAGATAGAAGAACCCTTCAGTTGATCAAAAAGGTCATCTATTCGGGGTAAAGGATAACTGTTCTTTACCGTCGCTTGATTCAGCTGACGGTAATCGATACAGAGCCGCATAGAACTATCCTTCTTCCGCACAAAGAGAACATGAGCACCCCAAGGCGACACACTAGGTCTGATGTATCCCTTGGCAATCAAATCCTCGAGCTGTTCTTTTAATTCTCTCAATTCAATCGGTGCCATGCGATAAGGAGCTTTGAAAATCGGTTGAGTACCTGACAATAAATCAATGCTGAATTTTATCTCTCAAATAGGTGGCAATCCAGGAATCTCATTTGGAAATACGTCAGCAAATTCTCTAACCACTGGTATATCAACCAATTCTGGGCTAGATTCCAGGACATCCACTACATAGATCAAGAGTCCCTCTGCTTCTTTCTGTAGCAAACGAGTCATCGATAAAACAGAAATTAAAGGAATTCTGGATAGAGAACTCTTACCGAAAAATTTCCACTCCTCTGCCATCTCCGGTCTAAAATGGACTACTTTTTGAAAACAGTCAACGGTAGCCCTGTACTTGGTCAAAACATCTATACCGATAATACAGTCAAAATCTGAAAACCCAAGCACAATATAATTGAAAATTATCACGTTACCTTCGAAACAAAGTTCACAATTCCTAACCAATCTTACGGACACAATTCCCCCACCCAAAGGTGAAGTAACAGCTACTACAACAGGCAAAGGCTCACAAGGCAAGGCATGCATCAAAACAAATTTCTCAGATATAAAAGAGTGAGACGCACCCGTATCAATCAATACATGTGCAGAATAACCTAAAATCGAATAGTTACCTGCTATAACATTGTCAGGTGCAGCCTGATCCTGATCCTTAGTCAGAGCAAAGACTTGTTCCTGATGTCTCGGAGGCTGGTTCGCACTTGGGTTACCTCCATGTCTATTCTGTTGCTGAGGCTGGAAGGAGTGAACCGCATAAGTCTGCATCTCAGGCTTAGCTGTAGGTCTAGAAGAACTCCCACTCTGAGCTTGTTCATTACCTTGTTGAGGACACACCTTAGCAAAGTGTCCTGGCTGTTGACAGATATTGCAGTTCCCGAAAACTCCTACACACTGCTCTTGGGAGTGTCTACCTCCACACTTGTTGCAGAACATAGATGAAAATCCAGAACTTTGTCCTGAACCGAACTTCTTGGAGCAACTGGAGCTAGAAGAACTGTTCCCTGGCTTCTTGAACTATTTCCCCTTTTCTCTAAAGTGATCCCTTCTGTTACCTCCACTACTTCCTCCTTCATACCTCGGTGGTTTGTTCTGATACTGCGATGGTTGATTCTGATACTAAAACGGTTGGTTCTGAGACTGTATCGGCTGCTGAGGGACAAAAGGAGCTCCTCTCTGTCTCATCAAACCTGCTTCAGCTCTTTTTGCATGATTCATGGCATCCGCAAAATTATAAGGCTTAGTAGTTTTACCAATGTGAAGATCTCAGGGTTCAAACCATTAATGAACTGATCGGTTTTTTCTTCTTCGTTATCGGCAAAGTGTGGTGCAAACTTCAGCAAGCTATCAATCTTAGACACATACTCTTCAATATCCTTTCTATAAGACACTGGAAAGAAACGCTTATAGAATTCTGTCTTGAACAAACTCCATGAGAAAACTGTACCTCGATTCTCAAGAGCCCTCTTCATCGAAATCCATCAGCTCTTAGCAACACCCTACAGCTGATGAATCCCTAACCTGATTCGGTGGTCATCTGAATAGTAGAGAGAATCGAACAACTGATCTATGTCCTCTAGCCAACTCTCACAGTCAATACCATTCTGAGAACCTTTCAAGGTTGGCAGATTAAACGACTGAAACCTCTTCAGTAAGGTTTCCATAGGTGTTTCTGTGGCGTCCATCTGATCAATTTCGGTACTAGCTTGTTTGTTCGAAGGAGTAACTGGCGGTGGGTTTTTGTTAATTACTCGACGAGGACCCATCTAATAATAAAAGGGTTAGGACACAAGATATCTCAATCTCTACAATTCGGTGCCCTTCAACCTCTTAGGAATTTGGAAACAAGTCGATAAACAAAACGTTATATCTTAAGTAGTCCATGCTTTATAAATTAAAGCACATAATCATGTAATTCAAATAATTCTCAAATAATAAAGCATGCTCGCATGAAATTCAAACAATCAATTAAATAAATCAATCACATGCGAGAAGCCAGTATAAGCGGACTCGATCTACCCCGCTCACTTCTAGTTCAACCAAGAACTTATCTCTCTGATAACACTTATTGTGAGACCTCGGTTCTAAACATCTAATCTTGGATTAAATAATAATTAAGCATACAATATCCAAGATTGAAAGACAATAAATAAAAAAAACTTTCTTTTGGACAGAGCCTCGCTCGAGCGGTAAAGAACGCCCGCTCGAGCGAGCAAAACTCTGCCCGCCTTCTTGAAGACCGCCCGCTCGATTGGTTAAACTCAACCGATGGAGCGGGCAAAACTCTGTTTTAAAAACAAGGAGGCTACAGACAATCTCGCTCGATCTGTCAAACTCCACCGATCGATCGAGCGAGCGAGGGCAACTCTGAATCAATTTCCAGAAATAAACTCACCAAACTTCAACTTCATAAATCCATTCAATACGTAATGAGGTACAAAATACATGCAAAAATAGCATACAAACCCCAATACTCGCATAAACAATACAACATAATCCACAAAGTTCGAGTTCTCAACATGCTTCAAAACATAAACTAGATTGACATGCTGTTCGACTTCTAAAACGAGTCCCACTTCTATTCAGGGGCGGCTCCAGTAAGGGGCAAGGGGGGGGGCCCAAAATTTTTTTAATAAAATTATTATAATATTCTTAAATTTAAAATAAAATTATAATTATGAACATAAATTTGGAACCAAACACAAAAATACAATAGAGACTAAAAAAATTAAGTTAAGTTTCATTGTTAATGTGTGCAAAGTGACACGAAAATTTGTGATTTATAGTCTTTAAAAAATTGAAGTCCAGACAATAAGTTTTTAAACCTATACACAACTGAGTTTTAAGGTTTTTAAAACTAAAAACAAATTGTTGAAGCAAGAATCGTTAGCTTATATGTTTCTGAGTTTGACTCTGATTTTATCAGTCGCAACAACTGTAGTGAAGAAAAAAAGTTTTCTGTGAAAATTATTACGAATATTAATTACTTATACTGAAAAATATATATTATGTAGTTTGTCGAATGAATTTATTATTATTAATTATTTTTAGAAAAAATTCATGTCATAAACGGTAAATTGTAAGTTAAATTTGAAATCTAACAATATTATTTAAATTTCAGTACTATATTTAACTGTTGTTATGTGATGATAGTATATATATATTTGTGATCATTAGTTATGTCCGGCTGCCCCCCCCCCCCCCCCTTGATAAAATTCCTAGATCCGCCCCTGCTTCTATTCCTTGATCTCGATGCTAACCAAGTCTCCTCTGACTCGATCATGTCCCACCTGTTGCCAAGTACACATAAAAAATAAATCAACAATCGGATAACTCCTTTGAGAATAGTATTCCTAGTAAAAGCAACATAACATGCAATAACAAGTAATATCTCAATAACATGATATAAAGACAACATATTCAATGTTAATACGAATGAAATGCATGTCTTTAAAACCGGGATATCAACTCTGATAATCAAGGAATTTATGCTATGTCTTGGGATCCCGAGGATGAGATCACATAACAACTCACCGACTCTCCTGATCGAGGTGGAGTCACGTATCTCCATCCTCTAGACTTTGGTGCGACTACAAGGAGTATGCTGACACTAGGTGAACTTTTACAACCCAAGCCACTCGATTATAGCCCCCAAATCGTCTAACAAAAAGGACGTACAACCCGCTGAAATCAAAGATTTAGGCTTGAGATGAATGCATATAGAAAACAAAAAGCATTAAACCATAATTCAAATAATAACAAGAGTTCAATCATAAAATACAAGTTCCCCACTCTAGAACAAGTATTGATGCAAGTATGTGATTTAAGGGAAACTCAAGAACCATCTGTCTTGAGTGTTCTATCCCGCTTAAACGATGTCTGCTTGTATCTTTCGATTCAAAAACTCCAACTCTAGATACACTATAAAAAGAGATTATATCAAAATCCAAACAATCACTAAAACAAACGCTCAAGGTAAACTCTTTACCGCTCTTCGTCTAACTCTTCGACGATCCATTTCTGCTAACTCTGGGCTCAACAAACTTCAAACCAATTTGTACGGAGGCAATAGAAGATCAACAATGACAATCAAACCCAACCAACACAGTTCAATCAATTCAAATCAAACGATAACCCAAAACTCAAACCGGCGGCATAACGACTATATTCTGATCAAACCAAAAACACAGACAGCAGTATAGCATCACAATCAACTCAAAACAATACCAAAACAACAATATTGATTCAAAACCAAAACATCACAAAACTCCACTTTTCGAAATATATATGCTACAAAAATCATAATAATTCCAAACGACGCTCTATTTACGATCCGATTGAGAATAAACGATATGAACTAATTCAAGAACATCATACTCGAAACTCATTCGATTCTAGAAAAATCCGGAAAATGAAGTATAATTGATCAGAGAAATACTTACGATAGAACGAAGTTCTTGCGGCCGGGATCACTAAACTGACTTTGGATTAAAATTCTATCGGACGGATCGATCAAAATGAGAAATCACAAAGCTTGAAGTCACGTTTGGGCTCTTCAATGCAGGATGAGGCTTGTTGGAGGAGATGAAGAAGTCAAGAATAAGTCAAACTAGTTGAGATATAATAACAAATTCCCGTTTTGCATTTCAGTCCCTGAAAATTCCAAAAATTGCAAAATAGACCCTTCAAAATCAAATCGATCCTCGAATTCTATCATCTCCGATTATCTTAAATAAACTCAATTAAGATAGATTTGGGGCGTTACAGATGTAGTCTCTAAGGGAGAAGTGAAACTAGAGAAGATCAGGACTGAAGATAATCTGATTGTTGCAATGACCAAAGCACTACCTGTCAAGTTCAAAAATTGTTTAGAACTGATTGGGATAGTGGAAGGGCCATTAACAGGAGGAAACTGAAGAAGGGGAAATGTGGAGCCATCTTTGAGACAAGGTGGGGATTTGTTGAAACTGAAGTGTTTGCAAAGCTAGCTGGTTTCAGTTCAGGGGACCAAAACTGGAGTGAGGAATCAAGACTATAAGTGGAAACTGAATGTTGAGTCTAAATAAAGTCACACGCTCACCTGGACACTAAGAAAATTGATGGATCACCTGAGGAAACTCTCAAATGGAGACGGAAGCTCGAGTCGAATGTACCAGTCGGGGAAGATAAAGCTGGAGTCAGTTGAGAATGAAGTCGATCTTATCTACGCAACTGGATGGTCAACTGGCCAGTGGCCATTCAGTCGTCCAGTTTGTTAGTTTTTTAGAGAAACTGTTAGGTGGTTACGGAGTCAGTTACACGGTTACATCAGTCTCCTATATATACATCAGTTAGCTGGGTGTAGATTAGTTTGGCAAGTGAAAGAATGAGATCAAGATAGGTCATACGTACATGCACAGATACTGAGGGAAGATCAAAGGCTTCTTAAACTTTGAGTTCAATGAGATTTGTGTGGAGTTCTTGAGTTGTAAGCTCAATTTTAAAAATCAGTTTAGTTTCTTAATAAGATTGACTCTGCCCGTGGACATAGGCACTTTTGTGGCCGAACCATTGAAAAATTTGTGTTCTTTAATTTCTGAATTTTTCATTATTGTGTTGTGTGAATTACAAAAAATTGATCAGTTCAGTTTTGAAGGTGATTTAATTAATTTCATTGAATACTTGTCAGTCAATCATAACAAGGAGAGAATTTATGTTTAGTAACCAGAGAGGTAATATAGCATAAGCGTCCAAATACTTTTATATGATAAAAAGAAGGTGGCATACACAATAGTGCTTCAAAGGGTATTTTATTATGAAGAAGTGGAGTAGGAGTTTGATTGATTAGGTATACAAATGTTAATACGCAATCACCCAAATTTTGAGTGGAAGAGAAGAATGGAATCTCAAAGATCTAGCTATCTCTAGAAAGTTTCTATGTTTTCTTTCAACTACCATGTTTTGTGGAGGTGTGTATGCAAATTAACCTTCATGAAAATGCCAAGAGAAGAAAGCAAAGAACTACACTCAGTTTCGAAGAAATCTGAGGCATTATCAGTTTTAATTGTCTTAAAATTGAAGTGAAATTATGTTTGAACCATGACAGAAAAATTCTTAATTATTTCAAGTATATCTAACTTAGATTGCATTAGATAAGTCCAAGTTCCTCAAAAAAAAATTGGTTAAGAAATAACGCTCTCCATTATATGTGCGAACTCTAAAAGGGCCCCAAATATCCATATATAACAAAACAAAATAATGTAATGCTCGAGACAAAGTGGCTTTAGGAAACATTGATTTGGTTTGTTTTGATAATGACAAGCATTACAGTTATGTAAAGACTCTGTTCTAACAATAAAAAGCAACATGAACGTTCTAGAAATTGACATATGTCCTAAACATGATGTCATACATAATTGCGAATCGAATTACAAGAAACATTAATAAGAGGAAATAACGGGGATGTGTGGCTGACCGCAAACCAAGATGTCTTCACTAAAAAATGGATTGATCCTACACTATTGATTTGGACATGATCACCATTTGGGAATCTCACTTAACTAGATGTTCAAGGTAGTGATCTGGCACTTTGAAGCGACAAAATATTAACAGTAATGTGTTCATTTGCCCCTGTATCTAGTATCCAATTTGCCTTTCCATGAATAAGTAAATTACCTGCCATGTTAGCAATGTGATATCCTGAGGCTTCAAAGTATTCTGTCCCAACATCTTCAATATTTATGCATATTAGGTAGGGGTAAATATATAATCGGAGCATTCTACCTTAGAAGCTTCATCATGACAACCTTCCACCACATTTACATCTGGTTGGCCCTTTCTCATCTTATTGAAATCTCTTTATTGTTTCTTTGATCATTCTTAGGATTCTATGGTTTGTATAGCCGATGTCTAGAAGGAAATCCAACAAGCTTATAACAATAAGCCTTAGTATGTTCTAGTCCATGATAGTGATTACATCGAAGGTCATCCTTCTTTAACTCAGTAACCTTATTTTGCACAGAGTAAAAAACAGAAGCAGGAGCCTCAATAGAAGCCAAGGATCGATTTGATTCTTCTTGAGAAATCATAGAAAAAGCTTGACTAATAGTAGGCAAAGGCGTCATCATCAAAATATGACTTCTCACATGCATAAAACTATCACTAAAACCCATCAAAAACTACAATAATTTTAAACACTACAAGAAAAACGGCTAAAGACAACGGATTTTATCCGTTGTCGTAGGCTGCAGAAAACCGTTGTACTTTTCAGTGTTGTTGAAAGTGCGCCCTACGACAACGGATAAAATCCGTTGTCGTAGGTATCAAAGACAACGGATTTTATCCGTTGTCGTATCTATTTACGACAACGGATTTTATCCGTTTTCGTATCTCTCAACGAAAACGGATTTTATCCGTTGTCTTTTAACAAACTTTTAACAACATTGAAACATACAACAGTTTTAAAATGACAAAGACAACGGATAAAATCCGTTGTCGTTTCTCAAATAAAAAACAAAAAATAATTTAATATACAAATTTTTAATATTATAAATAAATGAAAATTTAAAATTTCCAAAATTAAATTTAATATATATTTTTCAATATTACAAATCAATCAAAACTCTAATTCTAATTCAATCTACACTATAAAATAGAGCAAGGAACTAATTTATATAAATTAACTTGGATCACTCGTTTCAGCAACATCCACTTGTATCTCCTGCAACAATTCAAAACAAAATTACAACATTAAATGCAAATGTTCAAGAAGTATATGCGGCAAGCAGTTACAATATACAAATTACTTCGTCAGCTTGATATAGTCAACATAGGCACATCTGAATCCTTCCAAGAATCTGAAAATATTGTTCAGAAAAAATCACCATTAAAAGTAATAAGTCATATTAATCATGGTCATTCTGTTCAAAATCTAAATTTCCTAACATCACACACTCATTAGACAAGCCACAAACAACACTTAATTACCATGTGAAGAATATTTTCGTTAGAAAATATGCTTAGTAGACACGCAGACACAAAAAAATCAACTAAATTCCTTTTATATGAAATAAATAACAGACACTTCTTGACAAGCTCAAATATCTCTATCTCTCTCACAAGAACAATACTACCCAAGCTAACACATTTAATAGCTTACTTTTTTCAGTAGCCAAAATATAGCAATCCTATAGTTAAATAGCACCTCAAAAAAGGAAGAAGTTCTAATCTACATCACAAGAAAAAATCAGAAATAAAAACATACTTTTTTCCAAAAAAAATGGAGAGTGAAAACTTCATACCTTGGTTTACCAAGCACATCTTTCAAATCAGATATCAAGGATTCCTTTTGCTGTAGTAAGATGAATTTTTCCAGTGCATCTCTAGAATTAATTGCCCAAGTAATGAGAAGAGACTGTAGCTTAGTTCAGCTGTGCATGCACAATAAAATTACTTGGGAAAAAAATACCATTAAAAAATTATTCCAAAATCATTCACGACAACAACATGATGATGATGGTGGAGACTCGAAACACAGTAATGCTGAGAATAAACACTTTTGATAGATTTCCGACGTCTAAGTTTCTTCTCCTCTTCAGATTTGCATCTTTCATATACACTTTCTTAAATTATATTCTTCTGCTGATTGTTATTTCATGCCACAAGTGGTGACATATTATTTCATCTCGGCTGAGATTCAAATTTCAATCGAATTTCAATGCCCTCTTTTTCTTCTTCATGATTGCAAATATAAGACTGCAATTAGAGTGTTAAAAGAAACTTCAGCGTGAAACAATATATTTTACCTCGATGTCATTCACACATGCACCCTTGCACAAATAATTGTACATACCCATTCTTGTAAAGCATAAACAAACAGGATGAAAAGCTATTTTTTGGAGGATGGAGAGCCCATGCTTTGTTTCTCTTCCCTACTGGCTACTATGGCATTTACTAAGAAAGTTAGTGGCATTTACTAAAATATATTAAAAGAAATGTACATACCTGGAACGAAGCGTAATGGCATACTGCGGCTTTCATGTGGACGTCCCTGAAACCATGGCCAGAAGCAGAACAATCGGTTAATATATATCTCTTAATATAGATAGATAAAAATATCAAACTGGATTTATCATTGTTGTTGTTATTTAAAGAGAAACACTGTCAAATTGTTTCTTTTTCAGGCACAAATGTATATATTGTTATTCCTTCAATACACAATTGCATCATAGGATAAGGAGGATTTTTTTTTTTGTTCATGAAAAAATGATTTTTTTCACTCCAGCGATGGATTTGCAGAATGTGTAAACTGTGGATATTTTCCTCAAATATAATACCCCTAATTTTTGTGTGTTAAAAAAAATTTAGGACACAAAAGGTTGCACCTGGGCTGTCGTGCTTTCTAGGCATGTAGTTCAGCTGAAGTCTGCACTTTGTCATGGAGGCATGATCCTCTTCGATGCTCGAGCACTTGGGGTATCTCTGGAATCAGGGTGTTCTAACTTGAACATGGAGAGCCTACAATCCCAGGCTTGCCTGCGACAACAATGACGATGTGACCCATTTTTTGTAGCTATATTTTGCCAAATTTTTGCCTATCGCCTGCTCTAGATATTTGAGGGATATAAGAGACATGAGAGGAAAAGAAAACATTTCCTGGTTTTATGAATGGTGTGCAGGCATGACTCATTTGCATGAAGCACAAAGAATCACTTGTTGTCTCTCACCCCATTTTTCCTTCCTAATGATTCCTAATGAAATATTATGTACAAATCCACCGTATAGAAATAGCCAAATGGTTAATAACAAAGTCCCAAAAATACCAGCAAATAGATAAGACACGTACAACTAACATACCAAGTTTACAAGCAACCTGAAAAACCTTTGTGAGTGTAAAATCAAAGGTTTTTATATTTCCATTCATTTGCCCGGGTTTGTATCAGAACGTTGGCCTTGATCTCATTTGAATCATTATTTGCTTTCCGTAATTAGATACTCACAAGCAATGAACAAAGAGAAAGAAATTTTTATGGAAGCAGACTGACAAGTGATAAAAAAAAGCACTTAGAAAAGCTACCATGGGAAAATCCGTGGTTTCATACGCAACAAATAACTACACTTATCTACGTTGCAATTTGGATAACAACACGACAACAATATCCAAGGTCTACTTTGTTCCCAGTTTCGTGGCATACCTGTTCATGCTTTACATGGATTGGATATTTCCTGATTAGAGTGGCCTAAAGGATTTGAGTGCCCCTGATTTACTATAAAGTCTTTTTCCCTGCCACTAAAAAATAAACAAAAAGAAAAACTTAAAAAAAGCAAAAAAAGTTTCAATTATCAGTATTTCTTTTTTCGTCCTCTAATATATATATATTAATAAATTCGGACATGAAAACTATATGCACTGATTTTGGATTGTGAGATCATCCACGAGTGGATCATCACAATTTTCACACACGTACACTATCACAAATTCAGTTCACTTTAAAAATAACGTGACAACCACAACACTGCACTTCTATCACCAGATCGACTAAAATTACACTCAGACCTAAAGATGACAATATAATAAAAGGTAAAAACATGGAAAAAAGAAAAACAATGAAATCTCTCCATGAACTATCAAAAGATGTATCCATGAACCTCGAATTCCTCCTCATCATCCTTCCATCTAGCACTGTATTCGAATTGATCATTTAGAAACAAAGTTAGAGACACACCCAAGATAAATAATTTTTACTGCCTCTTTTGTGATTACAAAAACCGAAACATACAATAGAGCATATGAGAGAACAGAATAAAGATTAAGAAATAACAAATTTATGCTTCCAAACTTGGCTTAATGCACTAAAAAAATACAAAATTTATGCTTCCAAACTTGGCTTAAGTGCATTCTGATGCCAGAGAGTTTCTTGGCGATGGAAATAATAATCATAATACAGTCATTACATTTTTGCTGCATAATTAGATGGTCTTAAGAAATGGTCAAATGTGAAGCAGAATCCAAATCAGATAAAAGATTGAATATGAAAGAATGGTGATATTTGATAGGGTTATTCATACCCCATCACCACAATACATCGTTCAGTTTCACAACAAAAATGAGTTCATGCGTTGCTGGAATAATATGACATTGATGGTACCTGTGCTCATCTAAATCACTGAAGCTAGATGTGTCCTCAAGGTTTAAGCGTGGGTAAAACTTTTTTGAGTCTTCTGGATCTCTAATGAGGACAATATTCTATCAAGGAGAAAAATAAACATGAACTAGAAAAAAATATTATAGGGCGACAAATACAATAGTAATCTTAACTTTTTGAATATCGTGTAAAAGTAAATTCGGAGTATCTGAGATTAGAAGTAAATAAGGTCTCAGATGTCTTAGAACTAATTAAATTATTTTGTCATCAACATGGATTACAAAACTAATATGTATGTGTATATATATATATATATATATATATATATATATATAGTGTGTTTACACTTGCCTGCAGAAGATCAAAGAGGCTGCGTTGCAGTTTCTCCTCGCTCTCCAACAACATGGAGTTTTCCAAGCAAGACTGCAACTTAGATGCAACTTTAATTTCAGTATTGCATTCTTATTTGAACTACATTGATCACAGATTAAAAACTTCAATAAGTTGACATACATAAAACTCAGATTTCCCCAATTTAAATTTTTTGTTTCTTGCTTTGAATACTAGATTGAGCCTGTAACTTAATACAAGAACAATTACTAATTCCGGCCAAAAGAAAAAAGCATTTCCATAAAGATGCTGAAAATTCTCTATCAAGAGAAAAAACTAACCTTTTAATTTGCAGGTAACTAAAATAGTTCAATATCATGGCTAAATTCATCAGTCTCCATAATTTTAACTTTTTGGCTGACCGAAAAAGTTTATAGAATAAAAGTTGAAGAATCAAAATATTGATATTTTATACCACAAAAAGTGTTGAATCTAGATTCAATTAATTTTCTTATGCATAAAGATACTTAATTCAAAAACCAAAAGAAAATCTATTTGCCTCCATAGATAATACCATATAACAAAGAAATTAGACTAGACATGTGAAAAATAACAAACTAGGAACCAGTTTTCTCCGATAATGTAGACTTAATCAGACTCAAAAATTATGATGCAAGTACTTTCACGGTTCCAGAGAAATGATTGAAATAAAGTGGAAGCTCAATTTTGTTGATATCTATTCGAGAAATTGGGAAAAATACTAACCCAAATTAATAGTTTGTTTGGAGATGTAAGACAGCTAAAACTGCAGCCACAAGTGGAATAGGTGGACCTCATCGATGCAGGTACACAGCAATGTCACGACAACCGCCATACAGTCGTCCATGTACAAAAATGGCGAGTCGCCCCGTCCGATGGACAGAGGGTCGTCCACCGCCAGCGCCACCCCATGATCCAACAAAATCTTCGGTTCCATCGCTACACGCCTTTGCTCCAGATGCTCTCAGCCTTGCTCGGCCGGTTTCTGATCGGGATTAAGGAAGCTTCACTTTAATGCTCTTGTACCCACTGTGGGAGTAAGATCGGTGCAAGAATAAGAAGACACCTATTCCTTCACATTGAATTGAAGCATTAGCTTTGCCAACTATGTAATATAGTGTCATGTGAAAATAATCATACCAGCATTATGTCTAAACTGATTTATCTCGTGATAAAGATAGAATTTAAGTTTAATATTACCAGCATAGCTTTCTCCAGTGATATACAAGCTTTTGTTAGTTTTGCAGGGACATCAAGTTGTCCAAGGCTGTCTTACACAACAAAACTAAGATGCAGCAGTAAAAAAAGTCCAAAAAGAAACCAAATACAGTGAAAATGATAGGAAAAAAAATCCCAAAGTACTGAGAGGCAAATTTTGTCTCGAAGTTGAAAATATATATTAAAAATAATGGTCTTCACTAGTTACTTAACATTGAGAGGAATTTATATGCCATAAATCATCAACTATCCAGCTTTAATTACCATCAATATTTTCCCAGAATCGAAAAATAAGTTAGGTTTCTTTACAGGGTAATTTGAAGCTTTCCAAAAAGCTAATGTTGATGTTCTCAACTTTTGAAAGCCAACAGTCATGATAGAAAAAATTAGATTACTAAAATTTTACATACTATCATAAGTAAAACAAATACAAAATCAATCAAACCCAATAAATTGATAAAATCACAAGTAAAGGTCAACGAAATCATAATAGCAACAAAAAAAGTATATAAATTCATACTCGGCGAAATAAAGGGCCTTCGATTGGAACCAGAGGGCAATCGGCGGCTGGTCTTTCGAAACACAAGACGGTTCAGGGAAAAGCCGGATATAAATCGATTGATTCTTCTCCACAGAAAGATGCCTGGAAAGAGATGGGAAATTTTTCAAAACCAGAAATTCGGTTGGAATTGATGATCCAATTGAAATACAAGTTTAAGTTTAACCAATTCCATATGCCGATTTTGAAAGGGAGATAGTGGGCGGCGATGGTTGGGTGGTATTTTTCCAAGAACAATGGCATGATGTTTTCATCTGCAACACTTGGAAACTTATTGAAGCCATGAATATTACTAGAACCGATCTCCACTGCCTCATAAATTGCTATTCCTAAACTCCCGGACTCCAAAGCCTATAAACATCCAATCGGGTAAAATATTCTACGTACAACCAATTACAATAACATATAAAATTCAAAATTTTCGAATTGAAAAAAAAACAATTTATAACCCTCAAATTCGAAATATACCTTATAGTGTAGGAAAAAAAACTCCCGATTGGCGGTCGGAGGTCCGCGGCAGTGGCGGTGGAGGTCGGCGACGGCAGCTGCAAATTTTCAAAAAAAAAATGAGTCAAAAATTGGGCAAAATGGTATGGAAATGTAACCCTAGACGAAAGGATTCTAGATCTACTTACTGTTTGCAAAATGGGCAGCCGACGACGGAGATATTGGCGGCGTTAGCTTTGAATCGGAAATGGCTCTCGGGATGAGAGAGAAGAGACGATGCGCGTAGAAGAAAGGAATGAGCGGGGAGAGAGAAATATAAGCCAAAAGCGAGTAGTAGTAAGTTATTATCATATTATTATGTAATGTTTATATTTTTTTAAAAAAATAAAAATAATTAAAAAATAATAATGACAACGGATTACAAAAAGTGTTGTCTTAGATCCTATAAAATACGCACATAGACAACGGTTAATTAAAACTGTTGTCGTAGGCCATAAAAAACCCGCTCATAGACAACGGTTTTTAAAAACTGTTTTCTTTGACATATATAAGACAACGGTTTTTTAAAGACCGTTGTCGTTTTTAATTAAAATATGGCCAACGACAACGGTTTTTGTAAAAACCGTTGTTAAAAACCAAACGACAACAGTTTAGGTATAAAACCGTTGTCTTTTTAGTGTGGTTAATTGACATATTTGTTGTAGTGTTTGCTACTAATTGTGTTCAACATATTACGTGTTGTAGCACTTTCACAAGAAGGCAAGGTAACCAAAGATCCATACTAATCCCAGAGTTGTTTAAGACAAAAATAGTACGCAGAAATAATGTTGTTACCTTGGCTCAATCTTCCTTTGTCTCGATGAAGCGCAAAAATCTGAGATCCATAAATCTTGTCAAATTTTTACTTCAAATTGGACCACACAATAGAAGCCTCAGTAGAGTACACTATTCCACCAAAAATATCCTTAGAAACAGTGTTCAAAATCCATGATAACACAAGCACATTACACCTCTCCCATTGATTCAGAGACAGAGAGTTCCAGAAGCTGGGTGTTTATATGTGTCATCGATAAAGGATGTTTTATTCTTCACACACAAGGAGATCAACATAGCTCAACTCCACACACTGTAATTTTCAACACCTATCAATTTCTCATTGATGATGTTCATACCTGGAGTATCCGAAGGATGAATGAACATAGGATCATTAGAATTTGTGCATCCCACCATGAAGAAAACCTGATGGTGATCCAAAAAAAAATGATTAAACTCCAAGCGAGTAACCAGAAACAGAGTTGATCTTCAATTAAAACATCGCCCAAAACCTAGGCTTTATGATACCAAATTTAAAATAATGGATTTGTACATAACTCAACCTTAAAAACTAGCTCAAGAGTGGAGGATTGTCCAAGTCTATATATATAACTACCAGAAAATCTACTCAATTGATGTGGGACAACTAACATACCAATACACCGCTCTCACAACAGGAAATGATTAGAGCGTGAAGACATTAACATATGACTCAATTATGGGAATAACTGGTGGCCCAACCGTGGGCGGTCTAACACATAATTATGTGACATGTTTCTGATATCATGTTAAAGTGAACCAGAGAGAAAAAAAACTCTGTATTACGTAAGTGAAGAAATACAGAGTTTGATAATATACTCATTGTATTGATCGTAATGAATTACAGTCGAAGAAGAAGACTTTTTGTATCATGTATTTTGACTATTTATACATACAAGTAAAAGTAACTGATGTTAACCAACCTAACTAATTTCAGTTATACTAATATTCCCCCCTCAAGATGGACTATATATATTTGTGATAGACATCTTGGACATCAGTTCTGAGAGGCTGGAATGAGGTAGAGGCTTGGTAAACATATCTGCGAGTTGAAGCTTTGATCGAATGGGTAAGAGTTTAATCAAACCCTCTTTGATCTTATCACGAATGAAGTGGCAATCAATCTCTATGTGCTTAGTGCGTTCATGGAAGATTGGATTGGTGGCAAGTTGAATGGCCGATTTGTTGTCGCAAAAAATGGTAACTGGTGAAGGAGTGACAATTTGTAAATCTTTAAGTAGCTGAATAAGCCACATAAGTTCACTGGTTGTGGAGGCTAGAGCTCGATATTCAGACTCGATGGAAGATCTTGAAATTGTGGCTTGCTTCTTTGTCTTCCATGAAATTAAAGCATCCCCAAGGAACACACAAAATCCAGTAATTGACTTCCTAGTATCAGTACAGGATGCCCAATCAGCATCTGAAAAGGCGCGTAATTGGCACGAGGAAACAGAAGAGAAGAAAATGCCTTGACCAGGAGTGGAATTTAGATATTTAAGAAGATGGTGTACAGCCTGTAGATGAGAAGTTCGAGGCTTGGAAATATATTGGCTCAGCTTATGTACCGCAAACATAATGTCAAAGTAGACGACCAATGAGTCTACGATATTGAGTATTATCCTCAAGAAGATCACCTCCATCGAATGTGAGTCGGCTGCGAGAATCCATTGGTGTAGTAGTAGGTTTGCATGCAAGAAAACCAGTATCTTCAAGGAGGATAAGAACATAATTGTGTTGAGATAAAAAAAATCCCATTGGAGGATCTAGCTATCTCAAGACCAAGGAAATACTTTAAATTACCCAAATCCTTGAGTATAAATGTACTTTGTAGTTCAGACTTTAAAGCGTCGATGTTGGCTTCAAAAGGACCAGCAATTATGATGTCATCAACGTACACAAGTAATGCCAAGAAAGAAGAATCGGTGCCCTTGGTGAATAATGTGTGATCAGATTTTGATTGAGCAAAACCAGATGCAAGTAAGACATTTGAGAATTTGGTATACCATTGGCGTTGAAGCTTGGCAAAGACCATAGATAGATTTATGCAATTGGCATACCAATTTTGAAGAAGAAGATATCTTGGCATGCGGCACAGAATATCCAGGGGGTAAATCCATATATACTTCTTCAAAGAGATCGCCATTAAGAAATGCGTTGTTGACATCCAATTGAGCAAGATGCCAGTGTTGACTAGCTGCTAAGGCCAACAGTACTTTAACCGTAGCTAACTTAGCAACTGGCAAGAAGGTCTCAAAGAAATCAACCCCTTCTTGTTGCGTATATCCCTTAGCAACAAGACGTGCTTTGTGATGATCCACTGATCCATCCTATTTATACTTTACTTTGTAAACCCATTTATATCCAATTGGTTGTTTGCCCAAAGGTAAAGGGACAACAGACCAAGTGTTGTTTGCATCCATGGCACTGAGTTCCTCCTGCATAGCTGCTTTCCAAGATGGAAATTTTATGGCTTGATGGTAAAATTGTGGCTCAAACTGGGCTGAAACATTGAGAACAAAATTCTTGTGTGTTTGAGAGAGAGAGCTGTAGGAAATATATTCATGGATAGGATATCTAATAGTCGAAGAGTGAATTGAATTATATCGAAGAAGGTGACAATGATAATCTCTGAGATAGGAAGGTTGTCGAGTGATTCTTGAGGAAGTACGAATGGGAACCATAGATGATGAGGATGGTATATCAGTCGGTGCAGTGCGTACAGCTGTGGAGCCCGAAGATGGTGGAGAAATATCATTAGCATGTGTTTCAATGGACAGTAAATCACAAGTGGCTGCAGGTTGAGGAAATACTACTATAGGAAAGGATCTACAGAGATGTCTGTGTTTGACATGGATGTAAAAGTATAAATGGATTCATGAAATGTGACATCACTAGATACAAAAATTCTTTACTCTTGATATCATACAGTTTGTAGCCTTTCATTTCCGGAGGATATCCTATAAACACACAAGTTCGAGCTCGAGGAAGAAATTTTTCTCGATGAGCAGCAAGTGTAGAAGCAAATGCAAGACACCCAAAGACCCTAAGATGAGAATAATTAATGCCTTTCTGGTAAAGCAACTCATATGGGGACTTATTCTGAGTGATAAGAGAAGGAACTCGATTTACCAAATAAGTAGCAGTCAAAACACATTCTCCCCAAAAATGTATTGGCATATGAGACTGAAAAAACAGAGAACGAGCAACATTAAGCAAATGTTGATGTTTTCGTTCCACTACTGAATTTTGTTGGGGAGTTTGAACACATGATAATTGATGTATAATTCCTTTAGCATGGAAAAGATCCTTGAAAGCTAGTTCCTTCGCATTATCAGTCCGAAAAGCTTTAATTTTCATACTAAACTGAGTCTCAGTCATGTTACAATATCTGGAAACCATGTTTGGAGCTTCAGATTTATGTTGAATGAGAAAAACCCAAGTAAACTGTGTACAATCATCCACCAATGTCAAGAAATATATGTGATTATTGTAAGTAGAAATGTGATACGGACCCCAAAAGCATGACTAGCCATGTGCTGAGAAGAAACAAAAGGAAGTCGTGTCTGTTTTGCTAACGGGCAAATATGACATGGTTTACATTTCTGGGAGTCTATATCTTCTAGCTGCAATGTACTCTTTAAGCCAAGTAATACCTTGAGGGATGGATGTCCAAGTCGAGAATGCCAGACTGAAGAGCTAACTTGATTAACAAAGTTGGTTGTGCCACTGTTGGATGTATCCAGAACATATAGCCCTTCAACTCTACTACCCTTGCCAATCATCTTCTTGGTTGTGATGTCCTGAATCACAAACGAGTCATGAAAGAAACTTATCTGTGTTTGAGTGTTGGCAAGATGGGAACTAACAGACAGTAGGTTAAACTTGAAGTTTGGTACATAAAGTACATCAGAAAGAGTCAAATAGGAGCCCAATCGAATATCTCCACTGAAATTGACATCAATGTGTTCATTATTTGGCAGAGTTACTCGTGAATTATCTACTGCCTTAAGAGATATAAATGCTTTTACATTTGAACAAATGTGTGTGTGTCGACGCACCAGAATCTATTATCCAACAATATGGTGAATTCAGACGGGATGGAATGGAAAAGGAAAAGCAAGTACCTGCAACATGAGAATTGCTTTGGCCATCGGATTGTGTACCCCGTTGATCAACAGTTGAGATATGTTGTACAAACAAGGTCATCAATTGATCCATTTGAGTCTTATCAAGATTTTGAAATATATTGATGGCTGAGCTCTCACCATTTGAAGGAGTTTCAGTGACAGAAGAAATATTTGAAACTTGATTGACTATGGTATTGGCATTCTTGTGAGCAGTAGGCGTGCGATGTTTATAACCAGGTGGATAACCATGAATCTTGTAGCAAGTCTCAACTGTGTGACCAGGCTTATGACAGGCTGTACAATAAGGACGACCTCGCTGAATTGTTTGTCCATTGCGAGACTGAGATGGCTTGTGACGCTGTTCATTCTTGATCGCAAAAATCATGCCATTGGATGAACTACTGTCATGAGACGAGATTCCAATGGTCCTTTGACGTTCCTCTTGTATAACCAATGCAAAAAACACGATTGATCGAAGGAAGTGGATCAAGAAGCAGTATTTGACTACGAACATGAGCAAATGAATCGTTGAGGCCCATGAGAAAAGTCATAATGTAATCCATTTGAAAATAAGCATCAATGTTCTTGACTCCATTGCAAGAGCATTTCCCACAATTGCACATAGGCCGAAAGTGATTCAATTATTCCCAAATCGCCTTGATTTTAGTAAAATAAACACTGACTGAATCTTGGCCTTATCGAAGAGAAATCAAATCATGACGAAGCTGAAAAATGCGATGACCATTACTCTGTTCAAAACATTCACGAAGATCATTCCATATGTCCAGTGCAGATTCCGCAAATAAGATGCTCGCGGAAATTTCATTTGATACTGAATTCAATAGCCATGAGATGACAATGTTATTATTACGATTCCATGCAGTAAGTAAATTCACCTCAGATGCAGGTGGTTTGATAATGGAGCCATCAAGAAATCCCAATTTGTTCTTGACGGAAAGGGCGATTTTCATTGATCTACTCCAGAAAGCAAAGTTGTCGCCTGCAAGTTGCTGAGAAACAAGTATCATTCCGGGATTGTCAGAATGATGAAGAAAATACGGACTGGATGGATCATCCATGATAGATCGTTGAGACATATTCCACGCTAAAGATTGAGGAATCGCCATAATTCGTGAAGCAATTCTAGAAATTGACAGAAGAAATCTCTGGAGAAGATAAAAAATTGAATGATCTTCAAATCAATTTGCCAATGATTAGGCAAAAATTAGAAAATGATGCGAAAGCTTCTCTGATACCATATTACGTAAGTGAAGAAATACAGAGTTTGAGAATATATTCATTGTATTGATCGTAATGAATTACAGTCGAAGAAGAAGACTTTTTGTATCATGTATTTTGACTATTTATACATACAAGTAAAAGTAACTGATGTTAACCAACCTAACTAATTTCAGTTATACTAATACTCTGTAATTGTATTGTTCTCCAATTATTTGTCCACAAGAAAATTTGAATTTATACATGTCATCCGCCTGACTCACTTAACCGCATATGCTGTCAAATAGAAGAGAAGAAAACACAAAATAGGAAAATGTGACTTATAGCTATTATATCTAAGAAAAGTTATACGATTCAACTTCATAAGTTAAAACTGAACTGATCGAATAAATCAAAATTTCATTAGATTAATAATTTTGTTTAGATTATATAGTTTATGATATGATATTTAGTAATTTAAGAATCATATTTTGAATAATTTTTAATTGATAGTTGTTTATTTAATTCATTTGAATGTTATATATAAAGGTTTTACTAAAACGATTATAAAAAAAATTAACAAATTGTATTTTAAATATATTTTTATTAATAATTTAAACAATTTACAGAACCGAATAAACCAAAACGTTTTGGTAAAAACTGAACCGAATCGAAAGAAAACAATCATGATATCAGATTATATATTTTTAATATCGAAAACCAAAATAAATTAGGTAAAACCGAACCAATCACTCCTAATAATGAATTGGACACAAAAAGATTTTTTAATATACGTACATATTTTATGCTTTGGTCACTTGATATTTTACGTCACACTGAAACATGGTTTAATTGGGTTCAAATATCATTTTTTTTTTAAGAGAGTACAAATATCATTTGTCTAATAGTTAAATAAGAAATTGGACTTTTCGAATATTAGTTTAAACTAGAAAACTTTGGAATGGATTGCATGTGGACTTGCTCAATTTTCCCACAACTTTTGAATGTGATGGATCACGAATCACAATACACAGTTTGTACTTAGTCAAATTCAATTATTCTACTTTGATAAAAAAAAAATCAATTATTCTACTCTTAAAAAAATATCAATTATTGTACCAAAAATCCCTTCATCAACAATCTGTTAATAAATATTAAACATTTTTAATTTGTATTAAATAATTATGAGAAAAAAATAGAGAAAATGTAAGGAATACAAATTTTTAAAAGTCTTTCTATAATAATTATTTTTATATGTATGATATGATTATTTAAAAACTGAAATTTAATAGATACATAATAAGAAATATTTTATTAGGATATGATAGTTACAAAAAAATGTTATTAAATATAGTATTTGAGACAAATAAAAAAGGATATGTAGCAAGTATATATATTTGGGACCAGTGTTTTTGGAACCGGACAGGACCGGCCGGTTCGACCGGGAACCGGTCGCCGGACCGGTCCAGTCCGACCCCAAAAACCGGAAAACCGGTCCAAAACCGGTTGGACCGGCCAAGAACCGGAACACCGGTTGAACCGATTTTCCGAATTTTTTTTTATTTTTTTATTTTGAAAATTTAATTTTTTTTATTTTTAAGCCTTAGATTTAATATTTTTATATATAAATACATTATTATTTAAAATTTCTACTTCATTTAATTTTTTTTTAATAATTATTGGTTTTTAAAAAAATAAATAATTTATTATTTAAATAATTTATAATTATAATTGATATTTTAAATATATTTACATATTTATTTATCTTTTAAACTTTGTTAAATATATATTTTATATCTATTTATATAATTTTTGAGTTTTTAAAACGGTAAATTGCTGAAAAATCCCCAATGCAAACATGTTTTGCTCTGCACTCTCTAACCACTTTTTTGTACCACAATTTTTGTTAATTTGTACCACATCTTATATAGTTTTGTACCACATGATGTATGATGTTGTACCACATTTTATGAATAAGGAGCCCAAAGCAAAACATTTTTGCAATTGGGGATTTTTGGGCAAATTGCCCTTTTTAAAATTCCAAAATATATTATTTATTATATTAAATTATATAAACGGTTTTCCGGTTCGACCGTCCGGTTAAAACGGCTCGACCGGTTGGACCATTTTTTTAAAGTAAACCGGTTCGATCACCGGTCCGGTTATGAAAACACTGTTTGGGACGAGTGAAATATAATTAATAAAATTCATCCTTTTTGGTTTTCTATAAAATTTATGTTTACTAATATTCGAACCGAGAGGACATCTGACGAAGTATATCAGAAGCAATAACATGGGGTGTCCGCACTCAGAATCACTTTTGCATTAAATTTCATTGGCCCCGCACTTAATTTTTTTGAATGGATGGAGTTGTTTGTTATAACGGGATCTCGAGCATCGAATGTTAGATTTTGTTTCAAACTTCAGATTTTAATTTGTGTTGTATATGAGATGACGATAAGTCATCGACAAAATAGGATTGATGATTTTGATTCAAGTAAAAGATGAAATTGAAACTATATACTTGAGCACACTTTGGTCCCAATTTACATTAGGTAGTCGATTGATATAGGATCGAACCATTAAACTAATTAATCTTAATTATTGAAATAAAATAAATTTAAAATAATTATAAACTAAAAATAAGTCGTTATGTTATTGTTGTAATGAATATATATTTTGCTATGTCTGTTTATTGTACAAAAATAACAGAGAATGATTTTTTATGGATTCGAAATGCGTTCTTGACGACTTGACGTTATTAAATCTAAGTTTAAAATCCATTCGTTTAAACACAACCTTGATAAACCACTCGATTTAATTCCTATATATAACAAGCACAGCCACATGGGCATAGGCGAGTTAGTAAGACCTGAGGTAACGAGGAAAAATTTTTTCCAGCGTTGCGGGTTCGATTCTCTTGTGGAGAATATTCTCTGCTAAAATATTGTGGTGATATGCTCTGTAGTTGGCTATGGTGCTCCGTCTCTCAGGTCTCTACCGCTCGTGCACATCCCTCGATTTAAACCTCGCAGGAGCCAATGGACATCTGACTCATGTAGGATGAGTTCCTTCTCGGGGTCAACCTTTTTTAAAAAATATATATAACAAGCACAGTTTTTCCAAGCAAAAATCAGATCACCCAAAATGAACATCAAATTTCTTTACATTCTTCATTCTTCCACTCCTTATTTTCTTGTCAGAATTTCGTTTCTCTCAATCGGAAAAAATGCAATCCCCAATACAATAAAGTACCCCTTCAAATCAAGAAATACTACAACTCTTACCTCATGGGCTCGTGGGATCCCAAAACCCGATGTTGCAGCTGGAACAACATCGTGTGCGACGAAATGACCGACCGGATCAATGATATCCACCACCTCCTCCATCTCTGGCCCGATCATGGAATTCTTTGGCGATCTCACATACCTCGAATACTTAAATTTTGTTGGAGAACCATTTTCTCATGCCCAAGATGCAGCGAAAGTTTAAAAAATTTAATTTTGACGTTCAAAGTTATTTGGGAACTCGTATAGTTTATTAAATCATTCATAGGGTGTATACGAATACACCTTTAGTGAATTATTCACTTGCCTCCAATTATTCCTGAGTTAGCGGATATAACAGTTTTTGTAAATCCCTACAAACGATCAACTTGAAATCTCCTTTCTCTTCAAGTCATTTCTTCAATTTTTTAATCAGGTCCATGACTGCATTATTTATTAATCTTCTTCAAATTTGCACTAGAGAATTGAGAAGAAGTTTTACGTTGAGATTGAATCAGAGAAGAGGACGACTCGAATCTCTATTTTGAGAAGGGCGACCAAAAACTTATCTTGGAAGATGTGCGAGTGAATTTTCGAAAAACCCTTGCTTGTCTTAGATTAGGTTTTCTAAAAACTTGAAATTTTGTATCACCGATGTGACGAATTTAACTTGCTCGTCATTATGATGCACACCTCAATTTTAAAAAACAATGATGTCTAAATAAGCCAGCTACTAATTTTGGAATACGTCCATACAAATTACGCTGTTGTACTCTCCTCATTGATTAAGCAATCACGCTAAATTAAAAAACTTCGAAATTTCCAAAATTAAAATTCTTTTAAAATCTTTTTTAATTCAAAATGTTTGATCTCATCAAACTTGTTTCTTTAAATTCAATCCTTGAATTTATTATTTCAATAGGAACAAGGGAACCACTGCTTGTCTGACTTTCAATGGTCCAGGGATACATCTAGACGTGGGTTCACAATTCTTTGTCATTCAAGACATCGTCCTTTATGCGGGTTGATCCTAATTTGCCTCATTCTATGCATCAACACCTTGATTTAAGAATGTCAAAATTTATTTCTAAGTGAATCCATCGAATCATGGTAAGATTGTCTAGTAGCATCGTCTCATGATTCTATAGGTATCACTGATAGTATCTACAAGAACCAATCGATTATGGTTAGCGTATAGTACAGTCCCTTCATTTCACATTTATCCCCATCGAATATGAAACCAATGGTTCATTGAGGGTTGCATGCGAACTTTGATAATGATGTGATGTATATTTGATAATACATAGTGGCATAGCATGTGCAATAGAGAGCCACTTTACCCTAATGCACATCTCACAGTCTAGCCAGAGATTCCATGAACTATTATTTTACTAGATCACATAGGATATCCACACTCATAGGTGAGCGGTGAATTCCTGACTACAATGCGCTGTCTCTTACATGTGTCGTAACTGCATCCAATGCGCCACCTGGTGACCCTAATGGAGTAGTTAAATGAGTCAAATCAATGTATTAGTATGTAGAACCTCCGTGTTGTCCCAGTTCATAAGGAATAATGGTGTACAACCATAAACATGGATTTATCTACTCGATGAATGATAACCACTTGGAAATATCGAGAGAGGGAAGTTCAGTGAACTCATCGTATGAGCACCAATCTGCATGTTTGAACATCTCCATATCCATACCAATGAAATGGGTACACAGTCTCACAGATTCTAGTCTCTAGCTCGAGCGATTCTTATCCTTATTTTGGACGGCCCAATTGAATAGGAACTTATTTTTAAAATATACAGTAATTAAAATATGTATTGTTACATGATTGTGATCACATCTACAACATCATATATATTTATTACAATAATATATTCAATATCTTAATCTATGCATCTTGCATGAGTATATAGATAAATTAAATGTCAAAATAAAACGTAATTATATAAAAATATATATTGTTTATTATACTTGAGTCAATAAAATCATCAGCTAGCAGTTGGCGTAAGGCATCTACTCTAACACTTTTCACAAGATCCGGGGACTCATCGGCACAATCCCACATTCCATCACCAAGCTTACTATGCTCAATCGTCTCAAGATCAGCTGGACAAAAATCTCTGGTTCGATCCCATAATTCCAAGGAGAACTCAAAACTATGACATTGTTGTGAAAAATGCTCGCAAGCGTACGAGTGTCAAGTTTTAATATAGTGATGAATCAAGTATCGTTCCCAGAGAGAGTAAAATGAAAATATTCAGTTCTTGTAATTAAAATAGTCTTAATTTTATTTAGAAAATTAAACTTTAGAGATTTGCTGACAAATTGAAATAAATAAAGAAGTTTGTAAAGCGCGCACACACAATCCTTAAAAGATTATCAATCAAAGAGAAATAGTCTAGAGGTTTTGATTTCACCTGGTCTCGACAATATTCATTCCTAATTAATCTGTTTTCATGAGTTTCTTTCAATTAATAACCAAGAACACATAGATAATTTTATTTCCCTCTCCCGAGTGTCAAATAGAGTGTATCAACCACAGATCAATTCTAATATCCCTATTGAGAATCTACTTGTAGCGATATGTGTAAAACAATGTTCTTTCTAGGCTCTATTAAAGTTATAAGCTCTTCCGAGTCATATAAACAATTAATAGCGTGAATTCTATTGGTCCTATTCGAAATCCCCTCTTTCGAGTGACGGATTCTAAATAAATATGACAAATCAATTTATGGCCAGTAAATTGAAAGACTTTCAAAGCTAGAATCACAATTAATTTAAAAAAAACTCAATTCAATAAAATCAGCAATTCATAAACACGTTTTGACCAAGATACGTCAACCTCTAGACTTAAAAAGTTTAGTTCATAGTAAAATTAAAAAAAAACCAAAATCATTTTTAATGTCTCAAACTTAATTCAATAACTAAAATAACACAATAGAGAAAAAATAACAACGCCGTAGTCTTTCTTCCGTGTCCGGTTGAAAATCTCTGTCTTCGTTCCAAGCAATCTTCAATCTCAAGCTCTTTCAAATTCTAACAAAGATTTTATCGCTAAGATATTGTACTGTGAGGCGGCTGAAAGAGTGGGTGCCCGGTTAGCCAACTTGTGGCTAAGGGCTTTTGTGACTCTATGTATAAACAATCTTTTGTTTAATATAATTTACACTTTTATAATGGCATTGACTTTATCTTTCTTCATAATGTTATATTATGATATACAATTGTTGTTTTGATAAAGACCTTGAATATACTATAGTGTATGTAAGATGTGGTAGCACATGGGGATGGCTATCATGAAACACATCTTATAGTCACTGTATATTCTAAACAGTTCCTAGTCAATTGAGCCGTCCGCTAATAAGGATAAGGATCGCTCGATATTGAGATTAGCATTTGCGATGCCGAGTACCACGTTTCATTGGTATGGAACATAGAGATGTTCAAAGCATGCAAATGGATATTCATATGATGAATGATCGAACTACCCTATTCGAACTTTCCAAGTGGTTATCACTTATCGAGTGGATAAAGTCCGCGGTTTTGGTTGTACACCATTAGTCCTTATTACTTGAAACATCATTGAGACTCTATATGCTAGTACTATACTTTGACTCGTTTACCGACTCTATTGGGTCATCAGGTGTCTGGATTGGGTACAGTTACGATACATATAGGAGTCGATGCATTGTTGTCAAAGATTCACCACATACTTGCGAGTGTGGATATCCTATGCGATCTAAGGAGATATTAGTGTGACGAATCTCTGGCCAGAGTACATGATGTGTTTTAGGTTAATGGGTTTTCCTAGTAACACATGCGATGTTACTATTTGATCTCCAAGATGTAATGAATAGTTATCGAATCTCGAACGACTCTCGATATACCAATGGTTGTTGATTCGATCGGGATATATGGATGAAGGGACCGTACTGTACGCTAACCAAAATCTACTGGTTCTTGCAGGCACTATCAGTAATACCTAGGGAATCATGGGGCAATGTTGCTAGGCGCTCTTACCATGATTCGATGGGTAAGTCGGAAATTGTTGTTCCGAGTCACAAGGAGTTGTGAGCCCACGGCTAGCTGTATTCCTGAACCATTGAGGGTTACACAAGTAATGGATTACTAAAACCCCGTAAAGATAGTTAAATTTAAAGAGTTAAATTTAATGAAAGAGAAGTTGGACTTCTTAATTAAAAGGGAGTGGGATTTCCTAAAATGACATAGGGATGGACATTTTTGGAAATCACTGAATTCGGATTCAGAAAAATTATCTTGACTTTAAAAGATGCAGAAATGGTTTCTGTGCACATTGGTGAAATCAGTTTATCAATCGGAGTCACGATGAATTTTATATTAATTTCTAGAACAACGGGCTTGGCTTGTTGGACTAAGTTATGGATTGTGGGCCCTAAGGAGTTAGAGTCCTAATATAATTATAACTTAATCTAGTCTAGAAATTATCTATAAATATGTAAGCAGTGTTCGAAATTCACAAGATAATTCAGTCTAGAAATTTCGAACACTACATATAATTTTCAAGAGGATTTTCGTAAATTCCTCTGTCCCTTTTGGAGAAAATTCGACTTGTGATTTTTGTGAAAAATTACAAATCGAATTAACAGATCATATCTGTTTATTCTCTACGTAAAACTTCTGATTGATTTCTAGTGCAGTCAATCAGAGGGTTTCTGTTTTTCATTCATGGACCTAATTCCAGAGTTAGATCATGACTGTCATCGGTTCTCGGGATTTACAAGAAGAGCAGATTAAATTCTGTTGGAGTCCACAATCAAGCCTTTGCTTGATGAGGTAAAAATTTAACTGTGTTTTTATTTTTACTTGAACAAATTTAATTGTAAAAGTTTTGATACCCATATATGGAATCGTTCCATATAATAAAATAAAATTTTTAAACTTCCGCTGCACCGGGTATCAATTCTTAATTGATCTGAACACGTTTTCCAACAGTGGTATCAGAGCCAGGTTGCTCAGATCAAACGATTAAATTAATCGATTGTACAAAATTTTTAAGCCTCGATTTTTGAAACAAAACGAAAATTTTAAAATTGAATTTTAATGGGCAAATCGGGCAGCGATCGTCGCTGCCCAAGGGGCAGCGACGGGCTGCCCTGCCCGGGCCCCTCTTTGGGGAGCGGGCTGCCCAGGATTGTCCCGGGCAGCCCGGAAAAATTATTTTTAATTTTTTAATTAAAATTTTAATTTTTTTGAAATTCTAGTTTTTGATCCGATTGAAAATTGTTTTTGATTGGTTCACGAGGTATCAGATCGAATTGTTCGAGTGCGAAAATTTTAAAATTGATTTTTGGATAAATTTGAATTTTTGGAAAATTTATAAATATCCGTTAAATTAAATTTTATAAAATTAATTATTTTGGTACAATTGATGATAAGATATGATCTTATGGTTGGATAAGATAAAATATGATTTTATATTTTAAATTATGATGCCTTTGCATGTTTATCCAATTATTTAATTATTGAATTAATTATTGGATAAAGGATGATCGATTGCCATGACCAATGTTTTAGGTGTATGTTAGATAATTTACATTTGTCTTATTGTTGTTGGATTTTATTAATGGGCTTGGTTTATAGCCCAATATGATTGTCATATATAATAAAAGTGGGTCTGGTTTATGGCCCGTTCCCACCCCTAAAAATGTATCACATATTTGTCATCGAAATTTATTGTAAATTTATTAGACTTAGTGGGAGACAAAGATTTGAAGAAATGGTGGGCCCAGCAGACAATGAAGACCGAAGAAATGTAAATTGGAAGCTCAATGTAATAGGATTGCATTGCATACTTGCATTTCACCTAGGATTGGACTTAGACTCGTGATTGGCAACCACAGGTCGATTAGTTAATGGGATCGATCATCCTTAAATAATATATGATATTATTGATGTATGCTTGTTTAGACTAAATTGTATGAATCCTGCAAGCATACATAAATTGCATGATGAGACAAATTTTCAAAATTAAAAATCCCTCATTTTAAATATGATTTAAAATTGATATCAAGATTAATAAAAAGGGAATTTAAATATTATTTAAATATTCCTACCTTCCATCAACGATCAATGTATGAGATGCTACCCGCGGATACGGTCCGGCTCATATTATTGGGGGGGCCCGTTCGTCGGAAAGCTGTACATTGGATCGACACATGTTGTAAGTTGGGTGGAACTCCCATGAGATTGTCTCATATTATTGGGGATCCACATGGCGGGATCTACATGGCGACCGTTCATCACAACTTAATATTGATGGGTTATCTTGACATGTCATAATAAACGGCGTTATATTATTGGGCCTTATTGGACATGAGGTAAAAACATGGGGGTTACTTTGGAAGTAATTGGGCTCTACCTTTTAAAAATTATGGTTGGCTGATATTATTCGGGATCATGATTTGTCAATTGGACTCCATGTTCTCACTAAGGAAAACAGTTTTCCGTTTTCACTAGAGGGTAGTGAAATCGTTAAAATAGTGGGAGTGTAATTCATAAAATTAAAATTCGCCATATTTTATGTCTTAGTAAATTAATTAAACAATCATTGATTATTGTCTGTTTCCTTTTCAGTATACTATTACAATGACTTCTCGCAATCCACTATTTTCAATTCTCGAAAAAAAAAAATTGACTGGCGCAAACTATACGGAATGGTTCCGTAAGTTGAAAATTATTCTTACTTCGGAAAAAGATTTCTACGTGTTAGAGAAGCCGCCTCCGAAGGAAGCCCCGGCTAATACAAGTCCGGAAGAGTTCGCCAAACTTGATTTATGGTGGGACCATGATATCAAGGCCAAATGCTACATGCAGGCTTCGATGTCTGATGAGCTTCAAAGGAGATTCGAGGATGCCGTGAATGCTGCTGACATTCACAAGAACCTCAAGGAACTCTTTGGAGCTCAGTCAAGGTCGGAGAGGTATGCCACCGTCAGAGAGCTCATGACGAGCCGCATGCGAGATGGGACTTCGGTCCGTGAGCATGGGGTGCGCATGATTGGGCTCATTGAAAAGTTGGTAACACTCGACTTGACTTTGGAGCATGAACTTAGCCCGTACTTGTTGCTTCTATCACTTCCTTCATCGTTTGACGGTTTTGTGATGAGCTTAAATATGAACAAGATAGAGGCCACCCTTGAAGAGATGGTCAATATGCTTGTCACATATGAAGCCACACTAAAGAAGGATAAACCGGTACTCTTGGTTGGCTCCTCTTCTAACTCTAAGAAAGGACCAAGTGGAAAGGGTAAGAAACGTTCTGCCCCGCCCAAGAAGATTGTACCAAATAAGAAGGGAAAGGTCAAGGCTTCAATTGGGATAAAATATGAAAACGTTTGCCATTACTGCAAGAAACCCGGTCATTGGAAACGTAACTGCAAGGAATACCTCGAACAGTTGCGAACTGCAAAGGGTATGTTTTACATTGAAATAAGTGTTTCGCTTAATACTTCTTCTTGGGTATTGGATACCGGATGTGGATCTCACATTTGCAATTATTTGCAGGTGATGACAAGAATTCGTAAGCTAAGGATGGGTGAGACCCAGCTAAGGCTCGGGAATGGTTCTAGAGTCGAAACCAAAGCTATAGGAGACATTTATCTAGTTTTGCAGAACAATTTTAAGTTATTTTTGAGAGATGTTTTATATGTTCCGGATTTGGTCAAAAACATTATATCTATTTCTATGCTTGATAGAGATGGTTTTTCTTGCAATTTTGTGAATGAGATTTGCAATAGTTACAAGAATGAATGTTTGATTGGAAATGGACAACTTGAAAATGATCTATATAGCTTAAAATTAAAAGACGTTCCGATTAATTATGTTGATAAACCGGTAACAACAATTAAAAGGAAAAACGATAGTCAAAACCCGGCAAACCTTTGGCATGCTAGGCTAGGTCATATTTCCTCAAGGAGGATGAACAAGCTAGTGGGAGAGGACATGTTTGATATGTCTGATATTAACTCTCTACCTACTTGTGAGTCCTGCCTAAAGGGAAAAATGACTAAATCTTCTTTCAAAGGGAAACCTGAGCGTAGTCAAAATCTGTTGGATTTGATCCATACAGATGTTTGCGGTCCATTTAGGATTGGTAATAAATGTGGCAACACTTATTTCATTACCTTTACAGATGATCATTCTAGGTATGGGTATATATATTTAATGAAATATAAGTCTGAAGCATTTGAAAGGTTCAAAGAATTCAAGGCTGAAGTAGAAAACAAACTAGGTAAAAGTATTAAGGCACTTCGATCGGATCGAGGTGGAGAATACTTAAGTACCGAGTTTTTGGACTATCTAAAAGAGAATGGGATTCTCTCTCAGTGGACTCCTCCGATGACACCTCAGCTGAATGGTGTTTCGGAGCGTCGCAATCGAACTTTGTTGGACATGGTTCGATCCATGATGAGCTTCACTGAGCTCCCACCTTCGTTTTGGGGCTACGCGCTTGAAACGGCGGTATTGTTGTTAAACAACGTCCACACTAAAGCAGTAGATAAAACACCATACGAGTTATGGAATGGCAAAGCTCCTAATTATTCGTACTTGAGGATTTGGGGATGTCCTGCTTACGTGAAGCAGACAGTGGGAGATAAGTTGGATAGTCGATCCACCTTATGTTATTTTGTAGGGTATCCGAAGAATTCAATCGGATATTATTTCTATCATCCTGCTGAAACAAAAGTGTTTGTTTCAAGGAATGGCACCTTCTTGGAGAAGGAGTTCTTATTGGATAAGAAAGGCAAGATGATGGAACTCGAAGAAATTCGAGAAGAACCCGAGATACAAAATAGCGATCCTACACCTCAAGAATCATCACAAGACACGCCTATTACTAGGAGATTCGAGAGGACTTCTAGGCCTCTTATTAGATATGGTCTTCTTCTTGAAGGGGATCAAAGTGAACCCGACATTGGATGTGATCCAAGAAACTTCAAGGAAGCAATTTCTGATGCGGATTCGAATTTATGGCTTGAAGCTATGCAATCAAAAATAGACTCGATGCATTCTAACCAAGTTTGGTCTTTAGTAGATCCTCCCGATGGAATTATTCCAATTGGGTGCAAATGGATCTACAAGAGAAAGCTTGGGCCTGATGGAAAGGTATTGACCTACAAGGCACGATTGGTGGTAAAAGGTTATACTCAAAGACAAGGAGTTGACTATGATGAAACCTTTTCACCAGTCGCAATGTTCAAGTCCATAAGAATCCTTATTGCCATAGCAGCATGGTATGACTATGAGATATGGCAAATGGATGTAAAGACTGCATTTATTAATGGAAAGATTAAGGAAGAGATCTATATGATGCAGCCTGAGGGATACACATCCATGGGAAGCGAGCATAAGGTATGCAAGCTTCAGAGATCAATCTATGGTCCCAAACAAGCATCAAGAAGTTGAAACCAGAAATTTGATGAAACGATAAAGGATTTTGGTTTTATCAAGAACCCGAAGGAACCATGCGTGTACAAGAAAGTAGTTAAGAATGCGGGAACATTCTTAGTACTTTATGTTGATGACATCCTACTCATGGGGAATGATGTAGGGATGTTGCAGTCAACAAAGATATGGTTATCAGGTAGATTCTCGATGAAGGATTTAGGTGAGGCATCCTATATTCTAGGAATTCAGATCTATAGAGATAGATCTAAAAGAATGATAGGACTCACTCAATCAACCTACATTGACACCATATTGAAAAGGTTTTCAATGGATGGGTCCAAGAGAGGACATCTACCTATGTGTTATGGAGTTTCTCTATCCAAGTCTATGTGTCCCAAGACTGATGAAGAGATAGAGAAGATGACACACGTGCCATATGCGTCAGCCATAGGTAGTATCATGTATGGAATGATATCTACCAGACCGGATGTGGCCTATGCTCTGAGCGTCACTAGCTGATACCAAGCCAATCCCGGTCAAATGCATTGGAAAGCCGTGAAGGATATTCTTAAGTACTTGCGAAGGACTAAGAATTTATTCATGGTTTATGGAGGGAGAGAATTGAAGTTGGAAGGCTATACCGACTCTAGCTTCCAATGTGACATGGATGACTCGAAATCAACCTCTGGATTTGTATTCGTGCTCAATGGCGGTGCTGTCTCTTGGAAGAGTTCCAAGCAGGACACCACAGCGGATTCCACCACTGAGGCAGAATACATTGCAGCATCAGCTGCTGCTAAAGAGGCGGTTTGGATAAGGAAATTCATCCAAGAGTTGGGTGTAATTCCTGAAGCTGTTGGTCCAGTCCCGGTGTACTGTGACAAAACGGGTGCCGTTGCTCAGGCAAAGGAACCAAGGTCTCATCAGAAGTCCAAACACGTACTGAGGAAATACCACATCATCCAGGAGATCGTGGAAAGAGGAGACATCAGTGTCGAGAGAGTGGCCTCTACAGACAATATCGCTGATCCTCTTACTAAGCCCTTGCCAGGACCATTGTTTGACAAACATCGCGAAGCAATGGGATTGCATAGTGTGACTAGTTGCCTTTAGGGCAAGTGGGAGATTGAAAGAGTGGGTGCCCGGTTAGCCAACTTGTGGCTAAGGGCTTTTGTGACTCTATGTATAAATAATTTTTTGTTTAATATAATTTACACTTTTATAATGGCATTGACTTTATCTTTCTTCATAATGTTATATTATGATATACAATTGTTGTTTTGATAAAGACCTTGAATATACTATAGTGTATGTAAGATGTGGTAGCACATGGGGATGTCTATCATGAAACACATCTTATAGTCACTGTATATTCTAAACAGTTCCTAGTCAATTGAGCCGTCCGCTAATAAGGATAAGGATCGCTCGAGATTGAGACTAGCATTTGCGATGCCGAGTACCACGTTTCATTGGTATGGAACATAGAGATGTTCAAAGCATGCAAATAGATATTCATATGATGAATGATCGAACTACCCTATTCGGACTTTCCAAGTGGTTATCACTTATCGAGTGGATAAAGTCCGCGGTTTTTTGTTGTACACCATTAGTCCTTATTACTTGAAACATCATTGAGACTCTATATGCTAGTACTATACTTTGACTCGTTTACCGACTCTATTGGGGTCATCAGGTGTCGGGATTGGGTACAGTTACGACACATATAGGAGTCGATGCTTTGTTGTCAAGGATTCACCACATACTTGCGAGTGTGGATATCTTATGCGATCTGAGGAGATATTAGTGTGACGAATCTCTGGCCAGAGTACATGATGTGTTTTAGGTTAATGGGTTTTCCTAGTAACACATGCGATGTCACTATTTGATCTCCAAGATGTAATGCATAGTTATCTAATCTCGAACGACTCTCGATATACCAATGGTTGTTGATTCGATCGGGATATATGGATGAAGGGACCGTACTGTACGCTAAACAAAATCTACTGGTTCTTGCAGGAACTATCAGTAATACCTAGGGAATCATGGGGCGATGTTGCTAGGCGCTCTTACCATGATTCGATGGGTAAGTCGGAAATTGTTGTTCCGAGTCACAAGGAGTTGTGAGCCCACGGCTAGCTGTATTCCTGAACCATTGAGGGTTACACAAGTAATGGATTACTAAAACCCCGTAGAGATAGTTAAATTTAAAGAGTTAAATTTAATGAAAGAGAAATTGGAATTCTTAATTAAAAGGGGTGGGATTTCCTAAAATGACATATGGATGGGCATTTTTGGAAATCACTGAATTCGGATTCAGAAAAATTATCTTGAATTTAAAAGATGCAGAAATGGTTTCTGTGCACATTGGTGAAATCAGTTTATCAATCGGAGTCACGATGAATTTTATATTAATTTCTAGAACAACGGGCTTGGCTTGTTGGACTAAGTTATGGATTGTGGGCCCTAAGAAGTTAGAGTCCTAATATAATTATAACTTAATCTAGTCTAGAAATTATCTATAAATATGTAAGCAGTGTTCGAAATTCACAAGAGAATTCAGTCTAGAAATTTCGAACACTACATATAATTTTCAAGAGGATTTTCGTAAATTCCTCTGTCTCTTTTGGAGAAAATTCGACTTGTGATTTTTGTGAAAAATTACAAATCGAATTAACAGATCATATCTGTTTATTCTCTACGTAAAACTTCTGATTGATTTCTAGTGCAGTTAATTAGAGGGTTTCTGTTTTTCATTCGTGGACCTAATTCCGGAGTTAGATCGTGACTGTCATCGGTTCCCGGGATTTACAAGAAGAGCAGATTAAATTCTGTTGGAGTCCACAATCAAGCCTTTGCTTGATGAGGTAAAAATTTAACTGTGTTTTTATTTTTACTTGAACAAATTTAATCGTAAAAGTTTTGATACCCATATATGGAATCGTTCCATATAATAAAATAAAATTTTTAAACTTCCGCTGCATCGGGTATCAATTCTTAATTGATCTGAACACGTTTTCCAACAGCGGCTAGATAACCCTTATTAAGTCTGAAAAACTCCCTTTTATACTCCCCAAGAATCGTCCAAAATCAACCCAAAGATATCTCAAAGTTTCCAAAATTACAGAAACAATTCGGCAAAAAAATAGCGTCGCGCGGGCGCGCCTCATAAGTCAGGCGGGCGCGCATACATTTCTGTCTCACAACTTCAAAATTCTTGAACACGCACGGGCGCGCATAATGTAAGGAGCGGGAGCGCATGACTCTCTGCCTCAACACTCTAAAAACACTTCAGGAAACGCGAGCGCGCGTGATGGCTGGCGCGGGCGTGCATACTGCTCGGGTCCTTCTTCATCTTTCCTTCAAAATCTTGAACCGTCTTCACTCGTTTTGCCTCTTCCTTGGCTCCTTTGACTCTATCCAACATAAATTAAATATTTTCTTTACTTCCTAGCATCCAACACAAACAACAGCAAATTCCACGTAATTTCGCTCGAAACCAAACAATTATCCAATAATATCAATAAAAATTAAGTGCACAAAATGCACTTATAAAATTCCCCCTAACTTAAATGTTTGCTTGTCCCGAGCAAAACCAAACAAGACTCAAAATCAAAGCACAAACAGTCACTCAAACAAATCAAGACCAACCAAGAAATACTATGAATCAATGACCTTAGCAATATATTCAGAAAAACATTTTTCATCCAATCATATCGAACCTATCCATTTTTTATCTTCAAACAAACACATGCTAGTGAACCTCAAAACTTACAAATCCCGCAACTCACGTTCAAAATACTATTATCCAAATCAATTCACACATTCATAGATCGTGAGGACTTTATAGGGTAAAAAGGATCAAACAATAGGATAAACTGCAATTGAAAACACTCAAAATCAGGTTATTTCACAAAAGATAAGTGTGTGCATGTTTCGGCCAAAAATTCATATTCATTAAAAGTGTCAATCAATCATCCATAGGCTAGATTCTCCCAACCGTTCTCCACTAGTATATTGGGCAACCGTGACTCGGTCAATAGGACTTAATTGGCTTGTAACATAAGGCCTGACTCATGGCTACAAACGAAAAAATAAGAATTCAAAAGAAGGAGTAATTTATGCTCAACTCTAATTTCCACTCCTTTTTTCATTCACTTTCACACCTCTTCTTCACTTCAATTTTTTCATCATTTTTTCTCTTTCATTCATCATTTTTCTTTTTCTTCTTTTCACAAACAATTTTTTACAGCTTTTTCACCTCTTTGTAACTACCACCTTCTTGATTTTTTTTTTATTTTCAAATCTTCCACCACACCATTCCATATTTACAAATATCAATTAAGAGCACATCAAACTTTAGCATTCAAATTACTCCCTTAAAGGTAGGAATTAGTGTTTAGGCTATTCATAGGTAGTCAATATAGGACATTGAAACAATGACGGATGGGGTTTATCACACGTTTACATGCATGACATTCAATTTTAAACAAGGATCAAACAAGGTACTAGGGATAGTTGAATCAATAGGTAGCTTTAAAGGCTCAAACGATTTCAGAAAAAATTGCCTAAATCATTTCTAATCACAGTTATGCCCGTATTGCGCCTCAAAGGGTGTCCGAACTAGTTCTAGACAATCTCAATTCACAAGTAAATCACATGGAATTTTAACCAGTGCCAAAAAGAAGTAATCATTACCAGTAAACGATGATCTTCAACAAAATTTAGAACATGTACCTAAAGTACTCATGTATATCTCGTGAAAGCTCAAAGGACAACTAAGGTAAGTTCCAAAGAAAATTAGGCCCAAAGATCCAAAAAATCGCCTAATTCATTTCTATGTTTGTATGTTTTAACTCAGACTTAAGCACAATCACAGAATATATAGGAATTCATTCATCTAATTAGTTCACCAACACAAAAATTCTTTTAAGTACGATCATGGATTTGAGATAAAAGAAGAAATTTGCATCATTGGCCAATTTCTTTTCATTTCTTTCATGGTTTCTTGAACTTAACTCACATCCACACAACAATTTTCAATTTACCAACATCACACACTATTCTTGTACAATAAGCCACCCCACCACCGACACAACACAGAAAATTCTAAAAAAAAACACTAAAATAAAGCAAGCAGAAACAAGAATAAAATTCAGCAACAATTTCCAACATAATTGTTATCACAAACCCCCCCCCCCCCCCCAAACTAGGTACTTTCATTTTCCTCAAAAGGACATGTACCTCAGACGACGACCGTCAGTGGTCGCCGCCCGCATCACCATCAACACCATGGTCAGGGTCCAAACCACCAAAAGTAGGTGGCCACTGAGGATAGGGAGGAAACGGATGGGCCGAGCTCGCAGCGTGAGGAAATTGGTGGCTCAAGGCATAATTGAAACTCTACATATAGTCCATAAACATATCATTTCTGTGCTGAAATTGCTTGAATTCCTGTCAGTGCTGGCGAAGATCCACCTCAAGAGAGGTAACACGTGCTTCCAAAGAGGGAGGTGGTACATGTTGGGGTTCAGAAACTCGACGGGCTGTGGCTCTAACATTTTATGCTCTTTTGGCCGCACGTTCTCTCAACTCACTTTCAGAGGGATGAAGAGTGGGAGAACCACAAGGTATGAGAGCCGTGGACTTCAGTAATTCTTTAGTAGGGTTCCAGTCAACTCCAACCGCTTCACATAGATCAGTAATAATAGAAGGAAAAGCAAGCCTACCCCGCGAACGTCCAGTAAAAACACTCTGAATAGTTTCTTGGCATATCTGACCGACATCTACAGCTTTTCCCTCTAAAATTCAGTACACAAGAATTTCCATCTCTTTGGTGACCTCATGGTCGTGATAAGTAGGCTTAAGTCTAGCGCAAACAAGATTGTACCACCTCTTGGCGTCACTAGTTAAGTCTATCTTCTGCAGTTTGGATGGTTTGTGATCACTGCCCATCCTCCATTCGGCACCCGCAACACAGATTGTTTGAATAATGTCATCATAATCAATCTCCCCAGACTTATAAGCAGCATATTCATCAATTTCTACTGGCGGGATTTGAAACAAAGTATTAATCGACATGGAGTCAAAATGCCCCATTTTTCCCCTTACCAACACCTTGAACTCGACGTGTTTGACTTTCAAATTCGCATAAAATTCCCTGACCAAGGACACTACTGCTTCTTGTGGCTGCTTAACAAATTGATGCCACTGACGCTCTATGACTTCATCACCTACATTGCTCCTAATAATCCCATTTGGATCAAATCCAATTGACGTATCAAACCCCCGCTTAGGTAGAATTTTTTTCGATAAGCGAGTGATAATTCTCTGCAACTTTCTCATCCTAGAAACGATGAGTATCAAAAGCAGGGGCCGATGAAGAGGATTCACCAAACTTTTTCTTCTTCTTTGGAGCCATATGACAAACACTTAGAGGGCAAAATAACAAGCCAAAATTCAATAGGAATAAGCCCCGGCCATGACTCCCCCAAATTTATCAATCCAAACCCACAAACACACTCCTCATGCAAACATCAAATGAGCACCAACAATAATACCCAACTCAAGAAATCTACAAGTCGAACACAAGTCCTTACCACCACCTTGAACTATTTCGGCCAACCAAGAGAAGTAAGAATTTTCAACCCCGTAATCATAGAAGCTTACCACTGAATCTTGAGAAATCGCAGCAATCACCCCCAACAAGAACTTCCTGACCTTTAGAATGATGAGCGCCCGCAGATTAGAAGAGAAATAGACGATGGATAAAGAAGAGGGGAAAAAAAAGAAACGAGATTGGAGAGGTAGGAGGATTGGAATATGGAATCTGGAGAGTAATTGGCGCTTTGGGGAAGGAAAGTGTGAAGGGTTGGAAAGGGAGAAAATCGGGATGCAGGTCGGGAGAAGAATGGAAAGAAATCGGGATTTAAAACAGATGGGGCGGGCATGCATGTAGGAGAGGCAGGCGCGCATAAGTCTCGGGCCCGATTAGTTTTTTGTGCACAAGGGACGCGCGGGCGCACATACATGAGAAGCGGAAGCGCATAAATCTCTGTTCTGCTCCTGGTTTTCATAAATTTCACGCGTGGGCGCGCATAAGGGTCTGTTTCATTCCTCCGTAATTAAATTTCATGAGGCATGGGCGCACCAAAGAGGAAAACGGGCGCACGTACGCTGCTGGAAATTCGTTCCTGAAAAACAAAACAATAAGAAAGACGGGCAGAAAAATGAAATTACGAAAAAAAAACTTAACGCAAAGACTAAAGAAAATTATGAAAAACAAAAAGAAAATTTGGGTTGCCTCCCAAATAGCGCTTGTTTTATAGTCCTCAGCCATTCTTTCACCAGATTTAGGCCGGATCTTTTAGCAAAGTGCTCTCAGTACTTTGTACTTCGTTACCAAAATAGTGTTTAACTCGTTTCCTGTTCAACTTGAATACCCTTCCATCTGTACATCGAAGCTCAATTGCCCCGTGCGGATACACCGTCTCCACAGTAAATGGCCCAGACCATCGGAACTTCAATTTGCCTGGAAACAATTTCAGACGGGAGTTAAACAACAATAATTTCCGACCTGATTCGAATTCCCGAGGTACAATGTTTTTGTCATGCCACTTCTTTGTTTGCTCCTTGTAGATCTTAGCATTCTCATAAGATGCAATTCGAAACTCGTCCAGTTCATTCAACTGTAATTTACGCAGCTCTCTGGATGCTTCGAGATCCATGTTCAGCTTCTTGACAACCCAAAACGCCTTGTGCTCCAATTCCAAAGGAAAATGCAACGCCTTACCGAACACTAACCTATAGGGCGACATCCCAATTGGTGTTTTAAAAGCAGTGCGGTAGGCCCATAGAGCGTCATCCAGCTTGATTGCCCAATCTTTCCGATTTGTCTTAACCGTTTTCTCCAATATTTGCTTGATTTCTCGGTTAGAGATCTCTGCCTGACCATTGGTTTGAGGATGGTATGCACACACCACCTTATGTCTGACACCATACTTAGTGAACAAGGTATTAAAAATCTTATTGCAAAAATGCGTACCTTCGTCACTGATTATTGCTCGTAGTGTTCCAAACCTTGTAAAAATGTTCTTCTGCAAAAACTTTACTACCACACAATAATCATTAGCAGAGGTAGCAATTGCTTCCACCCATTTTGACACATAATCGACTGCTAATAATATATAAGTGTACCCAAAAGAAGGGGAAAAGGGACCCATAAAATCAATACCCCACACATCAAACAATTCCACTTCTAAAATATTTGTGAAGGGTAATTCATGCCTTCTAGATATATTGTAGTGACCCTGCATGGTATCACCTACTAACTGGCAACTAATAGCATGCATTAAACTTTATACAGCAAAATAACTTAACAGAATAAAACATGCGGAAACAAAACCATAAAATACATATCAGCTTAGTAATAAAATCTAGGCTTAAATCTGTAGTGATACAACCAAATCGAAAACTTAAACAGTAAACATTATACAGCTATATCGAATCCTGCTGTATAATAAAATCCTCAAGGCTCTTGCTCCCTAGTCCTGCCTTGAACTACCAGCTTCGTCCATCCTGCGACCTGCACCATGGAATAGGGTGCCCAAGATAGCAACTAGGACGTGAGTGCTAACGCCCAGTACATAAACATGAGTACACGTAAATATATGCTGCATGCAACATGATGACTGGTAACAGATCATCCAAAAATCATGCTTAGTACCGGCGCCACATGAGTGCTGCCACCGCACGGATCAAACTCTGGGTGCAACCACACTCTTCTAGTACACCAGAGTAGAAAGACATAAATGCCCCCGCCGTCGCGGTACTCTCAGTAACAGACTATCGAATATAGAGCTGAGCGGCTCTATAGTCAGGTATAACAAGATATAGGCTCAACGTGTATATGCACATGACATATGAATAAAGAAAACGGTAAATCATATCTCATGCCATATAATAATGCCAAATAAATGCAACATATAAACATGTATACTCGCTGGCAATCTCAGTCAATGTGTACGTACCTCTAGGCTAGTTCAAGTAAAGTAGGATCCTAGGTTCCAAGCCTATATTCAAAAATTCACCGTATCACTACATAAATTTTATAAGCCTTAACTAAGCTAATAAGTACTCCCAAAACTTAAACAGATTCCCGGACCATACCTTCGTCCGTGGTTAGCCCTTTGGAGTCGCTAGTCCTGGATGACTATAACCACACCTTGGTTATTCCAGAACCTCTATTATAATCGATAGGGCCCTCAAGTGTATATCTCACACTATATAACTGAAGAAAGAAACTCGGAAATTCGTATTTAGAAATGATTCTGAGAAGCCCTATTTATAGGCAAAATTCCCGGCCAGGATCGGAATTTCCGATTTCAGGATCGGAGCTTCCGATCCAGCTCACTGCATGCATGTGTGACACGTCGGGATCGGAACTTCCGATCGGGCGATCAGAGCTTCCGATCTGCTCTACGTTTAACACTTGTCAAAACTCGCGGCTGAGTCATCGAGCATTGCTGGCAGCTGGAGATTGGAACGTCCGTTCCAGGATCGGAGCTTCCGATCTCGGTGCTTCCGATGAGGTTCCGAAGTGGCTGGGATCGGAGCTTCCGATCCGGCCCAAAATCAAAAGCCCAAATTAAACTCTGGAATCAGTTAATTACTAAGCTTAATCATGTTTAACATATTATTATCTTAAAATGGAATCTGGGTTACTACATTCTCCCCACCTTTAGATATTTCGTCCGCGAAATAACATCTAAAGACAAATCAAGATAAGAATATGAAACATCAAACCATGTTTTATTACAACAACTGTAATTACATCTTACATGCAAATCAAAAGTACAAAGCAAACAACTCAGGATATTCCGCTTGCATACGACTTTCAATTTCCCAAGTTGCTTCTTCAACGCCTCGGCGCTGCCACTGTACCATCACAAGTGGTATAGTCTTTTTCCGAAGAACTTTCTCCTTCCTGTCTAGGATACAGATTGGTCGTTCAACAAAAGACAGATCTGGCTCTACCTGAATATCAGTAGACTGAATTACATGAGATTCATCAGCTATATACTGTCGAAGTAACGACACATGAAAAACATTATGTATACTGGAAAAATTTGGCGGTAAACCCAAACGATATGCAACATCTCCGATCTTCTCCAGTATCTGGAAAGGTCCAATAAAACGAGGAGACAACTTGCCTTTCATGCCGAATCTCATCACCTTCCTGAAAGGTGATACTCGGAGAAACACATATTCACCAGGCTCAAACTGAAGTGGTCTGCGACGAATATTAGCATAACTGGCTTGCCTATCTTGAGCAACTTTGATCCTATGCTTGATCAAATATACCTTGTCTACAATCTGCTGCACCAATTCAGGACCCTCGACTTGTCGTTCCCCGACTTCATCCTAGAATAATGGAGTACGACACCGTCGACCGTACAATGCCTCGAAAGGTGCCATATCAATACTAAGATGATCACTGTTATTGTAGGCACGATCAAAGGTAACTGATCCTGCCAAGATAAACCAAAATCCATGACAGAAGAACGTAGCATATCCTCCAGCGTACAAATCGTCCGCTCTGACTGCCCGTCAGTCTCCGGATGATATGCAGTGCTCAAACTCAGAGTGGTATCCAACGCCTCCTGAAAACTACCCCAAAAACGTGAGGTAAATCGCGGGTCTTTTTCACTGACTATGCTCATTGGAATCCCATGTAATCGCACTATCTCCTGGATGTATAAACGTGTCATGCGATCATAAGAATACTCCTGGTTATAAGGAATAAAGTGTGCTAATTTTGTCAAACGGTCAACAACGACCTAGATAGCATCACACTGACGTGAAGTCATAGGTAAGTGGGTAACAAAATCCATAGTTACGTGCTCCCACTTCCATTCGGGAATCTCAAGATTCTGCAGTAATCCACCTGGTCGTCGGTGTTCAGCCTTGACCTGTTGACAAACCAAACATCTTGAAACAAATTGATACACACTTCGCTTCATCCCTTTCCACCAGAATCTAGTTCGCAAGTCCTTATACATTTTCATGCTTCCAAGATGGACTGATAATCGACTCCTATGAGCTTGAGAAAGAATATCATTCCTGAGCTCCGCAACATTAGGTACAACCACTCGATTAGATAAGCACAATAAACCATCTGCCTGAAAATGAAATCCAGATGTATTAACTCCATTGGCTAAACGTGCCAAACGCTGAGTCTTAACATCAGATATCTGAGCATCTCTGATCCGAGAATACAATGCTGGCTCAGACAAAATAGTATACAACTGAATCCCATTTCTTCCTTTCTTGTGCTTGAGCGTAAAACTCAATGAACAACACTCTTGAATCATATGAGATACTTCACTAGTCTGAAGTGCAGAAAGTCTCACCTGCCGACTCAAGGCATCAGCAGTAAGATTAACAGAACCTGGATGATATTTGATTTCACAATCATAATCCTCAGAAGATCCATCCAGCGTCTCTGTCGCATATTCAACTCCGCCTGAGTGAATAAATACTTCAAACTCTTATGATCCGTAAATATCTCAAATTTCTTTCCATAAAGATAATGCCTCCAAATCTTGAGCGCAAATACAATGGCGGCTAATTCGAGATCATGTACTGGATAATTACTCTCATGCGTCTTCAACTATCGAGAAGCATAGTCAATAACATGTCCATGCTGTGTCAGAACATATCCTAACCCCTGACCAGAGGCATCAGTATAGACAACATAACCTCCTGATCCAGAAGGTAGAGCTAGCACGAGTGTAGTAGTAAGACGTCTACGCAGCTCGTGAAATGACTCCTCGCAATCCGAGGACCATATGAAGGAAACATCTTTCCGAGTAAGCTGAGTCAAAGGCCTGGCCAACTGTGAAAAATTCTCAATGAACCGACGGTAATATCCAGCTAGACCCAAGAAACTACGAATCTCAGCAACCGTCTTCGGACGAGACCAGTTCAGCACTGCCTCTATCTTACTAGGATCAACAGATATCCCTTCATTAAAAATCACATGACCGAGAAACACTACCCGATCAAGCCAGGATTCACACTTGCTCAATTTCGCATACAACTGCTTATCTCGTAACGTCTGTAAAACAATCCTTAGATGCTGTGCATGCTCATCCTTGTCATGAGAATAGACAAGAATATCATCAATGAAGACGATGACAAATCTATCCAGATACTCTCGAAATATCTGATTCATCAGATTCATGAAGACTGCCGGTGCATTCGTCAAACCGAATGGCATCATCAGAAATTCATAATTCCCGTATCTGGTCCTGAAAGCAGTTGTAGATATATCTGAGTCTCGTACCCGCATCTGATGGTATCCAGATCTCAGATCTATCTTCGAGTAAACAGAAGTACCCTGTAATTGATCGAACAGATCATCAATCCACGGCAAAGGATACTTATTCTTGATGGTGACACGATTCAACTGCCTGTAATCAATACATAATCGCATCGATCCATCTTTCTTCTTGAAAAATAAAACAGGTGCTCCCCACAGAGAAACACTCGGATGAATATATCCCTTATCAAGCAAATCCTGTAACTGTTGTTTCAATTCCCTCATCTCTGATGGTGCCAGACGATAAGGTGCTCGGGATATAGGCGTAGTTCCTGGTACTAAATCAATACCAAATTCAACCTCTCGCACCGGAGGAAAACCAGGAATCTCATCAGGGAATACATCAGGAAACTCGCTGACAACCGGTAACTGATCAATACCCGTACTACTCGTGGACATATCAACTGCATAGATGAGGTAGCCCTCTCCACCTGACTCCAAGACATGACATGCCTTCAGAGCCGAAACAAGTGGCATCGGAGGTCGCGCACCCTCACCATAAAAATACCAGCTATCACCCTCAACCGGATGAAACTGTACCAGACGCTGATAGAAATCCACAGTAGCGTGATACAAAGTCAGCATATCTATTCCCAAGATACAGTCAAAATCTGCCATCGCTAATATCATCAAATTAGCTGCTAACACATTACCCTCAAACTCCAGAAGGCAACCCATCACTAGACGCTTAGTTACTATCTCTTGCTCCAACGGAGTAGATACAACTAAATCCATATCTAATGATACATAAGGTAATCCATGTCTCTTAACAAAGCGACTAGAAATAAAGGAATGCGATGCTCCAGTATCAATTAATACAAGTGCAGAAATACCACATAACAGGAAGGTACCTGCCAACATGCGATCGCTTCCCTCTATAGCCTGCTCCTGAGACAGAGCAAACACCTGCCCTTGAGTCTGGGGACGATAACCAGAAGAACTCTATGGTGCTGGCTGCTGACGTGGAAAAGTAGAAGCCTGAGATCCAACCTGTGATCCCGATCCACTAGCAAAACCCATGCGCTGAGGACAATCTCTCCGCAGATGTCCCTGCTGACCGCAAATATAACAAGCACTAGTAGCTCTCCGACATGAAGCTGCAGGATGATTCCCTCCACAATGACTACAAAACTCCTCCTTCTTCTTCTTCTTCCCAAAATGGAACATACCTCGTGAACCACGAGATCCAGATGAAGTAGTAGGAGTAGAAGAAGACGTAGGTCCATATTGCACAATAGATTGAGCTCGAGGCTCAAAAGATCCACTAGGATGTGCTGGCATCATCAACTGTGCCCGCCTGTTGCTAGTCTCCACAAGACGGCAACGGTTCACTAAAGTCTCAAAAGATACTGGGTCATCACAGACGACAACCTGAGAGTAGATATCTTGATTCAAACCTTGTAGAAAGATATCATACTTCGATGCATCACTCTCATTAATATGAGGACTGAAAGGTAGCAGATCAAGAAATCGTTGCTAATATTGATCAATAGTCATTGATCCTTGTTTTAGAGTAAGCAACTCCATCGATCGTGCTTGGCGAACAGCTGGAGAAAAATATAGTTTCTGGAACTGCTCACAAAAATCTCCCCAAGTCACCTGTCCTCTCTCAGTACGTGCCTGAGAAGCCTTGGCATCCCACCAAAAACGTGCTCGATCCTCTAGAAAGAATTCTAGAACTTCCAATTTTTGATCCTCAGTACAATCGAAAGCACGAAAAGTACTCTGGAGTTTAGACATCCAGCTTCTAGCTTGTTCAGGATTCTCGCCTCCCACCAAGGGTTTCGGTCCTACTTGCATAAACTTATTGATAGAGTAGCGACGTCTACCCTCATGATGACGATGTTGATCATCATGATGGCGGTGATGACGATGATGATGACCACCTCCCTGGCCAACACTACCGTGACTCTCGTCAGCCGTATCCTGAAAAGAATTGCACATTAAAATCTCAAATGCGCAAGAATTATTCAAGACTAAACTAAATCCCAAGTACTAATCCCAAAATCTAAGCATGCTCTGATACCAAAAATGTAGTGACCCTGCATGGTATCACCTACTAACTGGCAACTAATAGCATGCATTAAACTTAATACAGCAAAATAACTTAACAGAGTAAAACATGCGGAAACAAAACCATAAAATACATATCAGCTTAGTAATAAAATCCAGGCTTAAATCTGTAGTGATACAACCAAATCATAAACTTAAACAGTAAACATTATACAGCTATATCAAATCCTGCTGTATAATAAAATCCTCAAGGCTCTTTCTCCCTAGTCCTGCCTTGAACTACCAGCTCCGTCCATCCTGCGACCTGCCCCATGGAATAGGGTGCCCAAGATAGCAACTAGGATGTGAGCGCTAACGCCCAGTACATAAACATGAGTACACGTAAATATATGATGCATGCAACATGAAGACTGGTAACGGGTCATTCAAAAATCATGCTCAGTGCTGGCGCCACATGAGTGCTGCCACCGCACGGATCAACCTCTGGGTGCAACCACACTCGTCTAGTACACCAGAGTAGACAGACATAAATGCCCCCGCCGTCGCGGTACTCTCAGTGACAGACTATCGAATATAGAGCTGAGCGGCTCTATAGTCAGGTATAACAAGGTATAGGCTCAACGTGTATATGCACATGACATATGAATAAAGAAAACGGTAAATCATATCTCATGCCATATAATAATGCCAAATAAATGCAACATATAAACATCTATACTCGCTGACAATCTCTGTCAATGTGTACGTACCTCTAGGCTAGTTCAAGTAAAGTAGGATCCTAGGTTCCAAGACTATATTCAAAAGTTCACCGTATCACTACATAAATTCTATAAGCCTTAACTAAGCTAATAAGTACTCCCAAAAATTAAACAGATTCCCGGACCATACCTTCGTCCGTGGTTAGCCCTTTGGAGTCGCTAGTCCCGGATGACTATAACCACACCTTGGTTATTCCAGAACCTCTATTATAACCGATAGGGCCCTCAAGTGTATATCTCACACTATATAACTGAAGAAAGAAACTCGGGAATTCGTATTTAGAAATGAATCTAAGAAGCCCTATTTATAGGCAAAATTCCCGGCCAGGATCGGAACTTCCGATTTCAGGATCGGAGCTTCCGATCCATCTCACTGCATGCATGTGTGACACGTCGGGATCGGAACTTCCGATCGGGCGATCAGAGCTTCCGATCTGCTCTACATTCAACACTTGTCAAAACTCGTGGCTGAGTCATCGAGCATTGCTGGTAGCTGGAGATCGGAACGTCCGTTCCAGGATCGGAGCTTCCGATCTCGGTGCTTCCGATGAGGTTCCGAAGTGGTTGGGATCGGAGCTTCCGATCTGGGTTCGGAGCTTCCGATCCGGCCCAAAATCAAAAGCCCAAATTAAACTCCGGAATCAGTTAATTACTAACCCTTAATCATGTTTAACATATTATTATCTTAAAATGAAATCTGGGTTACTACATATATTCCCCGTTCGTTGGCACTTATCACATGATTTCACTAAGGTATAACTATCTCTAAACAACGTAGGCCAATAATAACCAGATAGTAGTACCTTAGCAGTAGTCCGGGTTGCTCCAAAATATCCTCCATATGGCGCTAAATGGCATTGTTCAAAAATATCAAGTGCGTCTTGCCCCGCCACACATCTCCGAATCACTTGATCGGCAAAACGTTTGAAACGTTGGGATCATCCCATAAGTCAAACTTAACAACATAAAAAAACTTCTTTTTCTGATGCCGGTTCAACTCTGGAGGCATAGCACCACAAGACGAAAAATTAGCAATATCAGCAAACCATGTAGTAGAGGAACTTACCTGAAAGATATGTTCATCCGGAAATAATTCTTTTATGCTTTCCTCCTCCTTAACATTTTCTAGCTCCAATCTCGATAAGTGATCAGCAACCTGATTTTCACTACCCTTCTTATCTTTGATTTCAAAATCAAATTCTTGTAGAAGAAAAATCCACCTTATCAAGCGTGGCTTGGAATCCTTCTTGGCAAATAAATATCAAATCTCTGCATGGTCAGTGTAAACAACTACTTTAGTTCCAATTAAATACAGACGAAATTTATCAAAAGCAAAAACTACTGCAAGCAACTCTTTTTCTGTAGTAGTGTAGTTTTGTTGTGCGCATCCATGGTGCGACTGACGTAATAGATGGCTCAAAACAATTTATTTCTCCTCTGGCCCAAAAAAAAACCCTATTGCATAGTCACTAGCATCACACATCAGCTCAAAAGGTTCCTTCCAGTCCGGTACAACCATGATGGGTGCTGTGATCAACATGGTCTTGATATTTTCAAAGGCCTGCATACAATCATCATCAAATATGAATGTAGAATCTTTTTCAAGCAAATTACATAGGGGTTTTTTGATTTTTGAAAAATCTTTGATGAAATGCCTATAGAACCCCGCATGGCCTAAGAAACTTCCGATGGCCTTGATATTCTTCGGAGGTGGAAGCTTCTCAATTACAACCACCTTGGATTGATCCACCTCTAATCCATTTGAGGACACTTTATATCCAAGGAAAATGCCCTCTTGAACAATAAAATGACATTTCTCCCAATTAATAACTAAATTATTTTCTTGGCACCTCTGCAAAACAAGAGACAGATTATGAAAGCAATGATCAAAAGAGGAACCAAATACTGAAAAATCATCCATAAATATTTCCATCACGTCTTCCACCATATCTGCAAAAATCGCCATCATACACCGCTGAAAAGTCGCCGGTGCATTACACAGGCCAAAAGGCATCCTTCTAAAAGCAAACGTGCCATAGGGACACATAAAAGTAGTCTTCTCCTGATCCTCCGGTGCGATAGCAATTTGATTATAGCCTGAATAACCATCTAAGAAACAGTACTAGAAATAACCAGCAAGTCTATCAAGCATTTGATCAATGAAAGGAAGTGGAAAATGATCCTTACGAGTAGCTTGTTCAACTTTCTATAATCTATATAGAGTTGCCAGCCAGTTACTGTACGTGTGGAGATTAACTCCTTATTTTCATTTTTTACCACAGTAATCCCACCTTTCTTAGGCACCACTTGAACAGGAGATACCCAAATACTATCAGAAATAGCATAAATCACACCCGCATTCAACAACTTTAAAACTTCTTTCTTAACTACCTCTTTCATAGCGGGATTCAACCGCCTCTGATGATCAACATAAGGAGTATAAGACTCTTCCATCAAAATTTTATGCATGAATATTGTTGGACTAATACCCTTAATATCAAAAATTGACCATCCTAAAGCAGTTTTAAAATTTCTCAATACTCTCAACAACTTATCTTTTTCTACAGCAGGCAGGTGAGCAGAAATTATAACAGGACAAGTAGAATTTTCACCAAGGAATGCATAACATAGATGTGCAGGCAATTATTTAAGATCATGAGTTTCAGCAGATACCTCTGGTGCACTATTGTCCAATGCTTCAGATTCCTTATTACTAACCATTTTTTCTTTCGGAGCTCCCTCAAGGAATGCTTCTTGTTCATGTAGCTCCTAATCCTCTTCCTTATCAAATACCTCATCCGCCACCAAACATATTTCTAGTGGATAAGTGATTCCTGCACATGAAAAAGAATTATGAGAATCAATAATTTCAATACTTTTACATGTACTTACCTCGTTTAGTCCCCTCATGGTGTAATAAATGTTGAAAATCACGGCTTCACCACCAACGTGAAGTGTGAGCTCGCCCTTGTGGATGTCAATTAGCGCACGTACAGTGGCTAAAAAGGGTCTCCCAAAAATCAAGGGAGTTTCTTCATCCTCATCCATGTCTAAAATTACGAAGTCTGCTGGAAATATGAACTTGTCCACTTTCACCAAAACATCCTCCACAATACCCCGTGGGTATGTGATACTTCGATCAGCTAGCTGTAATGTGATGGTGGTTGCCCTGACTTCTCCAAGCTCCAAGGTCCTGTATACAGCAAAAGACATTAAATTTATACTTGCTCCTAAATCACATAAAGCTCTATTTACCTTAGAACAACCAATAAAACAAGGGATAGTAAAATTCCCTGGATTCTTAAGCTTTTGTGGCAACTTTTTCTGCAGGATTGCACTGCACTCTTCTGTCAGATTCACCACTTCATTGTCTTGCAGTCTCTTCTTCTTGGACATCACATCTTTGATGAACTTGGCATAATTGGGCATTTGTTCCAAGGTATCTGCAAACGGATGTGTATCTTCTTGAAGATGTCTTGGAACTTGGAAAATTGCTCATCAAGTACTTTCTTCTTGAACCGTTGTGGGTATGGAAGCTGTGGATTGTACATCGGTTTTGAAACTGCTTCTTTCATAAGCTCTTCAACAATGATTTCTTCAACCACTGGTTCTTCCACTTCTTTTGCTTTGCTCTGATCCTTAGCCTCTTACTTCTTACCACTTCTTAACTCCACTGCTTTGCATTGCTCTTTTGGATTCACTTCAGTATTGATGGGAAATTGTCCTCGGTTTTGATCCTTCAAAGAATTTGCAAGCTGTCCTATCTGTGTTTCCATGGATTTCATCATAGCCCCCAAACTGCACATATGTGTCTCCATGCTATCCATTCGAGTTTCAGTCCTCGATATCCTCTTGTTAGACTCATTGACATATGTAGCAACAACATCCTCCAATGACGCCTTTCCTTCTCCCTTGTTGGTATTGAATCCCGGAGGGGGATTCAACACGTTTTTCTTGTTGGCATAGGAAAAATTCTCATGGTTACGTAAACTAGGATGAAAAGTATTGGGCGGAGGGTTACCTCGATAATTTCTATAGCCTCTGGGATTTATATACTGCGATTCCTCAGGTGTATGAGACTCTTCTATGGCAACTGACACACCTGCAAGTTTTGCTACATTCACCTTGTTCAGAGCAGCAACTTGTGTACTCAATGCAGATAGCTGTGCAGTGATGGAAGTGAGAGGATCAACAGTGTACACTCCCTTCTTGACTCCCATACGTTCAGATGACCATTGATAACTATTGATAGTCATTTGTTCCAGCATCCTGCAGCAGAGTCCATGGACATTCTTGTAGGCGTGTTCAACCCATTGTAGAAAAACTCTATTTCTTCCCAATCTGTAAAATTATGGTTAGGACAACGCCTTAACAAATCTTTTTACCTTTCCCATGCCTCATATAGCTGTTCTGAATCATGCTGTTGAAAGGTGCTGATTTCAATCTTCAGCTGGGTGGACTTGGCCGGTGGAAAATACTTTGCTAAAAATTTCACAGCCATGTCCTCCCAAGTTGTTATGCTTCCTAGCGGCAATGACATCAACCAGCTTCGTGCCTTGTCCCTGAGAGAAAAAGGAAACAAGCATAAACGTATTATATCCTCAGAAACACCATTCATTTTTATCGTATCAGTAATCTCTAGGAAGGTGTGCAAGTGTAAGTGAGGATCAGCTGTGGTGCTTCCATTGAATTGGTTCTGCTGAACCATGTTGATTAATGTCGGCTTCAACTCGAAGTTGTTGGAATTTATTGTCCCTCGAGTAATTCCATAATGGTGAGCCTGGATCGTCGGCCTGAAATGATATCTGATTGGCACCAAGGGCAATTCATTGACATTTTCTTCAGCCATGTTCTGTCGTTCTTCTCTTCTTGCTCTTGTCAAAGCACGTGCGGTTTGTTAGATCTCTGGATCAAAGATTAAAGAATTCGCACTTTGAGATCTTCGCATAAACTGCAGTCAAGACAACATAATTCAATTAGTAACTTAAAATAAAATAATTAAACGCTCTAAATTAAAACTTAGACTAATTGGTAACACGACTAAACAAAATAAAAAATTACTCCCCGGCAACGGGGCCAAAAACTTGTTGTGAAAAATTTTCGCAAGCGTACGAGTGTCAAGTTTTAATATAGTGATGAATCAAGTATCGTTCCCATAGAGAGTAAAATTAAAATATTCCAATCTTGTAATTAAAATAGTCTTAATTTTATTTAGAAAATTAAACATTAGAGATTGGCTAAAAAATTTAAATAAATAAAGAAGTTTGTAAAGCGCGCGCACACACAATGCTTAAAAGATTATCAATCAAAGAGAAACAGTCTAGAGGTTTTGATTTCACCTGGTTTCGACAATATTCATTCCTAATTAATCTATTTTCATGAGTTTCTTTCAATTAATAACCAAAAACACATAGATAATTCTATTTCCCTCTCCCGAGTGTCAAACAGAGTGTATCAACCACAAATCAATTCTAATATCCCTATTGAGAATCTACTTATAGCGATATGTGTAAAACAATGTTCTTTCTAGGCTATATTAAGGTATAAGCTCTCCCGAGTCATATAAACAATTAATAGTGTGAATTCTATTGATCCTATTCGAAATCCCCTCTCCCGAGTGCCGGATTCTAAATAAATATGACAAATCAATTTATGGCCAGTAAATTGAAAGACTTTCAAACTAGAATCACAATTAATTTAGAAAAACTCAATTCAATAAAATCAACAATTCATAAACACGTCTTGACCAAGCTACGTCAACCTCTAGACTTAAAAAGTTTAGTTCATATTAAAATTCAAAACAACCAAAATCATGTTTAATGTCTCAAAAATAATTCAATAACTAAAATAACACAATAGAGAAAAAATAACAAATCCGTAGTCTTTCTTCTGTGTCCGATTGAAAATCTCTGTCTTCGTTCCAAGCAATCTTCAATCTCAAGCTCTTTCAAATTCTCACAAAGTTTTTCTCCCTAAGATATTGTACTGTGCGGAGGCTAGATAACCCTTATTAATTTTGAAAAACTCCCTTTTATACTCCCCAAGAATCGTCCAAAATCAACCCAAAGATATCTCAAAGTTTTCAAAATTACAGAAACACTTCGGCAGAAAAATAGTGACGCGCGGGCGCGCCTCATAAGTCATGCAGGCGCGCATACATTTCTATCTCACAACTTCAAAATTCTCGAACATGCGCGGGAACACGTAATGTTAGGAGCGGGCGCGCATGAATCTCTGCCTCAACACTCTAAAAAGACTTCAGGAGGCGCGGGCGTGCGTGATGGCTGGCGCGGGAGCGCATACTGCTCGGGTCCTTCTTCATCTTTCCTTCAAAATCTTGAACCGTCTTCACTCTTTCTGCCTCTTCCTTGACTCCTTTGACTCTATCAAACATAAATTCAATATTTGCTTTACTTCATAGCATCCAACACAAACAACAGCAAATTCCACGTAATTCCGCTCGAAACCAAACAATTATCCAATAATATCATTACAAAATAAGTGCACAAAATGCACTTATCCGACATATGTTGAATTGTATTCAACACTTGAGCGACCCGATTTCTCGGTATCTGGATGGGCTCAAAACCCTAAGAGTTCTTCGAACAGACAGGAATAGATGAAGTGGAAGCATACCTGCATTCTTTGGGAACATCTGTAATATCTATATCTTTCATACAATTAGCTCTAGAGGACGATCCCGAGAGGTTAGGTTCACCAGCTCTTCTAGTTAATCGAATTGTATTGGAACCAGGTCAAAGGAGATCTGTCATTCTTGTTTGAGAATAAAAAGGTTACACAAGAAGTTGAATTCTAATGGACTCTTTTCGAGTTTGATATTTAAAAAAACGAGTTTCCCTTTAACTTGTTTGTTTGGATTTCAACCACAACAAGATTTACGAGAGTCTGCCGGAGAGTTTGGCGAAATTTTACCATGATTTTCTGAATGTGAATTACAACAGGATTCATGGTACGATTTCTAACTCGATTCTTAATCAAGCAATTAAACTGTCTAAGCATGTTTAAATGATCAAAACATGATTAAAGATCCCTTATTTGAGGAAAATAAGTAGAAAATCGGATTCAAGCTAAGGGAGATCGGAAGTCTGAACCGCTTCGGAGGATTAGGGTGCAGTTCAGAAGCACCGAGGCATTCAAAAGGTCTGAACGAGAGATCGAAAGCTCCGAAATCCCTCAGACAGACAGGGTACGAGTTTCTGATTGGTGATTTGACTTGAGGCAGATCGAAAGCATTGAAGGCATGATCGGAAGGTTCAAACCCAGCTACAACATTGAATTGTCCAATCACAGGACACACATTTGGTGTTAAGGATCGGAAGCACCGAAGGCACGATCGAAATGTGCGAACTAGTTCAGAAGGTCCGAATGGTAGATCGGAACTTCCGAACTACTGTCTATAAATAGGGATCGAGGAAGCCATTTTAGATTGCCAATTCCACATTTTCTATCTCGTTTTAGTGTATATTTTTAGGCTTTTATGCATCGTCTCGAGAGTCGGGCGATAGGAAGGTGCTACCGAGATCATAATGAAGTTGTGCCTAGTGTTTGGGACCATCATTATCAATGAGATAACGATGGACACATGTAATACTCTGAGATCCTTGATAAGTTTGGGAGTATTTAATAGCATAGTTAAGGATTTCAGAATTGTATAAGTGATACGGTACACATTTGATTATAGGTTTGGATACTAGGTTGTTCACCTAGACTTGACCCGTAGAGGTACGTATGTACTGATTGAGATATCCAGTTTTGTATTCATTCTTATGTGTTGCATTTTATCTTCCACGATATGCATGTATTACTCTTCATATGTTGCATGTCCATGTATCACGCTAAGGCGTATCTCCTTTGAGATAGCCATTTATAGTAGGGTCGCTCAGCCTTAGCTTGTGGACTATTGGACATCATGAGTCACACTGACCGACAGTTCAGGAGAGCTATGATGTTTCCATGACATTTCAGATCCACTATCGGATGTTTGTGCTAGTTATCCAGAGGGTTATTTCCGAGTTGGTACTATGCACTCTGGCGGCTCCAGTCTGAGCATGAGTTTCCTTGTTGATCCAGTTACCTAGTTCATGTCATATGCATGCACATATAGGTTTGTATACTCATATTTATTTTACTGAGTGTTAGCGTTCACGTCCTTGTTTTCATCTTGAACACCCCATTTTGCGGGGAAAGTCTCAGGTTGGATGACGCAGGAATGAGTGAGCCTCGAGGCAAGGAGCAGCGCATTTGAGATTCCGGTTATTTGGTTCAGTTGTTTTACCCTAAGTTGTATTATGATACACTTATTTCGATATGGTTGTACCTTAACCAGTACTTCAGTTTGATACTTTCAATTTGTTTTTTCTATGTATTTTAGTTTCTGCTGATTTATGTGATTATTGTTATTTAAGATTTAATTGATGCTTAAATTTTGATAAGTAGGTGATTCTAGAGCGGGTCACTACATTTATGTTATCATAGCATGAATTAGATTTTTGGGATATAGAACCTTTCTTTGGGTTGATTTCATTGTGTCTTGTAGATGGAAAGACGAGATGACGAGAGTAGCCATGGAAGTGTGGGCTTATGGGGTGATGATAAGGGTCGTGATCGCTATCGGGAACATCGACACCATCACCATGAAGGTCGTTGTCTCTTTAACATTCATAGGTACCTTCAAAAGGTACACAAGTCACTGGTAGGCAGAGAATCAGCTGAAGTGGCAGAATATTGGTTGGAGCGCAGGGAAGGTTTTTTCCGAGTGTTCAATACCACTGAGGAACAAAGTTTGGAGGCGGTGAATTTCCTAATGGAGGACCGTGTTCGTAAATGTGGAAGTTTGTTTCCACTCCACTGCTGTAGGAGCGAGGTACGATTACTGGGGCTGATTTTTGTACAAAATTCTCGAAATTGTATTTCTTCCTACCCTTCGCCAAGCCAAGTTTATAGAGATCTTGTCGCTGAAGCAAGGAAACATGTTTGTGGATGAATACAAGTAGAAGTTCTTTGAGTTTTTACAATATTTCCCTCACATTCACTCCGGTTCTTGACGAAGTCTGACCACTTTAATCAAGGCTTGAATCAGGAGATATTTTATCGAGTGTTAGTTTGTGATGATACGACGTCCTACGAGGGATTGGTGAACCATTTTCTACAATCTGAGATAAATCTGCAACGAGGTATGACTCAGAATTCTGCTCAACCATCTGGTTATAACTTGGGGCCATAGGCCTAGTCTTTTAAGAAGTCTGCTTCTTCTACTACTTTTTATGGATCATGAGGAGTTAACCGGTTTGGTCAGAATAAGGGGTAGTGCAACCATTGTGGGAAGAATCACCCGACTAATAAAGAGCCATAAAGCTGCTGGAGCTTGTTTTCGTTGTGGTGAAATTGGGCACCTCAAGAAAGACTGTCCACAGATAGGTGGAGGAAATTCATCTGGTGTTGGTTCTCAGGCTACAATGCAACATAAGTTGTCACCATAGTCATTAGGAGGATCTAGTTGTCAGTGCCATGTACCGAGCCATGTTTTTCCCTAAGACGTGATCAGGAGGGTAACAAGAGATCATTGCATGTACATTCAATTTGTGTGGCATACCTGCATTTTTTTCTTATTGATACTGGTGCATCTCATTCCTTTATTTCCCATCATTTTGAAAAGAGTCACCATTTACCATATGTTTCCCTACACGTAGTACTTTCTATTTCTACACCGATAGGTCAGTCAACTTTAGCTAAATGAATTGAAGTGGGATGTCCATTGGAAATTGAGGGTAACGTTTTGATTGCGAATCTTATGATCTTATCCATGAAGGATTTTGATTGTATCTTGGGTATAGATGTACTAACATTGTATCAAGCGACAGTCGATTGCTATCAGAGACTTGTGCATTTTCATCAGGAAGGATGTGATAATTGGTTTTTGTAGTGATCCTTACCGAGATCACCTACTAAACAGAACTTAGGCATGCAATTAACTTAATCAAATAGTAAATCAGAATTAAACTGCGGAAACCATAAACAATATAAAATACTACAATCCCAAGGCAAGGAATCTGCAAATACCCAAATAGTTTATACAACCAAATACAACAGAAATAAAAACCTAGACGAAGCTCCAGCTGGCTAACCCCTGTCTAGCCCCTCTTGGATCCACCCGCCTCGTCCAATCGCAAACCTGCCCCAAGGAATAGGGTAACCAGAAACACAGAGTACGAGACGTGAGCATAAAATGCTCAGCACGAGAGTATGAGTATACATGCATGCAAGTGAACTCCCTAAAACTCGAGGTCAAGGATCAGATAACAAAGATAGATCGAGCCCTGGTATGTAGCACGTTGTGCCGTCGTTTCAGGAGGTGGCTCACATACCAAAATACCAGTGGATACGCGAGACCCAAATCGATGGAAGTCCATCCACTAATAGGATAGGATAAACCCTACTAACAGACATCTCAATAGAGATAGCTCAAGATGTAAATGTATGCAGCATAAAATCATGGCATATAAATCATGCAGTCACATAATACATGCATACTCAGTCAGGATATCTCGAACAGTACTTTCGTACCTCAAATACTAGGTGCACTTTTCCAGCTCTACGTCTACGCCTATAATCCGCACTACACTGCCAAATGATACTAATATCATTATAGAGCTCTAAAAGCCTTAACTAGGCTATTGCATACTCCTAAATATTTTTAGGAAGCAAAAGCTATACATTTGTCCGTCGTTAGCCCTTTCCTGTCGATTGCCTCAAAACTAGGCCACAGCTCCGCTCCGATGCCTGGATCGCTATGCCACTTTCGGATTCCCAATGGGACGCCTAGAATTACCTAGATCTGAGTTAGAAGGCTAAGGAGTCGAGAAAGAAGAGGTGAATGGTGTGCTTTGAAATGAATCTCGGCACCTCTATTTATAGACCACGAACGGAACGTCCGTTCCTCAACATTGCGTCTATTCTGCCTGACGAACGTTGCGTCCGTTCACCATCATTGCTTCCGATGGTGTCAATGTCACATCAAGTACGTAAGCAGTGACGCATTTTTGATGGCACGAACGTTGCATCCATTCCTAGAACGTTGCTTCCATTCTGCCTGACCCTCCAGAATATTTTTTATCATTTTGGGTCTAATCCCGGGCTCCGTTAATTCATTAAAAGTCTTCTTAATCCAGTTTACCGGTTTAATTAGCAGTTACTTACTAAAACTGGGTACGGGCTACTACATTCTCCGCCACTTAAGATATTTCATCCTCGAAATCAGATCTTAAGTACCGAATGTAAAACAAGGTGCAGAAACATTCTCTTATTCAAATTGCAAAATTTACAGAGTTTACAACTGAATACAATTCGAAAATGAAATCAAAATAACTAAGGATGTTCTGTACGCATCCTGCTTTAATGTTCCCAAGTATTTTCTTTAGTGCCTCGGCGCTGCCAGTGAACTAAAACCAGAGGAATGACTTTATTCCGTAAGACCTTATCCTTATGATCTAGGATACGAATAGGTCTCTCAACATAGGTCAAATCCTTATCCACCTGAACCTCAAACCGCTGTAGAATATGAGACGTATCTGCCACATACCGTGGAACACGTTGTGAATACTGGACAGATACGGTTGCAAAGCCAGACGATAATCCAAATCGCCAATGCTCTCCAAGATCTCAAACGGACTGATAAATCTGGGAGACAACTTGCCCTTAAGGCCAAATCTGAGAATCCTGCGGAAATGTGACACCCTCAGAAACACTTTCTCCCCAACATCAAACTGTAGAGGCCTACGCTTAGTGTTAGCATAGCTGGCCTGACGATCATGTGCAGTCTTAATCTGTATCTTGTTCTGATCAACAACATCTACTGTCTGCTGGATAAACTCCGGTCCCTCAGCCTGTCTCTCCCCCACTTCTTCCCAGAAGAGTGGAGTATGAAAACATCGACCGTACAATGCCTTAAAAGGTTCCATCCCAATGCTAGTATGATATCTGTTGTTGTACGCGAACTCGATCAATGGCAAATGATCCTGCCAGGCTGTACCAAAGTCCATAGTGCAAGCTCAAAGCATATCCTCCAAAGTACGGATAGTGCGTTCTGACTGACCATCTGTCTTCGGATGATAGGCAGTACTCAAGCTGAGAGCAGTGCCCATCGCACGCTGAACACTCCCCCAGAACCTAGAAGTGAACCTGGGGTCTCGATCGCTGACAATGCTCATAGGCACTCCATGAAGTCGAACGATCTCCTGAACATACAAATGGGCCATATGATCCACGGTGTACTCTCGGCTATAGGCAATGAAATGCGCTGACTTGGTGAGTCGGCCCACCACAACCCAGATAGCATCACAATTCTTCGAGGATATCGGCAAATGGGTCACAAAATCCATCGTGATAAACTCTCATTTCCACTCCGGAATAGGCAGACTGTGAAGCAAACCTCCAGGTCGTCGGTGCTCTGTCTTGACCTGCTGACACACCAAACAACTCGAAACATACAGATACACGCTGCGTTTCATTCCCTTCCATTAAAACCGAGTACGTAGATCCTTGTACATCTTGTTGCTCCCCGGATGAATACTTAACTTGGTGCGATGTGCCTGAGACAAGATCTTCTCTCGCAACTCTTCATCCTGCGGAATCACAAGTCTACCAGACAAACACAAAAAACCATCTGACTGATAGTGAAATCCAGACGTACTACCCTCGTTGGCTAGACGAGCCAAAAGCTGGGTCTTTGAATCCGACATCAGAGCATCTCGAATTCGCGAATACAAAGCTGGCTCGGATAATATTGCAAACATCTGGATACTCTGCATACCTTTCTTGTGCTTGAAGGTATACCCTGAAGAACAACACTCACCGATCGCACTAGACATAGAACAAGTCTGAAGTGTGGACAGTTGCACCTTGCGACTAAAGGCATCAGCAGTGAGATTAGCAGCTCCCGGATGGTACTTAATCTTGCAATCATAGTCCTTAAGCATATCCATCCAACGCCTCTGCCTCATGTTCAACTCCGCCTGAGTGAACAAATACTTGAGACTCTTGTGGTCGGTGAAGATCTCAAATTTCTCACCATACAGATAATGACGCCAGATCTTCAAAGCGAACAAAATGGCTGCCAACTCCAAATCATGAACTGGATAATTGTCTTCATGCAACTTCAACTGTCTAGAATCGTATGCGATCACATGCCCATTCTGAGTCAGGACACAACCTAACCCCTGAAGAGAAGCATCCTTGAACACCACATACCCTCCAGATCCTGACGGTAATGCCAACACTGGCACAAAAGTCAACCGTCGTCGAAGCTCACAAAAATTCTCCTTGCAATCAGAGGACCACTCGAAGTCAACACCCTTGCGGGTAAGCTGCGTCAACGGTCGAGCTAGCTGAGAGAAGTCTAGAATGAAACGACGATAATAACCTGCTAGACCCAGAAAACTACGGATCTCAGCGACCGTCATTGGACGCGACCAATTAAGAACAACTTCAATCTTGCTCTGATAAACAGAAATCCCATCCCTGGATATGATATGGCCAAGAAAAACCACTCGATCCATCCAGAACTCACACTTGCTCAGTTTGGCGTACAACTGCTCATCTCGAAGAGTCTGCAGTACCACTCGCAAGTGAGAAACATGCTCTTCCGCATTACGCGAATACACCAAGATGTTGTCAATGAAGACCACAACAAACTTGTCTAAATACTCCTTGAAGACACGGTTCATCAGATCCATAAATATAGCCGGCGCATTAGTCAATCCAAATGGCATCACTAGAAACTCGTAATGCCCATAGCGAGTACGGAATGCAGTCTTGGCTATGTCATGATTTCGGACTCTCATCTGATGATACCCAGATCTCAAGTCAATCTTGGAGTAAACTGAAGTACCCTGCAGCTGATCAAACAAGTCATCAATACGAGGCAGAGGATACTTGTTCTTCACGGTAACTCGATTCAGCTGACGGTAGTCAATGCACAACCGCATAGACCCATCCTTCTTCTTCACAAAGAGAACAGGAGCTTCCCAAGGAGATACACTAGGACGAATGTACCCTTTCTCCAAAAGATCCTGTAACTGATTCTTCAACTCTCATATCTCTGACAGAGCCAGACGATACGGTGCTCGAGAAATAGGCGAAGTACCCGGCATCAACTCTATGCCAAACTCAACTTCCCTATCAGGAGGAAAACTCGGAATCTCATCTGGAAATACATCTGGGAATTCATCCACAACAGGAATGCTCTCTATCCCAATGCTCTCAGCGGACAAATCAACTACATAGATAAGGTAGCCTTCCCCGCCAGACTCTAGAGCTCGACAGGCTCTCAACGCTGATACCAAAGGCATCGGGGGTCGCGCTCCCTCACCATAGAAAAACAAGCTACCACTCCCATCCGGATGAAAGCGTACTAATCTCTGATAGCAGTCCACTGAAGCTCGATAGGTAGTCAGCATGTCTATCCCCAGAAAACAATCAAAGTAATCCATTGCAAGAACCATGAGATTCGCTATCAAAATGTTCCCTTCGAACTCTAAAGGGCAACCCATCACTAGACGCATAGCCAAAGCAGATTGACCCGTCGGAGTAGAAACAGAAATTACTACGTCTAGTGCAATGCATGGTAACTTATGCCTCTTAACAAAACATGCAGAAATGAAGGAATGAGATTCACCAGTGTAAATAAGTACGATAGCAGGTATACCATAAAGTAGAAATGTACCTGCGATGACCTTCTCATTCTCCTCCACAGCCTAATCATGCCTCAAGGCAAACATCTGGCCAGAAGCCCGCGGTCTTAAATGAGAACTCCCAGCAGGCTGTCCCTGCGACCTCTGCTGAACAGTGGTCTGAGAACCCGATCCCGAACCAGAACCAGAACCGCCTCCCCCAGACAATGGAAAATCCCTCCGGAGATGACCAACCTCTCCACATCAAAAAAAGCTCCAGAAGCTTTGTGGCATCGGTCGGTCGGATGGTTCTTCCCACAATTATCACACTTGTCCTTCTTCCCAAAACGGACAACACCAGCAGAACCAGAGGAAGAAGAAGTAGATCTGAACTTCTTGAAAGTCTGAGCGCGGGGACCCAAAGAACTCGCAGGCCTAGACTGAGAGAAAGACCTGTTCTGGCGAATGCTATCCTCCGCCTGGTGACAAAGGCTCACCAAACCCTCGTAAGTCATGTCATCACCAACCGCCACGCGATCATTAATCTTAGGGTTAAGGCCCTGAAAGAACAGATTATACTTCATATCAGAGCTGTCGGCAATCTCAGGGCAATAAGACAACAGATCAAAGAACTTCTGTTGATAATCGTCAATAGACATGGCTCCCTGTCGCAGACTCAGTAGCTCTCCCGCCTTCGACTGACGAATGCAGGAGGAAAATACAGATTCTGAAAAGCTATGCGGAACTCGGCCCAGGTGGCCACTCCTCTCGCCGTAACAAAGGGTGCAGAAGTAAACCTCCACCACCTACGGGCTTGCCCATCTAGAAGGTAACCCAGCGTCTCCATCTTCTACTCCTCAGTGAAGTGGAAAGTATGGAAAGTCGTCTCCATGCGGTCTAACCAAGGGCTTAGGACCCATCTGTAGGAATCGACGCACACTGAAACGATCCTCATCATGACGACGATGATGGCGTTCCCGACGACGTTCCCGGTCGGCATCGCCCCAACGTCCACTAATACTGTCGTGACTACTCTGATCATCACGATCCGCCATCTACAAAAATTACCTCACGGTTATCTTATGCAGAATCTACATTCCCAAGAATACTATGCATGCTCTGATACCATAAATGCAGTGACTCTTACCAAGATCACCTACTAAACAGAACTTAGGCATGCAATTAACTTAATCAAACAGTAAATCAGAATTAAACTGTGGAAACCATAAAAACACAGCATAAATTTTTGATTAAAATTAAATTTGGGAAAAAGCTCGATCAAGGACTCACGTAGGTACCAGACAATTCATGTAACAAGTAGTCGATTTAAGACATCAGACTTAATCTTAATTCACGGGAATTTTCCTAAATTATTCAAAGGACTATTTCTAGAAAAATCAAACCTATTCAAATATTTACGGATTAATCTTTCGTAATTTTAATCAATTTTGAATGCATGACGAATAGTGAAAATTCAGTTTACACCCAAACCGCATAATGAAACCGAATTCTATTTCTAGTAGGTTTTACAATATGTTGATTATCGAAGTGTTCAAAATCGAAACCTTCTATGTCGAATTGGAATCAATTAAAAAGCAAGAAAACAACTGGCCAAGAAATTCGCAAGACAAATATAAATTCGATAATCAATAAAATAAATTAAAGTCTGAAAATTCTCGAATAAACAATCAAGTTTTCTACATAAATTGTCTGGCCCAATCACGTGGCCTTGATCGAAGAAAGAAAACTACTCAAAGTTCAACATAATTCAAGAATAAAAGTTTTTAATCCCAAAACATCAATCAAATATCAAAAATAAAATAAAAATAAGAAGAGAAGAATGGAAGATGATGTTGGCCGCCTCCTTGCCTTCAAAGATGTTGTGTAACCCTTATTCTGATGAATAGATTGATATTTATATGCTCAAGGATCTTCAAAAGATAATATTCTTCCGAGCAAGAATTTTCTTTTTAAAAAACTTTGCACGCGTCGTTTGCTCGAGGGAGCATTTCTCTTCTCCAAAGGATATCTTTTCTCGCCTCGCTCGCTCGAGCGAGCACCACTCTCGCTCGAGCGATCAGTCTTCTGTCTCGCAAACTTTTGTGGAACGTCTATCTCGCTCAAACGAGCTCAAGTCTCGCTCGAGCGAGCGATCTTCTGGAAAAAATAATTGCCCTCTCCGGCTCGCTCGAGCGAGACCTATTATGTTCAACTTTCTGTGTTATCCCGAGCTTTCCTACAAAATGGACCGGGAAGAGTATTATGGAGCTATATGAATTAAACATGCTAAAGCTAAATAAAACAATAAGAAAAACATATGAATGCACGAAAAACCAACACAAAAATATGCATAAAAAACATAGTTATCATAGACACCTTGAAAAAGTTGATGCCCCGCTAGCCAACTTGTGGCTAAGGGCTTTGAGAGTCTCTTTTTGTAAACAATCTTTGTTTAATATAATATACGTTCTTTAAATGGCGTTCACTTTATCTTATTATTATATAATGATATACTGTTGCTATTTTGATAAAGACCTTGAATATACTAAAGTAAGATGAGATAGTGAATATAGAGAGATCACTGTCATGAAACACATCTTAAGTTCACTTTATATTCTAAACAGTTCCTAGTCAATTGAGCCGTCCACAAATAAGGATAAGGATCGCTCGAGATTGAGACTAGCATTTGCGATGCCGAGTACCACGTTTTATTGGTATGGAACATAGAGATGTTCGAAGCATGCAAATGGATATTCATATGATGAATGATCGAACTACCCTATTCGGACTTTCCAAGTGGTTATCACTTATCGAGTGGATATAGTCCGCGGTTTTGGTTGTATACCATTAGTCCTTATTACTTGAAACATCATTGAGACTCTATATGCTAGTACTGTGCTTTGACTCGTTTATCGACTCTATTAGGGTCATCAGGTGTCGGAATTGGGTACAGTTACAACACATATAGGAGTTGATGCTTTGTTGTAAAGGATTCACCGCACACTTGAGAGTGTGGATATCCTATGCAATCTGAGGAGATATTAGTGTGACGAATCTCTGGCCAAAGTACATGATGTGTTTTAGGTTACTTGGTTTCCTAGTAGCACATGCGATGTCACTATTTGATCTTCAAGATGAATTGCATAGTTATCGAATCTCGAACGACTCTCGATTTACCAATGGTTGTTGATTCGATCGGGATATATGGATGAAGGGACCGTACTGTACGCTAACCAAAATCTATTGGTTCTTTACAGGCACTATCAGTGATACCTAGGGAATCATGGGGCGATGTTGCTAGGCGCTCTTACCATGATTCGTTGGGTAAGTCGAAAATTGTTGTTCCGAGTCACAAGGAGTTGTGAGCCCATGACTAGCTGTATCCCTGAACCATTGAGGGTCACACAAGTAATGGATTTCTAATCCCCATTGAGATAATTAAATTTAAAGAGTTAAATTTAGTGGATAAAGAAGTAGGACTTCTTATTTAAGAATAGTGGGAGTATGATTTCCTAAAATGACATAGTGATGGACATTTTTGGAAATAACTGAATTTGGATTCAGAAAATTTATCTTGACTTTAAAAGATGCAGAAATGGTTTCTGTGCACATTGGTGAAATTGGTTTATCAATCCGAGTCACGATGAATTTTATATTAATTTCTGAACATGCGGGCTTTGCTTGTCAGGCTTGAACTTATGACTAATGGGCCCTAAGCTGTTAGCAGCCCACATTATAAATAAGTTATTGCAGTACAGAAATTACACAACACAAGGTCATAAATTTTCAAAAACCCTAGAGAGTTTCTCTAGTTTTCGGCCGCCCCCCTTCCCTCTGTCTTTGAGATTTTTCAGTCTGCAAATTTTGAATTTGCAGTCTGAATTAGCAGATCAAATCTATTATCTCTCTTCGTAGAAACTTCTGATAGACTTTCTAGTGCAGTCTATCAGAGGGATTAAATTTCCGTTCGTGGACCTGATTGAAGAAACGTTCGTTCATCAGTTTCTGGGATATACAACAAGAGCAGTTTAATCTGTTGGTGTCTACAATCTCGTTTCGAGATTTTAAGGTAAAATTTACATTGTTTAAATTTTATGTTATCAATTTTAATCGTAGGAATTTGATACCCATATGGAATCGTTCCATATAAAATTTTAAAACTTCCGCTGCACCGGGTATCACTTTCTTTTTTTCGATCCGGAGAATGACCGTGTTCCAACAGTGGTATCAGAGACAGGTTGTTCTCGGATTTTACGATTAAAATTTATTCGATTGTACCAGCCTTGATTTTTCATTAAAATAAAATGAAAATTTTAAATTAAATTCCAGGGCAATCGGGCAGCGATCAAAGCAGGGACCATCGCTGCCATGGGCAGCGACCGTCGCTGCCCTGGGCAACGCCGTGCCCACGGGCAGCGATTGGCTGCCCACCTCCACGTGGGCAGCCCTGTCCCACGTGGAGGTCGGGCTTCCCGGGATTGTCCCGGGCAGTCCGGAAATTTTAAAATTTAATTTTTTGATTTTTTGAATTTTTTTGAAATTTCAGTTTTTGGTCCAATTGAAAATTGTTTTTGATTGGTCCACGAGGCATCGGATCAAATTGTTTGAGTCCGAAATTTTAAAAATTGATTTTTGGATAAATTTGAATTTTTTGAAAATTTATAAATTTTATCCATTAAATTAGATTTTATAAAATTAATAATTATGGTACAATTGATAATAAAATATGATTTTATGTATAAAATTGGATTTTATATGTAAAATATGATTTTATGGATAAACTAGATAAACTATGATTTTATATATAAGATAAGATTTTATGTATGAAATATGATTTTATCTATTTATATTTATTGCCATTGCATGATATCCAATAAATTAATTTTTGAATTAAATATTATTGGATAAGGATGATCGATTGTCATGACCAATATTATAGGTGTATGTTAGGTTGTTTACATTTGGTTTTAATTATTGTTGTTGGATTTATTAATGGGCCTGGTTTATGGCCCAATATAAATTGTCATATGTAATAAAAGTGGGCCTGGTTTATGGCCCGTTCCTACCCCTTAAATATGTATCCCTTGCTTGTCATCGAAAATTATTGTAAATTTTAGACTTAGTGGGAGATGAAGATTTGAAGACAAAGGTGGGCCCAGCAGACAATAAAGACCGAAGAAATGTAAATTGGAAGGTCAATGTAATAGGATTGCATTGCATACTTGCATATTACCTAGGATTGGACTTAGACTCGTGATTGGCAACCATGGGTCGATTATTAATGGAATCGATCATCCTAAAATAATATATGATGTTATTATTGTATGCATGTTTAGACTAAATTGTATGAATCCCACAAGCATACAAATTTTAAATGATGAGACAAATTTTCGAAATTAAAATCCCTCATTTTAAATATGATTTAAAATTGATATCAAGATAAACAAAAGGACATTTAAATATTGTTTAAATGTTCCTACCTTCCATCAACGATCAATGTATGAGATGCTACCCGCGGATACGGTCCGGCTCATATTATTGGGGGGGCCCGTTCGTCGGAAAGCTGTACATTGGATTGACACATGTTGTAAGTTGGGTGGAACTCCCATGGGATTGGCTCATATTATTGGGGATCCACATGGCGACCGTCCATCACAACTTAATATTGATGGGTCATCTTGACGTGTCACAATAAATGGCGTCATATTATTGGGCCCTTATTGGACATGAGATAAAAACATGGAGGTTGCTTTGGAAGCAATTGAGCTCTACCTTTTGAAAATTATGGTTGGCTGATATTATTCGGGACTATAGTTTGTCAATTGGACTCCATGTTCCCACTAAAGAAAATGTTTCTCGTTTTCACTAGAGGGTAGTGAAATCGTTAAAATAGTGGGAGTGAGATTCATAAAATAAATTTCGCCTTATTTTATGTCTTAGTAAATTAATTAAACAATCACTAATTATTGTCTGTTTCTTTTCAGTATTTCATTAAGATGAATTCGCGCAATCCACTATTCTCTATTCTCGAACAAAACAAACTGACTGGCGCAAACTATTCGGAATGATTCCGTAAGTTGAAGATTGTCTTGACCTCGGAAAAGATATTCTACGTGTTAGAAAAATCTCCTCCTAAGGAAGCACCAGCTGATATAAGTCCGGAAGAGTTGGCCAAACTTGATAAATGGTGGGACCATGATATCAAGGCCAAATGCTATATGCAAGCTTCGATGTCTGATGAACTCCAGAGGCGATTTGAGGAAACCGTGAATGCTGCTGACATTCACGCACAACTCAAGGAAATTTTTGGGGCTCAATCGAGAGCTGAAAGGTTCGCTACTGTAAAAGAGTTAATGATGTGTCGCATGCGATGTCACTATTTGATCTTCAAGATGAATTGCATAGTTATCGAATCTCGAACGACTCTCGATTTACCAATGGTTGTTGATTCGATCGGGATATATGGATGAAGGGACCGTACTGTACGCTGACCAAAATCTATTGGTTCTTGCAGGCACTATCAGTGATACCTAGGGAATCATGGGGCGATGTTGCTAGGCGCTCTTACCATGATTCATTGGGTAAGTCGGAAATTATTGTTCCGAGTCACAAGGAGTTGTGAGCCCACGGGTAGCTGTATCCCTGAACCATTGAGGGTCACACAAGTAATGGATTTCTAATCCCCGTTGAGATAATTAATTTTAAAGAGTTAAATTTAGTGGATAAAGAAGTAAGACTTCTTATTTAAGAATAGAGGGAGTAAGATTTCCTAAAATGACATAGTGATGGACATTTTTGGAAATCACTGAATTTGGATTAAGAAAATTTATCTTGACTTTAAAAGATGCAGAAATGGTTTCTGTGCACATTGGTGAAATTGGTTTATCAATCTGAGTCACGATGAATTTTATATTAATTTCTGAACATGCGGGCTTTGCTTGTCAGGCTTGAACTTATGACTAATGGGCCCTAAGCTGTTAGCAGCCCACATTATAAATAAGTTATTGCAGTGCAGAAATTACACAACACAAGGTCATAAATTTTCGAAAACCCTAGAGAGTTTCTCTAGTTTTCGGCCGCCCCCCTTCCCTCTGTCTTTGAGATTTTTCAGTCTGCAAATTTCGAATTTGCAGTCTGAATTAGCAGATCAAATCTGTTATCTCTCTTCGTAGAAACTTCTGATAGACTTTCTGGTACAGTCTATCAGAGGGATTAAATTTCCGTTCATGGACCTGATTGAAGAAACGTTCGTTCATCAGTTCCTGGGATATACATCAAGAGCAGTTTAATCTGTTGGTGTCCACAATCTCGTTTCGAGATTTTAAGGTAAAATTTACATTGTTTAAATTTTATGTTATCAATTTTAATCGCAGGAATTTGATACCCATATGGAATCGTTCCATATAAAATTTTAAAACTTCCGCTGCACCGGGTATCACTTTTTTTTTTCCATTCGGAGAACGACCGTGTTCCAACACACCTTAGTGTGGACTTGTAGGCGTGGGATCTAGACCAGTGGTGCTAGGATTTTCCTGCAGTGTTAGAGGTATGTAAGTACTGACCGAGATAGCCGGCATGATATATATGCTTATATGTTGCATGAGTATGTGCTATATATTTTACCATGTTTTTACGGATTTAGCACATGCATATTTTTATGGTTGACTGCATCTGGTATGATTTGAGTCATTGACAGTTTCCATCGGTGAGGGGTTACTCCTTATGGGTTCAAGCCTGGGGAGACTCATCCCCTGGTTTTGCTATCACTAAGAGCGGCCACGACGGTGTGTTTTGACGCTATAGTTGATAGGAGAATATACGAGTACCCCGCAGAGTCGCTTTCTTAGCACGGTACTGTATATTCATTGGCGCCCTAAGTAGACTGTTTTAACCAGTATTTTAAATTCATTTGCTTGCTGCATATTAGTCTTTATATAATTGCTTTCGTATTGAGCGTTTTCGCTCACGCCCCTGTGTTGGTTTCTTTTTGGATTCCTGGTGGCGGGGCAGGTTTGAGGTTGGACGGTCCCGGTGACTCGCAGCAGTGCTGAGGTTGTTACCTGTTGCAGCGAGGTTTTAGTTGTAGCGTTTTTTACCCTAAGACTTTCGATTAGGTTGTATAAGAGTATTTGTACACTATGTTTTGTCGTCGGTTGTATTATGCCGATTGGATTTGTTATATTTTAAATATTCCGCTCTTTACGCTTTTAATTTTAATGCATGCGCTATTTAAACTCTGATTAGGTAATGGATCCGGGTAGGGTCTCTACAAGTGCACTATGCCGCAAGGAGGTCAAGATATCACACAACCCAATCTTGCCCTGTATTTGGTAAGGGAGGCGAAGATATCTCTCAGCCCCACACGAACACATGCTAAGGTAAGAAAACCCATAATGATTTGGTAAGGGAGGCCAAAACGTCTCCCTGCCCCACACAAGCACATGCTTTATTGTAGTCACAATCATCTCACTTCATTCGTAAAATAATTTCTTTCATAGTTGAATATAAGACTTAGAATGCATATGTAAATATGACGTACATGTAAATGTTTGATTGATAATCATGCAAATGACTCACACATAGACGACCGGGATGGTGATTTAGGAAGCAAACCAAAGGATAAAAATCTAAACCATAAATTTTCTTTTAGGACAATCCGAGCGGTTCCCCCGTAAAGCTTACAACTAACTCAATTCTTATTCAAAAAGAATTCCGCTTGAAACCACGACTCCGTGACACTTAGAAATAAAAAAGGAATTTATCATCTAGGTATTATTCCTATCCAATCATTAAATAAAAATTCATTTCCGGACAGTAACCTCATTAAATTTCCAAAATTCTGCACCTATCAAATCAAATGCCTAGAACTCAACCAAAATTTAACCGAATTTGTTTCCGCTTGAACCGACATACTCCTAACATCTTAGATCAATTCCAGACCCGAGCCATAACCAAAACATAATTTCAACCCTGTTTTAAACAACCATTTTCGGACAGCCTTGTTACTAAGCAAAAATCTGCACACATATCTTAGCTCTTTCTCCCTTCTAAAACTTAACCATTGGACTCCCTTTTATCCCAGCCTATAAAACCAGACCAAGACCACATTTCACAGCTCGCACATCGACGCCTAACCTGCCTCCAAAACCGAAGCCAACATGACCCAACTTTGATAGCCTTTCACCTCCAATTTGCTAGCTATATCCCAACACACCTAAGTGCTACCATGTGAGCTACATTCTCACCCATGGTAGCCCCTATTTCACCATCCATGCAACAAGAAAAACTCAGTACATCACGACATCAAGCACAAGGAATAAACTCAAAAAGAATGTGGTTGCGTAAACATCATTCAGAAGAAAAGGAAACTTCTGTTTCAATACATAACCACCACAAGGAATACATACTCAAACCCAAGAAAATACAACACGCCACAATGGGAAATGACGTTTTGTGCAATTGTCCCAACGAAACATGGGACTCGAGCAACCACGCAGAAAAACAGGAAAGGAACAAACAAACACCCTATAATCCCCTACATTCGAAATGCAAGCAGGATAACCAACCGAAAAGATTTAGAGTTCGAAACCAACGAATTCGTAAGACACACAGAGTGTCGAGACTTCGAACGATGTCAGGGATTCTCAGAAAAAAAAAACAAGGAACGTGCAACTTAAAAGAAAATCCAGTAAAACTCGAAATACCAACAAGAAAAATAAATAAGCACACACGCATAATAGTCTACTTGGTGGCCAAAAAGCCCATAAATCTTGCCTTAATCAAATAAAATCAGTAAAAGGGAAGGGGATGAAAACTCGACGAGCTGGAAATCGAGATGAGGGATTCCGAAATGTGCTCGCACAGTGAGTTTTGGGGAAAGCCACGCCGGGGAGGTCAAGCTACTACGGCGAAACTCCTGTAATGAAGATTATGGGGGTGCCGATTGATGCCAAAATAATGAAACTAGAGGAGTGTGTCTGCTTTCGATTAAAAAGGCTTGGAGAAGGGGAAAACTTACCGGCCGAGAGATATTGGGCTGATGAGTTAATGGGCCGAGGTTGGGCCGATATTGCCTAGGGAGTTTGTAAGGCCCGGGATTATTTAATTTTAATCCGAAAATATTTAATTTGGGAATATTTAGAGTTTAGAATTAAATTCTAATATTCTTCAATGAATAAGGATTGAAATTGAATTAATCGCTTTTCCGGGGACTAAATTGCAAATAGACAAAAGTTTAGGGACTAAACTGCAATTTGACTAATATTTATCTACACTTATACATTTATTCAGCCATTGTCACAATAAAATAAAAAGAAAAGGCAGAGAACACGGCTGAAGGGTTCCAAAATGCCATTTTCATATTTTTCAGCCGCAAAAGCTTCGATATCTTGTGATCCGGTTGTCAGAATTTCAAGATAAATATATATCTGCGATCACCGCTCCGAGAGCTACGTTTTGGTGCAAGTTTCATTCACTTTTCTCAGATTTTTTTTTTATGTTTAAGATGCAAATTCATGATTTTAAGATATATGCATATATGAGCTGTACCGATTATGTAGTCGCAGACGGTTCGGAAAAAGACTGTCGTTTGAATTTGATATGATTTATTGAAGAAAAATTCGAACCCTATCATTTTTGTATATGCTGATTTTTTAGTTATGTGAGCTGATATGATGAAGATTATAAGTTATATTGATTGTTGGATTGATTTGATTATGATTTGGATCGCCGGTTTTTAGCCGTTACGCCATCGGTTTCAGAATTACTACACTTTTGAGTCTATTGAATTAGTGAAGCTTAGATTGAATGTACAACTGAGTTTTTGGCTCATTCATATTCCATTTTCAGCTTGGTATCAAAGTGTATTGAAGCCAAGACGATAGTTTTCGAACCGAGAAAGATTGAAGAAGGTTTGAAGTAGTTTGATTGATTGACTTGCAACGAATTCGAGCAGATTTTGATATATATTCGTCATGTTATTTTTTCAGATTTGAAGTACTTTCAGACTCGACATTGAAAGGTATAAATGACAACTAATCCAGATGGGTTAGAACATTTGAGAAAGATATGATTCTCAAGTATTCCCTTGTCAATCCACATACCTGTTTGTTTATATGTCTTTATGTGATTTTGATGCTTTTGTTGCATTGCTTGATTATGTGCTTAGATGTTCAAGATGTTTTACAGTCTTTAATGCATACAGATTATGTTGCATTCATCTTGAACTTCAGCCTGAAAAGCACAGAGGGTTGAAAGGCCTAGAGTGCATATGACGTTTGGAGGACTGTAGTTGAGTGACATGGAATGTAGAGTTACTTTCAGAGATAGAAGACTCACTATAGTTGCGCCAAAGTCAGAAGAAATAAAATACTTAACTTCACCTCGATTGGGTGAGTTGGTGTTAGTTTAAGATTTTATTTCCTCGGGATCCCAAGAACTAATATTCAGTTGAATCAGATTTGATAGTCTTCCATTGAAACATGCATTGCATTCATGTTTATTATATTGCATGTTTTGTTATTTATACTGAGATTTATTCTCACCGGAGTTATCGGGCTATTGTTGTGTTTTGTATGTGTGCATGGCAATAGGTGAGGCAGGAGCTGGTCAGACTCGACGTGGATAGCTCGAGAGAGAGTTTTAGCCTGTGAGGACTCGGGTTTTAAGCAAGAGAACATGTCTTTTGAGTTGTTGACATGTTAGAATTCAAACAAGAACCTTTGTATATGTGAAACTTGTAGAATACTCGTTTATGTTTATGATTGCATGTATTTCAGATGACTAGAACAGTTTAAATGCATGTTTATGAGGTTTGAGATGTGAACAAGAGTTTTATGCTTTGCTGTAAACCTTGAAATGTTTAATATTCTGAATTTTTATAGCAGGGCACGGACCCCGTGCAGATTGTGGGTAAGGGTCCGTGTACCCTATTGTTTCTGAACAGATTTAGAATAAAGAAGGCACGGACCCCGTGCATGCCATGTGCCAAGGTCCGTGTAGCCCACTGTTATGCAACTTCTTCATTTTTGAATTCTGCCTTGGGCACGGACCCAGGTCCAGAAGAGGCACGAACCCCGTGCCTTGGTCCGTGCAGGGTCCGGACATAGGTCCGTGTGGGTGACTAAAAAAAAATTAAAAATTTATTCGTTTCGCGACGTGTTTTCGCGTCGCCAAATGTCCAGTATTGCAGATTAACTATTGTTAGTTATTAATCGCCTTATAAGATTTGATTAGCACCCGAGGTCCCCAAAGAGTTTCTTTAATGGGCTGTGAAGTTGGGTTGAAGAATTTTCTTTGGGTCGGGTCAACACATGAGTTTAACTAGGTAAGGAACATAATACATAAAATATAATATGTAGTATTTATAAGTGTTAGACCCAAATCCTGAAAATACTCAATTTCAAAAATCCAAGAATTAGACATTTTAAATATTCTGATGTCACGACAACGAGTAAAATATTTTAATATCAAGCAGAACGATTTAAAATAATTTAAACAAACTTGACTAACGTTTAAAAGCAATTTAAATAAATACACAAGCGAAAATAAAAATCTTTAAAATGATTTGGACAATTAAAAATGATTTAAATAAATAATCTAGACATTTAAAATAATTTAAAATAATTTAAAATAACTAACCGCTAAACTAAGCCTATTTAAAATAAATAAGTTGGACACTCGAAAATATTTAAACAAATAAGCTAAATAGTTAAAATCATTTAAAAAATAATCTAACCAATTAAAATCATTTAAAAGCATAAACTAAACAATTAATTATTAAATTAAAATAATTTAAATATGCAAGCTTAAACCTTTAAAATATTAAAACAATTAAATTGAATAATAAAATCATTTTTAAAAATAAAGTTAAACAATTTAAAACATTAACTAAATAGTTATTACAATAAAATCATTGAATAAATAATAAAAATATTTTATTAGCACATAATTCAAATAAAGAATTTAAATCAATTAAATCTAAAAATAATAATCCTAATATTTATTAAATTTAATGAATGCAATTTAGTAGATTAGATTTTAGGTGCTACAATGTGACTAGGTGATCAGACTATTCAAAAAATATATAAAACTAATATCAATCAATAATTGAAAATATTCAAAATATCTCAAACATGCATAAAGGAGGAAATCTCTAAACTCCTTCAAGAAGATTACTAGTTGAAATGTTTTTCGAAACATCCCTTGACACGCCAAAAACAAGACTAAGATTTCTTACTCATATAATTATTTGTTTATATGTTTGAAGTTTGATATTGTTCAATGAAATAAATAAAGAGGGAATTTTTAAAATGGCCTTCTGCAAATATTTATAATCAATTTTGGCCTTAATTTAGCTATTTTTTTCAAATTAGTCATTTAATCATGTAAACTTACAAATTAATCTTTAAAACCCTATTACCACCTACCATCACAAATTTATTATTTTTTTTCTCCTTGCTGCCCACCGCCAAACCATTATCCAAAGTACAGAATATTCTTTTTTTTTTATTTTTTATTTGTTCTTATATATTATTTTAATGTATTGAAAATACACAAATTTATCATTATATTAGTATGAATAGATTAAACCAAATACAATTTTATAAGCCAATTCACATTATTATAAAATTCCTTTCAACTTTACATGAATTGGTTCCAAAGATAGTTTATATATGAAAAAATCCCATTGAGCCTTTTTTTTAAAAAAAATATTTTAGAAAAAAGCGCAAACAGTCAACTATTCATTTAAATCAATTCTCATTTTTGGAATAAAAAAAGTGTAAAAGGAAATATATATATATATATAATCGAATACGAGTCGCATATTAAAAGCTACGAAAATTTTTCATATCAATTAAATTTTATGTATGGCATGTATTGTGATTTGCGTGCCCAAAAAAAGAAAAAAAAATGTAGTAAATCTCTCTTAATTTATTTTGTGGGTTATAGTAATAGAATCTACGAATATAGAAATTGTTTAAAAGGGTAATTTAGGATTTTAAATTTCTGGAAAGCTATACTGCAAAATATTTGATGAATAAGACTACTTTTAAAAATATGGTTTTGAAGTAGGCTAGAATCCTTAAATTCTCATAAATATATTGGATATATTTTATTTCATTCATTCATTAGTACAAAAATATATTTTCCATTCAATAGCCATCATCCAGTATGACATAGAGGTGATCAGTTTCTCTGATGTCAACTGTTGATAATTGGGAGAATTGATGATTTTTTCTACTACTTGAAGTTCCTTTATAAGCTTCAAATGAAAACACCTTTTGGAGAAAATATGTCTTCAAAACTGGAAGCACCAATCCTTTGCATATACTTTGCTCCTATCCCACCCAGCATCTCTGCAGTAGCTGGAGGATATGGGTTGACTTGATTCGTCTTTAACATATTCAATTTAGCCTATATGGACATCACTTTTTGATCAACGATGGGTTCATATTCTTTTTTTAATTGCTTCCATGACTTTTATGCTAAAGAACTTTTTGATATATTTGAATATATGAAATATGGACGCATTTATTGATCTGATTACAGAATATGAAAAGTTATATATGTTAACTTTAAGTTGTTTCGATAGATTTTCAGGAGATCGATAAGTCTTATTGAAAAGCGTGAACTTTATATATTGAAAAGAGGTTTTCGAGAGAAACAGTTATATCATGCATATCAGTAAACGATAGAAAAATAAATGAATAATTTATTCATTATTCAAAGATCATTCCTTAAAATAAATATTTTCGACTATACAGCAACTTTCCAAAAATATATCCTAGTGGCTAGTTTGTCTTTAGATGTATCTTAAAAATCATAAGATAGGGAAAATTTCTCTAGGGTTTGAAGCTCTTTCATATGAGTCAAGAGAAAAATATTTTTTGGAGTATAAATGTCTTAAAATATAGAAACTTCAAGTCGTAGCTTGAATTTTGCTTTAATTATTGTCAGTCTTCCAGCTATAGCTGATGAATAAGGCATAACTTTGTGAACCTGTTGCATTCTCAAAGCCCTAAGAGACAAAATTTTTTATGCAATAACTGCTTCACATTCCTTGAGAATTTCTTTCATGATAAGTTTGCTAGTTTATGAACTTGCTAATGATAATTAATAGTTGTGAAAACCGTGTCTATTTATAGATTGATTAAAAATATAAGAAGAGTTATATTGATACTTTTAATGAATTTCGATGGGTTCGTATTATTTTTTTAATTGCTTCCATGACTTCTATGCTAAATAACTTTTTGATATATTTGAATATATAAAATATGGACCAATTTATTGATCTGATTACAGAATATGAAAAGTTATATATGTTAACTTGTTCCGATAGATTTTCAGGAGATCGATAAGTATTATTGAAAAGCGTGAACTGTATTTATTGAAAAGATATTTTCGATAGAAACAGTTATATCATGCATATCAGTAAACGATAGCGAAATAAAGGAATAATTTATTCATTATTCAAAGATCATTCCTTAAAATAAATATTTTCGACTCTACAGCGACTTTCCAAAAATATATCCTAGTGGCTAGTTTTTCTTTGGATGTATCTTAAAAATCATAAGAGAGGGAAAATTTCTCTAGGGTTTGAAGCTCTTTCATATGAGTCAAGAGAAAAACATTTTTTGGAGTATAAATGTCTTCAAATTTAGAAACTTCAAGTCGTAGCTTGAATTTTGCTTCAATTATGGTCTGTCTTCCAGCTATAGCTGATGAATAAGGCATAAACTTGTGAACCTGCTGCATTCTCAATGACCTAAGAGGCAAAATTTTTTAAAGAATAACTGCTTCACATTCCTTGAAAATTTCTTTCATGATAAGTTTGCTAGTTTATGAACTTGCTAATGATAATTAATAGTTGTGCAAATCGTGTCTATTTATAGATTGATTAAGAATATATGAAGAGTTATATTCATACTTTTAATGAATTTGCAGAAATAGAAGAGACATAGTATATATCAAAAAACAAAGAAATAGAAGAGGACTACCAAGAAAACCAGTCGAAGTCAATGTGTATCATATTAAGGGGAAATTGTTTGAAGAGTAATTAAGATAAGCCTCTGATATTCAAGAAAATATTTCAAAGGCATAAATAACTGCTTAGTTTAGTCAAAGACCAAAAAGATGGAAATTGTTGGGATAAAGTTTTGGTATTTGACAAAACATGAAAAAATATTTCCAAGCAGTTGAAATACAGTCCATTCGAAAGAGACGCAAGCAGCCCAGTCGAACATTATAGTGAAACAGTTCAATACTAGTTGAAGGAAACTTTTCACATATCCAGTCCAGACTGCTAAAGGATACGATTTGAAGAAATAAATTGGAATATATATTATTCTACTGATTCAAGACATATTTCAAATATAAAGACCGTTGCAAGATCCAGAAATTTCTATTGAAGAACGTGCAACATCATTAAAGTCCTCATAAAGACTTATTGAAAATCTAGAGGCAAAGGAGACATGCATTTATGACGAAGATAAACGTTGCAAATATGCATATATAAATTAGATAGAAAGGTTGAGAATAAAAATAAGAGAACACAGAGAGAAAACGATACACACAAGAAGAATACCAGAAAGTTATCTCAACTGCTATTTGTGTATAAGGAGTTGATCTATTGTTTGAGTCTGCGGATTCATTCATCATTGTATTTTGTTGTTAGGACAAAGTGTCTTAACTTGGTTGTGTTTTAGGATTTTTGATCTAGTAAAAGGATAAGTCCAACGATTGGACTGGGTTGTATACAAGACGTTGTATAAACCAAAGTCTTCTAGTGGATCCTTCCCTCGTAAAAGAAGGGGTGACGTAGGATTTTTTCTCCGAATATCCATAAACATCTCCGTGTTATTTACTTTCTGTCAAGACATCTCTATTATTGTTCTATATGTTATTTGGTCTCTTTCCGCACATATATTTGTTGGTTGATTAACATTGACACACGAGAAGGAATAGAGTTAGTTGTTTTACAGCAACTGCTCACATATAAGAAAATTGACAAGCAAACTGCTCACGGAAGTTGTATAAGAGCAGTCCAATTTTTCGATCCTAACACCATCGCTTGTTCCGAACAGTTCGGATCCACCGATCTCATCAAGTTTGTAGTTCGGATCTTCCGAACTACTCGGGTCTTTGATACCTTCTAGACCTTTTCCATATGTCGTGAATCCAATTTTCTTCTTAAGTTACCCAAATATAGAATCCTCAATCATGTTTCAACACTTTAAACATGCTTAAATATTTTAATCATTAAAACGGGAATCGGGTTACTTCACTCATTATTGTTTTGTTTGGGACGATCAAAAGTCTAAGTTTGGAGGATTTGATACGTGCATTTTATGCACTTAATTTTCATGTGTTTTAACTTGAATTTTGTGATGTATCAAGTGGGTTTTATGCGTATTTGTTGTTGTTTTTGTAATATGCAAGGATTGGAAGTTAAGTATTGAGAAGAGGAAAATGAAGGAATTACGAAGCCAGAACTTTCAAAATTTATCTAAGATGATAAAAGATCCAAATCCGATCTCCACCGTTCAGAATGAAGTTAAGATGTTTTATAGTTGCGGTCAAAATTTCAGCTCGATCCAACGGCTAGAACTCCGGATATGATTTTTTGAAGAATTCTACGCACTTGACACATGAAGCAACAGCACTCATGTGCTGGTCTCTAGTGCAGCTGCACCCTGGAAGAACGAAAGAACAACGCAGAAGAGCTATGTTGGTTGCGCTGCAGTGATACAATGACGAGAATGAAGTGCAGCAGTGCTAGACGAGAAAGAGCAGCATGAGAAAATAAAGCAGCACTTTAGCGCATGGAATGAAGAGATTCAGCGCATCAATATACAAAGTGTCAGCGCTTTAGCGCAAGAAAGTAAGCACTTATGCGCTTGGTTTGGGCGAAGAAAAGAGAATTAGGGCTTCTGCACTAAAGGTGAGCGCTTCAATTCTTCATATGTGAAAGGTAAGTGCTTATGCGTTTGATTTTTTTTTTAAAAGGAAAACACAACCAGAAGCAGGGGGTTAGGCAGACCCCTACCTGTATATAAACATAAAAAAAAAATACAAAGGAAAACCTAAAGGAGGAGGGGGACTAGACCAAGACCTCCTCAAAAGACTATACAAAAATTTATAAACATGGGAACATCAAGGGTATCGAAATAAGTACATAAACATCAAACCTAGTAACTAAACAGTACAACAAAAAATTGGTGACTGCAACTGAGAAGGCCACCAAAAGTCATCTTGGACATAAGTCAGCAACATCTACGACTCGAGAAAACAAAAGAAGACCGGGAACCGAGGCGCGAACGAAGAGTCGTCAAAATCCTGAGTTAGATCAGTGTGTTAGCACTAAGCTATGAATATGTCCAAAAACCACAGGCTGCAGGATAGTCACTATGCAAAAGTGTGAAAGAGTGGGTGCCCGGTGAGCCAACTTGTGGCTAAGGGCTTTGATGACTCTTTGTATAAACAATCTTTTGTTTAATATAATTTACATTTTTATTAATGGCAATGACTTTATCTTTCTTCATATTGTTATATTGTGATATACTATTGTTGTTTTGATAAAGACCTTGAATATACTATAGTGTATGTAAGATGTGGTAGAACATGGGGATGTCTATCATGAAACACATCTTATAGTCACTGTATATTCTAAACTGTTCCTAGTCGATTGAGCCGTCCGATAATAAGGATAAGGATCGCTCGAGTTTGAGACTAGCATTTGCGATGCAGAGTACCACGTTTCATTGGTAAGGAACATAGAGATGTTCGAAGCATGCAAATGGATATTCATACGATGAATGATCGAACTACCCTATCCGGACTTTCCAAGTGGTTATCACTTATCGAGTGGATAAAATCCGCGGTTTTGGTTGTACACCATTAGTCCTTACTACTTGAAATATCATTGAGACTCTATATGCTAGTACTGTGCTTTGACTCGTTTACCGACTCTATTGGGGTCATCAGGTGTCGGGATTGGGTACAGTTACAACACATATAGGAGTCGATACTTTGTTGTCAAGGATTCACCACATACTTGCGAGTGTGGATATCCTATGCGATCCGAGGAGATATTAGTGTGACAAATCTCTGGTCAGAGTACATGATGTGTTTTAAGAAATGGTTTCTTAGTAACACATGCGATGTCACTATTTGATCTTCAAGATGAATTGCATAGTTATCGAATCTCGAACGACTCTCGATATACCAATGGTTGTTGATTCGATTGGGATATATGGATGAATGGACCGTACTGTACGCTAACCAAAATCTATTGGTTCTTGTAGGCACTATCAGTGATACCTAGGGAATCATGGGGCGATGTTGCTAGACGTTCTTACCATGATTCGATGGGCAAGTCGGAAATTGTTGTTCCGAGTCACAAGGAGTTGTGAGCCCACGGCTAGCTGTATCCCTGAACCATTGAGGGTCACACAGTGTAATGGATTTTTAATCCCCGTTGAGATAGTTAAATTTAAAGAGTTAAATTTAATGAACAAATAAGTTGGACTTCTTATTTAAGAGTAGAGGAGTAAGATTTCCTAAAATGACATAGGGATGGCCATTTTTGGAAATCACTGAATTCGGATTCAAAAAATTTATCTTGACTTTAAAAGGTGCAGAAATGGTTTCTGTGCACATTGGTGAAATCGGTTTATAAATCGGAGTCACGATGAATTTTATATTAATTTCTGAACATGCGGGCTTTGCTTGTCGGGCTTGAACTTATGACTAATGGGCCCTAAGCTGTTAGTGGCCTACATTATAAATAAGTTATTGCAGTACAGAAATTAGATACAACCGGTCACAATTTTCGAAAACCTAAGTATTTTCTATCAATAGTGGCCGCTCCCCTCCCTCTCTACTCGGTAAAATCCAGCTTGTGATTTTGAATTACAGTCTGGTTTAACGGATCAAATTCGTTAATCTCTTCGTAGAAACTTCTGATAGATTTTCTAGTGCAATCTATCAGAGGGATTAAATATCCGTTCGTGGACCTGATTGAAGAACAGTTCGTCCATCAGTTCCAGGGATATACAACAAGAGCAGAGAAATCTGTTGGTGTCCAAAATCTCGATTCGAGATTAAAGGTAAAAATTTTATAATTGTTATTTAATTTTTACACACACAATTTAATCGTAAGGTTGATACCTATTATGGAATCGTTCCATACAAAATTTTTAAACATCCGCTGCACCGGGTATCAATCCTAATTGATCTGATCGCCGCGTTCTCCAACAGTGGTATCAGAGCGAGGTTGCTCAGATCAAGCGATTAAATTAATCGATTGTACAAAAAATTTTTTTTAGGCCTCGATTTTTGAAACAAAATAAATATTTTAAAAATAAAAATATTTTTTCGGGCAAAAACCCGGGCAGCGATTGGATCGCTGCCCGGGGCAGGGGCGACGCACGGCGCTGCGCATGGCAGCGCTCGGCGCTGCCCATGGGCAGCGATGTGATCGCTGCCCAGGGCAGCGATCGTCGCTGCCCTAAGGGCAGCCGGGCTGCCCGGCCCGAGCCCTACGGGGCGCGGGTAGCCCGGGAATGTCCCGGGCGGCCCGCGGAAAAATTAATTTTTAATTTTTAAATTAAATTTTAATATGTTAAAATTTTATTTTTGGTCCGATCGAAAATTGTTTTGATTGGTCCACGAGGCGTCGGATCGAATTGTTCGAGTCCGAAAATTTTAAAATTTATTTTTGGAAAATTTTAATATTTTATCCTTAAATTGAATTTTGAAATTAATTATTTTTGGTACAATTGATGATAAGATATGATCTTATGGATATATTGATAAAATATGATTTTATGTATAAAATTGGATTTTATAGATAAAATATGATTTTATTTGATAAAAAGATAAAATATGATTTTGTATGTAAAATAAGATTTTATGTATGAAATATGATTTTATCCTTTTAAATTTAAATGCCATTGCATGTTATCCAATAAATTAATTTTGAATTAAATGTTATTGGATAAGGATGATCGATTGCCATGACCAATTTTGTAGGTGTATGTTAGGAATTTACATTTGTTTTTATTGTTGTTGGTTTTATTAAAGGGCCTGGTTTATGGCCCAATATGAATGTCATATGTAATAAAAGTGGGCTTGGTTTATGGCCCGTTCCCACCCCTTAAAAATGTATCCCCTACTTGTCATTGTTATTTATTGTAAATACATTAGATTTAGTGGGAGATCAAGATTTGAAGACGGTGGTGGGCCCAGCAGACAATAAAGACAGAAGAAATGTAAATTGGAAGCAAATGTAATAGGATTGCATTGCATACTGCATATTACCTAGGATTGGACTAAGACTCGTGATTGGCAACCACAGGTCGATTAGAAATGGAATCGATCATCCTATATAATATGTGATATTATAGTTGTATGCATGTTTTATACAAAATTGTGTGAATCCGACAAGCATACAAAATTTTAAAAATGATGAGACAAATTTTATAATTAAAAATCCCTAATTTTAAATATGATTTAAAATTGATATCAAGATAAATAAAGGAAATTTAAATTTGTTTAAATGTTCCTACCTTCCATCAACGATCAATGTATGAGATGCTACCCGCGGATACGGTCCGGCTCATATTATTGGGGGGGCCCGTTCGTCGAAAAGCTGTACATTGGATCGACACATGTTGTAAGTTGGGTGGAACTCCCATGGGATCGGCTCATATTATTGGGGATCCACATGGCGACCGTCCATCACAACTTAATATTGATGGGTCATCTTGACATGTCACTATAATCGGCGTCGTATTATTGGGCCCTTATTGGACATGAGGTAAAAACATGGAGGTTGCTTTGGAAGCAATTGGGCTCTACCTTTTGAAATTATGGTTGGCTGATATTATTCGGGACCATAGATTGTCAATTGGACTCCATGTTCTCACTAAGGAAAACAGTTTCCCGTTTTCACTAGAGGGTAGTGAAATCGTTAAAATAGTGGGAGTGAGATTCATAAAATAAATTTCGCCTATTTTATGTCTTAGTAAATTAATTAAACAATCACTGATATTTGTCTGTTTCTTTTTAGTATTTCATAAAGATGAATTCGCGTAATCCACTTTTCTCGATCCTCGAACAAAATAAATTGACTGGCGCAAACTATACGGAATGGTTCCGTAAGTTGAAGATTGTCTTGACTTCGGAGAAGATGCTCTATGTGTTAGAAAAATATCCTCCCAAGGAAGCACCAGCTGATGTAAGTCCGGAAGAGTTGGCCAAACTTGATACATGGTGGGACCATGATATCAAGGCCAAATGCTATATGCAAGCCTCGATGTCTGATGAACTCCAGAGGCGATTTGAGGACACCGTGAATGCTGCTGACATTTACGTACAACTCAAAGAACTTTTTGGGGCTCAATCGAGGGCTGAAAGGTTCGCTACTGTAAAGGAGCTAATGACGTGTCGCATGCGTGAAGGGACTTCGGTCCGTGATCATGGGGTACGAGTGATTTGGCTCATACAGAAGTTGGTAACCCTTGATTTGGTGTTGGAGCATGAACTCAACGTGGACTTACTACTTCTATCTCTTCCTTCTTCGTTTGACGGATTTGTGGTGAATTTCAATATGAACAAGATAGAGGCCTCCCTTGAAGAGATGGTCAATATGCTTGTGACATATGAATCCACTTTAAAGAAGGATAAACCGGCTTTCTTGGTGGGCTCCTCTTCTTCTGCTAAGAAGGGGCCAAGTACAAAGGGTAAGAAACGTTCTGCCCCACCCAAGAAAATCGAACCCGAGAAGAAGTACAAGACAAAGGCTTCAAACATGGAAAAATCCAAGGATGTTTGCCATTACTGCAAGAAGCCCGGTCATTGGAAGCGTAACTGCAAGGAATATCTAGAGCAGTTGCGAACTGCGAAGGGTATGTTCTATATTGAAATAAATGTTTCACTTAATACTACTTCTTGGGTATTGGATACCGGATGTGGATCTCACATTTGCAATGATTTGCAGGTGATGACAAGAAGTCGCAGGCTTAGAATGGGTGAGACCCAGCTGAGGCTCGGAAATGGTTCCAGAGTTGAAGCTAAAGCTGTGGGAGATATTTATTTGGTTTTGCAGAACGGTTTTAAGTTACTTTTGAGAGATGTTTTATTTGTTCCGGATTTGATTAAAAACATTATTTCTGTTTCTATGCTTGATAGAGATGGTTATTCTTGCAATTTTGTGAATGAGATTTGCAATATTTACAAGAATGAATGTTTGATTGGAAATGGACAACTTGAAAATGATCTATATAACTTAAAACTAAAAGACGTTCCAATAAATTATGTTGATAAACCGGCAACAACAAACAAAAGGAAAATCGATAGCCAAAACCCGGCAAACCTTTGGCATGCTAGGCTAGGTCATATTTCCTCAAGGAGGATGAACAAGCTAGTGGGAGAGGGCATGTTTGATATGTCTGATATTAATTCTCTACCTACTTGTGAATCCTGCCTGAAAGGAAAAATGACTAAATCTCCTTTTAAGGGAAAACCTGAGCATAGTCAAAATCTGTTGGATTTGATCCATACAGATGTTTGTGGTCCATTTAGAGTTGGTACTCAATATGGCCACACCTACTTCATTACCTTTACTGATGATTTTTCGAGGTATGGGTATTTATATTTAATGAAATATAAGTCTGAAGCATTTGAAAAGTTCAAAGAATTCAAGGCTGAAGTAGAAAACAAGCTAGGTAAAAGTATTGAAGCACTTCGATCGGATCGAGGTGGAGAATACTTAAGTACCGAGTTTTTGGACTATCTAAAAGAGAATGGGATTCTCTCTCAGTGGACTCCTCCTATGACACCACAGCTGAATGGTGTATCGGAGCGTCGTAATCGAACTTTTTTGGACATGGTTCGATCCATGATGAGCTTCACTGAGCTTCCACCTTTGTTTTGGGGTTATGCGCTTGAAACGGCGGTATTGTTGTTGAACAACGTCCACACTAAAGCAGTGGACAAAACACCATACGAGTTATGGAATGGCAAAGCTCCTAAGTATTCGTACTTGAGGATTTGGGGATTTCCTGCTTACGTGAAGCAGACAGTGGGAGATAAGTTGGATAGTCGATCCACCTTATGTTATTTTGTAGGGTATCCGAAGAATTCAATCGGATATTATTTCTATTATCCTGCTGAAACAAATGTGTTTGTTTCAAGGAATGCCACCTTCTCGGAGAAGGAGTTCTTATTGGATAAGAAAGGCGAGATGATGGAACTCGAAGAAATTCGAGAAGAACCCGAAATACAAAATAACGATCCTACACCTCAGGAACCATTGATAGACACGCCTGTACCTAGAATATCCGAGAGGACTTCTAGACCTCCTATTAGATATGGTCTTCTTCTTGAAGGGGATCAAGATGAACCCGATGTTGGATGTGATCCAATAAACTTCAAGGAAGCAATTTCTGATGCGGATTCAAATTTATGGCTTGAAGCTATGCAGTCGGAAATAGATTCGATGCATACAAACCAAGTTTGGTCTCTAGTAGATCCTCCCGATGGAATTGTTCCAATAGGGTGTAAATGGATCTACAAGAGAAAGCTTGGGCCTGATGGTAAGGTATTGACCTACAAGGCGCGATTGGTGGCAAAAGGTTATACTCAAAGACAAGGAGTTGACTATTATGAAACCTTTTCGCCAGTTGCAATGTTCAAGTCCATAAGAATCCTTATTGCCATAGCTGCATGGTATGACTATGAGATATGACAAATGGATGTGAAGACTTCTTTTCTTAATGGAGACATTAAGGAAGAAATCTATATGAAGCAGCCTGAGGGGTTCACATCCATGGGAAGCGAGCATAAGGTATGCAAGCTTCAGAGATCAATTTATGGTCTAAAACAAGCATCAAGAAGTTGGAACCAGAAATTTGATGAAACAATAAAGAATTTTGGTTTCATCAAGAACCCGGAGGAACCATGCGTGTACAAGAAAGTAGTTAAGGATGCTGTGACATTCTTAGTACTTTATGTTGATGACATCTTACTCATTGGGAATGATGTAGGGATGTTGCAGTCAACAAAGATATGGTTATCAGGTAGATTCTCGATGAAGGATTTGGGTGAGGCATCCTATATTCTTGGGATACAGATCTATAGAGATAGATCTAAGAGAATGATAGGACTCACTCAATCAACCTACATCGACACCATATTGAAACGGTTTTCAATGGATGGGTCCAAGAGAGGACATCTACCCATGTGTCATGGAGTTTCTCTATCCAAGTCTATGTGTCCCAAGACTGATGAAGAGATAGAGAAAATGACACATGTACCATATGCGTCAGCCATAGGTAGTATCATGTATGGGATGATATCTACCAGACCGGATGTAGCATTTGCTCTGAGTGTCACGAGCAGATATCAAGCTAATCCCGGTCAAATGCATTAGAAAGCCGTGAAGGACATTCTTAAGTACTTACGAAGGACTAAGAATATGTTCATGGTATATGGAGGAAGAGAACTAAAATTGGAAGGCTATACCGACTCTAGCTTCCAAAGTAACGTGGATGACTCGAAGTCAACCTCTGGATTTGTGTTCATGCTCAATGGCGGTGCTGTCTCTTGGAAGAGTTCCAAGCAGGACACCAAAGCGGATTCCACCACTGAAGCAGAATACATTGCAGCATCAGCTGCTGCTAAAGAGGCCGTTTGGATGAGGAATTTCGTCCAAGAGTTGGGCGTCATTCCTGAAGTTGTTGGTCCAGTCCCGGTGTACTGTGACAACACGGGTGCCGTTGCTCAGGCAAAGAAACCAAGGTCTCATCAAAGATCCAAACACGTACTGAGGAAATACCACATCATCCGGGAGATTGTGGAAAGAGGAGACATCACTGTCGAAAGAGTGGCCTCTGCAGACAATATCGCTGATCCACTTACTAAGCCCTTGCCAGGACCATTATTTGACAAACATCGCGGAGCAATGGGACTACGTAGTATGACTAGTTGGCTTTAGGGCAAGTGGGAGATTGAAAGAGTGGGTGCCCAGTGAGCCAACTTGTGGCTAAGGGCTTTGATGACTCTTTGTATAAACAATCTTTTGTTTAATATAATTTACATTTTTATTAATGGCAATGACTTTATCTTTCTTCATATTGTTATATTTTGAAATACTATTGTTGTTTTGATAAAGACCTTGAATATACTATAGTGTATGTAAGATGTGGTAGAACATGGGGATGTCTATCATGAAACACATCTTATAGTCACTGTATATTCTAAACTGTTCCTAGTCGATTGAGCCGTCCGATAATAAGGATAAGGATCGCTCGAGTTTGAGACTAGCATTTGCGATGCAGAGTACCACGTTTCATTGGTAAGGAACATGGAGATGTTCGAAGCATGCAAATGGATATTCATACGATGAATGATCGAACTACCCTATCCGGACTTTCCAAGTGGTTATCACTTATCGAGTGGATAAAATCCGCGGTTTTGGTTGTACACCATTAGTCCTTACTACTTGAAACATCATTGAGACTCTATATGCTAGTACTGTGCTTTGACTCGTTTACCGACTCTATTGGGGTCATCAGGTGTCGGGATTGGGTACAGTTACAACACATATAGGAGTCGATGCTTTGTTGTCAAGGATTCACCACATACTTGCGAGTGTGGATATCCTATGCGATCTGAGGAGATATTAGTGTGACAAATCTCTGGCCAGAGTACATGATGTGTTTTCAGAAATGGTTTCTTAGTAACACATGCGATGTCACTATTTGATCTTCAAGATGTATTGCATAGTTATCGAATCTCGAACGACTCTCGATATACCAATGGTTGTTGATTCGATCGGGATATATGGATGAAGGGACCGTACTGTACGCTAACCAAAATCTATTGGTTCTTGTAGGCACTATCAGTGATACATAGGGAATCATGGGGCGATGTTGCTAGACGCTCTTACCATGATTCGATGGGCAAGTCGGAAATTGTTGTTCCGAGTCACAAGGAGTTGTGAGCCCACGGCTAGCTGTATCCCTGAACCATTGAGGGTCACACAATGTAATGGATTTTTAATCCCCGTTGAGATAGTTAAATTTAAAGAGTTAAATTTAATGAACAAAGAAGTTGGACTTCTTATTTAAGAGTAGAGGAGTAAGATTTCCTAAAATGACATAGGGATGGCCATTTTTGGAAATCACTGAATTCGGATTCAGAAAAATTTATCTTGACTTTAAAAGGTGCAGAAATGGTTTCTGTGCACATTGGTGAAATCGGTTTATAAATCGGAGTCACGATGAATTTTATATTAATTTCTGAACATGCGGGCTTTGCTTGTCGGGCTTGAACTTATGACTAATGGGCCCTAAGCTGTTAGTGGCCTACATTATAAATAAGTTATTGCAGTACAGAAATTAGATACAACAGGTCACAATTTTCGAAAACCTAAGTATTTTCTATCAATAGTGGCCGCCCCCCTCCCTCTCTACTCGGTAAAATCCAGCCTTTGATTTTGAATTACAGTCTGGTTTAACGGATCAAATTCGTTAATCTCTTCGTAGAAACTTCTGATAGATTTTCTAGTGCAATCTATCAGAGGGATTAAATATCCGTTCGTGGACCTGATTGAAGAACAGTTCGTCCATCAGTTCCAGGGATATACAACAAGAGCAGAGAAATCTGTTGGTGTCCAAAATCTCGATTCGAGATTAAAGGTAAAAATTTTATAATTGTTATTTAATTTTTACACACACAATTTAATCGTAAGGTTGATACCTATTATGGAATCGTCCCATACAAAATTTTTAAACTTCCGCTGCACCGGGTATCAATCCTAATTGATCTGATCGCCGCGTTCTACAACAAAGTGGTCGTCCAGAAAAAGAAGGGGTGACTGCAAACCAGCGGATCCAATAGATACCACCTCGAAGGAGGAAGCAACATAGATATGGTTGTCTGGTCCCAAACACATCCCCAAACCAGGTAGACTAAAAAATATGTAGAATAAGCGGCAACAGAGCACGCCAAAACCAAAGAACACGAGACAATGCGTCTTATCCATCCAATGTCAACATACATCAAAGCTTGAAAGTCGGGCAAGGGGAGAACCACAGAGAACGCCCAACAAAACCGGTCCCAAACTTATGCGCTTGATTAAGGAGCTAATGCGCTTGTTGTTCATGAAGGAAGAGGAGAAGCACTAGATGTTAAGCGCTGTAGCGCGAATTTGGAAAAAGTTTTAGATTTCGGAATTAAAAAGATGGGATTTTTGGGCTTTGCTTGCCGGGCTTTTGGAGCACATATGTAAAAGGGAATCAGCCGCAACAAATCAAAAAACACATGCACACAACAGCAACGCAAAAGAGAAAAAATCATGATAGAGAAAGGGAGAAGGAGGGCTGCACACGTTGAAGAAGAATTTGGAGAAAAGATCAAAGACGAAGGACGCGGACGCTACTTCGGCGTTGTTTTTCTTAATCTTTTATTCTTAAATTTTGAATATTGATGTCTAAACTCCTATACATGATTTGTATTTGTTTAGATTGCATCATGAACTAAATTCTTAAATCTAGAGGTTGATGTAGCTTAGTCGAGACGACTCTATGACTTTGATTTATATGATTGAATTCCTTTTCTAACTTAACTGTGTTTTCTAGATTTGATTGAATTTCAATTATCTGATCAATAATCGAATTGTTATATTTATTTGGAATCCGGCACTCGGGAGAGTGGATTTTGAATAGGACCATTAGAAAATATACTGTTAATGTTTATATAGCTCGAGAGGGTGTATAAATTTAACAGAGCTTGTGTAAGAATATCGATTATCACATATCATTAAGCCTAGATTTTTAATAGGAATATTATAATCAAAGTTTAATTGATAAATTCTATTTTTTGCTTAGGAAAGGGGAATAGAAATAATTAAGTGTTCTTGGCTATTGAATGAATGAAATTCATGAATATAAATTAATTAGAAATAGTTGTTGTTGAAGCTAAGTAAAATCAAAATCTCTAGATATTTTCTCTCATTGGTTTTCTCTCAAGTGTGTTAGTTGCTCATTGGTTTTCTTATTTAATTCATTTTAATTTGAAAAAAATCTCATTATTAAATTTCTAGATAAAATTTAGCCTATTTTAATTACAAACACTTATATAATTTTCAAGCATACTCCTCGTGAAAACGATACTTTATTGATCCTTTATTAAAACTTGACAATCGTGCACTTGCAAGCAAGAAATGACGCAACAAGTTTTTGGCGCAGTTTCCAAGGAGTATTTTTATTGAATTTATATTTTTCTTATTACCAATTAGTCTAGATTTTAATTTATTGTTTTCTCTTTACTTTTTTTTGTTAGTTACTGATTCTTTTTGGTTTCTTTGGGTTGTAGTATATGCTAAGATCAAAGAGTTGATTCTCTACTTTTTTTTATCCTGAGATCGAAAGAACTGCTAGAGCATTACGTAAAAAATGAAGAGAAGAGTTGACAAAGATGGCTGAGAACAATCCACCTACCTTGGTGCCATTTAGAGACCACTTCAGGCCTGTAGTCCAAGATCACTATTCTGGCATAGCTCGTGGAACAATCAATGATAACAATTTCGAGCTTAAGCCTGCATTCATCAACATGGTTCAGCAAAACCAGTTCAGTGGAAGTTCTACTGCTGATCATCATATGCATCTGAGGACATTTTTAGAGATTATAGATACGATAAAAATGAATGGCGATTCTGAGGATATTATTGCGTTTATTTCCATTTTCTCTCAGAGTTCAGGCAAGGAGTTGGTTGCAATCATTACTACTTGGGAATATTACTACTTGGGAGGATATGACGGTGAAATTTCTTGCAAAATATTTTCCTCTTGCAAAGTCCACCCAATTGAAGATAGAGATTAGCACATTCAGGCAGCATAATGCTGAGCAGCTATATGAGGCATGAGAGTGTTACAAGGACTTGTTAAAACGGTGCCCAAACCATAACTTTTCTGATTGGGAGAAGATTGAATTTTTTTGTCGTGGACTGAATGCACCTACAAGGATGTCTATGGATTCAGTAGCTGGAGGTACAATATTTGCGAAGGATCCTGCTCAGGCATATGAGATGTTGGAACAAATGACTATCAACAGTTTTCAGTGGCCGACTGAACAAGCTGGCATCCAGAAATCATTCGGAGTGTATGCAGTGGATCCTCTCACATCTTTATCTGCTAAAGTTTTGGCATTGACTACACAGATAGCGGCTGTGAGCACAAGAAATTTTGAAGGTAAGGCTATCACTACTGAAGCGGCACACGCTCCTGACGAGGCCCAATACATTAACACCAGAGGCTATGGATGATATCGAGGTAAACCTTTTCCAAATCTTATCATCCTGAATTGCGTAACCATGAAATTTTTTTCTTATGCAAATAATAAGAATGTATTGAATCCCCCTCCGAGATTTAATACAAATAAGGGAGAAGGGAGGTCATCTTTGGAGAACGTGGTTAGTACTTTTTTTGCGGAGTCAGGAAAACAAATGGCAATGACGGAATCTCCTATTGATAGCTTGGAGATGAATATTAGTAATACGGGTGCTACTATGAAATATTTGGAGATACAAATTGGAAAGTTGGCGAATGCATTGAAAGATCAAAACAAAGTTCAGTTCCCGAATAATACTGAGTTGAATCCATTAGAATATTTTGAAGCAATAGAGTTGAGGAGTGGAAAAGAAGTTGGAGGCAATGAACCTAAATCTGAAGTTGAGAAGGAGAAGAAAGTTTAAGAAGCTGAAGTTGGTGAGAGTAATCCTATGGAGTTGAAGAGAGAGCCTGAAGAGAAACCTATGCTTAAGTCAAAGCTTCCTCCTCATATACACAAGAAGAAAGCGTTGGATGAATATTTTTCCATGTTTCTTCAGATTTTCAAGAAACTTCAAATTAATATTCCATTCGCCGATGCTTTGTTGCAAATGTCGAATTATGCTAAATTCTTGAAGAATGTTATGTATAGGAAGCAGAAGTTAGAGGAGTTTGAGACAGTGAATCTGACTGAAGAGTGCAGTGCTATACTTCAAAAGAATCTACCACAAAAATTAAAAGATCCAGAGATTTTTACTATTTCTTGCACTATTGGTTCTTATAATTTTAGTAAATCACTTTGTGATTTAGGAGCTAGCATTAATTTAATGTTTGTGTCTGTTTTTTGGAGCTTAAGACTTGGCGAGGTGAAGCCCACGACAATCGAATTTCAATTAGTCGATAGATCGCTCACATATCCGTTTGGAATTATCGAGGATGTACTGATAAAAATAGATAAATTTATTTTTCATGTGGATTTTGTGGTGCTAGATATGGAGGATGATGCAAATATTCCATTGATATTGGGGAGACCATTCTTAGCTACTGATGAAGCCAAGATCAATCTCAAGAAAGGAGAGTTGTCGTTGGGCATAGAAGGTGATAAAGTTATTTTTAATGTATTCAAGGAGTCTAGAAATCCATCAACCGAGAAGGTGTTCATGATCGAACTAGCAAAGAAGATGGAATGCTGCTGCAAAGTTGAGAGTAAAGTAGCTTTGTCAAGAGAGAATGATTCTGAAACGACCCTAAATCCACTTTAAATTAAACTAAATAAAAACACGGGTTTCCAAAAATTTTTAAAAAATTTCGGCATAACCTCTCTGTTTATTTTACAACCCACCTGTCACAAACAACAGTAAAAAATAAAACGACCCAAAACACTAAATAATTCAGACCGAGAAAAGAACGAAGACCTGAGAAAGGGATTCGACATACAAACCTCCAAAAGTTAAACAATTATATAATTACATTCCCACAAATAAATCTGTCATTCCTTATATTTACATTGTCCAAACAATAAAATGAAAGACATTAAGGTAATAAATTAAACTTTCGCGGAAGATTGACATAGGTCGGAGGGATGTGCCGTGCCTGCATCGCTGTTCACTCGATAGTCTTGCCCCTCGATCTCAATGGAATACTCCTGACCTGAAAACAATAAGTGTAGTGAGTCTAAAAGACTTAGCAAGAATATGGGAGGAATAACAAGTACTACGTAAAATACAAGCAAATGCAGATTAAAAATAGCTGATACTAAAAATACCTTTGTTTTGTGCCCTTACTTTCAACAAGTAAATAAACTTCAAAATGAATGAGAGAACATGAAATGAAACATATGCATGGCTAAGTCAAATATAATCAATGAAACTGCATAAACTGTATCTGAATCTATAACTGTAACTGTGAACTTAGATCCTTGATTATGACTCTATGATTGCGATCATGATCATGGCTATAGTGCACAATGCCGCAAGGAGGTCGAGATGGAACCCAACCCAATCTTGCTCTATTGGTAAGGGAGACCAGAATAGTTCCAGCCCCACACAAACACATGCGAAGGTAAGGAAACCCATAATGATTTGGTAAGGGAGGCCAAAATGTCTTTCAGCCCCACACGAACACATGAATATGTAGTCACAACCATCTCACTTCGTTCAAAATATACGTCTTTCCTTTATTGAATATGAGACTTAGCATGCATATGTAATTATGACGTACATGTAAATGTTAATCAATAATCATGCATATTACTCACACATGGATGATCGGGATGGCGATTTAGGATCTAAACCAAAGAATGGGAAAAACTAAACCAAAATGTAGCGCTTGAGGCAATGCGAGCGGTTTGACCATAAAATTAATAACTTGCTCGATTCTTAATCAAAAGGGATTCCGCTTGAAACCACGACTCCATGACACTTAGAACTAAGTATAAAAATCATCCTCGGAATTTATTTCCTAAGCGATCATTTTACAAAAAACACAATTCCGGGCAGCAGCCCTGTTTTTGCTTCGAAAATTCTGCACCTAGGCAATTAAAAATCTAGAACTCGACCAAAACTTATCCAAATTGATTCCCGCCGCCGACATAGTCCTAGCATCCCAAAAAAATTCCAGACCCGAGCCCAAAATCAAATTGTACTTTTAACCCTGCCTTAGTTATACATTTCCGGACAGCACCCTCTAACCGAAAAATTCTGCTCACCTTCATTCAAATGCCTAGAACTTGGCCTAATTCTAATCGAATTACTCCCCGCTTTGACCAAAAAGATCTTAACATCTAAAACTAAATCCCAACCCAAGCCCTTAACCATAAACCAGAGTTTAACCTTGAATCAAAACCAGTTTTCGGACAGCCCATGCATATTCTAAAATTCTGCTCAAACCCAATCTTTGCACCTAATCGAGAACATGACAAATTTCAAGCCACTGAAAGAGTGGGTGCCCGGTGAGCCAACTTGTGGCTAAGGGCTTTGATGACTCTTTGTATAAATAATCTTTTGTTTAATATAATTTACACTTTTATTAATGGCAATGACTTTATCTTTCTTCATATTGTTATATTGTGATATACTATTGTTGTTTTGATAAAGACCTTGAATATACTATAGTGTATGTAAGATGTGGTAGAACATGGAGATGTCTATCATGAAACACATCTTATAGTCACTGCATATTCTAAACTGTTCCTAGTCGATTGAGCCGTCCGATAATATGGATAAGGATCGCTCGAGTTTGAGACTAGCATTTGCGATGCAGAGTACCACGTTTCATTGGTAAGGAACATAGAGATGTTCGAAGCATGCAAATGGATATTCATATGATGAATGATCGAACTACCCTATCCGGACTTTCCAAGTGGTTATCACTTATCGAGTGGATAAAGTCCGCGGTTTTGGTTGTACACCATTAGTCCTTACTACTTGAAACATCATTGAGACTCTATATGCTAGTATTGTGCTTTGACTCATTTACCGACTCTATTGGGGTCATCAGGTGTCGGGATTGGGTACAGTTACAACACATATAGGAGTCGATGCTTTGTTGTCAAGGATTCACCACATACTTGCGAGTGTGGATATCCTATGCGATCTGAGGAGATATTAGTGTGACGAATCTCTGGCCAGAGTACATGATGTGTTTTAAGAAATGGTTTCTTAGTAGCACATGCGATGTCACTATTAGATCTTCAAGATGTATTGCATAGTTATCGAATCTCGAACGACTCTCGATATACCAATGGTTGTTGATTCGATCGGGATATATGGATGAAGGGACCGTACTGTACGCTAACCAAAATCTATTGGTTCTTGTAGGCACTATCAGTTATACCTAGGGAATCATGGGGCGATGTTGCTAGACGCTCTTACCATGATTCGATGGGCAAGTCGGAAATTGTTGTTCCGAGTCACAAGGAGTTGTGAGCCCACGGCTAGCTGTATCCCTGAACCATTGAGGGTCACATAGAGTAATGGATTCTTAATCCCCGTTGAGATAGTTAAATTTAAAGAGTTAAATTTAATGAACAAAGAAGTTGGACTTCTTAATTAAGAGTAGAGGAGTAAGATTTCCTAAAATGACATAGGGATGGGCATTTTTGGAAACCACTGAATTCGGATTCAGAAAAATTTATCTTAACTTTAAAAGGTGCAGAAATGGTTTCTGTGTACATTGGTGAAATCGGTTTATCAATCGGAGTCATGATGAATTTTATATTAATTTCTGAACATGCGGGCTTTGGTTGTCGGGCTTGAACTTATGACTAATGGGCCCTAAGCTGTTAGCGGCTTACATTATAAATAAGTTATTGCAGTACAGAAATTACACACAACAGGTCACAAATTTTCGAAAACCTAGTGATTTTCTCTCAGTAGTGGCCGCCCCCCTTCCCCCTCTGCTCGACAAAATCCAGTCTGTGTATTTTGAATTACAGTCTGGTTTAACGGATCAAATTCGTTAATCTCTTCGTAGAAACTTCTGATAGATTTTCTAGTGCAATCTATCAGAGGGATTAAATATCCGTTCGTGGACCTGATTGAAGAACAATTCGTCCATCAGTTCCAGGGATATACAACAAGAGCAGAGCAATTTTTGGTGTCCATAACCTCGATTCGAGATTGGAGGTAAAAATTTATAATTGTTATTTAATTTTTACACACACAATTTAATCGTAAGATTTTGATACCCATTATGGAATCGTTCTATATAAAAATTTTAAACTTCCGCTGTACCGGGTATCAATCCTGATTGATCTGATCGCCGCGTTTTCCAACAGCCACTAGACTATGATCAAGATCAACCCTTAGCCTCATGTCAAGCACCCAAAACCCACCCCTCACTTACCTATTCTCAGCTCGAAGACAGCCTCCAAGACACCCTCATATCCGAGCTCCTACTCCCTTTAGACACTTCGAAATTCCTACAATACCATCTCACATTATTCTTCACACATCCTAATACTACCATGTGAACTACATATCACCCATGGTAGTTCCTAACTCACCATCCAAATCAACACAACATACAACAATAATTCGATCCATAGGTAAAAACCACGTTCTGAAATTTCAGAAATCAAAGGCACAACAATTCTGAAAATTTTGGATACATATATAGCATTATTGAAATCACCCTATTTGAATTTATACACAAATAATCCTCATCAAAAAACGTCATAATGCCATAAACCCAAGCATGAAAATAGAGAAAAGTCTCGGCTAAACAATAGGGCTCGAAACAGGGCACATTTCATATATATATATATATATATATATATATATATATATATATTTTTGAAATCCCTAAAGATGCAACACACATAATGCAATAATCTTCATAGTGAAGGGAAGAAATCACATTCTTGCCTAAATCAGATAAACCAAAGAACAAGGGCTCGAAATGAGCTAAGTGCCAAGCCAAGGAAGCTGGGACAGCTCGCAGAGCTCGAGCTGAAGATGGGTTGCTTCGGAGCTGGTGGCTGGACGGAGCAGTTGGTGGTGGTCGACGGTGGAAATGCTTGGAGGAGAATGAAGGTAGCGGCCCCTTTTGTGCCTGGAGAGGAAATGAAGAGGATCGTGTGATGTGTTTGAGTTTGAGTATGAATGAGTGGGTGAGAAATGGTGGGGGCAAGGGTTAAATCTTTAAGTCTAAGTGTGTAAGGGTGTAAAAGTGCTATACACAAAATAGCAACTTTAGGTCTTAAATTTAATTGTGCTTATAAAATGCACAAGCTTGAAAATCCAAGAATTAAACGCTTAAAATATTTTGATGTCACATCGATGAGTAAAATATTTAAATAACAAGCAGAGCGATTAAAATAATTTAAACAAACTAGACTATCGTTTAAAAGTAATTTAAATAATTACTCAAGCGGAAATAAAAACCTTTAAAATGATTTGGACAATTAAAAAAGATTTAAATAAATAATATAGACATTTAAAATAACTTAAAATAACTAACCGCTAAACTTAGACTATTTAAAATAAATAAGTTGGACACTCGAAAATATTTAAACAAATAAGCTAAAAAGTTAAAATTATTTGAACGAATAAACTAAACAATTAAAAATCAAAAATCATTTAAATAGGCAAAAACCTTAAACATTTAAAATCTTTAAAACAATTAAATTGCACAATAAAATTATTTGAATAAATAAGTAATATTTTATTAACACATAAATCAAATAAAGAATTTAAATCAAATAAACTTAAAAAAATAAAAATTCTAATATTTATTAAATTAAATGCATGCGATTTAGTAGATTGGATTTCAGGCGTCATAATTCCTTCCCCCTTATATGGAATTTCTTCCTCGAAATTTGAGACTTACTAACTAGGTTCGAATACCTTAGACCAGATTGGCACTAATTACTCTTACCTAGTACCTACATGAGTCGACGCTACTAAGCTTTAGCTGCGCAATCAAAGATCTGACCGACTCTTATTGCAATATAAAATCTACAATTCTTACATCTTTCCATGTGGTCTTATCCTCAATTTTTATCACTCCTCAGTTTACCTTCAACCTAAATTTATCAACTTAAAAACGTCATCCTACCCCAACTGATAAGTTCTCCATCCTACAAATTCTTAGATCTCTAAGTTATTGCACAACCTACGTTATGCTAACCTTATACCCTACGTTGGAATTCCAAGCTATAGAGTCCATATAATCAATAAATAATTTATGCCGACCCCGACCAAGACTTCAAACTTCCTAACAACGAAACTACGTGTATCGTCTATTTACTAATCAAACTTAACTAGCATGCTATACAACTTGAGCTCTTAAGAAATTCATAAATTCCCATAAAACTTGGCAACTAAACACTAAAATCTTCTAAATATGATAGTTAAGGGACTATACAATTCTGCCTCGTTAGACCCCTAAATAAGATATGAACCTGACTCATACTTCCCAAACATCGATACATGAAACCCATCATGTATCACTAACAACTCTGCGCCAGCTCGAATGATAAAACAAATTACCTATCTCCTCAACAATCGCATAAGGACCGACAAATCGAGTTAATTTCCTCATATACCCAAGTCAATAGTACTATGAAACAATGATACCTTCAAGAAAAACCTAACAACCATTTTGAAATTATAAAGGTCTACGCCACTTATTAGCAATGCTACGCTTAATGATCCTGGACTATGCCCAATCCCTTATTAATTAATGCATCTCACAATGCTTATAAGTATAAATAAAAATTTCCTTAAGCAACGACTCTAGTTCGGTTAACCTTCAAGTGGTACCAACGACTTTCCTCAGCTTAGGATTGATCGACCTATTTCCATAAATAAATCTAATCCAATCCTTGATAAGAAAATATACCCATAAAATGTTCAGTTCCAAGATATTATCCGATAACATATAGAATCCGAATAGGTGACTAGACAGATCCCAAATATCCTTTCACCAATTTATACGATCATATCTAGTGTCTTTGATTCTACCGCAAGTTCAACTCTTAATTAAAATTTTCCAATAAATTTATCCACTCTTCTACCCCAGATGCAACGACTAAAAATTTCATATTTACACCTCAATTCAAATTATACCACGAGCTATTATCCACTTATTGGATTAGATGATCCCTAAGTACCAAACAAATCTTACATATCGTCTGAATACTTATCTCAAATTCCTAGTTCCTCTTGACAGCAAGTATGAAAATACATAAATTCCTAAATTATTATATGTACATTCTGAATTCATGTTTCAAGAACTTAACATGAAATTAGACACCTCGAATAGGTTGTAACCTGATCGTAAAGGCTTTCTAATTGATCCTCCAGTACCTTAGCATTTCACCGATAAATAAATCTACAGCTTATCCGGAAAACTTCCTAAATATTTTATTCGTCATTATTTTCCCATAGTTGGTGCATTAATCTTACCGGTTGACGTTCACAAAATCTTAGAATGCAAATGTAAAGTAACCAAAAGTCTCTAGGTACAACTCTATTTCCTATCTCGTAACTATTCACCCATTCAGCTTACTGGTCCCCGGCAACGGCGCCAAAAACTTGACCGCGTTAATCGGTGTGAATAAATTCTACTGGCAAGCGTACCAGGTCAAGTAATAATATAGTGGACTAAGGTCCAAGTGTCGAACCCACAGGGACTGTAAAAAAAATGATTACCAAAATATATTTATTTCTACCTAATCTAGACTAATTAAAAGGATGATTTCAGATTTTTAACTAATAAATAAAATTACAAATAAAATTAAATTAACTAAAACACAGCTAAAAAAAATGGATTTAACTCAAATTTGGGAAAAGCTCGATCAAGGACACACGTAGGTACCAGACAATTCATGTAACAAGCAGTCAATCTAAGATATCAGACTTAATCGCAATTCACGGGAATTTTCCTAATTTGTTCGAAGGACTATTTCTAGAACAATCAAACCTATTCAAATATTGATGAACTAATCTTTCGTAATTCTAAACAAATTTGAATGCATAAATTGCTGTGAAAATTCAGTAAAAACCTAAACCGCATAATAAAACCAAATTCTATTTCTAGTCAGTTTTACACTATGTTGATTATCGAAGTGATCAAAATCGAGACCTCCTCTATCGACTTGGAATTGATTAACAAGGAAACAAATAACTGGCCAAGAAATTTGTAAGACAAATATAAATTCGATAATTAATAAAATCAAATCAAGTCTAAAAATCTCAAATAAACAAACGAGTTTTCTACATAAATTGTCTGGCCCAATCACGTGGCCTTGATCGAAAAATAAAAACTACTCACAATTCATAATTCAAAACCAAATTTTAATCATGAATTGATAAAAGGAAATAAAAGAAAAGAGAAAAGAAAAGGAAATAATTCTTTTCCCAAGCGTGTAGCCGTCTCTGCCTCCGTCTCCAACTCAGAAAATTTGTGGAACCCTTGTAAAATAATAAAAACTCCTATTTATAGTGTTTGGAAAACCTTAAAAATTAATTTCCTAGTTGAAATATAATTTTCGGAATTTTCTGGCCCGTCGACACGCGCGCGTGCACCTTGGAGTCCTCGTGCGCGCGCAGTTATATAAAACAGTGACTCAGACTTCCTCTCTCGCGCGCATGGGGTAGAAGCTCGCCCGCGCGCGTTCTTCTCACAATTCTCTGGAATTTCCTCTTGCGCGCGCGCGATAATTCCCTCGCGCGCGCGCTCTTTTATTTCTGAACATGCGCGATAGCGCTGCTTCTTGCACCAACCACAGCCATAAAGCGCGATAGCGCTAATTCTTGTGCTAACAACTTGTTTCTCAGCGCGTTAGCGCTTCTCCCATGCTTATTAGCACCAAGACAAGGGCAAACGCGCAACAACTCTCACCATCAGCGCAACCTTCAACCTGCTCCGAGCGACGATTTTGAAAAATTCATATCTTGAGTTCTAGCCGTCGGATTGACCTGAAATTTGGACTGCAGATTCAAAACATCTTGAACTTCATTCTGAAAGGTGAAGATTGGATTTGGATCTATCTAAAATTAAATATGATTTTTAGATCAAGGCTGCTCCGTAATTAACTTTTCAAAAATCCATTTTCCTACAAAATTAACCCAAACCCAAGGAGTGAAATACACACATGAACTAAAACACATAAAAACACATAAAAATAATATGAATGCACACAAAATAGAAATAAAAATAACATGAAATAATGCATACAAAATGCACTTATCAACACCCCCATACTTAACTCTTGCTCGCCCTCGAGCAAGACATGCAAAAACAAAATGCAAACAAAAGCATAAGTAAGGACAAGTCATGAATGTGCACAGCCTCTGAGAAGTTCAATTACCAACAAAAATCACAGACCTGCTCTCAACTTTTCATAATACACTTTCGGTTTTACGTAAACGTGTGTGTGTGAAATGTCATTCCAGTTTCATGCAACTTAGACCGAATTCGTCTCAAATCTGCTTAGCGACCTATGACAAATTAGTGCAAGTTTCACTTTTCAAGTGTCCATTCATTCCAACGATCTCTAGACATACCCACCTCCCTTGAGATAATGAATTACACACCTCCGGATTTTGCACCCGGTATTGCATTAGCCCCAATAATTACCCGCTGACTTAGCTATAACTGGCTAGGATACGAAAAATCATTCTATTTTTTCTTTCTAATCACCTCGTCTATAGCCCGGATGGAGCATCAATCCCATTGAATCCGCATACTTAGCCTTAAATTTATTTTTTTATTTTTTTATTTTTTTAGGATTTTAATCCTTTCAAGACCCGGATGGAATTGTATATAAATTTTTTCTAGGTGTGCCCAAGATCATAAGTATAAACTAGAGCCTCATCAAAATTCATAGAACACAATCAAGATCCACAAACCACCTATTGTCGTGCAATGGTCAAACAGATAGAAACTTCATCAAATCTTTCGCTACAATTCACTGGTCTAACATTAGTGCTTAAAAATATTCACGGTTCAACCTACAGTTTTTCATGTCAAGTCAAGAGCAAAAAAAAAAAAAAATTTCAAAAATCAATTTTTTCAAATAAACTTCATCATCATTGGCTATTATGACTCATCCGACCCATGCAATGCAAACAATAACAAAAACACACTATATTCAAACAAATACGAAACACAACGGATGCAAAACAAACACACAAATGCGATAAACTAGTCTACTCCCCATACTTATCCAAAGCATTGCCCTCAATGCTTCAGAACAATGAACAAAATGCAAACAAACAACCCATGCAATGAAAAACAAAAACACAAAGAAAAAAAAAATAACACTCCCCTAGTTTTCGATTCATTCTCTTCCTTCTTGACAGAATCCTTCGAGACGATATCAACATTCTAGAATACGGCAGGCACGACCAACTGGCATGGGAAAGAAACAATAATCAAATAAAAACAAAAATAAAAAACAAAAACATAATAAAAAAAAACAAAAACACTGGGTTGCCTCCCAGTCAGCGCTAAATTTATAGTCTATAGCCCGACTATACTCCTCTTTAAGTGGTGAAATTCAAGGTGGTTTATCCACCGTCTGTGAAAAACTCGAATCAGTCCTGCACTTGCATGCTACATCATTAAAGAACTTGTGCAAGGGATTAATTCCTGCAGACATGCACCAACATCATGCATCTCATCAACCAAACGAATAGCAGAACAAGATTTCAAAATTGGGCTCTCAGTAGCCGACTTAGACATAGTAAAAACTACTTGTTCATCGTTCAATCTCAGAACCAACTCTCCCTTCTCAACATCAACTAGGGCTCTACTAGCAGCAAGAAAAGGACGCCCTAAAATCAGTGGAACCTCACAGACCTCATCCATGTCAAGAATAACAAAATCTACAGAGTATATAAAGTGTTCTATCTTGACTAGGACATTCTCTACGATCCCTCTCGGATACTTAATAGAACCATCAGCAAATTTAAGAGAGATAGCAGCAGGTTCTATATTTTCAACTCCTAATTTTCGAGCAATAGAATAAGGCATTAAATTAATGCTCGACCCAAGATCACACAACACATTCTCAAAAGACAAACTTCCAATATGACAGGGTATAGAAAAACTCCCTGGATCCTGAGATTTTGTTGGAAGCTTCTATTGCAACACCGCCGAGTACTCTTCCTTCATTGTGACTTGAGTAAGATCATTCAGCTTCTTTTTATTTTTTAGCAAGTCTTTCAGAAACTTTGCATATCTCGGCATCTGAGCTAAAGCATCTGCAAAAGGTATGTTAATATGTAGTTTCTTGAAAATTTCAAGAAACTTCTTAAATTGAGAATCAAATAATAGTTGCTTAGCTCTAAGAGGGAAAGGTAAAGTAGATAAATCAACATTTTTATTAACTTCAAATTTTGAAGTCTTACCTTTCTTACCTGTCGTGGAGGATTTTTCTGTACACACCTCCTCTTTTTCTTCATCAATTTTCGGCCCTTCCACAGCCTTCTCGTCTTCCGGTTGCTTCTCAGACTGTTCAGATTATGATCTCGTCACTACCATAATTGCATTCACGCTTTTGGGATTGAGCTCAGTGTTGCTCGGTAGAGATCCAGTAGGACGATTTGACAATTGGGAAGCAATTTGACCCATCTGACTTTCCAACCTCTGCATCATAGCTTCTTGATTTTGTAAACGAGCCTTAGTACCCGCCACATATTTCATCATTATTTCCTCGAAGCTCGGCTTCTTCTCCTCTTGCTTGGACTGCCAGTTCTGATTATAATTGTTGTTGTAGGAGTTGTACGGCTGCCATCCTTGATTTCCCATAAAATTTACAGCATCAACTTCAAACAACTGCAGATCCTCTTTCAGATTCCCTTGTGTTGGCGCTGTTTTCATGAGTGCCACTTGATGTGTTAGAGAGTCGATCTTAGCGTTCAGGGCCATCAAAGCATTGACATCTAGAATTCCACCCTTCTTTTCCTTCTTTACATCCGGCCACCCAATATTACTCTCTGCCATGTTGCCAATGATCTCCCAAGCTTCAGCTGGCGTCTTCCTGAATAAGCATCCATTGGCGGCAGCATCCAGCATAGATCGAACCGACTGATCGGCTCCGTTTTAGAACGTCTGGGTCTGCTGGCTTTGAGTAAGATTATGCTGAGGACATGTCCTCAACATCTTTTTGAACCTGGTCCATGCCTCATGTAGAGATTTTCCCTCCTTTTGCTTGAAAGATATAATATCAGAGAATAACTTAGCCATCTTCGTAGGAGGGAAATATTTCTTTAGGAATTCTTGGACAAGCCCCGTCCAAGTAGTAATAGAACCAGTCGGCAGGTCATCAAGCCACTCCAAGGCTTCGCACTGTAGAGAGAATGGGAATAACCGCATTCTTACTGCATCAGAGGTTACCCCATTGAACTTGAATGTGTCGCAGATCGACAAGAATCGCTCCAGATGAGCGTAAGGATCCTCAGCAGAAGTGCCTCCAAATCGTGCTTGAAGTTGGATCATCTGAATAGTTGAGGGTTTAAGCTCAAAGCTGTTCGCCTCAACAGCGGGGCGAACGATGCTAGATCCATAACCTTCAACCAGAGTCCTAATAAGATCCCAAACAGTGCGGTTGTCAACTCCTTCTGCCATCTCTTCCTCAGACTCAGAACTAAGTTCCAGATTAAGATCTCTCTTAGCACAACGAATTTTGCTGAGTGTGCGTTCTATCTCCAAGTCAAGTGGTAGGAGATTTTTGAAAAATCGAGATCGACGCATGCACTAGCAGACGAGTACCTGAAAAACACAAAGAAAATAAAATAAATTCAAAATTCAAAATTTTATTAAATAAAAAAAAATAGTCTAATCTCAAGAGAAATAAAAATTCTGATATCATAAACAGTCCCCGGCAACGGCGCCAAAAACTTGGTCCCCGGCAACGGCACCAAAAACTTGATCGCGTTAATCGGTGTGAATAAATTCTACTGGCAAGCGTACCAGGTCAAGTAATAATATAGTGGAAAAAGGTCCAAGTGTCGAACCCACAGGGACTGTAAAAAAAATGATTACCAAAATATATTTATTTCTACCTAATCTAGACTAATTAAAAGGATGATTTCAGATTTTTAACTAATAAATAAAATTAAAAATAAAATTAAATTAACTAAAACACAGCTAAAAAAAATGGATTTAACTCAAATTTGGGAAAAGCTCGATCAAGGACACACGTAGGTACCAGACAATTCATGTAACAAGCAGTCAATCTAAGATATCAGACTTAATCGTAATTCACGGGAATTTTCCTAATTTGTTCGAAGGACTATTTCTAGAACAATCAAACCTATTCAAATATTGATGAACTAATCTTTCGTAATTCTAATCAAATTTGAATGCATAAATTACTGTGAAAATTCAGTAAAAACCTAAACCGCATAATGAAACCAAATTCTATTTCTAGTCAGTTTTACACTATGTTGATTATCGAAGTGATCAAAATCGAGACCTCCTCTGTTGACTTGGAATCGATTAACAAGCAAACAAATAACTGGCCAAGAAATTTGTAAGACAAATATAAATTCGATAATTAATAAAATCAAATCAAGTCTAAAAATCTCAAATAAACAAATGAGTTTTCTACATAAATTGTCTGGCCCAATCACGTGTCCTTGATCGAAAAATAAAAACTACTCACAATTCATAATTCCAAACCAAATTTTAATCATGAATTGATAAAAGAAAATAAAAGAAAAGAGAAAAGAAAAGAAAATAATTCTTCTCCCAAGCGTGTAGCCGTCTCTGCCTCCGTCTCCAACTCAGAAAATTTGTGGAACCCTTGTAAAATAATAAAAACTCCTATTTTTAGTGTTTGGAAAGCCTTAAAAATTAATTTCCTAGTTGAAATATAATTTTCGGAATTTTCTGGCCCGTCGACACGCGCGCGTGCGCCTTGGAGTCCTCGCGCGTGCGCAGTTATATAAAACAGTGACTCAGACTTCCGCTCTCGCGCGCAGGGTAGAAGCTCGCCCGCGCGCGTTCTTCTCACAATTCTCTGGAATTTCCTCTTGCGCGCGCGCGCTCTTTTATTTCTGAACATGCGCGATAGCGCTGCTTCTTGCGCCAACCACGGCCATAAAGCGCGATAGCGCTAATTCTTGTTCTAACAACTTGTTTCTCAGCGCGTTAGCGCTTCTCCCATGCTTATTAGCGCCAAGACAAGGGCAAACGCGCAACAACTCTCACCATCAGCGCAACCTTCAACCTGCTCCAAGCGACGATTTTGAAAAATTCATATCTTGAGTTCTAGCCGTCAGATTGACCTAAAATTTGGACTGCAGATTCAAAACATCTTGAACTTCATTCTGAAAGATGAAGATCGGATTTGGATCTCTCTAAAATTAAATATGATTTTTAGATCAAGGCTGCTCCGTAATTAACTTTTCAAAAATCCATTTTCCTAAAAAATTAACCCAAACCCAAGGAGTGAAATACACACATGAACTAAAACACATAAAAACACATAAAAATAATATGAATGCTGTAGTGAACCTTACCCGGATCACCTACTAAACAGAACTTAGGCATGCAATTAACTTAATTAAACAGACATCAGAATAAAACTGCGGAAACCATAAACATTATACAATCCCAAGTAAAGGAATCTGTAATTTATCCAAATAATATACAACCAAATCGAATAGCTGTATAAAACCCAAACAACAGTAATAAAACCTAAGCGAAGCTCCAGCTGGCCAAACACTGACTAGCCCCTCCTGGATCCACCCTCCTCGTCCAATCGCAAACCTGCTCCATGGAATAGGGTGTCCAAAAAATACAGAGTACGAGACGTGAGCATAAAATGCTCAGTGCGAGAGTATGAGTATACATGCATGCAAAGTGAACTCCCTATAGACTCGAGGTCAAGGATCAGATAACAGAGACAGACCGGGCCCTGGTATGTAGCACGCTGTGCCGTCGCTTCAGGAGGTGGCTCCCATACCGAGATAACCGTGGAAACGCCGGACCCAAATCGATGGAAGTCCATCCACTAACAGGATAGGGTACAACCCTACTAACAGACATCTCGAAGGAGATACAGCAAGATTCAAATGAATACAGCATAATATCATGGCATATAAATCATGCGGTCACATAATACATGCATACTCAGTCAGGATATCTCGAACAGTACTTTCGTACCTCAATACAGTGCAAGCTCTACCAACTCTAGGTCCACGCCTATAGTCTGCTCTACACTGCCAAATGATATTACTATCATTAAAGTGCTCTAAAAGCCTTAACTAAGCTATTGCATACTCCTAAATATTTATAGGAAGCAAAAGCTATACCTTCGTCCGTCGTTAGCCCTTTGATGTCGATGCCTCCAGAACTTGGGCACAACTCCGCTACGACTACCGAACGCCTCGCCGACCTCCGGACCAAGCCTAAGAAGACTAGAACAGCTCCAAAAGGACTAGAAAGGAAAGGAGAACTCGGAATTGGCAAATGAAAGTGAAGTCTCGGCCTTCTATTTATAGACAACGATCGGAACTTCCGATCCTTGATCGGAACGTCCGAACCTCGATCGGAACGTCCGATCCTGCCATCGGAGCTTCCGAAGATCCTGATCTGCCACGTGTCAAAATATCACTTGTTGACTCCGGATAGGGGTGATCGGAGCCTCCGGTCCTGATCGGAGCTTCCGATCCAACCACACGTCATGCCTGACGTAATAACATCGGTGCCTCCGATCGCTCATCGGAGCTTCCGATCCTATTCGGAGCTTTCGATCGTGCCTTCGGAGCTTTCGATCCTTCCAATACCCAATTCAATTAATTAGCATTAATCCTTTAATTACTCAATTAGGGTACGGGCTACTACATTCTCCCCCACTTAAGATATTTCGTCCTCGAAAACAGATCTTAAGTACCGAATGCAAATACAGAAATCAGAAACATTCTTTATTCAAATCAAACGTTTTACAGAGTTTGCAACTGAATACAACTTAAAGAATGAAATCAAAACAACTCAGGATGGTCTTTACGCATCCTGTCCTCAAGCTCCCAAGTAGCTTCCTCAGTGCCTCTGCGCTGCCACTGAACTAAAACCAAAGGAATGACTTTGTTCCGTAAGACCTTATCCTTATAATCCAGGATACGAAGAGGTTTCTCAACATAAGTCAAATCCTTTTCTACCTGAAACTCAGACCGCTGCAGAAGATGAGATTCATCTGCCACATACCGTCGTAACAGAGATACGTGGAACACGTCGTGAATACTGGATAGATGCGGTGGCAAAGCTAGTCGATAAGCCAAATCGCCAATGCTCTCCAAGATCTCAAACGGACCGATAAATCTGGGAGACAACTTACCTATAAGGCCAAATCTGAGAATCTTGCGGAAAGGTGACACTCTCAGAAACACTTTCTCCCCGACCTCGAACTGCAAAGGCCTACGCTTGATATTAGCATAGCTGGCCTGACGATCCTGTGCAGTCTTAATCCGTTTCTTGATCTGATCAACAATGTCTATCGCCTGTTGGATAAACTCCGGTCCCTCAGCCTATCTCTCCCCCACTTCTTCCCAAAAGAGTGGAGTACGACAACGTCGCCCATACAACGCCTCAAAAGGTGCCATCCCAATACTAGAATGATAGCTGTTGTTGTAAGCGAACTCGATCAACGGCAAATGATCCTGCAAGGCTGGACCAAAATCCAAGACGCACACTCTAAGCATATCCTCTAGCGTACGGATAGTGCGCTCTGACTGACCATCAGTCTCCGGATGATAGGCTGTACTCAAACTGAGAGTAGTACCCATCGCACGCTGAACACTCCCCCAGAATCTAGAAGTAAACCTGGGGTCCCGATCGCTGACAATGCTCACAGGCACTCCATGAAGTCGGACGATCTCCTGAATGTACATCCGTGCCATGCGATCCACAGAGTACTCTCGGCTATAGGCAATGAAATGCGCTGACTTGGTGAGTCGGTCCACCACAACCCAGATAGCATCACAGTTCCTCGGGGATACCGGCAAATGGGTCACAAAGTCCATTGTGATAAACTCCCATTTCCATTCAGGAATAGGCAGACTGTGAAGCAATCCTCCAGGTCGTCGGTGCTCTGTCTTGACCTGTTGACACACCAAACATCTCGAAACAAACTGATAAACACTGCGTTTCATTCCCTTCCACCAGAAACGAGTACGTAGATCTTTGTACATCTTGTTGCTCCCAGGATGAATACTCAACTTAGTGCGATGTGCCTGAGATAAAATCTCCTCTCGCAACTCTTCATCCTGCGGAATCACAAGTCTACCAGACAAACACAGAAAGCCATCTGACTGATAATGAAATCCAGACGAGCTACCCTCGTTAGCTAGACGAGCTAAACGCTGGGTCTTCGAATCAGATATCTGAGCATCTCGGATCCGCGAATACAAGGCTGGCTCAGATAATATTGCAAACATCTGGATACTCTGCATACCTTTCTTATGCTTGAAGGTATAACCTGAAGTACAACAGTCACTGATCGCACTAGACATCGAACAAGCCTGAAGTGCGGATAGTCGCATCTTGCGACTCAAAGCATCAGCGGTGAGATTAGCAGCTCCCGGATGGTACTTAATCTCGCAATCATAGTCCTTAAGCAAGTTCATCCAACGTCTCTGCCTCATGTTCAACTCCGCCTGAGTGAACAAATACTTAAGACTCTTATGGTCGGTGAAGATCTCAAATTTCTCGCCATACAGATAATGACGCCAGATCTTCAAAGCGAACACAATGGCTGCTAACTCCAAATCATGGACTGGGTAGTTGTCCTCGTGAAGCTTCAGCTGTCTAGAAGCGTATGCGATCACATGCCCATTCTGAGTCAGGACACAACCTAACCCCTGAAGAGAAGCATCCGTGTATACCACATACCCTCCAGATCCGGACGGTAATGCCAACACCGGCGCAGAAGTCAACCGCCGTCGAAGCTCACGGAAATTCTCCTCACACTCGGAGGACCACTCGAAATCCACACCCTTGCGAGTAAGCTGCGTCAACGGTCGAGCTAACTGAGAGAAGTTCAAAATGAAGCGACGATAATACCCTGCTAGACCCAGAAAACTACGGATCTCAGCAACTGTCGTCGGACGCGACCAATTAAGTACCGCTTCAATCTTGCTTGGATCAACAGAAATCCCTTCCCTGGATATGATATGGTCAAGAAAGACCACTCTATCCATCCAGAACTCACACTTGCTCAGCTTGGCGTACAACTGCTCATCTCGAAGAGTCTGTAGTACCAACCGCAAGTGAGAAACATGCTCTTCCATATTATGCGAATACACCAAGATATCGTCAATGAAGACCACGACAAACTTGTCCAAATACTCCCTGAAGACACGGTTCATCAAATCCATGAATATAGCCGGCGCATTAGTCAAACCAAATGGCATCACTAGAAACTCGTAATGCCCATAGCGAGTACGGAATGCAGTCTTGGCTACATCCTGATCACGGACTCTCAACTGATGATACCCAGATCTCAAGTCAATCTTGGAGTAAACTGACGTGCCCTGCAGCTGATCGAACAAGTCATCAATACGAGGCAACAGATACTTGTTCTTCACAGTGACTCGATTCAGCTGCCGATAGTCAATGCACAGCCGCATCGACCCATCCTTCTTCTTTACGAAGAGAACAAGAGCTCCCCAAGGAGACACACTAGGACGAATGTAACCCTTGTCCAAAAGATCCTGTAGCTGATTCTTCAACTCTCGCATCTCTGACGGAGCCAGACGATACGGTGCTCTAGAAATAGGCGAAGTACCCGACATTAACTCTATGCCAAACTCGACTTCCCTAGAAGGAGGAAAACCCGGAATCTCATCAGGAAACACATCTGGAAATTCATCCACAACAGGAATGCTCTCTATCCCAATACTCTCAGCGGACGAATCAACTGCATAGATAAGGTAGCCTTCCCCGCCAGACTCTAGAGCTCGACAGGCTCTCAAAGCTGATACCAAAGGCATCGGGGGTCGCGCTCCCTCACCATAGAAAAACCAACTCTGACTCCCTTCTGGATGAAAGCGTACTAATCTCTGATAGCAGTCCACTGAAGCTCGATAGGTAGTCAACACATCTATTCCCAGAATGCAATCAAAGTCGTCCATCGCCAGGACCATGAGATTCGCTAACAGAATGCTCCCTTCGAACTCTAAAGGGCAACCCATCACTAGACGCTTAGCCAAAGCAGATTGGCCCGTCGGAGTAGAAACAAACATCACTACGTCTAGTGCAATGCATGGTAACTTATGCCTCTTAACAAAACGTGCAGAAATGAAGGAATGAGATGCACCAGTGTCAATAAGTACAAGAGCAGGTATACCATAAAGCAGAAATGTACCTGCGATGACTTTCTCATTCTCCTCCACAGCCTGATCATGTCTAAGGGCAAACACTTGTCCAGAAGCTCGTGGCCTCAAATGAGAACTCCCAGCAGACTGTCCCTGCGACCTTTGCTGAACGGTGGCCTGAGAACCCGATCCTGAACCAGAACCAGAACCGCCTCCCCCAGACTGTGGACAATCCCTCCGGATATGACCAGTCTCTCCACAACGGAAACAAGCTCCAGAAGCTCTGCGGCACTTGTCGGATGGATGGTTCTTCCCACAGTGATCGCACTTGTCCTTCTTACTGAAACGGACAACACCTCCAGAACCAGAGGAAGAAGAAGATCCAGACTTCTTGAAATTTTGGGCACGGGGACCCAAAGAACTAGCAGGCCTCGACTGAGGGAAAGATCTGTTCCGCCGAATGCTGTCCTCCGCCTGGTGACAACGGCTCACCAAACCCTTGTAGGACATGTCGTCGCCAACCGCCACACGGTCATGGATCTCAGGGTTAAGGCCCTGAAGGAACAGATTATACTTCATCTCTGAGCTATCAGCAATCTCGGGACAATAGGATAACAGATCAAAGAACCTCTGCTGATACTCATCGATAGACATGGCTCCCTGTCGCAGACTCAGTAGCTCGCCTGCCTTCGACTGACGGAGTGCAGGAGGAAAATACCGCTTTTGGAAAGCTGTGCGGAACTCGGCCCAGGTGGTCACTCCTCTCGCCGTAACAAAAGGTGCAGAAGTAAACCTCCACCACCTACGCGCACGCCCATCTAGAAGATAGCCAAGGGTCTCCACCTTCTGCTCATCGGTGCATTGGAAAGTCTGAAAAGTCGTCTCCATGCGGTCTAACCAGTTCTCCGCATCCTCCGGAGACTCACCTCCAACTAAGAGCTTAGGACCCATAGCTAAGAATCGACGCACAGTGAAACGCTCGTCGTCATGGTGACGATGACACCGTTCTCGACGAGGCTCCCGGTCGGCATCACCCCAACGCCCACCAACACTGCCATGAGAACTCTGGTCGTCACGATTTGACATCTACAAAAATACCTCAAGATGAGACTAAATCCCAAGAAATCTTTTGCATGCTCTGATACCATAAATGTAGTGACCCTTACCCGGATCACCTACTAAACAGAACTTAGGCATGAAATTAACTTAATTAAACAGACATCAGAATAAAACTGCGGAAACCATAAACATTATACAATCCCAAGTAAAGAAATCTGTAATTTATCCAAATAATATACAACCAAATCGAATAGCTGTATAAAACCCAAACAACAGTAATAAAACCTAAGCGAAGCTCCAGCTGGCCAACCACTGACTAGCCCCTCCTGGATCCACCCTCCTCGTCCAATCGCAAACCTGCTCCATGGAATAGGGTGTCCAGAAAATACAGAGTACGAGACGTGAGCATAAAACGCTCAGTGCGAGAGTATGAGTATACATGCATGCAAAGTGAACTCCCTATAGACTCGAGGTCAAGGATCAGATAACAGAGACAGACCGGGCCCTGGTATGTAGCACGCTGTGCCGTCGCTTCAGGAGGTGGCTCCCATACCGAGATAACCGTGGAAACGCCGAACCCAAATCGATGGAAGTCCATCCACTAACAGGATAGGGTACAACCCTACTAACAGACATCTCGAAGGAGATACAGCAAGATGCAAATGAATGCAGCATAATATCATGGCATATAAATCATGCGGTCACATAATACATGCATACTCAGTCAGGATATCTCGAACAGTAATTTCGTACCTCAATACAGTGCAAGCTCTACCAACTCTAGGTCCACGCCTATAGTCTGCTCTACACTGCCAAATGATACTACTATCATTAAAGTGCTCTAAAAGCCTTAACTAAGCTATTGCATACTCCTAAATATTTATAGGAAGCAAAAGTTATACCTTCGTCCCTCGTTAGCCCTTTGATGTCGATGCCTCCAGAACTTGGGCACAACTCCGCTACGACTACCGAACGCCTCGCCGACCTCCGGACCAAGCCTAAGAAGACTAGAACAGCTCCAAAAGGACTATAAAGGAAAGGAGAACTCGGAATTGGCAAATGAAAGTGAAGTCTCGGCCTTCTATTTATAGACAACGATTGGAACTTCCGATCCTTGATCGGAACGTCCGAACCTCGATCGGAACGTCCGATCCTGCCATCGGAGCTTCCGAAGATCCTGATCTGCCACGTGTCAAAATATCACTTGTTGACTCCGGATAGGGGTGATCGGAGCCTCCGGTCCTGATCGGAGCTTCCGATCCAACCACACGTCATGCCTGACGTAATAACATCGGTGCCTCCGATCGCTCATCGGAGCTTCCAATCCTGTTCGGAGCTTCCGATCGTGCCTTCGGAGCTTCCTATCCGTCCAATACCCAATTCAATTAATTAACATTAATCCTTTAATTACTCAATTAGGGTACGGGTTACTACAAATGCACACAAAATAGAAATAAAAATAACATGAAATAATGCATACAAAATGCACTTATCACTTACCAAAATTAATTGTTTACTCTTAACGATCTTATTTAAAATTGAAACAACTCATTCAATTAATTTACTAACTACTAGTCTACTCTCTAGAACCAGATATAATTGATATTCGTCCTTCCTCATAACACAACAATAACTTAGGATTTTATCTAGTACTAATACTAGATTCCAACGGTCTAAACACTTACTAAGCGGTTACGAGCCGATCCTCTACACAAGAATAAAAATGATAATTTGAAACTATGATCCACTCAAATAATTCAACATGATGGATCAGGAAAGAAAACAAACATACAAGTAATGTTGCTTACATTGAAATAAAATAATGCAAGCATTACAAACAAACGAGCTAAAAATAAAAAAACTAGATAAGTGAAAACAACTAACTCATAATTCAATTCTAGGGATGAATGAATAATAATGGAGGCTCCATGAATAATAAATATGAGCCAACAAGATACAATCCTCGTGATCATTCATGAGGGTAATGAAACCATGCTCAAACAATCAAAGCAAAATTAAGAGCAATCGGTGTGACTTCAGACGAGAGAAGTCCACACAAGTAAAAAATTAGGGAAAACAACGGTCCTAAGACATATTCAGGTGTCAACCACAACATGAGTAGATCACCAAAAAGGAAGACAAAGTGGATCTTACTCACATAACATGTGGCTCTAGAACCGAAGAAAAATTTCAAGAAGTGCGAAATATAAACAATATTTTATTAAGAAGTTCAATCAATGCAAAATTAGCTGAATACAACGTTGACTGATGTCATATGAATTCATGAATGAACAATGGATGTGCAAAGAAATTTTGGATACTAAAAAGTATATGCTGCAACGGATTTGAGCACAAAAAAAAAAAAAGGAAGTAACGATCGGAATAATAGTTCACATAATTGAAAGGCTCATAGTAACCAATTCCCTATTATAAAAAAATAATCATATTTTCCCAAATAACAAAAGATAACTCAAACTATCCATAATAATATAAAACCAAGTTCGTATCCCAAGTCTTCACACGAGTTCGATTTATAAACTTAACTGACAAAACATACATCCATCAATTTCTAAGCAAAGTATTCACTTAGTTTTATCCGACTAAATTCCATCCATAAGATAATAAATGACAACAAGGACACAACGACTAATATCTCCTAATGCACAAGCTTGATATTTTCCAACAAACTCCTGCAATCTCATCAAAATTACTGACACTACCTAGTAAATCAAACAACATCCACCTACTATCCAAAATTGGAAGGAATATTAGTACACCAACTCCGTTTAACATGGAACCGCATGCTACAAAAATAAACAGTAAAATAATACACTTTAAATTATAAAAGAAGTTTTAAACAAAAATAAACTCTATACTACACACTTAAGTAAATTAAACATCTAGTTTTGAAAATATTTTAAAAAGAAGGTGACATCAAAACATTTAAAGTAATAAATCAATTACGACTACCATATAAAATTCATTAAAACTTATAGACTTTGAGGCAAGACTTCTCGAGTTTCTTGCAACCGGAAGTAGACACAACCCAAACCAGAACCATGTTCTGATACCAACTGAAACGACCTTAAATCTACTTTAAATTAAACTAAATAAAAAACGGGTTTTCAAAAATTCTTAAAAAATTTTGGCATGACCTCTCTGTTTATATTACAACCCACCTGTCACAGACAGCAGTAAAAAATAAAACAACCCACAACACTAAATAATTCAGACCAAGAAAAGAACGAAGTCCTGAGAAAGGGATTCGACATACAAACCTTGAAAAGTTAAACAATTATATAATTAATTCCCACAAATAAATCTGCCATTCCTTACATTTACATTGTCCAAACAATAAAATGAAAGACATTAAGGTAATAAAGTAAACTTTCGCAGAAGATTGACATAGGTCGGAGGGATGAGCCGTGCCCGCATCGTAGTCCACTTGATAGTCTTGCCCCTCGATCTCAATGGAATACTCCTCACCTGAAAACAATAAGTGTAGTGAGTCTAAAAGACTCAGCAAGAATATGGGGGGAATAACAAGTACTACGTAAAATACAAGCACACGCAGATTAAAAATAGCTGATACTAAAAATAACTTTGTTTTGTGCCCTTACTTTCAACAAATAAATAAACTTCAAAATGAATGAGAGAACATGAAATGAAACATATGCATGGCTAAGTCAAATATAATCAATGAAACTGCATAAATTGTATCTAAATCTGTAACTGTAACTGTGAACTTAGATCCTTGATTGTAACTCTATGATTGCGATCATGATCATGGCTATAGTGCACAATGCCGCAAGGAGGTCGAGATGGAACCCAACCTAATCTTGCCCTATTGGTAAGGGAGACCATAATAGCTCCGGCCCCACACAAACACATGATAAGGTAAGGAAACCCATAATGATTTGGTAAGGGAGGCCAAAACGCCTTTCAGCCCCACACGAACACATGAATATGCAGTCACAACCATCTCACTTCGTTCAAAATATACTTATTTCCTTTATTGAATATGAGACTTAGCATGCATATGTAATTATGACGTACATGTAAATATTAATCAATAATCATGCATATGACTCACACATGGATGATCGGGATGGTGATTTAGGATCTAAACCAAAGGATGGGAAAAACTAAACCAAAATGTAGCGCTTAAGGCAATGCAAGCGGTTTGACCGTAAAATTAATAACTTGCTTGATTCTTAATCAAAAGAGATTCCGCTTGAAACCACGACTCCATGACACATAGAACTAAGTAGAAAAATCATCCTCGGAATTTATTTCCTAAGCGATCATTTTACAAAAAACACAATTCCGGGCAGCAGCCCTGTTTTTGCTTCGAAAATTCTGCACCTAGGCAATTAAAAATCTAGAACTCGACCAAAACTTATCCGAATTGATTCCCGCTTTCGCTGACATAATCCTAACATCCCAAAAAAATTCCATACCCGAGCCCATAATCAAATTCAACTTTTAACCCTTCCTTAGTTATACATTTCCGGACAGCACCCTCTAACCAAAAAATTCTGCTCACCTTCATTCAAATGCCTAGAACTTGGCCTAATTCTAATCGAATTACTCCCCGCTTTCACCAGCAAGATCTTAACATCTAACACTAAATCCCAACCTGAGACCTTAAACATAAACCAGAGTTTAACCTTGAATCAAAACCAGTTTTCGGACAGCCCATGCATATTCTAAAATTCTGCTCAAACCCACTCTTTGCACCTAATCGAGAACATGAAAAATTTCAAGCCACTAGACTATGATCAAGATCAACCCTTAGGCTCATGTCAAGCACCCACAACTCACCCCTCACTTACCTATTCTCAACTCGAAGATAGCTTCCCAGCCACCCTCATATCCGAGCTCCTACTCCCTTTAGACACTTCGAAATTCCTATAATACCATCTCACATTCTTCTTCACACATCCTAATACTACCATGTGAACTACATATCACCCATGATAGTTCCTAACTCACCATCCAAATCAACACAACATACAACAATAATTCGATCCATAGGTAAAAACCACGTTCTGAAATTTCGAAAATCAAAGGCACAAAAATTCTGAAAAGTTTGGATACATGTATAGAATTATTGAAATCACCCTATTTGAATTTATACACAAATAATCCTCATCAAAAACGTCATAATTCCATTAACCCAAGCATGAAAATAGAGAAAAGTCTCGGCTAAACTATATGGCTCGAAACAAGGCACATTTCATACATATATATATATATATATATATATATATATATATATTTGAAATCCCTAAAGATGCAACACACATAATGCAATAATCTTCATAGTGAAGGGAAGAAATCACATTCTTTCCTAAACAAGATAAAACAAAGAAAAAGGGCTCGAAATGAGCTAAGTGCCGAGCCAAGGAAGCTGGGACAGCTTGCAAAGCTCGAGCTGGAGATGGGTTGCTTCGGAGCTGGTGGCTGGACGAAGCAGTTGGTGGTGGTCGGCGGCTGAAATGCTTGGAGGAGAATGAAGGTAGCGGCCCCTTTTGTGCCTGGAGAGGAAATGAAGAGGATCGTGTGATGTGTGTGAGTTTGAGCGTGAATGAATGGGTGAGAAATGGTGGGGGTTAGGGTTAAATCTTTAAGTATAAGTGTGTAAGGGTGTAAAAGTGCTATACACAAAATAGCAACTTTAGGTCTTAAATTTAATTGTGCTTATAAAATGCACAAGCTTGAAAATCCAAGAATTAAATTTAATTGTGCTTATAAAATGCACAAGCTTGAAAATCCAAGAATTAAATGCTTAAAATATTCTGATGTCCCGTCGACGAGTAAAATATTTAAATAACAAGCAGATCGATTAAAATAATTTAAACAAACTAGACTATCGTTTAAAAGTAATTGAAATAATTACACAAGCGGAAATAAAAACCTTTAAAATGATTTGGACAATTAAAAAGGATTTAAATAAATAATCTAGACATTTAAAATAACTTAAAATAACTAACCGCTAAACTTAGTCTATTTAAAATAAATAAGTTGGACACTCAAAAATATTTAAACAAATAAGCTAAACAGTTAAAATGATTTGAACGAATAAACTAAACAATTAAAAATCAAAAATCATATAAATAGGCAAAAACCTTAAACCTTTAAAATCTTTAAAACAATTAAATTGCACAATAAAATCATTTGAATAAATAAGTAATATTTTATTAACACATAATTCAAATAAATAATTTAAATCAAATAAACTTAAAAAAATAAAAATCCTAATATTTATTAAATTAAATGCATGTGATTTAGTAGATTGGATTTTAGGCGTCACAGATTCGCTGGTGCAAAAGAAAAAGAAAAAGAAAAAAATAAAAAGGAAGCAAAGTTTAAGAGGATCTTTGAATATGTTTGGAGGGTGAAGGACAAGGGAAAAACCTCCAACAAAGTGGTAATGGAATAGAATCGGAGTATAGTCGGGCTATGAACTATAAACTAAGCGCTTCTTGGGAGGAAACCCAAGCTATTTTTTTATTTGCTTTATTTTTATTTTTTTAAATTGTTTTTCTTTCATATTGTTTTTTTATGAGGAGACTAGACATCAATACTAATTTTGATTTGTGTAGGTGAAAAGTGTGTAGCTGAAAAATCTTAGGCGCCACCCCTGAAAAAGAGCATTGAATGATCTAGATGGTGCCGAGTACTGACGCTTAGTGACCAAGTGTTGCGTATTTTTGTGCCCGCAAGTGCACGGTTTCAAGTTTTAATAAAGTGTAAGTAGAGTGTCGATCCCACTAGGAGTAATGTGATAATTATTCAGTACTTGTAATTAAAATAGTCCAAAATTTTTCTATAAAATTAATTAAGGATTTTGGTTTTCAACTTAAATAAATAATAAATTATAGCAAACCACGCACTTCAATTCAAATAAATATCAATGAGAGAAAATTGTCTAGAGGTTTTTATTTCACCTGATTTCAACAACAAATACTTCTAATTAAATTATTTTCATGGATTCTATTCAATTAATAACCAAGAACACTTAGATTTTTCTATTACCCTCTCCCGAGCAATAAATAGATTGTATCAAATAAGATTCGATTTCAATATCTCTATTAAAAATTTAGGCTTAATGATATGTGTAGAACGCTGTTCCTCCTAAAGCTCTGTTAACGTTATATACTTTCCCGAGCTATATAAACAATTAACAATGCGATTTCTAATGTCCTATTAAAAATCTCCTATCCCAAGCATCGATTCAAATAAATATAACAATTCAATCTATGGCCAGTAAATTGAAAATACAATCAATACTAGAAAAAACAATTAATTTATGATAATTCAATCCAATAAAATCAAAAATTCGTAGAAGAGTCTACACTAGGCTACGTCAACCTCTAGACTAATAAAATTTAGTTCATACTCAAATTCTGATAAGAACAAATCATGTTTTTCAATCTAGACAACATAATTCAATAAATAAAGAGTTCAAAAGAAAGATAAGAAATCCAAATATTCGATGTCGTGTCCGGTTGATCAATCTTCATATTTTGTTCTTCAAGTTCTTCAATCCTTGTCCAAATTCTTCTCCTAAATTCACGATCAAACTCTCACGAATTCTCTTCTGATATGTGGCGGCTACCCTCCTTTGTGTGTGCATAAAAACTCCCTTTTATATGTGCCTCCAATTCATCAAAGAAAATCCCAAAAAAAAATCCAATAGTTTCCTTCCCGAAATAACAAAAAATCTGATAACGCGACTGCGCGGGCGCGCGTATCGTTTCGAGCGGGCGCGCATGAAATCTGCATTTTCTTCATCTCCCTCCTTAATACAGCGCAGGCGCGCCTATTAGTCTGCGCGGCCGCGCATGATCTGCGACTTTTCTCTTATTTTTCTTTCTTCTTTCAGTCCATTCCTCGCTTTATCACGTTCTTCATGGTCTTTTTACTCCAACTCAATACAAAAATCAATATTCTCCTTTTTCCTCTCATTTTTCACCAGCTTTTAAATATTTCTGCATGCACACAAACGACAACTAAAACGCATAAAACCACCCGAAACAAAAAAAATTTCAATTAAAATCATAAACAGATTAAGCGCATAAAATGCACTTATAAAATTCTCCCAACATTAAATATTTTCTATTCTCGAGCAAAAATAAACAAAACATAAATCAAAACTCAACTGAACGACACACAAGACGAACAAGAAAGCAGGGAAATAAAAATAATCCACTCTCTCAGATGTTTATCATTTAATCCATATATGGTTAATTTTCTCAAGAGTTCTCGTGTGTGTGTGTGTCTGTGTGAATTGTCAATCTTGTCTATCCACCTAGTTTTCGATACACTCATGTAACACCTTCGTTTCATAGAACCATCAACTCTGCTCTCTAGTTCCAAAACATTCTCTACCAAGGTCAACTTCTACTAACTAAGATCAAAGGACTTTTCAAGGTATATCACAATTTTTTCAAAACGACGCCGGATTTTGCACCCGGATTTTATTTTAGCACCATAAATTACCCGAAAACTTAGCTATAACTAAAGATAGGATTCGAAATTCAATCCCCTCGTCTATAGCCCGGATGGAGCATCAACCCCATTTTATCTGCAAACTTTTCCATTGATTGGTGATTAAGATTTCAATCCCTTTCCAGGCCCAGATGGAGTTGTTAAAAATTTTATTTTCGCTCTCTGTTGCTTTTGCAACTTTTTTAGCTACTCAATGAATTCAATAATATTGCCTAAATCATTTTTAAGCTCGTATTAGTCTACCTTGGTCTTGAATATAAATTACAAAAGTTAAGAATCGAATAATCCAATCCACTCACAATGTCACAAGGCTTCTTTAATCACTAAGGTCTAAACAATCAAGGCATAGTGCATTTTTGTGAGAACTCAAGATACAATTTCACCAACACTAGATTTCATTTTCCATTTTTTTTCCTTTTACATCATCATCAACTATATTTCTTTTTGTTTTCTCATTTTTCATTTTTTTTCATTATCAACAGAACAACAACACTAAAAATACCAACAAAAAACACAAAAAAAAAAAAACAACAACCATTCAGGAATATCATTAACATTTTCCAAATCTGTCCATCAAATCAAGTTCATTTAAGTTCTTCACTTCTAAAATCAACAACAACAAACATGCAAGAAAAGACAAACTCATTTTCATAAAAATAATAATTCATCCCCACCCCCCCCCCCCCCCCCAAACTTAGGTACAATCATTGTTCCTAATGATTGAAAAATAAAAGCCAAGGACATGTACCTCGGGCAAAGACCGTCAGTGGTCGCCGCCATCCTCATCATCGAATGCAGGGGGATGCTCAGGAGAACCAACAGTGGGAGGCCCTTTTGGATGGGAGGGAATTGGTGCAAGGAACTCGCAGCATCCAGGAACTGGTGGGTCAATGCCTCTGTAAAATCCATCATGAAGTTCATGAGCACCCCAGACATCTACTGAAATGTATGCATGGTTTGCCTCTTATGGCGCACCTCCTCCTCCAGATAGGTAACGAGATCATTCAAAGTACAAGGAGCAGTAGGATGTGGTGGAGAGACTCGTCGAGCAGCCTCTCTTGCATTGAATTCTTTCCTCGCAGTTCGTTCACGTTGTTCATACTCCGGAATCAGTCGGAATGGATTTGAACAACTAATAGAGGCTCGGAGCTTCAACACCTACTCACTGGCACTCCATTCAATGCCAGCCGCTTCATAAAGGTCAGTAATAATAGAAGGAAAGGCGAGACCCCCACTCATATGACCAGCGATCACATTCTAAATCATCTCTTGAAAAATGAGGCCCAAATTGAAACGTCTCGATAGATACCACTAATATAATTATTTAATAAAGAAAATACGGGATTTTTCAAAAATTTTGCCATGACTCGTTTGAAACTATTACAAAGCCAACCTGTCACAGATAGCAATTCAGCAAAAGAAATAGACTCCTGATAAATTTAATCCAAATATGGTAATCATAAAAATCTAGAAAGGGGAGTTTATCCCACTCAGTTGCGGAATAAAAATGTTAAGTTTACATGCCAAAAGTTTTAAAGCAGGGAAAACACCTCTTGCAAACGACTGACAGTGTATGAAAATATTCCACTCATAAAGCACGTCGGAACAACTAAAGCACGTCGGTCAAGGGCCTGTACCACCGGTGACCTCGCTCTGGGGATCCTGCCCCTCAGCCTCAAAGAAATAGTCATCACCTGAAAAAAAATAAGTGGAGTGAGGCAAAAGACTCAGCAAGAATATGGGGGGGATAATAAGTACTACGTAAATACAAGCACAGACAGATTTAAAATAGCTTGTAATAAAATAATTTTGTGCCCTTAACTTAAAATAAGTGATATCGAAATGAAAGGAATGAACATGAATGAAACATATGCATGGCTGAGTCGAACATAAGCAATAAAACTGAGTAAAACTATACGGATTCATTGACATAAATATTTGAACTTAGATCCTTGGTTTATGACTCTGTGATTTTGATCATAATCATGGCTGCAATGCACTATGCCGCAAGGAGGTCAGGTAATACCCAACCCATCTTGCCCATACTTGGTAAGGGAGGCCAAGATTTCTCTCAACCCCACACATACACGTAAATATTTGGTAAGGTAGGCCAAAACTTCTCTCAGCCCCACACATACACGTCGGGTGGTATGTTAGGCCAGGACGTCTCCCAACCCCACACATACACGTAAATAAATATAGTCACAACCAACTCACTTCGTTTGAAAAAAGTAGTTTTTCTTTCATTCATGAATATGAGACATAGAATGCATAAGGAAATATGTCGTAAATGTAAAAATGATGTAAATGTAAATATTAGGAGATAATCATGCATATGGCTCACACAAGGATGACCGAGATGGTGATTTAGGAACTAAACCAAAGGATGGAAAATTTAACCCATAAATTGCACTTACGACAACTTTGAGCGGTTTACCCGTAAAATTTACAACTTACTCGATTCTTATCCAAAAAGGATTCCGTTTGAAACCACGACTCCACGACACTTAGAACTAAGTAAATAAGTCATCCTCCGAATTTATTTCCTAAGCGATCATTTATCAAAAGGTCGATTTCCGGGCAGAAGCCCCTTTGTGTTCAACCAAATCTACACCTTAACATTTAAAATCAAAAAATCGCCCCAAACTTAACCGAATTGATTTCCGCTTGGACCAACATAATTCCAACATCCTAAACTAATTCCCGACCCGAGCCCTTGGCCAAAACCCGAGTTTAATCCTTGTTTTAAAACCAGTATCTGGATAGCCCAAAAACTTAGGAAAATTCTGCTCAAATTCCCAAGCCCAAACTCATTCCAAAACTTAACTATAAACCTACCAATCCCTCAAGACTCTAATTCTAGGACCAAGTCCACGATCAACCACGTTTTAATCCCCTACAACTCGCCTTAAATCATCCTAAACCCGGTTCAATGACGACACTTAAACACTTAACCAAAACAGACCCTTACCTCTCCAATTTCGAATGCCTCCCCCAAACCAAAACCAAGGAAGACTCCAAGTGTAGTGACCCTTACCGAGATCACCTACTAAACAGAACTTAGGCATGCAATTAACTTAATAAAATAGTAATCAGAATTAAACTGCAGAAACCATAAACAATATACAATACCAAGGAAAGGAATATGTAAATATCAAAATAGTTATACAACCAAATCGAATGTTGTAACAACCCAAGAACAACAGAATAAAAACCTAGGCAAAGCTCCAGCTGGCCAACCACTGCCTAGCCCCTCTTGGATCCACCCGCCTCATCCAATCGCAAACCTGCCCCATGGAATAGGGTGTCCAGAAATACACAGTACGGGATGTGAGCATAAAACTCTCAGCATGAGAGTATGAGTATACATGAATGCAAGTGTACCGCCTATTGACTAGAGGTCAAGAATCAGATAACAAAGACAGACCGGGCCCTGGTATGTAGCATGTTGTACCTCGCTTCAGGAGGTGGCTCACATACCGAAATACCAGTGGATATGTCGGACCCAATTCGATGGAATTCCATCCACTAACAGGATAGGGTAGAACCCTACTAACAGACATCTCAAAAGAGATAGCTCAAGATGAAAATGTATGCAACATAAAATCATGTCATATAAATCATGCAGTCACATAATACATGCATACTCAGTCAAGATATCTCGAACAGTACTTTCGTACCTAACACCGAAGTGTGAACTAAGCTGGAAAAAGACAACCCCTAGCTGTCTTAGGTCCAAGCCCAACCCGACCTGGTCTCAAGACTGACCCGACCTGGCCTTACCCTTCAAGCCCGACCTAAACTTCACCTGGTCAAGCCCGACCTGAACTGCACCTTGTCAAGCCCGACCTGAACTGCACCTTGTCAAGCCCAACCTGAACTGTTCCTGGTCAAGCCCCGACCTGAACTGCTCTTTCCCGAACTCCCGAGCTACTACTCGGTCCGAGTAGAACTATGAAGTGAGATGAAATGGTGTAAAAATGACCGAACCCTCGACTCCTATTTATAGAGGATGAGCCGGGACAGGTATCAACCGAGTGCATGACACCTGGCAGGACACTAATCGTGTCTTAACTCCAGCCACGTGTTCTTTCCCGACCTGAATACCATGTGCTCTTCCATGACCGAACACTACCTTAGCCTTGCACAACACTTTCTTGAGCACCCTAAGCCCCGACCCGAGACACTCATTACTGACCCGAGCCATGTTCTTCCTTGGCCGAGCCCCTCATGTCCGAACCCTATCTTGGTTTTCATCGTGACCGACCCGAGCCGCAAAGGAAAGACCCGAGCTCAAGCCAAGCTCCATACCCAAGCCAAAAACATACACAGCCATGCCCGAGCCTTTGTTGATCAACCATGACCAACCCGAGCTACTCATGACCGACCCGAGCCCATGGTCAAATCCATCAACCCTTGCTCATTCTCATGACATGTGTTCTTGATTCTTGACTTGTGCTCTTGTTAATAAAATATTTATTAGATCTAAACATAATTAACCATTTAATCATGTAAATTGGAACTGGGCTACTACACCAAGCCTTCCTACAAGCCACCACGTGAACTACATATCAACCATGGTAGCCCCTCAAACACCATCCAAGCCATCCCACAACACACAAAAAGGAACAACACAGTTCGAAACAATCATGCTAGCAACTCCAAAATTTCGAAACCTCAAAGCATGGAATAATTCTGGAAATGTTCATAGTTGGCATAACTCCTCATACTTGCATTTCAAAACCATATATGTATCATAATTAATCCAGCATTACGATTTCACCATGAACACAAAAAAAAAAGAAGAACATCTCGGCTGGACAGAAAAAAAGGGAAACTCGAGCAGGGCATACTAATATACATATATTTCATGAAATGCAACACCCAATAATCAATATATATATATATATACTAATCTATAAGGGGGAACAAGGAAGCCATATCCTTGCCTAGCTTGAACAAAAAAATCGAAGAGAGAACAAGCTACGTGAGCTGCGGTCGAGCTGTGGAGGGCGAGGGAGGAGCTGAAATCGAGCTCAATGGGAAGGGGAGTAGCTCGACCAGCTTTCATGAAGATGACTCGCCGGAAATGGAAGCTGTTGGTGGCGTGAATGGTGGAGCAAATCTCAAAGAACAGGAGCCGATGGGTAACTTGAAGAATAGGGAACAATTCGGCCCCCTTGTGAGTGTTTGAGTGTGTGTGTTCGTGAGTCTTGTGTGTGTGGATGTGTGGCTAGGATTGAACCTTGAATTCAAGTGTACAAGTAGGTAAACCCTAAAAAAAAAATGAAAGTGTTATGAAATTTAGGGGAAAATGTTATACACTAAATAAAAAAATGCCAAGGAAATAAAGAAATTAGGACTACAAATTAAACCGCACTAAATAAAAATACAAGCTTAAAAAAATCCTAATTTTAAAATATTAAATCTGATCCTACAAAACCATAAATAAAAATACTAATTTTCACAAAAAGTTAGAAATAATAAATTCTAATGCGTGGAAGCAATATAATATTTAGCCAATTAATCCCAAAAAATTAAAATAATTAAAATTATAAATATTAAAGACAAGTTTAGGCATTTAAATACCGAAAATTAAAATTATGAATATTAAAAACAGATTTAGGCATGAAACTCTAATTAAAGAAATTTTAGGCGTCACAATTCCTCCCTCCCTAATAAGGAATTTCGTCCTCGAAACTCAGGGCTTACCAAAGAGCTCTGGGTAAAGAGTCCTGATATCCGCTTCTGCTTCCCATGTGGCCTCTTCGTCCGAATGGTTCTGCCATCTCACTTTGATCATCGGAATCGACTTGTTCCAGAGTCTTCTCTCATGTCTATCCAAAATCCGAACGGGCCTCTCCTCATACGTCATGCGAGGAGATAACTGAAGAGGTTCCAAACTGAGCACATGAGACGGATTTGAGATGTACTTCCTCAACATCGATACGTGGAAGACATTATGGACTCCATCAAAGTTAGGTGGCAAGGACACCCTATAAGCCAATGCCCCTACTCTGTCCAAAATCTCAAAAGGTCCTATGAACCTTGGTGCTAATTTTCCTTTCTTCCCAAATCTCATAACACCTTTCATAGGTGCTACTCGGACAAACACATGATCTCCCACCGAGAACTCCAAGTCTCTCCTCCTATGGTCAGCTTTACTCTTCTGCCTACTCTGTGCAGTCCTCATCCTATCGCGGATCTTGGCTAAAACCTCGGCAGTCTGCTGAACAATCTCGGTTCCCAACTCTGACCTCTCACAAATCTCGGTCCATAATACCGGTGATCTGCATGGTCTCCCATAAAGTTCCTCGTAAGGCGCCATTCTAATGGTGGCCTGATAGCTATTGTTAAAAGCAAATTCAACCAACGGTAACCTCGAATCCCAACTATCATGGAAGTCAATAACACAGGCTCTCAAAAGATCCTCTAGAATCTGAATCACCCTCTCGGACTGTCCATCCGTCTGTGGGTGAAAGGCAGTGCTAAACAAAAGCTTCGTCCCAAAAGCTGAATGAAGACTCTTCCAAAAAGTTGAAGTAAACCGCGGATCTCTATCAGACACTGTGGAAACAGGGAGATCATGTAGTCTGACTATCTTCCGAATATACAACTCCGCATACTGAGTCATGGAGAAATTCATCCTCACTGGCAAAAAGTGCGCCGACTTAGTGAGACGGTCAACAATAACCCAAATAGCATTCGAACCTCTCACTCTCCTCGGCAAGCCAACAACGAAATCCATGGTAATATTCTCCCATTTCCACTCGGGAATAGGGAGTGGCTTAAGCAATCCTGCAGGTCTCTGATTTTTTGCTTTGACCTGCTGGCATGTCAGACACTCTGACACAAATCGGCCGATATCGCGCTTCATACCCGGCCACCAGTACAACTGCTGAAGGTCCCGATACATCTTTGTACTGCCTAGGTGGATAGAGTACGATGATGTATGCGCCTTTGCCATGATATTAACTCGCAGAGAATCACCTGCGGGCACCCAAAGTCTACCTCTGAACCTCACGATCCCATCCACAACTGAATACAAATCACTGCCTCTCTCATCTGCTCTCTGTCTCCACTTACTCAACTGCTCATCAACTGCTTGAGCAGCTCTGATACGATCAAATAAAGTAGTCTTCACCGTCAAAGTTGAAAATCTGGGAGCTCTACCCTTGGCATAGAACTCCAGCCCAAATCTTTGAATCTCATCCTGCAACGGTTTAGACACCGTCAAAGAGGCAATCACTGCTGTCTTTCTACTCAATGCATCGGCAACAACATTAGCCTTACCAAGATGGTAACTAATATCGCAGTCATAGTCTTTCACCAACTCTAACCATCTTCGTTGCCTCATGTTCAACTTCTTTGGAGTGAAGAAGTATTTGAGGCTTTTATGGTCGGTGAATATCTTACACTTCTCTCCATAAAGGTAGTGCCTCCAAATCTTGGTGCAAAAACCACAGCTGCTAACTCCAAATCATGAGTAGGGTAGTTCTTCTCATGCTCCTTCAATTGCCTAGAAGCATAAGCAATGACCCTATCTTGCTGCATAAGCACAACCCCAAGTCCAAACTTGGAAGCATCGGTGTAAACCACAAAATCTCACTCTCCTGATGGCATGGCTAACACTGATGTTGTCGTAAGAGCTTCCTTAAATACATCAAAGATCTTTTGACACTCCGGCCCCCAAAAAAACTTAGCATTCTTCTTGGTCAATGCTGTCAAGGGCATAGCAATTGACGAAAATCCATTGATAAATTTCCTATAGTAACCGGCCAATCCGAGAAAACTGCGAATCTCCGATGCATTTCTAGGTATAGACCACTGCTTCACTGCTTGGACCTTGGAAGGATCCACTTCTACTCCACTCTTGGAAATATTATGGCCCAAGAATGCCACTCTCTCCAACCAAAACTCACATTTCTCAAACATGGCAAGCAACTTTCGCTCTCGGAGTACCTCAAGAACTGTCTTCAAATTCTGCGAATGCTCCTCTCTATCCTTCGAGTAAATAAGGATATCATCAATGAAAACGATGACAAACTAGTCCAAATACGGCTGGAACACGCGGTTCATAAGATCCATGACGACCACGGGCGCGTTCGTAATTCCGAACGGCATCACAAGGAACTCGTAGTGGCCATAACGTGTTCTAAACGCTGTCTTGAACACATCTGACTCCTTCACCTTCAACTGGTGATAACCGGAACGAAGATCAATCTTCGAGAATATAGAGGCTCCTCGCAGCTGATCAAAGAGATCCTCAATTCTAGGAAGCGGGTACTTGTTCTTCACCGTCACTCCATTCAGCCCTCGATAGTCAATGCACAGCCTTAGGATTCCGTCCTTCTTTTTCACAAAGAGGACAGGTGCACCCCACGGAGAGAAACTAGGGCGTATGAATCCCTTATTAAGAAACTCTTGAATCTGCTCTTTCAGTTCTTTCATTTCTGTGGGAGCTAGTCTGTACGGTGCCTTAGAGATTGGCACAGTACCAGGTATCAAGTCGATAGAGAACTCGACTTCACTATTAGGTGGGATACCTGTAACTTCATCCGAAAACACATCCTCAAAATCCCTAACCATGTCCACATCTGAAATATCCAGACGTGCTGGCAACTCTAACAAAGATACACTGGCCAAGAATGCCTCACATCCATCATGCACCAACTGCTTAGCTTGCATGAGAGATATAGCTGGGTCCTCTTCGAACTCCTAGTAGCCTCAAACCAGAATGGTTCCTCTCCCTCCGGTCGGACCATCACTGATCGCTGCTGAAAATCAATCACCACAGCATTCTTCGTCATCTAGTCCATCCCAAGTATCAAGTCAAACTCAAGCATGGGCAACACTATCAGATCGGCACTCACTGATTGCCCTTGGAGTAAGAGTTCAAGATTCTTCACCATATTCCTCGTGGACAGTTTTTCCCTTGATGGGACGGTCACTGTGAATCCACCAAACAACTCTTCACACTCAATACCCTGCTTGCGGGTAAAAGCCTCCGAAATAAAAGAATGCGTAGCCCCTGAGTCTAACAAGGCTCTAATGGCCACACCGACTACTAATATTCTACCTGAATTAAAGGTGATTACAACCATGAAAAGATTGGGAACAAACAAAGCTAGTTCTACTTAGGTTCATTCTAATTCATCAAATTCTCAAATTCAGAATTAATCATGCTAACATGCCACAACTAACACGAATCATGCTACTTAATAAGTTCACATTCCCAAAAGAAAAGCTCACAATCGAAAATTGCATCTACAAGTCAATTAATTCACCTTTAATCAAAAGCTCTAAATATTACCTGTGATGAGCGTGGTATCAGGATCAGCCTCCTCGGCCTGCATCACAAAGACTCTCCCTTGAGTCGGCATCCAGTGCTATGGACAATCCGGAGCTATGTGCCCTGGCTTCTTGCACCAAAAACAGACTCCTGCGCCTGCCAAACACTTCCCATGATGGGCACGATTGCAATTTGGGCAACGAGGCTTCTCCCCATCCTTGGAAGGAGCGGGTCTCTGAGCCTGGTGTCCCTGAGGTCTCTGAGCATGATGCCCCTGGGGCCTATGGGCCAGATGCCCCTTAGGCCTAAACGGTCCCTGCTGTCTCTGTGGCCTAGTAAATGGCCTCTTGCCCTTCTGCTGCTGGTGACCCTGGTGAGTGAAGGTCCTCTTGCTATGAACCTCAGCACTGATGTCCTTCAAGGACTGCTCGAACCGTAATGCCTTTCTGATAGCGGTTGCATAGTACACGGGCTCAGCCATCATCACATCCCTATGAATAGTAGGCCTCAAACAAGCAACAAAATGCTGCAACTTCTCCTCCTCATCATTACCTATCAATGGCACGAAGTGGCAGCCCCTCTCGAATTTGCGCACAAACTCGGATACAGACAGATCTCCCTGCTGGAGACTCATGAACTCCTTTTTCAACTGCGCTCTCACCTCAGCGGTATAGTACTTCTCATAGAAGAGAGTCTTGAATGCTTCACAAGTCAGGGTGGTAACATCCACAGTCTTCTCCACACCCTCAAACAACAAGGCGGAATCATCCTTGAGTAGGAACGTCATATAACGAACCCGGTCTCCATCTCCCAACTCCATGTAGCGAAAAATCGCCTCAAGCGAGCGAATCCAACCCTCCTCTACCATCGGATCCGTAGTCCCCGAGAAATCCTTGGGATCCATCTTCCTGAACTGCTCATAGACCGCGCTAGGTCTAGCCCTCGGGGCCTCGGCATGCTGCTCTAAGATACGAGCCAGGACGGCTAGCACCTGATCCCCAACATCAATTGGTGGATGGGGCGGAGGAGGTGGCGGCGGCGGCGGAGGCGGTGGAGGTGCATGGAGGTCACGTCGAGGTGCCATCTGTGTGCAAGTTCAAATTCCAAAATTTAAATTTCATGCCTTAAGAAAATATTTTTATCTATACTCAAACATGTTTCAAATAATTTAGGAAAATAATGCTACTAATCCGAACAAATAGAAATAAATGAAACATAAATCTTACAGACTTCGAGGCGAGATCCAATCCAAGACCATACTCTGATACCAACTGAAATGTCTCGATAGATACCACTAATATAATTATTTAATAAAGAAAATACGGGATTTTTCAAAAATTTGCCATGACTCGTTTGAAACTATTACAAAGCCAACCTGCCAGAGACAACAATACAGCAAAAGAAATAGACGCCTGATAAATTTAATCCAAATACAGTAATCATAAAAATCTAAAAAGGGGAGTTTATCCCACTCAGTTGAGGAATAAAAATGTTAAGTTTACATGCTAAAAGTTTTAAAGCAGGGAAAACACCTCCTGCAAATGACTGACAGTGTATGAAAATATTCCACTCATAAATAAAAAAGGGCAACATCAGAGTTTGCGGAACAACTAAAGCACGTCGGTCAAGGGCCTGCACCACCAGTGACCTCGCTCTGGGGATCCTGCCCCCAGCCTCAAAGGAATAGTCATCACCTGAAAACAAATAAGTTGAGTGAGTCAAAATACTCAGCAAGAATATGGGGGGATAATGAGTACTACGTAAATACAAGAACAGAAAGATTTAAAATAGCTTGTAATAAAATAATTTTGCGCCCTTAACTTAAAATAAGTGATATCTAAATTAAAGGAATGAACATGAATGAAACATATGCATGACTGAGTTAAACATAAGCAATAAAACTGAGTAAAACTATACGGATTCATTGACATAAATATTTGAACTTAGATCCTTGGGTTGTGACTCTGTGATTTCGATCATGATCATGGTTGCAGTGCACTATGCCGCAAGGAGGTCAGGTAATACCCAACCCATCTTGCCCATACTTGGTAAGGGAGCCCAAGATTTTTCTCAACCCCGCACATACACGTAAATATTTGGTAAGGTAGGCCAAAACGTCTCTCAGCCCCACACATACACGTCAGGTGTTAAGGTAGGTCAGAACGTCTTCCAACCCCACACATACACGTAAATAAATATAGTCACAACCAACTCACTTCGTTCGAAAAAAGTAATTTTTCTTTAATTCATGAATATGGGACTTAGCATGCATAAGGAAATATGTCGTAAATGTAAAAATGATGTAAATGTAAATATTAGGCGATAATCATGCGTATGACTCACACAAGGATGACCGGGATGGTGATTTAGGAACTAAACCAAAGGATGGAAAATTTAACCCATAAATTGCACTTACAACAACTTTGAGCGGTTTACCCGTAAAATTTATAACTTACTCGATTCTTATCCAAAAAGGATTCCATTTGAAACCACGACTCCACGACACTTAGAAATAAGTAAAAAAGTCATCCTTTGAATTTATTTCCTAAGCAATTATTTTTCAAAAGGTCAATTTCCGGGCAGCAGCCCCTTTGTGTTCAACCCAATCTGCACCTTAACATTTAAAATCTAAAACTCGCCCCAAACTTAACCGAATTGATTTCCGCTTGGACCAACATAATTCCAAAATCCTAAACTAATTCCCGACCTGAGCCCTTGGCCAAAACCCGAGTTTAATCCTTGTTTTAAAACCAGTATCCGGACAGCCCAAAAACTTAGGAAAATTCTTCTCAAATTCCCTAGCCCAAACTCATTCCAAACATAACTATAAACCTACCAATCCCTCAAGACTCTAATTCTAGGACCAAGTCCACAATCAACCACATTTTCAGCCCCTACAACTTGCCTTAAATCATCCTAAACCCGGTTCAATGACGACACTTAAACACTTAACCAAAACAGACCCTTACCTCTCCAATTTCGAATGCCTCCCCCAAACCAAAACCAAGCAAGACTCCAAGCCTTCCTACAAGCCACCACGTGAACTACATATCAACCGTGGCAGCCCCTTAAACACCATAAAAATCATCCCACAACACACAAAAAGGAACAACACAGTTCAAACCAATCATGCTAGCAACTCCAAAATTTCGAAACCTCAAAGCATGGAATAATACTGGAAATGTTCATAGGTGGCATAACTCCTCATACTTGCATTTCAAAGCCATATATGTATCATAATTAATCCAACATTACGATTTCACCATGAACACACAAAAAAAAAAAAGAAGAACATCTCGGCTGGACAGAAAAAAAAAAAGAAAAGGGAAACTCAAGCAAGGCATACCAATGTACATATATTTCATGAAATGCAACACCCAATAATCAATATATATATATATATATAAATACTAATCTATAAGACGGAACAAGGAAGCCATATCCTTGCCTAGCTTGAACAAAAAAAATCGAAGAGAACAGAAGCTACGTAAGCTGCGGTCGAGCTATGGAGGGCGAGGGAGGAGCTAAAATCGAGCTCAATGGGAAGGGGAGTAGCTCAACCAGCTTTCGTGAAGATGAATTTTCGGAAATGGAAGCTGTTGGTGGCGTGAATGGTGAAGAAAATCTCGAAGAAGAGGAGCCGATGGGAAACGTGAAGAACAGGGAACAATTCGGCCCCCTTGTGAGTGTTTGAGTGTGTGAGTGCGTGAGTCTTGTGCGTGTGGATGTGTGGCTAGGATTGAACCTTGAATTCAAGTGTACAAGTAGGTAAACCTTAGAAAAAAAATGGAAGTGTTATAAAATTTAGGGAAAAATGTTATACACAAAAAAAAAATGTCAAGGAAATAAAGAAATTAGGACTACAAATTAAATCGCACTAAATAAAAATACAAGCTTAAAAAAATCCTAATTTTAAAATATTAAATCCGATCCTACAAAACCAGAAATAAAAATACTAATTTTCACAAAAAGTTAGAAATAATAAATTCTAATGCGCAGAAGCAATATAATATTTAGCCAATTAATCCCAAAAAATTAAAATAATTAAAATTATCAATATTAAAGACTAGTTTAGGCATTTAAATACCGAAAATTAAAATTATGAATATTAAAAATAGATTTAGGCATGAAACTCTAATTGAGGAAATTTTAGGCGTCACACAAATAAACCGTCTTCCCAACAAGAATGCGGTAAACCAAAATGGCCCTATCTCGTGTAACCTCATGATTATGGTTCGTGGGCTTCAACCGAGCACACTTAAAGGAGTAACACTGCTTTGCTTTGGGAACTAAATATGTTTTCTTCAACTTAGATGGTACATTGTCACGGCCCAATCTCCACTGCGCTCCTGCGACACATAATCTCCTCAAGATGGCATCATAATCAACTTCATCGACTTTGTATTCCACATATTCATCGTGCATTAACGGTGGAATTTCGAAAAATGTGTTGATGGAATGAGCATCGAAAGCCACCAACTTACCCCGCACCAAGACCTTCAATTGAGTATGCTTGACTTTCAAATTTGCATAAAACTCCCTCACAAGGGAAACTACGGCATCCATCGGTTGCTTCGTAAATATTTCCCAATGCCTAGCCACAACAACACACCCAACAGCACTCATTGGAAAAGAAGGATCAAAACCCATTGACATATCGAACCCACGCTCCGGCAACATGCTATTAGATAACAACATTTGATAATTTGCTTTCGTCGTCTCATCCCAAAATCTCTTAACGTCAAAAGAAGAAGGGCAAGATCAGGCTCCTTGCTTCAAATTTTTCTTTGGAGCCATATACAAACACCTTGTGGGCAATCTAAACAACGAAGAGCTTTTGAAAATAAAACCTTGGATATAATACCCCCAAACTTCAAATTCACACAAGAAAACGATAGAAATGGATTCAAACTTCACACGTATACACCACCCTTCAATTCAAACCAATACACCACACAAACCACTTCAACAAAAATTCAAACCCATTCAAGCCACAAATAGGAGTAAATTTAATGAAACTCCAACAAGTAGAACTTAACACATGTTTCCTGGAGAAAATTTTGGTCGAGTGAATACACAAACACAACACTTTCAAAAATAATATGGCCACCAACATTACGATTGAAAAGGGGGAGGATGTGAAACGGGAAAATATAGGACTAAGAGGTATGTGGTGAGCACAATTGATGCAAGATAGGAAAGGAGATTTGAAGCATGAGGTGAAGGGAATTTAGGGATTTAGAAGAGTTGGAAGAGATGTGAGAAAGGAAAGTGAAGTGAAGAAATCGAGCAAGAGTAAGATTTTAAACACGCGTAGAGCGGGAGCGCCTATGGATCCGCGTGGCCTCACATGTAGTACGTAAGTTCACTAGTTTGTTTCACAGAAGGGCACGGGCGCGCATGCTGTTCACTATTCAACAATTAAACCTGCACAGGATTGCGCAGGTGCGCCTTAGAGAATGCGCGGGCACGCATAGGGCTCGATTTTGGCTTGTTTCTGGGGTTGCAACTTCGCGGGCGCGCATGTGAGAAGGAGCGGGCGCGCATGAAGTTCGCTCAGCAAATTTTTTATTCCACACAGATTCGCACAGGCGCTCAATAGTGTAGGCACGGGCGCGCATGAAGCTCAAATTTGGGATCCCAAAGCCTGAAAAAAAATTGAAAATTATAGAAAATTAGGCTATAAAGTCACAAGTGTGCACCATGAAATAGTTAAGTAACAAAATTTAAAGAAAAACTAAAGCAAAAAAAAATAAATTTTGGGTTGTCTCCCAAATAGCGCTTGGTTTATAGTCGTCAGCCAGAATTTCACCCTCTTTTATGCCACATCATTGAAGAAAATGCAGTACACCTTCCGCACTTCATCTCCAAAGTAATTCTTGACCCTTTTCACGTTCACCTTAAATGTCCTCCCATCGGGACATTTTAGCTCGATTGCTCCATGTGGAAACACTCTCTCCACTATAAATGGCTCGGACCAACGTGACTTCAGCTTACCTGGAAATAATTTCAAATGAGAGTTAAATAAAATAACTTGTTGGCCTGGTTCATATTCATGTCGCAAGATTTGTTTATCATAACACTTATTCGTTTGCTCTTTATAGATCTTGACATTCTCATACGCTTTGTAAGGAATATCAGGGTACATAAAAATTATCAGAATCAGATGTTGTCACTAGATGTTGACAACATCCTACACAACATGCAGTGAAAATATTAAAACGTTAATAGTAACAGCAAACCAACAATAATAATACTCGAGAGTAAATATGCACAAAACTAAAGTAATAAAAGGTTGCACATAAAACAGATTAAGATGTTGTCACTAGATGTTGACAACATCTTCAGTAACATCTCCAATAGCATGCATTAGAATTTATGAAAGCATGAATAAAATAAGTAAACAACCAAATAATCAAACTCAAATATTTAAGCAAGAGTATAAAATACTCTTGCAACACCTCAGGGCAAAAGTTTCACTAGAAAACAAATCATAGAGTTTAAAAAGCCCTAAAACTAGTGAATTATTTTAAAAATCAATTTTCTCAAAGCATATGAGAAAATAAATAAATAAATAAAAACAACTCCGTTAAAAGTCTACTGAAAGTAGAGCAAGAAAACTCAAGAAAGGATTTGATCCTTGATGCCAAAATACGAGACCAACACGTCTTTGATCACCAATATTCAATGCTCTCAAACCTTCAAGGCATCAACGGAAATCACATAAAACAGAATGATAAAACCAAAAGGAGTTGATCCTGATTGCCAAAATTCGAGAACCACAAAAGATCTTTCGATCAACACTCTTGCAAGTGTAATCTTCAAGTGTTTTCGAAAAGCTTCATGGCAATACAGAAATCTCCAATCTTCTTATGTAATTTAGAGATCTTGATTTCTCGTGAATGCGTCTCAAAATTTTCTACGTGAAACTCTCTTGTGCACTCTATGTGTTTCTCTGCTCTTGCTCTCTCTATTCTGCACACTACGCTTTGCACTCCATCTGCTTCTCGATCTACTTGCTTTTAAGCGAGAGAAATCTGCATAGATAAGGTAAGTAATTTAAATTAAGAGATAGATATAAAAGTTGAATAAGTGATAATATCTCCTAATATAATTAACCCAATCAATAATATTTTAAATCTAGGAATATTATATTATCTCAATTCAAATCAAAACAATTCCTAGTTTAAAATATATCAAACATATAGATAGGAAACACAATATTAACTATCAATCCTAGAAAGACAAAACACATTATTATAATATTTCAAACATGGAAAAATATCAAGGAATAATTAATTCCTTTCAATCTCCCCCTTTTTGCCTTTCTGGACAAAACATCTAAAAGAAACTCAGCAACTCCCCCTGAATATTAATTCTCAGAACTCCCCCTGAGTTCAAACTTCTCAAATCAGTTCTCCCCTGAATTTGATCTTTCAATTCTAAGTGTTGTCAAGAATGTTGGCAACATCTGCACACAACACTTGGCGAGATCAGAAAATACTTAATACATGTTCAGAAGTGAATCACAAAACACATTTAATCGATTCAGCACACATCACAACTCCCTTGAATATCAATTCTCTCCCTGAATTCGAAAATACACTCTCCCCCTTAGTCAAAGCACGGATGTTGTCAAGGATGTTCCCAACATCTCCTCAACACTTAAGTCAGAGCATAAAAAAACTTATAAGAACAAATCAGAGAGTTATAATCGAACAAGCTAAAATTTATTAGAACAAGATAAGAGAAAAACCATAAGACAAATCAGAGCAGAGCAAAATAAACTTAAACCACAAAAAACTAAAACTTATTGCTTTGTGACGATCCATCATTTACTTCGCAAGAACTAGCTTCTTCTCTACCAGATCTAGAGCCACCATCTTCAACATCTTCTCCCCTTTTTTGTCCAAAAGAGGTACCTACACCAGGAAAAATTCTATATTGGGGCAAAAGAGTTTTATAGTAAGCAATGTCTGCTTTGGCTTGTAAAATCTTCTGTTCAACACGCAGCATGTGGGAATGAATAAAGAAATAATCCAGATGTTGAGTTGAAATAGGAACAAAAACTGTATTGAACGGAAAAATGTTTCCAACATCTGCCGCAACATCTGCTTCAGATCAAGGAAGATCCAATTTTTTGTTCCCTCTAAGTATAGCAGGAGCAAACGTATTCTGCAGTTGATAGCTCTCCCTGTCTATGTTGCTCTCCTCAAAGAATTCACGACTGGCATGGTGTTGCCAATCGTCTGCAGCACTTTGTGTATAAAAAGATGAAGAAAGATATTGACTGACCAAATACTCCTCATCTAAGATGCCAGCAGCTTCTGGCGCAACATCTTATTCAGAGGCAGATTCCTCAGATTCTTCATCAGCAACAGAGTCTTCACTTGATTCAGAAGATGAACTATCTAAATCACTGGGACGGTTATCAGCAAACTCTTAAAGCATCTTCTCATCAGGTTCGTCTTCAGAGGCAGAGGAGTAGCAGAGGACTTTTGTGCTTTTGTTTGCTTCAAGTTAGTAAAAAAACTTTGCAATTGATGCTTCTTCATCATCAGAGAATTCAAGGGATGGATCAGCAGTAGTTACAGTGACCATCAAATATCTCAAAAAAATAATCGTCTAAGATGTTGTCAGGGATGTTTTCAACATCTGGCTCAACATCTTCTTTGTAGCCCATCTCTGTTTGAATATCACGTGAATAAAAATTATTTCCTGCCATGAAATTTTGAACAGTTAGAATAAGAAGAGAATAATTAGGGCAAGAATATGATGACCGTGAACTTTTGCAGAACAGATAATGTGGTGAAGGTAAGGGGAAAATACAAAACTCTACAATATATTCTAATGAAGAGATCAAATCCAAACAATAAATCCACTATCCTTCACATCCCAATTACTCAGCTGCAGTTAATATTCCTAACGGTAACTAAATCCAAAAAAAAATTAAAATCACAATGGCAACAAATTTTCAAATTATAGCAATAAATCAAGCCAATTTATTTTCACAAACTTTCCGTAGATAAACTCCACATCGAATTTAACTCGACTAAAACACTTTCAATCACTAAACAATTCAAAATATTAGTGGATAGAGAAAATCACTAAATTTCGCTTATTTTAGAACTTCAAACTTTTCAGCAAGATATATTCACCATAAAATAAATATGCATGTCCTAATTATGCCTAAAACCAGAGTGTAACAATGAATTAAAATGCTAACACACACAAATGAATGTTTACGGGTGAAGTGTTATTGACAATGTTGGCAACATCTTGCAGCAACACTCAAGATTTTTTGAAATTTTTAATGAACAGATAGCCATATAGAATTATTGCAACAGAAGTGGTACCCTGCACACTAAAGGAACGGTCTTCAAAGGACTCCTTTAGGTAGTTTTTTCCATTTTCTTCTGATTTACATAAAAGCTTGATGATCAATAGATTTTCATTGATGAATTCATCAAGTTGAACTTTTGAATTTTCCAAATCACCGTTCACATGGGACAAGATCATGGAATATCCGAACATTCCTCAACTACTTAGTGATTTAGTCAGAGCTCCAATTAAAGTAACAACAATTAGGCTGTAAAAATAATTTTGCATATAAATCTGAGTGTAGACTGGTCGATGGTTACAAAGATTCAAACACTTCACAAAACAGTATGAATGCATGAATGCAACATGCCTAAAGATCCTAAAGATGCACATGCATGAAAAGGTGTTGTCTTAGGGTGTTGGAAACACTCCAGACAACATCTCGGTTCTGTCTATAATGCACACATACTGAGAGACTTCCTTAAATTGGAGAATATCTCAAAATCCAATGCTTTGATGAAAATATCAGCTAATTGGTTATCAGTTCTAATAAACTCAATACAGATCATTTTTTTCTTGACCAAATCTCTAATGGAGTGATGTCGAATGTCTATGTGTTTGGTTCGAGAGTGTTGTACTGGATTTTTGCATATATCAATAGAACTTGAATTATCACAGTACACAACCATACAATTAAACATGATATCTGGCCTAGTAGCACAAAAACAAAAAAAGAGACTTCCAATCATGCTTCGTAGAGGGTGTTGTCAACACCTTCGACAATATCTTCCCTCGACAGTTTCTCACTAGACCCCATAGGTGTACGCATGTGTTTACAATTTTCATTCAAATACTTTTTCACAAGATTTATAGCATACTTGCTTTGCCACAAAAAGATGTCATCATGCATTTGTTTTATTTGCAATCCCAAGAAATAACTCAACTCACCAACCATACTCATCTCATAAGTAAAAGACACACACTTCACAAATTCATCAAAAAGTTTTTCATATGAAGCACAAAAGATTATGTCATCTATATAAACTTGGCAGATTAAAATATTACCTTGAGACTTTTGCACAAACAAAGTCTTATCAACTTCACATCTCTTGAATCCAAGATTGAGCAAGTACTCGGTTAATATTTCATATCATGCAGGTGGTGCTTGCTTTAATCCATACAATGCCTTTTTCAACTTATACACATGATCTAGGTGTTGTGGATTCTCATACCCTTTGGGTTATCTCACATACACCTCTTCATTCGAAATACAATTCAAAAAGACACTTTTTTTTACAACTATTTGAAAAAGTTTCATTCACATATGACACGAAATGGCAAGCATAAGTCGGACAAACTCAAAGCGGACTACAGGAGCAAGGGTTTCGTCAAAATCTACCCTCTCAACCTGTGTATACCCTTGAGTTAACAACCTTGCTTTGTTTCTTACGATGTTTCCCGAATTCATCAATCTTATTTTTGAAAATTCATTTGGTTCCAATTACATTACTATGATCAGGACAAGGTACCAAGTACCAAATATCGTTTCTAACAAACTGTTCTAGCTCTTTATGCATAACATTGACCCAAAATTCATCTTTCAAAGCTTCTACTACATTTTTGGGTTCAATATTTGGCACAAAACACGAAAGTCTTACCTTTGAAAACATGGAGCTCATGAAAATTAATCCAGCCATCTTTCGATAATCCACATTTTCTTTCCTTTAGGTTTGCATATCTCCATGCACATTTCCAATGACCTCACTATCTTTATCCTCATTCTCATCAGTAACCTGTTCAAGTTTCATTTCTGGAATTTTAGTAGGAGGTGTTGTCGGAGGTGTTGTAACACTTGGGACAACATCTTATTTTCCAAAATTTTCAAGCAAGTCATCAACTTCGTCCTTAGCAGTCTTCTTCTTCAGATATGCAAAATCATCAAACACAACGTTAATAGACTCAAAAATTGTTTAAGTTCTTATGTTAAACATCATGTAATATTGAATATCCGAAGAATAACCTAAGAACAAACACTTGTCACTTTTATCATCAAACTTTGCAAAATGATCAATATCATTCAAAACGTAACATACACAGTCAAAAACATAAAAGTACTTATGTAACGCACCAAATTTATCTTAATTGAGTTTATTTGAGATAATCAGAGTTTCCAGAAGTCGAGAGCCGATTTGATTTTGATCAGGGTCTATTTTGAAAATTTTGGAAATTTCAGGGACTAAAACGTAATTAATGGATTTTATATATATCTACACTTGGTTGACTAGTCTCATTACTTCATCTTCCTCCCCTAGCACGCCTCCACCATTGAAGCGCCCCTTTTAAAGATTTCAAGCTTTCAGATTCGGTTTTCGGTCGATCCGTCTGTTGGAATTTATTTCTAAAGGCAGTTTAGCAATCACAGCAGCGAGAGCTCCGTTATATAGTAAGTTTTTCTTCGATCAGATACACTTCTATTTTTGGATGTTGTTAGAATCGATTGAGTTTTGGTTATGTTGCTCTTGACAGAGTTCTGATCGTTTATTCTTAGTCGGTTTTGAAATAGGGCGACATTTGAAATTGTTATGATTTTTGGAATCCTATGTCAAAAATTGAGTTTTGAGATTTGTTTTGTTTGATCCTTTATTATTGTTTTAGCATTGATATGAGTTGATATCGATATTATAATGTTGTTCGTGTTTCCGGTTTGATCAGATTATACCTGTTATGCCGCCGGTTTGAGTTTTGGTTATCGAATAGTTGAATTGATCGAATCGTGTTTGTTGAAGTTCGAGTGTCGATATTGATCTGCTTGGCTTCATTTCAGATTCGTGTGAAGGCCGTCGAGCTCAGAATTAGCAGCAGTCGATTGTCGAAGAGTTGGACGAAGAACGATAAAGAGATTACCTTGAGCAGTTGTTGTTATGTTGTATAGTTTTTGATATAACCTTTTATTGTAGCTTATCCAGAGTCGGAGCTAATTGTATGGAAAGGTACAAGCAGTCATCGTTTAGCGGGATAGCATACTCGGGACAGTTGGTTCTTGAGTTTTCCCTTAAAATCACATACTTGCATCAATTCTTGTTCTAGAATGTGGAGCATGTATTTTGTTGTTTGAGTTTTATTATATGTCTTAAATGCTTTATGTTTTTCTTATGCATTCATCTGGAGCAAAACCTTTGATTTGTCGGGCAGAACAACCTTTTTATTTAGACGTTTTGAGGGCTATGTTACGAGTGGTCTGGGTTGTATAAGTTCACCTAGTGTCAGCATACTCCTCACAGTCGCACCAAAGTCTAGGGGATTGGGATACGTGGCACCACCTCGATTGGGAGAGTCGGTGAGTCGTTACATGATCTCATCCTCGGGATCCCAAAAATAGAGAAGAAATTCCTTGATTATCAGTTTTGATATCCCTGTTTTAAAGACCTGAATTTCATTCGTATTAGCTTTGAATATTTTGTCTGTATTACATGTTTTGAGTTAATGCTTGTTATTTCATGTTATGTTGATTTTACTGGGAATATCATTCTCACCGGAGTTATCCGGCTGTTGCTTTATTTTGTATGTGTACTTGGAAAAAGGTGGGGCAGGATCAAGTCAGCGAAAACCTGGTTAGCATCAAGAGTGAGAGTTAGAAGTGAGACTCGGTTTAGAACTCGAATTAGCATGTCAATCTAGTTTATTGTTGGATCATGTTTAGAATTCAAACTTCTTTTTATCTGTTGTATCGTTTATGCAAGTATTGAGGTTTGTATGTTGTCGTTGCATGTATTATGAACCTGGTTATGCATTGAATGTATTGGACTTGAGCGTTGGAATAATCTATTGTGTTTTCTTGCTTTGTACTGTCACCGCTCGATCGGTAGTTTTTGACCGATCGAGCGAGGGACATGTTGCCATGTTTTTGTTCTTGATTCAGGGTGCCCGCTCGATTGGTTGATTATGACCAATTGAGCGGTGCTGGTTTTTACCCGGGAAAAAAGTTGTAACTTTTGGGCTCGCCCGATCGGTTGAATTCTACCGATCGAGCGAGGCACTATTTCAAAAAAAAAATTCTTTATTACTTTTTGTCTTGGATCTTGTATGCTTAATTGTTGTTTAATCAAAGATTAGTTGTTTAAAACCGAGGTCTCACAACTTAAGGTTCGGCCTCCTTCCCATGAGAATTTCATAAGAAGTCATAGTAGAACCATTCCTCAAGTATACTCAATTTGAAGTGACATGCTGTGTTTAAGGTTTCTTCCCAAAAAAACGTTTTGAAATGTTTTTAAAATCCAACATCACTCTAGCCATTTCTTGAAAAGTTTTATTCTCCCTTTCAGCAATTTCATTCTCTTGCGGAGTTTTTAGGAGCAGAGAATTCATGATAAATACCTTTCTTACCACATAAATACTCAAAAAAATAGTTTTCGAACTCCTTACCATAATCAGTGCGAATTCTTATCACCTTCTGATATGAATCTAAAAAGCTATCTAAGATTCATATTGTTCCAACATTTTTCTCATAATTTGCCATCGAGATTAGAAGGAATTGGGATCCATGACAATCAAGTTGGGGAGCAAGGAAGCCAAGTTGGAAAACATAGAGTTCGTGGTGGAGTACTGAAATTTTATGAAGATTCTTGTTAGATCAAAATCCAATCTCCACCGTCCAAAACGTAGTTTAGGATGTTATAAAGTTACGGTTAAAATTTCAGCTTGAACCGACGGCTGGATTTCGAATTATGATTTTTGAAAGAATAATGCACAATTCAGACAGCTTCAGAGCCTAGGCTCCAGTTTCAAGTGCCTCGGCGCCGGTACGGGATTTACACACACTCGGTGTGTAGTGTGTGTTTTCGGATTTTTGTGTATTATTTTATTATTTTGAGTATTTTTTATTATTTTGAGTATTATAAGTCCATTAGGAAACTTTTAGATGATATCTTTTGATATCTTTTGTATTATTTTTATTTATCTTTTATTATTTGGTAATTGTATTATAAATACAACATATACAATCATTATTGAATACAAGATTGAAAATTATGGAAATTGATTTTTATCAATTATAATTCTTTCTAGAATTATGTCAAAGCTTTTCTTTGTTTATCCAAAAATAAAACTTATCAAAGTCTAACCACTTTGTGGCGTTTGTCAATTGATTATCTTCGTGGATTGTCAGAAACAAGTTTTCGGAAGGTTCCGTTGTGATTAATTGTTTGTCAATTGATTATCTTCGTGGATTGTCAGAAACAAGTTTTTTGAAGGTTCCGTTGTGATTAATTGTTTTCTTCTCGTGATTATCTATTGCTAATTTCAAGTAAATTAGAGGTGGATATCCGAAAACTTACTTGTTCAAAAGATCGGGACAACATTATAGAATTTGTTTGTTATTGAATTGAGGGTACGATTTTAATATCGTCGTGTTTGCCTTTCATGCATCCAAGATTCTTATAACCTTCAAGTTGTGAAGGTTCACAATCCTTGTGTGCAAATTCTTAAAAACATCAAATATATATGATTTTTTTCTCACAAATCTTACCCAAGTATATAGGGAAAAATCATCTACACAAACAACAAAATATTTCTTAACTCCACAGCTTTCCACATCCATTAGACCCATCGAGTCCATATGTACAAGCTGAAGACATAGTGTTATCTCAGATGTTGGCAACATCTGCTATGACACCCTGGTCTGCTTATTTTTGACATGCCTCACAAATAAATGGAATTCCAGATTTTAAATTAGGCATACCTCTAACAGCATCAAACTTACTTAAGTTCTTCAAAGTCTTGAAGTCTTCATGTCCCATCTTCCGATGCCAAAGGTTAAATTCACCCATCTTTGTATGTGTATAAGCCATCTCTTCTCCAAGTTGGTAGCGATTATCAGATGACCTCGTACCTGTCATAACACATATGTTAGAACTATAAAAAACTTTTCATAGTTTCATATCAAACTGCACATGCAAGTTATCATGACAAAGTTTGCTAATTCTTATTAAATTTGCAATTAGTCCTTCAACATGTAGCACATTGCAAAGTTTAGGCAAACCAGCAACATCCAATGCGCCTTTTCCTACGATATTTCCATTTCAACCTCCTTCCTAAGTCACTTTCCCACTCTTCTGTTCAACATAATCAGAGAGATATCGCTTGGAACCTGTCATATAGCGTGAGCTACCGCTATCAAAGTACCATATATGCACCTGAAACATTAGTTTTCAAAGCAGTATATATCATATAAAAGTGAATATTAGCTTTTGGTACCCAAACCTTTCTTCTAGTAAATATGTTGTTAGGGATGTTGTGTGAGGTGTTAGGCAACACCTTAGATGCAGACCTCTATCTGTAATCTTCCTGCAACTTAAAACAACATGGTTTGATATGTCCAGGTCTATGACAATAGTGACAAACAAACTTACGTTTTCTTCCAGACTTTACAGGAGCAGAAGGTTGTGGCTTTGGTTTTGGAGGATCGGTTGTTGTGACCTTTTCTGTTAAGATTCCTAGACAGCTACTTTCTTTGACAAACATAGGAGCTTTTGAACATTCACCAACCTCAAATTTACTGATCTCAAAGCCCAATCCTGCCTTACCATCTCTTCTCATCATAAGAAAAGAATCAAGCTTGGTTGTGCTTGAATTAAACTTGGCCAATGTAGCCTTGGCTTTCTCGAGTTCTTCCTTTACCTAACACAATTCCAGGTCCTTCATACTCAGCACAAATTCAAGTCTTGACATAGAAGCCTTCAAATCATCATTATCCTTTGAGAGAAAAGTGTTCTTCTTATTCCTTTTAGTCCAGTCAGCATACATCTCTTCATATACCATTCTCACATCTTCTAGAGACATTATTTCATCACCTGCATCAAAATTATTCACATTATCAACAGTAGAAGAATTTAAACATACTGTCCTTTGAGAGATGTTGCGGCCAGGTGTGGCAACACCTGCGGAAACACCTAAAGGATTGACTTGCATCAGCTTCATTCTTTCTATCAAAGCTGTCAGGGCTGTGACATTCTTCTCCAGTCTATTCTTTATCTTCTTCAGAATCTTCACCACTCAAAGATGTGTTCATCCCTTTAAAAAGCGTATTTGCACATTCATGGCATAATGACCATAGCCTTGACATTCATGACATTGAACTGTGTCAATCTTCTTTACATTAAGCTTTTTCTTTCCTTCCTGCATAAGTCGTGGCTTTTGAGGATTAGGAAACTTCCTTGATGATTGATCAGGCCCGCCAATTTTCAGAGGTTTATTAGCAGCCGGAAAAATTGGAGCTTTTAGTTTTTGATCGGTCTTATTTGTCTCCCTCATCTTCTTCAGATAATCACCAAACTTCTTTGTGATGAGTGAGATCGAGTCATCTCCCAAATCCGATTCAAAGACATCTTGAGGTTTGAAGAATGAGTTTGCTGTTGTTGAATCCATAATATTCCTGAAAAAATAATCTAGAATCGGCTCTTAGTGTATCAAGATTAGGCTCTGATGCCACTTGTAAGGAATATCAGGGTACATAAAAATTATCAGAATCAGATGTTGTGACTAGATGTTGACAACATCCTACACAACATGCAGCGGAAATATTAAAACGTGAATAGTAACAGCAAACCAACAATAAAAATACTCAAAGGTAAATATGCACAAAACTAAAGTGATAAAAGGTTGCACATAAAACAGAATCAGATGTTGTCACTAGATGTTGGAAACATCTTCAATAACATCTCCAATAACATGCATTAGAATTTATGAAAGCATGAATAAAATAAATAAACAACCAAATAATCAAACTCAAATATTTAAGCAAGAGTATAAAATACTCTTGCAACGCCTCAGACAAAACTTTCACTAGAAAACATATAAAAGAGTTTACAAAACCCTAGAACTAGTGAATTATTGTAAAAATTAATTTTCTCAAAGAATATTAGAAAATAAATAAATAAAAACAACTCCCTTAAAATTCTACTGAAAGTAGAGCAAGAAAACTCAAGAAAGGAGTTGATCCTTGATGAAAAAATACGAGAGCAACACGTCTTCGATCACCAATCTTCAATGCTCTCAAACCTTCAAGGCATCAACGGAAATCTCATAAAACAGAACGATAAAACCAAAAGAAGTTGATCCTGATTGCCAAAATTCAAGAACTACAAAAGGTCTTTCGATCAACACTCTTGCAAGTGTAATCTTCAAGTGTTTTCGAAAAGCTTCACGGCAATATAGAAATCTACAATCTTCTTATATAATTCAGAGCTCTTGATTTCTTGTGAATGCGTCTCTAAATTTTCTACGTGAAAATCTCTTGTTCACTCTATGTGTTTCTCTGCTCTCGCTCTCTCTATTCTGCACAAGACGTTCTGCACTCCATCTGCTTCTCGATCTTCTTACTTTTAAGCGTGAGAAATCTGCATAGATAAGGTAAGTAATTTAAATTAGGAGATAGATATAAAAGTTGAATAAGTGATAATATCTCTTAATATAATTAACCCAATCAATAAAATTTTAAATCTAAGAATATTATATTATCTCAATTCAAATCAAAACAATTCCTAGTTTAAAATATATCAAACATATAGATAGGAAACACAATATTAAATATCAATCTTAGAAAGGAAAAACATATTATTATAATATTTTAAACATGGAAAAATATCAAGGAATAATTAATTTCTTTCACGCTTCATTTCAGAATTCTTCTAACTCATTCAACTGTAATTTCACCAACTCTCCAGAAACTTCAGGATCCATATTTAGCTTCTTCACAGCCCAATATGCTTTATGCTCAAGCTCCAATGGCAAATAACAAGATTTTTCAAATACCAACCTATAGGGAGGAATCCCAATAGGTGTCTTGAATTCAGTGCGGTATGAAAAAAGAGCGTCATCTAGCTTGATTGTCCAATCTTTCCGATTCGTCTTATCTGTCTTCTCCAAGATTTGCTTGACTTCCCGGCTATAAATCTCCGCCTGACCATTGGTTTTCGGATGGTATGCCCATGCCACCTTGTGCCTGACATCATAATTTGTGAGAAAGGTATTAAAAATTTTATTACAAAAATGCGTACCTTCATCACTGATTGTAGCTCGCGGAGTACCGAACCTGGTGAAAATGTTCTTTTGCAGAAATTTTACTACCACGTGAGCATCATTAGTAGAGTTGGAAATTTGTTCCACCCACTTCGAAACATAATCCACAGCTAGTGAAATATATGTGTAACCAAAAGACGAAGGAAAGGGACCCATGAAATCAATACCCCACACATCAAAAAGTTCAACTTCTAAAATTTTTAAGAGAGTCAATTCATGTTTGCGAGAAATATTTCCAGTTCTTTGACAATTATCACAAGATTTCACAAAATTATAACTATCCTTAAACATAGTAGGCCAATAAAAACTGGATTGTAATACTTTAGCCGCAGTCCGTGAAGCTCCAAAGTGGCCTCCATATGGTGCTGAATGACACAGCTCCAAGATTTCCTGTACTTTGTGGCCCGCCACACATCTCCAAATCACTTGATCAGCGCATATTTTGAATACATAAGGTTCATCCCACAGAAAGAACTTGATGTCATGAAAGAATTTCTTCTTCTAATAGCTGTTCAAATCTGGAGGTAAAGCACCACAAGACAAAATGTTGGCGATATCAGCAAACCATGGGAGGGATGAGCTTACCGCAAGAATATGTTCATCGAGGAACACTTCTTTTATAACATCCTCCTTTGACGTTCTCCAACTCCAGTCTAGACAAATGGTCCGCTACTTGATTTTCACTCCCCTTTTTATCTTTGACTTCAAAATCAAATTCTTGGAGAAGTAAAATCCACCATATGAAGCGTGGCTTAGCATTCTTCTTGGAAAACAGGTAGCGAATCGCTGCATGGTCAGTGTAAAAAACTACTTTAGTGCCAATTAAATAAGTTCTAAACATATTAAAAGCAAAAACCACTACAAGCATCTCCTTTTTAGTTGTGGTGTAGTTTTGCAGGACTACATCCATAGTACGACTGGCATAATAAATTTCTCTAAACAATTTATCTCTGTGTTGGCCCAAAACAGCTCCCACCACATAGTCACTAACGTCGCACATCAACTCAAACGACTCTTTCCAATCCGGAACTACCATGATCGATGATGTGATTAATGTAATCTTGATATTCTCGAAATCCTGGAAACAATCATCATAAAAAATGAAGTGGAATTTTTTTTCAAGAAAATTACACACGGGTTTAGTGATCTTAATTTTTTTTTTTTTTATGAATCGACGATAAAACCCTGCATGGCCAAGAAAACTTCGGATGCCCTTGATATTCCTTGGTGGTGGAAGCTTTTCAATTGCTAAAACTTTGGCTCGATCCACCTCTAATGCCTTTGAGGACACTTTATGGCCAAGGACAATGCCTTGTTGGACCATTAAGTGACACTTTTCTCAGTTAAGAACAAAGTTCTTTTCTCGACATCTCTGCAAAACAAGAGAAATATTATGCAAAAAGTGATCAAAGGAAGATCCAAATATCGAAAAGTCATCCATGAAGACTTCCATAATTTCCTCCACCATATCTGCAAAAATAGCCATCATACACCGCAGAAAAGTAGCTCGTGCATTACAAAGACCGAAAGACATCCTTCTAAAAGAAAACGTGTCATAGGGACACGTAAAATTGGTCTTCTCCTGATCCTATAGCTATAACAATTTGATTATAACCTGAATAACCATCTAAGAAACAGTTATAACAATAGCCAGCAAGTCTATCAAGCATTTGATCAATAAAAGGAAGTGAAAATTGATCCTTACGAGTCGTCTTATTCAACTTCCGATAATCTATACAGACTCGTCAACCCGTTATCGTGAGTGTGGAAATTAACTCATTATTTTCATTCTTGACCACAGTAATCCCACCTTTCTTAAGCACAACTTGGACAGGAGAAACCCAACTACTATCAGAGATAACATAAATTACACCAGCATTCAACAATTTCAACACCTCCTTTTTAACTACCTCTTTCATGGCAGGATTCAACCGCCTCTGACGATTCACACAAGGGGTATAATACTCCTCCATCAAAATTTTATCCATGCATATAGTTGGACTAATACACTTAATATTAGTAATAGACCATCCTAAAGAAGTTTTAAATTTTCTCAAAACTCTAAACAATTTATCTTTTTCAGCCATAGTGAGATGAGAAGAAATAATAATCGGAAAAGTCGCCTTTTCAACTAGGAATGCATAGCATAAGTGTGCTGGTAATTCCTTGAGATCATGAGTTTAGACAGTTACCTCATTTGCATTATTTTCCAGCACTTTATTTTCCTTAGAACTCACCACCTTTTCTATTGGAGCACCATCAAGAAACGTTTCTTGTTCACAAAGCTCCCAATCTTCTTCTTTCTCAATTTCCTTGTTCGCAACCAAGCATCTCTCCAATGGATCATTAATTCCTGCACATAATAAAGGAGTATAAAATCAATAACTTCAATGCTTTTACAAGTACTTACTGAAAGAGTGGGTGCCCAGTGAGCCAACTTGTGGCTAAGGGCTTTGATGACTCTTTGTATAAACAATCTTTTGTTTAATATAATTTACACTTTTATTAATGGCAATGACTTTATCTTTCTTCATATTGTTATATTGTGATATACTATTGTTGTTTTGATAAAGACCTTGAATATACTATAGTGTATGTAAGATGTGGTAGAACATGGAGATGTCTATCATGAAACACATCTTATAGTCACTGTATATTCTAAACTGTTCCTAGTCGATTGAGCCGTCCGATAATAAGGATAAGAATCGCTCGAGTTTGAGACTAGCATTTGCGATGCAGAGTACCACGTTTTATTGGTAGGGAACATAGAGATGTTCGAAGCATGCAAATGGATATTCATACGATGAATGATCGAACTACCCTATCCGGACTTTCCAAGTGGTTATCACTTATCGAGTGGATAAAGTCCGTGGTTTTGGTTGTACACCATTAGTCCTTACTACTTGAAACATCATTGAGACTCTATATGCTAGTACTGTGCTTTGACTCGTTTACCGACTCTATTGGGGTCACCAGGTGTCGGGATTGGGTGCAGTTACAACACATATAGGAGTCGATGCTTTGTTGTCAAGGATTCACCACATACTTGCGAGTGTGGATATCCTATGCGATCTGAGGAGATATTAGTGTGACGAATCTCTGGCCAGAGTACATGATGTGTTTTAAGAAATGGTTTCTTAGTAACACATGAGATGTCACTATTTGATCTTCAAGATGTATTGCATAGTTATCGAATCTCGAACGACTCTCGATATACCAATGGTTGTTGATTCGATCGGGATATATGGATGAAGGGACCGTACTGTACGCTAACCAAAATCTATTGGTTCTTGCAGGCACTATCAGTGATACCTAGGGAATCATGGGGCGATGTTGCTAGGCGCTCTTACCATGATTCGATGGGCAAGTCGGAAATTGTTGTTCCGAGTCACAAGGAGTTGTGAGCCCACGGCTAGCTGTATCCCTGAGCCATTGAGGGTCACACAGAGTAATGGATTTTTAATCCCCGTTGAGATAGTTAAATTTAAAGAGTTAAATTTAATGAACAAAGAAGTTGGACTTCTTAATTATGAGTAGAGGAGTAAGATTTCCTAAAATGACATAGGGATGGACATTTTTGGAAATCACTGAATTCGGATTCAGAAAAATTTATCTTGACTTTAAAAGGTGCAGAAATGGTTTCTGTGCACATTGGTGAAATCGGTTTATCAATCGGAGTCACTATGAATTTTATATTAATTTCTGAACATGCGGGCTTTGCTTGTCGGGCTTGAACTTATGACTAATGGGCCCTAAGCTGTTAGTGGCCTACATTATAAATAAGTTATTGCAGTACAGAAATTAGACACAACAGGTCACAAAATTTTCGAAAAACCCTAGTGATTTTCTCAATAGTGGCCGCCCCCTTTCTCCCCTCTGCTCGGAAAATCCAGTCTGTGAATTTTGATTTACATTCTGGTTTAACGGATCAAATTCGTTAATCTCTTCGTAGAAACTTCTGATAGATTTTCTAGTGCAATCTATCAGAGGGATTAAATATCCGTTCGTGGACCTGATTGAAGAACAGTTCGTCCATCAGTTCCAGGGATATACAACAAGAGCAGAGCAATCTGTTGGTGTCCATAATCTCGCTTCGAGATTGGAGGTAAAAATTTATAATTGTTATTTAATTTTTACACACACAATTTAATCGTAAGGTTTGATACCCACTATGGAATCGTTCCATATAAAATTTTAAACTTCCGCTGCACCAGGTATCAATCCTGATTGATCTGATCGCCGCGTTCTCCAACAGTGGTATCAGAGCCAGGTTGCTCAGATCAAGCGATTAAATTAATCGATTGTACAAAAATTTTTAAGCCTCGGTTTTTGAAACAAAATAAATATTTTAAAAATAAAAAAAAAATTTCGGGCAAAAACCCGGGCAGCGATTGGATCGCTGCCCGGGGGGGGGGGTAGCGATGGTCGCTGCCCTAGGGGCAGCCGGGCTGCCCGGCCCGACCCCATTAGGGCGCGGGCAGCCCGGGAATGTCTCGGGCGGCCCGCGGAAAAATTATTTTTTTAATTTTAAATTAAATTTTAATATGTTAAAATTCTATTTTTGGTCCGATCGAAAATTGTTTTTGATTGGTCCACGAGGCGTCGGATCGAATTGTTCGAGTCCGAAAATTTTAAAATTGATTTTTGGATAAATTTGAATTTTTGGAAAATTTAAATATTTTATCCGTTAAATTGAATTTTGAAATTAATTATTTTTGGTACAATTGATGATAAGATATGATCTTATGGATATATTGAGTAAAATATGATTTTATGTATAAAATTGGATTTTATAGATAAAATATGATTTTATTTGATAAAAAGATAAAATATGATTTTGAATGTAAAATAAGATTTTATATATGAAATATGATTTTATCCTTTTAAATTTAAATTGCCATTGCATGTTATCCAATAAATTAATTTTGAATTAAATGTTATTGGATAAGGATGATCGATTGCCATGACCAATTTTGTAGGTGTATGTTAGGAATTTACATTTGTTTTTATTGTTGTTGGATTTATTAATGGGCCTGGTTTATGGCCCAATATGAATTGTCATATGTAATAAAAGTGGGTTTGGTTTATGGCCCGTTCCCACCCCATAAAAATGTATCCCCTACTTGTCAGTGTTATTTATTGTAAATACATTAGATTTAGTGGGAGATCAAAATTTGAAGATGGAGGTGGGCCCAGCAGACAATAAAGACAGAAGAAATGTAAATTGGAAGCTCAATGTAATAGGATTGCATTGCATACTGCATATTACCTAGGATTGGACTATGACTCGTGATTGGCAACCACGGGTCAATTAGAAATGGAATCGATCATCCTATATAATATGTGATATTATTGTTGTATGCATGTTTTAGACAAAATTGTGTGAATCCGGCAAGCATACAAAATTTTAAAAATGATGAGACAAATTTTCAAAATTAAAATCTCTCATTTTAAATATGATTTAAAATTGATATCAAGATAAATAAAGGAAATTTAAATTTTTTTAAATGTTCCTACCTTCCATCAACGATCAATGTATGAGATGCTACCCGCGAATACGGTCCGGCTCATATTATTGGGGGGGCCCGTTCGTCGGAAAGCTGTACATTGGATCGACACGTGTTGTAAGTTGGGTGGAACTCCCATGGGATCGGCTCATATTATTGGGGGATCCACATGGCGACAGTCCATCACAACTTAATATTGATGGGTCATCTTGACATGTCACAATAAACGGCGTCATATTATTGGGCCCTTATTGGACATGAGGTAAATACGTGGAGGTTGCTTTGGAAGCAATTGGGCTCTACCTTTTGAAAATTATGGTTGGCTGATATTATTCGGGACCATAGTTTGTCAATTGGACTCCATGTTCTCACTAAGGAAAACAGTTTCCCGTTTTCACTAGAGGGTAGTGAAATCGTTAAAATAGTGGGAGTGAGATTCATAAAATAAATTTAGCCTATTTTATGTCTTAGTAAATTAATTAAACAATCATCGATAATTGTCTGTTTCATCTCAGCATATCATTATGATGAATCTTCGTAATCCACATGTCTCAATTCTCCAACAAAACAAACTTACTGGCGCAAACAATACGGAATGGTTCCATAAGTTAAGATTGTCCTGAGTTCGGAAAAGATTTTCTAAGTGTTAGAAAAGGCTTCTCCGAAAAACAGCCCCGGCTGATGTAACTGCCGAAAGGTTGGCCGAACTAGAGAAATGGTTGGACCATGATCTCAAGGCCAAATGTTACATGCTAAATTGGACAAGTCTGAACAAATTTGCCATTACTACAAGAAACCCGGTCATTGGAAACGTAACTGCAAGGAATACCTCGAGCAGTTGCGAACTGCAAAGGGTATGTTTTACATTGAAATAAATGTTTTTAATACTACTTCTTGGGTATTGGATACCAGATGTAAATCTCATATTTGCAATGAGTTGCAAATGATGACAAGAAGTAATAGGCTAAGGATGGGTGAGACCCAGTCAAGGCTCAGGAATGGTTCCAGAGTTAAATCCATAGCTATGGGAAATATTTGTTTAATTTTGCAGAACGATTTTAAGTTACTTTTGAGAGATGTTTTATTTGTTCCGGATTTGATTAAAAACATTATTTCTGTTTCTATGCTTGATAGAGATGGTTATTCTTGCAATTTTGTGAATGTGATTTGCAATATTTACAAGAATGAATGTTTGATTGGAAATGGACAACTTGAAAATGATCTATATAACTTAAAACTAAAAGACGTTCCAATAAATTATGTTGATAAACCGGCAACAACAAACAAAAGGAATATCGATAGCCAAAACCCGGCAAACCTTTGGCACGCTAGGCTAGGTCATATTTCCTCAAGGAGGATGAACAAGCTAGTGGGAGAGGGCATGTTTAATATGTATGATATTAACTCTCTACCTACTTGTGAATCCTGCCTAAAAGGAAAAATGACTAAATCTCCTTTTAAGGGGAAACCTGAGCGTAGTCAAAATCTGTTGGATTTGATCCATACAGATGTTTGTGGTCCATTTAGAGATGGTACTCAATATGGCCACACCTACTTCATTACCTTTACTAATGATTATTCTAGGTATGGGTATTTATATTTAATGAAATATAAGTCTGAAGCATTTGAAAAGTTCAAAGAATTCAAGGCTGAAGTAGAAAACAAGTTAGGTAAAAGTATTAAAGCACTCCGATCGGATCGAGGTGGAGAATACTTAAGTACCGAGTTTTTGGACTATATAAAAGAGAATGGGATTCTCTCTCAGTGGACTCCTCCTATGACACCACAGCTTAATGGTGTATCGGAGCGTCGTAATCGAACTTTGTTGGACATGGTTCGGTCCATGATGAGCTTCACTGAGCTTCCACCTTCGTTTTGGGGCTATGCGCTTGAAACGGCGGTATTGTTGTTGAACAACGTCCACACTAAAGCAGTGGACAAAACACCATACGAGTTATGAAATGGCAAAGCTCCTAAGTATTCGTACTTGAGGATTTGGGGATGTCCTGCTTACGTGAAGCGGACAGTGGGAGATAAGTTGGAGAAGGAATGCCACCTTCTTGGAGAAGGAGTTCTTATTGGATAAGAAAGGCGAGATGATGAAACTCGAAGAAATTCGAGAAGAACCCGAAATACAAAATAACGATCCTACACCTCAGGAACCATTGATAGACACGCCTGTACCTAGAAGATCCGAGAGGACTTCTAGACCTCCTATTCGATATGGTCTTCTTCTTGAAGGGGATCAAGATGAACCCGATGTTGTATGTGATCCAAGAAACTTCAAGGAAGCAATTTCTGATGCGGATTCAAATTTATGGCTTGAAGCTATGCAGTCGGAAATAGATTCGATGCATACAAACCAAGTTTGGTCTTTAGTAGATCCTCCCGATGGAATTGTTCCAATAGGGTGTAAATGGATCTACAAGAGAAAGCTTGGGCCTGATGGTAAGGTATTGACCTACAAGGCGCGATTGGTGGCGAAAGGTTATACTCAAAGACAAGGAGTTGACTTTGATGAAACCTTTTCACCAGTTGCAATGTTCAAGTCAATAAGAATCCTTATTGCCATAGCTTCTTGGTATGACTATGAGATATGGAAAATGGATGTGAAGACTGATTTTCTTAATGGAGACATTAAGGAAGAAATCTATATGAAGCAGCCTGAGGGTTACACATCCATGGGAAGCGAGCATAAGGTATGCAAGCTTCAGAGATCAATTTATGGTCTAAAACAAGCATCAAGAAGTTGGAACCAGAAATTTGATGAAACAATAAAGGATTTTGGTTTCATCAAGAACTCGGAGGAACCATGCGTGTACAAGAAAGTAGTTAAGGATGCTGTGACATTCTTAGTACTTTATGTTGATGACATCCTACTCATTGGGAATGACGTAGGGATGTTGCTGTCAACAAAGATATGGTTATCAGGTAGATTCTCGATGAAGGATTTGGGTGAGGCATCCTATATTCTTGGGATACAGATCTATAGAGATAGATCTAAGAGAATGATAGGACTCACTCAATCAACCTACATCGACACCATATTGAAACGATTTTCAATGGATGGGTCCAAGAGAGGACATCTACCCATGTGTCATGGAGTTTCTCTATCCAAGTCTATGTGTCCCAAGACGGATGAAGAGATAGAGAAAATGACACATGTACCATATGCGTCAGCCATAGGTAGTATCATGTATGGGATGATATCTACCAGACCGGATGTAGCATTTGCTCTGAGTGTCACGAGCAGATATCAAGCTAATCCCGGTCAAATGCATTGGAAAGCCGTGAAGGACATTCTTAAGTACTTACGAAGGACTAAGAATATGTTCATGGTATATGGAGGAAGAGAACTAAAATTGAAAGGCTATACCGACTCTAGCTTCCAAAGTGATGTGGATGACTCGAATTCAACCTCTGGATTTGTGTTCATGCTCAATGGCGGTGCTGTCTCTTGGAAGAGTTCCAAGCAGGACACCACAGCGGATTCCACCACTGAGGTAGAATACATTGCAGCATCAGCTGCTGCTAAAGAGGCCGTTTGGATGAGGAATTTCGTCCAAGAGTTGGGCGTCATTCCTGAAGTTGTTGGTCCAGTCCCGGTGTACTGTGACAACACGGGTGCCGTTGCTCAGGCAAAGGAACCAAGGTCTCATCAAAGATCCAAACACGTACTGAGGAAATACCACATCATCCGGGAGACTGTGGAAAGAGGAGACATCACTGTCGAAAGAGTGGCCTCTGCAGACAATATCGCTGATCCACTTACTAAGCCCTTGCCAGGACCATTATTTGACAAACATCACGAAGTAATGGGTCTACGTAGTATGACTAGTTGGCTATAGGGCAAGTGGGAAATTGAAAGAGTGGGTGCCCAGTGAGCCAACTTGTGGCTAAGGGCTTTGATGACTCTTTGTATAAACAATCTTTTGTTTAATATAATTTGCACTTTTATTAATGGCAATGACTTTATCTTTCTTCATATTGTTATATTGTGATATACTATTGTTGTTTTGATAAAGACCTTGAATATACTATAGTGTATGTAAGATGTGGTAGAACATGGAGATGTCTATCATGAAACACATCTTATAGTCACTGTATATTCTAAACTGTTCCTAGTCGATTGAGCCGTCCGATAATAAGGATAAGGATCGCTCGAGTTTGAGACTAGCATTTGCGATGCAGAGTACCACGTTTCATTGGTAGGGAACATAGAGATGTTCGAAGCATGCAAATGGATATTCATACGATGAATGATCGAACTAGCCTATCCGAACTTTCCAAGTGGTTATCACTTATCGAGTGGATAAAGTCCGCGGTTTTGGTTGTACACCATTAGTCCTTACTACTTGAAACATCATTGAGACTCTATATGCTAGTACTGTGCTTTGACTCATTTACCGACTCTATTGGGGTCATCAGGTGTCGGGATTGGGTACAGTTACAACACATATAGGAGTCGATGCTTTGTTGTCAAGGATTCACCACATACTTGCGAGTGTGGATATCCTATGCGATCTGAGGAGATATTAGTGTGACGAATCTCTGGCCAGAGTACATGATGTGTTTTAAGAAATGGTTTCTTAGTAACACATGCGATGCCACTATTTGATCTTCAAGATGTATTGCATAGTTATCGAATCTCGAACGACTCTCGATATACCAATGGTTGTTGATTCGATCGGGATATATGGATGAAGGGACCGTACTGTACGCTAACCAAAATCTATTGGTTCTTGCAGGCACTATCAGTGATACCTAGGGAATCATGGGGCGATGTTGCTAGGCGCTCTTACCATGATTCGATGGGAAAGTCGGAAATTGTTGTTCCGAGTCACAAGGAGTTGTGAGCCCACGGCTAGCTGTATCCCTGAACCATTGAGGGTCACACAGAGTAATGGATTTTTAATCCCCATTGAGATAGTTAAATTTAAAGAGTTAAATTTAATGAACAAAGAAGTTGGACTTCTTAATTATGAGTAGAGGAGTAAGATTTCCTAAAATGACATAGGGATGGGCATTTTTGGAAATCACTTAATTCGGATTCAGAAAAATTTATCTTGACTTTAAAAGGTGCAGAAATGGTTTCTGTGCACATTGGTGAAATCGGTTTATCAATCGGAGTCACGATGAATTTTTTATTAATTTCTGAACATGCGGGCTTTGCTTGTCGGGCTTGAACTTATGACTAATGGGCCCTAAGCTGTTAGTGGCCTACATTATAAATAAGTTATTGCAGTACAGAAATTAGACACAACAGGTCACAAAATTTTCGAAAAACCCTAGTGATTTTCTCAATAGTGGCCGCCCCCTTTCTCCCCTCTGCTCGGAAAATCCAGTATGTGAATTTTGATTTACATTCTGGTTTAACGGATCAAATTCGTTAATCTCTTCGTAGAAACTTCTGATAGATTTTTTAGTGCAATCTATCAGAGGGATTAAATATCCGTTCGTGGACCTGATTGAAGAACAGTTCGTCCATCAGTTCCAGGGATATACAACAAGAGCAGAGCAATCTGTTGGTGTCCATAATCTCGCTTCGAGATTGGAGGTAAAAATTTATAATTGTTATTTAATTTTTACACACACAATTTAATCGTAAGGTTTTGATACCCACTATGGAATCGTTCCATATAAAATTTTTAAACTTCCGCTGCACCGGGTATCAATCCTGATTGATCTGATCGCCGCGTTCTCCAACACTTACCTCGCTTGGCCCTCTCATGGAAAGGTAGATGTTAAAAATTATAGCTTCCCACCGACTCTAAGGGTGAGCTCTCCTTTATGACATCTATCAATGCCCTTGCAGTCGCCAAAAAGGGTCTCCCAAAAATTAAAGGAGCTTCTTCATCTTCATTCATATCTAAAATCACAAAGTCAGCAAGAAATATAAATTTATCCAACTTTACCAAAACATCTTCAACAATTTCCCGTGGATATGTGATACTTCTATCAGCCAGCTGTAAATTGATGGTGGTCGGCCTTACATACCCAAGCTCCAAGCTGCTGTAAACAGAAAAAGGCATCAGATTAATACTTGCTCCTAAATCACATAAAGCCCTATTTACCTTGGAACCACCAATAAAACAAGGGATAGTAAAACTCCCTGGATCCTTAAGATTTTTGGTAGCTTCTTCTGTAGAATAGCGTTGCACTCTTCATTTCAGTTCACAACCTCATTCTCTTGCAGCCTTCTCTTCTTAGACATCACATCCTTAATTGGCATACTTTGGCATCTTCTCTAAGGCATCAGCAAAGGGAATATTGATGTGTATCTTCTTAAAATCTCTAGAAACTTGGAAAATTGCTCATCCAAATACTTCTTCTTAAACCTCTGTGGATATGGAAGATTTGGCTTAAACATTGGTTTATCCTCAACTTCACTCTTTTTTTTCCTCAACAATTATCTCTTCAACATCATAATTCTCAGCTTCCTTTGGCTTTTCACTATCTTTTTTTCTTTCTTCAGCCCCTAATTATTTTTCACTCCTCAAGGTGATAGCCTTGCATTGTTCCTTCGGATTTACCTCTGTATTGCTGGGAAACTAGCCTCTATTCTGGTCCTTCAAAGCATTCTCCAATTGGCCGATTATCCATAGATTTCATCATGGCACCCATATTACACATATGTGCCTCTATACTGTCAAGTCGATTCTCAGTTCTCGCCATCCTCTTACCAGATTCAGTGAAAAAAGTACTTACCACATCTTCTAATGAAGGCTTTCCCTCACCTTTGTCTGTATTGAACCCCAGAGGAGGATTCAACACATTTTTATTGTTGGCATAAGAAAAGTTCTCATTATTACGCAAGACAAGGTGATAAGTATTAGGAACAGTATTACCTCGATAGCCTCCATAACCTATTGGATTGATGTATTGAGCTTCATCAAGAGGATGTGACTCTTCAATAGCTACTGATGCAACTGCTGAATCCGCAATACTCACTTTGTTCAATGCAGCCACTTGTGTAGTTAAAGCAGACAATTGGCCAGAGATAGATGTGATAGGATCAACTGCATACACAGATTTGTTGACTCCCATACGTTCAGAAGGTCATTGGAAGCTATTGATAGTCATCTTCTCCAGCATGTCATAGGCTTGTACATGGTCCTTTGAAAAAATTGTACCTCCAGCCGTAGAGTCCACTGACATCCTAGTAGGCATATTCAACCCATTATAGAACAATTCAATTTCTTCCCAATCTGCAAAATTATTATTACGACAACGACTTAGAAAATCCTTGTATCTCTCCCATGCTTCATATAACTGCTCCGAATCATGCTGTCTATCTCACTACTTGGTAGGTGGAAAATATTTTGCTAAAAATTTGACAGTCATGTTCCCCCAAGTGGTTATTTTTCCCAACGGTAACGACTGCAACCAACTCCTAGCCTGATCCCTGACAGAAAAAGGGAACAAACATAAACGAATAATATCTTTAGGAACACCATTCATCTTTACCATATCAGTAATTTCCAAGAAAGTTCTCAGGTGCAGATTAGGATCAGCTGTGGTGCTCCCACTAAATTGGTTCTCCTGAACCATGTCGATCCCACGAGGAGTAATGAGAAAATTATTCAGTACTTGTAATTAAAATAGTCCAAACTTTATATAGAAATTTAAATCAAAATTTTGGTTTTCAACTTAAATAAATAATAAATTATAGCAAACCATGCACTTCAATTCAAATAAATATCAATGAGGAGAAAATGGTCTAGAGGTTTTGATTTCACCTGGTTTCAACAACAAATAATTCTAAATAAATTATTTTCATGAATTCTATTCAATTAATAGCCAAGAACACTTAGATTTTTCTATTACTCTCTCCCGAGCAATAAATAGATTGTATCAAATAAGATTCGATTTCAATATCCCTATTAAAAGACAATAAATACTAGAAAAAAAATTAATCTATGAGATTTCAATCCAATAAAATCAAAAATTCGTAGAAGAGTCTACACCAAGCTACGTCAACCTCTAGACTTAGAAAATTTAGTTCATACTCAAATTCTGATAAGAACAAATCATGTTTTTCAATCTAGCATAATTAAATAAATAAAGAGTTCAAAAAAAAGATAACAAATCTGAATATTCGATGTCGTGTCCGGTTGATCGATCTTCGTATTTTGTTCTTCAAGTTCTTCAATCCTTGTCCAAATTCTTCTCCTAAATTCACGAACAAACTCTCATGAATTCTCTTCTAATATGTGGCGGATACCCTCCTTTGTTTGTGCATAAAAACTCCCTTTTATATGTGCCTCCAATTCTTCGAAGAAAAGGCCAAAAAAATTCCAAGAGTTTCCGTCCCGAAATAACCAAAAATCTGATATCGCGACTGCGCGGGCGCGCATGCGTGTCGCACCCGTATTTTCCAAAATTCATCAACCAACACGGGCCTGCGTATCGTTCCGAGCGGGCGTGCATTACATCCGCATTTTCTTCATCACCCTCCTTACTACAGCGCGGGCGCGCCTATCAGTCTGTGCGTCCGCGCATGGTCTGCGACATTTCTCTTGTTTTTCTTTCTTATTTAAGTCCATTCCTTACTTTATCACGTTTTTCACGGTCTTTTTACTCCAACTCAATAAAAAATCAATATTCTCATTTTTGCTCTCATTTTTCACCAACTTTTAAATATTCTTGCAATCACACAAACGACAACTAAAACGCATAAAACCACCCAAAACTAAGAAATTTTCAATCAAAATCATAAACAGATTAAGCGCATAAAATGCACTTATCACCAAGGTACCTTGTTTTTATTCACTACTGTACATTGAGGACAATGCACGTATTTAAGTATTGGGGGATTTGTGAAAATTTGAAAATTTTTGATGACTTAGTTTGATTTAAAGGAATGATGCGTAAATGTGTTGGCCAATGATGGAAAAAAAATTTGTGTTGAAAATTTAGTGTTAGATATATTTAATCTTGAATTCTCACACATATGCATGAATGCCGTGATTTTCGATACTCCTATCAATTAGAGAACAATTATATGGATTTGTGATGTGGATTAGAGGATTCGATTCTTAACTCTTGTAATTTTTTCCTGAGACTGAGGTAGATTTTTATAAACACGAAAGTAATTTAGGCGTTTTTGAATCAATTGAGCCTTTTTAACCACTCTATATTTATGGAAGACCAATTCAAATTGAGTAGCTAAAAATTCAAAGAAAAACTTTAATAGCGGAGAAAGTAAGGTGAGGGGAGCCTTGGAAAAAAAAAAAGGATTGAAATCTAGTCCAAATACAAGGTAAAAAGATGGAGAATGTATGGAGTAGAAGGAAGCCAAGATAAATATCTGGCAATGCAATGCAAATAATATTTGTATCTACTCAATACTGCCCAATGTGAAAAAATCCAATCCCTTTGCTTGAATCATGAGTTCTTGATTAGCATTTATATATATTTGGATACTTATCTCCTGCTTAATTTGCTTGAACCTAATGTTAACCAAAAAATTCCTTTTAATCTGTGCAAATAAATATTGAACTTGGTTGATAGTATTTTGAAACTTAGGGGCGGAGTTAATAAATTAATGAAGCCTATGGATTGCATGATTTTATCGAAAGTTTAGTGGGTAGGTGAGATTGTAAAATCACACACACACGAGAACTCTTGAGAAAAATTAGACGATATGTGGATTGAATTGTGAAATATAAAATTCGGAGGCCGATTATATTACTCATTATTATTTTGTTCATGATCAGAAAAAGTCTAAGTTTGGTGGGATTTTGTAAGTGCATTTTATGAACTTAATTTTTCATGTGTTTTAACATGGCTTTTGTGATGTATCGAGCGGGTTTTATGCGTATTTGTTATTTTTTTTGTGATATGCAAGGATTGGAAGTTAAGTACCGAGAGGAGGCGAAAGAAGGAATTACGAAGCCGGAACTTTCAAAATTTATCTGAGATGATAGAGAGATCCAATCTGATCTGCACCGTTCAGAATAAAGTTTAAGATGTTTTAAATGCTGTCAAATTTTTAGCTCGATCCAACGGCTAAAACTCCGGATTTGATTTTTTGAAGAAGTCTGCGTGCTTGACACATGAAGCAACAATGCCCCTGCGCTGGTCTCTAGCGCAGCTGCGCCCTGGAAGCATGAAAGAACAGCGCAACAGTGCTATGTTGGTTGCGCTGCAACACTACAATGACAAAAATGAAGTGCAGCAGCGCTAGACGAGAAAGAGCAGCAGTGCTTGAGAAAATAGAGCAGCGCTTTAGTGCATGGAATGAAGAGATTCAGCGTATCAATATACGAAGCGGAAGTGCTTTAGCGCAAGAAAATAAGCTCTTTTTTGCTTGGTCTGGGCGAATAAAAGAGAATCAGTGCTCCAGCGCTTGTTATGCAAAAGGTAAGTGCTTCTGCCCTTGATTGAGGAGCTGCTGCGCTTGGTGTTCATGAAGGAAGATCAGAAGTGCTAGATGTTAAGCATTATAGCATGCTGCGCGAATTTGGAAAAGTTTGAGATTTTGTAATTAAAAAGATGGAATTTTTGTGCTTTGCTTGCCGGGATTTCAGAGAACCTATGTAAAAGGGAATCAGCCGCAACAAAGCAAAAAACACACGTACACAATAGAAACGCAAAGAGATAAACTCACGATAGAGAAATGGAGAAGGAGGGCTGCACACGTTGAAGAAGAAGTTGGAGAAAAGATTAAAGACGAAGGATGCGGATGCTACTTTGGCTTTGTTCTCCTTAATCTTATATTCTTAAATTTTTAATATTGATGTCTAAACTCCTAAACATGATTTGTGTTTGTTTAGATTGCATCATGAACTAAATTCTTAAATCTAGATTTTGATATAGCTTAGTCGAGATGACTTGTAGTAACCCGCATTTCTAATTAGTGATTAATGAGTAATTAATCACGTGATCATGTCTAGATTAAGTAAAACAAGATTAAGTAAGTTCCTGTTGGGATAACGGTCTTCAGAAATGGATTCAGAGCACTCGAATTAGTTGAATTGGTTCAGCAGGATCGGACGGTCCGAAGAGGAGTTCGGACGATCCGAAGTGGATAGAAAGCTCCGTGCCAGGATCGGAGGCTCCGATCGAGATCGGACGCTTCGTCGGCAAGATCGGAAACTTCGATCTAGACCAGGGCACACGTCATCGCTTACGTCCGTAAGGTGACATCATGGCTGACGTAATATTGAGCGATCGGACGCTCCGAAGGTGCGATCGGAGGTTCCGATCGAGTTCGGACGGTCCGAACCGGGTTTGGAGGCTCCGAACGTTGTCTATAAATAAGGGGTCCGAGCCCTCATTCTGTGCTCCGATTTCCCCTCCTTTCCTCTGGTTTTCGAACCTTCTTACTTAGATCTACGGAGTTCTAGGCATCCTATTGGAAATCCGGAAGTGGCTTAGAGATCTAGACGTCGTCGCGGAGCTACGGCCTAATTTTGAGGCTATCGTCAGCAAAGGGCTAACGACGAACGCAGGTATAGCTTTGGCATCCTAAAAATATTTAGGAGTATGCAATAGCTTAGTTAAGGCTTTTAGAGCTTAATTGTTGATGCATGGATATTTGCATTGTAGTAGCTAGTAGACTGGACTAGTAGGCTTGGAGTCTAGATCAGCAGAGCTAGGTTTGACCAACAGTATTAGAGGTACGTAAGTACTGACCGAGATAGCCGGCATGATATATTTGCTTATATGTTGCATGAGTATGTGCTATATGTTTTATCATGTTTTAGCATGTTTTCCCGTCTTAGCACATACATGATTTTACGTGTGACTGCATCCGGAGAGATGTGAGTCATTGACAGTTTCCATAGGGAACAATGATCTTATTTTGGACTCAATTCAGGTATGACAGTTTCCATATGAGACTTGTATCCTGTTTTGGATTCGGGTCAGGATGGGGTTGGCTCAGCCCTGATATGGAATATACGAGTACCCCGCGGAGTAGCTCTCTAGCCGGTACTGTATATTCCCGGTGCCATGAGCAAGTGTTTTCACTAGAGTTTTAAAGCATCTGTGTGCTCATATATGTATTTATATCATTGCTTCGTATTGAGCGTTCTATCTCACACCCCTGTGTTTGGGTATTGTGTACCTTGTGGCGGGGCAGGTTTGAGGCTGGACGGTTCAGGCGGCTCCCAGCAGGATTGAGCTTTGGAGAGCCCAAGGTTGTAGAGGGTAGGGATTTATTTACCCTGAACCTTCGATTTGGTTGTATAACAGTATTTATACACTTGTGACAGCGTCGGTTGTATTCTATCGATTGGATTTGTTGTATTTTAATTATCCGCACTTTAAGCTTAAAGCTTTTATTGCGTGCGATTTTCTATAACTCTGATTAGATAGTGGATCCGGGTTGGGTCACTACATTTTTGGTATCAGAGGACGCATTGCACTGGGAATATCGTAAAGCGGATTAAGTAATTATCTATTCTTATGTAACAGATGGCAGATTACGACGAGAGTCACGGTAGCGTAGACGGCGGTCGTTGGGGCGATCAAGATGATCGTAGACGTCGGGGACAGCCCGAGGAGCGCAGGCGAGTCAGCATGCGTAGGTTTAAGGAAGTTAGCCCGAAGCCTTTGACGGGTGGTGAGACAGCCGAAGAGGCGGAGGATTGGATGGAGAGGATGGAGCAGTGCTTCCAGGAGTTCCGTTGCACGGCTGAGGATAGGATGGAGATTCTTGCCTTTATGCTTGAGGGCAGAGCGAGGAAGTGGTGGAGATCTACTTCCGCACCGTTCATAGCAGCTAGAGGTGCAGCTACTTGGGTTGAGTTCCGTACTGCCTATCAGAGATTTTATTTTCCTCCAGCTCTTCATCAGGCAAAATCCAGTGAGTTGTTGAGTTTGCGACAGGGGACGATGACGATCGAGGAGTACCAGCAGAAGTTCTTTGATCTGCTACCCTTTTGTCCTCATATTGCTGATAGTTCTATGGCGAAGTTTGATCATTTCCTTCAGGGTTTGAACCCCGACATTCATCATATGGTTGCTGTGGGCGGCGATGGGACTTACGAGGATTTGGTGGACCGTTGTCGCCAGGCCGAGGAGAGTATTTGGAGGAACAGGGGACTTTACTCTTCTTCTTCCAGGCCAGCGAGCTCTAGTCCTTTGGGTCCGAGAGGACAGTCCTTCAAGAAGCCAGGAGGTACTTCTTCTTCTTCCTCTGGATCGGGTGGAGTGCATCGTTTTGGACAGAGACCGAACCGATGTACTCAGTGCCGACGCAGACATCCGCCAGGGCAGTGTGGTCGATCGACCACTGCATGTTTCCAGTGTGGCCAGGAGGGTCACATGAAGAGAGATTGTCCTATGCTGATTGGGGCAGCGAGTGGTTCTGGAGGTTCTCAGGCATCTGTTCAGCCACCTCAGCACCAACAGCCACCTTTCCAGCAGCAGTACACGCAGTAGCGCCAGCATCCGCAGTAGTCTCAGAGACAGCCTACTCAGACTCCTTCTCGGGGTCATTATTCGTTGAGGCCACGTACCCAGGGTCAGGTCTTTGCGCTTAAACAGGAGCAGGCAGAGGCTGACAGCGATCGGATGATTGCAGGTATCTCTAGTTTATGTGGTTTTCCTGCATATGTTTTAAATGATACCGGTGCATCGCATTCTTTTGTCTCGGCACGTTTTGCTAAGAAGTATAGATTGCCGTTTATTCCTTTAGACGTATTGCTAGTGGTTTCTACTCCTATGGGGAGCGAGGTTTTAGCCAAGCGTCTAGTTGTGGGTTGTGTTTTGGATTTTGAGGGACATCAACTTAGTGCTAACCTGATGATTCTAGCAATGGAGGATTTTGATTGCATCATTGGGATAGATCTATTGACTACCTACCGAGCGATAGTGGATTGCTATCAGAGGTTTGTCCAGTTTCGTCCAGAGGATGACGAGTCATGGTATTTCTATGGTGAGGGAGCGCGACCCCCGATGCCAGTGGTTTCAGCTCTGAAGGCCCGGCGTGCTTTAGAGTCTGGCGGGGAAGGCTACCTTATCTACGCCATTGACGCATCCTTAGGAGAGCCAGATATCCGAGAGATACCAGTGGTTCGTGACTTTCCAGATGTGTTTCTGGAGGAGATTCTAGGTTTGCCACCAGTAAGGGAAATTGAGTTTGGCATTGAGTTAGTGCCAGGGACTACACCGATTTCCAGAACTCCTTACCGATTGGCACCGTCAGAAATGAAAGAGTTGCAGAAGCAATTGCAAGATCTTCTTGATAAGGGTTATATTAGACCTAGTGTTTCGCCATGGGGAGCCCCAGTACTGTTTGTCAAGAAGAAGGATGGTTCGATGCAGTTGTGTATTGACTACCGTCAGTTGAATCAGGTGACAGTGAAGAATAAGTATCCTCTTCCGCGGATAGATGATCTCTTTGATCAGTTGCAGGGTACTTCTGTCTATTCAAAGATTGATCTTCGGTCTGGGTATCATCAGTTGCGAGTTCTACAGGAGGATGTTCCTAAGACAGCATTTCGTACGCGGTATGGACACTATGAGTTTCTAGTGATGCCGTTTGGTTTGACGAATGCTCCAGCTGTTTTTATGGATCTGATGAACAGAGTTTTTCGCGACTTTCTGGATAAGTTCGTGGTGGTGTTCATCGATGACATTTTGGTGCATTCTCGCAGCATGGATGAGCATGCCTACCATCTCTATACTGTACTGCAGGTCTTGAGGGAGAGACAGTTGTACGCAAAGCTGAGTAAGTGTGACTTATGAATTGATCGAGTTGTGTTCCTTGGTCATATCATTTCTCAGGATGGAGTATCTGTTGATCCTAGCAAGACAGAGGCTATTTTGAATTGGTCATGTCCGACTACAGCTTCTGAGATTTGTAGTTTACTTGGTTTAGTAGGATACTATCGTCGTTTTGTGGAGAATTTCTCTCAGATAGCTAAGCCTTTGACTCAGTTGACGAAGAAAGACGTTTCTTTTGTTTGGTCTGATGCTTGTGAAGATAGTTTTTGTGAGTTGAGACGTCGTCTGACGACAGCTCCAGTTCTTGCTTTACTGTCTGGATCAGGTGGTTTTGTAGTCTTCACTGATGCTTCTCTCCAGGGTTTGGGGTGTGTGTTGACTCAGAATGGCCACGTGATCGCTTATGCTTCCAGACAGCTGAAGACTCACGAGGAGAACTATCCCGTACATGATTTAGAGCTTGCAGCCATTGTCTTTGCTCTTAAGATGTGGCATCACTATTTGTACGGAGAACGATTTGAGATCTTCACCGATCATAAGAGTTTGAAGTATCTGTTCACTCAGGCTGAGTTGAACATGCGGCAGCGTCGTTGGATGGATCTGTTGAAGGATTACGATTGTGAGATCAAGTACCATCCAGGTTCTTCAAATCCCGTTGCTGATGCGCTTAGTCGCAAAGTTTATGTGAGTTCGCTTCGTACCAGTTCGGTTTCGAAGGCAGTGGAGGAGTGTTTTTCTTTGGGATTCACGTTCCGTCATAAGAAATAACAACAAGGGATTCGTGTCTCTTCTGTGCTTGCAGAGCCAGCACTATACAGACGAATTCGGGAAGCTCAGAATTTTGATCTAAAGACTCAGAAGTTGGCCCGCCTGGCTGAGGGTGATAATACTTCTGGTTTCCATTTGCAAGAAGACGGTCTGTTGTGTCTTTCTGGTCGAGTTGTGGTACCCGAGGATTCTACTTTGAGGGATGAAATCTTATCGGATGCTCACCGCAGTAGATTCTCTGTACATCCAGGCAGCATGTAGATGTACAAGGATCTTCGCACTCGATTTTGGTGGAAAGGGATGAAGCGCAGCGTTTATCAGTTCGTATCCCGATGCCTTGTGTGTCAGCAGGTCAAGGCAGAGTTTAGACGACCCGGAGGGTTACTTCACAGCTTAGAGATTCCTGAATGGAAGTGGGAGCATGTGACGATGGACTTTGTCACCCACTTGCCTATGTCTTCCAGGAATTGTGATGCTATTTGGGTTGTCGTAGATCGGTTGTCGAAGTCAGCGCATTTTCTTCCCTATAACCGCGATTACACCTTTGATAGGATGGCGCAATTGTATGTGCGGGAGATTGTGCGATTGCATGGGATTCCGTTGAGCATTGTCAGCGATAGAGACACGAATCGAGTTTGTACTTCGTAACAAGCGTATACCGTTGGTGATGGTACAGTGGCAGCGCAGAGGTACAGAGGAAGCTACTTGGGAGTTGGAGAGCCGGATGTTAGCCGAGCACCCCGAGTTATTTTGAGATTTTGTACTTCTTTATATCGAGTTTGTACTTGTTCAGTTTTATTAAAGAACATTTGGTTGGCTATTTATGTTTTCCTCTAAGACTTAAATTTCGAGGACGAAATTTCTTAAGTGGGGGAGAATGTAGTAACCCGCATTTCTAATTAGTGATTAATGAGTAATTAATCACGTGATCATGTCTAGATTAAGTAAAACAAGATTAAGTAAGTTCCTGTTGGGATAACGGACTTTAGAAATGGATTCAGAGCACTCAAATTAGTTGAATTGGTTCAGCAGGATCGGACGGTCCGAAGAGGAGTTCGGACGATCCGAAGTGGATCGGAAGCTCCGTGCCAGGATCGGAGGCCCCGATCGAGATCGGACGCTCCGTCGGCAAGATCGGAAGCTCCGATCTAGACCAGGGCACACGTCATCGCTTACGTCAGTAAGGTGACATCATGGCTGATGTAATATTGAGCGATCGGATGCTCCGAAGGTGCGATCGGAGGTTCCGATCGAGTTCGGACGGTCCGAACCGGGTTCGGAGGCTCCGAACGTTGTCTATAAATAAGGGGTCCGAGCCCTCATTCTGTGCACCGATTTCTCGTCCTTTCCTCTGGTTTTCGAACCTTCTTACTTAGATCTACGGAGTTCTAGGCATCCTATTGGAAATCCGGAAGTGGCTTAGTGATCTAGACGTCGTCGCGGAGCTACGGCCTAATTTTGAGGCTATCGTCAGCAAAGGGCTAACGACGGACGCAGGTATAGCTTTGGCATCCTAAAAATATTTAGGAGTATGCAATAGCTTAGTTAAGGCTTTTAGAGCTTAATTGTTGATGCATGGATATTTGCATTGTAGTAGCTAGTAGACTGGACTAGTAGGCTTGGAGTCTAGACCAGCAGAGTTAGGTTTGACCAGCAGTATTATCATGTTGCATGAGTATGTGCTATATGTTTTATCATGTTTTAGCATGTTTTACCGTCTTAGCACATACATGATTTTACGTGTGACTGCATCCGGAGAGATGTGAGTCATTGACAGTTTCCATAGGGAACAATGATCTTATTTTGGACTCGAGTCAGGTATGACAGTTTTCGTATGAGACTTGTATCCTGTTTTGGATTCGGGTCAGGATGGGGTTGGCTCAGCCCTGATATGGAATATACGAGTACCCCGCGGAGTAGCTCTCTAGCCGGTACTGTATATTCCCGGTGCCATGAGCAAGTGTTTTCACTTGAGTTTTAAAGCATATGTGTGCGCATATATGTATTTATATCATTGCTTCGTATTGAGCGTTCTAGCTCACACCCTTATGTTTGGGTATTGTGTTCCTTGTGGCGGGGCAGGTTTGAGGCTGGACGGTTCAGGCGGCTCCCAGCAGGATTGAGCTTTGGAGAGCCCAAGGTTGTAGAGGGTAGGGATTTATTTATCCTGAACCTTCGATTTGGTTGTATAACAGTATTTATATACTTGTGACAGCGTCGGTTGTATTCTGCCGATTGGATTTGTTGTATTTTAATTATCCGTACTTTACTCTTAAAGCTTTTATTGCGTGCGCTTTTCTATAACTCTGATTAGATAGTGGATCCAGGTTGGGTCACTACACGACTCGTATGACTCTTTGATTTATATGATTAAATTATTTTTCTAATTTAATTGTGTTTTCTAGACTTGATTGACTTGAAATTACCTGATCAATAATTTAATTGTTATATTTATTTGGAATCCGACACTCGAGAGAGGGAATTTTGAATAGGACCATTAAAAAATACACTGTTAATATTTTTATAGCTCGGGAGGGTGTATAACTTTAACAGAGCATGCATTCTTTTGTGTCGCATATTATCTGCCATGATATGCATGTATTACTGTTCATATGTTTCATGTCTATGTATCATGTTGAGTCGTATCTTCTTTGAGGTAGCCATTTATAGTAGGGTCGCTCAGCCATAGTTTGTGGACGAGTGGAGATCATGAGTCACAGTGGACGATGGATCGGGAGGGCTATGATGTTTTCTGGACATTTCAGATCCACGTCCGGATGTTTGTGCTACTTATCCAGAGGGGTGTTTTCGAGTTGGTACTATGCACTCTCGTGCCTCCAGTCTAAACATGAGTTTTTTTTGTTTATCCAGTTACCCAGATCACGGCATATGCATGCACATATAGGTTTGTTACTCATATTTATTGTACTGGGCATTAGTGCTCACGTCTTTATTTTCATCTCGGACACCTAATTCCGCGGCACAAACCTCAGGTTGGATGACGCAAACAAGAGTGATCCTTGAGGTCAGGAGAAGCATCTTTCAGATTCCGGTTATCTAGTTCAGTTGTTTTGCCCTGGTTGTATTATGATACACTTATTCGATATGATTTTATCTTAACCAATACTTCAGTTTGATACTTTCGATTTGAGTTTTCTATGTATTCTAATTTTCGTTGATTTATCTGATTATTGTTACTTAAGATTTAATTGTATGCTTAAGTTTTGATAAGTAGGTGATTCTGGAACGAGTCACTACAATTCCTTCAAGCGTGGGCTACATGCAAGAATGGGATTACATGAGCTTTTTCATAAAAAATTCTTGTGTGGTGTGTCGCCGCCTGATTGCACATAAATAATAAATACTAGTAAAAATATGCACATAATGCATGCAAATAAATTTGATTTTTGTTGTGTATAACAAACTTTTATATGAAATATAATAATAATTGAGTAATTTATATTTAATGTTATGTTTTTTTGTTATTAATTTTTTATTATTAATTTTATTTAAAAATAATTATGGTAATTATGGATAAGGGTATTTTGGAGATAAAAAATGGTATGACATAACCTACCAAAATTAGTTACTACATATGCCTCAAACTTAATAATATAGAAGAGATATATGAAATATAATAAGAATTGAGTAATTTATATTTAATGTTATGTTTGTTATTAATTTTTGATCATTTATTTTATTTAAAAATAATTATGTAGTTATGGGTAAGGGTATTTTGGAGACAAAAAATAGTATGACATAACCTACCAAAATTAGTTACTATCTATGCCTCAATAATATAGAAGAGATATAGAAAAGATGAGTATGTCTCTTATGAGACCGTATTTATATCCGTGAGACCATGTGTGAGACCTCGATTCTAATCATCTAATCTCAGAATAAACAATAATTACGCATACAAGATCTAAGATTAAAAGCAAAGTTTTTTTTTTTTTTTTTTTTACACAGGGTGACGCGCGGGCGCGCCACCCGAGGCGCGAGCGTGCATACAGCCCTGCCCGGGATTCCGAGAAAGGGAGCAGAACGCGCGGGCGCTCCTCACCAGGCGCGGGCGCGCATGGCCTGCTGTTTTAGCTCAAAACAAGGCTTCAAAAGTGCAATCCAACACCCGGAAAGGCTCCGACATGATCCAACTAACACTTTTCCAACAACGAAGTATTCAATTACAAGAAAGAGTAGAACATGCATCAATTCTAAGTTCCAAAATCCAAAATACAAATCGAGTTCGAATACAATCTAAGTTCGATTTCAAATTCGACTTCTACAATAACAAGGCCTCACTCTATCAACTCATCCACCTAGCCATGCGATCTCTGACTCGGTCCTGCCCCACCTGTTGCCAAGCACACATACAAAGACAAGACAACAGCCGGATAATCCGGTGAGAATAATATTCCCAGTAAAAGAGACAAACATGCAATATCATGAAAACATCTCAAACGAAATGCATCATCTTCTACATATTCAAATAACAACCATGCAATTCCACAAGCACGTCTAAAACTCAATTCATATGCATAAATGCAATGCATGTCTTTAAATCTGAGATTATCAAGTCGGATAATCAAAACATTTCAGCTTTTGCTTTTGGGATCCCGAGGACGAGATCACGTAAACGACTCACCGACTCTCCCGATCGAGGTGGTGCTACGTATCTCCATCCTCTAGACTTTGGTGCGACTATAAGAAGTATGCTAGCACTAGGTGAAATGGCTACACCCAGGACACTCACAATATAATCCCCAAAACGTCTATCATCAAAAGGGCCGTCCTGCCCGCTATTCAAATCAGGGTTCATATGCTCAATATGAATGCAATGCAACATAACTCAAATAATCAATTAACATGCAAGTATGTGATTTTTCCGGAACACTCGAATCAAGTCGGATTCGAGTCATTCGTTCCATTTCATTCCAAGTCATCTTATACCTCTTTTCAACAACGTCGATGCTCCAAACCTGGAAACAACATCGATACAAGAATTCCAAATCAAAATTCAACGATAAAGATAATTCAATTCAACTTTCGAGGATGGATCAACTCGATACCAAACCTCGATCAACTCTTCAACGATTCGAAAGTTGCCAATTCGGAACTCCACGATCTTCAACTAATCTGCGGAGATAAAATCAATCCAATATCAATCCATTCAAAATGAGCAACTCCCAAAAACTCAAACGAATCTCCAATTTCCAAAATCTCAAACCGGCGGCATAACGGCTATAAATTCAACTAACCGAAAATGCAAACAGCATAATATCACTCTAGGAAACTCATATCAATCAACATTCAACCAAAACAATCCAATTCCAACAAATCACAAAACTCACTTTTCGAAAATCCCTTCAAAAATTCATAGCAAATCCGAACGTCGCTCTAATTCAAAACTGACAGATAATAAACGATCAGAACTCCGCCAAGAACAACATACTAGAATCTAAATCGATTCTAACAACCTCCGAAAAACAAAACATATCCGATCGGAGAAATACTTACGGTATAACGAAGCTCTCTCAGGCGTGATCGCTAATCTGCCTTCAGAAATAATTTCTAACGGACGGATCGTGCTCGGGGTGAAATCTGGGAGCTCAAGGAGACGTCCATGGCGTCTAGAGAGGGAGAAGGCGTGTTGGGGAAGGGGATGAAGTGAAAAGGTAAGTCAACTCAAGCTTAAATATCTAATAATCTCAATATTTGCACTTTAGTCCCTGAAAAATCCGAAATTTGCAAAAAGGACCCTGATCAAAATCAAGTCGGCTCTTGAACTCTGAAATCTCCGATTATCTCAAATAAGGTCGATTAAGATAAAATCGGGGCGTTACAATTCTCCCCCACTAAGAAAAGATTTCGTCCTCGAAATCGACACGGTTCCAACACGAACTCTGTTCTCCGAACTACTCCTTCAAGTCTGTCAATCAAAAGTCGACTCCTTCTCTACAGAAAATCCTCCTAAGCTCAGTCACAATCGAATCATCTCCGGTTTCAACTCAAGGCATAAAATCCAAAGTTCGACTCATCTAATCTGGCTGTCCGTCGTTCTGAGGATATCGAACTGAAAAAGTTGAAATCAGGCAACAAAATCTCATCGAAGTCCTTGCCGAAACAATGAGCGCATCAAGGATCTCTGTCTAAACTAACCGACTTCGGCCAAACATGACATCTGACGACCTCTGACAAGATCTCAATCCTCTAATCTTGAATGAAAGTCATTCTGTATGGAAAACGATAGCAGATTCCAACAATCGGTCAATCAAATCAGACAGTAGATAAAATAAGAACAGCTCAAAACATCGGTTGCTGCATACAATTCCTCAGATAAAATTCGCAGTAAGAAATCTCATACAATCTAATCCTCTCCTCTGCTTTCAAATCAGTTCCGTCTGCTAAAATAATTACTCCAACTCTTAAGATTAGAACAGATCACGTGAATTTCCGCATAAGACAAATAGAAGAACAGGTCTTCGAATCAATAAGATCGCTACGAGCTCAAAGTCCAGATTCAGACATTGAGTCTCCAGCGTCTTCAACTGTCTCGACGTCTAGACTATAGCGCAATTCCACTTAATAAGAGTACATCTCCAAAATATCGATAAGAAAAGATCGCTGATCGGCATAAATTCCATCATCAAATCATACAATCGAAGAAGACCATTCGATCCAAAAGAATTCAGACATCGAAGAAAAACATACAACTGCTCGGCACAAACATCTGCTATACGATTCTCAAAAGCTCCGAAAGATCAGTACAATTCTCATTCCAAAAAGATAAGAATCAACGATAAAAATTCCTAGTCTCAACTAATTCTTCTAAAAGATCCGGTTAACAGAAGTTAACAACACTACTGGAGTATTCATCAATTCGAACGATTCAACAATTTAAAAGAGGCACGTTAAACATAAACAGATTTTTCAATAAGAAGGCAAGAGACTCGCCAGAATCTAACATTCCAATAAGAATAGGGAACTCAATATCGAACGTTACCTGATCTGTCATTATCGGGTGCAGCCTGAGTCTGCTGATCCTCAGACAAAGCAAAGACTCGTGCCTGCTGTCTGGGAGGCTGGCTTCCATACTGATTACCTTCCTTCCTATTCTGCTGCTGAGGTTGGAAAGAGTGAACAGAAGGTGCTTGCTGCTGAGGCTGAGCTGTCTGTCTCAAGAAATTTCCACTCTGTGCTTGCTCAGGGACACGCTGAGGACACGTTCTTGCAAAGTGCCCCGCCTGGTTACAAATATGACAGCTTCCAAAAATACCTCTACACTGATCACTGGAGTGACGACCTCCGCAATTTGCACAAGACATGCCTGACTGTCCCGAACTCTGTCCCGATCCATACTATCTCGAACCACTAGAGCTCGAAGAACTGGTTCCGTGCTTCATAAACTACTTCCCTTTCGGATAATAGTATTCCTTCCTATTACCTCCACTGCTACCACCTTCAAAACTCGATGGTTGATTCTGAAATTGAAAAGGTTGTGCCTGAAACTGTTCATGTTGCTGCTGCGGCACAAACTGACCTCCTCTCTGTCTCCATAAACCTGCTTCAGCACCTTTTGCGTGATTCATGGCATCCGCAAAATTGTTAGGCCTGTTGGTATTTACCAACGTGAAGACGTCAGGGTTCAAACCATTGATGAACTGATCTGCCTTAGCTTCTTCATCTCCGGCAATTAGCGGTGCAAAACGCAACAGACTATCAAACTTGGCTACATACTCTTCAATATTCAAATTCCCCTGCTTCAGATTTGCAAACTCGGCTCCCTTGTCCTTTCGGTACGACACGGGGAAAAACCGCTTATAGAACTCAGACTTGAAAAGAGCCCAAGTAATTTCCATACCTCTACTCTCCATTGCTTTCTTCGTCATAATCCACCAGTTCTTAGCAACACCACGAAGCTGATGAATGACTAACCTGGTTCGGCGGTCATTTGAGTAATCGATAGAATCAAACAGCTGATCGATATCATCCAACCAACTCTCACAATCAACTGGATTTTCAGTGCCCATCAACAACGGCGGATTAAAAGACTGAAACCTCTTCAGCAGGGTTTCCATAGGTGTCGCTGTAGCATCCATCTCAACAGTTTCAGTACTAGCTTGCTCAGTAGCAGGAATAACTGGTGGTGGGTTCCTGTTAATAACTCGTCGAGGACCCATCTGATTATCAAAGGTTAGGACACAAGATATCTCAATCGCTGCAATTCGGTGCCCTTGCAACCTCTCAGAATTCCGGATACAGGTGAAATACAGTTCATATCTCAAATAATTCATGCTTCATATTTCAAATCACACAATCATGTAAATCAAGTAATTCTCAACAACAAAGCATGCTCGCATGGTATTTAAATAAATCAATTTAAATAACTCAACCACATGCGAGAATCAATTCATGCAGACTCGATCTACCCCGCTCACTTCTAAATTCAGTCCAAAGAAACTTATGCTCTGATACCACTTAATGTGAGACCTCGATTCTAATCATCTAATCTCAGAATAAACAATAATTACGCATAAAAGATCTAAGAATAAAAGCAAAGTTTTTTTTTTTTTTTTTTTTTTTTACACAGGGTGACGCGCGGGCGCGCCACCCGAGGCGCGGGCGCGCATACAGCCCTGCCTGGGCCTCCGAGAAAGGGAGCAGAACGCGCGGGCGCTCCTCACCAGGCGCGGGCGCGCATGGCCTGCTGTTTTAGCTCAAAACAAGGCTTCAAAAGTGCAATCCAACACCCGGAAAGGCTCCGACATGATCCAACTAACACTTTTCCAACAACGAAGTATTCAATTATAAGAAAGAGTAGAACATGCATCAATTCTAAGTTCCAAAATCCAAAATACAAATCGAGTTCGAATACAATCTAAGTTCGATTTCAAATTCGACTTCTACAATAACAAGGCCTCACTCTATCAACTCATCCACCTAGCCATGCGATCTCTGACTCGGTCCTGCCCCACCTGTTGCCAAGCACACATACAAAGACAAGACAACAGCCGGATAATCCGGTGAGAATAATATTCCCAGTAAAAGAGACAAACATGCAATATCATGAAAACATCTCAAACGAAATGCATCATCTTCTACATATTCAAATAACAACCATGCAATTCCACAAGCACGTCTAAAACTCAATTCATATGCATAAATGCAATGCATGTCTTTAAATCTGAGATTATCAAGTCGGATAATCAAAACATTTCAGCTTTTGCTTTTGGGATCCCGAGGACGAGATCACGTAAACGACTCACCGACTCTCCCGATCGAGGTGGTGCTACGTATCTCCATCCTCTAGAATTTGGTGCGACTATAAGGAGTATGCTAGCACTAGGTGAAACGGCTACACCCAGGCCACTCACAATATAATCCCCAAAACGTCTATCATCAAAAGGGCCGTCCTGCCCGCTATTCAAATCAGGGTTCATATGCTCAATATGAATGCAATGCAACATAACTCAAATAATCAATTAACATGCAAGTATGTGATTTTTCCGGAACACTCGAATCAAGTCGGATTCGAGTCATTCGTTCCATTCCATTCCAAGTCATCTTATACCTCTTTTCAACAACGTCGATGCTCCAAACCTAGAAACAACATCGATACAAGAATTCCAAATCAAAATTCAACGATAAAGATAATTCAATTCAACTTTCGAGGATGGATCAACTCGATACCAAACCTCGATCAACTCTTCAACGATTCGAAAGTTGCCAATTCGGAACTCCACGATCTTCAACTAATCTGCGGAGATAAAATCAATCCAATATCAATCCATTCAAAATGAGCAACTCCCAAAACTCAAACGAATCTCCAATTTCCAAAATCTCAAACCGGCGGCATAACGGCTATAAATTCAACTAACCGAAAATGCAAACAGCATAATATCACTCTAAGAAACTCATATCAATCAACATTCAACCAAAACAATCCAATTCCAACAAATCACAAAACTCACTTTTCGAAAATCCCTTCAAAAATTCATAACAAATCCGAACGTCGCTCTAATTCAAAACTGACAGATAATAAACGATCAGAACTCCGCCAAGAACAACATACTAGAATCTTAATTGATTCTAACAACCTCCGAAAAACAAAACATATCCGATCGGAGAAATACTTACGGTATAACGAAGCTCTCTCAGCCATGATCGCTAATCTGCCTTCAGAAATAATTTCTAACGGACGGATCGTGCTCGGGGTGAAATCTGGGAGCTCAAGGAGACGTCCATGGCATCTAGAGAGGGAGGAGGCGTGTTGGGGAAGGGGATGAAGTGAAAAGGTAAGTCAACTCAAGCTTAAATATCTAATAATCTCAATATTTTCACTTTAGTCCCTGAAAAATCTGAAATTTGCAAAAAGGACCCTGATCAAAATCAAGTCGGCTCTTGAACTCTGAAATCTCCGAATATCTCAAATAAGGTCGATTAAGATAAAATCGGGGCGTTACACCATGGGTGCGGTGGCACTATATAGTAGACCTGGCCACGGTCCAGGTCCAGGTCTAGGTCCAGGTCCAGGTCCAGGTCCAGTTCGAAAAAAGATCTACCTTTAACCGACCCGCCCGTGGCCGTTTATGGTCTAGGTCGTGGAATCGACGGTCCGGTTCCGGGTCTGGTTAACCGCCAGTTCCGGGTTCGGGTCAACCCTTTTATTTTTTAATAAATATTTAAAGAATAAAAAAATAAATTAAAAATGAAGGCTTGCACAATTGTACTATAAAAACTCTATCAAATATTTATTATCTTGATAAAAAATCAATTACATTTATTGAATAAAAAATATATTACATTTCTATTTTCAATGTAGTAGCCCGTAACCAAAATCAGTAATTAAGGGATTAATCATAATTACTTGGGTAGAGTTCGGAAGCTCCGAACAGGATCGGAAGCTCCGAAGGTGGATCGGAAGCTCCGATGGTATTACGTCAGGCATGACGTGTGGTTGGATCGGAAGCTCCGATCACCCTTATCCGAAGTCAACAAGTGATGTTTTGACACGTGGCAGATGAGGATCTTCGGAAGCTCCGATGGCAGGATCGGAGGTTCCGATCGAGGATCGGATGTTCCGATCGAAGATCGAAGGTTCCGATCGTTGTTTATAAATAGAAGGCCGAGGCTTCACTTTCATTTGCCAATTCCGAGGATCCCTCTCTATTCCAGGCATATTTGAGTAGTTCTAGTCTTCCTAGGCTTGACCCGGGGGTTGGCGAGGCGTTCGATAGTCGTAGCGGAGTTGTGCCCAAGTTCTGGAGGCATCGACATCAAAGGGCTAACGACGGACGAAGGTATAGCTTTTGCTTCCTATAAATATTTAGGAGTATGCTTTAGCTTAGTTAAGGCTTTTAGAGCGCTATAATGATAGTAGTATCATTTGGCAGTGTAGAGCAGACTATAGGCGTGGACCTATAGTTGGTAGAGCTTGCACTGATTTGAGGTACGAAAGTACTGTTCGAGATATCCTGACTGAGTATGCATGTATTATGTGACGGCATGGTTTATATGTCATTGATTTATGCTGCATTCATTTGCATACTGAGCTATCTCCTTCGAGATGTCTGTTAGTAGGGTTTTTCCCTATCCTGTTAGTGGTTGGACTTCAATCGATTTGGGTCCGGCATATCCACTTGTATTTCGGTATGGGAGCCACCTCCTGAAGCGACGGCACAGCGTGCTACATACCAGGGCCCGGTCTGTCTCTGTTATCTGATACTTGACCTCGAGTTTATAGGAAGTTCACTTTGCATGTATGTATACTCATATTCTCGTACTGAGCGTTTTATGCTCACGTCTCGTACTCTGTGTTTCTGGACACCCTATTCCATGGGGCAGGTTTGCGATTGGACGAGGCGGGTGGATCCAAGAGGGGCTAGGCAGTGGTTGGCCAGCTGGAGCTTCGTCTAGGTTTTATTTCTGTTGTTTTGGGTTGATATAGCTATTCGATCTGGTTGTATATTATTCGGATAAATTACAGATTCCTTTCCTTGGGATTGTATTTGTTTATGTTTTCCGCAAGTTTATTCTGATATCTGTTTTATTAAGTTAATTGCATGCCTAAGTTCTGTTTAGTAGGTGATCCGGGTAAGGGTCACTACATTCAACATCTTATATAAAAAATCTATTACATTTCATTATATTCAATCATAGTTACACACATTTAATTATATATTAAATATATATATATATATATATATATATATATATGTATATATATATATTTTAAAGGGTAGACTTGTCGGGTCAAACGGGTCAACGGGTTTGACACCCGTGAACCGTAACTAGACTGCCTAATAGTCGGTCTGATCACTGTTCCTGGTCAAACTCGTTGACCACTAGATGAGTCCGGGATAAACCCGACCTTTGGCCAGGTCAACTATATAGAGGCAAGGGAGGCAGCTTTACTCCCTTAAATTTCATGCAAAAAAATATGTTTAGGTTTTATAATGTACACACATAATTATTGTTAAAAAAAATAAAATGTATTACAAACCCAACCACTATTAGGACATCCAAAATTGTGGATATTTAGAGAGAAAAGTCTCTCTAAATGTCGAACATTTATTTGGCCACGTGAAATGCTCGGACACTAACCAGTTTCCGAGCATTTCACCCACTTTTTTAAAAAAAATTATTTCACATGCGTACAATGTGAGTTGTACGTCTGCAGCATTGCGCACATACGAGGCCTCAATTATCATGTATATAATTTACAATATATCATGTAGCATTGCACGCATAGGGGCCGGGCATATCCTGCAACATTGTGCGCGTAGGGGGCATTCCATGTAGAATTACCCTTACACTCGCATAGGGTTTGGTTTAACAATATAAAACTAAACAATAAACAACAGAATTCACAGTCTTCTTCATTAGTCCCAAAACTGATTTTGTTCATCTTCTTCCTGTTCCTCGTCATTCTTATCTGATATGGTGTTTTTTGGATGAGTGATATAGTCATCACTCAGTATATGAGAGAATCTTTCCAACTTTAATAATCATTTTTAAAAGAAATCTCATATACATACATATAAAAACAAAAATTCATGTATTCATCATGAATAAACATGAATCGTTTTATGCACAAATCCGCTTATGTTTTTGTGGCTAACAGATATCAATCCTCAATATTTTAATGTTCTGAGGGGAGAGGCAAGAATCAGTTATATTCAGAATATATATTCCTACCACTATTTCATAAGTTTCAATGCATCAGAAATACATTTTTGAAATTTATGCTTTGAATAAAAAACATACATGCCGGAATAGTTTTTTAACATAATCATGTTAAAAACGAAATCCCACTTACATTAAATTTTCTAATATATATATTTCGATGGACATGCCAGTATGCTACTCATGGATCTTAGTAGTTTCTTTTGGAGAACCAATATGATATGAATCCGGTAGATTAATTAAAAGCAAACACGAATATAAATCAATTCGTGCCCTCAGATAAATTAAAAAAATACCCAATTGATTTTTTCGATCTATCTTAGGACAAGTATAATCTCGCGGAAAAATAATAACAGATAGAATTTTAATTTCTACCTTTAATCAATGAACTATTAACAACAAAAATTACGAAACAACTGAAATCTATGAAAACCTTCAGATAACTCGTATCTGACAATCTCCAACGAAGATCAATTGGAAAACTTCACAAAGTTAAAAACTTTGATAAGTTTGATTTGACAAAGCTAAGAGCTTCAATAAAATTCTTGAGAGAATTTTAATCAATAATTGAATAAAAATATGAAAAAAAAAACTATTATTAATGAACAAAAATATAGTATTTATAGTTACAACTCAAAAAAAAAAGATAATGCAAAATATTGCAAAGATATGCTAAAATATTGTTGTGATAATTTCCTATCAAAACTAGGACACCCAAAAATAAAAAAATATCACGAAATAATATAATAAATAAATACTCTCTTTCACACGCTACACGCCATGTTGTGTGATATTTACGAACTAGCGCAGATGCACTTTACTCCTCCGCAGACGCACAAAAAGTCAGAAAATTTTCTTGCGTGAAATCTCCTCTAACGCAGATGCACAAGAAGAACACGGAGACGCGCAGCATGAAGAATCCCCAAAGCGCAGACACGCAAGTTCCCTAGCGCAGACGTGCGAAAATGCAGTACTAAATCTCGCGTGATTTCCTCCAAGGCGTAGTTGCTCCACCCACTAAGCGCAATTGCTCTTTTCCTTTTCTCTCTCGGCGCAGTTGCACTTGTCACTTTTGAAAAGAAGCGCAGATACTTCTTCTTCCTTTCTTCTATTTTCTTCATTTGTTGATCCTTTTAAACTTCAAGAACATTAGAACACCCTTTAAGTTGATGTTCAAGAAATCCAACTCCATCTTGATAATTTGTCATGAAACTTTGAAGTACTTCTTTAAATTTCTTGCTTCGACCTCTCGTGATTGGTCCTCGTGGCATTGCCAACGGATCTTTAGCTTCCTTAGACACTTGTCCAATATGCTCAACATCCATGATCACATCATCCTCCCCTTCTTGAAAGGATTTGTCCTCAAATCTCGATCATCACCTACATCAAACAATGAAAAGTCAAAAACATTAAAAGTTGTAATCACATTGTACTCACCTGGAAAGTCCAATTTGTAAGCATTGTCATTAATTCGCTCCAAAACTTGAAATGGACCATCTCCTCTAGGTAACAAAATTGAACGCCTCTTCTCTGGAAAACACTCTTTTCTCATGTGCAACCAAACCCAATCTTCCTTCAAATACAACCTTCTTTCTCCCTTTGTTTGCTTGCTTAGTATACTGCAAATTCTTTTTCTCAATATTCTCTCGCACCTTCTCATGAAAGCTTTTAACAAATTCAGCTTTCTTCTTACCATCCATGTTAACCCTTTCAATCATGGGTAAAGACATCAAATCCAACGGAGTCAATGGGTTAAATCCATAAACAATTTCAGAAGGCGAATAACTCGTAGTAGAATGTACGCAGCGATTATAAGCAAATTCAATAAATGGCAAGCACTCCTTCCAAATTTTCAAATTATTTTTAATGATAGAGCGCAACAATGTTCCTAAAGTTCTATTTACTACCTCAGTTTGTCCAGCAGTTTGAGGATGACAACTAGTAGAAAACAATAACTTAGTTCCAAGTTTACCCCACAATGTTTTCCAAAATTAACTTAAAAATCGAGTATCCCTATCAGAAACAATACTTCTAGGCATGTCATGCAATCTAACAATCTCACTAAAGAACAAATCTGCAACATGCGAAGCATCGTCTGACTTTTGACAAGCAATGAAATGTGCCATTTTAGAAAATCTATCTACCAAAACATAAATAGAATTTCTCCTCTTCTTAGACCTCGACAACCCAAGAACAAATGTAAGGCCCTGAAATTAATTATTTCGTGATTAACAAAGTTGATTATTATTTATTTTAGAATTGAATTGATGAGAATTAATTGAGCCGGGATTGAATTGATTGAGTTTGGAGTTTCAGGGACCGGAGTGCAATTATGCCGGTTGACTAGCCAAGTTCAGAGTATTATATTAATTGTTATGTAAATATCTCTCCCATCCTCTTCCTTCTTCCCTTCCTCTTCACGCCAAAACCGAGAGAGAGAGAAGCCATGGTTGTATATTCTCCAAGCTTTTTCTTCCTTCTATTCGCACGATCCGACCGTCAGATTTCCGATTTGAGTTGAGATTCACGATCACCGCAACGAGGGTGTCGTTTTGCCGTAAGTTTTGCTACGATCTATGAAATTTGATTTTTTTGGGTTTTCAGAATTTGATGATTTTCGAGTATGTTGTTCTTGAGCTAGCATAGACCGTGTACTTGAAGTCGGTTCGGAAAAAGAACGAAGTTTGGATTTATATGATTTTTGGAGCATAATTTCGAAAATGGGTTTTGTGATTTTGGTGGATTTGGTTGTTTGTTGGATTTGGAAGATGGGTTTGAGTTGTATTGATGGTGATAATTGGTTTGAGATTTTTAGTTTGACCGTTTATAGTCGTTATGCCGTCGAAATCGAGTTTTGGATGATCGGTTATATTATTCGGTTTGATTTCTAGGTTTTTTTGAGTTAGTAGATTGATATCGAATCCGTATTTCATATTTTCAGAGTTTGGTTGAAAGATTCGGGTTTGGAACGAACTTGGGAGTTTGAACCGATTCGAGAGTTGAAGACGGTATAGTATTGAACTTCTTGTTATGATTTGTTTTGATTTGATTCGATATTTTGAGTTCAATGTCATTTTCAGATTTGAATCCCCAACGAACTTGGAAAGGTAAAAGACGACATTGAATGGAATGGGGTTGAATACTCGAGTTCAATTGATTCTAGAGTCCCAAAAATCACATACTGCATGTTAATTTGTTGGTGTGAACTTTATTGATTTACTTTGTTTACACTTGCATTCATATTGAGCCGAATATTTGATTCATTTTGAAATTAGACGATTTAGGGAGCTATATTGAAGTGGCCTTGGATTTCGAGTTTTTACAAGTGCTATAATACTTCTTATAGTTGTTCTGAAGTCTAGGAGTTGAGTTGTGCGACATCCACCACGAATGGGAGTGTCGGTGGTTGTTCGTAATGACTTGATTCCGGAATCCCAACCGAGTTTGATTGATATTTCGATTATCTGACTTGATAATCCCGTGTTTTGAAGTCATGCATACATCCACTCTCATTTAGAATTATTGATGATTGTTACATTTCAATATGAGATATTTAATTTCTATTTTATGCCTGTCTCTTTTACTTGGAAATTATATTTCTAACCTGGTTATCCGGCTGTTATTTTTGTTTGTATGTGTACTTGACAACAGGAGGATCAGGTTCCGGACCGAGTCGTCTGGGTTAGCACGGGGTGTGAATGATAGAAGTGAGACACCGTGTCGTAGGGTTGTGTCTTTTGAACTTGTAGTATTTTTGATTAGTCGATCAAATCCTATCATCGAACTTAGATTGGTTCCGTACTCGTTATGCTTTGTATTTTATAAGCTAGATTGAAGCTTATCCTAATAGTTTGAGATTGTATAACCTTAGGCTATCTCGTATTGAAGCTTTTATGATGCTTGGATGAATTTTGTAATGGGTTATGCATGTTTTAGATTGAGTTTGGACAAGTTTTCTGCTGTGTTTTTGCTTCAGGACTGTCACCGCTCTATCAGTGAGATCTTACCGATCGAGCGGAGGGAATTTTGTTGAGCTTCTGTTTCTGAAATTGCTTGCCCGCTCGATCGGTTGAATCCTACCGATCGAGCGGCGATGGTTTTTCTTCAGACAGTGAGTTTCAACTTCTAGCTCGCTCGATCTGTAAGATCTTACCAATCGAGCGGAGCACTATTCACATAAAAAAAATTTATTGCTCTATCTCTTGGACTTTTTTATGATTTTTGATAGGATTAATTTTAATTAGACGATTAGAAAACGGGGTCTCACATTAAGTGGTATCAGAGCGATAAGATTCTTGGAATTGAACTAGAGTGAGCGGGGTAGATCGAGTCCGCATGAATTGAATTCTCGCATGTGATTGATTTATTTAAATGATTATTTTAAATACTTGCGAGCATGCTTTATTGATTCTTGAATTAATTGAGTCACATGAGTTGTGATTTAATTTATAAAGAATGAATTACGTGATATATATCTGCCATGTGCTATTATCTGCTCTTGAATATCCTTGAGATTCATGAGTACTCAGAGCAGAGTTTTGGACACTGAAGTTATGAGATTGAGATTGTGATTGAGACATTGTGTCCTAACCCTTTGATATCAGATGGCACCTCGACGATCTGTGCGAAGAAATCAACCACACGTGGTTCCTCCTTCTAATGAGAATCCGCAGCCAGTAGTAACTCCTCCGAATGATCAGGATAGTACTGGAGTGGATCAGATTGATGCTACCGCGAACCATATGGAAACTCTATTGAAGAGATTTTGATCGTTCCGACCGCCTATCTTGACGGGTACCGAGAACTCCATTGATTGTGAAAGTTGGCTAGAGGACATTGATCAACTCTTTGATTCCCTCGACTATACCGATGACCGCAGAATCAGGTTAGTAATTCACCAGCTACAAGGTGTTGCTAAGAATTGGTGGACTACTTTATCGGATGTTGTTTCTATTACTTCGCCTTTGGGTGGAGAAACTATTTCGGTGAGATTGGTCCGAAATTGTGTGTTAGAGTCCGAGGGAAATTCGATTGAGATAAACTGCATTGTACTTGGACTATCTGATTTTGACTGTATTGTCGGGATTGATGCTCTGACCAAGTATAGGGCGACAGTAGATTGCTTTCAAAAAGTGGTCCGATTCAGACCTGAGATGGCAGACGAATGGAAGTTTTTTGGTAAGGGTTCTCGATCCATAATTCCTTTGATTTATGTGATATCCATGTCTCGTTTGCTACAGAGAGGGGCAGAGGGATTTCTGATTTATGCAGTGGATGTTCAGAGGTCTAGTCCTAAGTTAACCGAGATACCAGTGGTTAGCGAGTTTCCAGATGTATTTCCAGACAAGATTCCTGGTTTGCCGCCTATTCGAGAGATCGAATTTAACATTGAACTTGCACCAGGTACTCAGCCTATTTCGAAATCTCCTTACCGCGTGGCTCCGTTAGAATTGAAAGAGTTGAAGGAGCAGTTAGAAGATTTGATTGCCAAGGCATACATCCGACCTAGCGTATTGCCTTGGGGTGCTCCAGTTCTTTTCGTGAGGAAGAAATACGGTTCTATGTGACTCTGCATCGACTACCGCCAGATGAATCAAGCGACGGTCAAGAACAAGTATCCTCTACCTAGAATTGATGACCTTTTTGATCAACTGCAGGGTTCTTCAGTGTATTCGAAGATAGATCTGAGATCAGGGTATCATCAGCTGAGAGTTCTTGATGAGGATGTGCCTAAGACAGCCTTCAGAACCAGATATGGGCATTTCGAGTTTATAGTCATGCCCTTCGGTTTGACCAATGCTCCAGCCATTTTTATGGATCTGATGAATCGTATCTTTCAGCGGTATTTAGATGAGTTCGTCATGCCCTTCATTGAATCGTATCTATTCGAAGAACCGTTCAGATCATGTAGACCATTTGAGGATTGTATTGCAGATTTTGTGAGCCGAACAGTTGTATGCTAAGTTATCAAAGTGCGAGTTCTGGTTGGACCGAGTTGTTTTTCTAGGCCACATAATATCGGGAGATGGAATTGCTGTGGACCCCAGTAAGATCGAGGCAGTTATGAATTGCCCGCGACTGACATCAGTGCCAGAAATCCAAAGCTTTATGGGTTTAGCGGGGTATTATCGCCGATTTATCAAGGGTTTCTCTTCCATTGCAAAGACGATTACCCAGTTGACCCAAAAGAATGCACCATTTGTTTGGTCTGAGGAGTGCGAGGCCAGTTTTACTGAATTGAAGAAGAGGTTGACCAGAGCTCCGATCTTGTCTATTCCATTAGGTATGGGAGGTTTTTCCAATTACTGCGGTGCTTCTCACCGTGGTCTTGGATGCATTCTTATGCAGAGTAAGCACGTAATAGCTTATGCATCGAGGCAGCTGAAGCCACACGAGACTCGTTATCCGGTCCATGATCTTGAGATTGCTGCGATCGTTTTCTCTTTGAAGATCTGGTGCCATTACCTTTATGGTGAGTCTTTTGAAATATTTTCTGACCAAAAGAGCCTGAAATACTTGTTTTCCCAGTCCGAGCTGAACATGACAGAGAGGATATGGATCAATTTGCTTAAGGACTTGGACTGTGAGATCAATTATTATCCTGGAAAGTTGAATGCAGCTACAGACGTCTTAGTCGGAAACTTTGTTCCTTATCTCTCGCTATGATTGGTGTCTCTCAGTTGATTGAAGACTGTTGTACTGCTGGTTTGGAGTTTGAGACCGATAGGAGATCCATAAGAGTTTTTGCGATTCAGGCCAAACCAGAGTTGTTTCATTTGATCAGAGAGGCACAGAGATCTGATCCGAGCTGTCAAAGTTCGATAGAGAGGGTCAGATCAGGTCACCAGTCAGAGTTTCAGGTCATGGATGATGTTTTATTCGTGAATAACCGTATTGTGGTGCCCGATATTTCTGAATTGAGACAGCGTATTCTTCGAGAGGCGCATTGCAGTCGGTTCAGTGTTCATCCTGGAGGTCGGAAGATGTATAATGACTTGAAGACCCAGTTCTGGTGGAAGCAGTTGAAGGGAGACGTCACGACGTTTGTGTCCCATTGTCTGAATTGTCAACAGGTGAATGCCGATAGGAAGAAACCATGTGGATTATTGCACAGTTTGCCTGTTCCGGAATGGAAGTGGGATCACATCTCTATGGATTTTGTCACGAAGCTACCGCGTTCAGTTAGAGGTTGTGATGCGATTTGGGTAGTAATTGACCAGTTGACGAAATCTGCTTGTTTCATTCCGTACCGAATGACATACCGTCACGATTAGATGGCCGAGTTGTATGTCAGAGAGGTTGTGATATTGCACGGCGTGACGAAGTCGATAGTATCAGACAGAGATTCGAGATTCACTTCTCACTTTTGGCACAGTTCACAGGAGGCATTGGGTACTCGTTTTCACTTGAGCACAGTGTATCACCCTCAGACCGACGGTCAGTCCGAGCGTACAATCCAGACTTTGGAGGATATGCTTCGAGCAGTAGTGCTTGATTTTGGCTCAAGTTGGCAGGATTCTTTGCCTCTAGTGGAGTTTTCATACAATAACAGCTTCCAAGCGAGTATTGGTATGGAACCTTTTGAAGCGTTGTACGGGAAGAAGTGTAGATATCCATTATTTTGGGATGAGTTTTCAGAATCACCGGAGTTGGGTCCAGATATGATTCACGATATGGCCGAGCAGGTGAAGTTGATTCGAATCAGAATGAAGACAGCCCAAGACAGGCAGGCCAAGTATGCTAATATCAGACGCAGACCACTGTGTTTTGATCAGGGAGACCGAGTGTTTTTGTAGATTTCTCCGTTCATAGGCACTGTCAGATTCGGGAAGAGAGGGAAGTTGTCGCCGAGATTCATTGGTCCGTATGAAATTTTGGAAAAGATAGGATATCTTGCCTATAGGATTTCTCTTCCTCCGTCTCTTTCAAGCATCCACGATGTGTTTCACGTTTCGATGTTGCGGAAATATCATCCGGATCCGTCCCATATTCTTCAACCAGACGAGGCAGAACTCGATAAGACTCTGAGTTACTTCGAGAGAAGGATTCAGATTCTGGACAGGAAAGAGAAGCAGCTCAGAAACAAGTCGATTCCGTTGGTGAAGATTCAGTGGAGTCGTCATGGAGTTGAAGAAGCGACTTGGGAGACCAAATCTGATATGAGGCAGAGATTTCCAGAGTTATTTGATTGAGGTGAGTCCTTCATCATTATGATTCTTCCTTTGTATCAGTGTGTGATGTGTCAAATTTCGAGGACGAAATCGATTCTTAGAGGGGGAGAATTGTAAGGCCCTGAAATTAATTATTTCGTGATTAGAAGAGTTGATTATTATTTATTTTAGAATTGAATTGATGAGAATTAATTGAGCCGGGATTGAAATGATTGAATTTGGAGTTTCAGGGACCGGAGTGCAATTATGCCTGTTGACTAGCCAAGTTGAGAGTATTATATTAATTGTTATGTAAATATCTCTCCCATCCTCTTCCTTCTTCCCTTCCTCTTCACGCCAAAACCGAGAGAGAGAGAAGCCATGGTTGTATATTCTCCAAGCTTTTTCTTCTTCGATTCGCACGACCGACCGTCATATTTCCGATTTGAGTTGAGATTAACGATCACCGCAACGAGGTGTCGTTTTGCCGTAGGTTTTGCTACGATCTATGAACTTTGAATTTTTTTGGGCTGTCAGATTTTGATGATTTTCGAGTATGTTGTTCTTGAGCTAGCATAGACCGTGTATTTGAAGTCGGTTCGGAAAAAGAACGAAGTTTGGATTTTATATGATTTTTGGAGCATAATTTCAAAAATGGGTTTTGTGATTTTGGTGGATTTGGTTGTTTGTTGGATTTGGAATATGGGTTTGAGTTGTATTGATGGTGATAATCGGTTATATTATTCGGTTTGATTTCTGGGTTTGTTTGAGTTAGTAGATTTATATCGAATCCGTATTTCATATTTTCAAAGTTTGGTTGAAAGATTCAGGTTTGGAACGAACTTGGGAGTTTGAACCGATTCGAGAGTTGAAGACGGTATAGTATTCAACTTCTTGTTATGATTTGTTTTGATTTGATTTGATATTTTGAGTTTAATGTCATTTTCAGATTTTAATCCCCAACGAACTTGGAAAGTTAAAAGACGACATTGAATGGAATGGGGTTGAATACTCGAGTTCGATTGATTCTCGAGTCCCAAAAATCACATACTGCATGTTAATTTGTTGGTGTGAACTTTATTGATTTACTTTGTTTACACTTGCATTCATATTAAGCCGAATATTTGATTCATTTTGAAATTAGACGATTTAGGGAGCTATATTGAAGTGGCCTTGGATTTCGAGTTTTTACAAGTGCTATAATACTTCTAATAGTTGTTCTGAAGTCTAGGAGTTGAGTTGTGCGACATCCACCCCGAATGGGAGTGTCGGTGGTTGTTCATAATGACTTGATTTCGGAATTCCAACCGAGTACCGATTGATATTTTGATTATCTGACTTGATAATCCCGTGTTTTGAAGTCATGTATACATCCACTCTCATTTTGAATTATTGATTATTGTTACATTTCAATATGAGATATTTAATTGCTATTTTATTCTTGTCTCTTTTACTTGGAAATTATATTTCTAACCGGGTTATCCGGCTGTTATTTTTGTTTGTATGTGTATTTGACAACAGGAGGATCAGGTGCCGGACCGTGTCGTCTGGGTTAGCACGGGGTGTGAATGATAGAAGTGAGACACCGTGTCGTAGGGTTGTGTCTTTTGAACTTTTAGTATTTTTGATTAGTCGATCAAATCCTATCATCGAACTTAGATTGGTTTCGTACTCGTTATGCTTTGTATTTTATAAGCTAGATTGAAGCTTGTCCTAATAGTTTGAGATTGTATAACCTTAGGCTATCTCGTATTGAAGCTTGTATGATGCTTGGATGAATTTTGTATTGGGTTATGCATGTTTTAGATTGAGTTTGGACAAGTTTTCTGCTGTGTTTTTGCTTCAGGACTGTCACCGCTCGATCGGTGAGATCTTACCGATCGAGCGGAGGGAATTTTGTTGAGCTTCTGTTTCTAAAATTGCTTGCCCACTCGATCGGTTGAATCCTACCGATCGAGCGGCGATGGTTTTTCTTCGGGCAGTGAGTTTCAACTTCTTGCTCGCTCGATCGGTAAGATCTTACCAATCGAGCGGAGCACTATTCACAAAAAAAAAATTATTGCTTTATCTCTTGGACTTTTTTATGATTTTCGATAGTATTAATTTTAATTAGACGATTAGAAAACGGGGTCTCACATTAAGTGGTATCAGAGCGATAAGATTCTTGGAATTGAACTAGAGTGAGCGGGGTAGATCGAGTCCGCATGAATTGAATTCTCGCATGTGATTGATTTATTTAAATGATTATTTTAAATACTTGTGAGCATGCTTTATTGATTCTTGAATTAATTGAATTACATGAGTTGTGATTTAATTTATAAAGCATGAATTACGTGATATATATCTGCCTTGTGCTATTATATGTTCTTGAATATCCTTGAGATTCATGAGTACTCAGAGCAGAGTTTTGGACACCAAAGTTATGATATTGAGATTGAGATTGAGATTGTGATTGAGACATTGTGTCCTAACCCTTTGATATCAGATGACACTTCGACGATCTGTGCGAAGAAATCAACCACACGTGGTTCCTCCTTCTAATGAGAATCCGCAACCAGTAGTAACTCCTCCGAATGATTAGGGTAGTACTGGAGTGGATCAGATTGATGCTAGCGCGACCCGTATGGAAACTCTATTGAAGAGATTTTTATTGTTCCGACCGCCTACCTTGACGGGTACCGAGAACTCCATTGATTGTGAAAGTTGGCTAGAGGACATTGATCAACTCTTTGATTCCCTCGACTATACCGATGACCGCAGAATCAGGTTAGTCATTCACCAGCTACAAGGTGTTGCTAAGAATTGGTGGACTACTTTATCGGATGTTGTTTCTATTACTTCGCCTTTGGGTGGAGAAACTATTTCGGTGAGATTGGTCCGAAATTGTGTGTTAGATTCCGAGGGAAATTCGATTGAGATAAACTGCATTGTACTTGGACTATCTGATTTTGACTGTATTGTCGGGATTGATGCTCTGACCAAGTATAAGGCGACAGTAGATTGCTTTCAAAAAGTGGTCCGATTCAGACCTGAGATGGCAGACGAATGGAAGTTTTTCGGTAAGGGTTCTCGATCCATGATTCCTTTGATTTATGTGATATCCATGTCTCGTTTGCTACAGAGAGGGGCAGAGGGATTTTTGATTTATGCAGTGGATGTTCAGAGGTCTATTCCTGAGTTGACCGAGATACCAGTGGTTAGCGAGTTTCCAAATGTATTTCCAGACGAGATTCCTAGTTTGCCGCCTATTCAAGAGATCGAATTTAACATTGAACTTGCACCAGGTACTCAGCCTATTTCGAAAGCTCCTTACCGCGTGGCTCCTTTAGAATTGAAAGAGTTTAAGGAGCAGTTAGAAGATTTGATTGCCAAGGGATACATCCGACCTAGCGTATCACCTTGGGGTGCTCCAGTGCTTTTCGTGAGGAAGAAAGACAGTTCCTTGCGACTCTGCATCGACTACCGCCAGTTGAATCAAGCGACGGTCAAGAACAAGTATCCTCTACCTAGAATTGATGACCTTTTTGATCAACTGCAGGATACTTTAGTGTATTCGAAGATAGATCTGAGATCAGGGTATCATCAGCTGAGAGTTCGCGATGAGGATGTGCCTAAGACAGCCTTCATAACCAGATATGGGCATTTTGAGTTTATAGTCATGCCCTTCGGTTTGACCAATGCTCCAGCCGTTTTTATGGATCTGATGAATCGTATCTTTTAGCGGTATTTAGATGAGTTCGTCATTATCTTCATTGACGATATTCTGATCTATTCGAAGAATCGTTTAGATCATGCAGAGCATTTGAGGATTGTATTGCAAATTTTGCGAGCCGAACAATTGTATGCTAAGCTCTCAAAGTGCGAGTTCTGGTTGGACCGATTGTTTTTCTAGGCCACATAATATCGGGAGATGGAATTTCTGTGGACCCTAGTAAGATCGAGGCAGTTATGAATTGGCCGCGACCAACATCAGTGCCAAAAATCCAAAGCTTTATGGGTTTAGCGGGGTATTATCGCCGATTTATCAAGGGTTTCTCTTCAATTGAAAAGCCGATTACCCAGTTGACCAAAAGAATGCACCATTTGTTTGGTCTAAAGAGTGCGAGGCCAGTTTTACAGAACTGAAGAAGAGGTTGACCACTGCTCCGATCTTGTCTATTCCATTAGGTACGGGAGGTTTTTCTGTTTACTGCGATGCTTCTCACCGTGGTCTTGGATTCATTCTTATGCAGAGGAAGCACGTAATAACTTATGCATCGAGGCAGCTGAAGCCGCATGAGACTCGTTATCCGGTCCATGATCTTGAGATTGCTGCGATCATTTTTTCTTTAAAGATCTGGCGCCATTACCTTTATGGTGAGTCTTTTGAAATATTTTCTGACCACAAGAGCCTGAAATACTTGTTTTCCCAATCTGAGCTGAACATGAGAGAGAGGAGATGGATCGATTTGCTTAAGGACTTGGACTGTGAGATCAAGTATTATCCTGGAAAGTCGAATGCAGCTGCAGACATCTTAGTTGGAAACTTTGTTCCTTATCTCTCGCTACGATTGGTGTCTCTCAGTTGATTGAAGACTGTTGTACTGCTGGTTTGGAGTTTGAGACCGATAGGAGATCCGTAAGAGTTATTGTGATTCAGGCCAAACCAGAGTTGTTTCAGTTGATCAGAGAGTCATAGAGATCTGATCCGAGCAGTCAAAGTTCGATAGAGAGGGTCAGATCAGGTCACCAGTCAGAGTTTCAGGTCATGGATGATGTTTTATTTGTGAATAACCGTATTGTGGTTCCCGATGTTTCTGAATTGAGATAGCGTATTCTTTGAGTGGCGCATTGCAGTCGGTTCAGTGTTCATCCTGGAGGTCGGAAGATGTATAATGACTTGAAGACTCAGTTCTGGTGGAAGCAGTTGAAGGGAGACGTCACGAGGTTTGTGTCCCATTGTCTGAATTGTCAACAGGTGAATGCCGAGAGGAAGAAACCATGTGGATTATTGCACAGTTTGCCTGTTACGGAATGTAAGTGGGATCACATCTCTATGGATTTCGTCACGAAGCTACCGCGTTCAGTCAGAGGTTGTGATGCGATTTGGGTAGTGATTGACCGGTTGAAGAAATCTGCTTGTTTTATTCCGTACCTAATGACATACCGTCACGATCAAATGGCCGAGTTGTATGTCAGAAAGGTTGTGATATTGCACGGCGTGCCAAAGTCGATAGTATCAGACAGAGATTCGAGATTCACTTCTCACTTTTGGCAAAGTTCACAGGAGGCATTGGGTACTCGTTTTCACTTGAGCACAGCGTATCACCCTCAGACCTACGTTCAGTTCGAGCGTACGATCCAGACTTTGGAGGATATGCTTCGAATAGTAGTGCTTGATTTTGTCTCAGGTTTGCAGGATTCTTTTCTTCTAGTGGAGTTTTTGTACAATAACAGCTTCCAAGCGAGTATTGGTATGTCACCTTTTGAAGCGTTGTACGAGAAGAAGTGTAGATATCCGTTATTTTGTGATGAGATTTCAGAATCACCTGAGATGGGTCCAGATATGATTCACGATATGGCCGAGCAGGTGAAGTTGATTCGAATCAGAATGAAGACAGCCCAAGACAGACAGGCCAACTACGCTAATATCAGACGCAGAACACTGTGTTTTGATCAGGGAGACCGAGTGTTTTTGAAGATTTCTCCGTTCAGAGGCACTGTCAGATTCGGGAAGAGAGGGAAGTTGTCGCCGAGATTCATTGGTCCATATGAAATTTTTGAAAAGATAGGCTATCTTGCCTATAGGATTGCTCTTCCTCCGTCTTTTTCAAGCATCCATGATGTGCTTCACGTTTCGATGTTGCGGAAATATCATCCGGATACGTCCCATGTTCTTCAACCAGACAAGGTAGAACTCGATAAGACTCTGAGTTACTTCGAGAGACGGATTCAGATTCTGGACAGGAAAGAGAGGCAGCTCAGAAACAAGTCGATTCCGTTGGTGAAGATTGAGTGGAGTCGTCACGGATTTGAAGAAGCGACTTGGGAGACCGAATCTGATATGAGGCAGCGATTTCCAGAGTTATTTGATTGAGGTGAGTCCTTCATCAGTATGATTCTTCCTTTGTATCAGTGTGTGATCTGTCAAATTTCGAGGATGAAATCGATTCTTAGAGGGGGAGAATTGTAAGGCCCTGAAATTAATTATTTCGTGATTAGAAGAGTTGATTATTATTTATTTTAGAATTGAATTGATGAGAATTAATTGAGCCGGGATTGAATTGATTGAATTTGGAGTTTCAGGGACCGGAGTGCAATTATGCCGGTTGACTAGCCAAGTTGAGAGTATTATATTAATTGTTATGTAAATATCTCTCCCATCCTCTTCCTTCTTCCCTTCCTCTTCATGCCAAAACCGAGAGAGAGAGAAGCCATGGTTGTATATTCTCCAGGCTTTTTCTTCCTTCGATTCGCACGATCCGATCGTCAGATTTCCGATTCGAGTTGAGATTCACGATCACCGCAACGAGGGCGTCGTTTTGCCGTAAGTTTTTCTACGATCTAAGAACTTTGATTTTTTTTGGATTGTCAGAATTTGATGATTTTTGAGTATGTTGTTCTTGAGCTAGCATAGACCGTGTATTCGAAGTATGTTCGGAAAAAGAACGAAGTTTGGGTTTTATATGATTTTTGGAGCATAATCTCGAAAATGGGTTTTGTGATTTTGGCGGATTTGGTTGTCTGTTGGATTTGGAAGATGGTTTTGAGTTGTATTGATGGTGATAATTGGTTTGAGATTTTTGGTTTGACCGTTTATAGACGTTATGTCGTTGAAATCGAGTTTTGGATTTTTGGTTATATTATTCGGTTTGATTTCTGGGTTTGTTTGAGTTAGTAGATTGATATCGAATCCGTATTTCATATTTTCAGAGTTTGGTTGAAAGATTCGGGTTTGGAACGAACTTGGGAGTTTGAACCGATTTGAGAGTTGAAGACGGTATAGTATTGAACTTCTTGTAATGGTTTGTTTTGATTTGATTCGATATTGATTGAGTTCGTTGTCATTTTCAGATTTGAATCCCTGACGAACTTGGAAAGGTAAAAGACGACATTGAATGGATTGGGGTTGAATACTCGAGTTCGATTGATTCTCGAGTCCCAAAAATCACATACTGCATGTTAATTTGTTGGTGTGAATTTTATTGATTTACTTTGTTTACAATTGCATTCATATTGAGCCGAATATTTGATTCATTTTGAAATTAGACGATTTAGGGAGCTATATTGAAGTGGCCTTGGATTTCGAGTTTTCCAAGTGCTAGAATACTTCTTATAGTTGCTCTGAAGTGTAGGATTGAGTTGTGCGACATCCACCCCGAATGGGAGTGTCGGTGGTTGTTCGTAATGACTTGATTACGGGATCCCAACCGAGTACCAATTGATATTTCGATTATCTGACTTGATAATCCCGTGTTTTGAAGTCATGCATACATCCACTCTCATTTTGAATTATTGATGATTGTTACATTTCAATATGAGATATTTAATTGCTATTTTATGCCTGTCTCTTTTACTTGGAAATTATATTTCTAACCGGGTTATCCGGCTGTTGTTTTTGTTTGTATGTGTACTTGACAACAGGAGGATCAGGAGCCGGACCGAGTCATCTGGGTTAGCACGGGGTGTGAATGGTAGAAGTGAGACACCGTGTCGTAGGTTTGTGTATTTTGAACTTGCAGTATTTTAGATTAGTCGATTGAATCCTATCATCGAACTTAGATTTGTTCCGTACTCGTTATGCTTTGTATTGTATAAGCTAGATTAAAGCTTGTCCTAATAGTTTGAGATTATATAATCTTAGGCTATCTCGTATTGAAGGTTGTATGATGCTTGGATGAATTTTGTAATGGGTTATGCATGATTTATATTGAGTTTGGACAAGTTTTCTGCTGTGTTTTTACTTCAGGACTGTCACCGCTCAATCGGTGAGATCTTACCGATCGAGCATAGGGCATTTTGTTGAGCTTTTGTTTCTGAAATTGCTTGCCCGCTCGATCGGTTGAATCCTACCGATCGAGCGGCGATGGTTTTTCTTCGGGCAGTGAGTTTCAACTTCTTTCTCGCTCGATTGGTAAGATCTTATCGATCGAGCGGAGCCCTATTCACAAAAAAAAAATTATTTCTTTATCTCTTTGACCTTTTTATGATTATCGATAGGATTAATTTTAATTAGACGATTAGAAAACGGGGTCTCACAACAAAATCCATAGAAATGTTTACCCATGGTTCACTAGGTACAGGAAGTGGAGTATATAATCCATGTGGTTGTGTTCTAGACTTTGCCTTCCTACAAGTCACACACTTCTCACAAACCTTCTCAACATCATGTTTCATATGCGGCCAATAAAAATGTTCATGCAAAGTTTGATATGTTTCAGCCACTCCGAAATGACCCATTAAATCACCACTATGCGATTCTCTAACGAGTAATTCCCTAATTGAGGACCTAGGAATGCATAATTTATCCTCCTTAAACAAATAAACATCATGCATGAAAAATTTATCCTTTGGACCACGCATACAAGACTCATAGATATCACCAAAGTCAACATCACTGGCATATAATTCCTTCACATGCTCAAAACCCAAAAACTTAGTATCTAAAGTAGTTAAGAGAACTTACCTTCGCGACAACGCATCCGCTACCATATTTTCCTTGCCTTGCTTGTACTTGATGACGTAAGGAAAAGTTTCCACAAATGCTACCCACTTTTCATGTCTCTTATTCAACTTTTGTTGTCCTTTGAAATGCTTCAATGATTCATGATCCGTATAAATCACGAACTCCTTTGGCCTCAAGTATGCTGCCAAGTCTCTAGCACTCGCACTAAAGCATAAAACTCCTTATCATACGTTGGATAATTCAACGCTGCTCCATTCAACTTCTCACTGACATATGATACTGGCTTTCCTCCTTGCATCAACACTACTCCGATTCCCACACCTGAAGCGTCACATTCAATTTCAAAGGTTTTAGAAAAATCTGGCAAAACCAATAAAGGAGCATTAATTAATTTTTTCTTGATTAAATTGAAAGACTTCTCTTGTTCATATCCCCAATGAAACGAAACATTATTCTTAATCACTGCAATCATAGGTGGCGCCAACGTGCTAAAGTCTTTCACAAACCTCTGGTAGAATCCTGCAAACCCATGGAAACTTCGAACATAACCAATCGACGTAGGCTTCGGTCAATCTCGAATGGCACTTACCTTTTCTTCATCCACTCTTACACCTTGTGTACTCACAACAAAACCAAGAAACACGAGCTCTTTTGTACAAAACACACACTTTTTCAGATTAGCATATAAATGTTCATATTTTAAAGTGATTAGTACAAACCTCCAATGTTCCACATGATCATGTAAATTCTTGCTATATACCAATATACCATCAAAATATACAACCACAAATTTTCCAATATATGCACGCAAAACATGATTCATGAGACACATAAAAGTACTAGGTGCATTAGTCAAACCAAAAGGCATAACCATCCATTCATACAAACCATATTTTGTTTTAAATGAAGTTTTTCACTCATCTCCCTCTCTCATACTAATTTGATGATAACCACTATTAAGGTCAATCTTGGTAAAAATGCTAGAGTCATGCTGTAGCTTCCCAACCCAGATCCACTAACTAATCAGAGTTAGAGCATAATAAAGCATGCAATTAAAATAAATACATAAATTCGCTGCGGAAGACTTAAAATAAATGCTGACCGGCAGAATACAACCGGTTAAACAAGTTCGATTATACAACCCAATCAAAATAGTTAATCCTAAAGGCAAATAAAACCTACAGCTAATCTTGTTGTCTTCTCTGGTCGCTGGCCTCTCCAAGCTACGGGGTACACTACCTGTACTTGCACCTGCCCCGTCGGATGGGGTGTCAAGATATACATAAAATACTGGACGTAAGCGAATACGCTCAATACGAAAGCAATGATATATAAAATATATGCAGCACATAAATGACTTTAAAACAAGGTTTAAAAACAATAAGCTCAGGGCTCCATGAATGCACAGTACCGTGCTAAGAGAGCGACTCTGCGGCGTACTCGTATATTCCCCTATCAACTATAGCATCTACTCCACCATCGTGGTTGCTCCTAGTGATAGCAAAACCAGGGGCTGAGCCTCCCCAGACACGAATTCATAAGGAATAACTCATCACCGATGGAAACTGTCATGACTCACATCATACCAGCTACAGTCCGATGTAAAAATCATGCATGTGCTAAAGCCGTAAAAACATGGGAAACACATAGCACATACTCATGCAACACATATATCATATATCATGGTGGCTATCTCAGTCAGTACTTACGTACATTACTAAAGGCAGTCCTAGCAGTCCCACTCTAGGTTCCAAGCCTATCATCAGCTCTACAATTAAATTACCCATGCATCATTATTTAAGCTTTAAAAGCCTTAACTAAGATATTTCATACTCCTAAATAATTTATGTAGACCATAGCTATACTTGCGTCCGTCGTCAGCCCGCTGATGGCGACTTCCTCAAAACTTAGGCACAGCTCCGCTACGACATCGGAATTGCTCCGCTACTTCCTGATTCCCAATAGGACGCCTAGAAATCCCTGGATCTGACTAGAAAGGCTAAGAACGAGAGAGAGAAGAGAGGATGAGCGAGTTGAAATGAGGTCCTCGCACCCATATTTATAGACGGAGAACATTGCGTCCGTTCCGATCGTTGCGTCCATTCTCCAGTTCGTTGTGTCCAATGTCCCATCACGTTCGTAAGAAATGACGTCACTTTGCTGACGTCAGCCCTACCAAAACGAAACTTTTGATCGTCCAATGGACCGTCCGATCCGGGATGTCCTTTCGAGCCATTTTCGATCATTCTGAGTTCATTTCTGAAGTCCTTAGGCTTATCTGAATCTTCCTTAATCATGTTTTACTTAATCTAAACATGATCACTTGATTAATTATCCATTAATCATTAATTTTGGATACATGTTACTACATTCTCACCCCTTAAAAGATTTCATCCCGAAATCTAGGGAATACCTGAGAATTCATCTGAACCTCTGATTATCACATTCACAGGAAATTCTGATTTGGAACAACTGGTCGAAATAACTTTCGACAATCTAGACTCTCGTCACACGACCAGAAGTTTGTTGGCACTGCCTAACTATTTCAGTATCTCCAAACCCATAAGTCTGGTTCCTGCAGAACTAGATCTGCTGCATTGCTGGAACAAGTCAAACTTAATAGGTACTAATGTATCCCAAACTGGATACACCTTCCAACATCAACTCTAAAGATTCTTCCATCGAGCAGACACTCGTACGATCATATCTCGTAAATTGAGACATCTTGGAGCTTCTACTGACCAACAGTATCTGATTCCCAAACTGAAATCAATCATATCTATCTCTGATCATCTCAGACGACAGTTCTTGCGTATCCACTGAGCACGAATCTCGCACCATTCTAATCATGATTATTATAATGCCCCGAATTTATCTTAAATGAGTTTATTTGACATAATCGGAGATTATAGAATTCGAGGATCGACTTGATTATGATCAGGGACTATTTTGAAATTTTTGGAAATTTCAAGGACTAAAATGTAAATTTGAACTTTATTAGATATTTATACAAGGGTTGACCTTCTTTTTCACTCCACCTCCTTCCCCAACTCGCCTCCCTCCATTGAAGCTTAGAAAAGCTTTCTTCAAGCTTTGTGATTTCAGTTTCCGATCGATCCGTCCGTTCGAATTTATTTCTGAAGGCAGATTAGCGATCACAGCAGCGAGAGCTTCGTTCTATCGTAAGTATTTTTCCAATCAGTTATACTTCAATTTTCGGATGTTGTTAGAATCGAATGAGTTTCGGTTATGATGCTCTTTAGCTAGTTCTTATCGTTTATTCTCACTCGGTTTTGAAAAATAGCGTCGTTCGGAATTGTTATGATTTTTGGAAGCATATTTCGAAAATGGAGATTTTGAGATGTGTTGGATTTGTTTTGTTTTGGATGTTTTAGCTTTGAATTGAGTTGTTTGCAATGTTGTACTATTGTCTGTGTTTTCGGTTTATTCGATTTATATTCGTTATGCCGCAGGTTTGAGATTTGGGATTTTGAACCGTTTGAATTGATTGAACTTTGGCTATTGGGTTTTCTTGTCATTGTTGATCATCTTTTGCCTCCGTATAGATTTGTTTGAAGTCTGTTGAGCCCAGAGTTAGCAGAAGTCGATCGTTGTAGAGTTGGACGAAGAGCACTTATCCAGAGTTGGAGCTACTCGAATCGAAAGGTACAAGCAGACGTCATTTTAGCGAGATATCACACTCAAGACAGTTGGTTCTTGAGTTTCCCTTAAATCACATACTTGCACCAATACTTGTTCTAGAATGGGGAACTTGTATTTTGTTTGATTTAACTCTTGTTTTTATTTTATTTATAGTTAATGCTTTGGGTTTTCAATATGCATTCATATTGAGCCTAAATCATTGATTTCAGCTGGCAGAACGGCCCTTTTTGTTAGACGATTTGGGGGCTATAATCGAGTAGCCTGGGTGTAGAAGTTCACTTAGTGTCAGCATACTCCTTATAGTCTCACCAAAGTCCAGATAATGGATATATGTGGCACCACCTCGATCGGGAGAGTCGGTTAGTTGTTACGTGATCTCATCCTCGGGATCTCAAAAGCCGAGCAGCAATTCCTTGATTATCAAAGTTGATATCCGTATTTTAAAGACATGCATTTCATTCTTATTAACATTGAATATGTTGTCTTTATATCATGCTATTGATATATTACTTGTTATTGCATGTTATGTTTCTTTTACTGGGAATATCTTTCACCGGAGTTATCCGGTTGTTGCTTTGTTTTGTATGTGTACTTGGCAACAGGTGGGGCAAGATCGAGTTAGAAGAGGCTTGGTTAACTTCGAGATCAAGGAATAGAAGTGAGACTCGGTTTAGAAGTCGAATCAGCATGTCAACCTAGCTTATGTTTTGAAGCATGTTTAGAACTCGAACTTGCTGATTATGTTGTATCGTTTATGCGAGTATTGAAGTTTGTATGTTTTCATTGCATGTAATATGTACCTTGATATGTATTGAATGATTATGGGAGTTAAGTTGGTAAGTTTTCTTCTGGTTTTTCTGTTCAGAGCTGTCATCGCTCGATCGGTAGATTTTGACAGGTCGAGCGATGGACTTTGTGCCAAGTTTCTGTTTTGAAAAATGCTTGCCTGCTCGATCGGTTGAATCTTACCGATCAAGCGGCGCTGGATTCATCCGAGCAGTAAGTTTGGAATTTCTGCTCGCTCGATCGGTTGAGTTTTATCGATCGAGCGAGGCCCTGTTCTTTAAAAAAAAATTATTATTGCCTTTAATCTTGGATATTGTATGCTTAGTGATTGTTTTAACCATAGATTAAATATAAAGAAGCGAGGTCTCACAATTACGCTGGTCAAATCATCTAATCTCGGATTAAACAACAATAGAGCATACAAGATCCAAGATTAAAAGCAAAGAAAGTTTTTTTTAAAGGGTGCCGCACTCGGGCGGTAGAAAACTACCGCTCGGGCGTGGCCAAAACAGCCGCCCTGCTGTTTTACTCAAAGGGGGGTGCACTCGGTCTGCTAAAAACTACCAACCGGGCGCCCCCTGCTGCAGAAAAGAACATAACAGAAAACCAGAAAAAAAAAAAAAAGCTTGGCAACTCAATACATAAAGAAATTCATATTACATGCAACGACAACCTTCAATCCATAATATTTGAATAATAGAAGCTACAAACAACAAGAAGTTTGAATTCTAACATGCTTCAAATCATAAACTAGATTGACATGCTGACACGACTTCTAAACCAAGTCCCACTTCTAACTCTCACTCTTGATGCTAACCAGGTCTTCGCTGACTTGCTCCTGCCCCATCTGTTGCCAAGTACACATACAAAACAAAGCAACAGCCGGATAACTCCGGTGAGAAATATATTCCTAGTAAAATCAACATAACAAGTAATACAACAATAAACTTTCTTTCAAGACAACAACGTATTCAATATCAACGTAATGAAATTTATGTCTTTAAAATCGGGATATCAATTCTGATAAACAAGATATTGTTGCTCTGCTTTTGGGATCCCGATGATGAGATCACGTAACAACTCACCGACTCTCCCAATCAAGGTGGTGCGACGTATCCCACTCCCCTAGACTTTGGTGCGACTATAAGGAGTATGCTGATACTAGGTGAACCTGTAGTGACCCGTATCCGTGATTAACGATAATTGAGTAATTAATCATGTAATCATGTTTGGGGTTAAGTAAAAAATGATTAAGGAAATTCTAGGAGGATTAACGGTGCCCAAAAATGGATCCAGGACACTCAAAATTGGTTTAGAGGGTTCCAAGACTCGAGTGGGATCGGAAGCAACGATCTAGGATCGGAGCGTCCGATCGACGATCGGAACGTCCGATCAAGAACGGAGCTTCCGAGGGCTGTCGGTAACAGGTGTGTGGTTGCATGTGGACCTAATTGACACGTGGTGAACGGAGCTTCCGATCTGCCGGAACGGAACGTTCGATCGAGGAACGGAACTTTCGATCGACGTCTATAAATATAGGGTCCGAGCTCCTCATTTCTTGCCAATTCCGAATTCCTCTCCTTCGCCCTGGTAGCTCTATTTTGGGCTTTGGGTACTCTTATTTTAGAGTTGGAGTAGGAAACATATTTTAGTATAGTCAGACAGTGTCTGACATAGTAGTAGAGTAGTGCTCGTGTAGCGGAGCAGTGCTCGAGACTGTGGAGCTGCAGCAGGGGTGTGCCCCTAGTTGCGGGATAGTCGCCATCAGTGGGCTGACGACGGACGCAGGTATAGCTATGGTCTCCTTAAATTATTTAGGAGTATGCAATAGCTTAGTTAAGGCTTTTAGAGCTTATTGAATGATGCATGGATATTTGCATTGTAGAGTTGATGATAGGCTTGGAACCTAGAGTGGGACTTCTAGGATTTTCCGGTAGTGAGGTACGTTAGTACTGACTGAGATGGCCAACATGATATATATTATATGTGTTGCATGAGTATGTGCTATATGTTTTACCATGTTTTACGGCCTTAGCACATGCATATGTTTTTACGGAGACTGCATCGGGATGATGAGAGTCAAGACAGTTTCCATCAGTCGAGGCGATTCTTCCTGAGGATTCGTGTCTTGGGAATATACGAGTACCACGCGGAGTCGCTCTCTAGCCCGGTACTGTGTATTCCAGGTGCCCAGAGAAAGTGATTTAACCCTGATTTTAAAGTCACTTATGTGTTGTATATAATATATATATCATTGCTTTCGTATTGAGCTTAGAGCTCACGTCCAGTGTTTCTGTATGTCTGGACACCCCATTCGACGGGGCAGGTGTAGGTGCAGGATTGTGCACCAGGAGCTTGGAGTAGCCAGTGACCAGTGAAGACATCAGGATTAGCTGTAGGTTTTTGCCCTTTAGGCTTAGTTATTCGATTGGGTTGTATAATCAAATTTATTTAACCGGTTGTATTCTGCCGGTCTTCTTTTATTTAATTCTTCCGCAGCGATTTATTTAATACATGTTTAATTATGCTCTTAACTCTGATTCGGTAGCGGATCCGGGCAGGGTCGCTACATTTATTGGTATCAGAGCGTATACATGCAAGAAACTTGGGATATAGTACTGAGACTTTGGATTATCCTTGTAGGATTGGTGAGACCTAAGGATTATTTGGTTCTTCATTGCCAAGGTTTGCGGCATAAGTCTTCGCTATAAGGAAGGCAACAGTGATGAGAACACTGGTAGTAGCATGAATATGCTGACTACAGTTCATCATTTGATGCATTGGGATGCTGATCGAAGAACATATGGATTCCATCAGGAAAAGACTGGGGGGGAAGAAAGAGAATATCACGTCAGATATCTCTGAGGGCTTTTTGGAACGAATGATGTGTAATAACCCATGTGCTTCCAGTCCAAAGAGATTCTCCACTCGTAGTTGGAGAGATTATCATTTAAACTCATGCAGAACATGGTTTTGCCGATGTGCGTGTATCGATGCTTTTTGTACGCGTACGGGAAACTTCATGTTCAAAAGCATGATTTAGTTACAAGAAGAAAGCTGACGGTAGATCGTGAGCATAAGAGGTCGATTGACATGCACTGACGCAGAGCATAGCTGGTTAGCTAACACGTGCCATTTCTCCGGAGTTCTTTGCGGGAGGACATGTAGAGAGACTTGGATGGGAGTATGCTTGTACCGATGCGTATGTCGATTAGAAGCTTCATGCTCAAGAAACGAAGACTAGTACGATGATTTAAATACTGTATTGTTGTAGTTGTAAACAGTGTTTCAGTTGTAATAAATCATCAGATTCGGTTGTATCATTCAAGTTATTGATTGTACATTTTGTATTTTCGAAATACTGTAATTGTATTACATAGGGATTGTAATCAAGAAATTTTACATAACTTGAAGCAATGATACATGTTTTATTAATCTAGAAATTCGTGGATGATTGCATGTTTTTTCTAAGTTTAGCATTGATCCTAGTTGATTAGTGTTCAACTGTGGTGACTCATGGGATTTGAGTAGGGCCAACGATGATTGTTGACTTGCGGTTAGTCTAGGTGTCTTCCTAGGATTGACCTAGTTAGTCAGTGGACTAAGATAGTGCAACGATGGGTGGACTTATCTAGAGGCATGGGAATATTGTTTTTTTTCGGACATTGGATTTTGTTCTAGTTTGTTTTCTTAAGAAAGTAGACTGTCTGACCTTTGTTAGGTTGAGACTTGCGATGATGGGATTTCATCAGGATGCCAGGTCGAGTATATACCAAGAGTTGTGGACTATGATCATGACTAGAAGTGATGGGGCGCGACCCTATGCCAGTGTTACTCTGGGAGTCTTTGCACTTCAGAGGATTACCTGGAAGCCTTTTGTGCTTCAGGATATGGCGGTGGGAAGGCTACTCAGTCTAGGGATTTGGCAGTAGTCACAACAGGGTATGACCTTGGATTAGATATCACAGGATATTGATGGTTCGATATCGTCTGATGTGTCAGAGATATCAGTGATAGTGTTCTGCTATAGGAACCAGTCTTGGAGGGATTTCCTTGACAAGTGTGTGCTCTGAGCAGATAGATTTAATTTTTGACCGATGATTACTGCTAGACGTGTGGATCTAGTAGGTGGATGGAATTCTACCAACAATGACTTGTGGTTGTCATCAGAGTTGTGGATAAAGTTTCCTTGAGATAGGAATTATCCGAGATCCAGGATGGGATGCAGTTTCGAGACTTCGACTCAAATACAGGAATTACTTCATGATGATTGATTTCATCAAGTGTTGGATCATATGATAAGTATTGTACAAGGATTATTGAGATCTGAGGGAAGCATGGCCTATACCCGTGAAGCCTTGGTGGTTGTCCAGGTGGGTTATTGAGGTAAGCTACCCTAAGTCTTGAATTGTCGTACAGTCTTAGCAAGGGATCTGATCCGGAGCATGTTCAAAGATTGTGAAGATATTTGGTATTCGTTAGTTATGCTTCTTGGACTTGACGAATCGTGATGTTCATCTTGAAAGAACGAGGCAAGAATAATGAGTCCAGTGATTGCGCCAAGAACTGTCTGATATTTTGGAGGTTGAGCGTAGGATTTTCCCTGATATGGAAATGGTCTAGGTTGATAAGATCGCGAGAAGATCTTGAACTTGGTTTGTCTTGATGATCATCTCGAGTGAACAAGATGAACGAGTAGTGGTGCTGAGATGGCACAGGATTTGTGCTAATGACTACTAGTGGTTAATGATTAACTTTGTCAGAGTCAGATTGATTAAGTCAGTGTACGAGATAGCTGTTAGTAATAAGACACGAGATTGTGTCATTGGATTACTAATAGCTATGTTTCGGTTACCAAGCGCGGGTTTGTTGTAACCATAGAGTTTTTGTGTAATCCAATGTTTGAAATAGTAGACTTGGATCAGTCGAGTCAAGAGTAATTGATCGAGCCACTTAGGTGTTGACGATCAGTGGTTATCTGATTTGATAAGTGTGAGTATCAATCAGCAAATTGACGAGGTCGATGAGTAAGTCCAATCAGCGATGAATTGGATGTAGCAATCGAGAAATGCTTGGGATAGTACTTTGTCGCTTAAGTGCTTTTATGATGAGGTCTTAAGTGTACCATTGGAGTTTTGGATCCAACCAGGATTGGACACTTATATTGACATCAGTTGTATGATCGCGAGGTGTGACATTAGCTGGGACTTAGTTCTCGAGATCCAGCAGGGGGTGTCACTAATTTTTAGCATATGGTGCGTAAGAGCATTGAGACGATCGAAGCAGTCGTTGATCAACTTAGTGGTCAACAAGATTGTTGTGGGAATTGAAGACTTCGCAAGACAGCGATGCAGCGACTTTGTTCTTTCAAGTTAGTAAGTCACATCCATGCAGACTGATTGTCGAAGATATTACGTTGCAGCAGTAGAAAATAGTCGGAGCTGTTATATGTGACACACTACTCTAAGCACAAGTGTTTCCCAGGATCGGCTAGGAAATCGACGAATTAGTCTTTTCATTGCTGAAGCTTATGAGTTCAGCAAGGGAAGCTGTTTGACTATGGAGAATCCGTTGGGATTTAGTCCCAGGATCAGTGTGATTAACCTTGGGAGGTTGGTATGCGATGATGGTATCATCAAAGACTCTGAGTTGAGTTATACCAGGCACTTACAACTGTCGAGTTTCGAGACGGTATAGGAAGCGTTTCCATATGTCTGTGTACTGTGGAATGTCCCAGTCGAGCATATTGGTGGGAGCTTGCCTTAGTCTTTATTTGTATACAGTGATTGCGAGTATGTATAACTATCGGGGGAGGTCCATCAATGGAATTCATGGGTGAATAACCTATGATTGAGATGATGTTGATAATCAGAGGCTAGAAATGACGTAGCATCATTATTGGTGAGTGAAGATGTTTTCATCATAGCAGGGTGCTGAGGTATACTAAGAAACATGAACGGTGATTGATATTAGACTGGATAGTTCCCAGTGTTGCCCTTGGGAAGCTGTTTTTCTTCGGTGAGGCATGGGGAGGATAATCAGTCTATGAAATCATGTTAAGCAGTTATATTGCAGTATGACCCTGTGTCAATTAGATTCTCTTGAAGAGAATAAGAGATTTGTTGTGTCAGCACAGTGTTGGGATTAGTGTTTCCTAACTAGAGGTGTTGGGCATTGAGAACTTTTGGGGATCAGTGGATGGTTAAAATTGTTTAGTGATTCGACGAATATCGTAAGCCAGTCAGGTTATGACTTGGTCTTAGTCAGTTTTAGATTTTACTTGGGATGATAATATTGATCAAGTGGATTGTTGTATCCTTCGTGATCAGTAAGATCGTGATTGTGACGAAGGATGTATCAGTGCTGTGGCACGTTAGTGTCAAGCGAGGTTAATTGTCATCAAGTAATGCAGTGGTTTCCAGCTCGGAGAATGCTATTGTGATTTAGCATTTATGCAAGTTTGCATATAATTCGACAAGAGTCTGAGTATGTCAGAAGCTATTTCGACCAGGCACTCAAGCAAGGGTCTTTTATATGTTCTCGAGGTTTTACCTTAGATTTCGAGGACGAAATCTTTTAAGGGGGGGAGAATGTAGTGACCCGTATCCGTGATTAACGATTAATGAGTAATTAATCATGTAATCATGTTTGGGGTTAAGTAAAACATGATTAAGGAAATTCTAGGAGGATTAACGAAGCCCAAAAATGGATCCAGGACACTCGAAATTGGTTTAGAGGGTTCCAAGACTCGAGTGGGATCGGAAGCAACGATCTAGGATCGGAGCGTTCGATCAAGAACGGAGCTTCCGATGGCTGTCGGTGACAGGTGTGTGGTTGCATGTGGACCAAATTGACACGTGGCAAACGGAGCGTCGGATCAAGGAACGGAGCTTCCGATCTGCCGGAACGAAACATTCGATCGAGGAACGGAACTTCCGATCTACGTCTATAAATATAGGGTCCGAGCTCCTCATTTCTTGCCAATTCCGAATTCCTCTCCTTTGCCCTGGTAGCTCTATTTTGGGCTTTGGGTACTCTTATTTTAGAGTTGGAGTAGGAAACATATTTTAGTATAGTCAGACAGTGTCTGACATAGTAGTAGAGTAGTGCTCGTGTAGCGGAGCAGTGCTCGAGACTGTGGAGCTGCAGCAGGGGTGTGCCCCTAGTTGCGGGATAGTCGCCATCAGTGGGCTGACTGTTGGAGAACGCGGCGATCAGATCAATCAGAATTGATACCCGGTGCAGCGGAAGTTTAAAATTTTTATATATGGAACGATTCCGTAATGGGTATCAAAACTTTACGATTAAATTGTGTGTGTAAAAATTAAATAACAATTATAAATTTTTACCTCCAATCTCGAATCGAGATTATGGACACCAACAGATTACTCTGCTCTTGTTGTATATCTCTGGAACTGATGGACGAACTGTTCTTCAATCAGGTCCACGAACGGATAATTAATCCCTCTGATAGATTGCACTAGAAAATCTATCAGAAGTTTCTACGAAGAGAATTAACGAATTTGATCCGTTAAACCAGACTGTAATTCAAAATTCACAGGCTGGATTTTCCTGAGCAGAGGGGAGGGGGGCGGCCACTGTTAGAGAAAATACTTAGGGTTTTCGAAAATTTGTGACCTGTTGTGTGTAATTTCTGTACTGCAATAACTTATTTATAATGTAGGCCGCTAACAGCTTAGGGCCCATTAGTCATAAGTTCAAGCCCGACAAGCAAAGCCCGCATGTTCAGAAATTAATATAAAATTCATCGTGACTCCGATTGATAAACCGATTTCACCAATGTGCACAGAAACCATTTCTGCACCTTTTAAAGTCAAGATAAATTTTTCTGAATCCGAATTCAGTGATTTCCAAAAATGCCCATCCCTATGTCATTTTAGGAAATCTTACTCCTCTACTCTTAAATAAGAAGTCCAACTTCTTTGTTCATTAAATTTAACTCTTTAAATTTAACTATCTCAACGGGGATTAAAAATCCATTACTCTGTGTGACCCTCAATGGTTCAGGGATACAGCTAGCCGTGGGCTCACAACTCCTTGTGACTCGGAACAACAATTTTCGACTTGCCCATCGAATCATGGTAAGAGCGCCTAGCAACATCGCCCCATGATTCCCTAGGTATCACTGATAGTGCCTGCAAGAACCAATAGATTTTGGTTAGCGTACAGTACGGTCCCTTCATCCATATATCCCGATCGAATCAACAACCATTGGTATATCAAGAGTCGTTCGAGATTCGATAACTATGCAATACATCTTGAAGATCAAATAGTGACATCGCATGTGTTAATAAGAAACCATTTCTTAAAACACATCATGTACTCTGGCCAGAGATTCGTCACACTAATATCTCCTCAGATCGCATAGGATATCCACACTCGAAAGTATGTGGTGAATCCTTGACAACAAAGCATCGACTCCTATATGTGTTGTAACTGTACCCAATCCCGACACCTGATGACCCTAATAGAGTCGGTAAACGAGTCAAAGCACAGTACTAGCATATAGAGTCTCAATGATGTTTCAAGTAGTAAGGACTAATGGTGTACAACCAAAACCGCGGACTTTATCCACTCGATAAGTGATAACCACTTGGAAAGTCCGGATAGGGTAGTTCGATCATTCATCGTATGAATATCCATTTGCATGCTTCGAACATCTCTATGTTCCTTACCAATGAAACGTGGTACTCTGCATCGCAAATGCTAGTCTCAAACTCGAGCGATCCTTATCCTTATTATCGGACGGCTCAATCGACTAGGAACAGTTTAGAATATACAGTGACTATAAAATGTGTTTCATGATAGACATCCCCATGTTCTACCACATCTTACATACACTATAGTATATTCAAGGTCTTTATCAAAACAACAATAGTATATCACAATATAACAATATGAAGAGAGATAAAGTCATTGCCATTAATAAAAGTGTAAATTATATTAAACAAAAGATTGTTTATACAAAGAGTCATCAAAGCCCTTAGCCACAAGTTGGCTCACCGGGCACCCACTCTTTCAATCTCCCACTTGCCCTAAATCCAACTAGTCATACTACGTAGACCCATTGCTTCGCGATGTTTGTCAAATAATGGTCCTGGCAAGGGCTTAGTAAGTGGATCAGCGATATTGTCTACAGAGGCCACTCTTTCGACAGTGATGTCTCCTCTTTCCACAATCTCCCGGATGATGTGGTATTTCCTCAGCACGTGTTTGGATCTTTGATGAGACCTTGGTTCCTTTGCCTGAGCAAAGGCACCCGTGTTGTCACAGTACACCGGGACTGGACCAACAACTTCAGGAATGATGCCCAACTCTTGGACGAAATTCCTCATCCAAACGGCCTCTTTAGCAGCAGCTGATGCTGCAATGTATTCTGCCTCAGTGGTGGAATCCGCTGTGGTGTCCTTCTTGGAACTCTTCCAAGAGACAGCACCGCCATTGAGCATGAACACAAATCCAGAGGTTGACTTCGAGTCATCCACGTCACTTTGGAAGCTAGAGTCGGTATAGCCTTCCAATTTTAGTTCTCTTTCTCCATATACCATGAACATATTCTTAGTCCTTCGTAAGTACTTAAGAATGTCCTTCACGGCTTTCCAATGCATTTGACCGGGATTAGCTTGATATCTGCTCGTGACACTCAGAGCAAATGCTACATCCGGTCTGGTAGATATCATCCCATACATGATACTACCTATAGCTGACGCATATGGTACATGTGTCATTTTCTCTATCTCTTCATCAGTCTTGGGACACATAGACTTGGATAGAGAAACTCCATGACACATGGGTAGATGTTCTCTCTTGGACCCATCCATTGAAAACCGTTTCAATATGGTGTCGATGTAGGTTGATTGAGTGAGTCCTATCATTCTCTTAGATCTATCTCTATAGATCTGTATCCCTAGAATATAGGATGCCTCACCCAAATCCTTCATCGAGAATCTACCTGATAACCATATCTTTGTTGACTGCAACATCCCTACGTCATTCCCAATGAGTAGGATGTCATCAACATAAAGTACTAAGAATGTCACAGCATCCTTAACTACTTTCTTGTACACGCATGGTTCCTCCGGGTTCTTGATGAAACCAAAATCCTTTATTGTTTCATCAAATTTCTGGTTCCAACTTCTTGATGCTTGTTTTAGACCATATATTGATCTCTGAAGCTTGCATACTTTATGCTCGCTTCCCATGGATGTGTACCCCTCAGGCTGCTTCATATAGATTTCTTCCTTAATGTCTCCATTAAGAAAAGCAGTCTTCACATCCATTTGCCATATCTCATAGTCATACCAAGCAGCTATGGCAATAAGGATTCTTATGGACTTGAACATTGCAACTGGTGAAAAGGTTTCATCATAGTCAACTCCTTGTCTTTGAGTATAATCTTTCGCCACCAATTGCGCCTTGTAGGTCAATACCTTACCATCAGGCCCAAGCTTTCTCTTGTAGATCCATTTACACCCTATAGGAACAATTCCATCGGGAGGATCTACTAAAGACCAAACTTGGTTTGTATGCATCGAATCTATTTCCGACTGCATAGCTTCAAGCCATAAATTTGAATCCGCATCAGAAATTGCTTCCTTGAAGTTTCTTGGATCACATCCAACGTCGGGTTCATCTTGATCCCATTCAAGAAGAAGACCATATCGAATAGGAGGTCTAGAAGTCCTCTAGGATCTTCTAGGTACAGGCGTGTCTATCAATGGTTCCTGAGGTGTAGGATCGTTATTTTGTATTTCGGGTTCTTCTCGAATTTCTTCGAGTTCCATCATCTCGCCTTTCTTATCCGATAAGAACTCCTTCTCCAAGAAGGTGGCATTCCTCGAAACAAACACCTTTGTTTCAGCAGGATGATAGAAATAATATCCGATTGAATTCTTCGGATACCCTACAAAATAACATAAGGTGGATCGACTATCCAACTTATCTCACACTGTCTGCTTCACGTAAGCAAGACATCCCCAAATCCTCAAGTACGAATACTTAGGAGCTTTGCCATTCCATAACTCGTATGGTGTTTTGTCCACTGATTTAGTGTGGACGTTGTTCAACAACAATACCGCCGTTTCAAGCGCATAGCCCCAAAACGAAGGTGGAAGCTCAGTGAAGCTCATCATGGATCGAACCATGTCCAACAAAGTTCGATTACGACGCTCCGATACACCATTCAGCTGAGGTGTCATAGGAGGAGTCCACTGAGAGAGAATCCCATTCTTTTTCAGATAGTCCAAAAACTCGGTACTCAAGTATTCTCCACCTCGATCTGATCGAAGTGCTTTAATACTTTTACCTAGCTTGTTTTCTACTTCAGCCTTGAATTCTTTGAACTTTTTAAATGCTTCAGACTTATATTTCATTAAATATAAATACCCATACCTAGAGTAATCATCAGTAAAGGTAATGAAGTAGGTGTGGCCATATTGAGTACCAACTCTAAATGGACCACAAACATCTGTATGGATCAAATCCAACAGATTTTGACTACGCTCAGGTTTCCCCTTAAAAGGAGATTTAATCATTTTTCCTTTCAGGCAGGATTCACAAGTAGGTAGAGAGTTAATATCAGACATATCAAACATGCCCTCTCCCACTAGCTTGTTCATCCTCCTTGAGGAAATATGACCTAGCCTAGCATGGCAAAGGTTTGCCGGGTTTTGGCTATCGATTTTCCTTTTGTTTGTTGTTGCCGGTTTATCAACATAATTTATTGGAACGTCTTTTAGTTTTAAGTTATATAGATCATTTTCAAGTTGTCCATTTCCAATCAAACATTCATTCTTGTAAATATTGCAAATCCCATTCACAAAATTGCAAGAATTACCATCTCTATCAAGCATAGAAACAGAAATAATGTTTTTAATCAAATCCGGAACAAATAAAACATCTCTCAAAAGTAACTTAAAACCGTTCTGCAAAATTAAATAAATATCTCCCACAACTTTAGCTTCAACTCTGGAACCATTTCCGAGCCTCAGCTGGGTCTCACCCATTCTAAGCCTGCGAATTCTTGTCATCACCTGCAAATCATTGCAAATGTGAGATCCACATCCGGTATCCAATACCCAAGAAGTAGTATTAAGTGAAACATTTATTTCAATATAGAACATACCCTTCGCAGTTCGCAACTGCTCTAGATATTCCTTGCAGTTGCGCTTCCAATGACCGGGCTTCTTGCAGTAATGGCAAACATCCTTGGACTTTTCCATGTTTGAAGCCTTTGTCTTGTACTTCTTCTCGGGTTCGATTTTCTTGGGTGGGGCAGAACGTTTCTTACCCTTTGTACTTGGCCCCTTCTTAGCAGAAGAAGAGAAGCCCACCAAGAAAGCCGGTTTATCCTTCTTTAAAGTGGATTCATATGTCACAAGCATATTGACCATCTCTTCAAGGGAGCCCTCTATCTTGTTCATATTGAAATTCACCACAAATCCGTCAAACGAAGAAGGAAGAGATAGAAGTAGTAAGTCCACGTTGAGTTCATGCTCCAACACCAAATCAAGGGTTACCAACTTCTGTATGAGCCAAATCACTCGTACCCCATGATCACGGACCGAAGTCCCTTCACGCATGCAACACGTCATTAGCTCCTTTACAGTAGCGAATCTTTCAGCCCTCGATTGAGCCCCAAAAAGTTCCTTGAGTTGTACGTGAATGTCAGCAGCATTCACGGTGTCCTCAAATCGCCTCTGGAGTTCATCAGACATCGAGGCTTGCATATAGCATTTGGCCTTGATATCATGGTCCCACCATGTATCAAGTTTGGCTAACTCTTTCGGACTTATGTCAGCTGGTGCTTCCTTCGGAGGAGATTTTTCTAACACGTAGAACATCATCTCCGAAGTCAAGACAATCTTCAACTTACGGAACCATTCCGTATAGTTTGCGCCAGTTAATTTATTTTGTTCGAGGATCGAGAAAAGTGGATTACGCGAATTCATCTTTATGAAATACTGAAAAGAAACAGACAAATATCAGTGATTGTTTAAGTAATTTACTAAGACATAAAATAGGCGAAATTTATTTTATGAATCTCACTCCCACTATTTTAACGATTTCACTACCCTCTAGTGAAAACGGGAAACTGTTTTCCTTAGTGAGAACATGGAGTCCAATTGACAAACTATGGTCCCGAATAATATCAGCCAACCATAATTTTCAAAAGGTAGAGCCCAATTGCTTCCAAAGCAACCTCCACGTTTTTATCTCATGTCCAATAAGGGCCCAATAATATGACGCCGTTTATTGTGACATGTCAAGATGACCCATCAATATTAAGTTGTGATGGACGGTCGCCATGTGGATCCCCCAATAATATGAGCCGATCCCATGGGAGTTCCACCCAACTTACAACATGTGTCGATCCAATGTACAACTTTCCGACGAACGGGCCCCCCCAATAATATGAGCCGGACCGTATCCGCGGGTATCATCTCATACATTGATCGTTGATGGAAGGTAGGAACATTTAAACAAATTTAAATTTCCTTTATTTATCTTGATATCAATTTTAAATCATATTTAAAATGAGGGATTTTAATTTTGAAAATTTGTCTCATCATTTTTTAAAATTTTGTATGCTTGCCGGATTCACACAATTTTGTCTAAAACATGCATACAACAATAATATCACATATTATATAGGATGATCGATTCCATTTCTAATCGACCCGTGGTTGCCAATCACGAGTCTTAGTCCAATCCTAGGTTATATGCAGTATGCAATGCAATCCTATTACATTGAGCTTCCATTTTACATTTCTTCTGTCTTTATTGTCTGCTGGGCCCAGCTCCGTCTTCAAATCTTCATCTCCCACTAAATCTAATGTATTTACAATAAATAACAATGACAAGTAGGGGATACATTTTTAAGGGGTGGGAACGGGCCATAAACCAAGCCCACTTTTATTACATATGACAATTCATATTGGGCCATAAACCAGGCCCATTAATAAATCCAACAACAATAAAAACAAATGTAAATTCCTAACATACACCTACAAAATTGGTCATGGCAATCGATCATCCTTATCCAATAACATTTAATTCAAAATTAATTTATTGGATAACATGCAATGACAATTTAAATTTAAAAGGATAAAATCATATTTCATATATAAAATCTTATTTTACATACAAAATCATATTTTATCTTTCTATCAAATAAAATCATATTTTATCTATAAAATCCAATTTTATACATAAAATCATATTTTACTCAATATATCCATAAGATCATATCTTATCATCAATTGTACCAAATATAATTAATTTCAAAATTCAATTTAACGGATAAAATATTTAAATTTTCCAAAAATTCAAATTTATCCAAAAATCAATTTTAAAATTTTTAGACTCGAACAATTCGATCCGATGCCTCGTGGACCAATCAAAAACAATTTTTGATCGGACCAAAAATAAAATTTTAACATATTAAAATTTAATTTAAAATTAAAAAATTAATTTTTCCGCGGGCCGCCCGGGACGTTCCCGGGCTGCCCGCGCCCCAAAGGGCTCGGGCCGGGCAGCCCGGCTGCCCTCGGCAGCGATCCGCGTTGCGCGGGGCAGCGACCATCGCTGCCCCCCCCGGGCAGCGATCCTATCGCTGCCCGGGTTTTGCCCGAAAAAAAAAAAAATTTTTATTTTTTAAAATATTTATTTTGTTTCAAAAACCGAGGCTTAAAAATTTTTTGTACAATCGATTAATTTAATCGCTTGATCTGAGCAACCTGGCTCTGATACCACTGTTGGAGAACGCGGCGATCAGATCAATCAGAATTGATACCCGATGCAGCGGAAGTTTAAAATTTTTATATATTGAACGATTCCATAATGGGTATCAAAACTTTACGATTAAATTCTGTGTGTAAAAATTAAATAACAATTATAAATTTTTACCTCCAATCTCGAATCGAGATTATGGACACCAACAGATTACTCTACTCTTGTTGTATATCCCTGAAACTGATGGACGAACTGTTCTTCAATCAGGTCCACGAACGGATAATTAATTCCTCTGATAGATTGCACTAGAAAATCTATTAAAAGTTTCTACGAAGAGAATTAACGAATTTGATCCGTTAAACCAGACTGTAATTCAAAATTCACAGGCTGGATTTTCCTGAGCAGAGGGGAGGGGGGCGGCCACTGTTAGAGAAAATACTTAGGGTTTTCGAAAATTTGTGACCTGTTGTGTGTAATTTCTGTACTGCAATAACTTATTTATATTGTAGGCCGCTAACAGCTTAGGGCCCATTAGTCATAAGTTCAAGCCCGACAAGCAAAGCCCGCATGTTCAGAAATTAATATAAAATTCACCGTGACTCCGATTGATAAACCGATTTCACCAATGTGCACAGAAACCATTTCTGCACCTTTTAAAGTCAAGATAAATTTTTCTGAATCCGAATTCAGTGATTTCCAAAAATGCCCATCCCTATGTCATTTTAGGAAATCTTACTCCTCTACTCTTAAATAAGAAGTCCAACTTCTTTGTTCATTAAATTTAACTCTTTAAATTTAACTATCTCAACGGGGATTAAAAATCCATTACTCTGTGTGACCCTCAATGGTTCAGGGATACAGCTAGCCGTGAGCTCACAACTCCTTGTGACTCGGAACAACAATTTCCGACTTGCCCATCGAATCATGGTAAGAGCACCTAGCAATATCGCCCATGATTCCCTAGGTATCACTGATAGTACCTGCAAGAACCAATAGATTTTGGTTAGCGTACAGTACGGTCCCTTCATCCATATATCCCGATCGAATCAACAACCATTGGTATATCGAGAGTCGTTCGAGATTCGATAACTATGCAATACATCTTGAAGATCAAATAGTGACATCGCATGTGTTACTAAGAAACCATTTCTTAAAACACATCATGTACTCTGGCTAGAGATTTATCACACTAATATCTCCTCAGATCGCATAGGATATCCACACTCGCAAGTATGTGGTGAATCCTTGACAACAAAGCATCGACTTCTATATGTGTTGTAACTATACCTAATCCCGACACCTGATGACCCTAATAGAGTCGGTAAACGAGTCAAAGCAGAGTACTAGCATATAGAGTCTCAATGATGTTTCAAGTAGTAAGGACTAATGGTGTACAACCAAAACCGCGGACTTTATCCACTCGATAAGTGATAACCACTTGGAAAGTCCGGATAGGGTAGTTCGATCATTCATCGTATGAATATCCATTTGCATGGTTCGAACATCTCTATGTTCCTTACCAATGAAACGTGGTACTCTGCATCGCAAATGCTAGTCTCAAACTCGAGCGATCCTTATCCTTATTATCGGACGGCTCAATCGACTAGGAACAATTTAGAATATACAGTGACTATAAAATGTGTTTCATGATAGACATCCCCATGTTCTACCACATCTTACATACACTATAGTATATTCAAGGTCTTTATCAAAACAACAATAGTATATCACAATATAACAATATGAAGAGAGATAAAGTCATTGCCATTAATAAAAGTGTAAATTATATTAAACAAAAGATTGTTTATACAAAGAGTCATCAAAGCCCTTAGCCACAAGTTGGCTCACCGGGCACCCACTCTTTCACTGACGACGGACGCAGGTATAGCTATGGTCTCCTTAAATTATTTAGGAGTATGCAATAGCTTAGTTACGGCTTTTAGAGCTTATTGAATGATGCATGGATATTTGCATTGTAGAGTTGATGATAGGCTTGGAACCTAGAGTGGGACTGCTAGGATTTTCCTGTAGTGAGGTACGTTAGTACTGACTGAGATGGCTAGCATGATATATATTATATGTGTTGCATGAGTATGTGCTATATGTTTTACCATGTTTTACGGCCTTAGCACATGCATATGTTTTTACGGAGACTGCATCGGGATGATGTGAGTCAAGACAGTTTCCATTAGTCGAGGTGATTCTTCCAGAGGATTCGTGTCTTGGGAATATACGAGTACCACACGGAGTCGCTCTCTAGCCCGGTACTGTGTATTCCAGGCGCCCAGAGAAAGTGATTTAACCCTGATTTTAAAGTCACTTATGTGTTGCATATAATATATATATCATTGCTTTCGTATTGAGCTTAGAGCTCACGTCCAGTGTTTCTGTATGTCTGGACACCCCATTCGATGGGGCAGGTGTAGGTGCAGGATTGTGCACTAGGAGCTTAGAGTAGCCAGTGACCAGTGAAGACAGCCGGATTAGCTGTAGGTTTTTGCCCTTTAGGCTTAGTTATTCGATTGGGTTGTATAATCGAATTTATTTAACCGGTTGTATTCTGCCGGTCTGCTTTTATTTAATTCTTCTGCAGCGATTTATTTAATGCATGTTTAATTATGCTCTTAACTCTGATTAGGTAGCGAATCCGGGCAGGGTTGCTACAGAACCTCTACAACCAGACCACTCACAGTATAGCCCCCAAAACGTCTAAACAAAAAGGGTCGTTCTGCCCACTGAAATCAAAGGTTTGGCTCAAGATGAATGCATCAGAAAACATAAACATTAAGCCATATAACAAAAGATAAAACAATAACAAAATACAAGTTCCACATGCTAGAACAAGTATTGATGAAAGTATGTGATTTTAAGGGAAACTCGAGACCTTACTGTCCCGAGTATGCTATCCCTCTAATGATGACTGCTTTTACCTTTCAATTCAAGTAGCTCCAACTCTGGACACGCTACAAAAGAGGTTATATCAAAATATATACAACCTAAACAACAACAAGGCTCAAGGTAAACTCTTTACCGCTCTTCGTCCAATTCTTCGACGATTCAATGCTGCTAACACAGGGCTCGACAAACTCCAAACGAATCTGTATGGAGGCAAAGAAGATCAACAACGACGATCAACTCACAAGTCAAGGTTCAACAACACAAAACGGTTCAAAATCTCTAAAACTCAAACCGGCGACATAACGGCTATAAACTGAACAAACCGAAAATGCAGACAGCAGTACAATATCGTTATCAACTCATATCAATGCTAAAACAACAATAAAGGCTCAAACCCAACCAATCTCAAAACTAGATTTTCGAAAATAGGCTTCCAAAAATCAAAACAATTCCGAACGATGCTCTATTTCAAAACCGATAAAGAGTAAACGATCAGAACTCTGCCAAGAACAACATATTCGAAACTCAATCGATTCTAACAACATCCGAAAAATAGAATTTATCTGATCGTAGAAAAACTTACGATATAACAATGCTCTCGCTGCAGTGATCGCTAATCTTCCCTCAGAAATAAATTCCAACGGACAGATCGAGCTCGTACTTGAATCCCAAAGCTTGAAAATAAAAGGAGGCGGCTCTAATGGAGGGTAATGAGTTGGGGAAGATTATGGTGTAATGGTACTAGTCAACCATGTTTAGATAATATAGAAAATCAAATAATTGCGTTTTAGTCGCTGAAATTTCCAAAATTTTCAAAATAGACCCTGATCAAAATCAAGTTGGATCTTGAACTCTGTAATCTCCGATTAACTCAATTAAACACATTTAAGATAAAATCGGGGCATTACAATTCTTCCCCTCTAATAATATATTTCGTCCTCAAAATCAATAAGAATCAAAACTCATAAGATAGAATAAAGAATAAAAGACATTAAGAAGAACTCACGTCATCCGAATAACTGCGAAAATCGTTGTCTCATGTCGCATTCTGTCTTCCAAGTTGCTTCCTTGACCCCGTGAGGGCTCCACTGCACTTTCACCAACGGAATCAACTTGGTTCTAAGCTGTTTCTCCTTCCGATCAAGGATCTGAATCGGTCGCTCATAGTAGATTAGAGTCTCATCAAGCTCGGCCTCGTCAGGCTGAAGAATATGAGAAGGATCTGGATGATACTTCCGCAACATTGAGACGTGAAAAACGTCATGAATACCAGATAAATACGGAGGACGTGCAAGTCTGTAGGCAAGATCGCCTAACTTCTCTAGAATCTCGTACGGTCCGATGAATCTCGGAGATAACTTCCCTCTCTTACCAAATCTGACAATGCCTCTGAAAGGAGAAATCTAAAAGGAAAACTCGTTCTCCTTGCTCAAAACTCAGAGGTCTACGCCTGATATTCACATACTTTGCCTGTCTATCTTGAGCTGACTTCATTCTAGACTGAATGATCTGTACTTGCTCTGCCATATCTCTAAGAATATCCGGTCCCAAATCAGGTGACTCAGACAAATCATCTCAAAACAACGGAGATTGGAACTTCTTACCGTACAAAGCCTCAAAAGGTGTCATACCGATACTCGATTGGAAGCTGTTGTTGTAAAAAAACTCGACAAGAGGCAAAGAATCTTGCCAACTAGTGTCAAAGTCTAGAACTATTGCTCGAAACATATCCTCTAACGTCTGGATAGTTCGCTCTGAGTGTCCATCTGTCTGAGGATGATAAGCTGTACTCATATGTAATTGTTAGAGTAGATGCCCTGCAGCCAATTGTTGGTCCGGGATTTTATTGACTCAAGTGTAGTAACAATCTTTATTTTAATATAATTAATCTTTTATTTGGCATTTTTTTTATCTGTATACCCATGCAAGCTGCATAGATAAAGACCCTGAATATACTATAGTAAGATATGAGGTTGTACATGTGATGGCAATCATGAAACACATATTATTAATTACTTTATATTTTAAATCAAGTTTCTAGTCGATTGAGCCGTCCAAAATAAGGATAAGGATCGCTCGAGCTCGAAACTAGAATCTATGATGATGTGTACTACGTTTCATTGGTATGGACATAGAGATGTTCAATCTTACAGATTGGTGCTCATACGATGAGTTCTCTGAACTACCCTCATTCGGACTTCCCAAGTGGTTATCATTCATCGAGTGGGTAAGCCCGTGGTTATGGTTGTACAACATTAGTCCTTACGACCCGGGAAAACACTGAGGCTCTACATTCTAGGACTTAAATTTGACTCGTTTACCGACTCTATGAGGGTCATCAGGTGGCCAGGTTGGGTACAGTTGCGATACATATAGGAGCCAGTGGATATCCTATGTGATCAAGTGAGATAATAGTGCATGAATCTCTGGCCAGAGTGTAATATGTGTAGTGGAGTAAAGTATTTACCAAGTTACACATGCGATGCCACTATGTATTCTCAAAGATATCACATCGTTATCGAAATTCACATGCAACCCTCGATGAATCAATGGTTGCAGTTTCGATCGGGATATATGAGATGAAGAGACTGTACTGTACGTTAACCATAATCGACTGGTTCTTGCAGGCACTATCAGTGGTACCTAGGGAATCATGGGGCGGTGCTACTTAACGTTCCTACCATGATTTGATTGGTTAAATCAGAAATGAGTTCTGACATTTTTATGATCAAGGAGTTGATACATAAAATGGGGCTAAAAGGGTAAGCCCGTATAAAGGAATATTTCCTGAATCACAAAGAGTTGTGAACCTACAGCTAGCTGTATCCTTTAACCATTGAGGGTTACACAAATACTGGTTTTCCTGTTCCCGTTGAGATAATAAATTCAAAGAGATGAATTTATATGACTGGATTGATAGATAAGCTTATAAATTGTTTATAAGAGCTTATAGAAATTTTGAGAGCAAAATTAATTAAAAGGGTTTAATTAATTTTTTCAAGTAGGAGTTGGAGATAAGGATCCATAATATATATATAGATAGATATATATATATTCGATATATATATATATAGGTATATATAATATAATATATTTATATATTATATTATTCTGGGACCTTATGTTTATATTATATTATTATAATATATATAAAAAAAGATAATAATTAAATGAGTTGTCAACCGACAACTCATTTAATATTCCTCAATCAATTGCCTCAATTGATTGAGGAGATAAATGATAGCAGAAGCCATCAAAAGAAATAGGCAAGGCTGTTGTTTTTTCTCTTCGTCTTCGTTTGCTCTCTCCTTTTTCGCTCTGGTCATTCGTCTGAAGAATTGATAAGATCAATTCTTAAATTCAATTTTTTCTCAACGTTAAATTTCTTCTTTTTTTTAAGTGCAATTTAGAAGAGGAACAGGGAATTCGGTCGTGGACCTGATTCGGAGATTGAAGAAATGAGTTAATTCAGTTGATTTTTTGTAGGGATTTACAACAAGAGCTATTTTTGAAATTATTTCGAAATAGTTGGAGTCATCGTCAATCTTTTAAGATTGATAGATATAAATTTCATATACTCCCTATGCATGTTATTTTTAGACAATAAGAGTGTCCAAGAATATTTTGAATGTCAAAAAAAAATTTTAAACTTCCACTGCGTTTTGGGCACGATAGAGATCCGAAATCCAACAGTGGTATCAGAGCCAGGTTCTCTATATTGTATGGTTTATTTTATGTTGAGTAATTTTAATTTCTAACTGCATAAGAAAATATTACAAAATCTCTACACCATAAAATTTATTTTTAATAGAATTTTAAAAAATATATATAGATATATGTATGTATATGTATATTACGATATATATATATACGTATATAGATATATATTATTATAATATATATATGGATATATATTATTATTTTCATATATATGTATATATTTATTACGATATATATATACATATATAGATATATATATATATATATTATTGTTATTATATATATTATTATATATATATATGTGTATATATATGCATTACGATATGTATATATAAACATATATAGATATATATATATAATATAATAATAATCATGATTGCAATTGTGGGCCTTATTGCTAAATGCAATTATGTGAATTGCAGCACGACTTGCAAGCTGTTCGAATTGTTCGGGTAGAGTACGGGTTAGGTGATGGGCTGTTCGAAATATTTTGGGCAGTCAGACCATGGGATCGAAAATGTTTCGAGCCCTATAAGGTTTTAAAAATATTTTTTTATGAAATAAATAATTAGAATGTGATTTTAATTATTTATAGTAAAAGGGTTTTACAAGAAAATCAATTATTATTGAATTAATTAGAAATTAAATAAAGGAGTTTATTTAATTTGTTAATTCATTGAATAATTGTGGCGGTTAGTGATAAAATTACAAGATACATGAAATTGATGAATTATATAATATGTGATATTATATGTATGAAGGATGATCGAGAGTCATGACCAATGTGCTAGGTGTATGTTAGGATATTTTTATGTCTCAACTTGTATAATTTTATTTGATAAAATTAAAGTGAGCCTGGTTTATGGCTCGTTCCCACCCCTTGATATGTATCCTTTATGTGTCATGGCTATTCAAATGTAAATATTTGTAATAGTGGAAGATCAAGATTAGAAGATGGTGGGCCCGATGATCAAGATGATGACATGTAAAATATTGGAAGCTTATGTAATAAGTTGCATTTGCATCCCTGCATTTATCTAGGATTTGGACCTTGATCCATGCTTGGCTCGCATGGATCAAATACTATTGACAATCGATAATCCTTATTTAATTGTCATATTACGATATATGCGATATATAGTAATATGCATGTATGTATATTATTCGATAATATAGTTGCATGAATCCGGCAAATATACAAAATCATGGCACGTGATTTTAAATAAAATGATGATACAATTTCAAAATTAAAATCCCTCATTTTGAATATGATTCAAAATTCATATCAAGCCATAAAAGTGAAAATTAAAAGAGTTTAATTTATTCTTGTCTTCCATCAACGGTGGTTGCATGATGAACGCTACCCGCGGTCAGTGTCTGGCTCATATTATTGGGGAGACCTAGACGCCGGAAAGTTGTGATTTCCACTGACATTGGTGATGTGAATTGGGTGGAACTCCCATGACTTCGGCTCATATTATTGAGAGAACTCATGGCGACCATCCACTACAATTCAACATTGATGGGTCGTCTTGACACTCGAAGATAAACGACGTCATATTATTGGGTCCTTATCAAGAGTGAGACGAAACACGTAGAGGTTTCATGGGGATGCAATTGGGCTCTACCTTTTAGAAATTATGATTGACTGATATTATTCAGGATCATAGTTGTCTAGATTGGACTCTACATGCTCACTAAGGAAATATGATTTCTCGTTTTCATCAGAGCGTGGTGAAAATGTCAAAATAGTTGAAGGAAATTTATAAAATTAAAGTCCATATTTTATATCTTAAAATTATTTTAAAATAATTAGTAACGATTATCTGTTTTCAATTTCAGTATGTTTAAGATGTCGACACGCAATCCACTTTCTGCTATTCTCGAACAAAACAAGCTAACCAGACCTAATTATCAAGACTGGCTAAGAAATCTAAAGATTGTTCTAAACTCGGAGAGGATTGCGTATGTGCTTGAAAAGAAGCCACCGAAGAAAGCAGATCCTAACATCAGTGCGACTGAGTTAGCCAAGCTTGATAAATGGTGGGACCATGATCTCCAAGCTAAGAGCTACATCCTGACTTCTATGTCGAATGAACTGCAAAGGCAGTTCGAGGATGCTGCGACTGCTGCTGACATTCACTTTCATCTGAAAGAGTTATACAGAGTTCAAACTCGATCAAAAAGACACGCAACTGTGAAAGAACTCATGACTACACGCTTGCGAGAAGGGGCTTCGGTCCATGAGCATGGTGTTATGATGATTGGGTTAGTTGAGAAATTAGTGGGACTCGATGTGGTTATGCCTTATGAGCTCTCGACTGATATTCTCTTGTTGTCTTTACCTTCCTTGTTCGACGGATTTGTGGTTAATTTTAATATGAAGAAGATAGAGGCCACCCTTGAAGAGTTGATCAATATGCTTGTTAATTATGAGGCCACAATCAAGAAAGAAAAGTCTGTTCTATTTGTGGGATCGTCGTCTGGGACAAAAAATTTAGTAGCCCGGTTCCATTTTACAAAATTAAATGATTTTAAACATGTTAGAAAATGACATATAATTTTAAAAGTGTCAAAATATGTTTAAGGAATCCTTATTTGGTTAAAATAAGTGGAAAATCATATCCGGAATGTCCGAAAATGGTGGCGTGGGTCCCAGGGGTCCAAAAATGAGTTCAGAAGGACAAAAACAGTTCGGAGCATACGGACCAGTTCGGGCCCTCCGAACCACTTCGGGGCGTTCAAACCCAGTTCGGGCCGTCCAATCTCAGCAGAGCCTGGGTGTCAAAATGGATCGGACAAGTGGCAGTTCGGACCATCCGAACCCAATTCGGACCGTCCGAACTTTGCCTATAAATAGGCCCTCCGAATTTCATAATTTCACACCAATTCAAGTTTTCTCTCTCGGTTCTAAGGCTTTTCTAGGGGTTTTGGGGTGTTTCTAGCCTTCCTAGGCTTGGTCCGGAGGTTGGCCAGGTGCTACGTGGTTGCGGCGAGCGGTGCCCAAGTTCTAGGAAAATCGTCATCAGCGGGCTGACGACGGACACAAGTATAGCTCTGGCTCCTTATAGTAAATAGGGAGTATGTTATAGTCTAGTTAAGGCATTTAGAATAAAATGATAATGCATGAGTACTTCGCATTGTAGTGTGGACTGTAGGCTTGGACATAGTGCTGGTCTAGCTTGCCTAGTTTATGAGATACGGAAGTATTATTCGAGATATCCAGATTTAGTATGCATGTATTATGTGTTTGCATGGATTATTTGATTGCATGTTTTATATGCCTTTATATATACAGCATGTCACGACTGTATGTTGCACACATGAGCATATTGAGTCTGTATCCTTGCGATATCCGGTATTTGGATATTTATCCTGTCAGTAGATGGTTGGACACAGGGACACGTGTTAGGTCACAAAAATCAATTGGACACGGATCTCGTGTTAGGTCACTGATAATTTTTTGGAGGCGTGTACTTGTGTTAGGTCACCATCAGGGTTTTCCTGAGTATGTTGGTCACCTCCTGTAGCGATGGCTCAGCGTGGCACATACCAGGACCCAAGTTTGTTCTTGATCAGATATTCTTGACCTCGTGTCTTGGTACACAGTTCACTTTCATACATGCACATATAATACCGTATACTCATACTCTCATATTGTGCTTATCATGCTCATGTCTCGTACTTTGTTGTATCTGGACACCCTATTCCATGGGGCAGGTCTGCGGCTGGATGAGGTAGGTGGTTCCAGGAGAGATTAGGCGATTGATGACCAGCAAGGATATCTTTCTAGGCTTTTGTTTCTGTTGTATTTTGGTTAATACATTGGATTCATTCGATTTGGTTGTATCTTTGTTTGGGGATTTTATTTATGCTTTTCCGCTGTTAATTCTGTTGATTTATTATTTAAGTTAAATGCATGCTTAAGCTTTTGATTAGTAGGTGATCACGGTGCGGGTCACTACATTTATGGTATCAGAGCATGCATAGAAATCTTGGGATATAGATTCGTCTTGGGATTAACCATTGTGTCACGTGTAGATGGCAAATCAGAGTGATAAGAATAATCGTGGTAATGATTCAAAAAGTCAGTGATTTGACATAGTGCCAAAGTTGATTGGTTTCCTCAAAGACTCGGTGTTTGGATCATTGGTTATTGATGATGGATTTTCATCATACATTCAATGATGAATTATACCAGGTGCTGAGGACTGTGCTGGGTTGTTCAAGAAGAGATAGGAAGCGCGACCTACGCCGGTGTTTTCTGGGAAGTTTATTCCAGATAGGCTATTGGGGGAGGCTACCTGAGTTTTGATATTTTTACACAGTTATAGCAAGGGGTATAATTACCAAAAAGGAATGTTCTTATGAATTTGATATTGGTACTGGATTAGTGCCAAGAGATTTGAAAGCTATCGTTTGAATTTATCAGAGATACAGATTTTAGTTTTTGTTGTCAGAATAGTCTTGTAAAGAATTCCTTGACAAGTGTACTTTCTGTATGGATAGTTTTCACAGGTGGTACTGGGGGAGAACCAGGAGTTTCGATCAGTATCGTTTGGCCTTATCAGAGTTACAGATAGTGATCGGGGACATGATCAACATGATGATTTGGGTTTCTTATTAAGTGATTGTAAGACTTATTTGGGTGGTTTCCATTATTGCTCTGGAAGTCTTTTGAACTTCAGACAGGTTATTGGAAAGTTACCCCAGTCTAGAGACCATGATGTTACTAGTGATTATTTTGATTTGGTGAGGTCTTGTAAAATGATATGAGAGAATAAAGAACTTGTTGTTCTTATTCAAGTCCATATCGGTACTTAAGATGTATTTCGAGGACGAAATTATCTTAAATGAGGGAGAATGTAATAGCCCGGTTCCATTTTACAAGATTAAATGATTTTAAACATGTTAGAAAATGACATATAATTTTAAAAGTGTCAAAACATGTTTAAGGAGTCCTTATTTGGTTAAAATAAGTGAAAAATCAGATCCGGAACGTCCGAAATGGTAGGGTAGGTCCCGGTGGTCCAAAAATGAGTTCAGAAGGACCAAAACAGTTCGGAGCTTACGGACCAGTTCGGGCCCTCCGAACCACTTCGGTCCGTTCGAACCCAGTTCGGGCCGTCCGAACTCAGCAGAGCCCAGGTGTCAAAATGGCTTGGACAAGTGGCAGTTCGGACCATCCGAACCCAGTTCGGACCGTCCGAACTTTGCCTATAAATAGGCCCTCCGAATTTCATAATTTTCACATCAATTCAAGTTTTCTCTCTCGGTTCTTAGGCTTTTCTAGGGGTTTTGGGGTGTTTCAAGCCTTCCTAGGCTTGGTCCTAAGGTTGGCTAGGTGCTACGGGGTTGCGGCGGAGCGGTGCCCAAGTTCTGGGGCAGTCGTCATCAGCGGGCTGATGACGGACGCAGGTATAGCTCTGGCTCCTTATAGTAAATAAGGAGTATGCTATAGTATAGTTAAGGCTTTTAGAATAAAGTGATAATGCATGAATACTTTGCATTGTAGTGTGGACTGTAGGCTTGGACATAGTGCTGGTCTAGCTTGCCAAGTTTATAAGGTATGGAAGTATTATTCGAGATATCTAGATTGAGTATGCATATATTATGTGTTTGCATGGATTATGTGATTGCATGTTTTATATGCCTTTATATATACAGCATGTCACGACTGTATGTTGCATACATGAGCATATTGAGCATGTATCCTTGCGATATCCGGTATTTGGATATTTATCCTGTCAGTAGATGGTTGGACAAAGGGACACGTGTTAGGTCACCAAAATCAGTTGGACATGGATCTCGTGTTAGGTCACTGATATTTGGTTGGACACATGTACTTGTGTTAGGTTACCATCAGGGCGTCTGAGTATGTTGGTCACCTCCTGTTGCGACGGCTCAGCGTGGAACATACCCGGACCCAAGATTGTTCTTGATCAGATATTCTTGACCTCGTGTCTTGGTACACAGTTCACTTGCATACATGCACATATAATACCGTATACTCATACTCTCGTACTGAGCTTATCATGCTCATGTCTCGTACTTTGTTGTATCAGGACACCCTATTCCATGGGGCAGGTCTGCGGCTGGATGAGGCTGGTGGTTCCAGGAGAGCTTAGGCAATTGATGACCAGCAAGGATATCTGTCAAGGCTTTGTCTAGGCTTTTGTTTCTGTTGTTTTTGGGTTAATACATTGGATTCATTCGATTTGGTTGTATCTTTATTTGGGGATTTTATTTATGCTTTTCCGCAATTAATTCTGTTGATTTATTATTTAAGTTAAATGCATGTTTAAGCTTCTGATTAGTAGGTGATCACGGTGCGGGTCACTACAAAAAAAGGATCCCAAAACAAGGGAAAGAAGCGTTCTGCCCCTACAGTTAAGAACAAGTTTAATAAAAAGTCATACAAGAAACCTGCTCAAGGGCCCAAAAGGCCAAATAAATCAGAACAAGTCTGTTTTCACTGCAACAAGCCTAGACATTGGAGGCGTAATTGCACTGAATATCTCGCCAAGAAGCGTTCTGGCCATGGTATGTTTTATATTGAATTTAATATCTCAATGAATTCTTCTTCTTGGTTATTGGATACCGGATGTGGTTCTCATCTATGCAATGATTTGCAGGTGATGACAAGAAGCAAGAAACTTAGAGAAGGTGAGACCTTTCTAAGACTTGGAAATGGAGCAAGGGTTGCTGCCAAGGCCAAAGGAGATATTATTTTAATATTAAACAATGATTTTAAGTTGCTTTTGAGAGATGTTTTGTATGTTCCTAATTTGGTTAAAAACATTATTTCTATTTCTATGCTTGATAGAGATGGTTATTCTTATATTTTTGCAAAATGTGTTTGCAATATATATAAGAATGAATGTTTGATTGGATCTGGTAAATTACAAAACGATCTCTATAACTTAAAATTAAAAGATATTCCATTTAACAATGTCCAAACAGTAAAAACAAACAAAATAAAACAAGATAGTCAAAACCCAGCACATATATGGCACGCTAGACTAGGTCATATTTCTCAAAGAAGGATGCACAAGTTAGTGGGAGAGGGCATGTTCGACATGTCAGATATAAACTCTCTACCTACTTGTGAATCTTGTCTGAAAGGAAAAATGACCAAGACTCCCTTTAATGGGAATGTAGAACGTGCACATGGTCTTTTGGATTTGATCCACACGGACGTATGTGGCCCGCTAAATGTTAGCACTAAATATGGGCAGTCCTATTTCATTACCTTTACTGATGATTTTTTGAGGTATGGGTATGTGTATTTGATGAAATACATGTCTGAAGCATTTGAAAAGTTCAAAGAATTCAGATCTGAAGTAGTGAAATAATTGGGAAAAAGTATTAAAACACTCCGATCTGATCGAGGTGTAGAATACTTGAGTACTGAATTTTTGGACTATCTTAAAGAGAATGGGATTCTCTCACAGTGGACTCCACCAGGTGATAAGTGTATTTTATACACTTAATTTATATATGATTTTAATTGTTAAATATTTTTTTCGAGAAGATTTATGTTGTTTTTTTGTTGTTTTTGTGCTTGAAGAGAATTATTGAATTATTTGGAAAAGAAGAAGAAAATAAAATAAGAGAAAGGAATTTAGAAGAATAAAAGAGAAAATAAAAGAAAAAAAGGAAAGAAACGTACAAACAAGAATTGGAACAGAGATGGGCTTTCACAATTGGGCCTAGAGATTAGCGCTTCAAGAAGTGCTATCGCGCTGTGTGACTGAAGAGTGAAGAGTTTTGACAGAGGCCTATGCGCGCACGCGTGAATTCTGAGAACTTTCTATATTCTTGGGCTTTTGTGTCAACATATAAAAGGGATTTTTTTCTGATCAGACAAGGGAGCCGCCACAATCACACACACATATCAGAGAAAGGTTTTGATCGTGATTTCAGAAGATTTGGGAGCTTTAATTGAAGAACGAAGACGGAGTTCGATAGACCGGACATGGCATCGACGACGGATTTGTTCCTTTATCTTTTATTTATTTAATTCTGAATTCATGTCTAGATTTTTGAATATGATTTGTTTTATTCAGAATTTTATTATGAACTAATTTTTATAATCTAGAGGTCAGATAGAACCTGGTGTAGACGCTTTCATGAATTCTTGATTTTATTGAATTGAATTTCTTCTAGATTAATTGTTTTTTTCTAGAATTGATTGTCTTTTCAATTATCTGATCAATAATTGATTTGTAATATTTATTTGAAATCTGGCACTCGGGAGAGGAGATTTTGAATAAGACCATTAGAAAATACACTGTTATTTATTTATATCGCCCGGGAGAGTGTATAATTTTAACAGAGCTTGTAAAAAGAACATTGTTTCGAATTGATCACTGCAAGTAAATTTTTAATAGGGATATTGGAATTGAATTGTAGTTGATATATTTTATTCGGCACTCGGGAGAGGGAATAATACACTTAAGTGTTCTTGGCTATTAATTCCTTGAAATTCATGAAGATTAATTAATTAGGATTGATTGTTGTTGAAACCATGTGAAATCTAAACCTCTAGACCAATTTTCTCTGATTGATTATATCTGCAAGTTGTGTGCGTGCTATCAAAAACATCATGATTATTTTTATTTATTGCAAATTTCTCAAATATTGATTTTCTAGATAAAGTTTAGACTATTTTTTAATTACAAACACTAAATATTTTCATTTTATTCCCTGTGGGATCGATATCTGATTTTATCACTATATTATAACTTAACACTCGTACGCTTGCGAGGAATTTTCACAACAAGTTTTTGGCGCCATTGCCGGGGAGTAATTTTTGATTATTTTTTTTAGTCTTGTTACCAATTAGTCTAGATTTTAATTTAGAGTTTTTTTTTATTTTATTTTAAGTTACTAATTGATTTCTTCTTATTTTTAATTGCAGTTTATGCGACGATCTCAAAGTGCGAATTCTCTACTTTTTGATCTGGAGATCGAACGAACTGCACGTGCTTTAAGAAGAGCTAGAAGAGAAGAAATTGAGAGAATGGCTGAACAAAAAGCACAACAAGCTCCCCTGGTGCCAATTGGAGATCACTTCAGGCCAGTAATCCAGGATCACTATTCTAGAATAGCTCGTGGAACTATCAACGCAAACAATTTTGAGCTGAAGCCGGCCTTGATCAATATGGTTCAACAGAACCAATTTAATGGGAGCACCACTGCTGATCCTCACCTACACCTACGTACTTTCTTGGAGATAACCGTTACGTTAAAAATTAATGGTGTATCTGAGGATATTATTCGTTTACCCTTGTTTCCTTTTTCTCTCAGGGATCAAGCAAGTAGTTGGTTGCAATCACTGTCGTTTGGAAGCATCACTATTTGGGAGGGGATGACAGAAAAATTTCTTGCCAAATATTTTCCACCTGCCAAGTTCACCCAGTTGAAGATAGAGATCATCACCTTCCGGCAGATGGACACTGAACAGCTATACAAGGCAAGGTAAAGGTACAAAGAATTACTTAGATGTTGTCCTAACCACAATTTTGCAGATTGGGAACAGATCGAGTGGTTTTACAACGAACTGAATGCGCCTACGAGGATGAATGTGGATTCTGCGGCTGGAGGTACCATTTTTGCTAAGGACCATGTGCAGGCCTATGATATGCTGGAGCAGATGACGGTCAATAGTTTCCAATGGCCATTTGAGCGTATGGGAGTCAAGAAGCCAGCTGGAGTGTATGCCGTGGATCCCATCACATCAATCACCGCTCAATTATCTGCACTGACTACACAGGTAGCTTCTTTGAATAAAATTCATGTTGCAGATTCAACTGGAGTTGAAGGATCATATACCCCAGAAGAAGTGAATTATATCAATCCTAATGGCTACCGAGGTTATGGAGCTTACAGAGGTAATCCTGTTCCTAATACTTATCACCCTAGTATGCGTAATCATTAAAATTTTTCTTATGATAACAATAACAATGTGTTGAATCCTCCACCGGGATACAACACAATTAAGGGTGAGGGTAAGCCATCTTTGGAGGACGTTTTTAGTAACTTTGTGCAGGAATCAGGTAAGAGGATGGCAAGAACTGAGTCTCGCCTTGATAGCTTGGAGACGCACATGGCCTGAAAGAGTGGGTGCCCGGATAGCCAACTTGTGGCTAAGGGCTTTGATGACTCTTTATGTAAACAATCTTTTGTTTAAATATAATTTACACTTTTATAATGGCATTGACTTTATCTTTCTTCATAATGTTATATTATGATATACTATTGTTGTTTTGATAAAGACCTTGAATATACTATAATGTATGTAAGATGTGGTAGCACATGGGGATGGCTATCATGAAACACATCTTATAGTTACTGTATATTCTAAACAGTTCCTAGTCAATTGAGCCGTCCGCAAATAAGGATAAGGATCGCTCGAGATTGAGACTAGCATTTGCGATGCCGAGTACCACATTTCATTGGTATGAAACATAGAGATGTTCAAAGCATGCAAATGGATATTCATATGATTAATGATCGAACTACCATATTCGGACTTTCCAAGTGGTTATCACTTATCGAGTGGATAAAGTCCGCAGTTTTGGTTGTACACCATTAGTCCGTATTACTTGAAACATCATTGAGACTCTATATGCTAGTACTGTACTTTGACTCGTTTACCGACTCTATTGGGGTCATCAGGTGTCGGGATTGGGTACAGTTATGACACATATAGGAGTCGATGCTTTGTTGTCAAGGATTCACCACATACTTGCGAGTGTGGATATCCTATGCGATCTGAGGAGATATTAGTGGGACGAATCTCTGGCCAGAGTACATGATGTGTTTTAGGTTAATGGGTTTTCCTAGTAACACATGCGATGTCACTATTTGATCTCCAAGATGTTATGCATAGTTATCGAATCTCGAACGACTCTCGATGCACCAATGGTTGTTGATTCGATCGGGATATATGGATGAAGGGACCGTACTGTACGCTAACCAAAATCTACTGGTTCTTGCAGGCACTATCAGTAATACCTAGGGAATCATGGGGCGATGTTGCTAGGCGCTCTTAACATGATTCGATGGGTAAGTCAGAAATTGTTGTTCCGAGTCACAAGGAGTTGTGAGCCCACGGCTAGCTGTATTCCTGAACCATTGAGGGTTACACAAGTAATGGATTACTAAAACCCCGTAGAGATAGTTAAATTTAAAGAGTTAAATTTAATGAAAGAGAAGTTGGACTTCTTAACTAAAGGGAGTGAGATTTCCTAAAATGACATAGGGATGGACTGTAGTGACCCTTACCCGGATCACCTACTAAACAGAACTTAGGCATGCAATTAACTTAATTAAACAGATATCAGAATAAAACTGTGGAAACCATAAACATTATACAATCCCAAGTAAAGGAATCTGTAATTTATCCAATAATATACAACCAAATCGAATAGCTGTATAAACCCAAACAACAGTAATAAAACCTAGACAAAGCTTCAGCTGGCCAACCACTGACTAGCCCCTCCTGGATCCACCCTCCTCGTCCAATCACAAACCTGCCCCATGGAATAGGGTGTCCAGAAAATACAGAGTACAAGACGTGAGCATAAAACGCTCAGTGCGAGAGTATGAGTATACATGCATGCAAAGTGAACTCCCTATAGACTCGAGGTCAAGGATCAGATAACAGAGACAGACCGGGCCCTGGTATGTAGCACGCTGTGCCGTCGCTTCAGGAGGTGGCTCCCATACCGAGATAACCGTGGATACGCCGGACCCAAATCGATGGAAGTCCATCCACTAATAGGATAGGGTACAACCCTACTACAGACATCTCGAAGGAGATACAGCAAGATGCAAATGAATGCAGCATAATATCATGGCATATAAATCATGCAGTCATGCATACTCAGTCAGGATATCTCAAATAGTACTTTCGTACCTCAAAACAGTGAAAGCTCTACCAACTCTAGGTCCACGCCTATAGTCTGCTCTACACTGCCAAATGATACTACTATCATTAAAGTGCTCTAAAAGCCTTAACTAAGCTATTGCATACTCCTAAATATTTATAGGGAGCAAAGCTATACCTTCGTCCGTCATTAGCCCTTTGATGTCGATGCCTCCAGAACTTGGGCACGACTCCGCTACGACTACCGAACGCCTCTCCGACCTCCGGACCAAGCCTAAGAAGACTAGAACAGCTCCAAAAGGACTAGAAAGGAAAGGAGAACTCGGAATTGGCAAATTAAAGTGAAGTCTCGGCCTTCTATTTATAGACAACGATCGGAACTTCCGATCCTTGATCGGAACGTCCGAACCTCGATCGGAACGTCCGATCCTGCCATCGGAGCTTCCGAAGATCCTGATCTGCCACGTGTCAAAATATCACTTGTTGACTCCGGATAGGGGTGATCGGAGCTTCCGATCCAACCACACGTCATGCCTGACGTAATAACATCGGTGCCTCCGATCGCTCATCGGAGCTTCCGATCCTGTTCGAAGCTTCCGATCGTGCCTTCGGAGCTTCCGATCCGTCCGATACCTAATTCAATTAATTAGCATTAATCCTTTAATTACTCAATTAGGGCACGTGCTACTACATTCTCCCCCACTTAAGATATTTCGTCCTCGAAATCAGATCTTAAGTACCGAATGCAAATACAGAAATCAGAAACATTCTTTATTCAAATCAAACGTTTACAGAGTTTGCAACTGAATACAACTTAAAGAATGAAATCAAAACAACTCAGGATGGTCTTTACGCATCCTGTCCTCAAGCTCCCAAGTATCTTTTTAAGTGCCTCGGCGCTGCCACTGAACTAAAACCAAAGGAATGACTTTGTTCCATAAAACCTTATCCTTATAATCCAGGATACGAAGAGGTTTCTCAACATAAGTCAAATCCTTGTCTACCTGAACCTCAAACCGCTGCAGAATATGAGATTCATCCGCCACATACCGTCGCAACAGAGATACGTTGAACACGTCGTGAATTCTGGATAGATGCGGTGGCAATGCTAGTCGATAAGCCAAATCGCCAATACTCTCCAAGATCTCAAACGGACCGATAAATCTGGGAGACAACTTGCCCTTAAGGCCAAATCTGAGAATCTTGCGGAAAGGTGACACTCTCAGAAACACTTTCTCCCCGACCTCGAACTGCAAAGGCCTACGCTTGATATTAGCATAACTGGCCTGACGATCCTGTGCAGTCTTAATCCGTTTCTTGATCTGATCAACAATGTCTATCGCCTGCTGGATAAACTCCAGTCCTTCAGCCTGTCTCTCCCCTACTTCTTCTCAGAAGAGTGGAGTACGACAACGTCGCCCATACAACGCCTCAAAAGGTGCCATCCCAATACTAGTATGATAGTTGTTGTTGTAAGCGAACTCGATCAACGGCAAATGATCCTGCCAGGCTGAACCAAAATCCATGACGCACGCTCTAAGCATATCCTCTAACGTACGGATAGTGCGCTCTGACTGACCATCAGTCTCCGGATGATAGGCTGTACTCAAACTGAGAGTAGTACCCATCGCACGCTGAACACTCCCCCAGAACCTAGAAGTAAACCTGGGGTCCCGATCGCTGACAATGCTCACAGGCACTCCATGAAGTCGAACGATCTCCTTAATGTACATCCGTGCCATGCGATCCACAGAGTACTCTCGGCTATAGGCAATGAAATGCGCTGACTTGGTGAGTCGGTCCACCACAACCCAGATAGCATCACAGTTCCTCGGGGATACCGGCAAATGGGTCACAAAGTCCATTGTGATAAACTCCCATTTCCATTCAGGAATAGGCAGACTGTGAAGCAATCCTCCAGGTCGTCGGTGCTCTGCCTTGACCTGTTGACACACCAAACATCTCGAAACAAACTGATAAACACTGCGTTTCATTCCCTTCCACCAGAAACGAGTACGTAGGTCCTTGTACATCTTGTTGCTCCCAGGATGAATACTCAACTTAGTGCGATGTGCCTGAGATAAAATCTCCTCTCGCAACTCTTCACCCTGTGGAATCACAAGCCTACCAGACAAACACAGAAAGCCATCTGACTGATAATGAAATCCAGACGAGCTACCCTCGTTAGCTAGACGAGCTAAACGCTGGGTCTTCGAATCAGACATCTGAGCATCTCGGATCCGCGAGTACAAGGCTGGCTCAGATAATATCGCAAACATCTGGATACTCTGCATACCTTTCTTATGCTTGAAGGTATAACCTGAAGTACAACAGTCACTGATCGCACTAGACATCGAACAAGTCTGAAGTGCGGATAATCGCACCTTGTGACTCAAAGCATCAGCGGTGAGATTAGCAGCTCCCGGATAGTACTTAATCTCGCAATCATAGTCCTTAAGCAAGTCCATCCAACGTCTCTGCCTCATGTTCAACTCCGCCTGAGTGAACAAATACTTGAGACTCTTATGGTCGGTGAAGATCTCAAATTTCTCGCCATACAGATATTGAAGCCAGATCTTCAAAGCGAACACAATGGCTGCTAACTCCAAATCATGGACTGGGTAGTTGTCCTCGTGAATCTTCAGCTGTCTAGAAGCGTATGCGATCACATGCCCATTCTGAGTTTGGACACAACCTAACCCCTGAAGAGAAGCATCCGTGTAAACTACATACCCTCCAGATCCTGACGGTAATGCTAACACCGGCGCAAAAGTCAACCGCCGTCGAAGCTCACGGAAATTCTCCTCACACTCGGAGGACCACTCAAAATCCACACCCTTGCGGGTAAGTTGCGTCAACGGTCGAGCTAACTGAGAGAAGTTCAGAATGAAGCGACGATAATACCCTGCTAGACCCAAAAAACTACGGATCTCAGCAACCGTCGTCGGACGCGACCAATTAAGTACCGCTTCAATCTTGCTTGGATCAACAGAAATCCCTTCCCTGGATATGATATGGCCAAGAAAGACCACTCTATCCATCCAGAACTTACACTTGCTCAGCTTGGCGTATAACTGCTCATCTCGAAGAGTCTGTAGAACCAACCGCAAGTGAGAAACATGCTCTTCCGTATTACGTGAATACACCAAGATGTCGTCAATGAAGACCACGAAAAACTTGTCCAAATACTCCCTGAAGACACGGTTCATCAGATCCATGAATATAGCCGGCGCATTAGTCAAACCAAATGGCATCACTAGGAAATCGTAATGCCCATAGCGAGTACGAAAAGCAGTCTTGGCTACGTCCTGATCACGGACTCTCAACTGATGATACCCAGATCTCAAGTCAATCTTGGAGTAAATTGATGTGCCCTGCAGCTGGTCAAACAAGTCATCAACACGAGGCAACAGATACTTGTTCTTCACAGTGACTCGATTCAGCTGCCGATAGTCAATGCACAGCCGCATCGACCCATCCTTCTTCTTCACGAAGAGAACAGGAGCTCCCCAAGGAGATACACTAGGACGAATATACCCCTTGTCCAAAAGATCCTGTAGCTGATTCTTTAACTCACGCAACTCTGACGGAGCCAGACAATACGGTGTTCTAGAAATAGGCGAAGTACCCGGCATCAACTCTATGCCAAACTCAACTTCCCTAGCAGGAGGAAAACCCGGAATCTCATCAGGAAATACATCTGGAAATTCATCCACAACAGGAATGCTCTCTATCCCAATACTCTCAGCGGACAAATCAACTGCATAGATAAGGAAGCCTTCCCCGCCAGACTCTAGAGCTCGACAGGCTCTCAAAGCGGATACCAAAGGCATCGGGGGTCGCGCTCCCTCACCATAGAAAAATCAACTCTCACTCCCATCCGGATGAAAGCGTACTAATCTCTGATAGCAGTCCACTGAAGCTCGATAGGTAGTCAGCACATCTATTCCCAGAATGCAATCAAAGTCGTCCATCGCCAGGACCATGAGATTCGCCAACAGAACGTTCCCTTCGAACTCTAAAGGGCAACCCATCACTAGACGCTTAGCCAAAGCAGATTGGCCCATCGGAGTAGAAACAGATATCACTACGTCTAGTGCAATGCATGGTAACTTATGCCTCTTAACAAAACGTGCAGAAATGAAGGAATGAGATGCACCAGTGTCAATAAGTACAAGAGAAGGTATACCATAAAGCATAAATGTACCTGCGATGACTTTCTCATTCTCCTCCACAGCCTGATCATGTCTCAGGGCAAAAACCTGGCCAGAAGCTCGTGGCCTCATATGAGAACTCCCAGCAGACTGTCCCTGCGACCTCTGCTGAATGGTAGCCTGAGAACCCGATCTTGTACCAGAACCAGAACCACCTCCCCCAGACATTGGACAATCTCTCCGGATATGACCAGTCTCTCCACAACGGAAACAAGCTCCAGAAGCTCTACGGCACTGGTCGGATGGATGGTTCTTCCCACAGTGATCACACTTGTCCTTCTTACCATAACGGACAATACCTCCAGAACCAGAGGAAGAAGAAGATCCAGACTTCTTGAAAGTTTGGGCACGGGGACCCAAAGAACTAGCAGGCCTCGACTGAGGGAAAGACCTGTTCCGCCGAATGCTGTCCTCTGCCTGATGACAAAGGCTCACCAAACCCTCGTAGGACATGTCGTCACCAACCGCCACACGGTCATGGATCTCAGGGTTAAGGCCCTGAAGGAACAGATTATACTTCATCTCTGAGCTATCAGCAATCTCGGGGCAATAGGATAGCAGATCAAAGAACCTCTGCTGATACTCATCGATAGACATGGCTCCCTGTCGCAGACTCAGTAGCTCGCCTGCCTTCGACTGACGGAGTGCCGGAGGAAAATACCGCTTTTGGAAAGCTGTGCGGAACTCGGCCCAGGTGGCCACTCCTCTCGCCGCAACAAAAGGTGCAGAAGTAAACCTCCACCACCTGCGCACACGCCCATCTAGAAGATAGCCAAGGGTCTCCACCTTCTGCTCCTCGGTGCATTGGAAAGTCTGAAAAGTCGTCTCCATGCGGTCTAACCAGTTCTCCGCATCCTCCGGAGACTCACCTCCAACTAAGGGCTTAGGACCCATAGCTAAGAATCGACGCACAGTGAAACGCTCGTCGTCATGGTGACGATGACGCCGTTCTCGAAGAGGCTCCCGGTCGGCATCACCCCAACGCCCACCAACACTGCCATGAGAACTCTGGTCATCATAATTTGACATCTACAAAAATACCTCAAGATGAGACTAAATCCCAAGAATTCTTTTGCATGCTCTGATACCATAAATGTAGTGACCCTTACCCGGATCACCTACTAAACAGAACTTAGGCATGCAATTAACTTAATTAAACAGATATCAGAATAAAACTGTGGAAACCATAAACATTATACAATCCCAAGTAAAGGAATCTGTAATTTATCCAATAATATACAACCAAATCGAATAGCTGTATAAACCCAAACAACAGTAATAAAACCTAGACGAAGCTTCAGCTGGCCAACCACTGACTAGCCCCTCCTGGATCCACCCTCCTCGTCCAATCGCAAACCTGCCCCATGGAATAGGGTGTCCAGAAAATACAGAGTACGAGACGGGAGCATAAAACGCTCAGTGCGAGAGTATGAGTATACATGCATGCAAAGTGAACTCCCTATAGACTCGAGGTCAAGGATCAGATAACAGAGACAGACCGGGCCCTGGTATGTAGCACGCTGTGCCGTCGCTTCAGGAGGTGGCTCCCATACCGAGATAACCGTGGATACGCCGGACCAAAATCGATGGAAGTCCATCCACTAATAGGATAGGGTACAACCCTACTACAGACATCTCGAAGGAGATACAGCAAGATGCAAATGAATGCAGCATAATATCATGGCATATAAATCATGCAGTCATGCATACTCAGTCAGGATATCTTGAATAGTACTTTCGTACCTCAAACAGTGAAAGCTCTACCAACTCTAGGTCCACGCCTATAGTCTGCTCTACACTGCCAAATAATACTACTATCATTAAAGTGCTCTAAAAGCCTTAACTAAGCTATTGCATACTCCTAAATATTTATAGGGAGCAAAGCTATACCTTCGTCCGTCGTTAGCCCTTTGATGTCGATGCCTCCAGAACTTGGGCACGACTCCGCTACGACTACCGAACGCCTCTCCGACCTCCGGACCAAGCCTAAGAAGACTAGAACAGCTCCAAAAGGACTAGAAAGGAAAGGAGAACTCGGAATTGGCAAATGAATGTGAAGTCTCGGCCTTCTATTTATAGACAACGATCGGAACGTCCGAACCTCGATCGGAACGTCCGAACCTCGATCGGAACGTCCGATCCTGCCATCGGAGCTTCCGAAGATCCTGATCTGCCACGTGTCAAAATATCACTTGTTGACTCCGGATAGGGGTGATCGGAGCTTCCGATCCTGATCGGAGCTTCCGATCCAACCACACGTCATGCCTGACGTAATAACATCGGTGCCTCCGATCGCTCATCGGAGCTTCCAATCCTGTTCGGAGCTTCCGATCGTGCCTTCGGAGCTTCCGATCCGTCCGATACCTAATTCAATTAATTAACATTAATCCTTTAATTACTCAATTAGGGCACGGGCTACTACATGGACATTTTTGGAAATCACTGAATTCGGATTCAGAAAAATTATCTTGACTCTAAAAGATGCAGAAATGGTTTCTGTGCACTTTGGTGAAATTATTTTATCAATCGGAGTCACGATAAATTTTATATTAATTTCTATAACAACAAGCTTGGCTTGTTGGGCTTAAGTTATGGATTGTGGACTTTAAAGAGTTGGAGTCCTGATACAATTATAACTTCATCTAGTCTAGAAATTATCTATAAATATATGTGCAGTTTCAAAAATTACATGCAATTCATTCATCAAATTTTCGAAAACACACATATTATTTTCTAAGGGTTTTTCGAAAATCTTTGTCCCTTTTCGGAGAAAATTCAGTCTTATGATTTTTGTGAAAAATTACAATTCTGAATTAACAGATCATATCTGTTTATTCTCTACGCAAACTTCTGATTGATTTCTAGTGCAGTCAATCAGAGGGTTTCTGTTTTTCATTCGTGGACCTAATTCCGGAGAAAGATCGTGACACCATCAGTTCCCGGGATTTACAAGAAGAGCAGATTAAATTCTTTTGGTGTCCATAATCTCGCTTTGAGATTTTAAGGTAAAATATTTAATTGTGATTATTTATTTTACTTACACAAATTTAATCGTAAAAGTTTTGACACCCAGATATGGAATCGTTCAATATTAATAAAATAAATTTTTAAACTTCCGCTGCACCGGGTATCAATTCTAATTGATCTGAACACAGTTTTTTCAACAGTGGTATCAGAGACAGGTTGCTCAGATCAACGATTAAATTAATCGATTGTACAAAATTTTTAAGCCCCGGTTTTTGAATCAAAACAAATTTTTTAAAAAAACAAAATTTTGACGGGCAAAACACTGGCAGCGATCGGATCGCTGCCCAGCCCGAGCCCCGGTCAGGGCACGGGCTGCCCGGGATTGTCCCGGGCAGCCCGGAAAATTAAAATTTTATTTTTTAAAAAATTTTGAATTTTTGAAATTCTAGTGTTTGATCCGATCAAAAATTGTTTTTGATTAGATCACGAAGCATCGGATCGAATTGTTCGAGTCCGAAAATTTTAAAATTGATTTTTGGATAAATTTGAATTTTTGGAAAATTTATAAATTTTATCCGTTAAATTAGATTTTATAAAATTAATTATTTTGGTACAATTGATGATAAGATATGATCTTATGGATGGATAAGATAAAATATGATTTTATCTTTTAATTATGATGCCTTTGCATGTTTATCCAATTATGTAATTATTGAATTAATTAATGGATAAAGGATGATCGATTGCCATGACCAATGTTTTAGGTGTATGTTAAGAGATTTACATTTGTCTTATTGTTGTTGGTGTTTATTAATGAGCTTGGTTTATAGCCCAATATGATTGTCATATGTAATAAAAGTGGGCTTGGTTTATGGCCCGTTCCCACCCCTAAAAATGTATCCCATATTTGTCATCGAAATTTATTGTAAATTTATTAGACTTAGTGGGAGACAAAGATTTGAAGAAATGGTGGGCCCAGCAGACAATGAAGACCGAAAAAATGTAAATTGGAAGCACAATGTAATAGGATTGCATTGCATACTTGCATATCACCTAGGATTGGACTTAGACTCGTGATTGGCAACCACGGGTCGATTAGTTAATGGGATCGATCATCCTTAAATAATATATGATATTATTGATGTATGCATGTTTAGACTAAATTGTATGAATCCCGCAAGCATACATAAATTGCATGATGAGACAAATTTTCAAAATTAAAAATCCCTCATTTTAAATATGATTTAAAATTGATATCAAGATTAATAAAAGGGAATTTAAATATTGTTTAAATATTCCTACCTTCCATCAATGATCAATGTATGAGATGCTACCCACGGATACGGTCCGGCTCATATTATTGGGGGGGCCCGTTCGTCGAAAAGCTGTACATTGGATCGACACATGTTGTAAGTTGGGTGGAACTCCCATGGGATTGGCTCATATTATTGGGGGATCCACATGGCGACCGTCCATCACAACTTAATATTGATTGGTTATCTTGACGTGTCACAATAAACGGCGTCATATTATTGGGCCCTTATTGGACATGAGGTAAAAATATGGGGGTTACTTTGGAAGTAATTTGGCTCTACCTTTTGAAAATTATGGTTGGCTGATATTATTCGGGATCATGATTTGTCAATTGGACTCCATGTTCTCACTAAGGAAAATAGTTTTCCGTTTTCACTAAAGGGTAGTGAAATCGTTAAAATAGTGGAAGTGTAATTCATAAAAAGAAATTTGACATATTTTATGTCTTAGTAAATTAATTAAACAAATCATTGATTATTGTCTGTTTCCTTTTCAGTATACTATTACAATGACTTCTCGCAATCCACTGTTTTCAATTCTCGAACAAAACAAATTGACTGGCGCAAACTATACGGAATGGTTCCGTAAGTTGAAAATTATTCTTACTTCGGAAAAATCTTTCTACGTGTTAGAGAAGCCACCTCCGAAGGAAGCCCCGGCTAATACAAGTCCGGAAGAGTTGGCCAAACTTGATTTATGGTGGGACCATGATATCAAGGCCAAATGCTACATGCAGGCTTCGATGTCTGATGAGCTTCAAAGGAGATTCGAGGATACCGTGAATGCTGCTGACATTCACAAGAACCTCAAGGAACTCTTTGGAGCTCAGTCAAGATCAGAGAGGTATGCCACCGTCAAAGAGCTCATGACGAGCCGCATGCGAGATGGGACTTCGGTCCGTGAGCATGGGGTGCACATGATTGGGCTCATTGAAAAGTTGGTAACACTCGACTTGACTTTGGAGCATGAACTTAGCGCAGACTTGTTGCTTCTATCACTTCCTTCATCGTTTGATGGTTTTGTGATGAACTTCAATATGAACAAGATATAGGCCACCCTTGAAGAGATGGTCAATATGCTTGTCACATATGAAGCCACACTAAAGAAGGATAAACCGGTACTCTTGGTTGGCTCCTCTTCTAACTCTAAGAAAGGACCAAGTGGAAAGGGTAAGAAACGTTCTGCCCCGCCCAAGAAGATTGTACCAAATAAAAAGGGAAAGGTCAAGGCTTCAATTGGAATAAAAGATGAAAACGTTTGCCATTACTGCAAGAAACCCGGTCATTGGAAACGTAACTGAAAGGAATACCTCGAACAGTTGCGAACTGCAAAGGTTATGTTTTACATTGAAATGAATGTTTCGCTTAATACTTCTTCTTGGGTATTGGATACCGGATGTGGATCTCACATTTGCAATGATTTGCAGGTGATGACAAGAAGTCGTAAGCTAAGGATGGGTGAGACCCAGCTAAGGCTCGAGAATGGTTCTAGAGTCGAAGCCAAAGCTATAGGAGACATTTATTTAGTTTTGCAGAACAATTTTAAGTTATTTTTGAGAGATGTTTTATATGTTCCGGATTTGGTCAAAAACATTATATCTATTTCTATGCTTGATAGAGATGGTTTTTCTTGCAATTTTGTGAATGAGATTTGCAATATTTACAAGAATGAATGTTTGATTGGAAATGGACAACTTGAAAACGATCTATATAGCTTAAAATTAAAAGACGTTCCAATTAATTATGTTGATAAACCGGTAACAACAATTAAAAGGAAGGACGATAGTCAAAATCCGGCAAACCTTTGGCATGCTAGGCTAGGTCATATTTCCTCAAGGAGGATGAACAAGCTAGTGGGAGAGGGCATGTTTGATATGTCTGATATTAACTCTCTACCTACTTGTGAGTCCTGCCTAAAGGGAAAAATGACTAAATCTCCTTTCAAAGAGAAACCTGAGCGTAGTCAAAATCTGTTGGATTTGATCCATACAGATGTTTGCGGTCCATTTAGGATTGATACTAAATGTGGCAACACCTACTTCATTACCTTTACTGGTGATCATTCTAGGTATGGGTATTTATATTTAATGAAATATAAGTCTGAAGCATTTGAAAAGTTCAAAGAATTCAAGGCTGAAGTAGAAAACAAACTAGGTAAAAGTATTAAGGCACTTCGATCGGATCGAGGTGGAGAATACTTAAGTACCGAGTTTTTGGACTATCTAAAAGAGAATGGGATTCTCTCTCAGTGGACTCCTCCTATGACACCTCAGCTTAATGGTGTTTCGGAGCGTTGCAATCGAACTTTGTTGGACATGGTTCGATCCATGATGAGCTTCACTGAGCTCCCACCTTCTTTTTGGGGCTACGCGCTTGAAACAGCGGTATTGTTGTTAAACAACGTCCACACTAAAGCAGTAAATAAAACACCATACGAGTTATGGAATGGCAAAGCTCCTAAGTATTCGTACTTGAGGATTTGGGGATGTCCTGCTTACGTGAAGCAGACAGTGGGAGATAAATTGGATAGTCGATCCACTTTATGTTATTTTGTAGGGTATCCGAAGAATTCAATCGGATATTATTTCTATCATCCTGCTGAAACAAAAGTGTTTGTTTCAAGGAATGCCACCTTCTTGGAGAAGGAGTTCTTATTGGATAAGAAAGGCATGATGATGGAACTTGAAGAAATTCGAGAAGAACCCGAGATACAAAATAGCGATCCTACACCTCAAGAATCATCACAAGACACGCCTATTACTAGGAGATCTGAGAGGACTTCTAGGCCTCCTATTAGATATGGTCTTCTTCTTGAAGAGGATCAAAGTGAACCCGTCATTGGATGTGATCCAAGAACCTTAAAGGAAGCAATTTCTGATGCGGATTCGAATTTATGGCTTGAAGCTATGCAATCGGAAATAGACTCGATGCATTCTAACCAAGTTTGGTCTTTAGTAGATCCTCCCGATGGAATTGTTCCAATTGGGTGCAAATGGATCTACAAGAGAAAGCTTGGGCCTGATGGAAAGGTATTGACCTACAAGGCACGATTGGTGGCAAAAGGTTATACTCAAATACAAGGAGTTGACTATGATGAAACCTTTTCACCAGTCGCAATGTTCAAGTCCATAAGAATCCTTATTGCCATAGCAGCATGGTATGACTATGAGATATGGCAAATGGATGTAAAGACTGCATTTCTTAATGGAAACATTAAGGAAGAGATCTATATGACGCAGCCTGAAGGATACACATCCATGGGAAGCGAGCATAAGGTATGCAAGCTTCAGAGATCAATCTATGGTCTCAAACAAGCATCAAGAAGTTGGAACCAGAAATTTGATGAAACAATAAAGGATTTTGATTTCATCAAGAACCCGGAGGAACCATTCGTGTACAAGAAAGTAGTTAAGAATGCGGTAACATTCTTAGTACTTTATGTTGATGACATCCTACTCATGGGGAATGATGTAGGGATGTTGCAGTCAACAAAGATATTGTTATCAGGTAGATTCTCGATGAAGGATTTAGGTGAGGCATCCTATATTCTAGGAATTCAGATCTATAGAGATATATCTAAAAGAATGATAGGACTCACTCAATCAACCTACATCGACACCATATTGAAAAGGTTTTCTATGGATGAGTCCAAGAGAGGACATCTACCTATGTGTCATGGAGTTTCTCTATCCAAGTCTATGTGTCCCAAGACTGATGAAGAGATAGAGAAGATGACACACATACCATATGCGTCAGCCATTGGTAGTATCATGTATGGGATGATATCTACCAGACCGGATGTGGCCTATGCTCTGAGCGTCACGAGCAGATGCCAAGCCAATCCCGGTCAAATGCATTGGAAAGCCGTGAAGGATATTCTTAAGTACTTGCGAAGGACTAAGAATTTATTCATGGTTTATGGAGGGAGAGAATTGAAGTTGGAAGGCTATACCGACTCTAGCTTCCAATGTGACGTGGATGACTCGAAATCAACCTCTAGATTTGTATTCGTGCTCAATGGCGGTGCTGTCTCTTGGAAGAGTTCCAAGCAAGACACCACAAAGGATTCCACCACTGAGGCAGAATACATTGCAGCATCAGCTGCTGCTAAAGAGGCGGTTTGGATAAGGAAATTCATCCAAGAGTTGGGTGTAATTCCTGAAGCAGTTGGTCCAGTCCCGGTGTACTGTGACAACACGGGTGCCGTTGCTCAGGCAAAGGAACCAAGGTCTCATCAGAAGTCCAAACACGTACTGAGGAAATACCACATCATCCGGGAGATCGTGGAAAGAGGAGACATCACTGTCGAGAGAGTGGCCTCTACAGACAATATCGCTAATCCGCTTACTAAGCCCTTGCCAGGACCATTGTTTGAAAAACATCACGAAGCAATGGGATTATGTAGTATGACTAGTTGGCTTTAGGGCAAGTGGGAGATTGAAAGAGTGGGTGCCCGGATAGCCAACTTGTGGCTAAGGGCTTTGATGACTCTTTATGTAAACAATCTGTTGTTTAAATATAATTTACACTTTTATAATGGCATTGACTTTATCTTTCTTCATAATGTTATATTATGATATACTATTGTTGTTTTGATAAAGACCTTGAATATACTATAGTGTATGTAAGATGTGGTAGCACATGGGGATGGCTATCATGAAACACATCTTATAGTCACTGTATATTCTAAACAGTTCCTAGTCAATTGAGCCGTCCGCAAATAAGGATAAGGATCGCTCTAAATTGAGACTAGTATTTGCGATGCCGAGTACCACGTTTCATTGGTATGGAACATAGAGATGTTCAAAGCATGCAAATGGATATTCATATGATGAATGATCGAACTATCCTATTCGGACTTTCCAAGTGGTTATCACTTATCGAGTGGATAAATTCCGCGGTTTTGGTTGTACACCATTAGTCCTTATTACTTGAAACATCATTGAGACTCTATATGCTAGTACTGTACTTTGACTCGTTTACCGACTCTATTGGGGTCATCAGGTGTCGGGATTGGGTACAGTTACGACACATATAGGAGTCGATGCTTTGTTGTCAAGGATTCACCACATACTTGCGAGTGTGGATATCCTATGCGATCTGAGGAGATATTAGTGTGACGAATCTCTGGCCAGAGTACATGATCTGTTTTAGGTTAATGGGTTTTCCTAGTAACACATGCGATGTCACTATTTGATCTCCAAGATGTTATGCATAGTTATCGAATCTCGAACGACTCTCGATGCACCAATGGTTGTTGATTCGATCGGGATATATGGATGAAGGGACCGTACTGTACGCTAACCAAAAACTACTGGTTCTTGAAGGCACTATCAGTAATACCTAGGGAATCATGGGGCGATGTTGCTAGGAGCTCTTACCATGATTCGATGGGTAAGTCGGAAATTGTTGTTCCGAGTCACAAGGAGTTGTGAGCCCACAGCTAGCTGTATTCCTGAACCATTGAGGGTTACACAGGTAATGGATTACTAAAACCCCGTAGAGATAGTTAAATTTAAAGAGTTAAATTTAATGAAAGAGAAGTTAGACTTCTTAACTAAAGGGAGTGAGATTTTCTAAAATGACATAGGGATGGACATTTTTGGAAATCACTGAATTCGGATTCAGAAAAATTATCTTGACTCTAAAAGATGCAGAAATGGTTTCTGTGCACTTTGGTGAAATCAGTTTATCAATCGGGGTCACGATGAATTTTATATTAATTTCTATAGCAACAGGCTTGGCTTGTTGGGCTTAAGTTATGGATTGTGGGCTTTAAGGAGTTTACAATTATAACTTAATCTAGTATAGAAATTATCTATAAATATATGTGCAGTGTTCGAATATTACATGCCATTCATTCATCAAATTTTCGAAAACACACATATTATTTTCTAAGGGTTTTTCGAAAATCTTTGTCCCTTTTCGGAGAAAATTCAGTCTTGTGATTTTTGTGAAAAATTACAATTCTGAATTAACAGATCATATCTGTTTATTCTCTACGCAAACTTGTGATAGATTTCTAGTGCAGTCAATCAGAGGGTTTATGTTATTCATTCGTGGACCTAATTCCGGAGAAAGATCGTGACGCCATCAGTTCCCGGGATTTACAAGAAGAGCAGATTAAATTCTGTTGGTGTCCATAATCTCGCTTTGAGATTTTAAAGTAAAATATTTAATTGTGATTATTTATTTTACTTACACAAATTTAATCGTAAAAGTTTTGATACCCAGATATGGAATCGTTCCATATTAATAAAATAAATTTTTAAACTTCCGCTGCATCGGGTATCAATTCTAATTGATCTGAACACAGTTTTCCAACATGGCCAACATGGGTGCTGTACTTCAAACCATGGAAACTAGCATAGGGAAGTTGGCGAACGCACTGAAGGATAATAACAGAGGCCAGTTCCCGAGCAACACAGAGGTAAATCCCAAGGAGCAGTGCAATGCTATCATGTTGAGGAGTGAGAAGCAAGTGGAAAGAAAAGAAATTCAGCCAACTGAAGGGACTGAAAAAGCTGTGATTGGAGAGAATGAAATCGAGGAGAAAGAGAAGGAGCCTGAAACTGAGCCGAAACCAATGTACAAGCCTCAACTCCCATACCGCAAAGGTTCAAGAAGAAAGCTTTAGATGAGCAGTTCTCCAAATTCTTGGAGATTTTCAAGAAAATTCACATCAACATTCCCTTTGCTGATGCTTTGGAACAAATGCCAAATTATGCAAAGTTCATCAAGGAGATGATGTCCAAGAAAAAGAGACTGCTAGAGAACGAGGTGGTGAATCTAACTGAAGAGTGCAGGGCGGTGCTACAAAAGAAAATGCCACAAAAGCTGAAAGATCCAGGGAGTTTTACTATCCCTTGTTCTATTGGTGGTTCTCATTTTACTACTGCACTATATGATTTAGGGGCCAGTATTAATTTAATGTCGTTGTCTATTTACAGAGCCTTGAAGTTGGAGAGATAAAATCGACTATGATTTCATTGCAATTAGCGGATAGAAGCATCACATATCCATTGGGTATTGTTGAAGATGTGCTAGTCAAGGTGGATAAATTCATATTCCCAGCGGATTTTGTAATTTTGGATATTGAAGCAGATCATGGTGCTCCGCTGATTTTTGGACGCCCGTTTTTGGCTACTGCTGATGCCAAAATTGATGTCAAGAAGGGGGAATTGCCGATGGGTATGGAGTGCGAACGAGTGATTTTTAAATTCTTCACGAAGACACCTAGCCCACCCATCGAGGAATTGTGCTTGATTGAGCCGGTTGAGAAGCTGGAAGCGCCGAATTTACCAATGAAGAAGGCCACGAAAAAGAGAGCAAAATTTAAAAGACGGTTCGTGGAATTTATTTGGCGAGTGAAATTGAAAGGGAAGACTTAACACCGGTGAAAGTCGGGCTGGCAACTCTAAACCAAGCGCTTTTTGGGAGGCAACCCAAAATTTTTTGTTTTGTTTTGTTTTTTATTTTATTTATTTTATGCTTTTATTTTTATTTTTGTTCTTCAGTTAATTTTGTTTTTTTAAAAATTATTTTGGAAATTTTGGAGGCATGATATTATAAATTTGTTGAATTTTTTCAGGATTTTTGACGTTTGGGCAGAACTTTGTGCGCGCTCGCTTATGACTCTCCTGCGCCTGCCTCACCTCTACGCAAACTTAAGTGTGCAACACATGCGCTATCGCGCTCACCATTTGCGCAGACACATGCACTAATGCGCATCACCTCCAAGCGCCAACACACTCATCAACCGCGCCGCATGAAGAGCTAACGCGCATCACCTTCCGCATCCCCCCTATGCGCTATCACGCGTCTCACCCCACCATTTGCGCCAAACGAAGCGCCATCGCGCTGCAAATCCTCCAGCAGCGCACAATGAGGCGCCATCATGCAGCTTCCTCAGCGCTAGCGCGCTACTCCCAGCCTTTCCATGCGCCATCCAGCTCCCTACAGCACTTCCACATCCAGCTTGCACTTCCCTGCTGATCATTTGGATGTTCATGAGATGCATGCGTCTTAAACATTTTAACCATGGCGTTGTGGCTGCAAAATTATTTTACACGGAGATGATGATGATGGCGCCGAGTCCTGATGCTCGGTGTCGGAGGTATGAGTCCCTTGTTCTTTTTATTGTTTTTAATCATTAGGGACAATGATTACATTAAGTTTGGGGGGGTGAATCATTATTTGATTTTGTTATTTGATTGGTAGTTGAGTAGTTGAATTTTATTATGTGTGCTTCATAGATAAAATTTTTGTTGAGTTTAGTTGTTATTGAAAAGAAGTCGAGAAAGAAATGGATGCATGGCTGATGAAAAAAATATTTTTGTGCTATAACTGAAATTCATGACTGTCTACTTATCTAACAAATATTTTTGAGAAGAATGGAACCAATTGAATGAACAATTTCTTATGTACTCTGTGATTAATACTTGAATCTGAGTTTTGAGACATTCAGACATAGATATGATTGAGGCATTTTTTTGAATTTTTGGGCCTGATTTTTATTGAAAATTTATCCTTAGTTGCCAAGTTGAGCCTACACGTTTATTAGTACATTGAGGTACGGAAAAAATCTGAATTTGTTCTGAAAAATCATCGTTTACGGCTGATGATTATTTTTTCTGCACTGATTAAATTTGTATGAATTAATTGTGGATTGAGACTTGTCTAGAACTAGTTCGAACACTCTTCGAGGCGAAATACGGGCAAAACTGTGATTAGGAATGATTTAGGCGATTTTTCTGAATTCGTTTGAGCCTTTCAAGCTACCTATTAATCTAATTTATCCCTAGTACCTTGTTTGAGCCTTATTGAAAATCGAATGACATGCGTGTAAACATGTGACTAAACCCCCATTCGTCATTATTTCAAGGTCCTACATTGACTACCTGAATAACCTAAACACTAATTCCTACCTTTAAGGGAGTAATTTGAATGTTAAAATTTTATATGCTCCTAGTTATATTTGTGAAAAATGGAATGGTGTGGTGGATGAATTGAAAATATGAAAAGAGGTAGTAGAAAAAAGAGTTGAAAAAGTTGTGAAAAATTTGAAAAATCAACGAAGTGAAAAAGAGTGTGAAATTGTGAATGAAAAGGAGTCGAAATTAAAGCATAAATATGAATTACTCCTTATTTTGAATTCTAATCGTTCGTTTGTAGCCATGAGCCAGGCCTTACATTATAAGCCGATTAAGTCCTATTGACCGAGTCTCAGTTGCCCAATATACTAGTGGAGAAGAGTTGCGAGAATTTAGCCTATGGACTGTTGATTGATGCTTTTAATGATTATGAATTTTGATCGAAACACGTACACACTATTATTCTTTGCATTTACCTATTTGTGAGTGTTTTTTATTTATATTCCTATAATTTGATCCTATGCTACCTTGAAAAGTCCTCATGATCTATGAATGTTTGAATTGAATTTGTACAAGGGTGTTTTGAACGTGAGTTGCGGAGATTGTGAGTTTATGCGGTTATTTTGTTATTGGCTAAAACTTTCAAGTGTTAGTAGGTTGGATGGGATTGGATTTGAAATTTCTTTGAAATCATTGCTAAGACCATTGCTCCATAATATTTCTTTACTATTCTTGTTGGTTGTTGGGTAGTAGTAGTTTTTGGAATATATTTGTTTCGAATAGTTTTACTCGGGACTAGCAAAAGTCAAAGTTTTGGGGTATTTGATAAGTGTATTTTATACACTTAATTTATATATGATTTTAATTGTTAAATATTTGTTTCGAGCAGATTTATGTTGTTTTGTTGTTTTTGTGCTTGAAGAGAATTATTGAGTTATTTGGAAAAGAAGAAGAAAATAAGATAAGAGAAAAGAATTTAGAAGAAAAAGAGAAAATAAAAGAAAAGAAGAAAAGAAACGTACAGACAAGAATTGAAACAGAGATGGGCTTTCACAATTGGGCCTAGAGATTAGCGCTTCCCTTTAGCGCTTCAAGAAGTGCTATCGCGCTGTGTGACTGAAGAGTGAAGTGTTTTGACAGAGGCCTATGCGCGCACGCGTTAATTCTGAGGCGGGCGCGCGTCGCGAGATTTTAGAATTTAGAGCTTTATCAAGAAAGGAAACTTTCTATATTCTTGGGCTTTTGTGTCAACATATAAAAGGGATTTTTTTCTGATCAGACAAGGGAGCCGCCAAAATCACACACACATATCAAAGAAAGGTTTTGATCGTGATTTCTGAAGATTTGGGAGCTTTAATTGAAGAACGAAGACGAAGTTCGATAGACCGGACACTGCATCGACGACGGATTTGTTCCTTTATCTTTTATTTATTTAATTCTGAATTCATGTCTAGATTTTTGAATATGATTTGTTTTATTCAGAATTTTATTATGGACTAATTTTTATAGTCTAGAGGTCAGATGGAACCTGGTATAGATGCTTTCATGAATTATTGATTTTATTGAATTGAATTTCTTCTAGATTAATTTTTTTTTTTTTTAGAATTGATTGTCTTTTCAATTATCTGATCAATAATTGATTTGTAATATTTATTTGAAATCTGGCACTCGGGAGAGGAGATTTTGAATAGGACCATTAGAAAATGCACTGTTATTTATTTATATCGCTCGGGAGAGTGTATAATTTTAACAGAGCTTGTAAAAATAACATTGTTTCGAATTGAGCACTGCAAGTAGATTCTTAATAGGGATATTGGAATTGAATTGTAGTTGATATATTTTATTCGGCACTCGGAAGAGGGAATAATACACTTAAGTATTCTTGGCTATTAATTCCTTGAAATTCATGAAGATTAATTAATTAGGATTGATTGTTGTTGAAACCAGGTGAAATCTAAACCTCTAGACCAATTTTCTCTGATTGATTATATCTGCAAGTTGTGTGCGTGCTATCAAAAACATCCTGATTATTTTTATTTATTGCAAATTTCTCAAATATTGATTTTCTAGATAAAGTTTAGACTATTTTAATTACAAGCACTAAATATTTTCATTTTACTCCTTGTGGGATTGATATCTGATTTTATCACTATATTAAAACTTGACAGTCGTACGCTTGCGAGGAATTTTCACAACACCAGGAATGCCAAAATTGAATGGTGTTTCGGAACGCCAAAATCGAACTTTGATGGACATGGTTTGATCTTTGATGAGATTCACTGAATTGCCTAGATCGTTTTGGGGCTTTGCACTTGAAACTACGACAATATTGTTGAACAATGTCCATACAAAGGCAGTGGATAAAACACCATATGAGATATGGATGGGAAAGGTTTCCAAATATTCTTATTTGAGAATATGGGGATGTCCTGCTTACGTGAAGCAGACAGTGGGAGACAAATTGGATAGTAGATCCATTTTGTGCTACTTCGTGGGATATCCAAAGAACTCTGTTGGATATTATTTCTATCATCCAAAAGAAGCAAATGTGTTTGTGTCTAGAAATTCCACCTTCTTAGAGAAGGAGTTTCTATTAGATAGAAAAGGCAAAATGATAGAACTCGAGGAAATTCGAGATACATCCACGACTGTAGAAGTTGAACCCAATCTCCAGCAGCCAGTAGTTGAATCACACATACCTAGAAGGTCTGAAAGAATAATCAGACCGCCTGCAAGATATACGCTTCTTCATGAACAAGGCCATGATGAACCTAGTGATGGATGTGATCCACGAAACTTCGAAGAAGCAATATCTGATGTTGAATCATCTAAATGACTTGAAGCTATGCAGTCCGAAATGGACTCCATGTATTCGAACCAAGTATGGACTTTAGTAGATCCACCTGAGGGAATTGTTCCCATAGGATGCAAATGGATTTACAATAGAAAACTTGGGGCGGATGGGAAGGTATTGAGCTTCAAAGCAAGACTAGTGGCTAAAGGCTATACTCAAAGACAAGGAGTTGGCTATGAGGAAACCTTTTCACCAGTCTCTATGTTCAAGTCAATTAGAATATTGCTAGCCATAGTTGCATGGTATGACTATGAAATATGGTAGATGTATGTGAAAACAGCATTCCTCAATGGAGACATTAAATAAGAGATCTATATGTCTCAACCTGAGGGTTTCACATCAGTGGGAAGTGAGCATAAGGTATGCAAACTTCAAAGATCGATCTACGGTCTGAAGCAGGCATCTAGGAGTTGGAACCTCAGATTTGATAACACTACCAAAGAGTTTGATTTTGTTAAAAATCCCAAGGAACCATGTGTGTATAAGAAAATTAGTGGGAATGCAGTGACATTCCTAATACTTTACGTTGATGATATCCTTATCATTGGGAATGATATAGGATTATTGCAATCAACTAAAGTGTGGTTAGGAAGTAAATTCTCCATGAAAGACATGGGTGAAGCATCCTATGTATTGGGAATACAAATCTATAGAGATAAATCAAAAAGGATGTTGGGGCTCACCCCAAGTCACTTATATTGATATCATATTTAAAAGATTCTCTATGGAAGAGTCCAAGAGAGGATACTTACCAATGTGTCATGGTGTTACTCTATCTAAATCAATGTGCCCTAAGACTGATGAAGAGATAGAGATGATGACACGTGTTTGTTGTGAAAATTCCTCGGAAGCGTACAAGTGTCAAGTTTTAATATAGTGATTTAAATCAGATATCGATCCCACAGGGAGTAAAATGAAAATATTCAGTGCTTTTAATTAAAATAGTCTAAACTTTATTTAGAAAATTAATATTTGAGAAATTTGCAATAAATAAAAATAATCAGGATGTTTTTGATAGCACGCACACAACTTGCAGATATAATCAATCAGAGAAAATTGGTCTAGAGGTATAGATTTCACCTGGTTTCAACAACAGTCAATCCTAAATAATTAATCTTCATGAATTTCTGTCAATTAATAGCCAAGAACACTTAAGTTTATTATTTCCCTCTTCCGAGCAACAAATAATGTTTATCAACTACAATTCAATTCCAATATTCCTATTAAGAATTTATCGCAGTGATCTATCACAAAACAATGTTCTTTTTAAAAGCTCTGTTAAAATCATACACTCTCCCGAGATGTATAAATACTTAACAGTGTAGTTTCTAATGTCCTATTCAAAATCCCCTCTCCCGAGAAATGATTTCAAATAAATATAACAAATCAATTATTGATCAGATAATTGAAAAGATAATCAATTCAAGAAAAAACAATTAATCTAGAAGAAACTCAATTCAATAAAATCAAAAATTCATGAAAGCGTCTACACCAGGTTCCATCTGACCTCTAGACTCTAAAAATTTAGTTCATAATAAAATTCTGAATAAAATAATAATTCATAAATTCAAACATATTCAGAATAAAATAAATAAAAGATAAAGGAAACAAATCCGTCGTCGACGCCATGTCCGGTCTATCGATTTCCATCTTTGTTCTTCAGATAAAGCTCCAGATTTCTTCCCAGAAATCTTCACAAGTTCCCGATCAAACTCTGATATTTTGTGTGATTGTGGCGGCCCCACTCCGAGTCTGATAAGAATTCCATTTTATACCATGCACAAAAGCCCACTCAAAAGCCCATAAAATAATTGCCCAAAATAATAAAATTTCCAAATCTCGATCGGGGCGGGCGCTCTTGACTCCGCGCGGGCGCGCCTTAATCTCGATTTCAATTCTCTCAGGAACATAGCATTGCGCGATTGTTCTAGATTAAGCGCTAACAACAAGCGCTAAAGATTGACCCAATTACAAATCCCAATACTGTTCAATCTTTTCTTCTCTTCAATTTTCTCTTCTTTTCTTTTTCCTTTCTTTTATTCTTCTTTTCTCCTTTTTCCTCTCATTTCCACATAAATTCAATAAATCATTGTAAACACAAAAACAACAAAATACCCACATAAATCTGCTCGAAACAAATATTTAACAATTAAAATCATATATAAATTACGTGTATAAAATACACTTATTAAATACCCCCAAACTTAGACTTTTGCTAGTCCTGAGCAAAACTATTCAAAACAATAATCTTCCAAAACTCAAATCATCAAAAACTCACAAGAATAGTCAAGAAATATTATGGAGCAATGGCCTCAACAATGATTTCAAAAAATTTCAAATCCAATCTCATCCAACCTACTAACACTTGAAAGTTTCAGTCATAACAAAATAACCGCATAAACTCACAATCTCCGCAACTCAAGTTCAAAACACCATTCTCCAAGTTCAATTCAAAAATTCATAGATCATGAGGACTTTTCAAGGTAGCATAGGATCATATAAATGATATAAAATCAAAAACACTCACAATCAGGTAAATGCAAAGAATAATAGTATGTGCGTGTTTCGATCAAAATTCATAACCATTAAAAGCATCAATCAACAGTCCATAGGCTAAATTCTCGCAACTCTTCTCCACTAGTATATTGAGCAACTGAGACTCGGTCAATAGGACTTATTCAGCTTATAGTGTAAGGCCTGGCTTATGGCTACAAACAAAGGATAAGAATTCAAATTAAGGAGTAATTTATATTCATGCTTAAACTCTAATCTCAACTCCTTTTCATTCACAATTTCACACTTTTTCTCTCCACTTCATTGATTTTTCAAATTCTTCACAACTTCTTTCAACTCTCTTTTACAACTTTTCCAACCACATTTTTTTTTCTTCTACTACCACTTTTCATCTTTTCAATTAATCCACCACACCATTCCATTTTTCACAAATAAAACTAGGAGCATATACCATATTAGCATTCAAATTACTCCCTTAAAGGTAGGAATTAATGTTTAGGCTATTCAGGTAGTCAATGTAGGACCTTGAAATAATGACGAATGGGGGTTTATTCACACGTTTACACGCATGCCATTCGATTTTCAATAAAGCACAAACAAGGTACTAGGGATAACATAGATTAATAGCTTGAAAGGCTCAAACGAATTAAGAAAAATTTCCTAAATCATTCCTAATCTCAGTTTTGCCCGTATTTCGCCTCGAAGAGTGTCCGAACTAGTTCTAGACAAGTCTCAATACACAATTAATTCATACAAATCTCAATCAGTGCAAAAAAAATAATCATCAGCAGTTAACGATGATTTTCAACAAGAAATTTCAGAATTTTCTATACCTCAATGTACTCATAAACGTGTAGGCTCCAATAGGCAACTAAGAATAAAATTTTCAATGAAAATTAGGCCCAAAAATTTCAACAATGCCTCAATCATATCTATGTCTGTATGTCTCAAAAATCAGATTCAAGTATTAATCACAGAGTATATAGGAAATTATTCATCTAATTGGTTCCATTTTTTCAAAAATATTTATCAGATAGGTAGACAATCATGGATTTCAGTTATAGCACAAAATTTATTTCATCATTGGCCATGCATTCCATTTCTTTCTCGACTTCTTTTAAATTCAACTCAACTCAACTAACAACTAAACTTCAACAAAAATTTTATCTATGAAATTCAAAACTCAACTTTCAATTGATTTACCCCCCAAACTTAATATAATCATTGTCCCTAATGATTAAAACAATAAAAAGAACAAGGGACGTGTACCTTCGACACCGAGCATCAGTACTCGATGTCATCATCTCGATCTCCATGGATAGAAATTTTTTTTCGACTTCTCATACTCCACCAAATAAACCATCAGGGGAATATGGTGCATAGATAGATAAAACACAACATGAACGTCCATATTAACCTGAAAAATAAGACATGCACACAATTAAAACACAAACGTAAAGCTCAAAGCAAGCAAAATAGAACTCGTAATGTATAGGGACAAAGAAGGAGTGCGCATAGATGAGCCATGAAAATTGATGGAGAGGCGTGATTTCTCATTAAACTGCACCAGCTAGGAGATCGTTGTGGAGATCATTGGATCACGGAGTTGCTGATGTTGTAGAGCTCGTTCGAGCATGGATAGTAGCAGCTGGAATTCTTGCGTGGTGCAGGAACACTGTTACGCCTTGGATGTCTTGTGATGCGCAAATGGGGAGATTCATGCGCGTTAGCGCACTATTAAGCGCTGTTGAGGATGGTTGGCGCCCTTCAAGAGGTTGTTAGAGCATGGTAAGGGGAAGCTTATGATGCAATCTCGATCGCATGGAAGATCTGCTGGAAATGGCGATGCGTGTTTTCTCTTGACGTTGCGCAGAAGAGTTTCTGATAGGGAGATTTGCTGTGCTGTTGGGGCTGAAGTGGTGCGATAGCGCCTATGGCAGCGCAGATGATGGCTTGGTTAGCGCGATTGCGCTTAGAAGAGGCACAGATGGGAATCGTTGGCGCTTCGGTGATGATGCGTGATAGCGCTAGATTCTGCACTGTTGGTGTCTTGTTTGCGCTGGTCTTGTGCACTTTAAGTTGCGCGTTTGCGCTTTGTGGCTGCGCGGTCGAGATGCGCGATTGCGCAAAGAAGATGCGCTAATGGCTAAGCTTCATGCGGTGAGGAGGCGCGGGCGCTCGAGATAATGACGCGGGCGCGCCTTTAATTCGCAAATCATCGCCAATTTCGTCCAGATAAGGCGCGGGCGCTCAAATAAATGGGGCGGGCGCGCCGTGTGCTCGAATTTGAGATTTTTAAGCCTGAAAAAAATTTGAAAATTGACAAGAATTAGGCTTAAAAAATTGATAACAAAATACTTAAAAAAAATAAATAAATAACAAAAATTAACTAAAAATGAAAATAAAAGCAATTAAAACTAAAATAAAAGAAAAAAATTGGGTTGCCTCCCATGTAGCGCTTGGTTTAAAGTCGTCAGCCCGACTTTCACCGGTGTTAGATCTTCCCTTTCTCTTTTACTCGCCAAATAATTTCCACGAACCGCCTTTTAAATTTTGCTTTCTTGTTCTTCGTGGCTTTCTTTGTTGGTAAATTTCGCTTCCAAAATCTCCACTAGATCAATTAAACACAATTCTTCAATGGGTGGAGTGGGTGATTTCGTGAATAAGTTGAAGACCACTCGTTCGTACTCCACACCCATCGATAATTCACCATTCTTGACATTTATTTTGGCATCAGCAGTAGCAAAAAACGGGCGTCCAAAAATCAGCGGAGCACCATGATCCGCTTCAATGTCCAATATCACAAAATCCGCTGGGAAGATAAATTTATCCACCTTGACTAGAACATCTTCAATAATTCCTAGGGGATATGTAATGCTCCGATCCGCCAACTGCAATGAAATCATAGTGGATTTCATCTCGCCCAACTCCAAGGCCCTGTAAATAGATAATGGCATTAAGTTAATACTGGCCCCTAAATCACAAAGTGCATTATTAAAATGAGAACCACCAATAGAAAAAGGAATAGTAAAACTCCCTGGATCCTTAAGCTTTTGTGGCATCTTCTTTTGAAGCACCGCACTGCACTCTTCATTCTAATTCACCACCTCGTTCTCTAGCAGTCTTCTTTTCTTGGACATCATCTCCTTGATGAACTTCTCATAGTTCGGCATTTGTTCCAAAGCTTCAGCAAAGGGGATGTTGATGTGAATTTTCTTGAAAATCTCCAAGAACTTGGAGAACTGCTCGTCCAATGATTTCTTCTTGAACCTCTGCGGGTAGGGGAGTTGAGGCTTGTACATCGGTTTCGGATCAAGTTCAGGCTCCTTCTCTTCGACTTTCTTCTCAAATTTCTCCTGTTCAACAGCAGGTTCTTGGACTCCAACTTCTTTTCCACTCCTCAACTCGATGGCCTTACATTGTTCTATGGGATTCACCTCAGTATTGCTTGGGATTTGGCCGCGGTTGTTGTCTTTCAGTGCGTTTGCCAACTGCCCTATGCTAGTCTCCATGGATTGCAACACCGCGCCCATGTTGGCCATGTGCGTCTCCAAGCTGTCAAGGCGAGACTCAGTTCTGGCCATCCTCTTACCTGATTCCTGCACAAAAGTACTAACCACATCCTCCAAAGATGGCTTACCATCACCCTTATTAGTATTGTTAGCATATGAAAAATTTTCATTATTCCGCAAATTAGGGTGAAAAGTATTGGGAATAGGATTACCTCTGTAAGCTCCATAACCTCGGTAGCCATTAGGATGGATATAATTAACTTCCTCTGGGTTATGTGATCCTTCAACTCCAATGGAATCTGCAACAGTGATCTTATTCAAAGAAGCTACCTGTGTAGTCAGTGCAGATAATTGGGCCGTTATAGATGTGAGAGGATCTACTGCATACACTACAGCTAGCTTCTTGACTCCCACACGCTCAGATGGCCATTGAAAACTATTTATCGTCATCTGTTCCAGCATATCATAGGCTTGAGCGGGGTCCTTTGCAAAAATATTTCCTCCAGAAGCAGAATCCACGTTCATCCTCATAGGCGCATTCAGTCCGTTGTAAAACCACTCGATCTATTCCCAATCTGCAAAATTGTGGTTAGGACAACGTCTAAGTAGTTCTTTGTACCTTTCCCATGCCTCGTAGGGCTGTTCAGAATCCATCTGCCTGAAAGTGCTGATCTCGATCTTCAACTGGGTGGACTTGGCAGGTGGAAAATATTTAGCAAGAAATTTTTCTGTCATCCCCTCCCAAGTAGTGATGCTTCCAAGCGGAAGTGATTGCAACCAACTTCTGGCTTGATCCCTGAGAGAAAACGGAAACAAGCGTAAACGAATTATATCCTCAGGAACACCGTTAAATTTTACCGTATCAGTAATTTCTAAAAAGGTCCTGAGATGCAAGTGAGGATCAGCTGTGGCACTCCCATTAAATTGGTTCGATTGAACCATGCTGATCAAGGCCGGCTTTAGCTCAAAATTGTTGGCATTGATTGTTCCTCAAGCTATTCCAGAGTAGTGAGCCTGGATCGTCGGCCTGAAGTGATCTCTGATAGGCACCAGGGGAGCTTGATTCAAATTCTCTTCAGCCATGTTATTAATTTCTTCTCTTCTCGCTCTTTTCAAAGCACGTGCAGTGTAGTAGCCCGTAACCAAAATCAGTAATTACGGAATTAATCATAATTACTTGGGTAGAGTTCGGAAGCTCCGAAGGTGAGTTCGGAAGCTTCGAACAGGATCGGAAGCTCCGATGCAGGATCGGAAGCTCCGATGGTATTACGTCAGGCATGACGTATGGCAAGATCGGAAGCTCCGATCACCCCTATCCGAAGTCAACAAGTGATATTTTGACACGTGGCAGATCACGATCTTCGGAAGCTCCGATGGCAGGATCGGACATTCCGATCGAGGTTCGGACGTTCCGATCGAGGATCGGAGGCTCCGATCGTTGTCTATAAATAGAAGGCCTAGAATTCATTTTCATTTGCCAATTCTGGATTTCCTCTTTACTCTAGTCGTATTCGAGTTGTTCTAGCCTTCCTAGGCTTGACCCGGGAGTCGTCGAGGCGTTCGATAGTCGTAGCGGAGTTGTGCCCAATTTCTAGAGGCATCGACATCAAAGGGCTACCGACGGACGAAGGTATAGCTTTTGCTTCCTATAAATATTTGGATAATGCAATAGCTTAGTTAAGGCTTTTAGAGCACTATAATGATAGTAGTATCATTTGGCAGTGAAGAGCAGACTATAGGCGTGGTCCTAGAGTTGGTAGAGCTTGCACTGATTTGAGGTACGAAAGTACTGTTCGAGATATCCTAACTGAGTATGCATGTATTATATGACTGCATGGTTTATATGCTATGATATTATGCTGCATTCATTTACATCTTGCTGTATCTCCTTCGAGATGTTAGTGGATGGACTTCCATAGATTTGAGTTCGGAGTATCCACTGGTATTATGGTATGGGAGCCACCTCCTGAAGCGACGGCACAACGTGTTACATACCAGGGCCCAGTCTGTCTCTGTTATCTGATCCTTGACCTCGAGTTTACAGGGAGTTCACTTTGCATGCATGTATACTAATACTCTCGTACTGAGCGTTTTATGCTCACGTCTCCTACTCTGTGTTTCTGGACACCCTATTCCATGGGGCAGGTTTGCGATTGGACGAGGCTGGTGGATCCAAGAGGGGCTAGGCAGTGGTTGGCCAGCTGGAGCTTCGTCTAGGTTTTATTTCTGTTGTTTTTGGGTTGATACAGCTATTCGATTTGGTTGTATAATATTTGGATAAATTACAGATTCCTTTCCTTGGGATTGTATTTATTTATGGTTTCCGCAAGTTTATTCTGATATCTATTTTATTAAGTTAATTGCATGCCTAAGTTCTGTTTAGTAGGTGATCCGGGTAAGGGTCACTACATTTATGGTATCAGAGCATGCAAAATTATTCTTGGGATTTAGTCTCATCATGAGGTATTTTGGTAGATGGCAAACTACGATGATGAAAGTAGCCACGGAAGTGGAGGCGGTCGTTGGGGCGATGCCGACCGAGAGTGTCGTCGAGAACGGCGTCATCGTCATCATGACGAAGAGCGTTTCACTGTGCGTCGATTCTTAGCTATGGGTCCTAAGCCTTTAGTTGGAGGTGAGTCTCCGGAGGATGCGGAGAACTGGTTAGACCACATGGAGACGAATTTTCAGACTTTCCACTGCACCAAGGAGCAGAAGATGGAGACCCTAGGTTATCTTCTGGATGGACGTGCGCGCAGGTGATGGAGGTTTACTTCTGCACCTTTTGTTGTGGCGAGAGGAGTGGCCACCTGGGCCGAGTTCCGCATAGATTTTCAGAAGCTGTATTTTTCTCCTGCACTCCGTCAGTCGAATGCAGGCGAGCTTCTGAGTTTGCGACAGGGACCCATGTCTATCGATGAGTATCAGCAGAAGTTCTTTGATCTGCTATCCTATTGCCCCGATATTGTTGACAGCTCTGGGATGAAATATAATCGGTTCCTTCAGGGCCTTAACCCTGAGATCCATGACCGTGTGGCGGTTGGTGACGACATGTCCTACGAGGGTTTGGTTAGCCGTTGTCACCAGGCGGAGGACAGCATTCGGCGGAACAGGTCTTTCCCTCAGTCAAGGCCTGCTAGTTCTTTGGGTCCCCATGCCCAATCTTTTAAGAAGTCTGGATCTACTTCTTCCTCTGGTTCTGGAGGTGTTGTCCGTTTCGGTAAGAAGGACAAGTGCGATCACTGTGGGAAGAACCATCCATCTGACAAGTGCCGTAGAGCTTCTGGAGCTTGTTTCCGCTGTGGAGAGACTGGTCATATCCGGAGGGATTGTCCACTATCTGGGGGAGGCGGTTCTGGTTCTGGTTCAGGATCTGGTTCTCAGGCCACCGTTCAACAGAGGTCGCAGGGACAGCCTGCTGGGAGTTCTCATTTGAGGCCACGAGCTTCTGGCCAGGTGTTTGCCCTGAGACATGATCATGCAGTGGAGGAGAATGAGAAAGTCATCGCAAGTACATTTCTGCTTTATGGTATACATGCTCTTGTACTTATTGACACTGGTGCATCTCATTCCTTCATTTCTGCACGTTTTGTTAAGAGGCATAAGTTACCATGCATTGCACTAGATGTAGTGATGTCTGTTTCTACTCCGACGGGCCAATCTGCTTTGGCTAAGCATCTAGTGATGGGTTGCCCTTTAGAATTCAAAGGGAACATTCTGTTAGCAAATCTCATGGTCCTGGCGATGGACGAATTTTATTGCATTCTGGGAATAGATATGTTGACTACCTATCGAGCTTCAGTGGACTGCTATCAGAGATTAGTACACTTTCATCCGGAGGGGAGTGAGAGCTGGTTTTTCTATGGAGAGGGAACGCAACCCCCGATGCCTTTGGTATCAGCTTTGAGAGCCTGTCGAGCTCTAGAGTCTGGCGAGGAAGGCTACCTTATCTATGTAGTTGATTTTTCCATTGAGAGCATTGGGATAGAGAGTATTCCTGTTGTAGATGAATTCCCAGATGTTTTGCCTGATGAGATTCCGGGTTTTCCTCCTGTTAGGGAAGTCGAGTTTGGCATAGAGTTGATGCCTGGTACTTCGCCTATTTCTCGAGCACCGTATCGTCTGGCTCCGTCAGAGATGCGAGAGTTGAAGAATCAGTTACAGGATCTGTTGGACAAGGGGTACATTCGTCCTAGTATATCTCCTTGGGGAGCTCCTGTTCTCTTCGTGAAGAAGAAGGATGGGTCAATGTGGCTGTGCATTGACTATCGGCAGCTGAATCGAGTCACTGTGAAGAACAAGTATCCGTTGCCTCGTATTGATGACCTGTTTGATCAGCTGCAGGGCACGTCAGTTTACTCCAAGATTGACTTGAGATTTGGTTATCATCAGTTGAGAGTCCGTGATCAGGACGTAGCCAAGACTGCATTCCGTACTCGCTATGGGCATTACGAGTTTCTAGTGATGCAATTTGGTTTGACTAATGCGCCGGCTATATTCTTGGATCTGATGAACCGTGTCTTTAGGGAGTATTTGGAAAAGTTTGTCGTGGTCTTCATTGACGACATCTTGGTGTATTCGCGTAATGCGGAGGAGCATGTTACTCACTTGCGGCTAGTACTGCAGACTCTTCGGGATGAGTAGTTGTACGCCAAGATAAGCAAATGTGAGTTCTGGATGGATCGAGTGGTCTTTCTTGGCCATGTTATATCCAGGGAGGGGATTTCTGTTGATTCAAGCAAGATTGAGGTTGTACTTAATTGGTCGCGTCCGACGACAGTTGCTGAGATCCGTAGCTTTCTGGGTCTAGCAGGTTATTATCGTCGTTTCATTCGGAATTTCTCTCAGTTAGCTCGACCTTTGAAGCAGCTCACCCGCAAGGGTGTGGATTTCGAGTGGTCTTCCGAGTGTGAGGAGAACTTCTGTGAGCTTCGACGACGATTGACTTCTGCGCCAGTGTTGACATTACCGTCAGGATCTGGAGGGTATGTGGTATACACTGATGCTTCTCTTCAGGGGTTAGGTTGTGTTCTGACTCAGAATGGGCATGTGATCGCATACGCTTCTAGACAGCTGAAGCTTCACGAGGACAACTACCCAGTCCATGATTTGGAGTTAGCAGCCATTGTGTTCGCTTTGAAGATCTGGCGTCATTATCTATATGGCGAAAAATTTGAGATCTTCACCAACCATAAGAGTCTCAAGTATTTGTTCACTCAAGCGGAGTTGAACATGAGGCAGAGACGTTGGATTGACTTGCTTAAAGACTATGATTGCGAGATTAAGTACCATCCGGGAGCTGCTAATCTCACTGCTGATGCTTTGAGTCGCAAGGTGCGACTATCCGCACTTCAGACTTGTTCGATGTCTAGTGCAATCAGCGACTGTTGTACTTCAGGTTATACCTTCAAGCATAAGAAAGGTATGCAGAGTATCCAGATGTTTGCAATATTATCTGAGCCAGCTTTGTATTCGCGGATTCGAGATGCTCAGATGTCTGATTCGAAGACCCAGCGTTTGGCTCGTCTAGCTAACGAGGGTAGCTCATCTGGATTTCACTATCAGTCAGATGGCTTTCTGTGTTTGTCTGGTAGGCTTGTGATTCCTCAGGATGTAGAGTTGCAAGAGGAGATTTTGTCTCAGGCGCATCGCACTAAGTTGAGTATTCATCTTGGGAGCAACAAGATGTACAAGGATCTACGTACTCGTTTCTGGTGGAAAGTAATGAATCGCAGTGTTTATCAGTTTGTTTCGAAATGTTTGGTGTGTCAACAAGTCAAGGCAGAGCACCGAAGACCTGGAGGATTGCTTCACAGTCTGCCTATTCCTGAATGGAAATGGGAGTTTATCACAATAGACTTTGTGACCCATTTGCCGGTATCCCCGAGGAACTGTGATGCTATCTGGGTTGTGGTGGACCGACTCACCAAGTCAGCGCATTTCATTGCCTATAGCCGAGAGTACTCTTTGGATCGCATGGCACGGATGTACGTTCAGGAGATCGTTCGACTCCATGGAGTGCCTGTGAGCATTGTCAGCGATCGAGACCCCAGGTTTACTTCTAGATTCTGGGGGAGTGTTCAGCGTGCGATGGGTACTACTCTCAGTTTGAGTACTGCCTATCATCCGAAGACTGATGGTCAGTCAGAGCGCACTATCCGTACTTTGGAGGATATGCTTCGAGCGTGCGTTATGGGTTTTTGTTCAGCCTGGCAGGATCATTTGCCATTGATCGAGTTCGCGTACAACAACAGCTATCATACTATTATTGGGATGACACCTTTTGAGGTGTTGTACGGGCGACGTTGTCGTACTCCACTCTTCTGGGAAGATGTGGGGGAGAGACAGGCTGAGGGACCAGAGTTAACCCAGCATGCAATTGACATTGTGGATCAGATCAAGAAGCGGATTAAGACTGCACAGGATCGTCAGGCCAGCTATGCTAATACTAAGCGTAGGCCCTTGCAGTTCGATGTTGGGGAGAGAGTGTTCCTGAGAGTGTCACCTTTCCGCAAGGTTCTCAGATTTGGCCTTAAGGGCAAGTTGTCTCCCAGATTTATCGGTCCTTTTGAGATCTTGGAGAGCATTGGCGATTTGGCTTATTGACTAGCTTTTCCACCGCATCTTTCCAGTATTCACGACGTGTTCCAAGTATCTCTGTTGCGACGGTATGTGGCAGATGAGTCTCATATTCTACAGCGGTCTGAGGTTCAGGTGAGCAAGGATTTGACTTATGTTGAGAAACCTATTCGTATCCTAGATTATAAGGATAAGGTTTTGCGGAACAAAGTCATTCCTTTGGTTTTAGTTCAGTGGCAGCGTCGAGGCACTGAGGAAGCTACTTGGGAGCTTGAGGACAGGATGCGTGAAGACCATCCTGAGTTGTTTTGATTTCATTCTTAAAGTTGTATTCAGTTGCAAACTCTGTAAACGTTTGATTTGAATAAAGAATGTTTCTGATTTCTGTATTACATTCAGTACTTAAGATCTGATTTTGAGGATGAAATATCTTAAGTGGGGGAGAATGTAGTAGCCCGTAACCAAAATCAGTAATTAAGGAATTAATCATAATTACTTGGGTAGAGTTCGGAAGCTCCGAAGGTGAGTTCGAAAGCTCCGAGCAGGATCGGAAGCTCCGATTTAGGATCGGAAGCTCCGATGGTATTACGTCAGGCATGACGTGTGGCAAGATCGGAAGCTCCGATCAGGATCGGAGGCTCCGATCACCCCTATCTGAAGTCAACAAGTGATATTTTGACACGTGGCAGATCAGGATCTTTGGAAGCTCCGATGGCAGGATCGGACGTTCCGATCGAGGATCGGAGGCTCCGATCGTTGTCTATAAATAGAAGGCCGAGAATTCATTTTCATTTGCCAATTCCGGATTTCCTCTTTACTCTAGTTGTATTCGAGTTGTTCTAGCCTTCATAGGCTTGACCCGGGAGTCGTCGAGGCGTTCGATAGTCGTAGCGGAGTTGTGCCCAAGTTCTGGAGGCATCGACATCAAAGGGCTAACGACGGACGAAAGTATAGCTTTTGCTTCCTATAAATATTTAGGAGTATGCAATAGCTTAGTTAAGGCTTTTAGAGCACTATAATGATAGTAGTATCATTTGGCAGTGAAGAGCGGACTATAGGCGTGGACCTAGAGTTGGTAGAGCTTGCACAGATTTGAGGTACGGAAGTACTGTTCGAGATATCCTGACTGAGTATGCATGTATTATGACTGCATGGTTTATATGCTATGATATTATGCTGCATTCATTTTCATCTTGTTGTATCTCCTTCGAGATGTCTGTTAGTAGGGTTGTACCCTATTCTGTTAGTGGATGGACTTCCATCAATTTGGTTCCAGAGTATCCACTGGTATTATGGTATGGGAGCCACCTCCTGAAGCGACGGCACTGCATGCTACATACCAGGGCCCGGTATGTCTCTGTTATCTGATCCTTGACCTCGAGTTTATAGGGAGTTCACTTTGCATGCATGTATACTAATACTCTCATACTGAGCGTTTTATGCTCACGTCTCGTACTCTGTGTTTCTGGACACCGTATTCCATGGGGCAGGTTTGCGATTGGACGAGGCTGGTGGATCCAAGAGGGGCTAGGCAGTGGTTGGCCAGCTGGAGCTTCGTCTAGGTTTTATTTATGTTGTTTTTGGGTTGATACAGCTATTCGATTTGGTTGTATAATATTTGGATAATTTACAGATTCCTTTCCTTGGGATTGTATTTATTTATGGTTTTCGCAAGTTTATTTTGATATTTGTTTTATTAAGTTAATTGCATGCCTAAGTTCTGTTTAGTAGGTGATCCGGGTAAGGGTCACTACATGCAGTTCGTTCGATCTCCGGATCAAAAAGTAGAGAATTCGCACTTTGAGATCGTCGCATAAACTGCAATTAAAATTAAGAAGAATTTAATTAGTAATAAAAAAAAACTCTAAATTAAAATCTAGACTAATTGGTAACAAGACTAAAAAATAATCAAAATTTACTCCCCAGCAACGGCGCCAAAAACTTGTTGTGAAAATTTCTCGCAAGCGTACGAGTGTCAAGTTTTAATATAGTGATTTAAATCAGATATCGATCCCACAGGGAGTAAAATGAAAATATTCAGTGATTGTAATTAAAATAGTCTAAAATTTATCTAGAAAATCAATATTTGAGAAATTTGCAATAAATAAAAATAATCAGGATGTTTTTGATAGCACGCACACAACTTGCAGATATAATCAATCAGAGAAAATTGGTCTAGAGGTATAGATTTCACCTGGTTTCAACAATAGTTAATCCTAAATAATTAATCTTCATGAATTTCAGTCAATTAATAGCCAAGAACACTTAAGTTTATTGTTTCCCTCTCCCGAGCAACAAATAATGTTTATCAACTACAATTCAATTCCAATATTCCTATTAAGAATTTATCGCAGTGATCTATCACAAAACAATGTTCTTTTTAAAAGCTCTGTTAAAATCATACACTCTCCCGAGCTGTATAAATACTTAACAGTGTAGTTTCTAATGTCCTATTCAAAATCCCCTATCCCGAGCAATGATTTCAAATAAATATAACAAATCAATTATTGATCAGATAAATGAAAAGACAATCAATTCTAGAAAAAACAATTAATCTAGAAGAAACTCAATTCAATAAAATCAAAAATTCATGAAAGCGTCTACACCTGGTTCCATCTGACCTCTAGACTCTAAAAATTTAGTTCATAATAAAATTCGGAATAAAATAATAATTAATAAATTCAAACATATTCAGAATAAAATAAATAAAAGATAAAGGAAACAAATCCGTCGTCGACGCCGTGTCCGGTCTATCGAACTCCGTCTTTGTTCTTCAGATAAAGCTCCAGATTTCTTCCCAGAAATCTTCACAAGTTCCCGATCAAACTCTGATATTTTGTGTGATTGTGGCGGCCCCTCTCCGAGTCTGATAAGAATTCCCTTTTATACCATGCACAAAAGCCCACTCAAAAGCCCATAAAATAATTGCCCGAAATAATAAAATTTCCAAATCTCGATCGGGGCGGGCGCTCTTGACTCCGCGCGGGCGCGCCTTAATCTTGATTTCAATTCTCTCAGAAACATAGCATTGTGCGATTGCTCTAGATTAAGCGCTAACAACAAGCGCTAAAGATTGACCCAATTACAAAGCCCAATACTGTTCAATCTTTTCTTCTCTTCAATTTTCTCTTCTTTTCTTTTTCCTTTCTTTTATTCTTCTTTTCTCCTTTTTCCTCTCATTTTCACATAAATTCAATAAATCACTGTAAACACAAAAACAACAAAATACCCACATAAATCTGCTCGAAACAAATATTTAACAATTAAAATCATATATAAATTAAGTGTATAAAATACACTTATCAGTGTTCCCTATGCATCAGCAATTGGTAGTATCATGTATGGCATGATATCAACGTGTCCTGATATATCATATGCTCTGAGTGTTGCAAGCAGATATCAGGCTAACCCTGGTCCATTGCATTGGAAAGCCGTGAAAGATATTCTTAAGTATTTTAGAAGGACTAAGAATTTGTTCATGGTTTATGGGGGTGAAGAATTAAAATTGGAAGGCTATACTGATTCTAGCTTCCAATGTGACGTGGATGATTCAAAATCGACTTCTGGTTTTGTATTCAAGCTTAATGGTGCTGCTGTCTCTTGGAAGAGTTTCAAGCAAGACACAGTTGCGGATTCCACCATTGAGGCCGAATACATAGCAGCATCTGCTGCAGCCAAAGAGGCAGTTTGGATGAGGAATTTTGTCCAAGAGTTGGGCGTTATTCCAAATGGAGTTGATCCAGTCCTAGTATACTGTGACAACACTGGTGTCATTGCTCAGGCAAAGGAAACAGGGTCTCATCAGCGATCCAAACACATACTGAGGAAATTCCACATCATTCGGGAGATTGTGGGAGGAGGAGACATATCTATCGAGAAAGTTGCCTCTGCAGATAATGTTGCTGATCCACTAACAAAGCCCTTTCCAGGACCATTGTTTGATAAGCATCGTGAAACAATGGGATTAAAACTAATGAGTAGTTGGCTTTAGGGCAAATGGGAGATTGTTAGAGTAGATGCCCTGCAAGACAAATGTTGGTCGGGGATTTTATTGACTCAAGTGTAATAACAATCTTTATTTTAATATAATTAATCTTTTATTTGGCATTTTCTTTATCTGTATACCCATGCAAGCTGCATAGATAAAGACCTTAAATATACTATAGTAAGATATGAGGTTGTACATGTGATGGCAATCATGAAACATATATTATTAATTACTGTATATTCTAAATCAAGTTCCTAGTCGATTGAGCCGTCCAAAATAAGGATAAGGATCGCTCGAGCTTGAGACTAGAATCTGTGATCAAGTGAGATAATAGTGCATGAATCTTTGGCCAGAGTGTAATATATGTAGTGGAGTAAAGTGTTTACCAAGTTACACATGAGATGCCACTATGTATTCTCAAAGACATCACATCGTTATCGAAATTCACATGCAACCCTCGATGAATCAATGGTTGCAGTTTCGATCGGGATATATGAGATGAAGGGACTGTACTGTACGTTAACCATAATCGACTGGTTCTTGCAGGCACTATCAGTGATACCTAGGGAATCATGAGGCGGTGCTACTTAACGCTCTTACCATGATTCGATGGGTTAAATCAGAAATGAGTTCTGACATTTTTTGATCAAGGAGTTGATACATAAAATGGGGCTAAAAGGGTAAGCCCGTATAAAGGAATATTTTCTGAATCACAAAGAGTTGTGAACCCACAGCTAGCTGTATCCCTGAACTATTGAGGGTTACACAAGTACTGGTTTTCCTGTTCCCGTTGAGATAATAAATTCAAAGAGTTGAATTTATATGACTGGATCGATAGATAAGCTTATAAATTGTTTATAAGAGCTTATAGAAATTTTGAGAGCAAAATTAATTAAAAGAGTTTAATTAATTTTTCCATGTAGGACTTGGAGATAAGGATCCATAATATATATATATATATATATATATATATATATATTTATATATAAATATAAATATAGAGTTTCTTTGAGCTGCCCACCTATCACGCCCACTACCATGCCCACCAATGATGTGGCATTATTCTATTGGACCTACAATTTATCTCATCTTTATCACATCCAATAAAATAGTGTCACATCATTGGTGGGCATGATAGTGAGCATGATAGGTGGGCAGCTGAAAAAAACTATATATATATATATATTTGATATATATATATATAGATATATATATTATAATATAATTATATATTATATTATTGTGGGACCTTATGTTTATATTATATTATTATAATATATAAAAAAAGATAAAAATTAACCGACATCTCATTCAATATTTCTCAATCAAAAACTTTCAATTGATTGAGGAGATAAATGATAGCAGAAGCTATCAGAAGAAATAGGCAAGGCTGTTGTTTTTTCTCTTCGGCTTCGTCTGCTCTCTCCTTTTTCGCTCTGGTCGTTCGTCTGAAGAATTGATACGATCAATTCTTAAATTCAATTTTTTCTCAACGTTAAATTTCTTCTTCTTTTAAGTGCAATTTAGAATAGGAACAGGGAATTCGGCCTGATTCGGAGATTGAAAAAAGGAGTTGATCCAGTTGATTGTTCGTAGGAATTTACAACAAGAGTTATTTTCGAAATTGTTTCGAAATAGTTGGAGTCATCGTCAATCTTTTAAGATTGCTAGGTATAAATTTCATATACTCCCTATGATTGTTATTTTTAAATCATACGAGTGTCCAAGAATATTTTGAATTTCAAAATAAAATTTTAAACTTCCGCTGCGTTTTGGGCACGATAGAGATCCGAGATCCAATAGTAATCGAGTACCAAGTGCGTCCTGAAGACTCTGCCAAAAGTGCGAAGTGAATCTAGGGTCTCGGTCTGAAACGATCGACTTCGGCACACCATGCAATCTCACAACGCTGCTAACATACAACTCAGCCATCTGATCGTGACGATACGTCATAGTGTACGGAATAAAACAAGCAGACTTCGTCAATAGGTCGATCACTACCCGAATAGCATCGCATCCTCGAACAGATCGCGGTAGCTTCGTAACGGAATCCATAGAAATGTGATCCCATTTCCATTCAGGAACAGATAGACTGTGCAATAGACCACCTGGTCGCTTCTTCTCTGCTTTTATTTGCTAACAGTTCAAACATCGAGATACAAACTTCGCAACATCGCTCTTAATTCTCTTCCACCAAAACTGATTCTTCAGATCTTTATACATCTTCCGACCTCTAGGATGAACACTGAACCGACTGTAATGAGCCTCTCGGAGAATACGCTGTATCAACTCCAAAATATCAGGCACAACAATACAGTTATTCACAAACAAAACATTATCTCTAACCTGGAATTCAGACTGATGCCCAGATCTGACTTTCTCTACTTAAACCTGAAAGCTCGGATCAGACTTCTGTGCTTCTTTGATCGCAATAAACAACTCCGACTAGGCTTGAATAGCAAACACTCTGATAGTCTTCCTATCTGTTTCAAACTCTAAACCAAAAGTGCAACAATCATCGATCAACTGAGAAACACCGATAGTAGAAAGAGATAAAGAACAAAGCTTTCGGCTCAAGGCATCTGCAACTGCATTCGACTTACCGGGATAATACTTGATTTCGCAGTCAAAATCCTTCAACAGATTTAACCATCTTCTCTATCTCATATTCAGCTCTGCCTGTGAAAACAAGTACTTAAGACTCTTATGATCAGAAAAGATCTCGAAAGATTCACCATACAGATAGCGACGCCAGATCTTCAGAGCAAATACAATCGCAGCGAGTTCAAGATCATGAACCGGATAACGAGTCTTGTGTGGCTTCAGATTCCTCGATGCATACACTATCACATGCTTATGCTGCATAATAACACAACCCAAGCCTCGGTTAGAAGCATCACAATAGACTGTTAAACCTTCAGTACCTTTAGGAATAGAAAGAATCGGAGCACTGGTCAGTCTCCTCTTCAGATCAACAAACCTAGACTTACAATCTGCAGTCCAGATAAAAGGCGCATTCTTCTGAGTCAGCTGGGTAATTGTCTTGGCAAAAGATGAGAATCCCTCGATAAATTGGCGAAAATAACCAGCTAGACCCATAAAGCTTCGGATCTCAAGCACTGATGTCGGTCTAGGCCAATTCATAACCGCTTCAATCTTGCTGGGATCGACAGAAAACTCGATCCAGCCATAATTCACACTTAGATGGCTTGGCAAACAACTGCTCAACTCGCAAAATCTGCAAGACGATCCTCAAATGCTCTGCATGGTCAGTATGGTTCTCCGAGTAGATAAGAATGTCATGGATGAAGATAATAACAAACTCATCCAAATAGCACTAAAAGATATGGTTCATCAAACCCATAAAAACCACTGGAGCTTTAGTCAAACCGAACGGCATGAATATAAACTCGAAATGACCATACCTCATTTTGAATGCGGTCTTAGGAACATCTTCCTCTCACACTCTCAGCTGATGATATCCTGACCTCAGATCAATCTTTGAATAGACAGAAGAACCCTGCAGCTAATCAAAAAGGCCATCTAATCGGGGTAAAGGATACATGTTCTTGACTGTAGCCTGATTCAGTTGACGGTAGTCGATACAGAGCCGCATAGAACCATTCTTCTTCCGAACAAACATAACAGTAGCACCCCAAGGCAATACACAGGGTCTGATGTATCCCTTGGAAATCAAATCCTAAAGCTGTTCTTTCAAATCTCTCAATTAAACCGGTGCCATACGATACGGAGCTTTGGAAATAGGTTGAGTACCTAACACTAAATCAATGCTGAATTCAATCTCTCAAATAGGCGGCAATCCAGGAATATCTTTCGGAAACACATCGGCAAATTCTCTAACCACTGGTATATAAACCAATTCAGGTCTATATTTCAGTACATCAACTGCATAAACCAAAAATCCCTCTGCACCTCTTTGTAACAAACGAGTCATAGATAACACTGAAATCAAAGGAATTCTAGATCGAGAACCCTTACCAAAGAATTTCCACTCGTCTGCCTTTTCAGGTCTGAATCTGACAACCTTCTGAAAATAATCGACGGCTGCCTTGTACTTGGTTAAAGCATCTATACCAACAATACAGTCAAAATCTGACAGCCCAAGTACAATACAATCAAACTCTAACAAATTTCCCTCAAAACGGAGTTCACATTTCCTGACTAATCTGACAAAAACAATTCCTCCACCTAAAGGTGAAGTAACAGCTACTACAGTAGGTAACAACTCAGTAGGCAAAGCATGCAACAACACAAATTTCTCAGAGATAAAGGAATGGGAAGCACCTGTATCTATCAAAACATGAGCAGAATAATCAAGAATCAAACATTTACCTGCAATAACATCGTATGGTGCTGCCAGAGCCTGATCCTCTGTCAAAGCAAAGACTCGTGCCTGCTGTCTCGGAGGCTAGTTCGCACTAGGGTTACCTCCCTGTCTGTTCTGCTGCTGAGGCTGGAAGGAGTGATCTGTAGAAGACTGTCTCTCAGGATGATCTGTAGGTCTATATGAACTCCCACTCTGATCTCGATCTCTACTACGCTGAGGGCACACCTTAGAAAAGTGTCCCGGTTGCTGACAGGTGTTGCAGTTCCCAAAGACTCCTACACACTAATCCGGTGAGTGTCTACCTCCACACTTGTTGCAAAACATAGATGAAGATCCAGAACTCTGTCCTGAACCGAATTTCTTGGAACCACTGGAACTAGAAGAATTGTTTCCCTGCCTCTTGAACTGTTTCCCCCTTGCTTTGTAATGATCCTTCCTGTTACCACCACTGCTTCCTCCTTCGTACCTCTGTGGCTGGTTCTGATACTGAGATTGCAGATTCTGATGTTGAGACAGTTGATTCTGAGATTTTCTCTGCTGCTGAGGTACCAACTGATTTCCTCTCTATCTCCACAAACCTGCTTCCGCTCCCTTTGCGAGATTCATGGAATCCGCAAAGTTGTCAGGACTAGCAGTGTTTACCAACGTGAAGATGTCGGGGTTCAAGCCATTGATGAACTGATCGGCTTTGGCTTCTTCATTGTCGGTAATATGCGGTGCAAAATGCAACAAACTATCGAATTTGGCAGCATACTCTTCAATGTTCAAGTTCCCTTGCCTCAGATTGGCAAACTCGGCTCTCTTGCCCTTTCGGTACGAAACAGGGAAAAACCGCTTATAAAACTCAGTTTTGAAAAGAGACCAAATAAAAACTGTACCTCGATTCTCCATGGATCTCTTTGTCATGATCCACCAGTTCTTAGCAACACCTCGAAGCTGATGAATGACTAACCAAGTTCGGCGATCGTCAGAGTAATCAAGGGAATCGAACAACTGATCAATGTCGTCCAACCAGCTCTCACAGTCAACCGGGTTCTCTGTACCTAGCAACAAAGGCGGATTAAACGACTGAAACCTCTTCAGCAAGGTTTCCATAGGTGTCGATGTAGCATCCATTTGAACAGTTTCAGTACTAGCTTGCTCATTCGGTGGAGTAACTGTCGGTGGGTTTCTGTTAATAACTCAATGAGGACCAATCTGATAATCAAAGGTTAGGACACAAGATATCTCAATCGCTACAATCGGTGCCATTACAACCGTTTAGAATACCGGATACCAGTCGATATTAGAAACAGTTATATCTCAAGTAGATCATGCTTTATAAATTTAATCACATAAGCATGTAATTCAATTAATTCTCAAATAATAAAGCATGCTCGCATGGAATTAAATAAACAGTTAAATAACTCAATCACATGCGAGGAGCCAATACACGCAGACTCGATTTACCCCGCTCAGTCTTGTTCAACCAAGAATTTATCGCTCTAATAACACTTAATGTGAGACCTTGGTTCTAAACATCTAATCTCGGATTAAAAAACAATATAGCATACAAGATCCAAGATTAAAAGCAAAGAAAGTGTTTTTTTAAGGGGTGCAGCGCTCGGGCGGCAGAAAACTACCGCTCGGGCGTGGCCAAAACAGCCGCCCTGCTGTTGTACTCAAAGGGGGGTGCGCTCGGTCTGCTAAAAACTGCCGACCGGGCGCCCCCTGCTGCAGAAAAGAACAAAACAGAAAGCCAGAAAAAAAAAAACTTGGCAACTCAATCCAAAAGTCATTCAATACATAACGAAATTCATATTGCATGCAACGACAACCTTCAATCCATAATATTTGAATAATAGAAGCTACAAACAACAACAAGTTCGAGTTCTAACATGCTTCAAATCATAAACTAGATTGACATGCTGACACGACTTCTAAACCGAGTCCCACTTCTAACTCTCACTCTTGATGCTAACCAATTCTTCGCTGACTTGATCCTACCCCATCTGTTGCCAAGTACACATACAAAACGCAACATCCGGATAACTCCGGTGAGAAAGATATTCCCAGTAAAATCAACATGACAAGTAATACAACAATAAACATGCTTTCATGACAACAACGTATTCAATATCAACGTAATTAAATGCATGTCTTTAAAATCGAGATATCAATTCTGATCAACAAGGGATTGCTGCTCTGCTTTTGGGACCCAAGGATGAGATCACGTAACAACTCACTGACTCTCCCAATCGAGTGGTGCCATGTATCCCACTCCCCTAGACTTTGGTGCGACTATAAGGAGTATGCTGACACTAGGTGAACCTATACACCCAGGCCACTCATAGTATAGCCCCCAAAACGTTTAAACAATAAAGGGTCGTTCTGCCCACTGAAATCAAAGGTTTGGCTCAAGATGAATGCATAAGAAAACATAAACATTAAGCCATATAACAAAAGCTAAAACAATCACAAAATACAAGTTCCACATGCTAGAACAAGTATTGATGCAAGTATGTGATTTTAAGGGAAACTCGAGAACCAACTGTCCCGAGTATGCTATCCCGCTAACGATGACTGCTTTTACCTTTCAATTCAAGTAGCTCCAACTCTGGACACGCTACAAAAGAGGTTATATCAAAATCTATACAACCTAAACAACAACAAGGCTCAAGGTAAACTCTTTACCGATCTTCGTCCAACTCTTCAACGATCCAATGCTGCTAACACAGGGCTCGACAAACTCCAAACGAATCTGTATGGAGGCAAAGAAGATCAACAACGACGATCAACTCACAAGCCAAGGTTCAACAATACAAAACGGTTCAAAATCTCTAAAACTCAAACCGGCAGCATAAAGGCTATAAACTGAACAAACCGGAAATGCAGACAGAAGTACAATATCGATATCAACTCATATCAATTCTAAAACAACAATAAAGGATCAAACCCAACCAATCCCAAAACTAGATTTTCGAAAATAGGCTTCCAAAAATCAAAACAATTCCAAACGACGCTCTATTTCAAAACCGATAGAGAATAAACGATCAGAACTCTGCCAAGAACAACATACTCGAAACTCAATCGATTCTAACAACATCCAATAAATAGAATGTATCTGATCGGAGAAAAACTTACGATATAACAAAGCTCTCGCTGCAGTGATCGCTAATCTGCCCTCAGAAATAAATTCAAACGGACGGATCGAGCTCGGACTGAAATCCCTAAGCTTGAAAATCAAAGGAGGCGGCTCTAATGGAGGGTAAAGAGTTGGGGAAGATGATGGTGTAATGAGACTAGTCAACCATGTGTAGATAATATATAAAATCCAATAATTGCGTTTTAGTCCCTGAAATTTTGAAAATTTGCAAAATAGACCCTGATCAAAATCAAGTCGGCTCTTGAACTCTGTAATCTCCGATTAACTCAATTAAACTCATTTAAGATAAAATCGGGGCGTTACAATACTCAAGCCACACCAACCCAATTTGGTTCGATGATGATGACTTAGAGAACCAGGATTGGGAGTGCGAATCAAATCATGCTAAAGATTTAGAGGTGTTTGAGTCTTCTCTTCTTATTGAACCTCAGACGGAAGATGTTCTGGAAGAAATAGGGTATGATGGAAATATATTGTATCTCAAGTTTGAGGATGACGGAGTTCAAGAGTCTATCCATTTGAGCTCATCGATAATATTATCATACATACATTTCCAAGATCCTTTCCTTCCATCAATACCAGTTTCAAAAGATTTTGGCTTCCGAGAGCCCACAAAGATGTTCTCTTCCCATGTTTACCAGCTACTATGGAGTGTTGTTGAGGTGACGAGCTTAAAATGTATACATCTAGCCAAGCTTGAGGGAACATGGAGCAAATACCCACTTGTGGTGTCATATAACAATTAATTTGGGCGTCAGCCGCTCTTTGAGGAGTGCTTATGAGGGTCAAGCTAAAGACTGAAAATCAGGCGCTGCTTGGGAGGCAACCCAAGGGGAGTATTTTTTTTTTTCATTCTTAGTATTTATTTTGTTTTTGCATTTTTACTTACATTGGGGACAATGTAAGATCTTAAGTATGGGGGAGAGGACTTAGCCAGTCATTTGGAGATTGTTAGCCTATGATGTTATGAAGTTGAAAAAATGAAATTTTTGTGAAAATTTTTTACTCTTGATTGGATATAAGAAACCGTAGATTGAGTAGTGAATACTTTTTAAGCACACATGCTAGAGAAGTGAAATGTAGCGATGCATTAAATGATGTTGGTGTCTGTTGGACCATTGCACGGCAATAGTTGTTTGTGGATCCTGAGAGTGTTTTTGAATCCTAAATGATTTTTTTTGATATGGCATATACGATCTTGGGCGCACCTGTTAAAATATTTTTTTTTATGAAAATTTTGGAAAAATGAAATTAACTTTATCCGGGTTATGAGCAAGGGATTGAAATTCTAATCACCTTGTTCTTGACTAAGTATGCAGATAAAATGGGGTTATAAATTTGAAAAATTTTAAAATAACAAATCCATCCGGGCTTGAAAAGTGATTGAAATTCTAGTCACGATTCCATAGCTAAGTTTGCGGACCCAATGAGATTGTAACTCCATATGGGCTATAGACGAGGGGATTGAAATTCGAATCCTATCTTAGTTATATCTAAGTCTGCGGGTAATTATTGGGGCTTAAGAAAACCGGGTGCAAAATCCGGAGGTGCGTAATTATTGCTACAACTTAAATTGTAATTCACCCAAGTGTAGGTTGTCTGCAAGTAATATACTCGTGAGTACGAGATCGATCCACGGAGAGGATGTTGTAAGTTTAATTTTAGCAATAATATATTATAGATGAAAATATTATTATAAAACTTCAAATACACAAATTATAAAATTGTCAAGGTTTCAAAGGTTCATTGTTGGTTTATTTAAGATTGCTTAATAAAAATAAATAAAAGAAACTAAAATAAAAATAAACATAAAAGAACAATGAAATATTTAAACAAGTATATCATATAATATAGTTCCCACTATATTAATATCAGATTAACCGATATTTAATACATGGTACCCATAATATATATATAGATGAATAAATATAAACATAAAAAGAACAATTAAATATTTAAACAAGTATATCATATAATATAGTTCCCACTATATTAATATCCACCGATATTTAATACATGGTACCCATAATATATATAAATGCATAAATATAAATTGACATAAAAGTAAATGTTAGATCAAATCACAATATTTTATTTAGAACAACCGGCAGAGCCACGCTATCGTCTAAATAAAATATATGACTTTATGTTAGATGCGATAAAGTAAATGTTAGTTGCGGAAAAGTAAAAGTTAGATGCGAGAAAGTAAATGTTAGTTGCGGAAAAATAAATGTTAGTTGCGATAAAGTAAAAGTTAGATGCGATAAAGTAAATGTTAGTTCAAATCACAATATATTATTTAGAACAACCGACAGTGTCACGCTATCGTCTAAATAATATATATGACTTTATTATAAATAGATACATATATTTATAGTATATAATTATTGTAGTAATTATTGTATCATATTTGACAACAAATCAAGGTAACCACATTCAAGGTACCAAGCATTTGATGTAAATAGATAACAACAAATCATCCAAAATTATACCTACAAATAAAGATCAATTAGTAAAAATAAAAATAGAAAGGAAAAGAATATACAAAATATAGACAATCTTACTTGACCAACAATGAAACCTTTTCACCTTGACATAAAAAGATTTAGCTTTCCATGAACATGAAACTCAAGAATAAAGATAAAAGAAATTTCATACTTGAACTTGAGAAACTTGCACACTCAAACTTTTATTCTCACACACACAATATTTATTTTACAAATGAAGAATTCTCTACCCTCTTGCACACTACAAAGCTTTTACAACACATCTATTTATAGGCCAAATGAGAGCAAGAGTCCAAGGCTCATTAAATGTGAAATAGTAAAGTTGGTGGGTGCTTGTCTCCTTGAATGTCAATACCATGACCCAACTTTAATTGGCATGTTTGATGCCTTAGACCACCGATTCAGCCTTTCTTTTCAACATAGAACACGTAGGATATTTTGTGTAGATGTGTTTGGACAACTCATTCACCCCTTTTGGATAACATATGAAATACTTATGATATTTTTACTCCAAGCTGGTCATTGTAAAAGTAAATCTATCTCCATTTTGATGTTTGATTATTTTGATCATCTTAATGAAGTTTTTGGAATTTCTTATCTTCTACAAAGTTGAAGATGCCTCTTTTGTGATTCTACAGGTTTTGAGATTACTCCATTATGACCTCTGTAGCTTGAGTAATTTTATTTTTACCAAACCTGCGCAAACCGTAAAATACAACATTTTAGTAAAGCATTTAAATATAAACACATAACACTAAAATAATACAACTTCATAATTTTAATTAAACTTAAATTTTAAAACACACTTTTTAACATATAAATAATTACAAATTTTAAGTTTCATCACACCCCCAAACCGGCTAATTACTAGTCCCTTAGTAATAAAATATCATAAAATATCATAAAATATCATAAAATCACAAGTTAGATTTTTATTCCTTAATATATATATTCAAATTTGCAAACTTTGAAATTTTAAAAACACACTTGTGAGGAGATCATATGTTTATTTATAAATCTCATTAACAACTAATATATTAATATATAATTGGATGGGGTATACATATATATTACACACAATATCAAAATATTAAATATATATAATTTTTTTATATAAATATTTTCTAAAAACTTTGAGAATAATATAATTAAAATGATAATAGAAATCATTTCATAACATGTATAATATCAGGAATCTTAATGTAAAAGTCTCAACTCCATATTCTCTCGGGTTAAAGTATTTCATATATAGCTGTTTTTCACTCATGGAGTTGGAAGAAAATTATACGCTCATTGAAAATGGTTAATATGTAAAGCAGACAATCAAATAATCTAATATTGAAAATAAGATAGGATGATTTACAAAGAATAAACCCATTTTTTTTTTTTTTGTTTTTTTGTTTTTTGTTTTTTTGTTTTTTTTGCTTGGCTGCAAAATCGTTTTTACATAATCAAATACCTCCAATAAACTTTGAAAATGTAACATTTTTTTTTTTTCAAAGTTTATTTATTTTTTTTATTTTTTATGAGGTAAATCTATTATATTAATAATTATAGTAGAGATATTAATACTCTACATCTTTACAATCAAACTTCAAACAACTTTGCAGCCAATTTTTATTTTACTTTTTTTTTTTTTTTTTCAAAATGGGTTTAATCTAGTAATCAACCATTTCTTAATAATCAATAAAAGCTTATAAGTTGTTTTCTCAATTCTCACCCCTCACTCACAAAATTTATGTGAGTAACTATTGCACTTTTACAAATAAATTCCCTCAATTATACATGTTATTATTTATTCAATCAATATCACTTTAATTATATACTCATAAAAGTTTTAGAAAATATGTATTTGAAAACACATAATTATATATTATTTATAACTTATATCCCATCAATTATATATTTTCTATTAAATTGATAAAAAGAAGAATAAATAAACATCTATACAAAAAGACTTCATTTTCTTAGTAGTTTGCAATTTAAATATATACGGAATATTAAAATCTAATCTATTGTGATAAGATGATAAATAAAAACTAATGCGTGTCAGGAGTTTTTGACTCCTTACTCTGCCATTGAAAAAGAAAAATAAATATTATTATAGAAATAAATTTTTTTTTAAATTTTAATTTTTTTTTTATTATTTTTTTTTTTAGAGATAAACCCTCCCCCAAACCTGAATATGACATTGTTTTTAATTTTTTTTTTTTTTTTTTTTTAAGAAAAATAAAGAGTACATGATGAAAGAGATATCACCTGGAATTTATTGAAGATGAGGAACAAACACAAACCATTTCGTAACATGTTGAATCAATGATGACTTCAACGTCTTCTTATGAGTTGAGGGTTGGCTTCCCATCCAATTTTCTTATAAATTGGCAAATAGGGTCTTTTTTAGTCAGATTCCCAAGACCATTACCATGACGCTGCGCTTGGAATAGTTTCCATAAACGGAGAAGTTGACCTTGTACATATCCACTAGAATGCGTCTCAAGAGTCAATGAGATATCATCCAATGACTCTTTACTCAGCTCATTCTTAATGAAATCAATTTTATCTTCTCTATTTGTGGAAACACATCCCAAAGATCTGCATCGTTTGTTACAAGTCCATCTGGCACATTTATGACAAACATCTAACCCTTTTGCCCTCCTTTTCTTCGCATAGGTGCTTTTTCCTAGTCCGGACATATTTCGAACATATAAGAATTTTGGAACTTCGCCACCTATTCGAACCTTGGCTTCAATTATAAGACGAATATCCTCCGGAATTCCTTTTTGCATAAGCATTCTCAATCTTTCACGTCTGCATTCATAAATCATTCTTCGAACTTTTTTAGAAACAGAAGAACAAATATATTTTCCATGTTCTTTGATAGCTTCTTCCATTTTGAAAATAAAGAAATATATTTTTTTTTTGATCAGTTATTGTGGGAAACCAATTTAACCGACTGTAAGAGCCACGGAGTACCGTTATCCGCCACTTAACCGGGAAGTGTCCTAATTTCTGCAAAAATAAAATAAAAATATAAGTAACAATTAAGTTGGATCATATAAAGGCATAAACTCTTCATTAAGAACTTCATTTTCTATAAACGGTTTAAGTCTTTGCCCATTAACTTTAAATACATTATTATTTTTAGGATTTTCAACATCAACAGCACCATTAGGATAGACAAATTTAACAATAAATGGTCCAGACCATCGCGATCTAAGTTTTCCTGGAAACAAATGCAAGCGAGAATTATAAAGTAAAACTTTTTGTCCGATTTCAAAAGATTTTCTCATAATATTTTTATCATGAAATGCTTTTGTTTTATCTTTATAAATCTTTGCATTTTCATATGCATCATTTCTTAATTCTTCTAGTTCATTTAATTGCAATTTTCTTGATTTAGATGCATCATCTAAATTAGTATTAAACGCTTTAATTGCCCAATAAGCTTTATGTTCAATTTCAACAGGTAAATGACAATGCTTTCCAAAAACTAATCTATATGGTGACATCCCCAATGATGTTTTAAATGCAGTTCTATATGCCCATAATGCATCACTTAATCTTAAAGACCAATCTTTTCGATTTGGATTGACTGTTTTTCCAAAATTTGTTTTATTTCTTTATTTGCAAGTTCAACCTGACCATTCGTTTGAGGGTGATATGGAGTAGAAACTTTATGTGTAATACCATATTTTCTTAACAACGAAGAAAATGATTTATTTATAAAATGACTTCCCCCATCACTTATTATAGCTCTAGGTATTCCAAATCGACTAAAAATATTTTCTTTCAAAAATTTTATCACAACTTTATGATCATTAGTTCTACATGCAATTGCTTCAATCCATTTTGAAACATAATCGACAGCTACTAAAATATAAGTGAATCCAAAAGATAATGGAAATGGACCCATAAAATCTATTCCCCAACTGTCAAATATTTCAATAATCATGATTGGATTTAAAGGCATCATGTTTCTTTTTGAAATTGAACCCATTTTCTGACAATTTTCACAAGATTTGCAAAATGAATGTGTATCTTTGAATAAAGAAGGCCAATAAAATCCACATTGAAAGATTTTTGCAGCTGTTTTCTTTGACGAAAAATGACCTCCACATGCCTCAGAATGACAAAATTTAATGACACTACTTACCTCATTGTCGGGTATGCATCGTCGAAAAATTTGATCAGGACAATACTTAAACAAATAAGGATCATCCCAATAAAATTTTTTGACCTCTTTCAAGAATTTATTTTTATCTTGTGAACTCCAATGAGAAGGCATTTTATTTGTCACAAGAAAATTTACAATATTAGCAAACCAAGGCATAGTAGTAGCATAAAATAGTTGATCATCCGGAAAATTTTCATTTATTGGTATTTCATTTTGAGATGATTCAAAAATTATTCTTGATAAATGATCGGCTACTACATTTTCTTTTCCTTTTTTATATTTTATTACAAGATCAAATTCTTGTAACAACAAAATCCATCTTATTAATCTCGGCTTAGCATCTTGTTTATTTGATAAATATTTTATGGCAGAATGATCAGTGTAAACAATAGTAGTAGAACCAATTAAATAGGATCGAAATTTATCTAATGCAAACACTACTGAAAGTAATTCTTTTTCAGTTGTTGAATAATTGATTTGAGCACTATTTAAGGTTCTACTTGCATAATAGATCACATAAGGTTTACCTTCTTTTCTTTGTCCTAACACGGCTCCTACAGCATAATCACTTGCATCACACATTAATTCAAATGGTAAAGACCAATCAGGAGGTTGTAAAATAGGTGATGTAGTTAAAAGATTAATTATTTTTTTAAAAGCAGTTTCACATTCTTGAGTCCATTCAAATTGTGCATCTTTTGTTAAAAGATTTGAAATTGGTTTCGATATTATGCTAAAATTTTTTATAAATCTTCTATAAAATCCCGCATGACCCAAAAATGATCGAATTTCTTTGATCGTGTTTGGTGATGGTAAATTAGCAATAACATCAACCTTAGCTTTATCAACTTCAATTCCTTTTTCAGATATGACATGCCCTAACACAATTCCGGATTTAACCATGTAGTGACATTTTTCCCAATTTAAAACAAGATTTTTTTCTTCACATCTTTTTAAAACTTCTTCCAAATTTTTAAGACAGTTTTCAAATGAGTTTCCAAAAACAGTTATATCATCCATAAAAACTTCCACAAATTCTTCAATCATGTCACTAAAAATACTTAGCATGCATCTTTGAAAAGTAGCCGGGGCATTACATAAACCAAATGGCATTCTTTTAAAAGCAAAAGTTCCGAACGGACAAGTGAAAGTAGTTTTTTCTTGATCTTCTAATGATATTGGTATTTGATAATACCCCGAATACCCATCAAGAAAACAATAATAAGGATTACCTGCCACTTTCTCTAAAATTTGATCTAAAAATGGTAACGGAAAGTGATCTTTTCTAGTTGCATCATTTAATTTTCTATAATCAATGCACATACGCCAACTAGATGAAATCCTAGCTTGTAATAATTCTCCCTTTTCATTTTTTATAACAGTGATGCCTGATTTTTTTGGTACTACTTGTGTTGGACTTACCCATTTACTATCCGAGATTGGATAAATAATTCCGGCATCTAATAGTTTTAAAACTTCATTTTTAACAACTTCTTTCATGTGTGGATTTAATCTTCTTTGTGGTTGTTGATATGTTTTAGCATTTTCTTCCAAGTGAATTCTATGTGTGCAGATTAAAGGATTTATACCTTTTATATCTTGCAAAGTCCATCCAATTGCATTTTTGTGTTTTTTAAGTAGTGTTATTACATCTTCTTCTTGTTTTGGTAAGAGGGTAGAAGATATTACAATAGGATATGTTTGATTTTCACCAAGAAAAGCATATTTTAGTTCTATTGGCAAGGGTTTTAATTCAAGTTTTGGACGATCATTTTCTTTTACTTCTTCAAGTTCATTAATTTCTTCAAATAACTTTGATTTAAAAACATTTTTTGAATCAAAACTTTCCACTAAACAAACTTCAGATTGTTGATTTAAGTTTTCTTGGTGTATATTTTCTTCCACAATTGTTTCTATTGCATTATCATCTTCATCTTCATTAATACTTGGTTGTTTACATAAATTGAACACATTAAGTTCTAAAGTCATATTTCCAAAAGACAATTTCATTATTCCATTTCGACAATTAATTAAAGCATTTGAAGTTGCTAGAAATGGACGTCCCAATATTACTGGAATTTCGTTATGTACTTCTATTGGTTGTGTATCCAAGACAATAAAATCCACAGGATATATGAATTTATCGACTTGAACTAACACATCTTCTACGATACCTCTAGGTATTTTGATTGACCTATCGGCTAGTAAAAGAGTAACAGATGTAGGTTTTAAATCTCCCAACTTAAGCTTTTCATAAACTGAATAAGGAATTAAATTCACACTTGCTCCCAAATCTAACAAAGCTTTTTTAATTTTATTTTTTCCAATAATACATGAAATTGTTGGACAACCGGGATCTTTATATTTCAAGGTAGAATTATTTTGAATAATAGAGCTTACTTGCTCCGTTAAGAATGCTTTCTTCTTTACATGCAATTGTCTTTTTACAGTACATAAATCTTTTAAAAACTTTGCATAAGAAGGAACTTGTTTAATAGCATCTAATAATGGAATATTTATTTTTACTTGTTTAAAAACTTCATAAATATCAGAATCATTTTTTTGTTTTTTATTATTTACTAATGCATGAGGAAAAGGAACATGTTTATTTATTTTATCATCAATTTTCTTAATCTTAGGACTCAAAGTATCATCTTTCTCGAAAGTATCAAGATTTTCATCCTTACTCTTTGAGTTTGACTGATCTTTGTTTTCATCACTATATGGATCATTAACTATTTTACCACTTCTAAGAGTAATAACAGATTTTACTTGATCAAATTTTTCTTGATTTTGATTTTTAGGATTAGGTTGTGGTTGAGATGGAAATTTTCCTTTTTCATGAATATTAAGTGCAGATGCAAATTTTGCAAGAGTTTCTTTCAAATCATTCATAGATTGAATGTTTTGAATATTGATAGACTCTTTCTTTTGAATGTATGCATGAATTTCATCTTCAAAATTTTTTCTTGGAGGTGGGATATAAGGAGCATAACCTTGATGATTTTGGTTATTTTGAAAAGGTTTTTGTGAAGGTTGTGCATTATTATCGTTCCTCCAACTAAAATTGGGATGATTTCTCCAACCAGGATTGTATGTTTGTGAAAAAGGATCTAATGTTGGTTTTTTAAAATTGTTAACATAATTGGCTTGTTCATGGAGACATTCTTTAAATGAAGGCAAAGTAGGACAATTTTTTGTAAGATGAATGTGTGTCACATATATGACAAACAATTTCTTGAACACTTTTTAATTGATCACTCTTTTTCATTTCTAATGACTCGATTTTTCTTGCTAAAGATGCAAGTTTAGCTTGAACATCTACATCATCTTTAAGATGATAAATACCACCCCCATTTGTTGAATTATTGGTTTTACTTGGTGGTTCAATTGAGCCTATATTATCCCAATTTTGAGCATTTTCTGCTAATGACTCCAAATATTCCATAGCTTCATTTGGGTTTTTATCTTCAAAAGTTCCATTACACATGAATTCTATCATTTGCCTATCTTTAGGTATTAAACCTTCATAAAAGTGAGAAACTATTCTCCATATTTCAAAACCATGATGTGGGCATGTATTAAGTAACTCTTTATATCTATCCCAACATTGATAAAATGTTTCCCTTGTTTTTGAGAAAAAGTTGTAATTTGTCTTTTAAAAGAGTTTGTTCTATGGGAAGGAAAAAACTTTTTTAGAAATTGTTGTTGCATTTCTTCCCATGATCTTATTGAACTTGATCTCAAATTTTGCAACCATGTTTTAGCTTTATCTTTTAAGGAAAAAGGAAAAAGCTTTAATCGAACAGTATCCATGCTACAATTTTGATCATTATAAGTGTTGCAAACCTCCTCAAATTCTCTTAAATGCAAATATGGATTTTCAGAATCTAAGCCATGAAAATTTGGTAAAAGTTGAATGACTTGTGGCTTAAAATTGAAATTAGATGCATCAGGAGGAAAAACTAAACAAGATGGTGTACTAGTTCTTATTGGATTCATATGGTGCCTAAGTGTTCTTGGTTGTTCATGTTCTTGATGATTATTATTATTATTATTATCATCTTGATTATTAGAATTATCGTCCATGTTTAAAATATTTTCAGTTACTCGAACAAGTCTACCACTTTGTTTACGACTCCAAACAATCATACAATTAAAAACAACATACTATTTACATAATAACAAAATTAAACTTAATTTATACCTCCCCGGCAACGGCGCCAAAAACTTGCTACAACTTAAATTGTAATTCACCCAAGTGTAGGTTGTCTGCAAGTAATATACTCGTGAGTACGAGATCGATCCACGGAGAGGATGTTGTAAGTTTAATTTTAGCAATAATATATTATAGATGAAAATATTATTATAAAACTTCAAATACACAAATTATAAAATTGTCAAGGTTTCAAAGGTTCATTGTTGGTTTATTTAAGATTGCTTAATAAAAATAAATAAAAGAAACTAAAATAAAAATAAACATAAAAGAACAATGAAATATTTAAACAAGTATATCATATAATATAGTTCCCACTATATTAATATCAGATTAACCGATATTTAATACATGGTACCCATAATATATATATAGATGAATAAATATAAACATAAAAAGAACAATTAAATATTTAAACAAGTATATCATATAATATAGTTCCCACTATATTAATATCCACCGATATTTAATACATGGTACCCATAATATATATATAAATGCATAAATATAAATTGACATAAAATTAAATGTTAGATCAAATCACAATATTTTATTTAGAACAACCGGCAGAGCCACGCTATCGTCTAAATAAAATATATGACTTTATGTTAGATGCGATAAAGTAAATGTTAGTTGCGGAAAAATAAAAGTTAGATGCGAGAAAGTAAATGTTAGTTGCGGAAAAATAAATGTTAGTTGCGATAAAGTAAAAGTTAGATGCGATAAAGTAAATGTTAGTTCAAATCACAATATATTATTTAGAACAACCGACAGTGTCACGCTATCGTCTAAATAATATATATGACTTTATTATAAATAGATACATATATTTATAGTATATAATTATTGTAGTAATTATTGTATCATATTTGACAACAAATCAAGGTAACCACATTCAAGGTACCAAGCATTTGATGTAAATAGATAACAACAAATCATCCAAAATTATACCTACAAATAAAGATCAATTAGTAAAAATAAAAATAGAAAGGAAAAGAATATACAAAATATAGACAATCTTACTTGACCAACAATGAAACCTTTTCACCTTGACATAAAAAGATTTAGCTTTCCATGAACATGAAACTCAAGAATAAAGATAAAAGAAATTTCATACTTGAACTTGAGAAACTTGCACACTCAAACTTTTATTCTCACACACACAATATTTATTTTACAAATGAAGAATTCTCTACCCTCTTGCACACTACAAAGCTTTTACAACACATCTATTTATAGGCCAAATGAGAGCAAGAGTCCAAGGCTCATTAAATGTGAAATAGTAAAGTTGGTGGGTGCTTGTCTCCTTGAATGTCAATACCATGACCCAACTTTAATTGGCATATTTGATGCCTTAGACCACCGATTCAGCCTTTCTTTTCAACATAGAACACGTAGGATATTTTGTGTAGATGTGTTTGGACAACTCATTCACCCCTTTTGGATAACATATGAAATACTTATGATATTTTTACTCCAAGCTGGTCATTGTAAAAGTAAATCTATCTCCATTTTGATGTTTGATTATTTTGATCATCTTAATGAAGTTTTTGGAATTTCTTATCTTCTACAAAGTTTAAGATGCCTCTTTTGTGATTCTACAGGTTTTGAGATTACTCCATTATGACCTCTGTAGCTTGAGTAATTTTATTTTTACCAAACCTGCGCAAACCGTAAAATACAACATTTTAGTAAAGCATTTAAATATAAACACATAACACTAAAATAATACAACTTCATAATTTTAATTAAACTTAAATTTTAAAACACACTTTTTAACATATAAATAATTACAAATTTTAAGTTTCATCAATTATATCTCAAGAGAGTTGTGTTTTGTTTAAAGATTGTTGGGAGGAAGGGGCTCTTGATGGTAATACTCACACTGATGTGTCATAGGTCGGCGAACAGTCTTAAAACTATGTCTTTTGAAGTTGCATGTAGCTGAAATAACATGACACACACTCACGTTCACACTTGACTGGAGGTGTATCATGGAAAATAAAGAGTAGTCGTAAGTTTGTTTTTGTAAGTTGGAATTCTCTGAGGCTATGATATTCATGAATCATCATTGTTTATGTTTTTTTATGGTTGCATGTTGTTTTTGCATGACTTGCTCGAGGGCGAGCAAAGGGTTAAGTATGGGGGAGTTTGATATGTCCATATTTTTCTATGTATATTTGGGTTAAATTGTGATTATTAGGTGTGTTTGGAGTGATTTAATTGTTTTTATAGTTCCTAATCATGGTTTGTGATTTGATATAGGAAAATAAAAAAAATGGAGCAAAGAAATGTAAGAGAAGAGCCGCAAAAATGATATACGGAGCAGCAATGGTCAAAATTTAATTTAATGCTAGAGAGATCTAAATCCGATCTTCACCGTTCAAATTAAAGTTCAAGATGTTTTAAAGCTGTTGTCCAAATTTTGGTTTGATCCGACGGCTAGAAATTGAGTTATGAATTTTTCAAGAAACCCGCGCTTTGGAAGGGATGTATATACGGACCCAGGCACGGACCAGGCACGGGGTCCGTGCATGTAGCAAAATTTTAAAATTTGGGACAGAAATTTTCTCGCTCGATCGGTAAGTTTCAACCGATTGAGCCAGACGGGAAATTCGAGAATTATATTTTAAAAAAGAAACTTTCTTGGGAAGGACTCTATACTTTAAATAACTCTTAGAACCCGATTTTTAATCAGTTTTAGTCGGAAGAAAGAGGGAGAAACATCTTGGCGGCTAGGTTTTATCTTCCTTGTTCTTAGATTTAATTTATTTCTTAAATTTTTGTAAGTTTTAATTCTTGGTATATGAAGACAAATCCTTTGAAGTTTATTTATCTTGTGAGATTTTGATTTTTATTGTTTGATTTTTATTTGAGTATCAAGAGTTGTTTGAAATCTATTGATATGCTTGTATGTTTAATTACTTGTTTGATCGCCCTTTGATTTTATCATAAAATCTACTGCTAAATTAGAAATCAAATCCGTAATTGTTTGATCCATTTAATTTGTGAAGCAACTATGATTAATATTTTCCGCTTGTGAATTTGTTAATTCGTAGAAACAACAATTGACTAGATTAAATAAAAACCGTTTGTGCTTGTGTTGTCTAGATTCATCGATTTCACTAGTTTGAATGCTACATTGGATTTATACCTTGATCGCTTGTATTTTTGCTGATTTATTGGTAAGGGTTAATTTAGAACGCTTGTGTCTAATTAACTAAAATTAAGGTGAGATAGGAATTAAATTTCCAATGATGAATATTCAATGAGAATTAACTATTTTTAGGGAATCGATGATCGAGTGAATAACTTCAAGGGGGTAGTCGACCGATACCAAGACTTGTTTTAATTGATTAATTTGTTATAATTTTAATTCTTGCATGCTAGTTGGTAAAATTTATTTTAATTTGCTTTTAATTTTCGGTAGTTAATTTCAAAAACCCAAAATCCCCTTTTATTTATTTTCAGTATTTTTAAGAACACAATAAATTGCACCTTTCTTGTGGGAATGAACCCTACTCTCTCTACTACATATTTTTTTGTTTGAGTTGAGTTAGGTTAATTTGGGCGCGATACGACTTAGCGCTACCACTGCTGTTCGATCTCCAGACTGGGGTAAAGTAACCTTTCCATAACCCTGGGAAGCACGAACAAGCTTCTTGAGCAGCACAGGGAACCAAACCACCATGTCTAGTCCTGATCGTAGTTCACGTTTCTCAGTATAACTCAACATTGTGTATTGATGAAAAATTGTCTTCACTATATACTGGTCTGAGAAACCATCCAGACAACACACGATATTCTGGTGTCAATCGCATCTCTGACGAATTGCATCGTCTCAACCACAGGTTACTCACCAATGAATTTCAATCGATAGGCTAGTCAAATCTCTCTACAGGATTTAGTTAACTTTGGACATCCTCCTGATAGTATACTTGCGATCACTATACACTCATCAAGAATAAGGCAAGCTTCCACCAAAATGCTCGACTGGGACATTCCACAGTACACTGGCATATGGAAACGCTTCCTATCCTGCCTCAAAATAGACAGTCATTTGCACCTAGTATAACTCATCTCGGAGTCCCTGATGACACCATCATCGCTAATTCTACCCTCGCGAAATCTGACCAACTGATATTAAATAAAACTAGTCCCAATGGATTCAACATTTTCACTAACCCATGTTCCTGCTGAAACGCATCAGCCCTAACATGATTTGGAAAAGACTAAGATTCTTGATGAACACGTCATCTCTGAAACTATCACCAAACACCAGTCACCAAGTTACTCTTTGGAACACTCCATGCTTGAAGTAACTTGCTACACATCACATACTCGACTATTGTCCATTGCAGAAATGCAATAACTTTGACAATTAGTCCACACTGATCTGACTCGCTATCTGGAAAGAACAAAGTTGCTTCATCGCGATCTTACGAAGTCTTCAATCCCAATGGTAATCTTGTTGGCTACTAAGTCGATTAGCGACTGATTCAATTATCTCACTGGCATCCCGCATCACACGCTAAAAGATTAGTGAAACGATCCTGTTAGACCCTGAAAAACCAAGTCTCAACTATTGACTCATTCCACGATCAGACAACTGATGTTCACTCGCTAATGCCTATTATAATCATCACTACTTGTTGGATCTCAACCCAACGGTATACTAAGACGTCACCACAGGAACACTTGGCAATATGTTAGGTTGACAGTCCTCAAAAATTATTGTCCACCACTGACATGGAGCAACCACTTGATCTCTTCCTTACTCAACCTTGAATATACTATTGCTAATACTAAGCAATTGCTTGGATCAATTTTGGCTTCTTCTTAATAAGAAAACACTAAACTGAGGAACTACCAATTTCCTTGCTTGCTCTTGCTATCGCTGATAACCAAGTTATCACCGACACTTGTACACACAAGTCAATTTGCAATCATTCTCGATTAGCAGCAATCCCAAAAGATCCATCTCTGGCAATCCTAGAGATTCCAATTATACCCAAATCGTCAACAGCTCTGAGACTATACCAAATACCAATCTCCTAAGCACAATGCATCAAAACACTATCCCAAGTACTCCTTGATCTACTATATCCTAATCATCACTGATTGGACTCTTTTATCAACCACATCGATCTACTGTGGCTCACCCTCGGCCTGTCAATGATAATCAAATCAGACAACCATCGATCCTCGAAACCTACATGGCTCGATCAATAACCTCGATCACATTGTCAAAATTTTACTATTCCAAAAAGCAATAATCACGCTGGTTCACACATTTATCCCTGAGAGCATCAGGCGATAGCTAAAAGTAGTCATTGGAACTCATCTTGCGCCATTTCAAAACTACTAACCACTACCTTGTTCACTCAAATCGAACACCAAGGTGAACTAAAACCCAAAGAAATTCTCTTCGGTCTATCAACCTAGATCATTCCCATCCCATGGAAAAAATCCTACGCTTAATCTCTGAAGACATCAGACGATATTTTGCGCCATAACTGGTAGAAATTCTACTACCTACTAGATCCACTTGTCTAGCAAAATCTCATCGGTCAAACCTATTTACTCATAGCACTCACTCGTCAAGAAAACCTTCCCAAGACTGGTTCTGACTGTAGAAAACCCAAAACAATATCTCTTACAAAGGTCAGACGATAACTAAACCAATGATACTAAACTGGGTATCTATCCACACCAAGGTCATATCCCGTTGTGACTGTTACCAAATCCTTAGACTGAGTATCCTTCCCACCGCCACCTCCTGATGAACAAAGGCTTCCAGGTACACCGGCATCGGGTCGCTCCTCCTCACATATAATCCTGGTCACAATCCACAACCCTTGGTATTAATCGACCTGGCACCCTGATGAAAACCCATCATCACAAGGTTTCAACCTAATGAGGTCAAACATAGTCAACTGTTCTATGGAAACAACCTAGAACAAAACTCATTGTTCTAAAGAAAGTAGTTTAAAACAATATTCTCATGCCTCCTGAGGAATTACCTCATCACTGGAACTACCCATATTCAATCGACTAACTAGGTCAATCCTAGAAAAACACCTAGACTAACCACATGTCAAGTAGTTATAATCGGCTTACTCAGAACAAAAGTTGAGCACTAATCAACTAATCACTAGATTAATCTCAAAATAATACATGTATCATCGTTTCAAGTTATGTATAATTCTTTTATTACAATACCATGTAATACAAATTCAGTATCCAAAATACAATAAAAATGTACATTCAATAACTTGAAATTATACAACCGGAGTCTGATGATTCATTACAACTAAAATAATGTTTACAAAAAAATACAATATTTAAAACATGTTTGTATTGTAATGCACATCTTGATCTTGAGGTATCTACTCTATTTTTTGAGCATCAATATAAGCATTCTAGTAGAGTATATTTCCTCAATCTCTCCATATCTCTTAAAGATCTGCACAAATACATCCGAAATGATCTGTTAAACGCAAGATCTTAATGACAATCTCTCCAACTACGAGTGGATAATCTTCAGAGGTGTGTCATAATGGTTGAACGGTATAGATGCAAGCATCACGTGTGTCCCAATCAATCCTCTGCCACTGCCTCTATCATTTGGTACTCGATCCAAATCTAGGATCCACATGAGTAGAAGTCTCGAAAACTCAAACACGATCCTTCGCTCCTATCCGCACTTGCTAGAATCCCATAAGCCAAATCTTAAAAATTCTGTCGATGATGATAGTCTTAGGGAAACCTAATCGCCTTATCATTATCTCTTTTATGGTCTCATCATCCCTACAAGGACAACCCAAAGTCTCATTACTATATACCAAGTCTCTTTGCATGCTACTCTTATACCAATAAATGTAGCGACCCAACCCGGATCCACTACATAATCAGAGTTAGAGCATAATAAAGCATGCAATTAAAATAAATACATAAATTCGCTGCGGAAGACCTTAAATAAATGCTGACTTGCAGAATACAACCGGTTAAAAAAATTCGATTATACAACCCAATCGAAATAACTAATCCTAAAGGCAAATAAAACCTACAGGTAATCTGCTATCTTCCCTGGTCGTTGGCCTCTCCAAGCTACTGGGTACTACCTGTACTTGCACCTGCCCCGTCGAATGGGGTTTCCAGGAATACAAAAAATACTGGACGTGAGCGACTACGCTCAATACGAAAGGAATGATATATAAAATATATGCAGCACATAAATGAATTTAAAACAAGGGTTAAAAACAATAAGCTCAGGGCGCCATGAATACACAGTATTGTGCTAAGAGAGCGAATCCACTGAGTACTCGTATATTCCCCTATCAACTATAGCGTCTACTCCACCATCGTGGTCGCTCCTAGTGATAGAAAAACCAGGGGCTGACCTCCCCAAACACGAATCCATAAGGAGTAACTCATCTGTAACGCCCCCAATTTATCTTAATTGAGTTTATTTGAGTTAATCGGAAATTATAGAATTCAAGAGCCGATTTGATTTTGATTAGGGTCTATTTTGAAATTTTTGGAATTTTAAGGGACTAAAGTGAAAAATTGAGATTTTATATATTATCTTGAGTCTTGACTTGGTCTTCTTCACTCCTCCTCCTCCTCCAACACGCCATCCACCATTTTATAAGGAGAAACGCTTCTTCAAGCTTTTCTTTTTCGGTTTTCGGTCGATCCGTCCGGTAGAATTTTAATCCGAAGTTAGTTTAGCTATCCCAGCATCGAGAGCTTCATTCTATCGTAAGTTTTTCTCCGATCAGTTATATTTCATTTTTTGGATATTGTTAGAATCGAATGAGTTTCGAGTATGATGTTCTTGAACTAGTTCTTATCGTTTATTCTCAGTCGGATTTGAAAAAGAGCTTCGTTCGGAATTGTTATGATTTTTGTAGCATATTTCAAAAATGGGGTTTTTGTGATGTGTTGGTTTTAAATCGATATTATTGTTTTGGTATTGGTTTGAGTTTATTGCGATGTTATACTGCTGTCTGTGTTTCCGGTTTGATCAGAATATAGCCGTTATGCCGCCAGTTTGAGTTTTGGGATTTTGATTCGTTTCAATTGTCGAACCATTGGCAGTTGGGTTTGATTGTCGTTGTTGATCTTCTTTTGCCTCCGTACAGATTGGTTTGAAGTTTTTTGAGCCCAGAGTTAGTAGAAATCGATCGTCAAAGAATTAATCGAAGAGCGGTAAATAGTTTACCTTGAACGTTTGTTTTATTGGTTGTATAGTTTTTGATATAATCTCTTATTGTAGCGTATCCAGAGTTGGAGCTAATGAATCAAGAAAGGTACAAGCGGTCATCGTTTAAGCGGGATAGAACACTCAAGACAAATGGTTCTTGAGTTTCCCTTTAAATCACATACTTGCATCAATACCTGTTCTAGAATGGGGAACTTGTATTTTGTGATTGAATTCTTGTTATTAATTGAATTATGATTTAATGCCTTGTGTTTTCCATATGCATTCATCTCGAACCTAAATCTTTGATTTCAGCGGGCTGTACGGCCCTTTTTGTTTAGATGTTTTGGGGGATATATTGCGAGTGACCTGGGTTGTAGAAGTTCACCTAGTATCAGCATACTTCTTGTAGTCGCACTAAAGTCTAGAGGATGGAGATACGTGACACCACCTTTATCGGAAGAGTCGGTGAGTCGTTATGTGATCTCATCCTCAGGATCCCAAAAGCATAGAAGAAATTCCTTGATTATCAGAGTTGATATCCCGGTTTTAAAGACATGCATTTCATTCGTATTAACATTGAATATGTTGACTTTATATCATGTTATTGAGATATTACTTGTTATTGCATGTTATGTTGCTTTTACTGGGAATATCATTCTCACCGGAGTTATCCGGTTGTTGCTTTGTTTTGTATGTTTACTTGGCAACAGGTGGGGCATGATCGAGTCAGAGGAATCTTGGTTAGCTTCGAGATCAATGAATAGAAGTGGGACTTCGGTTTAGAAGTCGAACAACATGTCAATCTAGTTTATGTTTCGAAGCATGTTTAGAACTCATCTTGGTTTGGAACTCGTTATATCGATTATTTGAATATTTAGAATTGAATGTTATTTTATATTGTCAACGCATGAAATTTTATCCCGGCATGTTGTGGAATGAATTTACTATTGAAAAAAATCAGGTCCAGAGCTTTGTTTATTTTATGAAATGGGTCTGCAGCAGGGAGCACCCGGGCGGCCAAATTTGGCAGCCTGAGCGCACCCCCATTTGAGCAAAACAGCAAGGTTGCCGTTTTGGCCACACCCGAGCGGTAGTTTATTCAATGTATGATTTTATTACTCGAGTTTAGATGTTTAGAACCGAGGTCTCACATTAAGTGGTATCAGAGCGATAAGTTTTTGGTTGAACTAGAAGTGAGCGGGGTAGATCGAGTCCGCTTGTATTGGATTCTCGCATGTGATTGATTTTATTATTTGATTGTTTGAATTCCATGCGAATATGCTTTATTATTTGAGAATTAGTTGAATTACATGACTATGTGATTTAATTTATAAAGCATGGACTACTTGAGATATAACTGTTGGTTTATCGACTTGTATCCGAATTCCTAAGAGGTTGAAGGGCACCGAATTGTAGAGATTGAGATATATTGTGTCCTAACCCTTTGATTATCAGATGGGTCCTAGTAGAGTAATTAACAAAAACCCACCGCCAGTTACTCCTACGAACAAACAAGCTAGTAACGAAACTGATCAGATTGACGCCACAGCGACACCTATGGAAACCTTATTGAAGAGGTTTCAGTCATTTAATCCGCCAACCTTGAAAGGTTCTGAGAATGCTATTGACAATGAGAGTTGGCTAGACGACATAGATCAGTTGTTCGATTCTCTCGACTATTCAGATGACCACTGAATTAGGTTAGTGATTCATCAGCTGCAGGGTGTTGCTAAGAGCTGGTGGATTACAATGAAAAGGGCTCTTGAGAATCGAGTTACAGTTGTCTCATGGAGTTTGTTCAAGACAGAATTCTTTAAGTGTTTCCTTCCAGTGTCTTATAGAATGGACAAGGGTGCTGAGTTTGTCACTCTGATGCAAGGGAACATAAACATTGAGAAGTATGTGTCTAAGTTTGATAGCTTGCTGAAGTTTGCACCGCACTTTGCCGACAACGAAGAAGCAAAAGCCGAACAGTTCATTAATGGCTTGAACCCCAAGATCTTCACGTTGGTAAACACTACTAGGCCTGATAATTTTGCGGATGTCATGAATCATGCAAAAGGAGCTGAAGCAGGTTTGATGAGACAGAGAGGAGCTCTGTTTGTGCCTCAGCAACCGAAACAGTCTCAGAACCAACCGTCTCAGTATCAGAATCAGCCATCGCAGTATCAGAACCAACCATCGAGGTATGAAGGAGGAAGCAGTGGAGGTAACCAAAGGGATCACTTCAGAGCAAAGGGGAAACAGTTCAAGAAGCCAGGGAGCAGCTCTTCTAGCTCCAGTGGCACCAAGAAATTCGGTTCAGGACAGAGTTTTGGATTTTCATCTATGTTCTGCAACAAGTGTGGAGGTAGACACTCCCAAGAGCAGTGTATAGGAGTTTTTGGGAACTACAATATCTGTCAGCAGCCAGGAAACATTGCTAAGGTGTGTCCTCAACGAGGTAATGAACGAGCTCAGAGTGGGAGTTCTTCTAGGCATACATCTCAGCCTGAGAGGCAGACTTCTGCGGTTCACTCCTTCCAGCCTCAGCAACAAAATAGACAGGGAGGTAACCCGAATGCGAACCAGCCTTCGAGACAGCAGGAACAAGTCTTTGCTCTGACTGAGGATCAGGCTGCACCTGATGATGTTATAGCAGGTAACTGTTCAATTTTTTTTTATTCTGCTCATGTATTGATTGATACGGGTGCGTCTCACTCTTTTATATCTGAGAAATTTGTGTTGATGCATGCCTTTCCTTGTGAGCCTTTGCCTGCTGTAGTAGTTGTTACTTCACCTTTGGGTGGGAGAATTGTGTCCGTAAGATTGGTTCGGAACTGTGAACTTCATTTCGAAGGTAACGTGATTATTTTCGATTGTATTGTGCTTGGATTGTCATATTTTGACTGTATTATCGGTATAGATGCTTTGACCAAGTACATGGCTAAAGTTGACTGTTTTCAGAAAGTAGTCCATTTTAGACCGAAGATGGCAGAGGAGTGGAAATTTTTTGGTAAGGGTTCTCGATCCAGAATTCCTTTAATATATGTTTTGTCGATGACTAGTTTGCTACATAAAGGATCAGAGGGATTCTTGATCTATGCAGCGGATGTCCTGAAATCTAGCCCAGAATTGGTTGATATACCAGTGGTTAGAGAATTTGCTGACGTCTTTCCAGATGAGATTCATGGATTGCCGCCTATTCGAGAGAACAAATTCAGCATTGATTTATTGTCAGGTACTCAACCAATTTCCAAAGCTTCTTATCGTATGGCACCGGTCGAATTGAGAGAATTAAAAGAACAGCTCGAGGATTTTATTTTCAATGGATACATCAGACCTAGTGTATACCCTTGGGGTGCTCCTATTCTCTTTGTGCGGAAGAAGGATGGTTATATGCGGTTCTGTATTGATTAACGTCAACTGAATCAAGCGACGATAAAGAACAGGTTTCCTTTACCTCGAATATATGACCTTTTTGATCAACTGCAGGGTTCTTCTGTCTATTCGAAGATTGATCTAAGGTCAGGATATCATCAGCTGAGAGTGAGAGAGGAAGATATTCCTAAGACTGCTTTCAGAAATGGTATGGCCATTTCTAGTTTATAGTCATGTCGTTCGGTTTGACTAATGCTCCAACAGTTTTTATGGGTTTAATGAACCGTATATTTCAGCGTTATTTGGATGAGTTTGTGATTATTTTCATCGACGATATTCTTATCTATTCGAAGAACCGAACTGACCATGCAGAGCATTTGAGGATCGTATTGCAGATTTTGTGGGCTAAACAGTTGTTTGCCAAGCTTTCTAAGTGTGAGTTTTGTTTGGATCGAGTTGTCTCTCTCGATCACATTATTTCAGGAGATGGGATTTCTGTCGATCCCAGCAAGATCGAAGCAGTTATGAATTGGCCTAGACCGACATCAGTGCATGAGATCCAAAGCTTTATGGGCTTAGCTGGTTGTTATCGCCGATTCATCGAGGGATTCTCATCTATTGCAAAGTTGATTACCCAGCTAACTCAGAAGAATGCGCCTTTATCTGGACTACAGATTGTGAGGCTAGTTTTATTGATCTGAAGAAGAGACTGACTAGTGCTCCGATTCTATCTATTCCATCAGGTATTGGAGGTTTTACCGTTTATTGCGATGATTCTAACCGAGGCTTGGGATGTGTTCTTATGCAGCATAAGCACGTGATAGCTTATGCATCGAGGCAGCTGAAGCTGCATGAGACGCTTTATCCGGTTCATGATCTTGAACTCGCCGCGATCATTTTTGCTTTGAAGATCTAGCGTCACTATCTTTATTGTGAGTCTTTTGAGATCTTTTCTGATCATAAGAGCCTTAATTATTTCTTTTCGCAGTCAGAACTGAATATGATTCAAAGAAGATGGTAAGATTTGTTGAAGGATTTTGACTGTGAAATCAAATACTCCCCGGGAAAGTCGAATGCAGCTGCAGATGCCTTGAGCTGAAAGCTTTGTTCATTATCTCTTTCTACTATCGGTGTTTCCCAGTTGATCGACGATTGTTGCACTTTTGGTTTTGAGTTTGAAACAGATAGGAGGACTATCAGAGTGTTTGCTATTCAATCCGAGCCAACGTTATTGGTGATGATCAAAGAAGCACAGAAGTCTGATCCGAGCATTCAGATTTCAGTAGAGAAAGTCAGATCTGGGCATCAGTTTGAATTTCAAGTCAGGGATGATGTTTTGTTTGTGAATAACATATTGTTGTGCCTAATATTTCTGAGTTGAGACATCGTATTCTTCGAGAGGCACATTTCGGTCGGTTCAATGTTCATCCAGGTGGCTGGAAGATGTATAACGATCTGAAGAATCAGTTCTGGTGGAAGAAGATCAAGAACGATGTTACGAGATTTGTATCCCGATGTTTGAACTGACAGCAGGTGAAAGCAGAGAGGAAGCGACCAGGTGGTCTATTGCATAGTTTAGTCGTTCCTGAATGGAATTGGGGTCACATTTCGATGGATTTCATCACGAAGCTACCGCGATCTGTTCGAGGAAGTGATGCAATTTGGGTAGTGATCGAAAGATTGACAGTCTGCTTGCTTTATTCTAGGGCTGGCAAATTTTACATAAATCCCGACCCTTCCCGATTCCCAACCCGTTCCCGTCTCGAATTTTTCCCGTCCCGAACTTTTCCCGACCCGAGTGGTGAGGAATTTTCCCTACCCGATCAATTTCGGGATCGGGATCGAGATAGGGAACACTTTTCGACGGGATTCTCGACCCGACCCAAATATAAAAATAATATTTTTTAATTAAAAAAATAATTTTTTTTTATAATTTTATGTTTTAATATTAATGTTTTATAATTATCTACCATATAATTTTTTTTATATTTATATTTTTTAATATTAACATTGAGTTATAAATTTTTATTTTGTTTTTTTATTATTATGAATAATTATATGTTTTTTTTGCATTAATCAAGTAGTTGTTGTAATTTATTTGTAATGTACTAAGAAATTGTTTGATTTTATTCATAATTTTTTTTAACAAAATATTTTCATAGAAAGTTTTTTTTAAAAAAAATATTGTTCGGGATTACCCTCTCCCGACTCGACGGGATCCCAAATATTCGGGATCCCGAACATTCGAGTCCCGACACTTCTCGGGTGCGGGATCGGGAGAAATAAATATCCCAATTCGGGACGGGAATCGGGTAAGGGGGTTACGGGATGGGTCCCGACCCGATTCCACCCCTACTTTATTCCGTACAGGATGACGTATCGTCACAAAAACTTGACCGGCTATTTCGGTATGAATAAAATTCTACTGGCAAGCGAACCAGGTCAAATTATAATAAAGTGGACAACGGTCCAGATGTCGAACCCACAGGGACTGTAAAAATATGATTACCAAAATATATTTATTTCTACTTAATCTAGGCTAATTAAAAAGAGCGATTTCAGGTTTTTAAACTAATAACTAAAATTGCAATAAAACTCAAATTAATTAAAATAAAGCTGGAATATTTTGGATTACTTAAAATTTGGGAAAAACTTCGATCAAGGACACACGTAGGTACCAGACAATTCACACAACAAGCAATCTATTTAAGATATCAGACTTAATTATAATTTAAGGGAATTTTCCTAAATTGTTCGAAAGACTATTTCTAGAACAATCAAACCTATTCAAATTTGACGGATTAATATTTCATAATTCTAATCAAATCCAAATGCATAAACACTGTGAAAATTCAGTAAACACCTAAACCGCATAATGAAACCGAATTCTATTTCTAGTCAGTTTTACACTATGTTGAAAACCAAAGTGATCGAATTCGAAACCTCCTCTGTACAAATTGGAATCGATTAACAAGCAAACAAATAACTGGCCAAGAAATTTGTAAGGCAAAGATAAATCTGATAATCAATAAACTCAATTAAGTCTGAAAATCTCAAATAAATAAATCAAGTTTTTACATAAACTGTCTGGCCCAATCACGTAGACTTGATCGAAATAAAGAAAAACTACTCACAATTCATAATTCAAAACCAAGTTTTAATCATGAATTGACAAATAAAATAAAATAAAAGAGAAGAGAAGAGAAAAATCTCACAATCCTGTGCCGTAGCCGCCTCTCCCAAAAGATCCAAAAGTCCGGAAAAAGAGCATAAAAATTCTATTTATAGGGCCGCGCCAATTGGAATCCAATTCAAACTAAAAATCTCGAAACTTAGGTCATGCGGACACGCGCGCGCGCGCCTAGGACGTCTCGCGCGCGCGTGGTGTTAAAAAACAGCGAATTCTCAATCAACTCGCGCGCGCGCGGCTTCCTTGTAAGCTCTCTAGTCATCCCTTCTGCGCACGCGCGAGAAAGAGGCTCGCGCGCGCGCGGATTTAACGCACAGAAATCCCAAATTTTGATTAATTTCCTACAAAATTCAACCAGGTGAGTCTAATGCAAACACATAACATAAAACACTAATAAAACTAACGAAAAATAACTTAAATGCATGCAAACTAAACACAAAATGCTATAAAATAATGCATACTAACTGCACTTATCAACACCCCCATACTTAACTCTTGCTCGCCCTCGAGAAAGACATGCAAAAAGAAAATGCTAACAAAAACATAAGTAAGGACAAGTCATGAATGTGCACAGCCTCTGAGAAGTTCAATTACCAACAAAAATCACAGACATGCTCTCAACTTTTCATAATACACTTTCGGTTTTACGTAAACGTGTGTGTGTGAAATGTCATTCCAGTTTCATACAACTTAGACCGAATTCGTCTCAAATCTGCTTAGCAATCTATGACAAATCAGTGCAAGTTTCACTTTCCAAGTGTCCATTCATTCCAACGATCTCTAGACATACCCACCTCCCTTGAGATAATGAATTACACACCTCCGGATTTTGCACCCGGTATTGCATTAGCCCCAATAATTACCCGCTGACTTAGCTACAACTGGATAGGATATGAAAAATCATTCTATTTTTTTTTTTCTAATCCCCTCATCTATAGCCCGGATGGAGCATCAATCCCATTTAACCCGCATACTTAGCCTTAAATTTAATCTTTTATAGGATTTTAATCCTTTCAAGGCCCGGATGGAATTGTATAAAACTTTTTTTTTTTTTTCTAGGTGCGCCCAAGATCATAAGTGTAAACTAGAACCTCATCAAAATTCATAGTAAACAATCAAGATTCATAAACCACCTATTGCCGTGCAATGGTCAAACAGACAAAAACTTCATCAAATCTTTTGTTACAGTCCACTGGTCTAACATTAGTGCTTAAAAATATTCACGGTTCAACCTACAGTTTCTCATGTCAAGCCAAGAGCAAAATTTTTCAAATTTTTTTTTTTTCAACATAACTTCATCATCATTGGCTATCATGACTCATCCTACTCATGCAATGCAAACAACAACAAAAACACACTATATGCAAACAAAAACGAAACACGACAAATGCAATAAATTACACAAATGCTATAAATTAGTCTACCCCCCCCATACTTATCCAAAGCATTGCCCTCAATGCTTCAGAACAATGAACAGAATGCAAACAAACACACAATGTAATGAAAAACAAAAATAACACTCCCCTGGTTCTCGATGCATTCTCTTCCTTCTTGACAGTATCCTCTTGGACGGTATCAGTAGTCTAGATTATCGGCGGGCACGACCAACTGGCATGGGAAAGAAACAATAATCGAATAAAAACAAAAATAAAAACCAAAAACATAATAAAAAAAACAAAAACACTGGGTTGCCTCCCAGTCAGCGCTAAATTTATAGTCTATAGCCCGACTATACTCCTCTTTGAGTGGTGAAATTCAAGGTGGTTTATCCACCGTCTGTGAAAAACTCGAATCAGTCCTGCACTTGCATGCTACATCATTAAAGAACTTGTGCAAGGGATTAATTCCTGTAGACAACTGCACCTGCAGACATGCACCAACATCATGCATCTCATCAACCAAACGAATAGCAGAACAAGATTTCAAAATTGGGCTCTCAGTAGCCGACTTAGACATAGTAAAAACTACTTGTTCATCGTTCAATCTCAGAACCAACTCTCCCTTCTCAACATCAACTAGGGCTCTACTAGCAGCAAGAAAAGGATGCCCTAAAATCAGTGGAACCTCACAGTCCTCATCCATGTCAAGAATAACAAAATCTACAGGGTATATAAAGTGTTCTATCTTGACTAGGACATTCTCTACGATCCCTCTCGGATATTTAATAGAACCATCAGCAAATTTAAGAAAGATAGCAGCAGGTTCTATATTTTCAACTCCTAATTTTTGAGCAATAGAATAAGGCATTAAATTAATGCTCGACCAAGATCACACAACACATTCTCAAAAGACAAACTTCCAATATGACAGGGTATAGAAAAACTCCCTGGATCCTGAGATTTTGTTAGAAGCTTCTTTTGCAACACCGCCGAGCACTCTTCCTTCATTGTGACTTGCGTAAGATCATTCAGCTTCTTTTTATTTTTCAGCAAGTCTTTCAGAAACTTTTCGTATCTCGGCATCTGAGCTAAAGCATCTGCAAAAGGTATGTTAATATGCAGTTTCTTAAAAATTTCAAGAAACTTCTTAAATTGAGAATCAAATAATAGTTGCTTAGCTCTAAGAGGGAAAGGTAAAGTAGATAAATCAACATTTTTATTAACTTCAAATTTTGAAGTCTTACCTTTCTTACCTATCGTGGAGGATTTTTCTGTACGCACCTCCTCTTTTTCTTCATCAACTTTCGGCCCTTCCACAGCCTTCTTGTCTTCCGGTTGCTTCTCAGACTGTTCAGATTGTGATATCGTCACTACCATAATTGCATTTACGCTTTTGGGATTGAGCTCAGTGTTGCTCGGTAGAGATCCAGTAGGACGATTTGACAATTGGGAAGCAATTTGACCCATCTGACTTTCCAACCTCTGCATCATAGCTTCTTGATTTTGTAAACGAGCCTCAGTACCCACCACATATTTCATCATTATTTCCTCGAAGCTCGGCTTCTTCTCCTCTTTCTTGGACTGCCATTTCTGATTATAATTATTGTTGTAGGAGTTGTACGGCTGCCGTCCTTGATTTCCCATAAAATTTACAGCATCAACTTCAAACAACTGCTGATCCTCTTTCAGATTCCCTTGTGTTGGCACTGTTTTCATGAGTGCCACTTGATGTGTTAGAGAGTCGATCTTAGCGTTCAGGGCCATCAAAGCATCGACCTCTAGAATTCCACCCTTCTTTTCCTTCTTTACATCCGGCCACCCAATATTACTCTCTGCCATGTTGCCAATGATCTCCCAAGCTTCAGCTGGCTTCTTCCTGAATAAGCATCCATTGGCGGCAGCATCCAGCATAGATCGAACCGACTGATCGGCTCCGTTGTAGAACGTCTAGGTCTGCTGGCTTTGAGTAAGATTATGCTGAGGACATGTCCTCAACATCTTTTTGGACCTGGTCCACGCCGCATGTAGAGATTCTCCCTCTTTTTTATTGAAAGATATAATATCAGAGAATAACTTAGCCATCTTTGTAGGAGGTAAGTATTTCTTTAGGAATTCTTGGACAAGACCCGTCCAAGTAGTAATACAACCAGTCGGCAGGTCATCAAGCCACTCCAAGGCTTCGCACTCTAGAGAGAATGGGAATAACCGCAGTCTCACTGCATCAGAGGTTACCCCATTAAACTTGAATGTGTCACAAATCGACAAGAATCGCTCCAGATGAGCATAAGGATCCTCAGTAGAAGTGCCTCCAAATCGTGCTTGAAGTTGGATCATCTGAATAGTTGAGGGTTTAAGCTCAAAGCTGTTCCCCTCAACAGCGGGGCGAACGATGCTGGATCCATAACCTTCAACCGGAGGCCTAATAAGATCCCAAACAGTGCGGTTGTCAACTTCTTCTGTCATTTCTTCCTCAGACTCAGAATCAAGCTCCAAATTAAGATCTTTCCTAGCTCTCCGAATCCTACTAAGCGTGCGTTCTATCTCCAAATCGAGTGGTAGGAGATTTTTGAATAGTCGAGATCGATGCATGCACTAGCAGATGAGTACCTGACAAACACAAATAAAATAAAAAAAAATTCAGAAAGCAGATAAATAAAAAAAACAGTCTAATCTCAAGAGAAATAAAAATTTTGATATCAAACAGTCCCCGGCAACGGCGCCAAAAACTTGACCGGCTATTTCGGTATGAATAAAATTCTACTGGCAAGCGAACCAGGTCAAATTATAATAAAGTGGACAACGATCCAGATGTCGAACCCACAGGGACTGTAAAAATATGATTACCAAAATATATTTATTTCTACTTAATCTAGACTAATTAAAAAGAGCGATTTCAGGTTTTTAAACTAATAACTAAAATTGCAATAAAACTAAAATTAATTAAAATAAAGCTGGAATATTTTGGATTACTTAAAATTTGGGAAAAACTTCGATCAAGGACACATGTAGGTACCAGACAATTCACACAACAAGCAATCTATCTAAGATATCAGACTTAATTATAATTTACGGGAATTTTCCTAAATTGTTCGAAAGACTATTTCTAGAACAATCAAACCTATTCAAATTTGACGGATTAATATTTCATAATTCTAATCAAATCCAAATGCATAAACACTGTGAAAATTCAGTAAACACCTAAACCGCATAATGAAACCGAATTCTATTTCTAGTCAGTTTTACACTATGTTGAAAACCAAAGTGATCGAATTCGAAACCTCCTCTGTACAAATTGGAATCGATTAACAAGCAAACAAATAACTGGCCAAGAAATTTGTAAGGCAAAGATAAATCTGATAATCAATAAACTCAATTAAGTCTGAAAATCTCAAATAAATAAATCAAGTTTTTACATAAACTGTCTGGCCCAATCACGTGGCCTTGATCGAAATAAAGAAAAACTACTCACAATTCATAATTCAAAATCAAGTTTTAATCATGAATTGACAAATAAAATAAAATAAAAGAGAAGAGAAAAATCTCCCAATCCTGTGCCGTAGCCGCCTCTCCCAAAAGATCCAAAAGTCCGGAAAAAGAGCATAAAAATTCTATTTATAGGGCCGCGCCAATTGGAATCCAATTCAAACTAAAAATCTCGAAACTTAGGTCATGCGGACACGCGCGCGCGGGCCTAGGACGTCTCGCGCGCGCGTAGTGTTAAAAAACAGCGAATTCTCAATCAACTCGCGCGCGCGCGCGCGCGCGGCTTCCCTGTAAGCTCTCTGGTCATCCCTTCTGCGCATGCGCGAGAAAGAGGCTCGCGCGCGCGCGGCTTTAACGCGGCGCCAAAAACTTGACCGGCTATTTCGGTATGAATAAAATTCTAATGGCAAGCAAACCAGGTCAAATTATAATAAAGTGGACAACGGTCCAGATGTCGAACCCACAGGGACTGTAAAAATATGATTACCAAAATATATTTATTTGTACTTAATCTAGGCTAATTAAAAAGAGCGATTTCAGGTTTTTAAACTAATAACTAAAATTGCAATAAAACTCAAATTAATTAAAATAAAGCTGGAATATTTTGGATTACTTAAAATTTGGGAAAAACTTCGATCAAGGACACACGTAGGTACCAGACAATTCACACAACAAGCAATCTATCTAAGATATCAGACTTAATTATAATTTACGGGAATTTTCCTAAATTGTTCGAAAGACTATTTCTAGAACAATCAAACCTATTCAAATTTGACGGATTAATATTTCATAATTCTAATCAAATCCAAATGCATAAACACTGTGAAAATTCAGTAAACACCTAAACCGCATAATGAAACCGAATTCTATTTCTAGTCAGTTTTACACTATGTTGAAAACCAAAGTGATCGAATTCGAAACCTCCTCTGTACAAATTGGAATCGATTAACAAGCAAACAAATAACTGGCCAAGAAATTTGTAAGGCAAAGATAAATCTGATAATCAATAAACTCAATTAAGTCTGAAAATCTCAAATAAATAAATCAAGTTTTTACATAAACTGTCTGGCCCAATCACGTGGCCTTGATCGAAATAAAGAAAAACTACTCACAATTCATAATTCAAAACCAAGTTTTAATCATGAATTGACAAATAAAATAAAATAAAAGAGAAGAGAAAAATCTCCCAATCCTGTGCCGTAGCCGCCTCTCCCAAAAGATCCAAAAGTCCGGAAAAAGAGCATAAAAATTCTATTTATAGGGCCGCGCCAATTGGAATCCAATTCAAACTAAAAATCTCGAAACTTAGGTCATGCGGACACGCGCGCGCGCGCCTAGGACGTCTCGCGCGCGCGCGTAGTGTTAAAAAACAGCGAATTCTCAATCAACTCGCGCGCGCGCGCGAAGGAGCTCGCGCGCGCGCGGCTTCCCTGTAAGCTCTCTGGTCATCCCTTATGCGCATGCGCGAGAAAGAGGCTCGCGCGCGCGCGGCTTTAACGCGGCGCCAAAAACTTGACCGGCTATTTCGGTATGAATAAAATTCTACTGGCAAGCGAACCAGGTCAAATTATAATAAAGTGGACAACGGTCCAGATGTCGAACCCACAGGGACTGTAAAAATATGATTACCAAAATATATTTATTTCTACTTAATCTAGGCTAATTAAAAAGAGCGATTTCAGTTTTTTAAACTAATAACTAAAATTGCAATAAAACTAAATTTAATTAAAATAAAGCTGGAATATTTTGGAATACTTAAAATTTGGGAAAAACTCCGATCAAGGACACACGTAGGTACCAGACAATTCACACAACAAGCAATCTATCTAAGATATCAGACTTAATTATAATTTACGGGAATTTTCCTAAATTGTTCGAAAGACTATTTCTAGAACAATCAAACCTATTCAAATTTGACGGATTAATATTTCATAATTCTAATCAAATCCAAATGAATAAACACTGTGAAAATTCAGTAAACACCTAAACCGCATAATGAAACCGAATTCTATTTCTAGTCAGTTTTACACTATGTTGAAAACCAAAGTGATCGAATTCGAAACCTCCTCTGTACAAATTGATCGATTAACAAGCAAACAAATAACTGGCCAAGAAATTTGTAAGGCAAAGATAAATCTGATAATCAATAAACTCAATTAAGTCTGAAAATCTCAAATAAATAAATCAAGTTTTTACATAAACTGTCTGGCCCAATCACGTGGCCTTGATCGAAATAAAGAAAAACTACTCACAATTCATAATTCAAAACCAAGTTTTAATCATGAATTGACAAATAAAATAAAATAAAAGAGAAGAGAAAAATCTCCCAATCCTGTGCCGTAGCCGCCTCTCCCAAAAGATCCAAAAGTCCGGAAAAAGAGCATAAAAATTCTATTTATAGGGCCACGCTAATTGGAATCCAATTCAAACTAAAAATCTCGAAACTTAGGTCATGCGGACACGTGCGTGCGCGCCTAGGACGTCTCGCGCGCGCGTAGTGTTAAAAAACAGCGAATTCTCAATCAACTCGCGCGCGCGCGGCTTCCCTGTAAGCTCTTTGGTCATCCCTTCTGCGCACGCGCGAGAAAGAGGCTCGCGCGCGCGCGGCTTTAACGCACAGAAATCCCAAATTTTGATTAATTTCCTACAAAATTCAACCAGGTGAGTCTAATGCAAACACATAACTTAAAACACTAATAAAACTAACGAAAAATAACTTAAATTCATTCAAACTAAACACAAAATGCTATAAAATAATGCATACTAACTGCACTTATCAATGATGTATCACCACGATCAGATGACTGAGTTGTATGTTAGCAACGTTGTAAGATTTCATTGTGTGCCGAAGTCGATCGTTTCAGACCGATACCCTAGATTCACTTCACACTTTTGGCACAGCCTTCAAGAGGCACTTGGTACTCGATTGCATCTGAGTACAGCATATCATCCTCAGACTGACGGACAGTCAGAGCGGACTATCCAGACTTTAGAGGATATGCTTGGAGCAGTAGTGCTAGACTTTGGCACTAGTTGGCAGGATTCTTTGCCCCTTGTCGAGTTTTCTTACAACAACAGTTATCAAGAGAGTATCGGTATGGCACCCTCTGAGGCTTTGTACGGTAAGAAGTGCCGATCTTCTTTGTTTTGGGATGATGTGTCCGAGTCACCTGATTTGGGACCGAATATGCTTCGAGATATGGCAGAGCAAGTAAGGATCATTCGGACAAGAATGAAGTCAGCTCAGGATAGACAGGCGAAGTATGCAAATATCAGACATAGACCTCTGAGTTTCGATCAGGGAGACCGAGTTTTCTTGAATATTTCTCCTTTCAGAGGCACTGTTAGATTTGGGAAGATATGGAAGTTATCTCCGAGATTCATCGGACCGTATGAGATTCTCGAGAAGTTAGGCGATCTTGTCTACATACTTGCACTTCCTCCATCTTTATCTGATATTCACGACGTTTTTCACGTCTCTATGTTGTGGAATTATCATCCAGATCTTTCTCATATTCTTCAGCCTGACGAGGCGAACTTGACGAGACTTTGAGCTACTTTGAGCGACCGATTCAGATCCTTGACCAAAAGTACGAAATATCTTCTAAGAGGGAGAGAATTGTAACGCCCCGAATTTAACTTAATTGAGTTTATTTTAGTTAATCGGAGATTATAGAATTCAAGAGCCGATTTGATTTTGATCAGGTTCTATTTTTAAATTTTCGGAATTTTCAGGGACTAAAGTGCAAAATTGAGATTTTATATATTATCTTGAGTCTTGACTTGGTCTTTTTCACTCCTCCTCCTCCTCCAACACGCCATCCACCATTGTATAAGGAGAAACGCTTCTTCAAGCTTTTCTTCTTCGGCTTCCGGTCGATCCGTCCGGTAGAATTTTAATCCAAAGTTAGTTTAGCGATCCCAGCATCGAGAGCTTCGTTCTATCATAAGTTTTTCTCCGATCAGTTATATTTCATTTTTCGGATGTTGTTAGAATCGAATGAGTTTCGAGTATGATGTTCTTGAACTATTTCTTATCGTTTATTTTCAGTCGGATTTGAAAAAGAGCGTCGTTCGGAATTGTTATGATTTTTGTAGCATATTTCGAAAATGGGGTTTTTGTGATGTGTTGGTTTTGAATCGATATTGTTTTGGTATTGGTTTGAGTTGATTGTGATGTTATACTGCTGTCTGTGTTTTCGGTTTGATTAGAATATAGCCGTTATGCCGCCGGTTTTAGTTTTGGGGTTTTGATTCGTTTGAATTTTCGAACCATTGGCAGTTGGGTTTGATTGTCATTTTTGATCTTCTTTTGCCTCCGTAGAGATTGGTTTGACGTTTATTGAGCCTAGATTTAGAAGAAATCAATCGTCAAAGAATTAGTCGAAGAGCGGTAAAGAGTTTACCTTGAGCGTTTGTTTTATTGGTTGTATAGTTTTTGATATAATCTCTTATTGTAGAGTATCCAGAGTTGGAGCTATTGAATCGAGAAAGGTACAAGCAGTCATCATTTAAGTGGGATAGAACACTCAAGACAGATGGTTCTTGAGTTTCCCTTAAATCACATACTTGCATCAATACTTGTTCTAGAATGGGGAACTTGTATTTTGTGATTGAATTCTAGTTATTAATTGAATTATGATTTAATTCCTTGTGTTTTCTATATGCATTCATCTCGAGCCTAAATCTTTGATTTCAGTGGGCTGTACGGCCCTTTTTGTTTAGACGTTTTGGGGGCTATATTGCGAGTGGCCTGGGTTGTAGAAGTTTATTTAGTGTCAGCATACTCATTGTAGTCGCACCAAAGTCTAGAGGATGGAGATACGTGACACCACCTCGATCGGGTGAGTCGGTGAGTCGTTACGTGATCTCATCCTCGTGATCACAAAAGCATAGCAGAAATTCCTCGATTATCAAAGATGATATCCCGATTTTAAAGGCATGCATTTCATTTGTATTAACATTGAATATGTTGTCTTTATATCATGTTATTGAGATATTACTTGTTATTTCATGTTATGTTTCTTTTACTGGGAATATCATTCTCACCGGAGTTATCCGGCTATTGCTTTGTTTTGTATATGTACTTGGCAACAGGTGGGGCAGGATCGAGTCAGAGAAAGCTTGGTTAGCTTTGAGATCAACGAATAGAAGTGGGACTTCGGTTTAGAAGTCGAACATTATGTCAATCTAGTTTATGTTTTGAAGCATGTTTCGAACTCGTCTTGGTTTGGAACTCGTTGTATCGTTTATTCGAATATTTAGGATTGAATGTTATTTTATATTGTCAATGCGTGAAATTGTATCCCGGCATGTTGTGGAATGGATTTACTGTTGAAAAAAATCAGGTTCATAGCTTTGTTTATTTTCTGAAATGGGTCTGCAGCAGGGGACGCGCGGCCAAATTTTGCAGCCCGAGCGCACCCCCATTTGAGAAAAATAGCAAGGTTGCAGTTTTGGCCGCGCTCGGGTGGTAGCTATTTTTTTTAAAAAAAAATTCCCTTTCCTTGCTTGAATTACTTTGAGCATTGGTTTATTCGATGTATGATTTTATTACTCGAGTTTAGATGTTTAGAACCAAGGTCTCACATCATCACCATTGGAAACTGTCATGACTCACATCATACCAGATGTAGTCCGGTGTAAAAATTATGCATGTGCTAAAGCTGTAAAAACATGAGAAACAAATAGCACATACTCATGCAACAAATATATCATATATCATGTTGGCTATGTCAGTCAGTACTTATGTACCTTACTAAAGGCAGTCTTAGCAGTCTCACTCTAGGTTACAAGCCTGTCATCAGCTCTACAATGAAATTACCCATGCATCATTATTTAAGCTCTAAAAGCCTTAACTAAGCTATTGCTTACTCCTAAATAATTTAAGGAGACCATAGCTATACCTGCGTCTGTCATCATCCCGCTGATGGCGATTGCCTTAAAACTTAGGCACAGCTTTGCTACGACGCCGGGATTGCTCTACTACTTCCGGATTCCCAATAGGATGCCTAGAAATCCCTAGATCTGACTAGAAACGCTAAGAACGAGAGAGAAGAGAGGAATGAGTGAGTTGAAATGAGGCCCTCGCACCGATATTTATAGACGGCGAACGTTGCGTCCATTCCAATCGTTTCATCCGTTCTTCAGTTTGTTGCGTCCGATGTCCCATCACGTTAATAACCAATGATGTCACTTTGCTGATGTCACGGATGATGTCAGTCCTACCATAACGGAACTTCCGATTGTCCAACGGACCGTCCGATCCTGGTTGTCCCTTCGAGGCCTTTCCGATCATTCTGAGTCCATTTCAGAAGTCCTTAGACTTATCTGAAGCCTCCTTAATCATGTTTTACTTAATCTAAAATTGATCACTTGATTAATTATCCATTAATCATTAATTCTTGATATGGGTTACTACACATGCAATTCATCTAACATATCATCTAGTCTAGGAATAGGATGTCTATACTTGATGATAATGTTATTTATAGCCCTACAATCTACACACATACGCCAAGATCCATCTTTCTTAGGGACTAACAACACAGGCACTGCATATGGTGACATCGACTCATGCACAAAACCCTTATCTAAAAGTTCACTTACCTCTTTTTGCAGTTCCTTTGTATCCTACGGATTGCTCCTATAAGTAGGACGGTTCAGCAACACACTGTTGGGTACGAAGTCTATCTTGTAACGCCCCAAATTTATCTTAATTGATTTTATTTGAGATAATCGGAGATCACGGAACTCAAGAGCCGATTTGATTTTGATCAGGGTCTATTTTGCAATTTTCAAAAATTTCAAGGACTAAAAGGAAAATATGGAGTTTGTTATAATATCTTAGCTTGGTTGACTAGTCTTCATTCTCCATCATTTCCCCATCTTGTTTTCCTCCATTGAAGGCGCCCAAAGCTTTCTTCAAGATTTATGATTCCGATTTTCGGTCGATCCGTCCGGTAGAATTTAAATACGAAGGCAGAATAGCGATCACGACAGCGAGAGCTTCGTTCTATAGTAAGTTTTTATCCGATCAGTTATACTTCTATTTTTGGATTTTGTTAGAATCGATTGAGTTTCGGTTATGTCATTCTTGATATAGTTCTTATCGATATTCTCAGTCGGTTTTGAAATAGAGCGTCGTTCGGATTTGTTATGATTTTTGGAAGCATAATTCGAAAAAGTGGATTTTAGATGTGTTGGTGTAGTGACCCTTACCGAGATCACCTACTAAACAGAAGTTAGGCATGCAATTAACTTAATCAAACAGTAATCAGAATTAAAATGCGGAAACCATAAACAATTATACAATCCCAAGAAAAGAAATTTGTAAATATCTGAATAGTTTATACATCCAAATCGAAAGTTGTATCAACCCAATAACAACAGTATAAGAACCTAGACGAAGCTCCAGCTGGCTGACTACTGCCTAGCCCTTCTTCGATCCACCCGCCTCGTCCAATCGCAAACCTGCCCCAAGGAATAGGGTATCCAGAAACACAGAGTACGAGACGTGAGCATAAAACGCTCAGCACGAGAGTATGAGTATGCATGCATGCAAGTGAACTCCCTACAGACTCGATGTCAAAGATCAGATAACAAAGACAGACCGGGCCCTGGTATGTAGCACGTTGTGCCGTCGCTTCAGGAGGTGGCTCACATACCAAAAATACCAGTGGATATGCGGGACCCAAATCAATGGAAGCCCATCCACTAACAGGATAGGGTAAACCCTACTAACAGACATCTCAATAGAGATAGCTCAAGATGTAAATATATGCAGCATAAAATCATGGCATATAAATCATGCAGTCACATAATACATGCATACTCAGTCAGGATATCTCGAACAGTACTTTCGTACCTCAAATACTAGGCGCGCTCTACCAGCTCTAGGTCTACGCCTATAATCCGCACTACACTTCCAAATGATACTAATATCATTAAAGTGCTCTAAAAGTCTTAACTAGGATATTGCATACTCCTAAATATTTTTAGAAAGCAAAAGCTATACCTTCGTCCGTCGTTAGCCCTTTGCTGTCGATTGCCTCAAAACTAGGCCACAGCTCCGCTACGACGTTAGGATCGCTATGCAACTTTCGGATTCCCAACGGGACGCCTAGAACTCCCTAGATCTAAGTTAGAAGGCTAAGGAATCGAGAGAGAAGAGATGAAAGGTGTGCTCAAATGTGAGCCTCGGCACCCCTATTTATAGACAACGAACGTTGCGTCCATTCCTCCATCGTTGCGTCCGTTCACCATCGTTGCTTCTGATTGTGCCAATGTCACATCAAGTACGTAAGCAGTGACGCATTTCAGATGGCACAAACGTTGCATCCGTTTCTAGAATGTTGCTTCCGTTCTGCCTGACCCTTCGGACCATTTCTGATCATTCTGGGTCTAATCCCGGGCTCCGTTAATCCATTAAAAGTCCCCTCAATCATGTTTATTGGATTAAATAACATTTAATCACTAAAATTGGGTTTGGAATACTACATTCTCCCCCACTTAAGATATTTCGTCCTCGAAATCAGATCTTAAGTACTGAATGTTAAACAAGATGCAGAAACATTCTTTTATTCAAATTGCAAAATTTACAGTTTTTACAACTGAATACAATTCGAAAATGAAATCAAAATAACTCAGGATGTTCTGTGCGCATCCTGCTTTCGAGCTCCCAAGTGGCTTCTTCAGTGCCTCGGCGCTGCCACTGAATCAAAACCAGAGGAATGACTTTATTCCGTAAGACCTTATCCTTATGATCCAAGATACGAATAGGTTTCTCAACATAGGTCAAATCCTTAATCACCTGAACCTCAGACCGCTGTAGAATATGAGACGGATCTGCCACATACTTTCGCAACAGAGATACGTGGAACACGTTGTAAATACTGGACAGATACGGTGGCAAAGCTAGACGATAAGCCAAATCGCCAATGCTCTCCAAGATCTCAAACGGACCGATAAATCTGGGAGACAACTTGCCCTTAAGGCCAAATCTGAGAATCCTGCGGAAAGGTGACACTCTCAGAAACACTTTCTCCCCAACATCAAACTGCAGAGGCCTACGCTTTGTGTTAGCATAACTGGCCTGACGATCCTGTGCCGTCTTAATCCGTTTCTTGATCTGATCAACAACATCTACTGCATGCTGGATAAACTCCGGTCCCCCAGCCTGTCTCTCCCCCACTTCTTCCCAAAAGAGTGGAGTACGACAACGTCGCCCATACAACGCCTCAAAAGGTTCCATCCCAATGCTAGTATGAAAGCTGTTGTTGTACGCGAACTCAATCAATGGCAAATGATCCTATCAGGCTGTACCAAAGTCCATAGTGCAAGCTCGAAGCATATCCTCCAAAGTACAGATAGTGAATTCTGACTGACCATCTGTCTCCGGATGATAGGCAATACTCAAGCTGAGAGTAGTGTCCATCGCATGTTGAACACTCCCCCAGAACCTAGAAGTGAACCTGGGATCTTGATCACTGACAATGCTCACAGGAACTCCATGAAGTCGAACGATCTCCTGAACATACAAACGGGCCATACGATCCACGGTGTACTCTCGGCTATAGGCAATGAAATGCGCTGACTTGATGATTCGGTCCACCACAACCCAGATAGCATCACAATTCCTCGAGGACATTGGCAAATGGGTCACAAAATCCATCGTGATAAACTCTCATTTCCACTCCGAAATAGGCAGACTGTGAAGCAAACCTCCAGGTCGTCGGTTGTAAGGCCCGGGATTAATTAATATTAATTTGAATTTAATTAATTTTAATCCGAGTATATTTAATTTGGGAATATTTAGAGTTTTGATTTAAATTCTAATATTCTTAAATTATTTAGGATTGAAATTGAATTAAAATAAGGACCAAGGACCAAATTGCCATTATTGAAGAATTGAGGGACTAAATTGCAATTTCTATTGAAGCTATCTGATTTTAGAGTTATTACTCAGCATGAATACGTGTTCTTTGAATATTCAATTCAGAAAACTTGTACAGAGCCGAGTTCATCTTCTTGTTTCTTGATTTCATGATTTTTGATTTGCCATAACATTTGTTTCGGTTATCCGATTTCGATTTCGTAAATTGTTCTGGAATCCTTACAAAGAGGGCTTCGATTTAGTGTAAGTGTTTATATCTTTCAGTATGGTTTGAAGCTCTAAAGTTGACAGATATCAGATGTTGAGTTTTCGATTATGTTTATCGACGTTTATGCGCTTCTATATCGAAACTGGATTGATGAGTTTGTATTACATATATCCAATCTTGATTCCAGCATGTTAATCGATTTTTTTAGCTATTGAGATGAGGATTTGAATGATTTATCAGCTGGTTATTGACTTGAATACATGTATGATTTGTTTAGAAGTTAGAAATGGTTTCGGGATTACGTCGGTTACCGATTTTCAATCGCTACGCCGTTTAATCGAGTTTTTGGACTGTTTTGTTATTCGATAGCTAAGCTGAAACACTTATCTTGATGATGTGAATGTTATGGGAATTTTATACTTCCGTTTCAGTCGAGTTTGGAAGGCCAACGACTCGAGACAACGACTTTGAACTGAAGAAGTTGGATTGAGGTTTGAAATGAGTTTGATCGATGATTTTATGATGTTTTCGACTCGATTTTGATACAATAGATTGAAATGAAGTTTGATATATGTATTATGATTGTATTTTTCAGATTTGAAGAGTTCAGAATCGAGATAAACGAAGGAATAATGACGAAATCGCGAAGTAGGGACTTTGAAACTCAAGAACGACTAACCTTGAGTTGGCCCGCAAAACCACATACTTGTTTATGTTTTTGATTTGATTGTGACGTTGTCGATCCATATCAGGTAGTGGATCTTTATATTTGAGTTGATATGATGCTATATTGAATTGATTCTATGTCAAGGTTGCTGTTAACCTTATTTGCGAGTTGGTTACGAACTCGTTAGATGGATATCCATGTCAAGATCAGTTATGAATCTTGATGGCTTTGAAGTTATGTGAATAAGTTTGTATGTAAAGCGTTTACGTACTCTATTTGTTGAGTCGAGTAGAAATAGAGTCAAGGTGATTTATTTAACGCTTTCTATATGTTGGTTATACTGAGAATTGTTTCTCACCGGAGTTTATACGGATGTTGTCTTGTTTTGTATGTGTGCATGACAACATATGGGGCAGGAGCTGGTCATCAACGTCATTGACAGCTGGGAGAGAGTCTAGCACATGAGGACTCGGGTTGTAGATGATGTCTTAAACTTTAGAAGCATGAAACTTTAGTCTAGTTGGTTGTGAATTACATGTATGAAACTTGAGATAGTTTATGTCGTTTATCGTTCTTTAGCGACTTGTTCGATGTAATAAAATGCATGTATAATGCTTGTGACCTTGGTTATATGTATATGCATGTTTTGGAATTGATATATCATGTATTGGACCATGTTTTGATGATTTAGAATGGAAGGAATCGGGTTGACAGCAAAATGAATTGCTGGTTTTGCTGAAAACAGAGGGCACGCTCGATCTTGTGAAAAGCCAGGATCGAGCGCGGCCATTAATTTTGCAAAACAGAGATTTTAGTTTTTGGCTCGCTCGATCCGCAGAAGTTGACGGATCGAGCGAGGCCAAATTATACTTCCATCCGAGAGCTGAGCAATTGTGCTCGCTCGATCGGGTGTTTTTTCCCGATCGAGCGAGACACTGAAATTTAAAAAAAAAAAAAATTTTACTTAGCTCTTGGTTTCTTAATTGATGTTTAATGAATGTTAATTGTTCATTAATTGCCCTAAGATGAGATTAGCAACCCAAAGTCCCCACAACAGGTGGTATCAGAGCTATAAGTTTCTTGGACTGAGATTAGATGAGCGGGGTAGATCGAGTCTTCTATTCTGATTTATTTATTGCTTTCATAATTGTATGGTATATGATTGATTGATTACAGATATTAAATTGTTACATGATGCTGTGATAATTTGCGAAGAATATGCTATACAATGGTTTGAATTACATGCTATCTGGTTATTTGATTGAAGTACTAGCATGTATTATGAGGATGAATCGAAACTCGATCTTTTAAGAAGGCATTGTGGACTGCCACAGAATTAATGTATTTGAGATCGAACTGTACACTAATCTGTTTGATTACCAGATATGCCTCCCCGACCAGCACCGAGAGTTAGACAGACGTTGGCTACGAATCAGCCTGAACAGACGAATGCTGCATAGGTCCCAGTGACAGTGTCTGAACATGGACAGGGTAGTACTTCTACTGATGAGTTCAGTGATGCTAATCCGATGGAGAAACTTCTGAAACGATTCCAATCATTCAAACCTCCGAAGTTGCAAGGAACTGAGAATGCTATAGAGTGCGAGAACTGGTTGGAAGATATTGAGCAGTTATTCGAGTCTATTGATTATACAGATGATCGTCATGTGAGACTGGTAATTCATCAACTGCATGGTCTTGTCAAGAGTTGGTGGATAGCGACGAAGAAAGCATTGGAGAACCAAGGTACTGTTATTACCTAGTCTGTATTTCGAACTGATTTCTATCAGCGTTTCTTTCCTGTGTCTTATCGTAAGGATAAAGGAGCAGAGTTTGCAAGTCTACAACAGGGCAGTTAAATATCGAAGAATATGTTGCCAAATTCACTAGCCTATTGAAGTTTGCTCCACATATCACTGTTAATGATGAAGCTCAAGCCGATCAATTCATCAATGGCTTGAATCCTGATGTATTTACACTTGTGAATTCGAGAAGACCGAATACCTTTGCTGATGCTCTGAATCGAGCAAAGGGTGCAGAAGCAGGGATGCTGAAACAACGAGGAGCACAGTTTGTGCCATAGCCAGTGAGACAGTCCCAAGAACAGTCACAGATTCCACTGCCACCCCGATTTGAAGCTGGAGGTAGTAGTAGTGGAAAGAAAAGTTTCTTCAAGGGCAAGAGTAAACAGTTCAAGAGATCTGGTGGTAGTAACTCTTCAAGTTCAATTAGTTCCCGACAGTCTAGAAATGGACATAAGTCTGATGTATATTGCACCAAGTGTGGTGGACGTCATGCCAATGAACAATGCCGAGGTGTATTTGGAAGCTGCCACATTTGCAATAAGATGGGACACTTTGCACGAGTGTGTCCACAACGAGGTTCTGAAGGTGCACAGGGTGTGGGATCATCGAGACCAGTAGGTCAATCTACATCTTCTGTTCATTCTTTTCAACCACAGCCTGCAGCACCGAGTAGAGGAGGAGGTCAAACAGTGAATCAACCTCCCAGGCAACAAGCACGAGTGTTTGCATTGACAGAAGAGCAAGCACAAGCAGCATCGGATGAAGTGATTGCAGGTATTGAAAGAGTGGATGCCCAGTGAGCCAACTTGTGGCTATGGGCTTTGATGACTCTTTGTACAAACGATCTTTTGTTTAATATAATTTACACTTTTATTAATGGCAATGACTTTATCTTTCTTCATATTGTTATATTGTGATATACTATTGTTGTTTTGATAAAGACCTTGAATATACTATAGTGTATGTAAGATGTGGTAGAACATGGGGATGTCTATCATGAAATACATCTTATAGTCACTGTATATTCTAAACTGTTCCTAGTCAATTGAGCTGTCCGATAATAAGGATAAGGATCGCTCGAGTTTGAGACTAGCATTTGCGATGCGGAGTACCACGTTTCATTGGTAGGGAACATGGAGATGTTCGAAGCATGCAAATGGATATTCATAGGATGAATAATCGAACTACCCTATCCGGATTTTCCAAGTGGTTATCACTTATCGAGTGGATAAAGTCCGCGGTTTTGGTTGTACACCATTAGTCCTTACTATTTGAAACATCATGGAGACTCTATATGCTAGTACTGTGCTTTGACTCGTTTACCGACTCTATGGGGGTCATCAGGTGTCGGGATTGGGTACAGTTACAACACATATAGGAGTCGATGCATTGTTGTCAAGGATTCACCACATACTTGCGAGTGTGGATATCCTATGCGATCTGAGGAGATATTAGTGTGACGAATCTCTGGCCAGAGTACTTGATGTGATTTAAGAAATGGTTTCTTAGTAGCACATGTGATGTCACTAATTTGATCTTCAAGATGTATTGCATAGTTATCGAATCTTGAGCGACTCTCGATATACCAATGGTTGTTGATTCGATCGGGATATATGGATGAAGGGACCGTACTGTACGCTAACCAAAATCTACTGGTTCTTGTAGGCACTATCAGTGATACCTAGGGAATCATGGGGCGATGTTGCTAGGCGCTTTACCATGATTCGTTGGGCAAGTCGGAAATCGTTGTTCCGAGTCACAAGGAGTTGTGAGCCCACGGCTAGCTGTATCCCTGAACCATTGAGGGTCACACAGTGTAATGGAGTTTTAATCCCCGTTGAGATAGTTAAATTTAAAGAGTTAAATTTAATGAATAAAGAAGTTGGACTTCTTAAATAAGAGTAAGGGAGTAGGATTTCCTAAAATGACATAGGGATGTACATTTTTGGAAATCACTGAATTCGGATTCAGGAAAATTTATCTTGACTTTAAAATGTGCAGAAATGGTTTCTGTGCACATTGGTAAAATCGGTTTATCAATCGGAGTCACGATGAATTTTATATTAATTTCTGAACATGCGGGCTTTGCTTGTCGGGCCTCAACTTATGACTAATGGGCCCTAAGGTGTTAGTGGCCTGTATTATAAATAAGTTATTGCAGTACAGAAATTAAACACAACAGCTCATTATTTTTGAGAGAAAAATTTCGAACCCTAGCCTCTCTCAAAAGCAATCGGCCGAACACTCCCTATCTCTGCCCGAGAAATTCCGGTCTGTGATTTTGAATTGCAGTCAGGAATAACGAATCAGATTCGTTTAATCTCTTCGCAGAAAAACTTCTGATAGATTTTCTAGTGCAATCTATCAGAGGGATTTAAACCTCATTCGTGGACCTGATTGAAGGAGTTCATCGGTTCCAGGGAGAGACAACAAGAGCAGATTAATTCTGTTGGTGTCCAATAATCTCGCTTCGAGATTGAAGGTAAAATTTTAATAATTGTTATTTAAATTTTACACACACTTATAATTTAATCGTTGAACGGTTGATACCCACAATATGGAATTGTTCCATAATAAAATTTTTAAACTTCCGCTGCACCGGGTATCAATCGTGATTGATCTGAACGCCAGTTTTCCAACAGTGGTATCAAAGCCAGGTTGCTCAGATCAAACGATTAAATTAATCGATTGTACAAAAATTTTTGAGTCTCGGTTTTTGAAACAAAATAAATATTTTTAAATAAAAAAAAAAAAAATTTCGGGGCAAAACCCGGGCAGCGATTGGATCGCTGCCCGGTGGGGCAGCAATTGTTGCTGCCTCGGGCGGCGCACGGCGCCGCCCAAAGGGGGCGCACGGCGCCGCCAGGGCAGCGCCGAGCGCTGCCCAGCGCAGCGCTGGGCGCTGCCCAGGGCGGCGCACGGCGCCGCCAGGGCAGCAACTGTTGCTGCCCTAAAGGGGCAGCCGGGCTGCCCCGGCCCGCGCCCACGGGTGCGGGCCGGCCCAGGAGTGTCCCAGGCGGCCCGCGGGAAAAATTAAATTTTTTATTTAAAATTAATTTTAATGTGTTAAAATTTTATTTTTGGTCCGGTCAAAAAAATTGTTTTTGATTGGTTCACGAGATTTCGGATCGAATTGTTCGAGTCCGTAAATTTTAAAATTGATTTTTGGATAAATTTGAATTTTTGGAAAATTTTAATATTTTATCCTTAAATTGAATTTTGAAATCAATTATTTTTGGTACAATTGATGATAAGATTTGATCTTATGATATATTAAGTAAAATATGATTTTATCTATAAAATTGGATTTTGTAGATAAAATATGATTTTATTTGATAAAGAGATAAAATATGATTTTATATGTAAAATATGATTTTATCTTGTTTAAATTTGAATTGCCACTACATGTTATCCAATAAATTAATTTTGAATTAAATGTTATTGGATAAGGATGATCGATTGCCATGACCAATTTTGTAGGTGTATGTTAGGAATTTACATTTGTTTTTATTGTTGTTGGTTTTATTAATGGGCCTGGTTTATGGCCCAGTATGAATGTCATATGTAATAAAAGTGGGCTTGGTTTATGGCCCGTTCCCACCCCTAAAAATGTATCCCCTACTTGTCATTGTTATTTATTGTAAATACATTAGATTTAGTGGGAGATCAAGATTTGAAGATGGTGGGCCCAACAGACAATAAAGACAGAAGAAATGTAAATTGGAAGCACATGTAATAGGATTGCATTGCATACTGCATATTACCTAGGATTGGACTAAGACTCGTGATTGGCAACCACGGGTCAATTAGAAATGGAATCGATCATCCTATATAATATATGATATTATGATTGTATGCATGTTTTAGACATAATTGCGTGAATCCGGCAAGCATGCAATAATTTGAAATTGATGAGACAAATTTTTATAATTAAAAATCCCTCATTTTAAATATGATTTAAAATTGATATCAAGATAAACAAAGGAAATTTAAATTTGTTTAAATATTCCTACCTTCCATCAACGGTCAATGTATGTGATGCTACCCGCGGATACGGTCCGGCTCATATTATTGGGGGGGCCCGTCCGTCGGAAAGCTGTACATTGGATCGACAAATGTTGTAAGTTGGGTGGAACTCCCATGGGATCGGCTCATATTATTGGGGATCCACATGGCGACCGTCCATCACAACTTAATATTGATGGGTCATCTTGACATGTCACTTTAAACGGCGTCATATTATTGGGCCCTTATTGGACATGAGGTAAATACATGGGGGTTGCTTTGGAAGCAATTGGGCTCTACCTTTTGAGAATTATGGTTGGCTGATATTATTCGGGACCATAAGTTTGTCAATTGGACTCCATGTTCTCACTAAGGAAAAAGTTTCTCGTTTTCACTAGAGGGTGGTGAAATCGTTAAAATAGTGGGAGTGAGATTCATAAAATTAAATTTCGCCTATTTTATGTCTTAGTAAATTGTTAAACAATCATTGATATATGTCTGTTTTTCTTTTCAGTATTTCATACGATGAATTCGCGTAATCCATTATTCTCGATCCTCGAACAAAACAAGTTGACTGGCGCCAACTATACGGAATGGTTCCAGAAGTTGAAGATTGTCTTGACTTCGGAGAAAATGCTCTACGTGTTAGAGAAAGCACCTTCGAAGGAAGCACCAGCTGATGTAAGTCCGGAGGAATTGGCCAAACTTGATGCATGGTGGGACCATGACATCAAGACCAAATGCTATATGCAAGCCTCGATGTCTGATGAACTCCAGAGGCGATTTGAGGACACCGTGAATGCTGCTGACATTCACGCTCAACTCAAGGAACTTTTTGGGGCTCAATCGAGGGCTGAAAGGTTCGCTACTGTTAAGGAGCTAATGACGTGTCGCATGCGTGAAGGGACTTCGGTCCGTGATCATGGGGTACGAGTGATTTGGCTCATACAGAAGTTAGCGACCCTAGATTTGGTGTTGGAGCATGAACTCAATGTGGATTTACTGCTTCTGTCTCTTCCTTCTTCGTTTGACGGATTTGTGGTAAATTTTAATATGAACAAGATAGAGGCCACCCTTGAAGAGATGGTCAATATGCTCGTTACATATGAATCCACACTTAAGAAGGATAAGCCAGCTTTCTTGGTGGGCTCCTCATCTTCTGCTAAGAAGGGGCCAAGTATGAAGGGCAAGAAACGTTCTGCCCCACCCAAGAAAGTCGAGCCCGAGAAGAATCACAAGACAAAGGCTTCAAACAATGGAAAATCCAAGGATGTTTGCCATTACTGCAAGAAGCCCGGTCATTGGAAGCGCAACTGCAAGGAATATCTAGAGCAGTTGGGAACTGCAAAGGGTATGTTCTATATTGAAATAAACATTTCACTTAATACTACTTCTTGGGTATTGGATACCGGATGTGGATCTCACATTTGCAATGATTTGCAGGTGATGAAAAGAAGTCGCAGGCTTAGAATGGGTGAGACCCAGCTGAGGCTCGGGAATGGTTCCAGAGTTGAAGCTACAGCCATTGGAGATGTTTGTTTAATTTTGCAGAACGGTTTTAAGTTATTTTTAAGAGATGTTTTATTTGTTCCGGATTTAATTAAAAACATTATTTCTGTTTCTATGTTAGATAGAGATGGTTATTCTTGCAATTTTGTGAATGGGATTTGCAATATTTACAAGAATGAATGTTTGATTGGAAATGGACAACTTGAAAACGATCTATACAACTTAAAACTGAAAGACGTTCCAATAAATTATATTGATAAACCGGCAACAACAAACAAAAGAAAAATCGATAGTCAAAACCCGGCGAACCTTTGGCATGCTAGGCTAGGTCATATTTCCTCAAGGAGGATGAACAAGCTAGTGGGAGAGGGCATGTTTGATATGTCTGATATTAACTCTCTACCTACTTGTGAATCCTGTCTAAAAGGGAAAATGACTAAATCTCCTTTTAAGGGGAAGCCTGAGCGTAGTCAAAATCTGTTGGATTTGATCCATACAGATGTTTGTGGACCATTTAGAGTTGGGACTCAATATGGCCACATCTACTTCATTACCTTTACTGACGATTATTCAAGGTATGGGTATTTATATTTAATGAAATATAAGTCTGAAGCATTTGAAAAGTTCAAAGAATTCAAGGCTGAAGTAGAAAACAAGCTAGGTAAAAGTATTAAAGCACTTCGATCGGATCGAGGTGGAGAATACTTAAGTACCGAGTTTTTTGGACTATCTAAAAGAGAATGGGATTCTCTCTCAGTGGACTCCTCCTATGACACCACAGCTGAATGGTGTATCGGAGCGTCGTAATCGAACTTTGTTGGACATGGTTCGATCTATGATGAGCTTCACTGAGCTTCCACTTTCGTTTTGGGGCTATGCGCTTGAAACGGCGGTATTGTTGTTGAACAACGTCCACACTAAAGCAGTGGACAAAACACCATACGAGTTATGGAATGGCAAAGCTCCTAAGTATTCGTACTTGAGGATTTTGGGATGTCCTGCTTACGTGAAGCGGACAGTGGGAGATAAGTTGGATAGTCGATCCAGCTTATGTTATTTTGTAGGGTATCCGAAGAATTCAATCGGATATTATTTCTATTATCCTGCTGAAACAAAAGTGTTTGTTTCTAGGAATGCCACCTTCTTGGAGAAGGAGTTCTTATTGGATAAGAAAGGTGAGATGATGGAACTCGAAGAAGTTCGAGAAGAACCCGAAATACAAAATAACGATCCTACGCCTCAGGAACCATTACTAGACACGCCTGAACCTAGAAGATCCGAGAGGACTTCTAGACCTCCTGTTCGATATGGTCTTCTTCTTGAAGGGGATCAAGATGAACCCGACATTTGATGTGATCCAAGAAACTTCAAGGAAGCAATTTCTGATGCGGATTCAAATTTATGGCTTGAAGCTATGCAGTCTGAATTGGATTCAATGCATACAAACCAAGTTTGGTCTTTAGTAGATCCTCCTGATGGAATTGTTCCAATAGGGTGTAAATGGATCTACAAGAGAAAGCTTGGGCCTGATGGTAAGGTATTGACCTACAAGGCGCGATTGGTGGCGAAAGGTTACACTCAAAGACAAGGAGTTGAATATGATGAAACCTTTTCACCAGTTGCAATGTTCAAGTCCATAAGAATCCTTATTGCCATAGCTGCATGGTATGACTATGAGATATGGCAAATGGATGTGAAGACTGCTTTTCTTAATGGAGACATTAAGGAAGAAATCTATATGAAGCAGCCAGAGGGGTTCACATCCATGGGAAGCGAGCATAAGGTATGCAAGCTTCAGAGATCAATTTATGGTCTAAAACAAGCATCAAGAAGTTGGAACCAGAAATTTGATGAAACAATAAAAGATTTTGGTTTCATCAAGAACCCGGAGGAACCGTGCGTGTACAAGAAAGTAGTTAAGGATGCTGTGACATTCTTAGTACTTTATGTTGATGACATCCTACTCATTGGGAATGATGTAGGGATGTTACAGTCAACAAAGATATGGTTATCAGGTAGATTCTCGATGAAGGATTTGGGTGAGGCATCCTACATTCTTGGGATACAGATCTATAGAGATAGATCTAAGAGAATGATAGGACTCACTCAATCAACCTACATCGACACCATATTGAAACGGTTTTCAATGGATGGGTCCAAGAGAGGACATCTACCCATGTGTCATGGAGTTTCTTTATCCAAGTCTATGTGTCCCAAGACTGATGCAGAGATAGAGAATATGACACATGTACCATATGCGTCAGCTATAGGTAGTATCATGTATGGGATGATATCTACCAGACCGGATGTAGCATTTGCTCTGAGTGTCACGAGCAGATATCAAGCTAATCCCGGTCAAATGCATTGGAAAGCCGTGAAGGACATTCTTAAGTACTTACGAAGGACTAAGAATATGTTCATGGTATATGGAGGACGAGATCTGAAATTGGAAGGCTATACCGACTCTAGCTTCCAAAGTGACGTGGATGACTCGAAGTCAACCTCTGGATTTGTGTTCATGCTCAATGGCGGTGCTGTCTCTTGGAAGAGTTCCAAGCAGGACACCACAGCGGATTCCACCACTGAGGCTGAATACATTGCAGCATCAGCTGCTGCTAAAGAGGCCGTTTGGATGAGGAAGTTCGTCCAAGAGTTGGGCGTCATTCCTGAATTTGTTGGTCCAGTCCCGGTGTACTGTGACAACACGGGTGCCGTTGCTCAAGCAAAGGAACCAAGGTCTCATCAAAGATCCAAACACGTACTGAGGAAATACCACATCATCCGGGAGATTGTGGAAAGAGGAGACATCACTGTTGAACGAGTGGCCTCTGCAGACAATATCGCTGATCCGCTTACTAAGCCCTTGCCAGGACCATTGTTTGACAAACATCGCGAAGCAATGGGTCTACGTAGTATGACTAGTTGGCTATAGGGCAAGTGGGAGATTGAAAGAGTGGGTGCCCAGTGAGCCAACTTGTGGCTATGGGCTTTGATGACTCTTTGTACAAACGATCTTTTGTTTAATGTAATTTACACTTTTATTAATGGCAATGACTTTATCTTTCTTCATATTGTTATATTGTGATATACTATTGTTGTTTTGATAAAGACCTTGAATATACTATAGTGTATGTAAGATGTGGTAGAACATGGGGATGTCTATCATGAAATACATCTTATAGTCACTGTATATTCTAAACTGTTCCTAGTCAATTGAGCCGTCCGATAATAAGGATAAGGATCGCTCGAGTTTGAGACTAGCATTTGCGATGCGGAGTACCACGTTTCATTGGTAGGGAACATGGAGATGTTCGAAGCATGCAAATGGATATTCATAGGATGAATAATCGAACTACCCTATCCGGATTTTCCAAGTGGTTATCACTTATCGAGTGGATAAAGTCCGCGGTTTTGGTTGTACACCATTAGTCCTTACTACTTGAAACATCATGGAGACTCTATATGCTAGTACTGTTCTTTGACTCGTTTACCGACTCTATGGGGGTCATCAGGTGTCGGGATTGGGTACAGTTACAACACATATAGGAGTCGATGCATTGTTGTCAAGGATTCACCACATACTTGCGAGTGTGGATATCCTATGCGATCTGAGGAGATATTAGTGTGACGAATCTCTGGCCAGAGTACTTGATGTGATTTAAGAAATGGTTTCTTAGTAGCACATGCGATGTCACTAATTTGATCTTCAAGATGTATTGCATAGTTATCGAATCTTGAGCGACTCTCGATATACCAATGGTTGTTGATTCGATCGGGATATATGGATGAAGGGACCGTACTGTACGCTAACCAAAATCTACTGGTTCTTGTAGGCACTATCAGTGATACCTAGGGAATCATGGGGCGATGTTGCTAGGCGCTTTACCATGATTCATTGGGCAAGTCGGAAATCGTTGTTCCGAGTCACAAGGAGTTGTGAGCCCACGGCTAGCTGTATCCCTGAACCATTGAGGGTCACACAGTGTAATGGAGTTTTAATCCCCGTTGAGATAGTTAAATTTAAAGAGTTAAATTTAATGAATAAAGAAGTTGGACTTCTTAAATAAGAGTAAGGGAGTAGGATTTCCTAAAATGACATAGGGATGTACATTTTTGGAAATCACTGAATTCGGATTCAGGAAAATTTATCTTGACTTTAAAATGTGCAGAAATGGTTTCTGTGCACATTGGTAAAATCGGTTTATCAATCGGAGTCACGATGAATTTTATATTAATTTCTGAACATGCGGGCTTTGCTTGTCGGGCCTCAACTTATGACTAATGGGCCCTAAGGTGTTAGTGGCCTGTATTATAAATAAGTTATTGCAGTACAGAAATTAAACACAACAGCTCATTATTTTTTAGAGAAAAATTTCGAACCCTAGCCTCTCTCAAAAGCAATCGGCCGAACACTCCCTATCTCTGCCCGAGAAATTCCGGTCTGTGATTTTGAATTGCAGTCAGGAATAACGAATCAGATTCGTTTAATCTCTTCGCAGAAAAACTTCTGATAGATTTTCTAGTGCAATCTATCAGAGGGATTTAAACCTCATTCGTGGACCTGATTGAAGGAGTTCATCGGTTCCAGGGAGAGACAACAAGAGCAGATTAATTCTGTTGGTGTCCAATAATCTCGCTTCGAGATTGAAGGTAAAATTTTAATAATTGTTATTTAAATTTTACACACACTTATAATTTAATCGTTGAACGGTTGATACCCACAATATGGAATTGTTCCATAATAAAATTTTTAAACTTCCGCTGCACCGGGTATCAATCGTGATTGATCTGAACGCCAGTTTTCCAACAGTAACTATTTTATTTCTGGTTATCCTGCCTATGTCTTATTCGATACTGGTGCGTCGCATACCTTCATATCTGAACAATTTGTTACGTTGTATTCATTGCCTGTTGAGTCATTAGCCACTGTAGTGTCTATATCTTCACCGTTGGGAAAAGGTATAGTATCAGTGAAGTCTGTTAAAAACTGTGTACTACAGTACGAAGGTAATGAAGTTGAGCTTGACTGTATCGTTTCTGGTTTATCTGATTTTGATTGCATAATCGGTATCGATATGCTAACCAAGTATAGAGAAACAGTGGAATGTTTTCAGAAGATTGTGAAGTTCAGACCTAATATGACTGATGAGTGAAATTCTATGGTAAGGGATCACGAGCCAGAATTCCTTTGATATATGTTCTTTCTATGACTGACTTGTCACAGAAAGGGGCGGAAGGATTCCTTATTTATGCAGTCGATATACTGAAGACTAGTCCAAAACTGACGGATATACCAGTGGTGAGTGAGTTTGTAGATGTATTCCCTGATGAGATTCCAGGATTACCACCGTATAGAGAGGTAGACTTCGGTATTGAATTGATGTCAGGTACACAGCCGATATCGAAAGCACCTTACCGAATGGCACCGATTGAACTGAAAGAATTAAAAGACCAACTCGAAGATTTGTTGGCCAAGGGATATATCAGACCGAGTGTATCCCCATGGGGTGCTCCGGTATTATTTGTTCGAAAGAAGGACGGATCGATGAGGCTATGTATTGACTACCGGCAATTGAAAAAATAAACGGTAAAGAATCGCTATCCTTTACCTCGTATCGATGATTTATTTGCTCAATTGCAGGGATCGTCAGTATATTCGAAGATTGATCTACTATCCGGATATCATCAACTGAGGGTTAGAGACGAGGATATTCCTAAGACTGCATTTAGAACCAGGTATGGCCATTATGAATTCATAGTCATTCCTTTTGGTCTAACGAATGCACCAGCAGTTTTTATGGGATTGATGAATAGAGTATTTCAAAGATATTTAGATGATTTTGTGATTATCTTTATCGATGATATTTTGATATACTCTAAGAATCTGTGTGAACATGCTGATCATCTCCGAACTGTATTGAGAATATTAAGAGAAGAGAAATTGTATGCCAAGTTATCCAAATGTGAATTTTGGTTGCAGCGAGTTGTTTTTCTTGGACATGTAATTTCAGGAGATGGCATTTCAGTGGATCCGAGTAAGGTTGAAGCTGTGATTAGTTGGCAGAGACCGACATCTGTGCCAGAAATTCAAAGTTTTATGGGCTTGGCAGGTTATTACCGTCGTTTCATTCAAGATTTTTCATCGATAGCGAAGCCTATTACACAGTTTACACAGAAGAATGCACCATTTATTTGGTCTGAAGCATGTGAAAAGAGTTTTATTGAACTTAAGAAGAGATTGACGACAGTGCCAATTTTAATAATCCCTACAGGTACTGGTGATTTTGTTGTTTATTGTGATGCTTCTCACCAGGAATTGAGATGTATTTTAATGCAGAAAGGACATGTTGTTGCTTATGCTTCTCGACAACTTAAATCACATGAAGTCAGGTATCCGATTCATGATCTTGAATTGGTTGCAATCGTCTTTTCATTGAAAATCTGGAGACATTACTTATATGGCGAGAAGTTTGAAATCTTTTCTGATCACAAAAGTCTGAAGTATCTGTTCTCACAATCTGAATTGAATATGAGACAACGACGATGGCTTGATTTGTTGAAAGATTTTGATTGTGAAATCAAATACTATCCGGGAAAATCTAATGCAGCAGCGGATGCCCTAAGTAGAAAGGTATGTGCTTTATCCTTGTCTACGATAGGTGTATCTAATTTGATTGAAGATTGTTGTATTTCGGGGTACGTATTTGAGACAGATAGAAGGCCGATGAGAGTGTATGCAATCAGTGCTGAGCCAGAGTTATTGATTCGTATCAAAGAAGCACAAAAAGCCGATCAGAATGTGCAGAAATCGATTGAAATGATTCGATCAGGACATTAGTCTGAGTACAAGGATAGTGATGAAGATATCTTGTATGTGAATGACCGAATAGTTATTCCTGATATTGCAGATTTGAGACAGAATATTTTGAAAGAAGCCCATTGTAGTCGCTATAGTGTTCACCCTGGAGGCAGAAAGATGTACAACAACTTGAAGAGTCAGTACTGGTGGAAACAAATGAAGTCTGATGTGACTGAATTTGTATCTAAATGTTTGAATTTCCAACAGGTGAAGACTGAAAGAAAGAAACCACGTGGCTTATTACAGATTTTATCGATTCCTGAATGGAAATGGGACCACATTTCCATGGACTTTGTAACGTAGTTGCCACGATTATCTCGAGGATGTGATGCTGTTTGGGTGATCATTGACAGATTGACGAAATCTGCGTGCTTTATTCCTTACCAAATGACTTATCGTCATGATCAAATGGCAGATCTCTATATTCGAGAAGTGGTAAGACTACATGGTATGCCAAAGTCGATTGTATCTGATCGAGATCCGAGGTTTACTTTGCACTTTTGGCATAGTCTACATGAAGCTCTAGGTACGCGTTTACATTTGAGTATTGCTTATCATCCTCAAACTGACGGTCAATCTGAACGAACTATTCAGACACTTGAGGATATGCTCAGAGCTGTAGTACTTGATTTTGGCGTTACATGGCAAAATTCTATACCACTTGTGGAATTTTCTTATAACAATAGTTATCAAACGAGTATAGAGATGGCACCATTTGAAGCATTATAGGGAAAGAAGTGTCGATCGCCTTTATATTGGGATGATGTTTCTGAGGTACCTGAGTTAGGGTCGGATATGATCAGACAGATGACTGAGAAAGTGAAATTGATTTAGCAGAGAATGAGAACAGCGCAGCATAGACAGACGAGATATGCAAATGTATGACGACAGCCGTTATCTTTTGATCAGGGAGATAGAGTGTTTCTGAAGATTTCACCGTTCAGGGGCACAGTTCGATTTGGCAAACGAGGAAAATTATCTTCGAGGTATATTGGGCCGTATGAGATTCTCGAGAATATAGGCAATCTAGCTTATCGACTCGCTCTTCCTATGTCTTTATCTGGGATACATGATGTCTTTCATGTATCGATGTTGAGGAAATATATATCTGATGCGTCTCATGTGATTCGATCTGATGAAGCTGAGTTGGATGATACTCTTAGCTATTTCGAGCAACCTATTCAGATTTTTGATAAGAAAACAAAGCAACTCCGAACGAAGACAATTCCATTGGTGAAGATTCAATGGAGTAGACACAGAGTTGAAGAAGCATCGTGGGAAGTCGAAGAAGATATGAAGCAACGATTTCCTTATCTATTCCACTGATGTGAGTTCTTATTCAGTTTTTAGTTATTCTTTATTCTTATGAGCATGCAGTCTGCATATCTATACTGTTTATGAATTCGAGGACGAACTCATGTCTTAGTGGGGGAGAAATTTAAGGCTCGGGATTAATTAATATTAATCCGAATTTATTTAATTTTAATCCCAGTATATTTAATTTGGGAATATTTAGAGTTTTGATTTAAATTCTAATATTCTTAAATTATTTAGGATTGAAATTGAATTAAAATAAGGATCGAGGACCAAATTGCAATTATTGAAGAATTGAAGGACTAAATTGCAATTTCTATTGAAGCTATCTGATTTTAGAGTGATTACTCAGCATGAATACGTGTTCTTTGAATATTCAATTCAGAAAACTTGTACAGAGCCGAGCTCATCTTCTTGATTCTTGATTTCATGATTTTCGATTTGCCATAACTTTTGTTCCGGTTATCCGATTTCGATTCGGTAAATTGTTCTGGAATCCTTACGAAGAGGGCTTCGATTTAGTGTAAGTGTTTATATCTTTTAGTATGGTTTGATGCTCTAAAGTTGACAGATATCAGATGTTGAGTTTTCGATTATGTTTATCGACGTTTATGCGCTTCTATATCGAAACCGAATTGATGAGTTTGTATTACATGTATCCAATCTTGATTCCAGCATGTTAATCAATTTTTTTAGCTATTGAGATGAGGATTTGAATGATTTATCAGCTGGTTATTGACTTGAATACATGTATGAGTTGGTTAGAAGTTAGAAATGGTTTCGGGATTACGTCGGTTACCAATTTTCAATCTCTACGCCGTTTAATCGCGTTTTTGGACTGTTTTGTTATTCGATAGCTAAGCTGAAACACTTATCTTGATGATGTGAATGTTATGGGAATTTTATTCTTCCATTTCAGTCGATTTTGGAAGGCCAACGACTCGAGACAACGACTTTGAACCGAAGAAGTTGGATTGAGGTTTGAAATGAGTTTGATCGATGATTTTATGATGTTTTCAACTCGATTTTGATACAATAGATTGAAATGAAGTTTGATATATGTGTTATGATTGTATCTTTCAGATTTGAAGAGTTTAGAATCGAGATAAACGAAGGTATAATGACGACATCGCGAAGTAGGGACTTTGAAACTCAAGAACGACTAACCTTGAGTTGGCCCGCAAAAACCACATACTTGTTTATGTTTTTGATTTGATTGTGATGTTTTCGATCCATCTCAGGTAGTGGATCTTTATATTTAATTTGATATGATGCTATATTGAATTGATTCTATGCCAAGGTTGCTGTTCACCTTATTTGCGAGTCGGTTACGAACTCGTTAGATGGATATTCATGTCAAGATCAGTTATGAATCTTGATGGCTTTGAAGTTATGTGAATCAATTCGTATGTAAAGCGTTTACGTACTCTATTTGTTGAGTCGAGTTTAAATAGAGTCAAGGTGATTTATTTAACGCTTTCTATATGTTGGTTATACTGAGAATTGTTTCTGAAACGACCCTAACCTCTATGCTTTATTTAATTTAAAGGAAATTACGGATTTATAAAAATTTTGCCATGACTTGTTTGCAAAGCAAACAAGCCATCTTAACCCAGTCAGCAGTTCAAGTAAGGAAAAGCAACTGACGTAAAACTTAAGTGCGTTAAACATAAACATGCAATCCTAGTAACCACCTCCCGGTTACAGCATAAAGTAAACTAAGGAATTTAAAAGAGTGCGTTAAACATAAACATGCAATCCTAGTAACCACCTCCCGGTTACAGCATAAAGTAAACTAAGGAATTTAAAAGAGTGCGTTAAACATAAACATGCATAGGTGATGGCATACTACAAATCATCAACTGTAGCACAGGGAATACACATCCTGGCTAAAAACACTGTAAGTACTCAAATAACTCTTCATTATTACATAACAGAGTAAATATGCGGAAAACTTAAACATGCAATAGCGACGGTCATTGGGCTTCGCACTACCAGTGGCCTCAACCCAGTGGATCCTGCCCCTCCATCGCCTCAACATAAAACTCATCACCTGCAATCAAACAAGCGTAGTGAGTCTAAAGACTCAACAAGCATAAACAGTTGAATATCAAGGTTTAAAAATAGATGATGCTTTACTCAAACTATGATACTTAGTATACTTTTGAACTTTAACTGTAAATATGCATGAAACTAGAGTGTATAGGAAACATGCATTGATGAACTCACGCTATAGAAGACTTTCAACTTTCTTGACATAAACCTCATGCTTTACTTAACCTCATACTTTTCTTAACCTCATGCATGACTGACTGACATCAACGTAAGACGAGTCAAACTGAAACTTTAAACTTTAACTTTTAAACTTCTCTTTTCTTTTTCCTCTTAGAAATCAGTTCCTTGATTTGTGACCCTGTTTCGATCATGATCATGGCTGCAGTGCACTATGCCGGCAAGACGACGAGATTTCTCCCGACGAACTTAACCCCTCTGTGGCAAGGAGACCGAGATTGCTCCCGATCCCACATTGCCCCTCTATGACAAGGAGACCGAGATTGCTCCCGATCCCACATTGCCCCTCTGTGGGTAGGGTAGACAAGATGTCTCTTTCTCCCTACCTAAACCTCTGTAACCTCTTGGTGAGTAGACCGAGGCATCCCCCGGCCTAACAACACCCCTCTTTGTCACAAACAAATCACTTCATTCAAAAACATTTACTTTCTTTTCCTTTTCATTCATTAAGACTCGACTCACACCTTTTTAATCATGCATACTTGAAAAGACCTCCTTTCACTTTATTTTTCTCAAGAACATGTCATATGCACACGAACATGCAACCTTTAAGATGTGAGACTCAACTCAATTATGCTTTGGCATGCAAGACTCAAAGAGACTTTCTTTAAATTTTTCTTTGGCATCAAGAATAAGACTCACACACCCGAACGTGCAACTTCAAGAATGAGACTCGACTCCATTGCATGTGAGAACGATGAGCGAGTGGCTGCCTCTAACCCTCAAGACTTTACTCTTTTGCCAAAGTCCTAACTTTTCAACTTAGACCGAGCAAGAAAACTGAAAAACCCTTTTTCTCACTCATGCCTTAACCAAAACCCGTCCCGCTTGAACCGACACATTCCTAACTCTTAAAATTTACCATATGACCAGGTTTCAACTTCCTTTGACCTCTTATACAAAATGCCAAACAACCCATCCCGGACAGCCCACTTTTGACTATAAATTTCTGCACCGACACTTAAACTTCAAAAATTCATAACTTATTGAATACTTATCCGAATTAAGCCCATTTTATACCGACACGACCGCAACGTCATGAACTAAACTTAGGACAAAACAGAATCGACACAGACCTCGACCAGGAAACTGCCCTACCCCGAATTCAGACTGCCCTGTCCAAACTAGACACCTCAAATGGCCTACTAGTTTGTGAAACCTTCACCAATCATGCACCCTTGCTTCTAAGACCACTCCAATCCATCAAAGACACTTAAAACCATCTCTTAGGACTTACATCAAACACTTGGGCAGCCCACTTCTTCACTTCGACATCACATATCAAAATTTACATGATTTTGCACCAAAAAGTGGCAACCTCAAGAGCAAACAATCAAGACCAATGCAATACATCAAAATGCTTCAAACACACTTCATTTCCATCCCTTACACATGTAAATTTTCGAAAATAGGGCACACCAATTTCTGGAAATTCGAAATTTACTTCATGCATGCAAAATGACTTAAGCTTTTTCCAACACAACTCACCATTTATCAACTTAAAAGTCAATCTAATGCATAAATTCGAAAATCCCACATAAAAATCTAAAATTCCAGAAATGTATCAAGTCATACATGCTAAAAATCATAGTCATTTCGAAATTTAAAAAGAAGCTAGGAGCAAATACATAATAGCTTGATTGAAAGCCCAAGAAAAGTCTACACTTGCCTTCCAATCTTTTACCAAGAGAATTCGAAAATAAAAGGGAGAAGAGGGCTGGACACAATCTAAACTCCAAGCTAAGCTCCTTGTGAAGCTTCTCCGGTGGTGTAGGCGGCGGTGGGAGGCGGCGCCGGCGGCTAGAGGTGGAAGAGAGGGGTTGGCCGAGAGGGAGCTCCAAGAAGAGAGGAAGGGGGCGGCTCTAGAGTTTAGGAAGGGATAGGGTTTTAATTTTTGTGTTATAAAATGTTTGAGTGAGAAATAATGAGAGTGAAAATGTGTGTGTAGTGTTTTAAAGTTGCTTTTGTACTATTAAAAGTACTACTTGTACTATTACAACTTTTTACCTCCAACTTTTTCACCTTTAAAAACTCCTAAGTTTAAAATTTTCAACTCTCAACATTTTTAATTAAAATTACACTAGCCCGGATTTAATAAAACCCTATTTTATGAAAAGTCTAGGAATGAATCCAAGAAAATAATAAATTTGCTTTTCGACCCCTTAAAAGTTTAAAATTTACATTTTTTTGGCCAAAATCCCCTTTTTCTTCTAACTTAAAATCTTAAAAAAAAAAAACGAAAGTCTTGATAATATACCACCGAAGCCCACCATCGTCGCCTGCCGGGACAGAAACTCACTAAACTAACAATTCAAGGCATTTTATTCAAATAAATCAAGCAATGATATCTTTAACTAAAACTTAAACAATTAACTTTAAGAAATTAAAAACATACATACTGAAAATAAATTTTAGGCATGAATATTTAAATCATGGAAATTCCAGGCACTACATAAACACTAACTTAGAAATTAAAATCAACAATTTAAATATTTTGATGTCGGAACAATAATTAAGATTTTTAAATAATAAGCAGAGCGATTAAAATAATTTAAACAAACTAGACAAACGATTAAAAGTCATTTAAATAAACGCACTAACGGCATAAAAACCTTTAAAATGATTTAGACAGATAACGACTTAAAAATAATTAAGCTAAACATTTAAAATCATTTAAATGAATAAACTAAGCAATTAAAATAATTTAAATAAGAAAGCTTAAATCTTTACAATACTTAAAACAAGTAAGCTGCACGATAAAAATCATTTGAATAAAGAAACTGAAACAATAAAAACATAACTCACATAAATAATTTAAATCAATTAAAATTAAAGATAATGATCTTAATATTTATTAAATTAATGAATGCGATTTAGTAGATTGGATTACAGGTACTACAGTTTCTCACCGGAGTTTATCCGGCTGTTGTCTTGTTTTGTATGTGTGCATGACAACAGATGGGGCAGGAGCTGGTCATCGACGTCATTGACAGCTGGGAGAGAGTCTAGCACGTGAGGACTCGGGTTGTAGATGATGTCTTGAACTTTAGAAGCATGAAACTTTAGTCTAGTTGGTTGTGAATTACATGTATGAAACTTGAGATAGTTTATTTCGTTTATCGTTCTTTAGCGACTTGTTCGATGTAATAAAATGCATGTATAAATGCTTGTGACCTTGGTTATATGTATATGCATGTTTTGGAATTGATATATCATGTATTGGACCATGTTTTGATGATTTAGAATGGAAGGAATGGGGTTGACAGCAAAATGAATTGCTGGTTTTGCTGAAAACAGAGGGCACGCTCGATCCTGTGAAAAGCCAGGATCGAGCGCGGCCATTAATTTTGCAAAACAGAGATTTGAGTTTTTGGCTCGCTCAATCCGCAGAAGTTGACGGATCGAGCGAGGCCAAATTATACTTCCATCCGAAAGCTGAGCAATTGTGCTCGCTCGATCGGGTGTTTTTCCCCGATCGAGCGAGACACTGAAATTTTAAATTTTTTTTTTTTTTTTTACTTAGCTCTTGGTTTCTTAATTGATGTTTAATGAATGTTAATTGTTCATTAATTTCCCTAAGATGAGATTAGCAACCCGAGGTCCCCACATCGGTGCTCTGCCTTGACTTGCTGACACACCAAACATCTCGAAACATACTGATACACGCCGCGTTTCATCCCCTTCAACCAAAACCGAGTACGTAGATCCTTGTACATCTTGTTGCTCCCCGGATGAATACTCAACTTGGTGCGATGTTCCTGAGACAAGATCTCCTCTCGCAACTCTTCATCCTGCGGAATCACAAGTCTACCAAACAAACACAGAAAACCATCTGACTGATAGTGAAATCCAGGCGTACTACCCTCGTTGGCTAGACGAGCCAAACGCTGGGTCATTGAATCCGACATCTGAGCATCTCGAATTCGCGAATACAAAGCTGGCTCGGATAATATCGCAAACATCTGGATACTCTGCATACCTTTCTTGTGGTTGAAGGTAAACCCTGAAGAACAACAATCACCGATCGCAGTAGACATAGAACAATTTTGAAGTGCGGATAGTCGCACCTTGCGACTCAAGGCATCAGCAGTGAGATTAGCAGCTCCCGGATGGTACTTAATCTCGCAATCATAGTCCTTAAGCAAGTCCATCCAATGTCTCTGCCTCATGTTCAACTCCGCCTGAGTGAACAAATACTTGAGACTCTTGTGGTCGGTAAAGATCTCAAATTTCTCACCATACAGATAATGACGCCAGATCTTCAAAGCGAACACAATAGCTGCCAACTCCAAATCGTGAACTGGATAGTTGTCCTCGTGCAACTTCAATTGCCTAGAAGTGTATGCGATCACATGCCCATTCTGAGTCAGAACACAACCTAACCCCTGAAGAGAGGCATCCGTGTACACCACATACCCTTCAGATCATGACGGTAATGCCAACACCGGCACAGAAGTCAACCGCCGTCGAAGTTCACAGAAATTCTCCTCACACTCGGAGGACCACTCAAAATCAACACCCTTGCGGGTAAGCTGCGTCAATGGTCGAGCTAGCTGAGAGAAGTTTAGAATGAAACGACGATAATATCCTGCTAGACCCAGAAAGCTACGGATCTCAGCGACCGCCGTTGGATGCAACCAATTAAGAACATCTTCAATCTTGCTCGGATCAACAGAAATCACATCCCTGGATATGATATGGCCAAGAAAAACCACTTGATCCATCCAAAACTCACACTTGCTTAGTTTGGCGTACAACTGCTCATCCCGAAGAGTCTGCAGTACCACTCGCAAGTGAGAAACATGCTCTTCCGCATTACGCGAATACACCAAGATGTCGTCAATGAAAACCACGACAAACTTGTCTAAATACTCCCTGAAGACACGGTTCATCAGATCCATAAATATAGCCGGCGCATTAGTCAATCCAAATGGCATCACTAGAAACTCGTAATGCCCATAGCGAGTACGGAATGCAGTCTTGGCTATATCCTGATCTCGGACTCTCAACTGATGATACCCAGATCTCAAGTCAATCTTGGAGTAAACCGAAATGCCCTGCAGCTAATCAAACAAGTCATCAATATGAGGCAAAGGATACTTGTTCTTCACATTAACTCGGTTCAGTTGCCGAAAGTCAATGCACAACCGCATAGACCCATCCTTCTTCTTCACAAAAAGAACAGGAGCTCCCCAAAGAGATACACTAGGATGAATATACCCCTTGTCCAACAGATCCTGTAACTGATTCTTCAACTCGCGCATCTCTGACGGAGCCAGAGGATATGGTACTCGAGAAATAGGAGAAGTACCAGGCATCAACTCTATGTCAAACTCAACTTCCCTAATAGGAGGAAAACCCGGAATCTCATCTGGAAATACGTCTGGGAATTCTTCAACAACAGGAATGCTCTCTATCCCAACGCTCTCAGCGGAAAAATCAACTGCATAGATAAGGTAGCCTTCCCCGCCAGACTCTAGAGCTCGATAGGCTCTCAAAGCTGATACTAAAGGCATCGGGGGTCGCGCTCCCTCACCATAGAAAAAACAGCTATCACTCCCATCCAGATGAAAGCGTACTAATCTTTGATAGCAGTCCACTGAAGCTCGATAGGTAGTCAGCATGTCTATCCCCAGAATAAAATCGAAATCATCCATCGCAAGAACCATGAGATTCACTAACAGAATATTCCCTTCGAACTCTAAAGGGCAACCCATCACTAGACTCTTAGCCAAAGCAGATTGACCCATCGGAGTAGAAACAGAAACTACTACGTCTAGTGCAATGCATGGTAACTTATTCCTCTTAACAAAACATGCAAAAATGAAGGAATGAGATGCACCAGTGTCAATAAGTACGATAGCAGGTATACCATAAAGTAGAAATGTACCTGCGATGACCTTCTCATTCTCCTCCACAGCCTGATCATGCCTCAAGGCGAACACATGGCCAGAAGCCCACGGTCTCAAATGAGAACTCCCAGCAGGCTGTCCCTGCGACCTCTGCTGAACGGTAGCCTAAGAACCAGATCCTGAACCAGAACTGCCTCCCCCAGACTGTGGACAATCCATCCGGAGATGACCAACCTCTCCACATTGAAAACAAGCTCCAGAAGCTTTGCAGCATCATTCGGTCGGATGGTTCTTCCCACAATGATCACACTTGTCCTTCTTCCCAAAATGGACAACACCAGCAGAACCAAAGGAAGAAAAAGTAGATCCGGACTTCTTGAAAGTCTGAGCGCGGGGACCCAAAGAACTCGCAGGCCTAGACTGAAAAAAAGACCTGTTCCGCCGAATGCTATCCTCTGCTTGGTGACAACGGCTCACCAAACCCTCGTAGGTCATGTCATCGCCAACCGCCACATGGTCATGTGTAACGCCCTGTTTTTATCTTAAATGAGTTTATTTGAGTTAATCAGAGATTACAGAGTTCTCAAGCCGGTTTGATTTTGATCAGGGTCCTTTTTGCAAATTTTGGAAATTTCAGGGACTAAAACGCAAATATTGATTTTTATATATTATCTACACTTGGATTTGTGTGGAGAAGCCTTCTCCTCCTTCCTCAAGCACGCCTCCTCCATTGTAGATGCCACTTTTGAGCTTTTGAGCTTTGTGATTTCATTCCGGGCTCGATCCGTCCGTTGGAAATTATTTATGAAGGCGGATTATCGATCACTGCAGTGAGAGCTCTGTTTTATCGTAAGTTCTTCTTCGATCCGATACATTCTAGTTTTTGGATGTTGTTAGAATCGTTCTACATTCGAGTATGTTGTTCTTGACAGAGTTCTGATCGTTTATTATCTGTCGGTTTTGAAATAGAGCGACGTTCGGAATTGTTATGATTTTTGGAAGCCATTTTCGAAAATCATGGTTTTGAGATTTGTTGGGTTTGCCTTGTTGTTGTTGTATTAGCATTGAGTTGAGTTGATATCGGTATTGAACTGTCGTCTGCGTTGCCGGTTTGTTCATTTTATAGCCGTTATGCCGTCGGTTTGAGTTTTGGGGATTTTGAACCGTTTTTGAGTTGTTGGAACTTGGCTTATAAGTTGATCTTGGTTATTGATCATTCATTTGTCTCCGTACAGATTCGTTTGGAGGTATCAAGCCCAGAGTTAGCAGCTGTTTGATCGTTTCCGAGATTTGAACAAAGAACGGTATAGAGAATTTCCTTGAACCGTTGCCTTGTTGTTGTTAGATTGTATAGTTGTTGATACAGTCTCTTTTGTAGCGTATCCAGAGTTGGAAGCTACTGCATTGAAAGGTAAAAGCAGTCATCGTAGCGGGATAGCATACTCGGGACTGTGGTTCTCGAGTTTTCCCTTTTGAAACCACATACTTGCATTTACACTTGTTCTAGCATGAGGAACTTGTGTCTTGTTTGATTGTATTGGCTTTTGTTAAATGACTTATGTGTTATATTTATGTTATGCATTCATCTTGAGCCAATCTTGTTTTCAGCGGGCAGAACCGCCCTTTTTGTTTAGACGTTTGGGAACTATGATTGAGTGGCCTAGGTTGTAGTATTTCGCCTAGTGCTAGCATACTCATTATGGTTGCTCAAAGTCTAGAGGAGTGGGATACGTGGCACCACCTCGATTGGGAGAGTCGGTGAGTCCTTACGTGATCTCATCCTCGGGATCCCAAAAGCAGAGCAGCACTCCCTTGTTTATCAGAATCGATATCCTGGTTTTAAAGACATGCATATCTTTAGCTTCGACTTGAATATGTTGTTTTGATAGCATGTTGTATATTCATTTTTGATATGTTGCTTTTACTGGGATTATAATTCTCACCGGTTTTCCGGCTGTTGCTTTGTTTTGTATGTGTACTTGGCAACAGGTGGGGCAGGACCAAGTCAGAAGAGACATGGTTAGCTTCAAGAGGGAGAGCTAGTAGTGAGACTCGGTTTAGAAGTCGTGTCAGCATGTTCATCTAGTTTAGATAGTAGCATGTTAGAATTCGAACTTCTTATGTTTGTATTCGTTTTGTAATAGCCTTGTTGAGATATGATCGTTGCATGTTCTAGCCTTTTGGACATTTGATCTGAAAGAGTGGGTGCCCAGTGAGCCAACTTGTGACTATGGGCTTTGATGACTCTTTGTACAAACGATCTTTTGTTTAATATAATTTACACTTTTATTAATGGCAATGACTTTATCTTTCTTCATATTGTTATATTGTGATATACTATTGTTGTTTTGATAAAGACCTTGAATATACTATAGTGTATGTAAGATGTGGTAGAACATGGGGATGTCTATCATGAAATATATCTTATAGTCACTGTATATTCTAAACTGTTCCTAGTCGATTGAGCCGTACGATAATAAGGATAAGGATCGCTCGAGTTTGAGACTAGTATTTGCGATGCGGAGTACCACGTTTCATTGGTAGGGAACATGGAGATGTTCGAAGCATGCAAATGGATATTCATAGGATGAATAATCGAACTACCCTATCCGGACTTTCCAAGTGGTTATCACTTATCGAGTGGATAAAGTCCGCGGTTTTGGTTGTACACCATTAGTCCTTACTACTTGAAACATCATGGAGACTCTATATGCTAGTACTGTGCTTTGACTCGTTTACCGACTCTATGGGGGTCATCAGGTGTCGGGATTGGGTACAGTTACAACACATATAGGAGTCGATGCATTGTTGTCAAGGATTCACCACATACTTGCGAGTGTGGATATCCTATGCGATCTGAGGAGATATTAGTGTGACGAATCTCTGGCCAGAGTAATTGATGTGATTTAAGAAATGGTTTCTTAGTAGAACATGCGATGTCACTAATTTGATCTTCAAGATGTATTGCATAGTTATCGAATCTTGAGCGACTCTCGATATACCAATGGTTGTTGATTCGATCGGGATATATGGATGAAGGGACCGTACTGTACGCTAACCAAAATCTACTAGTTCTTGTAGGCACTATCAGTGATACCTAGGGAATCATGGGGCGATGTTGCTAGGCGCTTTACCATGATTCGTTGGGCAAGTCGGAAATCGTTGTTCCGAGTCACAAGGAGTTGTGAGCCCACGGCTAGCTGTATCCCTGAACCATTGAGGGTCACACAGTGTAATGGAGTTTTAATCCCCGTTGAGATAGTTAAATTTAAAGAGTTAAATTTAATGAATAAAGAAGTTGGACTTCTTAAATAAGAGTAAGGGAGTAGGATTTCCTAAAATGACATAAGGATGTACATTTTTGGAAATCACTGAATTCGGATTCAGGAAAATTTATCTTGACTTTAAAATGTGCAGAAATGGTTTCTCTGCACATTGGTGAAATCGGTTCATCAATCGGAGTCACGATGAATTTTATATTAATTTCTGAACATGCGGGCTTTGCTTGTCGGGCCTCAACTTATGACTAATGGGCCCTAAGGTGTTAGTGGCCTGCATTATAAATAAGTTATTGCAGTACAGAAATTACACACAACTGGTCATAATTTGAGAGACAGAAAATCGAAAACCCTAGCTCTCTCTCAAAAGAAATTCGGCCGCCCCCCTCCCTTCTCTGCGTGAGAAATTCCGGTCTGTGATTTTGAATTGCAGTCTGGAATAGCGAATCAAATTCGTTTATTCTCTTCGTAGAAAACTTCTGATAGATTTTCTAGTGCAATCTATCAGAGGGATTAAACCTCCATTCGTGGACCTGATTGAAGGACAGAATATTCATCAGTTCCAGGGAGAGACAACAAGAGCAGATTAAATCTGTTGGTGTCCAGAATCTCGATTCGAGATTGAAGGTAAAATTTAATAATAGTTATTTAATTTTACACACACTTATAATTTAATCGTTAAACGATTGATACCCACACTATGGAATTGTTCCATAATAAAATTTTTAAACTTCCGCTGCACCGGGTATCAATCGTGATTGATCTGAACGCCAGTTTTCCAACAGTGGTATCAAAGCCAGGTTGCTCAGATCAAACGATTAAATTAATCGATTGTACAAAAATTTTTGTGTCTTGGTTTTTTAAAACAAAATAAATATTTTAAATAAAAATTTTTTTTTTTTTCGGGCAAAACCCGGGCAGCGATTGGATCGCTGCCCGGTGGGGCAGCGACGGTCGCTGCCCCGGGCGGCGCACGTCACCGCCCAGGGGCAGCGCACGGCGCCGACCAGGGGCGGCGCCAGGCGCCGCCAGGGCAGCGATTGTCGCTGCCCTAAAGGGGCAGCCGGGCTGCCCCGGCCCGCGCCCACGGGTGCGGGCCGGCCCGGGAGTGTCCCGGGCGGCCCGCAGGAAAAATTATTTTTTTTATTTAAATTAATTTTAATGTGTTAAAATTTTATTTTTGGTCCGGTCAAAAATTGTTTTTGATTGGTTCACGAGGCATCGGATTGAATTGTTCGAGTCCGAAAATTTTAAAATTGATTTTTGGATAAATTTGAATTTTTGGAAAATTTTAATATTTTATCCTTAAATTGAATTTTGAAATCAATTATTTTTGGTACAATTGATGATAAGATTTGATCTTATGTATATATTAAGTAAAATATGATTTTATCTATAAAATTAGATTCTGTAGATAAAATATGATTTTATTTAATAAAAGGTAAAATATAATTTTATATGTAAAATATGATTTTATATATAAAATATGATTTTATCCTGTTTAAATTTAAATTGCCATATGCATGATATCCAATAAATTAATTTTGAATTAAATATTATTGGATAAGGATGATCGATTGCCATGACCAATTTTGTAGGTGTATGTTAGGAATTTACATTTGTTTTATTGTTGTTGGTTTTGTTAATGGGCCTGGTTTATGGCCCAATATGAATGTCATATGTAATAAAAGTGGGCTTGGTTTATGGCCCGTTCCCACCCCTAAAATGTATCCCCTACTTGTCATTGCTATTTATTGTAAATACATTAGATTTAGTGGGAGATCAAGATTTGAAGATGGTGGGCCCAGCAGACAATAAAGACGAAGAAATGTAAATTGGAAGCTAATGTAATAGGATTGCATTGCATACTGCATATTACCTAGGATTGGACTAAGACTCGTGATTGGCAACCACGAGTCAATTAGAAATGGAATCGATCATCCTATATATAATATATGATATTATGATTGTATGCATGTTTTAGACATAATTGTATGAATCCGGCAAGCATACAATAAATTGAAAAATGATGAGACAAATTTTCATAATTAAAAATCCCTCATTTTAAATATGATTTAAAATTGATATCAAGATAAATAAAGGAAATTTGAATTTGTTTAAATATTCCTACCTTCCATCAACGGTCAATGTATGTGATGCTACCCGTGGATACGGTCCGGCTCATATTATTGGGGGGGCCCGTTCGTCGGAAAGCTGTACATTGGATCGAAAAATGTTGTAAGTTGGGTGGAACTCCCATGGGATCGGCTCATATTATTGGGGGATCCACATGGCGACCGTCCATCACAACTTAATATTGATGGGTCATCTTGACATGTCACTATAAACGGCGTCATATTATTGGGCCCTTATTGGACATGAGGTAAATACATGGGGGTTGCTTTGGAAGCAATTGGGCTCTACCTTTTGAGAATTATGGTTGGCTGATATTATTCGGGACCATAAGTTTGTCAATTGGACTCCATGTTCTCACTAAGAAAAAAGTTTCCCGTTTTCACTAGAGGGTAGTGAAATCGTTAAAATAGTGGGAGTGAGATTCATAAAATTAAATTCGCCTATTTTATGTCTTAGTAAATTGCTTAAACAATCATTGATATATGTCTGTTTTTCTTTTCAGTATTTCATACAATGAATTCGCGTAATCCATTATTCTCGATCCTCGAACAAAACAAGTTGACTGGCGCAAACTATACGAAATGGTTCCGGAAGTTGAAGATTGTCTAGACTTCGGAGAAGATGCTCTACGTGTTAGAGAAATCACCTCCGAAGGAAGAACCAGCTAACGTAAGTCCGGAGGAATTGGCCAAACTTGATGCATGGTGGGACCATGACATCAAGACCAAATGCTATATGCAAGCCTCGATGTCTGATGAACTCCAGAGGCGATTTGAGGACACCATGAATGCTGCTGACATTCACGCTCAACTCAAGGAACTTTTTGGGGCTCAATCGAGGGCTGAAAGGTTCGCTACTGTTAAGGAGCTAATGACGTGTCGCATGCGTGAAGGGACTTCGGTCCGTGATCATGGGGTACGAGTGATTTGGCTCATATAGAAGTTAGCAACTCTTGATTTGGTGTTGGAGCATGAACTCAACGTGGATTTACTGCTTCTGTCTCTTCCTTCTTCGTTTGACGGATTTGTGGTAAATTTTAATATGAACAAGATAGAAGCCACCCTTGAAGAGATGGTCAATATGCTTGTGACATATGAATCCACACTAAAGAAGGATAAACCAGCTTTCTTGGTGGGCTCCTCATCTTCTGCTAAGAAGGGGCCAAGTACGAAGGGTAAGAAACGTTCTGCCCCACCCAAGAAAGTCGAACCCGAGAAGAAGCACAAGACAAAGGCTTCAAACAATGGAAAATCCAAGGATGTTTGCCATTACTGCAAGAAGCCCGGTCATTGGAAGCGCAACTGCAAGGAATATCTAGAGCAGTTGGGAACTGCAAAGGGTATGTTCTATATTGAAATAAACATTTCACTTAATACTACTTCTTGGGTATTGGATACCGGATGTGGATCTCACATTTGCAATGATTTGCAGGTGATGACAAGAAGTCGCAGGCTTAGAATGGGTGAGACCCAGCTGAGGCTCGGGAATGGTTCCAGAGTTGAAGCTACAGCCATTGGAGATGTTTGTTTAATTTTGCAGAACGGTTTTAAGTTATTTTTAAGAGATGTTTTATTTGTTCCGGATTTAATTAAAAACATTATTTCTGTTTCTATGCTAGATAGAGATGGTTATTCTTGCAATTTTGTGAATGGGATTTGCAATATTTACAAGAATGAATGTTTGATTGGAAATGGACAACTTGAAAACGATCTATACAACTTAAAACTAAAAGACGTTCCAATAAATTATGTTGATAAACCGGCGACAACAAACAAAAGGAAAATCGATAGTCAAAACCCGGCAAACCTTTGGCACGCTAGACTAGGTCATATTTCCTCAAGGAGGATGAACAAGCTAGTGGGAGAGGGCATGTTTGATATGTCTGATATTAACTCTCTACCTACTTGTGAATCCTGCCTAAAAGGGAAAATGACTAAATCTCCTTTTAAGGGGAAACCTGAGCGTAGTCAAAATCTGTTGGATTTGATCCATACAGATGTTTGTGGTCCATTTAGAGTTGGGACTCAACATGGCCACACCTACTTCATTACCTTTACTGATGATTATTCAAGGTATGGGTATTTATATTTAATGAAATATAAGTCTGAAGCATTTGAAAAGTTCAAAGAATTCAAGGCTGAAGTAGAAAACAAGCTAGGTAAAAGTATTAAAGCACTTCGATCGGATCGAGGTGGAGAATACTTGAGTACCGAGTTTTTGGACTATCTAAAAGAGAATGGGATTCTCTCTCAGTGGACTCCTCCTATGACACCACAGCTTAATGGTGTATCGGAGCGTCGTAATCGAACTTTGTTGGACATGGTTCGATCCATGATGAGCTTCACTGAGCTTCCACCTTCGTTTTGGGGCTATGCGCTTGAAACGGCGGTATTGTTGTTGAACAACGTCCACACTAAAGCAGTGGACAAAACACCATACGAGTTATGGAATGGCAAAGCTCCTAAGTATTCGTACTTAAGGATTTGGGGATGTCCTGCTTACGTGAAGCAGACAGTGGGAGATAAGTTGGATAGTCGATCCAGCTTATGTTATTTTGTAGGGTATCCGAAGAATTCAATCGGATATTATTTCTATTATCCTGCTGAAACAAAGGTGTTTGTTTCTAGGAATGCCACCTTCTTGGAGAAGGAGTTCTTATTGGATAAGAAAGGCGAGATGATGGAACTCGAAGAAATTCGAGAAGAACCCGAAATACAAAATAACGATCCTACGCCTCAGGAACCATTACTGGACACGCCTGAACCTAGAAGATCCGAGAGGACTTCTAGACCTCCTGTTCGATATGGTCTTCTTCTTGAAGGAGATCAAGATGAACCCGACATTGGATGTGATCCAAGAAACTTCAAGGAAGCAATTTCTGATGCGGATTCAAATTTATGGCTTGAAGCTATGCAGTCTTAATTGGATTCAATGCATACAAACCAAGTTTGGTCTTTAGTAGATCCTCCTGATGGAATTGTTCCAATAGGGTGTAAATGGATCTACAAGAGAAAGCTTGGGCCTGATGGTAAGGTATTGACCTACAAGGCGCGATTGGTGGCGAAAGGTTACACTCAAAGACAATGAGTTGACTATGATGAAACCTTTTCACCAGTTGCAATGTTCAAGTCCATAAGAATCCTTATTGCCATAGCTGCATGGTATGACTATGAGATATGGCAAATGGATGTGAAAACTGCTTTTTTTAATGAAGACATTAAGGAAGAAATCTATATGAAGCAGCCAGAGGGGTTCACATCCATGGGAAGCGAGCATAAGGTATGCAAGCTTCAGAGATCAATTTATGGTCTAAAACAAGCATCAAGAAGTTGGAACCAGAAATTTGATGAAACAATAAAAGATTTTGGTTTCATCAAGAACCCGGAGGAACCGTGCGTGTACAAGAAAGTAGTTAAGGATGCTGTGACATTCTTAGTACTTTATGTTGATGACATCCTACTCATTGGGAATGATGTAGGGATGTTGCAGTCAACAAAGATATGGTTATCAGGTAGATTCTCGATGAAGGATTTGGGTGAGGCATCCTACATTCTTGGGATACAGATCTATAGAGATGGATCTAAGAGAATGATAGGACTCACTCAATCAACCTACATCGACACCATATTGAAACGGTTTTCAATGGATGGGTCCAAGAGAGGACATCTACCCATGTGTCATGGAGTTTCTTTATCCAAGTCTATGTGTCCCAAGACTGATGCAGAGATAGAGAATATGACACATGTACCATATGCGTCAGCTATAGGTAGTATCATGTATGGGATGATATCTACCAGACCGGATGTAGCATTTGCTCTGAGTGTCACGAGCAGATATCAGGCTAATCCTGGTCAAATGCATTGGAAAGCCGTGAAGGACATTCTTAAGTACTTACGAAGGACTAAGAATATGTTCATGGTATATGGAGGACGAGATCTGAAATTGGAAGGCTATACCGACTCTAGCTTCCAAAGTGACGTGGATGACTCGAAGTCAACCTCTGGATTTGTGTTCATGCTTAATGGCGGTGCTGTCTCTTGGAAGAGTTCCAAGCAGGACACCACAGCGGATTCCACCACTGAGGCTGAATACATTGCAGCATCAGCTGCTGCTAAAGAGGCCGTTTGGATGAGGAAGTTCGTCCAAGAGTTGGGCGTCATTCCTGAATTTGTTGGTCCAGTCCCGGTGTACTGTGACAACACGGGTGCCGTTGCTCAAGCAAAGGAACCAAGGTCTCATCAAAGATCCAAACACGTACTGAGGAAATACCACATCATCCGAGAGATTGTGGAAAGAGGAGACATCACTGTCGAACGAGTGGCCTCTGCAGACAATATCGCTTATCCGCTTACTAAGCCCTTGCCAGGACCATTGTTTGACAAACATCGCGAAGCAATGGGTCTACGTAGTATGACTAGTTGGCTATAGGGCAAGTGGGAGATTGAAAGAGTGGGTGCCCAGTGAGCCAACTTGTGGCTATGGGCTTTGATGACTCTTTGTACAAACGATCTTTTGTTTAATATAATTTACACTTTTATTAATGGCAATGACTTTATCTTTCTTCATATTGTTATATTGTGATATACTATTGTTGTTTTGATAAAGACCTTGAATATACTATAGTGTATGTAAGATGTGGTAGAACATGGGGATGTCTATCATGAAATACATCTTATAGTCACTGTATATTCTAAACTGTTCCTAGTCGATTGAGCCGTCCGATAATAAGGATAAGGATCGCTCGAGTTTGAGACTAGCATTTGCGATGCGGAGTACCATGTTTCATTGGTAGGGAACATGGAGATGTTCGAAGCATGCAAATGGATATTCATAGGATGAATAATCAAACTACCCTATCCGGACTTTCCAAGTGGTTATCACTTATCGAGTGGATAAAGTCCGCGGTTTTGGTTGTACACCATTAGTCCTTACTACTTGAAACATCATGGAGACTCTATATGCTAGTACTGTGCTTTGACTCGTTTACCGACTCTATGGGGGTCATCAGGTGTCGGGATTGGGTACAGTTACAACACATATAGGAGTCGATGCATTGTTGTCAAGGATTCACCACATACTTGCGAGTGTGGATATCCTATGCGATCTGAGGAGATATTAGTGTGACGAATCTCTGGCCAGAGTACTTGATGTGATTTAAGAAATGGTTTCTTAGTAGCACATGCGATGTCACTAATTTGATCTTCAAGATGTATTGCATAGTTATCGAATCTTGAGCGACTCTCGATATACCAATGGTTGTTGATTCGATCGGGATATATGGATGAAGGGACCGTACTGTACGCTAACCAAAATCTACTGGTTCTTGTAGGCACTATCAGTGATACCTAGGGAATCATGGGGCGATGTTGCTAGGAGCTTTACCATGATTCGTTGGGCAAGTCGGAAATCGTTGTTCCGAGTCACAAGGAGTTGTGAGCCCACGGCTAGTTGTATCCCTGAACCATTGAGGGTCACACAGTGTAATGGAGTTTTAATCCCCGTTGAGATAGTTAAATTTAAAGAGTTAAATTTAATGAATAAAGAAGTTGGACTTCTTAAATAAGAGTAAGGGAGTAGGATTTCCTAAAATGACATAGGGATGTACATTTTTGGAAATCACTGAATTCGGATTCAGGAAAATTTATCTTGACTTTAAAATGTGCAGAAATGGTTTCTGTGCACATTGGTGAAATCGGTTCATCAATCGGAGTCACGATGAATTTTATATTAATTTCTGAACATGCGGGCTTTGCTTGTCGGGCCTCAACTTATGACTAATGGGCCCTAAGGTGTTAGTGGCCTGCATTATAAATAAGTTATTGCAGTACAGAAATTACACACAACTGGTCATAATTTGAGAGACAGAAAATCGAAAACCCTAGCTCTCTCTCAAAAGAAATTAGGCCGCCCCCCTCCCTTCTCTGCGTGAGAAATTTCGGTCTGTGATTTTGAATTGCAGTCTGGAATAGCGAATCAAATTCGTTTATTCTCTTCGTAGAAAACTTCTGATAGATTTTCTAGTGCAATCTATCAGAGGGATTAAACCTCCATTCGTGGACCTGATTGAAGGACAGAATATTCATCAGTTCCAGGGAGAGACAACAAGAGCAGATTAAATCTGTTGGTGTCCAGAATCTCGATTCGAGATTGAAGGTAAAATTTAATAATAGTTATTTAATTTTACACACACTTATAATTTAATCGTTAAACGGTTGATACCCACACTATGGAATTGTTCCATAATAAAATTTTTAAACTTCCGCTGCACCGGATATCAATCGTGATTGATCTGAACGCCAGTTTTCCAACATGATCAACTCTAGAACTTCATGAATTAGTTGGAGAATTCATGATTGTAATGCATGATTATTAGTTGATGGTTTTGGACTTGAGTTTTAACATAAATTCTGCTGATCTGTTTCTGCTGTAGGAGGGCGCTCGAGCTGCATTTTTTAGCAGCCCGAGCGCACCCCATTCCGTGTGTTCCAGTAGCGCCAAGGAGTAGGGCGCGCTCGAGCGGCAGTTTATGGCCGCCCGAGTGCGGCCCCTTTAAAAAAAAAAATTTTTTTTTCTTTTGTTTTGGCTTTGCTTTTAGTTCTTGGATCTTGTATGCTTAATTATTGTTTACTCCTTAATTAGATGTTTAGAACCGAGGTCTCACATTAAGTGGTATCAAAGCATTAAGATTCTTGGTTGAACTAGAGTGAGCGGGTAGATCGAGTCTGCGTGTATTGGCTCCTCGCATGTATTTGAATTATTTTAACGGTGTACTTAATTCCATGCGAGCATGCTTTATTATTGAGAGTTATTTAATTACATGGTTTTGTGATTTAATTTATAAAGCATGATCTACTTGAGATATAACTGTTTCTGTTATCGACTGGTATCCGGTATTCCAAGCGGTTGTAAGGGCACTGATTGTAGCGATTGAGATATCTCGTGTCCTAACCTTTGATTATCAGATTGGTCCTCGTCGAGTGATAAACAGAAACACACCGCCAGTTATCCGTGCGACTGAGCAAGCTAGCACTGAGGTTGATCAGTTGGATGCTTCAGCGACTCCTATGGAAACCTTGCTGAAGTGGTTTCAGTCGTTCAATCCGCCGTTGTTGATGGGTTCAGAAAATCCAGTTGACTGTGAAAGTTGGTTGGATGATATGGATCAGTTGTTTGATTCCATTGACTACATAGATGACCGCCGAATCAGGTTAGTAATTCACCAGCTGCGTGGTGGTGCTAAGAGCTGGTGGATCATGACAAAGAAAGCATTTGAAAGTAGAGGTACAGAGGTTACTTGGACTCTTTTTAAATCTGAATTTTATAAGCGGTTTTTCCCTATCTCGTATCGTAAGGATAAGGGAGCAGAGTTTGCAAATCTGAAGCAAGGGAATTTGAACATTGAAGAGTACGTGGCTAAGTTATATAGTCTGTTGCGTTTTGCACCGCTAATTGCCGGAGATGAAGAAGCTAAGGCAGATCAGTTCATCAACGGGTTGAACCCCGATGTCTTCACGTTGGTTAACACCAACAGGCCTAGCAACTTTGCGGATGCCATGAATTACGCAAAGGGAGCAGAAGCAGGCTTGTGGAGGCAAAGAGGTAATCAGGGGGCACCTTAGCAGCAGAGGCAGTATCCGAACCAACCATCTCAGTACCAGAATCAGCCACCTCAACATCAGAACCAGCAGCAGAGGTATGAAGGTGGTAGCAGTGGGGGAAACAGAAAAGATCAGTACAAAGCAAGAGGTAAACAGTTCAAGAGGCAAGGAAACAGTTCGTCCAGTTCCAGTGGTTCGAAGCAATTTGGTTTAGGACCGAGTTCTGGGTCATCATCCTTGTACTGCAGCAAGTGTGGAGGAAGACACTCACGGGATCAGTGTGTGGGAGTCTTCGGCAATTGTAACACCTGTCAGCAATCGGGACACCTTTCTAAAGTATGCCCACAGCGTAACAGAGACAGAGCTCAGAGTGGGAGTTCGTCTAGACCTGCAGTTCAGCCGGAGAGGCAGTCGTCTGCAGTGCACTCTTTCCAGCCTCAACAACAGAACAGACAGGGAGGTAATTCTAGTGCGAATCAGCCTCCGAGACAGCAAGCACGAGTCTTTGCTTTGACAGAGGATCAGGCTCAGGCAGCACCTGATGATGTTATAGCAGGTAATTGTTCGATTTTTGGTCATTCTGCTCATGTTTTGATAGATACAGGTGCTTCCCATTCCTTTATCTCTGAGAAATTTGTATTATTGCATGCTTTGCCAACTGAATTGTTGCCTACAGTAGTAGCTGTTACTTCACCTTTGGGTGGAGGAATTGTTTCTGTCAGACTAGTCAGGAACTGTGAACTTTGTTTTGAGGGGAATTTGTTAGAATTCCACTATATTGTGCTTGGGTTGTCAGATTTTGATTGTATTGTCGGTATAGATGCTTTGACCACGTACAGGGCAACAGTTGATTGTTTTCAGAAAGTTGTCAGGTTCAGACCTGAAATGGCAGACGAGTGGAAATTCTTTGGTAAGGGTTCTCGATCTAGAATTCCTTTGATTTCAGTGTTATCTATGACTCGTTTGCTACAGAGAGGTGCAGAAGGATTTTTGGTGTATGCAGTTGATGTACTGAAATCTAGCCCAGCTTTGGTCGATATACCAGTGGTTAGAGATTTTGCGGATGTGTTTCCGGAAGATGTTCCTGGATTGCCGCCTATTCAAGAAGTCGAATTCAGTATTGACTTAGTGCCAGGTACTCAACCTATTTCAAAAGCTCCGTATCGTATGGCACTTGTTGAATTGAGAGAGTTGAAGGAGCAGCTTGAGGATTTGATTTCCAAGGGATACATCAGACCTACTGTATCGCCTTGGGGTGCTCCTGTGCTTTTTGTTCGGAAGAAGGATGGTTCCATGCGGCTCTGTATCGACTACCGTCAATTGAATCAGGCTACAGTTAAGAACAGGTATCCTTTACCCCGAATAGATGACTTGTTCGATCAACTAGAGGGTTCTTCTGTCTACTCTAAGATTGATCTGAGGTCAGGTTACCATCAGCTGAGAGTGCGAGAGGAAGATGTTCCTAAGACCGCATTCAGAACGAGTTATGGTCACTTTGAGTTTATAGTCATGCCGTTCGGTTTGACTAACGCCCCAGCGGTTTTTATGGGTTTGATGAACCGTATCTTTTGTAAGAGTGGGTGCCCAGTGAGCCAACTGTGTGGCTATGGGCTTTGTTGACTCTTTGTATAAACAATCTTTTGTTTAATATTATTTACACTTTTATGGCAATGACTTTATATTACTTCATATTGTTATATTGTGATATACTATTGTTGTTTTGATAAAGACCTTGAATATACTATAGTGTATGTAAGATGTGGTAGAACATGGAGATGTCTATCATGAAATACATCTTATAGTCACTGTATATTCTAAAACCGTTCCTAGTCGATTGAGCCGTCCGATAATAAGGATAAGGATCGCTCGAGTTTGAGACTAGCATTTGCGATGCGGAGTACCACGTTTCATTGGTAGGGAACATGGAGATGTTCGAAGCATGCAAATGGATATTCATAGGATGAATAGTCGAACTACCCTATCCGGACTTTCCAAGTGGTTATCACTTATCGAGTGGATAAAGTCCGCGGTTTTGGTTGTACACCATTAGTCCTTACGACTTGAAACATCATGGAGACTCTATATGCTAGTACTGTGCTTTGACTCGTTTACCGACTCTGAGGGGGTCATCAGGTGTCGAGATTGGGTACAGTTACGACACATATAGGAGTCAATGCATTGTTGTCAAGGATTCACCACATACTTGCGAGTGTGGATATCCTATGCGATCTGAGGAGATATTAGTGTGACAAATCTCTGGCCAGAGTACTTGATGTGATTTAAGAAATGGTTTCTTAGTAGCACATGCGATGTCACTAATTTGATCTTCAAGATGCATTGCATAGTTATCGAATCTTGAGCGACTCTCGATATACCAATGGTTGTTGATTCGATCGGGATATATGGATGAAGGGACCGTACTGTACGCTAACCAAAATCTACTGGTTCTTGTAGGCACTATCAGTGATACCTAGGGAATCATGGGGCGATGTTGCTAGGCGCTTTACCATGATTCGTTGGGCAAGTCGGAAAGTGTTGTTCCGAGTCACAAGGAGTTGTGAGCCCACGGCTAGCTGTATCCCTGAACCATTGAGGGTCACACAGTGTAATGGAGTTTTAATCCCCGTTGAGATAGTTAAATTTAAAGAGTTAAATTTAATGAACTAAGGAGTTGGACTTCTTAATTAAGAGTAAGGGAGTAGGGTTTCCTAAAATGACATAGGGATGGACATTTTTGGAAACCACTGAATTCGGATTCAGGAAAATTTATTTTGACTTTAAAACGTGCAGAAATGGTTTCTGTGCACATTGGTGAAATCGTTTCATCAATCAGAGTCACGATGAATTTTATATTAATTTCTGAACGAGCGGGCTTTGCTTGTCGGGCCCCAGCTTATGACTAATGGGCCCTAAGGTGTTAGTGGCCTGCATTATAAATAAGTTATTTCAGTACAGAAATTAACACAACAGGTCATAATTTTTGAGACAGGATTTTCGAAACCCTTCTCTCTCAAAAACGTTTTCGGCCGTCCCCTCCCTTTGCTCTGCCCGAGAAAATTCCGGTCTGTGATTTTGAATCGCGGTCAGGAATAACGAATCAGATTCGTGTAATCTCTTCGCAGAAAACTTCTGATAGATTTTCTAGTGCAATCTATCAGAGGGATTAAACCTCTGTTCGTGGACCTGATTGAAGGCGTTCATCGGTTCCAGGGAGAGACAACAAGAGCAGAATTGTTCTGTTGGTGTCCATTAATCTCGTTGCGAGATTTGAGGTAAAATTTATTTAATTGTTATTTAAATTTTACACACACGTAATTCAATCGATGAACGGTTGATACCCATACCATGGAAACGTTCCATGAAAAATTTTTAAACTTCCGCTGCACCGGGTATCAATCGTAATTGGTCTGGGAACTCGCCAGTTTTCCAACAGTGGTATCAGAGCCAGGTTGCTCAGATCAATCGATTGAATAATCAATTGTACAAAATTTTTGAGTCTCGGTTTATGAAACAAAATAAATATTTTTAATAAAAAAATTTTTTCGGGGCAAAACCCGGGCAGCGATTGGATCGCTGCCCGGTGGGGCAGCAATTGTTGCTGCCCCGGGCGGCGCACGGCGCCGCCCAAAGGGGGCGCACAGCGCCGCCCAGGGCGGCGCACGGCGCCGCCCAGGGCAGCGCTGTGCGCTGCCCAGCGCAGCGCTGGGCGCTGCGCAGGGCAGCGCTCGGCGCTGCCCAGGGGCGGCGCTCGGCGCCGCCCAGCGCAGCGCTGGGCGCTGCGCAGGGCGGCGCTCGGCGCCGCCCAGGGCAGCGCACGGCGCCGCCCAGGGGCGGCGCCAGGCGCTGCCCTAAGGGGGCAGCCGGGCTGCCCCCGGCCCGCGCCCCGGGTGCGGGGCCACCCGGGAGTGTCCCGGGTGGCCCGCGGGAAAAATTAATTTTTAATTTTTTATTAATTTTAATATTTAAAATTTTATTTTTGGTCCGGTCAAAAATTGTTTTTGATTGGTTCACGAGATTTCGGATCGAATTGTTCGAGTCCGTAAATTTTAAAATTGATTTTGGATAAATTTGAATTTTTGGAAAATTTTAATATTTTATCCGTAAATTGAATTTTGAAATCAATTATTTTGGTACAATTGATGATAAGATATGATCTTATGATATATTAGATAAAATATGATTTTATTTGTAAAATTGGATTTTATAGATAAAATATGATTTTATTTGATATGGAGATAAAATATGATTTTATATGTGAAATGTGATTTTATATATAAAATATGATTTTATCTTGTTTAAATTTGAATTGCCACAGCATGTTATCCAATAAATTAATTTTGAATTAAATGTTATTGGATAAGGATGATCGATTGCCATGACCAATTTTGTAGGTGTATGTTAGGAATTTACATTTTGTCTTTATTGTTGTTGGTTTTATTAATGGGCCTGGTTTATGGCCCGATATGAATGTCATATGTAATAAAAGTGGGCTTGGTTTATAGCCCGTTCCCACCCCCTAAAAATGTATCCCCTACTTGTCATTGTTATTTAATTGTAAATACATTAGATTTAGTGGGAGATCAAGATTTGAAGATGGTGGGCCCAGCAGACAATGAAGACTGAAGAAATGTAAATTGGAAGCATATGTAATAGGATTGCATTTGCATACTGCATATTACCTAGGATTGGACTAAGACCCGTGATTGGCAACCACGGGTCAATTAGAAATGGAATCGATCATCCTATATAATATGTGATATTATGATTGTATGCATGTTTAGACATAAATTGCGTGAATCCGGCAATGCATGCAATAAATTAAAAATGATGAGACAAATATTTTTATAAATAAAATCCCTCATTTTAAATATGATTTAAAATTTATATCAAGATAAATAAAGGAAATTTAAATATTGTTTAAATGTTCCTACCTTCCATCAACGGTCAATGTATGTGATGCTACCCGCGGATACGGTCCGGCTCATATTATTGGGGGGGCCCGTTCGTCGGAAAGCTGTACATTGGATCGAAAAATGTTGTAAGTTGGGTGGAACTCCCATGGGATCGGCTCATATTATTGGGGGATCCACATGGCGACCGTCCATCACAACTTAATATTGATGGGTCATCTTGACATGTCACTTTAAACGGCGTCATATTATTGGGCCCTTATTGGACATGAGGTAAATACATGGGGGTTGCTTTGGAAGCAATTGGGCTCTACCTTTTGAGAATTATGGTTGGCTGATATTATTCGGGACCATAAGTTTGTCAATTGGACTCCATGTTCTCACTAAGGAAAAAGTTTCCCGTTTTCACTAGAGGGTGGTGAAATCGTTAAAATAGTGGGAGTGAGATTCATAAAATTAAATTCGCCTATTTTATGTCTTAGTAAATTGTTAAACAATCATTGATATATGTCTGTTTTTCCTTTTCAGTATTTCACACAATGAATTCGCGAAATCCTTTATTCTCGATCCTCGAACAAAACAAGCTGACTGGCGCCAACTATACGGAATGGTTCCGGAAGTTGAAGATTGTCTTAACTTCGGAGAAAATGCTCTACGTGTTAGAGAAAGCACCTCCGAAGGAAGCACCAGCTGACATAAGTCCGGAGGAATTGGCCAAACTTGATGCATGGTGTGACCATGACATCAAGACCAAATGCTATATGCAAGCCTCGATGTCTGATGAACTCCAGAGGCGATTTGAGGACACGGTGAATGCTGCTGAAATTCACACGCAACTCAAGGAACTTTTTGGGGCTCAGTCGAGGGCTGAAAGGTTCTCTACTGTTAAGGAGTTGATGACGTGCCGCATGCGTGAAGGGACTTCGGTCCGTGATCATGGGGTACGAGTGATTTGGCTCATACAGAAGTTAGCGACCCTTGATTTGGTGTTGGAGCATGAACTCAATGTGGACTTGCTGCTTCTATCTCTTCCTTCTTCATTTGATGGATTCGTGATAAATTTTAATATGAACAAGATAGAGGCCACCCTTGAAGAGATGGTCAATATGCTCGTTACATATGAATCCACACTTAAGAAGGATAAGCCAGCTTTCTTGGTGGGCTCCTCATCTTCTGCTAAGAAGGGGCCAAGTATGAAGGGCAAGAAACGTTCTGCCCCACCCAAGAAAGTGGAACCCGAGAAGAAGCAAAAGACAAAGGCTTCAAACGATGGAAAATCCAAGGATGTTTGCCATTACTGCAAGAAGCCGGGTCATTGGAAGCGCAACTGCAAGGAGTATCTTGAGCAGTTGGGAACTGCAAAGGGTATGTTCTATATCGAAATAAACATGTCACTTAATACAACTTCTTGGGTATTGGATACCGGATGTGGATCTCACATTTGCAATGATTTGCAGGTGATGACAAGAAGTCGCAGGCTTAGAATGGGTGAGACCCAGCTGAGGCTCGGGAATGGTTCCAGAGTTGAAGCTACGGCCATTGGAGATGTTTGTTTGATTTTGCAGAATGGTTTTAAATTATTGTTGAGAGATGTTTTATTTGTGCCAGATTTAATTAAAAACATTATTTCTATTTCTATGCTTGATAGAGATGGTTATTCTTGTAATTTTGTGAATGGGATTTGCAGTATTTACAAGAATGAATGTTTAATTGGAAATGGACAACTTGAAAACGATCTATATAATTTAAAACTAAAAGACGTTCCAGTGAATTGTATTGACAAACCGGCGACAACAAACAAAAGGAAAATCGATAGTCAAAACCCGGCAAACCTTTGGCACGCTAGACTAGGTCATATTTCCTCAAGGAGGATGAACAAGCTAGTGGGAGAGGGCATGTTTGATATGTCTGATATTAACTCTCTACCTACTTGTGAATCCTGCCTAAAAGGGAAAATGACTAAATCTCCTTTTAAGGGGAAGCCTGAGCGTAGTCAAAATCTGTTGGATTTGATCCATACAGATGTTTGTGGTCCATTTAGAGTAGGGACTCAACATGGCCACACCTACTTCATTACCTTTACTGATGATTATTCAAGGTATGGGTTTTTATATTTAATGAAATATAAGTCTGAAGCATTTGAAAAGTTCAAAGAATTCAGGGCTGAAGTAGAAAACAAGCTAGGTAAAAGTATTAAAGCACTTCGATCGGATCGAGGTGGAGAATACTTGAGTACCGAGTTTTTGGACTATCTGAAAGAGAATGGGATTCTCTCTCAGTGGACTCCTCCTATGACACCACAGCTTAATGGTGTATCGGAGCGTCGTAATCGAACTTTGTTGGACATGGTTCGATCCATGATGAGCTTCACTGAGCTTCCACCTTCGTTTTGGGGCTATGCGCTTGAAACGGCGGTATTGTTGTTGAACAACGTCCACACTAAAGCAGTGGACAAAACACCATACGAGTTATGGAATGGCAAAGCTCCTAAGTATTCGTACTTGAGGATTTGGGGATGTCCTGCTTACGTGAAGCGGACAGTGGGAGATAAGTTGGATAGTCGATCCAGCTTGTGTTATTTTGTGGGGTATCCGAAGAATTCAATCGGATATTATTTCTATTATCCTGCTGAAACAAAGGTGTTTGTTTCTAGGAATGCCACCTTCTTGGAGAAGGAATTCTTATTGGATAAGAAAGGCGAGATGATGGAACTCGAAGAAGTTCGAGAAGAACCCGAAATACAAAATAACGATCCCACACCTCAGGAACCATTGCTGGACACGCCTGCACCTAGAAGATCCGAGAGGACTTCTAGACCTCCAGTTCGATATGGTCTTCTTCTTGAAGAGGGTCAAGATGAACCCGACATTGGATGTGATCCAAGAAGCTTCAAGGAAGCAATTTCTGATGCGGATTCAAATTTATGGCTTGAAGCTATGCAATCAGAATTGGATTCGATGCATACTAACCAAGTCTGGACTTTAGTGGATCCTCCCGATGGAATTGTTCCAATAGGGTGTAAATGGATCTACAAAAGAAAGCTTGGGCCTGATGGTAAGGTATTGACCTACAAGGCGCGATTGGTGGCGAAAGGTTATACTCAAAGGCAAGGAGTTGACTATGATGAAACCTTTTCACCAGTTGCTATGTTCAAGTCCATAAGAATCCTTATTGCCATAGCTGCATGGTATGACTATGAGATATGGCAAATGGATGTGAAGACTGCTTTTCTTAATGGAGACATTAAGGAAGAAATCTATATGAAGCAGCCTGAGGGGTACACATCCATGGGAAGCGAGCATAAGGTATGCAAGCTTCAGAGATCAATTTATGGTCTAAAACAAGCATCAAGAAGTTGGAACCAGAAATTTGATGAAACAATTAAAGACTTTGGTTTCATCAAGAACCCGGAGGAACCTTGCGTGTACAAGAAAGTAGTTAAGGATGCGGTGACATTCTTAGTACTTTATGTTGATGACATCCTACTCATTGGGAATGATGTAGGGATGTTGCAGTCAACAAAGATATGGTTATCAGGTAGATTTTCGATGAAGGATTTGGGTGAGGCATCCTACATTCTTGGGATACAGATCTATAGGGATAGATCTAAGAGAATGATAGGACTCACTCAATCAACCTACATCGATACCATATTGAAACGGTTTTCAATGGATGGGTCCAAGAGAGGACATCTACCCATGTGTCATGGAGTTTCTCTATCCAAGTCTATGTGTCCCAAGACTGATGCAGAGATAGAGAATATGACACATGTACCATATGCGTCAGCTATAGGTAGTATCATGTATGGGATGATATCTACCAGACCGGATGTAGCATTTGCTCTGAGTGTCACGAGCAGATATCAGTCTAATCCTGGTCAGATGCATTGGAAAGCCGTGAAGGACATTCTTAAGTACTTGCGAAGGACTAAGAATATGTTCATGGTTTATGGAGGACGAGAACTCAAACTGGAAGGCTATACCGACTCTAGCTTCCAAAGTGATGTGGATGACTCGAAGTCAACCTCTGGATTTGTGTTCATGCTCAATGGCGGTGCTGTCTCTTGGAAGAGTTCCAAGCAGGACACCACAGCGGATTCCACCACTGAGGCTGAATACATTGCAGCATCAGCTGCTGCTAAAGAGGCCGTTTGGATGATGAATTTCGTCCAAGAGTTGGGCGTCATTCCTGAATTTGTTGGTCCAGTCCCGGTGTACTGCGACAACACGGGTGCCGTTGCTCAAGCAAAGGAACCAAGGTCTCATCAAAGATCCAAACACGTACTGAGGAAATACCACATAATCCGGGAGATTGTGGAAAGAGGAGACATCAGTGTCGAACGAGTGGCCTCTGCAGACAATATCGCTGATCCACTTACTAAGCCTTTGCCAGGACCATTGTTTGACAAACATCGCGAAGCAATGGGTCTACGTAGTATGACTAGTTGGCTATAGGGCAAGTGGGAGATTGTAAGAGTGGGTGCCCAGTGAGCCAACTGTGTGGCTATGGGCTTTGTTGACTCTTTGTATAAACAATCTTTTGTTTAATATTATTTACACTTTTATGGCAATGACTTTATATTACTTCATATTGTTATATTGTGATATACTATTGTTGTTTTGATAAAGACCTTGAATATACTATAGTGTATGTAAGATGTGGTAGAACATGGAGATGTCTATCATGAAATACATCTTATAGTCACTGTATATTCTAAAACCGTTCCTAGTCGATTGAGCCGTCCGATAATAAGGATAAGGATCGCTCGAGTTTGAGACTAGCATTTGCGATGCGGAGTACCACGTTTCATTGGTAGGGAACATGGAGATGTTCGAAGCATGCAAATGGATATTCATAGGATGAATAGTCGAACTACCCTATCCGGACTTTCCAAGTGGTTATCACTTATCGAGTGGATAAAGTCCGCGGTTTTGGTTGTACACCATTAGTCCTTACGACTTGAAACATCATGGAGACTCTATATGCTAGTACTGTGCTTTGACTCGTTTACCGACTCTGAGGGGGTCATCAGGTGTCGAGATTGGGTACAGTTACGACACATATAGGAGTCAATGCATTGTTGTCAAGGATTCACCACATACTTGCGAGTGTGGATATCCTATGCGATCTGAGGAGATATTAGTGTGACAAATCTCTGGCCAGAGTACTTGATGTGATTTAAGAAATGGTTTCTTAGTAGCACATGCGATGTCACTAATTTGATCTTCAAGATGCATTGCATAGTTATCGAATCTTGAGCGACTCTCGATATACCAATGGTTGTTGATTCGATCGGGATATATGGATGAAGGGACCGTACTGTACGCTAACCAAAATCTACTGGTTCTTGTAGGCACTATCAGTGATACCTAGGGAATCATGGGGCGATGTTGCTAGGCGCTTTACCATGATTCGTTGGGCAAGTCGGAAAGTGTTGTTCCGAGTCACAAGGAGTTGTGAGCCCACGGCTAGCTGTATCCCTGAACCATTGAGGGTCACACAGTGTAATGGAGTTTTAATCCCCGTTGAGATAGTTAAATTTAAAGAGTTAAATTTAATGAACTAAGGAGTTGGACTTCTTAATTAAGAGTAAGGGAGTAGGGTTTCCTAAAATGACATAGGGATGGACATTTTTGGAAACCACTGAATTCGGATTCAGGAAAATTTATTTTGACTTTAAAACGTGCAGAAATGGTTTCTGTGCACATTGGTGAAATCGTTTCATCAATCAGAGTCACGATGAATTTTATATTAATTTCTGAACGAGCGGGCTTTGCTTGTCGGGCCCCAGCTTATGACTAATGGGCCCTAAGGTGTTAGTGGCCTGCATTATAAATAAGTTATTTCAGTACAGAAATTACACACAACAGGTCATAATTTTTGAGACAGGATTTTCGAAACCCTTCTCTCTCAAAAACGTTTTCGGCCGTCCCCTCCCTTTGCTCTGCCCGAGAAAATTCCGGTCTGTGATTTTGAATCGCGGTCAGGAATAACGAATCAGATTCGTGTAATCTCTTCGCAGAAAACTTCTGATAGATTTTCTAGTGCAATCTATCAGAGGGATTAAACCTCTGTTCGTGGACCTGATTGAAGGCGTTCATCGGTTCCAGGGAGAGACAACAAGAGCAGAATTGTTCTGTTGGTGTCCATTAATCTCGTTGCGAGATTTGAGGTAAAATTTATTTAATTGTTATTTAAATTTTACACACACGTAATTCAATCGATGAACGGTTGATACCCATACCATGGAAACGTTCCATGAAAAATTTTTAAACTTCCGCTGCACCGGGTATCAATCGTAATTGGTCTGGGAACTCGCCAGTTTTCCAACATCTTTCAGCGTTATTTAGATGAGTTCGTCATTATCTTTATCGATGATATTCTTATCTACTCGAAGAATCGTACTGACCATGCAGAGCACTTGAGAATCGTCTTGAAGATTTTGCGAGTTGAGCAGTTGTTTGCCAAGTTGTCCAAGTGTGAATTCTGGTTAGATCGAGTTGTCTTTCTCGGTCATATTATTTCTGAAGATGGGATTTCTGTCAATCCCAGCAAGATTGAAGCGGTTATGAATTGGCCTAGACCTACTTCAGTGCCGGAGATCCGAAGCTTCATGGGTTTAGCTGGTTATTATCGTCGTTTCATCGAGGGTTTCTCGTCTATTGCCAAGCCAATTACCCAGCTGACTCAGAAGAATGCGCCTTTTGTTTGGACTCCAGATTGTGAGGCTAGCTTCGTTGATCTGAAGAGGAGACCGACCAGTGCTCCAATTCTTTCTATTCCGAAGGGTACTGGAGGTTTCACAGTCTATTGCGATGCTTCTAACCGAGGCTTGGGTTGTGTTCTTATGCAGCATAAGCATGTGGTGGCGTATGCATCGAGGCAGCTGAAACCGCACGAGACTCGTTATCCGGTTCATGATCTTGAACTAGCTGCGATCATCTTTGCTTTGAAGATCTGGCGTCACTATCTTTATGGTGAGTCCTTCGAAATCTTTTCTGATCATAAGAGTCTTAAGTACTTGTTTTCTCAGGCAGAGTTGAATATGAGATAGAGAAGATGGTTAGACCTGTTGAAGGATTTTGACTGTGAAATCAAGTACTATCCGGGAAAGTCGAATGCAGTTGCAGATGCGTTGTGCCGAAAGCTTTGTTCTTTATCTCTTTCTACTATTGGTGTTTCTCAGTTGATCGATGATTGTTGCACTTCTGGTTTAGAGTTTGAAACAGATAGGGAGACTATCAGAGTATTTGCTATTCAAGCCGAACCGGAGTTGTTTATTGCAATCAGAGAAGCACAGAAGTCTGAGCCGAGCATTCAGGTTTCAGTAGAGAAAGTCAGATCTGGGCATCAATCTGAATTCCAGGTTAGAGATGAAGTCTTGCTTGTGAATAACCGTCTTGTTGTGAATGATGTTCCGGAGTTGAGACAGTGTATTCTCCGAGAGGCTCATTGCAGCCGGTTCAGTATTCATCCTGGAGGTCGTAAGATGTACAACGATCTGAAGATTCTGTTTTTGTGGAAGAGAATGAAGAGCGACATCGCGAGGTTTGTATCTCGGTGTTTGAATTGTCAGCAAGTGAAAGCAGAGCGGAAGCGACCAGATGGTCTATTGCACAGCTTATCTGTTCCTGAATGGAAATGGGATCACATTTCTATGGACTTCGTCACGAAGCTACCACGATCCGTTCGAGGATGCGATGCCATTTGGGTAGCGATCGACCGATTGACAAAGTATGCGTGTTTTATTTCGTACAGGATGACGTATCGTCATGATCAGATGGTGTGTTATGAGTTGTATGTTAGCAATGTTATGAGATTGCATGGTGTGCCGAAGTCGATCGTTTCAGACAGAGATCCTAGATTCACTTCTCACTTTTGGCACAGTCTTCAGGGGGCACTTGGTACTCGATTGCATCTGAGTACAACTTATCATCCTCAGACCGATGGACAGTCAGAGCGGACTATCCAGACGTTAGAGGATATGCTGCGAGCAGTAGTGCTAGACTTTGGCACTAGTTGGCAGGATTCTTTGCCTCTTGTCGAGTTTTCTTACAACAACAGCTTCCAAGCGAGTATCGGTATGGCGCCTTTTGAGGCTTTGTATGGTAAGAAGTGTCGATCTCCGTTGTTTTGGGATGACTTGTCCGAGTCACCAGATTTGGGACCGGATATGCTTAGAGATATGGCAGAGCAGGTTAAGATCATTCAGACCAGGATGAAGTCAGCTCAAGATAGACAGGCGAAGTATGCGAATGTCAGGCGTAGACCTCTGAGTTTTGATCAGGGAGACCGAGTCTTTCTGAAGATTTCTCCGTTCAGAGGCACTGTCAGATTCGGTAAGAGAGGGAAATTATCTCCGAGATTCATCGGGCCGTACGAGATTCTCGAGAAGATAGGCGATCTTTCCTACAGGCTTGCACTTCCTCCGTCTTTATCTGGTATTCATGACGTTTTTCACGTCTCTATGCTGCGAAAGTATCATCCAGATCCTTCTCATATCCTTCAGCCTGACGAAGCCGAGTTAGACGAGACTCTGAGCTATTTTGAACGACCGATTCAGATCCTTGATCGGAAAGAAAAGCAACTCAGAACCAAGTTGATTCCGTTGGTGAAAGTGCAGTGGAGCCATCACGGAGTCGAGGAAGCGACTTGGGAAACAGAGTCTGACATGAGACAGTGATTTCCGGAGTTATTCGGATGACGTGAGTTCTTCTTACTGTTTTTAGTTCTTTATTCTATCTTATGAGTTGTGGTTCTCATTGATTTCGAGGACGAAATATCTTCTTAGTGGGGGAGAATTGTAACGCCCTATTTTTATCTTAAATGAGTTTATTTGAGTTAATCAGAGATTACAGAGTTCTCGAGCCGGTTTGATTTTGATCAGGGTCTTTTTTGCAAATTTTGGAAATTTCAGGGACTAAAACGCAAATATTGATTTTTATATATTATCTACACTTGGATTTGTGTGGAGAAGCCTTCTCCTCCTTCCTCAAGCACGCCTCCTCCATTGTAGACGCCACTTTTGAGCTTTTGAGCTTTGTGATTTCATTCCGGGCTCGATCCGTCCGTTGGAAATTATTTCTGAAGGCGGATTATCGATCACTGCAGTGAGAGCTCTGTTTTATCGTAAGTTCTTCTTCGATCCGATACATTCTAGTTTTTGGATGTTGTTAGAATCGTTCTAGATTCGAGTATGTTGTTCTTGACAGAGTTCTGATCGTTTATTATCTGTCGGTTTTGAAATAGAGCGACGTTCGGAATTGTTATGATTTTTGGAAGCCATTTTCGAAAATCATGGTTTTGAGATTTGTTGGGTTTGCCTTGTTGTTGTTGTATTAGCATTGAGTTGAGTTGATATCGGTATTAAACTGCTGTCTGCGTTGCCGGTTTGTTCAGTTTATAGCCGTTATGCCGTCGGTTTGAGTTTTGGGGATTTTGAAACATTTTTGAGTGGTTGGAACTTGGCTTATAAGTTGATCTTGGTTATTGATCATTCATTTGTATCCGTACAGATTCGTTTGGAGGTATCAAGCCCAGAGTTAGCAGCTGTTTGATCGTTTCCGAGATTTGAACAAAGAACGGTATAGAGAATTTCCTTGAACCATTGCCTTGTTGTTGTTAGATTGTATAGTTGTTGATACAGTCTCTTTTGTAGCGTATCCAGAGTTTGAAGCTACTGCATTGAAAGGTAAAAGCAGTCATCGTAGCGGGATAACATACTCGGGACTGTGGTTCTCGAGTTTTCCCTTTTGAAACCGCATACTTGCATTTACACTTGTTCTAGAATGAGGAACTTGTGTCTTGTTTGATTGTATTGGTTTTTGTTAAATGACTTATGTGTTATATTTATGTTATGCATTCATCTTGAGCCAATCTTGTTTTCAGCGGGCAGAACCGCCCTTTTTGTTTAGACGTTTGGGAACTATGATTGAGTGGCCTAGGTTGTAGTATTTCGCCTAGTGCTAGCATACTCATTATGGTTGCTCAAAGTCTAGAGGAGTGGGATACGTGGCACCACCTCGATTGGGAGAGTCGGTGAGTCGTTACGTGATCTCATCTTCGGGATCCCAAAAGCAAAGCAGCACTTCCTTGTTTATCAAAATCGATATCCTGGTTTTAAAGACATGCATATCTTTAGCTTCGACTTGAATATGTTGTTTTTATAGCATGTTGTATATTTATTTTTGATATGTTGCTTTTACTGGGATTATCATTCTCACCGGTTTTCCGGCTGTTGCTTTGTTTTGTATGTGTACTTGGCAACAGGTGGGGCAGGACCAAGTCAGAAGAGGCATGGTTAGCTTCAAGAGGGAGAGCTAGTAGTGAGACTCGGTTTAGAAGTCGTGTCAGCATGTTCATCTAGTTTAGATAGTAGCATGTTAGAATTCGAACTTCTTATGTTTGTATTCGTTTTGTAATAGCCTTGTTGAGATATGATCGTTGCATGTTCTAGCCTTTTGGACATTTGATCAACTCTAGAACTTCATGAATTAGTTGGAGAATTCATGATTGTAATGCATGAATATTAGTTGATGGTTTTGGACTTGAGTTTTAACATAAATTCTGCTGTAGAAGGGCGCTCGAGCTGCATTTTTTAGCAGCCCGAGCGCACCCCATTCCGTGTGTTCCAGTAACGCCAAGGAGTAGGGCGTGCTCGAGCGGCAGTTTATGGCCGCCCGAGCGCGGCCCCTTTAAAAAAAAAAAAAAATTCTTTTGTTTTGGCTTTGCTTTTAGTTCTTGGATCTTGTATACTTAATTATTGTTTACTCCTTAATTAGATGTTTAGAACCGAGGTCTCACATCATGGATCTCAGGGTTAGAGCCCTGAAGAAACAGATTATACTTCATCTCAGAGATGTCGGCAATCTCAGGGCAATAAGACAACAGATCAAAAAACTTCTGCTGATACTCGTCAATAGACATGGCTCCCTGTCGCAGACTCAGCTCTCCCGCCTTCGAGTGTCGGAGTGCAGGAGGAAAATAAAGCTTCTGAAAAGCTGTGCGAAACTCGGCCCAGGTGGCCACTCCTCTCGCCATAACAAAGGGTGCAGAAGTAAACCTCCACCACCTACGGGCTTGCCCATCCAGAAGGTAACCCAATATCTCCATATTCTGCTCCTCAGTGCAGTGGAAAGTCTGGAAAGTTGTCTCCATGCGGTCTAACCAGTTCTCCGCATCCTCTGGAGACTCGCCTCCAACCAAGGGCTTAGGACCCATCTGCAAGAAGCGGCGCACACTGAAATGATCATCATCACATCGACGATGGTGACGCTCCCGACGAAGCTCACGGCCATCGTCTCCCCAGCGTCCACCTCCACTACCATAGCTACTCTGATCATCGTAGTTCGCCATCTACAAAAGTACCTCACAATTATCTTATGCAGAATCTAAATTCCCAAAATACTATGCATGCTCTGATATCATAAATGTAGTGACCCATACCGAGATCACCTACTAAACAGAACTTAGGCATGCAATTAACTTAATCAAACAGTAATCAGAATTAAACTACGGAAACCATAAACAATTATACAATCCCAAGAAAAGGAATCTGTAAATATCTGAATAGTTTATACAACCAAATCGAAAGTTGTATCAACCCAATAACAACAGTATAAAAACCTAGACGAAGCTCCAGCTGGCTAACTACTGCCTAGCCCCTCTTGGATCCACCCGCCTCGTCCAATCGCAAACCTGCCCCAAGGAATAGGGTATCCAGAAACACAGAGTACGAGACGAGAGCATAAAACGCTCAGCACGAGAGTATGAGTATACATGCATGCAAGTGAACTCCCTACATACTTAAGGTCAAAGATCAGATAACAAAGACAAACCGGGCCCTGGTATGTAGCACGGTGTGTCGTCACTTTAGGAGGTGGCTCACATACCGAAAATACCAGTGGATACGCGGGACCCAAATCGATGGAAGTCCATCCACTAACAGGATAGGGTAAACCCTACTAACAGGCATTTCAATAGAGATAGCTCAAGATGTAAATGTATGCAGCATAAAATCATGGCATATAAATCATGCAGTCACATAATACATAATACATGCATACTCAGTCAGGATATCTCAAACAGTACTTTTGTACCTCAAATACTAGGCGCGCTCTACCAGCTCTAGGTCTACGCCTAGAATCCGCACTACACTCCCAAATGATACTAATATCATTAAAGTGCTCTAAAAGCCTTAACTAGGCTATTGCATACTCCTAAATATTTTTAGGAAGCAAAAGCTATACCTTCGTCCGTCGTTAGCCCTTTGCTGTCGATTGTCTCAAAACTAGGCCACAGCTCCGCTACGACGCCTGGATCACTATGCCACTTCCGGATTCCCAACAGGACGCCTAGAACTCCCTAGATCTGAGTTAGAAGGCTAAGGAATCGAGAGAGAAGAGATGAAAGGTGTGCTCAAATGTGAGCCTCGGCACCCCTATTTATAGACAACAAATATTGCGTCCGTTCCTCCATCGTTGCGTCCGTTCACCATTGTTGCTTCCGATGGTGCCAATGTCACATCAAGTACGTAAGCAGTGACGCATTTCAAATGGCACGAACGTTGCATCCGTTCCTAGAACGTTGCTTCCGTTCTGCCTGACCCTCCAGACCATTTCTGATCATTCTGGGTCTAATCCCGGGCTCCGTTAATCCATTAGAAGTCCCCTCAATCATGTTTATTGGATTAAATAACAGTTAATCACTAAAACTGGGTTCGGGCTACTGCAGTTGGATTTGATTTTTTATTGATTTTTTAGCATTGGTTTGACTTGTTTGCAATGCTATACTGTTTTCTGTGTTTTCGGTTTGATCAGAATATAGTCGTTATGCCGTCGGTTTGAGTTTTGGGATTTTGAACCGTTTGAATTGTTGAACCTTTGTCTAATGGGTTTGTTCGTCGTTGTGATCTTCTTTTGCCTCCGTACAGATTCGTTTGAAGTTTGTTGGGCCCAGAGTTAGCAGAAGTTGAATGTCGAAGAGATTAAACGAAGAGCGGTTAAGAGTTTACCTTGAGCGTTTGTTGTTTTTGGTTGTATAGATTTTGATATAAACTCTTTTGTAGCGTATCCAGAGTTGGAGTTATTTGCATCAAAAGGTACAAGCAGTCATCGTTTAAGCGGGATAGAACACTTGAGACAGATGGTTCTTGAGTTTCCCCTAAATCACATACTTGCATCAATACTTGTTCTAGAATGGGGAACTTGTATTTTGTTGTTTGAACTTTTGTTATATGGCTTAATGTTTTACGTTTTTCTTATGCATTCACTCGAGCCTAAATATTTGATTTCAGCATGTTGTACGCCCTTTTTGTTTAGACGATTTGGGGGCTATAATTAAGTGGCATGGGTGTAGAAGTTCACCTATTGTCAGCATACTCCTAATAGTCGCACCAAAGTCTAGAGGATGGAGATACGTGACAACACCTCGATCGGGAGAGTCGGTGAGTTGTTACGTGATCTCATCCTCGGGATCCCAAAAGCATAGCAGCAATTCCTTGATTATCAGCGTTGATATCCCGATTTTAAAGACATGCATTTCATTCGTATTAACATTGAATATGTTGTCTGTATTTCATGTTATTAAGATATTACTTGTTATTGCATGTTATGTTGCTTTTACTGGGAATATCATTTTCACCGGAGTTATCCGGTTGTTGCTTTGTTTTGTATGTGTACTTGGCGACAGGTGGGGCAGTATCAAGTCAGAGGCAGCATGGCTAGGGGTTGAGTTGAGTAGAAGTGAGGACTTGGTGTTTTTGAGAAGTCTATTATGTAATCGAACTTATTTTTGTATTCGAACTTGTTCTTAGTTGTTTTGTAGAACCTAGAACCGATGCATGATCTATTAGTTCAAAGGATTGTTTAACTCTAGCCCTCATGTTTTGTATTTGGATTGAATGTTGTACTAATGCATGTTTGAGTTTGATTGCTATCAAGACTTGTATGAGAGCTTAGCTTTATCTGGTTTTCTGGTTTTTTTTTGGTGCAGGGGCGCTCGAGCTGTAGTTTTTAGCAGCCCGAGCACACCCTTTTTTGAGGAATCCAGTAGGGCTGGATATCGCCGCGTGCTTGAGCGGCAGTTTTTGCCCGCTCGAGCGCGACAACAGTATTTCAAAAAAAAAATTATTTATTTCTTTGCATGATTGTTTTTTAGCTTTGGTTTACTCGATGTATGATTTTATTATTCGAGTTTAGATGATTAGAAATGAGGTCCTCACATTAAGTGGTATCAGAGCGATAAGTTCTTGGTTGAACTAGAAGTGAGCGGGGAGATCGAGTCCGCTTGAATTGGCTCCTTGCATGTGTTTGAGTTATTTAATTGTTTATTTAATTCCATGTGAGCATGCTTTATTATTTGATAATTATTTGAATTACATGATTATGTGATTTAATTTATAAATCATGGACTACTTGAGATATAACTGTTTTTGTTTATCGCCTTGTATCAGAAATTCTGAGAGGCTGAAAGGGGCACTGAATTGTAGCGATTGAGATATTTTGTATCCTAACCTTTGATTATTAGATGGGTCCTCGTCGAGTAATTAACAGAAACCCACCGCCAGTTACTCCTCCGAACGAGCAATCTAGTACTGAAACTGATCAGATGGATGCCAGAGTGACGCCTATGGAAACCTTGCTGAAGAGGTTTCAGTCGTTTAACCCGTCAATATTGCAGGGTACAGAGCATCCTGTTGACTATGAGAGTTGGTTGGACGACATTGATCAGTTGTTCGATTCCCTTGATTATTTTGATGACCGCCGAACCAGGTTAGTCATTCATCAGCTGCGGGGTATTGCTAAGAACTGGTGGATCACGAAGAAGAGAGCCATTGAAAATCGAGGTACAGCTATTAACTGGAATCTTTTCAAATCTGAGTTTTATAAGCGTTTTTTCCCAATTTCATATCGAAAGGATAAGGGAGCCGAGTTTTCCACTCTGAGTCAAGGGAACATGAATATCGAGGAGTATGTAACCAAGTTTGATAGTTTGCTGAGATTTGCACCGCACATTGCCGACAGTGAAGAAGCAAAAGCCGACCAGTTCATTAATGGTTTTAACCTCGACATCTTCACTTTGGTAAAAACTGCTAGGCCGGATAATTTTGTGGATGCCATGAATCATGCCAAAGGAGGTGAAGCAGGTTTGTTGAGACAGAGAGGAGCTCCGTTTGTGCCTCAGCAGCCAAGACAGTCTCAGAATAAACCTAATCAGTATCAAAATCAGCCATCGCAGTATCAGAACCAACCACAGAGGTATGAAGGAGGAAGCAGTGAGGGTAACAGAAAGGATCATTTCAGAGCCAAAGGGAAACAGTTCAAGAAGCCGGGGAATAGTTCTTCTAGCTACAGTGGCTCCAAGCAGTTCAGTTCAGGACAGAGTTCTTGATTTTCATCTTCGTTTTGCAAAAAGTGTGGAGGTATACACTCCCAAGAGCACTGTGTAGGAGACTTCGTGAACTGCAATATATGTCAACAGCCAGAACACTTTGCTAAGGTGTGTCCTCAGCGAGGTAAAGATCAAGCTCAGATTGGGAGTTCTTATAGACCTTCAGCTCAGCCTAAGATGCAGACTTCTGCGGTTCACTCTTTCCAGCCTCAACAGCAGAATAGACAGGGAGGTAACCCGAATGTGAACCAGCCTCCGAGACAATAGGCACGAGTCTTTGCTCTGACTGAGGATCAGGCTCAGGCAGCACCTGACGATGTTATAGCAGGTAACTGTTTGATTTTCGGTTATTCTTCTCATGTATTTATAGATACGGGTGCGTCTCATTCTTTTATATCTAAGAAATTTGTTTTGATGCATGCCTTGCCTTGTGAGCCTTTGCCTGCTGTAGTAGCTATTACTTCACCTTTGGGTGGGGGAATTGTGTCCGTAAGATTGGTTCAGAACTGTGAACTTTGTTTTGAATGTAACGTGATTATTTTAAATTGTATTGTGCTTGGGTTGTCAAATTTTTACTGTATTATCGGTATATATGTTTTGACCAAGTACAGGGCTACCGTTGACTGTTTTCAGAAAGTAGTCCGTTTTAGACCGGAGATGGCAGAGGAGTGGAAATTCTTTGGTAACGGTTCTCGATCTAGAATTCATTTGATTTATGTGTTATCAATGACTCGTTTGTTACAGAAAAGAGCAGATGGATTCTTGATCTATGCAGTGGATGTCCTAAAATCTAGCCCAGAATTGGTTGATATACCAGTTGTTAGAGATTTTGCTGACGTCTTTCCAGATGAGATTTCTGGATTGCCGCCTATTCGAGAGATCAAATTCAGCATTGATTTATTGTCAGGTACTCAACCTATTTTCAAAGCTCCTTATCGTATGGCACCGATTGAATTGAGATAATTGAGAGAACGGCTTGAGGATTTGATTGCCAAGGGATACATCAGACCTAGTGTGTCGCCTTGGGGTGCTCCTATTCTATTTGTGCGAAAGAAGGATGGTTCTATGCGGCTCTGTATTGATTACCGTCAGCTGAATCAAGCAACGGTAAAGAACAGGTATCTTTTACCCCGAATAGATGACCTTTTTGATCACCTGCAAAGTTCTTCTGTCTATTCGAAGATTGATCTGAGGTCAGGATATCATCAGCTGAGAGTGCGTGAGGAAGATATTCCTAAGACCGCATTCAGAACGAGGTATGGTCATTTCGAGTTTATATTCATGTCGTTCGGTTTGACTAACGCTCCAGCGGGTTTTATGGGTTTGATGAACCGTATATTTCAGCATTATTTGGATGAGTTTGTTATTATCTTCATTAATGATATTCTTATCTATTCGAAGAACCGTACTAACCATGCAGAGCATTTGAGGATCGTCTTGCAGATTTTGCGAGCTAAACAGTGGTTTTCCAAGCTGTCTAAGTGTGAGTTTTTGTTGGACCGAGTTGTCTTTCTCGGTCATAATATTTCAGGATATGGGATTTCTGTTGATCCCAGCAAGATCGAAGCGGTCATGAATTTTCCTAGACCTACATAAGTGCCTGAAATTCGAAGCTTTATGGGTTTAGCTGGTTATTATCGCTTATTCATTGAGGGATTCTCATCTATTGCAAAGCTGGTTACCCAGCTGACTCAGAAGAATGCGCCTTTTTCTGGACTGCTGATTGTGAGGCTAGTTTTATTGATCTGAAGAAAAGACTTGTCAGGGCTCCTATTTTATCTATTCCATCAGGTACTGGAGGTTTTACCGTTTATTGCAATGCTTCTCATCGAGGCTTGGGTTGTGTTTTTATGCAGCATAAGAACGTGATAGCGTATGCATCGAGGCAGCTGAAGCCGCACAAGACTCGTTATTCGGTTTATGATCTTGAACTCGCTGCGATCGTTTTTGCTTTGAAGATCTGGTGTCACTATCTTTATGCTGAGTCTTTCGAGATCTTTTCTTATCATAAGAGCCTTAAGTATTTGTTTTCACAGGAAGAACTGAATATGATACAGAGAAGATGGTTAGATTTGTTGAAGGATTTCGACTGTGAAATCAAATACTACTCGGGAAAGTCGAATGCAGCTGCAGATGCTTTGAGCCGAAAGCTTTGTTCTTTATCTCTTTCTACTATTGGTGTTTCTCAACTGATCGATGATTGTTGCACTTCTGGTTTGAAGTTTGAAATAGATAGGAGGACTATCAGAGTGTTTGCTATTCGAGCCAAGCCAGATTTATTTATTTTGATCAAAGAAGCACAAAAGTCCGATCCGAGCACTCAGATTTTAGTAGAGAAAGTCAGATCTGGGCATCAGTCTGAATTCCATGTTAGAGATGATGTTTTGTTTGTGAATAATCTTACTATTGTGCCCGATGTTTTGGAGTTGAGGCAGCGTATTCTCTGAGAGACACATTCAGTCGGTTTAGTATTCATCCTGGAGGTCGGAAGTGTACAACGATCTGAAGAATCAATTCTGGTGGAAGAAGATGAAGAGCGATGTTGCGAGTTTTGTAACCCTATGTTTGAACTGTCAGCAGGTGAAAGCAGAGAGGAAGCCACCAGGTGGTCTGTTGCACAGTTTATCTGTTCCTGAATGGAAATGCGATCACATTTCGATGGATTTCGTCACGAAGCTACCGCGATCTGTTTGAGTATGCGATGCTATTTGGGTAGTGATCGACAGACTGACGAAGTATTTTTTTTTTATTTCGTACAGGATGAAGTATCGTCACGATCAGATGGCTGAGTTGTATGTTAGCAACGTTGTGAGATTTCATGGTGTGCCGAAGTCAATAGGTTTAGACCGAGACCCTAGATTCACTTTGCACTTTTGGCACAGTCTTCAAGGGGCACTTGGTACTCGATTGCATATTAGTACAGCTTATCATTCTCAGACCGACGGACAGTCAGAGATGACTATCCAAACATTAGAGAATATGCTACGAGCAGTAGTGCTAGATTTTGGCACTAGTTGGCTGGATTCCTTGCCTCTTGTCGAGTTTTCTTACAACAACAGTTACCAAGCGAGTATCGGTATGGCACCTTTTGAGGCTTTATACGGTAAGAAGTGCCGATCATCTTTATTTTGGGACGATTTATTCAAGTCACCTGATTTGGGACCGGATATGCTTCGAGATATGGCAGAGAAAGTAAAGATCATTCAGACGAGAATGAAGTCAGCTCAGGATAGACAGGCAAAGTATGAAAATACTAGACGTAGAACTCTGAGTTTCGATAAGGTAGACCGAGTTTTCTTGAAGATTTCTCCTTTCAGAGGCACTGTTAGATTAGGAAAGAGAGGGAAGTTATCTCCGAAATTCATCGGACCGTACGAGATTCTCGAGAAGTTAGGCGATCTTGCCTACAGGCTTGCACTTCCTCCATCTTTATCTGATATTCACGACATTTCTCACGTCTCTATGTTATGGAAATATCATCCAAATCCTTATCATATTCTTCAGCATGATGAAGCCGAGCTTGACGAGACTCTGAGCTAATTTGAGAGACCGATTCAGATCCTTGACCGAAAGGAGAAGCAGCTCAGAACCAAGTCGATTCCTTTGGTGAACGTTCAGTGGAGCTGTCACGAAGTCGAGGAAGCGACTTGGGAGACAGAATCCGATATAAGACAGCATTTTCCTGAGTTATTCGGATGACGTGAGTTCTTCTTTATGTCTTAAGTTCTTTATTCTATCTTATGTGATTGATTCTTATTGATTTCAAGGAAGAAATCTCTTCTTAGAGGGGGAGAATTGTAACGCCCCAAATTTATCTTAATTGAGTTTATTTGAGATAATCGGAGATCACAGAATTCAAGAGTCGATTTGATTTTGATCAGGGTCTATTTTGCAATTTTTGGAAATTTCAGGGACTAAAACACAAATATGGAGTTTGTTATAATATCTTAGCTTGGTTGACTAGTCTTCATTCTCCATCACCTTCCCCATCTCGTTTTCCTCCATTGAAGGTGCCCAAATCTTTCTTCAAGCTTTGTGATTCCGGTTTCCAGTCGATCCGTCCAGTAGAATTTAAATCCGAAGGCAGATTAGCGATCACGGCAGCGAGAGCTTCGTTCTATAGTAAGTTTTTCTCCAATCAGTTGTACTTCTATTTTTGGATGTTGTTAGAATCGATTGAGTTTCGGTTATGTCGTTCTTGATGTAGTTCTTATCGATTATTCTCAATCGATTTTGAAATAGAGCGTCGTTCGGATTTGTTATGATTTTTGGAAGCATAATTCGAAAAAGTTGATTTTTAGATGTGTTGGATTTGATTTGTTATTGATGTTTTGGCATTATTTTGAGTTTTTTGCAATGCTATACTGTTGTCTGTGTTTTCGGTTTGATCAGAATATAGCCGTTATGCCGCCGGTTTGAGTTTTGGGATTTTGAACCGTTTGAATTGTTGAACCTTTGGCTATTGGGTTTATTCGTCGTTGTGATCTTTTTTTGCCTCCATACAGTTTCTTTTGAAGTTTTTTTAGCCCACAGTTAGTAACGTCGAAGAGATTAGACGAAGAGCGGAAAAGATTTTACCTTAAGCGTTTGTTGTTTTTGGGTTTTATAGATTTTGATATAACCTCTTTTGTAGAGTATCCAGAGTTGGAGCTATTTGCATCGAAAGGTACAAGCAGTCATCGTTTAAGCAAGAAAGAACACTCGAGACAGATGGTTCTTGAGTTTCCCTTAAATCGCATACTTGCATCAATACTTTTTCTAGAATGGGGAACTTGTATTTTGTTGTTTGAACTTTTGTTATATGGCTTAATGCTTTACGTTTTTCTTATGAATTCATCTCGAGCCTAAATCTTTGATTTCAGAGGGCTGTACGCCCTTTTTGTTTAGACGAATTGGGGGCTATAATCGAGTGGCCTGGGTGTAGAAGTTCATCTAGTGTCAGCATACTCCTTGTAGTCGCACCAAAGTCTAAAGGATGAAGATATGTGACACCACCTCAATCGGGAGAGTCGGTGAGTTGTTACGTGATCTCATCCTCGGGATCCCAAAAGCATAGCAACAATTCCTTGATTATCAGTGTTGATATCCCGATTTTAAATACATGCATTTCATTCGTATTAACATTGAATATGTTGTCTGTATTTCATGTTTTTGAGATATTACTTGTTATTGCATGTTATGTTGCTTTTACTGGGAATATCATTCTCACCGGAGTTATCCGGCTGTTGCTTTGTTTTGTATGTGTACTTGGCGACAGGTGGGGCAGGATCAAGTCAGAGGCAGCATGGCTAGGGGTTGAGTTGAGTAGAAGTGAGGACTTGGTGTTTTTGAGAAGTCGATTATGTAATCTAATTTTTTTTGTATTCGAACTTGTTCTGAGTTGTTTTGTAGAACCTAGAACCGATGCATGATTTATTAGTTCGAAGGATTGTTTAACTCTAGCCCTCATGTTTTGTATTTGGATTGAACGTTGTACTAATGCATGTTTGAGTTTGATTGCTGTCAAGACTTGTATGAGAGCTTAGCTTTAGCTGGTTTTCTGGTTTTTTTCTGGTGCAGGGGGCGCTCGAGCTGCAGTTTTTAGCAGCCCGAGCGCACCCCCGTTTGAGGAATCCAGTAGGGCTGGATATCGCCGCGCGCTCGAGCGACAGTTTTTGCCCGCTCGAGCGCGGCAACAGTATTTCAAAAAAAATTATTTATTTCTTTGCTTGATTCTTTTTGAGCTTTGGTTTACTCGATGTATGATTTTATTATTCGAGTTTAGATGATTAGAACCGAGGTCCTCACAGATCTGATGCTCAACCCCTCTCAAAGGTGGTAACCCTTGAGGTAGTTCCTCCGGAAATAAATCATCGAACTCCTGCAAAAGAGATATAACAATGCTCTGAAGATCTCCGGCTATATCACTTGTGTTTAGGAGAAATTCCTTATAAAAGATTAACACAAGTGGAACATGAGAACTCAAAACATCTCTCAACTCACTCTTTTGGGCTATATACATCTTTTTTTCAGCCTCTTTTCTTTCACTTTTTTCTCATCTCTTTTTTTCTCACTTTTCTTTTCCAATGTCATCTCACAATTTTTATCACTCTTTTTTTTCGGCCTCATCTCTCTTTTTCTTTTTCATTTGATCCTCCAACACTTGCTTTGGAGACATGGGAAACAGTACAATAAACTCTTTTTTCATAGTAAAAGAATACTTATTTCTAAATCCGTCATGCACTACCCTCCTATGAAACTGCCACGGCCTACCTAACAATATATGACAAGCATGCATAGGTACCAAATCACACACTACCTCATCATCATATTTACCAATATAAAATGGAACCTCTACTTTTTTGTTCACTCTCACCTTCGCACAGTCATTAAATCACTGCAACCGATATGGCTGAGGATGCTTTAAGATAGGCAACCCCAATTGCTCTACCAACTCACAACTAGCTACATTTGTATAGCTCCCACCAGCAATAATGAGACTGCACACCATTCCATTCATAAAGCAACGAGTATGAAAAAATATTTCTCGCTGACTCTCTTCCTCCTCCTTATGGTGTGTATTTAAAATTCTTCTAGTCACCAACAACTCACTAACCACCGCACCATATCCCTCATCATCGGGATCCTCCAACGCAGGCATATCATCATAATTCTCCTCACCCCCATCACTCTTAGACTCCACATCACCACAAGCATTAATAATCATCAATTTCTTATTTAGGCATTCGCTAGCAATATGGCCAACACCTTGACACCTAAAAAATTTAATATCTCTAGAACGAGTATTAGAAGCCTCAGGTGTACCTTTTTCTACTTGCTTTGGTGCCTCCAGTTTGGTGTCAGATTTTGGTTTGGACACCGGCTTGTTATCCTCCTGTTTCGCAACGTTCGGACACCAAGAAGTCGACGACCCTCCACCGACAGGCACTCGACCAGCTCCTCTTCTCTTGATTTGTTGCTCCACCTTCATGGTCGTCTGTACCATCTCATCCAAATCAAAGCAATGACGAAGCTCCACTTGATCTTGGATCTCCCTATTTAAGCCACAAAGAAATCGAGCTATCATAGCCTCGTTATCTTCCTCAATATTGTTTCGGATCATCGTGGTCTTCAGTTCATTGTAGTAATCCTCCACGCTCCAAGACTCCTGTTTCAAAGTCTGCAAACGCCTATACATATCACGATAATAATGGTTAGACACAAATCGCTTCTTCATGACACGCTTCATCTCATCCCACGTCTCAACGAGTTGCTCTCCACACCTCCTTCTAGTGGTCACTAGTTGATCCCACCAGATTAATGCATAATCAACAAACTCAACCATTGTCAACCTCACTTTTTGAAGATCAGAATAGTGATGACAATCAAACACAAACTCTACACGCTTTTCCTACTCCAGATATGCTTCCGGATCAGACTTCCCATGAAATGCTGGAAATTTCATCTTAATACTACTAATATTCCCATCCTCTCTAGTCCCCTCAGTGTATTTTTCACGCATCGCTTCTCGCCTATTTCTACCCCCTGTGTACTCGTCTCTCCATATCCCAATTTTCATCACAACTCTCTTCACCATCCTGAAAGTCATTCACCTTCCTACTTTTACTCCTACTCCCACTACCACTACTCTTCTCTAGCTTACTCAATCTCTCATGCAATGGCCCCAACTCCAGCCTCATCACTTCAGTAAAATTTCCCACTAACGCATCCATCTGAACCTTGGAAATTTCTTGGTTCACACTCTCATTAGCATTTTTATTAGGATTCATTGTTCCTGTAAGAAAATATTAGCAATAAAATTTTCTCACACAAGTTCTCACAGTTCACTCCAAATGAATCACTCAATCACTCTTTATTTTTTTTCACTCAAATATATATAGTGTGCTTTGCTTTGTGGAGTAATTATCAAACCCTCAAGTTAAAACTTGTAGACACATGAAAATTGACTTCACGGAAGATCGAACAGACACAATTGAAAAGAAACTTATGGAGATTCGATTAACTTCTACCCAAGGATGAACTCAGACACAAGACTAAAAAATTGCCACAAGTTATTTTTCTCCTCTATTTTTTTTGAAGCAATTTTCGGTCCTTATTTTTTTTTAACGATAATTTTTTTAAAAATAACTTGTATCATAAGAAACGAAACTTGGGCAATAAGGTAACAGAAACGACACAGGAAAAACTAAGAACGATGAATGAAGAACAAGATAAGAACTAAGATTGTGGAAACAAACGTACTTGTCTCCAAGAAAACTGTTCTCTGATGCCAAATGATATGAATCCGGTTGATTAATGAAAATCAAACACGAAGATAAATAAATTCGTGCCCTCAGATCAATTAAAAAAAAAGACCAATTGATGTTTTCGATCTATCTTAGGGCAAGTATAATCTCGCGAAAAAATAATAACGGATAGAATTTGAATTTTCACCTTTAATCGATGAACGATTAATAACAGAAATTACGAAACAATTGAAATCTATGAAAACTTTCAGATAACTCGTATCTGACAATCTCCAACGAAGATCAATTGACAAACGCCACAAAGTTAAAAACTTTGATAAGTTTGATTTGACAAAGCTAAAAGCTTCAATAAAATTTTTGAGAGAATTTCAATCAATAATTGAATAAAAATCTGAAAAAAAACTATTATTAATGAACAAAAATAAATTATTTATAGTTACAACTCAAAAAAAAAATATAATACAAAATATTGCAAAGATATGCTAAAATATTGTTGTGATAATTTCCTATCAAAACTAGGACACCCAAAAATAAGAAAATATCACGAAATAATATAATAAATAATTACTCTCTTTCACACACTACATGCCATATTGTGTGAGATTTACGAACTAGCGCAGATGCGCTTAATTCCTCCACAGACGCGCAAAAAGTCAAAAAGTTTTCACGCGTGAAATCTCCTCTAACGCAGATGCGCAAGAAGAACACGCAGACGCACAACATAAAGAATCCCCAAAGCGCAGACACGCAAGTTCCCTAGCGCAGACGTGCAAAAATGCAGTACTCAATCTCGCGTGATTTCCTCCAAGGTGCAGTTGCGCCACCCACTAAGCGCAATTGCGCTTTTCCTTTTCTCTCTCAGCACAGTTGCGCTTGTCACTTTTGAAAAGAAGCGCAGATGCTTCTTCTTCTTTTCTTCTATTTTCTTTATTTTGTTGATCCTTTTCCACTTCAAGAACATTAAAACACCCTTCAAGTTGATCTTTAAGAACTCCAACTCCATCTTGATAATTTTTCATGAAACTTTGAAGTGCTTCTTTAATTTTTTTGCTTCGACCTCTCGTGATTGGTCCTCGTGGTATTGCCAACGGATCTTTAGCTTCCTTAGCCACTTGTCCATTATGCTCAACATCCATGATCGTTTCACAATATCCTCAAAACTTTTAAGTGAATATGCCAGTATTTCAATTGAGTTTTGTAAGCTATAAAAAAAATATTTACTTTGGTTTTAATTGTACAAATGTTTTGCTATAGTTAGTTAATTATATTATAAGTCGTGGACCACAAAAATTAATTGAAATATAAGTTAACTTTAACGTGACATGAGACATTGAATGGTTTTTTTTATGACGTGGAACTCACAGCCACTATTTTTTGGTATGCACTGGGTAAACCCTCGAACTAACACAATAGTCTGCAAACTACGTGTGAGACCTTGGTTCTAAACATCTAATCTCGGATAATACAACAATTAAGCATACAAGATCAAAGATAAGAAGCAATAATTTTTTAAAAAAAAAAAAAAGCTCGCTCGATCGGTAAAATCTTACCGATCGAGCGGCTAAACAATAACCCAAGGACTGCCCGAAAAATTCAAAGGCCCCCGCTCGATCGGTAATATCTTACCGATCGAGCGGACACAAAATGCCCAACTCTTTACCTCAGCTCAGGGGTGCTCGCTCGATCGGTAATAATCAACCGATCGAGTGGCACAGTTATGCAGAAAAGAAAAACAGAATTACTCTCCTCAACATGCAACACAACACCTCAAATATCAATATACAACATGCATAAGTCACTCCAATCGACATGCATAATCCAGTACAAGGTAGTTCTAGAGTTATACAATCTCAAACTAGTAGAACATGCTATAGTCTAGTTTATTCAATACAATACATGACGAGTTCGAATACAATCTAAGTTTGATTACATATTCGACTTCTAAAACACCAAGGCCTCACTCTATCAACTCGACCACCTAGCCATGCGATCTCTGACTCGGTCCTGCCCCACCTGTTGCCAAGCACACATACGAAGACAAGACAACAGCCGGATAATCCGATGAGAATAATATTCCCAGAAAAAGAGACAAAACATGCATATCAATTAATATATCAACTCGCGATATACAAACATCAACAATGCAATTCAAAGAGACTCTAATATGAAATGCATGTCTTTAAAATCTGGGATTATCAAGTCTGGATAATCAAAAGGTAATCATCTCTTCTCTTCCTCTATTGGGATCCCAAGGATGGACTATCACACAAATCGCTCCGACCCTCCATTCGGGGTGAATAGTGTATAATTCAACCCTCTAGACTCTGGAGCAACTATATAGGGTTAAGTCGGTCATTGCAGTAAATCGCCTGCCAATGTCCCCTATTATAATTCTCAGATCGTCTAAATCAAAATGAATGAATTCAAATGGCTCAATATGAATTCAAGTGCAAGCACAACTCATTCAATAATCCAAGTAATCAAATAACATGCAATTATGTGATTTCTCCGGAACACTCGAATCAAGTCGGATTCGAGTTAATCGTTCCATTCAAATCTAAGTCGTCCTTTACCTCTTCTCAGTACTTCGATGCTCCAAAACCTGGAAACAACAACGATTCCTCAATCAAGATTCATTTTAATATCATTTATCGATAATAAGAAGGTCGATACTATACCGTCTCCAATCACTTGAACTATTCTAATTTTGAAATCTCGCAACTCCCGGCCTTCAAATGAATCTGTAAAAGAAATAATAAGGCTCGATATCAATAACGACATTAAAACTCGAATCATAACGGCTCAAACCAATTAATCCAAACTATAGTCCAAAACTCAAATCGGCGGCATAATGGCTATATTCTGATCAAATCGGAAACACAAATAGTAGTACAATAATGATACTGTAGTGACCCGCACCATGATCACCTACTAATCAGAAGCTTAAGCATGCATTTAACTTAATTAAATAAATCAAAAATTAAATAGCGGAAAACTTAAACAACAATAAAATATTTTTTACAACTATATCGAATAAACCAGTGTATTAACCCAAATACAACTGAAACAAAAGCCTAGACAAAAACCCTGCTAGTCCTCCATTGCCTAAGCTCTCTTGGAACCACCCGCCTCATCCAGCCGCAGACCTGCCCCATGGAATAGGGTGTCCAGATACAATAAAGTACGGGACGTGAGCATGATAGTCTCAGTACGAGAGTATGAGTATATGGTGTTATGTGTGCATGTATGCAAGTGAAGTGGGTACCAAGACTTTCAGGTCAAGAAATAAGCTCAAAGACCGGGCCCAGGGTATATAGCACGCTGCGCCGTCGCATCAGGAGGTGGCTTATATACCCAGTGGATAATGGTGACCTGATACTAGTACATGTGTCCAACCATTAAGGTGACCTAACACAAGACTTACGTATCCAACCATCCACAAACTCGTAGGGTGAACGCCCTACTACAGGATACCTCTAAGGTAAAAACTCAATATTCTCATGTATGCAACATACAGTCATGACATGCTGTATATAAAGGCATATAAAACATGCAATCACATAATCCATACAAACACATAATACATGCATACTCAATCTGGATATCTCGAATAATACTTTCGTACCTCATAAACTAGGCAAGCTAGACCGGTACTATGTCCAAGCCTATAATTCGCACTACAATGCAAAGTACTCATGCATTATAATCTTATTCTAAAAGCCTTAACTACGCTATATCATACTCCCTATTTACTATAAGGAGCCAGAGCTATACCAGCATTCGTCGTCAGCCCACTGATGACGACTGCCCCAGAACTTGGGCACCGCTCCGCCGCAACCCCGGAGCACCTGGCCAACCTCCGGACCAAGCCTAGGAAGGCTGGAACACCCTAAAACCCTAGAAAAGTCTAAGAACCGAGAGAGGAAACTTGAATTGGTGTGAAAATTATGAAATTAGGGGGGCCTATTTATAGGCGAAGTTCGGACGATCCGAACTGCCACTTGTCCGAGCCGTTTAGACATCTGGGCTCTGCTGAGTTCGGACGGCCCGATGTGGTTCGGAGGGCCCAAAGTGGTCCGTATGCTCCGAACTGTTTTGGTCCTTCCGGACTCATTTTTGGACCCTCGGGACCTACCCTACCATTTTTGGACGTTCCGGAACTGATTTTTCACTTATTTTCACCAAATAAGGACTCCTCAAACATGTTTTGACACTTTTAAAATTATATATCATTCTCTAACACGTTTAAAATCAATTAATCTTGTAAAATGGAACCGGGCTACTACATTCTCCCCCTACTTAAGATATTTCGTCCTCGAACAATCTTAAGTACTGAATGCAGTAAAATACTGAATAAACATCTTTTATTCAAACTGATTCATTTTACAAGTTACAATCTGAAAATACGACAATTCAAAATAACTCTAGATAATATGTACACATACGACTCTCAAGTTCCCAAGTGGCCTCCTCAGTGCCTCGGCGCTGCCACTGAACTAGAACAAGAGGAATAGTTTTGTTGAGTAACACCTTATCCTTATGACCTATGATACGCAAAGGTCTCTCCACGAAGGTTAAATCCGAGTCCAACTGTACTTCAGACGGCTGTAAGTTATGAGACTCATCTGCCACATACCGTCGCAATAGTGAAACATGGAACACGTCGTGCATACTTGACAAATACGGCGGTAACGCCAACCTGTAAGCCAGATCTCCAACACTTTCCAGAATCTCGAATGGACCAATGTACCTAGGATATAGATTACCCTTGAAACCAAATCTCAAAATCCTGCGAAATGGCGAGACTTTTAAGAATACTTTCTCACCCACCTCAAACTGCAAAGGTCTGCGCTTAACATTTGCATAGCTAGCCTGTCGATCCTGCGCAACCTTAATTATCTTCTTGATCTGTCCAACAATATCAATAGCCTGTTGGACTAACTCTGGTCCCTCAACCTGTCGCTCCCCCACTTCTTCCAAGAACAGTGGAGTACGACATCGTCGCCCGTACAAAGCTTCAAACGGAGCCATCCCAATACTGCGATGGTAACTGTTGTTGTACGCGAACTCAATCAATGGCAACTGATCTTGCCATGCTGGACCAAAATCCATAGAACATGCTCGCAACATGTCTTCAAGAGTACGGATCGTGCGCTCTGACTGTCCGTCAGTCTCTGGGTGATATGTTGTACTCAAGCTAAGAGTAATACCCATAGCGTGCTGAAGACTCCCCCAAAACCTGGAAGTAAACCTGAGGTCTCGATCACTGACAATGCTCACAGGCACTCCGTGCAATCGAATAATCTCCTGGATGTACAATCGTGTCATCCTGTCAAAACTGTAGTCCCGATTATAAGGAATGAAATGTGCTGACTTGGTGAGTCGGTCCACCACAACCCAGATAGCATCACAATTCCTCGAGCTCACCGGTAAATGGGTCACGAAGACCATCGTGATCAACTCCTATTTCCACTCAAGAATAGTTAAACTGTGAAGCAACCCTCCAGGTCGTCGGTGCTCTGCCTTGACCTGCTGACACACCAAACATCTAGAAACATATAGATACACACTCCTTTTCATTCCTTTCCACCAGAACCTAGTACGCATATCCTTGTACATCTTGTTGCCCCCCGGATGAATACTCAACTTAGAACGATGATCCTGGGATAAAATCTCCTCCCTCAGAGTATCATCCTCCGGAACAACAATACAGCCAGATAAACAAAGAAAACCAACTGACTGATAATGGAATCCAGACTAACTATCATCCCTAGCTAAACGAGCCAAACGCTGGGTCTTCAGATCAGCCATCTGAGCGTCTCGAATTCGAGAATACAAAGCAGGCTCAGATAAGATCGCAAACATCTGGATACTCTGCATACCTTTTTTATGCTTGAAGGTATACCCTGAACAACAACAATCTTCAATTGCACTTGCTACAGAACAAGTCTGTAGTGCAGACACTCGCACCTTGCGACTTAAAGCATCAGCAGTGAGATTAGCAGCTCCTGGATGGTACTTAATTTCACAGTTATAATCCTTAAGCAAATCCATCCAACGTCTCTGTCTTATGTTCAATTCTGCCTGAGTAAACAAATACTTGAGACTTTTGTGGTCTGTAAAGATCTCAAATATTTCTCCATAAAGATAATGACGCCAGATCTTCAACGCAAATACAATAGCTGCTAACTCAATATCATGCACTGGGTAGTTATTTTCGTGAACTTTTAATTGTCTAGAGTATTTTGCAATCACATGCCCATTCTGAGTCAGGACACATCCCAGTCCCTGAAAAGAAGCATCCGTGTACACTACATACCCTCCAGACCCAGACAGTAAAGCCAACACAGGCGCAGAAGTCAACCGTCTGCAAAGTTCACAAAAATTTTCTTCACATTCTAAGGACCACTAAAAATTTACGCCCTTTCGAGTAAGTTGTGTCAAAGGTCGAGCTAGCTGCGAGAAATTCGCGATAAAACGACAATAATATCCTGCTAGACTCAGAAAACTACGGATCTCAGCTACCATCGTCGGACGTGGCCAATTCATTACAGCCTCAATATTGCTCGGATCTACAGACACCCCATCCTTGGATATATTGTGGCCAAAAAATACCACCCGATCCTGCCAAAATTCGCACTTACTCAATTTGGCGTACAACTGTCTATCCATTAGAGTCTGCAACACCAGCCTCAGATGATATGCGTGTAAGAGTGGGTGCCCAGTGAGCCAACTGTGTGGCTATGGGCTTTGTTGACTCTTTGTATAAACAATCTTTTGTTTAATATTATTTACACTTTTATGGCAATGACTTTATATTACTTCATATTGTTATATTGTGATATACTATTGTTGTTTTGATAAAGACCTTGAATATACTATAGTGTATGTAAGATGTGGTAGAACATGGAGATGTCTATCATGAAATACATCTTATAGTCACTGTATATTCTAAAACCGTTCCTAGTCGATTGAGCCGTCCGATAATAAGGATAAGGATCGCTCGAGTTTGAGACTAGCATTTGCGATGCGGAGTACCACGTTTCATTGGTAGGGAACATGGAGATGTTCGAAGCATGCAAATGGATATTCATAGGATGAATAGTCGAACTACCCTATCCGGACTTTCCAAGTGGTTATCACTTATCGAGTGGATAAAGTCCGCGGTTTTGGTTGTACACCATTAGTCCTTACGACTTGAAACATCATGGAGACTCTATATGCTAGTACTGTGCTTTGACTCGTTTACCGACTCTGAGGGGGTCATCAGGTGTCGAGATTGGGTACAGTTACGACACATATAGGAGTCAATGTATTGTTGTCAAGGATTCACCACATGCTTGCGAGTGTGGATATCCTATGCGATCTGAGGAGATATTAGTGTGACAAATCTCTGGCCAGAGTACTTGATGTGATTTAAGAAATGGTTTCTTAGTAGCACATGCGATGTCACTAATTTGATCTTCAAGATGCATTGCATAGTTATCGAATCTTGAGCGACTCTCGATATACCAATGGTTGTTGATTCGATCGGGATATTTGGATGAAGGGACCGTACTGTACGCTAACCAAAATCTACTGGTTCTTGTAGGCACTATCAGTGATACCTAGGGAATCATGGGGCGATGTTGCTAGGCGCTTTACCATGATTCGTTGGGCAAGTCGGAAAGTGTTGTTCCGAGTCACAAGGAGTTGTGAGCCCACGGCTAGCTGTATCCCTGAACCATTGAGGGTCACACAGTGTAATGGAGTTTTAATCCCCGTTGAGATAGTTAAATTTAAAGAGTTAAATTTAATGAACTAAGGAGTTGGACTTCTTAAATAAGAGTAAGGGAGTAGGATTTCCTAAAATGACATAGGGATGGACATTTTTGGAAACCACTGAATTCGGATTCAGGAAAATTTATTTTGACTTTAAAACGTGCAGAAATGGTTTCTGTGCACATTGGTGAAATCGTTTCATCAATCGGAGTCACGATGAATTTTATATTAATTTCTGAACGAGTGGGCTTTGCTTGTCGGGCCCCAGCTTATGACTAATGGGCCCTAAGGTGTTAGTGGCCTGCATTATAAATAAGTTATTTCAGTACAGAAATTACACACAACAGGTCATTTTTGAGACAGAAATTTCGAACCCTCCTCTCTCTCAAAAAGCAATCGGCCGACCCCTCCTACCTCTGCCCGAGAAAATTCCGGTCTGTGATTTTGAATCGCAGTAAGGAATAACGAATCAAATTCGTGTATTCTCTTCGCAGAAAACTTCTGATAGATTTTCTAGTGCAATCTATCAGAGGGATTAAACCTCTGTTCGTGGACCTGATTGAAGGCGTTCATCGGTTCCAGGGAGAGACAACAAGAGCAGAATTGTTCTGTTGGTGTCCATTAATCTCGTTGCGAGATTTGAGGTAAAATTTATTTAATTGTTATTTAAATTTTACACACACGTAATTCAATCGATGAACGGTTGATACCCATACCATGGAAACGTTCCATGAAAAAATTTTTAAACTTCCGCTGCACCGGGTATCAATCGTAATTGGTCTGGGAACACGCCAGTTTTCCAACAGTGGTATCAGAGCCAGGTTGCTCAGATCAATCGATTGAATTAATCAATTGTACAAAATTTTTGAGTCTCGGTTTTTGAAACAAAATAAATATTTTTAATAAAAAAAATTTTTTTTTCCGGGGGCGAAACCCGGGCAGCGATTGGATCGCTGCCCGGAGGGGGCAGCGATGGTCGCTGCCCCCAGGGGCGGCGCACGGCGCCGCCCAAAGGGGGCGCACGGCGCCGCCCAGGGCGGCGACCGTCGCCGCCCAGGGCGGCGCACGGCGCTGCCCAGGGCAGCGCTGTGCGCTGCCCAGGGCGGCGCACAGCGCCGCCAGGGCAGCAAGCGTTGCTGCCCTAAGGGGGCAGCCGGGCTGCCCCGGCCCGCGCCCCGGGTGCGGGCCAACCCGGGAGTGTCCCGGGTGGCCCGCGGGAAAAATTAATATTTTATTAAAAATTAATTTTAATATGTTAAAATTTTATTTTTGGTCCGGTCAAAAATTGTTTTTGATTGGTTCACGAGATTTCGGATCGAATTGTTCGAGTCCGTAAATTTTAAAATTGATTTTGGATAAATTTGAATTTTTGGAAAATTTTAATATTTTATCCGTAAATTGAATTTTGAAATCAATTATTTTGGTACAATTGATGATAAGATATGATCTTATGATATATTAAGTAAAATATGATTTTATTTGTAAAATTGGATTTTATAGATAAAATATGATTTTATTTGATATGGAGATAAAATATGATTTTATATGTGAAATGTGATTTTATATATAAAATATGATTTTATCTTGTTTAAATTTGAATTGCCACAGCATGTTATCCAATAAATTAATTTTGAATTAAATGTTATTGGATAAGGATGATCGATTGCCATGACCAATTTTGTAGGTGTATGTTAGGAATTTACATTTTGTCTTTATTGTTGTTGGTTTTATTAATGGGCCTGGTTTATGGCCCGATATGAATGTCATATGTAATAAAAGTGGGCTTGGTTTATAGCCCGTTCCCACCCCCTAAAAATGTATCCCCTACTTGTCATTGTTATTTATTGTAAATACATTAGATTTAGTGGGAGATCAAGATTTGAAGATGGTGGGCCCAGCAGACAATGAAGACTGAAGAAATGTAAATTGGAAGCATATGTAATAGGATTGCATTTGCATACTGCATATTACCTAGGATTGGACTAAGACCCGTGATTGGCAACCACGGGTCAATTAGAAATGGAATCGATCATCCTATATAATATGTGATATTATGATTGTATGCATGTTTAGACATAAATTGCGTGAATCCGGCAATGCATGCAATAAATTAAATATGATGAGACAAATATTTTTATAAATAAAATCCCTCATTTTAAATATGATTTAAAATTTATATCAAGATAAATAAAGGAAATTTAAATATTGTTTAAATGTTCCTACCTTCCATCAACGGTCAATGTATGTGATGCTACCCGCGGATACGGTCCGGCTCATATTATTGGGGGGGCCCGTCCGTCGGAAAGCTGTACATTGGATCGACAAATGTTGTAAGTTGGGTGGAACTCCCATGGGATCGGCTCATATTATTGGGGGATCCACATGGCGACCGTCCATCACAACTTAATATTGATGGGTCATCTTGACATGTCACTTTAAACGGCGTCATATTATTGGGCCCTTATTGGACATGAGGTAAATACATGGGGGTTGCTTTGGAAGCAATTGGGCTCTACCTTTTGAGAATTATGGTTGGCTGATATTATTCGGGACCATAAGTTTGTCAATTGGACTCCATGTTCTCACTAAGGAAAAAGTTTCCCGTTTTCACTAGAGGGTGGTGAAATCGTTAAAATAGTGGGAGTGAGATTCATAAAATTAAATTCGCCTATTTTATGTCTTAGTAAATTGTTAAACAATCATTGATATATGTCTGTTTTTCCTTTTCAGTATTTCATACAATGAATTCGCGAAATCCTTTATTCTCGATCCTCGAACAAAACAAGCTGACTGGCGCCAACTATACGGAATGGTTCCGGAAGTTGAAGATTGTCTTAACTTCGGAGAAAATGCTCTACGTGTTAGAGAAAGCACCTCCGAAGGAAGCACCAGCTGACATAAGTCCGGAGGAATTGGCCAAACTTGATGCATGGTGTGACCATGACATCAAGACCAAATGCTATATGCAAGCCTCGATGTCTGATGAACTCCAGAGGCGATTTGAGGACACGGTGAATGCTGCTGACATTCACACGCAACTCAAGGAACTTTTTGGGGCTCAGTCGAGGGCTGAAAGGTTCTCTACTGTTAAGGAGTTGATGACGTGCCGCATGCGTGAAGGGACTTCGGTCCGTGATCATGGGGTACGAGTGATTTGGCTCATACAGAAGTTAGCGACCCTTGATTTGGTGTTGGAGCATGAACTCAATGTGGACTTGCTGCTTCTATCTCTTCCTTCTTCATTTGATGGATTCGTGATAAATTTTAATATGAACAAGATAGAGGCCACCCTTGAAGAGATGGTCAATATGCTCGTTACATATGAATCCACACTTAAGAAGGATAAGCCAGCTTTCTTGGTGGGCTCCTCATCTTCTGCTAAGAAGGGGCCAAGTATGAAGGGCAAGAAACGTTCTGCCCCACCCAAGAAAGTGGAACCCGAGAAGAAGCAAAAGACAAAGGCTTCAAACGATGGAAAATCCAAGGATGTTTGCCATTACTGCAAGAAGCCGGGTCATTGGAAGCGCAACTGCAAGGAGTATCTTGAGCAGTTGGGAACTGCAAAGGGTATGTTCTATATCGAAATAAACATGTCACTTAATACAACTTCTTGGGTATTGGATACCGGATGTGGATCTCACATTTGCAATGATTTGCAGGTAATGACAAGAAGTCGCAGGCTTAGAATGGGTGAGACCCAGCTGAGGCTCGGGAATGGTTCCAGAGTTGAAGCTACGGCCATTGGAGATGTTTGTTTGATTTTGCAGAATGGTTTTAAATTATTGTTGAGAGATGTTTTATTTGTGCCAGATTTAATTAAAAACATTATTTCTATTTCTATGCTTGATAGAGATGGTTATTCTTGTAATTTTGTGAATGGGATTTGCAATATTTACAAGAATGAATGTTTAATTGGAAATGGACAACTTGAAAACGATCTATACAATTTAAAACTAAAAGACGTTCCAGTGAATTGTATTGACAAACCGGCAACAACAAACAAAAGGAAAATCGATAGTCAAAACCCGGCAAACCTTTGGCACGCTAGACTAGGTCATATTTCCTCAAGGAGGATGAACAAGCTAGTGGGAGAGGGCATGTTTGATATGTCTGATATTAACTCTCTACCTACTTGTGAATCCTGCCTAAAAGGAAAAATGACTAAATCTCCTTTTAAGGGGAAACCTGAGCGTAGTCAGAATCTGTTGGATTTGATCCATACAGATGTTTGTGGTCCATTTAGAGTAGGGACTCAACATGGCCACACCTACTTCATTACCTTTACTGATGATTATTCAAGGTATGGGTATTTATATTTAATGAAATATAAGTCTGAAGCATTTGAAAAGTTCAAAGAATTCAAGGCTGAAGTAGAAAACAAGCTAGGTAAAAGTATTAAAGCACTTTGATCGGATCGAGGTGGAGAATACTTGAGTACCGAGTTTTTGGACTATCTAAAAGAGAATGGGATTCTCTCTCAGTGGACTCCTCCTATGACACCACAGCTTAATGGTGTATCGGAGCGTCGTAATCGAACTTTGTTGGACATGGTTCGATCAATGATGAGCTTCACTGAGCTTCCACCTTCGTTTTGGGGCTATGCGCTTGAAACGGCGGTATTGTTGTTGAACAACGTCCACACTAAAGCAGTGGACAAAACACCATACGAGTTATGGAATGGCAAAGCTCCTAAGTATTCGTACTTGAGGATTTGGGGATGTCCTGCTTACGTGAAGCGGACAGTGGGAGATAAGTTGGATAGTCGATCCAGCTTGTGTTATTTTGTGGGGTATCCGAAGAATTCAATCGGATATTATTTCTATTATCCTGCTGAAACAAAGGTGTTTGTTTCACGGAATGCCACCTTCTTGGAGAAGGAGTTCTTATTGGATAAGAAAGGCGAGATGATGGAACTCGAAGAAGTTCGAGAAGAACCCGAAATACAAAATAACGATCCCACACCTCAGGAACCATTGCTGAACACGCCTGCACCTAGAAGATCCGAGAGGACTTCTAGACCTCCAGTTCGATATGGTCTTCTTCTTGAAGAGGGTCAAGATGAACCCGACATTGGATGTGATCCAAGAAGCTTCAAGGAAGCAATTTCTGATGCGGATTCGAATTTATGGCTTGAAGCTATGCAGTCTGAATTGGATTCGATGCATACTAACCAAGTCTGGTCTTTAGTGGATCCTCCCGATGGAATTGTTCCAATAGGGTGTAAATGGATCTACAAGAGAAAGCTTGGGCCTGATGGTAAGGTATTGACCTACAAGGCGCGATTGGTGGCGAAAGGTTATACTCAAAGGCAAGGAGTTGACTATGATGAAACCTTTTCACCAGTTGCAATGTTCAAGTCCATAAGAATCCTGATTGCCATAGCTGCATGGTATGACTATGAGATATGGCAAATGGATGTGAAGACTGCTTTTCTTAATGGAGACATTAAGGAAGAAATCTATATGAAGCAGCCTGAGGGGTTCACATCCATGGGAAGCGAGCATAAGGTATGCAAGCTTCAGAGATCAATTTATGGTCTAAAACAAGCATCAAGAAGTTGGAACCAGAAATTTGATGAAACAATAAAAGATTTTGGTTTCATCAAGAACCCGGAGGAACCGTGCGTGTACAAGAAAGTAGTTAAGGATGCTGTGACATTCTTAGTACTTTATGTTGATGACATCCTACTCATTGGGAATGATGTAGGGATGTTGCAGTCAACAAAGATATGGTTATCAGGTAGATTTTCGATGAAGGATTTGGGAGAGGCATCCTACATTCTTGGGATACAGATCTATAGAGATAGGTCTAAGAGAATGATAGGACTCACTCAATCAACCTACATCGATACCATATTGAAACGGTTTTCAATGGATGGGTCCAAAAGAGGACATCTACCCATGTGTCATGGAGTTTCTCTATCCAAGTCTATGTGTCCCAAGACTGATGAAGAGATAGAGAATATGACACATGTACCATATGCGTCAGCTATAGGTAGTATCATGTATGGGATGATATCTACCAGACCGGATGTAGCATTTGCTCTGAGTGTCACGAGCAGATATCAGTCTAATCCTGGTCAAATGCATTGGAAAGCCGTGAAGGACATTCTTAAGTACTTGCGAAGGACTAAGAATATGTTCATGGTTTATGGAGGACGAGAACTCAAATTGGAAGGCTATACCGACTCTAGCTTCCAAAGTGATGTGGATGACTCGAAGTCAACCTCTGGATTTGTGTTCATGCTCAATGGCGTTGCTGTCTCTTGGAAGAGTTCCAAGCAGGACACCACAGCGGATTCCACCACTGAGGCTGAATACATTGCAGCATCAGCTGCTGCTAAAGAGGCCGTTTGGATGAGGAATTTCGTCCAAGAGTTGGGCGTCATTCCTGAATTTGTTGGTCCAGTCCCGGTGTACTGCGACAACACGGGTGCCGTTGCTCAAGCAAAGGAACCAAGGTCTCATCAAAGATCCAAACACGTACTGAGGAAATACCACATAATCCGGGAGATTGTGGAAATAGGAGACATCAGTGTCGAACGAGTGGCCTCTGCAGACAATATCGCTGATCCACTTACTAAGCCTTTGCCAGGACCATTGTTTGACAAACATCGCGAAGCAATGGGTCTACGTAGTATGACTAGTTGGCTATAGGGCAAGTGGGAGATTGTAAGAGTGGGTGCCCAGTGAGCCAACTGTGTGGCTATGGGCTTTGTTGACTCTTTGTATAAACAATCTTTTGTTTAATATTATTTACACTTTTATGGCAATGACTTTATATTACTTCATATTGTTATATTGTGATATACTATTGTTGTTTTGATAAAGACCTTGAATATACTATAGTGTATGTAAGATGTGGTAGAACATGGAGATGTCTATCATGAAATACATCTTATAGTCACTGTATATTCTAAAACCGTTCCTAGTCGATTGAGCCGTCCGATAATAAGGATAAGGATCGCTCGAGTTTGAGACTAGCATTTGCGATGCGGAGTACCACGTTTCATTGGTAGGGAACATGGAGATGTTCGAAGCATGCAAATGGATATTCATAGGATGAATAGTCGAACTACCCTATCCGGACTTTCCAAGTGGTTATCACTTATCGAGTGGATAAAGTCCGCGGTTTTGGTTGTACACCATTAGTCCTTACGACTTGAAACATCATGGAGACTCTATATGCTAGTACTGTGCTTTGACTCGTTTACCGACTCTGAGGGGGTCATCAGGTGTCGAGATTGGGTACAGTTACGACACATATAGGAGTCAATGTATTGTTGTCAAGGATTCACCACATGCTTGCGAGTGTGGATATCCTATGCGATCTGAGGAGATATTAGTGTGACAAATCTCTGGCCAGAGTACTTGATGTGATTTAAGAAATGGTTTCTTAGTAGCACATGCGATGTCACTAATTTGATCTTCAAGATGCATTGCATAGTTATCGAATCTTGAGCGACTCTCGATATACCAATGGTTGTTGATTCGATCGGGATATTTGGATGAAGGGACCGTACTGTACGCTAACCAAAATCTACTGGTTCTTGTAGGCACTATCAGTGATACCTAGGGAATCATGGGGCGATGTTGCTAGGCGCTTTACCATGATTCGTTGGGCAAGTCGGAAAGTGTTGTTCCGAGTCACAAGGAGTTGTGAGCCCACGGCTAGCTGTATCCCTGAACCATTGAGGGTCACACAGTGTAATGGAGTTTTAATCCCCGTTGAGATAGTTAAATTTAAAGAGTTAAATTTAATGAACTAAGGAGTTGGACTTCTTAAATAAGAGTAAGGGAGTAGGATTTCCTAAAATGACATAGGGATGGACATTTTTGGAAACCACTGAATTCGGATTCAGGAAAATTTATTTTGACTTTAAAACGTGCAGAAATGGTTTCTGTGCACATTGGTGAAATCGTTTCATCAATCGGAGTCACGATGAATTTTATATTAATTTCTGAACGAGTGGGCTTTGCTTGTCGGGCCCCAGCTTATGACTAATGGGCCCTAAGGTGTTAGTGGCCTGCATTATAAATAAGTTATTTCAGTACAGAAATTACACACAACAGGTCATTTTTGAGACAGAAATTTCGAACCCTCCTCTCTCTCAAAAAGCAATCGGCCGACCCCTCCCTACCTCTGCCCGAGAAAATTCCGGTCTGTGATTTTGAATCGCAGTAAGGAATAACGAATCAAATTCGTGTATTCTCTTCGCAGAAAACTTCTGATAGATTTTCTAGTGCAATCTATCAGAGGGATTAAACCTCTGTTCGTGGACCTGATTGAAGGCGTTCATCGGTTCCAGGGAGAGACAACAAGAGCAGAATTGTTCTGTTGGTGTCCATTAATCTCGTTGCGAGATTTGAGGTAAAATTTATTTAATTGTTATTTAAATTTTACACACACGTAATTCAATCGATGAACGGTTGATACCCATACCATGGAAACGTTCCATGAAAAAAATTTTAAACTTCCGCTGCACCGGGTATCAATCGTAATTGGTCTGGGAACACGCCAGTTTTCCAACAATGCGTGCTCATTCACATCATGTGAATACACCAATATATCACCAATAAATACAACGACGAACTTGTCCAGAAATTCTCGGAATACTCGATTCATCAGATCCATGAATACAGCCGGTGCATTAGTAAACCCAAATGGCATTACTAAGAACTCATAATGCCCGTACCTGGTTATAAATGCTGTCTTGGCTATATCTTGATCTCAGACTCTCATCTGATGATATCCAGATCTCAAATCAATCTTCGAGTAAAACGAAGTACCCTGCAATGATCAAACAGATCATCTATATGAGGCAAAGGATACTTATTCTTGATTGTTACTCTATTCAACTCGCGATAGTAAATGCACAGACGCAAAGACCCATCTTTTTTCTTCACGAACAGAACAGGTGCTCCCCAAGGAGAAACACTAGGACAAATATAACCCTTGTCCAATTGATCCTGAAGCTGCTGCTTCAACTCACGCATCTCTGATGGATCCTCAACTTCGCGCACTGGAGGAAATCCTGGAATCTCATCAGGAAATACATCTGGAAATTCATTCACAATAGGAATAGCTTCTATACCAACACTTCCGGCAAATGTATCAACTGCATAGATAAGGTAGCCTTCCGCGCCAGATTCCAAAGCTCGATAAGCTTTCAAAGCTGATACCAATGGCATCTGAGGTCGCGCTCCCTCACCATAAAAGAACCAGATATCATTGTTAATCGGATGAAATTTTACCAATCTCTGGTAACAATCCACTGAAGCTCGGTATGTAGTTAACACATCAATTCCCAAAATGCAATCGAAATCCTCCATTGTTAATATCATGAGATTCACCATCAAGACATTCCCTTCGAACTTTAAAGGGCAACCCATCACTAGACGCTTAGCTGACGCAGACTGACCCGTCGGGGTAGAAACAACAACCACTGTGTCTAGTGAAATGTATGGCAACTTATATCTCTTAACAAAACATGCAGATATGAATGAATGAGATGCACCAGTTTCAATGAGTGCAAAAGCAGGTATATCAAATAACAAGAACGTACCCGCTATAACTTTTTTATTCTCATCCACCGCCTGATCATGCCTCAAGGCGAACACTTGGCTGGAAGTACGAGGTTTAAAATTAGAACCCCATGTCGACTGTCCCTGTGGCCTCTGCTGCACTAAGGCCTGATAACCAGAACCTAAGCCAGAACCATCTCCCCCGGTCTGTGGACAATCCTTCTTCAGGTGGCCAATCTCTCCGCATCGAAAGCACGCCCCTGAAAACTTCCGGCACCTGTTGCTAGGATGATTCCCACCACAATTCTTATAAGGACCTTGATTCTTTCTGCCGAAACGCATCACCTCCCCGGATCCTAAGGAAGAAGAAGTAGAACCAGACTTCTTGAATGACTGAGCACGGGGACCCAAAGAACTCGCGGGTCTAGATGAGTAAAAGGATCTGTTACGGCGGATGCTGTCCTCTGCCTGGTGACATCGGCTCACTAATCCCTCGTAAGTCATGTCATCTCCCACAGCAACTCGGTCATGAATCTCCGGATTAAGGCCTTGAAGGAACAGATTATACTTCGCCTCTGTGCTATCAGAAATCTGGGGGCAATAGGACAGCAACTCAAAGAACTTCAACTGGTATTCCTCAATCGACATTGATCCCTGCCGCTAACCCATCAACTCACTTGTCTTCGTCTGTCGGAGAGTAGGAGGAAAATACAGCTTATGAAAAGCCATGCGGAACTCATCCCAAGTAGCAACTCCTCGGGCTACAATAAAAGGCGCAGAAGTAGAATCCCACCACTTCCGAGCTCGTCCTTCGACCAGGAAATCAAGAGTCTCCATCCGCTGCTCCTCAGTGCATCGGAACTCCCGAAAACAAACTTCCATACGTCGTAGCCAGTTTCCGGAATCCTCCGGTGACTCTCCTCCAACTAAAGGTTTCGGACCCATCTGCATAAACCTATGCATGCTGAAACACCTGCGATCACCATGGAGATGGTGATGACGGCCCCGACGATGCTCCCGATCGTCCTGATCATTCCAGCGTCCACCTACGCTGCCGTGGCTACTCTCGTCACCATGACCCGCCATCTACATGATGATTAAAGGTTAAACCCAATTCCAAAAATCTAGATCCCAAGATTACTATGCATGCTCCGATAACATAAATGTAGTGGCCCGCACTGTGATCACCTACTAATCAGAAGCTTAAGCATGAATTTAACTTAATTAAATAAATCAGAAATTAAACAGCGGAAAACATAAACAATAATAAAATATTGTTTACAACCATATCGAATAAACCAGTGTATTAACCCAAATACAATTGAAACAAAAGCCTAGACAAAAACCCTGCTGGTCCTTCATCGCCTAAGCTCTCCTGGAACCACCCGCCTCATCCAGCCACAGACCAGCCCCATGGAATAGGGTGTCCAGATACAAAAAAGTATAGGACGTGAGCATGATAAGCTCAGTACGAGAGTATGAGTATGCGGTGTTATGTGTGCATGTATGCAAGTGAAGTGGGTACCAAGACTCTCAAGTCAGGAAACAAGCTCAAAGACCGGGCCCAGGGTATATAGCACGCTACGGCGTCGCATCAGGAGGTGGCTCATATACCCAGTGGATAATGGTGACTTGATACTAGTACATGTGTCCAACCATAAAGGTGACCTGACACAATACTTACGTATCCAACCATCCACAAACTCGTAGAGTGAGCGCCCTACTATAGGATACTTCTAAGGTAAAAGCTCAATATGCTCATGTATGCAACATACAGTCATGACATGCTGTATATAAAGGCATATAAAACATGCAATCACATAATCCATGCAAACACATAATACATGCATACTCAATCTGGATATCTCGAATAATACTTCCGTACCTCATAAACTAGGCAAGCTAGACCAGCACTATGTCCAAGCCTATAATCCGCACTACAATGCAAAGTACTCATGCATTATAATCTTATTCTAAAAGCCTTAACTACGCTATATCATACTCCCTATTTACTATAAGGATCCAGAGCTATAATTGCGTCCGTCATCAGCCTGCTGATGACGACTGCCCCAGAACTTGGGCACCGCTCTGCCGCAACCACGGAGCACCTGGCCAACCTCCGGACCAAGCCTAGGTAGGCTGGAAACACCCTAAAACCCTAGAAAAGACTAAGAACCGAGAGAGGAAACTTGAATTGGTGTGAAAATTATGAAATTCGGAGGGCCTATTTATAGGCGAAGTTCGGACGGTCCGAACTGGGTTCGGACGGTCCGAATTGCCACTTGTCCGAGCCGTTTAGACAACTGGGCTCTGCTGAGTTCGGACGGCCCGAACTGGGTTCGGAGGGCCCGAAGTGGTCCGTATACTCCGAACTGTTTTGGTCCTTCCGAACTCATTTTTGGACCCCCGGGACGTACCCTACAATTTTTGGACGTTTCGGATCAGATTTTCCACTTATTTTCACCAAATAAGGACTCCTTAAACATGTTTTGACACTTTCAAAATTATATGTCATTTTCTAACATGTTTAAAATCACTTAATTTTGTAAAATGGAACCGGGCTACTACAGATACTAACTCAAATCAATACCAAATCATCAAAAACAACTCAAAACAAACAAATCTCAAAACTCCTATTCTCGAAAATCACAAGAAAATTCATAACAAATCCGAACGACGCTCTATTTCCAAACCGACTGAGAATAAATGATAAGAACCCTGTCAAAAACAACATAACCAAAACTCAATCGATTCTAACGACATCCAAAATAGAATTCTAGCTGATCGAAGAAGAACTTACTATAGAACGAAGCTCTCGCAGCCATGATCGCTAATCTGCCTTTAGAAATAAATTCTAACGGATGGATCGGCCGGAAACTAAAATCTAATAGCTTGAAAGTGAAATGGGGCATCTTCAATGGAGGTTAGGCGGCTTGGAGGAGAAGGTGAAGTGAAGAAATAAGTCAAACCAAGTATAAATTTCTAATAAAGTCCAATTTTGCAATTTAGTCCTTGAAAAATTCAAAATTTGCAAAAAGGACCCTGATCAAACTCAAGTCGATCCTCTAATTCTATAATCTATGATTATCTCAAATAAAGTCAATTAATATAATTTTGGGGCGTTACAATTCTCTCCCTCTAAGAATAGATTTCGTCCTCGAAATCAAACACAGTTCTATCTCAAAGGATAAGGAATAAAATCAAAACTTCAAGAGAATTCATCTCTCAGAATAAGTCCAAAAAATTTCTGATCCCATACGAACCCTATCTCTCAAATACTCCTTCAAGACAGTCTATCAAAAGTTGACTCATTCTCATCAGAATAATCCTCCTCTGCTCAGTCACAATCGAATCATCTCTGGTTCCGACCAATGACACAGAAAATCATCTCGAAAACATAGAGATTTTCATCTCTTCTCGTATAACTCTTGAAAAGTGCCTTCAATAATGCATCGAATAGCTGTCATTGTACGGAATCTCTACAAGAATCCAGAATTCTGCCAACTAGGGCTAAGTCGAGCTCTACTACTCATGGCATATCCTCCAAAGTTTGACTCGTCTGATCTGGCTGTCCGTCGTTCTGAGTATATTGAACTGAAATAAGTTGTAATCAAACAACAAAAATCTCTTCGAAGTCTATGCCGAAAGAACGAGTGAAACAAGGATCTCTGTCTAAACTGATGGACTTCGGCAAAACAAGACATCTGGCGACCTCTGACAAAAATATCAATCCCCTGATCCTGACTAAAATTCATTCTGTACGGAATACGGTAGCAGATTACATCAATCAGTCAATCATAAATAGATAGTAGATAAAATAAAAACAAATCCGTCGGCTCAAAACATCAGTTGTTGCAATCAATTCCTCAGGTAAAAGATTCGCAGTCAAAATCTCATACAATCTAATCTTCTGCTCTGTTCTCATAATCGGTTCCGTCTGCAAAATAATTACGACAACTCTTAAGATTAGAAAAGATCATGGAAATATCCTCATAAGACAATAGATACAGATCTTCTAATCAATAAGATCGCTGCGAGCTCAAAGTCCAGATTCAGACATTGAGTCTCGAGCGTCTTCAGTTTTCTCGATGTCTAGACTAGAGCGCGATTCCTCTGAATAAGAGTACATCCAAAATCTCGATAAGAAGAAAATCTAAGTACTGAAAGATCATATGTACCGAAAATCAGTATACTGGGGCGCTGTTATGTCAGAAATTTCCATCACCAGATCATAAAATCGAGGAAGACAACTCGATCCAAACAGAATTCAAACATCGAAGAATAGCATACAAATGTTCGGCACCAAAATCTGAAATAAGATTCTCAAAAGCTCGGAATGATCAGTACAATTCTCATTCAGAATGATAAGCAAATCATCGATAAGAATTCCTAGCTTCAACTAATACTTCGGAAAGATCCAGTTAATAGAAAAATTAACAACACTGCAGGAGCATTCGTCAATTCAAACGACCTGACAAGATTTAGAGGCACGATAAACATAAAACATATTCTTCAATAAGGCAAGAGACTCACCAGTATCGATCATTCAATAAGAGTAGGAAACCAAATTCGAACGTTTACCTGATATGACATTATCGGGTGCAGTCTGAGCCTGATCCTCGATCAGAGCATAAACTCGTGCCTGCTATCTGGGAGGTTGGTTTGCATGTTGGCTACCTTCCTGTCTATTCTGCTGCTGAGGTTGGAAAGAGAGGACCGTAGGTGCTTGCCGCTGAGGCTGAGCTGTCTGTCTCGAAGAACTTCCACTCTGTGCTTGCTCAGAGCCCCGCTGAGGACACAATCAGGCAAAGTTCCCCGCCTGGTTATAGATATAGAAGCTTCCAAAAATACCTCTACACTGATCACTGGAGTGACGACCTCCGCAATTGGCACAAGACATGCCTGACTGACCCGAACTCTGTCCCGATCCGAACTGCCTCGAGCCACTAGAGCTCGAAAAACTGCTTCCGTGCTTCTTAAACTACTTCCCCTTAGGATGATAGTAATCCTTCTTATTACCTCCACTGCTACCACCCTTAGAACTCGATGGTTGATTCTGAAATTGAAAAGATTCTGGTAAAGAGATGGTTGGTTCTGAAACTGACTAGGCTGCTGAGGCACAACTGGAGCTCCTCTTTGTCTCCACAAACCTGCTTCAGCTCCTTTTGCATGATTCATGGCATCCGCAAAATTATCTGGCCTAGCAGTGTTTACCAGCATGAAGATGTCAGGGTTCAAACCATTAATGAACTGATCAGCTTTGGCTTCTTCGTTGTCGGCAATGTGCGTTGCAAATCTCAGTAAACTATCAAACTTGGTCACATACTCCTCAATATTCAAATTCCCTTGCCTTAAATTTTCAAACTCGGATCCCTTGTCATTTTGGTACGAAACTGGGAAAAACCGCTTATAAAACTCAGATTTGAACAGATTCCAGTTAATAGTTGTACCTCGGTTCTCCATGGATCTATTCGTCGTGATCCACCATTCTTAGCAACACTCCTCAGCTGATGAATAACCAACCTGGTTCTGCGGTCATCAGAATAGTCAAGGGAATCGAACAACTGGTCAATGTCGTCCAACCTGCTCTCACAGCCAACGGGATTCTCTGTACCCAGCAACAAAGGCGGATTAAACGACTGAAACCTCTTCAGCAAGGTTTTCATAGGCGTCGTTGTGGCATCCATCTGAACAGTTTTGGTACTAGCTTGTTCATTCGTAAGAGTAACTCGCGGTGGGTTTTTGTTAATAACTCGACAAGGACCCATCTGATAAACAAAGGTTAGGACACAAGAAATCTCATCGCTGCAATCGGTGCCCTTTCAACCTCTCAGAATTCGGATACCAGTAGATAACAAAAATAATTATATCTGAAGTAGTCCATGCTTTATAAATTAAATCACATAATCATGTAATTCAGATAATTCTCAAATAATAAAGCATGCTCGCATGAAATTTAAATAATCGATAAATAACTCAATCACATGCGAGGTGCCAATACACACGGACTCGATCTACCCCGCTCACTCTAGTTCAACCAAGAACTTATCGCTCTGATACCACTTAATGTGAGACCTCGGTTCTAAACATCTAATATAATCTCGGATAATACAACAATTAAGCATACAAGATCAAAGATAAGAAGCAATAAAAAAAATTTTAAGAACAGAGCTCGCTCGATCGATAAAATCTTACCGATCGAGCGGCCAAACAATAACCCAAGGACTGCCCGAAAAATTCAAAGGCCCTCGCTCGATCGGTAATATCTTACCGATCGAGCGGACACAAAATGCCCAACTCTCTGCCTCAGCTCAGGGGTGCTCGCTCGATCGGTAATAATCAACTGATCGAGCGGAACAGTTATGGAGAAAAGAAAAACAGAATTACTCTCCTCAACATGCAACACAACACCTCAAATCTCAATATACAACATGCATAACTCACTCCAATCAACATGCATAATCCAGTACAAGGCTGTTCTAGAGTTATACAATCTCAAACTAGTAGAACATGCTACAGTCTAGTTTATTCAATACAATACATAACGAGTTCGAATACAATCTAAGTTTGATTACATATTCGACTTCAAAAATACCAAGGCCTCACTCTATCAACTCGACCACCTAGCCATGCGATCTCTGACTTGGTCCTGCTCCACCTGTTGCCAAGCACACATACAAAGACAAGACAACAGCCGGATAATCCGATGAGAATAATATTCCCAGAAAAAGAGACAAAACATGCATATCAATTAATATATCAACTCGCGATATACAAACATCAACAATGCAATTCAAAGAGACTCTAATATGAAATGTATGTCTTTAAAATCTGGGATTATCAAGTTTGGATAATCAAAAGGTAATCAGCTCTTCTCTTCCTCTATTGGGATCCCGAGTATGGACTATCACACAAATCACACCGACCCTCCATTCAGGGTGGATAGTGTATAATTCAATCCTCTAGACTCCGGAGCAACTATATAGGGTTAATTCGGTCATTGCAGTAAATCGTCTGCCAATGCCCCCTATTATAATTCTCAGATCGTCTAAATCAAAATGAATGAATTCAAATGGCTCAATATTAATGCAAGTGCAAGCATAACTCATTCAATAATCCAAGTAATCAAATAACATGCAAGTATGTGATTATTCCGGAACACTCGAATCAAGTCGGATTCGAGTTAATCATTCCATTCAAATCTAAGTCGTCCTTTACCTCTTCTCAGTACGTCGATGCTCCAAAACCTGGAAACAACAAAGATTCCTCAATCAAGATTCATTCTAATATCCTTTATCGATAATAAGAAGGTCGATACTATACCGTCTCCAATCTCTTGAACTATTCAAATTCTGAAATCTCGCAACTCCCGGCCTTCAAATGAATCTATAAAAGAAATAAAAAGGCTCGAGGTAAATAACGACATTCAAACTCGACTCATAACGACTCAAACCAATTCATCCAAACTATAGTCCAAAACTCAAATCGGCGGCATAACGGCTATATTCTGATCAAACCGAAAACACAGACAACAGTACAATAACGATACTAACTCAAATCAGTACCAAATCATCCAAAACAACTCAAAACAAACAAATCTCAAAACTCAAATTCTCAAAAATCACAAGAAAATTCATAACAAATCCGAACGACGCTCTATTTCCAAACCGACTGAAAATAAACGATAAGAACTCTGTCAAGAACAACATAACCAAAACTCAATAGATTCTAACGACATCAGAAAATAGAAGTCTAGCTGATCGAATAAGAACTTACTATAGAACGAAGCTCTCGCAGCCGTGATCGCTAATCTGCCTTCAGAAATAAATTCTAACGGACGGATCGGCCGGAAACTGAAATCTAAAAGCTTGAAAGTGAAATGGGGAGTCTTCACTGGAGGTTAGGCGGCTTGGAGGAGAAGGTGAAGTGAAGAAATAAGTCAAACCAAGTATAAATATCTAATAAAGTCTAATTTTGCAATTTAGTCCCTGAAAAATCCAAAATTTGCAAAAAATGACTTTGATCAAACTCAAGTCGATCCTCTAATTCTATAATCTCTGATTATCTCAAATAAAGTCAATTAAGATAATTTCGGGGCGTTACACTACGCTATCCAGGTAAACCGCACTAGGCAAGCCATGTGTGACAGGTTAGTTCAAGAAGATGTGGGTAGGAGAAATCGAACTCCTGAACTCTAGCCAAGAGTTCACCTACTCCACCAACTTGAACACCCCTTTGGGAGTGACATTCAATGGTTTTTATAGTAGAGTTGAGGAATGCAATTATGTTTTTTTTGTCATTTTTGCTTAATAACCCATATAAAGTATGTTGTATGTTTGAGAGTTGTATTTGTAAATTTACATTAATGATCATACGTATCAAAGCAGTTTTTAATGGGAAATCATCCTTTATATAATAGGATATATTTGTTTCAATTATTAATGATTGTGTATAAATTAAGTTAGTAGTTTTAAGAAATATAGATTAATTAGTATGGTAAAAAAACTTAATGATTAATTAATTAGTTTAAAATAATGTATTAAATTACTAAAATATGTACTATTTCTACCTACTACTTTAATTCATCTTAATTGTTAAAATTACTTGAATCGATTATATTTATATCTAATATATGTGTATTTTAACATATTAATTAGATTTAATAATTTGTGAAATAATTTTATTGTTGTAAATAAAACGGTAAAGAATATTCATTTTTTAAAGCTCAGCAGAAAAGATGAGTTTTGAATTTTGTACAAAATTTACTTTATGATGTTAGTGTCGTATTAAAATAGAGTTTTATTTATTTGATGCATGGATATATACCAAGTGATTATTGTATATGCTAAATCAAAAGATTATATAAATGCTATTATATATATATATATATATATATATATATATATATATATATATAAAAGATTATGTTATATAATTCTTGATCCACCAATCATTGTTAATCAGCAAAAGAACGTTGTATCCATGAAATATTAATCTAGTCGAAAAACTAGCCGTTGGTCCCAACTTCAACGGCTATTTCTAATCCAAATAAATACAGGTCTCCTCTTGCAAACTTTTTTCAGCAATTTCTACTCTCTGCAAATCAACTTTACCTCCAAATCCGAATCCGATTGCAAAATTTTGAGCTCGAGTGATAAAGAAAGAAACTCAAGATGAACGATTTGATGACAAAATCCTTCACAAGCTACGTCGATCTCAAGAAAGAAGCCATGAAAGATCTCGAATCCGGCCCGGATCTCGAATTAGGCATGACCCATATGGACCAGAACCTCACAGAGTTCCTACAAGAAGCGGATCAGGTGCAGAAAGAGATGAACTCGATCAAAGAAATCTTGGTCCGGCTACAAGAATCCCACGAAGAGGGAAAGTCCCTCCACAAGCCCGAAGCCCTGAAATCGCTACGCTCCCGCGTGAATGCCGACATTGTATCGGTGCTGAAACGGGCCCGGGGAATTAGAACCAGGCTGGAGGAAATGGACAGGTCAAACGCCGTGAGCAGACGGCTTTCGGGGTGCAAAGCGGGCTCTCCGGTGGACCGGACCCGCTCCGCCGTGACGAACGGGCTGAGGAAGAAGTTGAAGGACCTGATGATGGAGTTTCAGGGGCTGAGGCAGAGGATGATGAGTGAGTACAAAGAAACTGTGGGGAGAAGGTATTTTACAGTCACTGGGGAATATCCTGATGAAGAAATCATTGACAAGATTATTTCAAGTGGAAATGGAAATGGTGGTGAGGAATTCTTATCTAGAGCAATTCAGGTATATATATATATATATTTATTTTTTTTTTGAGGGGGGGAGAGTGGAGATTTCAAGATTCAATGTAAAATATTTCACCTAATTATCTTGAATTTGTTTTATTAGGAGCATGGGAGGGGGAAAGTGGTGGAGACAGTGATGGAGATACAAGACAGGCACGACGCGGCGAAGGAAATCGAGAGGAGCCTGCTGGAGCTGCACCAGATCTTCCTCGACATGGCGGTGATGGTGGAGGCGCAGGGCGAGCAGATGGATGACATCGAGCACCACGTGATGAACGCGGCACAATATGTAGGGGATGGGACAAAGAGCCTAAAGACAGCAAAGGAGTATCAGAGGAGTAGTAGGAGGTGTTTGTGTCTTGGGATCATACTTCTACTTGTGCTCATTGTTGTTGGTGTCATCCCCATTGCTATTAGTTTTAGTAAATCTTGAGCGACGTCTCGGGTTCGAGGCCTCGTGCGTAGTAGGCGTGGCTCGGATCGAGAAGGGATTCAATTCGAGATCCATTCTTTTGTTATGTGATCAAGGATTCTGTGTTGAAAGGGTGCAATTTTGCAAATGGATTGCTTGCTTATTGTGAAACGGTTATAACTAACTAGTTGAATATTATAATTTTTCAACACAAATATATAGATGTTGAAAATTGACTATTTTAAAAACATATCAGATAATTATTTAATGAGATCACATGATGCATGAGTGTTTTTTTTATTATTCATAACCGGTTTTCTACATCAGAAGATGAATAATGATTTGCTGAAATTTATTAAATATTTTAGTGGAAAATTTTTCTCTAAAATATTAAATTAGTAGTTGATAATATAGAATGGCTACTTTTTCATCCGAATCCAACATATTTCTACCACGATTGGAAACTCGTCATACTCAAATTATTTAATGGAAAAACTAATACAATCCATACACAATAAAAAATAATATAAACTGTTGTCGAAGTTATTTCTAGAATTTTAAATCACATTCACATATTTACTTCTCCGCTACAATAAGTGGAGATTATTTTATATTAGATTGTTGTTTGTATTGTTCCAAAACAAGTTTTCTATTTTGGTGAGAATACACTATATCTCCACTACAATGAGTGGAGCCAAGAAAAAAACATCTTCGGATCATTTCCAGTTGTTTCTATCATATGAATAAGAATATCCTTTTTGGTAATGTGGTAGGTTCAACTAAAATACATGATTTTGAATATTTTACTCTCTAGTTTTATTCCATTTTCCGGTATTCTTTGGTCAGATTTTGTGTGAATAAAGTGGTTAAATTGCCCCTATGGGGTGTCCAAAATAATATTGGCATATTAATAATTTTTAGATAGTTTTATGACTTTTCGATTTTTCACATGAGCTCTTGTGCAATTAGATCAATGTAACCTAAGAAAACCTTATTTTCTCCTCATTGTTCGATTTTGATATAATTCTTCTGTAGATGTGTCAAAATGGGTTAGGTCCGTCGGATTGCTTTGTCCCGCCATACAAAATAGTTGGTTTGGTTTGATATTTTCCCAATCTGTGGAAGTATGCTTCTGTCAGATCGAATGGAAATAGAGAATGGATCAGATCAAAGAGTACAGATCAGATGAGTTCATGGTCAGATCGAATACTGGGATCAGATCGAAGTCTGTGGGCAGATGAGTTCTTCAGATGAGTTATGTTGGCAGATCAATTGTTCGAAGAGTTTGAAGCTTGGTGCGAGGAAGCAGATCAAATCATATCAAACTATGAGTACAGATCGATTGCATTAAGAAGCAGATGACTTATTGGGCCGTAATAAGTGTTTGACCTAAAGGCCAAGAAGAAATTCGCACTAGTAGAAAATTCGCAAAAGACTTCGGTTATTAACCGAAGTCGTAGATATATAATTACTGAAGTAGTGTCACGTGAAGTAATAGGTACTTTTTTACTTCGCATTATAACCGAAGTCGTAACACTGAAATTACCGAAGACTTTGGTAGGTTCATGGAGCCAAAACCGGTTCAGGATTGGGCTGATGCCGAAGTAAAAACATATATTTTACTTCGGTAATTTAATTAATTAACAAAGTAAAATAAAGTCGTTTACTTCGTTAATTTCATAAACTACCGAAGTAAAAAATATGTTAGTACTTCGTCGATTAATGAAATTGCCGAAGTAAAAGAAATATTTATACTTCGGCAATGACACTAATTGACGAAGTAGAAGAAGTCTTTTACTTCGGCAAGTTTACTAATTGAAGAAGTAAAAGATATATTTTTGCTTCTTGATTAGTGAAATTTTCGAAGTAATATGATATATATGACTGCAACATTTACATGGACTGATGAAGTAAATTCTTTGAACGACTTCATAGCTACGGATTTATGGTGAAGTAAATTATTTATTTAACTTCACCATTTAATTTTAGTGAAGTAAAAACATATGTTTCGCTACATTAAAATTAAGATACAATAATGCCACAATATAAATATATTTTTGAAACTTAAAATAGACTAATAAGATTAATAAATTATTCATCTCAAAACGACAAACATACATACATCGAAAAATATATACACCAAAATAGCCCAAAAATATGCATGTATCACAAGTATTTCCACAAAACTAGAAGTGTATTCAAACAGAGAAACAAAGTATTATCCCAATGTACATGACACGTTTAGGCACCTACATAGGATTAGACGAATTCACCCCATTCACTTCTAACTTCATCAAATTAATCTTGGATGTAATGTTCTTGATGGATCCTGCAAACTAAAATGTAAAAAAAGATAGCTAGACGTCAATAAGAATATCATCATTTTCAGGAAACAAGTAAACATATATTGGTTTCTTGGTGAAGTCACTTGAAAGTAAAAACATCTATGAGATTACAGACTTGATGCATAATGATACATGCTTATAGTGTGGCTTGCATTATTTTAATTTAGAAAATAGGACACCAATAACTTAAATTAAAAAGGTTGCAACTTTCATGCATGATAGTCCAGACTAATCCTCTAACTGTGGGCTCAATCACGCAAGTCCATTCAACTGAGAGTTGCATTTCGGTTAGTAAACATAAAGCCAACAATTTTGACTATAAATACTGGTCATGAGACCAAACAAATGTAGTTCATGCATCATCATATTGTCGGAATACCACAATAAAAGAAAAACGACGACCAATCGAGATATTTTGCTGGTTAACGTGAACAGAGGCATGTTTTAACATGCTCAATACATTAATTATGATCATGTATGCATTTATCATTGGCCTAGCTGTTAAGGATAAGCTTGTAATTATCTTCATGATCAACTACTGCAGCCACTGAAATAACCGAAAATCTTATTTTACAAAAATTACAATCTAGCATTATTTAAATTTATCTCCTCCTGCACTCCGTGAGATATTTTGTCAACCATGCGACTCATTTCTATCAGACCATACTTCAATGTAATAACATTGCGTAACGCAGACAAAAAGGATAGTTTTGTAGCATCTTAGAAACTATTCCATGAGATCAGGTGAACAATCACCATTTGTAAGAATTTATTGAAGTAAACTTGACAAACATTGAGACAGTGCAACACTACCTTGGAACCATGATTAGTAGGAATTAGCACAAGTATCACTATAATCCATTAAATCAACCCCTTTGAACTCCAAATAGCCCATGCAAATTCCTATTTAAATGAAGCATGAGATGCTTTGAAACTAATAAACATACAACAATCAGTAGAACTATTGTTATGCTTGAAGAAAGCCAACAGATGTCACCAAATAGCAATTTCTATATAGGACAGAATGTAAGTCACATGTCCCTAATTAATTTTTGTTGTCCTATCCCTACCAAAAATAAACTATCCTGCTCACGAGAAATTTGTGGTATTTGTAGCTCAAGAAAGATTTTTTTCCAGATAAAGCTTGACATCTTCCTAGAACATAAAGAGCAAGAGGCATTTGAAACTCAACCACGTTGATTAAGTAATAAATTTGTTCGCTAAAGCAGATAAGGTTAACTTCTAAGTAAGTCAAACATCTTAAAAAGTAGAGATTGATTACATTATTGTTCAAAACCGAGAAAATCTTCAACATGAGGCTCAGCTGCTGGAGATCAATCCTTTTCGCTACTACCGAGTCTAGCATATCTATAGTAGTTCTCCACAAGCTATAAACCAAACCCTGAATCATAAAATCGTGTAAATATATAAAGATGCAATTGATTTAAAGCAGAACAAGAGAAAACAACATATCTGCCATTGCAATTTGAGTTAGCTCATAACTTTCAGTTTCATTGTTGATACTTGAGAGAGAATAATTAGTTGAGCTCAAATATGCTCATGAGGAGATACTAAACTTTGCGTATAAATGTCACAACATAGAATTCAGTAAATAAACTCACATTTAATAATATAGTTCTTTGCCACTCTGTGTGTTCGTCCTTCCCACAACCTACTTTTCATGAAAGGAATTCAGTGAAAATGATAACTTTTCTTTCTCTGTCAACCGCATTGCAAGATTAATTAAGTGAATACATCTTACTTTTTCATGATTAGGCTAAAGAAAAATTACCTCCAGAGAGCAATAGCTAAATTAAATCAAAATAAATGTTCAGGAAGCATTAAAAACAAACCGAGTACATTATCCGAGTCCAACATGGTACTTGTCAATAGTAAAATAAGGAAAAAATGTTCAGATAAACAATAGATACCAAGAAACCCAAACAAGGAGCCCACATGAAATTTGAGCTCAGTGTCCTTCCCCATGAACTTACTGTGTTATTATCACACATAACAACAACAAAAAAATATTATTTAATAACTATTAGCCATTAATAAACATGAGTTAAGTAGCATTATGTGGAGTCCCTTATTTTAATTAAGGGCATTCTCAAATTGTCTGATCCATTACTCGCGTTTTTGTACTGCACAATTTTCAAATAACAAAATTACTTCATTCAAACACCTCAATCACAAACAAAATTGTTTAAGTAAAGAGGGATGAAACTGATCATAAAAACATATAAGATCTACCTGCAGATAGTATGCGTGCTCCCAGACATCGATCCCAAGCAGAGTAACCATATTCGACCCTTTAGAAACCAGAGGATCCTGCCACAAATACTCTGTTGCCTTCACTACCATTTTGTTTAAAATCTGGAAAATCGTTGATTTATATAACAATTTTTGGCTATTGAATGGCATAGGCCAGCCATATAAAGAACTCATATTCTCAAGAAAAATCAACATATATGTTTAAAAGACGGAGAACATATACATGCCAACAAATTTTCACTACATATATATAAATATATATATAAAACTTTTCCAACAATCAAGCATGATTTTGTTCCTGCACGTTTTTACTATATCCACCATCAAGATCCATCCATTTTACGATATTCTTTTTGGCGCAGCAAAAAACAAAAACAAAAAAAATCTCAAGATCACATTCAAACCTTACTTTGTATATATGCATCTAGAAATTCCAAAATTTAAGCAATTGATAATACTATATTCAAATTAATTTCAACCATGAATCACATAACCTAATTGTAAATCAATTACACAACATGGCAGAAATTTAAAATTCAGAAAATTGTAAGCATTTTTCTTAGGGTTGTCTTTCCATGGAAATATTTAATATCGAAAACGAGATTTGGAATTTAACGATTTAAAATGACTCCAATACTTGATGGAAACCAATCCAAAGAAATCCTACACAAAAAATATAGATAGTAGAGATTTAAAATTTCACAAGTATTTCTACTTAATTTCTTTAATATATATACATATATACCTGGGGAAAACGACTCCACAAACACAGCTATAATCTGTGATGGCACGAGTCTTGGAATGAATTTTTCAGTCATATTCGAAAGCATAACTCTTTAAGCACTTTGAGCACTTCCATTTCTTTTCGCCATGCTTTTTGTAGAAGTGCGTTCTGATTGTCTTCACTACCATTTTGTTTCCAGATTGCCAACAAAAACCCATACAATATTTTGCAAGAGGACCAGAAACCTTCCTGACCACAGTCACCTCTCCGAAGCTGTGTTGGATCGGAGATTTATGGCCTCAAAGTGGAGATCAAGAATGGAGATCGAGAGAGAAAACCCTAAAGGAAGATAAGGAGAGAACGGGTTTGTCGATGGAGCAAGAGTAAAAAAGTCGTTTATAGCTTTTACTTCACAAATTATGCATTATAAATTTAATTTTGTCATTTTTTACTGCATCAAATACATGATGCGAAGTAAAATACAACTTAAAATTTTAAATGAAGCCCGTGTTTTTTATTTGGCGAAGTCTAAAATTCATATTACTTCAGTAATCTTATTAACGTAGTAAATATATGTATATTACTTCGGCAATATTGATTGCTGAAGTAAAAACTGGCGAAGTATATTCTAACTTTTCTACTAGTGTCGGTGTATTTTCCTATATAAGCATATGAAAGTCAGTCGTATCAGAATAACGAACATAAAAGAATTCTTCAATCTTCATAAAATAGTTTGAGTGAGAAGAAAAGAGAGAATTCAGAGAGAGAGAACTGGGGCGTAGATTGTGACGGAAAAATTCAAGGATTTAAAGCTTGAATTGAGTTTTTATCTAGCCTTAGAGTTTTTTGGTCTAGATTTTAATAAGCTCTGGTTTGAGCTTGGATTTTTTTCTCTTGTTCGTGATCAATAAAGTGGTTGTTGATAAGTGAATTTTATGCACTTAATTTATATATGATTTGACTTGGATTTTGTGATGTATCGAGTGAATATTATGCGTATTTTTTGTTGTTTTTGTGAGTTTCAAGGATTTGAAGAAAAGTAGCAAGAAGAAGCGGAAAGCCGAATTACGGGACAGAAAACTTCAGAAAATTACTGGGAATGTTACAGACACCTAAATCTGATCTTCACCATGCACATTGAAGTTTAGGATGTTTTAAAGTCGCTGTCAAAATTTCAGCTTGATCCGATGGCTAGAACTTAAGTTATGATTTTTACAAAAATCATGCGCAGATGGTGAAATGGAAGAACAAGTAGTGCCCCAGCTCTAGTTTTCCAGCGCTCCAGCGCTAGTAAATTCATGTCCAGAGTGCCTCAATGCCGTCTTTTGAGCGCGCCAGCGCTAGACGTCCATCATTGAAAAATAAAATACGAAACTTGAACGCCCCAGCGCCGAATTATTAGCGCTCCAACGCTGCGCAGTCTCCAAAAATATGGAAAGTCTTTAATCGAGTTTTAAAAGGGATTTTATGACTTATTCTGGAGGATACGAGGGTTTAGAGAGTTTTCAGAGCATAGAGACGGCTATTGAGAGTTTTGAAGTGCACAAGAGCTCGAGAATTTGATACAAAGACAGAAGACGGCGGCATCCGGCGACGGAAAAGCTTAATTTTACTTCGATCTAGTTTTCCTTTAAACTCTATTTTTCTAGTTTGATGGATTATTTGAAGAAAAAGTTTTGTTTGATCTTTGAATTTGTTATGAACTAATTTGTTAGTCTAGAGGTAGATGGATCTTGACTGGAAACCATGATTGAGATATTTTGATTTATATATTTGAATTTTTCGCACAGTTTATTTGTGTTTTCCTGATTTTAATGCTTTCAATTTACTGTCCATAGATTGAATGATATTTTATTTAGAATCTATCACTCGAGAGAGGAGATTTTGAATACGACATAGGAAAATACATCTTTGGTGTTTATATTGTTCGAGAGGCATATAACTCCATAGAATTCATTCGAAGAATTCTTGTGTTATTTACCGGATTTAATAATTGAACTTTGATATAGATATTGAGTTTGTTATTGAATATGAATTTCTGCTTGACACTCGAGAGAGGTAGTAGAAAATGTTGGAAAACGTGTTCATATCAATTAAGAATTGATACCCGGTGCAGCGGAAATTTAAAAATTTTATTTTATTATATGGAACGATTCCATATATAGGTATCAAAACTTTTATGATTAAATTTGTTCAAGTAAAAATAAAAACACAGTTAAATTTTTACCTCGTCAAGCAAAGGCTTGATCGTGGACTCCAAAAGAATTTAATATGCTCTTCTTGTAAATCCCGGGAACCGATGACAGTCACGATCTAACTCCGGAATTAGGTCCACGAATGAAAAACAGAAACCCTCTGATTGACTGCACTAGAAATCAATCAGAATTTTTACGTAAAGAATAAATAGATATGATCTGTTAATTCGATTTGTAATTTTTCACAAAAATCACAAGTCGAATTTTCTCCAAAAGGGACAGATGAATTTTCGAAAAACCTCTTGAATAATATAGACTGATTTTCGAAAATTGCTAGACTGAAAGCTTGTGTAATTTTCGAACACAGTACATATATTTATAGATAATTTCTAGACTAGATTAAGTTATAATTGCATTAGGACTCTAACTCCTTAGGGCCCACAATCCATAACTTAAGCCCAACAAGCCAAGCCCGTTGTTCTAGAAATTAATATAAAATTCATCGTGACTCCGATTGATAAACTAATTTTAGCAATGTGCACAGAAACCATTTCTGCATCTTTTAAAGTCAAGATAATTTTTTTGAATCCGAATTCAGTGATTTCCAAAAATGCCCATCCCTATGTCATTTTAGAAAATCCCACTCCCTTTTAATTAAGAAGTCCAACTTCTCTTTCATTAAATTTAACTCTTTAAATTTAACTATCTCTACGGGGTTTTAGTAATCCATTACTTGTGTAACCCTCAATGGTTCAGGAATACAGCTAGCCGTGGGCTCACAACTCCTTGTGACTTGGAACAACAATTTTCGACTTACCCATCGAATCATGGTAAGAGCGCCTAGCAACATCGCCCCATGATTCCCTAGGTATTACTGATAGTGCCTGCAAGAACCAGTAGATTTTGGTTAGCATACAGTACGGTCCCTTCAACCAAATATCCCGATCGAATCAACAACCATTAGTGCATCGAGAGTCGTTCGAGATTCGATAACTATGCATAACATCTTGGAGATCTATTAGTGACATCGCATGTGTTACTAGGAACACCAAGTAACCTAAAACACATCATGTACTCTGGCCAGAGATTTGTCACAATAATATCTCCTCAGATCGCATAGGATATCCACACTCGCAAGTATGTGGTGAATCCTTGACAACAAAGCATCGACTCCTATATGTGTCGTAACTGTATCCAATCCCGACACCTGATGACCCCAATAGAGCCGGTAAACGAGTCAAAGTACAGTACTAGCATATAGAGTCTCAATGATGTTTCAAGTAATAAGGACTAATGGTGTACAACCAAAACCGCGGACTTTATCCACTCGATAAGTGATAACCACTTGGAAAGTCCGAATAGGGTAGTTCGATCATTCATCATATGAATATCAATTTGCATGCTTTGAACATCTCTATGTTCCATACCAATGAAACGTGGTACTCGGCATCGCAAATGCTAGTCTCAATCTCGAGCGATCCTTATCCTTATTTGCGAACGGCTCAATTGACTAGGAACTGTTTAGAATATACAGTGACTATAAGATGTGTTTCATGATAGCCATCCCCATGTGCTACCACATCTTACATACACTATAGTATATTCAAGGTCTTTATCAAAACAACAATAGTATATCATAATATAACAATATGAAGAAAGACAAAGTCAATGCCATTATAAAAGTGTAAATTATATTAAACAAAAGATTGTTTTACATAGAGTCATAAAAGCCCTTAGCCACAAGTTGGCTAACCGGACACCCACTCTTTCAATCTCCCACTTGCCCTAAAGCCAACTAGTCATACTACGTAATCCCATTGCTTCGCGATGTTTGTCAAACAATGGTCCTGGCAAGGGATTAGTAAGTGGATCAGCGATATTGTCTGTAGAGGCCACTCTTTCGACAGTGATGTCTCATCTTTCCACGATCTCCCGGATGATGTGGTATTTCCTCAGTACGTGTTTGGACTTCTGATGAGACCTTGGTTCCTTTGCCTGAGCAACGGCACCCGTGTTGTCACAGTACACCGAGACTGGACCAACAGCTTCAGGAATTACACCCAACTCTTGGATGAATTTCCTTATCCAAACCGCCTCTTTAGCAGCAGGTGATGCTGCAATGTATTCTGCCTCAGTGGTGGAATCCGCTGTGGTGTCCTGCTTGGAACTCTTCCAAGAGACAGCACCGCCATTGAGCATGAATACAAATCCAGAGGTTGATTTCGAGTCATCCACGTCACATTGGAAGCTAGAGTCGGTATATCATTCCAACTTCAATTCTCTCCCTCCATAAACCATGAATAAATTCTTAGTCCTTCGCAAGTACTTAAGAATATCCTTCACGGCTTTCCAATGCATTTGACCGGGATTGACTTGGTATCTGCTCGTGACGCTCAGAGCATAGGCCACATCCGTTCTGATAGATATCATCCCATACATGATACTACCTATGGCTGACGCATATGGCACATGTGTCATTTTCTCTATCTCTTCGTCAGTCTTGGGACACATAGACTTGGATAGAGAAACTCCATAACACATAGGTAGATGTCCTCTCTTGGACCCATCCATTGAAAACCTTTTCAATATGGTGTCGATGTAGGTTGATTGAGTGAGTCCTATCATTCTTTTAGATCTATCTCTATAGATCTGAATTCCTAGAATATAGGATGCCTCACCTAAATCCTTCATCGAGAATCTACCTGATAACCATATCTTTGTTGACTGCAACATCCCTACATCATTCCCCATGAGTAGGATGTCATCAACATAAAGTACTAAGAATGTTACCGCATTCTTAACTACTTTCTTGTACACGCATGGTTCCTCCGGGTTCTTGATGAAACCAAAATCCTTTATTGTTTCATCAAATTTCTGGTTCCAACTTCTTGATGCTTGTTTGAGACCATAGATTGATCTCTGAAGCTTGCATACCTTATGCTCGCTTCCCATGGATGTGTATCCCTCAGGCTGCATCATATAGATCTCTTCCTTAATGTTTCCATTAAGAAATGCAGTCTTTATATCCATTTGCCATATCTCATAGTCATACCATGCTGCTATGGCAATAAGGATTCTTATGGACTTGAACATTGCGACTGGTGAAAAGGTTTCATCATAGTCAACTCCTTGTCTTTGAGTATAACCTTTTGCCACCAATCGTGCCTTGTAGGTCAATACCTTTACATCAGGCCCAAGCTTTCTCTTGTAGATCCATTTGCACCCAATTGGAACAATTCCATCGGGAGGATCTACTAAAGAGCAAACTTGGTTAGAATGCATCGAGTCTATTTCCGATTGCATAGCTTCAAGACATAAATTCGAATCCGCATCAGAAATTGCTTCCTTGAAGTTTCTTGGATCACATCCAATGTCTGGTTCACTTTGATCCCCTTCAAGAAGAAGACCATATCTAATAGGAGGCCTAGAAGTCCTCTCGGATCTCCTAGTAATAGGCGTGTCTTGTGATGATTCTTGAGGTGTAGGATCGCTATTTTGGATCTCGGGTTCTTCTCGAATTTCTTCGAGTTCCATCATCTTGCCTTTCTTATCCAATAAGAACTCCTTCTCCAAGAAGGTGGCATTCCTTGAAACAAACACTTTTGTTTCAACAGGATGATAGAAATAATATCCGATTGAATTCTTCGGATACCCTACAAAATAACATAAGGTGGATCGACTATCCAACTTATCTCCCACTGTCTGCTTCACATAAGTAGGACATCCCCAAATCCTCAAGTACGAATACTTAGGAGCTTTTTCATTCCATAACTCGTATGGTGTTTTATCTACTGCTTTAGTGTGGACGTTGTTTAACAACAATACCGCCGTTTCAAGCGCGTAGCCCCAAAACGAAGGTGGGAGCTCAGTGAAGCTCATCATGGATCGAATCATGTCCAACAAAGTTCGATTGCGACGCTCCGAAACACCATTCAGCTGAGGTGTCATAGGAGGAGTCCACTGATAGAGAATCTCATTCTCTTTCAGATAGTCCAAAAACTCGGTACTTAAGTATTCTCCACCTCGATCCGATCGAAGTGCCTTAATACTTTTACCTAGTTTGTTTTCTACTTCAGCCTTGAATTCTTTAAACCTTTCAAATGCTTCAGACTTATATTTCATTAAATATAAATACCCATACCTAGAATGATCATCAGTAAAGGTAATGAAGTAGGTGTTTCCACATTTAGTACCAATCCTAAATGGACCGCAAACATCTGTATGGATCAAATCCAACAGATTTTGACTACGCTCAGGTTTCCCTTTGAAAGGATATTTAGTTATTTTTCCCTTTAGGTAGGACTCACAAGTAGGTAGAGAGTTAATATCAGACATATCAAACATGCCCTCTCCCACTAGCTTGTTCATCCTTCTTGAGGAAATATGACCTAGCCTAGCATGCCAAAGGTTTGCCGGGTTTTGACTATCATTTTTCCTTTTAATTGTTGTTACCGGTTTATCAACATAATTAATTAGAACGTCTTTTAATTTTAAGCTATATAGATCGTTTTCAAGTTGTCCATTTCCAATCAAACATTCATTCTTGTAAATATTGCAAATCTCATTCACAAAATTGCAAAAAAAACCATCTCTATCAACCATAGAAATAGATATAATGTTTTTGACCAAATCCGGAACATATAAAATATCTCTCAAAAATAACTTAAAATTGTTCTGCAAAACTAAATAAATGTCTCTTATAGCTTAAGCTTCGGCTCTAGAACCATTCCCGAGCCTTAGCTGGGTCTCACCCATCCTTAGCTTACGACTTCTTGTCATCACCTGCAAATCATTGCAAATGTGAGATCTACATCCGGTATCCAATACCCAAGAAGAATTATTAAGCGAAACATTTATTTCAATGTAAAACATACCCTTTGCAGTTCGCAACTGTTCGAGGTATTCCTTGCAGTTACGTTTCCAATGACCGGGTTTCTTGCAGTAATGACAAACGTTTTCATCTTTTATCCCAATTGAAGCCTTGGCCTTTCCCTTCTTATTTGGTACAATCTTCTTGGGCGGGGCAGAACGTTTCTTACCCTTTCCACTTGGTCCTTTCTTAGAGTTAGAAGAGGAGCCAACCAAGAGTACCGGTTTATCCTTCTTTAGTGTGGCTTCATATGTGACAAGCATATTGACCATCTCTTCAAGGGTGGCCTCTATCTTGTTCATATTGAAGTTCATCACAAAACCGTCAAACGATGAAGGAAGTGATAGAAGCAACAAGTCCGCGCTAAGTTCATGCTCCAAAGTCAAGTCGAGTGTTACCAACTTTTCAATGAGCCCAATCATGCGCACCCCATGCTCACGGACCGAAGTCCCATCTCGCATGCGGCTCGTCATGAGCTCTCTGACGGTGGCATACCTCTCCGACCTTGACTGAGCTCCAAAGAGTTCCTTGAGGTTCTTGTGAATGTCAGCAGCATTCACGGCATCCTCAAATCTCCTTTGAAGCTCATCAGACATCGAAGCCTGCATGCAGCATTTGGCCTTGATATCATGGTCCCACCATAAATCAAGTTTGGCCAACTCTTCCGGACTTGTATTAGCCGGGGCTTCCTTCGAAGGCGGCTTCTCTAACACGTAGAAAGCTTTTTCCGAAGTAAGAATAATTTTCAACTTACGGAACCATTCCGTATAGTTTGCACCTGTAAGGCTCGAAAATATTAAATTCTTAATGACGGGATTTAAGATTTAAATTCCGGATATGAGAAGGTATTTATTTGAAGAAGTTACGAAATTAGAAATTTCAATTTCGGGTCAGAAATATTTAATTTGAGGATTTTCGGATTTTAAGATTTTATTATTCGGAATTCTTAAATTAAAAGATTAAAAATAATTGCAATAGATATTTATGGAATTTAAGATGTGAATTCCAAGATGATAAATATCAAGAATGAATTTGGAGGATGAAATCTGAGAAAGGGACAATTTGCAAATATTGAGCAATTCAGGGACTAAAATGCGATAATGTCTGAAATGATTTAATTTTAATCCAAGAATATTTAATTTGTGAATATTTAGAGTTTAGACTTGAATTCTAATATTCTTAAATTATTTAGGATTGAAATTGATTGAAATTGAATTAAATCGCTTGTCCGGGGACTGAATTGCAATTAGGCCAAAGTTCAGGGGCCAAAATGCAAATAAGGCTATATATATCACAATTCCCACTTGTTTTTCATCAGATTAACGTGAGGAATCAGGGAAAAGATCAGAAAACCCTTCACGCAATTTTTGACTTCTTTTAAGCTCCGATATCTTTCAATCCGCCCGGTAGAATTTTCGATTGATCGTATATTTGCGATCACAGCTCCGAGTGCTACTTTTTGACGTAAGTTTTATGAAGTTCTACCATGTTTGAATTTTAAGTTGTTGTTAAACTTAAGATTTGATTGTAAAAACATGTTCTAGTATATACGACGATAGCATATCTAAGACGGATCGAGAAAAGATCGTCGTTTGGACATGTTTTGGAATATTGAAAGATTTTTCGAAAATCTGATTTTGTTAGGAGATGATGTTCACGTTTTATGCTGCTGAAATTGGTGATAATATATGCTGGACATGATTGAAATATTGATGTTTAAGCTTTTGGAACGATCAAAATCGTATCGTTACGCTGCCGGTTCAAGATTTTGAATTGTTATGCATTCTAAATGTCTAGAGCTCATCTTCAAGATTAATTGTGGATGAATGGAATATGAGATTATGTTTAGAATGAAGATATAATTATATTTGTATCGAAAGATTTATCGAACTCGAATAGTTGCGACATAGGTTTGAATTGTGATTGTATTAGCAAGATTTGAACTGAATAAGCTTTAAAGAAACATCGATTCAGATTGGAAATTGATGTTTAGCTATGTGATACATTATTTAATATTTGAATTGAAGCTTATCGAAGTTGAATTGATGAGTTCGAGTTTGTATGACTTGAAGTGTTTGAAGTTGAATCAAGAATACCTTCAAGTAGCACTAATTGAAATGAGCAGAATTTGATGACAGAGTGTCAGCTATTTGAATCAGAAATGCAGGTATGAACAGACATCAATAGATGGGCAGAATAACTCGAGCTTGTTTTGCTTATCGAGTTGCCTAAAATCACATACTTGTCTATTTGTATATATGTTATGGTTGAAGTTTACATACATGGGATAGATTATTCAAGATATCCATTTTCTTGAATTTCCCAGAACATTTATGTAAATGTTTACCTGTTTAAGCTGATTTGTAGTATTTTCTGTATTGAACATGTTTTACATGTTTTATGAGATGCTTGCAGATTTATTGCTATCTTTATGTGATTAGCTGCTTTGTTTTGCTTAGTTGGTTTATTGAGCAAGTGTTCAAGGTGTTTTATAGCTTTTAATGCATACAGCTTATGTTGCATTCATCTTGAACTCCAGCCTAAATTAGCACAAAGGGCAGCCATCGCCTAGAGTGCATATGACGTTTGGAGAGCTGTAGTGAGTGGCATGGAATGTAGATTTATTTCCAGAGTCAGCTTGACTCATGGCACGGATTATGGATTTATGTTCAGAGCCAGAAGACTCACTATAGTTGCACCAAAGTCAGAGGAGTAAAATACTTGATGCTGCCTCGAATGGGAGTGTCGGTAGTTTGAGAGCTATTTTATTCCTCGGGATCCCAAAGAACCAAGATTTATTGGTATCACTTTGCTAGCCTATTCCTTGGCACATGCATTGCATTTATGCATTAACCTAGAGACTTCTATGGTTTAGATTATGCGTTTATAAATGCTAGCATGTTATGTTAATTCAAGATGTGAATTAGTTATATGTTTAAATGATGTATATGCATGCTATTTATACTGAGATTTATTCTCACCGGAGCTATCTGGCTGTTGCTTTGTTTGTATGTGTGCATTGCATCAGGTTGGGGGCATGATCAAGCTAGAGTTGGCTTGGATAGCAGCAAGAACAGTTTTAGCAAGTGAGGACTCGGGTTTTAAGTAGATGAAATGTATTGTATGCCAACATGTTAGAAACCAGAGATCTTGTACATGTTGTTAGTTGATAAATCCTAGTTTATATTCTCTTGAATTGATGTATTTATGAGATAGGATTTATTTGCCAATGCATGTATATTAATTGACAGCCTTTTTGATGCAGCAGATTTCCAGTATTTTGGAGCCCGCTCGATCGGTTAATATCGACGGATCGAGCGAGGCCTTATTTTGCAAAATAGAGGTTGAGCTTTTTGTTGCTCGCTCGATCGGTAACATTTCACCGATCGAGCGAGGCCATTTTTGTTCAGACCCGAGAGCAGAATATTTTGGCTCGCTCGATCGGGCAAGTTTTACCGATCGAGCGAGGGGCTCATTTTAAAAAAATAAAAAAAAAATTTTAGCTCTTGGTTTGAATATTCCTTTATGCTATGATTAATTGTTTATTAATCGTTTATTGCCCTAAGATGAGATTAGCAACCCGAGGTCCCCACAACAGATGGTATCAGAGCGTAAAGTCTTGGAGCGTAAAGTCTTGGACTAAGATAGAAGTTGAGCGGGGTAGATTGAGTCGCATGCATTTATAGTATTGCATTATTATGCTTTACTTGCTTTATAGAATTGTATGCGACGATGATTGTTTGATTGAACACTTCTTGCTTTATCGATATGCGAATTACATGCTTATATGCTGATATGTATGCATGATTTCTTGAATTCATCAGAATAAATGAATTCGTTGCAAGCATGTTTTATATGAAAATCATGATAATTTTCAAGCATGTGTTCTATTCAGAAGCATGAGATTATATGTATGTTATACTGCAATTGTATTTTATAATCTCTGCCATATATATTGCTTCTGTTATCGAATAAGACAGACTATGCAGATAGCATGAGAACCCCAGACAAAACAGAACCTCAGATAGAACAGAACCGTGTTGAGGTAAGGTTTTGAACCGATTGTACTGAGGAGTATGTTAGTTGAACAACTCCAAAGCTATGAATCATCAACTCAGAAAGATACAGAATATGCTATGTCTAGAAAGGGGTTGATTTGAAGAGCTGGATCAGTTGTATAAGAGAAGAATATTCAGATGAACATAGAATCAGCTTGCTTTTATATCAACTCCAGGACTTAGCAAGAAGTTGGTGAAGTTGCCAGAAGAAGTACTGAAATTTTTTGGCAGGTAAGTAAACAGAATTGTTTCTTTCCGTATATGCTAAAGAAGATAGAACAGTAGACTTTGCAGAATAGAAGCATAAGTTGATTTCAAGCCAGTAATAGAAGAACGAAATCATGAACCGGTAGTACGAGGCAGAGTTGAATTTTTATTCATGCCTCTGTAATTGTGAAAACACTATGATCATCACCTCCACTACAACTTGCATAATAGTATAGCTATGAAGCAATAAATAGTGACAATAAGAGCAAAGATTGATTTAGTCTAAACGCCAGCAGATAAAGACATATAAACATAACTCCCCCAGCTGAAACAGATCAAGAGAAAATTTGAATGACAGATAATGTCATAAACAATAAGCAAGTACAGAAAATGAGGCTCAAGTTGTATAAGATAAGAAGATTACAGGTAAGTGAGTTAATCCTAGTTAACCGCTTGTATATCAATTGCATAACATACATTCATAGATCAGTGATTTGTTATGCTATAATCTGTATCTGGTGAGCCTTTGTTCCTCGTATTTGCTGAGATTTTGTCTTTAATTAAATGGGATGCATGTGCAAGATTAGTCATAGACGATGAAATACAAAATTGAGGAAATAAGATTGAATGTACTGATATCAGATATGGGATATTAAACTAGAAATTTGTGCAATGCTAAAGCAATAGAAATGCATAGAAATGTATGATATGAGTTTCAGACATTAGATTTTGTTATTTCGGTACTGATTATATCACGATGACTATAAAAGAATGTCAGTAGAAGTCTAGTTGATATATTGAACTAGTACAGAAGTAACCTAGAATTGACAGCTATGTCAGTGGTTAGAATGTACAGAAATAGTTCAATGACATATTTCGACTTTTCTACGACATGAATGCAATTCTTTATAGATGGGTGTCTAGTAGGAAAGTATTATGACAACTCGTATAGAAGAGCATTACTTGAACTGAAGAACTTCAGAAACAGCTAGCAGATTGAGTAGAAAAGAATTATGTAGTACCGAAATGAAAATTAATTCTATGACAATAAGTTATGTCGAAAAGATTCTATTCGACTATTGTCAGCTAAGAATTAATAAATGAACTCATATCACTAGAGAATAAGAAAAATCATTTACAGTTGAGCTTTTTCTTCAATTTTGCTGAAGCTATTACATCATAGAAATCATGATTCTTGAATTTCTTGCTATCGATTTTGAGGTTTTTGCACTCGACCTCGATCGAATTTGATGGACTCTTATTCCTTTGCTAGAGTCTGATTTGATTCATTCTTCTTGATTGTTGCTGCAAGTGATATGGTGTCACTTAGCAGATCTTATCATTCAGAATATGTAATTTTGGATGATCTTGACTTGAGCAAGTTTTTTTGAGCTGAGATTTGAGAATATTTGATTATTTGATGTATTTATTCAGTATATCATGAAGTATTTGGCTCGTAACTGATAGAAATTCTGATTCCAACCATCAGCAAGATTTATGGGTTTTAGCTAATTGCTGAATTTATTGGGTTTTAGAAAATTAATAGATTTATGGGATACAGATCTGTATTGGTTGAATATTTGTGCTTGATAGATACTTAAAAGATCAGAATTGTTGCGATCCAAGCTAAATGTGAATTGTTTGGAAAGATAAAAGAAATAGTGATCTTAGATGAAGAACTAGACTATTGATTCAGAATGCAAGATTAAGATATGAGATAAGACAGCAGAGCAGAACAGATGAAATTTTTGCAGTGAATAATCGTTTGTTTATGCCAAATATTCTAGATATGGAATATCAGATTCTAACAATGGCATATGACAGCAGATTAATATCCATTCAGTTGTTTAAACATGTTTACATGTAGTCTTTACTTGGAAAAGAGTATTGGTGAAAGAAATGAAAGCAGATACGATAGAATTGACGTTACCAATATTAGAATTCCAGTAAAAGAAGCAGAAAAGAAGAACTCAAGTGATTTATGTAACATATTAGTTACATAAGAGTTGAAAGAAGATCAACTTTATGAAAAATTTTAGTTCGAAGCTACTTGAATCGTCATGATGTTACGATTTAGAGTGTAGTAGATTTCGACAGATTCAAGAATATGGTGTATTAGATATGATACAACCATAAAAGATACTGGTTATGCATTAGCAAGATGATCAGATTACAGGAATTATTGAAATCTATTTTCGAGATAGAGACTTTAGATTGGTTTTCTAGATTGTGGCAATGATTGTCAGATGTTCTGAGTGTTTGGTTGTATGAGATTTCAGTATACCATCCTCCGATTAGTGGATTATCAGCTGTGATTATCCAGATTTCCGAGGATATACTCAGAATTATAGTACTAGATTCGGTACTAGTTGATTGATTATTTGCCACTTGATTACTATGATTCCTGTAAGAGCTCTTGAATAGCTATAAAGACAGTATTTTGATGATTGATTAATCAGAAACACAGAAATGTCTTTATATTGAAACGATCTTTCAGAACTATCAGCTATCAGACCAGCTATGAGTCAAGAAACGATAGAGAATGGGAAGATTACTTTGAACAGAATAAGAATAGAACAGCAATGACAGAGCTAGCAAATGAGCAACAAATATAGAGATTTGAAGTCTGAACCGAATGATCACTTCAGAAATTCTTTTCCAAGCATCATTAGGTTCAGAAAGAGATATCAGAATTGATTCATGTGAGTATTTGATCTAGCTTATTGATTAATACTCAAAGTATCAGATAGATGAATTGTTATCCATATGCATTGGCTGAAGAATATCAGCTAGAATATGTATGTGCATTCAATTCAGATACAACCGAAGTCGATAAGATTGTAAGCAAGACAGACTAACTGATACAGAGTTAGATCACGAGAAAGAGTAACTTAGATATAAGTTGACTCGTTATTATATGTGAATGCGAATTGATAGGATTGCAGAAGCAATCAGAAAGAAGATTAAGATACGATAGAAGAGAAGATATCAGAATAGATATCGAGAGTTTAGAAAATTGAAGTCAGTATTACTTCAGTCAGCTACACAGCTTATGAGAATCAGCAGTAAGATCGAATGCAATTTCGAGGACGAAATCATTCCTTAGAGGGGAGGAAATGTAAGGCCCGAAAATATTAAGTTCTTAATGACGGGATTTAAGATTTAAATTCCGGATATGAGAAGGTATTTATTTGAAGAAGTTACGAAATTAGAAATTTCAATTTCGGGCCAGAAATATTTAATTTGAGGATTTTCGGATTTTAAGATTTTATTATTCGGAATTCTTAAATTAAAAGATTAAAAATAATTGCAATTGATATTTATGGAATTTAAGATGTGAATTCCAAGATGATAAATATCAAGAATGAATTTGGAGGATGAAATCTGAGAAAGGGCCAATTTGCAAATATTGAGCAATTCAGGGACTAAAATGCGATAATGTCTGAAATGATTTAATTTTAATCCAAGAATATTTAATTTGAGAATATTTAGAGTTTAGACTTGAATTCTAATATTCTTAAATTATTTAGGATTGAAATTGATTGAAATTGAATTAAATCGCTTGTCCGGGGACTGAATTGAATTAGGCCAAAGTTCAGGGGCCAAAATGCAAATAAGGCTATATATATCACAATTCCCACTTTTTTTTCATCAGATTAACGTGAGGAATCAGGGAAAAGATCAGAAAACCCTTCACGCAATTTTTGACTTCTTTTAAGCTCCGATATCTTTCAATCCGCCCGGTAGAATTTTCGATTGATCGTATATTTGCGATCACAGCTCCGAGTGCTACTTTTTGACGTAAGTTTTATGAAGTTCTACCATGTTTGAATTTTAAGTTGTTGTTAAACTTAAGATTTGATTGTAAAAACATGTTCTAGTATATACGACGATAGCATATCTAAGACGGATCGAGAAAAGATCGTCGTTTGGACATGTTTTGGAATATTGAAAGATTTTTCGAAAATCTGATTTTGTTAGGAGATGATGTTCACGTTTTATGCTGCTGAAATTGGTGATAATATATGCTGGACATGATTGAAATATTGATGTTTAAGCTTTTGGAACGATCAAAATCGTATCGTTACGCTGCCGGTTCAAGATTTTGAATTGTTATGCATTCTAAATGTCTAGAGCTCATCTTCAAGATTAATTGTGGATGAATGGAATATGAGATTATGTTTAGAATGAAGATATAATTATATTTGTATCGAAAGATTTATCGAACTCGAATAGTTGCGACATAGGTTTGAATTGTGATTGTATTAGCAAGATTTGAACTGAATAAACTTTAAAGAAACATCGATTCAGATTGGAAATTGATGTTTAGCTATGTGATACATTATTTCATATTTGAATTGAATCTTATCGAAGTTGAATTGATGAGTTCGAGTTTTTATGACTTGAAGTGTTTGAAGTTGAATCAAGAATACCTTCAAGTAGCACTAATTTAAATGAGCAGAATTTGATGACAGAGTGTCAGCTATTTGAATCAGAAATGCAGGTATGAATAGACATCAATAGATGAGCAGAATAACTCGAGCTTGTTTTGCTTATCGAGTTGCCTAAAATCACATACTTGTCTATTTGTATATATGTTATGGTTGAAGTTTACATACATGGGATAGATTATTCAAGATATCCATTTTCTTGAATTTCCCAGAACATTTATGTAAATGTTTACCTGTTTAAGCTGATTTGTAGTATTTTCTGTATTGAACATGTTTTACATGTTTTATGAGATGCTTGCAGATTTATTGCTATCTTTATGTGATTAGCTGCTTTGTTTTTCTTAGTTGGTTTATTGAGCAAGTGTTCAAGGTGTTTTATAGCTTTTAATGCATACAGCTTATGTTGCATTCATCTTGAACTCCAGCCTAAATTAGCACAGAGGGCAGCCATCGCCTAGAGTGCATATGACGTTTGGAGAGCTGTAGTGAGTGGCATGGAATGTAGATTTATTTCCAGAGTCAGCTTGACTCATGGCACGGATTATGGATTTATGTTCAGAGCCAGAAGACTCACTATAGTTGCACCAAAGTCAGAGGAGTAAAATACTTGATGCTGCCTCGAATGGGAGTGTCGGTAGTTTGAGAGCTATTTTATTCCTCGGGATCCCAAAGAACCAAGCTTTATTGGTATCACTTTGCTAGCCTATTCCTTGGCACATGCATTGCATTTATGCATTAACCTAGAGACTTCTATGGTTTAGATTATGCGTTTATAAATGCTAGCATGTTATGTTAATTCAAGATGTGAATTAGTTATATGTTTAAATGATGTATATGCATGCTATTTATACTGAGATTTATTCTCACCGGAGCTATCCGGCTGTTGCTTTGTTTGTATGTGTGCATTGCATCAGGTTGGGGGCATGATCAAGCTAGAGTTGGCTTGGATAGCAGCAAGAACAGTTTTAGCAAGTGAGGACTCGGGTTTTAAGTAGATGAAATGTATTGTATGCCAACATGTTAGAAACCAGAGATCTTGTACATGTTGTTAGTTGATAAATCCTAGTTTATATTCTCTTGAATTGATGTATTTATGAGATAGGATTTATTTGCCAATGCATGTATATTAATTGATAGCCTTTTTGATGCAGCAGATTTCCAGTATTTTGGAGCCCGCTCGATCGGTTAATATCGACGGATCGAGCGAGGCCTTATTTTGCAAAATAGAGGTTGAGCTTTTTGTTGCTCGCTCGATCGGTAACATTTCACCGATCGAGCGAGGCCATTTTTGTTCAGACCCGAGAGCAGAATATTTTGGCTCGCTCGATCGGGCAAGTTTTACCGATCGAGCGAGGGGCTCATTTTAAAAAAATAAAAAAAAAATTTTAGCTCTTGGTTTGAATATTCCTTTATGCTATGATTAATTGTTTATTAATCGTTTATTGCCCTAAGATGAGATTAGCAACCCGAGGTCCCCACAACGCCAGTCAATTTGTTTTGTTCGAGAATTGAAAACAGTGGATTGCGAGAAGTCATTGTAATAGTATACTGAAAAGGAAACAGACAATAATCAATGATTGTTTAATTAATTTACAAAGACATAAAATATGGCGAATTTTAATTTTATGAATTACACTCCCACTATTTTAACGATTTCACTACCCTCTAGTGAAAACGGGAAACTGTTTTCCTTAGTGAGAACATGGAGTCCAATTGACAAATCATGATCCTGAATAATATCATCCAACCATAATTTTCAAAAGGTAGAGCCCAATTACTTCCAAAGTAACCCCCATGTTTTTACCTCATGTCCAATAAGGGCCCAATAATATGACGTCGTTTATTGTGACATGTCAAGATAACCCATCAATATTAAGTTGTGATGGACGGTCGCCATGTGGATCCCCAATAATATGAGCCAATCCCATGGGAGTTCCACCCAACTTACAACATGTGTCGATCCAATGTACAGCTTTCCGACGAACGGGCCCCCCCCAATAATATGAGCCGGACCGTATCCGCGGGTAGCATCTCATACATTGATCGTTGATGGAAGGTAGGAATATTTAAACAATATTTAAATTCCCTTTTTATTAATCTTGATATCAATTTTAAATCATATTTAAAATGAGGGATTTTTAATTTTGAAAATTTGTCTCATCATGCAATTTATGTATGCTTGCGGGATTCATACAATTTAGTCTAAACATGCATACATCAATAATATCATATATTATTTAAGGATGATCGATCCCATTAACTAATCGACCCGTGGTTGCCAATCACGAGTCTAAGTCCAATCCTAGGTGATATGCAAGTATGCAATGCAATCCTATTACATTGAGCTTCCAATTTACATTTTTTCGGTCTTCATTGTCTGCTGGGCCCACCATTTCTTCAAATTTTTGTCTCCCACTAAATCTAATAAATTTACAATAAATTTTGATGACAAATATGGGATACATTTTTAGGGATGGGAACGGGCCATAAACCAGGCCCACTTTTATTACATATGACAATCATATTGGGCTATAAACCAAGACCATTAATAAAATCCAACAACAATAAGACAAATTTAATTATCTAACATACACCTAAAACATTGGTCATGGCAATCGATCATCCTTTATCCAATAATTAATTCAATAATTAAATAATTGGATAAACATGCAAAGGTATCATAATTTAAAAGATAAAATCATATTTTATCTTATCCAACCATAAGATCATATCTTATCATCAATTGTACCAAAATAATTAATTTTATAAAATTTAATTTAACGGATAAAGTTTATAAATTTTCCAAAAATTCAAATTTATCCAAAAATCAATTTTAAAATTTTCGGACTCGAACAATTCGATCTGATGCCTCGTGAACCAATCAAAAACAATTTTCGATCGGATCAAAACCTAGAATTTCAAAAAATTAAACTTTTAATTAAAAATTAAAAATAATTTTTTTTCCCGTGCTGCCCGGGACAATCCCGGGCAGGCCCGCGCCCCAAAGAGGGGCCCGGGCAGGGCAGCGAGGATCGCTGCCCGATTTGCCCATTAAAATTCAATTTTAAAATTTTCGTTTTGTTTCAAAAACCGAGGCTTAAAAATTTTGTACAATCGATTAATTTAATCGTTTGATCTGAGCAACCTGGCTTTGATACCAGTGTTGGAAAATGTGTTCAGATCAATTAAGAATTGATATCCGGTGCAGCGGAAGTTTAAAAATTTTATTTTATTATATGGAACGATTCCATATATAGGTATCAAAACTTTTACGATTAAATTTGTTCAAGTAAAAATAAAAACACAGTTAAATTTTTACCTCGTCAAGCAAAGGCTTGATCGTGAACTCCAACAGAATTTAATCTGCTCTTCTTGTAAATCCCGGGAACCGATGACAGTCACGATCTAACTCCGGAATTAGGTCCACGAATGAAAAACAGAAACCCTTTGATTGACTGCACTAGAAATCAATCAGAAGTTTTACGTAGAGAATAAACAGATATGATCTGTTAATTCGATTTGTAATTTTTCACAAAAATCACAAGTCGAATTTTCTCCAAAAGGGACAGATGAATTTTCGAAAAACTTCTTGAATAATATAGACTGATTTTCGAAAATTGCTAGACTGAAAGCTTGTGTAATTTTCGATCACAGTACATATATTTATAGATAATTTCTAGACTAGATTAAGTTATAATTGCATTAGGACTCTAACTCCTTAGGGCCCACAATCCATAACTTAAGCCCAACAAGCCAAGCCCGTTGTTCTAGAAATTAATATAAAATTCATCGTGACTCCGATTGATAAACTAATTTTAACAATGTGCACAGAAACCATTTCTGCATCTTTTAAAGTCAAGATAATTTTTCTGAATCCGAATTCAGTGATTTTCAAAAATGCCCATCCCTATGTCATTTTAGGAAATCCCACTCCCTTTTAATTAAGAAGTCCAACTTCTCTTTCATTAAATTTAACTCTTTAAATTTAACTATCTCTACGGGGTTTTAGTAATCCATTACTTGTGTAACCCTCAATGGTTCAGGAATACAGCTAGCCGTGGGCTCACAACTCCTTGTGACTCGGAACAACAATTTCCGACTTACCCATCGAATCATGGTAAGAGCGCCTAGCAACATCGCCCCATGATTCCCTAGGTATTACTGATAGTGCCTGCAAGAACCAGTAGATTTTGGTTAGCGTACAGTACGGTCCCTTCAACCAAATATCCCGATCGAATCAATAACCATTGGTGCATCGAGAGTCGTTCGAGATTCGATAACTATGCATAACATCTTGGAGATCTATTAGTGACATCGCATGTGTTACTAGGAACACCAAGTAACCTAAAACACATCATGTACTCTGGCCAGAGATTCTTCACACTAATATCTCCTCAGATCGCATAGGATATCCACACTCGCAAGTATGTGGTGAGTCCTTGACAACAAAGCATCGACTCCTATATGTGTCGTAACTGTACCCAATCCCGACACCTGATGACCCCAATAGAGTCGGTAAACGAGTCAAAGTACAGTACTAGCATATAGAGTCTCAATGATGTTTCAAGTAATAAGGACTAATGGTGTACAACCAAAACCGCGGACTTTATCCACTCGATAAGTGTTAACCACTTGGAAAGTCCGAATAGGGTAGTTCGATCATTCATCATATGAATATCCATTTGCATGCTTTGAACATCTCTATGTTCCATACCAATGAAACGTGGTACTCGGCATCGCAAATGCTAGTCTCAATATCGAGCGATCCTTATCCTTATTTTCGGACGGCTCAATTGACTAGGAACTGTTTAGAATATACAGTGACTATAAGATGTGTTTCATGATAGCCATCCCCATGTGCTACCACATCTTACATACACTATAGTATATTCAAGGTCTTTATCAAAACAACAATAGTATATCATAATATAACAATATGAAGAAAGACAAAGTCAATGCCATTATAAAAGTGTAAATTATATTAAAAAAAAGATTGTTTTACATAGAGTCATAAAAGCCCTTAACCACAAGTTGGCTAACCGGGCACCCACTCTTTCAAAAAATAATAGAGATCCTTGGCTAATAAACTAGAAGAATTGATAATTGAACAATCATTAGAAATAAATTGTGTTGGACAGTCAAGTGAAGTCGAACCTCTAGCATTCATCGCTTATTGAATTTTACTCTTGTGAACTCGTGGTTATTTAGTTTTGTTCTTGCAAATTTTAGTTTTATAAAAGTCAAACCATTTTCGTAGCTCTACATAGGATTATGATTTTATTAGTTGCAAATATTTGATATAATATCATTTATTCATTCTCAGTGGGATCGACTTGGACTTAATTCCTATATTATAACTTGACATCGTGCGCTTGCGAGCGAAAAACACGCAACAAGTTTTTGGCGCCGTTGCTGGGGAATGAATTTTATTTTATTTATATTAAATTGTGCTAATTGGTCTTAATTTTGATTTAGAGCATTTTATTTTATTTTGTTGGTTCTAATTTTAAATCTTTCCTGTCTATGCAGTTTATGCGAAAAAGCCAAAGTTACGACTTACTACTCTTTGATCCAAAAATCGAGAAAACTGCTAAAGCTTTGAGAAAAGGTAGAAGAGAAGAGTTGCAACAAATGGCTGAAGAAAGAGAAAGAGAACGAGTTGTCAATAATGCTCCAGTGCCGATCAGAGATCACTTTCGACCAGTGATCAATACTCATTATTCTGGGATAGCTCGGCAGAACATCACGGCAAATAATTTTGAGTTGAAGCCAACTCTGATTAATATGGTGCAGCAGAATCAGTTTAGGGGTGCAGCTACTGAAGATCCAAATCTACATCTGCGTACTTTTCTGGAGATTGCTGACACAGTGAAGATTCATGGTGTTACTGAGGACACCATCAGACTACGATTGTTCCCATTCTCTCTTAGGGACAATGCTCGTAGTTGGTTGCAGTCACTACCTCTTGGGAGTATCACTACATGGGAAGACATGACATCCAAATTTCTGGCTAAGTACATTCCTCCTACCAAGTCTACCCAGCTGAAAATTGAGATCACTACTTTCAAACAGCAAGATTATGAGTTACTGTATGAAGCTTGGGAGCGGTACAAGGAATTGCTTAGGAAATGCCCGAACCATAATTTTCCGGATTGGGAACAAATCGAATTATTCTACAATGGTTTGAATGGACCAACTCGTATTTCTGTGGATGCTGCAGCTGGAGGTTCAATATTTTCTAAATTTCCTGAACATACTTATAAGATGCTTGAGCAAATGACTGATAACAGTTATCAGTGGCCGAGTGAGAGATCTGTAATAAGGAAGTCTGCTGGAATTCATGAGGTTGATGCATTCACTGCTTTGACTGCTCAGATGGCTACTATTTCTACACAGTAGGCTGCACTGACCAAAGGCAATCAAGTTTCTATTATGACAGCTTCGCTGGCGACTGCCGTAAATTCTGCTGATGGATTTGAGAGTGTGGAGCAAGCTCAATATGTGAACAACAGAAATTACAACAACTATCAAGGTAATCCTGTACCCAATCAATATCACCCTAGTCTGCGTAATCATGAAAACTTTTCATATGCTAACAATAATAATGTGTTGAATCCTTCTCCGGGATATAATACAAATAAGGGTGAGGTTAAGCCTCCTTTGGAGGATGTTGTTAATGCTTTTGTGCAGGAATCGAGCAAGAGGATGGCGAGGACTGAGACTCGCCTTGACAGCTTAGAGACGCATGTGGCCAACATGGGTGCTGTATTGCAATCCATGGAGACTAGCATTGGGCAGTTGGCGAACGCACTGAAAGATAATAACAGAGGCCAATTCCCAAGTAATACTGAGATGAATCCCAAGGAGAAGTGTAATGCTATCACGTTGAGGAGTGGGAAGCAGGTGGATAATGAAGAGGGCAAATATGAGAGCAAGACGTCTGAAAAGGTTGCAGTTGACGAGAAGAAGGTCGAGGAGAAAGAGTCTGAACCTAAGAAGAAAATGATGTACAAACCTGCTCTTCCATACCCCCAAAGGTTCAAGAAGAAGGCAGTGGACGAGAAGTTCTTAAAATTCTTGGAGATTTTCAAGAAGATACATATCAACATCCCTTTTGCTGATGCTTTGGCACAAATGCCGAATTATGCGAAGTTTATTAAAGAGGTGATGTCCAAGAAAAGGAGGCTGCAAGAGAATGAGGTGGTGAGCTTAACTGAAGAATGTAGTGCTGTGCTCCAAAAGAAGATGCCACAAAAGCTGAAGGATCCAGGGAGTTTTACTATTCCTTGCACTATTGGTTCTTCTTATTTTAATAATGCACTTTGCGATCTAGGAGCTAGCATTAATCTGATGCCTTTGTCTATTTTTAGGAGCTTAGGATTTGGCGAGGTGAAGGCCACAATGATCGCATTGCAGCTAGCTGATAGATCTATCACATATCCGCTTGGAATCATTGAAGATGTTTTGGTAAAAATAGATAAATTTAATTTTCCGGCGGATTTTATCGTGCTAGATATGGAGGAGGATGCAAATATGCCACTAATATTGGGGAGACATTTCTTGGCCACTGCTGATGCCAAGATTGAGGTGAAGAATGGTGAGTTGTCGATGGGTGTGGACGGAGAAAGAGTTATTTTTAACATATTCAAGAAATCAAGTAATCCACCCGTCGAGGAATTATTCATGATTGAGCGAGTTGTGAAGCTGGATGGTCATCCCAAACTTGTTCATGAGGTAGATTCAAAGAAGAATGATCCGAAGGTGCCAAAGAAGAAGAAGAAAACGAAGAAGAAATCAATGTTTAAAAAGGTTGTTGAATATATTTGGAGGGTGAAAGCGAAAGGGAAGACCCTCAACAAAACGGAACTGGGCTAGAATTGGAATAAAGTCGGGCTATGGACTATAAACTAAGCGCTTCTTGGGAGGCAACCCAAGCTAGTTGTTTTTTGCGTTTTTTTTTATTTTCTTTTAGTTGTTTTTGTTTTTATTTTTATCACGAGGAAACTAGACATTAATAATGATTTTGAATTGTGTAGGTTAAAAAGTATCGAGCTGAAAGAGTTTAGGAGCCACCCCTGATGAAGAGTTTTGAGTGATTAAGATGGTGCTGAGTACTGATGCTTGGTACCTAAGGTATGTGTCCCTTGTTTTTAATGAATACTGTACATTGAGGACAATGCACAATTTTTGTTTGGGGGGGTGTTTAAAAATTGTGAAAATTTGAAATTTTTTATGAGTTAGTTGGAGTTGAAGGCATGATGTTGTAATTGTGTTGGCCTATGATGAAAATAAATTTTGTGTGCTGAAAAAGTTTATGTTAGCTATATTTAATCTTGAGTTCTCACATTTATGCACGAATGCCATGTTTTTCGATACTCCTAGCAATTAGAAAAAAAATTATGTGGATTTGTGATGTGGATTAGAGGATTTGATTCTTAACTCTTGTGATTTTTATTTGAAACTGAGGTAGATTTTTAAGATCACAGAAGTGATTTAGGCGTTTTTTTTTCGAATCTATTGAGTTTTTTTAGCCATTCTATATTCATGAAAAATCCAAAACAAATTGAGTAGCTAAAAAAGTTCAAAGAAAAGTAATGGCGGAGAAAGTAAGGTGAGGGGAGGCCTTGAAAAGAAAAAAAAATGGATTGAAATTCTAGTCCAAATACAAGGCATAAAGATGGAGATGTATGGAGTAGAAAAAAGCCAAGACTAATGTCTGGCAATGCAAATAAAAATTTTTTAGCTACTCATAATCCTGCACAAATTGAAAATATTCAATTCCCTTTGCTTTGCATCATGAGTCCTTGTTTGCATTGATATATATATGGATGCTTATCTTATGCTGATTATGCTTGAGCCTAATGTTAACCAAAAAAGTCCTGTTGATCTGTGTGAGTAAAAGTTGAACTTGGTTGAGAGTATTTTGAAACTTGAGGGCGGAGTTAATGATTTTATGAAGCTTACGGATTGCATGATTTTACCGAAAGTTAGGTGGGTAGATGAGATTGGAAAATCACACACACACGAGAACTCTTGAGAAAATTAGCAGGCATGTGTATTGAATCTTGAAATGTAAAAATTCAGAGGTCGACTATATTGCTCATTATTGTTTTGCTCGTGACAAGCAAAAGTCTAAGTTTGGGGGGATTTGATAAGTGAATTTTATGCACTTAATTTATATATGATTTGACTTGGATTTTTTGATGTATCGATTGAATATTATGCGTATTTATTGTTGTTTTTGTGATTTGTAAGGATTTGAAGAAAAGTAGCAAGAAGAAGCGGAAAGCCGAATTACGGGACAGCAAACTTCAGAAAATTTCTGGGAATGTTACAGACACCTAAATCCAATCTCTACCGTTTAAATTGAATTTTAGGATGTTTTAAAGTTTCTGTCAAAATTTCAGCTCGATCCGACGGCTAGAACTTAAGTTATGATTTTTACAAAAATGCTGCACAGATGGTGAAATGGAAGAACAAGTAGCGCCCCAGCTCTAGTTTTCCAGCGCCGTCTTTTGAGAGCTCCCGCGCTAGACGTCCATCATTGAAAAATAAAATACGAAACTTGAGCGCCCCAGCGCCGAATTATTAGCGCTCCAGCGCTGCGCAGTCTCCAAAAATATGGAAAGTCTTTAATCGAGTTTTAATAGGGATTTTATGACTTATTCAGGAGGATATGAGGGTTTAGAAAGTTTTCAGAGCATAGAGACGGCTATTGAGAGTTTTGAAGTGCACAAGAGCTCGAGAATTTGATACAAAGACAGAAGACGGCGGCATCCGGCGATGGAAAAGCTTAATTTTACTTCGTTCTAGTTTTCCTTTAAACTCTATTTTTCTAGTTTGATGGATTATTTGAAGAACAAGTTTTGTTTGATCTTTGAATTTGTTATGAACTAATTTCTTAGTCTAGAGATAGACGGATCTTGACTGAAAACCATGATTGAGATATTTTGATTTACATATTTGAATTATTCGCACAGTTTATTTGTGTTTTCCTGATTTTAATGCTTTCAATTTACTGGCCATAGATTGAATGATATTTTATTTAGAATCTATCACTCGAGAGAGGAGATTTTGAATACGACATAGAAAATACATCTTTGGTGTTTATATTGTTCGAGAGGCATATAACTCCATAGAAGTCATTAGAAGAATTCTTGTGCTATTTATCGGATTTAATAATTGAACTTTGATAGAGATATTGAGTTTGTTATTGAATACGAATTTCTGCTTGACACTCGAGAGAGGTAGTAGAAAATAATTGAGATTCTTGGCTAATAAACTAGAAGAATTGATAATTGAACAATTATTAGAAATAAATTGTGGTGGACAGTCAAGTGAAGTCGAACCTCTAGCATTCATCGCTTATTGAATTTTACTCCTGTGAACTCGTGGTTATTTAGTTTTGTTCTTGCAAATTTTAGTTTTATAAAAATCAAACCATTTTCGTAGCTCTACATAGGATTATGATTTTATTAGTTACAAATATTTGATATAATATCATTTATTCATTCTCCATGGGATCGACTTGGACTTAATTCCTATATTATAACTTGACATCGTGCGCTTGCGAGCAAAAAACACGCAACAAATTTTTGGCGCCGTTGCCGGGGAATGAATTTTATTTTATTTATATTAAATTGTGCTAATTGGTCTTAATTTTGATTTAGAGCATTTTATTTTATTTTGTTAGTTCTAATTTTAAATCTTTCCTGTCTATGCAGTTTATGCGAAAAAGCCAAATTTACGACTTACTGCTCTTTGATCCGAAAATCGAGAAAACTGCTAAAGCTTTGAGAAAAGCTAGAAGAGAAGAGTTGCAACAAATGGCTGAAGAAAGAGAAAGAGAACGAGTTGTCAATAATTCTCCGGTGCCGATCAGAGATCACTTTCGACCAGTGATCAATACTCATTATTCTGGGATAGCTCGACAGAACAACACGACAAATAATTTTGAGTTGAAGCCAGCTCTAATTAATATGGTGCAGCAGAATCAGTTCAAGGGTGCAGCTACTGAAGATCCAAATCTGCATCTGCGTACTTTTCTGGAGATTGCTGACACAGTGAAGATTCATGGTGTTACTGAGGACACCATCAGAATACGATTGTTCCCGTTCTCTCTTAGGGACAATGCTCGTAGTTGGTTGCAGTCACTACCTCTTGGGAGTATCACTACATGGGAAGAGATGGCATCCAAATTTCTGGCTAAGTACTTTCCTCCTGCCAAGTCTACCCAGCTGAAAATTGAGATCACTACTTTCAAACAACAAGGTTATGAGTTACTGTATGAAGCTTGGGAGCGGTACAAGGAATTGCTTAGAAAATGCCCGAACCATAATTTTTCGGATTGGGAACAGATCAAATTATTCTACAATGGTTTGAATGGACCAACTCGTATTTCTATGGATGCTGCAGCTAGAGGTTCAATATTTTCTAAATTTCCTGAACAGGCTTATCAGATGCTTGAGCAAATAACTGTTAATAGTTATCAGTGGCCGAGTGAGAGATCTGTAATAAGGAAGTCTGCTGGAATTCATGAGGTTGATGCATTCACTGCTTTGAGTGCTCAGATGGCTACTATTTCTACACAGTTGGCTTCACTGACCAAAGGCAATCAAGTTTCTATTAAGATAGCATCGCTGGTGACTGCCGTAAATTCTGCTGATGGATTTAAGAGTGTGGAGCAAGCTCAATATGTGAACAACAGAAATTACAACAATTATCAAGGTAATCCAGTACCCAATCAATATCACCCTAGTCTGCGTAATCATGAAAATTTTTCTTATGCTAACAATAATAATGTGTTGAATCCTCCTACGGAATACAATACAAATAAGGGTGATGGTAAGCCTCCTTTGGAGAATGTTGTTAATGCTTTTGTGCAGGAATCGAGCAAGAGGATGGCGAGAACTGAGACTCGCCATAATAGCTTAGAGACGCATGTGGCCAACATGGGTGCTGTATTGCAATCCATGGAGACTAGCATTGGGCAGTTGGCGAACGCACTGAAAGATAATAACAGAGGCCAATTCCCAAGTAATACTGAGGTGAATCCCAAGGAGCAGTGTAATGCTATCACGTTGAGGAGTGGGAAGCAGGTGGATAATGAAGAGGGCAAATATGAGAGCAAGACGTCTGAAAAAGTTGCAGTTGACGAGAAGAAGGTCAAGGAGAAAGAGTCTGAACCTGAGCAGAAAATCATGTACAAACCTCCTCTTCCATACCCCCAAGGTTCAAGAAGAAGGCAGTGGACGAGCAGTTCTCAAAATTCTTGGAGATTTTCAAGAAGATACATATCAACATCCCTTTTGCAGATGCTTTGGCACAAATGCCGAATTATGCGAAGTTTATTAAAGAGGTGATGTCCAAGAAAAGGAGGCTGCAAGAGAATGAAGAATGTAGTGTTGTGCTCCAAAAGAAGATGCCACAAAAGCTGAAGGATCCAGGGAGTTTTACTATTTCTTGCACTATTGGTTCTTCTTATTTTAATAATGCATTTTGCGATCTAGGAGCTAGAATTAATCTGATGCCTTTGTCTATTTTCAGGAGCTTAGGACTTGGCGAGGTGAAGGCCACAATGATTGCGTTGTAGCTAGCTGATAGATCTATCAGATATCCGCTTGGAATCATTGAAGATGTTTTGGTAAAAATAGATAAATTTATTTTTCCGACGGATTTTGTCGTGCTAGATATGGAGGAGGATGCAAATATGCCACTAATATTGGGTAGACCTTTCTTGGCCACTGCTGATGCCAAGATTGAGGTGAAGAATGGTGAGTTGTCGATGGGTGTGAGAGAAAGATTAATTTTTAACATATTCAAGAAATCAAGTAATCCACCCATCGAGGAATTATTCATGATTGAGCGAGTTGTGAAGCTGGATGGTCATCCCAAACTTGTTCATGAGGTAGATTCAAAGAAGAATGATCCGAAGGTGCCAAAGAAGAAGAAGAAAACGAAGAAGAAATCAAAGTTTAAAAAAGTTGTTGAATATATTTGGACGGTGAAAGCGAAAGGGAAGACCCTCAACAAAATGGAACCGGGCTAGAATTGGAATAAAGTCGGGCTATGGACTATAAACTAAGCGCTTCTTAAGAGGCAACCAAGCTAGTTGTTTTTTGCGTTTTTTTTATTTTCTTTTAGTTGTTTTTGTTTTTATTTTTATCATGAGGAAACTAGACATTAATAATGATTTTGAATTGTGTAGGTTAAAAATTATGGAGCTGAAAGAGTTTAGGAGCCACCCCTGATGAAGAGTTTTGAGTGATTAAGATGGTGCTGAGTACTGACGCTTGGTGCCTAAGGTATGTGTCCCTTGTTTTTAATGAATACTGTACATTGAGGACAATGCACAATTTAAGTTTGGGGGGATGTTTAAAAATTGTGAAAATTTGAAATTTTTTATGAGTTAGTTGGAGTTGAAGGCATGATGTTGTAATTGTGTTGGCCTATGATGAAAATAAATTTTGTGTGCTGAAAAAGTTTATGTTAGCTATATAAAATCTTGAGTTCTCACATTTATGCACGAATGCCATGATTTTCGATACTCCTAGCAATTAGAAAAAAAATTATGTGGATTTGTGATGTGGAATAGAGGATTTGATTCTTAACTCTTGTGATTTTTATTTGAAACTGAGGTAGATTTTTAAGATCACAGAAGTGATTTAGGCGTTTCTTTTTCGAATCTATTGAGTTTTTTTAGCCATTCTATATTCATGAAAAATCCAAAATAAATTGAGTAGCTAAAAAAGTTCAAAGAAAAGTAATGGCGAAGAAAGTAAGGTGAGGGGAGGCCTTGAAAAGAAAAAAAAAAAAGGATTAAAATTCTAGTCCAAATACAAGGCATAAAGATGGAGATGTATGGAGTAGAAGAAAGCCAAGACTAATGTCTGGCAATGCAAATAAAAATTTTTTAGCTACTCATAATCCTACACAAATTGAAAATATTCAATTCCCTTTGCTTTGCATCATGAGTCCTTGTTTGCATTGATATATATATGGATGCTTATCTCCTGCTGATTATGCTTGAGCCTAATGTTAACCGAAAAAGTCATGTTGATCTGTGTGAGTAAAAGTTGAACTTGGCTGAGAGTATTTTGAAACTTGATGGCGGAGTTAATGATTTTATGAAGCTTACGGATTGCATGATTTTATTGAAAGTTAAGTGGGTAGATGAGGTTGGCAAATCACACACACATGAGAACTCTTGAAAAAATTAGCGGGCATGTGTATTGAATCTTGAAATGTAAAAATTCAGAGATCGACTTTATTGCTCATTACTGTTTTGCTCGGGACTAGCAAAAGTCTAAGTTTGGGGGGATTTGATAAGTGCATTTTATGCACTTAATGATTTGACTTGGATTTTTTGGATGTATCGAGTGAATATTATGCGTATTTGTTGTTGTTTTTGTGAGTTGCAAGGATTTGAAGAAAAGTAGCCAGAAGAAGCGGAAAACCAAATTACGGGACAGCAAACTTCAAAAAATTACTTGGAATGTTACAGACACCTAAATCCGATCTCGACCGTTCAAATTGATGTTTAGGATGTTTTAAATCCGACGGCTAGAACTTACGTTATGATTTTTAAAACAATGCTGCGCAGATGGTGAAATGGAAGAACAAGTAGCTCCCCAGCTCTAGTTTTTCAGCGCTCCAGCGCCCGTAAATTCATGTCCAGAGCACCCCAACGCCGTATTTTGAGCTCTCCAGCGCTAGACGTCCGTCATTGAAAAATAAAATACGAAACTTGAGTGCCCCAGCGCCGAATTATTAGCGCTCTAGCGCTGCGCAGTCTCCAAAAATATGGAAAGTTTTTAATCGAGTTTTAAAAGGGATTTTATGAAGTGCATAGAGACGACTATTGAGAGTTTTGAAGTGCATAGAGACGACTATTGAGAGTTTTAAAGTGCACAAGAGCTCGAGAATTTGATATGAAGACAGAAGACGGCGGTATCCGGCGACGAAAAAGCTTAATTTTACTTCGTTCTAGTTTTCCTTTAAACTCTATTTTTCTAGTTTGATGGATTATTTGAAGAACAAGTTTTTTTTGATCTTTGAATTTGTTATGAACTAATTTGTTAGTCTAGAGGTAGATGGATCTTGACTGGAAACCATGATTGAGATATTTTGATTTATATATTTAAATTCTTCGCACAGTTTATTTGTGTTTTCTTGATTTTAATGCTTTCAATTTACTGTTCATAGATTGAATGATATTTTATTTAGAATCTATCACTCGAGAGAGAAGATTTTGAATACGACATAGGAAAATACATCTTTGGTGTTTATATTGTTCGAGAGGCATATAACTCCATAGAAGTCATTAGAAGAATTCTTGTGCTATTTACCAGATTTAATAATTGAACTTTGACAGAGATATTGAGTTTGTTATTGAATACGAATTTCTGCTTGACACTCGAGAGAGGTAGTAGAAAATAATAGAGATTCTTGGCTAATAAACTAGAAGAATTGATAATTGAACAATCATTAGAAATAAATTTTGGTGGACAGTAAAGTGAACTCGAACCTCTAACATTCATCTCTTATTGAATTTTACTCTTGTGAACTCGTGGTTATTTAGTTTTGTTCTTGAAAATTTTAGTTTTATAAAAATCAAACCATTTTCATAGCTCTACATAGGATTATGATTTTATTAGTTGCAAATATTTGATATAATATCATTTATTCATTCTCCGTGGGATCGACTTGGACTTAATTCCTATATTATAACTTGACATCGTGCGCTTGCAAGCGAAAAACACGCAACAGTTGTGTTGATCTCCTATGGACGTAGGAAAATTCTTTGTCGAACCACGTATATACTTGTGTTGTTTAATCGCTTTTGCGTGAGTTGGTGTTTGATCTTTGTTGTGTGGTTTTATCTGGGATCGTGTTCTTGAGTTGTTGTGTGTGTGCGTGTATGTGTTTGTCTGTTAAAGTTCTCGGAATATCGAGTTGTTCTGTTTGATTCCTAACAAGTGGCGCCGTCCGTAGAAAACTAAGAAAAGATGGTGAGATCAATGAAATTTGATATTGAGAAGTTTACTCGCTTTGGAGAATCAAGATGCGAGCGATCTTGATACAGCAAGGATTGGTGGAATCCTTCAAGAAGATGGAGGAGATGTCTAATTATATCAAAAACAAGGCTTAATTACTCGAGAAAGCACACAGTGCGATAATTCTCTGTCTGGGTGATAGACCTCTTTGAGAGGTGGCAAGAGGAGAATATGCAGCAGCTGTGTGGCTTAAAATTGAGAATTTGTACATGACAAAATCTCTGGCTAACTGTCTGTACATGAAACAGAGGTTGTATTCCTTTGTGATAAAGGATGATAAGAACCTTGAAGACCAGATCGAAGAATTCGCCAAGATATTGGATGATTTAGAGAATATTGAAGTAAAGCTTGAGGATGAAGATCGGGCTTTGATACTTCTGAATGCACTTCCTAAAACCTATGAAAACTTTAGGGATGCATTGCTCTATGTAAGAGAATAGATGATAACGTTGGAAGAGGTTATGTCTGCTATTCAATCCAAGGAATTTCAAAGAAAGTCTAAAACAAACACTAAATCACATGGAGAATGTCTTATGGTAAGGGGTAGAAGTGATAAGAGGACATACAATGGGAAATATAGGCCAAAATCCACATCAAAGAGTCAAGGAAGTTACCAGAACAGAAATTTGGGGAATCTGAAGTGCTTTACATTTCATAAGGTTGGGAATCTTAGGAGAGATTGTCCAGAAAGGAAATGGAAGCAGCAAAAAAAACCCAAAGATGATGGTACTCTGGCCATAGCTTCAGATGGATATGACTCAACATAAGTATTGATGGTTTTTAAAGGTGATGTAAACCACGAATGAATATTGGATTCAGGGTGCTCTTTTTCACATGTGTCCTATAAGATCCTGATTTGAAAAGTTGGAAGAATCTGATCAGGGCATGGTACTGTTGGGGAATAATCAATCATGCAAGATAAAAGGCTCTGGGAATGTGAGAATTAGGATGCATGATGGGATTGATAGAGTACTCACGAATGTGAGGTATGTGCTCGAGTTGAAGAAAAACTTGATATCATTGGGACCACTTGATGCTCAGGGATACTCATTTATATCAGGAGCAGGAAGTCTCTCAGTGTCTAAAGGGTCTCTGGTTATTATGAAGACAGTAAAAAGGAATCTTCTATATGTAGTACAAGGTGAGACAGTCACGAAAATTACAGCAAGTATTCAGGAACAGCAAGACAGAACCAAGCTATGACATTTGAGGCTTGGACATGTAAGTGAGAAGGGATTACATGAGCTGTCTAAACAGGGTCTATTAGGTGGAGACAAGATCAAATCACTGGAGTTGTGTGATAGCTGTGCTCTTGGAAAATCAAAAAGAGTATCATTTGGTCAAGAAAGTCACACAACTGAGCAACCATTGGCCTACATTCATTCAGATCGATCTATGGGGTCCTTCTCGGACAGAAACTCATGGTGGAGGCAAATACTTCATGTCTTTAATAGATGATTACTCAAGGAGAGTGTGGATATTCATCTTAAAGACTAAGGATGAAGCTTATGACAAATTCAGATAATGACTGCTGGCAATTGAGAACAAAAGTGATCGAAGAGTTAAACACCTGAGAACAGATAATGAGCTGGAATACTTATCAGATAAGTTTGTTAAGGTATGTAAGGAGAAAGACATTACCAGACACAGAACAGTGTCAGGAACACCACAACAGAATGGACTAGAAGAGAGAATGAACAGAACTTTTCTGGAAAGGGTCAGATGTATGTTGATCAATGCTTCTCTTCCTAAGTCCTTCTGGGGAGAAACATTATCTACTGCGTGCTATCTGGTCAATAGGTGCACATCCAGTGAAATTGGCTTCAAGACTCAAATGGAAAAGTGGAGTGGGACACCTGCAGACTATTCAAACTTGAGGGTATTCGGATGTCTTGCATATGCTCATCTGAAACAGGACAAATTGGAAGCAAGGACTGTTGGATGTATATTCATTGGGTTATCCGGATGGTGTGAAAGAGTATAAGGTTTGGAACCTGGAATCAAGAGGTTCAAAGTGTTTCAAAACCAGAGATGTAAAGTTCGATGAAACCAAACTAGGATATAAAATAAATACAGATGGAAAGGACAGTCAGATCAATGAGAATCTTAAACTACTGTTTGAGGTGGAGTCTTCTGTGCCAGAAACTGAATCAGAAGAGATGCAAGATGAGAATGTGACAGCAAGTGATCCAAAAGAGGACTTGAGTACCTATAATCTTGCTAGAGACAGAACCAGAAAGGAGATCAAAGCTCCTAAGAGGTTTGGTGAAGTTGATCTGGCTTGGTATGCTCTTACAGTGGCTGAGGAGGTGGAGTATTCAGAGTCTAAAACATATGCTGAAGCTATAGCAAGTAAACACAAAGACAAGTGGATTGAATCTATGAATGAAGAGATGAACTGTAGTAGTCCGGCTCCATTTTACAAGATTAATTAAGTAAAAATGGCTAATCATGGATTAGGGACTTAATTTGGAATTAATTGGATAATTTATGGAAATTTGACCAAGGTGGGTTCGGACCATCCGAACCAGGATCGGAGGATCCGAACCACTTTGGAGGCATGACCATAGTTTGGAGGATGCGGAGGGATCGGACCGTCCGAACCAAGTTAGGACATGAAAGGGTTGAGGTGTCAAAATTGACCAACACGTGCCAAGTTCGGAGCGTCCGAAGTCGGGATCGGACCATCCAAACTGTGCATGCAGTTATGTGTCTCGCATGCAAGGATCGGACCGTCCAAACTTCCAGATCGGACCGTCCGAACTCCGCCTATAAATAGGCCCTCCGAGAATAAAATTTCTCACACCATTTGCTCAGCTTCTCTCTCGATATTTAGGTCTTTTAGGTGTTTTTCAGCCTTCATAGGCTTGGTCCGGAGGTTGGAGAGATGCTCCGGGGTTGCGGCGGAGAGGTGCCCAAGTTCTGGGGCAGTCGTCATGAGCGGGCTGACGACGGAAGCAGGTATAGCTCTGGTTCCTTATAGTAAATAGGGAGTATGCTATAGCTTAGTTAAGGATTTTAGAATAAGAATATAATGCATGATGTTAGAACCTAATGGGGGGAATTTAGGTTCTATTGGAAACTTTATCAATTTAAAGCGATTATGCTAGTACGCAAGAGAAAGACTTAAAGAAATCAAATATAAGTGCAGTAAATAAATGCGTAATGTAAATAAAGAATTAAAAGGGATAAAAGATGTTTATGTAAGTTCTACGATAAATCGTCTACGCCTCCCCTTATTGGTTAAGATCGATTAACCAAGGATCCACTAGCACTTCAATGTCTTGGCCTTGATGGCTCCAAGGATAGCCGCATAACTCAACACGATCACCGCGCAGATACAACTCAAACACTTGGTCTTAAGGGCTCCAAGGATAGCCACAACACTCGCAAAATACACTTGGCTTCACACACAAGTGTTTACAATAACCGAGCAACCAACTCACAAATGATTTAATACAAACAACCCTCGATTTTGAATAAATCGCACAACTATTACTTGAATACATTGAAGGAGAGGATGTTGCTTGAAATGAGAGATGAGAGTGAATTGGTGAGTTGAAATGGCTTCAAATGGCATGTATTTATAGTTGTCAATCTGAACTGGTTCGGAGCCTCCGAAGATGTCTTCGGGTCGTCCGATCTTTGTTTGATTGAAATTCAAATTTCTACGGTTGGTTAACTATTCGGGTGGTACGAACTCATCTTCGGATCGTTCGAATGGCTGCATTAAATTCATTTCGGCAAATTTCTTCCGACAAAATCTTCAGTGGCCGTAAAGTATTTCGGGTCCTCCGAACTCGTCTTTGGGTCATCCGAAGTGTCATTTCGTGGCCTCCGAGAGTGCCTCCGTGTTGGAACACGCGTTCTCTGATCACACGGATGTGATACCCGGAGCAGCGGAAGTTTAAAAAATTTTATTTTTTGATATGGAACGATTCCATATCGTGGGTATCAAATCCTAACGATTAAAATTGTTGCAAGTAAAATAATAAACACAGTTATATATTTTACCTATTCAAGCAAAGGCTTGATTATGGACTCCAACAGAATTTAATCTGCTCTTCTTGTAAATCCCGGGAACCGATGACTATCACGATCAACCTCCGGAACTAAGTCCACGAATAGAAAACTAAAACCCTCTGATTGATTGCACTAGAAATCAATCAGATGTTTATCGAAGAAAATAAACAGATTTGATCTGTCAATTCAGAATGTAATTTTTCACAAAAATTACAGATTTAATTATCTCAAAAAGGAACAGAGGATTTTCGAAAATTCCTCTTGAAAATATATGTGTGTAATTCGAAAATTGCAAGACTGAAAGCTTATGATTTTCGAACACTACACATGTATTTATAGATAATTTCTAGACTAGATTAAATTATAATTGTATTAGGACTCTAACTCCTTAGGGCCCACAATCCATAACTTAAGCTCAACAAGCCAAGCCTGTTATTATAGAAATTAATATAAAATTCATCGTGACTCCGATTGATAAACTGATTGTACCAATGTGCACAGAAACCATTTTTGCATCTTTTAAAGTCAAGATAATTTTTCTGAATCCGAATTCAGTGATTTCCAAAAATGTCCATCCCTATGTCATTTTAGGAAATTCCACTCCCTTTTAGTTAAGAAGTCCAACTTCTCTTTCATTAAATTTATCTCTTTAAATTTAACTATCTCAACGGGGTTTAGTAATCCATTACTTGTGTGACCCTCAATGGTTCAGGGATACAGCTAGTCGTGGGCTCACAACTCCTTATGACTTGGAACAACAATTTCCGACTTACCCATCGAATCATGGTAAGAGCGCCTAGCAACATCGCCCCATGATTCCCTAGGTATCACTAATAGTGCCTGCAAGAACCAGTAGATTTTGTTTAGCGTACAGTACGGTCCCTTCATCCATATATCCCGATCGAATCAACAACCATTGGTGCATCGAGAGTCGTTCGAGATTCGATAACTATGCATTACATCTTGGAGATCAAATAGTGACATCGCATGTGTTACTAGGAAAACCGAGTAACCTAAAACACATCATGTACTCTGGCCAGAGATTCGTCACATTAATATCTCCTCAGATCGTATAGGATATCCACACTCGCAAGTATGTGGTGAATCCTTGACAGCAAAGCATCGACTCCTATATGTGTCGTAACTGTACCCAATCTCGACACCTGATGACCCCAATAGAGTCGGTAAACGAGTCAAAGTATAGTACCTGCATATAGAGTCTCAATGATGTTTCAAGTAGTAAGGACTAATGGTGTACAACCAAAACCACGGACTTATCCACTCAAATAATAATAACCACTTGGAAAGTCCGAATAGGGTAGTTCGATCATTCATCATATGAATATCCATTTGCATTCTTTGAACATCTCCATGTTCATTACCAATGAAACGTGGTACTTGGCATCACAAATGCAAGTCTCAATCTCGAGCGATCCTTATCCTTATTTGCGGACGGCTCAATTGACTAGGAACTGTTTAGAATATACAGTGACTATAAGATGTGTTTCATAATAGTGATCTCTCTTTATTCACTATCTAATCTTACTTACACTATAGTATATTCAAGGTCTTTATCAAAACAACAATAGTATATCACAATATAACAATATGAAGAAAGACAAAGAAAATGCCATTAATGAATGTAAATTATATTAAACAAAGATTGTTTATACATAGAGTCATAAAAGCCCTTAACCACAAGTTGGCTAACCGGGCACCCGCTCTTTCAATCTCCCACTTGCCCTAATGCCAACTAGTCATACTACGTAATCCCATTGCTTCGCGATGTTTGTCAAAAAATGGTCCTGGCACGGGCTTAGTAAGTGGATCAGCGATATTGTCTGTAGAGGCCACTCTCTCGACAGTGATGTCTCCTCTTTCCACAATCTCCCGGATGATGTGGTATTTCCTCAGTACGTGTTTGGATCTTTGATGAGACCTTGGTTCCTTTGCCGGAGCAATGGCACCAGTGTTGTCGCAGTACACCGGAACTGGACCAACAGCTTCAGGAATTACGCCCAACTCTTGGACGAAATTCCTCATCCAAACGGCCTCTTTTGCAGCAGCTGATGCTGCAATGTATTCTGCCTCAGTGTTGGAATCCGCTGTGGCGTCTTGCTTGGAACTCTTCCAAGAGACAGCACCATCATTGAGCATGAATACAAATCCAGAGGTTGACTTCGAGTCATCCACGTCGCTTTGGAAGCTAGAGTCGGTATAGCCTTCCAATTTTAATTCTCTTCCTCCATAAACCATGAATATATTCTTATTCCTTCTCAAGTTCTTAAGAATATCCCTCACGGCTTTCCAACGCATTTGACCGGGGTTGGCCTGATATCTGCTCGTGACACTCAGAGCAAAGGCTACATCCAGTCTGATAGATATCATCCCATACATAATACTACATTTGGCTGATGCATATGGTATGTGTGTCATTTTCTCTATCTCTTTATCAGTCTTGGGACACATAGACTTGGATAGAGAAACTCCATGACACATAGGTAGATGTCCTCTCTTGGACTCATCCATAGAAAACTTTTTCAATATGGTGTCGATGTAGGTTGCTTGAGTGAGTCCTATCATTCTCTTAGATCTATCTCTATAGATCTGTATCCCTAGAATGTAGGAGGCCTCACCCAAATCCTTCATTGAGAATCTACCTGATAATCATATCTTTGTTGATTGCAACATCCCTACGTCATTCCCAATGAATAGGATGTCATCAATATAAAGCACTAAGAACGTCACCGCATCCTTAACTACTTTCTTGTACACGCACGGTTCCTCCGTGTTTTTGATGAAACCAAAGTCCTTTATTGTTTCATCAAATTTTTGGTTCCAACTTCTTGATGCTTGTTTGAGACCATAAATTGATCTCTGAAGCTTGCATACCTTATGCTCGCTTCCCATGGATGTGAATCCCTTGGGCTGCATCATATAGATTTCTTCCTTAATGTTTCCATTAAGAAATGCAGTATTCACATCCATTTGCCATATCTCATAGTCATACCATGCTGCTATGGCAATAAGAATTCTTATGGACTTGAACATTGCGACTGGTGAAAAGGTTTCATCATAGTCAACTCCTTGTCTTTGAGTATAACCTTTTGCTACCAATCGTGCCTTGTAGGTTAGTACCTTGCCATCAGGCCCAAATTTTCTCTTGTAGATCCATTTACACCATATTGGAACAATTCCATCGGGAGGATCTACTAAAGACCAAACTTGGTTTGTATGCATCGAGTCTATTTCCGACTGCATAACATCAAGCCATAAATTCGAATCCCCATCAGAAATTGCTTCCTTGAAGTTTCTTGGATCACATCCAATGTCGGGTTCACTTTGATCCCCTTCAAAAATAAGACCATATCGAATAGGATGTCTAGAAGTCCTCTCAGATCTCCTAGATGTAGGCGTGTCCACTGAAGGTTCTTGAGGTGTGGGATCGTTATTTTGTATCTCAGATTCTTCTCGAATTTCTTCGAGTTCCATCATCTTGCCTTTCTTATCTAATAAAAACTCCTTCTCCATGAAGATGGCATTCCTCGAAACAAACACTTGTTTCAGTAGGATTATAGAAATAATATTCGATTGAATTCTTCGGATATCCTACAAAATAACATAAGGTGGATCGACTATCCAACTTATCTTCCACTGTCTGCTTCACGTAAGCAGGACATCCCCAAATCCTCAAGTACGAATACTTAGGAGCTTTGCCATTCCATAACTCGTATGGAGTTTTATTCACTGCTTTGGTGTGAACATTGTTCAACAACAACACCGCCGTTTCAAGTGCATAGCCCCAAAACAAAGGAGGGAACTCAGTGAAGCTTATCATAGATCGAACCATGTCCAACAGAGTTCGATTGTGACGCTCCAAGACACCATTTAGCTGAGGTGTCATAGGAGGAGTTCACTGAGAGAGAATCCCATTCTCTTTTAGATAGCTCAAAAACTCGGTACTTAAGTATTCTCCACCTCGATCCGATCGAAGTGCTTTAATACTTCTACCTTGTTTGTTTTCTACTTCAGCCTTGAATTCTTTGAACTTTTCAAATGATTCAGACTTATATTTAATTAAATATAAATACCCATACCTAGAATAATCATCAGTAAAGGTAATGAAGTAGGTGTGACCAAATTTAGTACCGATACTAATTGGTCCGCAAACATCTGTATGGTTCAAATCCAACTGATTTTGACTACGCTCAGGCTTTCCTTTGAAAGGAGATTTAGTCATTATTCCTTTTAGGCAGGACTCACAAGTAGGTAGAGAGTTAATATCAGACATATCAAACATGCCCTCTCCCACTAGATTGTTCATCCTCCTTGAGGAAATATGACCTAGCCTAGCATGCCAAAGGTTTGCCGGGTTTTGACTATCATTTTTCCTTTTATTTGTTGTTACCGGTTTATCAACATAATTAATTGGAACGTCTTTTAATTTTAAGTTATATAGATCATTTTTAAATTGTCCATTTCAAATCAAACATTCATTCTTGTAAATATTGCAAATCCCATTCGCAAATTTTCAAGAAATATCTTCTCTATCAAGAATAGAAAAAGAAATAATGTTTTAATGAAATCTTGGTACAAATAAAAACATCTCTCTCAAAATATAGCTTAAAATTGTTTTTGCAAAATTAAACAAATGTTTCCCATAGCTTTTGGATTCAACTCTGGAACCATTCCCGAGCCTTAACTGGGTCTCACCCATCCTAAGCTTACGACTTCTTGTCATCATCTGCAACTCATTGCAAATGTGAGATCTACATCTGGTATCCAATATCCAAGAAATAGTATTAAGTGAAACATTTATAAAATATATCCTTTGTAGTTCGTAACTACTCGATATACATTCTTTGTAGTTGCGCTTCCAGTAACCAGGTTTCTTGCAGTGATGGCAAACTTATTTAGACTTGTCCATGTTTGCATGTAACATTTGGCCTTGAGATCATGGTCCTACCATTTCTCTAGCTCGGCCAACCTTTCCGAAGTTACATCATCCGGGGCTGTTTTCGGAGGAGCCTTTTCTAACACTTAGAAAATCTTTTTCGAGCTCAGGACAATCTTAACTTATGGAACCATTCTATATAGTTTGCGCCAGAAAGTTTGTTTTGTTCGAGAAATGAAACATGTGGATTACGAAGATTCATCATAATGATATACTGAGATGAAACAGACAATAATCGATGATTGCTTAATTAATTTACTAAGACATAAAATATGGCAAAATTTATTTTATGAATTTCACTTCCACTATTTTAACGGTTTCACTACCCTTTAGTGAAAACGGGAAACTAGTTTCCTTAGTGGGAACATGGAGTACAATTGACAAACTATAGTCCCGAATAATATCAGCCAACCATAATTTTCAAAAGGTAGAGCCCAATTGCTTCCAAACCAACCCCCATGTTTTTACCTCATGTCCAATAAGGGCCCAATAATATGACGCCGTTTATTGTGATATGTCAAGATTACCCATCAATATTAAGTTGTGATGGACGGTCGCCATGTGGATCCCCAATAATATGAGCCAATCCCATGGGAGTTCCACCCAACTTACAACATGTGTCGATCCAATGTACAGCTTTTCGACGAACGGGCCCCCCCAATAATATGAGCCGGACCGTGCCCGCGGGTAACATCTCATACATTGATCGTTGATGGAAGGTAGGAACATTTAAACAATATTTAAATTCCCTTTTGTTTATCTTGATATCAATTTTAAATCATATTTAAAATGAGGGATTTTTAATTTTGAAATTTTGTCTCATCTTTTAAAGTTTGTATGCTTGCGGGATTCATACAATTTAGTCTAAATATGCATACAATAATAATATCATATATTATTTAAAGGATGATCGATCCCAATCACTAATCGACCCGTGGTTGCCAATCACGAGTCTAAGTCCAATCCTAGGTGATATGCAAGTATGCAATGCAATCCTATTACATTGAGCTTCCAATTTACATTTCTTCGGTCTTTATTGTCTGCTGGGCCCACCTTTGTCTTCAAATCTTTATCTCCCACTAAGTCTAATAAATTTACAATAAATTTCGATGACAAGTAGGGGATACATATTTAAGGGTGGGAACGGGCCATAAACCAGGCCCATTTTTTTTTATTACAAATGACAATTCAAATTGGGCTATAAACCAAGCCCATTAATAAAACCCAACAACAATAAAACTAAATGTAAATAACCTAACATACACCTACCAAATTGGTCATGGAAATCGATCATCCTTTTATCCAATAATTAATGCAATAATTAAATAATTTGATAACATACAATGGCATCATAATTAAAAAGATAAAATCAAATTTTATCTTATCCTTTCATAAGATCATATCTTATCATCAATTGTACCAAAATAATTAATTTTATAAAATCTAACTTAACGGATAAAATTTATAAATTTTCCAAAAATTCAAATTTATCCAAAATCAATTTTAAAAATTTCAAACTCAAACAATTTGATCCGATGCCTCGCGGACCAATCAAAAACAATTTTCGATCGCACAAAAAACTAAAATTTCAAAAATTTAAAATTCTGGAAAAAAATAAAAAATTTAATTTTTCGGGCTGCCAGGGACGTTCTCGGGCAGCCCCGCCCCCACGTGGGGCAGGGCAGCCCCCACGTGGGGTGTAGGGAAGCCCCTTGGCTGCCCTGGGCAGCAACCATTGCTGCCCAAAAAGCGATCTCGCTGCCCCTTGGGCAGCAATCTCGCTGCCCTTGGCAGCAACGATTGCTGCCCTTGGGCAGCGATCATGCTGCCCTTTAGGCAGAAATCTTGCTGCCCAAGGCAGCGATGATAGCTGCCCCGTTGCCCTGTTCAAATTTAATTTTCGTTTAAAATTTTTTTGTTTTGTTTTCCAAAAACCGAGGCTAAAAATTTTGTACAATCGATTAATTTTAATCGTTTGATCAAAGATTACGACTGTCTCTGATACCACTATTGGAACACGCATTCTCTGATCACACGGATGTGATACCCGGAGCAGCGAAAGTTTAAAAAATTTTATTTTTCGATATGGAACGATTCCATATCGTGGGTATCAAATCCTAACGATTAAAATTGTTGCAAGAAATCCCGGGAACCGATGACTATCACGATCAACATCCGGAATTAAGTCCACGAATAGAAAACTAAAACCCTCTGATTGATTGCACTAGAAATCAATCAGATGTTTATCGAAGAGAATAAACAGATTTGATCTGTCAATTCAGAATGTAATTTTTCACAAAATTTACAGACTGAATTATCTCAAAAAGGAGCAGAGGATTTTCGAAAATTCCTATTGAAAATATATGTGTGTAATTTGAAAATTGCAAGACTGAAAGCTTATGATTTTCGAACACTACACATGTATTTATAGATAATTTCTAGACTAGATTAAGTTATAATTGTATTAGGACTCTAACTCCTTAGAGCCCACAATCCATAACTTAAGCCCAACAAGCCAAGCCTGTTATTATAAAAATTAATATAAAATTCATCGTGACTCCGATTGATAAACTGATTTTACCAATGTACACAGAAACCATTTCTGCATCTTTTAAAGTCAAGATAATTTTTCTGAATCCGAATTCAGTGATTTCCAAAAATGCCCATCCCTATGTCATTTTAGGAAATTCCACTCTCTTTTAGTTAAGAAGTCCAACTTCTCTTTCATTAAATTTAACTCTTTAAATTTAACTATCTCAACGGGGTTTAGTAATCCATTACTTGTGTGACCCTTAATGGTTCAGGGATACAGCTAGCCGTGGGCTCACAACTCCTTGTGACTCGGAACAACAATTTCCGACTTACCCATCGAATCATGGTAAGAGCGCCTAGCAACATCGCCCCATGATTCCCTAGGTATCACTTATAGTGCCTGCAAGAACCAGTAGATTTTGGTTAGCGTACAGTACGGTCCCTTCATCCATATATCCCGATCGAATCAACAACCATTGGTGCATCGAGAGTCGTTCGAGATTCGATAACTATGCATTACATCTTGGAGATCAAATAGTGGCATCGCATGTGTTACTAGGAAAACCGAGTAACCTAAAACACATCATGTACTCTGGCCAGAGATTCGTCACACTAATATCTCCTCAGATCGCATAGGATATCCACACTCGCAAGTATGTGGTGAATCCTTGACAACAAAACATTGACTCCTATATGTGTCATAACTGTACCTAATCTCGACACCTGATGACCCCAATATAGTCGGTAAACGAGTCAAAGTATAGTACTAGCATATAGAGTCTCAATGATGTTTCAAGTAGTAAGGACTAATGGTGTACAACCAAAACCACGGACTTATCCACTCAAATAATAATAACCACTTGGAAAGTCTGTAAGAGTGGGTGCCCAGTGAGCCAACTGTGTGGCTATGGGCTTTGTTGACTCTTTGTATAAACAATCTTTTGTTTAATATTATTTACACTTTTATGGCAATGACTTTATATTACTTCATATTGTTATATTGTGATATACTATTGTTGTTTTGATAAAGACCTTGAATATACTATAGTGTATGTAAGATGTGGTAGAACATGGAGATGTCTATCATGAAATACATCTTATAGTCACTGTATATTCTAAAACCGTTCCTAGTCGATTGAGCCGTCCGATAATAAGGATAAGGATCGCTCGAGTTTGAGACTAGCATTTGCGATGCGGAGTACCACGTTTCATTGGTAGGGAACATGGAGATGTTCGAAGCATGCAAATGGATATTCATAGGATGAATAGTCGAACTACCCTATCCGGACTTTCCAAGTGGTTATCACTTATCGAGTGGATAAAGTCCGCGGTTTTGGTTGTACACCATTAGTCCTTACGACTTGAAACATCATGGAGACTCTATATGCTAGTACTGTGCTTTGACTCGTTTACCGACTCTGAGGGGGTCATCAGGTGTCGAGATTGGGTACAGTTACGACACATATAGGAGTCAATGCATTGTTGTCAAGGATTCACCACATACTTGCGAGTGTGGATATCCTATGCGATCTGAGGAGATATTAGTGTGACAAATCTCTGGCCAGAGTACTTGATGTGATTTAAGAAATGGTTTCTTAGTAGCACATGCGATGTCACTAATTTGATCTTCAAGATGTATTGCATAGTTATCGAATCTTGAGCGACTCTCGATATACCAATGGTTGTTGATTCGATCGGGATATATGGATGAAGGGACCGTACTGTACGCTAACCAAAATCTACTGGTTCTTGTAGGCACTATCAGTGATACCTAGGGAATCATGGGGCGATGTTGCTAGGCGCTTTACCATGATTCGTTGGGCAAGTCGGAAAGTGTTGTTCCGAGTCACAAGGAGTTGTGAGCCCACGGCTAGCTGTATCCCTGAACCATTGAGGGTCACACAGTGTAATGGAGTTTTAATCCCCGTTGAGATAGTTAAATTTAAAGAGTTAAATTTAATGAACTAAGGAGTTGGACTTCTTAAATAAGAGTAAGGGAGTAGGATTTCCTAAAATGACATAGGGATGGACATTTTTGGAAACCACTGAATTCGGATTCAGGAAAATTTATTTTGACTTTAAAACGTGCAGAAATGGTTTCTGTACACATTGGTGAAATCGTTTCATCAATCAGAGTCACGATGAATTTTATATTAATTTCTGAACGAGCGGGCTTTGCTTGTCGGGCCCCAGCTTATGACTAATGGGCCCTAAGGTGTTAGTGGCCTGCATTATAAATAAGTTATTTCAGTACAGAAATTACACACGATAGCTCATAATTTTGAGAGAAAAAAAATCGAAACCCTAGCCCCTCTCTCAAGCTTGGCCGTCGCCCCCCTCCCTCTCTGTCTGAGAAATTCCGGTCTGTGATTTTGAATCGCAGTAAGGAATAACGAATCAAATTCGTGTATTCTCTTCGCAGAAAAACTTCTGATAGATTTTCTAGTGCAATCTATCAGAGGGATTAAACCTCTGTTCGTGGACCTGATTGAAGGCGTTCATCGGTTCCAGGGAGAGACAACAAGAGCAGAATTGTTCTGTTGGTGTCCATTAATCTCGTTGCGAGATTTGAGGTAAAATTTATTTAATTGTTATTTAAATTTTACACACACGTAATTCAATCGATGAACGGTTGATACCCATACCATGGAAACGTTCCATGAAAAATTTTAAACTTCCGCTGCACCGGGTATCAATCGTAATTGGTCTGGGAACTCGCCAGTTTTCCAACAGTGGTATCAGAGCCAGGTTGCTCAGATCAATCGATTGAATTAATCAATTGTACAAAATTTTTGAGTCTCGGTTTTTGAAACAAAATAAATATTTTAAAAAAAAAAATTTTTTCGGGGGCAAAACCCGGGCAGCGATTGGATCGCTGCCCGGTGGGGCAGCAATTGTTGCTGCCCCGGGCGGCGCACGGCGCCGCCCAAAGGGGGCGCACGGCGCCGCCCAAAGGGGGCGCACGGCGCCGCCCAGGGCAGCGCTGTGCGCTGCCCAGCGCAGCGCTGGGCGCTGCGCAGGGCAGCGCTCGGCGCTGCCCAGGGGCGGCGCTCGGCGCCGCCCAGCGCAGCGCCAGGCGCTGCGCAGGGGCGGCGCCAGGCGCTGCCCTAAGGGGGCAGCCGGGCTGCCCCCGGCTCGCGCCCCGGGTGCGGGCCGGCCCGGGAGTGTCCCGGGCGGCCCGCGGGAAAAATTATATTTTTATTATTTTTAATATTTAAAATTTTATTTTTGGTCCGGTCAAAAATTGTTTTTGATTGGTTCACGAGATTTCGGATCGAATTGTTCGAGTCCGTAAATTTTAAAATTGATTTTGGATAAATTTGAATTTTTGGAAAATTTTAATATTTTATCCGTAAATTGAATTTTGAAATCAATTATTTTGGTACAATTGATGATAAGATATGATCTTATGATATATTAGATAAAATATGATTTTATTTGTAAAATTGGATTTTATAGATAAAATATGATTTTATTTGATATGGAGATAAAATATGATTTTATATGTGAAATGTGATTTTATATATAAAATATGATTTTATCTTGTTTAAATTTGAATTGCCACAGCATGTTATCCAATAAATTAATTTTGAATTAAATGTTATTGGATAAGGATGATCGATTGCCATGACCAATTTTGTAGGTGTATGTTAGGAATTTACATTTTGTCTTTATTGTTGTTGGTTTTATTAATGGGCCTGGTTTATGGCCCGATATGAATGTCATATGTAATAAAAGTGGGCTTGGTTTATAGCCCGTTCCCACCCCCTAAAAATGTATCCCCTACTTGTCATTGTTATTTAATTGTAAATACATTAGATTTAGTGGGAGATCAAGATTTGAAGATGGTGGGCCCAGCAGACAATGAAGACTGAAGAAATGTAAATTGGAAGCATATGTAATAGGATTGCATTTGCATACTGCATATTACCTAGGATTGGACTAAGACCCGTGATTGGCAACCACGGGTCAATTAGAAATGGAATCGATCATCCTATATAATATGTGATATTATGATTGTATGCATGTTTAGACATAAATTGCGTGAATCCGGCAATGCATGCAATAAATTAAAAATGATGAGACAAATATTTTTATAAATAAAATCCCTCATTTTAAATATGATTTAAAATTTATATCAAGATAAATAAAGGAAATTTAAATATTGTTTAAATGTTCCTACCTTCCATCAACGGTCAATGTATGTGATGCTACCCGCGGATACGGTCCGGCTCATATTATTGGGGGGGCCCGTTCGTCGGAAAGCTGTACATTGGATCGACAAATGTTGTAAGTTGGGTGGAACTCCCATGGGATCGGCTCATATTATTGGGGGATCCACATGGCGACCGTCCATCACAACTTAATATTGATGGGTCATCTTGACATGTCACTTTAAACGGCGTCATATTATTGGGCCCTTATTGGACATGAGGTAAATACATGGGGGTTGCTTTGGAAGCAATTGGGCTCTACCTTTTGAGAATTATGGTTGGCTGATATTATTCGGGACCATAAGTTTGTCAATTGGACTCCATGTTCTCACTAAGGAAAAAGTTTCCCGTTTTCACTAGAGGGTGGTGAAATCGTTAAAATAGTGGGAGTGAGATTCATAAAATTAAATTCGCCTATTTTATGTCTTAGTAAATTGTTAAACAATCATTGATATATGTCTGTTTTTCCTTTTCAGTATTTCATACAATGAATTCGCGAAATCCTTTATTCTCGATCCTCGAACAAAACAAGCTGACTGGCGCCAACTATACGGAATGGTTCCGGAAGTTGAAGATTGTCTTAACTTCGGAGAAAATGCTCTACGTGTTAGAGAAAGCACCTCCGAAGGAAGCACCAGCTGACATAAGTCCGGAGGAATTGGCCAAACTTGATGCATGGTGTGACCATGACATCAAGACCAAATGCTATATGCAAGCCTCGATGTCTGATGAACTCCAGAGGCGATTTGAGGACACGGTGAATGCTGCTGACATTCACACGCAACTCAAGGAACTTTTTGGGGCTCAGTCGAGGGCTGAAAGGTTCTCTACTGTTAAGGAGTTGATGACGTGCCGCATGCGTGAAGGGACTTCGGTCCGTGATCATGGGGTACGAGTGATTTGGCTCATACAGAAGTTAGCGACCCTTGATTTGGTGTTGGAGCATGAACTCAATGTGGACTTGCTGCTTCTATCTCTTCCTTCTTCATTTGATGGATTCGTGATAAATTTTAATATGAACAAGATAGAGGCCACCCTTGAAGAGATGGTCAATATGCTCGTTACATATGAATCCACACTTAAGAAGGATAAGCCAGCTTTCTTGGTGGGCTCCTCATCTTCTGCTAAGAAGGGGCCAAGTATGAAGGGCAAGAAACGTTCTGCCCCACCCAAGAAAGTGGAACCCGAGAAGAAGCAAAAGACAAAGGCTTCAAACGATGGAAAATCCAAGGATGTTTGCCATTACTGCAAGAAGCCGGGTCATTGGAAGCGCAACTGCAAGGAGTATCTTGAGCAGTTGGGAACTGCAAAGGGTATGTTCTATATCGAAATAAACATGTCACTTAATACAACTTCTTGGGTATTGGATACCGGATGTGGATCTCACATTTGCAATGATTTGCAGGTGATGACAAGAAGTCGCAGGCTTAGAATGGGTGAGACCCAGCTGAGGCTCGGGAATGGTTCCAGAGTTGAAGCTACGGCCATTGGAGATGTTTGTTTGATTTTGCAGAATGGTTTTAAATTATTGTTGAGAGATGTTTTATTTGTGCCAGATTTAATTAAAAACATTATTTCTATTTCTATGCTTGATAGAGATGGTTATTCTTGTAATTTTGTGAATGGGATTTGCAGTATTTACAAGAATGAATGTTTAATTGGAAATGGACAACTTGAAAACGATCTATACAATTTAAAACTAAAAGACGTTCCAGTGAATTGTATTGACAAACCGGCGACAACAAACAAAAGGAAAATCGATAGTCAAAACCCGGCAAACCTTTGGCACGCTAGGCTAGGTCATATTTCCTCAAGGAGGATGAACAAGCTAGTGGGAGAGGGCATGTTTGATATGTCTGATATTAACTCTCTACCTACTTGTGAATCCTGCCTAAAAGGGAAAATGACTAAATCTCCTTTTAAGGGGAAGCCTGAACGTAGTCAGAATCTGTTGGATTTGATCCATACAGATGTTTGTGGTCCATTTAGAGTAGGGACTCAACATGGCCACACCTACTTCATTACCTTTACTGATGATTATTCAAGGTATGGGTATTTATATTTAATGAAATATAAGTCTGAAGCATTTGAAAAGTTCAAAGAATTCAGGGCTGAAGTAGAAAACAAGCTAGGTAAAAGTATTAAAGCACTTCGATCGGATCGAGGTGGAGAATACTTGAGTACCGAGTTTTTGGACTATCTAAAAGAGAATGGGATTCTCTCTCAGTGGACACCTCCTATGACACCACAGCTTAATGGTGTATCGGAGCGTCGTAATCGAACTTTGTTGGACATGGTTCGATCTATGATGAGCTTCACTGAGCTTCCACCTTCGTTTTGGGGCTATGCGCTTGAAACGGCGGTATTGTTGTTGAACAACGTCCACACTAAAGCAGTGGACAAAACACCATACGAGTTATGGAATGGCAAAGCTCCTAAGTATTCGTACTTGAGGATTTGGGGATGTCCTGCTTACGTGAAGCGGACAGTGGGAGATAAGTTGGATAGTCGATCCAGCTTGTGGGGTATCCGAAGAATTCAATCGGATATTATTTCTATTATCCTGCTGAAACAAAGGTGTTTGTTTCACGGAATGCCACCTTCTTGGAGAAGGAGTTCTTATTGGATAAGAAAGGCGAGATGATGGAACTCGAAGAAGTTCGAGAAGAACCCGAAATACAAAATAACGATCCCACACCTCAGGAACCATTAATGAACACGCCTGCACCTAGAAGATCCGAGAGGACTTCTAGACCTCCAGTTCGATATGGTCTTCTTCTTGAAGAGGGTCAAGATGAACCCGACATTGGATGTGATCCAAGAAGCTTCAAGGAAGCAATTTCTGATGCGGATTCGAATTTATGGCTTGAAGCTATGCAGTCTGAATTGGATTCGATGCATACTAACCAAGTCTGGTCTTTAGTGGATCCTCCCGATGGAATTGTTCCAATAGGGTGTAAATGGATCTACAAAAGAAAGCTTGGGCCTGATGGTAAGATATTGACTTACAAGGCGCGATTGGTGGCAAAAGGTTATACTCAAAGGCAAGGAGTTGACTATGATGAAACCTTTTCACCAGTCGCAATGTTCAAGTCCATAAGAATCCTAATTGCCATAGCTGCATGGTATGACTATGAGATATGGCAGATGGATGTGAAGACTGCTTTTCTTAATGGAGACATTAAGGAAGAAATCTATATGAAGCAGCCTGAGGGGTTCACATCCATGGGAAGCGAGCATAAGGTATGCAAGCTTCAGAGATCAATTTATGGTCTAAAACAAGCATCAAGAAGTTGGAACCAGAAATTTGATGAAACAATAAAAGATTTTGGTTTCATCAAGAACCCGGAGGAACCTTGCGTGTACAAGAAAGTAGTTAAGGATGCGGTAACATTCTTAGTACTTTATGTTGATGACATCCTACTCATTGGGAATGATGTAGGGATGTTGCAGTCAACAAAGATATGGTTATCAGGTAGATTTTCGATGAAGGATTTGGGTGAGGCATCCTACATTCTTGGGATACAGATCTATAGGGATAGATCTAAGAGAATGATAGGACTCACTCAATCAACCTACATCGATACCATATTGAAACGTTATTCAATGGATGGGTCCAAGAGAGGACATCTACCCATGTGTCATGGAGTTTCTCTATCCAAGTCTATGTGTCCCAAGACTGATGCAGAGATAGAGAATATGACACATGTACCATATGCGTCAGCTATAGGTAGTATCATGTATGGGATGATATCTACCAGACCGGATGTAGCATTTGCTCTGAGTGTCACGAGCAGATATCAGTCTAATCCTGGTCAGATGCATTGGAAAGCCGTGAAGGACATTCTTAAGTACTTGCGAAGGACTAAGAATATGTTCATGGTTTATGGAGGACGAGAACTCAAACTGGAAGGCTATACCGACTCTAGCTTCCAAAGTGATGTGGATGACTCGAAGTCAACCTCTGGATTTGTGTTCATGCTCAATGGCGGTGCTGTCTCTTGGAAGAGTTCCAAGCAGGACACCACAGCGGATTCCACCACTGAGGCTGAATACATTGCAGCATCAGCTGCTGCTAAAGAGGCCGTTTGGATGAGGAATTTCGTCCAAGAGTTGGGCGTCATTCCTGAATTTGTTGGTCCAGTCCCGGTGTACTGCGACAACACGGGTGCCGTTGCTCAAGCAAAGGAACCAAGGTCTCATCAAAGATCCAAACACGTACTGAGGAAATACCACATAATCCGGGAGATTGTGGAAAGAGGAGACATCAGTGTCGAACGAGTGGCCTCTGCAGACAATATCGCTGATCCACTAACTAAGCCTTTGCCAGGACCATTGTTTGACAAACATCGCGAAGCAATGGGTCTACGTAGTATGACTAGTTGGCTATAGGGCAAGTGGGAGATTGTAAGAGTGGGTGCCCAGTGAGCCAACTGTGTGGCTATGGGCTTTGTTGACTCTTTGTATAAACAATCTTTTGTTTAATATTATTTACACTTTTATGGCAATGACTTTATATTACTTCATATTGTTATATTGTGATATACTATTGTTGTTTTGATAAAGACCTTGAATATACTATAGTGTATGTAAGATGTGGTAGAACATGGAGATGTCTATCATGAAATACATCTTATAGTCACTGTATATTCTAAAACCGTTCCTAGTCGATTGAGCCGTCCGATAATAAGGATAAGGATCGCTCGAGTTTGAGACTAGCATTTGCGATGCGGAGTACCACGTTTCATTGGTAGGGAACATGGAGATGTTCGAAGCATGCAAATGGATATTCATAGGATGAATAGTCGAACTACCCTATCCGGACTTTCCAAGTGGTTATCACTTATCGAGTGGATAAAGTCCGCGGTTTTGGTTGTACACCATTAGTCCTTACGACTTGAAACATCATGGAGACTCTATATGCTAGTACTGTGCTTTGACTCGTTTACCGACTCTGAGGGGGTCATCAGGTGTCGAGATTGGGTACAGTTACGACACATATAGGAGTCAATGCATTGTTGTCAAGGATTCACCACATACTTGCGAGTGTGGATATCCTATGCGATCTGAGGAGATATTAGTGTGACAAATCTCTGGCCAGAGTACTTGATGTGATTTAAGAAATGGTTTCTTAGTAGCACATGCGATGTCACTAATTTGATCTTCAAGATGTATTGCATAGTTATCGAATCTTGAGCGACTCTCGATATACCAATGGTTGTTGATTCGATCGGGATATATGGATGAAGGGACCGTACTGTACGCTAACCAAAATCTACTGGTTCTTGTAGGCACTATCAGTGATACCTAGGGAATCATGGGGCGATGTTGCTAGGCGCTTTACCATGATTCATTGGGCAAGTCGGAAAGTGTTGTTCCGAGTCACAAGGAGTTGTGAGCCCACGGCTAGCTGTATCCCTGAACCATTGAGGGTCACACAGTGTAATGGAGTTTTAATCCCCGTTGAGATAGTTAAATTTAAAGAGTTAAATTTAATGAACTAAGGAGTTGGACTTCTTAAATAAGAGTAAGGGAGTAGGATTTCCTAAAATGACATAGGGATGGACATTTTTGGAAACCACTGAATTCGGATTCAGGAAAATTTATTTTGACTTTAAAACGTGCAGAAATGGTTTCTGTACACATTGGTGAAATCGTTTCATCAATCAGAGTCACGATGAATTTTATATTAATTTCTGAACGAGCGGGCTTTGCTTGTCGGGCCCCAGCTTATGACTAATGGGCCCTAAGGTGTTAGTGGCCTGCATTATAAATAAGTTATTTCAGTACAGAAATTACACACGATAGCTCATAATTTTGAGAGAAAAAAAATCGAAACCCTAGCCCCTCTCTCAAGCTTGGCCGTCGCCCCCCTCCCTCTCTGTCTGAGAAATTCCGGTCTGTGATTTTGAATCGCAGTAAGGAATAACGAATCAAATTCGTGTATTCTCTTCGCAGAAAACTTCTGATAGATTTTCTAGTGCAATCTATCAGAGGGATTAAACCTCTGTTCGTGGACCTGATTGAAGGCGTTCATCGGTTCCAGGGAGAGACAACAAGAGCAGAATTGTTCTGTTGGTGTCCATTAATCTCGTTGCGAGATTTGAGGTAAAATTTATTTAATTGTTATTTAAATTTTACACACACGTAATTCAATCGATGAACGGTTGATACCCATACCATGGAAACGTTCCATGAAAAATTTTTAAACTTCCGCTGCACCGGGTATCAATCGTAATTGGTCTGGGAACTCGCCAGTTTTCCAACAGAGTCCAAATAGGGTAGTTCGATCATTCATCATATGAATATCCATTTGCATACTTTGAACATCTCCATGTTCATTACCAATGAAACGTGGTACTTGGCATCACAAATGCTAGTCTCAATCTCGAGCGATCCTTATCCTTATTTGCGGACGGCTCAATTGACTAGGAACTGTTTAGAATATATAGTGACTATAAGATGTGTTTCATAATAGTGATCTCTCTTTATTCACTATCTCATCTTACTTACACTATAGTATATTCAAGGTCTTTATCAAAACAACAATAGTATATCACAATATAACAATATGAAGAAGACAAAGAAAACACTAGTAGAAATTGTGCCTTTTACTTCGTCAGTTTTTACTTCGCCAATTAGTAATTACGAAGTAAAAGGCTAGAATCTACTTCGGTAATAACACGAATGAAGTAAAAACGCACCTTTTACTTCGGTACTTGAAAAACGCGGGCTTCACTAATTATTTTGGACAGTATTTTACTTCGGCATACTATTATTGATGAAGTAAAAAGTAAAAAAATTAATATTTTTTATTATAATTGATGAAGTAAGAGGATTAACCGGATATTTTGACCTTCCTAACTTTTTCAACACTTGTGAAAAAACAAAACTCGATCCGATCCCCTTTCTTCTTCGTCGTGGGAAAGAAAACCTAGGTGCTCGATCCCTTTCTTCTTCAGCCGCCCACCATCAACCACCGCCGGGAACCGACGCCAATGCCCTATTGTTGGAAAATGGTGTTCAGATCAATCAGAATTGATACCCGGTGCAGCGGAAGTTTTAAAATTTTATATGGAACGATTCCATATCATGGGTATCAAAACTTTACGATTAAATTGTGCGTGTAAAAATTAAATAACAATTAAATTTTTACCTTGAATCTCAAAACGAGATTATGGACACCAACAGATAGCTCTGCTCTTGTTGTATATCCCAGGAACTGATGAACGAACAATTCTTCAATCAGGTCCACGAACAGAAGTTTAATCCCTCTGATAGACTACACTAGAAAGTCTATCAGAAGTTTCTGCGAAGAGATAGAACAGATATGATATGCTAATTCAGATTGCAAATTCGCAATTCGCAAACTGAAAATTCTCTAAGACAGAGAGAGGGGGGGCGGCCGAAATTCCTAGACTGGAGGCTAGGGTTTTCGAAAATTTGAGGGTAAGTTGTATGTAATTTCTGTACTGCAATAACTTATTTATAATGTGGGCTGCTAACAGCTTAGGGCCCATTAGTCATAAGTTCAAGCTTGACAAGCAAAGCCCGCATGTTCAAAAATTAATATAAAATTCATCGTGACTCAGATTGATAAACCAATTTCACCAATGTGCACAGAAACCATTTCTGCATCTTTTAAAGTCAAGATAAATTTTCTGAATCCGAATTCAGTGGTTTCCAAAAATGTCCATCACTATGTCATTTTAGGAAATCTTACTCCCTCTACTCTTAAATAAGAAGTCCCACTTCTTTATTCACTAAATTTAACTATTTAAATTTAATTATCTCAACGGGGATTAAAAATCCATTACTTGTGTGACCCTCAATGGTTCAGGGATACAGCTAGCCGTGGGCTCACAACTCCTTGTGACTCGGAACAACAATTTCCGACTTGCACATCGAATCATGGTAAGAGCGCCTAGCAACATTGCCCCATGATTCCCTAGGTATCACTGATAGTTCCTGCAAGAACCAATAGATTTTGGTTAGCGTACAGTACGGTCCCTTCATCCATATATCCCGATCGAATCAACAACTATTGGTAAATCGAGAGTCGTTTGAGATTCGATAACTATGCAATGCATCTTGAAGATCAAATAGTGACATCGCATGTGCTACTAAGAAACCATTTCTTAAAACACAACATGTACTCTGGCCAGAGATTCGTCACACTAATATCTCCTCAGATTGCATAGGATATCCACACTAGCAAGTATGTGGTGAATCCTTGACAACAAAGCATCGACTCCTATATGTGTCATAACTGTACCCAATCCCGACATCTGATGACCCCAATAGAGTCGGTAAATGAGTCAAAGTACAGTACTAGCATATAGAGTCTCAATGATGTTTCAAGTAGTAAGGACTAATGGTGTACAACCAAAACCGCGGACTTTATCCACTCGATAAGTGATAACCACTTGGAAACTCCGGATAGGGTAATTCGATCATTCATCGTATGAATATCCATTTGCATGCTTTGAACATCTCTATGTTCCATACCAATGAAACGTGGTACTCGGCATCGCAAATGCTAGTCTCAATCTTGAGCGATCCTTATCCTTATTAACTGACGGCTCAATCGACTAGGAACTGTTTAGAATATACAGTGACTATAAGATGTGTTTCATGATAGCCATCCCCATGTGCCACCACATCTTACATATACTATAGTATATTCAAGGTCTTCATCTAAACATCTTATAGTATGTCACAACATAATAATATGATAAAAGATAAAGTAAATGCCATTATAAAAGTGTAAATTATATTAAACAAAAGATTGTTTATACATAGAGTCATAAAAGCCCTTAGCCACAAGTTGGCTCACCGGGCACCCACTCTTTCAATCTCCCACTTACCCTAAAGCCAACTAGTCATACTACGTAGTCCCATTGCTTCGCGATGTTTGTCAAATAATGGTCCTGGCAAGGGCTTAGTAAGTGGATCAGCGATATTGTCTGAAGAGGCCACTCTCTCGACAGTGATGTCTCCTCTTTCCACGATCTCCCGGATGATGTGGTATTTCCTTAGTACGTGTTTGGATCTTTGATGAGACCTTGGTTCCTTTGCCTGAGCAACGGCACCCTTGTTGTCACAGTACACCGGGACTGGACCAACAGCTTCAGGAATAACGCCCAACTCTTGGACGAAATTCCTCATCCAAACGGCCTCTTTAGCAGCAGCTGATGCCGCAATGTATTCTGCCTCAGTGGTGGAATCCGCTGTGGTGTCCTGCTTGGAACTCTTCCAAGAGACAGCACCGCCATTGAGCATGAACACAAATCCAGAGGTTGACTTCGAGTCATTCACGTCACTTTGGAAGCTAGAGTAGGTATAGCCTTCCAATTTCAGTTCTCTTCCTCCATATACCATGAACATATTCTTAGTCCTTCGTAAGTACTTAAGAATGTCCTTCACGGCTTTCCAATGCATTTGACCGGGATTGGCTTGATATCTGCTCGTAACACTCAGAGAAAATGCTACATCCGGTCTGGTAGATATCATCCCATACATGATACTACCTATGGCTGACGCATATGGTACATGTGTCATTTTCTCTATCTCTTCATCAGTCTTGGGACACATGAACTTGGATAGAGAAACTCTATGACACATAGGTAGATGTCCTCTCTTGGACCCATCCATTGAAAACCTTTTCAATATGGTTTCGATGTAAGTTGATTGAGTGAGTCCTATCATTCTTTTAGATCTATCTCTATAGATCTGTATCCCTAGAATATAGGATGCCTCACCCAAATCCTTCATCGAGAATCTACTTGATAGCCATATCTTTGTTGACTGCAACATCCCTACATCATTCCCAATGAGTAAGATGTCATCAACATAAAGTACTAAGAATGTCACAGCATCCTTAACTACTTTCTTGTACACGCATGGTTCCTCCGGGTTCTTGATAAAACCAAAATCCTTTATTGTTTCATCAAATTTCTGGTTTCAACTTCTTGATGCTTGTTTGAGACCATAGATTGATCTTTGAAGCTTGCATACCTTATGCTCGCTTCCCATGGATGTGTATCCCTCAGGCTGCGTCATATAGATCTCTTCCTTAATGTTTCCATTAAGAAATGCAGTCTTTACATCCATTTGCCATATCTCATAGTCATACCATGCTGCTATGGCAATAAGGATTCTTATGGACTTGAACATTGCGACTAGTGAAAAAGTTTCATCATAGTCAACTCCTTGTCTTTGAGTATAAACTTTTGCCACCAATCGTGCCTTGTAGGTCAGTACCTTTCCATCAGGCCCAAGTTTTCTCTTATAGATCCATTTACACCCTATTGGAACAATTCCATCGGGAGGATCTACTAAAGTCCAAACTTGTTTTGTATGCATCAAATCTATTTCCGACTGCATAGCTACAAGCCATAAATTTGAATCCGCATCAGAAATTGCTTCCTTGAAGTTTCTTGGATCACATCCAACGTCGGGTTCATCTTGATCCCCTTCAAGAAGAAGACCATATCGAATAGGAGGTCTAGAAGTCCTCTCGGATCTTCTAGGTATAGGCGTGTCCTCTGAAGAATCTTGAGGTATGAGATCATTATTTTGTATTTCGGGTTCTTCTCGAATTTCTTCGAGTTCCATCATCTCGCCTTTCTTATCCAATAAGAACTCCTTCTCCAAGAAGGTGGCATTCCTTGAAACAAACACTTTTGTTTCAGTAGGATGATAGAAATAATATCCGATTGAATTCTTCGGATACCCTACAAAATAACATAAGGTGGATCGACTATCCAACTTATCTCCCACTGTCTGCTTCACGTAAGCAGGACATCCCCAAATCCTCAAGTACGAATACTTAGGAGCTTTGCCATTCCATAACTCGTATGGTGTTTTGTTCACTGCTTTAGTGTGAAAGTTGTTCAACAACAATACCGCTGTTTCAAGAGCATAGCCCCAAAACGAAGGTGGGAGCTCAGTGAAGCTCATCATGGATCGAACCATGTCCAACAAAGTTCGATTGCGATGCTCCGAAACACCATTAAGCTGAGGTATCATAGGAGGAGTCCACTGAGAGAGAATCCCATTCTCTTTTAGATAGCTCAAAAACTTGGTACTCAAGTATTCTCCACCTCGATCCGATCGAAGTGCTTTAATACTTTTACCTAGCTTGTTTTCTACTTCACCCTTGAATTCTTTGAACTTTTCAAATGCTTCAGACTTATATTTCATTAAATATAAATACTCATACCTTGAATAATCATCAGTAAAGGTAATGAAGTAGGTGTGGCCAAATTGAGTACCAATTCTAAATGGACCACAAACATCTGTATGGATCAAATCCAACAGATTTTGACTACGCTCAGGTTTCCCCTTGAATGGAGATTTAGTCATTTTTCCTTTCAGGCAGGATTCACAAGTAGGTAGAGAGTTAATATCAGACATATCAAACATGCCCTCTCCCACTAGCTTGTTCATCCTCCTTGAGGAAATATGACCTAGCCTAGCATGCCAAAGATTTGCCGAGTTTTGACTATCGTTTTTCCTTTTATTTGTTGTTACCGGTTTATCGACATAATTTATTGGAACGTCTTTTAATTTTAAGTTATATAGATCGTTTTCAAGTTGTCCATTTCCAATCAAACATTCATTCTTGTAAATATTGCAAATCCCATTCACAAAATTGCAAGAAAAACCATCTCTATCAAGCATAGAAACAGAAATAATGTTTTTAATCAAGTCTGGAACAAATAAAACATCTCTCAAAAGTAACTTAAAATCGTTCTGCAAAATTAAATAAACGTCTCCCATAGCTTTGGCTTCAACTCTAGAACCATTTTCGAGCCTCAGCTGGGTCTCACCCATTCTAAGCTTGCGACTTCTTGTCATCACCTGCAAATCATTGCAAATGTGAGATCCACATCCGGTATCCAATACCCAAGAAGTAGTATTAAGTGAAACATTTATTTCAATATAAAACATACCCTTCGCAGTTCGCAACTGCTCTAGATATTCCTTGCAGTTACGTTTCCAATGACCGGGTTTCTTGCAGTGATGGCAAACATCCTTGGACTTTTCCATGTTTGAAGCCTTTGTCTTGTTCTTCTTCTCGGGTCCGGTTTTCTTGGATGAGGCAGAACATTTCTTACCCTTTGTACTTGGCCCCTTCTTAGCAGAAGAAGAGGAGCCCACCAAGAGAACCGGTTTATCCTTCTTTAAAGTGGTTCATAAGTTACAAGCATATTGACCATCTCTTCAAGGGAGACCTCTATCTTGTTCATATTGAAATTCACCACAAAACCGTCAAACGATGAAGGAAGAGAGAGAAGTAATAAGTCCACATTGAGTTCATGCTCCGATACCAAATCAAGCGTTACCAACTTCTGAATGAGCCAAATCACGCGTACCCCATGATCACGGACCGAAGTCCCTTCACGCATGCGACATGTCATTAACTCTTTTACAGTAGCGAACCTTTCAGCTCTCGATTGAGCCCCAAAAAGTTCCTTGAGTTGTACGTGAATGTCAGCAGCATTCACGGTATCCTCAAATCGCCTCTGGAGTTCATCAGACATCGAAGCTTGCATATAGCATTTGGCCTTGATATCATAGTCCCACCATTTATCAAGTTTGGCCAACTCTTCCGGACTTATATCAGCTGGTGCTTCCTTCGGAGGAGATTTTTCTAACACGTAGAACATCTTCTCCGAGGTCAAGACAATCTTCAACTTACGGAACCATTCCGTATAGTTTGCGCCAGTCAGTTTATTTTGTTCGAGAATAGAGAATAGTGGATTGCGCAAATTCATCTTAATGAAATACTGAAAAGAAACAGACAATAATCAGTGATTGTTTAATTAATTTACTAAGACATAAAATAGGCAAAATTTATTTTATGAATCTCACTCCCACTATTTTAACGATTTCACTACCCTCTAGTGAAAACGGGAAACTGTTTTCCTTAGTGGGAACATGGAGTCCAATTGACAAACTATGGTCCCGAATAATATCAGCCAACCATAATTTTCAAAAGTTAGAGCCCAATTGCTTCCAAAGCAACCTCCACATTTTTACCTCATGTCCAATAAAGGTCCAATAATATGACGCCGTTTATTGTGACACGTCAAGATGACCCATCAATATTAAGTTGTGATGGACGGTCGCCATGTGGATCCCCAATAATATGAGCAAATCCCATGGGAGTTCCACCCAACTTACAACATGTGTCGATCCAATGTACAGCTTTCCGACGAACGGGCCCCCCCAATAATATGAGCCGGACCGTATCCGCGGGTAGCATCTCATACATTGATCGTTGATGGAAGGTAGGAACATTTAAACAATATTTAAATTCCCTTTTAATCTTGATATCAATTTTAAATCATATTTAAAATGAGGGATTTTAATTTTGAAAATTTGTCTCATCATTTAAAATTTGTATGCTTGCGGGATTCATACAATTTAGTCTAAACATGCATACAACGATAATATCATATATTATATTTTAGGATGATCGATTCCATTACTAATCGACCCGTGGTTGCCAATCACGAGTCTAAGTCCAATCCTTGGTGATATGCAAGTATGCAATGCAATCCTATTACATTGTGCTTCCAATTTACATTTCTTCAGTCTTTATTGTCTGCTGGGCCCACCTTCGTATTCAAATCTTCATCTCCCACTAAGTATAATGTATTTACAATAAATAACTATGACAAGTAGGGGATACATTTTAAGGGGTGGGAACGGGCCATAAACCAGGCTCACTTTTATTACATATGACAATTCATATTGGGCCATAAACCAGGCCCATTAATAAATCCAACAACAATAAAAACAAATGTAAATTCCCTAACATACACCTACAAATTTGGTCATGGTAATCGATCATCCTTATCCAATAATATTTAGTTCAAAATTAATTTATTGGATAACATGCAATGGCAATTAAATTAAAAAGGATAAAATCATATTCCATATATAAAATCTTATTTTACATACAAAATCATATTTTACCTTTTTATCAAATAAAATCATATTTTACATATAAAATCCAATTTTATACATAAAATCATATTTTACTCAATATTTCCATAAGATCATATCTTATAATCAATTGTACCAAAAATAATTAATTTCATAAAATCTGATTTAACGGATAAAATCTATAAATTTTCCAAAAATTCAAATTTATCCAAAAATAAATTTTAAAATTTTCGGACTCGAACAATTCGATCCGACGCTTCGTGGACCAATCAAAAACAATTTTCGATCGGACCAAAAATAGAATTTTAACATATTAAAATTTTAATTAAAAATAAAAATTAATTTTCCCGGGCCGCCCGGGACGATCCTGGGCAGCCCGCGCCCCAAAAGGGGCTCATGCCGGGCAGCCCTGGGCAGCGATCAAATCGCTGCCCCGGGTTTGCCCATTAATTTTAAATTTTTAAAATCCTTTAGTTTCAAAAACCAAGGCTTAAAAATTTTTGTACAATTGATTAATTTAATCTCTTGATCTGAGCAACCTGGCTTTGATACCACTGTTGGAAAACGGTGTTCAGATCAATCAGAATTGATACCCGGTGCAGCGGAAGTTTTAAAATTTTATATGGAACGATTCCATATCATGGGTATCAAAACTTTACGATTAAATTGTGCGTGTAAAAAATTAAATAACAATTAAATTTTTACCTTGAATCTCGAAACGAGATTATGGACACCAACAGATAACTCTGCTCTTGTTGTATATCCCAGAAACTGATGAACGAACAATTCTTCAATCAGGTCCACGAACAGAAGTTTAATCCCTCTGATAGACTACACTAGAAAGTCTATCAGAAGTTTCTGCGAAGAGATAGAACAGATATGATCTGCTAATTCAGACTGCAAATTCGCAATTCGCAAACTGAAAATTCTCTAAGACAGAGAGAGGGGGGGGGCGGCCGAAATTCCTAGACTGGAGGCTAGGGTTTTCGAAAATTTGAGTGTAAGTTATATGTAATTTATGTACTGCAATAACTTATTTATAATGTGGGCTGCTAACAGCTTAGGGCCCATTAGTCATAAGTTCAAGCCTGACAAGAAAAGCCCGCATGTTCAGAAATTAATATAAAATTCATCGTGACTCAGATTGATAAACCAATTTCACCAATGTGCACAAAAACCATTTCTGCATCTTTTAAAGTCAAGATAAATTTTCTGAATCCGAATTCAGTGGTTTCCAAAAATGTCCATCACTATGTCATCTTAGAAAATCTTACTCCCTCTACTCTTAAATAAGAAGTCCCACTTCTTTATTCACTAAATTTAACTCTTTAAATTTAATTATCTCAACGGGGATTAAAAATCCATTACTTGTGTGACCCTCAAAGGTTCAGGGATACAGCTAGCCGTGGGCTCACAACTCCTTGTGACTCGGAACAACAATTTCCGACTTGCACATCGAATCATGGTAAGAGCGCCTAGCAACATCGCCCCATGATTCCCTAGGTATCACTGATAGTGCCTGCAAGAACCAATAGATTTTGGTTAGCGTACAGTACGGTCCCTTCATCCATATATCCCGATCAAATCAACAACTATTGGTAAATCGAGAGTTGTTCGAGATTCGATAACTATGCAATGCATCTTGAAGATCAAATAGTGACATCGCATGTGCTACTAAGAAACCATTTCTTAAAACACAACATGTACTCTGGCCAGAGATTCGTCACACTAATATCTCCTCAGATTGCATAGGATATCCACACTAGCAAGTATGTGGTGAATCCTTGACAACAAAGCATCGACTCCTATATGTGTCGTAACTGTACCCAATCCCGACACCTGATGACCCCAATAGAGTCGGTAAACGAGTCAAAGTACAGTACTAGCATATAGAGTCTCAATGATGTTTCAAGTAGTAAGGACTAATGGTGTACAACCAAAACCGCAGACTTTATCCACTCGATAAGTGATAACCACTTGAAAAGTCCGGATAGGGTAGTTCGATCATTCATCGTATGAATATCCATTTGCATGCTTTGAACATCTCTATGTTCCATACCAATGAAACGTGGTACTCGGCATCGCAAATGCTAGTCTCAATCTCGAGCTATCCTTATCCTTATTAACTGACGGCTCAATCGACTAGGAACTGTTTAGAATATACAGTGACTATAAGATGTGTTTCATGATAGCCATCCCCATGTGCCACCACATCTTACATACACTATAGTATATTCAAGGTCTTCATCTAAACATCTTATAGTATGCCACAACATAATAATATGATAAAAGATAAAGTAAATGCCATTATAAAAGTGTAAATTATATTAAACAAAAGATTGTTTATAAATAGAGTCATAAAAGCCCTTAGCCACAAAGTTGGCTCACCGGGCACCCACTCTTTCACCTATTTCGTAAGCAAAAGGTCTGAATCTCTCTATTTTTGTTTCAATTTAGGTAAAGTGGAATGCATATCCTGCTGCATTTTGAGTTCCGTTTTCTGGTCTTCAAGTGTCAATCTTTGCCTCTTATTTCCTTGTTTTATTGTTTCTTAACCTTTAAAAAAAATGAAAATTTAAATGGAGCAAGTTTTTTTCTTGATGTTTCCTCCTTTTTGGTTGGGTTATAGAGTGGCAGTGTTGTGCGTAGAATGTGATGATGGCCTCCTTTTGAACCTCTTTTTGGTGTGTAGTGTGGTCTCTCTTGCTTTTCTTTTTCCCGCTTTTTTAGCGTTACTGTTGGGTCTACTATATAGTTCGATAGCTTCGGAACTGCATTATGCATCTTTACAGGCTTTGTTAGTCAAAAGCAAATTTAGAATATCAGAAAAGGTTGATGATCGATCCCTTTTCATTTAAAGAAATCCCCTTTTTCTCCTCTTTCCCTTTGTATCTTCAACTTTCTTGTGTGTCTTGTTTTATCTGAACTTGCGTTACTAGTTGGTTTTCAATGTTTTCTTGTTTTGCTTTCATTCACTTATTCTTGCCACTTCCCTCTTCCTGTCTCCCTTTTTTTGGCTTATCTCATACTCTTAGGTCTTGGCTTTGGTTTCATAGTTGAATGTGCTGTGTATGTATGATAGTAGCCGCATTTGGTTAACTTGTCTAAAATCCCCGAATGGATAACACATTTTCCAAATGTAACAAAATACTTCTCTATTGATTCATTCAACTCAAATATTAGCCATCATTAATTTCGTCTTGATTAAAATATTTTAGAGATTGAACGGCATGCATTATAAATTTGTGCCTAATTAGTATAAATGCTTGACGATCGGGTGAGTCGTGTGTGTCTCCAGGGGGCATAATTCACGTTGCTCTCATATTCGTGCGCATTTGTGTTCATGGATTCGTAAAATCTGCTGTAAGTATTACCTTGATTGTGACGGGTGATAGGTGCCTCACCTGGAAGATTATGATGAATGAAAATAATTCTCACGGCCCAACTGCTTTTGCACCATATGAGAAACGACCATTTAGTTAAATCTTTGAAGTGCAAGGTTAATCAACATACATTATCCTATTTAGTTTTTCTAGTCAAAGGACGAACCCTGTATATCTCTGTGTTTAGGTCCGCGAGCAAATGTGTTATTTTCGTGATATGAGTGGGAAGGATGTATTGCTTGATTACCATGTTTCTTTCTTTCTAATGATTTCCATACATTGATGTTGACATATGATTGTGGGTCTGATTAGATAAAATTGAAGTGCTAATTATCCATACTTGTTTGTATGGTTATAACATCTTGTCATGATAGGAAGTAAAGTAAAGAAACCTATTCTATTCTTTTCAATTCTATTCTATTCTATTTTATGCCATTGTGGTTAGAAGCAGCTTTGGTCTTTGGTTAGAGAGTTTTTCATGTAGGGGCTTGGGGACAAGTTAAGTAACGTGTAAGGGTTTGATGCAAAATAGAATGGGAAAGTGATACTGAGTAGATGACAGTCTGAATCTAGGAAACACTGAAAAAAAGTTACCTATCAATTCGTTTGGTCTTTGGAGTGTTGGATCCCAGTACTGGGACATGCCTGAATCATTCCACAATATAATGCTAGTAAATTATTTTATGTTGCTTTCTTTGCTAAACAATCTACTGTTCTGATAGTTACCACTCCATCTGGTTTTTTTTTTTGGTTTTCCAGCACTATAGCTTTTGTTGCTTCAACAACAATTTGACAAGTATTTATTATTTCCCCTCTCCTTACACATACAAACAGTACTTATTCTGTTTTGCTGATTCAACTTGTGTCGTACAATATTTAATTTCCTCCTATTAACTTACTTGATTTAAAAAAGATGCAACTTTCCCTTGTAAAACGTAGGCTTACTCAATATGACATGTTATTCCCTTGACAAATTAATATTTCGCATATTATATTTTTTTATTTCTGTTCACTAGTAAAATTAATTTTCAGTTTCTACTTTGCAACCAAAAGTATTCATTCTTGATTTTGAAAACAGTTTCCTGTATTTGAGCTTGGCTCAGTCATATTTGAATTTAAAATTGTTTTCTGGAAATATTCCTAAAATTAGCATTGATTTTTGGAGTCACATTGATGTTTTGCGCTATAGAGGTGGTTGTAAGCCATCCATTTTTAAAAAAATCCCTTTGGTTTTAAAAACCAAGTAACTAGTGCTTAAAGTGGAAATCATTCATGATTCTTGTATATTAATCTTTTAGTATATGTTATTATATATAAATTTCATAAATTTAATTGTTTGTTGAAGATAAGTTGTGAATTATGGATAAATCTTGGATTCGCTCGGATAGAAGATCTAAACAGTATGAGGAGGGTGTTGAACAGTTCATCAGCAGCTGTTTGCAAAATATCCATGTTGACCCCAATTTAATTCATTGTCCTTGTTGCAAATGTATAAATCTGAAAAAAGGACCGGTTACGTCCATTCAAGAGCATCTTTTTTTTCATTGTTTTAGTCAAAATTATGTCAATTGGATTTGGCATGGCGAGTCTGCCGAAAATGATAGAGTAAATTGGAGTACCAACCAGGATCCAACTGATGATTATCACAAAGACTTTGAAACAACTAATATGTGTGAGGTAGCATATGAGAACTACACAGAAAAACCAGAAGCATTTGTGAAGTTTTTGGAGGACGCAGAGAAACCATTGTACAATGGATGTAAGCGTTACACAAAGTTGAGTGCACTAGTGAAACTGTACAATACCAAAGCAAGACATGGGATGAGTGATGCTCTATTTTTAGATCTATTAACAGATTTTGGGGATATGCTACCAGATAATCATAATCTGCCATCCTCAACGTATGATGCAAAAAAGACATTGAGTTGTTGTCGTTGAGTCATGAAAAGATCCATGCTTGTTCCAATGATTGCATCCTTTATAGAAAACAATATAAAGACTGTGTAAGCTGCCCTAAATGTGGCTTGTCGCGTTGGAAGCTAACCAAGAAGAACATTGAGAAGAAAGGTGTTCCTGCCAAGGTGATGTGGTATTTTCCCCCCATACCAAGATTCAAACGTATGTATAAATCTTTAGAGACCTCAAAAAATTTAACTTGGCATAAAGAAACCACAAGAGTTGCTGGTCAGTTACGTCATCCATCTGATTCACCATCTTGGAGGTTGGTTGATCATATTTGGCCCGACTTTGAAAGTGAGCCAAGAAATCTTCGCTTAGCACTTGCAGCTGATGGCATTAATCCTCATAGCAACCTTAGTAGTCGGTACAGCTGCTGGCCAGTCATGTTGGCCACATATAATCTGCCTCCAAACATGTGCATGAAGAGGTAATTCATCATGTTAACTATGCTCATTTCTGGACCTAAACAGCCAGGTAACGATATAGATGTCTACCTTGATGTGCTAGTTGAAGATTTGCAACGATTGTGGGAAGGAGTTGATGGTGTCTATGATGCTTATCGAAAACAGTTTTTCACTCTTAAAGCAGTTTTATTATGGACCATCAATGACTTTCCTGCCTATGGTAACCTTAGTGGATGTATTACACATGGTTATTTTGCATGTCCAGTATGCGGAGAAAATACTTATGCACAGCATTTGGAAAATGGGAGGAAAATGTCATTTTTTGGTCATAGACGATTCTTACCACGGTTTCATCCCTATCGAAGCCAAACTAAGGAGTTCAATGGCGTAGAAGAACATGGAGAAACACCTACACCATTATCTGGGGTTACCTTATATGACAAGCTTTCAAACATAAAGTTTGAGTTTGGAAAGAAGATCAGTGTGAAAGGTAAAAAGAGAAAGAAGGAGAAGGAGAATAATGTGGAAGGCAGTACAAAGGAAAAGGATTTAGGAGCAACAGATTTCAGAAAATGTTGGAAGAAGAAGTCAATTTTTTTCAATCTTCCTTATTGGAAACATCTACATGTTAGACATTGTCTCGATGTGATGCACATCGAGAAGAATGTTTTTGAATCCCTCATTAATACTTTGATATGTTAAAGGAAAAACTAAGGACAATGTGGCAGCTAGGTTGGACATGCTTCAAATGGGAGTTAGGCCTGAATTGAGACCTAAATTTGGTGAGAAAAGAACATATCTTCCTCCTAGTGCATGCTCATTCACAAAAAAAGAGAAGTTACAAGTGTGCCAGTCGTTAATGGATATAAAAGTTCCAGAAGGTTACTCATCGAACATGAAGAATCTTGTGTTCATGTCTGAGCTGAAGTTGTCTGGCATGAAATCTCATGATTGTCATGTTCTAATGCAGCATTTCCTACCAATACTCATACGTGATGCGCTGCCAAAACATGTTAGATACGCAATCATAAGATTATGCTTCTTATTCAAAGATATTTGTAGTAAGGTTATAGATGTAGCCAAGTTAGATAAGCTGCAATCTGACTTGGTTGTTACGCTCTGCTTATTGGAGCAGTATTTTCCCCCTTCTTTCTTTGATGTTATGGTGCACTTAACAGTCCATCTTGTTCGAGAAGTCCGATTATGTGGACCTATTTGCTTCCGGTGGATGTATCCATTCGAAATATGCATAAAAGTGTTTAAGAGTTATGTAGGCAGTCGAAAACATCCTGAAGGTTGCATTGTTCAGAGATATTCAGCAGAAGAAGCAATTGAGTTTTGTTCTGAATACCTCAATGGAGTTGATCCTGTTGGGATCCCTCAATCAATCCGAGACCCCAATTCAAACGTTCCTGACTTCTTAGCATGTAACACACCAATGACAGTGCGACAAAGTGATATGCTACAAGCACATTTGACTGTGCTGGAAAATACTGGAGAAGTATTTCCCTACATAATGTAAGTTATTGCATTAATACTTAGTTCTGCACTTTTTTTATCTGTCAATATCTACTGTCTTTTAAAAATTAATGGAAAAATATTTCCACAGTGAGCACAAGACCTTTCTGAAATCAATATTTCCGAAAAAAGAGAAAGATGAAAGATGGATACAAGATGCCCACAATAAGAGGTTCATTGACTGGTTTCGTGCAAAGGTTGGGTGGATGAATAAATATTTTTTGAAGCATTTTGCGGTAAGTTTCATCTACTATTTTAATCACTCGTTCAAATTAAATAAATTTTAGGTGGCTGCTGAAATAGACAGCCGCAATGGTGGAACGACATCGACATTGACATGGTTGGCTCATGGACCACGCTCCCAAGTCATCAAGTATAGTAGTTATGTGGTAAATAGCAATTTATACCAGACAAAGGCGCGAGATGATGAGAGACTTTGCCAAAACAGTGGGGTTTCTCTAGTTGCAAACACCATGCTTGTTATTAGTGCCAAAGATAAAAATCCTTTGATGGCTGATGTGTCTTTCTATGGAGTGATTGAAAAAATATGGGAGTTGGACTATCATCAATTTCAAGTTTCACTTTTCAAGTGTGCTTGGGTTGCGAATGACAAAGGAGTAATAAACAACGACGAATGTGGCTTCACCTTGGTCAATTTGAACAAAAGAGGGCACAGGAATGATGAATTTGTCCTTGCAAGTCAAGTCAATCAAGTCTTTTATATTGATGACCCAGCAAGAAAAGGATGGTCTATTGTGCTCCCAGTGCCAAATAGGTGTTATGAGGGGGAGGATGATTGTTCGACTAATATTCCCGAGACCCGACCAATTGACAATGTTGTTACTCATGAAATTCCCGTTCATGGAAGATACTTTAGAACAGAACACGAGGGTGTCTGGGAAGCAAACAGAAAAAAATGATGTTTTGCACTTTTATATCATTTTTTGTTATGTATGAGTAAAGACACTCTATGTACTTCAAAAATTTATGTTATGAACTTTTATTAGTTTTATTATTGTTATTATTAATGTTTATGTTATGAACTCTCATGTCCCTTCCTTATGTTTATGTATATGTTATTATGTCTTTTGTTATTATTTATCATGTTTATGTTTATATTTATGTTATCATTATATGTTAATAGTGGTTTGAATATTCTTATGCAGTGGACAACACATATAATGAGTAAGAGAAGGCAGAAAAATAAAGCTGCAGTTGAGGAGATGCATGGATTAAGTGTTGGTAAGACTCGTGGAGATGCAGAGCCACATGCACTTACTAATGGAGAAGAACAAGTAGATGTGCAAAAGAACAAGCGAGGTCGTACAATGATGGCTAAGCAAACTGCTGCTGCAAGATGGGGAAAAAAATCAAAGATTGACTATGATGACTTGGGGCGACCAACATATAACGCAAATGGGAGGGCACTTCAATCATACATTGGCTCCATTGCTAGATCCATGGTGCCAATCAATATAAAGTCGTGGCCTGATGTTCCAGAAAACATAAGGTTTGGGAAGAGATATCGGTAAGTTTATCTTCCAAACATAATAAATATGAACATTAATTGGTTCATTGTTGTATTACTCTATAGATTGACTTCTTTCTTGTCTATACACATAAATTTTCTTTATGGGATTGAATCCATTCGATTCAATCATTCAACTAACATATTTTTTTTTCAGAATGTTTTTGAAGTAGCGCCACAAAGCCAGTCAGCTGTGATGAGTTGAGCAGCTCAAAAATGGAGAGATTTCAAAAACAAATTGACTAGTAGATATGTTTGGCCCAACAGACATAATCCTGAAACGTTGATTTCTCCACCAAGTCAATATCAGCTACCAGTAGCAGATTGGAAGGCATTTGTGGATGCAAGACTAGATCCATCATGGGAGGTACTTTAAGAATTTCCATGTTTATTTTAATAATGACTAATATCCGTACTTAACTGAAGTAAATTCTGATATAGATTACTCATGAAAAGCAAAAAGACCGGACCAAGCATTGTAAATATCACCATATACTGTCTCGAAAAGGTTACATTGGCTTGGAGGCTGAGCTGGTAAGCTTTGAGTCATTCGATTGTCATTTTTTTCGTGTATAATACACTGTCTTATTTTTTTGAATATACGTACTTGTATATATTTATCTGTTAATCACATTTGGTGTCCATAATTCTCCTCTATGTTGTTTTTGAAAATATTTTTATAGGCCTTCAGTTAAGATTCTGAATTTTTGAATTGCAGAAGGAAAAAAATATAATTGCCAAAGATGAAGAAGTTGACAGATCAATTCTTTGGCGCAAAGCTCGGGAAGACAAAGCTGGAAAAATTACAAATACAGAGACATCAGAAATCGCTGCAAAAATTGTAAATTTTTAACTTTATCGATTTCCATAATGCCTTCATATATATATCTCTTGGATTGATTTTTTATGTTTATAAATGTAGGATGACTTGTTGGAAAAGAAGGAGAGTGGAGAGTTCAAAGTTTCTGGAATGAATGATGTCCTAACCATTGCATTAGGCAGCCAGGAACATTATGGGAGGGTTCAAGGTGTCGGCGGATTTGTAACACCTCAAGTTTTCTTTAAAACTCCTAGAAAGAAAAGGGAATCAGTGCCTACAACTACGATGGAAATCTCCCAAAAACAGTTGGAAGAGACTAAACTTTTGAAGGAGGAGTTGGAGAAATTGAAGGCGCAGCTTGCTGCTGTTATGCCAATCATCACCGATCGAGCTTCTGAGATGGTAGCATCAAACAAGTCATCCGAAATTCAGTGCCCAAATGCATCCAAAAATCTGAACCCAAAGCTGTCTGATGATTTTGAAGGTTTTTATGAATGCGGCCCTCCAGACATGAAGGTTATTTATTACTCGATTTCACGTGAATTTAAATTTGGTATAGATTATTTGAGGACCAATTCATAGATCATTGATAATGACTTTAAGCCAAGGGACTGATAAAATAATACATATATATATATAACAGTGCGTGTGTGGGAAAGGTTACATAGCTCGCCTGTTTTATTTCCCCAAGCGCTGGCTGAAATTCAAATTTGGATGTTTAGTTGACTGGAAGTTAACATAGCCAGCCTGTTTTATTTCCCTTAGCTTAAATAATTGAAGTCAGTTTCAATAATAAGTGCATGTCATATATCACTATATAAGGCCTGCATCATCCCTAACTCCCTCAACCATAATCTGCATGTTGGCCATGGCTTACTTGGTAGCTGTTAGTGCAGTACCAGATGAATCAGTCGACCACTTTGGTTGGCCAAAACCGTGGGTGTACCAAGTTTTCCGGTTCTTGAATTATATATGTATATATGATAATTTATTGTTTTTCAAGGGGAAAAAATGCCACCTTGTCGTGAAAACACGTGGAGATGTGGTGGCATATGGCACAATAGTATCAAGTGGAGGTCCAACTGTTACGATTCAAGATCTTCCCCTTGGGGAAGAGAACTTCAAGGTGTTGATTGACGTTGTCCTAGATGAAGCAGCAGAGCTTCCAATTCCAATGAATTGTGGACCAATAGTCATGAAGGATTCACTTGGAGCCATCGTTGGTTGGCCAAAAGTGTTGGTAATTTTTCCAAGGATAAAGGTATTTTAAAAGCTTTACTTTACTGCATTATATGTTTGCAATTGTCATATATGTTTCTTGGATAATATTTTACTTTATTCTAAATTGTACGAATATTCTAAATTGTAGAAAGAGAAACCTCAACCATTTGCAATTATGGATGTTGCTGGACAGCGTGAAACGTTCATGGAGATTGAAAAAAAGTTACCCATGGCTTGCAAGTATATCTACTCATATGTTGTTAGATTGATGGGCGAAGATGACAGCATTCACATAGAGTTTGAGGAATCTATGTTTGGACGTTCTCAAAGCCTACGGTTGATTAGAGAAGATATCGTTCCATTTATGGAGATGAGGGAGATAGGTGCGAGACAGATTTTGGTTTACATGGGGTATGTTATGTTGCACTTAATTTTTTTGTTTGCATATTTAATATTTTTTTTGGTTTGTGTCCATTCTATGATAAATTTTTCACCCATGTATGTAATATTGAGTGCAGTCACCTCTACAAATATTTGAAGAAAGAAGACCGTACAGATTGCATTTCATTTGTGGATCCTGGCCACTTACCTACATGCCCACTTGACAGCGATGGCAGTCACTTGTCACAACATATCTCTAACCAGTTGGAAGAGGTTTGTGGAGACAGCGTATGCCTCATCCCATACAACACTGGGTATGATTTTAGTTTTTTATAAATATATAATGGATACTAGTCAATTATTTTATGTTGTTTCTAAACTCGCAAGTTATTCTTTCAACATCACAATTTTTTAGGTACCATTGGATCTTGACCATCGTCAATGTAGCTGAAAATATGATATATTTGTTGGACTCTACAACAAACAGATGCCGAGATGATGCATGGAAAAAGATAGTGATGAAGTAGGTAGTATATTATATATGCAGTCACTTATACATATGAAAAAAAAATAACTTGTTACTTTTTAAATGTAGTGGGGTCAAGCTGTACAATGCATCGAGGGGTATTCCTAAATGTCCAGGTTTTAAACAACTGACGGTATGTGGTGTGCTTACGTATGAATGACATTAATTGATAGGGAAATATTATTTGGATTGTGATTGATGCAATTGAGTTTCAATTTTATTATAGGGAAATCTGAAACAAAGTGGTGGTGTTGAATGTGGATATTATGTGATGAGGTATATGAAGGAAATAGTTGAATGTGAAGTTCTACTAGTGGAAACGATGGTGAGTTTCAAATTTTAATTTATGCTCTGCTTTATTTCAAAATATGCTTGCCAATTAAGCATAACGTTAGCAATCTGTTAGTGATGGTTTTCATTACCATATGGCAAAAGGAATCACATGTGCTTCTGTTAGTGATGGTTTTTCAGCACTATAGCTTCTGTTAGTGATGGTTTCAGCACTATAGCTTCTGAATCACATGTGCTAAAGGATCGAGCGGTAGTTTGCTGTGTCTCAAGCCCTCCCTTGCCTGGTCTCTTGAGCCTAGGCTTCAATGCACTTGCATGCTTTTACATTTTATTTTTGGCTTGGCTTGATAAATTGGGCATCATATGCTAACACAATCTGCTAAGAATCGATCTTGGCAGCAAAGAGGATCTTGAACAACAGTGTCAGCATGCATGTGGATTGAAAAAATCTATTTTAAAGTGTCAGCATGCTAACACAATCTGCTAAGAATCTGTTTATGTTTTGAACAAATCTATTTTAAAGTGTCAATATAATTAATTAATTTCAATAGTGTATGGATTGTATTTGGCTTGGCTTGGCTTGGCTTGGTTTGATAGGTTTTTCAGCACTATAGCTTCTGTTAGTGATGGTTTCAGCACTATAGCTTCTGAATCACATGTGCTAAAGGATCGAGCGATAGTTTGCTGTGTCTCAAGCCCTCCCTTGCCTGGTTTCTTGAGCCTAGGCTTCAATGCACTTGCATGCTTTTACATTTTATTTTTGGCTTGGCTTGATAAATTGAGCATCATATGCTAACACAATCTGCTAAGAATCGATCTTGGCAGCAAAGAGGATCTTGAACAACAGTGTCAGCAAGCATATGGATTGAAAAAATCTATTTTAAAGTGTCAGCATGCTAACACAATCTGCTAAGAATCTGTTTATGTTTTGAACAAATCTATTTTAAAGTGTCAATATAATCAATTAATTTCAATAGTGTATGGATTGTATTTGGTTTGGCTTGGCTTGGTTTGATAAATTGGGCATCAAATGCTAACACAAGTCTGCTAAATTCTGGTATCCCCAAAATTTTAATTGCTGAGAACTGATCTTGGCAGCAAAGGTATTATTGAACAACATTTTTTGTGGCAAGTTTTAAAACTCATAACAATTAAGCTGATCATACATGTCAGCATGCATACCAAATAGGTTTCTTATTCTTTGTTTTGGATTTCAGTTTACAACTAGTTGCCTTGCTGGTTTACCGTGACATTCCTATCTTTTTTTGAATTTTAGTTTGCAGGATGCGTCAAGAATAAGGCGTACAGTCAAGAACAATTTGATGAAGTTAGAAGTGAATGGAGTAAATTCGTCTACTCGCATGTAGGTGGTTGAATATGTTATTTCAAATTGGGATAATACTTTGTTTTGAGGAAATACGTGTGGATGTGTACATGTTTAGGTGGTTGAATATGTCATTTGAAATTGGGATAATACTTCTTTTTGAAGAAATACGTGTGGATGTGTACACGTATAGTTTTGATAAAATATGTGTGGATATGTGCATATAATTTTGGGTTATTTCGGTGGATAGAGTACTTGTTGATTTATGTATGTGTCGTTTTGGGATGGATTTATTAATTATTAGTGTATTTTTAAGTTTCAAAAATATATTTATGGCATTATTTTATCTAAATTTTAATTTATAAAATGTGTTCTATTGCTTCGGCAATTTTAGAATAAACGAAGTAAATCGTTATCTTCTACTTCGTATTTTAATAAAAATACTGAGGTAAAACATATTCTATTACTTTAGCAATTTCATTAATAGACGAAGTATAAGAAAGCATTTTACTACGGTAATATATGAAATTAACGAAGTAAAAGATATTATATCACTTCGTCTGCTAACAAAATTGATGAAGTAAAAGATATTCTATGGCTTCAGTAATTCCTTAATAAGCGAAGTAAAAAATTGAATTAACTTCGTATAAACACCGATGTATAATCATAGTTTTTACTTCATTAAAATCATTAACTACCGAAGTATAAGTATATTTTTGACTTCGTTAATTATGAAATGAGCGAAGTAAAATATATGTTTTTACTTCGGCATCGGTCCAATTCTGCCTCCAAAAAATGACCAAAGACTTCGGTAATTTTTCGTATAAGACTTCGGTGATTCAACGAAGTAAAAACATACCTTATTATTTCGCGTGACACTACTTTGGTAAATAAAGGTCCTACGACTTCGGTTATTAACCGAAGTCTTACGCCATTTTTCTACTAGTGAAATGCCATTAATGAATGTAAATTATATTAAACAAATATTGTTTATACATAGAGTCATAAAAGCCCTTAGCCACAAGTTGGCTAACCGGGCACCCACTCTTTCACTCCGATCATTATTTAAATTCCAAGAAATTCTTCGGGCCGTCCGAACTGTCTTCGGATCGTCCGAACTAGTCTTCCGTGCCCTCCGAGCCTGTCCTCCAATCTTTATTTAATTCTGGAAAATCTTCGGGTCGTCCGAACCTGGGCAATTTCGAACCTTTAAAATTTTTATCTCCAATTTTTGATTATCGGTTCTTGCTTCCAATATTGTTCATACTCAAAAGTATTATAATCTGCAATTTTCTCACTTTAAACTTTTAGTAACGATTAATCGAGTCACTACAAGAAAAATGCAAAACAACAACGGTTTTTATCCGTTGTTAAAGGTAATAAAAAACTGTTGTTAAAGCCTGTGTTGTTAAAGAGAGCGCTCAAAGACAATGGTTTTTAACCGTTGTCTCTTAAGGAAAAGACAATAGTTTTACAACGGTGAAAAACCGTTGTCTTTTCTTTCAATGACAACGGTTTTTCACTGTTGTCTTTGAGCGCGTTTTTTAAATAACAAGACTTTTAACAACAGTTTTAAACTATCTACGACAACAGTTAAAAAACGTTGTCTTTTTCAGATAAAAAACAAAAAAAAATTAAAATTTAATACACAAATTTGCAGTATTATAAATTATTCAAAATACAAAAATAAAATTTAATAAACAATTTTATAACCTTTAAAAATAAGATTTACAAAATTCTAAAAAATAATACAACCAAAAAAGTGACAAGAATACACTAATAACCAAATATAAAGAGGCTGCACTGCAACTCCCAGAGCTCCTTCACTTACTGAAGTCTTTCTATTTTTTTCAGCTTTCCAGAATTTTTCCCAATACTCTTGAAGACCCATGTTCAAAATAAAAATATATAATATAAATTAGAAACCATAATTATAAACCAAATTGTCTTTTGCATTAACAAAATATATTTTCAAACTCATAAATTAGTTTAGAGAAAATCTATGTATCAACTTCAAAAAGTTCAAAAAATAAAAAAAAAACTATAAAATTTATTTAGGTTTAATAACCTAGAATTCAAAGTTAAAAAGATCCTGAGTGGATCATAATTGATATCTCAGACCCTTTAAAATTATAAATTACCTCAAGAATCAATTCACACATGCTTCAAAAACTAAAGGAAGTAACAACATGAAACATACCTTAAAACTTGCACATTTGACGAAGCAATTAAATGGACAAGAAAAGTCCTCTGTCACTGCATGTTACAAGACTAACTCAAGCTTCTTGTAAATCTTCGCAGAAAAACATTAATCTTACTTTTTTAAAAAAGAATCCAGCATAAATCCAACTTCCAAAGAACTAAAACAAAAAGGAATGCGTGAATTAATGATCACCAAATGGATATTCAGCTAATAGTTAATGATTACGCATCATATATATGCATTATTATTATTATTAATCTTATTATATTTTTAAAAAATGATATTCTCGAAGGCGCTACAAATTTAACATTTTCCCATTTGGTCAGATCGATGGGAATAAGCTCAATATATATTTTATCCCATGCATTGAATAATATTAAAAATAGTATTTAAAGAAACCTTTTCTATTCTGCTCATTTTCTTCTCAGTTTAAAAATTAGCAGAATCATAAGATACATCTCCCCATATGTGTATGCAATGCTTCAAATGGATAGAACATGCACAAAGAAGCAGAACTCTGGGTATAACTATTGTTGAATTATTCGTCGTATACATCACGAACTTTAGCTTACATACCTCACAAACCCAGCTAGAATCTCACACTTGTAGCAGTTCAACATCTTATTCCATAGCACATCTCGATAATCGAACACCATCAGCTTTGAGATTTTACGTGTGCTTTTCGGGACCTCTCTCATCTGAGGGCAGGATGGAATTATAGTGTCCGCCTCATCGCCTGTAAGATATAGCCTACCCAAGTCATGATCTGCCTCCATTTCGCTCAACTCTCTGATAAAGCAGAAGAATTTTTCAATTGTGGATTTATTTAAGTTTAATGATTGAAATAAACGGCAGAGAAAGCAAAAGAACTTGAAAGTTGAAACAGAAAATTTGAAATCGATGCATAAATTCATCAAGCAAAAGCTACCAACGGGTAATTTTTATGAAAAGATGGATGTAATTCAAACAAGAAAAAAACGTAATAAAATCATGGTATTGTCTTATTATATGTATTACCATTCCAAGAAGCATCTCCAGCTCTAAACCTTGAATTCGATTAGTAATTAATCAAAGCTGGTTGTTTTTAGAATTAGGAATAAAAAGAAGAGCTAGCAAGCCACAATCTAATTAATAAAGATCAGATACCTAAAGTTATAGTACTGATCATGCCTTTCATGATGACAGCTTGAGAGTATAGGGAATTGGCTCGGGCTACAATATATATTCCGATGTAATCGGTTTTGGAGAAACCTGTGATCTATGATCCCTGCAATGAACCAGTATTGCTAAAGATACAGAAAGCTCGAAACACTTGTTAAATCAGGTTTGAAAATGGAGCCGATCCATCGATATTAATTAGAGCTTGAAAGAAGCTAACCATATATAGAGGTACCTTGATTGGGTTCTTCAATTTTCTTGCTCCTGAACATCTGCAGAATTACAAATAAAATTTGATCACCACCAACTCCAGAATTGAAAGAAAATATATATATACTTAAATATTATAACCCAATTCATGCATACTTGCAAATGGCTCTTGACATGTGCAATATTCAGTCCTTTAATGTTCATCAACCGCATCACTAACTTTGGTGTTTCTCCTGAAAAAAAACCCCAAAAACAAGAAACATAAATAATAAATAACCCAAAAACAGTATATATATATATATATATATATTTATATATATATATATATATATTACCGATGAAGAGATTTTCAAATCTCACTCAGTCACTCTCTTGTCCTCCGAGCCTTTCCTCTCTTGTCCTCTGAGCATTTCCACAACCTGCTCAAAGAGAAGATGAAGATCAAGTGTCCACCGAAGCCTAGGCGACTTCGATCGAACATAAGGCCTCACCAATGACTTCTTGTTGCTGATGATCTCTTCAACTATGTTGTTACCTGAACTTCCTCCATCTTTTAGCTTGCAGTTTTCATCCATCGCCGTATACTTGTCGTCTTCTCTACAAGGGCTAGTGACCTTGGAACACTCTGTGTCACCACTTCCTTCCATCAAATCATTCTATTTTGTTACCTTCAAGAAAATGAGAGTTTGGAACTAAAAATAGCAAAGGGTATGCACATATCATATCGATAGTTCACAGTACTAGCTATATTAATTAAAGCAGCATGCCTCAGGTGCCAACTTCCTGCGAGAGTATTCATGCATGCATATTAATTATATTAGTTGGAAACAAACCGAAATAATTAATTAAAGAAGCCCAAGCCCGGAACTTTAATAAGCATGTATATTCTATTAGAAAAAAGTTTTAGCTAGTTAATGGATTAATCAATTAAGTGCAAAAGTCTATGCCAGGTTTCAAAGTTATTTCCTCATACACTCGCAATTAATTCAAGAAAACTAATAACAAAGTCTTGACATGATCAGTAAAGAAATCTACCAGAAGAATTTTTCAATTGTGGATTTATTTAAGTTTAATGATTGAAATAAACGGCAGAGAAAGTAAAAGAACTTGAAAGTTGAAATAGAAAATTTGAAATCGATGCATAAATTCATCAAGCACAAGCTACAAATGGTAATTTTTATGAAAAGATGGATGTAATTCAAACAAGGAAAAAACGTAATATGAAATTAAAGTTGCACATTAATTCTTCTTGGAATGGAATTTACTGAAACGACGGGTAAAGAGTCAATTTGCATGCTTAGAACTCAAAATAAACAACATCGAGAAGACCAAAAAATTAGCTGGAATCGAATTCCATTTGCACGCACAGAAACAGACCTTGAGCAATGTATACCTCACGAAACCAACTTGATTTTCACATTATATGTTGAAATAAAACTGTAAGGAAATAATAGTTGCACATAAACAGTTTGAGGTGTTGTCACAAGGTGTTGACAACACCTACTATAACACCTTGAGTAGTTTGCAGCGAAATATAAGTTAAGCGTGTATAAAATAAATAAGCAACCAAATAAATAGACTCAATTGAATTAAGCAAGAGTATAAATACTCTTGCAGCGCCTCAGGGCAAAACGTCACTAGAAAATAATCAAAGAGTGTTACAAACTCTAACACTAGTGACTATTGTAAAAAATCAATTTCTCAAGACAAGTGAGAAATTAAACAATAAAGTTTCTCCTAAAAACATTCTATATGAAATAGAATTAAAAAAATAAGGAGAAAAACTCTTGAAGCCAAAACACGTGAGTAGCACACTTCTTCGACCAACGATCTCCGAATTGTTCTTAACGGCTTCAAGCACTATGATCAACCGTCAAGCTCCAGCCGTACTATGAACGTATTCTTTTGCTTTTGAAAACTCTCGGTCTCTCAATGATCGATCAATTCCTTGTAGGCGTATGTCATCAATAAATAGAGCAAGAGTCCTTCTTTAGAATGTTTCCTTGTAGGCGCAGGACTCTAGATCTTGATCAAGACAAATCTACACAATAAAGAATTAAATCAATAGATATTAGATAACATAATATTCTGATAACTTTAATTAAATCAAGTTATTCAAGGAATTAAATAACTTCATGTCCAAAAAAGGCAAAAGATAATTAGTAAAATCTTTTTCAAAATAAGATGATTTTAAGGAATAAAATATTCCTTTCAATCTCCCCCTTTTTGCCCTTCTGGACAAAACACAAATAAAATCCCCCTTAATCAAAACTCCCCCTGAATAGATTCTCCTCCTAAGTATAAGCAGAGGTGTTGTCACAATGTAGTAGCCCGTGCCCTAATTGAGTAATTAAAGGATTAATGCTAATTAATTGAATTAGGCATCGGACGGATCGGAAGCTCCGAAGGCACGATCGGAAGCTCCGAACAGGATCGGAAGCTCCGATGAGCGATCGGAGGCACCGATGTTATTACGTCAGGCATGACGTGTGGTTGGATCGGAAGCTCCGATCAGGACCGGAGGCTCCGATCACCCCTATCCGGAGTCAACAAGTGATATTTTGACACGTGGCAGATCAGGATCTTCGGAAGCTCCGATGGCAGGATCGGACGTTCCGATCGAGGTTCGGACGTTCCGATCAAGGATCGGAAGTTCCGATCGTTGTCTATAAATAGACGGCCGAGACTTCACTTTCATTTGCCAATTCCGAGTTCTCCTTTCCTTTCTAGTCCTTTTGGAGCTGTTCTAGTCTTCTTAGGCTTGGTCCGGAGGTCGGAGAGGCGTTCGGTAGTCGTAGTGGAGTTGTGCCCAAGTTCTGGAGGCATCGACATCAAAGGGCTAACGACGGACAAAGGTATAGCTTTTGCTTCCTATAAATATTTAGGAGTATGCAATAGCTTAGTTAAGGCTTTTAGAGCACTTTAATGATAGTAGTATCATTTGGCAGTGTAGAGCAGACTATAGGCGTGGACCTAGAGTTGGTAGAGCTTTCACTGTTTTGAGGTACGAAAGTACTGTTCGAGATATCCTGACTGAGTATGCATGTATTATATGACTGCATGATTTATATGCCATGATATTATGCTGCATTCATTTGCATCTTGCTGTATCTCCTTCGAGATGTCTGTTAGTAGGGTTGTACCCTATCCTGTTAGTGGATGGACTTCCATCGATTTGGGTCCGGCGTATCCACAGTTATCTCGGTATGGGAGCCATCTCCTGAAGCGACGGCACAGCGTGCTACATACCAGGGCCCGGTCTGTCTCTGTTATCTGATCCTTGACCTCGAGTCTATAGGGAGTTCACCTTGCATGCATGTATACTCATACTCTCGCACTGAGCGTTTTATGCTCACGTCTCGTACTCTGTATTTTCTGGACACCCTATTCCATGGGGCAGGTTTGCGATTGGACGAGGAGGGTGGATCCAAGAGGGGCTAGTCTGTGGTTGGCCAGCTGGAGCTTCGTCTAGGTTTTATTACTGTTGTTTGGGTTTATACAGCTATTCGATTTGGTTGTATAATATTGGATAAATTACAGATTCCTTTACTTGGGATTGTATAATGTTAATGGTTTCCGCAGTTTTATTCTGATATCTGTTTTATTAAGTTAAATTGCATGCCTAAGTTCTGTTTAGTAGGTGATCCGGGTAAGGGTCACTACATTTATGGTATCAGAGCATGCAAAAAATTTCTTGGGATTTAGTCTCATCTTGAGGTATTTTTGTAGATGTCAAATCGTGACGACCAGAGTTCTCATGGCAGTGTTGGTGGGCGTTGGGGTGATGCCGACCGGGAGCCTCATCGAGAACAGCGTCATCGTCACCATGACGACGAGCGTTTCACTGTGCATCGATTCTTAGCTATGGGTCCTAAGCCCTTAGTTGGAGGTGAGTCTCCGGAGGATGCGGAGAACTGGTTAGACCGCATGGAGATGACTTTTCAAACTTTCCAATGCACCGATGAGCAGAAGGTGGAGACCCTTGGCTATCTTCTGGATGGGCGTGCGCGCAGGTGGTGGAGGTTTACTTCTACACCTTTTGTTGCGGCGAGAGGAGTGGCCACCTGGGCCGAGTTTCGCAAAGCTTTCCAAAAGCGGAATTTTCCTCCGGCACTCCGTCAGTCGAAGGCAGGCGAGCTACTGAGTCTGCGACAGGGAGCCATGTCTATCGATGAGTATCAGCAGAGGTTCTTTGATCTGCTATCCTATTGCCCCGAGATTGCTGATAGCTCAGAGATGAAGTATAATCTGTTTCTTCAGGGCCTTAACCCTGAGATCCATGACCGTGTGGCGGTTGGTGACGACATGTCCTACGAGGGTTTGGTGAGCCGTTGTCATCGGGCAGAGGACAGCATTCGGCGGAACAGGTCTTTCTCTCAGTCGAGACCTGCTAGTTCTTTGGGTCCCCGTGCCCAAACTTTCAAGAAGTCTGGATCTTCTTCTTCCTCTGGTTCTGGAGGTATTGTCCGTTTCGGTAAGAAGGACAAGTGTGATCACTGTGGGAAGAACCATCCATCCGACAAGTGCCGCAGAGCTTCTGGAGCTTGTTTCCGTTGTGGAGAGACTGGTCATATCCGGAGGGATTGTCCACTGTCTGGGGGAGGTGGTTCTGGTTCTGGTTCAGGATCGGGTTCTCAGGCTACCGTACAGCAGAGGTCGCAGGGACAGTCTACTGGGAGTTCTCATTTGAGGCCACGAGCTTCTGGCCAGGTGTTTGCCCTGAGACATGATCAGGCAGTGGAGGAGAATGAGAAAGTCATCGCAGATACATTTATGCTTTATGGTATACCTGCTCTTGTACTTATTGACACTGGTGCATCTCATTCCTTCATTTCTGCACGTTTTGTTAAGAGGCATAAGTTACCATGCATTGCACTAGACGTAGTGATGTCTGTTTCTACTCCGACGGGCCAATCTGCTTTGGCTAAGCGTCTAGTGATGGGTTGCCATTTAGAGTTCGAAGGGAACGTTCTGTTGGCGAATCTCATGGTCCTGGCGATGGACGACTTTGATTGCATTCTGGGAATAGATGTGCTGACTACCTATCGAGCTTCAGTGGACTGCTATCAGAGATTAGTACGCTTTCATCCGGAAGGGAGTGAGAGTTGGTTTTTCTATGGTGAGGGAGCGCGACCCCCGATGCCTTTGGTATCCGCTTTGAGAGCCTGTCGAGCTCTGGAGTCTGGCGGGGAAGGCTACCTTATCTATGCAGTTGATTTTTCCGCTGAGAGTATTGGGATAGAGAGCATTCCTGTTGTGGAAGAATTTCCAGATGTGTTTCCTGATGAGATTCCGGGTTTTCCTCCTGCTAGGGAAGTCGAGTTTGGCATAGAGTTGATGTCGGGTACTTCGCATATTTCTAGAGCACCGTATCGTCTAGCACCGTCAGAGATGCGTGAGTTGAAGAATCAGCTACAGGATCTTTTAGACAAGGGGTACATTCGTCCTAGTGTATCTCCTTGGGGAGCTCCTGTTCTCTTCGTGAAGAAGAAGGATGGGTCGATGCGGCTGTGCATTGACTATCGGCAGCTGAATCGAGTGACTGTGAAGAACAAGTATCCGTTGCCTCGTGTTGATGACTTGTTTGACCAGCTGCAGGGCACATCAATTTACTCCAAGATTGACTTGAGATCTGGGTATCATCAGTTGAGAGTCCGTGATCAGGACGTAGCCAAGACTGCATTCCGTACTCGCTATGGGCATTACGAGTTCCTAGTGATGCCATTTGGTTTGACTAATGCACCGGCTATATTCATGGATCTGATGAACCGTGTCTTCAGGGAGTATTTGGACAAGTTTGTCGTGGTCTTCATTGACGACATCCTGGTTTATTCGCGTAATACGGAAGAGCATGTTTCTCACTTGCGGTTGGTACTGCAGACTCTTCGAGATGAGCAATTGTACGCCAAGCTGAGCAAGTGTGAGTTCTGGATGGATAGAGTGGTCTTTCTTGGCCATATCATATCCAGGGAGGGGATTTCTGTTGATCCAAGCAAGATTGAAGCGGTACTTAATTGGTCGCGTCCGACGACAGTTGCTGAGATCCGTAGTTTTCTGGGTCTAGCAGGGTATTATCGTCGCTTCATTCTGAACTTCTCTCAGTTAGCTCGACCGTTGACGCAGCTTACCCGCAAGGGTGTGGATTTTGAGTGGTCCTCCGAGTGTGAGGAGAATTTCCGTGAGCTTCGACGGCGGTTGAATTCTGCGCCGGTGTTAGCATTACCGTCAGGATTTGGAGGGTATGTAGTTTACACGGATGCTTCTCTTCAGGGGTTAGGTTGTGTCCTGACTCAGAATGGGCATGTAATCGCATATGCTTCTAGACAGCTGAAGCATCACGAGGACAACTACCCAGTCCATGATTTGGAGTTAGCAGCCATTGTGTTCGCTTTGAAGATCTGGCGTCATTATCTGTATGGCGAGAAATTTGAGATCTTCACCGACCATAAGAGTCTCAAGTATTTGTTCACTCAGGCAGAATTGAACATGAGACAGAGACGTTGGATGGACTTGCTTAAGGACTATGATTGCGAGATTAAGTACCATCCGGGAGCTGCTAATCTCACCGCTGATGCCTTGAGTCGCAAGGTGCGACTATCCGCACTTCAGACTTGTTCGATGTCTAGTGCGATCAGTGACTATTGTACTTCAGGTTATACCTTCAAGCATAAGAAAGGTATGCAGAGTATCCAGATGTTTGCGATATTATCTGAGCCAGCTTTGTACTCGCGGATCCGAGATGCTCAGATGTCTGATTCAAAGACCCAGCGTTTAGCTCGTCTAGCTAACGAGGGTAGCTCGTCTGGATTTCATTATCAGTCAGATGGCTTTCTGTGTTTGTCTGGTAGGCTTGTGATTCCACAGGATGAAGAGTTGCGAGAGGAGATTTTATCTCAGGCACATCTGTAACGCCCCGTTTTTATCTTAAATGAGTTTATTTGAGTTAATCAGAGATTACAGAGTTCTCGAGCCGGTTTGATTTTGATCAGGGTCCTTTTTGCAAATTTTGGAAATTTCAGGGACTAAAATGCAAATATGGAATTTTATATATTATCTACACTTATTTTGACTCTCAAAGGAGCTCCTCCTCTTCCTCTCAACCGTGAACTCCATTGAAGCTTGGGGAAAACGTTTCCAAGCTCTTCCAATCTCGGTTTCCGGTCGATCCGTCCGTTAGAAATTAATTCTGAAGGCAGATTATCGATCACTGCAGTGAGAGCTCTGTTATATTGTAAGTTCTTCTACGATCGGATACATTCTAGTTTTTGGATGTTGTTAGAATCGTTCTAGATTCGAGTATGTTGTTCTCTACAGAGTTCTGATCGTTTATTATCTGTCGGTTTTAAATTAGAGCGACGTTCGGAATTGTTATGATTTTTGGAAGTATTATTCGAAAATGTGGGTTTTGAGATTTGTTGGGTTTGTCTTGTTGTTGTGGTTTTAGCATTGAATTGAGTTGATATCAGTATTGAACTGCTGTCTGCGTTGCCAGTTTGTTCAGTTTATAGCCGTTATGCCGTCGGTTTGAGTTTTGAGGGTTTCGAACCGTTTTTGAGTTGTTGAACTTGGCTTGTAAGTTGGTCTTTGTTGTTGATCAATCTCTTGTATCTGAACAGATTCGTTTGGAGTTGTCAAGCCCTGAGTTAGCAGCTGATTGATCGTTTCAGAGTTGGACGAAGATCGGTAATGAGATTTACCTTGATCCGTAGTTGTTGTTTAGATTGTATAGTTGTTGATACAATCTTTTGTTGTAGCTTTCCTGGAGTTGGAACTACTGCATTGAAAGGTAAAAGCAGTCATCGTAGCGGGATAGCATACTCGGGACTGTTGGTTCTCGAGTTTCCCTTTTTAAATCACATATTGCATTGATACTTGTTCTAGCACGTGGAACTTGTAATTGTTGATTGATTGAGTTTTTGTTATGTGGCTTATGTTTATGTTTCTGTTATGCATTCATCTTGAGCCTACTTTGATTTCAGCGGGCAGAACCGCCCTTTTTGTTAGACGTTTGGGAACTATGATTGAGTGGCCTAGGTTGTAGTATTTCGCCTAGTGCTAGCATACTCATTATGGTTGCTCAAAGTCTAGAGGAGTGGGATACGTGGCACCACCTCGATTGGGAGAGTCGGTGAGTCGTTACGTGATCTCATCCTCGGGATCCCAAAAGCAGAGCAATACCCCCGTGTTTATCAGAATCGATATCCTTGTTTTAAAGACATGCATATCATTAACTTCGACTTGAATATGTGGTTTGATAGCATGTTGTATATTCATTACTTGATATGTTGCTTTTACTGGGATTATCATTCTCACCGGTTATCCGGCTGTTGCTTTGTTTTGTATGTGTACTTGGCAACAGGTGGGGCAGGAACAAGTCAGAAGAGGCATGGTTAGCTTCGAGGGCAAGTAGTAGAAGTGAGACTCGGTTTAGAAGTCGAATTAGCATGTTTATCTAGTTTAAGATTGAAGCATGTTAGAACTCGAACTTGATATGTTTTGTTATTCGAATTAGTTTGTATTCGGATTGTAATCTGAAATCGAAGTATGTTGTTGTTGTATCGATTTAGACTTTTGGTTGTTTTTAGGCCTTCTGAAAGCATGACTTGTTATGGCATGTTTCCCTACACCCTGTTATTGTAATTGTATTTGAAGGCATGTCGGACCAAGCGCGGAAATCCCTTTCCTTTTTCTGCAGCCTGAGCATTTCTGCCCAGGCCTTCCGCGCGCGGGCGAGGCGTTCCTCGCGCGCGCGCGAGGTCTCCGTTGGGCCTCTGAATGGTTTGCCCGCGCACGCACGAGATTGGTACCTCGCGCGGGCGCGAGCCTTTGGTTGGTCTCGGGATCGTTAGCCCGCGCGCGCGCGATCTTGGTTCCTCGCGCGGGTGCAAGCGTTTTAAAAAAAAAAAAAAAAACTTTGACTTGTTTTACTCTTGGATTCTTGTTCGCTTAATAGTTGTTTAATCCGAGATTAGTGGTTTAGAATCGAGGTCTCACATTAAGTGGTATCAAAGCGTTAAGATTCTTGGTCGAACTAGAGTGAGCGGGGTAGATCGAGTCTGTGTGCAATGACTTCTCGCATGTGTTTGAATTATTTAATTGTGTACTTAATTCCATGCGAGCATGTTTTATTGTTTGAGCATTATTTGAATTACATGGTTGTGTGATTTAAATTAATAAAGCATGATCTACTTGAGATATAACTGTTTCTGTTCTCGACTGGTATTCGGTATTCCAAGCGGTTGTAAGGGCACTGATGGTAGCGATTGAGATATCTCGTGTGCTAACCTTTGATTATCAGATGGGTCCTCGTCGAGTGATAAACAGAAACACACCACCAGTTATCCCTGCGACTGAACAAGCTAGCACTGAGGTTGATCAGTTGGATGCTTCAGCAACTCCTATGGAAACCTTGCTGAAGAGGTTTCAGTCGTTCAATCCGCCATTGTTGATGGGTTCAGAAAATCCAGTTGACTGTGAGAGTTGGTTGGATGATATGGATCAGTTGTTTGATTCCATTGACTACACAGATGACCGCCGAATTAGGTTAGTAATTCATCAGCTGCGTGGTGGTGCTAAGAGCTGGTGGATCATGACAAAGAAAGCATTTGAGAGTAGAGGTACAGAGGTTACTTGGACTCTTTTTAAATCTGAGTTTTATAAGCGGTTTTTCCCTATCTCGTATCGTAAGGATAAGGGAGCAGAGTTTGCAAATCTGAGACAAGGGAATCTGAACATTGAAGAGTACGTGGCTAAGTTCGATAGTCTGTTGCGTTTTGCACCGCTAATTGCCGGAGATGAAGAAGCTAAGGAAGATCAGTTCATCAACGGGTTGAACCCCGATGTCTTCACGTTGGTTAACACCAACAGGCCTAGCAACTTTGCGGATGCCATGAATTACGCAAAGGGAGCAGAAGCAGGCTTGTGGAGGCAAAGAGGTAATCAGGGGGCACTTCAGCAGCAGAGGCAGTATCAGAACCAACCATCTCAGTACCAGAATCAGCCACCTCAACATCAGAACCAGCAGCAGAGGTATGAAGGTGGAAACAGTGGGGGAAACAGAAAGGACCAGTACAAGGCAAGAGGTAAACAGTTCAAGAGACAGGGGAACAGTTCGTCCAGTTCCAGTGGTTCGAAGCAATTCGGTTCAGGACCGAGTTCTGGGTCATCATCCTTGTACTGCAGCAAGTGTGGAGGAAGACACTCACCGGATCAGTGTGTGGGAGTCTTCGGCAATTTTAACACATGTCAGCAACCGGGACACTTCTCTAAAGTGTGCCCTCAACGTAATAGAGATAGAGCTCAGAGTGGGAGTTCGTCTAGACCTGCAGCTCAGCCGGAAAGGCAGTCGTCTGCAGTACACTCTTTCCAACCCCAGCAACAGCAGAACAGACAAGGAGGTAGCTCTAATGCAAATCAGCCTCCGAGACAGCAAGCACGAGTCTTTGCATTGACAGAGGATCAGGCTCAGGCAGCACCTGACGATGTCATAGCAGGTAACTGTTCGATTTTCGGTCATTCTGCTCATGTCTTGATAGATACCGGTGCTTCCCATTCCTTTATCTCTGAGAAATATGTGTTATTGCATGCTTTGCCAACTGAATTGTTGCCTACAGTAGTAGCTGTTACTTCACCTTTGGGTGGAGGAATTGTTTCTGTCCGACTAGTCAGGAACTGTGAACTTTGTTTTGAGGGGAATTTGTTAGAATTCGACGGTATTGTACTTGGGCTGTCAGATTTTGATTGTATTGTCGGGATAGATGCTTTAACCAAGTACAGGGCGACAGTTGATTGTTTTCTGAAGGTTGTCAGGTTCAGACCTGAAATGGCAGACGAGTGGAAATTCTTTGGTAAGGGTTCTCGATCTAGAATTCCTTTGATTTCAGTGTTATCTATGACTCGTTTGTTACAGAGAGGTGCAGAAGGATTTTTGGTTTATGCGGTTGATGTACTGAAATCTAGCCCAGCTTTGGTTGACTTACCAGTAGTTAGAGATTTTGCTGATGTGTTTCCGGAAGATGTTCCTGGATTGCCACCCATTCGAGAGGTTGAATTCAGCATTGACTTAGTGCCAGGTACTCAACCTATTTCAAAAGCTCCTTATCGTATGGCACTTGTTGAATTGAAAGAGTTGAAGGAGCAGCTTGAGGATTTGATTGCCAAGGGATACATCAGACCTAGTGTATCGCCTTGGGGTGCTCCTGTTCTATTCGTTCGAAAGAAGGATGGTTCTATGCGGCTCTGTATCGACTACCGTCAATTGAATCAGGCTACAGTTAAGAACAGGTATCCTTTACCCCGAATAGATGACTTGTTCGATCAACTACAGGGTTCTTCTGTCTACTCTAAGATTGATCTGAGGTCAGGCTACCATCAGCTGAGAGTGCGAGAGGAAGATGTTCCTAAGACCGCATTCAGAACGAGGTATGGTCACTTTGAGTTTATAGTCATGCCGTTCGGTTTGACTAACGCTCCAGCTGTTTTTATGGGTTTGATGAACCGTATCTTTCAGCGTTATTTTGATGAGTTCGTCATTATTTTCATCGATGATATTCTTATCTACTCGAAGAACCGTACTGACCATGCAGAGCACTTGAGAATCGTCTTGCAGATTTTACGAGTTGAGCAGTTGTTTGCCAAGCTATCGAAATGCGAATTCTGGTTAGATCGAGTTGTCTTTCTCGGTCATATTATTTCTGAAGATGGGATTTCTGTCGATCCCAGCAAAATCGAAGCGGTTATGAATTGGCCTAGACCGACATCAGTACCTGAGATCCGAAGCTTCATGGGTTTAGCTGGTTATTACCGTCGTTTCATCGAGGGTTTCTCGTCTATTGCCAAGCCTATTACCCAGCTGACTCAGAATAATGCGCCTTTTGTCTGGACTACAGATTGTGAGGCTAGCTTTGTTGATCTGAAGAGGAGACTGACCAGTGCTCCAATTCTTTCTATTCCGAAGGGTACGGGAGGTTTCACAGTGTATTGTGATGCTTCTAACTGAGGTTTGGGTTGTGTTCTTATGCAGCATAAGCATGTGATAGCGTATGCATCGAGGCAGCTGAAACCGCACGAGACTCGTTATCCTGTTCATGATCTTGAACTTGCAGCAATTGTATTTGCTTTGAAGATCTGGCGTCACTATCTTTATGGTGAGTCTTTCGAGATCTTTTCTGATTATAAGAGTCTTAAGTACTTGTTTTCACAGGCAGAGCTGAATATGAGACAGAGAAGATGGTTAGATCTGTTGAAGGATTTCGACTGTGAGATCAAGTATTATCCAGGGAAGTCGAATGCAGTTGCAGATGCCTTGAGCCGGAAGCTTTGTTCTCTATCTCTTTCAACTATCGGTGTTTCTCAGTTGGTCGATGATTGTTGCACTTCTGGTTTAGAGTTTGAAACAGATAGGGAGACTATCAGAGTGTTTGCTATTCAAGCCGAGCCGGAATTGTTTGTTGCAATCAGAGAAGCACAGAAGTCTGAGCCGAGCATTCAGGTTTCGGTAGAGAAAGTCAGAACTGGGCATCAGTCAGAATTCCAGGTTAGAGATGACGTTTTGTTTGTGAATAACCGTATTGTTGTGCCTGATATTTCGGAGTTGAGACAGCGTATTCTCCGAGAGGCTCATTGCAGTCGGTTTAGCGTTCATCCTGGAGGTCGTAAGATGTACAACGATCTGAAGAGTCAGTTCTGGTGGAAGAGAATGAAGGACGATGTTGCGAGATTTGTATCTCGGTGTTTGAACTGTCAGCAAGTGAAAGCAGAGCGGAAGCGACCAGGTGGTCTGTTGCACAGCCTATCTGTTCCTGAATGGAAATGGGATCACATTTCTATGGATTTTGTCACGAAGCTACCACGATCCGTTCGAGGATGCGATGCTATTTGGGTAGTGATCGACCGATTGACGAAGTCCGCGTGTTTTATTCCGTACAGGATGACGTATCACCATGATCAGATGGCTGAGTTGTATGTTAGCAATGTTGTGAGATTGCATGGTGTGCCGAAGTCGATCGTTTCAGACAGAGATCCTAGATTCACTTCTCACTTCTGGCACAGTCTTCAGGGGGCACTTGGTACTCGATTGCATCTGAGTACAGCTTATCATCCTCAGACAAATGGACAGTCAGAGCGGACTATTCAGACGTTGGAGGATATGCTGCGAGCGGTAGTGCTAGACTTTGGCACTAGTTGGCAGGATTCTTTGCCTCTTGTCGAGTTTTCTTACAACAACAGCTTCCAAGCGAGTATCGGTATGGCGCCTTTTGAGGCTTTGTATGGTAGAAAGTGCCGATCTCCGTTGTTTTGGGATGAATTGTCCGAGTCACCAGATTTGGGACCGGAGATGCTTAGAGATATGGCAGAGCAGGTTAAGATCATTCAGACCAGAATGAAGTCAGCTCAAGATAGACAGGCGAAGTATGCAAATGTCAGACGTCGACCTCTGAGTTTTGAGCAGGGAGACCGTGTATTCCTTAAGATTTCTCCGTTCAGAGGCACCGTCAGATTCGGTAAGAGAGAAAAGTTATCTCCGAGATTCATCGGTCCGTACGAGATTCTCGAGAAGATAGGCGATCTTGCCTACAGACTTGCACTTCCTCCGTCTTTATCTGGTATTCACGACGTTTTTCACGTCTCTATGCTGCGAAAGTACCAACCAGATATTTCTCATATCCTTCAGCCTGACGAAGCCGAGTTAGACGAGACCCTGAGCTATTTTGAGCGACCGATTCAGATCCTTGATCGGAAAGAAAAGCAACTCAGGACCAAGTTGATTCCGTTGGTGAAAGTGCAGTGGAGCCATCACGGAGTCGAGGAAGCGACTTGGGAGACAGAATCTGACATGAGACAACGTTTTCCAGAGTTGTTCGGATGACGTGAGTTCTTCTTACTGTCTTTAGTTCTTTATTCTATCTTATGAGTTGTGGTTCTCGTTGATTTCGAGGACGAAATCTCTTCTTAGTGGGGGAGAATTGTAACGCCCCGTTTTTATCTTAAATGATTTTATTTGAGTTAATCAGAGATTACAGAGTTCTCGAGCCGGTTTGATTTTGATCAGGGTCCTTTTTGCAAATTTTGGAAATTTCAGGGACTAAAATGCAAATATGGAATTTTATATATTATCTACACTTATTTTGACTCTCAAAGGAGCTCCTCCTCTTCCTCTCAACCGTGAACTCCATTGAAGCTTGGGGAAAACGTTTCCAAGCTCTTCCAATCTCAGTTTCCGGTCGATCCGTCCGTTAGAAATTAATTCTGAAGGCAGATTATCGATCACTGCAGTGAGAGCTCTGTTATATTGTAAGTTCTTCTACGATCGGATACATTCTAGTTTTTGGATGTTGTTAGAATCGTTCTAGATTCGAGTATGTTGTTCTCTACAGAGTTCTGATCGTTTATTATCTGTCGGTTTTGAATTAGAGCGACGTTCGGAATTGTTATGATTTTTGGAAGTATTATTCGAAAATGTGGGTTTTGAGATTTGTTGGGTTTGTCTTGTTGTTGTGGTTTTAGCATTGAATTGAGTTGATATCAGTATTGAACTGCTGTCTGCGTTGCCAGTTTGTTCAGTTTATAGCCGTTATTCCGTCGGTTTGAGTTTTGAGGGTTTCGAACCGTTTTTGAGTTGTTGAACTTGGCTTGTAAGTTGGTCTTTGTTGTTGATCAATCTCTTGTATCTGAACAGATTCGTTTGGAGTTGTCAAGCCCTGAGTTAGCAGCTGATTGATCGTTTCAGAGTTGTACGAAGATCGGTAATGAGATTTACCTTGATCCGTAGTTGTTGTTTAGATTGTATAGTTGTTGATACAATCTTTTGTTGTAGCTTTCCTGGAGTTGGAACTACTGCATTGAAAGGTAAAAGCAGTCATCGTAGCGGGATAGCATACTCGGGACTGTTGGTTCTCGAGTTTCCCTTTTTAAATCACATATTGCATTGATACTTGTTCTAGCACGTGGAACTTGTAATTGTTGATTGATTGAGTTTTTGTTATGTGGCTTATGTTTATGTTTCTGTTATGCATTCATCTTGAGCCTACTTTGATTTCAGCGGGCAGAACCGCCCTTTTTGTTAGACGTTTGGGAACTATGATTGAGTGGCCTAGGTTGTAGTATTTCGCCTAGTGCTAGCATACTCATTATGGTTGCTCAAAGTCTAGAGGAGTGAGATACGTGGCACCACCTCGATTGGGAGAGTCGGTGAGTCGTTACGTGATCTCATCCTCGGGATCCCAAAAGCAGAGCAATACCCCCGTGTTTATCAGAATCGATATCCTTGTTTTAAAGACATGCATATCATTAACTTTGACTTGAATATGTGGTTTGATAGCATGTTGTATATTCATTACTTGATATGTTGCTTTTACTGGGATTATCATTCTCACCGGTTATCCGGCTGTTGCTTTGTTTTGTATGTGTACTTGGCAACAGGTGGGGCAGGAACAAGGCAGAAGAGGCATGGTTAGCTTCGCGGGCAAGTAGTAGAAGTGAGACTCGGTTTAGAAGTCGAATTAGCATGTTTATCTAGTTTAAGATTGAAGCATGTTAGAACTCGAACTTGATATGTTTTGTTATTCGAATTAGTTTGTATTCGGATTGTAATCTGAAATCGAAGTATGTTGTTGTTGTATCGATTTAGACTTCTGGTTGTTTTTAGGCCTTCTGAAAGCATGACTTGTTATGGCATGTTTCCCTACACCCTGTTATTGTAATTGTATTTGAAGGCATGTCGGACCAAGCGCGGAAATCCCTTTCCTTTTTCTGCAGCCTGAGCATTTCTGCCCAGGCCTTCCGCGCGCGGGCGAGGCGTTCCTCGCGCGTGCGCGAGGTCTCCGTTGGGCCTCTGAATGGTTTGCCCGCGCGCGCGCGAGCTTGGTACCTCGTGCGGGCGCGAGCCTTTGGTTGGTCTCGGGATCGTTTGGCCGCGCGCGCGCGAGCTTGGTTCCTCGCGCGGGCGCGGGCGTTTTAAAAAAAAAAAAAAAAAAAAAAAAACTTTGACTTGTTTTACTCTTGGATTCTTGTTCGCTTAATAGTTGTTTAATCCGAGATTAGTGGTTTAGAATCGAGGTCTCACAACATCGCACTAAGTTGAGTATTCATCCTGGGAGCAACAAGATGTACAAGGATCTACGTACTCGTTTCTGGTGGACGGGAATGAAACGCAGTGTTTATCAGTTAGTTTCGAGATGTTTGGTGTGTCAACAGGTCAAGGCAGAGCACCGACGACCTGGAGGATTGCTTCACAGTCTGCCTATTCCTGAATGGAAATGGGAGTTTATCACTATGGACTTTGTGACCCATTTGTCGGTATCCCCGAGGAACTGTGATGCTATCTGGGTTGTGGTGGACCGACTCACCAAGTCAGCGCATTTCATTGCCTATAGCCGAGAGTACTCTGTGGATCGCATGGCTCGGTTGTACATTCAGGAGATCGTTCGACTTCATGGAGTGCCTGTGAGCATTGTCAGCGATCGGGACCCCAGGTTTACTTCTAGGTTCTGGGGTAGTGTTCAGCGTGCGATGGGTACTACTCTCAGTTTGAGTACAGCCTATCATCCGGAGACTGATGGTCAGTCAAAGCGCACTATCCGTACGTTAGAGGATATGCTTAGAGCGTGCGTCATGGATTTTGGTTCAGCCTGGCAGGATCATTTGCCGTTGATCGAGTTCGCTTACAACAACAGCTATCACACTAGTATTGGGATGGCACCTTTTGAAGCGTTGTATGGGCGACGTTGTCGTACTCCACTCTTCTGGGAAGAAGTGGGGGAGAGACAGGCTGAAGGACCGGAGTTTATCCAGCAGGCGATAGACATTGTTGATCAGATCAAGAAACGGATTAAGACTGCGCAGGATCGTCAGGCCAGTTATGCTAATATTAAGCGTAGGCCTTTGCAGTTCGAGGTCGGGGAGAAAGTGTTTCTGAGAGTGTCACCTTTCCGCAAGATTCTCAGATTTGGCCTTAAGGGCAAGTTGCTCCCAGATTTATCGGTCCGTTTGAGATCTTGGAGAGTATTGGCGATTTGGCTTATCGACTAGCATTGCCACCGCATCTATCCAGAATTCACGACGTGTTCCACGTATCTCTGTTGCGACGGTATGTGGCGGATGAATCACATATTCTGCAGCGGTCTGAGGTTCAGGTAGACAAGGATTTGACTTATGTTGAGAAACCTCTTCGTATCCTTGATTATAAGGATAAGGTTTTACGGAACAAAGTCATCCCTTTGGTCTTAGTTCAGTGGCAGCGCCGAGGCACTGAGGAAGCTACTTGGGAGCTTGAGGACAGGATGCGTAAAGACCATCCTGAGTTGTTTTGATTTCATTCTTTAAGTTGTATTCAGTTGCAAACTCTGTAAACGTTTGATTTGAATAAAGAATGTTTCTGATTTCTGTATTTGCATTCGGTACTTAAGATCTGATTTCGAGGACGAAATATCTTAAGTGGGGGAGAATGTAGTAGCCCGTGCCCTAATTGAGTAATTAAAGGATTAATGCTAATTAATTGAATTAGGCATCGGACGGATCGGAAGCTCCGAAGGCACGATCAGAAGCTCCGATGAGCGATCGGAGGCACCGATGTTATTACGTCAGGCATGACGTGTGGTTGGATCGGAAGCTCCGATCAGGACCGGAGGCTCCGATCACCCCTATCCGGAGTCAACAAGTGATATTTTGACACGTGGCAGATCAGGATCTTCAGAAGCTCCGATGGCAGGATCGGACGTTCCGATCGAGGTTCGGACGTTCCGATCAAGGATCGGAAGTTCCGATCGTTGTCTATAAATAGACGGCCAAGACTTCACTTTCATTTGCCAATTCCGAGTTCTCCTTTCCTTTCTAGTCCTTTTGGAGCTGTTCTAGTCTTCTTAGGCTTGGTCCGGAGGTCGGAGAGGCGTTCGGTAGTCGTAGCGGAGTTGTGCCCAAGTTCTGGAGGCATCGACATCAAAGGGCTAATGACGGACGAAGGTATAGCTTTTGCTTCCTATAAATATTTAGGAGTATGCAATAGCTTAGTTAAGGCTTTTAGAGCACTTTAATGATAGTAGTATCATTTGGCAGTGTAGAGCAGACTATAGGCGTGGACCTAGAGTTGGTAGAGCTTTCACTGTTTTGAGGTACGAAAGTACTGTTCGAGATATCCTGACTGAGTATGCATGTATTATATGACTGCATGATTTATATGCCATGATATTATGCTGCATTCATTTGCATCTTGCTGTATCTCCTTCGAGATGTCTGTTAGTAGGGTTGTACCCTATCCTGTTAGTGGATGGACTTCCATCGATTTGGGTCCGGCGTATCCACAGTTATCTCGGTATGGGAGCCACCTCCTGAAGCGACGGCACATCGTGCTACATACCAGGGCCCGGTCTGTCTCTGTTATCTGATCCTTGACCTCGAGTCTATAGGGAGTTCACCTTGCATGCATGTATACTCATACTCTCGCACTGAGCGTTTTATGCTCACGTCTCGTACTCTGTATTTTCTGGACACCCTATTCCATGGGGCAGGTTTGCGATTGGACGAGGAGGGTGGATCCAGGAGGGGCTAGTCTGTGGTTGGCCAGCTGGAGCTTCGTCTAGGTTTTATTACTGTTGTTTGGGTTTATACAGCTATTCGATTTGGTTGTATAATATTGGATAAATTACAGATTCCTTTACTTGGGATTGTATAATGTTAATGGTTTCCGCAGTTTTATTCTGATATCTGTTTTATTAAGTTAAATTGCATGCCTAAGTTCTGTTTTGTAGGTGATCCGGGTAAGGGTCACTACACACAAGATGTTGGCAACATCTAGCTATGAAATCTCAAAATTAATACGAAACATCAGTGATAAACAAAAAAAGTTTTGATTAGGGACAGAGCAAAAAACAGAGCAATTAAAACTTAACCTAAGAGAAACAAATAAACTAGGAAAGGCCAAAAACTAAAAATTAGAAAACCAAACACTAAAAATTAGAATTGATTGCTCTTGGAAGCCTCATCACTGTCTTCTCCCCCTTTTTGTTCAGAAGGGCCAGCTCCCCTTAAAAGAGACTCATAGTGAACCTTTAACCCTTTGTAATATGCAAGGTCAGCCTGAGCTTGTGCAATCTTCTGGTCAGCATGCACCAATTGAGCTTGAATAAATGTTGAATCAACAGCTTGAGCAGCAGAAGGGGGCACAAAAATAGTAGTGGCAGAAGGGGTGTTGGCCACACCTGCCACAACACCTGTGGCAACATTTGACTCAGACCAAGGAAGATCAATTGTTTTGTTTCCTTTGAGTAGAGCAGGTGCAATTTTCATCAAGTCCCTAGGCTCAGTAAGTACTTCATCATTATCCTTCTCAATTTCTTGAGACAGTAGCATAGAATAGATCAAAGATGGATAAGGAAGCTTCAAGGTAGGTTGAGCACAATTTGCAAATCCCATTACAGTGTCAAAAACAAGTCTTCCATAGTTGAAACTTGCGCCTGTGCCAATGGAATAAAGGACAGGAGTCTGGTGCTTTGTCACAACTGTAGAATTTCCGGAGGGAGTCCATGTTTTCACAGCAGTCTTGTGGAGAACATAGTAGAAAGATGTGAGCTTGGCAGCCTGCAACTTCTTAGGATGGGAGGGAAAAATAGTGACTTGACCACCTGTAATGACAGAGGTCATCTCATCCATAGACGGAAGTGCAGCATCATCAACCGTCAGAGTATGAAGGAAACCATTTATCATGGCAGGACTAAATTCAAAAATCTGTCCTCGCACATACACCTTTCCATACTTGACAAATCTTGGATCCTTCACAGCTTCAGTGAGATTGCAGTAGAATTCTCGAACAATTTCCCTGCAATATGGACCAGCAGTAGAGACAGTGGCCAGTAGATTTCTCACTTCAAAGAATCTGACCAAGTTTTGAGCTTCATATCTCTCGACATCAATGTTTCGCTCCTCTAGGAATTCACGATCAGAGTACTGATCCCAGCAGTCAGCAATCTCCTTGGAATAAAAAGCAGAGGAATAGGAGGAATTTACCCGGTACTCTTCTCCTAAGGTGTTGTCCAGGGTGTCGGCAACACCTTCCTCAGCACCTTCTGTTTCTTCTTCTTCAGAGTCACCAGAATCTGACTCGTCTTCCAACTCATCCTCAGCATCTGAATCCTCACTTGAAGTAGAGCTGGAACTCTCAGAAGGTTTAGGGCGATTGTCAGCATGCTCCTGAAGCATATCTTCATCAGGTTCATCATCCGATTCCTGAACAGGGGCAGTAGGAGAGGATATAGGCTTTTTGACGTGGGCCTTCTTCATCTTAGCCATGAACTGGGCTATGGAAATCTCCTCATCATCAGATGGAACAAGAGGAGTAGTAGAAGATGGTCCCACAGAAACTGGAATAGAAGCAGGAGCTACTTGTTCAGCAGGAACAGATGGAGTCTCTGATTCAGTGGATTCACTGTCAGAGGATGAACTTCCTTTAGATTTTTCTTCAGATTCAAATGGGACGGGGATGGTTTGAACTGAGGGTTCCATTGCACTTGCTTTTCCCCTCTTTCGATGCACCAGTTTGTAATCTTCATCATCACTTGCATCTCCTGAAGAAAACTCTGTATCTAGCATAGAAGGCCTTGATGATTGACCCTTTCCACGGAAACGCTTTGAGGAAGTGTAATTTGGATTATATCCAGCTTGTCTCTTCGATCGTCGGGTCAGGGGTTTCGATGGAAACACCCTGTTCAGCATACTTAAGTCCGGCATAATTTCCACGTCGATGGCATTACCAGGCTCTCCTGGACCGATGGAGTCCAGAGGCACTGGTTCCTCAGCAACCGGAACAATAGCTTGTTCAACCACGGGGTGTGGTGATGTAGGTGCTGTGACACCTTCCGCAACATCTTTATTGTAACCCATTTCAGAACGAATATCTTGGGGATCAAAACCCTTTCCTGCCATGAAATTACGTGAGGATAGAAAAAAAACAGGACACAACAACACAGAGAAGATGAGGGAATGCGAGATGAAAATAGAGAGAAAAAGTGTTCCCAAAATAAGATAAAATCCCAGATAAATAAACCCTCAAACCTTTCCTATTCTAACTTGGATTCTGAGTAGGCCCCAACGGTAACAATGATCCTAATGGTCACAAAGTGAGAAACGATAACAAATCTCTTTTAAATTAGGCAATAAATCCCATTGATTTCCTCCGATAATCTTGGCCAAATATTTCACCAAATATTTCCAATTTTAACTCCTCATCAGATTTTAACACCACTGAAACAAAGTCCAATCACTTTTAAATTCAAAAATTCAGAGGATAGGGCTCAATTCAAAATTTTTGTTAGATCGGAATTTATAACCTTTCAGCCAAAGATATTCACAACATAAAATATGAATGTCCTAATTATGTCTAAAACAGAGTGTGACATAAAATTAAAATGCAATTAGATGCGCAAATATATGTTGACAAATGAGGTGTTATCCACGATGTTGGCAACATCTCCCAACAACACTTAAGGATTCAGAAAATTTTAATTTCCTATATCATTATTATTGCAGAAGTGGTAGCCTGCACACTAAAGGAACGATCTTCACATGGACCCCTCTAGGTAGCTTTTCCCATTTGCTTCTGACTATCAATCAAATTTGATGATTGAGATTATATCTTTTAACCATTTTGTTATTTTGAGTTTCTGAATTTGCGAAATCACTTTTCACTTGGGACAAGATCATGGAATACACGAACATCCCTCCACTACTTCGTGATTTAGTCAGAACTCTTTTTCAATTAAATCTCATTAAACTGTAAAATAATTTACAAAGAATCCTGAGTGAAAACTGGTCAATGATTACAAAGTATCAAACACTTCACAAAACAGAGTGAATGCATGAATGCAACATGCCTAAAGATCCTAAAAATGCACATGCATGAAAAGGTGTTGTCACAGGGTGTTGGCAACACTCCTGACAACATCTCGATCCTGTCTATAATGCACACATACTGAGAGATTTTCTTAGGCTGAAAAATCTCTCAAAATCCAAAGCTTTTGTGAATCTATCAGCTAATTGGTTATTAGTTCCAACAAACTCAATTAAGATCATGCTTTTCTCGACCAAATCTCGAATGAAGTGATGTCTAATGTCAATGTGTTTGGTTCGAGAGTGTTGTACTGGATTTTTGGATATATCAATGGCACTAGAATTATCACAGTACACAATAGGAGTATCACTCTTAACACCATAATCATTTAGCATTTGATTCATCCATAGGAGTTGAGAGCAACAGCTACCTACAACAACATATTCAGACTCGGCAGTAGACAAAGAGACACAATTTTGTTTCTTGCTGTACCATGACACTAAATTATTTCCCAAATAAAAACATCCTCCCGAAGTGCTCTTTCTCTCATCTAAATCCCCAGCCCAATCAGCATCACTAAATCCTACCAAATTCGAATTGGTTTCTTTAGTGTACCACAAACCCAAATTCATGGTTCCTGCCACATATTTCAGTATACGTTTAACGGCCTTTAGGTGAGTAATTTTTGGGTTAGACTGGTATCTAGCACATAGACAAACACTATACATGATATCAGGTCTAGTAGCACTTAAATATAAAAGACTACCAATCATGCTTCTGTAGAGGGTGTTGTCAACACCTTCGGTAACATCCTCCCTTGACAGCTTTTCATTAGACCCCATAGGTGTGCGCATGTGTTTAGTGTTATCATTCAGAAACTTTTTCATCAGATTTTTAGCATACTTGCTTTGACTCAAGAATATACCATCATGCATTTGTTTTACTTGTAATCCCAAAAAGTAAGTTAACTCACCAACCATGCTCATCTCGAATGTAGAGCACATGCACTTCACAAAATGATCAACAAGTTTATCATTTGAAGCACAAAAGATTATGTCATCCACATAAATTTGGCAAATTAAGATATTACCTTGAGACTTTTGCACAAATAAAGTCTTATCCACTTCACCTCTTTTGAACCCAATATTCAGCAACTACTCGGTGAGTCTCCCATACCATGCACGTGGTGCTTGCTTCAATCCATACAATACCTTTTTCAACTTATACACATAATCAAGATGATTTGGATCCTCAAACCCTTTAGGTTGTTTCACATAGACTTCTTCATTCAGGATCCCATTCAAAAAGGCACTTTTTACATCCATTTGAAAAAGTTTCATACCCATGTTACATGAAATAGCAAGCAAAAGTCGGACAGACTCAATGCGGGCTACAGGAGCAAAGGTTTCATCAAAATCCACCCCTTCAACCTGTGTATACCATTGAGCTACCAACCTAGCTTTATTTCTTATGATGTTTCCCGACTCATCAGTTTTATTCTTGAAAATCCATTTAGTTCCTATGACATTACCATGAGCAGGACACGGTACCAAGTACCAAACATCATTCCTCACAAATTGTTCTAACTCTTCATGCATAGCATTGACCCAAAATTCATCTTTTAAAGCTTCTTCAACCTTTTTTGGTTCAATGTTTGACACGAAACAAGAGAATCTTAGCTGAGAATATGTAGAACTCATGCACAGTAGACCTGCCATCTTTCGATAATCAACTTTTTCTTTCCTTCGAGTTTGCAAGTCTCCATTCACATCTCCAATTACCTGTGAGGTTGGGTGATTCTTCTGAATTCTGCTTGGAATATTCTTTCCAGCTTCGTTTACCTCACTGCTTTCATCAGTATTCTCATCAGTAGGATTTTCAACTTTTGAATCTGGATTTTCTGTAGGAGGTGTTGTCGGAGGTGTTGGCAACACTCCTTTGACAACATCTAAATTTCCAGAATTATCCAGCAGATCATTAACATCATCCTCAGCTGTTTTCTTCTTTAGATCTGCAAAGTCATCAAAAACAACATTAATTGATTCAAAAATAGTCCTTGTTCTCAAGTTATACATCCTATAGGCTCGGCTATTTGATGAATATCCTAAGAACATACATTTATCACTCTTTGCATCAAATTTAGCAAGATGATCTCTATCATTCAAAACGTGACAAACACATCCAAAAACGTGAAAATATTTAAGGTTTGGCCTCTTTCCCATGAGAAGTTTATAGGATGTCACAGTAGTACCATTCCTCAAATAGACTCTATTTGAAATATGACATGCAGTATTCAAAGCTTCAGCCCAAAAACGTTTTGAAATATTTTTAGAACTAAGCATCACTCTTGCCATTTCTTGCAAAGTCCTATTTTTTCTCTCGGCTATCCCATTTTGTTGTGGAGTTTTAGGGGCAGAATATTAATGAGAAATACCTTTCTTATCACACAAGCTAGCAAACGAAGAGTTTTCTAACTCCTTACCATGATCAAAACAAATTCTGATTACCTTCAGATTGTATAGGTTCGAAATTTTGGTGAGCAATTTCTTGAATGCATCAAATGTGTCTGATTTTTCTCTCAGAAAGTTTACCCATGTGTATCTTGAAAAATCATCCACACAAACAAAAGAGTATTTCTTACCACCGAAGCTTTCAACATCCATTGGACCCATAAAGTTCATATGCAAAAGTTCAAGGCAGCGTGTTGTCACAGATGTTGGCAACACCTCGTGTGACACCCTAGTCTGCTTCCCTTTCCGGCATTCTTCACACACAAATGGAATACCAGATTTTAAGTTAGGCATACCTCTTACAGCATCTAACTTACTCAAGTTCTTTAATGTCTTGAAATTTGCATGACCCAATTTTTGATGCCATAGATCAAACTCATTCACTTTTGTGTGCCTACAGGCCATTTCTTCTCCTAGTTGATAACAGTTGTCGGACGACCTTGTACCTGACATGACACATAGATTTGATTCATCAAAAACTTTACATAAATTTTTATCAAATTGCACATGCAAATTATCATCACAAAGTTGGCTTATGCTTATTAGATTCGCGGTTAATCCTTCAACATGAAGCACATTGCGAAGCTTGGGCAATCCAGCAACATTCAGAGTTCCCTTTCCAACAATGTTTCCCTTTGAACCTCCTCCATAGGTTACTTTACCACTTTTCTGTTCAACATAATCAGTGAGAAACTTCTTGGATCCTGTCATGTGACGAGAGCTACCGCGATCAAAGTACCATGCACCTGAAACATTAGTCCTCAAAGCAGTATAAATCATATGACATTGAATATCAGTTTTTGGTACCCAAATCTTTCTTACATAAGATCTGTTTCTAGGGATGTTGTGAGGAGGTGTTGGTGACACCTTAGGCAACACCTTCGATGCAGATCTATACCTGTAATCTTCCTGCAGCTTAAAACAATATGGTTTGATATGACCAGGTCTATGACAATAGTGACAGATATACTTATGTTTCCTTCTAGCCATTGAAGGAGCAGCAGGTTATGGATTTGTTTTTGGAGGGACAATTGGTGAGGCCTTTTTACTTGATTTTTCTGAACTGTTACATTCCTTGACAAACACAGGGCCTTACGAACTTTCACCAATCTCAAAAATGCTATTTTCAAATCCCAAACCAGCAGTACCATCTCTTCCCATCATGAGTAGAGAATCAAGCTTGGAGGTGCTTGAATTAAACTTAGCCAATGTAGCCTTTGCCTTTCCGAGTTCTTCCTTCACTTGGCTTAATTCAATGTCTTTCTTACTTAGTATGATTTCAAGTCTTGACACATCAGCCTTTAGATCAGAATTTTCCTTTAAAAGGATAGTATTCACTTTGTTCCTTTCAATCCAATCAGTATGTAATTCTTCAAACATCATCCGAGCTTCTTCTATAGACATTGTCTCTTCACCTGTATCATTATCACACATATTATCAGTAATGGAGGAATTCAAACAGACTGACCTTTGGGAGGTGTTACGGCCAGGTGTGGCAACACCTGCGGAAACACCTAAAGGATTGACTTGAAACTTCTTCTTGCTTTCCAGTAAGGCAGATAGGGCAGTATGACTCTCTTCATCTTCATGTTCTTCTTCTTCAGACTCTTCATCACTCAAAGACGTGTTCATCCCTTTCCTAAGTGTGTTGGCACACTCATTTGCATAGTGTCCAAAACCTTGACAAGCATGACATTGAACCTTGCCCAGCTTCTTTGAGACAAACTTCTTCTTTTCATCAACCATCATCCGAGGCTTAGAAATATCAGTAGGTTTCTTTGGTGATTGTTCTGGTCCAGTGATCCTCAAGGGCTTGTTGGAGAACATTGGAGTCTTGAATTTTTTATCCGTCTTTCTTGACTCTTTCATCCTCTTCAGATAATCATTGAATTTCTTAGTCATGAGAGAGATCGAATCTTCTCCTAAATCAGATTGATGAACCTCTTGATGAAGTTGAACATATTCCTCATATGAAGGCTTTGAAGCTTGAAAAGCTATTGATTTTCCTTTATCCTTCTCTTGGTCTGAATTATTCATCTCAAAGACTTGAATAATGCTAATCAATTCAGTCATCTTCATCTTTGAAGTGTCCTTTACTTCTTCAAGTGCCCATATCTTCCCATTGAATCTTTTAGGCAAGGATCGAAGAACCTTGTTCACCTTAGCTTCACTCGCAATAGGTCCTCCGAGAGAATGAGCCTCAGTAGCTATCTCCCTAAGTTTCTTATCATACTCAGCAATAGTCTCATTCTCATCCATCCTGATTCTCTCAAATTTAGCGTTTAACAATCTCAGTCTTGTTCTTCTCACACTATCAGTCCCTTCGCAGTGTTCTTGAAGAGCATCCCATGCATCCTTAGCAATAGTGCAGTCAGATATGATCACATACATCCTCATATCCACAGTTGCAAGGATTGCATTGAGTGCCTTAGCATTGTAGCTTGAGCTTAGTGTTTCCTTGGTAGTCCAATTTTCTTCTCTCTTGATGATATAGTCTCCGTCGTCATCTTGCGTTGTTGGAGGAGTCCAACCAGTCAGAATACTTTGCCAAGCACGAACATCCATAGCTTTAATAGTATATCTCATTCTATGCTTCCAAAGTGCGTAATTAGCTCCATCAAGAATTGGAGGTTTGAGAAACGAATTCAAAACAGATGATGAGTCCATCTTATTTCCTATAATAAAATAAGCAACCAAGATCAGTTCTTAGTGTATCAAGAAGATGGCTCTGATGCCACTTGTAAGGAAATAATAGTTGCACATAAACAGTTTGAGGTGTTGTCACAAGGTGTTGACAACACCTACTATAACACCTTGAGTAGTTTGCAGCGGAATATAAGTTAAGCGTGTATAAAATAAATAAGCAACCAAATAAATAGACTCAATTGAATTAAGCAAGAGTATAAATACTCTTGCAGCGCCTCAGGGCAAAAATTCACTAGAAAATAATCAAAGAGTGTTACAAACCCTAACACTAGTGACTATTGTAAAAAATCAATTTCTCAAGACAAGTGAGAAATTAAACAATAAAGTTTCTCCTAAAAACATTCTATATGAAATAGAATTAAAAAAAATAAGGAGAAAAACTCTTGAAGCCAAAACACGTGAGTAGCACACTTCTTCGACCAACGATCTCCGAATTGTTCTTAACGGCTTCAAGCACTATGATCAACCGTCAAGCTCCAGTCGTTCTATGAACGTATTCTTTTGCTTTTGAAAACTCTCGGTCTCTCAATGATTGATCAATTCCTTGTAGGCGTATGTCATCAATAAATAGAGCAAGAGTCCTTCTTTAGAATGTTTCCTTGTAGGCGCAGGACTCTAGATCTTGATCAAGACAAATCTACACAATAAAGATTTAAATCAATAGATATTAGATAACATAATATTCTGATAACTTTAATTAAATCAAGTTATTCAAGGAATTAAATAACTTCATGTCCAAGAAAGGCAAAAGATAATTTGTAAAATCTTTTTCAAAATAGGATGATTTTAAGCAATAAAATATTCCTTTCAAAAACACTTAAAAATCCTTAAACTCGAAATACAAAAAGCTGGAATTGAGTAAGCAGCTATACTCACCGGAAAATTCTGAATCGCCTCCGAAAATTGTTGAAAAGGTGCTGGGTAGATTCAAAACTCTCCTAAGCTCGAACACAAACATCTCACGACCTTGAAACCCCAATAATTGACCTAATATCAGTAATAAATAAGAAAAATTTCGTGAGTGAAAGTTTACGCAAAAACAGGTCATGAAAAGCCCTAAATACAATTTCTGAGATTTGATTTAGGGCTTCTGGACATGGCGGAGCACTGTACATACGGTGGATGAGATGGGCCAAAACCGGGATATGAATCCATGCAAGAGATAGAGAAGAGTCACCACTGAAGCCCGACCGAGCTGCTCTGGAGAAGGAAGAGGTTGGAGTTGTGGCCGAAGAGAAGGCCGTATTGGTTGAAGTGTGAGAATGAGAGTTGGGCGTTTTACAATTGAAGTGGGCTTCAAAAAAAGCCCAAAGACAACCTTTCTTAAATCTGTTGTCATCTATCTTAAAAAAACGGACATAGACAACAGTTTTATAAAACTGTTGTCTTTTCTCAATAAAAAAACGCTCATAGACAACAGTCCTCCAAAACCGTTGTCGTAGGCCCAAAATAAACGCTCATAGACAACAGTATTAAATAATTGTTGTCTTATGGCCTAAAACGACAACGGTTTTAAATAAAATGTTGCCTTTTTTATTGAGACAATGCTAAAACACAACGGTTTTAACTAAAACCGTTGTTATAAAGTGAAAGACAACGGTTTTGACGTAAAAACGTTGTCTATTGAGTGTTGTTGATGGGCATTTTTCTTGTAGTTAGTTTTGTAATCATCAAAACATATTAATTTGAGATTTTTTAATGCATTAAAAACATTAATCTCAATATACGAGATTTGTATGCGTTTAAGGCGTAACAATCTCCCCCTTTTTGATGATCACAAAACTTGATTAAATAGGAGAAATAAAATAGAGCAATAATATATTTAAACAAATTTAATCAAATATTGTTTAAACATTAATAATTAAAACTCCCCCTCAATTTAATAAATAATTATTTAACCAAATTAATTATCCCCCTTTTTTTGATAATCAAAAAGCAATGTATAAAAGACGAGAAAATTAAAATACACAATAATTTCATTTAAACTAATATTGAATTTTACATAAAAAGCATAAACAAAATACAACTTAAAATGCAAAATAAAATCTAAGAGTCATCATCGTGCTGCGGCGGAGGATAGCGGAAGAAAAAGTCATCAAAGCGAGTCTCCAACTAAGCAACTCTCATAGTCAAGGCATCTATGGAGGCAGTAGAAGATGCAAAGTGGCTGGCTAGATTCCCTTCAATGCGCTGAAGAGTCTCGAAAAGACGATCAGGCTGATGAGCGGGGGTAGCAGGAATCTCGGGAATCTCAAATGGAAGCTCGCTAAGATTGGCTGGAAAGGTCTGAAATCCAGAAGAAGAAGGTCCTCCTTCTTCTGCAGGCGGCCCATTGGGAAAGCCCTTAGCTTGAGAAGTGGGTGAAAGACTTGAATAGGGAAGTGAAAAATGTTTGTGCGGAAGATATTTTTTAAAGGCACGAATTAGGTCATTAACCCAACAAGAAAGGACAGGATTCCAAGATAGTTCCATCTTGGTAATCATAGAATGGTTGAAAGTGTGGAAATCAGAGATGGAAAAAGAAGTTAAGCCATCAAAAGAAATGTCAAAATGAGTCAAGATGCGGTTGATGATACGAGCAAAATGTAGAGAAACTTTCCTCGTGGCTTTAGCCGCATTATGCATAGTCTGCATAATGAATCGAGAAAGGTTGAAAGGACGGGAGGAAACGATATGGTAGAGAACATAAAGGTCAAGATATTTGCAGGTGGAGGAGTCTCCACTGCGCGGAATGATGGAAGTGGTGATCAATTTCTGAATTATTTGGTAGTCGGGACGGAGTTGTTTTAAAAGCAGACGATCGTCGGCAACAGTAGCAAGACAACCAAGAATAGTAGAAAGGACCTCATCTCGATCAAATGTAGGATTTTCGAGAGGCCATCCCTGACCAAAGTAGTTGCTGGGTCCCTGCGTAGGAAGATCAAACCACTCAGCAAAGTTGGTGTAGTAACCCGCATTTCTAATTAGTGATTAATGAGTAATTAATCACGTGATCTTGGTTAGATTAAGTAAAACATGATTATGTAAGTTCCTGATGGGATAACGGACTTCAGAAACAAATCCAGGATACTTGTACATGGTGGGCATGGCTCAGGAGGTTCGGACGCTCCGAACTGGAGTTTGGAGGATCCGAAGAGGATCGGAGGCTCCGTCGGTGGGATCGGAGGCTCCGTCGGTGGGATCGGAGGACCCGAACAGGGTTAGGGCTTACGTCATCAACTACATCAGCAAAGTGACGTCATGAATGACATCACTGATGTGACTTCGAAAGACCCGAAGTAAGGATCGGACGGTCCGATCATGTTCAAACGATCCGAAGTCATGATCGGAGGATCCGAACCAGTTCGGAGGGCCCAAAGCCGAGTTTAGACGGCCCGAACGTTGTCTATAAATAGAGGAGCCGAGGTTCATTTGTGACTCGCTCATCTCCTCTCTTCTCTCTCAATTCCTAAGCCTTCTAACTCAGATCTAGGGAGATCTAGGTGTCCTACGGGGAATCCGGAAGTGGCTTAGTGACCTAGACATCGTCGCGGAGCTACGGCCTAGTTTTGAGGCTATCGTCAGCAAAGGGCTAACGACGGACGCAGGTATAGCTTTGGCATCCTAAAAATATATAGGAGTATGCAATAGCTTAGTAGGCTTTTAGAGCTTAATTGTTGATGCATGGATATTTGCATTATAGTAGCTAGTAGACTGGACTAGTAGGCTTGGAGTCTATACCAGTGGAGCTAGGTTTGACCAGCAGTGTTAGAGGTACGTAAGTACTGACCGAGATAGCCGGCATGATATATTTGCTTATATGTTGCATGAGTATGTGCTATATGTTTTATCATGTTTTAGCATGTTTTACCGCCTTAGCACATACATGATTTTACGTATGACTGCATCCGGAGAGATGTGAGTCATTGACAGTCTCCATAGGGAACGGTGATCTCATTATGGACTCGAGTCAGGTATGACAGTTTCCATATGGGACTCGTATCCTGTTTTGGATTCGGGTCAGGATGGGGTTGGCTCAGCCCTGATATGGAATATACGAGTACCCCGCGGAGTAGCTCTCTAGCCGGTGCTGTATATTCTCGGCGCCATGAGCAAGTGTTTTCACTTGAGTTTTAAATCATCTGTGTGCGCATATTTGTATTTATATCATTGCTTCATATTGAGCGTTCTAGCTCACGCCCCTGTGTTTGTGAAAGAGTGGGTGCCCGGTGAGCCAACTTGTGGTTAAGGGCTTTGATGACTCTTTGTATAAACAATTTTTTGTTTAATATAATTTACACTTTTATTAATGGCAATGACTTTATCTTTCTTCATATTGTTATATTGTGATATACTATTGTTGTTTTGATAAAGACCTTGAATATACTATAGTGTATGTAAGATGTGGTAGTACATGGGGATGTCTATCATGAAACACATCTTATAGTCACTGTATATTCTAAACTGTTCCTAGTCGATTGAGCCGTCCGTTAATAAGGATAAGGATCGCTCGAGATTGAGACTAGCATTTGATGCAGAGTACCACGTTTCATTGGTAAGGAACATAGAGATGTTCGAAGCATGCAAATGGATATTCATACGATGAATGATCGAACTACCCTATCCGGACTTTCCAAGTGGTTATCACTTATCGAGTGGATAAAGTCCGCGGTTTTGGTTGTACACCATTAGTCCTTACTACTTGAAACATCATTGAGACTCTATATGCTAGTACTGTGCTTTGACTCGTTTACCGACTCTATTAGGGTCATCAGGTGTCGGGATTGGGTACAGTTACAACACATATAGGAGTCGATGCTTTGTTGTCAAGGATTCACCACATACTTGCGAGTGTGGATATCCTATGCGATCTGAGGAGATATTAGTGTGACGAATCTCTGGCCAGAGTACATGATGTGTTTTAAGAAATGGTTTCTTAGTAGCACATGCGATGTCACTATTTGATCTTCAAGATGTATTGCATAGTTATCGAATCTCGAACGACTCTCGATTTACCAATGGTTGTTGATTCGATCGGGATATATGGATGAAGGGACCGTACTGTATGCTAACCAAAATCTATTGGTTCTTGCAGGAACTATCAGTGATACCTAGGGAATCATGGGGCGATGTGAGCCCACGGCTAGCTGTATCCCTGAACCATTGAGGGTCACACAGAGTAATGGATTTTTAATCCCCGTTGAGATAGTTAAATTTAAAGAGTTAAATTTAATGAACAAAGAAGTTGGACTTCTTATTTAAGAGTAGAGGAGTAAGATTTCCTAAAATGACATAGGGATGGGCATTTTTGGAAATCACTGAATTCGGATTCAGAAAAATTTATCTTGACTTTAAAAGGTGCAGAAATGGTTTCTGTACACATTGGTGAAATCGGTTTATCAATCGGAGTCATGATGAATTTTATATTAATTTCTGAACATGCGGGCTTTGCTTGTCAGGCTTGAACTTATGACTAATGGGTCCTAAGCTGTTAGCAGCCCACATTATAAATAAGTTATTGCAGTACAAAAATTACACAACAGAGGTCACAAAATATTTTCGAAAACCCTAGCTGATTTTCTTTCTAAGTGGCCGCCCCCCTCCCTCTCTACTCGGGAAAAATCCAGCCTGTGAATTTTGAATTGCAGTCTGGTTTAACGGATCAAATTCGTTAATTCTCTTCGTAGAAACTTCTGATAGATTTTCTAGTGCAATCTATCAGAGGGATTAAATCTCTGTTCGTGGACCTGATTGAAGAACAGTTCGTCCATCAGTTCCAGGGATATACAACAAGAGCAGAGTAATCTGTTGGTATCCATAATCTCGATTCGAGATTGGAGGTAAAAATTTATAATTGTTATTTAATTTTTACACACACAATTTAATCGTAAAGTTTTGATACCCATTATGGAATCGTTCCATATAAAATTTTTAAACTTCCGCTGCACCGGGTATCAATTCTGATTGATCTGATCGCCGTTCTCCAAAAGTGGTATCAGAGCCAGGTTGCTCAGATCAAGCGATTAAATTAATCGATTGTAAAAAAAATTTTAAGCCTCGGTTTTTGAAACAAAATAAATTTTTTAATTAAAAAAATTTTTCGGGCAAAAACACGGGCAGCGAGAGTCGCTGCCCCGGGCAGCGCACGGCGCTTCCCAGCGCAGCGCTAGGCGCTGCGCAGGGCGGCGCACGGAGCTGCCCATGGGCAGCGACGTGATCGCTGCCCTGCGCAGCGCACGGCGCTGCCCAGGGCGGCGATCGTCGCTGCCCGGCCCGAGCCCCTTTGGGGCGCGGGCAGCCCGGGAGCGTTCCGGGCGGCCCGCGAAAAATTAATTTTTTAATTTTAAAATTAAAATTTTAATATGTTAAATTCTATTTTTGGTCCGATCGAAAATTGTTTTTGATTGGTCAACGAGGCGTCGGATCGAATTGTTTGAGTCCGATAATTTTAAAATTAATTTTTGGATAAATTTGAATTTTTGGAAAATTTATAGATTTTATCCGTTAAATCAGATTTTATGAAATTAATTATTTTTGGTACGATTGATGATAAGATATGATTTTATGGAAATATTGAGTAAAATATGATTTTATGTATAAAATTGGATTTTATATGTAAAATATGATTTTATTTGATAAAAAGATAAAATATGATTTTGTATGTAAAATAAGATTTTATATATGGAATATGATTTTATCCTTTTAATTTAAATTGCCATTGCATGTTATCCAATAAATTAATTTTGAATTAAATATTATTGGATAAGGATGATCGATTGCCATGACCAATTTTGTAGGTGTATGTTAGGAATTTACATTTGTTTTTATTGTTGTTGGATTTATTAATGGGCCTGGTTTATGGCCCAATATGAATTGTCATATGTAATAAATGTTGGCCTGGTTTATGTCTTGTTTTCACCCCTTAAAAATGTATCCCCTACTTGTCATTGTTATTTATTGTAAATACATTAGATTTAGTGGGAGATGAAGATTTGAAGACGGAGGTGGGCCCAGCAGACAATAAAGACAGAAGAAATGTAAATTGGAAGCACAATGTAATAGGATTGCATTGCATACTGCATATTACCTAGGATTGGACTAAGACTCGTGATTGGCAACCACGGGTCGATTAGAAATGGAATCGATCATCCTATATAATATGTGATATTATTGTTGTATGCATGTTTTAGACAAAATTGTGTGAATCCGGCAAGCATACAAAATTTTAAAAATGATGAGACAAATTTTCAAAATTAAAATCCCTCATTTTAAATATGATTTAAAATTGATATAAAGATAAATAAAGAAAATTTAAATTTGTTTAAATGTTCCTACCTTCCATCAACGATCAATGTATGAGATGCTACCCGCGGATACGGTCCGGCTCATATTATTGGGGGGGCCCGTTCGTCGGAAAGCTGTACATTGGATCGACACATGTTGTAAGTTGAGTGGAACTCCCATGGGATCGGCTCATATTATTGGGGGATCCACATGGCGACCGTCCATCACAACTTAATATTGATGGGTCATCTTGACATGTCACAATAAACGGTGTCATATTATTGGGCCCTTATTGGACATGAGGTAAAAATGTGGAGGTTGCTTTGGAAGCAATTGGGCTCTACCTTTTGAAAATTATGGTTGGCTGATATTATTTGGGACCATAGTTTGTCAATTGGACTCCATGTTCTCACTAAGAAAAACAGTTTCCCGTTTTTACTAGAGGGTAGTGAAATCGTTAAAATAGTGGGAGTGAGATTCATAAAATAAATTTCGCCTATTTTATGTCTTAGTAAATTAATTAAACAATCACTGATATTTGTCTATTTTTTTTCAGTATTTCATAAAGATGAATTCGCGTAATCCACTTTTCTCGATCCTCGAACAAAATAAATTGACTGGCGCAAACTATACGGAATGGTTCCGTAAGTTGAAGATTGTCTTGACTTCGGAGAAGATGCTCTACGTGTTAGAAAAATCTCCTCCGAAGGAAGCACCAGCTAACATAAGTCCGGAAGAGTTAGCCAAACTTGATACATGGTGGGACCATGATATCAAGGCCAAATGCTATATGCAAGCCTCGATGTCTGATGAACTCCAGAGGCGATTTGAGGACACCGTGAATGCTGCTGACATTCACGTACAACTCAAGGAACTTTTTGGGGCTCAATCGAGGGCTGAAAGGTTCGCTACTGTAAAAGAGCTAATGACGTGTCGCATGCGTGAAGGGACTTTGGTCCGTGATCATGGGGTACGAGTGATTTGGCTCATACAGAAGTTGGTAACCCTTGATTTGGTGTTGGAGCATGAACTCAACGTGGACTTACTACTTCTATCTCTTCCTTCTTCGTTTGACGGATTTGTGGTGAATTTCAATATGAACAAGATAGAGGCCTCCCTTGAAGAGATGGTCAATATGCTTGTGACATATGAATCCACTTTAAAGAAGGATAAACCGGCTTTCTTGGTGGGCTCCTCTTCTTCTGCTAAGAAAGGGTCAAGTACAAAGGGTAAGAAACGTTCTGCCCCACCCAAGAAAATCGAACCCGAGAAGAAGTACAAGACAAAGGCTTCAAACATGGAAAAATCCAAGGATGTTTGCCATTACTGCAAGAAGCCCGGTCATTGGAAGCGTAACTGCAAGGAATATCTAGAGCAGTTGCGAACTGCGAAGGGTATGTTCTATATTGAAATAAATGTTTCACTTAATACTACTTCTTGGGTATTGGATACCGGATGTGGATCTCACATTTGCAATGATTTGCAGGTGATGACAAGAAGTCGCAGGCTTAGAATGGGTGAGACCTAGCTGAGGCTCGGAAATGGTTCCAGAGTTGAAGCTAAAGCTGTGGGAGATATTTATTTAATTTTGCAGAACAGTTTTAAGTTACTTTTGAGAGATGTTTTATTTGTTTCGGATTTGATTAAAAACATTATTTCTGTTTCTATGCTTGATAGAGATGGTTATTCTTGCAATTTTGTGAATGGGATTTGCAATATTTACAAGAATGAATGTTTGATTGGAAATGGACAACTTGAAAATGATCTATATAACTTAAAACTAAAAGACGTTCCAATAAATTATGTTGATAAATCGGCAACAACAAACAAAAGGAAAATCGATAGCCAAAACCCGGCAAACCTTTGGCATGCTAGGTTAGGTCATATTTCCTCAAGGAGAATGAACAAGCTAGTGGGAGAGGGCATGTTTGATATGTCTGATATTAACTCTCTACCTACTTGTGAATCCTGCCTGAAAGGAAAAATGACTAAATCTCTTTTTAAGGGAAAACCTGAGCGTAGTCAAAATCTGTTGGATTTGATCCATACAGATGTTTGTGGACCATTTAGAGTTGGTACTCAATATGGCCACACCTACTTCATTACCTTTACTGATGATTATTCAAGGTATGGGTATTTATATTTAATGAAATATAAGTCTGAAGCATTTGAAAAGTTCAAAGAATTCAAGGCTGAAGTAGAAAACAAGTTAGGTAAAAGTATTAAAGCACTTCGATCGGATCGAGGTGGAGAATACTTAAGTACCGAGTTTTTGGACTATCTAAAAGAGAATGGGATTCTCTCTCAGTGGACTCCTCCTATGACACCACAGCTGAATGGTGTATCGGAGCGTCGTAATCGAACTTTGACATGGTTCGATCCATGATGAGCTTCACTGAGCTTCCACCTTCGTTTTGGGGCTACGCGCTTGAAACGGCGGTATTGTTGTTGAACAACGTCCACACCAAAGCAGTGGACAAAACACCATACGAGTTATGGAATGGCTAAGCTCCTAAGTATTCGTACTTGAGGATTTGGGGATGTGCTGCTTACGTGAAGCAGACAGTGGGAGATAAGTTGGATAGTCGATCCACCTTATGTTATTTTGTAGGGTATCCGAAAAATTCAATCGGATATTATTTCTATCATCCTGCTGAAACAAAGGTGTTTGTTTCAAGGAATGCCACCTTCTTGGAGAAGGAGTTCTTATTGGATAAGAAAGGCGAGATGATGGAACTCGAAAAAATTCGAGAAGAACCCGAAATACAAAATAATGATCCTACACCTCAGGAACCATTGATGGACATGCCTATACCTAGAAGATCCGAGAGGACTTCTAGACCTCCTATTCGATATGGTCATCTTCTTGAAGGGGATCAAGATGAACCCAAAATTGGATGTGATCCAAGAAACTTCAAGGAAGCAATTTCTGATGCGGATTCAAATTTATGGCTTGAAGCTATGCAGTCGGAAATAGATTCGATGCATACAAACCAAGTTTGGTCTTTAGTAGATCCTCCTGATGGAATTGTTCCAATAGGGTGTAAATGGATCTACAAGAGAAAGCTTGGGCCTGATGGTAAGGTATTGACCTACAAGGCGCGATTGGTGGCGAAAGGTTATACTCAAAGACAAGGAGTTGACTATGATGAAACCTTTTCACCAGTTGCAATGTTCAAGTCCATAAGAATCCTTATTTCCATAGCTGCTTGGTATGACTATGAGATATGGCAGATGGATGTGAAGACTGCATTTCTTAATGGAAACATTATGGAAGATATCTATATGACGCAGCCTGAGGGATACACATCCATGGGAAGCGAGCATAAGGTATGCAAGCTTCAGAGATCAATCTATGGTCTGAAACAAGCATCAAGAAGTTGGAACCAGAAATTTGATGAAACAATAAAGGATTTTGGTTTCATCAAGAACCCGGAGGAACCGTGCGTGTACAAGAAAGTAGTTAAGGATGCTGTGACATTCTTAGTACTTTATGTTGATGACATCCTACTCATTGGGAATGATGTAGGGATGTTGCAGTCAACGAAGATATGGTTATCAGGTAGATTCTCGATGAAGGATTTGGGTGAGGCATCCTATATTCTAGGGATACAGATCTATAGAGATAGATCTAAGAGAATGATAGGACTCACTCAAGCAACCTACATCGACACTATATTGAAACAGTTTTCAATGGATGGGTCCAAGAGAGGACATCTACCTATGTGTCATGGAGTTTCTCTATCCAAGTCGATGTGTCCCAAGACTGATGAAGAGATAGAGAAAATGACACATGTACCATATGCGTCAGCCATAGGTAGTATCATGTATGGGATGATATCTACCAGACCGGATGTAGCATTTGCTCTGAGTGTCACGAGCAGATATCAAGCTAATCCCGATCAAATGCATTGGAAAGCCGTGAAGGACATTCTTAAGTACTTACGAAGGACTAAGAATATGTTCATGGTATATGGAGGAAGAGAACTAAAATTGGAAGGCTATACCGACTCTAGCTTCCAAAGTGACATGGATGACTCGAAGTCAACCTCTGGATTTGTGTTCATGCTCAATGGCGGTGCTGTCTCTTGGAAGAGTTCCAAGCAGGACACCACAGCGGATTCCACCACTGAGGCAGAATACATTGCAGCATCAGCTGCTGCTAAAGAGGCCGTTTGGATGAGGAATTTTGTCCAAGAGTTGGGCGTCATTCCTGAAGTTGTTGGTCCAGTCCCGGTGTACTGTGACAACACGGGTGCCGTTCCTCAGGCAAAGGAACCAAGGTCTCATCAAAGATCTAAACACGTACTGAGGAAATACCACATCATCCGGGAGATTGTGGAAAGAGGAGACATCACTGTCGAGAGAGTGGCCTCTGCAGACAATATCGCTGATCCACTTACTAAGCCCTCGCCACGACTATTATTTGACAAACATCGCGAAGCAATGGGACTACGTAGTATGACTAGTTGGCTTAAGGGCAAGTGGGAGATTGAAAGAGTGGGTGCCCGGTGAGCCAACTTGTGGCTAAGGGCTTTGATGACTCTTTGTATAAACAATCTTTTGTTTAATATAATTTACACTTTTATTAATGGCAATGACTTTATCTTTCTTCATATTGTTATATTGTGATATACTATTGTTGTTTTGATAAAGACCTTGAATATACTATAGTGTATGTAAGATGTGGTAGTACATGGGGATGTCTATCATGAAACACATCTTATAGTCACTGTATATTCTAAACTGTTCCTAGTCGATTGAGCCGTCCGTTAATAAGGATAAGGATCGCTCGAGATTGAGACTAGCATTTGCGATGCAGAGTACCACGTTTCATTGGTAAGGAACATAGAGATGTTCAAAGCATGCAAATGGATATTCATACGATGAATGATCGAACTACCCTATCCGGACTTTCCAAGTGGTTATCACTTATCGAGTGGATAAAGTCCGCGGTTTTGGTTGTACACCATTAGTCCTTACTACTTTAAACATCATTGAGACTCTATATGCTAGTACTGTGCTTTGACTCGTTTACTGACTCTATTAGGGTCATCAGGTGTCGGGATTGGGTACAGTTACAACACATATAGGAGTCGATGCTTTGTTGTCAAGGATTCACCACATACTTGCGAGTGTGGATATCCTATGCGATCTGAGGAGATATTAGTGTGACGAATCTCTGGCCAGAGTACATGATGTGTTTTAAGAAATGGTTTCTTAGTAGCACATGCGATGTCACTATTTGATCTTCAAGATGTATTGCATAGTTATCGAATCTCAAACGACTCTCGTTTTACCAATGGTTGTTGATTAGATCGGGATATATGGATGAAGGGACCGTACTGTATGCTAACCAAAATCTTTTGGTTCTTGCAGGCACTATCAGTGATACCTAGGGAATCATGGGGCAATGTTGCTAGGCGCTCTTACCATGATTCGATGGGCAAGTCGGAAATTGTTGTTCCGAGTCACAAGGAGTTGTGAGCCCACGGCTAGCTGTATCCCTGAACCATTGAGGGTCACACAGAGTAATGGATTTTTAATCCCCGTTGAGATAGTTAAATTTAAAGAGTTAAATTTAATGAACAAAGAAGTTGGACTTCTTATTTAAGAGTAGAGGAGTAAGATTTCCTAAAATGACATAGGGATGGGCATTTTTGGAAATCACTGAATTCGGATTCAGAAAAATTTATCTTGACTTTAAAAGGTGCAGAAATGGTTTCTGTACACATTGGTGAAATCGGTTTATCAATCGGAGTCATGATGAATTTTATATTAATTTCTGAACATGCGGGCTTTGCTTGTCAGGCTTGAACTTATGACTAATGGGTCCTAAGCTGTTAGCAGCCCACATTATAAATAAGTTATTGCAGTACAGAAATTACACAACAGAGGTCACAAAATATTTTCGAAAACCCTAGCTGATTTTCTTTCTAAGTGGCCGCCCCCCTCCCTCTCTACTCGGGAAAAATCCAGCCTGTGAATTTTGAATTGCAGTCTGGTTTAACGGATCAAATTCGTTAATTCTCTTCGTAGAAACTTCTGATAGATTTTCTAGTGCAATCTATCAGAGGGATTAAATCTCTGTTCGTGGACCTGATTGAAGAACAGTTCGTCCATCAGTTCCAGGGATATACAACAAGAGCAGAGTAATCTGTTGGTGTCCATAATCCCGATTCGAGATTGGAGGTAAAAATTTATAATTGTTATTTAATTTTTACACACACAATTTAATCGTAAAGTTTTGATACCCATTATGGAATCGTTCCATATAAAATTTTTAAACTTTCGCTACACCGGGTATCAATTCTGATTGATCTGATCGCCGTTCTCCAACAGTTTGGGTATTGTGTACCTTGTGGCGGGGCAGGTTTGAGGCTGGACAGTCCAGGCGGCTCTCAGCAGGATTGAGCTTGGGGAGTGCGAGGTTGTAGAGGGTAGGGATTTATTTACCCTGAACCTTCGATTTGGTTGTATAACAGTATTTATACAATTGTGATAACGTCGGTTGTATTCTTCCGATTGGATTTGTTGTATTTTAATTATCCGCTCTTTACGCTTTAGTCTTTTATTGCGTGCGCTTTTTCTATAACTCTGATTAGTTAGTGGATCCGGGTTGGGTCACTACATATTTGGTATCAGAGCGACGCATTGCACTGGGAATATCGTAAAGCGGATTAAGTAATTATCTGTTCTTATGTAACAGATGGCAGATTACGACGAGAGTCACGGTAGCGTAGACGGTGGTTGTTGGGGCGATCCAGATGATCGTAGACGTCGGGGACAGCCCGAGGAGCGCAAGCGAGTAAGCATGCGTAGGTTTAAAGAAGTTAGCCCGAAGCCTTTGACGGGTGGTGAGACAGCTGAAGAGGCGGAGGATTGGATGGAGAGGATGGAGCAGTGCTTCCAGGAGTTCCGTTGCACGGCTGAGGATAGGATGGAGATTCTTGCCTTTATGCTTGAGGGAAGAGCGAGGAAGTGGTGGAGATCTAATTCCGCACCGTTCATAGCAGCTAGAGGTGCAGCCACTTGGGTTGAGTTCCATACTGCCTATCAGAGATTTTATTTTCCTCCAGCTCTTCGTCAGGCAAAAGCCAGTGAGTTGTTGAGTTTGCGACAGGGGACGATGACAATCGAGGAGTACCAGCAGAAGTTCTTTGATTTGCTACCCTTTTGTCCTCATATTGCTGATAGTTCTATGGCGAAGTTTGATCATTTTCTTCAGGGTTTGAATCCTGACATTCATCGTATGGTTGTTGTGGGCGGCGATGGGACTTACGAAGATTTGGTGGACCGTTGTCGCCAGGCCGAGGACAGTATTCGGAGGAACAGAAGACTTTACTCTTCTTCCAGGCCAGCGAGCTCTAGTCCTTTGGGTCTGAGAGGACAGTCCTTCAAGAAGCCAGGAGGTACTTCTTCTTCTTCTTCTGGATCTGGTGGAGTGCATCGTTTTGGTGGTCAGAGACCGAACCGGTGTACTCAGTGCCGACGCAGGCATCCGCCAGGATAGTGTGGTCGATCGACCACTGCATGTTTCCAGTGTGGCCAGGAGGGTCACATGAAGAGAGATTGTCCTATGCTGATTGGGGCAGCGAGTGGTTCTGGAGGTTCTCAGGCATCTGTTCATCCACCTCAGTACCAGCAGCCACCTTTCCAGCAGCAGTTTTCGCAGCAGCGCCAGCATCCGCAGTAGTCTCAGAGACAGCCTACTCAGACTCCTTCTCGGGTCATTATTCTTTGAGGCCACGTACCCAGGGTCAGGTCTTTGCGCTTAACCAGGAGCAGGCAGAGGCTGAAAGCGATCGGATGATTGCAGGTATCTGTAGTTTATGTGGTTTTCCTGCATATGTTTTAATTGATACCGGTGCATCGCTTTCTTTTGTCTCAGCACGTTTCGCTAAGAAGTATAGATTGCCATTTATTCCTTTAGACGTGTTGCTAGTGGTTTCTACTCCTATGGGGAGCGAGGTTTTATCCAAGAGTCTAGTTGTGGATTGTGTTTTGGATTTTGAGGGACATCAGCTTAATGCTAACCTAATGATTCTAGCGATGGAGGATTTCGATTGCATCATTGGGATAGATCTATTGACTACATACCGAGCGATAGTGGATTGCTATCAGAGGTTCGTCCAGTTTCGTCCAGAGGATGACGTGTCATGGTATTTCTATGGTGAGGGAGCGCGACCCCCGATGCCAGTGGTTTCAGCTCTGAAGGCCCGGCGTGCTTTAGAGTCTGACGGGAAAGGCTACCTTATCTACGCCATTGACGCATCCTTAGGAGAGCCAGATATCCAAGAGATACCAGTGGTTCGTGACTTTCCAAATGTGCTTCCGGAGGAGATTCCAGGTTTGCCACCAGTAAGGGAGATTGAGTTTGGCATTGAGTTAGTGCCAGGGACTGCACCGATTTCCAGAACTCCTTACCGATTGGCACCGTCAGAAATGAAAGAGCTGCAGAAGCAATTTCAAGATCTTCTTGATAAGGGTTATATTAGACCTAGTGTTTCGCCATGGGGAGCCCCAGTACTGTTTGTCAAGAAGAAGGATGGTTCGATGCGGTTGTGTATTGACTACCGTCAGTTGAATCAGGTGACAGTGAAGAATAAGTATCCTCTTCCGCGGATAGATGATCTCTTTGATCAGTTGCAGGGTACTTCTATCTATTCGAAGATTGATCTTCGGTCTGGGTATCATCAATTGCGAGTTCGACAGGAGAATGTTCCTAAGACAGCATTTCGTACGCGGTATGGACACTATGAGTTTCTAGTGATGCCGTTTGGTTTGACGAATGCTCCAGCTGTTTTTATGGATCTGATGAACAGAGTTTTCCGCGACTTTCTGGATAAGTTCGTGGTGGTGTTCATCGATGACATTTTGGTGTATTCTCACAGCATGGATGAGCATGCCTACCATATCTATACTGTACTTCAGGTCTTGAGGGAGAGACAGTTGTATGCAAAGCTGAGTAAGTGTGACTTCTGGATTGATCGAGTTGTGTTCCTTGGTCATGTCATTTCTCAAGATGGCGTATCTGTTGATCCTAGCAAGACAGAAGCTATTTTGAATTGGTCGCGTCCGACTACAGCTTCTGAGATTCGTAGTTTCCTTGGTTTAGCAGGATACTATCGTCGTTTTGTGGAGAATTTCTCTCAGATAGCTAAGCCTTTGACTCAGTTGACGAAGAAAGACGTTTCTTTCGTTTGGTCTGATGCTTGTGAAGACAGCTTTTGTGAGTTGAGACGTCGTCTGACGGCAGCTCCAGTTCTTGCCTTACCATCTGGATCAGGTGGTTTTGTAGTCTTCACTGATGCTTCTCTCCAGGGTTTGGGGTGTGTGTTGACTCAGAATGGCCACGTGATCGCTTATGCTTCCAGACAGCTAAAGAATCATGAGGAGAACTATCCCGTACATGATTTAGAGCTTGCAGCCATTGTCTTTGCTCTTAAGATATGGCGTCACTATTTGTACGGAGAACGATTTGAGATCTTCACCGATCATAAGAGTTTGAAGTATCTGTTCACTCAGGCTGAGTTGAACATGCGGCAGCGTCGTTGGATGGATCTGTTGAAGGATTACGATTGTGAGATCAAGTACCATCCAGGTTCTTCAAATCTCGTTGCTGATGCACTTAGTCGCAAAGTTTATATGAGTTCCATTCGTACCAGTTCGGTTTCGAAGGCAGTGGAGGAGTGTTGTTCTTTGGGATTCACGTTCCGTCATAAGAAATAACAACAAGGGATTCGTGTCTCTTCTGTGCTTGCAGAGCCAGAGCTATACAGACGAATCCGGGAAGCTCAGAATTCTGATCTGAAGACTCAGAAGTTGGCCCGGCTGGTTGAAGGTGATAACACTTCTGGTTTTCATCTGCAAGGAGACGGTCTATTGTGTCTTTCTGGTCGAGTTGTGGTACCCGAGGATTCTACTTTGAGGGATGAGATCTTATCGCAAGCTCACCGTAGTTGATTCTCTGTACATCCAGGCAGCATGAAGATGTACAAGGATCTTCGCACTCGATTTTGGTGGAAAGGGATGAAGCGCAGCGTTTATCAGTTCGTATCTCGATGCCTTGTGTGTCAACAAGTCAAGGCAGAGTTTAGATGACCCGGAGGGTTACTTCATAGCTTAGAGATTCCTGAATGGAAGTGGGAGCATGTGACGATGGACTTTGTCACCCACTTGCCTATGTCTTCCAGGAATTGTGATGCTATTTGGGTTGTCGTGGATCGGTTGTCAAAGTCAGCGCATTTTCTTCCCTATAACCGCGATTACACCTTTGATAGGATGGCGCAATTGTATGTGTAGGAGATTGTTCGATTGCATGGGATTCCATTGAGCATTGTCAGCGATAGAGATCCGAGGTTCACCTCGAGATTTTGGGGTAGTTTCCAGCGAGCCCTTGGTACTACTTTGAGCTTGAGTACGGCTTATCATCCAGAGACGGACGGACAGTCGGAGCGTAATATTCGCACTCTAGAGGATATGCTTCGTGCGGCGGTGATGGATTTTGGTCCAGCGTGGCATGATCATTTACCATTGGTGGAGTTCGCCTATAACAATAGTTTCCATCGCAGCATTGGCATGGCACCATTTGAGGCTCTTTATGGACGCCGTTGTCATACACCTTTGTTTTGGGACGAGGTTGGCGAGCGTCAAGTTGAGGGTCCTCAGATGATTCAGCAGATGATTGATGCAGTAGAGTTGATCCGATGCAGGGTTAAGGCAGCCCAGGATCGACAGGCTAGCTATGCGAACACTCACCGCAGGCCACTTCGTTTTGAGGTAGGAGAGTATGTTTTCTTGCGTGTGTCACCTTTCCGGAAAGTGATGAGGTTTGGTCGCAAGGGTAAGCTGACACCTAGATTCATTGGTCCTTTTGAGATTCTCAAGAAGGTTGGGGATGTTGCTTATCGTCTGGCCTTGCCACCCGATCTTTCGGAGATCCACGATGTGTTCCACGTGTCCTTGTTGAGGCAGTATGTGGCGGACGAGTCGTATATTTTGCACCCGACCGAGGTGAAGGTAGATCGGGATCTATCTTATGTGGAGAAACCCCTACGGATTCTTGACAGGAAGGACAAAGTACTTTGTAACAAGCGAATACCATTGGTTATGATGCAATGGCAACGCAGAGGTACAGAGGAAGCTACTTGGGAGTTGGAGAATCGGATGTTAGCCGAGCACCCCGAGTTATTTTGAGATTTTGTACTTCTTTGTATCGAGTTATACTTGTTCAGTTGTAATAAAGAACGTTTGGTTGGCTATTTATGTTTTCCTCTAAGACTTAAATTTCGAGGATGAAATTTCTTAAGTGGGGGAAAATGTAGTAACCCGCATTTCTAATTAGTGATTAATGAGTAATTAATCACGTGATCTTGGTTAGATTAAGTAAAACATGATTATGTAAGTTCCTGATGGGATAACGGACTTCAGAAACAGATCCAGGATACTCGAACATGGTGGGCATGGCTCGGGAGGTTCGGACGCTCCGAACTGGAGTTCGGAGGATCCGAAGAGGATCGGAGGCTCCGTCGGTGGGATCGGAGGACCCGAACAGGGTTAGGGCTTACGTCATCAACTACGTCAGCAAAGTGACATCATGAATGACATCACTGATGTGACTTCGGAAGACCCGAAGTAAGGATCGGACGGTCCGATCGTGTTCGGACGATCCGAAGTCATGATCGGAGGATCCGAACCAGTTCGGAGGGCCCGAAGCTGAGTTCGAACGGCCCGAACGTTGTCTATAAATAGAGGAGCCGAGGTTCATTTGTGACTCGCTCATCTCCTCTCTTCTCTCTCAATTCCTAAGCCTTATAACTCAGATCTAGGGAGATCTAGGCGTCCTACGGGGAATCCGGAAGTGGCTTAGTGATCTAGACGTCGTCGCGGAGCTACGGCCTAGTTTTGAGGCTATCGTCAGCAAAGGGCTAACGACGGACGCATGTATAGCTTTGGCATCCTAAAAATATTTAGGAGTATGCAATAGCTTAGTTAAGGCTTTTAGAACTTAATTGTTGATGCATGGATATTTGCATTGTAGTAGCTAGTAGACTGGACTAGTAGGCTTGGAGTCTAGACCAGTGGAGCTAGGTTTGACCAGCAGTGTTAGAGGTACGTAAGTACTGACCGAGATAGCCGGCATGATATATTTGCTTATATGTTGCATGAGTATGTGCTATATGTTTTATCATGTTTTAGCATGTTTTACCGCCTTAGCACATACATGATTTTACGTATGACTGCATCCGGAGAGATGTGAGTCATTGACAGTCTCCATAGGGAACGATGATCTCATTATGGACTCGAGTCAGGTATGACAGTTTTCATATGGGACTCGTATCCTATTTTGGATTCGGGTCAGGATGGGGTTGGCTCAGCCCTGATATGGAATATACGAGTACCCCGCGGAGTAGCTCTCTAGCCGGTGTTGTATATTCTCGGCGCCATGAGCAAGTGTTTTCACTTGAGTTTTAAATCATCTATGTGCACATATTTGTATTTATATCATTGCTTCTTATTGAGCGTTCTAGCTCACGCCCCTGTGTTTGGGTATTGTGTACCTTGTGGCAGGGCAGGTTTGAGGCTGGACGGTCCAGGCGGCTCTCAGCAGGATTGAGCTTGGGGAGTGCGAGGTTGTAGAGGGTAGGGATTTATTTACCCTGAACCTTCGATTTGGTTGTATAACAGTATTTATACAATTGTGATAACGTCGGTTGTATTCTGCAGATTGGATTTGTTGTATTTTAATTATCCTCTCTTTACGCTTTAGGCTTTTATTGCGTGCGCTTTTTCTATAACTCTGATTAGTTAGTGGATCCGGGTTGGGTCACTACAGTTGGAGACAGAAAAGAGAACATGCCGACCCTAGACAATCGTGGCGATATGGAGCTCCTCGCCAAGTTCGATTTCCAGGTTGGAATAGAACTCGTAGAGTAACTCTGGGTAAATAGCATCTGGAATGGACGGCTGGAAAAAGGATTCTCAATGCTGGGCAGCAATGAGAGGCAACACCAGTAGATATGATGTCGCAAGATAGGCGACATCGAAAATACGATCGGGTAGAATAGGTCGAGTGGGGTAATCGTCCGGGATAGGACGTGAAATAGCAGGTAGGTTTGGATCATGGATAGGATTGGGCGACTAGAGCTACCTTGATCACGGCGGCGTTTGGCAGGCATTTTGTAGGCTAGATTTCGGACTATAGAGGAGAAAAGAAGGAATTTAGGGGTGAAGAATTCGGATGGCCCGAGGGGGTATATATAGCAGAGGGTTCGGATGGTCCGAACTGTGTTCGGACGGCCCGAACCTGATTACCGAGGTGATAAGATTGACAGACTGTGAAACGGTTCGGAGGGCCCGAAGAGCGTTCGGAGCGTCCGAACAGTTTATTTTCAGTTCGTGACGTCCAAATATTTTCGAAAGGCCCGAAGATTGGGCGGTCATAATTTGAAGTTTTACCGCTAAGAGTTCGGACGACCCGAAGCTAAGTTTGGGGGGCCCGAACGAGTCATTTCTGAGGGAATTTGAAAGTTTTTATACTGAAAAAGCGCGAGGCAGTTTGGGTCCTCCGAACTAGGGTTCTGGTGGTCCGAACTGGCCGAAGTCAGAAAATTGAAAATGACCTTAAATATTTAAATTTTGCAATTTTTAGTTTTAAATCAAATAATTCACATAAAATGTGAGCTTTTTAATTTTGAATAAATACAATTAATTTATATTATCCAAAATTAAATTGCTCGAATTTAATAATAAGCTCCCTCTTAATATGACATTAAATCTATTTATGTCCACAAGTGATTACAACTCAATCATGTCAAGTTCACCACGCAAACGAATAAAAGTATTTTCACCTAGTGGTTTTGTAAAAATATCAGCAATTTGATTTGTTGTGTCAACATATTGAAGTTCAACTTCATTTTGTTCCATGTGATCACGAATAAAATGATGACGAATATCAATATGTTTGGTGCGCGAATGTTGAATCGGATTCTTTGTAAGACATATGGGGCTAGTGTTATCACAGAAAATAGGGATTTTTGAAAAAGATACACCATAGTCGAGCAATTGATGTTTCATCCAAAGAATTTGCGCACAACAACTACTAGCAGCCATATATTCGGCTTTGGTCGGTGACAACACAACACAATTTTGTTTCTTTGAAAACCAAGAAACTAAACAGTTTCCTAAAAAGAAACAAGTTCCACTAGTACTTTTCATGTCCACCTTATATCCACCAAAGTCGGCATCGCAATAAGCTTTTAAATCAAAAAAGGAATTTTTCGAATACCACAAGCCGAGATTTGGAGTATTTGAAAGATATTTGAAAATGCGTTTTAAGGCAAACAAATGTGATTCCTTTGGACAAGATTGAAATCGTGCACACAAGCAAACACTAAACATAATGTCCGGTCTACTAGCAGTAGCATTAAGTAAGGAGCCAATCATACTACGAAAGGAAGATTGATCTACAGATTTACCATTTTCATCCTTGTCGAGTCTGATTGTTGTGCTCATTGGTATGGATGATGATTTTGTGTTCTCCATCCCAAACTTCTTTAGAATCTCCTTGTTGTATTTGCTTTGGTTCACAAAGAACCCATCCTTGCACTGTTTGATTTGCAATCCGAGGAAATAGTTAAGTTCCCCCATCATGCTCATCTCAAAGTGTTCCTGCATAAGCTTGGAGAAATCTTGACAGAGAGTTTCGTTAGTAGAACAAAAAATTATGTCATCAACATAAATTTGCACAATGAATAAGTCATCTTTGACATTTTTGGTAAATAAAGTAATGTCAATCTTTCCTTTCGAAAAACCATTTGAAAGAAGAAAAGTAGACAATTTTTCATACCAATCTCTAGGAGCTTGTTTCAAACCATACAAAGCTTTGTTTAGTCTATACACATGATCAGGCAATAAAGCATCAACAAAGCCATCAGGTTGTTCAATGTAAACTTCCTCTTTTAATTCACCATTCAAGAATGCACTCTTAACATCCATTTGAAATAACTTGAAATTTCTAGAGCAGGCAAAAGCAAGTAGCATGCGAATAGATTCTAGTCTAGCAACAGGCGCATAAGTCTCATCATAATCAATGCCTTCTTCTTGACTATATCCTTTTGCTACAAGCCTATCTTTATTTCTAGTGATAGTACCATGCTCATCAAGTTTATTCCTAAAAACCCATTTAGTACCAATAATAGATCTATTATGCGGCCTAGGAACAAGACACCAAACATCATTGCGCTTGAATTCATTTAATTCATCTTGCATAGCAATTATCCAAAAATCATCTAATAAAGCATCATCAATACACTTAGGTTCAACATGCGAAACAAAAGCAAGATGATTGCAAATATTATTAAGAGAAGATTGAGTAGTTACTCCCTTTGAAGGACTTCCAATGATAAGATCCATAGGATGATCTTTGTGAAGCGTCCAATCCTTTGGAAGTGGTGTTTCCTCAACAGAAACATCTATATCATTTAAGCTTGATAAAGTCATTTCTTCTTCCAGTAATTCTACATCATCGTTAGTAGTATGAGAAACTACAGACATAGATTCATCAAATACAACATGCATAGATTCTTCAACAAGTAAGATACGTTTATTAAATACTCTAAAAGCCTTACTTGAGGTAGAATATCCGAGAAAGATGCCTTTGTCAGACTTGGCATCAAACTTACCGAGGTTATCCTTACCATTATTATGGATTTAGCATTTTGATCCAAAAGCCCGAAAATATGAAATGTTAGGCTTTCTCCCTCTCCATAATTCATATAGAGTTTTCTTGAGAATTGGCCTTATTGATACACGATTGATAATGTAACAGGCAGTGTTCATTGCTTCAGCCCAAAAATATTTTGGTAAATAATGCTCACATATCATGGTCCTCGCAATCTCCACAAGTGTCCTATTTTTCCTCTCAATGACCCCGTTTTGTTGAGGAGTCCTAGGACAAGAAAAATTGTGACCGATGTCTTTCTCTTCACAAAAATTTGTAAAATTCTCATTTTGAAATTCAGTTCCGTGGTCACTACGGATCTGTTTTATTAAAAGATTTTTCTCATTATCAACACGTTTGACAAAAGTTTTAAAATAATCAAAGGCATCATTTTTGTGGGCTAAAAACAGTGTCCACGTGAAACGTGAAAAATCATCCACAATGACAAATTCATAAAGATTCCCTCCTAGGCTAGCGTTCCTCGAGGAACCACATAGATCTAGGTGAAGAAGTTCAAGGGGCATAGAAGTTGAAACAAAATTTTTTCTTTTAAAAGATTCCCTTGTGTGTTTGCCAAGTTGACATGCATCACAAACAGAATCTAATTTTAAATTGAGTTTTGGCATACCAACAACTAAATCAAGTTTAAAATTTTTTTCTATGGTACTAGGACCAACATGACCTAGTCATCTATGCCAAATAATATTGTCATCAACATTCAAGGATACAAGGCTTTTGATATTTGATAAAGATAAATTATTTAAAGAAACCTTGTATACATTTTCACTTCTATATCCTTTGAAATTTATGGTTTTGTCAGATGTGAGTGATATAGTGCAGTGTTGGGGAGTGAATTTGACTTCATAACTCTATCGCACAATTGACTTATGCTTAGTAGGTTATTTTTAAGTCCTTTCACTAGGAGTACATCATCAATCAAGCAGGATTTAGAAATACCTATTGAGCCGATTTCTTCAATAACTCCTTTGTTGTTGTCTCCAAAGGTGACAATTCCTTTCTCCTTTGGTTTGATTGATTGGAGTAGTTCTTTGTTCCCCGTCATATGTCTAAAACATCCACTGTCTAGATACCATATGCTAGGGAGAACAGTTTTCCTATTTCCTTCCAAGAGTTGATTTTGGTACCCTTTAGTTCTTTTGGGTCCACAGTGTTAGAAAAGAGAGATACAAAATGGACTTCAAAGAGTTCAGTCTCTCATAGCAACATCATCGCCACTTTCCAAGAGTGCTCCCAGTAGTAGGTAGGGCTATGGCCTCTTTAAAAACTTATTTCCTTGGATAGAGCAGCGTTCATCAGGAAGACCAGTCACAAGTCAAGGCAGTTTAAACCGGTCTATGATGAACTCCCTTAGATCATGATCTCATAATGCCGACTGATGAGTTGTTAAGTACTCTTAGGCCTCCATTTCATATAGCTCTTTTGATCATATTGATATTTCAAAGATCTACATTTATGTCTAGCATGACCTATTTTACAACAATAAGAGCATGTAGGGGGTGATCTCATTTTTGCTTTAGCAACGAGGCTAGTAAAGTCTATAGATTTCTTACCATATCCTATTCCACCCTTATCAAAACTACATTTCTGCATGCTAAGTAAATTATTCAATTTATTACTACTAACATTGTACTTATCAAATGATTTTTCTAAGTGAGCTATGTCATCCTTTAATCTTAGGTTTTCATGCTCCTTAGTTTCTAATTCATTTTTGAGGTTTCTATTTTCCTTTCTAAGTGACTTAGCCATATCAAACATATGTTTATATGCATGTATTAATTCATCATAGGAAGGTAACTCATCATCGTCGTCAGAAATGATGTCATCAATCTTAGCCATGAGGCAGATGTTAGCTTCCTCCTCGTCATCATCGCTATTGCTCCAAGTGGCTATGAGTGCTTTCTTTTTTCCCTTGTCAACCTTCTTCTTGAGAGGACACTCATTTGAATAGTGGCCTTGTTGTTGACAGTTGTAGCATGTTACTTCCTTGTCCGTCTTCTTCTTGAAGTTGTTTCCTCGCATAAATCTTTTGAATTTTCTTGCGAAGAGTTCCATATCATCATCATCTTCTTCTTTGACTTGGGTGGATAAGGTAATCCCCTTTGCCTTGGTCTTTTCATCCTCCCTCTTTGATTCTTTCATTGTAGATACTTATAACTCATGGGTTTTAAGGGTCCCATGAAGTTGATCAAGGTCATACGATGCGGTGTCGCCTTTGTTGGACTCAATGATGGCAGTCCTCTTGGCACCCACTCTTTGGGTAAGGCACGTAGAGCTCTCCTCCATACTTGCTTGGTTGGATATTGTTCTCCAAGTTGGGCTAGCTCATTGATGATTTGAGAGAGCCTTCGGAACATTTTATCTACATCTTCATTGGATTCCATCTCAAATGTCTCGTATTTGAGTTATAGAAGATCTATCTTTGTCTGATTGACTTGGTTGGTTCATTCGTGGCATATCTCCAATTTGTCCCAAATCTCTTTTGCGGATGAGCACATTGAGATCCGGTTGTACTCGTTCATATCTAAGGAACAATGAAGAATATTCATAGCTTTAGCATTTTGAGATATCAATTTCATAACCTCCTTTGAAAAGTCGTCCATTCCCTTAGGAATTTTGACTCCCTCAACCTCTTTCGTAGGTATGTAGGGACCTTTCACAGTTACTTTCCAAAGATCATAATCTATGGATTGGATATATAGGGACATTCGATTTTTCCAATATCCATAGTTTATGCCGTTGAAAAGAGGAGGACGATTGGTTGATTGCCTTTGAGCGTAATCGCTAGCTAGATTTTCCATAGAGCCTTTTTGAAAATATTTTGTAAAAAAGTGGCTCTAATACCACTTGTTAGAACCTAATGGGGGGGATTTAGGTTATATTTGCAACTTTAGTAATTTAAAGCGATTATGCTAGTACGCAAGAGGAAGACTTAAATCAATCAAATATAAGTGCAGTAAATAAATGCGTAATGTAAATAAAGTAGTAAAATGGATAAGAGATGTTTATGGAAGTTCGACGATAAATCGTCTACGTCTCCCCTTCTTGGTTAAGATCGATTAACCAAGGATCCACTAGCACTTCAACGTCTTGGCCTTGATGGCTCCAAGGATAGCCGTATAACTCAACACGATCACCGCGCAGATACAACTCGAACACTTGGCCTTAAGGGCTCCAAGGATAGCCACAACACTCGCAAAATATACTTGGCTTCACACACAAGTGTTTACAATAACCGAGCAACCAACTCACAAATGATTTAATACAAACAACCCTCGATTTTGAATAAATCACACAACTATCACTTGAATACTTTGAAGGAGAGGATGTTGCTTGAAATGAGAGATGAGAGTGAATTGGTGAGTTGAAATGGCTTCAAATGGCATGTATTTATAGTTGTCAATCCGAACTGGTTTGGAGCCTCCGAAGTTGTCTTCGGGTCGTCCGATCTTTGTCTGATTGAAATTCAAATTCCTACGGCTGGTGAACTGTTCGGGTGGTCCGAACTCATCTTTGGGTCGTCCGAACGGCTGCATTAAATTCATTCCGGCAAATTTCTTCCGAAAAAATCTTCAGTCGCCGTAAAATAGTTTGGGTCCTCCGAACTCGTCTTCGGGTCGTCCAAAGTGTTATTTCATGGCCTCCGAGAGTGCCTCCGATCATTATTTAAATTCCAAGAAATTCTTCGGGCCGTCCGAACTGTCTTCAGATCGTCCGAACTAGTCTTCCGTGCCCTCCGAGCCTGTCCTCCGATCTTTATTTAATTCTGGAAAATCTTCGGGTCGTCCGAACCATTCTTCGGGTCGTCTGAACCTGAGCAATTTCGAACCTTTAAAATTTTTATCTCCAATTTTTGATTATCGGTTCTTGCTTCCAATATTGTTCATACTGAAAAGTATTATAATCTGCAATTTTCTCACTTTAAACTGTTAGTAACGATTAACCATGTTTTTTAATCATCAAAACATATTAATTTGAGATTTGTTAATGCATTAAAAACATTAATCTCAATATACGAGATTTTCATGCGTTTAAGGCGTAACACATGAGTACTTTGCATTGTAGTGCTGACTGTAGGCTTGGACATAGAGCTGGTCTAGCTTGCCTTAGTATATGAGGTATGGAAGTATTATTCGAGATATCCAGATTGAGCATGTATGTATTATGTTTTTGCATGGATTATGTGATTGCATGTTTTATATTCCTTTACATACAGAATGACACGACTGTATGTTGCATACATGATCATATTGATTTCCATATCCTTGAGATAATCTTGTATTAGGGCGCTCACCCTACAAGTTTGTGGATGGTTGGATACGTAAGTCCTGTGTCAAGTCACCATGATGGTTGGATACTTGTAATAGTATCAGGTCACCATTATCCACTGGGTATAGGCGCCACCTCCTGAGGCGACGACGCAACTTGCTATATACCCTGGTCCCGGTCTATAAGCTTGTTTCTTGACCTGAGTGTCTTGGTACCCAGTTCACTTGCATACATGCGCATATAACACTGTATACTCTTACTCTCGTACTAAGATTTTCATGTTCACGTCCCGTACTTTGTTGTATCTGGACACCCTATTTCATGGGGCAGGTTGCATTGGATGGCCAGCAGGGTTTTGTCTAGGCTGTTGTTTATGTTGTATTTGGGTTAATATACTGGATTATTCGATTTGGTTGTATAACAATACTTTAATTGTTGTTTAAGATTTTCGCTGTTATTTCTCTGTTTTATTTGATTAAGTTAAATGCATGCTTAAGCTTCTGATTAGTAGGTGATCACGGAGCGGGTCACTACATGAACTCACTTGAGAAAAATCAAACCTGGACATTAGAAGACAGACCAAAAAATCAGAAGACTTTGGGATGCAAGTGGATCTATAAACAGAAGAAAGAAACTCCTGGTACAGAACAGATCAAGTATAAAGCCAGATTGGTTGCAAAGGGTTTTGGTCAGGTAGAAGGGATATATTTTAATGAAGTTTATTCTCCAGTGGTGAAACGTTGTTCCTTCCGGATAATGCTAGCACTGGTGAACAAGCTCTATTTGGAGCTTGAGTAGCTTGATGTGAAAACTGTTTTCCTAAATGGTGACCTCAAAGAAACCATCTATATGGAACAACCGAAGGGCTTTATACATCAAAAAACACAGAATAAGTTCTGCTTACTGAGGAAATCATTGTATGGGCTTAAGCAGAGTCCAAGGCAGTGGAATAGGAGGTTTGATGAGTTCATGATTGGTATTGGTTTTGTGAGAAACTAGTATGATAGATGTGTCTATATAAAGAAGGATGAAGAGCAGGTTATCTTGTACTACTGATTTACGTTGATGATATCTTGATTGCAAGTAAAAGTAGTGTAGAGATATCATCCTTGAAACAACAGCTCAACTCAGAGTTCGAGATAAAAGATTTAGAAAAAGCAAAGGGAATCTTGGGCATGGACATAATGAGAAACATGAAAAGGCAGGAGATTCATCTGAGTTAGAAGAACTATTTGAGGAAAGTAGTTCTGAAGTTTAACATGAATCGAGTAAAATCTGTCTTGACCCCTTTGGGACAACATTTAAATCTATCTGCAAATCAGTCACCTGAACTGAGGAAGACAAGATGAAGATGGCTGGTATTCCATATGCTAGTGGAGTTGGAAGTCTCATATATGGATTGGTGTGTAGTAGGCCTGATCTGGCATATGCAATCAGTGTTGTGTCAAGGTTTATGGCTAATCTAGGTATATATCATTGGGAAGCTATTAAATGGATTCTCAGATATTTCATAAACACTACTGGGCTTGGGTTGAAGTTTGAGAAACAACAAGATGGAATTGATCCGGTGGTTGGATATGTGAACTTAGATTTTGCTGGGAACTTATACACGAGGAAGTCATTGACTGGATATGTGTTCATCTTTTATGGCACATCGATCACTTGAAAATCTAATCTACAGTCAGTGGTTGCCATTTCTACCACTGAAGTAGAATTCATTACTGTTACCGAGCCCATAAAAGAATTATTATGGTTAAAAGGGATGATAGCGGAGCTTGGTGTGAAGCAAGATCAAGTTGTAGTACACTGTGACAATCAAAGTGCGATACACTTGACAAAACACCAAGTCTATCATGAACGATCGAAACACATAGATGTGAAGATGCATTTTGTCAGAGATGTGATTGAAAAAGGATATGTGATCCTTGAGCAGATAGCATCAGAAAAAAAATCATGCAGATGTTATGACAAAGTCACTACCGTATGCTAAGTTCAAAAAGTGTTTGGACTTAGTTAATGCGGTGATTGGAAATTAACCAAAAGTGGTTATATGGAGAGAAACAATCAACCTGAAAGAATCAAGGTAGAGATTATTGAAGTATGCTTCTGTCAGATCGACTGGAAATAGAGAATTGATCAGATCAAAGAGTAGAGATCAGATGAGCTCAGATCAGATGAGTTCATGGTGAGATCGAATACTGGGATCAGATCGACGTCTGTGGGCAGATGAGTTCTGTTGGCAAATCGATTGTCCGAAGAGTTTGAATCTTGGCGTGAGGAAGCAGATCAAACTATGAAGATATATCAATTGCATTAAGAAGCAGATGACTTATCGGATTGGACCATGTTGACTTTAAGATTGGGCCGTAGTAAGTTGTTGACCTAAAGCCCAAGAAAAAAGTCGGTGTATTTTCCTATATAAGCAGATGAAAGCCAGCCGTATCAGAATAACGAACATAACAAAATTCTTCAATCTTTATAAAAGAGTTTGAGTGAGAAGAGAATAGAGAATTCAGAGAGAGAGAGAACTGGGGCGTAGATTGTGACGGAAAAATTCAAGGATTTAAAGCTTGAATTGAGTCTGTATCTAGCGTTAGAGTTTTCTGGTCTGGATTGTAATAAGCTCTGATTTTAGCTTGGATTTTTTCTCTTGTTCGTGATCAATAAAGTGGTTGTGTTGCTCTCCCGTGGACGTAGGCAAATTTTTTGCCGAACCACGTAAATACTTGTGTTGTTTAATCGCTTTTGCGTGAGTTGGTATTTGATCTGTGTTATGCGGTTTTATCTGGGATCGTGTTCTTGACTTGCTGTGTGTGTGTTTGTTTGTTAAAGTTCTCGAAATATCGAGTTTGTTCTGTTTGATTCCTAACACAATCCGTCTAAAAGGTGGGCTAGCTCGCCCCGCCTCGCCTAATAGTGTTGGTCCATCAAAACCCGCCAAATTACACATAGGTCCGCTAGTTGGCCCGCCCCGCCACCTAAAATAGGTGGGTTGAGTTGGTGTTTTCCCAACCTGCCTAAAAGGTGGGTCGGCCCGCGCCTGGCCTAATGATGGGTTGTGACGAGTTGTGGGCCGGTCCACCCCACTAGCCCGTTTTGACACCTCTATTCCTTTGCAATAGTTCGATAATTTAAGGGTTTGTAATTAGAATTGTCAATAGGGTCCGCAGGATGGACATACCCACTCCCTTTCAAGACCCACTATTTGACGGGCAGGTTTGGGAATCACGATCTCAGCCGTTTATTTAGCAGGGCAGGATGGGTTGGTGTACCAATTTTTAGGTATATTTGACATATTCAGACAACTGACATGTAACCCGTCATTTGTGCAGGTTGTGACCGAGCTTAACACACTTTGACAACTTTACTTGTAACATTTCTAAAAAAATAATTTGACGTGAAAAATAATATTTTTTTATAATCCAAATCTATCTATGTCAATTTCGATAATGTCGATGCTACCCATGGATAGCGTGGAGGGATTTTATTGGCCCAATTATGTGGGTCCCACATAAATCAGGAAAATTCGGTCATACCTCATGGGTTTTACCCCATGGAATAGGTGTAAACATGTGATTGGACCAAATGATGTGGACCCCACATGATTGATCTTTAGCCCACATGATTGGACCAATGAGGGAGTTCCACCTACCCCATGGGGTATGGTCGAATTTACCCATAAATCATGTGGGGCCCACATCATTTGGGTCAAAGAAGGCCTGACACGCCTATTTTTTTTTCTGAGTCTGGAGAGGAGATTTTTTTTGTCACTGGATTGGAACTCGAAATCTCCCTACACATTTGGGGTAGGTTAGATCTTACTCCATTGGGTAATAGGTGGCAATCACTGGTTGGTTCAAATCATGTGTGTCTCACTTAATACCCATGGCGTAGGTGACAATCACTGGTTGGTTCAAATCATGTGTGTCCCACTAAATTATCTCTAAAAGGGTTCGACTCCATATTCTTGAAGGAATCCTTTAGCTACTAATCTAGCTTTTCTCTACCGAGCCATCTGCTTTATGCTTGATCTTGTAAATCCACTTGCAGACAATGGCTTCTTTCCCTGCAGGCAATGAGACTAAGTCTTATTCTTTTTTTTTCCTGGGCATTGATTTCTTCCAACGAAGATTTTGAAAGGATTTCTTAGAGTGCACTATTGATTTCTCGAAGCGTGAATCCCGACAGCGCCATTGCGAACAGCCCCGGGGTGCTGTGAAACCCACATGATTTGGACAAATAAAATACATACATCTATCCCATTGGGTAATACCCATAGAATATGCTGAAATTTTCCAACATTTGGACCTTATGCAAGATTTTCACCACAATTTTAGTGTTAGCTATAAACAAGATTATTGATGTCATGTGACGTTTGTCAGATTTGAGTATTTTTGACAGTCACCACTCCCCACTCACCACTCACCACTCCAGCAAGTAGTCCAAATATTTTGCAAACGAAATGGTCATCAGTCTCTCCACTCTCCTCTTTCCTCTGTTCTTCGTGGCTTCTTTCCCCCTAATCTCATCTCAGAAATATGAATCTGACTCGACGATCAAAACCATGGAAGAGTTTTCTGGGTACCCTTTTCATCAAGAGCCCGGTTTCAAAGATTCCTCATCCGCACTTTCGGTGGATATAGAAAGTTTGCAGAGACAGGTTACCCTTGAAATCTTCAAATATGGAGTCTTTTGTTTAGCTTGGTTTTATTGTAAAGATTCAATCTTTTGGGATATCTTCGTCTGAGTTCGGGAAAAGATTTTAGATTGTGAGTTGAGAACGAGATGGAACGAGAGCCTTTGTGCATTTGGGTATTTGGATTTAGTGTCAAACTAGTGATTGTGGTGAAGCTTTGCATATGCTTGGTTTGAAAGTGGATTTTAAAATCAAATTTTGGCTAGCCTTGGATCTAAAAAAGGTGGAATCGACTATATGCATTATGGGTATTTGGAATTGTTATTGTGGAATTGTGAAGATTCTATCCTTGAAGCATATAAATAGCCAGATTATTGGGCTTTGGAAAACTTAAGGTTGTAGATTATGCATCTTATCTTGCTAATAGAGTGCAAATTGTAATTACTAAAGCACGAAAAGAAAAAAAGTCCTTGATGTGGTTACGATCTAAATGTCGACATATTAATGCAAATATGCATTCTTATGATTGTGCTTTTTAAGCATCGAAATGTATGGTTTTTGTGTTCTTTTCTTCCTGTTTCAGGTTATTTAAAAGATATGGATGTTAGTTTATATACATACATGTATGTAATACATGATGTCAATCTTTATTTTTAATTCCAAAATATTATAGATTGATGAGCTAGCAAGTTTCTCGGACACGCCTGCACCTTCGGTCACTAGAGTCCTTTATAGCAACAAGGATGTGCTAGCAAGGAGGTAAAAGAAAAATGGAACGTAGCTAATTATGTGATCAAATTTTACTTGTATATCCCGGAATGGTCATGCAACAATAGGATGCACGCCTATATATATATATATATATATATATATATATATATATATTCAAGTATCATTTTCTTAGTTGGAAGAGTCAACTGATCCACACGATGCATGGTGATCTAAAATGTTATTTTTCCTGAATTGCGCCGAACAGGTATATTAAAAACTTAATGGGCATTGCTGGTTTATCTGTCAAAGAGGATGCCGTTGGAAACATTTTTGGTCGCTGGTAAGTCAAAATTAATTTCCTTCATTTCATGTTGCTCCATACGAACTGTTGGTAAAAAAAAAATTGCCGCACTTGTTGTGTAAGGCTGGGAAAACCGCACAACAATCGAAATATAGTGTTTTGGCTATTATTCAATTTAACATTGAATTTAATTGCCACGACCACCTATTATTTTCAACATGATAGTTTTTCTTTGGATTCATTTGACAAGGCATCCAACTGTCTACTTGAATTCTTCAGCATGAAATATGAACGATCTTGGTTCTCTATGCCTTCATTAGACTCTAGCTTTTCAATGCAACTTTTTTTTGCTTTTATGCAGGGAGGGATCTGTGCCTGAACTTGCTGCTATTTCTACAGGTTCCCACATAGATGCGATACCATACTCAGGGAAATATGATGGAGTTGTTGGTGTTTTGGGTGCCATAGAAGCCATTAATGTACTGAAACGGTATGCAGGTGATTGACCCCTATTTAGAATCATCACTTTTGCTTCAAATACATCTTTATTTGTAACTGGCAGATTTCGAAAAAAATTAAATTTTTTGGTTCGTTACATTTCATAATGTGAATGTATACATCAAATGATACCTTTTTATCAAACCATGCGAAAACAATATTTATTCTTGGATAAGAAGGGGAAACCAAGTTGACCTGACTTCATAGTTGGTCCTCTCCCTTTGTTGTCATGCGACACTTATTACAGATATCCAAGGTCATTGCAGGCTTGCAGCAATATTTTCAAATTATGGAAAATATTTTTTGGGACAGTAGGATATGTCAGCTAGCGTTGGAAAAGCTAGGATAAACCTAAATTTATTTAACATTAGTTTCTGACATTTAGATGGCAATGGAAATTGTGGATGGAACTAATATAGGCACACCAATGCCATAGCCCCTCAATTAAAAATTTTACCTTCTGTCACAGGTAAACAAATTTTTTATGTACTTAAGAATTGCACATGTAAATGCAATCAGCTGGATATTTGACTATTTAGATTTGACGAGCTCTTTGATTTATACTTTTCTGATTCTGCGGCCTCGACCTAACCTAGTTTGTTTTAAGATTGCATTTCATTTTGTATGATGTTAATGGAATTTAAACAGGTCAGGTTTTAAGCCAAAGAGGTCCCTGGAGGTGATCATGTTCACATCAGAAGAGCCTACGAGGTTCGGAATCAGCTGCTTGGGAAGGTTAAGACCAAAGATTTTCTTAATCACTACATTAAAAAATGTTATTGGACCTTCCATTTACGTTCTGCTTAACCACCAAGTTACCATCAATCATTATATTGATGGATATGTGATCTAAATATTGATTTATCATCTTTATAATTTTTCTGTTTATTGTCGATATTTTGTTGCAATTCTTTTGCTCTTATTGAAGTTGAGATTCACCTTAAATTTGCAGCCGGTTATTAGCAGGAAGTGAAGAACTGGCAAAACATCTCGAGACAACAGTTGATAATCAAAACGTATCATTTTCTCATGCTTCAAGGTTTGCTGGATACGCACACGAGGATATTTCCACTGTGTTCCTTAATAAAGGACACTATCATGCTTTCATTGAATTGCACATAGAGCAAGGTCCCATTCTGGAAGAAGAAGGTTTGCGTTATCAAAAGATGAAAAAGATGTTCTTTATTTTTATAATGTGTACCATGGTCGCTTCTGGTGAGGGTTGATCTCCACCCTCAAATTAAGAAAACTAAAGTAGTATGTAATTTCTCTAGATGTTTCCAAGTCTTGCCTTTCAAATCATTTAGTTGCTCACTCACCCTGTCTAGCTCACCCTTATCCCAAATTCTAGCTCCACACCTTGCCCCTTGACTTGCCCGCTGTAGCATGTTAATCTTGTTTGTAAATTTTTTAGGTACATCCATTGGTGTTGTGACTGCTATTGCAGCACCGGCAAGTATTAAGGTGGATTTTGAAGGCAATGGAGGCCATGCTGGAGCTGTTCTTATGCCAATGAGGTGATGACATATCTTGTTCGAGTTGCATATGCTATGTTTGAATCTAAGATTTTATCAAGTAAGAGAAAGTCAAATGCAACTGATATCTATTGTGTTGTCCGTGATAGGAAAATCAAATTCAACTTTTAAAATACATTAACACATACTGGATGACATGTGATAAAATAAAGAAGTGAACAGAAATTTTATTAGCAAAGATACATTTTGAGCAGACACTTTTTCCTGTTTATTTTTTTTAAAAAAAAATGATCAATCATACAAATAGTACTCGTTCATTTGCTAAAAATGTTTTTTTTTTAAAAAAAATTTATTTTGAAAAAAGAAAACACTTTCTTTGGATGGATAATTTATGTCACAAATTTTGTCTCTATTTTTAGGAAATTAATGAAAATTTGGACAAAATGCTCGAATTTTACAATTATCAATTAAAATGTGGCTTGGATTTAAATATCCCAAGTTTTCTGGAGCTTCAATGAAGAAATTAACTGCTGAAACATATTCTTGTGGTGGCTCATCCACATATGGGCTCTGCCCGGTGATTCATTTTAACCATTTTATTGCAATCATTTACAGTATAAGTGATACATGTTAAAATTATTTGGAGCAGAAATGATGCAGGGCTGGCTGCTGCAGAGTTGTCCCTTGCCGTGGAGAAACATGTTCTAGAATCTGGATCCGTCGACACTGTTGGAACAGTCGGTAAGTTTCCTACTATTCTGAAGTTAGACTGATGTGGTTGTTTCCTAGCGTAACAGTGGGTTGCAGAAGAATAGAACTGGTTTCCGAGCTCTTTGAGTTGACCAGAAATAGTAATTTGTATTTAAAAATATGTGTGCGTACTGAGGTCAAACATGTTCAAATGTTTTATCAGAATTTGACCAGAATGTCTTTCAAATGGAGTGTGAACCAGTTCTTTCAAATGCAAGCTACATACAGCTATTCACTTGGGTCCCAAGTGTGGGATTAGGTCTCGAGTTCGAGACCCAGTTGTAAAAAAAATCCCCTCCCCCAACTAAAAAAAAGAAAATGCTTGAATTTATCCGATTCTCCTTGAAGAATCAAAGTATATGAATTGAAACAAAATGAAAAGAAACAGTCTTCTGTTTTAACATTCTAAGGTTTCCTGGAATATGCTAAATTGAAGGTATTCTGGAGTTGCACCCTGGAGCAATAAACAGCATTCCAAGCAAATCACATATTGAGATTGGTACATCTGATTCTTGATCTTGTGTTGAACAACAGATAATTTGTTTATAAGTCTGAATATTTTACTATATGTTCTGTGTCCGTTAAAGATACTCGAGATATCGATGAGAAGAGGAGAAACAAGGTGATAGAAAAAATCCATCAATCGGCTCTTACCATATCTAGAAACCGTGGTGTGAAACTATCTGAGTTCAAAATTATAAATCAAGATCCACCTGCGTTGTCTGAGGACTCGATCATTAAAGCTACCGAAACAGCTTGCAAGGAATTAAATCTCTCTTACAAGAAGATGATTAGCAGAGCTTATCATGATTCCCTGTTCATGGCAAGGTCGAGCTCTCTTGTTTTTCATCCATTGTCGATACATGATTTCATCTTTTTCATGAAAAATTTCTGCTTAACTTTATTACAACATATTTGGTTTCTTTCATCTTATTCTGCTGCAGAATATCTCCGATGGGCATGATCTTCATTCCATGTTATAAAGGTACTATCTTTCAATCTTCTTGTACTATCTTTCAATCTCTTTAGATAATCATTGTATGACCGAGCATTTGTTGCTGTGCCAAATCGATGACAGTAAATGGAATTTTCTGTTGTATCAAAAGCATTAATATATGATTATGAGGATCGTTCGCCATTGTACTAAAAGTCATAGCTGATAGTGAGGGTGCATGTCAAGTCTTATACCTTAGTGTACCACATTGGAAAGCAAGGTTCAATTACTGCTGCCCCAAACTTCTTCTATGAGTGCATTAACCTCAGATCATGCAAGTCCAACAGGATCTAATAGTAATCATTGCACGTAGTGTTTGCTGTTCAAAGATCGAATATATCTGGGTTCTCCAATAATCTACCTTTGTTTTTGTGGGCAGGATATAGCCATAAACCTGAAGAATTCGCCGCTCCTGTCGATATTGCCAATGGGGTTAGGCTGTTGGCGCTAACGCTTGCCAAATTGTCGCTCACCTGATATTAATTCTGTATGTATGCGCTACGCTACGCATGTGTATCTAAGTATTCTTAATCTCATGCACATGAATTTCATAAATTACATAGAAAACTTGTGAAAAAATTGAGCTCAAGCACAAAATCTTCAAGCCTCGAATAAAGAAGCCAGCTCAAACTTTATACTTTCGTTTTCCAAACATTTCAAGTAGAACTCAAATTCCATCTCATCCGAAAACTTAATCGGTGAACTCAAACTTGATTTGAGTCGCGTCGAGCCCAGCTCATATCATGAGCAAGTTCAGGGAAAGTCTTTAAGCTCTGTCAGGAAATTATATTTCATGGCATATCAATTGATTCTATCCTCACAACAACACTTGATACTTCTCTGTTGATTTTGTTGAGTGTGGGATGATTTTGTTCTGGAGGCTTGGTCATTTTTTTTAAAAAAAAATTGATCTTTCCCCAGTGTATTTCGCCCTACGGCTATTAAAAAAATGACCTCCATTTCGTGATTTATAAGCTATGTGACATGCAGTAGCATGTTCAAATCCTAGACAGGTCATATTATTTAAATACATTTTTGTAGAGGGGGGAAAAGGAAAACCTTTTTAGGTTTGTGTAAAATGAATAGGTTCGTGTTTGCAGAAAATTTGTGTAGATGAAGGTGTGTCAGGTGCAAATGTACTAACTCAAGAAAAAAGAGTAAAAAATGTAATTTCTATAAACAAAAGGATCATGAATCCAAATTTGATTGTTCTAATATGCACCAAAAATAAAGTTTTCAAAGAAGAATGCTATGAAAATCAAATAAGAATTCCAAACATGATTTATGTACGTACAACACCAAAAAGATGGGGCCGTCTGGGTTGTTGCATGAATTGGCTAAGTATGTTATCCGAAAAAGAAATTTATGGTCTTGTGATTGTTAAATAAATTAACTTTCCCATGAATAGTCGATAATGCGTAGGGTTTTGAGTAAATCACTCTCGGTAGGGGTGAGTTTTCAAGGAGTACTCCATGGGAAACTTTGCTGGTTTTGCGCCCAAGTAACCCTGCATCTTGAAGAATTCCAAAAGTGTACTCGCACTGATTGATCGAAAATCCCATCTTAGAACGAGTTATTTCAATCCCGAGAAAATATTTTAGCAATCTAAGGTCCTTAAGCTTGAAACAGGATGCAAGAAAGGCTTTCACATTGTCAATGACATCTTGACTATTTTTTGTTATGATCATATCATCGACATATAACAAAATAGTTGTAAATGAGTTTCCATGCACCTTGGTAAAAAGAGAATGATCAGCTTGCAACTGTTGGAAACCAAATTTGTGGTGGCACAAAGAAACTTATTATAGAATGAGATGAAAAAGTCATCTTATTTTTGTCAAAGAGTACAAGAAATTAAATAGAGGACGAGGACACCACATGCTGATGACTCTCCATAATTGCAGTCCAACAAACAAGGAAATAAAATCCTATCTAACCAAAAATATAACCTAAATTTAAGGAAAGCAGAAATCACAATCTTTATTAAAAGGAAAAATGATCCTTATAGGATCTGCTCAGAAGGACAGCCGCATAATTCCACACTCTCCCTCAAGCTGGAAGATATATGTTGATCATTCCCAGCTTGGAAGTAAAATTCTCAAATGTGCTTCTTGGAAGAGCCTTCGTGAGAATGTCAGCTGTTTGCAATCCAGTTGGTATATAAACCAGTTTAACAATTCCTTCCTCAATTTTCTCTTTGACAAAATGTTGATCAATCTCCACGTTTTTGGTTCTGTCATGATGCACGGGATTTTTTGCGATACTGGTCGCAGATTGATTATCACATAGCAATCTTATGGAGCCTTCATAAGGAATCTTCAACTCATTTAGAAGTCTTTTCAACCACATTTCTTCACAAATTCCATTAGTCAAAGCTCTAAACTAGGCTTCGACACTACTTCTGGCCACAACTGGTTTCTTTTTACTTCTCCAAGTAACTAGATTGCCCCAAACATAGGTACAATTAGAGCCGTCAATTTGCGTTAAGCCCGGCGGGTCGGCCCGGCCCGCCACATAATTTATGTGGGTTGGGTTGAAATTTTTTCAACCCAACAAAAAGTGGGCCTAGATGGGCCAACCCGCCTAGGCCCGTGACCCGCGCGGGTTGGCCCGCCGCGGGCCTAGGTTGGCCCGCGGGCCTGGAGAATTAATAATTTATTTTTATTTTTATTGTGATATATGTATTTTTTAATAAAAGTTGTGAATTTTTTTGTATTAATTACTTTATATAAAATTTACACACTTGAAATCAATAATCAAAATTTTTATTAATATGTTTTTATTAATATTTATTTATGAAATTATATTTATAATTAATTATAATTTTATTTATTTATTTTTATTTGTCATGAGCCAACCCGCGGGCCGGCCTGTCTAACCCGCAACCTACCTTGGGTTGTGTTGGGTTGAGAATTTTCAGCCCACCAGGATGGTGGGTCGGCCCGCCATCAACCCGCCAAAAATTGATTTTTTGGTGCGCCGGCCCGCCCCGCCATGGGTTGGCCCGTTTGACAGCTCTAGGTACAATACCCAGATGTCGATCTTCGATCTGTTAGAGAACCTTCCCAATCAACATCTGAAAATATCTCAAAAGTTTTGTTGTTTCCATTCTTGAAGTACAATTCTTTTTCCCGGAGTCATCTTTAGGTATCTGAGGATACGATAAGTTGCATCGAGATATTCTTCTGTAGGATCATTCATAAACTGACTAGCTACACTTACTGAAAATCCAATGTCAGGTCTTGTATGACATAGATAAATGAGTTTGCCCACAAGACATTGATATCTCCCTTTGTCAACCGGGGTACAATCTTTCTTCATCTCAATTTTTCAAGTTGGATCCATTGGCGTGTCTTTGGGTTTACAACCAAGTATTCCTGTTTCTTTGAGAAGATCTAAAATATACTTTCTTTGAGAAACTGATATGACTTTACTTGTTCGAGCAATTTCCATGCCAAAGACATACTTGAGTGCTCCAAGGTCTTTGATTTCGAATTCCCTTGCAAGCAAAGACTTGACCAGCTTTATTTCTTTGACATTATCACCTGTATCTACAATGTCTTCAACATACACTATTAGGATAGTAACTAGCCCATCAGCTGAATGTATGAAGAAAAGAATATGATCAGATTGGCCTTGAATAAACCCATTTTTCTTGATAACTTTGGTGAATCTATCAAACCAAGCTCTCGGATTTGAGGTCATATAATTCTTTCATCAGTTTATAGACTTTGCTGACATTATTCTTCTTTTCAAGTTCAGGCGGAATCTCCATAAACACTTTCTCTTCAAGGTCTCCATTTAGAAACGTATTTTTGACATCAAGTTGAAGAAGTGGCCATTCAAAGTTTGCAGCTAATGACAGGAGGACTCTAATTGTGAGGACCTCGGGTTGCTAATCTCGTATTAGGGCAACTAATGATTAATGAAACAAATCAATTAGAATATTAAAACCAAGAGCTAAAAATTTTTTTTTTTTTTTTAAAATCCGGAGCCTCGCTCGATCGGATAAAATTCCCCGATCGAGCGAACAAGAAATTATTGCTCTCGGTCTGTAGCACAAATGGCCTCGCTCAATCGGATGATTTCGTCCGATCGAGCGAGCCATACTCCAAAGCTCTCGGTTCCAATATTTCCATGTCGCGCTCGATCGGTGCATCTCACCCGATCGAGCGGGCACCAGGTCCAGCAATTCTGCAAAACACTCTTCATGCTGTCAACTTGGAACAAGTAATCTAAATCATCACAAATCAACATCAAATATGTTCCATAAAATCTAGAACTAGTATAATTACATGAACAAGATTTCAAGCATCTAATCATGCAATTCAATACATCAAATGAATCCCATAAATATCAAGAAACTACAAACTATTCAAGACGTCAAAATCTCATTTACAAGTTTCTAATGTTCTTGCTAAGTTTGCTGTAATTCTCACTATCATTCTTTCGCTTAAACCCGAGTCCACACTTGCTAAATCTCGCTCCCGAGCTAACCACGTCATCTCAGACTAGCTCCTGTCCCACCTGTTGTATTGCACACATACAAAACAAAACAACAGCCGGATAAACTCCGGTGAGAAATATATTTTCCAGTAAAAGCAACTAAACATGCATAGCAAAGCATATATCAAATTCATGATATAAAAGTAACTACAATGCATGCTTTAAAACAAGGTTTTTTAACAAATTCTCTCATTTCATCGGTTGGGATCCCGAGAAAAAGATATCATAACTAACCACCGACTCTCCCGATCAAGGTGGGGATACTTATCTTGCTTCTCTAGACTTTGAAGCCATTATATATATAAATCAGACGCTAGGCTAAGTCAACCACCCAGGCCATACATATATAATCCCTCAAATCGTCTAATCGAACGTTTCCGTTCATTTCGAAATCAAAGAACAAGTCTTACAAGATGAATGCAACATATATCATCATAATAGCATTCACTAACATCAAGACTCATTTCATAATTCATAGAAGAGCATATAAAAGCAATTAAGCAAATAAGTATGTGATTTAGGGAACTCGATACAAACCATCTCGAGTTATAATCTCATTCAACATAGTAGTCCACTTTTACCTTCGTATTTCTTATGTTCTGAATTCTTCAAATCTGAACTGCAATCTCAAAACCTTCACATCAAGCTTCGTTCAATACATTCATTTCAGAATCGAGTCAAAATCATCAACACATATTCGATCAAATGCATTTCAAACCTCCCTTCTTCTTCGGTTCATAATTGGAGTCATGCGTCGTTCGTCTTCCAAACTTGACTGAAATCGAAGAATAAAAGTGCTATATCATCAGCAACATCTCAATAACATCTTAGTTCATTCATTGGTTATCAAAAATGGCTTCAAAACATCAATCGACGGCGTAGCGATTCAAAATCGGTAACCGACGAAATATCGATATCATTCAAACTTTATATACACTCATGTATATATATCAAACCAACAATATATCTAACTGATTCAACTAAAATCATTGTCATTTCAGCATCATAATCTCGAACTCAACAGCATCATATTCTCAGAATTCATAAACCCCAAAACCAACGGCGTAATGGCTCAAATTCGATACCCGAACAATGTCTCAATCCTTTCAAACTCTTTTACATATTAAACCAGCCAACATAAATCATAAATCAGCCATATTAGAAGGATGAGAGTTCGAACCATAAGCTGGAAATTCACATCTCATGCAAACAATAGTTGTTCGTCTATTCGGTTTTGATATCGGAACATATACAAGTTGAAGAACATGATTATATATCAACATACTGATTTCTGTAATATTTCGATCCATAACATACATGAAGTACTCAGAAACTTACATCAATTCGAAGGCCTCGTTGCAAGGATTCCAGAACACTTTTCGGAATCGAAATCGGACAAGCGGATCAAAAGTTACGGTGATTTGAAAAAAATCAAAATCTAAAGAAAAGGAAAGGAGTTCGATCTCTGTTCAGAATTTCTGAATTATCAAATGAACTACACGTATGAATTCTGATTATTATATGTAATAATCGGATATATATATTGCTGAATTGCAATTTAGTCCCTCCAGTCTTCCTTAATTGTAATTCAGTTCTCGGCCTTCTTTTTAATTCAATTTCAATCTTAAATAATTTAAGAATATTAGAATTTAAATCAAAACTCTAAATATTCCCAAATTAAATATTCTCGGATTAAAATTAAATAAATTCGGATTAATAGAATAATCCCGGCCTTCTGCATTTTACCCCTTCAAACTTCGATATTTACAAATCAGTTTCTGATCGGGTTTCATCTTTGAAATAATCATATTAATTCCCAAAACATGGAATTTAATCTTAAATTCCATAAATATTCAAATCGAATATTTATTATTTTAATTTAAGAATTCTCGAAATTTAATTCTCAAAATCCGTAAATTCTCAAATTAAATATTTTCGGCTCGACAATTAAATCTATCATGTCCATAACTTCTCAAATCAATATTAGCCGATAATATGGAATTTATTTCTCAAATCCCATAATTAATAATTTAATATTTTCGGGCCTTACAATTCCTCCCCTCTAAGAAATGATTTCGTCCTCGAAATCGTAGTCAAATCAAATATCAAGTCTGTGTTGTCATTCAATTCAGTGCTTCAAGATCAGTATTCAACTTCATATTCTGAATCTGCAATTTAAAATCTGCTTTTTCTCTAATCTGAATTGAATGATGTTTCAAGAATAACTTTGTTTCTTAACGAATCAGTTTCAGCTTCAAAGTTATATCTATCATTCAATTACTAATTCTGTTTCTTCTTCTCTGTTTTTATTTCGTACAGATTCATCTTTAGAATCTTTGTGTATTTCCAATCAAATCTGATATGATATCGACAAATCATGTCTGATCTGATATTATATACTTCAATAGTAACATTTAACACAAAGAAATCGGATTTTCTTTCATCATATCCTCATAGCATTATCTCAAAATCGGCTCAATAGCTGTTACAGGAATAATAATCATCAAGTGGCAACATATCAAGTCAAGTAATACCGAATCAGGTATTCAAGTTCTGAGAATATTCTCAACATCTGGAAAATCGACTCAGATAATCCATCAATTGAAGAATGGTATAATGCAATCACATATAACCAACTCTCAGAACATTAGTCAATCAATCGATGCCACATTCTATCGAAAAAATCTAAAGTATTAATCCTGACAATAGATTTTAAGCATTCCTGTAATTCCATCATATTTCTATCTTCTTTACAGCCATCTAATCATATCTGTATCATATCTTATACAGCGTATTCTCAAAATTCTGATTAGTCTATTCAAACTATCTATTAAAAAAAGTATAATATGATGCATTCACAGATTTCAAAGTATTCAAATCTGTTGATAATCGGTATCATATCAGGTAAAGTTCATTCGCAAAATTCGATTCATCTTCTCTGACTATTCTTCCAATTCAAGGATAATATGTTGTACTTTTACCTCAAAAAGTACTCAAAGTCTTCTGATCATCTGTAGTACAATTTAATAGTAAACCCAATGTTTTAATCTGAAAACATTATTTCGTGGCTTACTGTTCATCTTATAACGAATCTAATCACAATTCAGTGATTTGATCATACCAACAGATCATCATATACAGTAATTTCAATCAATCTGTTCATAACTACCACCTGTTTACCTCATATAAATTGCTTTATCTTGGTAGTTTCACAAAATGCTCTTTCAAATCATGATCTCATAACAATTCTGAAGTTTCTAAAGTGTCACTGAACTAATCTAGTCAATGATTCTCAATTTTATCAGAAACTCTCTGTACGTTTAACTTCAAAAACGTATTAATTATGTTACCTCTACTTGCTTTATCTTCTGATAAAACAATTATTGGATGAATCTTAAATTCATTGTTGTGCATTTTCTTCAAAATCTGATATTTCTTTTTCGAAAATATCAAGCACCATCAGATAATCAATCATAATAGAATTCATTCAATCTGATCTGAGGCTTCAATTCATATCTCATTCTGGCATTCGTTACTGTATTCTCATCGCTTCAGTTTACTTTCTGTGTTTCTTTCATCATCTGAACAGTTATGCCTTACTTTCAATCAAAAAATCATTCTGATTGGTGATATATTCGTCTGAATATTCAAACCAGAATACAAAGAAATATGAAATCAATTCATCGGATGCCTATTTCGTTCATTATTTCTATCTCCAAATACCGAAAATTCATATCATCTAACCCAAAAATCATGGATCATATTCAAATTCTTCTATCAGTTACGAGCCAAAAATCTTAAAATACGTTGAAATATCATCAAAGGATCAATAATTCTCAAATCAAAAGAAATAAATCAAGATTGAGAAAATCCCTCAATCAAGGTCATCCAAAATCAAATCTTCTGGATAACAAACTCTGCAAAGTGAAAACAACTCACTTGCATCACATAACTCAGAATGAGTAAATCACTCAGGCTCTATGAACAAAACAAGGAGAGCCACTCGAAATCAAACATTTCAAGAATTATATGTCCAATTGATGTATTCGATTCAGCATAATCAAAGAAAATACTCATCTGTAACTGATTTTCATATCATCATATATCTTCTAAACCTCAAAATCAATATTCAGTTCATAATCTCATCAAGTCGGTAATTCATAAATTCATCAATTCACTATTGAATTCCAGCTCACAACTTAAACTAAAGTAAAAAATATTACTGAAACATATCTATAATCTCTATGCATTGGCATACCTATCAATGTTGATTTAGATCTTAAACATATTTAGTGCATCGAATATACTGATTTCGAAATATTTCTGTAATCAAACATCATACATCAATCCGAAATCACAGAATCTTAATTCGAGATTCCATATCATATCATCATATTCATATGCACATCATGTTCTTGTTGATCTAATTCAATCGTTTCTTCTATTCATCAATTCTATTTCAGTTCTCCTTTGATCAGACTATTCATACTTCTCCTTAATACTCGAGTTCTGATCAAGAACCAATTCTACTTCATTTTCACGGAATACATGCTTCCAATCAACTCAGATATTCAGGTACACGTGTACTTCGTAAAGCATAAAACATACTGATTGGTTAAATCACAAAATCAAGGGATTCAATAATCTGAAACTATCACTAATCAGTACTTGGTTATAATCTCATAATCTATCATGCATCGTAACCAAATATTTCCCATATGAACAACATCATGTTCAATTTCATTTCATTGAAGCAATATTTTCATTCTTCAACTCAATTCACAAATTCTCTTTTCTGACACAGAGGTTAAAATATAACACAACTTTCAGCTATCATATATCTCTTGCACCTACAACATCAACAGGTGAAAACAACATAAATATGTTACCTGTAAGTCTCATTCTCAGGTGCAATTTTATTCTGATCCTCTGTATACTTCTGCTATTTATTCTTCATTCGAATCTTCTTAGAATCTATGTTTCTTCGAACAGATTCTAGCACATCTACCTACATTTTCTTTACACTGCTTGGTCGTATATCTTCCTCCACAATTAGTGTAATAATTTCTAATATACTCTGCATTCAGAATCAGACTAATCCATCTCGATTCGCTAGAGTTAAAGATTTATTTTCATATCATGCACTTCATATCTGTTCTGGAAATAAAATTGTAGATAAAGTTGTGAGTATCTCACATACTCTTGCATGTCTACAATTTCATTCTCTTAAATCATTATTCAGCTTCAATTCTCTTAGACAGGGCTATGTCTTTCAGAAAATGTTTCAATCATCAACATTTATTCAGACATATTCTTAGAATTCAAGCCATTATATAATTCACTCAATCTTGAGCTTTCTTATCATCATCTACAATTCAGAGAATCATAGTAGGCTTGAAAATTCTAATAAGGCATTCCTCAAATTCAAAATATTCAGCTTCTACAGGGTATATTTTTCTTTCTCATCATTTCTATCTGTTGTAGCAAAGAATAATAAACAAAAGTATGTTCTAAGCACTTACCAACAATCAATATACCTCTGTTCTATCGAAATTTCCTCATCAAAATATATCAGCTGGTTGCTAGGTTTCGAAGTTGGTATTCAATCAATCTGATCCGATATTCATCTGAATCTTTCCGATATTTGAACAACTGGTCAAGTTCTTCGAGCCAACTGTTACCTACAACATCATCTATTCATTTGCTGATATTCTGTTCTATTCAATCAGAGATACTTCATTCAGCTGAGCAATACCGTTCTGTTCCGTTCAGTCTGACATACCATTCTGTCAATCTGGGGTGCTTACATCACCCAAAGAACACTATTCTCTTCGATTCTGGGTGCTTACATCACCCGGGGGAAATCTTATAACAAAACAGTATGAAATTCAAAAATTTACAAATCAGTAAATCAGGCAGTTGAATTTTAAAGATAGATCATGCTCACATGCAATTTATCAAATCATTGAATCATCAAATCGAATAAGGAATAATCATGTTATACTATAAATGCATGTGACGCAATTTACCCCGCTCAGCTTCTATCTCAGTCCAAGAACTTACGCTCTGATACCACCTGTTGTGAGGACCTCGGGTTGCTAATCTCGTATTAGGGCAACTAATGATTAATGAAACAAATCAATTAGAATATTAAAAACAAGAGCTAAAATTTTTTTTTATTTTTTTTTTAAAAACCGAAGCCTCGCTCGATCGGATAAAATTCCCCGATCGAGCGAACAAGAAATTATTTGCTCTCGATCTGTAGCACAAATGGCCTCGCTCGATCGGATGATTTCGTCCAATCGAGCGAGCCACACTCCAAAGCTCTCGGTTCCAATATTTCCATGCCGCGCTCGATCGGTGCATCTCACCCGTTCGAGCGGGCACCAGGTCCAGCAATTCTGCAGAACACTCTTCATGCTGTCAACTTGGAACAAGTGATCTAAATAATCACAAATCAACATCAAATATGTTCCATAAAATCTAGAACTAGTATAATTACATGAACAAGATTTCAAGCATCTAATCATGCAATTCAATACATCAAATGAATCCCATAAATATCAAGAAACTACAAACTATTCAAAACGTCAAAATCTCATTTACAAGATTCTAATGTTCTTGCTAAGTTTGCTATAATTCTCACTATCATTCTTTCGCTTAAACCCGAGTCCACACTTGCTAAATCTCGCTCCCGAGCTAACCACGTCATCTCAGACTATCTCCTGTCCCACCTATTGTAATGAACACATACAAAACGAAACAACAGTCGGATAAACTCCGGTGAGAAATATATTTCCCAGTAAAAGCAACTAAACATGCATAGCAAAGCATATATCAAATTCATGATATAAAAGTAACTACAATGCATGTTCTAAAACAAGGTTTTCTAACAAATTCTCTCATTTCATCGGTTGGGATCCCGAGAAGAAGATATCATAACTAACCACCGACTCTTCCGATTGAGGTGGGGCTACTTATCTTGCTTCTCTAGACTTTGAAGCCATTATATATATAAATCAGACGCTAGGCTAAGTCAACCACCCAGGCCATACATATATAATCCCTCAAATCGTCTAATCGAACGTTTCCGTTTATTTCGAAATCAAAGAACAAGTCTTACAAGATGAATGCAACATATATCATCATAATAGCATTCACTAACATCAAGACTCATTTCATAATTCATAGAAGAGTATATAAAAGAAATTAAGAAAATAAGTATGTGATTTAGGGAACTCGATACAAACCATCTCGAGTTATAATCCCATTCAACATAGTAGTCCACTTTTACCTTCGTATTTCTTCTGTTCTGAATTCTTCAAATCTGAACTGCAATCTCAAAACCTTCACATCAAGATTCGTTCAATACATTCATTTCAGAATCGAGTCAAAATTATCAACACATATTCGATCAAATGCATTTCAAACCTCCCTTCTTCTTCTTCGGTTCATAATTGGAGTCATGCGTCGTTCGTCTTCCAAACTTGACTGAAATCGAAGAATAAAAGTGCTATATCATCAAAAACATCTCAATAACATCTTAGTTCATTCATTGGTTATCAAAAATGGCTTCAAAACATTAATCGACGGCGTAGCGATTCAAAATCGGTAACCGACGAAATATCGATATCATTCAAACTTTATATACACTCATGTATATATATCAAACCAAAAATATATCTAACTGATTCAACTAAAATCATTGTCATTTCAGCATCATAATCTCGAACTCAACAACATCATATTCTCAGAATTCATAAACCGCAAAACCAACGGCGTAATGGCTCAAATTCGATACCCGAACAATGTCTCAATCCTTTCAAACTCTTTTACATATTAAAACAGCCAACATAAATCATAAATCAGCCATATTAGAAGGATGAGAGTTCGAACCATAAGCTGGAAATTCATATCTCATGCAAACAATAGTTGTTCGTCTATTCGGTTTTGATATCGGAACATATACAAGTTGAAGAACATGATTATATATCAACATACTGATTTCTGTAATATTTCGATCCATAAACATACATGAAGTACTCAGAAACTTACATCAATTCGAAGGCCTCGTTGCAAGGATTTCAGAACACTTTTCGGAATCAAAATCGGACAAGCGGATCAAAAATTACGGCGATTTGAAAAAAATCAAAATCTAAAGAAAAGGAAAGGAGTTCGAGCTCTGTTCAGAATTTCTGAATTCTCAAATGAACTACACGTATGAATTCTGATTATTATATGTAATAATCGGATATATATTGCTGAATTGCAATTTAGTCCCTCCAGTCTTCCTTAATTGCAATTCAGTCCTCGGCCTTCTTTTTAATTCAATTTCAATCCTAAATAATTTAAGAATATTAGAATTTAAATCGAAACTCTAAATATTTCCAAATTAAATATTTTCGGATTAAAATTAAATAAATTTGGATTAATAGAATAATCCCGGCCTTCTGCATTTTAACCCTTCAAACTTCAATATTTACAAATCAGTTTCTGATCGGGTTTCATCTTTGAAATAATCATATTAATTCCCGAAACATGGAATTTAATCTTAAATTCCATAAATATTCAAATCGAATATTTATTCTTTTAATTTAAGAATTCTCGGAATTTAATTCTCAAAATCCGTAAATTCTCAAATTAAATATTTTCGGCTCGACAATTAAATCTATCATGTCCATAACTTCTCAAATCAATATTAGCCCATAATATGGAATTTAATTCTCAAATCCCATAATTAATAATTTAGTATTTTTGGGCCTTACACTAATGGTATTCAGTTTTGCCACTGGAGTGAAGGTTTCTTGATAATCCACACCATATGTCTGCGTAAAATCCTTGGCTACAAGTCTTGATTTGTATCGATCTATACTTCTATCAGCCTTGTATTTAATTGTGAAGATCCATTTACACCCCACTGGGTGTTTTTCTTCTGGTAGGTCCGAGAGAATCCAGGTTCCATTCTTTTCTAGGGCTGTAATTTCATCATTAACAACCTCTCTCCATTCTGGTTGACGAAGTGCCTCTTGAATATTTTTAAGAATTTCTACATGTGATAAACTTGACACAAAAGCATGATAACATGGAGACAACTTATGATATTATACAAAATTTGATATGGGAAGTTGGGTGCATGACCTAACTATTTTTCTTTGAGCAATAGGAATATCAAGATCATTCATAAGAGGAGGTTGGTTCTCAGAGTTACCTGGCGCAAGATCATTTTTACTCGGGTCAGATTCTTGACTTTGCTTTGGAGGAATTGGCTGCTCTATCTCTTGGTTAGGCTTTGGCCTTCTTGAATAAACTTAGAACAGTGTTTCGGTGGGAGACTTGTGATTTTTTTGTGATGGTAAAGTAGAAGCATTTGGTGGTGTATGTGAATTGGTTTGGAAATTTGGGAATAACAATGTGGACGCTAGATCACTCGGTTGTTATCATGAGGAGATAACCAAAATTGATATTCTTCTTGAGTGATAAAGTTCTCCCTGAATATAAGTTTTGTAATAGAAGGGATGATTCTCGAAGAACGTTATATCCATGGTAACGTAAAAGTTCTTTGTAATGGGAGAATAATACTTATATCCTCTCTGGTTAAAAGAGTATCCAAGAAATATGCATTTAGTGGCTTTTGGATCAAGTTTTCATTGAATATGTTGAGACACATGAACATATACAGTGCACCCAAATATCTTGGGAGAAAGAGTGGATACGAGTCGGGTTTCAGTATAGTTCTTTAAGAGGACTTGATTTAAGCTTTGAAAGTAAAGGTCTCGAGAGGGCATCCGATTGAACAAGTAGATTACAGTAAGAACGGCATCCCCTAAAAAATGCTTTGAAACATTCGAAGTAAACGTAAGAGCTCTGGCAATCTCAAGAAGATGTTGATTTTTTCGTTTGGATATTCCATTTTGTTGAGGGGTATCGACACATAAGCTTTAATGAATTATGCCGTTTTTCAATAGGTATTCCCCAATAATTGAATTAAAATATTCTTTAGCATTCTCAGTCCTGAAAATTTGAACTTGAGCATTAAATTGAGTTTGGATCATATAATGGAAATTTTGAAAGATAGGTCCTGTCTCAGATTTTTCCTTTATAAAAAACACCCAAGTAGTTCTAGTGTGATCATCTATGAATGTGATAAACCACCGAGCACCCGTAATGTTTTTAACCCTTATTGGCCCCCAAATGTCACTATGAATGAGGGAGAATGGAGCAGATTTCTTATATTCGAGTGTAGGGTACAAATTCCGAGTTTGTTTAGATAATTGGAAAATATCACACTGGAACGAACTTGGTTTTTATTGATGAATAATGAAGGAAACAGTTTTGCAAGATACATAAAATTTGGATGACCCAATCTAAAATATAGAAGCATAATATGATGCTCTTTATGAGAAATTGACAAAGATTCACTACTAGACTGACTCACTAAAGCTGGAAAAGATGAACATTGATTTTCCATGTTTGCTTTTCAAAAAAATTCATTGACTTCCAAAAGATAGAGCCCCACAATCTCCTTGGCACTGCCAATCGTCTTCCCCAAGGACAAATCCTTAAATCGACAGTGAGAGGGTAAAAAATTAGCTGTGCGATTATGATCTTTTGTGAGTTTACTTACTGACAACAAATTACACTTTAAATTTGGAACCAACGAGACAGATTTAAGAGTCAAAGTTGGAGATATAGCAACAGAACCAATTCCTGTCACTGTAGATAGGGTTCCATATGTAATTATAACTTTGAATTGACCTGGACAAGGTGAGAAAGATATGAACAAGGAGGCATCACCAGTCATATGATCGGATGCACCTGAGTTGACAATCCATTGGCTGGATTTTTCAGTTTTTCCGCTAAGGACACTTGGGAATGTATCTCGTTGAGCCATAGACCCTGTCCCAACAGCTGGTGTTTTAATTTGATCCAACAACTTCTGGAGTAAATCCATTTGTTCTTTGCTAAATGGAGAGATTTCATGGGCTGGTTGATTTTCAGAGGTGGCTGCAAGACCAAGGTTTTCATTATCAAATTGTTCGTTGCTTGAACCATAATTTTCTCGAATGAATTGTTCATTTCTTGGCCTGGATGGTTTCTAGTCTTCTGGTTTTCCATGTATCTTCTAGCAGGTTTCCCTTGAATGGCTTTTACTTTGGCAAATATCACACCATCGTCTGCCTTTGTGATTTTGATTTTCATTTGCTTCAGAGTAACTCTCTTGGATGGCTAGGGCAGAACTTTATGTTGAAGGTGTTGTATCTTGTTTTCCTATCATGACTTTTCGTCGGCTTTCTTCCCATCTCACTTCAGAAAATGATTCTTGAAGGGATTGCAGTGGTTTGGTTCCCAAAATTCTTCAAATTACTTCATCAAGGTCTTGGTTGAGACCTAATAAGAATTTAAAAATTATTTTCTTTTCCACTACTTTCGTGTATATCGTAGCATCATTCAAACATGACCATTTGAGTTCTTAAAAGAGATCTTGTTGCTGCCAACGGCGATTGAAAATATTGTAGTATTGCGTCACTGTGAGTTCCGCTTGGCGTAGGTCATGAAGAATTGCTTTTATCCGAAAAATCTCTGAATTATTTTCACTATCAGAATAATTCTCCTTAACACTATCCCAGATTTATTTGGCAGTGGAGAGAAACAAGAAATTTTGCCCAATTTCATTGTCCATTGTGCCTATCAGCCATGACATGACCATGTGATTTTCGGACTTCTATTTTCGATACTTTGGATCTTATTCTGGTGGTGATTCAGCTTTGGTAAGGTAATAATCCTTCCTTTTACCACTGATGAGCATCATGATAGATTGAGCCCATTGTAGATAATTTTGACCGTTGAGTTTGTGACGTGATGGGTATCACAAAACTCTCTGAATTTCCATGGGTGTTAGGAATGGCATCCTCTGCAGAGGAAATGACCTCGGAGTTGTTGCTGCTTTTATCGGTTGCCATGCTGTATTTTACCATATGCTCTGGTACCATATAGAATGAGATGAAAAAGTCATCTTATTTCTGTCAAAGCGTACAAGATATTAAATAGAGAATGAGGACATCACAAGCTGATGACTCTCCATAATTCTATTCCAACAAAGAAGGAAATAAAATCCTATCTAACCAAAAATATAACCTAAACTTAAGGAAAGCAGAAATCACAATCTTTATTAAAAAGAAAAATGATCCTTATGGGTTCTACTCATAAAGACAACCACATAATTCCACACTTATGGAACCACTCTCGTGAGGCTTGTTCAAAGCCATATAAGGATTTGTGAAGTCGACATACAAGTGACTCCCTCTGTCGATGAAAATCTGGAGAAGAATGCATGTATACTTCCTCGGTGAGTTCTCCATGTAAAAAAGTATTTTAGACATCCATTTGGTGGAGTTTTCGATCATTAATAGTATCAAGAGTGAGAAGATAACGAAAGTGGCGAGTTTGGTGATAGGAGCGAAGGTTTCATGATAATCAATACCTTCTCGTTGGATGAATTCTTTTACAACAAGACGAGCTTTGTTTCACTCAATGGTGCCATTAGAATTATATTTGATCTTGAACATCCATTTGCATCCAATCGGACGGTGTCCAAAGGTAAGGGGCATGAGAGATCAAATCTTGTTTGTTTCTAGAGCTGAAATTTCGGTCTTCATTGCTTTAATCCATTTTGGATCCTTACATGCCTACTCATACGTTTCTGGTTCTGATATACAAGAAACTTTATGGGTAAAGGAACGATGAGCATGAGAAATATTGAAGTATGACACATACCTTGATATTGGGTGTTTGGTGCCAGATCCAATTGGAAGAGACGAGTCAATGTGAAAGTTAATTTATTTAATAATAACAAGGCTTGGAATTTCTTTTTTGGTTAACACACTTAGCCAATTCATGCAAGAACCTAGATGGCCTCATCTAGATACAGTTCATCGTTTGCTCCGATACTTGAAGAATTCATCGGACAAGGATTGTTTTTTCCTTCTAAAAATGATGTGAATTTAGTTGGTTTTTGTGATGCTGATTGGGTTGGAGAAGTCACTACACGTTGATCAGTGACTGGATATTGTATGTTTTCTTGGAAAAGCTCTTATCTCTTTGAAAAGCAAGAAGAAAACAATCGTATCTCGATCCTCAGCCGAAGCGGAGTATAGATCTATGGCATTTGTTGCTTGTGAGATAACTTGGCAAGTGCATTTATTACAAGATTTGAATGTTATTCATCCTCAACATGTGCTGTTATATTGTGACAATCATGCAGCCATGCACATTGCTGCTAATCCAGTCTTTCATAAAAGAACAAAGCATATCGAGGTTGATTAGCATTTCATCTGTGAAATTATTGACAAAGGAAAGATTAAAACGGCCTACGTATCAAGTGAAAATCAAGTTGCAGATATATTTACCAAAGAATTAGAGCAAGTGCCATTCCATAAACTTCGAAAGTTGGGAGTTCTTGATATTGAACTTCCAACTTGAGAGGAAGTATTAAAATAATGTTTGGATACATTGTTATCCTGGATTTTATTCTTTTGTATTTATGTAAATAAATCATATGATAAATCAATTAGGATTATTTTCATCTTAGGCGGAATCACTTACGATCAATAGGTCAATTCCTTTGTAATTGTTATATATATGCTTGTACAGTTTCAATATCATATATAAAAGAATTTTCCTCATCAGCTCAATACTTTACAAATTCTCACAAATTTGATTGCTTATTATCACTATTGACAAATATTTGTGGGCTTATCTAATTAGGTTTCTCATCAAAATTTGATGAGTTTATTATATTGAGCCAAAAAAAAAATAATTTTTTAGCACAAAGAATTGGGCTTCCCTCACCTTAAGAATTTCCAATAAACTTTAGTCGTGGCAAATTCAATTTGAAATATCGAAAATATATAAAACCTACATATACTTAAAATTAAAAATATTTTAAAACCCCGTGTTTTTTTAAAATCAAGTACATTTATCCTCGTTTATATTATATTTGCTTACAATAGTTTATTGATTTCGAATTCATTTCGACCTGTGCATTTGTTTTCTATTCTTATCGAAGTTAATTTCATGCCTAACTTTTGAATTCTAATTGTTATTTCGCTTTCTTTCCAAGACGTTAATGAGAATTCAAAATTTGGCCCTCGTAATAAATTCAGTAGTTGCATGACGAGCAAATTATCTTTATTTCTAAAATTAGGAACCAAATTGTCTAAATAAAATGGTTCGGGTGATCCATTGCCAGTACAAGTTCGTTTCGATCGTCGGAAAATCCAGACCCGGATTTTCAGGGATCATCAATTACTATCGTTCTTGTAAATGGGATAGTCATTGATAAAAAAAATTTCTAAAAAAATTCAGTCGGAGGCAATGAAACATTATCAAAACTAGCAACCGAGACACATGCGTTGCATGTGTATTAATGATCATGAATTCATTGTTTTTGTTTCTGACAACCATATCCATTTTATTTATTATCTAAATAAAAAATAAATGCTATATGATCACACGTCGATTCGTTCATAACTCTCTACGGTTTTAATGAATTGCTGCTTGCTTGCTCCCTCTGAATCTATGATCTCTCCTCTTCCTATGCTCAGCCATTTCTTAACATTATCTTTGCAATTCTCGATAACTAAAAAATAAAAATCTGGCCATGGAAGAACAATTATGAAACAATTCAAAGTTACACAAATTTGCTATATGAAATTTCCAAGATATATAATACTCACTATAACAAAATAGTGCGGTCTGAAAAATGAATTTTTCAGTAGTAATCTTTTTTATACTTTTGAGCAAAATAATACAGTATCATAAATTGAATTTTTTAATAGTAATATTTTTTAAACTTTATAGGAAAATAATATGTAGTTCAGGTATTTATATTATTATTCAATATGCGTTCGAAATCTAATTACAAAAAAATATTTTTCAGAACCCATTAAAAAATGAAAATAAAAAAAAAAACAACAAATTCTAGAATAGAGGATAACTCAAGTAGGTTCTAAAGAATTTAACCTCTAAAATAGAAAACTTTCTAAAAAAATTCCGAAATCCAAAATACTTTCGGGATTTGGAAAATTTGATTGCGATATGAAATTTTTTTACTTCGTAAAGATTGATCCGTGATTCTGGATCTTCACGTTTGAAGACAATCGCCTGAAATAAAATTAAACCATCATTAATACACTCATATAATAAAATTAATCCATCATTAATACACTAATTTATGAGTCGCTGCTTATCATCTTCATCTTTAATTAATTTCTTCTTCGATCCTCTGCTCAACTTTGGCCTTTCTTATCCTTATATATATCTGCAATCCAAGATAAAAAACCAATCCCTAAAATCATTGATATTAGTTCAAAATGCATAAAAATTTCAACAAATATGAAACTTTGATTACCAATTTATTAAAGGGATTGATTTGAGCTTCAAATTCCTTTGATCGAAAAATTTAAAGCTTCATATTTAAACACTTGTATGTTAAAAAAAATTAACGACTTTGTAGAAAATGGGTTTGTCGAAGAGGGATAAAAAATAAAAACTGATCGGTGGTTTAGGTTTCCTTCCCTCATCTCACCACGATCACTAAAGACCCAAGTGATTAGAAGAACGCGATAAAGGAAGTTATGAAAAAAAAACCAAAATTATTGTAAGGGAATAGGGGTTGCACATAAAGAGTTTGAGGTGTTGTCACAAGGTGTTAACAACACCTACAATAACACCTTGAGTAATTTGCAGCGGAATATAATTAAAACATAAATAAAATAAACAAGCAACAAAATAAATAGACTCAGATAAATAAGCAAAAGTATAAAATACTCTTGCAGCGCTTTAGGGCAAAACTTCACTAGAAAATAATTCAAAGAGTTTTAAAAACCCTAAAACTAGTGATTATTGTAAAATTCAATTTCTCAAAAAAAGTGAGAAAATAAAGAGTAAAAGTTCTCATAAAATATTCTATATGAAATAGAATAATAAAAACGAAGTAAGGAGAAAAACTTGAAGCCAAAACACGTGAGACAATAACACTCTTCGATCAACAATCTTCAAGTGTTCTTCACGGCTTCAAGTAATCACGAACAAGACAAGTCTTCAGAAGATCTTCAGTTCTCTCGTATGTATGTGAAGCTCTCAGTAAAACTCTCACGGTCTCTCTATGTATCGGTCCATCAACTTATTTGTCTCTCTCCAATATATAGACTAGAATCCTTCCTTGTAGATGTTTCCTTGTAGACATAGGATTCTCTAGATCTTGTTCCTTTTTAATCAAGTCAAATCTACATAATAATGAAATTAAATCATTAGAGATAAGATAATAAATATTATGATAAACTTAATCATATATCAAATCAAGTTATTCAAGAAAATAAATAACTTATATAAAATTACTTCATTTCCAAGAAAGGCAAAAAATATTAAATAAATTCTTTTCAAAATAGGATGATTTTAAGGAATAAAATATTCCTTTCAATCTTTCCCTTTTTGCCTTTCTGGACAAAACACATTTAACTCACATACATATCAACTAAAACTCCCCCTTAATAAAAACTTCCCCTGAATAGATTTTCCTCCTAAGTATATCCAGAAGTGTTGTCGCGAGATGTTGGCAACATCTAGCTATGACACCTTAAATCAGAAACCATAAGAGCAAGGAGAAACACAAACAAAAAATCATATCAAAGTTAACACCACAAAAAGATAGTTTTTATTAGGATCAGAGAATAAAAACAATACTAAACAAAAAAATCAAACTAAACTAGCAAAAACAAAAAGAAACTAAAACTAAGATTAAAATTGATTGCTCTCAGATTTCGTTTCTTCTGCTTCACTTCCTTCTCCCCCTTTTTGTTCAGAAGGGCCAGCTCCGCTTAGTAGTGATTCATAGTGAGCCTTTAATCCTTCATAATAGGCTAGGTCAGCCTTTGCTTGTGCAATCTTCTGCTCAGCATGCACCAATTGAGCTTGTATGAATGCAGGATCAACATCATGAGCAGTAGAGGGGGGGGGGGGGGGGTACAAAAACAGCAGTGGCAGAGGAGGTGTTGGCAGCACCTGCCACAACACCTGCGGCATCAGCTGACTCAAACCATGGAAGGTCTATCTTCCTATTTCCTTTGAGCAATGCAGGTGCGATCTTTAGCAACTCCCCTGGAGCAATAAGTTCTTCATTATCATCCTTCTCAATCTCTTGAGAGAGCAGCATAGAATAGATGAGTGATGGATAAGGCATCTTCAGTGTAGGTTGAGCACCATCTGCCAAAGCCATGACTGTGTCAAACACGAGTCAGCCAAAGTTTAATGCAATTCCAGTACCAATAGTGTTGGAAAACTGGCGATCAGATCAATCACGATTGATACCCGGTGCAGCGGAAGTTTAAAAATTTTGTTATGGAACAATTCCATAGTGTGGGTATCAACCGTTCAACGATTAAATTATTGTGTGTGTAAAATTTAAATAACAGTTATTAAATTTTACCTCCAATCTCGCAACGAGATTAATGGACACCAACAGATTTGATCTGCTCTTGTTGTCTCTCCCTGGAACCGATGAACTCCTTCAATCAGGTCCACGAACAGAGGTTTAATCCCTCTGATAGATTGCACTAGAAAATCTATCAGAAGTTTTCTGCGAAGAGATTACACGAATCTGATTCGTTATTCCTGACCGCGATTCAAAATCACAGACCGGAATTTTCTCGGGCAGAGGGGGAGGGGTCGGCCGAAATTTTCTTTTAGAGAGACTAGGGTTTTCGATTTTTGCTCTCAAAATTATGACCTGTTGTGTGTAATTTCTGTACTGAAATAACTTATTTATAATGCAGGCCACTAACACCTTAGGGCCCATTAGTCATAAGTTAGGGCCCGACAAGCAAAGCCCGCACGTTCAGAAATTAATATAAAATTCATCGTGACTCCGATTGATGAACCGATTTCACCAATGTGCACAGAAACCATTTCTGCACATTTTAAAGTCAAAATAAATTTTCCTGAATCCGTATTCAGTGGTTTCCTAAAATGTCCATCCCTATGTCATTTTAGGAAATCCTACTCCCTTACTATTATTTAAGAAGTCCAACTCCTTAGTTCATTAAATTTAACTCTTTAAATTTAACTATCTCAACGGGGATTAAAACTCCATTACACTGTGTGACCCTCAATGGTTCAGGGATACAGCTAGCCGTGGGCTCACAACTCCTTGTGACTCGGAACAACACTTTCCGACATGCCCAACGAATCATGGTAAAGCGCCTAGCAACATCGCCCCATGATTCCCTAGGTATCACTGATAGTGCCTACAAGAACCAGTAGATTTTGGTTAGCATACAGTACGGTCCCTTCATCCATATATCCCGATCGAATCAACAACCATTGGTATATCGAGAGTCGCTCAAGATTCGATAACTATGCAATACATCTTGAAGATCAAATTAGTGACATCGCATGTGCTACTAAGAAACCATTTCTTAAATCACATCAAGTACTCTGGCCAGAGATTTGTCACACTAATATCTCCTCAGATCGCATAGGATATCCATACTCGCAAGTATGTGGTGAATCCTTGACAACAATGCATTGACTCCTATATGTGTCGTAACTGTACCCAATCTCGACACCTGATGACCCCCATAGAGTCGGTAAACGAGTCAAAGCACAGCACTAGCATATAGAGTCTCCATGATGTTTCAAGTCGTAAGGACTAATGGTGTACAACCAAAACCGCGGACTTAATCCACTCGATAAGTGATAACCACTTGGAAAGTCCGGATAGGGTAGTTCGATTATTCATCCTATGAATATCCATTTGCATGCTTCGAACATCTCCATGTTCCCTACCAATGAAACGTGGTACTCCGCATCGCAAATGCTAGTCTCAAACTCGAGCGATCCTTATCCTTATTATCGGACGGCTCAATCGACTAGGAACGGTTTTAGAACATACAGTGACTATAAGATGTATTTCATGATAGACATCTCCATGTTCTACCACATCTTACATACACTATAGTATATTCAAGGTCTTTATCAAAACAACAATAGTATTTCACAATATAACAATATGAAGTAATATAAAGTCATTGCCATAAAAGTGTAAATAATATTAAACAAAAGATTGTTCATACAAAGAGTCATCAAAGCCCATAGCCACACAGTTGGCTCACTGGGCACCCACTCTTACAATCTCCCACTTGCCCTATAGCCAACTAGTCATACTACGTAGACCCATTGCTTCGCGATGTTTGTCAAACAATGGTCCTGGCAAGGGCTTAGTAAGCGGATCAGCGATATTGTCTGCAGAGGCCACTCGTTCGACAATAATGTCTCCTCTTTCCACAATCTCCCGGATTATGTGGTATTTCCTCAGTACGTGTTTGGATCTTTGATGAGACCTTGGTTCCTTTGCTTGAGCAACGGCACCCGTGTTGTCGCAGTACACCGGGACTGGACCAACAAATTCAGGAATGACGCCCAACTCTTGGACGAAATTCCTTATCCAAACGGCCTCTTTAGCAGCAGCTGATGCTGCAATGTATTCAGCCTCAGTGGTGGAATCCGCTGTGGTGTCCTGCTTGGAACTCTTCCAAGAGACAGCACCGCCATTGAGCATGAACACAAATCCAGAGGTTGACTTCGAGTCATCCACATCACTTTGGAAGCTAGAGTCGGTATAGCCTTCCAATTTGAGTTCTCGTCCTCCATAAACCATGAACATATTCTTAGTCCTTCGCAAGTACTTAAGAATGTCCTTCACGGCTTTCCAATGCATTTGACCAGGATTAGACTGATATCTGCTCGTGACACTCAGAGCAAATGCTACATCCGGTCTGGTAGATATCATCCCATACATGATACTACCTATAGCTGACGCATATGGTACATGTGTCATATTCTCTATCTCTTCATCAGTCTTGGGACACATAGACTTGGATAGAAAAACTCCATGACACATGGGTAGATGTCCTCTTTTGGACCCATCCATTGAAAACCGTTTCAATATGGTATCGATGTAGGTTGATTGAGTGAGTCCTATCATTCTCTTAGACCTATCTCTATAGATCTGTATCCCAAGAATGTAGGATGCCTCTCCCAAATCCTTCATCGAAAATCTACCTGATAACCATATCTTTGTTGACTGCAACATCCCTACATCATTCCCAATGAGTAGGATGTCATCAACATAAAGTACTAAGAATGTCACCGCATCCTTTACTACTTTCTTGTACACGCAAGGTTCCTCCGGGTTCTTGATGAAACCAAAATCTTTTATTGTTTCATCAAATTTCTGGTTCCAACTTCTTGATGCTTGTTTTAGACCATAAATTGATCTCTGAAGCTTGCATACCTTATGCTCGCTTCCCATGGATGTGAACCCCTCAGGCTGCCTCATATAGATTACTTCCTTAATGTCTCCATTAAGAAAAGCAGTCTTCACATCCATCTGCCATATCTCATAGTCATACCATGCAGCTATGGCAATTAGGATTCTTATGGACTTGAACATTGCAACTGGTGAAAAGGTTTCGTCATAGTCAACTCCTTGCCTTTGAGTATAACCTTTAGCCACCAATCGCGCCTTGTAGGTCAATACCTTACCATCAGGCCCAAGCTTTCTTTTGTAGATCCATTTACACCCTATCGGAACAATTCCATCGGGAGGATCTACTAAAGACCAAACTTGGTTTGTATGCATCGAATCCAATTCTGACTGCATAGCTTCAAGCCATAAATTCGAATCCGCATCAGAAATTGCTTCCTTGAAGTTTCTTGGATCACATCCAATGTCGGGTTCATCTTGATCCCCTTCAAGAAGAAGACCATATCGAACTGGAGGTCTAGAAGTCCTTTCGGATCTTCTAGGTGCAGGCGTGTCCAGCAATGGTTCCTGAGGTGTAGGATCGTTATTTTGTATTTTGGGTTCTTCTCGAACTTCTTCGAGTTCCATCATCTCGCCTTTCTTATCCAATAAGAACTCCTTCTCCAAGAAGGTGGCATTCCTAGAAACAAACACCTTTGTTTCAGCAGGATAATAGAAATAATATCCGATTGAATTCTTCGGATACCCTACAAAATAACATAAGCTGGATCGACTATCCAACTTATCTCCCACTGTCCGCTTCACGTAAGCAGGACATCCCCAAATCCTCAAGTACGAATACTTAGGAGCTTTGCCATTCCATAACTCGTATGGTGTTTTGTCCACTGCTTTAGTGTGGACGTTGTTCAACAACAATACCGCCGTTTCAAGCGCATAGCCCCAAAACGAAGGTGGAAGCTCAGTGAAGCTCATCATAGATCGAACCATGTCCAACAAAGTTCGATTACGACGCTCCGATACACCATTAAGCTGTGGTGTCATAGGAGGAGTCCACTGAGAGAGAATCCCATTCTCTTTCAGATAGTCCAAAAACTCGGTACTCAAGTATTCTCCACCTCGATCCGATCGAAGTGCTTTAATACTTTTACCTAGCTTGTTTTCTACTTCAGCCTTGAATTCTTTGAACTTTTCAAATGCTTCAGACTTATATTTCATTAAATATAAATACCCATACCTTGAATAATCATCAGTAAAGGTAATGAAGTAGGTGTGGCCATGTTGAGTCCCTACTCTAAATGGACCACAAACATCTGTATGGATCAAATCCAACAGATTCTGACTACGCTCAGGTTTCCCCTTAAAAGGAGATTTAGTCATTTTTCCTTTTAGGCAGGATTCACAAGTAGGTAGAGAGTTAATATCAGACATATCAAACATGCCCTCTCCCACTAGCTTGTTCATCCTCCTTGAGGAAATATGACCTAGTCTAGCGTGCCAAAGGTTTGCCGGGTTTTGACTATCGATTTTCCTTTTGTTTGTTGTCGCCGGTTTGTCAATACAATTCACTGGAACGTCTTTTAGTTTTAAATTGTATAGATCGTTTTCAAGTTGTCCATTTCCAATTAAACATTCATTCTTGTAAATATTGCAAATCCCATTCACAAAATTACAAGAATAACCATCTCTATCAAGCATAGAAATAGAAATAATGTTTTTAATTAAATCTGGCACAAATAAAACATCTATCAAAAGTAACTTAAAACCGTTCTGCAAAAAATAAATATTTCCCATAGCTATGGATTTAACTCTGGAACCATTCCCGAGCCTTGACTGGGTCTCACCCATCCTTATCCTATTACTTCTTGTTATCATTTGCAACTCATTGCAAATATGAGATCTACATCTGGTATCCAATACCCAAGAAGTAGTATTAAGAAAAACATTTATTTCAATGTAAAACATACCCTTTGCAGTTCGCAACTGCTTGGGGTATTCCTTGCAGTTACGTTTCCAATTACCGGGTTTCTTGCAGTGATGGCAAACTTGTTTAGACTTGTCCAATTTTGCATGTAACATTTGGCCTTGAGATCATGGTCCAACCATTTCTCTAATTCGGCCAACCTTTCGGCAGTTACATCAGCCGGGGCTGTTTTCGGAGAAGCCTTTTCTAACACTTAGAAAATCTGTTTCCGAACTTAGGACAATCTTAACTTATGGAATCATTCTGTATTGTTTGCGTCAATAAGTTTGTTTTGTTGGAGAACAGAAACATGTGGATTACTGAGATAAAACAGACAATTATCGATGATTGTTTAAATAATTTACTAAGACATAAAATTGGCGAATTTTATTTTATGAATCTCACTCCCACTATTTTAACGATTTCACCACCCTCTAGTGAAAACGGGAAACTTTTTCCTTAGTGAGAACATGGAGTCCAATTGACAAACTTATGGTCCCGAATAATATCAGCCAACCATAATTCTCAAAAGGTAGAGCCCAATTGCTTCCAAAGCAACCCCCATGTGTTTACCTCATGTCCAATAAGGGCCCAATAATATGACGCCGTTTAAAGTGACATGTCAAGATGACCCATCAATATTAAGTTGTGATGGATGGTCGCCATGTGGATCCCCCAATAATATGAGCCGATCCCATGGGAGTTCCACCCAACTTACAACATTTGTCGATCCAATGTACAGCTTTCCGACGGACGGGCCCCCCCAATAATATGAGCCGGACCGTATCCGCGGGTAGCATCACATACATTGACCGTTGATGGAAGGTAGGAACATTTAAACAATATTTAAATTTCCTTTATTTATCTTGATATAAATTTTAAATCATATTTAAAATGAGGGATTTTATTTATAAAATTATTTGTCTCATCATATTTAATTTATTGCATGCATTGCCGGATTCACGCAATTTATGTCTAAACATGCATACAATCATAATATCACATATTATATAGGATGATCGATTCCATTTCTAATTGACCCGTGGTTGCCAATCACGGGTCTTAGTCCAATCCTAGGTAATATGCAGTATGCAAATGCAATCCTATTACATATGCTTCCAATTTACATTTCTTCAGTCTTCATTGTCTGCTGGGCCCACCATCTTCAAATCTTGATCTCCCACTAAATCTAATGTATTTACAATAAATAACAATGACAAGTAGGGGATACATTTTTAGGGGGTGGGAACGGGCTATAAACCAAGCCCACTTTTATTACATATGACATTCATATCGGGCCATAAACCAGGCCCATTAATAAAACCAACAATAATAAAGACAAAATGTAAATTCCTAACATACACCTACAAAATTGGTCATGGCAATCGATCATCCTTATCCAATAACATTTAATTCAAAATTAATTTATTGGATAACATGCTGTGGCAATTCAAATTTAAACAAGATAAAATCATATTTTATATATAAAATCTCATTTCACATATAAAATCATATTTTATCTCTATATCAAATAAAATCATATTTTATCTATAAAATCCAATTTTACAAATAAAATCATATTTTACTTAATATATCATAAGATCATATCTTATCATCAATTGTACCAAAATAATTGATTTCAAAATTCAATTTACGGATAAAATATTAAAATTTTCCAAAAATTCAAATTTATCCAAAATCAATTTTAAAATTTACGGACTCGAACAATTCGATCCGAAATCTCGTGAACCAATCAAAAACAATTTTTGACCGGACCAAAAATAAAATTTTAAATATTAAAATTAATTTTTAAATAAAAATATAATTTTTCCCGCGGGCCGCCCGGGACACTCCCGGCCGGCCCGCACCCGGGGCGCGGGCCGGGGGCAGCCCGGCTGCCCCTTAGGGCAGCGCCGTGCGCTGCCCTGCGCAGCGCCGAGCGCCGCCCCTGGGCAGCGCCGAGCGCTGCCCTGCGCAGCGCCCAGCGCTGCGCTGGGCAGCGCACAGCGCTGCCCTGGGCGGTGCCGTGCGCCGCCCTGGGCGGCGACGGTCGCCGCCTTGGGCGGCGCCGTGCGCCCCCTTTGGGCGGCGCCGTGCGCCGCCCGGGGCAGCAACAATTGCTGCCCCACCGGGCAGCGATCCAATCGCTGCCCGGGTTTTGCCCCGAAAAAAAAATTTTTTTTTTTTTTTATTTAAAAATATTTATTTTGTTTCAAAAACCGAGACTCAAAAATTTTGTACAATTGATTAATTTAATCGTTTGATCTGAGCAACCTGGCTTTGATACCACTGTTGGAAAACTGGCGATCAGATCAATCACGATTGATACCCGGTGCAGCGGAAGTTTAAAAATTTTGTTATGGAACAATTCCATAGTGTGGGTATCAACCGTTCAATGATTAAATTATTGTGTGTGTAAAATTTAAATAACAGTTATTAAATTTTACCTCCAATCTCGCAACGAGATTAATGGACACCAACAGATTTGATCTGCTCTTGTTGTCTCTCCCTGGAACCGATGAACTCCTTCAATCAGGTCCACGAACAGAGGTTTAATCCCTCTGATAGATTGCACTAGAAAATCTATCAGAAGTTTTCTGCGAAGAGATTACACGAATCTGATTCGTTATTCCTGACCGCGATTCAAAATCACAGACCGGAATTTTCTCGGGCAGAGGGGGAGGGGTCGGCCGAAATTTTCTTTTAGAGAGACTAGGGTTTTCGATTTTTGCTCTCAAAATTATGACCTGTTGTGTGTAATTTCTGTACTGAAATAACTTATTTATAATGCAGGCCACTAACACCTTAGGGCCCATTAGTCATAAGTTAGGGCCCGACAAGCAAAGCCCGCACGTTCAGAAATTAATATAAAATTCATCGTGACTCCGATTGATGAACCGATTTCACCAATGTGCACAGAAACCATTTCTGCACATTTTAAAGTCAAAATAAATTTTCCTGAATCCGTATTCAGTGGTTTCCTAAAATGTCCATCCCTATGTCATTTTAGGAAATCCTACTCCCTTACTCTTATTTAAGAAGTCCAACTCCTTAGTTCATTAAATTTAACTCTTTAAATTTAACTATCTCAACGGGGATTAAAACTCCATTACACTGTGTGACCCTCAATGGTTCAGGGATACAGCTAGCCGTGGGCTCACAACTCCTTGTGACTCGGAACAACACTTTCCGACTTGCCCAACGAATCATGGTAAAGCGCCTAGCAACATCGCCCCATGATTCCCTAGGTATCACTGATAGTGCCTACAAGAACCAGTAGATTTTGGTTAGCGTACAGTACGGTCCCTTCATCCATATATCCCGATCGAATCAACAACCATTGGTATATCGAGAGTCGCTCAAGATTCGATAACTATGCAATACATCTTGAAGATCAAATTAGTGACATCGCATGTGCTACTAAGAAACCATTTCTTAAATCACATCAAGTACTCTGGCCAGAGATTTGTCACACTAATATCTCCTCAGATCGCATAGGATATCCATACTCGCAAGTATGTGGTGAATCCTTGACAACAATGCATTGACTCCTATATGTGTCGTAACTGTACCCAATCTCGACACCTGATGACCCCCATAGAGTCGGTAAACGAGTCAAAGCACAGCACTAGCATATAGAGTCTCCATGATGTTCAAGTCGTAAGGACTAATGGTGTACAACCAAAACCGCGGACTTAATCCACTCGATAAGTGATAACCACTTGGAAAGTCCGGATAGGGTAGTTCGATTATTCATCCTATGAATATCCATTTGCATGCTTCGAACATCTCCATGTTCCCTACCAATGAAACGTGGTACTCCGCATCGCAAATGCTAGTCTCAAACTCGAGCGATCCTTATCCTTATTATCGGACGGCTCAATCGACTAGGAACGGTTTTAGAACATACAGTGACTATAAGATGTATTTCATGATAGACATCTCCATGTTCTACCACATCTTACATACACTATAGTATATTCAAGGTCTTTATCAAAACAACAATAGTATATCACAATATAACAATATGAAGTAATATAAAGTCATTGCCATAAAAGTGTAAATAATATTAAACAAAAGATTGTTCATACAAAGAGTCATCAAAGCCCATAGCCACACAGTTGGCTCACTGGGCACCCACTCTTACAAATAGCATACAAGACAGGGGCTTGATGCTTGGTAACCACACTGAAATTTCCGGATGGAGTCCAAGTCTTCACGATAGTTTTATGGAGGACAGAGTAAAAAGAAGTGAGCTTGGCTGCTGGCAATTTCTTAGGATGAGCTGGGTAAATAGTGACATGTCCTCCAGTGATGACAGATGTCATCTCATCCATAGTAGGCAGAGCAGCATCATCAGAGGCAGGAGTCTGGAGAAATCCATTTATAATGGCAGGGCTGAAGGAGAAGATCTTCCCACGCACATAAACTTTCCCATACTTCATGTATCTAGGATCCTTCACAGCTTCAGTGAGATTGCAGTAGAACTCACGCACCAGTTCTCTGCAATAAGGACCAGCAGTAGTAACAGTAGACATTATGTTCCTTACCTCAAAAAATCTCACCATGTTCTGAGCTCCATATCTCTCAACATCAATGTTATGCTTCTTCAGAAACTCTCGATCAGCATAATTCTCCCAACAATCAGCAATCTCCTTGGAGTAAAAAGCAGATGAATAGGACGAGTTTACCTAGTATTCTTTGCCTAAGGTGTTGTCCAGGGTGTCGGCAACACCTTCCTCAGCACGGGTGTCGGCAACACCTTCCTCAGCACCTTCCTCTTCTTCTTCAGAGTCATCAGAATCTGACTCTTCTTCCAACTCTTTCTCAGCATCTGAATCTTCACTCAAATCAGAGCTGGAATTCTCAGAAGGTTGTGGGCAGTTGTCAGCAAATTCTGCGAGCATCTCCTCGTCTGGTTCATCTTCAGATTCTGGAACAGGAGCTGTAGCAGTGGATGTAGGCTTCTTGCCTTTTTAGTTCTTCATTTTAGCCATGAACTGGGCTATTGACATCTCTTCTTCATCGGACATAACAGGATGAACAATAGATGTCTCCTCAACAGTAGGAACAGATGTAGCTGCATCTTTCTTATCAGCCGCAACAGCAATAGGTGATGGAGTTTCTGACTCTGTGGAGTCCTTACCAGATGAATCACTTGCGGATTTGCTTTCAGCAGCAAATGGAACCGGAATAGCATCTCCATAAGGTTCCTAGGTACTCGATTTTCCCATTTTTCGGCAGACTAGCTTAAAGTCTTCATCAGAGCTCTCATCCCCAAAGGTGAATTCAGTGTCCACCAGAGATGGTATTGATGGTAGTCCTTTTCCACGAAATTGTTTGGAGGCAGTGTAATCTGGGTTGTATCCAGCATGTCTCGTGGATCGGCGAGTTAAGGGTTTCGTGGGAAACACCTTATTCACCACGCTCATGTCTGGTAAATTCTCTACATCAATAGCATTTCCAGACTCTCCTGGAGCGATGGAGTCCAGAGGCACAGGTTCCTCGGCAACAGGAATGATTGCTTGCTCAACCACAGGGTGTGGTGATGTAGGTGCTGTGACACCTTCCGTAGCATCTTCCGTATATCCCATCTCAGAACGAATATCGTGTGAATCAAAACCCTTTCCTTCCATTAGAATATGAAAGAATGAAGGACACAGAAATTTTGAGCAATTTGAAAATCGGCAGAACAAAGAATACACTAGAGCGATACGAAACAAGGAAATAGAATATTTTCTTAAACAGATAAGAACATAGATATATTAGGCACAAAATCTTTTCCTATTCTAGCTCGGATTCTGAGTAGGCCCCAACAGTAACAAAATCCCCAACGGTAACTCTTCAAAAATGGTAACAAATCCGATTTAAAATAGGCAATAAATCCCTTGAATTTCACCGATAATCTAGGCCCAAATATTTCATCAAATATTTCCAAAATTAACTCCTCATCAGAATATAACACCACTGTAACAAAATCCAATCACTTTCAATTCAAAAATTCAGAGGATAGGGCAAAAATCGAAATTTTTATTTGATCAGAATTTGTAACCTTTCGGCCAAATATATTCACAAATATGCATGCCCTAATTATGTCTAAAAAAAGTGTGACATAAAAATAAAATGCAATTTTATGCACAAATAAATGTTGACAAGTGAGGTGTTATCCACGATGTTGGCAACATCTCCCAGCAACACTTCAGGATTCCGGAAAAAAATTATTATATCCAATTTATTATTTTTGCAGAAGTGGTAGCCTGCACACTAAAGGAACGATCTTCAAATGGACCCCTTTAGGTAGTTTTTTCCATTTGCTTCTGATTATCAATCAAATTTGATGATTGACTCAATTCAAGCTTAGTCATCCTTGTTCTTTTGAAATTCTGATTTTGCAAAGTCACTTTTCATTTGGGACAAGATCATGGAATACACGAACGTCCCTCCACTACTTCGTGACTCAGTCAGAATTCTTCTTCAATTTATCCGAATTAAACTGTAAAATATTTTGCAAAGAATCCTGAGTGAAAACCAGTCAATGGTTACAAAGTATCCAACACATCACAAAACAAAATGAATGCATGAAAGCAGTATGCCTAAGATCCTAAAAATGCACATGCATGAAAATGTGTTGTCACAGGGTGTTGGCAGCACTCCAGACAACATCTCGGTTCTGTCTATAATGCACACATACTGAGAGACTTCCTTAGATTGGAAAATATCTCGAAATCCAAAGCTTTTGTGAATATATAAGCTAATTGGTTATTAGTTCCAACAAACTCAATTAAGATCATGCTTTTCTCGACCAAATCTCGAATGAAGGGATGTCTGATGTCAATGTGTTTGGTTCGAGAGTGTTGTACTGGATTTTTGGATATATGAATGGCACTAGAATTATCACAGTACATAATAGGAGTATCACTCTTAACACCATAATCATTTAGCATTTGATTTGATCAAATAATTTTTATTTGATCAGAATTTGTAACCTTTCGGCCAAATATATTCACAAATATGCATGCCCTAATTATGTCTAAAAAAAGAGTGTGACATAAAAATAAAATGCAATTTTATGAACAAATAAATGTTGACAAGTGAGGTGTTATCCACGATGTTGGCAACATCTCCCAGCAACACTTCAGGATTCCGGAAAAAAATTATTATATCCAATTTATTATTTTTGCAGAAGTGGTAGCCTGCACACTAAAGGAACGATCTTCAAATGGACCCCTTTAGGTAGCTTTTTCCATTTGCTGATTGACTCAATTCAAGCTTAGTCATCCTTGTTCTTTTGAAATTCTGATTTTGCAAAGTCACTTTTCATTTGGGACAAGATCATGGAATACACGAACGTCCCTCCACTACTTCGTGACTCAGTCAGAATTCTTCTTCAATTTATCCGAATTAAACTGTAAAATATTTTGCAAAGAATCCTGAGTGAAAACCAGTCAATGGTTACAAAGTATCCAACACATCACAAAACAAAATGAATGCATGAAAGCAGTATGCCTAAGATCCTAAAAATGCACATGCATGAAAATGTGTTGTCACAGGGTGTTGGCAACACTCCTGACAACATCTCGGTTCTGTCTATAATGCACACATACTGAGAGACTTCCTTAGATTGGAAAATATCTCGAAATCCAAAGCTTTTGTGAATATATAAGCTAATTGGTTATTAGTTCCAACAAAATCAATTAAGATCATGCTTTTCTCGACCAAATCTCGAATGAAGGGATGTCTGATGTCAATGTGTTTGGTTCGAGAGTGTTGTACTGGATTTTTGGATATATGAATGGCACTAGAATTATCACAGTACATAATAGGAGTATCACTCTTAACACCATAATCATTTAGCATTTGATTTGATCAAATAATTTTTATTTGATCAGAATTTGTAACCTTTCGGCCAAATATATTCACAAATATGCATGCCCTAATTATGTCTAAAAAAAAGTGTGACATAAAAATAAAATGCAATTTTATGCACAAATAAATGTTGACAAGTGAGGTGTTATCCACGATGTTGGCTACATCTCCCAGCAACACTTCAGGATTCCGGAAAAAAATTATTATATCCAATTTATTATTTTTGCAGAAGTGGTAGCCTGCACACTAAAGAAACGATCTTCAAATGGACCCCTTTAGGTAGCTTTTTCCATTTGCTTCTGATTATCAATCAAATTTGATGATTGACTCAATTCAAGCTTAGTCATCCTTGTTCTTTTGAAATTCTGATTTTGCAAAGTCACTTTTCATTTGGGACAAGATCATGGAATACACGAACGTCCCTCCACTACTTCGTGACTCAGTCAGAATTCTTCTTCAATTTATCCGAATTAAACTGTAAAATATTTTGCAAAGAATCCTGAGTGAAAACCAGTCAATGGTTACAAAGTATCCAACACATCACAAAACAAAATGAATGCATGAAAGCAGTATGCCTAAGATCCTAAAAATGCACATGCATGAAAATGTGTTGTCACAGGGTGTTGGCAACACTCCTGACAACATCTCGGTTCTGTCTATAATGCACACATACTGAGAGACTTCCTTAGATTGAAAAATATCTCGAAATCCAAAGCTTTTGTGAATATATCAGCTAATTGGTTATTAGTTCCAACAAACTCAATTAAGATCATGCTTTTCTCGACCAAATCTCGAATGAAGGGATGTCTGATGTCAATGTGTTTGGTTCGAGAGTGTTGTACTGGATTTTTGGATATATGAATGGCACTAGAATTATCACAGTACATAATAGGAGTATCACTCTTAACACCATAATCATTTAGCATTTGATTTATCCAAAGGAGTTGTGAGCAACAACTACCAACTGCAACATACTCAGACTCGGCAGTAGACAGTGAGACACAGTTTTGTTTCTTACTATACCAAGATACCAAGTTATTCCCCAAGTAGAAACATCCTCCCGAAGTGCTCTTTCTCTCATCTAAATCCCCAGCCCAATCAGCATAACTAAACCCTACCAAATTCGAATTGGTTTCTTTAGTGTACCACAAACCCAAATTCAAAGTCCCTGCCACATATTTCAGTATACGTTTCACAGCTTTCAAATGAGTAACTTTTGGGTTAGACTGGTATCTAGCACACAGACAAACACTATACATGATATCAGGTCTAGTAGCACTTATGTGAGACCTCGATTCTAAACCACTAATCTTGGATTAAACAACAATTAAGCGAACAAGAATCCAAGAGTAAAACAATTCAAAGTTTTTTTTTTTTTAAACGCCGCGCGCCCGCGCGAGGAACCAAGCTCGCGTGTGCGCGGGCTTCAACAACCGAGACCAACCAAAGGCTCGCGCCCGTGCGGGCAAACAATTCAGAGGCCCAACGGAGGCCTCGCGCGCGCGCGAGGAACGCCTCGCCCGCGCGCGGAAGGCCTGGGCAGAAAATGCTCAGGCTGCAGAAAAATAAATAAAGGATTCCGCGCTTGGTCCGACATGCCTTCAAATACATATGCAATAACAGGGTGTAGGGAAACATGCCATAACAAGTCATGCTTTCAGAAGGCCTAAAAACAACCAGAAGTCTAAATCGATACAACAACAACATACTTCGATTTTAGATTACAATCCGAATACAAACTAATTCGAATAACAAAACATATCAAGTTCGAGTTCTAACATGCTTCAATCTTAAACTAGATAAACATGCTAATTCGACTTCTAAACCGAGTCTCACTTCTACTACTTGCCCTCGAAGCTAACCATGCCTCTTTTGACTTGTTCCTGCCCCACCTGTTGCCAAGTACACATACAAAACAAAGCAACAGCCGGATAACCGGTGAGAACGACATTTCCAGTAAAAGAAACATAACAAGTAATACAAGTAACAAACATGCTTTCAATACAATAACTAAATCAATAACATCGTAATAAAATGCATGTTTTTAAACAGGGATATCAAATCTGATAACGAGGGATTGCTGTTGTGCCTTTGGGATCCCGAGGATAAGATCACGTAACAACTCACCGACTCTCCCAATCGAGGTGGTGCCACACTCCTCTAGACTTTGAGCAACTATAATGAGTATGCTAGCACCAGACGAAACGACTACGACCTGGGCCACTCAATCATAGTTCCCAAACGTCTAAACAAAAAGGGCGGTTCTGCCCGCTGAAACAAGATTGGCTCAAGATGAATGCATAACAGAAACATAAAACATAATCCTTTTAACAAAAACCAATACAATCAAACAATACACAAGTTCCTCATGCTAGAACAAGTGTAGATGCAAGTATGAGATTTCAAAAGGGAAAACTCGAGAACCACAGTCCCGAGTATGCTATCCCGCTACGATGACTGCTTTTACCTTTCAATGCAGTAGCTCCAACTCTGGATAAGCTACAAAAGAGATTGTATAAACAACTACACAATCTAACAACAACAAGGCAACGTTTCAAGGAAAACTCTTTATACCGTTCTTCGTCCAATTCTCTGAAACGATCAAACAGCTGCTAACTCTGGGCTTGACAACTCCAAACGAATCTGTTCAGATACAAGAGATGATTGATCAATAACCACGATCAACTTACAGGCCAAGTTCAAACTCAAAAATGGTTCAAAATCTCCAAAAACTCAAACCGACGGTATAACGGCTATAACTGAACAAACCGGCAACGCAGACAGCAGTTCAATACTGATAACAACTCAATTCAATGCTAATACAACAACAACAAGACAAACCCAACAAATCTCAAAACCATGATTTTCGAAAATGGCTTCCAAAAATCATAACAAATCCGAACGTCGCTCTATTTCAAAACTGACAGATAATAAATGATCAGAACTCTGTAGAGAACAACATACTCGAATCTAGAACGATTCTAACAACATCCAAAAACTAGAATGTATCCGATCGTAGAAAAACTTACGATAGAACGAAGATCTCGCAGCAGTGATCGCTAATCTGCCTTCAGAAATAATTTCCAACGGACGGATCGAGCTCGGACTGAAATCCCAAAGCTTGGAATGAGAAGGGGGAGGCTCTAATGGAGGAGGCGTGCAATGAGGAAGAAGGAGAAGACTTCCCCAATCAAATCCAAGTGTAGATAATATATAAAAATCAATATTTGCGTTTTAGTCCCTGAAATTTCCAAAATTTGCAAAAAGGACCCTGATTTTGTCAAACCGGCTCGAGAACTCTGCAATCTCCGATTAACTCAAATAAACTCATTTAAGATAAAAACGGGGCGTCACAATTCTCCCCCACTAAGAAGAGATTTCGTCCTCGAAATCAACGAGAACCACAACTCAAAGATAGAATAAAGAACTAAAGACAGTAAGAAGAACTCACGTCATCCGAATAGCTCTGGAAAACGCTGTCTCATGTCAGACTCTGTCTCCCAAGTCGCTTCCTCAACACCGTGACGGCTCCACTGCACCTTCACTAACGGAATCAACTTGGTCCTGAGTTGCTTTTCTTTCCGATCAAGGATCTGAATCGGTCGCTCAAAATAGCTCAGAGTCTCGTCTAACTCGGCTTCGTCAGGCTGAAGAATATGAGAAGGATCTGGATGATACTTTCGAAGCATAGAGACATGAAAAACGTCGTGAATACCAGATAAAGACGGAGGAAGTGCAAGTCTGTAGGCAAGATCGCCTATCTTCTCGAGAATCTTGTACGGACCAATGAATCTCGGAGATAACTTTCCTCTCTTACCGAATCTGACGGTGCCTCTGAACGGAGAAATCTTAAGGAATACACGGTCTCCCTGCTCAAAACTCAGAGGTCGACGTCTGACATTCGCATACTTTGCTTGTCTATCTTGAGCTGTCTTCATTCTGGTCTGAATGACCTTAACCTGTTCTGCCATAACTCGAAGCATATCCGGCCCCAAATCTAGTGACTCAGATAAATCATCCCAAAACAACGGAGATCGGCATTTCTTACCATACAATTCCTCAAAGGCGCCATACCGATACTCGCTTGGAAGCTGTTGTTGTAAGAAAACTCGACAAGAGTCAAAGAATCCTGCCAACTAGTGCCAAAGTCTAGCACTACCGCTCGCAGCATATCCTCCAACGTCTGGATAGTCCGCTCTGACTGTCCATCTGTCTGAGGATGATAAGCTGTACTCAGATGCAATCGAGTACCAAGCGCCTCTTGCAAACTATGCCAGAAGTGCGAAGTGAATCTCAGGTCTCTGTCTGAAACGATCGACTTCGGCACCCCATGCAATCTCACAACATTTCTAACATAAAGCTCAGCCATCTGATCATGACGATACGTCATCCTGTAAGGAATAAAGCAAGCTGACTTCATCAATCGGTCAATTACTACCCAAATGGCATCGCATCCTCGAACGGATCGTGGTAGCTTCGTGACGAAATCCAAAGAAATGTGATCCCATTTCCAATCAGGAACAGATAAGCTGTGCAATAGACCACCTGGTCGCACCTCGCGATGTTGCTCTTCATTCTCTTCCACCAGAACTGACTCTTTAGATCATTGTACATCTTACGACCTCCATAATGAATGCTAAACCGACTGCAATGAGCCTCTCGGAGAATACGCTGTCTCAACTCCGAAATATCAGGCACAACAATACGGTTATTCACAAACAAAACGTCATCTCTAACCTGGAATTCTGACTGATGCCCAGTTCTGACTTTCTCTACTGAAACCTGAATGCTCGACTCAGACTTCTGTGCTTCTCTGATTGCAACAAACAACTTCGGCTCGGCTTGAATAGCAAACACTCTGATAGTCTCCCTATCTGTTTCAAACTCTAAACCAGAAGTGCAACAATCATTGACCAACTGAGAAACACCGATAGTTGAAAGAGATAAGGAACAAAGCTTTCGGCTCAAGGCATCTGCAACTGCATTCGACTTCCCTGGATAATACTTGATCTCACAGTCGAAATCCTTCAACAGATCTAACCATCTTCTCTGTCTCATATTCAGCTCTGCCTGTGAAAACAAGTACTTAAGACTCTTATGATCAGAAAAGATCTCGAAAGACTCACCATAAAGATAGTGACGCCAGATCTTCAAAGCAAATACAATCGCTGCAAGTTCAAGATCATGAACAGGATAACGAGTCTCGTGCGGTTTCAGCTGCCTCGATGCATATGCTATCACATGCTTATGCTGCATAAGAACACAACCCAAACCTCGGTTAGAAGCATCACAATACACTGTGAAACCTCCAGTACCCTTCGGAATAGAAAGAATTGGAGCACTGGTCAGTCTCCTCTTCAGATCAACAAAGCTAGCCTCACAATCTGTAGTCCAGACAAAAGACGCATTTTTCTGAGTCAGCTGGGTAATAGGCTTGGCAATAGACGAGAAACCCTCGATGAAACGACGGTAATAACCAGCTAAACCCATGAAGCTTCGGATCTCAGGTACTGATGTCGGTCTAGGCCAATTCATAACCGCTTCGATTTTGCTGGGATCGACAGAAATCCCATCTTCAGAAATAATATGACCGAGAAAGACAACTCGATCTAACCAGAATTCGCATTTCGATAGCTTGGCAAACAACTGCTCAACTCGCAAAATCTGCAAGACGATTCTCAAGTGCTCTGCATGGTCAGTACGGTTCTTCGAGTAGATAAGAATATCATCGATGAAAGTAATGACGAACTCATCTAAATAACGCTGAAAGATACGGTTCATCAAACCCATAAAAACAGCTGGAGCGTTAGTCAAACCGAACGGCATGACTATAAACTCAAAGTGACCATACCTCGTTCTGAATGCGGTCTTAGGAACATCTTTCTCTCGCACTCTCAGCTGATGGTAGCCTGACCTCAGATCAATCTTAGAGTAGACAGAAGAACCCTGCAGTTGATCGAACAAGTCATCTATTCGGGGTAAAGGATACCTGTTCTTAACTGTAGCCTGATTCAATTGACGGTAGTCGATACAGAGCCTCATAGAACCATCCTTCTTCCGAACGAATAGAACAGGAGCACCCCAAGGCGATACACTAGGTCTGATGTATCCCTTGGCAATCAAATCCTCAAGCTGCTCCTTCAACTCTCTCAATTCAACAAGTGCCATACGATAAGGAACTTTTGAAATAGGTTGAGTACCTGGCACTAAGTCAATGCTGAATTCAACCTCTCGAATGGGTGGCAATCCAGGAACATCTTCCGGAAACACATCAGCAAAATCTCTAACCACTGGTAAGTCAACCAAAGCTGGGCTAGATTTCAGTACATCAACCGCATAAACCAAAAATCCTTCTGCATATCTCTGTAACAAACGAGTCATAGATAACACTGAAATCAAAGGAATTCTAGATCGAGAACCCTTATCAAAGAATTTCCACTCGTCTGCCATTTCAGGTCTGAACCTGACAACTTTCAGAAAACAATCAACTGTTGCCCTGTACTTGGTCAAAGCATCTATACCGACAATACAATCAAAATCTGACAACCCAAGCACAATACAGTCGAATTCTAACAAGTTCCCCTCGAAACAAAGTTCACAGTTCCTGACTAGTCGGACAGAAACAATTCCTCCACCCAAAGGTGAAGTAACAGCTACTACTGTAGGCAACAATTCAGTTGGCAAAGCATGCAATAACACATATTTCTCAGAGATAAAGGAATGGAAAGCACCTGTATCTATCAAGACATGAGCAGAATGACCGAAAATCGAACAGTTACCTGCTATGACATCGTCAGGTGCTGCCTGAGCCTGATCCTCTGTCAATGCAAAGACTCGTGCTTGCTGTCTCGGAGGCTGATTTGCACTAGAGCTACCTCCCTGTCTGTTCTGCTGTTGCTGGGGTTGGAAAGAGTGCACTGCAGACGACTGCCTCTCCGGCTGAGCTGCAGGTCTAGACGAACTCCCACTCTGAGCTCTATCTCTATTACATTGAGGGCACACTTTAGAGAACTGTCCCGATTGCTGACATGTGTTACAATTGCCGAAAACTCCCACACACTGATCCGGTGAGTGTCTTCCTCCACACTTGCTGCAGTACAAGGATGATGACCCAGAACTCGGTCCTGAACCGAATTGCTTCGAACCACTGGAACTGGACGAACTGTTCCCCTGTCTCTTGAACTGTTTACCTCTTGCCTTGTACTGATCCTTTCTGTTTCCCCCACTGTTTCCACCTTCATACCTCTGCTGCTGGTTCTGATGTTGAGGTGGCTGATTCTGGTACTGAGATGGTTGGTTCTGATACTGCCTCTGCTGCTGAGGTGCCCCCTGATTACCTCTTTGCCTCCACAAGCTTGCTTCTGCTCCCTTTGCGTAATTCATGGCATCCGCAAAGTTGCTAGGCCTGTTGGTGTTAACCAACGTGAAGACATCGGGGTTCAACCCGTTGATGAACTGATCTGCCTTAGCTTCTTCATCTCCGGCAATTAGCGGTGCAAAACGCAACAGACTATCGAACTTAGCCACGTACTCTTCAATGTTCAGATTCCCTTGCCTTAGATTTGCAAACTCTGCTCCCTTATCCTTACGATACGAGATAGGGAAAAACCGTTTATAAAACTCAGATTTAAAAAGAGTCCAAGTAACCTCTGTACCTCTACTCTCAAATGCTTTCTTTGTCATGATCCATCAGCTCTTAGCACCACCACGCAGCTGATGAATTACTAACCTGATTCGGCGGTCATCTGTGTAGTCAATGGAATCAAACAACTGATCCATATCATCCAACCAACTCTCATAGTCAACTGGATTTTCTGAACCCATCAACAATGGCGGATTGAACGACTGAAACCTCTTCAGCAAGGTTTCCATAGGAGTCGCTGAAGCATCCAACTGATCAACCTCAGTGCTAGCTTGCTCAGTCGCAGGGATAACTGGTGGTGTGTTTCTGTTTATCACTCGACGAGGACCCATCTGATAATCAAAGGTTAGCACACGAGATATCTCAATCGCTACCATCAGTGCCCTTACAACCTCTTGGAATACCGAATACCAGTAGAGAACAGAAACAGTTATATCTCAAGTAGATCATGCTTTATTAATTTAAATCACACAACCATGTAATTCAAATAATGCTCAAACAATAAAGCATGCTCGCATGGAATTAAGTATACAATTAAATAATTCAAACACATGCGAGGAGTCATTGCACACAGACTCGATCTACCCCGCTCACTCTAGTTCGACCAAGAATCTTAACTCTCTGATACCACTTAATGTGAGACCTCAATTCTAAACCACTAATCTCGGATTAAACAACAATTAAGCGAACAAGAATCCAAGAGTAAAACAATTCAAAGTTTTTTTTTTTTTTTTTAAACGCCGCGCGCCCGCGCAAGGAACCAAGCTCGCGCGTGCGCGGGCTTCAACAACCGAGACCAACCAAAGGCTCGCGCCCGCGCGAGGTAACAAGCTCGCGTGCGCGCGGGCAAATAATTCAAAGGCCCAACGGAGGCCTCGCGCGCGCGCGAGGAACGCCTCGCCCGCGCGCGGAAGGCCTGGGCAGAAAATGCTCAGGCTGCAGAAAAATAAAGAAAGGATTCCGTGCTTGGTCCGACATGCCTTCAAATACATATGCAATAACATGGTGTAGGGAAACATGCCATAACAAGTCATGCTTTCAGAAGGCCTAAAAACAACCAGAAGTCTAAATCGATACAACAACAACATACTTCGATTTTAGATTACAATCCGAATACAAACTAATTCGAATAACAAAACATATCAAGTTCGAGTTCTAACATGCTTCAATCTTAAACTAGATAAACATGCTAATTCGAATTCTAAACCGAGTCTCACTTCTACTACTTGCCCTCGAAGCTAACCATGCCTCTTTTGACTTGTTCCTGCCCCACCTGTTGCCAAGTACACATACAAAACAAAGCAACAGCCGAATAACCGGTGAGAACGACATTCCCAGTAAAAGCAACATAACAAGTAATACAAGTAACAAACATGCTTTCAATACAATAATGAAATCAATAACATCGTAATGAAAAGCATGAATTTAAACAGGGATATCAAATCTGATAACGAGGGATTGCTGCTGTGCCTTTGGGATCCCGAGGATAAGATCACGTAACAACTCACCGACTCTCCCAATCGAGGTGGTGCCACGTATCTCACTCCTCTAGACTTTGAGCAACTATAATGAGTATGCTAGCACCAGACGAAATGACTACGACCTGGGCCACTCAATCATAGTTCCCAAACGTCTAAACAAAAAGGGCGGTTCTGCCCGCTGAAACAAGATTGGCTCAAGATGAATGCATAACAGAAACATAAAACATAATCCTTTTAACAAAAACCAATACAATCAAACAATACACAAGTTCCTCATGCTAGAACAAGTGTAGATGCAAGTATGATATTTTAAAAGGGAAAACTCGAGAACCACAGTCCCGAGTATGCTATCCCGCTACGATGACTGCTTTTACCTTTCAATGCAGTAGCTCCAACTCTGGATAAGCTACAAAAGAGATTGTATAAACAACTACACAATCTAACAACAACAAGGCAACGTTTCAAGGAAAACTCTTTATACCGTTCTTCGTCCAATTCTCTGAAACGATCAAACAGCTGCTAACTCTGGGCTTGACAACTCCAAACGAATCTGTTCAGATACAAGAGATGATTGATCAATAACCACGATCAACTTACAGGCCAAGTTCAAACTCAAAAACGGTTCAAAATCTCCAAAAACTCAAACCGACGGCATAACGGCTATAACTGAACAAACCGGCAACGCAGACAGCAGTTCAATACTGATAACAACTCAATTCAATGCTAATACAACAACAACAAGACAAACCCAACAAATCTCAAAACCATGATTTTCGAAAATGGCTTCCAAAAATCATAACAAATCCGAACGTCGCTCTATTTCAAAACTGACAGATAATAAACGATCAGAACTCTGTAGAGAACAACATACTCGAATCTAGAACGATTCTAACAACATCCAAAAACTAGAATGTATCCGATCGTAGAAAAAATTACGATAGAACAAAGCTCTCGCAGCAGTGATCGCTAATCTGCCTTCAGAAATAATTTCCAACGGACGGATCGAGCTCGGACTGAAATCCCAAAGCTTGGAATGATAAGGGGGCGGCTCTAATGGAGGAGGCGTGCAATGAGGAAGAAGGAGAAGACTTCCCCAATCAAATCCAAGTGTAGATAATATATAAAAATCAATATTTGCATTTTAGTCCCTGAAATTTCCAAAATTTGCAAAAAAGACCCTGATCAAAATCAAACCGGCTCGAGAACTCTGCAATCTCCGATTAACTCAAATAAACTCATTTAAGATAAAAACTGGGCGTCACAACTTAAATACAAAAGACTACCAATCATACTTCTATAGAGGGTGTTGTCAACACCTTCGGCAACATCCTCCCTAGACAATTTTTCATTAGACCCCATAGGTGTGCGTATGTGTTTAGTGTTATCATTCAGAAACTTCTTTACAAGATTTTTAGCATACTTGCTTTGACACAAAAATATGCCATCATGCATTTGTTTCACTTGCAAGCCCAAGAAATATGTTAACTCACCAACCATGCTCATTTCAAATGTAGAAGACATGCACTTCACAAAATTATCAACAAGTTTATCATTTGAAGCACAAAAACTTATATCATCCACATAAATTTGGCAAATTAAGATATTACCTTGAGACTTTTGCACAAACAAAGTCTTATCAACTTCACCTCTTTTGAAGCCAATATTGAGCAAGTACTCAGTAAGTCTCCCATACCATGCACGTGGTGCTTGCTTCAATCCATACGACGCCTTTTTTTAACTTATACACATAATCAATATGATTTGGATCCTCAAACCCTTTAGGTTGTTTCACATAGACTTCTTCATTTAGGATCCCATTCAAAAAGGCACTCTTTACATCCATTTGAAAAAATTTCATTCCCATGTTGCATGAAATATCAAGCAAAAGTCGGACAGACTCAATGCGGGCTACAGGAGCAAAAGTTTCATCAAAATCCACCCCTTCAACCTGTGTGTACCCTTGAGCTACCAACCTAGCTTTATTTCTAATGATGTTTCCTGACTCATCAGTTTTATTCTTGAAAATTCACTTAGTTCCTATGACATTACCATGAGCAGGACACGGTACTAAATACCAAACATCATTCCTAACAAATTGTTCTAATTCTTCATGCATAGCATTGACCCAAAATTCATCTTTTAAAGCCTCTTCAACCTTTTTGGGTTCAATGTTTGACACGAAACAAGAGAATCTTACCTGAGAATATGTAGAACTCATGCACAACAAACCTGCCATATTTCGATAATCCACTTTCTCTTTCCTTCGAGTTTGCAAGTCTCCATGCACATCTCCAATGACCTGTGAGGTTGGGTGATTCTTCTGAATTCTACTTAGAACATTCTATCCAACTTCATTTACCTCACTGTTCTCATCAATGTTCTCATCAGTAGGCTTTTCAACTTTTGATTCTTGATTTTATGTAGGAGGGGTTGTCGAAGGTGTTGGCAACACTCCTTTGACAGCATCTAAATTTCCAGAATTATCCAGCAGATCATTAACTTCATCCTCAGCTGTTTTCTTCTTTAGATCTGCAAAGTCATCAAAAACAACATTAATTGACTCAAAAATAGTCCTTGTTCTCAAGTTATACATCCTATAGGCTCGGCTATTTGATGAATATCCCAAGAACATACACTTATCACTTTTTGCATCAAATTTAGCATGATGATCCCTATCATTCAAAACGTGACATACACATCCAAAAACATGAAAATATTTAAGGTTTGACCTCTTTCCCATGAGAATTTCATAGGATGTCATAGTAGTACCATTCCTCAAATAAACTCTATTTGAAATATGACATGCAGTATTCAAGGTTTCAGCCCAAAAACGTTTTGAAATATTTTTCGAACTTAACATCACTCTTTCCATCTCTTGCAAAGTTCTATTTTTTCTTTCAGCAATTTCATTTTGTTGTGGAGTTTTAGGAGCAAAAAATTCATGAGAAATACCTTTCTTATCACACAAACTTGCAAAAGAAGAATTTTCGAATTCCTTACCATGGTCAGTACGAATTCTGATTACCTTCAGATTGTATAGGTTCGAAATCTTAGTGAGCAGTTTCTTGAAGGCATCAAATGTGTCCGATTTTTCTCTCAGAAAATTTACCCAAGTATATCGTGAGAAATCATCCACACAAACAAAAGAATATTTCTTACCTCCAAAGCTTTCAACATCCATTGGACCCATCAAGTCCATATGTAAAAGCTCAAGGCAGCGTGTTGTCACAGATGTTGGCAACACCTCATGTGACACCTTAGTTTGCTTCCCTTTCTGACATGCTTCACACACAAATGGAATACCAGATTTTAAGTTAGGCATACCTCTTACAGCATCTAACTTACTTAAGTTCTTTAATGTCTTGAAATTTGCATGACCCAATTTTTGATGCCATAGATCAAACTCATTAACTTTGGTGTGTCTACAAGCCATCTCTTCTCCGAGTTGATAGTAGTTGTCAGATGACCTAGTACCTGTCATGACACAGAGATTTGAATCATAAAAAACTTTGCATAATTTCTTATCAATTTACACATGCAGATTATCATCACAAAGTTGGCTTATGCTTATTAGATTTGCGGTTAATCCTTCAACATAAAGCACATTGCGAAGCTTGGGCAGACCAGCAACATTCAGAGTTCCCTTTCCAACAATGTTTCCTTTTGAACCTCCGCCATAGGTTAATTTTCCACTTTTCTGTTCAACATAGTCAGTGAAAAACTTTTTGGAACCTGTCATGTGACGAGAGCTATCGGTATCAAAGTACCATGCGCCTGAAACATTAGTTTTCAAAGCAGTATAAATCATATGACATTGAATATCAGCTTTTGGTACCCAAATCTTTTGTACATAAGATCTGTTTCTTGGGATGTTGTGGGGAGGTGTTGGCAACACCTTAGGCAACACCTTCGATGCAGATCTATACCTGTAGTCTTCCTGCAGCTTAAAACAGTACGGTTTGATATCACCAGGTCTATGACAGTAGTGACATATGTACTTACGTTTCCTTCTAGACATTAAAGAAGCAGCAGACTGTGGCTTTGGTTTTGGAGGATCAATAGGTAAGGCCTTTTTGCTTGAGCTTTCTGTACTGCTTCTTTCCTTGACAAACACAAGGCCTTTCGAACTTTCACCAACCTCAAATATGCTGTTTTCAAAACCTAAACCAGCCATACCATCTCTTCCCATCATGAGTAGCGAATCAAGATTGGAAGTGCTTGAATTAAACTTGGCCAAAGTAGCGTTTGCTTTTCCGAGTTCTTTTTCACTTGGCTTAATTCCATGTCTTTCTTACTCAGCATGACTTCCAGTCTTGACACATCAGCCTTTAGATCAGAATTTTCCTTTGAAAGAGTAGTATTCATCTTATTTATTTCAACCCAATCAGTATGTAACTCTTCAAACATCATCCGAGCTTCTTCCATGGATATTGTCTCTTCACCTGTATCATTATCACACATATTATCAGTAATGGAGGTTCAAACAAACTGACCTTTGGGAGATGTTGCGGCCAGGTGTGGCAACACCTGCGGCAACACCTAAAGGATTGACTTGAAACTTTTTCTTGCTCTTCAGTAGGGCCGACAAGGCAGTATGGCTTTCTTCATCTTCCTATTCTTCTTCTTCAGACTCTTCATCACTCAAAGATGTGTTCATCCCTTTCCTAAGCGTGTTGGCACACTCATTTTCATATTGTCCAAAACCTTGACAAGCATGACATTGAACAGTGTCCAATTTCTTTGAGACAAACTTCTTCTTCCCTTCCATCATCAGTCGAGGCTTAGGAGTATCAACAGGTTTCCTTGGAGATTGTTCTGGTCCAGTCATCCTTAAATGCTTGTTAGAGAACATTGGAGCCTTGAGTTTTTGATCCGTATTTCTTGACTCTTTTATCTTCTTCAGATAATCATTGAATTTCCTAGTCATGAGAGAGATCGAATCATCTTCTAAATCAGATTGATGGACTTCTTGATGAAATTGAACATACTCCTCGTATGAGGGTTTCAAGGCTTGAAGGGCTATTAATTTTCCTTTATCCTTCTTTTGTTCTGTATTGTTCATCTCAAAAACTTGAAGAATGCTAATCAGTTCAGTCATCTTCATCTTTGAAGTGTCTTTTATTTCTTCAAGTGCCCAAATCTTCCCATTAATCTTTTAGGCAAAGATCGAAGAACCTTGTTCACCATAGTTTCACTCGCAATAGGTCCTCCAAGAGCATGCACTTCTGTAGCTATTCCCCTAAGTTTATTATCATAATCAGCAATAGATTCATTCTCACCCATCCTGATATTCTCAAATCTTGCGTTCAACAATCTCAATCTTGTTCTTATCACGCTATCAGTTCCTTCACAGTGTTCTTGAAGAGCATCCCATGCATCTTTAGCAAAAGTGCAGTCAGCTATGATTCCATACATCCTCATATCAACAGTTGCATAAATTGCATTGAGTGCTTTAGCATTGTATCTTGAACTTTGTGTTTCCTCGGGAGTCCAAGTTTCTTCTTTATTGATGATATAGTCTCCATCTTCATCTTGCGTCTTTGGAGGGGTACAACCAGTCAAAATACTTTGCCAAGCACGAACATCCATTGCTTTAATAGTATATCACATCCTATTCTTCCATAGTGCGTAATTCGTGCCATCAAGGACCGGAGGTTTCAGGAACGAGTTCGCAACAGACGACGAGTCCATCTTATTCCCTATAATAAAATAAACAAACCAAGATCAGTTCTTAGTGTATCAAGAATATGGCTCTGATGCCACTTGTAAGGGAATAAGGGATGCACATAAACAGTACAAGGTGTTGACAACACCTACAATAACACCTTGAGTAATTTGCAGTAGAATATAATTAAAGCGTAAATAAAATAAACAAGCAACCAAATAAATAGACTCAGATAAATAAGAAAGAGTATAAAATACTCTTGCAGCGCCTCAGGGCAAAACTTCACTAGAAAATAATTCAAAGAGTTTTACAAACCCTAAAACTAGTGATTATTGTAAAATTCAATTTCTCAAAACAAGTGAGAAAATAAAGAGTAAAAGTTCTCCTAAAACATTCTATATGAAATAGAATAATGAAAACGAAGTAAGGAGAAAAACTTGAAGCCAAAACACGTGAGACAATAACACTCTTCGATCAACAATCTTCGAGTGTTCTTCACGGCTTCAAGCAATCACGACCGAGACAAGTCTTCAGAAGATTTTCAGTTCTCTCGTATGTATGTGAAGCTCTCTGTAAAACTCTCATGGCCTCTCTATGTATCGGTCCATCAACTTATTTGTCTCTCTCCAATATATAGACTAGAATCCTTCCTTGTAGATGTTTCCTTGTAGACATAGGATTCTCTAGATCTTGTTCCTTTTTGATCAAATCAAATCTACATAATAATGAAATTAAATCATTAGAGATAAGATAATAAATATTATGATAAACTTAATCATATCTCAAATCAAGTTATTCAAGGAAATAAATAACTTATATAAAATTACTTCATGTCCAAGAAAGGCAAAAGATATTAAATAAATTTTTTTCAAAATAAGATGATTTTAAGGAATAAAATATTCCTTTCAATTATCATTCTCCTCCTAATTCTTTCATCTTCATTGTCCTTCTCCTAAATTCTTATTATCACATATAAAATGAGAATTGAATGATACTTCGAGAGGAATAGAAAAGTAGATTATTTTGCTTACTGCAATGCATGGAGCAAAGACATAGGGAATTTTAATTGGTAGCCCTGACTTCAAGTGCGGTGGCAGCTTCTATTCTCTTCACAATATTTGGATCTCTGTTTTACATATTACCACAATCACTACCATAAATAAAAGGCTTGAAATCACATTTGGAAACTAACAGTATACAATTCTATGCACCAAAAGGTCAGCCTTTACATCAAGAACCAAGTTAGACTTGCCTGGTGACTCCAAGTCCAACATTGTGAGGGAAAATGGTGGCCTTGTACACATTGTTGTGACCATGAACATCAATATCAACCCCGTAGATCATCAGAATCCCAAGTCGGGTCGAAAGTGCTCCATTTTGAATCTCATTCACCATGTTCACCCATGCCTCCGCAGAGGCCTTAGGTACCGGAACACTGCCTCTACCACTCAACACACTCCCTGCCCATTATAATCATAGTTGGCACTTGGCACATCAAAAAATAAATGAGCTTCGCAGACATCCAATATATATGTAATTAAGAAATGGGAAAACATGCTTAAAGCCACGACCAACATATCTTTTAAAAAATTGCATCTTGAAGCCCCAACAATTCTTGCAACCCAAGACAGATTATTTTATATAATACAACAAATGTAACTATGAAATGTTTGTTCATGAAATCAGGAGTGGCTACTTCCCTCCCAATCTATATCATTTGTCCAATATTTTCTTCAAGGGTCATTCTCCCCATCAAATATCTTTGATTATAACGCCCAATGGCTGCTTTGGGTCTTTATATTTCAAGTTCTCCGTTTCCGTGAAGCTAGCCAACAAACATAGCACAAACATACACACAATGAGCAACAAAAACTTCCTCCAGCCAACCCCATTTTCACCATCGCTTGGAAACTCTGCATTGCCACCAGCAAAATCAAGAAAACCGTCATTGTAACACAACAAAAACAAACAATTAAACCCACAAATATCAAACCACACTATGAAAGAAATAGAGTGCTAAAGATGCGAAACCGTACCAGTTTCGGGAGAAAAGGAAGAAAAGGACTCCACGAGACGATCACTAAAGACCCAAGTGAATAGAACATGATGGAAGAGGGAAAAAGAAACTGAATTTACATACAAACTGTAATTGAAATGAGAGATTTGAGGAGGCAAAATAAAGAACGTGGGGGTTAGGGGGCAATTTTGGAAAAATAAAAAACAGACCAAGACACCACAGTTTTTATAAGGTGCTTAGACTTAATAAATAGTAAGAGATTATATTATTTTTTAAAAAAAAACATCTACACTTAAACTCGTGCTATATTCATTTAATTTTATAATGTTTGAAACTTGATTATGATGATACTTTGACACGGTTCACGTATTTTAGAACCTTTTTTATGTGTCCAAATTATTAAGTTGATATATGTGTGTGATATTAAATGGAGGAAAATTAATATGAACTAGTTAGTAAAGGTGGGACGAGGGTTTCATAAAAAAGGTTAGGGAAGAGTAATCAGAGGGATTTGTGACCCTCATTATATTGTCTTGTCTTTGATATATATAATCATGATTTCATAGATTTGACACATTAACATCTCTTGACAATTCAACTCCTTATCGTTAAAGTGTCCAAAAAATTATTAGATGTGAATTGCACCTTACCCATGCATGCTTCTTCTTTTGCCAATTCTCATCTCGATGTTAATGTGGTATTACATACGTCATATCGATATTCGTGATATTAAATACGTGAATGTCATATCGGTATCACATCATATCTGAGAAAGTATCAATACTGCAAAAAGCAAATATAGCTGACCAAAACATAAATTTGACAACATAAAATATCAAAATATCGAAGAGACAAATATGTAAAAACAAAACTAAGATTTTCTATATGTTTTTTATAAAAATAAAGAACACTATTACTCAAAACGTTCCAAGCACAAAATGTGATAATAATGATTTTCAACTTCTTCAAACAATTATGAATTCCATATTCACCTTTGGTCACAACTTCAAATGACAATACAAACTAAACTCGAAATAATACATGAAATATAGATTATTAGAAGGAACGTGATCAAAATAACATACAATTCATACATGATTGATGCTAATTTTGATTTAATTATAATACATTTAAAACTAGAAAAGTTATTCCCTAATATGCAATATACTGAAATAGTAATAATAATAATCTGCGAACATTTGTAAATAAATTTTTGCATAAGCTTTTGTTGAAGAGTTTTTCGAGAGAGCTATCTGATAGTTTCCTTTGGCTTTTTAATCTTCAACTCCCCCTAATTCCATGCCATAACGGGTAACCCACGTCCATCTTGTAACTCCCATACGGTTTCTAGATCTTGGGCCTTCCGTTTGGACTTGTTATTTTCTTTTCTTTCGAGCCCACTCTACAAATCTCATTTGGGCCAAACAATGCCACCCAGCAGGCCTGTTTTCGGATGGAATATTGGGCTGCATAATGGTAGGTCCAAACAGCTATTGAATTACTCGATGCGGCTTTCTAGTAATCTCTCAGATCCCTATGTTCGCGAAACTTTCAAATTTGAATTCCCAGATCTTTTCGACTTCTTAGGGTTTTCATTCTCAGTTCCTTGGTGATCTGGTTACGATCGTGTAGTAGCCCGATCCCATCTTACAATATTAATTTGCTAATCATGTTTAGATTTAATAAATCATGATTAAGGGATTTTTATATGATCAGACGAACCAAAGAATCGGATCCAGAGCGTCCAAAATAGTCCGGTAGGAGTCCAAGTTCTCGGATGGATCAGATGATCCGAACCCTAGATCGGACCACACGAACCAGGGGAGTTCGGAAGCATGATTTGAGTTCGGAAGGATGTGAGATCGGATGATCCAAACTCACTTAGTACAGGTGTCCAAATCATGTGAAGGGGATGACATCATGGATGACATCACATGGCCAGATTGGACGATCCGATAAGTGGATCGGACTTTTCGAAGTGTAACCCGGTAATTGTCAAAGGAAATAATACAAGTGTATTGGATGTGAGAGATCAGACGATCCAAAGAGGAGTTCGGAGCATTCGAACTCGAATGCATGCAACGTGGATATCATGCAGGATTGGACCGTCCGAACTGGGGATCGGACGATCCGATCGTTGCCTATAAATAGGGGTCAAAGGGCTCACTTTGATTTCACTCTGAATCCTCTCCTCTCCCATGATGACACAATTTTAAGGGATTTGGGACTCTTTTATAAAGAGTTGGATTAGATACTAGTATATTTTTATATAACGAACTGTAATGACCAGGTTTCATTTTTACAAGATTAATTGATTAAAAATGGTTAAACATGGATTAAAGACATAATTTTGATTAAATTGGACAATTTTATGATTTTTGTCCAAGGGCATTTCGGAGGGTTCGAACCCTTTGGAGACACAGTTCAAGGATCGGAGGCTATGGTGAGTTCGGAGCATCCGAACTAGGATCGGAGCATCCGAACTCAGTTAGGACATGCAGCTGGTGAGGTGTCATTTCTTAACAGACACGCAGCAGTTGGGAGCCTCCGAAGTCGAGATCGGAGCGTCCGAATTGTGCATCCAGTGACGTGGTCTGCATGCAAAGATCGGAGCATCCGTACTCTCGATCGGAGCGTCCGATCTCCGCCTATAAATAGGGGTTCCGAGGGCCTCATTTCTCACACCTTTCCAGACCATTTCTCTCGGTTTTAGCTTAGTTTTGAGGCTTTTGGGTCATTCGTTGGCTAATTCGGGGTGTTGGCAAGGTGCTCCGGAGTCACAGCAGAGTGGTGCCCAAGTTCTGAGGCAGTCTTCATCAGCGGGCTGACGACGGACGAAGGTATAACTTTGGCTCCTTATAGTAAATATGGAGTATGCTCTAGCTTAGTTAAGACTTTTAGAATAAAATTATGATGCATGAGTATTTTGCATTGTAGTGCAGACTATAGGCTTGGAAATAGAGCTGGTGTAGCTTGCCTAGTACAATTAGGCACTGTTATGTTCACGGTATTACTAATATATGTATAACTCATCCCATCTCATCCCACGTTCTTCTCATCATATTATTTATCTATATATTTATTTTACATCAATCAAATCATTAATTATTTATCTCACATCAATCAAATCATTGAAATCAAATTACTATATTACCCCTTATAAATAATATAATTTTTATTTTATTTATTGTTAAAAGGACAAAATAGTCATTTAACACTTTTATATAAAATTTAATCAATCAAATCAAATAAATCATAATATATCAATCAAATCCAATACAATTGTAACTATCATTTTTTATTTATTTTTTTATTACATTATACTACTTATCTATATATTACTTATACCATACATCAAACCAAATAGTCCCTTAAGGTACAAAGTACTGTTCGAGATATCCTAACTGAGTATGCATGTATTATGTGTTTGCACGATTTATTTGATTATATGACATGATTTTATCTGCATATACCTGTCATGACTACATGCTGCATACATGAGCATATTGATCCTATATCTTTGAGATATCCTGTAGTAGTAGGGCGCTCACCCTAAGAGTAGTGGATAGTTGGATACGTATGTCTTGTGTTAGGTCACTGTTATGGTTGGACTTGTACTAGTATCAGGTCACCATTATCCTGGGCCCGGTCTATGAGCTTGTTTTTTGACCTGAGAGTCTTGGTAACCAGTACACTTGCATACATGCACATATAATATTTTATACTCATATTCTTATACTCACGTCCTCGTACTGTTATTTTCGGACATCCTATTCCATGGGGCAGGTTTGCGATTGGATGAGGCGGGTGGTTCCAGGAGATCTTAGGCTACAGGTTGCCAGCAGAGATGTTTGTCTAAGTTTCTGTATTGATGTATTTGGGTTGATACATTTGATTTCGATATGGTTGTATAACAGTATTTACAGATTCCTTTCCTTGGGATTGTAACTGGTTTTTATGGTTTTCGCTGAATATTTCTGATTACTGTTTTATTAAGATAAATGCATGCGTAATCTTTTGATTAATAGATGATCACGGTGCGGGTCACTACATTTATGGTATTAGAGCATGCATAGTAATCTTGGGATTTAGATGTTGATCAATGTAATCGGTTCTTGTATTGTATATGGAATGACATGATGATCAGAGTAGTCATGGTAGTGTTGGATGATGGGGTGATGTTGATGCTCAGAGACATCATTAGGGATATCGTCTGTAGTATCCCATATCCAAAATCAGTGATTAAGTGTTAATCAATTCATTAATCCTACTAGTTAAGAGTAAACGTGATTAAGGGAACTCTTAATGGATTAACGGAGTCCGGAATTGGATTCAGAATACTTGAAAATGGTTTGAGGGTAATCGAGTTCGGAGGCTCCAAAGTCCAGGTTCGGACGGTCCGAAGTCAGGGTTCGGACGATCCGAAGAGTGGTTCGGACGCTCCGAACGTGCTGCTGACAGTCGTCATGGATGACATCATCATGCTGACGTAAGCAATGACGTAATATCGGGTTCGGATGATCCGAAGCCCAGTTCGAAAGACCCGAACATGTTCGGACGACCCGAAGTCCAGTTCGGACGATCCGAACTCCGTCTATAAATAGGAGGGCCAAGATTCAGATTTAGACGCACCAATCACCTCTTCTCTCTCGATTCCTTAGCCTTCTAACGCAGATCTAGGGAATTCTAGGCGTCCCATCGGGAATCCAGAAGTGGCATAGCGATCCAGGCGTCGTAGCGGAGCTGTGGCCTAGTTTTGAGGCACTCGACAGCAAAGAGCTAACGACGGACGAAGGTATAGCTTTTGCTTCCTAAAAATATTTAGGAGTATGATTTAGCTTAGTTAAGGCTTTTAGAGCGCTATAATGATAGTAGTATCAATTGACAGTGTAGCGCGGATTATAGGCGTGGACCTAGGGCTGATATCACTTGCCTAGTATTTGAGGTACGAAAGTACTGTTCGAGATATCCTGACTGAGTATGCATGTATTATGTGACTGCATGATTTATATGTCATTGATTTATGCTGCATTCATTTGCATACTGAGCTATCTCCTTCGAGATGTCTGTTAGTAGGGTTTTTCCCTATCCTGTTAGTGGTTGGACTTCCATCGATTTGGGTCCGGCATATCCACTGGTATTATGGTATGAGAGCCACCTCCTGAAGCGACGGCACATCGTGCTACATACCAGGGCCCGGTCTGTCTCTGTTATCTGATCCTTGACCTCGAGTTTATAGGGAGTTCACTTTGCATGCATGTATAATCATACTCTCGTACTGAGCGTTTTATGCTCACGTCTCGTACTCTGTGTTTCTGGACACCCTATTCCATGGGGCAGGTTTGCGATTGGACGAGGCGGGTGGATCCAAGAGGGGCTAGGCAGTGGTTGGCCAACTGGAGCTTCGTCTAGGTTTTATTTCTGTTGTTTTGGGTTTATACAGCTATTCAATTTGGTTGTATAATATTTGGGTATTTAAAGATTCCTTGCATTGGGATTGTATATTGTTTATGATTTCCGCAGTTTATTCTGATATCTGTTTTATTAAGTTAATTGCATGCCTAAGTTCTGTTTAGTATGTGATCCGGGTAAGGGTCACTACATTTATGGTATCAGAGCATGAAAAAGTATTCTTGGGATTTAGTCTCATCATGAGGTATTTTTGTAGATGGCAAACTACGATGATGAGAGTAGCCACGGAAGTGGAGGCGGTCGTTGGGGCGATGCCGATAGAGAGCGTCGTCGAGAACGGCGTCATCATCATTATGACGACGAGCTTTTCACTGTGCGTCGATTCTTAGCTATGGGTCCTAAGCCCTTAGTTGGAGGTGAGTCTCCGGAGGATGCAGAGAACTGGTTAGACCGCATGGAGATGACTTTTCAGACTTTCCACTGCACCGAGGAGTAGAAGATGGAGACCCTAGGTTATCTTCTGGATTAGCGTGCACGCAGGTGGTGGAGGTTTACTTTTGCACCTTTTGTTGCGGCGAGAGGAGTGGCCACCTGGGCCGAGTTCCGCACAGCTTTTCAGAAGCTGTATTTTCCTCCTGCACTCCGTCAGTCGAAGGCAGGCGAGCTTCTGAGTCTACGACAGGGAGCCATGTCTATTGATGAGTATCAGTAGAATTTCTTTGATCTGCTATCCTATTGCCCAGAGATTGCTGACAGCTCTGGGATGAAGTATAATCTGTTCCTTCAGGGCCTTAACCCTGAGATCCATGACCGTGTGGTGGTTGGCGACGACATGTCCTACGAGGGTTTGGTGAGCCGTTGTCACCAGGCGGAGGACAGCATTCGGCGGAATAGGTCTTTCCCTCAGTCGAGGCCTGCTAGTTCTTTGGGTCCCCGTGCCCAATCTTTTAAGAAGTCTGGATCTATTTCTTCCTCTGGTTCTGGAGGTGTTGTCCGTTTCGGTAAGAAGGACAAGTGTGATCACTGTGGGAAGAACCATCCATCCGACTAGTGCCGTAGAGCTTCTGGAGCTTGTTTCCGTTGTGGAGAGACTGGTCATATCCGGAGGGATTGTCCACTATTTGGGGGAGGCGGTTCTGGTTCTGGTTCAGGATCTGGTTCTTAGGCCACCGTTCAGCAGAGGTCGCAGGGACAGCCTGCTGGGAGTTCTCATTTGAGGCCACGAGCTTCTGGCCAGGTTTTTGCCTTGAGGCATGATCAGGCAGTGGAGGAGAATGATAAAGTCATCGCAGGTACATTTCTGCTTTTTGGTATACCTGCTCTTGTACTTATTGACACTGGTGCATCTCATTCCTTCATTTCTGCACGTTTTGTTAAGAGGCATAAGTTACCATGCATTGCACTAGACGTAGTGATGTCTATTTCTACTCCGACGGGCCAATCTGCTTTGGCTAAGCATCTAGTGATGGGTTGCCCTTTAGAGTTCGAAGGGAACATTCTATTAGCGAATCTCATGGTCCTGGCGATGGACGACTTTGATTGCATTCTGGGAATAGATATGTTGACTAACTATCGAGCTTCAGTGGACTGCTATCAGAGATTAGTACGCTTTCATCCGGAGGGGAGTGAGAGCTGGTTTTTCTATGGTGAGGGAGCGCGACCCCCGATGCCTTTGGTATCAGCTTTGAGAGCTTGTCGAGCTCTAGAGTCTGGCGGGGAAGGCTACCTTATCTATGCAGTTGATTTGTCCGCTGAGAGTATTGGGATAGAGAGCATTCCTGTTGTGGATGAATTCCCAGATGTATTTCCTGATGAGATTCCGGGTTTTCCTCCTACTAGGGAAGTCGAGTTTGGCATAGAGTTGATGTCGGGTACTTCACCTATTTCTCGAGCACCGTATCGTCTGGCTCCATCAGAGATGCGTGAATTGAAGAATCAGCTACAGGATCTTTTGGACAAGGGGTACATTCGTCCTAGTGTATCTCCTTGGGGAGCTCCTGTTCTTTTTGTAAAGAAGAATGATGGGTCGATGCGGCTGTGCATTGACTATCGACAGCTGAATCGAGTCACTGTGAAGAACAAGTATCCGTTGCCTCGTATTGATGACTTGTTTGATCAGCTGCATGGCACGTCAGTTTACTCCAAGATTTACTTGAGATCTGGGTATCATCAGTTGAGAGTCCGTGATCAGGACGTATCCAAGATTGCATTTCGTACTCGCTATGGGCATTACGAGTTCCTAGTGATGCCATTTGGTTTGACTAATGCGCCGGCTATATTCATGGATCTGATGAACCGTGTCTTCAGGGAGTATTTGGACAAGTTTTTCGTGGTCTTCATTGACGACATCTTGGTATATTCGCGTAATACGGAAGAGCATGTTTCTTACTTGCGGTTGGTACTGCAGACTCTTCGAGATGAGCAGTTGTACGCCAAGCTGAGCAAGTGTGAGTTCTGGATGGATCGAGTGGTCTTTCTTGGCCATATCATATCCAGGGAGGGGATTTCTGTTGATCCAAGCAAGATTGAAGCGACACTTAATTTGTCGCGTCCGACGACAGTTGCTGAGATCCGTAGTTTTCTGGGTCTAGAAGGGTATTATCGTCGCTTCATTATGAACTTCTCTCAACTAGCTCGACCTTTGACGCAGCTTACCCGCAAGGGTGTGGATTTCGAGTGGTCCTCCGAGTGTGAGGAGAACTTCTGTGAGCTTCGACAGCGGTTGACTTCTGTGCCAGTGTTGGCATTGCCGTCAGGATCTGGAGGGTATGTGGTATACACTGATGCTTCTCTTCAGGGGTTAGGTTGTGTCCTGACTCAGAATGGGCATGTGATCGCATACGCTTCTAGACAGCTAAAGCTTCACGAGGACAACTACCCAGTCCATGATTTGGAGTTAGCAGCCATTGTGTTCGCTTTGAAGATTTGGCCTTATTATCTGTATGGCGAGAAATTTGAGATCTTCACCGACCATAAGGTCTCAAGTATTTGTTCACTCAGACGGAGTTGAACATGAGGCAGAGACGTTGGATGGACTTACTTAAGGACTATTATTGCAATATTAAGTACCATCCGGGAGCTGCTAATCTCACTGCTGATGCTTTGAGTTGCAAGGTGCGACTATCCGCACTTCAGACTTGTTCGATGTCTAGTGCGATCAGTGACTGTTGTACTTTAGGTTATACCTTCAATCATAAGAAAGGTATGCAGAGTATCCAGATATTTGCGATATTATCTGAGCCAGCTTTGTATTCGCGGATTTGAGATGCTCAGATGTCTGATTCGAAGACCCAGCGTTTAGCTCGTTTAGCTAACGAGGGTAGCTCGTCTGAATTTCATTATCAGTCAGATGGCTTTCTGTGTATGTCGGGTAGGCTTGTGATTCCGCAGGATGAAGAGTTGCGAGAGGAGATTTTGTCTCAGGCACATCGCACTAAGTTGAGTATTCATCCTGGGAGCAACAAGATGTACAAGGATCTACGTACTCATTTCTGGTGGAAGGGAATGAAACACAGTGTTTATCAGTTTGTTTCGAGATGTTTGGTGTGTCAACAGGTCAAGGCAGAGCACCGACGACCTGGAGGATTCCTTCACAGTCTGCCTATTCCTGAATGGAAATGGGAGTTTATCACAATGGACTTTGTGACCCATTTGCCGTTATCCCCGAGGAACTGTGATGCTATCTGGGTTGTGGTGGACCGACTCACCAAGTCAGCGCATTTCATTGCCTATAGCCGGGAGTACAATGTGGATCGTATGGCTCGGTTGTACATTCAGGAGATCGTTCGACTTCATGGAGTGCCTGTGAGCATTGTCAGCAATCGAGACCCCAGGTTTACTTCTAGATTCTGGGGGAGTGTTTAGCGTGCGATGGGTACTACTCTCAGTTTGAGTACTGCCTATCATCCGAAGACTGATGGTCAGTCAGAGCGCACTATCCGTACTTTGGAGGATATGCTTAGAGCGTGCGTCATGGATTTTGGTTCAGCCTGGCAGGATCATTTGCCGTTGATCGAGTACGCGTACAACAACAGCTATCATACAAGTATTGGGATGGCACCTTTTGAGGCATTGTACGGGAGACGTTGTCGTACTCCACTCTTCTGGGAAGAAGTGGGGGAGAGATAGGCTGAGGGACCAGAGTTTATCTAGCAGGCGATAGACATTGTTGATCAGATCAAGAAACGGATTAAGACTGCACAGGATCGTCAGGCCAGCTATGCTAATACCAAGCGTAGGCCTTTGCAGTTCGATGTCGGGGAGAAAGTGTTTCTGAAAGTGTCACCTTTTCGCAAGATTCTCAGATTTGGCCTTAAGGGCAAGTTGTCTCCCAGGTTTATCGGTCCGTTTGAGATCTTGGAGAGTATTGGCGATTTCTCTTATCTACTAGCTTTGCCACCGCATCTTTCCAGTATTCACGACGTGTTCCACGTATCTCTGTTGCGACGGTATGTGGCGGATGAATCTCATATTCTGCAGTGGTCTGAGGTTCAGGTGAGCAAGGATTTGACTTATGTTGAGAAACCTATTCGTATCCTGGATTATAAACATAAGGTTTTGCGGAACAAAGTCATTCCTTTGGTTTTAGTTCAGTGGCAGCGCCGAGGCACTGAGCTACTTGGGAGCTTGAAGACAGGATGCGTGAAGACCATCCTGAGTTGTTTTGATTTCATTATTTTAGTTGTATTCAATTGCAAACTCTGTAAACGTTTGATTTGAATAAAGAATGTTTCTGATTTCTGTTTTACATTCAATACTTAAGATCTGTTTTCGAGGACGAAACATCTTAAGTGGGGGAGAATGTAGTAGCCCGTACCTAAAATCAGTGATTAAGTGTTAATCAATTCATTAATCCTACTAGTTAAGAGTAAACGTGATTAAGGGAACCCTTAATGGATTAACGAAGTCCGGAATTGGATTCAGAACACTTGAAAATGGTTTGAGGGTAATCGAGTTCGAAGGCTCCGAAGTCCAGGTTCGGACGATCCGAAGTCAGGGTTCGGACGATCCGAAGAGTGGTTCGGACGCTCCGAACGTGCTGCCGACAGTCGTCATGGATGATGTCATCATGCTGACATAAGCAATGATGTAATATCGGGTTCGGACGACCCGAAGCCCAGTTCGGACGACCCGAACGTGTTCGGACGACCCGAAGTCCAGTTCGGACGATCCGAACTCCGTCTATAAATAGGAGGGCCGAGATTCAGATTTAGACGCACCAATCACCTCTTCTCTCTCGATTCCTTAACCTTCTAACGCAGATCTAGGGAATTCTATGCATCCCATCGGGAATCCGAAAGTGGCATAGCGATCCAGGCATCGTAGCGGAGTTGTGGCCTAGTTTTGAGGCACTCGACAGTAAAGGGCTAACGACAGACGAAGGTATAGCTTTTGCTTCCTAAAAATATTTAGGAGTATGCTTTAGCTTAGTTAAGGCTTTTAGAGCGCTATAATGATAGTAGTATCATTTGGCAGTGTAGCGCGGATTATAGGCGTGGACCTAGGGCTGATAGCACTTGTCTAGTATTTGAGGTACGAAAGTACTGTTCGAGATATCCTGACTGAGTATGCATGTATTATGTGACTGCATGATTTATATGTCATTGATTTATGCTGCATTCATTTGCATACTGAGCTATCTCCTTTGAGATGTCTGTTAGTAGGGTTTTTCCCTATCCTGTTAGTGGTTGGACTTCCATCGATTTGGGTCCGGCATATCCACTGGTATTATGGTATGGGAGCCACCTCTTGAAGCGACGGCACAACGTGCTACATACCAGGGTCCGGTCTGTCTCTGTTATCTGATCCTTGACCTCGAGTGTATAGGGAGTTCACTTTACATGCATGTATAATCATACTCTCGTACTGAGCATTTTATGCTCACGTCTCGTACTCTGTGTTTCTGGACACCCTATTCCATGGGGCAGGTTTGCGATTGGATGAGGCGGGTGGATCCAAGAGGGGCTAGGCAGTGGTTGGCCAATTGGAGCTTCGTCTAGGTTTTATTTCTGTTGTTTTGGGTTTATACAGCTATTTGATTTGGTTGTATAATATTTGGGTATTTACAGATTCCTTGCCTTGGGATTGTATATTGTTTATGGTTTCCGCAGTTTATTCTGATATCTGTTTTATTAAGTTAATTGCATGCCTAAGTTCTGTTTAGTAGGTGATCCGGGTAAGGGTCACTACATCGTCAGCATCGTGAGAGGCACCACCGTGATGATCATAGGCGTTTAAGTTTGCATCGATTTATGCAGATGGGTCCGAAGCCACTAGCTAGGGGCGAGACTCCTGAGGATGAAAAAAATTGGCTAGAACATATGGAGAGTTGTTTCCAGGAGTTACGTTGTACTGAGGAACAGAAAATGGAAACTCTCAAATTTCTGGTAGAAGGAAGTGCCAGGAAATGGTGGAGATCTACGTCTGCACCTATCATCGCTGCACGAGGAGTTGTTTCCTGGGCAGACTTTCGCCTAGCTTTCCATAAGCTGTACTTTTCTCCCGCACTCCGACGGGCGAAGGCCAGCGTGCTGTTGAGTTTGAGGCAGGGATTGATGTCCATTGACGAGTACCAGCATAAGTTCTTTGAGCTATTGCCCTATTGTCCTCAGATCTCTGACATCACTGAGGAGAAGTACAATCTGTATCTCCAGGGCCTTAATCCAGGAATACATGATCGAGTAGCTGTGGGCGATGGCATGACTTATAAGGGACTAGTTAGTCGATTTCGCCAGGCAAAAGACAGCATCCGACGTAACTGTTCTTTCCTCTCGTCTAGACCCGCGAGTTCTTTGGGTCCCCGTGCTTAGTCTTTCAAGAAGTCTGCTTCTTCTTCTTCATCCGGATCTGGGGGAGTGATGCGTTTTTGAAGGAAGGTTCAGTGTAACCATTGTGGTATGAATCATCTGACTGACAAGTGTCGGAAGGCTGCAGGAGCATGTTTTCAATGCGGAGAGATTGGTCACCTGAAGAAGGATTGTCCACAGGCCAGGGGCGTTGGTTCTGTTTCTCAGGCTACAGTGTAGCAGAGGCCACAGGGATAGTCAACAAGAGGTTCCAATCTGCGACCTCATACTTCTGGTCAGGTTTTTGCATTGAGGCATGATTCAGGCAGTGGACGAGGATGAGAGGGTTATCGCAGGTACGTTTTTATTATGCGGTATAAATGTTTTTGTTCTTATTGATACTGGTGCATCTCATTCCTTCATATCTGCTCGATTTGTCAAGTATCATAAGTTTCCATACATTAACCTAGACGTAGTACTTTCTTTTTATACACCGACGGGTCAGTCTGAGTTGGCTAAGCGTCTAGTGGTTGGTTTCCCTTTAGAGTTTGAAGGAAATGTTTTGATGGCAAACTCATGGTTTTGGCAATGGAAGATTTCGATTGCATTTTGGGAATTGATATGTTGACCACGTACTGAGCTTCAGTGGATTGTTTCTAGAGATTGGTACAGTTTCACCCGGTTGGTGGTGATAGATGGTTTTTCTATGGTGAACGAGCGTGACCCGCGATGCCACTGGTATCAGCTTTGATATCCTATTGCGCTCTGGAGTCTGGCGGAGAAGGCTACCTCAACCATGCGATTGATTTGTCCACTGAGAGCGTTGGTATAGGGGATATACCGGTTTTGAATGAATTCCCTGACGTTTTTCTTGATGAGATTCTGGGTTTTTCTCCTGTCAGAGAAGTCGAGTTTGGTATTGAGTTAATGCCAGGGAATTCACATATTTCTCGAGCGTTGTATCGTCTGGCTCCATCAGAGATGCGTGAATTGAAGAATCAGTTACATGATCTCTTGGATAAGGGATACATTCATCCTAGTATATCTCCTTGGGGAGCTCCTGTTCTCTTCGTGAAGAAGAAATATGGGTCTATGCGTCTGTGTATTGACTACCAACAATTGAATCGCGTGACCATCAAGAATAAGTATCCTTTACCGCATATTGATGACTTGTTTGATCAGTTGCAAGGTATTTTAATTTATTCCAAGATTGACTTGAGATCTGGATATCACCAGATGCGATTCAGAGATCAGGATATAGCCAAGACAACATTCAGGACCAGGTATGGGCATTATGAGTTCTTGGTAATGCCATTTGGGTTGACTAATGCACCTGCTGTATTCATGGATCTGATGAATCGAGTATTTCGGAAATTTTTGGACAAGTTTGTCATCGTGTTCATTGATGATATCTTAGTATATTCACGTGATGTGAATGAGCATGCAAATCATCTGAGGATTGTGTTGCAGACACTTCGAGAGAAGCAATTATACGAAAAGTTGAGTAAGAGTGAATTCTGGCTGGATCGAGTGATATTTCTTGGCCACGTTATATCCAGAGATGGAGTTTTTGTAGATTCGAGCAAGATTGAGGCTGTACTGAATTGGTTGCGTCCAACGACGGTAGATGAGATCCGTATTTTTCTGGGTCTGGCAGGGTATTATCGTCGCTTCATCGCAAATTTCTCACACCTAGCTCGACCTCTGACACAACATACTCACAAGGGCGTAACTTTTGAATGGTCCTCAGAATGTGAAGAGAATTTATGTGAACTTCGTCGATGGTTGACTACTGCGCCTGTATTGGCTTTACCGTCTGGATTTGGAGGGTATGTGGTATATACTGATGCGTCTCTTTAGAGGTTGGGTTGTTTCCTGACTCAGAATGGGCATGTGATCGCATACGCTTCTAGACAGTTGAAGGTTCACAAGGATAATTACCCAGTGCATGATCTTGAATTAACAGCAATTGTTTTTGCATTGAAAATCTGGCGTAACTATTTGTATGGTGAGCGATTTGAGATTTTCACAGATCACAAGAGTCTCAAGTATTTGTTCACTCTGGCAGAGTTGAACATGAGACAGAGACGTTGGATAAATTTTCTGAAGGATTATGATTGTGAAATTAAATACCATCAAGGAGCTACTAATCTCACTGTTGATGCTTTGACTCGCAAGGTGAGAGTATCCACACTCTAGAGTTTTTTGGTATCCATTGTGATTGAAGATTGTTGTTCTTCAGGATAAACCATCAAGCATAAGAAAGGTATGCATATTAGTGTCCAGATGCTTGCAATTCTATCTAAGCCAACTTTGTATTCTCAGATTCGAGATGCTCAGATGTCTGATTCGAAGACCCAGCCTTTGGCTCGTCTAACTAATGAAGATAGTACATCTGGATTTTACTATCAGTCATATAGTTTTCATTGTTTGTCTAGCCGTATTGTAGTTCCAGATGATGATACTCTAAGGGAAAAGATTTTATCCCAAAATCATCGTACTAAATTGAGTATTCATCTAGGAAGCAACAAGATGTACAAGGATTTGCGTTCTCGGTTCTGGTGGAAAGGAATGAAGCTTAGTATGTATCAGTATGTTTTGAGATGTTTGGTATGTCAACACGTCAAGGAAGAGCACCGACGACCTGGAGGATTGCATCACAGTTTGCCTATTTCTGAGTGGAAATGAGAGTTTATAATGATGTACTTTGTGACCCATTTGTCGGTGTATTCGAGGAATTGTGATGCTATCTGGGTTGTGGTGGACCGACTCACCAAGTCAGCAAATTTCATTCCTTATAACCGAGATTATAGTTTTGACAGGATGACTTTCTTGTACATTCAGGAGATTGTTCGATTGCACTGAGTTCAAGTGAACATAGTCAGCGATCGAGACCCCATGTTTACTTCTAGATTCTGGGAGAGTTTTCAGCACGCTATGGGTATACTCTGAGCTTGAGCACTGCTTATTACCCGGAGACTGACGGTCAGTCAGAGCGCACTATCCGTATTCTTGAGGATATGCTGAGAGCTTGTACGATGGATTTTGGTCCAGCTTGGCAAGATTAGTTGTGTAGTACATAAAACCTAATCTACTAAATCGCATACATTAAATTTAATAAATATTAGGATTATTATTTTTAAGTTTAATTGATTAAATTCTTTATGTGAATTATGTTTTAATAAAATATTTTTATTATTTATTCAAATAATTTTTATTGTACTAACTATTTAATTAATATTTTTAATTTTTAAAATTTATGTGTCTAAATGATTTTATTGTGCAATTTAAATTATTTTAATATTTTAAAGGTTTAGTCTTTCATATTTAAATGATTTTAATTTTAATTGCATAGTTTATTCTTTTAAATGATTTTAACTATTTAGCTTATTTGTTTAAATATTTTCGAGTGTTCAACTTATTTATTTTAAATAGTCTAAGTTTAGTGGTTAATTATTTTAATTATTTTTTAAACTATTTTAAGTTTCTAGCCTATTTGTTTAAATTATTTTTAATTGTTCATATCATTTTAAAGATTTTTATTTTCTCTTGAGTATTTATTTAAATTGCTTCTAAACGTTCGTCTAGTCTGTTTAAATTATTTTAATCGCTCTATTATTAATTAAATATTCTATTTATCGCTGTGACATCAAAATATTTAAAGTGTTGATTTTAATTTATAAGTTAGCGTTTGAATTTTTTCAAATGTTTATTTGTTTAATTATTAAGTTAAGTACTCTTGAGATTCTTGAGTTCAGTGGCTTCCGGTTCCGGCATACGGTGATGATGGATTTTGGCGGTTAAATTCTTAGATTTTTTTCCAAGATATTAGATTTGTGAGGAATTGAGGAAAATAATTCAAGTATTTACTTTTAAGATTTTCCCGGTGATTAAATAGCTTTTGAGGCAATTTTTAAGCTTACTTTAGAATTTTTTTTTAAAAAAATGTTATTAGTATTTTAAACCCGTATAGATTTTATTTAACCCCTTTAAACTTGTAATTTTCAAATATTAGGATTTTTACTAATTATAGTGTGTGTTGTAGTAGTTGTTAGAACCAATAGCAACTTTATTTAAAATTAAGACTAACAACCACTATACACACACATTTTCCTACATATATATACACCTATACACACACTTTTAAATCTAAAAACCAAAACACACTCCAACACACAACCCTAGCCGCCACACACACACATTTTCCCTCCAATCTCATGTACACTCTCCCCTTTCTCACGCCAAGACCCGTCGGCTTCTTCCTCAAGGCCTTTCCCGATCGCCGCCACCAGCACACCACCACTGCCGCCGCCGGAGCTCGCGCCCTAGGAGGTCGAGAAACTACGCTTCACATTTTTAGCTTGGTTTCATCTCCATTTCTTGAGAATTTTGAAAAATAAGAAAGATTATAGTTTTCAATTGGCCCCAAGTAGATTATTATGTCATGTGATTGTCCTTTATGTGTGTGTTTCGAATTTTCTGGATTTTTAGGGAGTATATTTCGAAATTTTCAGAATTATATTAGCCATTTCATGCCTATGTTGATCTATTATGATATTTTATTGATGGAAATGAGTTGAGTTAAAGGTTTTGATTGATGTCTCCATTGATTCCCTTAAATTTGAAATTTTGCAGAATTGTTGAGCATGTGCATTTCTATTTTCTGTTTTGTTGCTTGGATGGTGGGTTAGGGGCTACCATGGGTGAGAATGTAGCTCACTTGGTAGTGCTTAGGATGTGTTGAAGTTATCTAGAAAGTTTGAGAAGAGGGGTTGCTCGGTTTTGGGTGGTTGATGGAATCGGTTTTGAGGTGTTGGGCAAGGGCTGATTTTTTTGAGCTAAGCTAGGCTTGTAAGGGGGTCTGTTTTAGGGGTTGGAGTGAGTCTAAGAATTGTTCATGGTCCTAGTTTATTGGTATGGAACTTGGGAGTTAAATGGCTAAGTTTTGGGAAAGGTAATGAGCTAGGACTTGAGCAGAATTTTGTGATGTGTTGAGCTGTCCGGAAACTGATGTCTAATGCAGGGTTGAACTCATGGTTTGGTTAAGAGCTCGGGTCTGAAACTAGCCTAGGATGTTGAGAATGTGACGGTTCAAGCGGAAATTAATACGATTAAGTTTTGGTTGCGTTCTAGGCATTTGAATAGATAGGTGCAGAATTTTGGTTTAATTGAGGTTGCTGTCCAGAAATAAATTTTTATAAAATGTTTGGATAGGAATAATACCCCGAGGATGGCTTATTTATTTAGTTCTAAGTGTGTGGGAGTCGTGGTTTCAAGCGGAACTCTTTTTGAATAAGAACTGAGTGAGTTGTAAGCTTTACGGGTGTACCGCTCAAATTGTCCTAAGCGCAAGTTTATTGTTTAGGTCCCTATACTTGGTTTGCTCCCTACATCACCATCCCGGACATCCATATTTGAGTCTTTTACATGATTATCGAGTAAATATTTACAAGTATATTACATCTACATATGCACGCTAAGTTTCTAAATCAAGGCAAGAAAGTACGAAAGAAAATATTTTAAGAACCAAGTGAGATGATTGTGACTATATTTATTATGGTTTGGATGAGTTGGGAGACGTTCTGACTTTCCTTACCAAATTTATGGGTTTGGACGAGTTGGGAGAAATCCTGATTTCCCTTACCAAATATGGGTTTGGACGAGTTGGTAGAAATCCTGATTTCTATTACCAAGTATGGGTTTGGACGAGTTGGGAGAAATCCTGGCTTCCCTTACTAAGTATGGGCAAGAAGAGTTGGGGGTTATCCCAACTTTCTTGCAGCATAGTGCACTGCAGCCATGATCTTGATCGAAAGTACATAGTCACAATTCGAGGATCTAAGTTCACAGTTACAGTTCAAAATTTATATTTCTATGTTTCAGTATAGTTTATTCAGTTACATTCATTATGTTGGACTTAGCCATGCATATGTTATATTTAAGTTCTCCCTTTTGGGAAGTCTATTTTTTTTAAAGAAAGGGCACAAAATATTATTCAGTTTAGTTTATTCAGTTCAGTTCAGTTTATTCAGTTTCAGTTATGCATGAGGTTCAGATTAAGTTTAAGAAATTTTCAAGTTTAAAAGTATGAGTTATGTGTGAGTTCATTGCATGCAGTAAGTCTCATTCTCTTTTATCATTCAACTTGTCTGAGTAAGTTCCAAATTATTATAAGCACAATATTTTAAGTATTTCCACATGTATTTTAAACCCTTGTTATTTCACCATATTCTTGTTGGGCCTCTAGGCTCACTATATCTATTTAGTGCAGGTTAAGTTATCTTTGAGATCGAGGGGCCATACTATCGAGTGGACTGTGATGCGGGCACGGCACATCCCCCCGACCTATGCTAGTCTTCCGCAAAAAGTTTACTTTAATGCTTTATAGTCTTTCATTCTTTTTGTTTATTGGATTAATGCAAACGTAAGGATTTATCGATTGTATTTGGGCATGTAATTATCAAATTATATGATTTATGGATGTTTGGAATGTCGAATCTTTTTCTCATGTTCTCGTTCATTCCTTGGTCTAGTTTATTCAGTATTTTTGGTTGTATTTTTAGTTGTTGTCTGTGACAGACGAGTTTAAATATAAATAGATAGGTCATGCCGAAAATTTTCTTAAAATCCGCATTTTGTTTAATTATTATTTAAAGTAGAGTTAGAGTCGTTTCAGTTGGTATCAGAACATGGTTTTGGTTTGGGTTGTGCCTACTGCCGGTTGCAAGAAACTCAAGAAGTCTCGCCTCAAAGTCTGTAAGTTTTAAGGAATTTCATATGTTAGTCATACTTGAATTGATACTTTAAATGTTTTGATGTCATCCATTTTAAAAATATTTTAAAAAGTTAGATGCTTAATTTATTTAAATGTGTAGTTCAGTATTTATTTTGTTTAAAAATTTCTTTTAGTAGTTCAAATTGTACCATTCAAATGCTTCTTTTTATAGCATGCGACTTCAAGTTAAGAGGAGTTGGTGTAACAATATTCCTTCCAATTTTAGATAGTACGTGAAAGTTATTTGAGTTATTAGGTGGTATTAACAATTTTTGATGAGATTGTAGGAGTTTGTTGAAAAATATTAAACTTGCATATTAGGAGATTTTAATTGTGTGCTATTATTGTAAGATGTTTTCTTATACTGGATTCTTGTCGGATACAACTAAGTGTATAGGTTGCTTAGAAATTTCTAGATATGTGTTTAGTTAGTTAAGTTTATGAATAGAACTCATGTGAAGACTTGGGATACGAACTTGGTTTTATATTATTATGAATAGTTTGAGTTTTTCTTTTGTTATTTGGGCAAATATGATTTTTGGAAATAGTGAGTTGGTTACTATGAGTCTTTCAATTATGTGAACTATTATTCCGATCGTTATTTTCTTTTTTTCCTTTTTTTGTGCTCAAATCCGTTGCAACATATACTTTTAAGTATCCGAAGTTTCTTCGCATTTTCTTTGAGCATTTATGGATTCGTATGACATTAATCAGCGTTGAATTCTGTCACTTTGACATTGGTTGAACTTCCTAGTAAAAATCTTGTTAATGTTTCACACTTCATGAAATTTTTCTTTGGTTATAGAGCCACATGTTTATGTGAGTAAGATTCACTTTGGCATTGTTTTTTTTGGCAATCTACTTATATTGTGTGGCTGACATCTGATTTTGCCTTGAAACCGTTGTTCCCTGATTATTGAATTGTGTGGACTACTTTCGATTGAAGTCACACTTATTGCTCTTGATTGTACTTTGATATTTTGGACTTGATGTCACTATCCAGGGATGAATGGTCACCAGATTTGTTATCTTGTTGGCTCATATTCATTGTTCTTGGAGCCTCCATTATTATTCATTCGTCCCTAGAATTGGATCATGAGTGAGTTGTTTTCACTTATCTAAATTTTTATTTTTAGCTCTTTTGTTGGTAATGCTTGCATTATTTCATTTCATATTAAGCAAACATTACTTGTATGTTTATTTTCTTTCACGATCCATCATGATGAGAATATGGGTAGATCATAATTTCAATTATATTTCAAATTCTTGTGTAGAGAATTGGCTCGTATCCGCATAGTAAGCATTTAGACCAATGGGATTTAGCATTTATACTAGATAAAATCCTAAGTTATTGTAGTGATCCGAGAAATGATGACTACTAATTATATTTAGTTCTAGTGAGTAAACTGCTTGTTAGTGAATTAATTGAATAGGTTGTTTCAATTTTAAATAGGATCGTTAAGAGTAAACAGATGATTTTGGTAAGCTGAATGGGTGAACAGTTGCGAGATAGGAAATAAAGTTGTCCCTAGAGACTTTTGGGTACTTTACATTTGAATTCTAAGATTCTTTGAATGTCAACCGGTAAGGCTATTGCACCAACTATGGGAACAGAATGACGAATAAAATATTCAGGAAGTTTTTCGGATAAGCTGTAGATTTATTTACCGGTTAAATGCTAAGGTACTTGAGGAACAATGAGAAAGCATTTTCAATCCAATTACAAACTCTTCAAGGTGCCTAATTGGGTACTAAGTTCTTGAAATATGAATTCAGGTTGTACATATAATAATTTGGGAATTTTTGGATTTTTAGACTTGATGTCGAGTTGCACAAGGGATTTGAGATATGTCTTCAGGCGATATGTAAGAATTATTTGGTGCTTAGAGACGATCTAATCCAATAAATGGATAATAGCTCGTGGTATATTTTGATTTGAGGTGTAAATATGAATTTCTTAGTCGTTGCGTCTGGGATAGAAAATGTGGTTAAAGCTGTTGGAAAATTTTAATTAAGAATTTGACTTTCGGGAGAATCAAAGATGCTAGAGATGAACGTATAACTTTGAGAGTGGATAATTGGGATCTGTTTAGTCACCTATTTGGATTCTATATGTTATCGGTTAACATCTTGAGACTGAAAAATAGTGGATTTTATGGTTATATTTTCTTATCAAGGATTAGATTTATTTATTTATAGAAATGGGTCTGATCTATCTCGTATTTTGAGGTCTAACGAGGTAGAATTATATAGTTCTTTTAGCTATCCTATTTAGAAAAGTTTAGTGTTAGTTGCTAAATATTTTGAGAACTTGTGAATTTCTTAAGAGATGGAGTCGTATATTATATGAGTTAAGTTTAATTGGTAAATAGACGTTAAGCATAGCTTCGTAGTTAGAAAGTTTTTAAGTTATGGTCGATGTCGACATAAATTATTTATTGGTTATATGGGCTCTACTGCTTGGAATCCCGACGTAGGATTTAAGTTAGCAAAAATGTGAGTTGTCCAGTAACGCAAAGATCTAGGAATTTGTAGGGTGTAGAACTTATCAGTGCGATATGATGACGTATTTAAGTTGTTAAATTTAGATCGACGGTAAATTTGAGGAGTGATAAAATCTCATTGAGGATAAGACCACTTGAGAACATGTAAGAATTGTAAATTTTATATTACAATAAGATTTAGTCAGATCTTTGAAGGTACAGATATCAATAAGCATCAGAGTGCGCAGCGAAAGCTGATTTGGGCCAACTCATGTAGGTGCAAAGTTAGAAAATTTAGTGTTGATCTGGTCTAAGGTATTCGAACCTAGTTAGTAAGCTTTGAATTTCGATGACGAAATTTTTTTTAAGGGGGGAAGGAATTGTAGTATCTAAAACTCAATCTACTAAATCTCATGCATTAAATTTAATAAATATTAGGATTATTATTTTTAAGTTTAATAGATTAAATTATTTATGTGAATTATGTATTAATAAAATATTTTTATTATTTATTCAAATAATTTTTATTGTACTAACTATTTAATTAATATTTTTTATAGTTTAAATTTATGTGTCTAAATGATTTTATTGTGCAATTTAAATTATTTTAATATTTTAAAGGTTTAGGCTTGCATATTTAAATGATTTTAATTTTAATTTTTTAGTTTAATTTTTTTAATGATTTTATCTGTTTAGATTATTTGTTTAAATATTTTCGAATGTCCAACTTATTTATTTTAAATAGTCTAAGTTTAGTGGTTAGTTATTTTAAATTATTATTTTTTAACTATTTTAAGTGTCTAGATTATTTTTTTTAAATCATTTTTAATTGTTCAAATCATTTTAAAGATTTTTATTTTCGCTTGGGTATTTATTTAAATTGCTTCTAAATGTTCGTATAGTCTGCTTAAATTATTTTAAGCGCTCTGTTATTATTTAAATATTTTATTTATCGTTGTGACATCAAAATATTTAAAGTGTTGATTTTAATTTCTAAGTTTGTGTTTAAATTATTTCAAATGTTTATTTGTTTAATTATTAAGTTAAGTACTCTTGAGATTCTTGAGTTCAGTGGCTTTCGGTTCCGGCATACGGTGATGGTGGATTTTGGCGGTTAAATTCTTAGATTTTTTACAAGATATTAGATTTGTGAGGAATTGAGAAAAATAATTCAAGTATATACTTTTAAGATTTTCCTGGTGACCAAAAACACCTTTGAGGCAATTTTTAAGCTTACTTTAGAATTTTTCAAAAAACAAATGTTATTAGTATTTTAAACCCGGATAGATTTTATTTAAACCCCTTTAAACTTGTAATTTTCAAATATTAGGATTTTTACTAATTATAGTGTTTGTTGTAGTAGTTGTTAGAACCAATAGCAACTTTATTTAAAATTAAGACTAACAACTACTATACACACACATTTGCCTACATATACATACACCTAAACACACACTTTTAAATCTCAAAACCAAAACACACCCCAACGCACAACCCTAGTCGCCACACACACATTTCCCCTCCAATCTCATGCACACTCTCCCCTTTCTCTCGCCAAGACCCATCGGCTTCTTTCTCAAGGCCTTTCCCGGCCGCCGTCGCCAGCACACCACCACCACCACCGCCGGTGCTCGCGCCCTAGGAGGTCCAGAAACTGTGCTTCACGTTTCCAGCTTGGTTCCATCTCCATTTCTTGAGAGTTTTAAAAATAAGAAAGATTATGGTTTTCATTTGGCCCCAAGTAGATTATTATGTCATGTGATTGTCCTTTATGTGTGTGTTTCAAATTTTCTTGATTTTTAGGGAGTATATTTCAAAATTTTCAAAATTATATTTGCCATGTTCATGCCTATGTTGATTTATTATGATGTTTTATTGATGGAAATGAGTTGATTTAAAGGTTTTGATTGATGTCTTCATTGATGCCCTAAAATTCGAAATTTTCAAAATTCTTGAGCATGTGCATTTCGATTTTCTGTTTTGTTTCTTGGATGGTGGGTTCTGGGCTACCATGGGTGAGAATTTAGCTCACATGGTAGTTCTTAGGATGTGTTGAAGTTATCTATCAAGTTGGAGAAGAGGGGTTGCTCGGTTTTGGGTGGTTGATGGAATAGGTTTTGAGGTTTTGGGCAAGGGCTGATTTTTTGAGCTAAGATAGGCTTGTAAGGGGGTCGGTTTTAGGTGTTGGAGTGAGTCTAAGAATTGGTCATGGTCCTAGTTTATTGGTTTGGAACTTTGGAGTTAAATGGCTAAGTTTTGGGAAAGGTAATGAGCTAGGACATGAGCAGAATTTTGTGATGTGTTGAGCTGTCCGGAAACTAATGTCTAAGGAAGGGTTAAACTCATGGTTTGGTTAAGAGCTCGGGTCTGAAACTAGCCTAGGATGTTGAGAATGTGACGGTTCAAGTGGGAATTAATTCTATTAAGTTTTGGTTGCGTTCTAGGCATTTGAATAGATAGGTGCTGAATTTTGGTTTAATTGAGGTTGCTGTCCAGAAATAAATTTTTATAAAATGTTTGGATAGGAATAATACCCCAAGGATGGCTTCTTTATTTAGTTCTAAGTGTGTGGGAGTCGTGATTTCAAGCTAAACTCTTTTTGAATAAGAACTGAGTGAGTTGTAAGCTTTACGGGTGTACCGCTCAAATTGTCCTAAGCGCAAGTTTATTGTTTAGGTCCCTATCCTTGGTTTGCTCCCTACATCACCATCCCGGACATCCATATTTGAGTCTTTTGCATGATTATCGAGTAAATATTTACAAGTACATTACATCTACATATGCATGCTAAGTTTCTAAATCAAGGCAAGAAAGTACGAAAGAAAATATTTTACGAACCAAGTGAGATGATTGTGACTATATTTATTATGGGTTTGGATGAGTTATGAGACGTTTTGACTTTCCTTACCAAATTTATGGGTTTGGACGAATTGGGAGAAATCCTGATTTCCCTTACCAAGTATGAGTTTGGATGAGTTGGGAGAAATCTTGATTTCCCTTACCAATTATGGGTTTGGACGAGTTGGGAGAAATCCTGGCTTCCCTTACCAACTATGGGCAAGACAAGTTGGGTGTTATCCTGACTTCCTTGCAGCATAGTGCACTGCAGCCATGATCATGATCGAAAGTACAGAGTCACAATTCGAGGATCTAAGTTCACAGTTACAGTTAAAAATTTATATTTCTATGTTTCAGTACAGTTTATTCAGTTACATTCATTATGTTGGACTTATCCATGCATATGTTATATTTAAGTTCTCCCTTTTGGGATGTCTATTTTGTTTAAAGAAAGGTCACAAAATATTATTCAGTTCAGTTTATTCAGTTCAGTTCAATTTATTTAGTTTCAGTTATTCATGAGGTTCAGATTAAGTTCAAGAAAGTTTCAAGTTTAAAAGTATGAGTTATGTGTGAGTTCATTGCATGTAGTAAGTCTCATTCTCTTTTATCATTCATCTTGTCTGAGTAAGTTCCAAAGTATTATAAGTACAATATTTCAATTATGTATTTTAAACCCTTGTTACTTCACCATATTCTTGTTGGGCCCCTAGGCTCACTACATCTATTTGGTGCAGGTTAAGTTATCTTTGAGAGCGAAGGCTAAAACTATCGAGTGAACTGTGATGCGGGCACGACACATCCCTCCGACCTATGCTAGTCTTCCACAAAAAGTTTAATTTAATGCTTTATAGTCTTTCATTCTTTTTGTTTCTTGGATTAATGCAAACGTAATGATTTATCGATTGTATTTGGGCATGTAATTATCAAATTATATGATTTATGGACGTTTGGAATGTCGAATCTTTTTCTTTGGTTCTCGTTCATTTCTCGGTCTAGTTTATTCAGTATTGTTGGTTGTATTTTTAGTTGCTGTCTGTGGCAGGCGGGTTTAAATATAAATAGATAGGTCATGCTGAAAATTTTCTTAAAATCCGCATTTTATTTAATTATTATTTAAAGTAGAGTTAGGGTCGTTTCAAGTTTCTATTTATTGAGTTTGCGTACAACAACAATTACCATAGCAGTATTGGCATGACATCTTTTGAGGCGTTGTACGGGCAACGTTGTCGTACTCCACTATTCTAGGGGAGCGACAGGTAGAGGAACCAGAGATAATCCAGCTGGATAGTGATATCGTTGGACATATCAAGAAGCGAATTAAGACTGCATAGGATCGACAGACTAGCTATGCAAATTTTTAGCACAGACCTTTGAAGTTTCAGGTAAGCGAGAAAGTGTTCTTGCAAGTTTCACCTTTCCGTAGGATTTTGAGATTTAGTCTCAAAGGTAATCTATTTTATAGATTCATTGGTCCGTTTAAGATCTTGAAGTGTGTTGGAGATCTATCTTAGAGACTGGCTTTACCATCGTATCTGTCAAGTATATATGATGTGTTCCCTGTATCGCTGTTGCGATACAGCCATCGAACCAAGCCCAATTCCAATAATGAATCAATCTAATCTGGTCTCTAATCCCACGTCTACCCTTCCTTCGGTGCTTTAGGCGCAGGATCTTGGACTAAGAGTATTGATGGAGACATTGACTCTGTCCTGTCCATCTTGCCATGAGAAGATTATCGCTGTTGCGATGGTATGTAGCTGATAAGTCCCACATCTTGCAGTTGTCTGAGGTCCAGTTGGATACAAATTTGACATATATATGTGGAGAGACCTTTGCGTATCATTGGTCATAAATACAAAGTATTGCGTAACAAGATCATTCCTCTTGTTCTAGTTTAGTGGCAGCGCCGAGGCACTGAGGAAGCCACATGAGAACTTAAAAGTCATATGCAAACAGAATATCCAGAGTTGTTCTGATTCTGTTGTATTTCAGTTATATCTTGTAAAAATTTTCAGTTTGAATAAAATATGTTTATTCACGTATTAACTGCATTTAGTACTTAAGATTTGTTTTGAGAACAAAAATGTCTTAAGTTGGGGAGAATTAATGACCCGTTTCAATTTTTACAAGATTAATTGATTAAAAATGGTTATACGGGGATTAGACTTTATTTTGATTAAATTGGAAAATTTTCTGATTTTTTGCCAAGGGCAGTTCGGAGGGTCCGAACCCTTTGGAGACACAGTTCAAGGATCGGAGTCTACGGTGCGTTCGGAGCATCCGAACTAGGATCGGAGAATCCGAACTCAGTTAGGCCATGCAACTAGTGAGGTGTCATTGCTGAATGGACACACAGCAGTTCGGAGCCTCCGAAGTCAAGATCGGAGCATCCAAACTCCCGATCGAAGCGTCTGATTTCCGCCTATAAATAGGGGTTCCAAATACCTCATTTCTCACACCTTTCCAAACCATTTCTCTCGGTTTTAGCTTAGTTTTGAGGCTTTTGGGTCATTCATTGGCGGGTTTTGGGTGTTGGCAAGGTGCTCCGGAGTCGCAGCAGAGTGGTGTCCAAGTTTTGGGACAGTCGTCATCAGCGGGCTGACGACAAACGAAGGTATAGATCTGGCTTCTTATAGTAAATAGAGAATATGCTATATCTTAGTTAAGGCTTTTAGAATAATATTATGATGCATGAGTATTTTGCATTGTAGTGCAGACTATAGGCTTGGACATAGAGCTGGTGTAGCTTGCCTAGTAGAATTAAGGTACGAAAGTATTGTTCGAGATATTCAGACTGAGTATGTATGTATTATGTGTTTGCATGGTTTATTTGATTATGAAATGATTTTATCTGCATATACTTGTCATGACTGCATGTTGCATACATGAGCATATTGATCCTGTATCTTTGAGATGTCCTATAGTAGTAGGGCGCTCACCCTACGAGTAGTGGATGGTTGGATACGTATGTCTTGTGTCAGGTCACCATCATCCACTCGGTATAGGAGACACCTCCTGATGCGACGGCGCAACGTGCTATATATCTGGGCCCGGTCTATGAGCTTGTTTCTTGATCTGAGAGTCTTGGTAATTTGTACACTTGCATACATGCACATATAATATTGTATACTCATAATCTCGTACTGAGCATTTTATGCTCACGTCCTCATACTGTTGTTTCAAGACACACTATTCCATGAGGCATATTTGCAATTTGATGAGGCGGGTGGTTCCAGGAGGGCTTAGGCTACTGGTTGCCAGCAGAGATGTTTGTCTAAGCTTTCTGTATTGATGTATTTGGGTTGATACATTTGATTTCGATATGGTTGTATAGCAGTATTTACAGATTCTTTTTTTTGGGATTGTAATTGGTTTTTATGGTTTCCGCTGAATATTTCTGATTATTGTTTTATTGAGTTAAATGCATGCGTAAGCTCTTGATTAGTAGGTGATCATGGTGCGGGTCACAACACGGACAGTGTCCGCAATAGTAGCCAAGCAGTGGAGCATTGGAGAGGTATCCAAGGTCGTAGCAGGACTGTGCCCAAGATCTGGGGCATTCGACATCAGCGGGCTGACGACGGACGAAGGTATAGCTTTAGATCCTTATAGAACATAGGGAGTATGCTATAGTTTAATTAAGGCTTTTAGAGCATGTTAGATGATGCATGGTTATTATGAATTGTAGTGTTACATGGTATGGTAGGCTTGGAACCTAGATGGGTGCTTCTATGAAAAGCCTTAGAAAGGTACGTAAGTACTGACTGAGATTGCCAGCGGGTTTGCATGCTTATGTGTTGCATATTATATGACATTATGTATGTTATTGCTTTGAGATATTATGCTTCATGTGCATTTATATTGAGCTTGGATCTCCTTTGAGATAAGTCAGTGTTATAGGGTGCTCAGCCCTTGTTAGGACGTTTTGACATTGAGAGTCACTATGACCGACGGGTCTGTCGGACTCTAGTGATCAAGGGACATTTGGTCCACGTCCAGTTAGGAATGAGTGGTTGCATGCAGTGTTTTGAGTCCCCGATGTAATGCCCCGAAAAATACTCAATTTGATAATTTACGGAAATTGAGATTTAAATTCTGAGTTTTATAAATTAAAGGATTGAATTAAAGTTTTAAGAATTACCAGGGACTAAATGGCGATTTGACTAAGAAAAACTCATTAATGCGAGTTAATGAGATGCCTCTCAATAATTTTTACCATTATCTACGTGTAAAAGCAGAAAGAAGAAGAGAAAGCTTCACACGCCATTGTTGAGTTCTTGGAGCTTCGATCCGCCTTTATCTAACCGGTATAATTCAAAGATAATTGCATATTTAAAATAATCGAGACGAGGACTATGTTTCTATGTAAGTATTGGGAAATTCTACCAAATTCTAATTTTTAGGTGTTGTTGGATTCGAGATTTTATTTGATAAACATTTTCTTGAGTTTATAGATATGGTATATCTAAGACAGTTTGAGAAAATACCATAGTTTGAGCATGTTTTGCATTTTTGGATGAATTTTTGAAAAACCCACGTTTTAAGGGCTGTTGAATTTTGAAAATGATGATGATGATTTGATGACTATATTGAGTTTATATTGATGAATAAATGGTGTTGAGGATTTTGAAAATACAGGTTTTGGGTCGTTATGCCGCTGGTTTGAGTTTTAATGGATTTTTGAAGTATTTGATTGAAATGAGAATAGAGATATGATTTGATAATGATATTGAGCATGCATATTATCCATTTCAGATTTGAATTGGATTTTATCGAATTTGAGTTGCAAGAATTCGAGTTGTTGAACATTCGATCAAGGTTTGAGTTGATTATCTCCTTGAAATGTTGATGTTCGATTGAATGGAAATTGATATGAGCTTTGTATTGTTGTAGCCATTTAAGAGTTGAGCATTTCCAGATTTGGGAATTGAGGTATGAGCATATGAGGAATAAATGGGATTGAGCTTTGAGATGAGTTGATTTCTCGAGTCCCGAGAAAAATCACTCACTTTACTTGTTTATGTGTTATTTCTTGGTTTATTTGATTCACATGATTTAAATGACATGAGTTGATTTGATGATTTCTCGATGATTATCGGTGTTTCTTTTCTGCCATTTACATGAATCAAATGATAATCATATGAGTTTGAGATTATTTGAAATGAGAATAAGCATGATGCCGAGTTACAACATCGATATATGTATATTGCATCATCTCATTCATATTGAGCTTGATTCCTTTCAGTGTTTAAATACCATCAATGGCGAGTTACAAGATTGATGATGGAATGAAATACCATCAATGGAGAGTTACAACATTGATTATGATTTGAATAAAATCGATGGCGAGTTACAACATCGATGCGATGAAGAGTTACAAAATCTCTACCGAGATTGGATATTGATGCGATCATAGATGGTTCGCATGTTGATCGAGTGGCTAATGATCCGTTGAAGATATCAAGAGGACCAGTTACGATAGGCCGAGCTAGAAAGTTCAAAGAAGCACTTCAATTATTGATGAAAAATTCACAAGAGGGCGTTGGGACAGTTGATATTCACTTTGGAGGTTATTATAATCTTATTGAGGTCAAAGGAGGTCCAGAAAGTGAAGCAAATGAAGACTCAGTTCGAAGCTGCGGCGCGCCCGCGCCTCTATCTTCGCGCTCCCACCCCTTGCTCTGCAAACCAAATGCGCGCCCGCCCCTTGCTCTGCAAACCAAACGCACGCCCGCGCCTTGACGATCGTGCGCCCGAGCGTACGAGTGCTGAATTTACGAGGAATATGCGAAGTTCATGCACGCCCGCGCGTTATGAATCGCGCGCCCGTGCCGTGTCTGCGCAAGCCATGCACGCCCGCGTCGTCTGAGCTGCGCGCCCGCGCGTGCATCCGTTTCACACACTGAAGGTGTTTGTGTGTGTGTTCGGGAATTTTAGTATTTCGTGATTATTTTCCTATTTTGAGACTTTTAATCCTACTAGGAAACTTTAGGAGATATTATTATTTCTTTAGATATATTTTGCGATATCTTTTATTATTTTGTAGTTGTATTATAAATACAACAAACATTCATTATTGAATACAATTAAGATTTCAGATATTTGATTATTCAATACATAAAATTCTCTCTAGAATTTTTATTGAAGCTTTATGCTTTATTCAAAATCAAACTTATCAAAGTTTATACTTGTTGGAAAAATGGCGTGTTCCCAGATCAATCACGATTGATACCCGGTGCAGCGGAAGTTTAAAAATTTTATCATGGAACAATTCCATATTGTGGGTATCAACCGTTCAACGATTAAATTTAAGTGTGTGTAAAATTTAAATAACAATTAATTAAATTTTACCTTCAATCTCGAAGCGAGATTATTGGACACCAACAGAATTAATCTGCTCTTGTTGTCTCTCCCAGGAACTGATGAACTCCTTCAATCAGGTCCACGAATGGGGTTTAAATCCCTCTGATAGATTGCACTAGAAAATCTATCAGAAGTTTTTCTGCGAAGAGATTAAACGAATCTGATTCGTTATTCCTGACTGCAATTAAAAATCACAGACCGGAAATTCTCTGACAGAGCAAGAAGGGGTCGGCCGAAATATAAGAGAGAGAGGCTAGGGTTTTTCGATTTTTGCTCTCAAAATTATGACCTGTTCTGTTTAATTTCTGTACTGTAATAACTTATTTATAATGCAGGCCACTAACACCTTAGGGCCCATTAGTCATAAGTTGAGGCCCGACAAGCAAAGCCCGCATGTTCAAAAATTAATATAAAATTCATCGTGACTCCGATTGATAAACCGATTTTACCAATGTGCACAGAAACCATTTCTGCACATTTTAAAGTCAAGATAAATTTTCCTGAATCCGAATTCAGTGATTTCCAAAAATGTACATCCCTATGTCATTTTAGGAAATCCTACTCCCTTACTCTTATTTAAGAAGTCCAACTTCTTTATTCATTAAATTTAACTCTTTAAATTTAACTATCTCAACGGGGATTAAAAACTCCATTACACTGTGTGACCCTCAATGGTTCAGGGATACAGCTAGCCGTGGGCTCACAACTCCTTGTGACTCGGAACAACGATTTCCGACTTGCCCAACGAATCATGGTAAAGCGCCTAGCAACATCGCCCCATGATTCCCTAGGTATCACTGATAGTGCCTACAAGAACCAGTAGATTTTGGTTAGCGTACAGTACGGTCCCTTCATCCATATATCCCGATCGAATCAACAACCATTGGTATATCGAGAGTCGCTCAAGATTCGATAACTATGCAATACATCTTGAAGATCAAATTAGTGACATCGCATGTGCTACTAAGAAACCATTTCTTAAATCACATCAAGTACTCTGGCCAGAGATTCGTCACACTAATATCTCCTCAGATCGCATAGGATATCCACACTCGCAAGTATGTGGTGAATCCTTGACAACAATGCATCGACTCCTATATGTGTTGTAACTGTACCCAATCCCGACACCTGATGACCCCCATAGAGTCGGTAAACGAGTCAAAGCACAGTACTAGCATATAGAGTCTCCATGATGTTTCAAGTAGTAAGGACTAATGGTGTACAACCAAAACCGCGGACTTTATCCACTCGATAAGTGATAACCACTTGGAAAGTCCGGATAGGGTAGTTCGATTATTCATCCTATGAATATCCATTTGCATGCTTCGAACATCTCCATGATCCCTACCAATGAAACGTGGTACTCCGCATCGCAAATGCTAGTCTCAAACTCGAGCGATCCTTATCCTTATTATCGGACGGCTCAATTGACTAGGAACAGTTTAGAATATACAGTGACTATAAGATGTATTTCATGATAGACATCCCCATGTTCTACCACATCTTACATACACTATAGTATATTCAAGGTCTTTATCAAAACAACAATAGTATATCACAATATAACAATATGAAGAAAGATAAAGTCATTGCCATTAATAAAAGTGTAAATTATATTAAACAAAAGATCGTTTGTACAAAGAGTCATCAAAGCCCATAGCCACAAGTTGGCTCACTGGGCACCCACTCTTTCAATCTCCCACTTGCCCTATAGCCAACTAGTCATACTACGTAGACCCATTGCTTCGCGATGTTTGTCAAACAATGGTCCTGGCAAGGGCTTAGTAAGCGGATCAGCGATATTGTCTGCAGAGGCCACTCGTTCGACAGTGATGTCTCCTCTTTCCACAATCTCCCGGATGATGTGGTATTTCCTCAGTACGTGTTTGGATCTTTGATGAGACCTTGGTTCCTTTGCTTGAGCAACGGCACCCGTGTTGTCACAGTACACCGGGACTGGACCAACAAATTCAGGAATGACGCCCAACTCTTGGACGAACTTCCTCATCCAAACGGCCTCTTTAGCAGCAGCTGATGCTGCAATGTATTCAGCCTCAGTGGTGGAATCCGCTGTGGTGTCCTGCTTGGAACTCTTCCAAGAGACAGCACCGCCATTGAGCATGAACACAAATCCAGAGGTTGACTTCGAGTCATCCACGTCACTTTGGAAGCTAGAGTCGGTATAGCCTTCCAATTTCAGATCTCGTCCTCCATATACCATGAACATATTCTTAGTCCTTCGTAAGTACTTAAGAATGTCCTTCACGGCTTTCCAATGCATTTGACCGGGATTAGCTTGATATCTGCTCGTGTGACACTCAGAGCAAATGCTACATCCGGTCTGGTAGATATCATCCCATACATGATACTACCTATAGCTGACGCATATGGTACATGTGTCATATTCTCTATCTCTTCATCAGTCTTGGGACACATAGACTTGGATAGAGAAACTCCATGACACATGGGTAGATGTCCTCTCTTGGACCCATCCATTGAAAACCGTTTCAATATGGTGTCGATGTAGGTTGATTGAGTGAGTCCTATCATTCTCTTAGATCTATCTCTATAGATCTGTATCCCAAGAATGTACGATGCCTCTCCCAAATCCTTCATCGAGAATCTACCTGATAACCATATCTTTGTTGACTGCAACATCCCTACATCATTCCCAATGAGTAGGATGTCATCAACATAAAGTACTAAGAATGTCACAGCATCCTTAACTACTTTCTTGTACACGCACGGTTCCTTCGGGTTCTTGATGAAACCAAAATCTTTTATTGTTTCATCAAATTTCTGGTTCCAACTTCTTGATGCTTGTTTTAGACCATAAATTGATCTCTGAAGCTTGCATACCTTATGCTCGCTTCCCATGGATGTGAATCCCTCTGGCTGCTTCATATAGATTTCTTCCTTAATGTCTCCATTAAGAAAAGCAGTCTTCACATCCATTTGCCATATCTCATAGTCATACCATGCAGCTATGGCAATAAGGATTCTTATGGACTTGAACATTGCAACTGGTGAAAAGGTTTCATCATAGTCAACTCCTTGTCTTTGAGTGTAACCTTTCGCCACCAATCGCGCCTTGTAGGTCAATACCTTACCATCAGGCCCAAGCTTTCTCTTGTAGATCCATTTACACCCTATTGGAACAATTCCATCAGGAGGATCTACTAAAGACCAAACTTGGTTTGTATGCATTGAATCCAATTCAGACTGCATAGCTTCAAGCCATAAATTTGAATCCGCATCAGAAATTGCTTCCTTGAAGTTTCTTGGATCACATCCAATGTCGGGTTCATCTTGATCCCCTTCAAGAAGAAGACCATATCGAACAGGAGGTCTAGAAGTCCTCTCGGATCTTCTAGGTTCAGGCGTATCTAGTAATGGTTCCTGAGGCGTAGGATCGTTATTTTGTATTTCGGGTTCTTCTCGAACTTCTTCGAGTTCCATCATCTCGCCTTTCTTATCCAATAAGAACTCCTTCTCCAAGAAGGTGGCATTCCTAGAAACAAACACCTTTGTTTCAGCAGGATAATAGAAATAATATCCGATTGAATTCTTCGGATACCCTACAAAATAACATAAGCTGGATCGACTATCCAACTTATCTCCCACTGTCCGCTTCACGTAAGCAGGACATCCCCAAATCCTCAAGTACGTATACTTAGGAGCTTTGCCATTCCATAACTCGTATGGTGTTTTGTCCACTGCTTTAGTGTGGACGTTGTTCAACAACAATACCGCCGTTTCAAGCGCATAGCCCCAAAACGAAGGTGGAAGCTCAGTGAAGCTCATCATGGATCGAACCATGTCCAACAAAGTTCGATTACGACGCTCCGATACACCATTCAGCTGTGGTGTCATAGGAGGAGTCCACTGAGAGAGAATCCCATTCTCTTTTAGATAGTCCAAAAACTCGGTACTTAAGTATTCTCCACCTCGATCCGATCGAAGTGCTTTAATACTTTTACCTAGCTTGTTTTCTACTTCAGCCTTGAATTCTTTGAACTTTTCAAATGCTTCAGACTTATATTTCATTAAATATAAATACCCATACCTTGAATAATCTTCAGTAAAGGTAATGAAGTAGGTGTGGCCATATTGAGTCCCAACTCTAAATGGTCCACAAACATCTGTATGGATCAAATCCAACAGATTTTGACTACGCTCAGGTTTCCCCTTAAAAGGAGATTTAGTCATTTTCCCTTTTAGGCAGGATTCACAAGTAGGTAGAGAGTTAATATCAGACATATCAAACATGCCCTCTCCCACTAGCTTGTTCATCCTCCTTGAGAAAATATGACCTAGTCTAGCGTGCCAAAGGTTTGCCGGGTTTTGACTATCGATTTTCCTTTTGTTTGTTGTCGCCGGTTTATGAATATAATTTATTGGAACGTCTTTTAGTTTTAAGTTGTATAGATCGTTTTCAAGTTGTCCATTTCCAATCAAACATTCATTCTTGTAAATATTGCAAATCTCATTCACAAAATTGCAAGAATAACCATCTCTATCTAGCATAGAAACAGAAATAATGTTTTTAATTAAATCTGGAACAAATAAAACATCTCTTAAAAATAACTTAAAACCGTTCTGCAAAATTAAACAAACATCTCCAATGGCTGTAGCTTCAACTCTGGAACCATTCCCGAGCCTCAGCTGGGTCTCACCCATTCTAAGCCTGCGACTTCTTGTCATCACCTGCAAATCATTGCAAATGTGAGATCCACATCCGGTATCCAATACCCAAGAAGTAGTATTAAGTGAAATGTTTATTTCAATATAGAACATACCCTTTGCAGTTCCCAACTGCTCTAGATATTCCTTGCAGTTGCGCTTCCAATGACCGGGCTTCTTGCAGTAATGGCAAACATCCTTGGATTTTCCATTGTTTGAAGCCTTTGTCTTGTGCTTCTTCTCGGGCTCGACTTTCTTGGGTGAGGCAGAACGTTTCTTGCCCTTCATACTTGGCCCCTTCTTAGCAGAAGATGAGGAGCCCACCAAGAAAGCTGGCTTATCCTTCTTAAGTGTGGATTCATATGTAACGAGCATATTGACCATCTCTTCAAGGGTGGCCTCTATCTTGTTCATATTAAAATTTACCACAAATCCGTCAAACGAAGAAGGAAGAGACAGAAGCAGTAAATCCACATTGAGTTCATGCTCCAACACCAAATCTAGGGTCGCTAACTTCTATATGAGCCAAATCACTCGTACCCCATGATCACGGACCGAAGTCCCTTCACGCATGCGACACGTCATTAGCTCCTTCACAGTAGCGAACCTTTCAGCCCTCGATTGAGCCCCAAAAAGTTTCTTGAGTTGAGCGTGAATGTCAGCAGCATTCACGGTGTCCTCAAATCGCCTCTGGAGTTCATCAGACATCGAGGCTTGCATATAGCATTTGGTCTTGATGTCATGGTCCCACCATGCATCAAGTTTGGCCAATTCCTCCGGACTTACATCAGCTGGTGCTTCCTTCGGAGGTGCTTTCTCTAACACGTAGAGCATTTTCTCCGAAGTCAAGACAATCTTCAACTTCCGGAACCATTCCGTATAGTTGGCGCCAGTCAACTTGTTTTGTTCGAGGATCGAGAATAAAGGATTACGCGAATTCATCATATGAAATACTGAAAAGAAAAACAGACATATATCAATGATTGTTTAAATAATTTACTAAGACATAAAATAGGCGAATTTAATTTTATGAATCTCACTCCCACTATTTTAACGATTTCACCACCCTCTAGTGAAAACGGGAAACTTTTTCCTTAGTGAGAACATGGAGTCCAATTGACAAACTTATGGTCCCGAATAATATCAGCCAACCATAATTCTCAAAAGGTAGAGCCCAATTGCTTCCAAAGCAACCCCCATGTATTTACCTCATGTCCAATAAGGGCCCAATAATATGACGCCGTTTAAAGTGACATGTCAAGATGACCCATCAATATTAAGTTGTGATGGACGGTCGCCATGTGGATCCCCCAATAATATGAGCCGATCCCATGGGAGTTCCACCCAACTTACAACATTTGTCGATCCAATGTACAGCTTTCCGACGGACGGGCCCCCCCAATAATATGAGCCGGACCGTATCCGCGGGTAGCATCACATACATTGACCGTTGATGGAAGGTAGGAATATTTAAACAAATTTAAATTTCCTTTATTTATCTTGATATCAATTTTAAATCATATTTAAAATGAGGGATTTTTAATTATAAAATATTTGTCTCATCATATTCAATTTATTGCATGCTTGCCGGATTCACGCAATTATGTCTAAACATGCATACAATCATAATATCATATATTATATAGGATGATCGATTCCATTTCTAATTGACCCGTGGTTGCCAATCACGGGTCTTAGTCCAATCCTAGGTAATATGCAGTATGCAATGCAATCCTATTACATGTGCTTCCAATTTACATTTCTTCAGTCTTTATTGTCTGCTGGGCCCACCATCTTCAAATCTTGATCTCCCACTAAATCTAATTTATTTACAATAAATAACAATGACAAGTAGGGGATACATTTTTAGGGGTGGGAACGGGCCATAAACCAAGCCCACTTTTATTACATATGACATTCATATTGGGCCATAAACCAGGCCCATTAATAAAACCAACAACAATAAAACAAAATGTAAATTCCTAACATACACCTACAAAATTGGTCATGGCAATCGATCATCCTTATCCAATAACTTTTAATTCAAAATTAATTTATTGGATAACATGCAGTGGCAATTCAAATTTAAACAAGATAAAATCATATTTTACATATAAAATCTCATTTCACATATAAAATCATATTTTATCTCTTTATCAAATAAAATCATATTTTATCTACAAAATCCAATTTTATAGATAAAATCATATTTTACTTAATATATCATAAGATCAAATCTTATCATCAATTGTACCAAAATAATTGATTTCAAAATTCAATTTAAGGATAAAATATTAAAATTTTCCAAAAATTCAAATTTATCCAAAAATCAATTTTAAAATTTACGGACTCGAACAATTCGATCCGAAATCTTGTGAACCAATCAAAAACAATTTTTGACCGGACCAAAAATAAAATTTTAACACATTAAAATTAATTTTAAATAAAAAATTTAATTTTTCCCGCGGGCCGCCTGGGACACTCCCGGGCCGGCCCGCACCCGTGGGCGCGGGCCGGGGCAGCCCGGCTGCCCCTTTAGGGCAGCAACAGTTGCTGCCCTGGCGGCGCCTGGCGCCTGGCGCAGCGCTGCGCAGCGCACAGCGCTGCGCTGGGCAGCGCCGAGCGCTGCCCTGGCGGCGCCGTGCGCCCCCTTTGGGCGCCGCCGTGCGCCGCCCGGGGCAGCAACAATTGCTGCCCCACCGGGCAGCGATCCAATCGCTGCCCGGGTTTTGCCCCGAAAATTTTTATTTTTTTTTTTATTTAAAAATATTTATTTTGTTTCAAAAACCGAGACTCAAAAATTTTTGTACAATCGATTAATTTAATCGTTTGATCTGAGCAACCTGGCTCTGATACCACTGTTGGAAAAATGGCGTGTTCCCAGATCAATCACGATTGATACGCGGTGCAGCGGAAGTTTAAAAATTTTATCATGGAACAATTCCATATTGTGGGTATCAACCGTTCAACGATTAAATTTAAGTGTGTGTAAAATTTAAATAACAATTAATTAAATTTTACCTTCAATCTCGAAGCGAGATTATTGGACACCAACAGAATTAATCTGCTCTTGTTGTCTCTCGCAGGAACTGATGAACTCCTTCAATCAGGTCCACGAATGGGGTTTAAATCCCTCTGATAGATTGCACTAGAAAATCTATCAGAAGTTTTTCTGCGAAGAGATTAAACGAATCTGATTCGTTATTCCTGACTGCAATTAAAAATCACAGACCGGAAATTCTCTGACAGAGCAAGGAGGGGTCGGCCGAAATATAAGAGAGAGAGGCTAGGGTTTTTCGATTTCTGCTCTCAAAATTATGACCTGTTCTGTTTAATTTCTGTACTGTAATAACTTATTTATAATGCAGGCCACTAACACCTTAGGGCCCATTAGTCATAAGTTGAGGTCCGACAAGCAAAGCCCGCATGTTCAGAAATTAATATAAAATTCATCGTGACTCCGATTGATAAACCGATTTTACCAATGTGCACAGAAACCATTTCTGCACATTTTAAAGTCAAGATAAATTTTCCTGAATCCGAATTCAGTGATTTCCAAAAATGTACATCCCTATGTCATTTTAGGAAATCCTACTCCCTTACTCTTATTTAAGAAGTCCAACTTCTTTATTCATTAAATTTAACTCTTTAAATTTAACTATCTCAACGGGGATTAAAAACTCCATTACACTGTGTGACCCTCAATGGTTCAGGGATACAGCTAGCCGTGGGCTCACAACTCCTTGTGACTCGGAACAACGATTTCCGACTTGCCCAACGAATCATGGTAAAGCGCCTAGCAACATCGCCCCATGATTCCCTAGGTATCACTGATAGTGCCTACAAGAACCAGTAGATTTTGGTTAGCGTACAGTACGGTCCCTTCATCCATATATCCCGATCGAATCAACAACCATTGGTATATCAAGAGTCGCTCAAGATTCGATAACTATGCAATACATCTTGAAGATCAAATTAGTGACATCGCATGTGCTACTAAGAAACCATTTCTTAAATCACATCAAGTACTCTGGCCAGAGATTCGTCACACTAATATCTCCTCAGATCGCATAGGATATCCACACTCGCAAGTATGTGGTGAATCCTTGACAACAATGCATCGACTCCTATATGTGTTGTAACTGTACCCAATCCCGACACCTGATGACCCCCATAGAGTCGGTAAACGAGTCAAAGCACAGTACTAGCATATAGAGTCTCCATGATGTTTCAAGTAGTAAGGACTAATGGTGTACAACCAAAACCGCGGACTTTATCCACTCGATAAGTGATAACCACTTGGAAAGTCCGGATAGGGTAGTTAGATTATTCATCCTATGAATATCCATTTGCATGCTTCGAACATCTCCATGTTCCCTACCAATGAAACGTGGTACTCCGCATCGCAAATGCTAGTCTCAAACTCGAGCGATCCTTATCCTTATTATCGGACGGCTCAATTGACTAGGAACAGTTTAGAATATACAGTGACTATAAGATGTATTTCATGATAGACATCCCCATGTTCTACCACATCTTACATACACTATAGTATATTCAAGGTCTTTATCAAAACAACAATAGTATATCACAATATAACAATATGAAGAAAGATAAAGTCATTGCCATTAATAAAAGTGTAAATTATATTAAACAAAAGATCGTTTGTACAAAGAGTCATCAAAGCCCATAGCCACAAGTTGGCTCACTGGGCACCCACTCTTTCAATACTTTGTGGCGTTTGTCGATTGATTATCCTCGTGGGTTGTCAGAAACAAGTTTTCTGAAGGTCCCGTTGTGATCAGTTGTTTATCTCGTGAATTTTTGTTGCTAGTTTCATTGTAAGTTAGAGGTGGATTTTCCAAAATTTGTTACTTGTTTCAAAGTCGGGAAAGTTCTTTGATTTCTTTTTGTTATTGGATTGAGGGTGCGATTCAATATAATCGTGTTTGATTTCCATACGACGAGAATTCATATCAGTTGGTATCAAAGCTAAGGTTTTGAATCAAGTAAGTATCTTATATTCATCTATACCGTTTTTCGTGTTCTTCGTTCTTCATCTTTCGTTCTTCATCTGCGTCTATTATTTTTCAAATTTCTAAGTCGTTTCTGTGTCAATCTTGTCGCCCAAAATTTCGTGTCTTGTGCTACAAGTTATCTCGAAAAATAAAAAAAAGTGAAATTCGACTGGACCTTCTTTCTTCATTTTGCCCACTAAAAAGTCGGTCAAAAAAAATAGAAAGACCGAAAGCTTAAAAAAAATATAGAAGAAGCAAGATAGCTTGTGGTCAATTATTTTGCTTTTGTTCATCCTTGGGTGCAAGTAAAAAATTCAAGTCCATAAATTTCTTCTTCTCGTTTTTGTCAATCTTCGAGAGTCAATCTTCAAGTGTCTACAAATTGTGAACTTGAGAGTTTGAATCACTTCTACAAAAAGCAAAAAGCTTGCATAAATTGAGTGAAAAAAAGAGTGGTTGAGTGAATTCTTTGGAGTGATTTGTGAGAATATGTGTGAGGTAATTTTATTACTAACCATTTTTGCAGGTACAATGAGTTCAAATAAAGAAGGAGATGATAGTTCTAGCCAAGGGTTTTCCAAGATCCAAATAGATGATTTGTCTAAGATGGTGAGGAAAGCAATGAGGGCCGAATTGGAGACAGTGCATGAGAGAATAAGTAAACATGAAGTTGGTGGTAGTGAGGATGATGAGAGTTTTGTGAGAATTGGGGTAGAAATAGGAGAGATCAAGAGGGTGGAAGAAATAGAAGGGAATCGAGGCGTGGAAGATACATTGATGGGGGAAGAGAAGATGAGAATATTAGTGGGATTAAGATGAAAATTTCGTCGTTTCATGGGAAGTCTGATCCGGAGGCTTATTTGGAGTGGGAGATGAGGGTGGAGTCTGTATTTGATTGCCACAATTACAATGATTTGAAAAAAAATAAAATTGGCGGTAGTTGAGTTTGTGGAATACGCTCTTATTTGGTGGGATCAACTCGTTATCTCTAGGAGGAGGAATCTAAAGAGGCCTATTGAGACGTGGGATGGGATGAAACAAATAATGAGAAAAAGATTTGTGCCTAATTATTATTATCGTGATATGTTCGGAAGATTGCAGAATTTGAAGCAAGGTTCGAGGAGTGTCGAGGACTACTTCAAGGAGTTGGAAGTTACTATGATTTGAGCTAACATTGAGGAGGATCGTGAGGCAACTGTGGCACGATTCTCAAGAGGAGAGGCCTAGTACGAAATCTTTCTACTGGAGGTTCGTCTACTCCTTGGAGTCCAAACGTTGCCAAACGAGAGGATGTCAAGCCGGTGTCCAAGCCAAAAATTGACACCAAGCAAGAAACACCAAAGCAAGGAGTGCAAGGTAAATCTGAAACTCCTATTAATCGTTCTAGAGATATCAAATGCTTTAGATGTCAAGGTGTTGGTCATATTGCTAGTCAGTGTCCTAATAAAAAAATTATGATTGTGAATGCTTGTGGTGAGTTTGAGTCGGAGAGTGAGGAGGAGAATTATGATGGTATGCCTGCGTTGGAGGAGAATTATGATGGTATGCCTGCGTTGGAGGATCCAGATGATGAGGGATATGATATGGTGGTTGGAGAGTTTTTGGTGACTAGGAGAGTTTTGAATGTGCAACAAAAAGAGGAGGAAGAAAATCAAAGAGAAAATTTATTTCATACTAGATGCTTTGTGAAAAATAAAGTGTGTAGTGTCATTATTGATGGGGGGAGTTGATGTGAATCTAGGAGGTGCTCAAAGATTCATATTGTTCCAAGATTTGCTCCGTAATTTTCCGTCAAGAATTGAAGGATTCGAGATCCATGGAAATTTAATTGGAGATCATGGAAATATTTTTGGAGACTATTATGATATTTTCCAAGACCAACAGGATCAAAAAAGTGAAGGAAATATTGTAGAAAATGCAAAAACACAAGGCTGGGTTCGAAGGCTCTGCGCGCCCGCGCTATTGAACACGTGCGCCCGTGCCTTTATCTGCGAGAGACCAGCGCGCCCGCGCCGTCCAACTCGCATGCCCGCGCCACTCAAGGATTTTGATGGATCGATTTACGTGAGTAATGCGCGCCCGCGCCTGTCGTCAAAACACACACTTAGGTGTGTATTGTGTGTGCGTGGAATTTTGAGTATTTTGATATATTGTGTTATTTTGAGTCTTATAATTCTATTATAAAACTTCTAGATGATATCTTTGATATCTTTTGAATTATTTTCCATTATCTTTTGGATTTTGGAATTATAATCCAATTAGGAAATCTTTAGTCTAATTCTATTAGGATTCCTAATTATTATCTTTTATATATATTGTAAACTTTTCATTCATGAGAGACAGTAATTATGATTTATTGAATTATTGATTTTTATCATGTGAAATTCTTTCTAGAATTTTGTTCAAAGCTTTGCTTTGTTATTAAAATCAAACTTATCAAATTTTAACAACTTTGTGGCGTTCGTCAATTGATTATCCTCGTAGATTGTTAGAAACAAGTTTTCTGAAGGTTTCGTTGTGATTAATTGTTTCTTCTCGTGATTATCTGTTGCTAATTTCAAGTAAATTAGAGGTGGATATCCGAAAACTTACTTGTTCAAAAGGTCGGGACAAAATTATAGATTCTGTTTGTTATTGAATTGAGGGTACGATTTTAATATAGTCGTTTTTGTCTTTCATGCATCCAAGATTCGCATCATTTGGTATCAAAGTTTAAGGTTCCATTGATTCAAGTAAGTCGTATCTTTCTATTTGTTCTTCTTATCTATTCTTTGTTCTTCTTATTCGTTCTTCGTGTTCTTCGTTCTTCGTTCATCGTTCTTCGTTTTTTCAATCTTGTCGCCCAAGTTTTGTTTCTTGTGCTACAATTTATTATAAAAAAAAGAGAATAATCGAAAAAGTAAAAAAAAAAGAGATTTGAAATCGGTCAAAAATAAAAATAAAAATATTGAAAGACAGAAAAAGCTTCAAAAAAAAAAAGGAAGCGAGAAAAAAACTTGTGGCAAAATTTCTTGTGTCTTGTTCATCCTTGGTGCCAAGTTCTATTTCAATCTTCATAAGTCAAGTCCTTGTTTTTGGGCAGTCTACGTGAGTCGATTGACAAGTGTTTACAAGTTTTGAACTTGTGAGTTTGATACCCGCAAAACCACAAAGCATAAGCTATTCTTTATTTGAGTGAAAAAAAAGAGTGTTTGAGTGAATTCATTTGGAGTGACTTGTGAGATTTTGGGTGAGGAATATTTTATTATTAATCTTTTTTTTGCAGGTACAATGTTTGAAAGAAATTTTGATGGGTATAGGGAGAGTGAAAGGAGATTTGATTATGGGAGTAGGAGAGAGAGAAAAATCGAGGGATATAGTGATGTGTATAGATATGATGATGGGGAAAGAAATTTTGAATATTATTTGAATTGGTTGAAGAAAAATAAAATTCAGTTGTTTCATGGAGATATGGATTCGGAATCGTACTTGAAGTGGGAGAAAAGAGTAGAGTCTATATTTGAAGATCGTGATTTTTCTGAAGCTAAGAAGGTTAAACTTGACTTACAAGAGTTTACCGACTATGCTTACACTAGGTGGGATAAAGTAATGGTGAATAGGAAAAAACATGAAATGAGTCCTATTTCTACATGGGATGAGATGAAGAGAGCTATGCGGGAACGTTTTGCTCCTAATCATTGTGAAGCTTCCAAACATGAACATCAAGGTACATATAAAATTTCAAATTCTAGTACCTTTGATATTTCCTGCTTATGGTGTCATAGAAAAGATAAGCATGATATGTGCCAATGTTTTAATGAGGCTATGATGAAAGTGGCGGATTCTCATGTAGAGGTTGAATCTGATGTTGTAGTGGATGTTGAATCTAAATGTGAAGTGGAAGTAGTTGGAAAAATTGAGGTTGATGATACTTCAACTATTGTTAAAGTGAGTGTTGAAATTTGTGCGGTGGAAGGTGAATGGATTGATGAAAAACCTTTTATTGTACATGGTGTGGTTGATAATGGTGTTAGTGTTGGCAAATGTGAAGTGTTAGGTGAGTTTGTAGGTGTTGAGGAGTCATCTAATATTTTTGTGGTAGATGAGAGTCCTAATGATGTTCATAGTGGGACTAGTAATTTGTTATTGGATGAGTATTGTAATCTTGCTATTCAATTGAGTCCAAAAGAATTTCTTGAGGATCAATTGGAATTTAAAAATTTGAGTGATATGGCTGAAAAAAAGAGTGATAAAAAAAGTGAGATAGCCATAGAAAAAAGGAAAAGAAAAAGAAAAAAAGAGACCAAAAAAATGAGTGTCCAAAAGAGTGAGATGGCCTTTGAGAGAAAACAAAATAGAGGAAAGAAAAGAGAGGAAAGTGACCAATAAAAAAAGAAAATATTATGGTCCAAAATTGTGAGATTGAAAATTTTGTGCAAATGAATAAAATTCCTAAAGTACTTTTTGTACAAAGAGGTTTTATCTCATTGTCATGATTTGGCCGGTTGAATCCCGAGCATCGTTTGTTCTTCTTTGTAGGATTTTGGAGATGTTTTGATGAGAAAGAAAATGAGATACAATACTAAAAGGCTTAACATGTTGGATCTATGCAAAGTTGAGCAAGCTTAGGGGTGCAAACGAACCGAATCGAGCCGAATAATGGTAAAATTTTAAAGCTCGAATTTGGCTCGATAAGAGTATATTCGAGTTCGAGCTCGATTCTACGTTCGATAAATTCAAATATTTTGGCTCAAGCTCGGCTCGAAATGAAGTTCGAGTTTGGCTCGAAATATTCGAACCTATTCGTGATCTATTCAAATATTATGGTTCAAAAAGCTCGAAATGTTTGAAAAAGTTCGAAATGCATATATATATTTATTATATAATTATATTATATTAATTAAATATTAAGGCTCGCGGACTATTCGCGAACTATCGAACAGAATAATTTCGGCTAGAGCTCGGCTCGAAAATTTTTTTTAACATGTTTGAATTCTGCTCGAGTTTGATAAGATCGAATACGAATCAAATATTTATCGAGCGGGCACGTAAAGCTCACGAACAAGTTTAGTTCGTTTGCACCCCTAAGCAAGCTCTAGGTGAGGTTAGAGATTTGAGAGTTGTTCCATTCGAAAGGTATGATTTAACTTTAAATATTGAATACCAATCAAATGTCTAATTTCAAAGGTATGGTCTAAATTCTAAATTGCTTGGATTAAATTTCTTTGTTGAGAAATTTGTGAATATGTTATCTATGAAATATGGATTGAATTCAAATCTTGATCTTAAGTTATTGGAATCTAGGTATGTTGATGAATTGAATAATTTGGATCATATGGTAGTGTTGAAATCATGTGTTGATCTTAATGTGTTAGAATCTTGGTGTGATACGAGATTAAGCAAGTTGGTGTATGTTGTTGTGAATTATTTGAATCGTGTTGATCTGAGTCAATTGTGCATGAATAATATAGGTGGAAAGTCATATTTGCTTGAGTGGCTAGTGATGACTTTTGGGCTAGCTAATGTGCGTAATACTTTCATGGAATTGATGAGTTGTGTTTTGCATGCATCTATGGGAAACTTTGTTGTGGTATACTTTAATTATATCTTAGTATATAGCAAAATTTTGAATGGGCATGTTGAACATTTGATACTTTTGTTATCTACACATAGTGAAAGAGATTTTTATGAAAATTTAAAAGTGTTTGTATTTTGCACAAGAGAACTTGTTGTATTTATTTATGGTGTGCGTCCTCAAGGAAAGAGAGTTTTTGATGAAAAGGTGATTAATTGTCAACAAGGTAAGGAGTATGTAGTGGTTACTACACTATCACAAAGGTACGTATTTTTATCTACCTTGTTCTTGAAGTTGTCGTGGATTGAGAATGTTAAGGAGTGGAATACATTGGATAATAGTTTGAAAAATGTGTTCGAGTTATGTTTGCATGATATCATGAAAGATTCTTTGTAAGCAAGAACTTGTTTGAGGATAAGGTCTTTGTTTCATATTTTTCTTTAAATGAGTTCTTTGTAGGGGGAATATGTAATATAAAGTTAATTTGTTGTTTGAGAGATTATAGTGCAATGAATAAGTTGCATGAATATGTGTTGTGGTTGCATATGAAGAGATTTGTTGAGAGGAGTTGTGAGTGGAATATTTCAAGTGCATCATTTCTTATTCCTAGAAAGCAATGGTTGTACTTAACTATGAACATTGTGTTGGTGTTAACTAGGTTTAAGAAGGGGAGGAATTTAGTGTTTGTCTTGTTTAATAGAATATTAGTTATATTTTTGCATGCTAATAATGATGATGTGTTTACTTTGTGCATGAGATATTTCGTGAGTCTTGATATGGTTTTGAGTGAGCAAAGTATATTATTGCTTGTGGGAAATATTTTTAAAGTTTATAAGTCTTGCTTGGTTTTTGTAGACAAGGGGCAAGATTTGAGGACAAATCTTTTTGAAGAAGCTGGGGAGTCTGATATGAATCTAGGAGGTGCTCAAAGATTCATATTGTTTCAAGATTTGCTCCGTAATTTGCTGTCAAGAATTGAAGGATTCGGGATCCATGGAAATTTAGTTGGAGATCATTGAAATATTTTTGGACACTATTATGATATTTTCCAAGACCAAAAGGATCAAGAAATTGAAGGAAATATTGTAGAAAATGCAAAAACACAAGGCTGGGTTCGAAGGCTCTGCGCGCCCGCGCCTTCATCTGCGAGAGACCTGCGCGCCCGTGCCGTCCAACTCGCGCGCCCACGCCACTCAAGGATTTTTATGGATTGATTTACGTGAGTGATGCGCGCCCGTGCCTGTCGTCAAAACACACACTTAGGTGTGTAGTGTGTGTGCATGGAATTTTGAGTATTTTTGATATATTTTGATATATTGTGTTATTTTGAGTCTTATAATTCTATTGGGAAACATTTAGATGATATCTTTGATATCTTTTGCATTATTTTCCATTATCTTTAGGATTTTGGAATTATAATCCAACTAGGAAATCTTTAGTCTAATTCTATTAGGATTCCTAGTTTATTTTCTTTTATATATATTGTAAACTTCTCATTCCTGAGAGACAGTAATTATGATTTATTGAATTATTGATTTTTATCAAGTGAAATTCATTCTAGAATTTTGTTCAAAGTTTTGCTTTGTTATTAAAATCAAACATATCAAAGTTTAACAACTTTGTGGCATTTGTTAATTGATTATCCTCGTAGATTGTCAGAAACAAGTTTTTTGAAGGTTCCGTTGTGAATAATTGTTTTCTTCTCGTGATTATCTGTTGCTAATTTCAAGTAAATTAAAGGTGAATATCCGAAAACTTACTTGTTCAAAAGGTCGGGACAAAATTATAGAATCTGTTTGTTATTGAATTGATGGTACGATTTTAATATAGTCGTGTTTGCCTTTCATGCATCCAAGATTCGCATCAGGAGTTTTACTAATGTGGCGAGTAGTGAGCTTGTTGAAAAGTTGAGTTTGCCTACTTTAAAGCATCATCAACCATATAGATTGCAGTGGTTTAATGATAGTTCGACGGCGAGAGTGACTAGGCAAGTTTTGGTACCTTTTTCAATCGAAAAGTATGAGAATGAAGTGTTGTGTGACGTTGTTCCTATGCAAGCTTGTCATATTTTGTTGGGGAGGCCTGGCAATTTGATAGGAGAGTGACACATGATGGATTTAAAAATCGTTATTCTTTTACTATGAAAAAAGAGTCTGTTGTATTGTTGCCTATGACTCCAAAGCAAGTGTTGGAGGATCATTTGAAAAAAAAAGAGAGAAGAGGCCGAAAAAAAAGAGTGAACAAAAAAATGAGATGACCTTAGAAAAAAAATAATGAAAAAAAAAATTTAGAGGAAAGAGGCCTATAAAAAAATATGTATGGCCCAAAAGAGTGAGTTGCGAGAGATTTTACATGTGCATACTCCACTTGTGTTGATTTTCTATAAGGAGATTCTCCTTAACACAAGTGATATAGTCGGAAATCTTTCGAGCAGTGTTGTTTCTCTCTTGCAGGAATTTGAAGATTTATTTCCCGAGGATCTACCTCAAGGATTGCCACCTTTGAGGGGAATTTGAACATCAATTGTGCCCAGAAGTGTTGGAAAAACATGTTCAGATCAATTAAGAATTGATACCCGGTGCAGCGGAAGTTTAAAATTTTATTTTTATATATGGAACGATTCCATATCATGGGTATCAAAACTTTACGATTAAATTATGCAAGTAAAAATAAAATCACAATTAAATTTTTACCTCTTCAAGCAACGGCTTGATTATGGACACCAACAGAATTTAATCTGCTCTTCTTGTATATCCCGGGAACCGATGGCTTCACGATCAATCTTCGGAATCAGGTCCACGAACAGAAAACAGAAACCCTCTGATTGATTGCACTAGAAATCAATCAGATGTTTATCGATGAGAATAAACAGATTTGATCTGTCAATTCAGAATGTAATTTTCCGTAAAAATCACAAACTGAATTTTCTCAAAAAGGGACAGAGGATTTCGAAAATCCCCTTGAAATAATATGAGTGATTTTCGAAAATTGCTAGAATGAATTCTTGTGATTTTCGAACACTACTCATCTATTTATAGATAATTTTTACACTAGATTAAGTTATGATTGTATTAGGACTCTAACTCCTTAGGGCCCACAATCCATAACTTAAGCCCAACAAGCCAAGCCGTTATTATAGAAATTAATATAAAATTCATCATGACTCCGATTGATAAACCGATTTCACCAATGTGCACAGAAACCATTTATGCACCTTTTAAAGTCAAGATAATTTTTCTGAATCCGAATTCAGTGATTTCCAAAAATGCCCATCCCTATGTCATTTTAGAAAATTCTACTCCCTTTTAGTTAAGAAGTCCAACTTCTCTTTCATTAAATTTAACTCTTTAAATTTAACTATCTCAACGGGGTTTAGTAATCCATTACTTGTGTGACCCTCAATGGTTCAGGGATACAGCAAGTCGTGGGCTCACAACTCCTTGTGACTCGGAACAACAATTTCCGACTTGCCCAACGAATCATGGTAAGAGCGTCTAGAAACATCGCCCCATGATTCCCTAGGTATCACTGATAGTGCTTGCAAGAACCAGTAGATTTTGGTTAGCGTATAGTACGGTCCCTTAATCCATATATCTCAATCGAATCAACAACCATTGGTGCATCGAGAGTCGTTCGAGATTCGATAACTATGCATTACATCTTGGAGATCAAATAGTGACATCGCATGTGTTACTAGGAAAACCGAGTAACCTAAAACACATCATGTACTCTGGCAAGAGATTCGTCACACTAATATCTCCTCAGATCGCATAGGATATCCACACTCGCAAGTATGTGGTGAATCCTTGAAAACAAAGCATCGACTCCTATATGTGTCATAACTGTACCCAATCCCGACACCTGTTGACCCCAATAGAGTCGGTAAATGAGTCAAAGTACAGTACTAACATATAGAGTCTCAATGATGTTTCAAGTAGTAAGGACTAATGGTGTACAACCAAAACCGCGGACTTTATCCACTCGATAAGTGATAACCACTTGGAAAGTCCGAATAGGGTAGTTTGATTATTCATCATATGAATATCCATTTGCATGCTTTGAACATCTCCATGTCCATTACCAATGAAACGTGGCACTTGGCATCATAATGCTAGTCTCAATCTCGAGCGATCCTTATCCTTATTAGCGGACGGCTCAATTGACTAGGAACTGTTTAGAATATACAGTGACTATAAGATGTGTTTCATAATAGTGATCTCTCTTTATTCACTATCTCATCTTACTTACACTATAGTATATTCAAGGTCTTTATCAAAACATCAATAGTATATCACAATATAACAATATGAAGAAAGACAAAGAAAATGCCATTAATGAATGTAAATTATATTAAACAAAGATTATTTATACATAGAGTCACAAAAGCCCTTAGCCACAAGTTGGCTAACCGGGCACCCACTCTTTCAATCTCCCACTTGCCCTAAAGCCAACTAGTCACACTATGCAATTCCATTGCTTCGCGATGTTTGTCAAACAATGGTCCTGGCAAGGGCTTAGTAAGTGGATCAGCGATATTGTCTGTAGAGGCCACTCTCTCGACAGTGATGTCTCCTCTTTCCACAATCACTCGGATGATGTGGTATTTCCTCAGTACGTGTTTGGATCTTTGATGAGACCTTGGTTTCATTGCCTGAGCAATGGCACCAGTGTTGTCGCAGTATACCGGAACTGGACCAACAGCTTCAGGAATTACGCCCAACTCTTGGACGAAATTCCTCATCCAAACGGCCTCTTTAGCAGCAGCTGATGCTGCAATGTATTCTGCCTCAGTGGTGGAATCCGCTGTGGTGTCTTGCTTGGAACTCTTCCAAGAGACAGCACCGCCATTGAGCATGAATACAAATCCAGAGGTTGACTTCGAGTCATCCACGTCGCTTTGGAAGCTAGAGTCGGTATAGCCTTCCAATTTCAATTCTCTTCCTCCATAAACCATGAATATATTCTTAGTCCTTCTCAATTACTTAAGAATATCCTTCACGGCTTTCCAATGCATTTGACCGGGGTTGGCCTGATATCTGCTCGTGACACTCAGAGCAAAGGCTACATCCGGTCTGGTAGATATCATCCCATACATAATACTACCTATGGCTGGCGCATATGGTATGTGTGTCATTTTCTCTATCTCTTCGTCAGTCTTGGGACACATAGACATGGATAGAGAAACTCCATGACACATAGGTAGATGTCCTCTCTTGGACTCATCCATAGAAAACCTTTTCAATATGGTGTCGATGTAGGTTGCTTGAGTGAGTCCTATCATTCTCTTAGATCTATCTCTATAGATCTGTATCCCTAGAATATAGGATGCCTCACCCAAATCCTTCATCGAGAATCTACCTGATAACCATATCTTTGTTGAATGCAACATCCCTACATCATTCCCAATTAGTAGGATGTCATCAACATAAAGCACTAAGAACGTCACCGCATCCTTAACTACTTTCTTGTACACGCACGGCTCCTCCGTGTTTTTGATGAAACCAAAGTCCTTTATTGTTTCATCAAATTTCTGGTTCCAACTTCTTGATGCTTGTTTGAGACCATAAATTGATCTCTGAAGCTTGCATACCTTATGCTCGCTTCCCATGGATGTGAATCCCTCGGGCTGCATCATATAGATTTCTTCCTTAATGTTTCCATTAAGAAATGCAGTTTTCACATCCATTTGCCATATCTCATAGTCATACCATGCTGCTATGGCAATAAGGATTCTTATGGACTTGAACATTGCGACTGGTGAAAAGGTTTCATCATAGTCAACTCCTTGTCTTTGAGTATAACCTTTTGCTACCAATCATGCCTTGTAGGTAAGTACCTTACCATCAGGCCCAAGTTTTCTCTTGTAGATCCATTTACACCCTATTGGAACAATTCCATCGGGAGGATCTACTAAAGACCAAACTTGGTTTGTATGCATCGAGTCTATTTCCGACTGCATAGCTTCAAGCCATAAATTATAATCCGCATCAGAAATTGCTTCCTTGAAGTTTCTTGGATCACATCCAATGTCGGGTTCACTTTGATCCCCTTCAAGAAGAAGACCATATCGAATAGGAGGTCTAGTAGTCCTCTCGGATCTCCTAGATATAGGCATGTCCGTTGAAGGTTCTTGAGGTGTGTGGTCATTATTTTGTATCTCGGGTTCTTATCGAATTTCTTCGAGTTCCATCATCTTGCCTTTCTTATCTAATAAGAACTCCTTCTCCATGAAGGTGGCATTCCTCGAAACAAACACTTTTGTCTCATAAGGATGATAGAAATAATATCTGATTGAATTCTTCGGATATCCTACAAAATAACATAAGGTGGATCGACTATCCAACTTATCTCCCACTGTCTGCTTCACGTAAGCAGGACATCCCCAAATCTTTAAGTACGAATACTTAGGAGCTTTGCCATTCCATAACTCATATGGAGTTTTATCTACTGCTTTAGTGTGGGCATTGTTCAACAACAATACCGCCGTTTCAAGTGCATAGCCCCAAAACGAAGGTGGGAGCTCAGTGAAGCTCATCATAGATCGAACCATGTCCAACAAAGTTCGATTGCGACGCTCTGAGACACCATTCAGCTGAGGTGTCATAGGAGGAGTCCACTGAGAGAGAATCTCATTCTCTTTTAGATAGCTCAAAAACTCGGTACTTAAGTATTCTCCACCTCGATCCGATCGAAGTGCTTTAATACTTCTACCTTGTTTGTTTTTTACTTCAGCCTTGAATTCTTTGAACTTTTCAAATGATTCAGACTTATATTTCATTAAATATAAATATCCATACCTCGAATAATCATCAGTAAAGGTAATTAAGTAGGTGTGTTCAAATTTAGTACCGATACTAAATGGTCGACAGACATCTGTATGGATCAAATCCAATAGGTTTTGACTACGCTCAGGCTTCCCTTTGAAAGGAGATTTAGTCATTTTTCCTTTTAGGCAGGACTCACAAGTAGGTAGAGAGTTAATATAAGACATATCAAACATGCCCTCTCCCACTAGCTTGTTCATCCTCCTTGAGGAAATATGACCTAGCCTAGCATGCCAAAGGTTTGCCGGGTTTTGACTATCGTTTTTCCTTTTATTTGTTGTTACCGGTTTATCAACATAATTAATTGGAACGTATTTTAATTTTAAGTTATATAGATCGTTTTCAAGTTGTCCATTTCCAATCAAACATTCATTCTTGTAAATATTGCAAATCTCATTCACAAAATTACAAGAAAAATCATCTCTATCAAGCATAGAAACAGAAATAATGTTTTTAACTAAATCTGGCACAAATAAAACATCTCTAAAAAATAACTTAAAATTGTTCTGCAAAACTAAATAAACGTCTCCCACTGCTTTGGCTTCAACTCTGGAACCATTTCCAAGCCTCAGCTGGGTCTCACCCATCCTAAGCTTACGACTTCTTGTCATCACCTGCAAATCATTGCAAATGTGAGATCCACATCCGGTATCAAATACCCAATAAGTAGTATTAAGTGAAACATTTATTTCAATGTAAAACATACCCTTTGCAGTTCGCAACTGCTCGAGGTATTCCTTTTAGTTACGTTTCCAATGACCGGGTTTCTTGCAGTGATGGCAAACATCTCCAGATATGTTCACGTTTGAAGCTTTTGTCTTGGCCTTCTTTTGTGGTACAATTTTCTTGGGTGGGGCAGAACGTTTCTTACCCTTTCCACTTGGCCCCTTCTTGGAGTAAGAAGAGGAGCCAACCAAGAGTACCGGTTTATCCTTCTTTAATGTGGCCTCATAAGACACAAGCATATTGGCCATCTCTTCAAGGGTGACCTCTATCTTGTTCATATTGAAGTTCACCACAAATCCATCAAACGACGAAGGAAGGGAAAGAAGCAACAAGTTCGCGTTTAGTTCATGCTCCAAAGTCAAATCGAGTGTTACCAATTTTTCAATGAGCCCAATCATGTGTACCCCATGCTCACGGACCGAAGTCCCATCTCGCATGCGGCATGTCATGAGCTCTTTGATGGTGGCATACCTCTCCGACCTTGATTGAGCTCCAAAAAGTTCCTTGAGGTGCATGTGTATGTCAGCAGCATTCACGACATCCTCAAATCGCCTCTGGAGTTCATCAGACATTGAAGCTTGCATATAGCATTTAGCCTTGACATCATGGTCATACCATTGATCAAGTTTTGCCAATTCTTCTGGACTTATATTAGCCGGTGCTTCCTTTGGAGGATTCTTTTCTAACACGTAGAAAATTTTCTCCGAGTTTAGAACAATCTTTAATTTACGGAACCATTTCGTATAGTTTGCGCCAGTCAATTTGTTTTGTTCGAGAATTGAGTATAGTGGATGCGCGAATTCATTGTAATGAAATACTGAAAAGAAACAGACAATAATCAGTGATTGTTTAATTAATTTACTAAGACATAAAATATGGCGAAATTTAATTTTATGAATTTCACTCCCACTATTTTAACGATTTCACTACCCTCTAGTGAAAACGGAAAACTTGTTTCCTTAGTGGGAACATGAAGTCCAATTGACAAACTCTAGTCCCGAATAATATCAGCCAACCATAATTTTCAAAAGGTAGAGCCCAATTGCTTCCAAAGCAACCCCCATGGTTTTACCTCATTTCCAATAAGGGCCCAATAATATGACGCTGTTTAATGTGACATGTCAAGATGACACATCAATATTAAGTTGTGATGGACGGTCGCCATGTGGATCCCCAATAATATGAGCCAATCCCATGGGAGTTCCACCCAACTTACAACATGTGTCGATCCAATGTACAGCTTTCCGACGAACGGGCCCCCCAATAATATGAGCCGGACCGTGCCCGCGGGTAGCATCTCATACATTGATCGTTGATGGAAGGTAGGAATATTTAAACAATATTTAAATTCCCTTTTGTTTATCTTGATATCAATTTTAAATCATATTTAAAATGAGGGATTTTTAATTTTTGAAAATCTGTCTCATCATGCAATTTATGTATGCTTGCGGGATTCATACAATTTAGTCTAAACATGCATACATCAATAATATCATATATTATTTAAGGATGATCGATCCCATTATCTAATCGACCCGTGGTTGCCAATCACGAGTCTAAGTCCAATCCTAGGTGATATGCAAGTATGCAATGCAATCCTATTACATTGAGCTTTCATTTACATTTCTTCGGTCTTTATCGTCTGCTGGGCCCACCATTGTCTTCAAATCTTTATCTCCCACTAAGTCTAACAAATTTACAATAAATTTTGATGACAAGTAGGGGATACATATTTAAGGGGTGAGAACGGGCCATAAACCAAGCCCACTTTTTATTACAAATGACAATTCAAATTGGGCTATAAACCAAGCCCATTAATAAAACCCAACAACAATAAAACCAAATGTAAATTACCTAACATACACCTAAAACATTGGTCATGGCAATCGATCATCCCTTATCCAATAATTAAATAATTGGATAACATGCAATGACATCATAATTAAAAGATAAAATCAAATTTTATCTTATCCTTTCATAAGATCATATCTTATAATCAATTGTACCAAAATAATTGATTTTATAAAATCTAATTTAACGGATAAAATTTATAAATTTTCAAAACATTCAAATTTATTCAAAAATCAATTTTAAAAATTTCAGACTCGAACAATTCGATCCGATGCTTCGTGAACCAATCAAAAACAATTTTCGATCGGACCAAAAACTAGAATTTCAAAATTTCAAAATTTCAATTAAAAATTGAATTTTAATTTTCCCGGACTGCCCGGGACATTCCCGGGCAGCCCCCCTCCACGTGGGACAGGGCTACCCACGTGGAGGCGGGCAAATTCGTCGCTGCCCTGGGCAACGATTCAATCGCTGCCTTGGGCAGCGATCAAATTGTTTCCCTGGGCAGCGATCAAATCGCTGCCCCGGGCAGCGACGATCGCTGCCCGATGCCCCTGTTCCGTCAAAATTTTAATTTTAAAATTCGTTTTGTTTTTCAAAAAAAAAACCGAGGCCAAATATTTTGTGCAATCGATTAATTTAATCGTTTGATCTGAGCAACCTGGCTCTGATACCACTGTTGGAAAAACGTGTTCAGATCAATTAAGAATTGATACCCGGTGCAGCAGAAGTTTAAAAATTTTATTTTTATATATGGAACGATTCCATATCATATGTATCAAAACTTTACGATTAAATTATGCAAGTAAAAATAAAATCACAATTAAATTTTTACCTCTTCAAGCAACGGCTTGATTATGGACACCAATAGAATTTAATCTGCTCTTCTTGTATATCCCGGGAACCGATGGCTTCACGATCAATCTCCGGAATCAGGTCCACGAATAGAAAACAGAAACCCTCTGATTGATTGCACTAGAAATTAATCAGATGTTTATCGATGAGAATAAACAGATTTGATCTGTCAATTCAGAATGTAATTTTTCGTAAAAATCACAAACTGAATTTTTCTCAAAAAGGGACAGAGGATTTCGAAAATCCCCTTGAAATAATATGAGTGATTTTAAAAAATTGCTAGAATGAATTCTTGTGATTTTCGAACACTTCTCATCTATTTATAGATAATTTCTACACTAGATTAAGTTATGATTATATTAGGACTCTAACTCCTTAGGGCCCACAATTCATAACTTAAGCCCAACAAGCCAAGCCCGTTATTATAGAAATTAATATAAAATTCATCATGACTCCGATTGATAAACCGATTTCACCAATGTGCACAGAAACCATTTCTGCACCTTTTAAAGTCAAGATAATTTTTCTGAATCCGAATTCAGTGATTTCCAAAAATGTCCATCCCTATGTCATTTTAGGAAATTTCACTCCTTTTTAGTTAAGAAGTCCAACTTCTCTTTCATTAAATTTAACTCTTTAAATTTAACTATCTCAACGGGGTTTAGTAATCCATTACTTGTGTGACCCTCAATGGTTCAGGGATACAGCTAGCCGTGGGCTCATAACTCCTTGTGACTCGGAACAACAATTTCCGACTTGCCCAACGAATCATGGTAAGAGTGTCTATCAACATCGCCCCATGATTTCCTAGGTATCACTGATAGTGCCTGCAAGAACCAGTAGATTTATATTAGCGTACAGTACGGTCCTTTCATCCATATATCCCGATCGAATCAACAACCATTGGTGCATCGAGAGTCGTTCGAGATTCGATAACTATGCATTACATCTTGGAGATCAAATAGTGACATCGCATGTGTTACTAGGAAAACCGAGTAACCTAAAACACATCATGTACTCTGGCAAGAGATTCGTCACACTAATATCTCCTTAGATCGCATAGGATATCCACACTCGCAAGTATGTGGTGAATCCTTGACAACAAAGCATCGACTCCTATATGTGTCATAACTGTACCCAATCCCGACACCTGTTGACCCCAATAGAGTCGGTAAACGAGTCAAAGTACAGTACTAGCATATAGAGTCTCAATGATGTTTCAAGTAGTAAGGACTAATGGTGTACAACCAAAACCGCGGACTTTATCCACTCGATAAGTGATAACCACTTGGAAAGTCCGAATAGGGTAGTTTGATCATTCATCATATGAATATCCATTTGCATGCTTTGAACATCTCCATGTCCATTACCAATGAAACGTGGTACTTGGCATCACAAATGCTAGTCTCAATCTCGAGCGATCCTTATCCTTATTAGCGGACGACTCAATTGACTAGGAACTGTTTAGAATATACAGTGACTATAAGATGTGTTTCATAATAGTGATCTCTCTTTATTCACTATCTCATCTTACTTACATTATAGTATATTCAAGGTCTTTATCAAAACATCAATAGTATATCACAATATAACAATATGAAGAAAGACAAAGAAAATGCCATTAATGAATGTAAATTATATTAAACAAAGATTTTTTATACATAGAGTCACAAAAGCCCTTAGCCACAAGTTGGCTAACCGGGTACCCACTCTTTAAAGAAGTTCATTTCCAAATTGTCCAGCTTATAGGAGTAACCCGAAGGAAACAAAAGAACTACAACGACAGGTAAGTGAACTGCTTGATAAGGGATTTGTGCGTGAATCAATGTCTCATTGTGTTGTGCCTATTTTTTTAGTGCCTAAGAAAGAAGGTTCTGGCGTATGTGTGTGGATTGTAGAATCATTAATAACATTACCATCAAGTGTAGGCATGCTATTCCTAGACTAGATGATATGTTAGATGAATTGCATGGTTCTAGCATTTTAGTAAAATTGATCTTAAAAGTGGTTACCATCAAATTAGGATGAGAGAAGGTGATGAATGGAAAACTGCTTTTAAAACTAAGTATGGGCTGTATGAGTGGTTGGTTATGCCATTTGGGTTAACTAATACACCTAGTACTTTTATGATGTTGATGAATCATGTTTTGCATGCTTATATTGGAAAATTTGTTGTGGTATATTTTGATGATATTTTGGTGTATAGTAAGAATTTGAATGATCATGTTGAACATTTGAGAATTGTGCTAATCACAATAAAAGTTGAACACTTGTATGCTAACTTGAAAAAATGTGTGTTTTGTACAAAATACCTTGTGTTTCTTGGATTTGTTGTGAGTGCTCAAGGTGTCAAAGTTGATGAGGACAAGGTAATTGCAATTCGAGATTGGCCAACACCTATTTCTATTGGTCAAGTTCAAAGTTTTCATGGTCTTGCAAGTTTCTATAGGAGATTTGTGAAGGATTTTAGCACTTTGGTGGCTCCTATGACTGCGGAGATAAAAAAGTGTTAGAGTAGGTGCCCATAAGGCCAACTGTTGGCAGGACATTATTGACTCTATGTACAAACAATCTTTATTTAATACAATTTATCTTATGTATATGACAATCTTTATCTCTATACCCATGCAAGCTGCATTGATAAAGACCTTGAATATATTATAGTGCATGAAGGATGAAATAATCATGGGATGATTAGAATGAAACTCATCTTTATTCCACTGTATATTCTAAACAATTGTTCCTATTCAATTAAGCCGCCCAAAAAAAGGATAAGGGTCGCTTGAGTTTGAGAATAGCATCTGTGATGTGGAGTACCACGTTTCATTGTTAATGGATATTGGATGTCCGAAGCATACAGATGATGACACATAGGATGTGATCATAGAACAACCCTCGTAGGACTTTCCAAGTGGTTATCAGTTTTTGAGTGGATGAAGTCTTGATTATGGTTGTACACCATTAGTCCTTATGACCCGGGACAACACTAGGCTTTGTGTATTAATATTGCACTTTGATCAGTTTACTGGCTCCAGGAGAGCACCACAGTGGCATGGTTGGGTGTAGCTATGACATACATGGGAGTCAGTGGTTGTAGTTGGAGATTTACCGCACATTTATGAAATGTGGATATCCTATATGATATGAGGAAATGATAGTGTATTTAGTCTCTGGCCAGGGCATGATATATGTTTTAGGGAAATGATTTCTCTAGTTACATATACAATATCACTATGCATTATACATGAAGATAGAATATAATTATCGAATCAAAGGCAACTCTCGATATACCAATGGTTGCTGATTCGATCAGGATATATGAGATGAAGGGACTGTACTGTACGTTAACCCATAATCGACTGGTTCTTGCAGGCACTATCAGTGATACCTAGGGAATCATGGGGCGGTGCTACTTAACGCTCTTACCATGATTCGATGGGTAAAATCAGAAATGAGTTCTGACATTTCATGATCAAGTAGTTGATGCATAAAATGGGGCTAATAAGGGTAAGCCCACATAAAGGAAAATGTCCTGATTCACAAAGAGTTGTGAACCCACGGCTAGCTGTATCCCTGAACCATTGAGGGTCACACAAGCACTGGTTTCCCTGTTCCCGTTGAGATAATAAATTCAAAGAGTTGAATTTTTTATGAACAAATTTGACTGGATCGATAGATAAGCTTATAAATTATTTATAACAGCGTATAGAAATTTTGAGAGCAAAATTAATTAAAAGAGTTTAATTAATTTTTCCATGTTGGACTTGGATTTTAGGGGCTCATACAACATATATAAATGCATATATATAGATATATATATACACGATATATATATATATATATATATATATATATATAGAGTAGAGTTTCTTTCAAGTGCCCACCTACCATGCCCACCAATGATGTGGCACTATTCTATTGGATGTGATAAAGATGTGATAAATTGTAGGTTCTATAGAATAGTGCCACATCATTGGTGGGCATGGTAGGTGGGCACTTGAAAGAAACTCTATATATGGATATATATATAATATATATATATTTATGGATGTGGGACCTTATGTTTATAATATATATATATATATATATATATATATATTATATTATTATAATTTTATTAAAAAAAAATAAAATTTTATACTTCCGCTGCGTATTGGGCACGATAGAGATCAGAGATCCAACAGTGGTATCAGAGCCGGGTTCTCTATACCATATGGTTTATTTCATGTTAAGTAATTTTTATTTCTAACTGCATAAGAAAATTAAAAAAATCGAAAAACCTTAATATTATTATTTTCAAGAATTTAAACATAAACATATATATATATATGTATACGATACATATATATTTAAGAATATATTATTATTATTATTATTATTATTATTATTATTATTATTATTATTATTATTATTATTATTATTATTATTATATATGTGTTTAAATTCAAACATATATATATATATATATATGTATGCGATACATATATATATGGATATATTATAATTATTATTATATATATGTTTAAATTTAAACATTTATATATATATATGCGATACATATATATATATATATATATGGATATATAATAATAATTATTATATATATGTTTAAATTAATAATAATAATATTAATATATTTGGTGGGCACAACCATTCACGTGAATTACAATTTTGAATTGCAATTTGGAATTGGTTTTTAATGTTGGGCCATACTTTACCTGCCCATATTAATTGATGCCTGAATGGTTCGGGTAGTCAGGATATCGGGCTTATCGAAAGTGTTTCGGGCAGTCTTGGTAGAGGGTTCGAAAATGTTTCATGTCCGATGCAATTTTAAAATTACAAATATTTTCTTATAAATAAAAAATTGGAATGTGATTCTAATTATTTATAGTAAAAAGAGTTTTACAAGAAATCAATTATTATTGAATGAATTAGAAATTAAATAAAGGAGTTTATTTAATTTATTAATTCGTTTAATAATTGTGACGATTAGTGATAAAATTACAAGATATATGACTTGATGAATTATATAATATATGATATTATTATTCCGTGGATGATCGAGAGCCATGACCAATGTGCTAGGTGAATTCTAGGATTTATTTATCATTCGGTTTTGTAATAATGAATTAACATTGCATAATGAACTTGTTCTATAGCTCAATCCCCACCCTATTTGTAGTAACCCGTATCCAGAATTAGCGATTAATGAGTATATTAATCGTATAATCATGTTTAGATTATGTAAAACATGATTCAGAAAATCCCAAATGGGTTAACGAAGTCCAAAAATAGATTCAGGACACTCAAAATAGCCGGGAAGGTCCCGAAGGTCCGGAAGGGTTCGGAAGCTCCGAACCAAGTCAGGAGGCTCCGAACTGGATCGGAGGATCCGAACTCAGGATCGGAGGCTCCGAAGTGGATCGAAAGCTCCGTCGGTAAGATCAGACGTTCCGAAGATGGGATCGGAGGATCCGATCGTGTTCGAACGTTCCGAACCGGGTTCGGAGGCTCCGAACTCCGTCTATAAATAAGGGGCCAAGATTTCATTTCAAAGTGCACCTTTCCCTCTCTTCTCTCTGATTCCTAAGCCTTCTAACTCAGATCTAGGGAGTTCTAGGCATCTTATTGGGAATCCGGAAGTGGCATAGCGATCCCGACGTCGAGGCGAAGATGTGCCTAAGTTTTGAGGCAATTGTCATCAGCGGCTGACGACGGACGCAGGTATAGCTATGGTCTTCTTAAATTATTTAGGAGTATGCAATAGCTTAATTAAGTCTTTTAGAGCTAAATTATTGATGCATGGGTATTCGCATTGTAGAGCTGATAAAGGCTTGGAACCTAGAGTGGGACTGCTAGGAACTGCCTGTAGTAAGGTATGCATGTACAGACTGAGATAGCCAGCGGGTTTTGCATACTTATATGTTGCATTTGTGTGTCATATTATTATGCAGCATGTGCATATCATATTGTTCCTGTCCATCTTGTGAGATGAGCCACGTAGGGTAGCTCAGCCCTGTCTGGACGATTGATGTCTAGGGCCCAGTGACTGACGGGTCATGGGTGATTAGCATCTGGGGACACAGTCCACGTCCTATAGGAATGAGCAGTGTCGACAGGGTTTGCTCCCCGGGTTGTACCACTCATGTCCTAGGCGCCATTACTAAGCAGTTATATACATTTATCCCAGATATGGATACCCTATCATTTGCATGCATCATATTTGTATGTTTTACCCAGTGCTTTCGTATTGAGCTTAGAGCTCACGTCCAGTCTTTTCTGTGTATCTGGACACCCCATTCGACTGGACAGGTGTAGGTGTAGGATTGAGCACCAGGAGCTTGGAGTAGTCAGTGACCAGTGAAGACAGCAGGATTAGCTGTAGGTTTTGCCTTTAGGGCTATTTATTCGATTTGGTTATATAAATCGAATTGGTTTAACCGGTTGTATTCTGCCGGTATGTTTTTATTTAAGTCTTCTGCAGTGATTTATTCAATGCATGTTTAATTAGGCTCTTAACTCTGATTAGATAGTGGATCCGGGTAGGGTCGCTATATTTATTGGTATCAGAGCATATACATGCAAGAGACTTAGGATATAGTAATAAGACTTTGGGTTATCCTTATAGGATTGATGAGACCTTGGAAGAGGTGATGATGCGGAGATTAAGTTGCCCGAAGACTATCATCATCGGCAGGATTTCTGAAGATTTGGCTTATGGGATACCAGCAAGTGCGGGCAGGAGTGATGGATCATGCCCGAGTTTTCAAGATTTCTACTCAGGTGGATCCTAGTTTTGGATCGAGTACCGGATGCTAGAGGCAGTGGCAGAGGATTTGTGGGGACTTACTTGATGCTTGCATCTGTACAGTCATTACCATGATGACACTACTCTGAAGATTCTCCACTAGTAGTTGGAGAGATTGTCAGATAGACCTTCACCAGAGAATTCCTCGAGTGCCTAAAATATGACAGGTTTCGAGCGTGAGGTCTTTAACCTCATGCAGTACATGGTTTTGCCGGTATGCTGGTATCAATGCGTTCGGTAGGCATACGGGAAACTTCATGTTCAAAAGCATGATTTGGTTACAAGAAGAACGCTGATGGTAGATCGTGAGCAGAAGGGGTCGACTGACATGCACTGACGCAGAGCATAGCTGGTTAGCTATCACGAGCCATTTCTCCGGAGTTCTTCGTAGGAGGACATGTAGAGAGACTTGGCCGGGAGTATGCTTGTATCAATGCGTGTGTCGATTAGAAGCTTCATGCTCAAGAAACGAAGACTAGTATGATGATTTAAATACTATATTGATGTTGTTGTAAACAGTATTTCAGTTGTAATGAATCATCATACTTTGGTTGTATCATTTCAAGTTCGATTGTACATTTCATTGTATTTTGAATACTGTATGTATTACATGGGATTGTAATTGAGAAATTGTACATAAATGGAAGCAATGATACATGTTTTATTTATCCAGCAATTCGTGAATGATTGCGAGTGATTTTTCTAGGATTGGCATTGTTTTAGTTGATTAGTGTTCAAACTGCTATAACTCATGGGATTTGAGTGGGCCGACTGTGACAGTGTGACTTGTGGTTAGCCTAGGCGTTTTTCTAGGATTGACCTAGTTAGTCAGTGGACTAAGATAGTGCCAGCGATGAGTGGACTCATCTTGAGGCATTAAACATATTGTTCGGTTTAGAACATTTGGGCTTTGTTCTAGGTTGTTTCCTTAGAACAGGCTGTCTGACCTTTGTTAGGTTGAGGCTTGTGATGATAGGTTTTCATCATGGATACCAGGTCCAGTATATGCCGAGAGTTGTGGACTATGACCAGGACTAGACGTGATGGGGCACGACCCTATGCCAGTATGACTCTGGGAGTCTTTGTACTTCAGAGGTTATCTGGGAGCCATGTGCTTCAGGAGATGGCAGTGGGAAGGCTACTCAGTCTAGGGATTTGGTGACAGTCACGATGAGGTATGACCTTGGATTAGATATCAGGTTTGATATCGATTGTTCGATATCATCTGGTGTGCCAGAGATATAATTTGAGTTTTCTGCTGTGGAACCAGTCATGGAGGGATTTCCTTGACAAGTGTATAATCAGAGCAGGTAGGTTTTAACCTTTGGGTTACTGCTAGACGTGTGGATCTAGTAGGTGGACGGATTTCTACCAGCGATGACTAGGAGTTGTCATCAGAGTTGTGGTTAGAATTTCCCTGTGATAGGAATCATCCAAGAACTTGGATAGGATGTTGTTCTAAGACTTCGACTCAAATACGAGGACTACTCCTTGATGATTGGCTTCATCAGTATTGGATTATATCAGATGTTGATTATTGTGCAGAGCTATCTGAGATATGAGGGAAGCGTGGCCTATACCCATGAAACCTTGGTAGTTGTCCAGGTGGGTTATTGAGGTAAGCTACCTTAGTCTTAAATTGTTGCACAATCTTAGCGAGGTATATAATCAGGAGAGTGTTCGAAGATTGTAAGAATCTTGGAAATTCGTTAGTTATGATTCTGAATTTGATGAATCGTGATGTTCATCCTGAATAAACGAGGCAAGGATAGTTAGTGCAGTGGTTGCGCTATGTACTGTATGATATTTTCAGAGATTGAGCGTAGGATTTTCATGAGATGGAAACTCATGGAAATGGGCTTAGTTTATCTTGATGTTTGTCTTGGGTGAACAAGACAACGATTAGTAGTGCTAAAGTGGCACGGGATCTGTGATAGTGACTACTAGTGATTATTGGGTAACTCTGTCAGAGTTAGGATGGTTAAGTTCAGAATACGAAGCAGCGGTTAGTAGTGCTGAAAAGGCGCAGGACTTGTGCCAAGTAAACTACTTATGTACTGTGATCTGACACCGTTTGGAAATGGTTCTTTGTGGCATCTGAGTCATGGTTATTGACCGAGCCATGTAGGTTGGATGATCAGTGGTGGTCTGATCTGATAAGTGCGAGCTTAAGTAGATCGAAAAATTCGATTGGTTGAGCCAATCAGGGATGATAAGGATGTAGCAATTAAGAATACTTGGGATAATATTTTGTCGAGTAAATGCTTATGGGATGAGTACTGAATACAATCTCAGAGAAATCGGAGATTTGAGTTATTTAGTCTCAATGATCGCCAGAAATAAATCTTCTGGGATTGCTGTAATCGGGAACGATTGCAAGTAAACTTGTATGATCAAGTTAGGTGCTAACTTGACAGTGGAGACAAGCAAGGGAGTTGGTAGTTTCCAGTATAGTGAATTCTTGTTAAGAAGGAAGCTGATATTGATCCAATCAATTACTTAGTGATAGCAATAGGTCAGGAAAGGATCATGTTGTTGTTTCATGTGAGAGTTTTCCATTGAACAACAATAGTGAAGATTGTTGACCGGACATTTCGGTTAAGTGAGGGCATCTATGTATACCGTTGTGTTTGGATCCGACGAGTAGTTGGAAATGCTAATGGACATTAGCAAGGAAACATCAGTTGTCTGATCTATGTGACATTAGCTAGGATCTGATCCTCGAGATCCAGCAGGTTGTGTCACTAATCTTCCAGCGAGTGATGTGCGATGTGTGACTGAGATAGTCAAGGATCGACTTAGTAGCCAACGAGGTTTGCCTTTGGGGTCGTAGATTTCGCAAGATCGTGACGGATCGAGTTATTTCTTTCGAGTCAGTGAGTCACATCTATGCAGACTGTTTGTCAAAGATATTGCGTGGCATCAATAAACGACAATCAGAGACGCATTGTGTGGCAAGTTACTTCGAGCACAAGTGTTTCCCAGGATTGACTAGGGAATCGACGAATTAGATCGTTCAATGCTGAGACTGATGCGTTCGGAAAGGGAGCAATTTGACTATTGAGAATTCGTTGGGATTTAGTTCCAGGATCAGTATGTTCAACTTTGGGAGGTTGGTATGAGATGATGGTATTATCAGAGACTCGGAGTTTAGTTATACCAGGTGCATTGACTGTTGAGTTTCGAGACGGAATAGGAAGCGTTTCCATATGTCTTTGCACTGTGGAATGTCCCAGTCGAGCATATCGGTGGGAGCTTGCCTTAGTCTTGATGTGTGTACAGTGGTTGCCAATATGTATAACTAACCAGAGGATGTCTATCGATTCAAATTCATGAGGTGAATAACCTATGATCGAGATGATGTAGATCATCAGAGGCGTGATGACTTCCATTGAAATGTATGCGTGATTTCGCAGGCCAATGGCTAGGAGATGACGTAGCGTCATAAATTGCAAGTGATGATAATTATCATCAGGGCACAGTGTTGAAGTTATACTAAGAAACGTGGACAGCAAAATGTACTAGACATGATGTTTTAAGTTCTCAGTATTCCTTGGGAAGCCGGTTGTGATTCATGGAGAGTGGGGAGGGTAACCTGTCTAGGGAACATTGTGAACAGTTACGTTGAAGTATAGACTTGAGTCCACTGGATTATCCTAAAGCGAGATTCATGTTAGAATGTGTCAGCACAATGTTGGGATTAGTGTTTTCCTGACTAGAGGTGTTGAGCACCGAGAACTTTTGGGAACCATTAGATAGTTAATCTGATTAGTGATTCGACGAATGTCGTAAGCCAGTCAAATTATGACTTGGTCTTCGTTAACTTAAGATTTTACTTGAGATGATGATCTCGATCAAGCGGGTTTTGTATCTTTCGTGACCAGAGAGATCGGGGTCAGTTTGGAAGAGGTATCAGTGTTATGATATGCTAGCGCAAGGGAAGTTCGACTGTCGACCAGTAGCGCAGTAATTTTCAACTGGGAAAATGTTAATGCGGTTCAGCATTAATGAAGCTTGCAGAGAATTCGACGGGAGTCTGAGTGTGTCGGAGGATATTTCGACCAGACACTCGAGCAAAGGTTTCTTGTACGTTCTCGAGGTATTACCTTAGATTTCGAGGACGAAATCTTTTAAGGGATGGAGAATGTAGTAACCCGTATCCAGAATTAGCGATTAATGAGTATATTAATCATGTAATCATGTTTAGATTAAGTAAAACATGATTCAGGAAATCCCAAATGGGTTAACGAAGTCCAGAAATGGATTCAGGACACTCAAAATAGTCGGGAAGGTCCCGAAGGTCCGAAAGGGTTTGGAAGCTCCGAACCAAGTCAAAAGGCTCCGAACTAGATCGGAGGATCCGAACTAAGGATCGGATGCTCCGAAGTGGATCGGAAGCTCCGTCAGTAAGATCGGACGTTCCGATCGGGACCAGAGCACGTGTCATGACTAAAGTCAGCAAGGTGACGTCATGGCTGACGTAATATTGAGCGATCGGACGCTCCGAAGATGGGATCGGAGGATCCGATCGTGTTCGGACATTCCGAACCGGGTTCGGAGGCTCCGAACTACGTCTATAAATAGGGGGCCGAGATTTCATTTAAAAGTGCACCTTTCCCTCTCTTCTCTCTGATTCCTAAGCCTTCTAACTCAGATCTAGGGAGTTCTAGGCATCCTATTGGGAATCCGGAAGTGGCATAGCGATCCCGACGTCGAGGCGAAGATGTGCCTAAGTTTTGAGGCAATTGTCATTAGCGGGCTGACGACGGACGCAGGTATAGCTATGGTTTTTTTAAATTATTTAGGAGTATGCAATAGCTTAATTAAGGCATTTAGAGCTAAATTATTGATGCATGGGTATTTGCATTGTAGAGCTGATATAGGCTTGGAACCTAGAGTGGGACTGCTAGGAACTGCCTGTAGTAACGTACGCAAGTACAGACTGAGATAGCCAGCGGGTTTTGCATGCTTATATGTTGCATTTGTGTGTCATATTATTATGCAGCATGTGTATATCATATTGTGCCTGTCCATCTTGTGAGATGAGCCACGTAGGGTCGCTCAGCCCTGTTTGGACGGTTGATGTCTAGGTCCTAGTGACTGACGGGTCATGGGTGATTAGCATCTGGGGACACAGTCCACGTCCTATAGGAATGAGCAGTGTCGACAGGGTTTGCTCCCCGAGTTGTACCACTCATGTCCTAGGCGCCATTACTGAGCAGATATATACAGTTATCCCAGATATGGATACCCTATCATTTTCATGCATCATATTTGTATGTTTTACCCAGTGCTTTTGTATTGAGCTTAGAGCTCACGTCCAGTCTTTTCTGTGTATCTGGACATCCCATTCGACGGGACAGGTGTAAGTGCAGGATTGAGTACCAGGAGCTTGGAGTAGTCAGTGACCAGTGAAGACAGCAGGATTAGCTGTAGGTTTTGCCTTTAGGGCTATTTATTCGATTTGGTTGTATAAATCGAATTGGTTTAACTGGTTGTATTTTGCCGGTATGTTTTTATTTAAGTCTTCCGCAGCGATTTATTTAATTCATGTTTAATTAAGCTCTTAACTTTGATTAGGTAGTGGATCTGGGTAGGGTCGCTACACTAGTGATGTATCCCTTTATGTTCCATGGAATTTTAATGTACGACATTGGAATTCGTGGGAGATCGAAGGTGATGAAGATGATGATGAAAGTTGAAGACTGAAGATGTGTAAAATAAATGATACAATGTAATAGGATTGCATTGCATACCTGCATTACCTAGGGTACGACCTAAATCCTTGTCTTGGTAAAACAAGGATCGACATAGCTCTCGGTGATCGATCATCCTAAATATTTATATATATACGATATATATGGTAAAATAGTATGTATGTTATACAATAACAAAATTGCATGAATCCGGCAAACATACTACAAACATGGCACGATTTTGAAATGTTCAAAAGATGAGATAAATTTAAAAATTAAAATCCCTTATTTTGAATACAATTCAAAATTTATATCAAGACCGTTAAAGGGAAAATTAAATTGTTTAATGCTTCATGTCTTCCATCAACAGTGGTTGCATGATGAACGCTACCCATGGTCAGGTCTGGCTCATATTATTGAGGAGGCCTGGACATCGGAAAGCTGTGATTTCCAATGACATATGTGATGTGAGTTAGGTGGAACTTTCATAACTTCGGCTCATATTATTGGGGGATCTTATGGGACCATCCACTGTAACTCGACATTGATGGGTTGGTTTGAAATGAAATTTATATGAGGCGTCATATTATTGGGCTCATATATAATCATGAGGCGAATAAGATGAAGGTTACATTGGATGTAATTGGAAACTACCTTTGGGAATTGAGATCGGCTGATATTATTCAGGGATCAAAATTAGCCAGTTGGACTTCATGTTCTCACTGAGGAAATACGATTTTCCATTTTCATTAAAGGGTGGTGAAAATGTCAAAACAGTGGGAGGGTAATTCATAAAATAAAAGACCATACTTTATGTCTTATTAACTTGATTAAATAATCAGTAACATTTTATCTGTTTTTAATTTCAGTAAAAATTTTGAATATGGCTCATCGCAATCCACTATCTGTTATCCTCGATAACAACAAACTTACTGGACCAAATTACTCTGATTGGCTAAGAAACCTAAAAATCGTACTCGCATCGGAGAAGTTAACATATGTACTAACAAAGAACCTCCAAAATAGGCAGCTTAAGACATCAGCCCTGATGAGCTGAAGAAGCTTGAGACGTGGTGGGACCATGATATTAAAGCAAAGTGCTATATGTTGGCTTCGATGTCAAATGAATTACAAAAGAGATTTGAGGAGGCTGTGAATGCTGCTAGCATTCACCTACACCTACAAGAGTTGTATGGTGCACAAACAAGAGCTGAAAGGTTCACAACCGTAAAGGCACTCATGACCAAACGTATGCGAGAAGGGACTTCGGTTTATGAGCATGGTGTCCATATGATTGGGTACATTGAGCGGTTGGTAAGCCTAGACATGGTTTTTCCCCATGAGCTTTTAGTTGACGTCCTGCTATTGTCTTTACAAGATTCATTTGATGGGTTTGTGGTAAACTTCAACATGAATAAGATTGAGGCCACCCTTGAAGAGTTGGTCAACATGCTTACTTCATTTGAAACAACCATGAAAAAGGAGAAACCGGTTCTCCTAGTTGGCTCTTCATCTCGTACGAAGAAATGGCAAAAGGGCAAAGGCAAGAGATGTTCTGCCCCAACCCAAAAAAACAAACCCAACAAGAAGCGTCTGTTGAACGATGTATGTTATCACTGCAAACAGCCAGGGCATTGGATGCGAAACTTTAAGGATTATATAGGTCAGAAACATTCTGAAAAAGGTATATTCTACATTGAAGTAAACGTTTCAATTAATTCTTCTTCTTGGGTATTAGATATCGGATGTGGTTCTCATCTATGCAATGATTTGCAGGTGATGACAAGAAGTAAGAGGCTCCGAGAAAGTGAGGCTTTCTTGAGATTGGGCAATAGAGCAAGAGTTGCTGCAAAAGCCATTGGAGATGTTTATTTATTGTTGAACAATAATTTCAAGTTATATTTTAAAGATGTTTTATTTGTCCCTGATCTTGTAAAGAACATCATTTACATTCCTATGCTTGATAGAGATCGATTCACTTGTATTTTTGCGAAAGGGTTTTGTAAAATATACAAGAATGAATGTTTGGTTGCAAATGGAAAATTGGAAATGATCTATAAAACTTAGAAATTAAATAAATCTCATTGAACAATATTCAAACAACAAAAAGAAAGGTTAATAGTCTCAACCCCGCACACTTATGGCATTCTAGACTTTGACACATATCCCCAGGAAGGATGAATAGGCTAGTGGGAGCCGGCATGTTTGACATGACCGACATAAGCTCTTTACAAAACTGTGAATCTTGTCTTAAAGGAAAAATGACCAAGTTACCATTTGATGGTAAAGTCGAACGTGCACATGACCTATTGGATTTGATCCATACGGATGTGTGTGGTCCACTTAGTATTGGTACTAAGTATGGACATACTTACTTTATTACCTTTACTGATGATTATTCAAGGTACGGGTATGTGTTCTTGATGAAACACAAATCTGAATCTTTTGAAAGGTTCAAAGAATTCAGAAATGAAGTTAAATAGCAACTTGGTAAAAATATTAAAACTCTTCGATCTGATTGAGGTGGAGAATATTTAATTACCGAGTTTCAAGACTATCTAAAAGAGAACGGAATTCTCTCTCAATTCACTCCTCCTGGCACACCAAAATTAAATGGTGTTGCAGAACGTCGAAATAGGACATTGATTGATATGATCCGATCAATGATGTGTTTCACGGAATTACCTTCTTCGTTTTGGGGCTATGCGCTTGAAATGACAATGCTGTTGTTGAACAATTTTTATACTAAAGTAGTGAACAAAACACCATATGAGATATTGAAAGGAAAGGTACCTAAATATTAATACCTAAAGGTTTGGGGGTGTCCTGCTTATGTAAAGCAGGAAGTGGAAAATAAATTGGATAATTGATCCATTTTATGTTACTTCATAGGGTATCCAAAGAATTCTATTGGATACTATTTCTATTATACTAAAGAAACAAAGGTGTTTGTTTCTAGGAATGCCACCTTCCTCAAGAAGGAGTTTCTATTGGATAGAAAGGGCAATATAGTAGAGCTTGAAGAGGTTCAACCAAAACCCACTGAAGATCTCACACCCCGGCAGCCAGTACCTAAGATACACGTACCTAGAAGATCCGAAAGGACTTCAAGACCACCTATGAGATATGGTTTGCTTCTTGAAGATGATCAGGTTGGACCTGAAGTTGGATGTGATCCAAGAACTTTCAAGGAAGCTATTTCTGATGTCAATGCATCCCAATGGATTGAAGCTATGCAATCAGAGTTTGACTCGATGCATTCCAACCAAGTATGGACTTTGGTATATACTACTGATGGAATCGTTCCTATAGGTTGTAAATGGATTTACAAAAAGAAACTTGGGGTGGATGGAAAGGTATTGACCTTCAAAGCTCGACTGGTGGCAAAAGGTTATACTCAAAGGCCAGGAATTGACTATGAAAAAACTTTTTCACCAGTATCTATGTTCAAGTCCATTAGAATACTGCTAGCCATAACAACACGGTATGAATATGAAATATGGCAAATGGATGTAAAGACAGCTTTTCTTAATGACAACATTAAAGAAGAGATTTATATGTCTCAACTAGAGGGGTTTACATCCATGGGAAGTGAGCATAAGGTATGCAAACTTTAGAGATCTATTTATGGTCTCAAACAGGCATAAAGAAGTTGGAACTTCAGATTTGATGACACTATCAAAGAGTTTGGTTTTGTTAAAAATCCTGAAGAACCATGTGTGTATAAGAAAGTTCATAGGGATGCTGTAACATTCCTAATACTTTATGTTGACGACATTCTACTCATTGGGAATGATGTAGGAATGCTGTAATCAACTAAAGTTTGGTTGTCCAGTAAATTCTTCATGAGAGATATGGGTGAAACATCCTATATATTGGGCATAAAGATCTATAGAGATAGATCAAAAAGGATGTTGGGTTTGACCCAAGCCACCTATATAGATACCATACTGAGGAGGTTCTCTATGGAAGAGTCCAAGAGAGGACATCTACCAATGTGTCATGGAGTTTCTCTATCTAAGTCAATGTGCCCTGAAAATGACGAGGAGATAGAGATGATGACACACATACCGTACGCATCAGCCATTGGTAGTGTCATGTATGGTATGATTTTAACAAGACCTTATGTTGCATTTGCTCTGAGTGTCACGAGTAGATATCAGACAAACCCCGGTCCAATGCATTGGAAATTTGTGAAAGATATTCTGAAATACTTGCGAAGAACTAAGGATATGTTCATAGTATACGGAGGTAGAGAATTAAAATTGGAAGGCTATTCCGACTCTAGCTTCCAATCGGATGTGGATGATTCGAAATCAACCTCTGTATTTATATTCAAGCTAAATGGTGGCGCTGTCTCTTGGAAGAGTTCCAAGCAAGACACCGTGGCGGATTCCACCACTGAGGCAGAATATATAGTAGCATCGGATGCAGCTAAGGTGGCTGTTTGGATGAGAAATTTCATCCAAGAGTTGGGTGTTATTTCTTGTGCTGTTGATCCAGTCCCGGTATACTGCGACAACCCTCGTAGGACTTTCCAAGTGGTTATCAGTTTTTGAGTGGATGAAGTCATGATTATGGTTGTACACCATTAGTTCTTATGACCCGAGACAACACTAGGCTCTGTGTATTAATACTGCATTTTGATCAGTTTACTGGCTCCAGGAGAGCACCACAGTGGCATGGTTGGGTGTAGCTATGACATACATGGGAGTCAGTGGTTGTAGTTGGAGATTCATCGCACATTTATGAAATGTGGATATCCTGTATGATCTGAGGAAATGATAGTGTATTTAGTCTCTGGCCAGGGCATGATATATGTTTAGGGAAATGGTTTCTCTAGTTACATATACAATATCACTATGCATTATCCAAGAAGATAGAATATAATTATCGAATAAAAGGCAACTCTCGATATACCAATGGTTGCTGATTCGATCAGGATATATGAGATGAAGGGGCTGTACTGTACGTTAACCATAATCGACTGGTTTTTGTAGGCACTATTAGTGATACCTATAGAATCATGGGGCGGTGCTAGTTAACGTTCTTACCATGATTCGATGGGTAAAATCAGAAATGAGTTCTGACATTTTATGATCAAGTAATTGATGCATAAAATGGGGCTAATAAGGGTAAGCCCACATAAAGGAAAATATCCTGAATCACAAAGAGTTGTGAACCCACGGCTAGCCGTATCTCTGAACCATTGAGGGTCGCACAAGTACTGGTTTCCCTGTTCCCGTTGAGATAATAAATTCAAAGAGTTGAATTTATGATGAACAAATTTGACTGGATCGATAGATAAACATATAAATTATTTATAACAGCTTATTGAAATTTTGAGAGCAAAATTAATTAAAAGAGTTTAATTAATTTTTCCAAGTTGGACTTGGATTTTAAGGGCTCGTACAACATATATTAATGCATATATATAGATATATATATACACACGATATGTATATATAAATATATATGATATATATATATATATATATTATTATTATAATTTAATAAAAAAATAAAATTTTAAACTTCCGCTGCGTCTTGGGCACGATAGAGATTCGAGATCTAACAAAAAGAACGTTCCATTCCATTGGGGCGAGGAGCAAGAGAAGTCTTTTGATATTATTAAGCAAAAATTAATTAATTCTCCTTTACTTGTATTGCCTGATTTTACTAATACTTTTGAAATTGAATGTGATGCGTCGGGCGTAGAAATTGGAGGTGTCTTGATGCAAGGAGGACGACCAATTGCATATTTCAGCGAGAAACATAGCGGTGCATCTCTGAATTATCCTACCTACGACAAAGAATTTTATTCCTTGGTTAGAGTGCTTGAAACATGGCAGCATTACTTGAGGCCAAAGGAATTTTTGATTCATACGGATCATGAGTCTTTGAAGCATCTCAAAGGACAACAAAAGCTAAACAAGAGGCATGCCAAGTGGGTAGAGTTTGTGGAAATTTTTCCCTACATTATCAAGTACAAGCAAGGGAAGGAAAACGTGGTGGCAGATTCTCTATCATGAAGGTATGTGCTTCTATCTACTCTAAATTCTAAGTTTTTAGGATTTGAGTATGTGAAAGAGTTATATGCTAGTGATCCTAATTTTGGGAATATTCATGCGTCATGTTTGCATAGTCCAAAAGATAAATTTTTCATGCATGACGACTACTTGTTTAGGGAAGATAAGTTATGTGTGCCTAAATCGTCCATTCGTGAGTTACTTGTTAGGGAATCACATGCGGGTGGTTTGATGGGATATTTTGGTGTGGCTAAAACTTATGACACTTTGAATGAACATTTTTATTGGCCACATATGAATCATGATGTTGAGAATATTTGTGAGATGTGTGTGACTTGTAGGAAATCTATGTCTAAGGCACAACCACATGGATTGTATACTCCACTTCCTGTTCCTAGTGAACCGTGGGTAGATATTTCAATGAATTTTATTTTAGAACTACCGATATCTAAGAGGAGGGATTCAATCTTTGTTGTGGTGGATAGGATTTCAAAATTTCTCATTTCATTGCGTGTCATAAATCTGATGATGCTTCTCATGTTGCGGATTTATTCTTTAATGACATTGTGAGATTGCATGGCATGCCTAGGAGTATTGTGTCTGATAGAGATGCTCGTTTCTTGAGTTACTTTTGAAAAACATTATGGTGCAAACTTGGTACTAAATTACTGTTTTCGACTACATGTCATCCTCAAACGGATGGTCAAACTAAAGTTTTTAATAGAACGTTAGGGACTTTGTTGCGTGCTATAATTAAAAAAAACTTGAAAAGTTGGGAAGAATGTTTACCATTTGTTGAGTTTGCATATAATCGTAGTGTTCATTCTACCACGAATTTTTTGCCATTTGAAATTGTGTATGGTTTTAATCCTTTAACTATATTGGATTTGATGTCTTTTCCTATGAGTCAAAGGGTTAACATGGATGGTAAGAAAAAGGTGGAGTTTGTGCGAAATTTGCATGAGAAGGTTAAGGCGAATATTGAAAAGAAGAACTTGCAATACACAAAGCAAGAAAATAAAGGTAATTATAAGGTTGTATTTGAACCTGGTGATTGGTTGTGGTTGCATTTGAGGAAGAAGCATTTTTCGGAAAAGATACGTTCAAAGCTTCTACCTAGGGGTGATGGACCTTTCCAAGTCTTGGAGCGGATCAATGACAATGCTTACAAATTAGACTTGTCAGGTGAGTATAACGTCAGTACTACTTTCAATGTTTCTGACTTGTCTTTGTTTGATGTAGGTGATGATCAAGATTTGAGAACAAATCCTTTTCAAGAAGGGGAAGATGATGTGATCATAGATGGTTCGCATGTTGATCGAGTGGCTAAGGATCCGTTGGAGATACCAAGAGGACCAGTTACGAGAGGCCGAGATAGAAAGTTCAAAGAAGCACTTCAATTATTGATGAAAAAGTCACAAGAGGACGTTGGGGCAATCGATATTCACTTTGGAGGTTATTATAATCTTATTGAGGTCAAAGGAGGTCCAGTGTGGGGACCTCGGGTTGCTAATCTCATTCTAGGGCAATTAATGATACATTAACAATTAATCATATACAAAAAGAATAATCAAATCAATTTTTTTTTGTGAATAGTGCTCCGCTAGATCGATAAGATCTTACCGATCGATCGGGCACATTTTCAGATTCTCTGTTTTGGAAAAATCAGGCCTCGCTCGATCGGTTATATTTAACCGATCGATCGGCCTCTCTGCCAGAAAACAAACAACAGAAAAGTTTGTTGTCACAACGTGGAACAATCAATCCAAATCATCAAGAACCAACTCAAATCATGGTTATCAATTCTAGAACTTGCATATATACACTTATGAAGTCTCAAGCATCAATCCATGTGATTATTACATCAAACGGATAGATATAAAGGCATTAAACTATCAACTACACAAAGTGTACTTCAAGACATAATTCTTCTACAAGTTTGATGTATTCTACAGTCCAACTTTAGCTACAACCCAAGACCTCACTTGCTAAACTCTCTCCCAAGCTATCAATGTTGTCTTTGACCAGTTCCTGCCCCCTTTGTTTTCATGCACACATACAAAACAAAGCAACAGCCGGAGAAACTCCGGTGAGAAATTATTCTCAGTATAATCGACATATATAAAGCATTAAACAATCATATCGACTCTATTCATAATCGACTCAACAATATAGTAAATAACGCATATATCCATTAAGAATTGATTAATAATTCGTTGTTGCCATCAAGATTCGTAACCGATCTTGACATGGATATTCATCTATCTTAGTCATTCTGGACTAGAAAATAAGATCGCCTCAGATCTTGGCATAGAATCAATTCAATATCATATCATATCATCATCGTATCGACTCAAACTCAATGATCCACTACCTGAGATGGATCGACAACACCAAAATCAAATCACAACAATAAACAAGTATGTGGTTTTGGCGGGACAACTCAAGAAACGTCATTCTTGAGTGTCAAATCCCTGACTTGCGATGTCTGTAAGAGTGGGTGCCCAGTGAGCCAACTGTGTGGCTATGGGTTTTGTTGACTCTTTGTATAAACAATCTTTTGTTTAATATTATTTACACTTTTATGGCAATGACTTTATATTACTTCATATTGTTATATTGTGATATACTATTGTTGTTTTGATAAAGACCTTGAATATACTATAGTGTATGTAAGATGTGGTAGAACATGGAGATGTCTATCATGAAATACATCTTATAGTCACTGTATATTCTAAAACCGTTCCTAGTCGATTGAGCCGTCCGATAATAAGGATAAGGATCGCTCGAGTTTGAGACTAGCATTTGCGATGCGGAGTACCACGTTTCATTGGTAGGGAACATGGAGATGTTCGAAGCATGCAAATGGATATTCATAGGATGAATAGTCGAACTACCCTATCCGGACTTTCCAAGTGGTTATCACTTATCGAGTGGATAAAGTCCGCGGTTTTGGTTGTACACCATTAGTCCTTACGACTTGAAACATCATGGAGACTCTATATGCTAGTACTGTGCTTTGACTCGTTTACCGACTCTGAGGGGGTCATCAGGTGTCGAGATTGGGTACAGTTACGACACATGTAGGAGTCAATGCATTGTTGTCAAGGATTCACCACATACTTGCGAGTGTGGATATCCTATGCGATCTGAGGAGATATTAGTGTGACAAATCTCTGGCCAGAGTACTTGATGTGATTTAAGAAATGGTTTCTTAGTAGCACATGCGATGTCACTAATTTGATCTTCAAGATGCATTGCATAGTTATCGAATCTTGAGCGACTCTCGATATACCAATGGTTGTTGATTCGATCGGGATATATGGATGAAGGGACCGTACTGTACGCTAACCAAAATCTACTGGTTCTTGTAGGCACTATCAGTGATACCTAGGGAATCATGGGGCGATGTTGCTAGGCGCTTTACCATGATTCGTTGGGCAAGTCGGAAAGTGTTGTTCCGAGTCACAAGGAGTTGTGAGCCCACGGCTAGCTGTATCCCTGAACCATTGAGGGTCACACAGTGTAATGGAGTTTTAATCCCCGTTGAGATAGTTAAATTTAAAGAGTTAAATTTAATGAACTAAGGAGTTGGACTTCTTAAATAAGAGTAAGGGAGTAGGATTTCCTAAAATGACATAGGGATGGACATTTTTGGAAACCACTGAATTCGGATTCAGGAAAATTTATTTTGACTTTAAAACGTGCAGAAATGGTTTATGTGCACATTGGTGAAATCGTTTCATCAATCGGAGTCACGATGAATTTTATATTAATTTCTGAACGAGCGGGCTTTGCTTGTCGGGCCCCAGCTTATGATTAATGGGCCCTAAGGTGTTAGTGGCCTGCATTATAAATAAGTTATTTCAGTACAGAAATTACACACAATAGGTCATAATTTTTGAGACAGGATTTTCGAAACCCTAGCCCCTCTCAAAAACGTTTTTGGCCGACCCCTCCCCTCTGCCCGAGAAAATTCCGGTCTGTGATTTTGAATCGCAGTAAGGAATAACGAATCAAATTCGTGTATTCTCTTCGCAGAAAACTTCTGATAGATTTTCTAGTGCAATCTATCAGAGGGATTAAACCTCTGTTCGTGGACCTGATTGAAGGCGTTCATCGGTTCCAGGGAGAGACAACAAGAGCAGAATTGTTCTGTTGGTGTCCATTAATCTCGTTGCGAGATTTGAGGTAAAATTTATTTAATTGTTATTTAAATTTTACACACACGTAATTCAATTGATGAACGGTTGATACCCACACCATGGAAACGTTCCATGAAAAATTTTTAAACTTCCGCTGCACCGGGTATCAATCGTAATTGGTCTGGGAACTCGCCAGTTTTCCAACAGTGGTATCAGAGCCAGGTTGCTCAGATCAATCGATTGAATTAATCAATTGTACAAAATTTTTGAGTCTCGGTTTTTGAAACAAAATAAATATTTTTAATAAAAAAAAATTTTTTTTTTTTTTTCCGGGGGCGAAACCCGGGCAGCGATTGGATCGCTGCCCGGAGGGGGCAGCGATGGTCGCTGCCCCCAGGGGCGGCGCACGGCGCCGCCCAGGGCGGCGACCGTCGCCGCCCAGGGCGGCGCACGGCGCTGCCCAGGGCAGCGCTGTGCGCTGCCCAGCGCAGCGCTGGGCGCTGCGCAGGGCAGCGCTTGGCGCTGCCCAGGGCAGCGCTCGGCGCCGCCCAGCGGCGGCGCCAGGCGCCGCCAGGGCAGCAAGCGTTGCTGCCCTAAGGGGGCAGCCGGGCTGCCCCGGCCCGCGCCCCGGGTGCGGGCCAACCCGGGAGTGTCCCGGGTGGCCCGCGGGAAAAATTAATATTTTATTAAAAATTAATTTTAATATGTTAAAATTTTATTTTTGGTCCGGTCAAAAATTGTTTTTGATTGGTTCACGAGATTTCGGATCGAATTGTTCGAGTCCGTAAATTTTAAAATTGATTTTGGATAAATTTGAATTTTTGGAAAATTTTAATATTTTATCCGTAAATTGAATTTTGAAATCAATTATTTTGGTACAATTGATGATAAGATATGATCTTATGATATATTAGATAAAATATGATTTTATTTGTAAAATTGGATTTTATAGATAAAATATGATTTTATTTGATATGGAGATAAAATATGATTTTATATGTGAAATGTGATTTTATATATAAAATATGATTTTATCTTGTTTAAATTTGAATTGCCACAGCAAGTTATCCAATAAATTAATTTTGAATTAAATGTTATTGGATAAGGATGATCGATTGCCATGACCAATTTTGTAGGTGTATGTTAGGAATTTACATTTTGTCTTTATTGTTGTTGGTTTTATTAATGGGCCTGGTTTATGGCCCGATATGAATGTCATATGTAATAAAAGTGGGCTTGGTTTATAGCCCGTTCCCACCCCCTAAAATGTATCCCCTACTTGTCATTGTTATTTATTGTAAATACATTAGATTTAGTGGGAGATCAAGATTTGAAGATGGTGGGCCCAGCAGACAATGAAGACTGAAGAAATGTAAATTGGAAGCATATGTAATAGGATTGCATTTGCATACTGCATATTACCTAGGATTGGACTAAGACCCGTGATTGGCAACCACGGGTCAATTAGAAATGGAATCGATCATCCTATATAATATGTGATATTATGATTGTATGCATGTTTAGACATAAATTGCGTGAATCCGGCAATGCATGCAATAAATTAAATATGATGAGACAAATATTTTTATAAATGAAATCCCTCATTTTAAATATGATTTAAAATTTATATCAAGATAAATAAAGGAAATTTAAATATTGTTTAAATGTTCCTACCTTCCATCAACGGTCAATGTATGTGATGCTACCCGCGGATACGGTCCGGCTCATATTATTGGGGGGGCCCGTCCGTCGGAAAGCTGTACATTGGATCGACAAATGTTGTAAGTTGGGTGGAACTCCCATGGGATCGGCTCATATTATTGGGGGATCCACATGGCGACCGTCCATCACAACTTAATATTGATGGGTCATCTTGACATGTCACTTTAAACGGCGTCATATTATTGGGCCCTTATTGGACATGAGGTAAATACATGGGGGTTGTTTTGGAAGCAATTGGGCTCTACCTTTTGAGAATTATGGTTGGCTGATATTATTCGGGACCATAAGTTTGTCAATTGGACTCCATGTTCTCACTAAGGAAAAAGTTTCCCGTTTTCACTAGAGGGTAGTGAAATCGTTAAAATAGTGGGAGTGAGATTCATAAAATTAAATTCGCCTATTTTATGTCTTAGTAAATTGTTAAACAATCATTGATATATGTCTGTTTTCCTTTTCAGTATTTCATACAATGAATTCGCGAAATCCTTTATTCTCGATCCTCGAACAAAACAAGCTGACTGGCGCCAACTATACGGAATGGTTCCGGAAGTTGAAGATTGTCTTAACTTCGGAGAAAATGCTCTACGTGTTAGAGAAAGCACCTCCGAAGGAAGCACCAGCTGACATAAGTCCGGAGGAATTGGCCAAACTTGATGCATGGTGTGACCATGACATCAAGACCAAATGCTATATGCAAGCCTCGATGTCTGATGAACTCCAGAGGCGATTTGAGGACACGGTGAATGCTGCTGACATTCACACGCAACTCAAGGAACTTTTTGGGGCTCAGTCGAGGGCTGAAAGGTTCGCTACTGTTAAGGAGTTGATGACGTGCCGCATGCGTGAAGGGACTTCGGTCCGTGATCATGGGGTACGAGTGATTTGGCTCATACAGAAGTTAGCGACCCTTGATTTGGTGTTGGAGCATGAACTCAATGTGGACTTGTTGCTTCTATCTCTTCCTTCCTCATTTGATGGATTCGTGATAAATTTTAATATGAACAAGATAGAGGCCACCCTTGAAGAGATGGTCAATATGCTCGTTACATATGAATCCACACTTAAGAAGGATAAGCCAGCTTTCTTGGTGGGCTCCTCATCTTCTGCTAAGAAGGGGCCAAGTATGAAGGGCAAGAAACGTTCTGCCCCACCCAAGAAAGTGGAACCCGAGAAGAAGCAAAAGACAAAGGCTTCAAACAATGGAAAATCCAAGGATGTTTGCCATTACTGCAAGAAGCCGGGTCATTGGAAGCGCAACTGCAAGGAGTATCTTGAGCAGTTAGGAACTGCAAAGGGTATGTTCTATATCGAAATAAACATGTCACTTAATACAACTTCTTGGGTATTGGATACCGGATGTGGATCTCACATTTGCAATGATTTGCAGGTGATGACAAGAAGTCGCAGGCTTAGAATGGGTGAGACCCAGCTGAGGCTCGGGAATGGTTCCAGAGTTGAAGCTACGGCCATTGGAGATGTTTGTTTGATTTTGCAGAATGGTTTTAAATTATTGTTGATAGATGTTTTATTTGTGCCAGATTTAATTAAAAACATTATTTCTATTTCTATGCTTGATAGAGATGGTTATTCTTGTAATTTTGTGAATGGGATTTGCAATATTTACAAGAATGAATGTTTAATTGGAAATGGACAACTTGAAAACGATCTATACAATTTAAAACTAAAAGACGTTCCAGTGAATTGTATTGACAAACCGGCGACAACAAACAAAAGGAAAATCGATAGTCAAAACCCGGCAAACCTTTGGCACGCTAGGCTAGGTCATATTTCCTCAAGGAGGATGAACAAGCTAGTGGGAGAGGGCATGTTTGATATGTCTGATATTAACTCTCTACCTACTTGTGAATCCTGCCTAAAAGGGAAAATGACTAAATCTCCTTTTAAGGGGAAGCCTGAACGTAGTCAGAATCTGTTGGATTTGATCCATACAGATGTTTGTGGTCCATTTAGAGTAGGGACTCAACATGGCCACACCTACTTCATTACCTTTACTGATGATTATTCAAGGTATGGGTATTTATATTTAATGAAATATAAGTCTGAAGCATTTGAAAAGTTCAAAGAATTCAAGGCTGAAGTAGAAAACAAGCTAGGTAAAAGTATTAAAGCACTTCGATCGGATCGAGGTGGAGAATACTTGAGTACCGAGTTTTTGGACTATCTAAAAGAGAATGGGATTCTCTCTCAGTGGACTCCTCCTATGACACCACAGCTTAATGGTGTATCGGAGCGTCGTAATCGAACTTTGTTGGACATGGTTCGATCCATGATGAGCTTCACTGAGCTTCCACCTTCGTTTTGGGGCTATGCGCTTGAAACGGCGGTATTGTTGTTGAATAACGTCCACACTAAAGCAGTGGACAAAACACCATACGAGTTATGGAATGGCAAAGCTCCTAAGTATTCGTACTTGAGGATTTGGGGATGTCCTGCTTACGTGAAGCGGACAGTGGGAGATAAGTTGGATAGTCGATCCAGCTTGTGTTATTTTGTGGGGTATCCGAAGAATTCAATCGGATATTATTTCTATTATCCTGCTGAAACAAAGGTGTTTGTTTCACGGAATGCCACCTTCTTGGAGAAGGAGTTCTTATTGGATAAGAAAGGCGAGATGATGGAACTCGAAGAAGTTCGAGAAGAACCCGAAATACAAAATAACGATCCCACACCTCAGGAACCATTGCTGGACACGCCTGCACCTAGAAGATCCGAGAGGACTTCTAGACCTCCAGTTCGATATGGTCTTCTTCTTGAAGAGGGTCAAGATGAACCCGACATTGGATGTGATCCAAGAAGCTTCAAGGAAGCAATTTCTGATGCGGATTCAAATTTATGGCTTGAAGCTATGCAGTCTGAATTGGATTCGATGCATACTAACCAAGTCTGGTCTTTAGTGGATCCTCCCGATGGAATTGTTCCAATAGGGTGTAAATGGATCTACAAAAGAAAGCTTGGGCCTGATGGTAAGATATTGACTTACAAGGCGCGATTGGTGGCGAAAGGTTATACTCAAAGGCAAGGAGTTGACTATGACGAAACCTTTTCACCAGTTGCAATGTTCAAGTCCATAAGAATCCTAATTGCCATAGCTGCATGGTATGACTATGAGATATGGCAAATGGATGTGAAGACTGCTTTTCTTAATGGAGACATTAAGGAAGAAATCTATATGAGGCAGCCTGAGGGGTTCACATCCATGGGAAGCGAGCATAAGGTATGCAAGCTTCAGAGATCAATTTATGGTCTAAAACAAGCATCAAGAAGTTGGAACCAGAAATTTGATGAAACAATAAAAGATTTTGGTTTCATCAAGAACCCGGAGGAACCTTGCGTGTACAAGAAAGTAGTTAAGGATGCGGTAACATTCTTAGTACTTTATGTTGATGACATCCTACTCATTGGGAATGATGTAGGGATGTTGCAGTCAACAAAGATATGGTTATCAGGTAGATTTTCGATGAAGGATTTGGGTGAGGCATCCTACATTCTTGGGATACAGATCTATAGGGATAGATCTAAGAGAATGATAGGACTCACTCAATCAACCTACATCGATACCATATTGAAACGGTTTTCAATGGATGGGTCCAAGAGAGGACATCTACCCATGTGTCATGGAGTTTCTCTATCCAAGTCTATGTGTCCCAAGACTGATGCAGAGATAGAGAATATGACACATGTACCATATGCGTCAGCTATAGGTAGTATCATGTATGGGATGATATCTACCAGACCGGATGTAGCATTTGCTCTGAGTGTCACGAGCAGATATCAGTCTAATCCTGGTCAGATGCATTGGAAAGCCGTGAAGGACATTCTTAAGTACTTGCGAAGGACTAAGAATATGTTCATGGTTTATGGAGGACGAGAACTCAAACTGGAAGGCTATACCGACTCTAGCTTCCAAAGTGATGTGGATGACTCGAAGTCAACCTCTGGATTTGTGTTCATGCTCAATGGCGGTGCTGTCTCTTGGAAGAGTTCCAAGCAGGACACCACAGCGGATTCCACCACTGAGGCTGAATACATTGCAGCATCAGCTGCTGCTAAAGAGGCCGTTTGGATGAGGAATTTCGTCCAAGAGTTGGGCGTCATTCCTGAATTTGTTGGTCCAGTCCCGGTGTACTGCGACAACACGGGTGCCGTTGCTCAAGCAAAGGAACCAAGGTCTCATCAAAGATCCAAACACGTACTGAGGAAATACCACATAATCCGGGAGATTGTGGAAAGAGGAGACATCAGTGTCGAACGAGTGGCCTCTGCAGACAATATCGCTGATCCACTTACTAAGCCTTTGCCAGGACCATTGTTTGACAAACATCGCGAAGCAATGGGTCTACGTAGTATGACTAGTTGGCTATAGGGCAAGTGGGAGATTGTAAGAGTGGGTGCCCAGTGAGCCAACTGTGTGGCTATGGGTTTTGTTGACTCTTTGTATAAACAATCTTTTGTTTAATATTATTTACACTTTTATGGCAATGACTTTATATTACTTCATATTGTTATATTGTGATATACTATTGTTGTTTTGATAAAGACCTTGAATATACTATAGTGTATGTAAGATGTGGTAGAACATGGAGATGTCTATCATGAAATATATCTTATAGTCACTGTATATTCTAAAACCGTTCTTAGTCGATTGAGCCGTCCGATAATAAGGATAAGGATCGCTCGAGTTTGAGACTAGCATTTGCGATGCGGAGTACCACGTTTCATTGGTAGGGAACATGGAGATGTTCGAAGCATGCAAATGGATATTCATAGGATGAATAGTCGAACTACCCTATCCGGACTTTCCAAGTGGTTATCACTTATCGAGTGGATAAAGTCCGCGGTTTTGGTTGTACACCATTAGTCCTTACGACTTGAAACATCATGGAGACTCTATATGCTAGTACTGTGCTTTGACTCGTTTACCGACTCTGAGGGGGTCATCAGGTGTCGAGATTGGGTACAGTTACGACACATGTAGGAGTCAATGCATTGTTGTCAAGGATTCACCACATACTTGCGAGTGTGGATATCCTATGCGATCTGAGGAGATATTAGTGTGACAAATCTCTGGCCAGAGTACTTGATGTGATTTAAGAAATGGTTTCTTAGTAGCACATGCGATGTCACTAATTTGATCTTCAAGATGCATTGCATAGTTATCGAATCTTGAGCGACTCTCGATATACCAATGGTTGTTGATTCGATCGGGATATATGGATGAAGGGACCGTACTGTACGCTAACCAAAATCTACTGGTTCTTGTAGGCACTATCAGTGATACCTAGGGAATCATGGGGCGATGTTGCTAGGCGCTTTACCATGATTCGTTGGGCAAGTCGGAAAGTGTTGTTCCGAGTCACAAGGAGTTGTGAGCCCACGGCTAGCTGTATCCCTGAACCATTGAGGGTCACACAGTGTAATGGAGTTTTAATCCCCGTTGAGATAGTTAAATTTAAAGAGTTAAATTTAATGAACTAAGGAGTTGGACTTCTTAAATAAGAGTAAGGGAGTAGGATTTCCTAAAATGACATAGGGATGGACATTTTTGGAAACCACTGAATTCGGATTCAGGAAAATTTATTTTGACTTTAAAACGTGCAGAAATGGTTTCTGTGCACATTGGTGAAATCGTTTCATCAATCGGAGTCACGATGAATTTTATATTAATTTCTGAACGAGCGGGCTTTGCTTGTCGGGCCCCAGCTTATGATTAATGGGCCCTAAGGTGTTAGTGGCCTGCATTATAAATAAGTTATTTCAGTACAGAAATTACACACAATAGGTCATAATTTTTGAGACAGGATTTTCGAAACCCTAGCCCCTCTCAAAAACGTTTTTGGCCGACCCCTCCCCTCTGCCCGAGAAAATTCCGGTCTGTGATTTTGAATCGCAGTAAGGAATAACGAATCAAATTCGTGTATTCTCTTCGCAGAAAACTTCTGATAGATTTTCTAGTGCAATCTATCAGAGGGATTAAACCTCTGTTCGTGGACCTGATTGAAGGCGTTCATCGGTTCCAGGGAGAGACAACAAGAGCAGAATTGTTCTGTTGGTGTCCATTAATCTCGTTGCGAGATTTGAGGTAAAATTTATTTAATTGTTATTTAAATTTTACACACACGTAATTCAATTGATGAACGGTTGATACCCACACCATGGAAACGTTCCATGAAAAATTTTTAAACTTCCGCTGCACCGGGTATCAATCGTAATTGGTCTGGGAACTCGCCAGTTTTCCAACAATGTCGTCATTATACCTTCGTATTTCTCGGTTCTGAATACTTCAAATCTGAAACATAACATCAAAACATTCATATCAAACTTGGTTCAAGTCTATCATATCAAAATCGAATCAAAACCATCAATAGATCATCAATCATTCTCATTTCAAACCTCAACTTCTTCTTCTTCGGTTCAACTCGGAGTCTGGAGTCGTTAGCCTTCAAAACTCAACTGAAACTGAAGAATAAAAATACTATAACATCAATAACATCTAAACAAAGATCTCAGCTCAGTCATAGACAATCAAAACGGTCTCAAAACACGAATCGACGGCGTAGCGATTGAAAATTGGTAACCGACAAAATATCAAAATCAATATCAACCTCAATACCATTCATACTCATATCTAAACCAATAATACATCATCCAAATCATCATATCAGTAGATATACTCATCGATATACATGCTGGAAATCATAATAAGTTCATTCAATACTCAATCTTTGATTCGGTGTCGATATCAAATCGCATAAAAGCTCAAGAACATGCTCAAGATGTAAACAGCTGATCTCTGCCAACTTTCGACCCTCAAAAATGCCGAAATAAATAAAAACTTACACTAGATTGAAGCCCTTGTCGCAATGATTCCAGAACAATTTTCGGAATCGAAATCGAATAACCGGATCAAAAGATACGGGGTTTTGAAAATCAAAGTTTCAAAGAAAAGGAAATTCTCGGCACTTTGTTCTGAAAAAATCTAAAGGAACCCCTCATGTACACGTACAAAAGCTGAGTAAGCACTTATAATTCAGATATCTTTATTTCTAATTTCCATTTAGTCCCTCAATTCTTCAAAAATTACAATTCAGTCCTCGGCCCTTATTTTAATTCAATTTCAATCCTAAATAATTTAATAATATTAGAATTTAAATCAAAACTCTAAATATTCTCAAATTAAATATACTCGGATTAAAAATAAATTATCTCGAATTACATTAAATAATCCTGGATTAAATTAAATAATCATGGGCCTTACATTTCTCCCCCACTAAGACATGAGTTCGTCCTCGAATTCATAAACAGTCAAGATATGCAGTCTGTATACACATAAGAATAAAAAATAATATAAAACTGAATAAGAATTCACATCAGTGGAATAGGTAAGGAAATCTCTGCATCATGTCATCTTCAACTTCCCATGTCGCTTCTTCAACTCCGTGCCGACTCCATTGAATCTTCACCAATGGAATGGTCTTTGTTCGAAGTTGCTTTTCTTTTCGATCAAGTAGCTGAATCGGCTGTTCAAAATAGCTAAGAGTTTCATCCAACTCAGCTTCATCAGATTGCAAGATATGAGATTCGTCAGGTTGATACTTTCGAAGCATTGAGACATGAAATACATCGTGTATACCAGATAAAGATGTAGGAAGAGCGAGTCGATAAGCAAGATTGCCTATTTTCTCTAGTATCTCATACAGCCCAATAAATTGCGGAGATAACTTCCCTCGCTTGCCAAATCTGACTGTGCCCCTGAACGGTGAAATCTTCAAGAACACTCTATCTCCCTGTTCAAAAGATAATGGCCGACGTCGAACATTCGCATATCTGGCTTGTCTAAGCTGTGATGTTCTCATTCTCTGTTGGATCAACTTCACTTTCTCAGTCATCTGTCTAATCATATCCGGTCCCAACTCAGGCACCTCTGATACATCATCCCAATACAACGGCGATCGACATTTCTTCCCATACTGGTAGCGCTTATCGTGTACGCCCAAATTACCCGACTGACTCAGGTAAATAAAAACATGCAGTAGTGTGAGTAGGGATCGTTCCCACGAGGAAAGGTAAAATTCCGTGTTCTTTAAAAATAATAAAATAACAAAAAGGGGTTTTTTGCTCGAAATTTATCTACTAAAATTTAAAAACAATTATGAATGCAATTATATCAATTACCAATCACAATCAAATCACAACGGAAAATTCAATAATAAACAAGCCTTGGTTTTGGTCAACTACACCCTTGATCTCATTCGTTCGATCATCGATTATCTAAAAATATTTAATCATGTTGAATATTCATCATTGGAAATTAAATCCCTGTTTCACCTTAATCTTAGTTAACTAGACACAAGCATTCTAAGATAACCCTTACCAATGAATCAACCTAATACAAAAGATTAGATTTAAACCCATGATAGCATGCAAACTAGTAAAACTGATGAATCTAGACAACCCATATACAAGCGGATGAATTTAACCTAGTCAATTATTATCCCTACAATTTCTAATCTCACAAGCGGACGATTATTAATTGTAGTTGCTTCGCAAATCAGATAATTCAAACAATTACGGATTCAAACATCCAATTTAGCAGTAGATTTTATATAAAAATTATCAGATGATCAAGCTAATAATATATCAAATATATAATCATGAAATAAACCAGGATAATTATTGATACTCAACAATAACAAGCTTTGTAAAACAGAAATCTCACGAATAAATTAATCAAGGGCTTCGTCTTCCTCAACCAAGTATTAAAAACTAGCCAACACAACTCATGAGGAACAAAATAAAAATAATAAGAAAAGGTGAAATTCTAGAATTCTCAGAAAAAACCTAGTCTTTGCAAGAGATAAATATCTTCAATCTCCAATTTAAATTTTTCCGTTTTCTTTCTCCTAAACTTGATAATAATAAACTTATCTTGGCAACAAATCGTCCAAAGATAAGTCTAAGAAAAAAAACAAGAGTTTCCAAAACATAAAATTCTTCCAAAAATAAGTCTGCGCGGCCGACGGCGCGGGCGCTCAATGCAGTCGCGCGCAGTGTCTTCGCATCATGCATTCTTCAGAGTGGCGCGGGCACGCCATATTGTTGAGCGGGCGCCCCTTCGCTTCGTCATGGGATCGCGCGAGCGCGCGGTTTACTTGCGTGGGCGCGCCCTCACTACGCACTTTTTCCTCTTTTCTTCTCAGTAATGGCGCGGGCGCGCCTTGGTGTAGGGCGGGCGCGCCTATGCTACGAATTTCATCTTTTCCCAATTCTTCAAGTCTTCAATTCTCGATCTTTTCTTCCCTCTTTTGCACTTATATCCATCAACTCAATTCCAATGACTTGTTTCCTTCATATAACAAAAACAACACAAAAACGCATAACAACGATAAATAAAACACAAGAGTCAAGCAGAATACTAACCAATATAAGCGCATAAAATGCACTTATCAAATTCCCCCAAACTTGAACTCTTGTTCGTCCCGAACAAAACCAAATATCTAACAGAAAACAAACAAACACAACACCCCAGAATCATCAAAAAAACATAGTGGATTAACAGCCTCAGCAATGAAATCAAAATTTTTTAAATCCAATCTCATCACATCCTCCTATCATTGGAAAATTGTTTTAACAAGAAACATAACTCAACCTCATAGACTTTTAGGCTCCGCAACTCACGTTCACAACATTCTCCACCAAACTCAATTCAAACATCTATAGATCATGAGGACTTTCAAGGTAACTCGGGATCAACATGAAGGATATTCCATCAAAAACGCTCACAATCAAATTAGCTCAAGAAAGAATATAGTGTGTTCGTGTTTTGATCAAAATTCACATTCATCAAAAATGTCAATCGACAATCCATAGGCTAAACTCTCAGACCCATCTCCACTAGTATATTAGGCGACTGTGACTCGGTCCATAGGTCTTATTCGGCTCTCTTTTTTTTTTTTCATTTTCTACCTTCCACCCAATCTATTTCTTTCTTTTATTTCTCATCCCCTCCACTACCACACTTCTTTCAATTTTTTTTCCATTGCAATTCTCAACACACTATCCATTTAGTAGCATTCAAATCAAGAGTATAAAAATCAAACATGCAATTACTCCCTCAAGATAGGAAATAGTGTTTAAGCTATAGGTAGTAGTTGTAGGATTTTAAAATAATGTCGAATGGGGGTTTATCACACGTTTTCACGCATGCCATTCATTTTCAATTAGGCTCAAAAGAGGTACTAGGGACACAATGTATTAAGGGTGGCTTGAAAGGCTCAATCTAATTCAGAAAAATTGCCTATCTCATTCCTAAGTCACAGTATACCCGTATTGCGCCTCAAGGGATGTTCAAGCTAGTTCTAGATTAATCTCTCTCCACAATTAACTCATATGAATTCAACCAGTGCATAAAAGAAGAATCACCAACAGTAAACGGTGATTTTACACAACAAAAACTCAGCAAACGCACCTCATGTGCTCATGTAAATGTGAAAGCTCAAAGGGAAACTAAGGATAAGCATGAATTAATCAGAAAAGGCCCAAATGATCCAAACAACGCCTCAATCCTATCTATATCTGTAGTGACCCTGCATGGAATCACCTACTAACTGGCAACTAATAGCATGCATTAAACTTAATACAATAATATATGGAACAGAGTAAAACGTGCGGAAACATAATCCATAATTTACATATCAGCTTAGTAAATAATCCTGGCTTAATACTGTAGTGATACAACCAAATCGAAAACTTAAACATTATACAGCTATATCAATCCTGTATAATAAAATCCTCAAGGCTCCTGCTCCCTAGTCCTGCCTTGAACTACCAGCTCCGTCCATCTTGCGACCTGCCCCATGAAATAGGGTGTCCAAGATAACAACTAGGACGTGAGCGCTAACGCCCAGTACATAGACATGAGTAAACATATGTATATAATTCATGCAACATGATGACTGGTACAGGGTCATCTGAAAAGTCATGCTCAGAACCGGCGCCACATGAGTGCTGCCACCGCACGGATCAACCTCTGGGTGCAACCACACTCGTCTAGTACACCAGAGTAGACAGACATAAATGCCCCCGCCGTCGCGGTACTCTCAGTGACAAACTATCGAGTATAGAGCTGAGCGGCTCTATAGTCAGGTATAACAAGGTATAGGCTCAACGTGTATATGCACATGACATATGAATATAGAAAGCGGTAAATCATATATCATGCCATATAATAATGCCAAATAAATGCAACATATAAACACGTATACTCGCTGGCAATCTCAGTCAATGTGTACGTACCTCTAGGCTAGTTCAAGTATAGTAAGATCCTAGGTTCCAAGCCTATATTCAAAAGTTCACCGTATCACTACAAAAATTTTATAAGTCTTAACTAAGCTAATAAGTACGCCCAAAACTTAAATAGATTCCCGGACCATACCTTCGTCCGTAGTTAGCCCTTTGGAGTCGCTAGTCCCGGATGACTATAACCACAACTTGGTTATTCCAGAACCTCTATTATAACCGATAGGGCCCTTAAGTGTATATCTCACACTATATAACTGAAGAAAGAAACTCGGGAATTCTTAATTCAGAAATGAATCTGAGAAGCCCTATTTATAGGCAAAATTCCCAGCCAGGATCGGAACTTCCGATTTCGGGATCGGAGCTTCCGATCCAGCTCATTGCGTGCATGCAGGACACGCCAGGATCGGAACTTCCGATCTGACGATCGGAGCTTCCGATCTCACCCCCGATCAACACTTGTCAAAACTCGCGGCTGAGTCATCGAACAAAGCTGGCAGCCGGAGATCGGAACTTCCGTTCCAGGATCGGAGCTTCCGATCTCTGTGCTTCCGATGAGCTTCCGAAGTGGCTAGGATCGGAACTTCCGATCTGGGTTCGGAGCTTCCGATCCGGCCCAAAGTCAAAAGCCCATATTCTCTTCCGAAGTCCAATAATACTCCGAAATTACTAACCCTTAATCATGTTTAACATATTATTATCTTAAAATGGTCTCTAGGTTACTACAATATCTGTCTATTTCAAACACAGGATCAAACACAGTTCACAGAGTATATAAAAGTTTCAAGTCCACTTGGTCAAAGTTTCAAAAATTTGTTTGTCAGGGAGGCAGATATTCAATAATTCAATTTCCCAAATAAAAAAAACTTAAACCATCATTGGCTATCTTTCCACTTACTTCTTTTCATTTTTATTTTTTTTTCAAAACTTATGCAACTCATACAACTCACACAAAAAAAAACTAACAACCAACAAATAACAACTAGACACGGAAACACACACAATTGACTCTCAAATAAACAACTCAAAAGAAAGCAACGCCTAGCATCCTACTGAACTCCCCCCAAACTTAGGTACATACTGAAAGAGTGGGTGCCCAGTGAGCCAACTTGTGGCTATGGGCTTTGATGACTCTTTGTATAAACAATCTTTTGTTTAATATTATTTACACTTTTATTAATGGCAATGACTTTATATTACTTCATATTGTTATATTGTGATATACTATTGTTGTTTTGATAAAGACCTTGAATATACTATAGTGTATGTAAGATGTGGTAGAACATGGGGATGTCTATCATGAAATACATCTTATAGTCACTGTATGTTCTAAACTGTTCCTAGTCGATTGAGCCGTCCGATAATAAGGATAAGGATCGCTCGAGTTTGAGACTAGCATTTGCGATGCGGAGTACCACGTTTCATTGGTAGGGAACATGGAGATGTTCGAAGCATGCAAATGGATATTCATAGGATGAATAATCGAACTACCCTATCCGGACTTTCCAAGTGGTTATCACTTATCGAGTGGATAAAGTCCGCGGTTTTGGTTGTACACCATTAGTCCTTACTACTTGAAACATCATGGAGACTCTATATGCTAGTACTGTGCTTTGACTCGTTTACCGACTCTATGGGGGTCATCAGGTGTCGGGATTGGGTACAGTTACAACACATATAGGAGTCGATGCATTGTTGTCAAGGATTCACCACATACTTGCGAGTGTGGATATCCTATGCGATCTGAGGAGATATTAGTGTGACGAATCTCTGGCCAGAGTACTTGATGTGATTTAAGAAATGGTTTCTTAGTAGCACATGCGATGTCACTAATTTGATCTTCAAGATGTATTGCATAGTTATCGAATCTTGAGCGACTCTCGATATACCAATGGTTGTTGATTCGATCGGGATATATGGATGAAGGGACCGTACTGTACGCTAACCAAAATCTACTGGTTCTTGTAGGCACTATCAGTGATACCTAGGGAATCATGGGGCGATGTTGCTAGGCGCTTTACCATGATTCGTTGGGCAAGTCGGAAATCGTTGTTCCGAGTCACAAGGAGTTGTGAGCCCACGGCTAGCTGTATCCCTGAACCATTGAGGGTCACACAGTGTAATGGAGTTTTAATCCCCGTTGAGATAGTTAAATTTAAAGAGTTAAATTTAATGAATAAAGAAGTTGGACTTCTTAAATAAGAGTAAGGGAGTAGGATTTCCTAAAATGACATAGGGATGTACATTTTTGGAAACCACTGAATTCGGATTCAGGAAAATTTATCTTGACTTTAAAATGTGCAGAAATGGTTTCTGTGCACATTGGTAAAATCGGTTTATCAATCGGAGTCACGATGAATTTTATATTAATTTCTGAACATGCGGGCTTTGCTTGTCGGGCCTCAACTTATGACTAATGGGCCCTAAGGTGTTAGTGGCCTGCATTATAAATAAGTTATTACAGTACAGAAATTAAACACAACAGGTCATAAATTTGAGACAGAGTTTTCGAAAAAAACCCTAGCCTCTCTCAATAATTCGGCCGATCACCCCTCCCTCTCTGTCAGAGAAAATTCCGGTCTGTGATTTTGAATTGCAGTCAGGAATAACGAATCAGATTCGTTTAATCTCTTCGCAGAAAACTTCTGATAGATTTTCTAGTGCAATCTATCAGAGGGATTAAAACCTCATTCGTGGACCTGATTGAAGGAGTTCATCAGTTCTTGGGAGATACAAGAAGCGCAGAGAAATCTGTGTGGTGTCCAATAATCTCGCTTCGAGATTGAAGGTAAAATTTAATTAATTGTTATTTGAATTTTACACACACTTATAATTTAATCGTAAACGGTTGATACCCACACCATGGAATTGTTCCATGATAAAATTTTTAAACTTCCGCTGCACCGGGTATCAATCGTGATTGATCTGAGAGCCGCGTTTTCCAACAGTGGTATCAGAGCCAGGTTGCTCAGATCAAACGATTAAATTAATCGATTGTACAAAAATTTTTGAGTCTCGGTTTTTGAAACAAAATAAATATTTTTAAATAAAAAAAATTTTTTTTCGGGGCAAAACCTGGGCAGCGATTGGATCGCTGCCCGGTGGGGCAGCAATTGTTGCTGCCCCGGGCGGCGCACGGCGTCGCCCACGGCGGCGCACGGCGTCGCCAGGGCAGCGCTCTCGGCGCTGCCCAGAGCGGCGCACGGCGCCGCCAGGGGGCGGCGCCAGGTGCCGCCAGGGCAGCAACTGTTGCTGCCCCCGGCCCGCGCCCACGGGTGCGGGCCAGCCCGGGAGTGTCCCGGGCGGGCCGCGGGAAAAATTAAATTTTTATTTAAAATTAATTTTAATGTGTTAAAATTTTATTTTTGGTCCGGTCAAAAATTGTTTTTGATTGGTTCACGAGATTTCGGATCGAATTGTTTGAGTCCGTAAATTTTAAAATTGATTTTTGGATAAATTTGAATTTTTGGAAAATTTTGGATTTTGTAGATAAAATATGATTTTATTTGATAAAGAGATAAAATATGATTTTATATGTGAAATAAGATTTTATATATAAAATATGATTTTATCTTGTTTAAATTTGAATTGCCACTGCATGTTATCCAATAAATTAATTTTGAATTAAAAGTTATTGGATAAGGATGATCGATTGCCATGACCAATTTTGTAGGTGTATGTTAGGAATTTACATTTTGTTTTTATTGTTGTTGGTTTTATTAATGGGCCTGGTTTATGGCCCGATATGAATGTCATATGTAATAAAAGTGGGCTTGGTTTATGGCCCGTTCCCACCCCTAAAAATGTATCCCCTACTTGTCATTGCTATTTATTGTAAATACATTAGATTTAGTGGGAGATCAAGATTTGAAGATGGTGGGCCCAGCAGACAATAAAGACTGAAGAAATGTAAATTGGAAGCACATGTAATAGGATTGCATTGCATACTGCATATTACTTAGGATTGGACTAAGACTCGTGATTGGCAACCACGGGTCAATTAGAAATGGAATCGATCATCCTAAATAATATATGATATTATGATTGTATGCATGTTTAGACATAATTGCGTGAATCCGGCAAGCATGCAATAAATTGAATATGATGAGACAAATATTTTTATAATTAAAAATCCCTCATTTTAAATATGATTTAAAATTGATATCAAGATAAATAAAGGAAATTTAAATTTGTTTAAATGTTCCTACCTTCCATCAACGGTCAATGTATGTGATGCTACCCGCGGATACGGTCCGGCTCATATTATTGGGGGGGCCCGTCCGTCGGAAGGCTGTACATTGGATCGAAAAATGTTGTAAGTTGGGTGGAACTCCCATGGGATCGGCTCATATTATTGGAGGATCCACATGGCGACCGTCCATCACAACTTAATATTGATGGGTCATCTTGACATGTCATTTTAAACGGCGTCATATTATTGGGCCCTTATTGGACATGAGGTAAATACATGGGGGTTGCTTTGGAAGCAATTGGGCTCTACCTTTTGAGAATTATGGTTGGCTGATATTATTCGGGACCATAAGTTTGTCAATTGGACTCCATGTTCTCACTAAGGAAAAAGTTTCTCGTTTTCACTAGAGGGTGGTGAAATCGTTAAAATAGTGGGAGTGAGATTCATAAAATTAAATTTCGCCTATTTTATGTCTTAGTAAATTGCTTAAACAATCATTGATATATGTCTGTTTTTCTTTTCAGTATTTCATACAATGAATTCGCGTAATCCATTATTCTCGATCCTCGAACAAAACAAGTTAACTGGCGCAAACTATACGGAATGGTTCCGGAAGTTGAAGATTGTCTTGACTTCGGAGAAGATGCTCTACGTGTTAGAGAAATCACCTCCGAAGGAAGCACCAGCTGACGTAAGTCCGGATGAATTGGCCAAACTTGATGCATGGTGGGACCATGACATCAAGACCAAATGCTATATGCAAGCCTCGATGTCTGATGAACTCCAGAGGCGATTTGAGGACACCGTGAATGCTGCTGACATTCACGCTCAACTCAAGGAACTTTTTGGGGCTCAATCGAGGGCTGAAAGGTTCGCAACTGTTAAGGAGCTGATGACGTGTCGCATGCGTGAAGGGACTTCGGTCCGTGATCATGGGGTACGAGTGATTTGGCTCATACAAAAGTTAGCGACCCTTGATTTGGTGTTGGAGCATGAAATCAACGTGGATTTACTACTTCTGTCTCTTCCTTCTTCGTTTGACGGATTTGTGGTGAATTTTAATATGAACAAGATAGAGGCCACCCTTGAAGAGATGGTCAATATGCTTGTGACATATGAATCCACACTTAAGAAGGATAAGCCAGCTTTCTTGGTGGGCTCCTCATCTTCTGCTAAGAAGGGGCCAAGTATGAAGGGCAAGAAACGTTCTGCCCCACCCAAGAAAGTCGAGCCCGAGAAGAAGCACAAGACAAAGGCTTCAAACAATGGAAAATCCAAGGATGTTTGCCATTACTGCAAGAAGCCCGGTCATTGGAAGCGCAACTGCAAGGAATATCTAGAGCAGTTGGGAACTGCAAAGGGTATGTTCTATATTGAAATAAACATTACACTTAATACTACTTCTTGGGTATTGGATACCGGATGTGGATCTCACATTTGCAATGATTTGCAGGTGATGACAAGAAGTCGCAGGCTTAGAATGGGTGAGACCCAGCTGAGGCTCGGGAATGGTTCCAGAGTTGAAGCTACAGCCATTGGAGATGTTTGTTTAATTTTGCAGAACGGTTTTAAGTTATTTTTAAGAGATGTTTTATTTGTTCCGGATTTAATTAAAAACATTATTTCTGTTTCTATGCTAGATAGAGATGGTTATTCTTGCAATTTTGTGAATGGGATTTGCAATATTTACAAGAATGAATGTTTGATTGGAAATGGACAACTTGAAAACGATCTATACAACTTAAAACTAAAAGATGTTCCAATAAATTATATTGATAAACCGGCGACAACAAACAAAAGGAAAATCGATAGTCAAAACCCGGCGAACCTTTGGCATGCTAGGCTAGGTCATATTTCCTCAAGGAGGATGAACAAGCTAGTGGGAGAGGGCATGTTTGATATGTCTGATATTAACTCTCTGCCTACTTGTGAATCCTGTCTAAAAGGGAAAATGACTAAATCTCCTTTTAAGGGGAAGCCTGAGCGTAGTCAAAATCTGTTGGATTTGATCCATACAGATGTTTGTGGACCATTTAGAGTTGGGACTCAATATGGCCACACCTACTTCATTACCTTTACTGACGATTATTCAAGGTATGGGTATTTATATTTAATGAAATATAAGTCTGAAGCATTTGAAAAGTTCAAAGAATTCAAGACTGAAGTAGAAAACAAGCTAGGTAAAAGTATTAAAGCACTTCGATCGGATCGAGGTGGAGAATACTTAAGTACCGAGTTTTTGGACTATCTAAAAGAGAATGGGATTCTCTCTCAGTGGAATCCTCCTATGACACCACAGCTGAATGGTGTATCGGAGCGTCGTAATCGAACTTTGTTGGACATGGTTCGATCCATGATGAGCTTCACTGAGCTTCCACCTTCGTTTTGGGGCTATGCGCTTGAAACGGCGGTATTGTTGTTGAACAACGTCCACACTAAAGCAGTGGACAAAACACCATACGAGTTATGGAATGTCAAAGCTCCTAAGTATTCGTACTTGAGGATTTGGGGATGTCCTGCTTACGTGAAGCGGACAGTGGGAGATAAGTTGGATAGTCGATCCAGCTTATGTTATTTTGTAGGGTATCCGAAGAATTCAATCGGATATTATTTCTATTATCCTGCTGAAACAAAAGTGTTTGTTTCTAGGAATGCCACCTTCTTGGAGAAGGAGTTCTTATTGGATAAGAAAGGCGAGATGATGGAACTCGAAGAAGTTCGAGAAGAACCCGAAATACAAAATAACGATCCTACGCCTCAGGAACCATTGCTGGACACGCCTGCACCTAGAAGATCCGAGAGGACTTCTAGACCTCCTGTTCGATATGGTCTTCTTCTTGAAGGGGATCAAGATGAACCCGACATTGGATGTGATCCAAGAAACTTCAAGGAAGCAATTTCTGATGCGGATTCAAATTTATGGCTTGAAGCTATGCAGTCTGAATTGGATTCAATGCATACAAACCAAGTTTGGTCTTTAGTAGATCCTCCTGATGGAATTGTTCCAATAGGGTGTAAATGGATCTACAAGAGAAAGCTTGGGCCTGATGGTAAGGTATTGACCTACAAGGCGCGATTGGTGGCGAAAGTTTACACTCAAAGACAAGGAGTTGACTATGATGAAACCTTTTCACCAGTTGCAATGTTCAAGTCCATAAGAATCCTTATTGCCATAGCTGCATGGTATGACTATGAGATATGGCAAATGGATGTGAAGACTACTTTTCTTAATGGAGACATTAAGGAAGAAATCTATATGAAGCAGCCAGAGGGGTTCACATCCATGGGAAGCGAGCATAAGGTATGCAAGCTTCAGAGATCAATTTATGGTCTAAAACAAGCATCAAGAAGTTGGAACCAGAAATTTGATGAAACAATAAAAGATTTTGGTTTCATCAAGAACCCGGAGGAACCGTGCGTGTACAAGAAAGTAGTTAAGGATTCTGTGACATTCTTAGTACTTTATGTTGATGACATCCTACTCATTGGGAATGATGTAGGGATGTTACAGTCAACAAAGATATGGTTATCAGGTAGATTCTCGATGAAGGATTTGGGTGAGGCATCCTACATTCTTGGGATACAGATCTATAGAGATAGATCTAAGAGAATGATAGGACTCACTCAATCAACCTACATCGACACCATATTGAAACGGTTTTCAATGGATGGGTCCAAGAGAGGACATCTACCCATGTGTCATGGAGTTTCTTTATCCAAGTCTATGTGTCCCAAGACTGATGCAGAGATAGAGAATATGACACATGTACCATATGCGTCAGCTATAGGTAGTATCATGTATGGGATGATATCTACCAGACCGGATGTAGCATTTGCTCTGAGTGTCACGAGCAGATATCAGGCTAATCCTGGTCAAATGCATTGGAAAGCCGTGAAGGACATTCTTAAGTACTTACGAAGGACTAAGAATATGTTCATGGTATATGGAGGACGAGATCTGAAATTGGAAGGCTATACCGACTCTAGCTTCCAAAGTGACGTGGATGACTCGAAGTCAACCTCTGGATTTGTGTTCATGCTCAATGGCGGTGCTGTCTCTTGGAAGAGTTCCAAGCAGGACACCACAGCGGATTCCACCACTGAGGCTGAATACATTGCAGCATCAGCTGCTGCTAAAGAGGCCGTTTGGATGAGGAAGTTCGTCCAAGAGTTGGGCGTCATTCCTGAATTTGTTGGTCCAGTCCCGGTGTACTGTGACAACACGGGTGCCGTTGCTCAAGCAAAGGAACCAAGGTCTCATCAAAGATCCAAACACGTACTGAGGAAATACCACATCATCCGGGAGATTGTGGAAAGAGGAGACATCACTGTCGAACGAGTGGCCTCTGCAGACAATATCGCTGATCCACTTACTAAGCCCTTGCCAGGACCATTGTTTGACAAACATCGCGAAGCAATGGGTCTACGTAGTATGACTAGTTGGCTATAGGGCAAGTGGGAGATTGAAAGAGTGGGTGCCCAGTGAGCCAACTTGTGGCTATGGGCTTTGATGACTCTTTGTATAAACAATCTTTTGTTTAATATTATTTACACTTTTATTAATGGCAATGACTTTATATTACTTCATATTGTTATATTGTGATATACTATTGTTGTTTTGATAAAGACCTTGAATATACTATAGTGTATGTAAGATGTGGTAGAACATGGGGATGTCTATCATGAAATACATCTTATAGTCACTGTATGTTCTAAACTGTTCCTAGTCGATTGAGCCGTCCGATAATAAGGATAAGGATCGCTCGAGTTTGAGACTAGCATTTGCGATGCGGAGTACCACGTTTCATTGGTAGGGAACATGGAGATGTTCGAAGCATGCAAATGGATATTCATAGGATGAATAATCGAACTACCCTATCCGGACTTTCCAAGTGGTTATCACTTATCGAGTGGATAAAGTCCGCGGTTTTGGTTGTACACCATTAGTCCTTACTACTTGAAACATCATGGAGACTCTATATGCTAGTACTGTGCTTTGACTCGTTTACCGACTCTATGGGGGTCATCAGGTGTCGGGATTGGGTACAGTTACAACACATATAGGAGTCGATGCATTGTTGTCAAGGATTCACCACATACTTGCGAGTGTGGATATCCTATGCGATCTGAGGAGATATTAGTGTGACGAATCTCTGGCCAGAGTACTTGATGTGATTTAAGAAATGGTTTCTTAGTAGCACATGCGATGTCACTAATTTGATCTTCAAGATGTATTGCATAGTTATCGAATCTTGAGCGACTCTCGATATACCAATGGTTGTTGATTCGATCGGGATATATGGATGAAGGGACCGTACTGTACGCTAACCAAAATCTACTGGTTCTTGTAGGCACTATCAGTGATACCTAGGGAATCATGGGGCGATGTTGCTAGGCGCTTTACCATGATTCGTTGGGCAAGTCGGAAATCGTTGTTCCGAGTCACAAGGAGTTGTGAGCCCACGGCTAGCTGTATCCCTGAACCATTGAGGGTCACACAGTGTAATGGAGTTTTAATCCCCGTTGAGATAGTTAAATTTAAAGAGTTAAATTTAATGAATAAAGAAGTTGGACTTCTTAAATAAGAGTAAGGGAGTAGGATTTCCTAAAATGACATAGGGATGTACATTTTTGGAAACCACTGAATTCGGATTCAGGAAAATTTATCTTGACTTTAAAATGTGCAGAAATGGTTTCTGTGCACATTGGTAAAATCGGTTTATCAATCGGAGTCACGATGAATTTTATATTAATTTCTGAACATGCGGGCTTTGCTTGTCGGGCCTCAACTTATGACTAATGGGCCCTAAGGTGTTAGTGGCCTGCATTATAAATAAGTTATTACAGTACAGAAATTAAACACAACAGGTCATAAATTTGAGACAGAGTTTTCGAAAAAAACCCTAGCCTCTCTCAATAATTCGGCCGATCACCCCTCCCTCTCTGTCAGAGAAAATTCCGGTCTGTGATTTTGAATTGCAGTCAGGAATAACGAATCAGATTCGTTTAATCTCTTCGCAGAAAACTTCTGATAGATTTTCTAGTGCAATCTATCAGAGGGATTAAAACCTCATTCGTGGACCTGATTGAAGGAGTTCATCAGTTCTTGGGAGATACAAGAAGCGCAGAGAAATCTGTGTGGTGTCCAATAATCTCGCTTCGAGATTGAAGGTAAAATTTAATTAATTGTTATTTGAATTTTACACACACTTATAATTTAATCGTAAACGGTTGATACCCACACCATGGAATTGTTCCATGATAAAATTTTTAAACTTCCGCTGCACCGGGTATCAATCGTGATTGATCTGAGAGCCGCGTTTTCCAACAGTGGTATCAGAGCCAGGTTGCTCAGATCAAACGATTAAATTAATCGATTGTACAAAAATTTTTGAGTCTCGGTTTTTGAAACAAAATAAATATTTTTAAATAAAAAAATTTTTTTTTTCGGGGCAAAACCCGGGCAGCGATTGGATCGCTGCCCGGTGGGGCAGCAATTGTTGCTGCCCCGGGCGGCGCACGGCGCCGCCCACGGCGGCGCACGGCGTCGCCAGGGCAGCGCTCGGCGCTGCCCAGAGCGGCGCACGGCGCCGCCAGGGGGCGGCGCCAGGTGCCGCCAGGGCAGCAACTGTTGCTGCCCCCGGCCCGCGCCCACGGGTGCGGGCCAGCCCGGGAGTGTCCCGGGCGGCCCGCGGGAAAAATTAAATTTTTATTTAAAATTAATTTTAATGTGTTAAAATTTTATTTTTGGTCCGGTCAAAAATTGTTTTTGATTGGTTCACGAGATTTCGGATCGAATTGTTTGAGTCCGTAAATTTTAAAATTGATTTTTGGATAAATTTGAATTTTTGGAAAATTTTGGATTTTGTAGATAAAATATGATTTTATTTGATAAAGAGATAAAATATGATTTTATATGTGAAATAAGATTTTATATATAAAATATGATTTTATCTTGTTTAAATTTGAATTGCCACTGCATGTTATCCAATAAATTAATTTTGAATTAAAAGTTATTGGATAAGGATGATCGATTGCCATGACCAATTTTGTAGGTGTATGTTAGGAATTTACATTTTGTTTTTATTGTTGTTGGTTTTATTAATGGGCCTGGTTTATGGCCCGATATGAATGTCATATGTAATAAAAGTGGGCTTGGTTTATGGCCCGTTCCCACCCCTAAAAATGTATCCCCTACTTGTCATTGCTATTTATTGTAAATACATTAGATTTAGTGGGAGATCAAGATTTGAAGATGGTGGGCCCAGCAGACAATAAAGACTGAAGAAATGTAAATTGGAAGCACATGTAATAGGATTGCATTGCATACTGCATATTACTTAGGATTGGACTAAGACTCGTGATTGGCAACCACGGGTCAATTAGAAATGGAATCGATCATCCTAAATAATATATGATATTATGATTGTATGCATGTTTAGACATAATTGCGTGAATCCGGCAAGCATGCAATAAATTGAATATGATGAGACAAATATTTTTATAATTAAAAATCCCTCATTTTAAATATGATTTAAAATTGATATCAAGATAAATAAAGGAAATTTAAATTTGTTTAAATGTTCCTACCTTCCATCAACGGTCAATGTATGTGATGCTACCCGCGGATACGGTCCGGCTCATATTATTGGGGGGGCCCGTCCGTCGGAAGGCTGTACATTGGATCGAAAAATGTTGTAAGTTGGGTGGAACTCCCATGGGATCGGCTCATATTATTGGAGGATCCACATGGCGACCGTCCATCACAACTTAATATTGATGGGTCATCTTGACATGTCATTTTAAACGGCGTCATATTATTGGGCCCTTATTGGACATGAGGTAAATACATGGGGGTTGCTTTGGAAGCAATTGGGCTCTACCTTTTGAGAATTATGGTTGGCTGATATTATTCGGGACCATAAGTTTGTCAATTGGACTCCATGTTCTCACTAAGGAAAAAGTTTCTCGTTTTCACTAGAGGGTGGTGAAATCGTTAAAATAGTGGGAGTGAGATTCATAAAATTAAATTTCGCCTATTTTATGTCTTAGTAAATTGCTTAAACAATCATTGATATATGTCTGTTTTTCTTTTCAGTATTTCATACAATGAATTCGCGTAATCCATTATTCTCGATCCTCGAACAAAACAAGTTAACTGGCGCAAACTATACGGAATGGTTCCGGAAGTTGAAGATTGTCTTGACTTCGGAGAAGATGCTCTACGTGTTAGAGAAATCACCTCCGAAGGAAGCACCAGCTGACGTAAGTCCGGATGAATTGGCCAAACTTGATGCATGGTGGGACCATGACATCAAGACCAAATGCTATATGCAAGCCTCGATGTCTGATGAACTCCAGAGGCGATTTGAGGACACCGTGAATGCTGCTGACATTCACGCTCAACTCAAGGAACTTTTTGGGGCTCAATCGAGGGCTGAAAGGTTCGCAACTGTTAAGGAGCTGATGACGTGTCGCATGCGTGAAGGGACTTCGGTCCGTGATCATGGGGTACGAGTGATTTGGCTCATACAAAAGTTAGCGACCCTTGATTTGGTGTTGGAGCATGAAATCAACGTGGATTTACTACTTCTGTCTCTTCCTTCTTCGTTTGACGGATTTGTGGTGAATTTTAATATGAACAAGATAGAGGCCACCCTTGAAGAGATGGTCAATATGCTTGTGACATATGAATCCACACTTAAGAAGGATAAGCCAGCTTTCTTGGTGGGCTCCTCATCTTCTGCTAAGAAGGGGCCAAGTATGAAGGGCAAGAAACGTTCTGCCCCACCCAAGAAAGTCGAGCCCGAGAAGAAGCACAAGACAAAGGCTTCAAACAATGGAAAATCCAAGGATGTTTGCCATTACTGCAAGAAGCCCGGTCATTGGAAGCGCAACTGCAAGGAATATCTAGAGCAGTTGGGAACTGCAAAGGGTATGTTCTATATTGAAATAAACATTACACTTAATACTACTTCTTGGGTATTGGATACCGGATGTGGATCTCACATTTGCAATGATTTGCAGGTGATGACAAGAAGTCGCAGGCTTAGAATGGGTGAGACCCAGCTGAGGCTCGGGAATGGTTCCAGAGTTGAAGCTACAGCCATTGGAGATGTTTGTTTAATTTTGCAGAACGGTTTTAAGTTATTTTTAAGAGATGTTTTATTTGTTCCGGATTTAATTAAAAACATTATTTCTGTTTCTATGCTAGATAGAGATGGTTATTCTTGCAATTTTGTGAATGGGATTTGCAATATTTACAAGAATGAATGTTTGATTGGAAATGGACAACTTGAAAACGATCTATACAACTTAAAACTAAAAGATGTTCCAATAAATTATATTGATAAACCGGCGACAACAAACAAAAGGAAAATCGATAGTCAAAACCCGGCGAACCTTTGGCATGCTAGGCTAGGTCATATTTCCTCAAGGAGGATGAACAAGCTAGTGGGAGAGGGCATGTTTGATATGTCTGATATTAACTCTCTGCCTACTTGTGAATCCTGTCTAAAAGGGAAAATGACTAAATCTCCTTTTAAGGGGAAGCCTGAGCGTAGTCAAAATCTGTTGGATTTGATCCATACAGATGTTTGTGGACCATTTAGAGTTGGGACTCAATATGGCCACACCTACTTCATTACCTTTACTGACGATTATTCAAGGTATGGGTATTTATATTTAATGAAATATAAGTCTGAAGCATTTGAAAAGTTCAAAGAATTCAAGACTGAAGTAGAAAACAAGCTAGGTAAAAGTATTAAAGCACTTCGATCGGATCGAGGTGGAGAATACTTAAGTACCGAGTTTTTGGACTATCTAAAAGAGAATGGGATTCTCTCTCAGTGGAATCCTCCTATGACACCACAGCTGAATGGTGTATCGGAGCGTCGTAATCGAACTTTGTTGGACATGGTTCGATCCATGATGAGCTTCACTGAGCTTCCACCTTCGTTTTGGGGCTATGCGCTTGAAACGGCGGTATTGTTGTTGAACAACGTCCACACTAAAGCAGTGGACAAAACACCATACGAGTTATGGAATGTCAAAGCTCCTAAGTATTCGTACTTGAGGATTTGGGGATGTCCTGCTTACGTGAAGCGGACAGTGGGAGATAAGTTGGATAGTCGATCCAGCTTATGTTATTTTGTAGGGTATCCGAAGAATTCAATCGGATATTATTTCTATTATCCTGCTGAAACAAAAGTGTTTGTTTCTAGGAATGCCACCTTCTTGGAGAAGGAGTTCTTATTGGATAAGAAAGGCGAGATGATGGAACTCGAAGAAGTTCGAGAAGAACCCGAAATACAAAATAACGATCCTACGCCTCAGGAACCATTGCTGGACACGCCTGCACCTAGAAGATCCGAGAGGACTTCTAGACCTCCTGTTCGATATGGTCTTCTTCTTGAAGGGGATCAAGATGAACCCGACATTGGATGTGATCCAAGAAACTTCAAGGAAGCAATTTCTGATGCGGATTCAAATTTATGGCTTGAAGCTATGCAGTCTGAATTGGATTCAATGCATACAAACCAAGTTTGGTCTTTAGTAGATCCTCCTGATGGAATTGTTCCAATAGGGTGTAAATGGATCTACAAGAGAAAGCTTGGGCCTGATGGTAAGGTATTGACCTACAAGGCGCGATTGGTGGCGAAAGTTTACACTCAAAGACAAGGAGTTGACTATGATGAAACCTTTTCACCAGTTGCAATGTTCAAGTCCATAAGAATCCTTATTGCCATAGCTGCATGGTATGACTATGAGATATGGCAAATGGATGTGAAGACTACTTTTCTTAATGGAGACATTAAGGAAGAAATCTATATGAAGCAGCCAGAGGGGTTCACATCCATGGGAAGCGAGCATAAGGTATGCAAGCTTCAGAGATCAATTTATGGTCTAAAACAAGCATCAAGAAGTTGGAACCAGAAATTTGATGAAACAATAAAAGATTTTGGTTTCATCAAGAACCCGGAGGAACCGTGCGTGTACAAGAAAGTAGTTAAGGATTCTGTGACATTCTTAGTACTTTATGTTGATGACATCCTACTCATTGGGAATGATGTAGGGATGTTACAGTCAACAAAGATATGGTTATCAGGTAGATTCTCGATGAAGGATTTGGGTGAGGCATCCTACATTCTTGGGATACAGATCTACAGAGATAGATCTAAGAGAATGATAGGACTCACTCAATCAACCTACATCGACACCATATTGAAACGGTTTTCAATGGATGGGTTCCAAGAGAGGACATCTACCCATGTGTCATGGAGTTTCTTTATCCAAGTCTATGTGTCCCAAGACTGATGCAGAGATAGAGAATATGACACATGTACCATATGCGTCAGCTATAGGTAGTATCATGTATGGGATGATATCTACCAGACCGGATGTAGCATTTGCTCTGAGTGTCACGAGCAGATATCAGGCTAATCCTGGTCAAATGCATTGGAAAGCCGTGAAGGACATTCTTAAGTACTTACGAAGGACTAAGAATATGTTCATGGTATATGGAGGACGAGATCTGAAATTGGAAGGCTATACCGACTCTAGCTTCCAAAGTGACGTGGATGACTCGAAGTCAACCTCTGGATTTGTGTTCATGCTCAATGGCGGTGCTGTCTCTTGGAAGAGTTCCAAGCAGGACACCACAGCGGATTCCACCACTGAGGCTGAATACATTGCAGCATCAGCTGCTGCTAAAGAGGCCGTTTGGATGAGGAAGTTCGTCCAAGAGTTGGGCGTCATTCCTGAATTTGTTGGTCCAGTCCCGGTGTACTGTGACAACACGGGTGCCGTTGCTCAAGCAAAGGAACCAAGGTCTCATCAAAGATCCAAACACGTACTGAGGAAATACCACATCATCCGGGAGATTGTGGAAAGAGGAGACATCACTGTCGAACGAGTGGCCTCTGCAGACAATATCGCTGATCCACTTACTAAGCCCTTGCCAGGACCATTGTTTGACAAACATCGCGAAGCAATGGGTCTACGTAGTATGACTAGTTGGCTATAGGGCAAGTGGGAGATTGAAAGAGTGGGTGCCCAGTGAGCCAACTTGTGGCTATGGGCTTTGATGACTCTTTGTATAAACAATCTTTTGTTTAATATTATTTACACTTTTATTAATGGCAATGACTTTATATTACTTCATATTGTTATATTGTGATATACTATTGTTGTTTTGATAAAGACCTTGAATATACTATAGTGTATGTAAGATGTGGTAGAACATGGGGATGTCTATCATGAAATACATCTTATAGTCACTGTATGTTCTAAACTGTTCCTAGTCGATTGAGCCGTCCGATAATAAGGATAAGGATCGCTCGAGTTTGAGACTAGCATTTGCGATGCGGAGTACCACGTTTCATTGGTAGGGAACATGGAGATGTTCGAAGCATGCAAATGGATATTCATAGGATGAATAATCGAACTACCCTATCCGGACTTTCCAAGTGGTTATCACTTATCGAGTGGATAAAGTCCGCGGTTTTGGTTGTACACCATTAGTCCTTACTACTTGAAACATCATGGAGACTCTATATGCTAGTACTGTGCTTTGACTCGTTTACCGACTCTATGGGGGTCATCAGGTGTCGGGATTGGGTACAGTTACAACACATATAGGAGTCGATGCATTGTTGTCAAGGATTCACCACATACTTGCGAGTGTGGATATCCTATGCGATCTGAGGAGATATTAGTGTGACGAATCTCTGGCCAGAGTACTTGATGTGATTTAAGAAATGGTTTCTTAGTAGCACATGCGATGTCACTAATTTGATCTTCAAGATGTATTGCATAGTTATCGAATCTTGAGCGACTCTCGATATACCAATGGTTGTTGATTCGATCGGGATATATGGATGAAGGGACCGTACTGTACGCTAACCAAAATCTACTGGTTCTTGTAGGCACTATCAGTGATACCTAGGGAATCATGGGGCGATGTTGCTAGGCGCTTTACCATGATTCGTTGGGCAAGTCGGAAATCGTTGTTCCGAGTCACAAGGAGTTGTGAGCCCACGGCTAGCTGTATCCCTGAACCATTGAGGGTCACACAGTGTAATGGAGTTTTAATCCCCGTTGAGATAGTTAAATTTAAAGAGTTAAATTTAATGAATAAAGAAGTTGGACTTCTTAAATAAGAGTAAGGGTTCCTAAAATGACATAGGGATGTACATTTTTGGAAACCACTGAATTCGGATTCAGGAAAATTTATCTTGACTTTAAAATGTGCAGAAATGGTTTCTGTGCACATTGGTAAAATCGGTTTATCAATCGGAGTCACGATGAATTTTATATTAATTTCTGAACATGCGGGCTTTGCTTGTCGGGCCTCAACTTATGACTAATGGGCCCTAAGGTGTTAGTGGCCTGCATTATAAATAAGTTATTACAGTACATAAATTAAACACAACAGGTCATAATTTTGAGACAGAGTTTTCGAAAAAAACCCTAGCCTCTCTCAATAATTCGGCCGATCACCCCTCCCTCTCTGTCAGAGAAAATTCCGGTCTGTGATTTTGAATTGCAGTCAGGAATAACGAATCAGATTCGTTTAATCTCTTCGCAGAAAACTTCTGATAGATTTTCTAGTGCAATCTATCAGAGGGATTAAAACCTCATTCGTGGACCTGATTGAAGGAGTTCATCAGTTCCTGGGAGATACAAGAAGCGCAGAGAAATCTGTGTGGTGTCCAATAATCTCGCTTCGAGATTGAAGGTAAAATTTAATTAATTGTTATTTGAATTTTACACACACTTATAATTTAATCGTTGAATGGTTGATACCCACACCATGGAATTGTTCCATGATAAAAATTTTAAACTTCCGCTGCACCGGGTATCAATCGTGATTGATCTGAGAGCCGCGTTTTCCAACACATACATTGCCCTCAATGATATGATAGTATAAAAGAACAGAACCAGGGCATGTACCTCAGGTGATGACCGTCAGTGGTCACCACCATCATCATCAGGATGTGGATCAGCAGAGGGGTGAGTCGGGCCAAACATCGGAGGCCACTGTGGTCGCGGAGGTAGGAAGCTGGCACCATCTGGAAACTAGTGCGGGAGAAAAGCTGCAGATAGGTCCATCATATAGTTCATAAAGACGCCAGACGTCTGCTGCAGAGCTCGCATCTCCTCTCTATGCTGCTGCTGCTCCTGTCGTGACAGGCGCACCTCCTCCTCAAGTCTAGTCAATCGATCAGTCACAGAAGGAGCTGACTGATGCTGGGGTGCCCGTGCTCTACGTGCTGCAGCCCTCTCTTCTCTCGCTCGATGCTCCACTGGAGTTACCAAGCGGGTGTTGACATCAAATGCAATGGCGGCAATGGGCTTCAAAATCTCCTCCGCGGGGCTCCATTCCACCCCGGCCTCCTCACAAAGGTCCGAAATAATGACAGGCAAGGCAAGACCACACTCGTCTTTCCGTGCACCATGTGCAGAATAGTCTCCTGACAAACTAGTCCCAAATCAATGGACTTTCCATCCACAATGCAATAGAGCAAGAGAGCTCTATCCCGTGTAACCTCGTGCTCATGGTCGGTCGGCTTCAGGCTAGCGCAAATAAAGTTATACCACAAATTGACCTCATGTTGCAGCTCAGTCTTCTTCAACTTTGATAGCATACCATCACGCCCATAGCGCCACTCAGCCCCCGGTCGACAGATACGACGAATAACAGCTTCGTAATCAATGTCACTGTTTTTGAATTCCAGATATTCATCGTGATACACCGGTGGAATCTTAAACAGAGTATTGAGGGAGTGAGAGTCGAATGGGACCATCTTCCCACGCACGAGTCCTTTCAACTGAACATGTTTCACTTTCAAGTTGGCGTAAAATTCTCTAAACAAAGGAACAACTGCGTCCTGAGGTTGCTTTGCAAACTCCTGCCATTGTCGGGCAACAATTTCCCGACCAATACTCGTGGTAAAAGCACTTGGATCAAAACCAATAGATGCGTCAAAACCTCGCTCGGATAGGATGTTCTTTCCAAGCCATTCTTGATAATATGTCGCAGCCTGGGCATTCTAGAAATGCCTAGAATCATTGGTAGGAGCGGGAGCAGAAGAAGAAGAAGCACCAAACTTAGTTTTCTTCTTGGGTGCCATGTATCGAACACTTAGGGTGCACTCCTGTAAACGGTATCACAAAAGCCAAAATACCACCCCTTTCTTCCCGCTAACTTCAACAACACACACTGCACTAATCCACCACAATCACCAACCAAACAATTCACAAATAATATGCCCCCCCAAACTTCAACAAAACCCACACTTCACAACTTCACAATATGAATTTCGCCTTGAAGAAAAGCTTCAAACCCGAAGATGAAAGCCAACACTTACCCAATATAAGATAGAACTCGATGTCCGACTTGAAAAGCTCCAAACAATTCCCACGAACGATATAAGCAATTCGACCCAAATTCACGCTTCTTCGACGGGTTGAGAGAAATTGGGGAAAGAATTTGGTGATAGAGATGTGAGATTGTATTAGACAAATCTCTCCAAAGAAGAGAATTGGTGAAGGAAAAACGAAATCGTGCGATTAGGGGTTTAGGGATTTAGGGATTTTGAAAGAGTTGGGGAGAAAGTGAGGCATCAATCGCGAATAGGAGTCTTTAAAGTCCGTCGCGCGGGCGCGCAGTGGTGTGGGGCGCGCGCTCTGTTGCTTCGCACAATTGAATTTTCTCGAGATGTTAGATCGCGCGGGCGCTCAGGTTAATGGGGCGCGCGCTCTATTGCTTCGCATGTATAAGACTTTGGTGCCCAGGACTCGCGCGGGCGCTCAGTAGAGTGGGGCGCACGCACTGTCGTTACGCATATGTTGCAATTTTGTGCCCAGGATGCGCGCGGGCGCTCAGTACAGTGGGGCGCGCGCGCTTACTTGACATCTTTTTTATTTTTTTCGGAAATGAGAACTCGCGCGGGCACGCGGTATTGTGGGGCGCGCGCTCCTGTGCTTCGCATAAATGAAATTTTCTGATTCTAAAGCTGCGCGGGTGCGTGATATAGTGGGACGCGCGCTCCTGGGCTTCGAATCTGCCCAATTTTCTGTGACAAAACCTGTGGAAAAGTAGAACCAAATCAACTCTCAAGTCACGCATAATTAGCATAGTAAAAACTAAAATAAAATGATAAAAGAAATGAATGAAACAGAGGTGCAAAGACGAGAAAAATAAAGATTTGGGTTGCCTCCCAAACAGCACTTGGTTTATAGTCGTCAGCCCGACTGGATGCTGTGAATTTTATCAATTTGTGGCGGGTCATCGAGTGTGAGATCATGTGCATCCTCTTCCTCATTTGCTTGGACTCCTTCAAAATAATGTTTCAATCGTTGGCCATTCACCTTGAATGTTTTCGCAGTCTCCAAGCTTTTTATTTCCACTGCACCATGAGGAAAAACATCAGTAATAACAAACGGGCCAATCCATCTAGAACGCAACTTACCTGAGAATAATCGAAGTCGTGAGTGATAGAGAAAAACTTTTTGATCGACATCAAACACCCTTCTAGAGATCATCTTGTCGTGGAAGACCTTTGTCTTTTCCTTGTAAATATTTGAGCTTGCATATGCATCATTCTGTATCTCTTCTAGTTCTTGCAACTGCAACTTCCGATGCGCTCCACTCTCATCCGTCTGCATGTTGAAATTTTTAATAGCCCAGTAGGCTCGATGTTCCAATTCGACAGGCAGATGACATGGTTTCCCAAAAATCAATCGATATGGGGACATCCCAATTGGCGTCTTGAACGCGGTTCTGTATGCCCACAGTGCATCATCCAAGCGCAAACTCCATTCTTTCCTAGTAGGATTCACTGTCTTCTCCAAAATGGATTTGATTTCTCGATTTGAGACCTCGGCTTGGCCATTCGATTGCGGGTGATACACATTGGAGAGTTTGTGCGTTACATGATATTTCTTCAATAAACTAGCCACAGTCCGGTTGCAGAAGTGCGTTCCTCTATCACTAATGAGAGCTCTTGGGATTCCAAACCTAGAGAATATATTATGTTGAATGAATTCTGCAACCACTTTATAATCGTCAGTACGGGTGGCCTTGGCTTCCACCCATTTCGAGACATAATCCACAGCAACTAATATATAAATAAATGCATTTGAACTAGGAAAAGACCCCATGAAGTCGATGCCCCATACATCAAAGATTTCACATATTAAAATGGGTTGCTGAGGCATCTCCTTACGCTGGGATATATTACCTGTCTTTTGGCACTGAGCGCATGACTTACAAAACATGTAAGCATCTCGAAATATGGATGGCCAGAAAAATCCACAGTCCAATACCTTCCTAGCTGTTCTTTTTGCTCCAAAATGGCCACCACAAGCATATGAGTGACAAAATGTGAGAATTGGGATTACCTCACTTGCAGATACACATCGTCGTATGACTTGATCAACGCAGTGCTTCCACAAGTATGGATCATCCCACACATAATATTTAGCATCACTTCGGACCTTATCTTTCTGTGCCTTGGAAAATTCAGAAGGGAATCCATTAGTAACTAAATAATTCACAATATTTGCGTACCATGGTAATTCCGTGCTGACTGAAAATAACTGCTCATCAGGAAATTCTTCTCGTAACTTCAGCTCTTCTTCAACATGAACTAGACGACTCAAGTGGTCCGCCACTCGATTTTCGTTCCCTCTCTTGTCCTTAATCTCCACATCAAATTCGCTCAGCAGTAGTATCCATCTTATCAGTCTTGGTTTTGCCTCTTTCTTCGCCATCAGAAAACGAAGAGCTGCATGATCAGAATAAACAATAACTTTAGCACCAAGTAAATATGAGCGAAATTTCTCTAAAGCAAAAACTACTGCTAAAAGCTCCTTTTCAGTAGTGGAGTAGTTCCGTTGGGCATCGTTCAGAATGTGCGAAGCATAGTAGATAGCGTGTGATGTCTTCCCAACTTTTTGTCCCAATATCGCTCCTACGGCATAGTCACTGGCGTCACACATGATTTCAAATGGCTTGGTCCAGTCCGGTGGTTGGATGATTGGCGCTGAAGTTAATGAGTCCTTGAGTTTATCAAAAGCAATTTTGCATGGCTCATTGAATTCAAACGACACATCCTTCTGCAGCAGCTTGCACATAGGGGATGCAATCTTGGCAAAATCCTGAATATATCTCCTGTAAAAACCTGCATGGCCAAGAAAAGAGCGCACCTCCCGCACACTTACCGGGTAAGGTAGAGACTGAATAATATCAATTTTAGCTTTATCTACCTCAATCCCATTAGATGAGACGACATGACCCAACACTATACCTTGCCCAACCATAAAATGACATTTTTCAGAATTAAGAACCAGGTTGGTTTCGACACACCTTTTAAGAACTAGAGCAAGATTAGACAGATAGTTTTCGAAAGAGTCACCATAGACGGTAAAACCATCCATGAAGACTTCTAATATATGTTCTAAAAAATCAGAAAATATACTAACCATACACCGCTGGAAAGTCGCCGGTGCATTGCATAGTCCAAAGGGCATGCGTCGGTATGAAAAGGTTCCGAATGGGCATGTGAATGTCGTCTTCTCCTGATCTTTCGGTGCAATTGCAATCTGAAAAAAACCAGAATAACCATCAAAAAAACAATAGTAAGGATGACATGCTAACCTTTCAACCATTTGATCAATAAAGGGAAGAGGAAAGTGGTCCTTTCGGGTTCCTGCATTCAGCTTCCTATAATCAATACAAACTCTCCACCCATTCTGAATACGGGTGGGAACCAATTCGTTCTCCTTATTTTTCACCACTGTAATTCCAGTTTTCTTGGGCACCACTTGTACTGGACTGACCCAGTGACTGTCAGAAATTGGGTAGATGACCCCTACTTCAAGTAACTTCAGAATTTCAGCCTTTACCACCTCCATCATCGGTGGATTCAGTTTGCGTTGCGGCTGACGTGAGGGGTTTACTCCTTCCTCCATCAGAATTTGGTGCATACATGTAGACGGGCTAATTCCCTTGATGTATGTTATAGTCCACCCAATAGCAGTTTTGTGCTCTTTCAGTACTTTGATTAACTGCTCCTCTTAATTGGTTTCCAAACTGTTGGAGATGATGACTGGTAATGTTTCTCCTTCACCAAGGAAAACATACTTAAGGTGGTTTGGAAGCGTCTTTAGCTCGATCACTGGCGCTTGCAAAATAGATGGAAGACGCCTAGTATTAGAGATTGGTAAAGATATGTAAGAGACATTACCTAACTGAGGTAGCTCAGGTGAACTATTCAGAATTTTCTCAATCTCTTCCACTTCTTGACGGCATCGAATCCCATCTTCCGTCTGCATAATGGGTGCTGTAATAGCCACCTCGAGCTCATCTTTCCCTGCATGCTCACAAAAATCTTGGGCCAAGAAATCCACAATATCAACAGAAAAAACACAATCATCACTATCAGGAAATTTCATAGCATCATAAATATTAAATTTCACAATTTCTCCATCAAATTCCATAGTGAGTGTGCCACTGTGAACATCAATTTTAGTCATGGAAGTTTTCAAGAATGGTCTGCCTAACAAAATAGGACTATTATGATCACCATTTTCCATGTCTAGCACATAAAAATCTGCAGGAAATACCAATTCATTCACTTGCACCAACACATCTTCTACTACTCCCCTAGGATATGCATTAGACCTATCAGCTAATTGAATGACAATTCCAGTTTTGTTCAATGGGCCAAGTTTCAAGGATGAATATATAGAATAAGGCATAACATTAATTGATGCTCCAAGATCTAGCATGGCCTTCTCAAGTCTAACATTTCCTATTGTGCATGGGATAGAAAACATACCTGGATCCTTGAATTTTGCGGGCAATTTCCATTGGATCACTGCAGATACGTTTTCACCAAGTTCCACTTTTTGACAACCCTTCAATGTCTGTTTCCTCTTTGCTGTGCACAGTTCTTTCAAAAACTTTGCCTATCGAGGTACCTGCTTAATAGCATCTAGCAAAGGAATATTGACCTCACATCTACGAAAAGTTTCATATAAATCCTTTATCCCTTCATTTTTTCTAGACTCCTTAAGTGCTAAGGGAAAAGGGGCAACAGGCTTATAATCATAAAGTGGAGAAAACTTACCTCTTGGTAAATCATCCTTGGATGATTTTTCTTCACTTACCTTTTGCTCTTCTTCTTCTTTCAGCTTCTCTTTGGGCTCAACCTCAACTTCTTTCTCCTTCATTTTCAACTCATTCCCATTCCGTAAAGTTATTGCACTTGCGTTCTCTCTCGGGTTCACCACAGTTTGAGATGGCAGACTGCTAGAATTTTGTGATTCCAGCTTGTTGATTGCTGTAGCTAGCTGTCCCATTTGAGTGGTTAAGTTTTGTATACTTGCCCGGGTGTCCTGTTGAAAAGATGCAGTGTTAGTGGCAAGTTCCTTAACTATATTTTCGAGAAACTCACCTGGAGTTGGTATCTGAGGTCTCTGCTGTTGCTGTTGAGGATACGGCGGCCTATAAGTTTGATTATATGGTGGTGCTTGAGGCCCCGATTGAATTGCTTGAGGATTCCCATATCTTAGATTTGGATTATCCTTCCAACCAGGATTGAATGTGTTGGAATAAGGATCATACTTCCGTTGTGGTGGTCCAGGAAATCCGCCAGTAGCGTTTACCTGTTCAACTGAGTCCTCTTGAAGTGTAGGACACATATCAGTGGCGTGTCCTATTGCAGCGCAGATGCCACATGCCTTCGCAGTCTGTCAATTCCCTACAGCCATCTGACGCACAAGAGTCATCAATTCAAGTAATTGCTGTTCAAGGGAAGATACATTTACCTCGTTGTTCTTCCGTGGTGGATGATCATTCCTTATGGTGCCAAATTGTTGAGAATTGGCAGCCATATTCTCTATCAAGTTCCTTGCTTGTACCGGAGTTTTATCCATGAAAACACCTCCACTCGCCGCATCCAGCATACTCCTGTCATGAGGTAACAAACCTTCATAGCATAATTGAATTAATTGATTTTCACTTATCTGGTGTTGCGGACAGCTAGCGCAAAGCTTCTTGAAACCGCTCCCAATATTCGTGTAGTGATTCCCCTGAATATTGCTTGATTCCATAAATTTATTTCCGGATGTTCGCAGCTCTAGAGGCTGGAAAATATTTATCCAGAAAGATCCTTTTCATCTCTGTCCACGTTGTGATAGAGCCAGAGGGCAAGTAATATAGCCAATCCTTAGCAGCACTTTTCAATGAGAAAGGAAAGGCCCTCAGCTGAATCTGCTCCTCTGTCACCCCATGGGGTTTCATACTTGTGCAGACCACGTGGAATTCCATCAAGTGTTTATTCGGGTCCTAACCTGCAAGACCATGAAAAGCAGGCAATAAGTGAATTAAACCAGATTTAAGCTCAAAAGTAGCATTATTTTCTAAAGTAGGAAAAGTAATGCATAAAGGTTGTTGATTGGGATCAGGAGTGCCCAATTGTCTAAGACTCAGATTCGCATTAGCAGCCATTTCTTCTTCTGGAAAAGTAGCTCGAGCAGCGGCTTCTTATTGTTGCCTACGGAGTTCTCGTCTTCGCCTATGCAAAGTTCTTTCGATTTTCGGATCGTAGATAAAATCCTCTTCAGCAAGATCACCTGAAAGCATGAACTAAAGAAATCTAGAAGCAAAGAAAAGAAAAGAGAATGAGATTAAGCAAAACAAAACAAAAAGAAAACAAAATCAAAGAACAAAAAATTAACACCGATCCCCGGCAACGGCGCCAAAATTTGGTAGCGCTTATCGTGTACGCCCAAATTACCCGACTCACTCAGGTAAATAAAAACATACAGTAGTGTGAGTAGGGATCGTTCCCACGAGGAAAGGTAAAATTCCGTGTTCTTTAAAAATAATAAAATAACAAAAAGGGGTTTTTTGCTCGAAATTTATCTACTAAAATTTAAAAATAATTATGAATGCAATTCTATCAATTACCAAGCACAATCAAATCACAACGGAAAATTCAATAAGAAACAAGTCTTGGTTTTGGTCAACTACACTCTTGATCTCATTCGTTCGATCATCGATTATCTAAAAATATTTAATCATGTTGAATATTCATCATTGGAAATTAAATCCATGTTTCACCTTAATCTTAGTTAACTAGACACAAGCGTTCTAAGATAACCCTTACCAATGAATCAACCTAATACAAGCTATTAGATTTAAACCCATGATAGCATGCAAACTAGTAAAACTGATGAATCTAGACAACCCATATACAAGCGGATGAATTTAACCTAGTCAATTATTATCCCTACAATTTCTAATCTCACAAGCGGACGATTATTAAATGTAGTTGCTTCGCAAATCAGATAATTCAAACAATTACGGATTCAAACATCCATTTTAGCAGTAGATTTTATATAAAAATTATCAGATGATCAAGCCAATAATCAAATATATAATCATGAAATAAACCAGAATAATTATTGATACTCAACAATAACAAGCTTTGTAAAACAGAAATCTCACGAATAAATTAATCAAGGGCTTCGTCTTCCTCAACCAAGTATTAAAAACTAGCCAACACAACTCATGAAGAACAAAATAAAAATAATAAGAAAAGGTGAAATTCTAGAATTCTCAGAAAAAACCTAGTCTTTGCAAGAGATAAATCTTCAATCTCCAATTGAAATTTTTCCGTTTTCTTCCTCCTAAACTTGATAATAATAAACTTATCTTGGCAACAAGTCGTCCAAAGATAAGTCTAAGAAAAAAAACAAGAGTTTCCAAAACATAAAATTCTTCCAAAAATAAGTCTACGCGGCCGACGGCGCGGGCGCTCAATGCAGTCGCGCGCGCGCGCAGTGTCTTCGCATCATGCTTTCTTCAGAGTGGCGCGGGCGCGCCATATTGTTGAGCGGACGCCCCTTCGCTTCGTCATGGGATCGCGCGAGCGCGCGGTTTAATTGCGCGGGCGCGCCCTCACTACGCACTTTTTCCTCTTTTCTTCTAAGTAATGGCGCGGGCGCGCCTTGGTATAGGGCAGGCGCGCCTATGCTACGAATTTCATCTTTTTCCAATTCTTCAAGTCTTCAATTCTCGATCTTTTCTTCCCTCTTTTGCACTTATATCCATCAACTCAATTTCAATGACTTGTTTCCTTCATATAACAAAAACAACACAAAAACGTACAACAATGACAAATAAAACACAAGAGTCAAGCAAAATACTAACCAATATAAGTGCATAAAATGCACTTATCACATACAATGCTTCAAATGGAGCCATCTCTATACTCGTCTGATTGATGTTGTTATATGAAAACTCCACAAGTGGTATGAAATCTTGCCATGTAGTACCAAAATCAAGTACTACAGCTCTAAGCATATCCTCAAGAGTCTGAATAGTTCGTTCAGATTGTCTGTCAGTTTGAGGATGATAAGCAGTACTCAAATGTAAGCGCGTACCTAGGGCTTCCTGTAGGCTATGCCAAAAGTGCAAAGTAAATCTAGGATCTCGATCAGATACAATCGACTTTGGCACACCGTGCAGTCTTACCACTTCTCGAATATAGAGATCTGTCATTTGATCATGACGATAAGTCATTCGGTAGGGAATAAAACACGCGGATTTCGTCAACCTGTCAATGATCACCCAAACAGCATCGCATCCTCGGGATGATCGTGGCAATTTCGTCACAAAATCTATGGAAATATGGTCCCATTTCCATTCAGGAATAGATAAACTCTGCAATAGACGTCCAGGCTTCTTTCTTTCAGCCTTCACATGTTGGCAATTCAGACATTTTGATACAAATTCAGTCATATCATACTTCATTTGTTTCCACCAGTACTGATTCTTCAAGTCATTGTACATTTTTCTGCCTCCAGGGTGAATGCAGAATCTACTGCTATGAGCTTCTTTCAGTATTTGATGTTTAAAATCAACTACATCTGGAACAACAATTCGGTTATTCACATACAATACATCATCATCACTAACCTTATATTCAGACTGATGTCCTGATCTGATCATTTCAATCGACCTCTAAACATTCAAATCAGATTTTTGTGCTTCTTTGATTCGAATCAACAGTTCTGGCTCAGCACTGATAGCATATACACTCAACGGTCTTCTATCTGTCTCAAATATATATCCAGAAATACAGCAATCTTAAATCAAATTAGATACACCTAAAGTAGACAAGGACAAAGCACATACCTTCTGTAGTAGCCCGTGCCCTAATTGAGTAATCAAAGGATTAATGCTAATTAATTGAATTGGGTATTGGACGGATCGGAAGCTCCGAAGGCACGATCGGAAGCTCCGAACAGGATCGGAAGCTCCGATGAGCGATCGAAGGCACCGATCGATATTACGTCAGGCATGACGTGTGGTTGGATCGGAAGCTCCGATCAGGACCGGAGGCTCCGATCACCCCTATCCGGAGTCATCAAGTGATATTTTGACACGTGGCAGATCAGGATCTTCGGAAGCTCCGATGGCAGGATCGGACGTTCCGATCGAGGTTCAGACGTTCCGATCAAGGATCGGAAGTTCCGATCGTTGTCTATAAATAGAAGGCCGAGACTTCACTTTCATTTGCCAATTCCGAGTTCTCCTTTCCTTTCTAGTCCTTTTGGAGCTGTTCTAGTCTTCTTAGGCTTGGTCCGGAGGTCGGAGAGGCGTTCGGTAGTCGTAGCGGAGTTGTGCCCAAGTTCTGGAGTCATCGACATCAAAGGGCTAACGACGGACGAAGGTATAGCTTTTGCTTCCTATAAATATTTAGGAATATGCAATAGCTTAGTTAAGGCTTTTAGAGCACTTTAATGATAGTGGTATCATTTGGCAGTGTAGAGCAGACTATAGGCGTGGACCTAGAGTTGGTAGAGCTTGCACTGTATTGAGGTACGAAAGTACTGTTCGAGATATCCTGACTGAGTATGCATGTATTATGTGACCGCATGATTTATATGTCATGATATTATGCTGCATTCATTTGCATCTTGCTGTATCTCCTTCGAGATGTCTGTTAGTAGGGTTGTACCCTATCCTGTTAGTGGATGGACTTCCATCGATTTGGGTCCGGCGTTTCCACGGTTATCTCGGTATGGGAGCCACCTCCTGAAGCGACGGCACAGCGTGCTACATACCAGGGCCCGGTCTGTCTCTGTTATCTAATCCTTGACCTCGAGTCTATAGGGAGTTCACTTTGCATGCATGTATACTCATACTCTCGCACTGAGCATTTTATGCTCACGTCTCGTACTCTGTATTTTCTGGACACCCTATTCCATGGGGCAGGTTTGAGATTGGACGAGGAGGGTGGATCCAGGAGGGGCTAGTCAGTGGTTGGCCAGCTGGAGCTTCGTCTAGGTTTTATTACTGTTGTTTGGGTTTATACAACTATTCGATTTGGTTGTATATTATTGGATAATTACAGATTCCTTTACTTGGGATTGTATAATGTTATTGGTTTCCGCAGTTTTATTCTGATATCTGTTTTATTAAGTTAATTGCATGCCTAAGTTCTGTTTAGTAGGTGATCCGGGTAAGGGTCACTACATTTATGGTATCAGAGCATGCAAAAGAATTCTTGGGATTTAGTCTCATCTTGAGGTATTTTTGTAGATGTCAAATCGTGACGACCAGAGTTCTCATGGCAGTGTTGGTGGGCGTTGGGGTGATGCCGACCGGGAGCCTCGTCGAGAACGGCATCATCGTCACCATGACGATGAGCGTTTCACTGTGCGTCGATTCTTAGCTATGGGTCCTAAGCCCTTAGTTGGAGGTGAGTCTCCGGAGGATGCGGAGAACTGGTTAGACCGCATGGAGACGACTTTTCAGACTTTCCAATGCACCGATGAGCAGAAGGTGGAGACCCTTGGCTATCTTCTGGATGGGCGTGCGCGCAGGTGGTGGAGGTTTACTTCTACACCTTTTGTTGCGGCAAGAGGAGTGGCCACCTGGCCCGAGTTCCGCACAGCTTTCCAAAAGCGGTATTTTCCTCCTGCACTCCGACAGTCGAAGGCAGGCGAGCTACTGAGTCTGCGACAGGGAGCCATGTCTATCGATGAGTATCAGCAGAGGTTCTTTGATCTGCTATCCTATTGCCCCGAGATTGCTGATAGCTCAGAGATGAAGTATAATCTGTTCCTTCAGGGCCTTAACCCTGAGATCCATGACCGTGTGGCGGTTGGCGACGACATGTCCTACGAAGGTTTGGTGAGCCGTTGTCATCAGGCAGAGGACAGCATTCGGCGGAACAGGTCTTTCCCTCAGTCGAGGCCTGCTAGTTCTTTGGGTCCCCGTGCCCAAACTTTCAAGAAGTCTGGATCTTCTTCTTCCTCTGGTTCGGGAGGTGTTGTCCGTTACGGTAAGAAGGAGAAGTGTGATCACTGTGGGAAGAACCATCCATCCGACAAGTGCCGTAGAGCTTCTGGAGCTTGTTTCCGTTGTGGAGAGACTGGTCATACCCGGAGAGATTGTCCAATGTCTGGGGGAGGCGGTTTTGGTTCTGGTTCAGGATCGGGTTCTCAGGCCACCGTTCAGCAGAGGTCGCAGGGACAGTCTGCTGGGAGTTCTCATTTGAGGCCACGAGCTTCTGGCCAGGTGTTTGCCCTGAGACATGATCAGGCTGTTGAGGAGAATGAGAAAGTCATCGCAGGTACATTTCTGCTTTATGGTATACCTGCTCTTGTACTTATTGACACTGGTGCATCTCATTCCTTCATTTCTGCACGTTTTGTTAAGAGGCATAAGTTACCATGCATTGCACTAGACGTAGTGATGTCTGTTTCTACTCCGACGGGCCAATCTGCTTTGGCTAAGCGTCTAGTGATGGGTTGCCCTTTGGAGTTCGAAGGGAACGTTCTGTTGGCGAATCTCATGGTCCTGGCGATAGACGACTTTGATTGCATTCTGGGAATAGATGTGCTGACTACCTATCGAGCTTCAGTGGACTGCTATCAGAGATTAGTACGCTTTCATCCGGAAGGGAGTGAGAGTTGGTTTTTCTATGGTGAGGGAGCGCGACCCCCGATGCCTTTGGTATCAGCTTTGAGAGCCTGTCGAGTTCTAGAGTCTGGCGGGGAAGGCTACCTTATCTATGCAGTTGATTTGTCCGCTGAGAGTATTGGGATAGAGAGCATTCCTGTTGTGGATGAATTTCCAGATGTGTTTCCTGATGAGATTCCGGGTTTTCCTCCTGCTATGGAAGTCGAGTTTGGCATAGAGTTGATGTCGGGTACTTCGCCTATTTCTAGAGCACCGTATCGTCTGGCTCCGTCAGAGATGCGAGAGTTGAAGAATCAGCTACAGGATCTTTTGGACAAGGGGTACATTCGTCCTAGTGTATCTCCTTGGGGAGCTCCTGTTCTCTTCGTGAAGAAGAAGGATGGGTCGATGCGGCTGTGCATTGACTACCGGCAGCTGAATCGAGTGACTGTAAAGAACAAGTATCCGTTGCCTCGTGTTGATGACTTGTTTGACCAGCTGCAGGGCACATCAATTTACTCCAAGATTGACTTGAGATCTGGGTATCATCAGTTGAGAGTCCGTGATCAGGACGTAGCCAAGACTGCATTCCGTACTCGCTATGGGCATTACGAGTTTCTAGTGACGCCATTTGGTTTGACTAATGCGCCGGCTATATTCATGGATTTGATGAACCGTGTCTTCAGGGAGTATTTGGACAAGTTTGTCGTGGTCTTCATTGACGACATCTTGGTGTATTCGCGTAATACGGAAGAGCATGTTTCTCACTTGCGGTTGGTACTGCAGACTCTTCGAGATGAGCAATTGTACGCCAAGCTGAGCAAGTGTGAGTTCTGGATGGATAGAGTGGTTTTTCTGGGCCATATCATATCCAGGGAGGGGATTTCTGTTGATCCAAGCAAGATTGAAGCGGTACTTAATTGGTCGCGTCCGACGACAGTTGCTGAGATCCGTAGTTTTCTGGGTCTAGCAGGGTATTATCGTCGCTTCATTCTGAACTTCTCTCAGTTAGCTCGACCGTTGACGCAGCTTACCCGCAAGGGTGTGGATTTTGAGTGGTCCTCCGAGTGTGAGGAGAATTTCCGTGAGCTTCGACGGCGGTTGACTTCTGCGCCGGTGTTAGCATTACCGTCAGGATCTGGAGGGTATGTAGTTTACACGGATGCTTCTCTTCAGGGGTTAGGTTGTGTCCTGACTCAGAATGGGCATGTGATCGCATACGCTTCTAGACAGCTGAAGCTTCACGAGGACAACTACCCAGTCCATGATTTGGAATTGGCAGCCATTGTGTTCGCTTTGAAGATCTTGCGTCATTATCTTTATGGCGAGAAATTTGAGATCTTCACCGACCATAAGAGTCTCAAGTATTTGTTCACTCAGGCAGAATTGAACATGAGACAGAGACGTTGGATGGACTTGCTTAAGGACTATGATTGCGAGATTAAGTACCATCCGGGAGCTGCTAATCTCACCGCTGATGCTTTGAGTCGCAAGGTGCGACTATCCGCACTTCAGACTTGTTCGATGTCTAGTGCGATCAGTGACTGTTGTACTTCAGGTTATACCTTCAAGCATAAGAAAGGTATGCAGAGTATCCAGATGTTTGCGATATTATCTGAGCCAGCCTTGTATTCGCGGATCCGAGATGCTCAGATGTCTGATTCGAAGACCCAGCGTTTAGCTCGTCTAGCTAACGAGGGTAGCTCGTCTGGATTTCATTATCAGTCAGATGGCTTTCTGTGTTTGTCTGGTAGGCTTGTGATTCCACAGGATGAAGAGTTGCGAGAGGAGATTTTATCTCAGGCACATCGCACTAAGTTGAGTATTCATCCTGGGAGCAACAAGATGTACAAGGATCTACGTACTCGTTTCTGGTGGAAGGGAATGAAACGCAGTGTTTATCAGTTTGTTTCGAGATGTTTGGTGTGTCAACAGGTCAAGGCAGAGCACCGACGACCTGGAGGATTGCTTCACAGTCTGCCTATTCCTGAATGGAAATGGGAGTTTATCACTATGGACTTTGTGACCCATTTTCCGGTATCCCCGAGGAACTGTGATGCTATCTGGGTGGTGGTGGACCGACTCACCAAGTCAGCGCATTTCATTGCCTATAGCCGAGAGTACTCTGTGGATCGCATGGCTCGGTTGTACATTCAGGAGATCGTTCGACTTCATTGAGTGCCTGTGAGCATTGTCAGCGATTGGGACCCCAGGTTTACTTCTAGGTTTTGGGGGAGTGTTTAGCGTGCGATGGGTACTACTCTCAGTTTGAGTACAGCCTATCATCCGGAGACTGATGGTCAGTCAGAGCGCACTATCCGTACGTTAGAGGATATGCTTAGAGCGTGCGTCATGGATTTTGGTTCAGCCTGGCAGGATCATTTGCCGTTGATCGAGTTCGCTTACAACAACAGCTATCACACTAGTATTGGGATGGCACCTTTTGAGGCGTTGTATGGGCGACGTTGTCGTACTCCACTCTTCTGGGAAGAAGTGGGGGAGAGAGAGGCTGAAGGACCGGAGTTTATCCAGCAGGCGATAGACATTGTTGATCAGATCAAGAAACGGATTAAGACTGCACAGGATCGTCAGGCAAGTTATGCTAATATCAAGCGTAGGCCTTTGCAGTTTGAGGTCGGGGAGAAAGTGTTTCTGAGAGTGTCACCTTTCCGCAAGATTCTCAGATTTGGCCTTAAGGGCAAGTTGTCTCCCAGATTTATCGGTCCGTTTGAGATCTTGGAGAGTATTGGCGATTTGGCTTATCGACTAGCTTTGCCACCGCATCTATCCAGCATTCACGACGTGTTCCACGTATCTCTGTTGCGACGGTATGTGGCGGATGAATCTCATATTCTGCAGCGGTCTGAGGTTCAGATAGACAAGGATTTGACTTATGTTGAGAAACCTCTTCGTATCCTGGATTTTAAGGATAAGGTTTTACGGAACAAAGTCATTCCTTTGGTTTTAGTTCAGTGGCAGCGCCGAGGCACTGAGGAAGCCACTTGGGAGCTTGAGGACAGGATGCGTAAAGACAATCCTGAGTTGTTTTGATTTCATTCTTTAAGTTGTATTCAGTTGCAAACTCTGTAAGCGTTTGATTTGAATAAAGAATGTTTCTGATTTCTGTATTTGCGTTCGGTACTTAAGATCTGATTTCGAGGACGAAATATCTTAAGTGGGGGAGAATGTAGTAGCCCGTGCCCTAATTGAGTAATCAAAGGATTAATGCTAATTAATTGAATTGGGTATTGGACGGATCGGAAGCTCCGAAGGCACGATCGGAAGCTCCGAACAGGATCGGAAGTTCCGATGAGCGATCGGAGGCACCGATCGATATTACGTCAGGCATGACGTGTGGTTGGATCGGAAGCTCCGATCAGGACCGGAGGCTCCGATCACCCCTATCCGGAGTCATCAAGTGATATTTTGACACGTGGCAGATCAGGATCTTCGAAAGCTCCGATGGCAGGATCGGACGTTCCGATCGAGGTTCGGACGTTCCGATCAAGGATCGGAAGTTCCGATCGTTGTCTATAAATAGAAGGCCGAGACTTCACTTTCATTTGCCAATTCCGAGTTCTCCTTTCCTTTCTAGTCCTTTTGGAGCTGTTCTAGTCTTCTTAGGCTTGGTCCGGAGGTCGGAGAGGCGTTCGGTAGTCGTAGCGGAGTTGTGCCCATGTTCTGGAGGCATCGACATCAAAGGGCTAACGACGGACGAAGGTATAGCTTTTGCTTCCTATAAATATTTAGGAGTATGCAATAGCTTAGTTAAGGCTTTTAGAGCACTTTAATGATAGTGGTATCATTTGGCAGTGTAGAGCAGACTATAGGCGTGGACCTAGAGTTGGTAGAGCTTGCACTGTATTGAGGTACGAAAGTACTGTTCGAGATATCCTGACTGAGTATGCATGTATTATGTGACCGCATGATTTATATGCCATGATATTATGCTGCATTCATTTGCATCTTGTTGTATCTCCTTCGAGATGTCTGTTAGTAGGGTTGTATCCTATCCTGTTAGTGGATGGACTTCCATCGATTTGGGTCCGGCGTTTCCACGGTTATCTCGGTATGGGAGCCACCTCCTGAAGCGACGGCACAGCGTGCTACATACCAGGGCCCGGTCTGTCTCTGTTATCTGATCCTTGACCTCGAGTCTATAGGGAGTTCACTTTGCATGCATGTATACTCATACTCTCGCACTGAGCATTTTATGCTCACGTCTCGTACTCTGTATTTTCTGGACACCCTATTCCATGGGGCAGGTTTGCGATTGGACGAGGAGGGTGGATCCAGGAGGGGCTAGTCAGTGGTTGGCCAGCTGGAGCTTCGTCTAGGTATTATTACTGTTGTTTGGGTTTATACAACTATTCGATTTGGTTGTATATTATTGGATAATTACAGATTCCTTTACTTGGGATTGTATAATGTTATTGGTTTCCGCAGTTTTATTCTGATATCTGTTTTATTAAGTTAATTGCATGCCTAAGTTCTGTTTAGTAGGTGATCCGGGTAAGGGTCACTACACCTTCCTACTTAGAACATCTGTTGCTGCATTCGACTTCCCTGGATAATATTTGATTTCACAATCGAAATCTTTCAATAAATCGAGCCATATTCTTTGTCTCATATTCAATTCAGATTGTGAAAACAGATACTTCAAACTCTTGTGAACAGAAAAGATTTCGAATTTCTTTCCATATAAATAATGTCGCCAGATCTTCAATGGAAAGACGATCGCTGCCAATTCAAGAGGATATCTGACTTCATGTGGTTTTAGTTGTCGAGAAGCATACGCTACAACATGTCCTTTTTGCATTAAAAAACATCCCAAACCCTTATGAGAAGCATCACAATATACAACAAAATCACCAGTACCTGAAGGGATTGTCATGACTGGTGTTGTAGTCAACCTCTTCACCAGCTCAAGAAAACTAGTTTCACATGCTTCATACCACACAAACGGTACATTCTTCTGTGTAAGCTGTGTAATAGGCTTTTCAATAGACAAACACTCTCGGATAAATCAACAATAATATCCTGCCAAGCCCATGAAACTTCTGATTTCAGGCACAGATGTCGGTCTCTTCCAACTGATCACAACTTCAACTTTACTCGGATCAACTGAAATACCATCTCCTGAAATGATATGACCCAGAAATATCACCTGTTTCAACGAAAACTCAAACTTGGATAGCTTAGCATACAATTTCTCCACTCTCAGCGTCTTCAAAATTGTTCTCAAGTGGTCAGCATGATCACACAAATTCTTAGAGTATATCAAAATATCATCGATAAATATGATCACGAAGTCATCTAGATACTTTTGAAATACTCTATTCATCAATCCCATAAACACTGCTGGTGCATTTGTTAGACCAAAAGGCATGACTATAAATTCATAATGGTCATACCTGGTTCTAAAAGAAGTCTTAGGGATATCCTTGTCTCTTACCCTCAATTGATGATAGCCAGATCGTAAATCAGTCTTCGAATATACTGACGAACCCTACAATTGATCAAATAAATCATCTATACGAGGTAAATGATAGCGATTCTTTACCGTTTCCTTGTTCAATTGCCGATAGTCAATACATAACCTCATTGATCTGTCAATCTTTCTAACAAACAAAATCGGAGCACCCAAAGGGGAAACACTCGGTCTAATATAGCCTTTGGCTAACAACTCTTCAAGCTGTTCTTTCAATTCTTTCAATTCAATTGGTGTCATACGGTAAGATGCTTTCGATATTGGTTGCGTACCTGACATCAATTCTATGTTGAAATCTACCTCTCGAAATGGAGGCAATCCCGGAATCTCGTCAGGAAAAACATCTACGAATTTACTTACCACTAGCAAGTCAGCCAATTTCGGGCTAGTTTTCATCGTATCAACTGCGTAAATGAGAAATCCCTCTTCCTCTTTCTGCAATAGATTAGTCATGGAAAGAACAGATATCAAGGGAATTCTAGCTCGTGAACCCTTAACATAAAATTTCTACTCGTCAGCCATCTCCGGTCTGAACCTTATAATTTTCTGAAAGCAATCAACTGTAGCTTTGTACTTGGTTAGCATATCGATACCGATGATACAATCAAAATCATATAAACCAAGAACAATACAGTCCAGCTCAATCTCATGACCCTCAAATTGCAGTGTACAATTTCTGACAGACTTCACTGATATAATACCTCTTCCCAAAGGAGATGAAATAGACACTGCAGTCGCTAAGGGTTCAACAGGCAATGAATGTAATGCAACAAATTGTTCGGAAATAAATGTATGTGATGCACCAGTATCAAATAATACATAGGCAGGATAACCAGAAATGAAACAGTTACCTGCAATCACATCATCAGGCGCCGCTTGTGCTTGCTCCTCAGTCAATGCAAACACCCTAGCCTGCTGCCTTGGAGGTTGATTCACTGACTGACCTCCTCCTCCTCCTCCTCCTGCTCTACCCTGTGTTGTTGGTTGTGGTTGGAATGAATGTACAGAAGATGCAGATTGAGTCACTGGTCTCGATGATCCAGTACCCTGTGCACCTCCAGAACCACGCTGTGGGCAGACTCGTGCAAAATGACCTGTCTGATTGCAAATGTTACAAGTACCAAGAACTCCTCGGCATTGTTCACTGGTATGACGTCCTCCACACTTGGTACAATACACATCAGATTTCTGTCCAACTCTCGACTGTTTGGATCCACTTGAACTCGAAGAGCTACCACCAGGGCGTTTAAACTATTTGCTTTTGCCCTTAAAGAAATTCTTCTTGCCACTGCTACTACCTCCTACATCAAATCGAGGTGGTGGTGGAATTTGTGGCTGCTCTTGCAGTTGTTTCATTGGCTGTGGCACAAACGGTGCTCCTCGTTGCCTCAGTATCCCTGCTTCAGCTCCCTTTGCACGATTCAGAGCATCGGCAAAGTTATTCGGTCTTCCCGAATTTACAAGAGTGAACACATCTGGATTCAAGCCATTTATAAATTGATCGGCTTGAGCTTCATCACTGACAGCAATATGTGGAGCAAACTTCAACAGGCTAGTGAATTTTGCAACATATTCTTCAATATTCATCGGTCCTTGTTGCAAACTTGCAAACTCCGCTCCCTTGTCCTTACGATAAGAAACAGGAAAGAATCGCTGATAGAAAGCAGTTTTAAATACAGAACATGTGATAATTGTACCTTGATGTTCATATGCCCTCTTCATCGCTATCCACCAACTCTTTGCAAGTCCATGTAGTTGATGAATCACTAGTCTCACACGATGATCATCTGTATAGTCGAGGGACTCGAATAACTGCTCAATATCCTCTAGCCAATTTTCACAATCCACAGCATTCTCAGTTCCGTGTAACTTTGGGGGTTTGAATGACTGGAATCATTTTAGAAGTTTCTCCATCGGATTAGCATCACCAAACACATCAGTAGAAGTACTACTCTGTCCGGGTTCAGGTGCTGTCGTTGGTATCTGTGCAGCATTAGTCTGTTTAGGCTGATTTACTGCCAATGTCTGTCTAACTCTCGGTGCTGGCCGGGGAGGCATATCTGATAATCAGCAGATTAGTGTACAGTTCATTATCATATCAAACACATTTTTGTTTCAGGCCCTCCTCTGATTAGCATTTTCATGCATCTTCAAGAGATCGAGTTCTGATTCATACTTATTCAATACATGCTGTTACTCAACTTCAGAAAATCAAATAGCATGTAATTTGAAAGACTGTACTACATACTCTTCTCAGTTAATCAAAGAATCATGTGATCATAAACATCAGAAGGTAATAAGTCATATATCATATACAAGTATGAAATCAATAAATAAAGCAATCGAACAGACTCGATCTACCCGGCTCATCTATTCTCAGTCCGAGAAACTTAAAGCTCTGATACCACCTGTTTTGGGGACCTCGGGTTTCTAATCTCATTCTAGGGCAATTAATGATACATTAACAATTAATCATATACAAAAAGAATAATCAAATCAATTTTTTTTTGTGAATAGTGCTCTGCTAGAACGGTAAGATCTTATCGATCGATCGGGCACATTTTCAAATTCTCTGTTTTGGAAAAATCAGGCCTCGCTCGATCGGTTATATTTAATCGATCGATCGGACTCTCTGCCATAAAACAAATAGCAGAAAATTTTGCTGTCACAACGTGGAACAATCAATCCAAATCATCAAGAACAACTCAAATCATGTTTATCTATTCTAGAACTTGCATATATACACTTATGAAGTCTCAAGCATCAATCCATGCGATTATTACATCAAACAGAAAGTTATAAAGTCATTAAACTATCAACTACACAAAGTGTACTTCAAGACATAATTCTTCTACAAGTTTGATGTATTCTACAGTAAAACTTTAGCTACAACCCGAGACCTCACTTGCTAAACTCTTTCCCAAGCTATCAATGTCGTCTTTGACCAGTTCCTGCCCCCTCTGTTAGCATGCACACATACAAAACAAAGCAATAGCCGGAGAAACTCTGGTGAGAAATCATTCCCAGTATAATCGACATATATAAAGTGTTAAATAATCATATCGACTCTATTCATAATCGACTCAACAATAGAGTAAATAACTCAAATCCGTAATTTTTTGAATTAACTAATTTGCGAAGCAACTACGTTTGATATTTTCTGCTGTTGAATTTATTGAATCGTAGGGTCAAGTATTGACTAGGCTAAATACAACCGCTGGTGTTTGTGTTGTCTAGATTCGTCAGTTTTACTAGTTTGAATGCTACCGTGGATTTAAATGTGATCACTGGTATTGGGTTAATTTATGGGGTAAGGGTTAATCTAGAATGTTGTTTTCTGATTAACTAAAATTAAGGTGAAACAGGAATTAGATTTCCAATGATGAATATTTTATAGGATTAATTATTTTTAGGGAATCGATGATTGAATGAACAAATATCAAGGGTGTAGTCAACCGATACCAAGTCTCGTCTCTTATTGATTTCTCCAGTTGAATTTTCATTCTTGCATGATAGTGATAATATTATAATTTTAATTGATTAAAATTTTCAGTAGTTAATCCAAATCTCAAAAACCCCTTTTATTTATTTCCCGTATTTTAAGAACACAATTAAATTTTCCTTTCCTCGTGGGAACGATTCTTACTCACACTACTACATTTTTAGTGATTATCTGATTGAGTTGGGTAATTTGGGCGTGACACGATTAAGCGCTACCAAATTTTGGCGCCGTTGCCGGGGAACGGTGTTTAATTTAATTGTGTTCTTATTTTATTTTTATTTTTTTATTCTTCTCCCAGTGCTTCTCGGGTTTGTTCATGCTTCCAGGTGATTCTTCAGAAGAAGAATTTCCATACGACCCGGAGATAGAAAAAACTTTGCATAGACGAAGGAGAGAAGCTCGTAGGAGACAAGAAGAGAACGAGCGCGTGGTTGAAGATCTGACAAGAGAAATGGCTTCCAACGCAAATCTGAGTCTTAGACAATTGGGCACTCCTAATCCCAATCAACAACTTTTATGCATTACTTTTCCTACATTAGAAAATAATGCTACTTTTGAGCTTAAGTCCGGATTGATTCACTTATTGCCTTCTTTTCATGGTCTTGCAGGTGAGGACCCTAACAAACACTTGATGGAATTCCATGTGGTTTGCACAAGTATGAAACCCATGGAGTGACAGAGGAGCAGATTCAGCTGAGAGCTTTTCCGTTCTCTTTGAAGAGTGCTGCTAAGGATTGGTTATACTACTTGACCTCTGGTTCTATTACGATGTGGATAGAGATGAAAAGAACCTTTCTGGAGAAATATTTCCCAGCATCTAGAGCTGCGAAAATCCGAAAGAAAATCTATGGAATCAAGCAATACTCCGGAGAATCACTGCACGAGTACTGGGAGCGGTTCAAGAAGCTTTGTGCTAGCTGTCCGCAGCACGAGATAAGTGAAAATCAATTAATACAATTTTGCTATGAAGGTTTGTTACCCCATGACAGGAGTATGCTAGACGCAGCCAGTGGAGGAGTTTTTGTGGACAAAACTCCGGTACAAGCGAGGAATTTGATAGAGAGTATGGCTGCCAATTCTCAACAATTTGGCACCATCAGGAATGAGCATGTACCAAGGAAGAACAACGAGGTAAATGTCTTTTCCCTTGAACAACAACTGATTGATCTGACATCTCTTGTGCGTCAAATGGCTGTAGGGAATGGACAAACTGTGAAAGGGTGTGGAATTTGCAATGCGATGGGACACGCTACTGACATGTGTCCCACACTTCAAGAGGAGTCGGTCGAACATGTTAATGATACTGGTGGATTTCCTGGGCATCCACAGCGGAAGTATGATCCATACTCCAACACATACAATCCTGGTTGGAAGGACCATCCGAATTTGAGATACGAAAATCCACAGGCGAATCAGCCGGGGCCTCAGACACCACCGCACAATCACTCTTATAGGCCACCGTATCCTCAATATCCATAGCGTCCTCAAGTCCCCATGCTTGGTGAGTTTCTAGAAAAAATTGTTAAGGATCTAGCTACTAATACTGTAAATTTTCAACAGGAAACTCGAGCAATTATCCAACAGTTGAACACTCAAATGGGGCAATTGGCAACCGCAGTGAATAGGTTGGAGGCACTGAATTCGAACAGCTTACCATCACAAACTGTGGTGAATCTGAGGGAGAATGTGAGTGCAATCACCTTGAGGAGTAGAAAGGATTTGAAGGTTAATGAAAAAGTGGTGAAAGAACCAGTACAGAACAAAGATGAGTAGGAATACAAGGTAGAGGAGGACGACACAATTCAGGAAGCACTTAGAGGTATGTTCCCTCCTTTTTCCGAGTATAAACCTGTAGCCCCTTTTCCCTTAGCATTGAAAGAGTCTAGGAAAGATGATGGAATTTATGGGTTATATGAAGTGTTTCGTAAATGCGAGGTAAATATCCCTTTGTTAGATGCTATTAAACAAGTACCTCGTTATGCTAAATTTTTAAAAGAATTGTGTACTACGAAAAGAAAACAAAACTTGAAGGGATGTGAGAAAGTTGAATTGGGAGAACAGGTCCCTGTCGTCATTCAAAGAAAAATACCTACAAAATGCAAGGACTCAGGTATGTTTTCTATTCCTTGTAAGATAGGAGATGTTCAGCTTGCTACGGCCATGCTAGATTTAGGAGCATCGATTAATGTCATGCCATACTCTATTTATGCTTCCTTAAATCTTGGTCCTTTGACTGAAACTGCAATCGTTATCCAAATGGCTGATAGATCTACTATTTATCCTATTTTCTTGTGCAAGTTGGTAATGTGGTTTTTCCTGCTGATTTCTATGTGCTTGATATGAAAAATAATGATTTGAATAGTCCAATTTTGCTAGGAAGACCATTTTTGAAAACTTCAAAGTTATCATAGATGTTCACAATGGCACTCTCACTATGGAGTTTGATACGGATATTGTTAAGTTTCATATTTTTGATACCCTGCAAATTCTTGATTGTGAAAGTGTTGTTAATAATCTTGATGTCATTAATCACTTGTCGCAAGAACACAAGAATGTTGTGAATGGGAATAAAGTTAAGAAGGTTATTGCAAGACCTATTGAGAATTTTACTGCTGAAGGTTTTCGTTCTGATCCGCAGGTATCCAGGAAATCGAAACCGAGGAAGAAAAGATCTAAACTTACTTCAAAACTGCTCAAGTGGGTGAAGGTGGTTGGGAAAACTAGATGTGAACCACCATGAGTAAAAGAAAAATGCAGTCGGGCCGATGACTGTAAAAAGAGGCGCTGACTGGGAGGCAACCCAATGTTTTTTTCTTTTCGTTAGTTTTTATCTTTCTTTTTGTTTTTGCGTTTTATTTTCGTTGATTTCAGAAACCGAATGCCACCACCTCCGCAGTCAAAGTTTCAGTATGATTCTTCCGTGATGTTGTCAAACGTTGAAGAGGACAGTGACAACACTTAAACCAGGGGAGTTTCGCTTTACATTTTTTTTTGCATTGCATTATGTTTAGTTGTTTGTTTGTGTTTTGTATTTTGATGCATTGAGGGCAATGCTTTCTTTAAGTGTGGGGGGATGTATTCATATTGTTGTATTTGTTTTGTTTTGTTATTGCATTCATTTTTTTTTTGTTTGTGTCGTATGCATGAGTTGAGGATGAGATTGTTAGCCTATGATGAAGTTCGAAAAAAAAAATGAAATTTTTGAAAAATTTGGCTCTTGATCACATTGAGAAACCGTAGGTTGTTTGTTGAATATTCTTAAGCACGCATGTTTAACCAGTGAAGTGTAGCAATGTATTAGATTTTGTGAATGTCTGTTGGACCATTTCACGACAATAGGTGTTTATTGAACATGATAGTTCTTGAATCTTGATGATTTTTTTGATATGACATATACTTTCTTGGGCGCACCTAAAATTTTTGGTTTTTAAGAAGAAAAACAATTTTTGGAACCAATTAACTCCATCCGGGTTGCGAGCAAGATGTTTGAAATCCTATTCATCTTGTTTGTGGCTAAGTATGCGGATTACATGGGGTTATTCTTTTAAAAAATATATATAAACAATTCCATCCGGGCGTGAAATGTGAATGAAATTCTATTCATTATTTCATAGCTAAGTTTGCGGATCTAATGGGATTGTAGTTGCATCCGGGCTATAGACAAGGGGATTGAAATTCTAATCCTATCTAGTTATAGCTAAGTATGCGGGTAATTATTGGGACTTTTAAAATGTCGGGTGCAAAAATCCGACGATGCGTAATTATTCTCAAGGAAGTTGTGTTGTGTTGAAGGATTGTTGGGAGGAGAGTTCTTGATGGTGAGGCTTGCACTGAATTGTTATAGGTCGGCGAACAGTCTTGAAACTTTGTCTTTTGAAGTTGCATGTAACTGGGGTAACATGACACACACACGTTCGCATTCGACTGAAGGTGTATCATTGATGATTGAGAGTCGCTATGAGCTTGTTTTTGATGAAGTGGTTTTCTCTGAGGCTATATTGTGCATACTCATCTTTACTTATGTATTTGTTTTGTTTCATTTTGTTTTGCATAACTTGCTCAAGGGCGAGCAAGGGTTAAGTATGGGGGTATTTGATAGTCGTGTTTTGTTTGCATATTTTGATGTTATTTTGTTAGTAAATTGCATGCATTTATTTGCTTTTGTTCTTGGTTTATCTTAGTTTTGTAATTTTCATGCATTTAGCTTCATAACATATTTTCGGGTTTAATGTGTAGGAGGTGTCAAAGTTGAAGAAAAAGGACGCAGAAAATCGGAGATATAATTTATTCATGAGATTCGAATTGCAGTGTTTAATTCTTGTTAAGTATCAATATTTGATCTGGTTTATTTCATGCTTGAATGCGAGATTTTAGGATTGACCATCTTAGGATTTTGTTTTGCAAACTATAGCTAAATTAGAGTTCAAATCCGTAATTGTTTGAATTAACTAATTTGCGAAGCAACTACGTTTGATATTTTCTGCTGTTGAATTTATTGAATCGTAGGGTCAAGTATTGACTAGGCTAAATACAACCGCTGGTGTTTGTGTTTTCAAGATTCGTCAGTTTTACTAGTTTGAATGCTTTCGTGGATTTAAATCTGATCGTTGGTATTGGGTTAATTTATGGGGTAAGGGTTAATCTAGAATGCTGTTTTCTAATTAACTAAAATTAAGGTGAAACAGAAATTAGATTTCCAATGATAAATATTTGATACGATTAATTATTTTTAGGGAATCGATGATTGAATGAACAAATATCAAGGGTGTAGTCAACCGATACCAAGTCTCGTCTCTTATTGATTTCTCCAGTTGAATTTTCATTCTTGCATGATAGTGATAATATTATAATTTTAATTGCTTAAAATTTTTAGTAGTTAATCCAAATCTCAAAAACCCCTTTTATTTATTTCCAGTATTTTAAGAACACAATTAAATTTACCTTTTCTCGTGGGAATGATCCCTACTCACACTACTACATTTTTAGTGATTATCTGATTGAGTTGGGTAATTTGGGCGTGACACGATTAAGCGCTACCAACTATGCCTTGATTGTTGACACTCTAGTGATTAGAGAAGCTTTGTGATTTTGTGAGTGGATTGGATGAATTGATTCTTAACTTTGGTGATTTATACTTGAAACTGAGGTAGACTTCTACGAGCTTAGAAATGATTTAGGTAATAACTTGATAATAACTACATCCGGGTCATTGATGAGGAATTAAAATCCTAATTCATTTGTCCTTGACTAAGTTTGCGGAATAAATGGGGTTGAGAAAACTGAAAAAATTAATTTTTTTAAAAAAAAATTTTACAACTCCATTCGGGCTTGGAAAGTGATTGAAATTATATTCACTGATCCATGGCTAAGTTTGCGGAAAAAAAATAATGGGGTTGATGTTCCATCCGGGCTATAGATGAGGGGATTTAAATCTGAATCCTATCTTTAGTTGTAGCTAAGTCTGCGGATAAAATGGGGCTAAATAAAAACTGGGTGCAAAATCCAGTAGTTTTAAAAAAATAAAATATGAAATAATTTGAAAGTCCTTTTGATCTTAGTTAGTAGAATTTGAATTTCATGGATAGTGTCTTGAAACTGGAGAGCGGAGTTGATGATTCTATGAAACGAACTTGTTAAATTAGTGGACTTAGGTGGATAGAAAAAGATTAGTAATTCACACACACACGAGAACTCTTGAGAAATTTAACTGTACATGGATTTATTGGATATCTGAGGCCGGTTGGTTTGCTTAATTGATTTTATATTTGTTGTTGTGATGTTTAGTTGTTTGTTTTGTTTTGATATTTTTTTCTCCGGACTAGCAAATATTTAAGTTTGAGAGAATTTGATAAGTGTATTTTATAAACTTAATTTAATTATAATTTTAATGGTTAATTGTTTGTTTCAAGCAGATTTATGCGCGAGTTTTGTTGTTTGTGTGGTTGTAGGAAATTATTGAATTATTGAGGAAATAAGAAAAAAAATAAGAATGGAGAAGAGAAAAGAATAAAAGAGGTTGTGAAGGATGTGAAGGAAGAAAAGAAAATAAGAGAAGAGAAGAATAAATAATGACACGACATCGAATATTCGGCTTTGTTTTCTTTCCTTTGAATTATTAATTTCTTAATTGATGTTTAGTTTCATGAACATGATGTGGTTTTATTTACATTCGATTATGAACTAAATTTTTAGAGCCTAGAGGTCAGATGGAACCTGGTGTAGACACTTTCATGAATTTTTGATTTTATTGAATTGAGTTCCTCTAAATTAATTATTTTTCTAGAATTGATTGTCGTTTCAATTACTTGATCAATAATTGAATTGTAATATTTATTTGAAATCTGGCACTCGTGAGAGGGGATTTTGAATAGGACCAATAGAAATTACACTGTTAATTTTTTATATAACTCGGGAGAGTATATAATTTTAACAGAGCTTAAAAAGAACATTGTTTTACATTGATCACTACAAGTAGATTGTTAATAGGGATATAGGAATTGAATTGTAGTTGATATAATTTATTTGTTACTCTGGAGAGGGAAATAGAATAATCTAAGTGTTCTTGGTTATTAATTGAAAGGAATTTATGAAAATAAATTAATTAGGAGTTATTGTTGTTGAAACCAGGTGAAATCTAAACCTCTAGACCATTTTTTCTCTGATTGATTAATCTTTGAAAATTGTGTGCGTGCTACTAAAAATCCATTGATTATTTTTATTTTTTGAAAATAATTCAAATATAAATTTTCTAGATAAATTTTTAGACTATTTTAATTACAATTACTGAATATTGTTATTTTACTCCTCGTGGGTTCGACACTCTATTCATCATTATATTAAAACTTGACACCGTGCACTTGCGGGAACAAAATTTCGCAACAACAATATATCCCTCGCCACATTATCCATGTTTGCCTTATTTTTATCTTCGGCTGTCCATTCTGATATGAGCTTTTCAATCATTTGAGGTGCACCCTCAGTGATAGCAATGACAGTGTTAGCTTTCATAATATTCATTGGCCCATCTGTGATGATATACCACATATCATCGTCTTGGGCAGATAAATGTGTCTGCATACTAATTTTCCAATCGTCATAGTCTTCTTTAGAAAACATATGAATTTTGTTATATGAAGTCATGGTTTATGAAGAGCAGTTCAAGTTTATGCAATTAAACCTGCTCTGATACCACTTGTTGGGATCGGGATTTGTGTTAGAGAGGGGTGTGAATACACACTAAAATATATTTTGTTACTTTGAGCTGATTTAACAGGCTATTAAAAATTATTTTTTCTTAAACCAAATTTTGCTCAAAAGACTGATCTGATCAGACGGAAGTTCGTCCTCGCAAAATTGAACTGTAAAATTTTTGTAGTAGCCCGTAACCAAGTAAGGTGATTAAGGAACTAATCACAATTAAACATCCTAAGATCGGACAGCCCGAAGAAAGATATCAGATGGTCCGAAGGAGTTCGGACGATCCGATAAGGCTTCGGAGGCTCCGAACTGGTTCGGACGGTCCGTCGGCAAGGATCGAACGATCCGAACATGGCTGGATATTACATCATTGGTTACATCAGCAAAATGATGTCATGGATGACATGTGGATGGGACTTTGGACGCTCCGAAGTCGAGTTCAAATGGTCCGAACATGTTCGGAGGCTCCGAAGTGGGGTTCGGACGATTCGAACTCCGTCTATAAATAGAGGTGCCGAGGCTCATTTGCAATTCGCACTTTCCTCTCTTCTCTATCGATTCCTTAGCCTTCTAACTTAGATCTAGGGAATTCTAGGCGTCCCATTGGGAATCCAAAATTGGCATAGCGGTTCAGGCGTCGTAGCGAAGCTTTGGCCTAGTTTTGAGGCAAGAAACAGCAACGGGCTGACGACGGACACAGGTATAGCTTTTGGTTCCTAAAAATATTTAGAAGTATGTAATAGCTTAGTTAAGATTTTTAAATTAATATAATGATACTAGTATCATTTCGCAGTTTAGTGCGGACTATAGGCGTGGACCTAGAGCTGGTAGAGCTTGCCTAGTAGTTGAGGTACGAAAGTATTGTTCGAGATATCCTGACTGAGTATGCATGTATTATGTACTTGCATGATTTTAAGTGCATATTTTATGACATGATTGTATGATGCATGCATATTACACTTCGAGCTATATCCTTGGTATATTATAGGGTTTTACCCTATTTTGTTAGTGGATGGACTTCCATCGATTTGGGTTCGGAGTATCTGTTGGAACACGGTCGTTCTCCGAATTGAAAAAGAAAGTGATACCCGGTGCAGCGGAATTTTTAAAATTTTTTATATGGAACAATTCCATATGGGTATCAAATTCCTACGATTAAAATTGATAATATAAAATTTAAACAATATAAATTTTACCTTAAAATCTCGAAACGAGATTATGGACACCAACAGATTAAACTGCTCTTGTTGTATATCCCAGGAACTGATGAACGAACAATTCTTCAATTAGGTTCACGAACAGAAGTTTAATCCCTCTGATAGACTGCACTAGAAAGTCTATCAGAAGTTTCTGCGAAGAGATAGAACAGATATGATCTGCTAATTCAGACTGCAAATTCGAAATTTGCAGACTGAAAATTCTCTAAGACAGAGAGAGGGGGGTGGCCGAAATTCCTAGACTGGAGGCTAGGGTTTTCGAAAAATCTGAGTGTAAGTTGTTTGTAATTTCTGTACTGCAATAACTTATTTATAATGTGGGCTGCTAACAGCTTAGGGCCCATTAGTCCTAAGTTCAAGCCTGACAAGCAAAGCCCGCATGTTCAAAAATTAATATAAAATTCATCGTGACTCAGATTGATAAACCAATTTTACCAATGTGCACAGAAACCATTTCTGCATCTTTTAAAGTCAAAATAAATTTTCTGAATCCGAATTCAGTGGTTTCCAAAAATGTCCATCACTATGTCATTTTAGGAAATCTTACTCCCTCTTCTCTTAAATAAGAAGTCTCACTTCTTTATTCACTAAATTTAACTCTTTAAATTTAATTATCTCAACGGGGATTAAAAATCCATTACTTGTGTGACCCTCAATGGTTCAGCGATACAGCTAGCCGTGGGCTCACAACTCCTTGTGACTCGGAACAACAATTTCCGACTTGCCCATCGAATCATGGTAAGAGCGCCTAGCAACATCGCCCCATGATTCCCTAGGTATCACTGATAGTGCCTGCAAGAACCAATAGATTTTGGTTAGCGTACAGTACGGTCCCTTCATCCAAATATCCAGATCGAATCAACAACCATTGGTAAATCGAGAGTCGTTCGAGATTCGATAACTATGCAATACATCTTGAAGATCAAATAGTGACATCGCATTTGCTACTAGGAAACCAAGTAACCTAAAACACATCATTTACTCTGGCCAAAGATTCGTCACACTAATATCTCCTCAGATTGCATAGGATATCCACACTCGCAAGTATGTGGTGAATCCTTGACAACAAAACATCGACTCCTATATGTGTCGTAACTGTACCCAATCCCGACACCTGATGACCCCAATAGAGTCGGTAAATGAGTCAAAGTACAGTACTATCATATAGAGTCTCAATGAGGTTTCAAGTAGTAAGGACTAATGGTGTACAACCAAAACCGCGGACTTTATCCACTCGATAAGTGATAACCACTTGGAAACTCCGGATAGGGTAGTTCAATCATTCATCATATGAATATCCATTTGCATGCTTTGAACATCTCTATGTTCCATACCAATGAAACGTGGTACTCGGCATCGCAAACGCTACTCTTAATCTCGAGCGATCCTTATCCTTATTAACGGACGGACTCAATTGACTAGGAACTGTTTAGAATATACAGTGACTTTAAGATGTGTTTCATGATAGTCATCCCCATGTGCTACCACATCTTACATACATTATAGTATATTCAAGGTCTTCATCTAAACATCTTATAGTATGTCACAACATAATAATATGATAAAAGATAAAGTAAATGTCATTATAAAAGTGTAAATTATATTAAACAAAAGATTATTTGTACATATAGTCATAAAAGCCCTTAGCCACAAGTTGGCTCACCGGGCACCCACTCTTTCAATCTCCCACTTGCCCTAAAGCCAACTAGTCATACTACGTAGTCCCATTGCTTCGCGATGTTTGTCAAATAATGGTCCTGGCAAGGGCTTAGTAAGTGGATCAGCGATATTGTATGCAGAGGCCACTCTCTCGACAGTGATTTCTCCTCTTTCCACGATCTCCCGGATGATGTGGTATTTCCTCAGTACGTGTTTGGATCTTTGATGAGACCTTGGTTCCTTTGCCTGAGCAACGGCACCCGTGTTGTCACAGTACACCGGGACTGGACCAACAGCTTCAGGAATAACGCCCAACTCTTGGACGAAATTCCTCATCCAAACGGCCTCTTTAGCAGCAGCTGATGCCGCAATGTATTCTGCCTCAGTGGTGGAATCCGCTGTGGTTTCCTGCTTGGAACTCTTCCAAGAGACAGCACCGCCATTGAGCATGAACACAAATCCAGAGGTTGACTTCGAGTCATCCACGTCACTTTGGAAGCTAGAGTCGGTATAGCCTTCCAATTTCAGTTCTCTTCCTCCATAAACCATGAATACATTCTTAGTTCTTCTCAAGTACTTAAGAATATCCTTCACGGCTTTCCAATGCATTTGACCGGGATTGGCTTGATATCTGCTCGTGACACTCAGAGCAAATGCCACATCCGGTCTGGTGGATATCATCCCATACATGATACTCCCTATGGCTGACGCATATGGTATGTGTTCATTTTCTCTATCTCTTCGTCAGTCTTGGGACACATAGACTTGGATAGAGAGATTCCATGACACATAGGTAGATGTCCTCTCTTGGACTCATCCATTGAAAACCTTTTAAATATAGTGTCGATGTAGGTAGCTTGAGTAAGTCCTATCATTCTCTTGGATCTATCTCTATAGATCTGTATCCCTAGAATATAGGACGCCTCACCCAAATCCTTCATCGAGAATCTACCTGATAACCATATCTTTGTTGACTGCAACATCCCTACATCATTCCCAATGAGTAAGATGTCATCAACATAAAGTACTAAGAATGTCACAGCATCCTTAACTACTTTCTTGTACACGCACGGTTCCTCCGGGTTCTTGATGAAACCAAAATCCTTTATTGTTTCATCAAATTTCTGGTTCCAACTTCTTGATGCTTGTTTGAGACCATAGATCGATCTCTGAAGCTTGCATACCTTATGCTCGCTTCCCATGGATGTGAATCCCTCGGGCTGCATCATATAGATTTCTTCCTTAATGTTTCCATTAAGAAATGCAGTCTTCACATCCATTTGCCATATCTCATAGTCATACCATGCTGTTATGGCAATAAGAATTCTTATGGACTTGAACATTGCGACTGGTGAAAAAGTTTCATCATAGTCAACTCCTTGTCTTTGAGTATAACCTTTTGCCACCAATCGTGCCTTGTAGGTCAGTACCTTTCCATCAGGCCCAAGTTTTCTCTTATAGATCCATTTACACCCTATTGGAACAATTCCATCGGGAGGATCTACTAAAGTCCAAACTTGGTTTGTATGCATCGAATCTATTTCCGACTGCATAGCTTCAAGCCATAAATTCGAATCTGCATCAGAAATTGCTTCCTTGAAGTTTCTTGGATCACATCCAATGTCGGGTTCACTTTGATCCCCTTCAAGAAGAAAACCATATCTAATAGGAGGCCTAGAAGTCCTCTCGGATCTTCTAGTAATAGGCGTGTCAATCAATGGTTCCTGAGGTGTAGGATCATTATTTTGTATCTTGGGTTCTTCTCGAATTTTTTCGAGTTCCATCATCTTGCCTTTCTTATCCAATAAGAACTCCTTCTCCAAGAAGGTGGCATTCCTTGAAACAAACACTTTTGTTTCAGTAGGATGATAGAAATAATATCCGATTGAATTCTTCGGATACCCTACAAAATAACATAAGGTGGATCGACTATCCAACTTATCTCCCACTGTCTGCTTCACGTAAGCAGGACATCCCCAAATCCTCAAGTACGAATACTTAGGAGCTTTGCCATTCCATAACTCGTATGGTGTTTTGTTCACTGCTTTAGTGTGAACGTTGTTCAACAACAATACCGCCATTTCAAGAGCATAGCCCCAAAACGAAGGTGGGAGCTCAGTGAAGCTCATCATGGATCAAACCATGTCCAACAAAGTTCGATTGCGATGCTCCGAAACACCATTAAGCTGAGGTGTCATAGGAGGAGTCCACTGAGAGAGAATCCCATTCTCTTTTAGATAGCTCAAAAACTCGGTACTCAAGTATTCTCCACCTCAATCTGATCTAAGTGCTTTAATCCTCTTACCTAGTTTGTTTTCTACTTCAGCCTTGAATTCTTTGAACTTTTCAAATGATTCAGACTTATATTTCATCAAATATAAGTACCCATACCTAGAATAATCATCAGTAAAGGTAATGAAGTAGGTGTGACCAAATTTTGTACCAATACTAAATGGTCCGCAAACATCCGTATGGATCAAATCCAATAGATTTTGACTACGCTCAGGTTTTCCTTTGAAAGGAGATTTAGTCATTTTTCCTTTCAGTCAGGACTCACAAGTATATAGAGAGTTAATATCAGACATATCAAACATGCCCTCTCCCACTAGCTTGTTCATCCTCCTTGATGAAATATGACCTAGCCTAGCATGCCAAAGGTTTGCCGGGTTTTGACTATCGATTTTCCTTTTGTTCGTTGTTACCGGTTTATCAACATAATTTATTGGAACGTCTTTTAATTTTAAGTTATATAGATCGTTTTCAAGTTGTCCATTTCCAATCAAACATTCATTCTTGTAAATATTGCAAATCTCATTCACAAAATTGCAAGAAAAACCATCTCTATCAAGCATAGAAACAGAAATAATGTTTTTAATCAAGTCTGGAACAAATAAAACATCTCTCAAAAGTAACTTAAAATCGTTCTGCAAAATTAAATAAATGTCTCCCACAGCTTTGGCTTCAACTCTAGAACCATTTCCGAGCCTCAGCTGGGTCTCACCCATTCTAAGCCTGCGACTTCTTGTCATCACCGGCAAATCATTGCAAATGTGAGATCCACATCCGGTATCCAATACCCAAGAAGTAGTATTAAGTGAAACATTTATTTCAATATAAAACATACCCTTCGCAGTTCGCAACTGCTCTAGATATTTCTTGCAGTTATGTTTCCAATGACCGGGTTTCTTGCAGTGATGGCAAACATCCTTGGACTTTTCCATGTTTGAAGCCTTTGTCTTGTTCTTCTTCTCGGGTCCGGTTTTCTTGGATGGGGCAGACCGTTTCTTACCCTTTGTACTTGGCCCCTTCTTAGCAGAAGAAGAGGAGCCCACCAAGAGAACCGGTTTATCCTTCTTTAAAGTGGCTTCATAAGTTACAAGCATATTGACCATCTCTTCAAGGGAGGCCTCTATCTTGTTCATATTGAAATTCACCACAAAACCGTCAAACGATGAAGGAAGAGAGAGAAGTAATAAGTCCACATTGAGTTCATGCTCCAATACCAATTCAAGCGTTACTAACTTCTGAATGAGCCAAATCACGCGTACCCCATGATCACGGACCGAAGTCCCTTCACGCATGCGACACGTCATTAACTCTTTTACAGTAGCGAACCTTTCAGCTCTCGATTGAGCCCCAAAAAGTTCCTTGAGTTGTACGTGAATGTCAGCAGCATTCACGGTATCCTCAAATCTCCTCTGGAGTTCATCAGACATCGAAGCTTGCATATAGCATTTGGCCTTGATATCTTGGTCCCACCATTTATCAAGTTTGGCCAACTCTTCCGGACTTATATCAGCTGGTGCTTCCTTCGGAGGAGATTTTTCTAACACGTAGAGCATCTTCTCCGAGGTCAAGACAATCTTCAACTTACGGAACCATTCCGTATAGTTTGCGCCAGTCAGTTTATTTTGTTCGAGAATAGAGAATAGTGGATTGCGCGAATTCATCTTAATGAAATACTGAAAAGAAACAGACAATAATCAGTGATTGTTTAATTAATTTACTAAGACATAAAATAGGCGAAATTTATTTTATGAATATTACTCCCACTATTTTAACGATTTCACTACCCTCTAGTGAAAACGAGAAACATTTTCTTTAGTGGGAACATGGAGTCCAATTGACAAACTATAGTCCCGAATAATATCAGTCAACCATAATTTTCAAAAGGTAGAGCCCAATTGCTTCCAAAGCAACCTCCATGTTTTTACCTCATGTCCAATAAGGGCCCAATAATATGAAGCCGTTTATTGTGACATGTCAAGATGACCCATCAATATCAAGTTGTGATGGACGGTCGCCATGTGGATCCCCAATAATATGAGCCAATCCCATGGGAGTTCCATCCAACTTACAACATGTGTCGATCCAATGTACAGCTTTCCGACGAACGGGCCCCCCCAATAATATGAGCCGGACCATATCCGCGGATAGCATCTCATACATTGATCGTTGATGGAAGGTAGGAACATTTAAACAATATTTAAATTTCTTTTATTTATCTTGATATCAATTTTAAATCATATTTAAAATGAAGGATTTTAATTTTGAAAATTTGTCTCATCATTTAAAATTTGTATGCTTGCGGGATTCATACAATTTAGTCTAAACATGCATACAACGATAATATCATATATTATATTTTAGGATGATCGATTCCATTACTAATCGACCCGTGGTTGCCAATCACGAGTCTAAGTCCAATCCTAGGTGATATGCAAGTATGCAATGCAATGCTATTACATTATGCTTCCAATTTACATTTCTTCAGTCTTTATCATTGCTTGCTGGTCTCACCTCCATCTTCAAAAACTCCCACTATTTCTAGTAAATTTACAATAAATTACTATGACAAATAAAGGGATACATTGTAGGGGTGGGAACGGGCCATAAACCAGGCCCACTTTTATTACAAATGATAAAATCAAATTTGGGCCATAAACCAGGCCCATTAATAAAACTCAACAATCAATAATAAAGTCAAATGTAAACAACCTAACATACACCTATAATATTGGTCATGGCAATCGATCATCCTTATCCAATAATATTTAATTCAAAAATTAATTTATTAGATATCATGCAATGGCAATAAATATAAATAGATAAAATCATATTTCATACATAAAATCTTATTTTATATATAAAATCATATTTTATCTAGTTTATCCATAAACTCATATTTTACATATAAAATCCAATTTTATACATAAAATCATATTTTATTATCAATTGTACCAAAATTAATAATTAAAGATTTAATTTATGGGATTAAATTTATAAATTTCCAAAATTCAAAATTTATCCAAAAATTAATTTTCTTAAAAATTTTGGGCTCAAACAATTTTGACCCATTGCCTCGTGGACCAACTGAAACAATTTTCAGTCGGGCAAAAAACTGGGCCCAAAACCATTTTGGGCTAGAATTCATAATTCACGAAAAAATTTAATTTTTAATAAAAAAAATTTCTGGGCAGCCCGGGACAATCCCGGGCTTCCCGCCCGTCGCTGGGCTGGACTCGTCCATCCCAGCCGCTGGGCCGCTCCATGCGGCCCAGCTGCGCGGGCTAGGGCAACGCTTGCCCTAGCTCGCGCAAGGCTGCTGCGTGCAGCCCATCTGCGGGCAGGGCTGCACGCGGCGCTGCTCGCTGCCTTCGGGCAGCGGGCAGCCCGAAATTATTATTTTTTTTTTCTTTTCCGTTTTATTTTTCTGAAAAATCAAGGCTTTGTACAATCGATAAAATTTTAATCATAAAATCCGAGAACAGCCTGGCTCTGATACCACTGTTGGAACACGGTCGTTCTCCGGATTGAAAAAGAAAGTGATACCCGGTGCAGCGGAAGTTTTAAAATTTTTTATATGGAACAATTCCATATGGGTATCAAATTCCTACAATTAAAATTCATAATATAAAATTTAAACAATATAAATTTTACCTTAAAATCTCGAAACGAGATTATGGACACCAACAGATTAAACTGCTCTTGTTGTATATCCCAGGAACTGATGAACGAACAATTCTTCAATCAGGTCCACGAACAGAAGTTTAATCCCTCTGATAGACTGCACTAGAAAGTCTATCAGAAGTTTCTGCGAAGAGATAGAACAGATATGATCTGCTAATTCAGACTACAAATTCGAAATTCTCAGACTGAAAATTCTCTAAGACAGAGAGAGGGGGGCGGCCGAAATTCCTAGACTGGAGGCTAGGGTTTTCGAAAAATCTGAGTGTAAGTTGTTTGTAATTTCTGTACTGCAATAACTTATTTATAATGTGGGCTGCTAACAGCTTAGAGCCCATTAGTCCTAAGTTCAAACCTGACAAGCAAAGCCCGCATGTTCAAAAATTAATATAAAATTCATCGTGACTCAGATTGATAAACCAATTTTACCAATGTGCACAGAAACCATTTCTGCATCTTTTAAAGTCAAGATAAATTTTCTGAATCCGAATTCAGTGGTTTCCAAAAATGTCCATCACTATGTCATTTTAGGAAATCTTACTCCCTCTTCTCTTAAATAAGAAGTCCCACTTCTTTATTCACTAAATTTAACTCTTTAAATTTAATTATCTCAACGGGGATTAAAAATCCATTACTTGTGTGACCCTCAATGGTTCAGTGATACAGCTAGCCGTGGGCTCACAACTCCTTGTGACTCGGAACAACAATTTCCGACTTGCCCATCGAATCATGGTAAGAGCGCCTAGCAACATCGCCCCATGATTCCCTAGGTATCATTGATAGTGCCTGCAAGAACCAATAGATTTTGGTTAGCGTACAGTACGGTCCCTTCATCCAAATATCCCGATCGAATCAACAACCATTGGTAAATCGAGAGTCGTTCGAGATTCGATAACTATGCAATACATCTTGAAGATCAAATAGTGACATCGCATGTGCTACTAGGAAACCAAGTAACCTAAAACACATCATGTACTCTGGCCAGAGATTCGTCACACTAATATCTCCTCAGATTGCATAGGATATCCACACTCGCAAGTATGTGGTGAATCCTTGACAACAAAGCATCGACTCCTATATGTGTCGTAACTGTACCCAATCCCGACACCTGATGATCCCAATAGAGTCGGTAAACGAGTCAAAGTACAGTACTAGCATATAGAGTCTCAATGATGTTTCAAGTAGTAAGGACTAATGGTGTGCAACAAAACCGCGGACTTTATCCACTCGATAAGTGATAACCACTTGGAAAGTCCGGATAGGGTAGTTCAATCATTCATCATATGAATATCCATTTGCATGCTTTGAACATCTCTATGTTCCATACCAATGAAACGTGGTACTCGGCATCGCAAACGCTAGTCTTAATCTCGAGCGATCCTTATCCTTATTAACGGATGACTCAATTGACTAGGAACTGTTTAGAATATACAGTAACTTTAAGATGTGTTTCATGATAGCCATCCCCATGTGCTACCACATCTTACATACACTATAGTATATTCAAGGTCTTCATCTAAACATCTTATAGTATGTCACAACATAATAATATGATAAAAGATAAAGTAAATGCCATTATAAAAGTGTAAATTATATTAAACAAAAGATTGTTTGTACATAGAGTCATAAAAGCCCTTAGCCACAAGTTGGCTCACCGGGCACCCACTCTTTCAGTATCCACTGGTATTGGTATGGGAGCCACCTCCTAAAGCAACGGCACAACGTGCTACATACCAGGGTCCGGTCGGTCTTTGTTATCTGATCCTTGACCTCTAGTTTCAGTAGGCGGTACACTTGCATTCATGCATCTATATAATACGGTATACTCATACTCTCGTGCTGAGCATTTTATGTTCACGTCTCGTACTTTGTGTATCTGGACACCCTATTCCATGGGGCAGTTTTGCGATTGGACGAGGCGGGTGGATCCAGGAAGGACTAAGCGGTGGCTGGCCAGTTGGGGGTATCGCTTAGGATTTTATCTTGATGTATTTGGGATAATACATTATTTGATATGGTTGTATAATTATTTGGGTATTTACAGATTCCTTTCCTTGGGATTGTATAATGTTTATTGCTTCCGCAGTTTATTCTGGTTTACTGTTTTAATTATGTTAATTACATGCTTAAGTTTCTGATTATTAGGTGATCTCGGTAAGGGCCACTACAATTTTAATGAATATTGAATAAGTAAAGGCAGTAAGTAAAGATAAGGAACACGAGATTTTTTATGGATGTTCGAAGCTTAAAACTTATATGTCTCCCCTTCTTTTGTTTCCAGAAGGATTTCACTAGCAAAGTTTTATTTACACAATGACTTTTACAAATCCAATCCTATCAATCCTTGAAAAGAAATCATAGTAACAACTTCTCAACACAGATCAACGTTTGTTTGAGTTACAGATTGAAATCAAAAAGATGTATTACGACAAGTCTTTCTGAAATGTCACAAAGTGCTTAGACTTTAATCAATCTGGTATCAGAAATTTGCTTTTTAACTCTGTGATTTAGAACTTTGGTCTTATACTTGTCTCGATTGAGCACGATTCACAAAATGAAGGCTTTTTAGGATAGAATCGACATACTTCAGACCTCGGTTCTAAACAACTAATCTCAGATTAAACAACAAGTAAGCATACAAGATCCAAGACAAAAAGTAAAAGAAATTTTTTTTAAAAAACGGGTGCGCTCGGTCTGCTAAAAATTGCAGACCGGGCGCCTCCAAGTCCAAAACCCACTGTTTTGCTCAACAGGGGTTGCGCTCGGTCTGCTAAAAACAGCAGATCGAGCGCGGCCAAAATAGAAGACTTGCTGCTTTGCTCGAAGGAGGGGCGCTCGGTCTGCTAAAAACAGCAGACCGTTCGCACCCTGCACCAGAACAATAAAAACCAGAAAATCAGCTAGCCAACTCAATCCAATACATTCAAAACATAATCATGCATTACAAACACAATTCCTCCAATTAATACATGATGATCTAGAGTTGATCAACCACTCATAAAGATAGAACATGCATCGGTTCTAGCTATTACAATCCGAATACAAAACATAACTAGTTTGAATTCTAACATGCCTCAAACCATAGAACTAGGTTGGCATACCTAATTAACTTCTAAACCGAGTCCCACGACTAACTCTCACTCCTGATGCTAACCAGGTCTTCGCTAACTTGTTCCTGCCGCTCCTGTTGCCAAGTACACATATAAAACAAAGCAACAGCCGGATAACTCCGGTGAGAAAGATATTCCTAGTGAAAACAACATAACAAGTAATACATGTAGTATATCAACAACATGCTTTCAAGACAACATAATCAAAACAAAATGAATGATATGCATGTCTTTAAAATCGGGATATCAATTCTAATAAATAAGGGGTTGCTGCTCTGCTTTTGGGATCCCGAGGATGAGATCACGTAAACAACCCACCGACTCTCCCAATCGAGGTGATGCCACGTATCCCACTCCTCTAGACTTTGAGCAACTATAATGAGTATGCTAGCACTAGGTGAAATGGCTACGACCTAGGCCACTCAATTATAGCTCCCAAACGTCTAATAAAGGGTTGTTCTGCCTGCTGAAATAATAATGCTGGCTCAATATGAATGCATATGGAAACATCAAAACATTAAGCCATATAATAACACTCAATCAACAACAAAATACAGGTTCCACATGCTAGAACAAGTATTGATTCTAGTATGTGATTTTTAAGGGAAACTCGAGAACCAACTATCCCGAGTATGCTATCCCGCTAAAAATTACTGCTTTTACCTTTCAATGCAAGCAATTCCAACTCTGGATAACCTACAACAAAAGGTTATATCAGAAACTAAACAACCTAACAACAACAACTGTTCAAGGTAATCTCTTTACCGTTCTTCGTCCAACTCTCGACGATCCAATGCTGCTAACACAGGGCTCGACAAACTCCAACCAAATTTGTATGGAGGAAAAGAAGATCAACAAACGACAATCAACTCACAAGCCAAGGTTCAACATCACAAAACGGTTCAAAATCTCCAAAACTCAAACTGACGGCATAACGGCTGTAACTTGAACAAACCGGAAACACAGGCAGCAGTACAATACCGATATCAACTCATATCAATGCTAAGACAACCAAGAAGTCTCAAACCCAAAAAATCTCAAAACTAGATTTTCGAAATAGCTTCCAAAAATCATAACAAATCCAAACGACGCTCTATTTCAAAACCGACAGATAATAAACGATCAGAACTCTGTCAAGTACAACATACTCGAAACTCAATCGATTCTAACAACATCCGAAAATTAAAATGTGTCTGATCGTAGAAAAACTTACGATATAACGGAGCTCTAGCTGCAATGATCGCTAATCTGCCTTCAGAAATAAATTCCAACGGACGGATCGAGCTCGAACTGAATTTCCAAAGCTTAGAAAATCTTGTAGGCGTTACAATGGAGGAGGAGGCGAGATGGGAAAGAAGATAGGGTAGTGGGAATAGTCAACCCAAGCTAGATAATATAATAAACTCAAATTTTGCACTTTAGTCCCTGAAATTTTCAAAATTTGCAAAATAGACCCCGATCAATAAAAAGTCTGCTCTTGAACTATGGAAACTCTGATTATCTCAAATAAGCTCAATTAAGATAAAATCGGGGTGTTACAACAAGAGATATAACAAAAGTTTGATCGCTTGGCAAAAGTTGATGGCTGATCATCACAAGTTATTTATATGCTTCTATTTGCAACGTTCACGAAAGTAGCTGATGAAATGATTGTATCTGTTTCATCCGACATTTGATCAGTAATTGACACGTGTCCTCGTACTATTCTAAATGTAGTGGAATATTTGAATCACTGTCGAGTACGGAGGCTAACGTTAACATTCCCAAAAACCTTCTTTGCCTTTTAGCTAAAAAACTTTGTGGCTTCAATCTGATATGTCTTCTGAGAACGTTTGATCTGTTCTAATCTAATTTTCTGTCTACTAAAGAGAACTTTGGTCTGAACTGATCGATCTGGATCAACTGATCATTTGTCTGACTTTGACAAACGTTCAGATCAGTTTGCCTTAGTATAATTGATCTGATCTTATAAGATCAATTTTATCATAGATTTGTTCTTTGGTTTTGTTTGATTTGATATTGTGCAATAATCATCAAAATTATGAATTAATCACTATCATAAACATTTTTGATATAACAATTTTTTACAATAATATTTAAAATTTAAATATATTCATTATACCATATCAATAATTTTATATAATTTTACAAATACTAATTTTTCGTGCATCGCATGGGTGAAATACTTGTTTCCAATATTCAAGTGAAGTTTTTGTTTCATATGTAACACCAAAAATAATTTCTATATAAAGTTGGATGATGTCATATAAAAATGGAATTTTTTTAAAATAATAAAAAGAAATTATTTTTCTTTGATTAGTACAATATACAGGTTAGTTAAGTTTATATTAAATCGATAACTAAATTTTACCTGAATTTTTTTTTATTAATAACTTAATGATCGGTTATGACGTCATTCTCGAGGGAAAGAGATGTAATTGTATTTTAGATATATTTATCTATGTTTTTTAGTTGTTTCCCCAAAGCCAATACTAAATTATCTAGTTTTAGAGAAAGCGAGAAAAATATGCAACACAAAAATAAAAATGTGTCTCTCTTTTTTTTTTTTTGCTTTTGGGGTTTTTTTTATTGCTTTCATATTAAAAATAAATTTTTTTGTTAAATACGGTTAATAACAATAATTTGATGGATTTGAAACGAGAAAATTAAAAGAATAATCATGTTAAAAAATTTGATCCATCTATGGATAACAATGACGATAAAAAGCTAGTCAAGCTTTCATTATCAACAAGAGCTTCAATAATATATATTAGATTCTTTCAAAAAAAAAATATATATATATATTAGATTAGATTAACTTGGTATATAATATATATTTATATATATATATAGTATACCCAATTAAAATTAAATTTATATATTAAACTTAAAATTTTAAATTAATAGTAACTCAAATTAAATAAATTAAAAAGTTGAGAATAGTTATCATTTACATCTATAATCAAACAAATATATATTTTTCGTTGACATGTGATTGTCGTCCAAATCTTAACATTGCTTAAATTCATTTCATTAAACCATTCAAAGTCCTAAAACGATCATGCAACTAACTCTAGGTTTTCAAATCCTATTTCGATCATGACGTCTAAATAATTTATTATTTATGGTTTATCTCTCGAATTTTCGAAACAATATTAATAGTTGAGGGATGAATGTGACTAAAATTGTTCTATCAGATGAAGAAAAATGTTTCAATTTTTCACATTATTAATTCAAGTATACGTACGACCTAAGCCAATACTACAAAGTAATATAGACATTTCTCAACAAGAAAAAAGCATTATCAGTTTGATCTCATGTTTAAGCAAAATCCAAAGGGCGCGTTTCGAAATATTACTACCTAGCTCGCTAAAGTTTAATATTCAATGGTGTTCCAAGTCGTATATTGTTTTTTTTTTCTTTATGATTTTGGTCATTTATATTATCATGTTTTAATAATATATATTGTTTTAAATCTTTTATAATTATCTTGCACATTTTTTTATTAGGAGCGTAGTGATCCCGACCCGAATCATCTACTGATTAAAAACTTAAGTACGGAATTAACTTAAATCAAAAACTTAATCGGAGAAATTAAATTTGTGAAAAATAAAATAGGGTGAAATTGAAATATAGCCGGAAGAATACAACCGGTTATAACAATTGAAACAACATAAGTGTTAATACAACCAAACCAAAACTCGGTATCTGAAAACCCAACAGATAACCAGTACATCAAAACGGACAAACCTCCCAAACCTGTCACTGGCTCTTACCTCAACCCTGCCTCTGTGGGGCCTCGGGTTGCTAATCTCATTCTTAGAATAATTAACGATTAATAAACAATTAATCATGTATTTAAAATAATACTCAACCAAATGAATAAAAAAAAATTAAGAAAGGCACCTCGATCGATCAGTGAAATCCTACCGATCGATCGGGCAAGAAAATCCATTTCTCGTGTTTGAGAAAATCTTGGCCTCGCTCGATCGGTTGAAATCAACCGATCGATCGGCCCCAAAGTTTCAACATCTCTGTTTTCAAAATACAGGCCTCGCTCGATCGGTGAAATTCAACCGATCGAGCAGCCTCTCTGCCCAGAAAATCTGCAGATTTCATTTTGCTGTCAAAATGTAAACATTCAATCAGATACATTATAAAAGGAATTCAAAACATGGTTTATCAATTCTGAAACATGCATATATACATATATGAAGTCTCAAGCATCAATCCATGCGATTATTACATCAAACGAATACTGACAAAGGCATTAAAACCATAAGCTACACAAATTATAATTCAAGTCATACTTCTTCTACAAGTTTGATGCTAGTCCAACTATCATACATCATCTAAAACCCGAGTCCTCACTTGCTAAATCTCGCTCCCGAGCTATCAATGTCGTCGTTGACTAGCTCCTACCCCATCTGTTGTCATGCACACATACAAAACAAGACAACAGCCGGATAAACTCCGGTGAGAAATCATTCCCAGTATAATTGACATATATAAAGCATTAAATAAATCATATCGACTCTATTCATAATCGACTCAACAATAGAGTAAATAACGCATATATCGATTAAGAATTGATTCATATATCGTCGTTGCCATCAAGATTTGTAACCGATCTTGACATGGATATCCATCTATCGTAGTCGTCTCAGACTAGAAAATAAGATCGCCTCAGATCTTGGCATAGAATCAATTCAATATCATATCATATCATCATCATATCGACTCAAACTCAAAGATCCACTACCTGAAATGGATCGACAACATCAGAATCAAATCGTAAAGATAAACAAGTATGTGATTTTGGCGGGACAACTCAAGAAACATCATTCTCGAGTTTCAAATCCTTGACTCGTGATGTTGTCATTATACCTTCGTATTTCTCGGTTCTGAATACTTCAAATCTGAAATATAACAATCAGAACATTCATATCAAGCTTCATTCAAGATGATCAATCCAAAATCTGATCAAACTCATCAATATAACTTCAATACAATCACTTCAAACCTCAAGCAAACTTCTTCGGTTCAAAGTCGGACTTCTTTAGTTGATCGAGCTTAAAACTAATCTGAAATGTAACGATTATGATCAAGAAGCATCAGTATACAATCACAAGATCCTCAGCTCAATCATAGGCTAACAAGTTGACTTCAAAACCTAGATCAGCGACGTTGCGATTGAAAATCGATAACCGACAAAACATCGAAATCAATTCTCAACTCATATCAACATATAACTTATAAAAACCAGCAACATATCTTCATAATCCCACATATCAGCCAGTATATATCTCGAATCATAAGCTGGAAATCATAAGAACACAATCGATAGCCGTTCGTCGATTCGATTTTGAAAATAAACGATACAAGACTTCAAAAACATGATCATATGCAAACGTACTGATTTCTGCCATATCTTGATTCTCAAAACATTCCAAAATAAATAAAAACTTACACTAGATCGAAGCACTTATCACAAGGATTCCAGACCACTTTTCGGAATCGAAATCGGACGATCGGATCAAAAGTTACGGCGATTTTAAAATCAAAATTCTAAAGAAACAAGGAAGTTTTCGGATGCTCTGTTCGAAATTCTGAATTACTATATCAACTAACACGTTGCAATCAGATTATTATAACTAAAAATCGGATATGTATTGCATAAATTGCAATTTAGTCCCTAAAACTTCATAAATTGTAATTCAGTCCTCGGCCCTTTTTTAATTCAATTTCAATCCTAAATAATTTAAGAATATTAGAATTTAAATCGAAACTCTAAATATTCTCAAATTAAATATACTCGGATTAAAATTAAATAAATTTGGATTAAATCAAATAATTTCGAGCCTTACATTTCTCCCCCACTAAGACATGAGTTTGTCCTCGAATTCATAAGCAGTCAAGATATGCAGTCTGTATACACATAAGAATAAAGAATAACAGAAAACTGAATAAGAACTCAAATCAGTGGAATAGATAAGGAAATCTCTGTCTCATGTCATCTTCAACTTCCCATGTCGCTTCTTCAACTCCGTGCCGACTCCATTTAATCTTTACCAATGGAATGGTTTTCGTTCGGAGTTGCTTTTCTTTTCTATCAAGTATCTGAATCGGCTGTTCAAAGTACCTAAGAGTTTCATCCAACTCAGCTTCATCAGGTTGCAAGATATGAGATTCGTCAGGTTGATACTTGCGAAGCATCGATACATGAAATACGTCATGGATACCAGATAAAGATGTATGAAGAGCGAGTCGATAAGCAAGATTGCCTATCTTCTCGGGTATCTCATACGACCCAATAAATCGCGGAGATAATTTCCCTCGCTTGCCAAATCTGACTGTGCCCCTGAATGGTGAAATCTTCAAGAATACTCTATCTCCTTGTTCAAAAGATAATGGCCGACATCAAACATTTGCATATCTGGCTTGTCTATATTGTGCTTTCTCATTCTCTGCTAAATCAACTTCACTTTCTCAGTCATATGTCTCATCATATCCGGTCCCAACTCAGGCAGCTCTGATACATCATCCCAATACAATGGCGATCGACATTTCTTCCCATACAATGCTTCAAATGGAGTCATCTCTATACTCGTCTGATAGCTGTTGTTATATTAAAACTCCACAAGTGGTATAGAATCTTGCCATGCAGTACCAAAATCAAGTAATACAGCTATAAGCATATCCTCAAGAGTCTGAATAGTTCGTTCAGATTGTCCGTCAGTTTGACGATGATAAGGAGTACTCAAATGTAAGCGCGTACCTAGAGCTTCTTGTAGGCTATGCCAAAAATGCGAAGTAAATCTAGGATCTCGACCAGATACAATCGACTTTGGTACACCGTGCAGTCTTACCACTTCTCGAATATAGAGATCTGACATTTGATCATGACGATAAGTCATTCGGTAGGGAATAAAACACGCAGATTTCGTCAACCTGTCAATGATCACCCAAACAGCATCGCATCCTCGGGATGATCATGGCAATTTTGTCACAAAGTCCATGGAAATATGTTCTCATTTCCATTCAGGAATAGATAAACTCTGCAACAAGCCACCTGGTTTTTTCCTCTCAGCCTTCACCTGTTGGCAATTCAAACATTTTGATACAAATTCAGTCACATCAGGCTTCATTTGTTTCCACCAGTACTGATTCTTCAAATCATTGTACATTTTTCTGCCTCCAGGGTGAATGCTGAATCTACTGCTATGAGATTCTTTCAGTATTTGCTGTTTCAACTCAACCACATCTGGAACAACAATTCGGTTAATCGCATACAATACATCGTCATCACCAACCTTATACTCAGACTGATGTCCTGGTCTGATCATTTCAATCGACCTCTGAACATTCAAATAAGATTTTTGTGCTTCTTTGATTCAAATCAACAGTTCTGGCTCAGCACTGATAGCACAAATTCTCATCGGTCTCCTATCTGTCTCAAATATATATCCAGAAATACAGCAATCTTCAATCATATTAGATACACCTATAGTAGACAAGGATAAAGCACATACCTTCCTACTTAGGGCATCTGCTGCTGCATTTGACTTCCCTGGATAATATTTGATTTCACAATCGAAATCTTTCAATCAATCGAGCCATCTTCTTTGTCTCATATTCAGTTCAGATTGTGAAAACAGATACTTCAAACTCTTGTGATCAATAAAGATTTCGAATTTCTCACCATATAAATAATGTCACCAAATCTTCAATGCAAAGACGATCGCTGCCAATTCAAGATCATGAATTGGATATCTAACTTCATGTGGTTTCAGTTGTCGTGAATCATACGCAACACCATGTCCTCTCTGCATCAAAACACATCCCAAACCTTGGTGAGAAGCATCACAATATACAACAAAATCACCAGTACCTGAAGGGATTGTCAAGACTTGAGCTGTAGTCAATATTCTTTTCAACTCAAGAAAACTAGTTTCACATGCTTCATACCACACAAACGGTGCATTATTTTGTGTAAGCTGTGTAATAGGCTTTGCAATAGACGAGAAGTCTCGGATAAATCGACGATAATATCCTGCCAAGCCCATGAAACTTCTGATTTCTGGCACAGATGTCGGTCTCTGCCAACTCAACCAAAACTCGCATTTGGATAACTTAGCATACAGTTTCTCTTCTCTCAACATCTTCAAAACCGTTCTCAAGTGGTCAGCAAGATCACACAAGTTTTTAGAGTATATCAAAATATCATCGATAAATATGATCACGAAGTCATCTAGATACTTTTGAAATACTCTATTCATCAACCCCATAAATACTGCTGGTGCATTTGTTAGACCAAAAGGCATGACTATAAATTCGTAATGGCCATACCTGGTTCTAAATGCAGTCTTAGGGATATCTTCATCTCTTACCCTCAGTTGATGATAGCCAGATCGTAAATCAATCTTTGAATATACTGACGAACCCTGCAATTGATCAAATAAATCATCGATACGAGGTAAAGGATAGCGATTCTTTACCGTTGCCTTGTTCAATTGCCGGTAATCAATACATAACCTCATCGATCCGTCTTTCTTTTTGACAAACCAAACCGGAGCGCCTCAAGGAGAGACACTCGGTCTAATGTATCCTTTGGCTAACAACTCTTCAAGATGCTCTTTCAGTACTTTCAATTCAATTGGTGCCATACGGTAAGGTGCTTTCGATATGGGTTGTGTACCTGGCATCAATTCAATACTAAAGTCTACCTCCCGAAATGGAGGCAATCCCGGAATCTCGTCAGGGAAAACATCAGCGAATTCACTAACCACTGGCAAGTCAGTCAATTTCGGGCTAATTTTCATCGCATCAACTGCATAAATCAGAAATCCTTCTGCTCTTTTCTGCAACAAATCAGTCATAGCAAGAACAGATATCAAAGGAATTCTGGCTCGCGAACCTTTACCATAAAATTTCCACTCGTCAGCCATCTCCGGTCAGAACCTTACAATTTTCTGAAAGCAATCAACTGTAGCTCTGTACTTGGTTAACATATCGATACCGATAATACAATCAAAGTCAGATAAACCAATCACAATACGGTCTAACTCAATCTCATGACCCTCAAACTGTAGTGTACAATTTCTGACAGACTTTCTGATACAAAACCTCTGCCCAAAGGTGATGAAATAGACACTAACGTAGCTAAGGGTTCAAAAGGCAATTAATGTAATGCAACAAATTGCTCCGAAATAAAGGTATGCGATGCACCAGTATCAAATAAAACATAGGCAGGATAACTAGAAATAAAACAGTTACCTGCAATCACATCATCTGGTGCAGCTTGTGCTTGCTCCTCAGTCAGTGCAAACACTTGAGCTTGTTGCCTCTGCTGCTGGCTCCCAGCTTGAATTCCTCCAGCACGGCTCTGTGACGTTGGCTGAGGTTGGAATGAATGCACTGAGGATGCTTGCCTCTCTGGCTGTGTAACGCCCCAAAAATTATTTACTGAATCAATTAACAATTAAAATAATTATGGAGTTGATAAAATAATTATTATTGCTAATGAGATTATAGAGTGTATTTACAAAATACACGTGTTAGTTAATCAATGAATTTGACTCTTTCTCGATATCTGATATTTTTGGCATTTTGAAATAATTATTGAGATATTGAAATAAAAATAATTATTTATGCCGGATAAATTGATTTGGAGAATATTTGACCGAGTTGACTGGTCAGAGTCTAAGTTGGACTTTTATTTTAATTTGAAAAATTATGAGTTCAATTGACTGGTCAAAGTCAATAATTTCAGATAATGATGTTAATAGATTTTGGGTTTGTGTACCAGAAAAATATCAGATTGAGGATTAATTTTACCAATTGTGTATCAAATAAATTAGTCCGAGATCCAAAAATATCGGGTTACTATAAATAGAAAAACTCACACTGAGAAAACACGGATCAAGATTTTTTCCCCAATTTTTCCCATTTTCTCGACTTTACTATAGCAGCCGTCGTTTTTTATTTTTCCGGCCATTCACCGAAGACCCGATCGAAGATCCGAACGGTCAGATTGTAGCCAAGATCAAGATGAATCTATTGGTATAAAGAAATCAAAAATCCAAAGGTTGGATCGCCACGAAAATGAGAAATAACAGATGAGTTCTGCACAGAATTTTCGTGGGTACTGTAGCAGTCACGGTTTTTTTTTTTTGGACGTCCACCGGAGCTCCGATCAAAGATCCGATCAGTCACTTTCTAGCCAACATCAAGACGAAGCTATTTTTGTAAAACAATCGATGATCGGACGGTTGGATCGCTGGAAAATTGACATAGAATAGACGAAATTCGCGTAGGTACTATTCATCATCTTCTTCGTCGGAAAATCCACGATTCGAGCCCGTTTTTGTTGGTTTTAAGGCTATTAATCGATGCTATGAGGTGTGTAGAACATTTCCCAACCATAACCCGTCGGTTTTAGACCATTTCAGGCCAAGATCGGAGCTCAAATACTTCGCCGCGCCGCCCTATTTTTCTCCGATCTACTGCGCATCGGAGCTCAGTTCCGGGCGTGGCTTAGATGGTTGAGATCGTTTCGTCAAGCACTACAACCCTGCCAAATTTCATAATTTTTGGATAAGTTTTGCATCGCCGCCGCCGGACCGCCGCGTCGCCGCCATCTTCTCCGGCGAGCCACCGGATTTCGACATATTACCCAATTTTGATCGTCTCGACGTGATGAATTCAAATATCCAAGTTTTGAGTTGAGATTCGAAACCGTGAAGCGGTGAGAACACAATAAAGTTTGCAATTTAGCGGTCAAAGTTTGACCAGAGTTGACCAAAGTTGACTTTTTGTATATTATGTGATTTTTCGCAGATTGGAAGTCATTCGAGGATAATTAGAGGTAGAAATCAGTAGTCTAGAGATTTGAGCTTTTCCAGATTTGGAAAACTGAGGTATGAGCTGATGTTGATTTCGAAGGGAATGAACACTCGAGCGAGATTGAGATTCTCGAGTTCCCGTTAAAATCACATACTTGCATGATTATTTGATAGTGATTGAATATATGCTCTTATATGATTTTGTATGAGCTATTAATTTAATTGATTAATTTTCGATATGAATTGAAAGACATGAATTTGTTTATATGATTTTGATTTGGAATATTGATGCATTTATTTGATCGAAAAACATGATTTTGCTTATTTGAAATTAATTCAATGAGTTTCGATATTATATTCATGATTTTGAATATATGAATTGAATGAAATGACATCTACGATATTTTGATGTCTGAATAAAGAGATTTGTTGTTTTAATTTGATTTAATTGCATCTGAATCATGTGCATTCATCTTGAGCCTAAATCCTTGATTTTGAAATGGGATGAGTTGCCCCGATGCGAATTAGACGATTTGGGAGCAATATTTGAGTGGCCTAGGTTGTTGAGTTACGCCTAGAGACCCGAATACTCATTATAGTTGCACCAAAGTCTAGAGGTTTGAGACACGTGACACCACCTCGAGCGGGAGAGTCGGTGAGTTTGTTGCGTGATCTTGACCTCGGGATCCCAACCGAAGTATCGAGTCTCCTTTGATTATCCGATTTCATAATCTCGATTTTTAAACACATGCATTTCATATTTATTTATCATCGAATAATGTTTATGTTATATCATGTTTTTTATATTCTTATTTGATATTGCATTTTACGCCGCTTATACTGGGATTTTATTCTCACCGGAGTTATCCGGCTGTTGTCTTGTTTTGTATGTGTACTTGACAACAGGTGGGGCAGGAGCTAGTCAGAGTCGGCATGGTTAGCTTGAGATCGAATGATAGATGTGAGGCGTCGGTTTAGAAGTTGAATAATTGTTCGAACTTGTAAAAAAAAAAAAATTATTATTAGTGTCTTGACTTATTATTGCTTATTGATTGATTTACTTTTGATTAGATGATTAGAACCGAGGTCCTCACATTAAGTGGTATCAAAGCCGATAAGATTCTTGGATTGAGTTAGAAGTGAGTGAGCGGGGTAGATCGAGTCCGCATGAATTTATTTCTTTCGCATGTGATTGGTTTGTGTTTGATTACCTGAATTACATGCGAGCATGCTTTATTGATTCAAAATTATATGTTTACATGATTATGTGAATTGATTTTTTTAAAAAAAGCATGCATTATATGAAAAGAGTATCTGAACTGAAATAGAGATGAGAATTTGAACACTCATGCGATTACATGAGTATGTGGATTAGAGGATGATCGAAACTAAGTTGATAATTTTGATATTCCGAGATTTCAGATTACGTGATTATTTGAGATAATAATTTTTTAAGTCGATATGATGGAGATAACCAGTAAACCAGATTTGAATTATGATGAAAGATTGCTCGCTCATGAAAATAGACGTTTTGGAAAGAATTTGATGTTCAAGAATTATTGAGCATGATTAGATTGTAGATGAGATTATATATATGATATTCCGAATTTTTATATCATTACCGTAATCAGCTATATCTCCCTGTTGAGAAAAGAGGGTATGCTCAAGAAATTGAGAATACGAAATGTCGATAGATGAGATGATTTATAATATGATTAGATGATGTCTATTTTGATTGATTAATGAATTCGTATGATATTTTGGGATGTATGCATGAGATTTAATGCAGGATTTTGTATGAGGTAGATAAAGATAAGCCAAATCAAGATTTGATGAGATTGACTACAGATGTCATGAGATTGACATGATAAAGATGATGTGTGTTCTTGAGGAGATTGAATTTAAACCACTTCAAGTTATTGTGGCTAAGATTGATCGAGGTAAGAGTTGATATTTTAATTCTTAGCAATGATTGAATTGAATTGTGTCAGATAAACCTCTAGAGAGATCAGAGTTAGAATTTCGATATTAAGAATTTCAGAATATTTCAAAATGAGGTCATATTTGATAACCGATTGCATTGAACTGTTAAGAATTCTCGAGGTAAGAAATTTCTTTATTTGATTTATTGAGGTAAAGAATGTGGGGGTAATTTTTGAGAGAGTATTGTACAATGCTCTGAGATCGAAGTTAGATGTTTTCAAAACGCCCATTCTGAATAGATGATTCGATTTATCAGAGATGATAAGCTTAAATTTTTGTTTGATATCACGAGATTGGGTAGAAGTGAATTAAGATCCAGAGGTACTCAGTAAGGACATTTGTTGATTATGTCTTTTGAGTTGATGTTTAAAATTATAGCATAATGAGATTGATAATGAATGAACAGATTGTATCTGATTACTTGGATCTAAGATGATTAGATTTTGATGATAGATTGAATTATCGGGAATTGATCTAAGTATGTGATACTTTTGAAATATGTTAGTTATTTTCAGAATGTCAACACTCATATGCTAAATTTTTGGGATAAGTAAGATTAATATAATATTTTGAGAATTTGATTAGGTCCCAATTGACGATAACGATACTTTATTGATGTATCAAATATTGTTCTTTGGAAGAATGATGTTTTTATTGAGACTTAAGAAAACTTATATGAATTTTTAGTATTGAATTAGTTTGAGTAGTTATTGTGATTGATACTTTGGAAAGATATGAATTTGAGAAATGTTGAGGAGAAAATTTTTTCCTATGGAATAAGAGGATGAAATTAGTGTATTTGGGATGACACCGAATTCAGTTACAGTTGAGCCTTCCTTCGATTAATCTGAAGATTCTTGAATCCTATTTTAGTTATGCATCATTGATTCGCATGACATTGACTTCGATAATTATTGTCATTCGGCATCGATTGAAATTCTGAGTTTGAATTTCATAAATTCGTAATTCTTGAGAACTTGAATTTTTCTTTCTAGACATTGATATTGATTCGGGAGAGTTTCGATTATTTGATTCCTAAGTGATCTAGATTTATTTGATTGCGACATTCGAATATGCCTTAGGACTGAGTCCTAATCGATGACTGCGTGTGGATTCCTCGTGAGTGAGGCCACGTTGACAACCATGATTTTGGTTTGTATTGATATTGGGCATGATGTCGTACCCATTGACAGGTGATCACGTGATCTGATTATTATTGATAGATTGGCTCGCATTCTTGTTCATGGAGCCCTGATTTGATTCACTCTCCCTTAGTTGAAAAATGCAAGTGAGTTGTTTTCACTTAGCAGAGTTGGTTGTCCAGAATTCCCACAATTGATAATCATGATTTGAGCAATTTTCTTTGATATTAATTTGATTCTGACTTTGAGAGTTATTGATTATTTGATGCATATCTTCAGTATATGTGATTTTGATTGGCTTGTAACTGATAGAGATTGATAGCACTATCTGAATTTAGTGTTTGACCAATCCAGATAAAGATTAAGTCCAAAGATAGTTCGATTTGTTTTGTATTTTGGGTGAAATTTTGAAACAAATTTGCAGTGGAATTGAGTGAAGGTTTAAGAATATTTCAGATGATTCTGAAGAATTGTTAGGATTCACTCGATGAAACAGTGATAATGGAATTGTCTTATGAATCTTGGATTTTGTGATGATGATTTTGGAAAATTATGGAATTTTGCGGTAAAATTTTACATTGTTGAACTAAGAGCAGAATTTTGAATTCAGAAATAAGATGGAAGTCTCAGTGTTAGTAGAGATGTTTGAATCTCGTTTTGTTATTCGAATTTACTTGCGTGAATTACTAGCACTTGAGATCAGAAAGAGCAAATTAGAAGAAGAAGAGACTATAATTAGTGTGTCTGGTACCGAATAAGTTCCAATGCAGACAGATGATTTCCTGAGTATTGTGTTTCCAATGGATGAGATTAATCCGACCTTGTTGTGATTTATGATCGAATGAGAAATTTTGGGATTTAAACTTGCCTTGCTGATCGATTATTTGATTGATATTGGGAAGAATTTGAGGAGAATTGTCGAATTTTGAATTGTGATTGCTCCATGATTGCGAGAACAGATTGTGACTCGTAATATGAATATGTGATATTGCGAAACGATAGCGAAGAAAGGACTTTCCGATATTGAATTTTGGAATTTTTCGAAATATTGATTGATCGAATTTTTACTTGAAGACATTAGAGGAATACCGATTTGATTAAGATTAACTCAGTATATGAGTTTGGGATATTAAGAACTGTCTGATTGACATAAGTTTTCTCTGAATCCTAAACTGTGTATTGAGCCTAGATTAAGATTGATCGATTGAAGATTGAATTGTTGACTCGTTAAAGGATTTCGAAGTATCCTTGGTTGATCCATTATCAACTGACAGACAGATAAAATCTGATAACTAAATTTAGGTCAGAGTTAGATATTCAAGAAACTCTTTTTCATTGCCTTATCAGAGTATAATATATTATTTTCAGACCGACAGACAACTAGAGCAGAATGTTCATGGTTTTGGGAGGATATTCCATGAGCCGTAGTGCTAGAGTTTGCACTAGTTGGCTAGATTCATGATTTGGTTGATTGTTCTGATTTGAACAAATACCAGAAGAGTTTAGAGATGACTCTTTTCGAAGCGATATAAGATGTGTACTGCGAATTTTTTTCTCATTTCGAGAATGATGATTATGAAATACATCAGTTATAGAATCAGAACAGTGCGAGACAGATGTGTCAGAGTTGTAAGTCTTGATTCAGACTTTAATAATGGAACAAGATTCGTTCCTTTATACTTTGGCGAGATGAGACCGAATTGAATGAGACTTTGAACTACTTTGATTGATCGATAACCGATGACAGATACAGATTACGTACCGAAAGAGAAGTAGTTCTAGAACAAGTCAATTCTAGTTGTTTCAGTATAATGACTTAAAGAAGAGTCGAAGAAATCACTTGGAAGCTATAACAAGAATTGAGATAGATAATTCGAATCTCTTTATTGCAATGAGATTGAGTACAGATTCTTTCAGATATTTATCTGATGTGCTCAGATTGCATACGATTTCGAGGACGAAATTAATTCTTAGAGGGGAAGAATTGTAACGCCCCAAAAATTATTTACTGAATCAATTAACAATTAAAATAATTATGGAGTTGATAAAATAATTATTATTGCTAATGAGATTATAGAGTGTATTTACAAAATACACGTGTCAGTTAATCAATGAATTTGACTCTTTCTGGATATCTGATATTTTTGGCATTTTGAAATAATTATTGTGATATTGAAATAAAAATAATTATTTATTCCGGATAAATTGATTTGGAGAATATTTGACCGAGTTGACTGGTCAGAGTCTAAGTTGGACTTTTATTTTAATTTGAAAAATTATGAGTTCAATTGACTGGTCAAAGTCAATAATTTCAGATAATGATGTTAATAGATTTTGGGTTTGTGTACCAGAAAAATATCATATTGAGGATTAATTTTACCAATTGTGTATCAAATAAATTAGTCCGAGATCCGAAAATATCGGGTTACTATAAATAGAAAAACTCACACTGAGAAAACACGGATCAAGATTTTTTCCCCAATTTTTCCCATTTTCTCGACTTTACTATAGCAGCCGTCGTTTTTTATTTTTCCGGCCATTCACCGAAGACCCCATCGAAGATCCGAACGGTCAGATTGTAGCCAAGATCAAGATGAATCTATTGATATAAAGAAATCAAAAATCCAACGGTTGGATCGCCAGGAAAATGAGAAATAACAGATGAGTTCTGCACAGAATTTTCGTGGGTACTGTAGCAGTCACGGTTTTTTTTTTTGGACGTTCACCGGAGCTCCGATCAAAGATCCGATCAGTCACTTTCTAGCCAACATCAAGACAAAGCTATTGTTGTAAAAAAATCGATGATCGGACGGTTGGATCGCTGGGAAATGGACATAGAATAGATGAAATTCGCGTAGGTACTATTAATCATCTTCTTCGTCGGAAAATCCACGATTCGAGCCCGTTTTCGTTGGTTTTAAGGCTATTAATCGATGCTATGAGGTGTGTAGAACATTTCCCAACCATAACCCGTCGGTTTTAGACCATTTCAGGCCAAGATCGGAGCTCAAAGACTTCGCCGCGCCGCCCTATTTTTCTCCGATCTACTGCGCGTCGGAGCTCAGTTCTGGGCATGGCTTAGATGGTTGAGATCGTCTCGTCAAGCTCTACAACCCTGCCAAATTTCATAATTTTTGGAGAAGTTTTGCATCGCCGCCGCCAAACCGCCGCGTCGCCGCCATCTTCTTCGGCGAGCCACCGGATTTCGACATATTACCCAATTTTGATCGTCTCGACGTGATGAATTCAAATATCCAAGTTTTGAGTTGAGATTCGAAACCGTGAAGCGGTGAGAACACAATAAAGTTTGCAATTTAGCGGTCAAAGTTTGACCAGAGTTGACCAAAGTTGACTTTTTGTATATTATGTGATTTTTCGCAGATTGGAAGCCATTCGAGGATAATTAGAGGTAGAAATCAGCAGTCTAGAGATTTGAGCTTTTCCAGATTTGGAAAACTGAGGTATGAGCTTATGTTGATTTCGAAGGGAATGAACACTCGAGCGAGATTGAGATTCTCGAGTTCCCGTTAAAATCACATACTTGCATGATTATTTGATAGTGATTGAATATATGCTCTTATATGATTTTGTATGAGCTATTAATTTAATTGATTAATTTTCGATATGAATTGAAAGACATGAATTTGTTTATATGATTTTGATTTGGAATATTGATGCATTTATTTGATCGAAAAACATGATTTTGCTTATTTGAAATTAATTCAATGAGTTTCGATATTATATTCATGATTTTGAATATATGAATTGAATGAGATGACATCTACGATATTTTGATGTCTGAATAAAGAGATTTGTTGTTTTAATTTGATTTAATTGCATCTGAATCATGTGCATTCATCTTGAGCCTAAATCCTTGATTTTGAAATGGGATGAGTTGCCCCGATGCGAATTAGACGATTTGGGAGCAATATTTGAGTGGCCTAGGTTGTTGAGTTACGCCTAGAGACCCGAATACTCATTATAGTTGCACCAAAGTCTAGAGGTTTGAGACACGTGACCCCACCTCGAGCGGGAGAGTCGGTGAGTTTGTTGCGTGATCTTGACCTCGGGATCCCAACCGAAGTATCGAGTCTCCTTTGATTATCCGATTTCATAATCCCGATTTTTAAACACATGCATTTCATATTTATTTATCATCGAATAATGTTTATGTTATATCATGTTTTTTATATACTTATTTGATATTGCATGTTACGTCGCTTATACTGGGATTTTATTCTCACCGGAGTTATCCGGCTGTTGTCTTGTTTTGTATGTGTACTTGACAACAGGTGGGGCAGGAGCTAGTCAGAATCGGCATGGTTAGCTTGAGATCGAATGATAGATGTGAGGCGTCGGTTTAGAAGTTGAATAATTGTTCGAACTTGTAAAAAAAAAAAAAATTTATTATTAGTGTCTTGACTTATTATTGCTTATTGATTGATTTACTTTTGATTAGATGATTAGAACCGAGGTCCTCACATTAAGTGGTATCAAAGCCGATAAGATTCTTGGATTGAGTTAGAAGTGAGTGAGCGGGGTAGATCGAGTCCGCATGAATTTATTTCTTTCGCATGTGATTGGTTTGTGTTTGATTACCTGAATTACATGCGAGCATGCTTTACTGATTCAAAATTATATGTTTACATGATTATGTGAATTGATTTTTTTTAAAAAAGCATGCATTATATGAAAAGAGTATCTGAACTGAAATAGAGATGAGAATTTAAACACTCATGCGATTACATGAGTATGTGGATTAGAGGATGATCGAAACTAAGTTGATAATTTTGATATTCCGAGATTTCTGATTACGTGATTATTTGAGATAATAATTTGTTAAGTCGATATGATGGAGATAACCAGTAAACCAGATTTGAATTATGATGAAAGATTGCTCGCTCATGAAAATAGACGTTTTGGAAAGAATTTGATGTTCAAGAATTATTGAGCATGATTAGATTGTAGGTGAGATTATATATATGATATTCCGAATTGTTATATCATTACCGTAATCAGCTATATCTCCCTGTTGAGAAAAGAGGGTATGCTCAAGAAATTGAGAATACGAAATGTCGATAGATGAGATGATTTATAATATGATTAGATGATGTCTATTTTGATTGATTAATGAATTCGTATGATATTTTGGGATGTATGCATGAGATTTAATGCAGGATTTTGTATGAGGTAGATAAAGATAAGCCAAATCAAGATTTGATGAGATTGACTACAGATGTCATGAGATTGACATGATAAAGATGATGTGTGTTCTTGAGGAGATTGAATTTAAACCACTTCAAGTTATTGTGGCTAAGATTGATCGAGGTAAGAGTTGATATTTTAATTCTTAGCAATGATTGAATTGAATTGTGTCAGATAAACCTCTAGAGAGATCAGAGTTAGATTTCGATATTAAGAATTTCAGAATATTTCAAAATGAGGTCATATTTGATAACCGATTGCATTGAACTGTTAAGAATTCTCGAGGTAAGAAATTTCTTTATTTGATTTATTGAGGTAAAGAATGTGGGGGTAATTTTTGAGAGAGTATTGTACAATGCTCTGAGATCGAAGTTAGATGTTTTCAAAACGCCCATTCTGAATAGATGATTCGATTTATCAGAGATGATAAGCTTAAATTTTTGTTTGATATCACGAGATTGGGTAGAAGTGAATTAAGATCCAGAGGTACTCAGTAAGGACATTTGTTGATTATGTCTTTTGAGTTGATGTTTAAAATTATAGCATAATGAGATTGATAATGAATGAACAGATTGTATCTGATTACTTGGATCTAAGATGATTAGATTTTGATGATAGATTGAATTATCGGGAATTGATCTAAGTATGTGATACTTTTGAAATATGTTAGTTATTTTCAGAATGTCAACACTCTTATGCTAAACTTTTGGGATAAGTAAGATTAATAGAATATTTTGAGAATTTGATTAGGTCCCAATTGACGATAACGATACTTTATTGATGTATCAAATATTGTTCTTTGGAAGAATGATGTTTTTATTGAGACTTAAGAAAACTTATATGAATTTTTAGTATTGAATTAGTTTGAGTAGTTATTGTGATTGATACTTTGGAAAGATATGAATTTGAGAAATGTTGAGGAGAAAATTTTTTCCTATGGAATAAGAGGATGAAATTAGTGTATTTGGGATGACACCGAATTCAGTTACAGTTGAGCCTTCCTTCGATTAATCTGAAGATTCTTGAATCCTATTTTAGTTATGCATCCTTGATTCGCATGGCATTGACTTCGATAATTATTGTCATTCGGCATCGATTGAAATTCTGAGTTTGAATTTCATAAATTCGTAATTCTTGAGAACTTGAATTTTTCTTTCTGGACATTGATATTGATTCGGGAGAGTTTCGATTATTTGATTTGTAGTGACCCTTACCCGGATCACCTACTAAACAGAACTTATGCATGCAATTAACTTAATAAAATAGATATCAGAATAAAACTGCGGAATCCAATAACATTATACAATCCCAAGTAAAGGAATCTGTAATTATCCAATAATATACAACCAAATCGAATAGCTGTATAAACCCGAAAAACAGTAATAAAACCTAGACGAAGCTCCAGCTGGCCAACCACTGACTAGCCCCTCCTGGATCCACCCTCCTCGTCCAATCGCAAACCTGCCCCATGGAATAGTGTGTCCAGAAAATACAGAGTACGAGACGTGAGCATAAAACGCTCAGTGCGAGAGTATGAGTATACATGCATGCAAAGTGAACTCCCTATAGACTCGAGGTCAAGGATCAGATAACAGAGACAGACCGGGCCCTGGTATGTAGCACGCTGTGCCGTCGCTTCAGGAGGTGGCTCCCATACCGAGATAACTGTGGATACGCCGGACCCAAATCGATGGAAGTCCATCCACTAACAGGATAGGGTACAACCCTACTACAGACATCTCGAAGGAGATACAGCAAGATGCAAATGAATGCAGCATAATATCATGGCATATAAATCATGCAGTCACGTAATACATGCATACTCAATCAGGATATCTCGAACAGTACTTTCGTACCTCAATACAGTGCAAGCTCTACCAACTCTAGGTCCACGCCTATAGTCTGCTCTACACTGCCAAATGATACTACTATCATTAAAGCGCCCTAAAAGCCTTAACTAAGCTATTGCATACTCCTAAATATTTATAGGAAGAAAAAGCTATACCTTCGTCCGTCGTTAGCCCTTTGATGTCGATGCCTCCAGAACTTGGGCACAACTCCGCTACGACTATCGAACGTCTAGACGACTCCCGGTTCAAGCCTAGGAAGGCTAGAACAACTCGAATATGACTAGAAATAGGGAGGAAATCCGGAATTGGCAAGGAGAAATGAAGCCTCGGCCTTCTATTTATAGACAACGATCGGAGCCTCCGATCCTCGATCGGAACGTCCGAACCTGGATCGGAAAGTCCGATCCTGCCATCGGAGCTTCCAAAGATCCTGATCTGCCACGTGCCAAAATATCACTTGATGACTCCGGATAGGGGTGATCGGAGCCTCCGGTCCTGATCGGAGCTTCCGATCCAGCCACACGTCATGGATGACATAATATCATCGGTGCTTCCGATCCCGATCGGAGCTTCCGATCGTCCCTTCGGAGCTTCCGATCCGTCCAATCCCCAATTTATTTAATTAGCATTAATCCTTTAATTACTCAATTAGGGCACGGGCTACTACATTCTCCCCCACTTAAGATATTTCATCCTCGAAATCAGATCTTAAGTACCGAATGCAAATACAGAAATCAGAAACATTCTTTATTCAAATCAAACGTTTACAGAGTTTGCAACTGAATACAACTTAAAGAATGAAATCAAAACAACTCAGGATGGTCTTTACGCATCCTGTCCTCAAGCTCCCAAGTAGCTTCCTCAGTGCCTCGGCGCTGCCACTGAACTAAAACCAAAGGAATGACTTTGTTCCGTAAAACCTTATCCTTAAAATCAAGGATGCGAAGAGGTTTCTCAACATAAGTCAAATCCTTGTCTACCTGAACCTCAGACCGCTGCAGAATATGAGATTCATCTGCCACATACCGTCGCAACAGAGATACGTGGAACACGTCGTGAATACTGGATAGATGCGGTGGCAAAGCTAGTCGATAAGCCAAATCGCCAATACTCTCCAAGATCTCAAACGGACCGATAAATCTGGGAGACAACTTGCCCTTAAGGCCAAATCTGAGAATCTTGCGGAAAGGTGACACTCTCATAAACACTTTCTCCCCGACCTCGAACTGCAAAGGCCTACGCTTGATATTAGCATAGCTGGCCTGACGATCCTGTGCAGTCTTAATCCGTTTCTTGATCTGATCAACAATGTCTATCGCCTGCTGGATAAACTCCGATCCTTCAGCCTGTCTCTCCCCCACTTCTTCCCAGAAGAGTGGAGTACGACAACGTCGCCCATACAACGCCTCAAAAGGTGCCATCCCAATACTAGTATGATAGCTGTTGTTGTAAGCGAACTCGATCAACGGCAAATGATCCTGCCAGGCTGAACCAAAATCCATGACGCACGCTCTAAGCATATCTTCTAACGTACGGATAGTGCGCTCTGACTGACCATCAGTCTCCGGATGATAGGCTGTACTCAAACTGAGAGTAGTACCCATCGCACGCTGAACACTCCCCCAGAATCTAGAAGTAAACCTGGGGTCCCGATCGCTGACAATGCTCACAGGCACTCCATGAAGTCGAACGATCTCCTGAATGTACAACCGTGCCATGCGATCCACAGAGTACTCTCGGCTATAGGCAATGAAATGTGCTGCCTTGGTGAGTCGGTCCACCACCACCCAGATAGCATCACAGTTCCTCGGGGATACCGACAAATGGGTCACAAAGTCGATAGTGATAAACTCCCATTTCCATTCAGGAATAGGCAGACTGTGAAGCAATCCTCCAGGTCGTCGGTGCTCTGCCTTGACCTGTTGACACACCAAACATCTCGAAACAAACTGATAAACACTGAGTTTCATTCCCTTCCACCAGAAACGAGTACGTAGATCCTTGTACATCTTGTTGCTCCCAGGATGAATACTCAACTTAGTGCGATGTGCCTGAGATAAAATCTCCTCTCGCAACTCTTCATCCTGTGGAATCACAAGCCTACCAGACAAACACAGAAAGCCATCTGACTGATAATAAAATCCAGACGAGCTACCCTCGTTAGCTAGACGAGCTAAACGCTGGGTCTTTGAATCAGTCATCTGAGCATCTCGGATCCGCGAATACAAGGCTGGCTCAGATAATATCGCAAACATCTGGATACTCTGCATACCTTTCTTATGCTTGAAGGTATAACCTGAAGTACAACAGTCACTGATCGCACTAGACATCGAACAAGTCTGAAGTGCGGATAGTCGCACCTTGCGACTCAAAGCATCAGCGGTGAGATTAGCAGCTCCCGGATGGTACTTAATCTCGCAATCATAGTCCTTAAGCAAGTCCATCCAACGTCTCTGTCTCATGTTCAATTCTGCCTGAGTGAACAAATACTTGAGACTCTTATGGTCGGTGAAGATCTCAAATTTCTCGCCATACAGATAATGACGCCAGATCTTCAAAGCGAACACAATGGCTGCCAATTCCAAATCATGGACTGGGTAATTGTCCTCGTGAAGCTTCAGCTGTCTAGAAGCGTATGCAATCACATGCCCATTCTGAGTCAGGACACAACCTAACCCCTGAAGAGAAGCATCCGTGTAAACTACATACCCTCCAGATCCTGACAGTAATGCTAACACCGGCGCAGAAGTCAACCGCGGTCGAAGCTCACGGAAATTCTCCTCACACTCGGAGGACCACTCAAAATCCACACCCTTGCGGGTAAGCTGCGTCAACGGTCGAGCTAACTGAGAGAAGTTCAGAATGAAGCGACGATAATACCCTGCTAGACCCAGAAAACTACGGATCTCAGCAACTGTCATCGGACGCGACCAATTAAGTACCGCTTCAATCTTGCTTGGATCAACAGAAATCCCTTCCCTGGATATGATATGGCCAAGAAAAACCACTCTATCCATCCAGAACTCACACTTGCTCAGCTTGGCGTACAATTGCTCATCTCGAAGAGTCTGTAGTACCAACCGCAAGTGAGAAACATGCTCTTCCGTATTACGCGAATACACCAAGATGTCGTCAATGAAGACCACGACAAACTTGTCTAAATACTCCCTGAAGACACGGTTCATCAAATCCATGAATATAGCCGGCGCATTAGTCAAACCAAATGGCATCACTAGGAACTCGTAATGCCCATAGCGAGTACGAAATGCAGTCTTGGCTACGTCCTGATCACGGACTCTCAACTGATGATACCCAGATCTCAAGTCAATCTTGGAGTAAATTGATGTGCCCTGCAGCTGGTCAAACAAGTCATCAACACGAGGCAACGGATACTTGTTCTTCACAGTGACTCGATTCAGCTGCCGATAGTCAATGCACAGCCGCATCGACCCATCCTTCTTCTTTACGAAGAGAACAGGAGCTCCCCAAGGAGATACACTAGGACGAATGTACCCCTTGTCCAAAAGATCCTGTAGCTGATTCTTTAACTCACGCATCTCTGACGGAGCCAGACGATACGGTGCTCTAGAAATAGGCGAAGTACCCAGCATCAACTCTATGCCAAACTCGACTTCCCTAGCAGGAGGAAAACCCGGAATCTCATCAGGAAACACATCTGGAAATTCATCCACAACAGGAATGCTCTCTATCCCAATACTCTCAGCGGACAAATCAACTGCATAGATAAGGTAGCCTTCCCCGCCAGACTCCAGAGCTCGACAGGCTCTCAAAGCTGATACCAAAGGCATCGGGGGTCGCGCTCCCTCACCATAGAAAAACCAACTCTCACTCCCTTCCGGATGAAAGCATACTAATCTCTGATAGCAGTCCACTGAAGCTCGATAGGTAGTCAGCACATCTATTCCCAAAATGCAATCAAAGTCGTCCATCGCCAGGACCATGAGATTCGCCAACAGAACGTTCCCTTCGAACTCTAAAGGGCAACCCATCACTAGACGCTTAGCCAAAGCAGATTGGCCCGTCGGAGTAGAAACAGACATCACTACGTCTAGTGCAATGCATGGTAACTTATGCCTCTTAACAAAACGTGCAGAAATGAAGGAATGAGATGCACCAGTGTCAATAAGTACAAGAGAAGGTATACCATAAAGCATAAATGTACCTGCGATGACTTTCTCATTCTCCTCCACAGCCTGATCATGTCTCAGGGAAAACACCTGGCCAGAAGCTCGTGGCCTCAAATGAGAACTCCCAGCAGACTGTCCCTGCGACCTCTGCTGTACGGTAGCCTGAGAACCCGATCCTGAACCAGAACCAGAACCAGAACCACCTCCCCCAGACATTGGACAATCCCTCCGGATATGACCAGTCTCTCCACAACGAAAACAAGCTCCAGAAGCTCTACGGCACTTGTCGGATGGATGGTTCTTCCCACAGTGATCACACTTGTCCTTCTTACCGAAACGGACAACACCTCCAGAACCAGAGGAAGAAGAGGATCCAGACTTCTTGAAAGTTTGGGCACGGGGACCCAAACAACTAGCAGGTCTCGACTGAGAGAAAGACCTGTTCTGCCGAATGCTGTCCTCCGCCTGGTGACAACGGCTCACCAAACCCTCGTAGGACATGTCGTCGCCAACCGCCACACGGTCATGGATCTCAGGGTTAAGGCCCTGAAGGAACATATTATACTTCATCTCTGAGCTATCAGCAATCTCGGGGCAATAGGATAGCAGATCAAAGAACCTCTGCTGATACTCATCGATAGACATGGTTCCCTGTCGCAGACTCAGTAGCTCGCCTGCCTTCGACTGTCGGAGTGCAGGAGGAAAATACCGCTTTTGGAAAGCTGTGCGGAACTCGGCCCAGGTGGCCACTCCTCTCGCCGCAACAAAAGGTGCAGAAGTAAACCTCCACCACCTGCGCGCACGCCCATCTAGAAGATAGCCAAGGGTCTCCACCTTCTGCTCATCGGTGCATTGGAAAGTCTGAAAAGTCGTCTCCATGCGGTCTAACCAGTTCTCTGCATCCTCCGGAGACTCACCTCCAACTAAGGGCTTAGGACCCATAGCTAAGAATCGACGCACAGTGAAACGCTCGTCGTCATGATGACGATGACGCCGTTCTCGACGAGGCTCCCGGTCGGCATCACCCCAACGCCCACCAACACTGCCATGAGAACTCTGGTCGTCACGATTTGACATCTACAAAAATACCTCAAGATGAGACTAAATCCCAAGAAATCTTTTGCATGCTTTGATACCATAAATGTAGTGACCCTTACCCGGATCACCTACTAAACAGAACTTATGCATGCAATTAACTTAATAAAACAGATATCAGAATAAAACTGCGGAATCCAATAACATTATACAATCCCAAGTAAAGGAATCTGTAATTATCCAATAATATACAACCAAATCGAATAGCTGTATAAACCCGAACAACAGTAATAAAACCTAGACGAAGCTCCAGCTGGCCAACCACTGACTAGCCCCTCCTGGATCCACCCTCCTCGTCCAATCGCAAACCTGCCCCATGGAATAGGGTGTCCAGAAAATACAGAGTACGAGACGTGAGCATAAAATGCTCAGTGCGAGAGTATGAGTATACATGCATGCAAAGTGAACTCCCTATAGACTCGAGGTCAAGGATCAGATAACAGAGACAGACCGGGCCCTGGTATGTAGCACGTTGTGCCGTCGCTTCAGGAGGTGGCTCCCATACCGAGATAACTGTGGATACGCCGGACCCAAATCGATGGAAGTCCATCCACTAACAGGATAGGGTACAACCCTACTACAGACATCTCGAAGGAGATACAGCAAGATGCAAATGAATGCAGCATAATATCATGGCATATAAATCATGCAGTCACGTAATACATGCATACTCAGTCAGGATATCTCGAACAGTACTTTCGTACCTCAATACAGTGCAAGCTCTACCAACTCTAGGTCCACGCCTATAGTCTGCTCTACACTGCCAAATGATACTACTATCATTAAAGCGCCCTAAAAGCCTTAACTAAGCTATTGCATACTCCTAAATATTTATAGGAAGCAAAAGCTATACCTTCGTCCGTCGTTAGCCCTTTGATGTCGATGCCTCCAGAACATGGGCACAACTCCGCTACGACTATCGAACGTCTAGACGACTCCCGGTTCAAGCCTAGGAAGGCTAGAACAACTCGAATATGACTAGAAATAGGGAGGAAATCCGGAATTGGCAAGGAGAAATGAAGCCTCGGCCTTCTATTTATAGACAACGATCGGAGCCTCCGATCCTCGATTGGAACGTTCGAACCTGGATCGGAACGTCCGATCCTGCCATCGGAGCTTCCGAAGATCCTGATCTGCCACGTGTCAAAATATCACTTGATGACTCCGGATAGGGGTGATCGGAGCCTCCGGTCCTGATCGGAGCTTCCAATCCAGCCACACGTCATGGATGACGTAATATCATCGGTGCCTCCGATCCTCATCGGAGCTTCCGATCCCGATCGGAGCTTCCGATCGTCCCTTCGGAGCTTTCGATCCGTCCAATCCCCAATTTATTTAATTAGAATTAATCCTTTAATTACTCAATTAGGGCACGGGCTACTACATGATTCCTAAGTGATCTAGATTTATTTGATTGCGACATTCGAATATGCCTAAGGACTGAGTCCTAATCGATGACTGCGTGTGGATTCCTCGTGAGTGAGGCCACGTTGACAACCATGATTTTGGTTTGTATTGATATTGGGCATGATGTCGTACCCATTGACGGGTGATCACGTGATCTGATTATTATTGATAGATTGGCTCGCATTCTTGTTCATGGAGCCCTGATTTGATTCACTCTCCCTTAGTTGAAAAATGCAAGTGAGTTGTTTTCACTTAGCAGAGTTGGTTGTCCAGAATTCCCACAATTGATAATCATGATTTGAGCGATTTTCTTTGATATTAATTTGATTCTGACTTTGAGAGTTATTGATTATTTGATGCATATCTTCAGTATATGTGATTTTGATTGGCTTGTAACTAATAGAGATTGATAGCACTATCTGAATTTAGTGTTTGACCAATCCAGATAAAGATTAAGTCCGAAGATAGTTCGATTTGTTTTGTATTTTGGGTGAAATTTTGAAACAAATTTGCAGTGGAATTGAGTTAAGGTTTAAGAATATTTCAGATGATTCTGAATAATTGTTAGGATTCACTCGATGAAACAGTGATAATGGAATTGTCTTATGAATCTTGGATTTTGTGATGATGATTTTGGGAAATTATGGAATTTTGCGGTAAAATTTTACATTGTTGAACTAAGAGCAGAATTTTGAATTCAGAAATAAGATGGAAGTCTCAGTGTTAGTAGAGATGTTTGAATCTCGTTTTTTTATTCGAATTTACTTGCGTGAATTACTAGCACTTGAGATCAGAAAGAGCAAATTAGAAGAAGAAGAGACTAGAATTAGTGTGTCTGGTACCGAATAAGTTCCAATGCAGACAGATGATTTCCTGAGTATTGTGTTTCCAATGGATGAGATTAATCCGACCTTGTTGTGATTTATGATCGAATGAGAAATTTTGGGATTTAAACTTGCCTTGCTGATTGATTATTTGATTGATATTGGGAAGAATTTGAGGAGAATTGTCGAATTTTGAATTGTGATTGCTCCATGATTGCGAGAACAGATTGTGACTCGTAATATGAATATGTGATATTGCGAAACGATAGCGAAGAAAGGACTTTCCGATATTGAATTTTGGAATTTTTCGAAATATTGATTGATCGAATTTTTACTTGAAGACATTAGAGGAATACCGATTTGATTAAGATTAACTCAGTATATGAGTTTGGGATATTAAGAACTGTCTGATTGACATAAGTTTTCTCTGAATCCTAAACTGTGTATTGAGCCTAGATTAAGATTGATCGATTGAAGATTGAATTGTTGACTTGTTAAAGGATTTCGAAGTATCCTTGGTTGATCCATTATCAACTGACAGACAGATAAAATCTGATAACTAAATTTAGGTCAGAGTTAGATATTCAAGAAACTCTTTTTCATTGCCTTATCAGAGTATAATATATTATTTTCAGACCGACAGACAACTAGAGCAGAATGTTCATGGTTTTGGGAGGATATTCCATGAGCCGTAGTGCTGGAGTTTGCACTAGTTGGCTAGATTCATGATTTGGTTGATTGTTCTGATTTGAACAAATACCAGAAGAGTTTAGAGATGACTCTTTTCGAAGCGATATACGATGTGTACTGCGAATTTTTTTCTCATTTCGAGAATGATGATTATGAAATACATCAGTTATAGAATCAGAACAGTGCGAGACAGATGTGTCAGAGTTGTAAGTCTTGATTCAGACTTTAATAATGGAACAAGATTCGTTCCTTTATACTTTGGCGAGATGAGACCGAATTGAATGAGACTTTGAACTACTTTGATTGATCGATAACCGATGACAGATACAGATTACGTACCGAAAGAGAAGTAGTTCTAGAACAAGTCAATTCTAGTTGTTTCAGTATAATGACTTAAAGAAGAGTCGAAGAAATCACTTGGAAGCTATAACAAGAATTGAGATAGATAATTCGAATCTCTTTATTGCAATGAGATTGAGTACAGATTCTTTCAGATATTTATCTGATGTGCTCAGATTGCATACGATTTCGAGGACGAAATTAATTCTTAGAGGGGGAGAATTGTAACGCCCCAAAAATTATTTACTGAATCAATTAACAATTAAAATAATTATGGAGTTGATAAAATAATTATTATTGCTAATGAGATTATAGAGTGTATTTACAAAATACACGTGTCAGTTAATCAATGAATTTGACTCTTTCTAGATATCTGATATTTTTGGCATTTTGAAATAATTATTGAGATATTGAAATAAAAATAATTATTTATGCAGGATAAATTGATTTGGAGAATATTTGACCAAGTTGACTGGTCAGAGTCTAAGTTGGACTTTTATTTTAATTTGAAAAATTATGAGTTCAATTGACTGGTCAAAGTCAATAATTTCAGATAATGATGTTAATAGATTTTGGGTTTGTGTACCAGAAAAATATCAGATTGAGGATTAATTTTACCAATTGTGTATCAAATAAATTAGTGCGAGATCCGAAAATATTGGGTTACTATAAATAAAAAAACTCACACTGAGAAAACACGGATCAAGATTTTTTCCCCAATTTTTCCCATTTTCTCGACTTTACTATAGCAGACATCGTTTTTTATTTTTTCGGCCATTCACCGAAGACCCGATCGAAGATCCGAACAGTCAGATTGTAGCCAAGATCAAGATGAATCTATTGGTATAAAGAAATCAAAAAATCCAACGGTTGGATCTCCAGGAAAATGAGAAATAACAGATGAGTTCTGCACAGAATTTTCGTGGGTACTGTAGCAGTCACGGTTTTTTTTTTTGGACGTTCACCGGAGCTCCGATCAAAGATCCGATCAGTCACTTTCTAGCCAACATCAAGACGAAGCTATTGTTGTAAAACAATCGATGATCGGACGGTTGGATCGCTGGGAAATTGACATAGAATAGACAAAATTCGCGTAGGTACTATTCATCATCTTCTTCGTCGTAAAATCCATGATCGAGCCCGTTTTTGTTGGTTTTAAGGCTATTAATCGATGCTATGAGGTGTGTAGAACATTTCCCAACAATAACCCGTCGGTTTTAGACCATTTCAGGCCAAGATCGGAGCTCAAAGACTTCGCCGCGCTGCCCTATTTTTCTCTGATCTACTGCGCGTCGGAGTTCAGTTCCGGGCGTGGCTTAGATGGTTGAGATCGTCTCGTCAAGCTCTACAACCCTGCCAAATTTCATAATTTTTGGAGAAGTTTTGCATCGCCGCCGCCGGACCGCCGCGTCGCCGCCATCTTCTCCGGTGAGCCACCGGACATATTACCCAATTTTGATCGTCTCGACGTGATGAATTCAAATATCCAAGTTTTGATTTGAGATTCCAAACCGTGAAGCGGTGAGAACACAATAAAGTTTGCAATTTAGCGGTCAAAGTTTGACCAGAGTTGACCAAAGTTGACTTTTTGTATATTATGTGATTTTTCGCAGATTGGAAGCCATTCGAGGATAATTAGAGGTAGAAATCAGCAGTCTAGGGATTTGAGCTTTTCCAGATCTGGAAAACTGAGGTATGAGCTGATGTTGATTTCGAAGGGAATGAACACTCGAGCGAGATTGAGATTCTCGAGTTCCCGTTAAAATCACATATTTCCATGATTATTTAATAGTGATTGAATATATGCTCTTATATGATTTTGTATGAGCTATTAATTTAATTGATTAATTTTCGATATGAATTGAAAGACATGAATTTGTTTATATGATTTTGATTTGGAATATTGATGCATTTATTTGATCGAAAAACATGATTTTGCTTATTTGAAATTAATTCAATGAGTTTCGATATTATATTCATGATTTTGAATATATGAATTGAATGAGATGACATCTACGATATTTTGATGTCTGAATAAAGAGATTTGTTGTTTTAATTTGATTTAATTGCATCTGAATCATGTGCATTCATCTTGAGCCTAAATCCTTGATTTTGAAATGGGCTGAGTTGCCCCGATGCGAATTAGACGATTTGGGAGCTATATTTGAGTGGCCTAGGTTGTTGAGTTACGCCTAGAGACCCGAATACTCATTATAGTTGCACCAAAGTCTAGAGGTTTGAGACACGTGACACCACCTCGAGCGGGAGAGTCGGTGAGTTTGTTGCGTGATCTTGACCTCGGGATCCCAACCGAAGTATCGAGTCTCCTTTGATTATCCGATTTGATAATCTCGATTTTTAAACACATGCATTTCATATTTATTTATCATCGAATAATGTTTATGTTATATCATGTTTTTTATATACTTATTTGATATTGCATGTTATCCGGCTGTTGTCTTGTTTTGTATGTGTACTTGACAACAGGTGGGGCAGGAGCTAGTCAGAGTCGGCATGGTTAGCTTGAGATCAAATGATAGACGTGAGACGTCGGTTTAGAAGTTGAATAATTGTTCGAACTTGTAAAAAAAAAAAAATTATTATTAGTGTCTTGACTTATTATTGCTTATTGATTGATTTACTTTTGATTAGATGATTAGAACCGAGGTCCTCACAGGCTGTGTCACTGATCGAGATGATCCAGCACCCTGTGCACTTCCAGAACCTCGCTGTGGGCATACTCTTGCAAAATGACCTGGTTGTTGGCAAATATGGCAGGTGCCAAACACTCCTCAACACTGCTCATTGGTGTGACGTCCCCCACACTTAGAATAGTAAACATCAGAAGTACCGGATTTCTGTCCACCCCTGAACTATTTGGATCCACTTGAACTCAGAGAACTACCACTTGGACGTTTAAACTGTTTCCTTTTACCTTTAAAGAAATTTTTCTTACCACTGCTGCTTCCTCCAGCATCAAATCGAGGTGGTGGTGGAATCTGTGGCTGTTCTTGCGGTTGTCTCATCGGCTGTGGCACAAACTGTGCTCCTTGTTGCCTCAATATCCCTTCTTCAGCTCCCTTTGCACGATTAAGAGCATCGGCAAAGTTATTGGGTCGTCCAGCATTCACTAGGGTAAAGACATCGGGATTCAAGCCATTGATAAATTGATCGGCTTGAGCTTCATCACTTGCAGCGATATGCGGAGCAAACTTCAGTAAGCTGGTGAAATTTGCAACATATTATTCAATATTCATATGTCCCTGTTGCAAACTTGCAAACTCCGCTCCCTTGTCCTTCCGATAAGAAACATGAAAGAATCGCTGATAGAAAGCAGTTTTAAAAACATCCCAAGTAATAACAGTACCTCGATGTTCAAATGCTTTCTTTGTCGCTATCCACCAAATTTTCGCAAGGCCATGTAGTTGATGAATTATTAGTCCCACACGACGATCATCCGTATAGTCAAGGGACTCGAATAACTGCTCAATGTCTTCTAGACAGTTCTCACAGTCAACAGAATTTTCAGTTCCTTGCAACGTTGTTGGTTTGAATGACTGGAATCGTTTTAGAAGTTTCTCCATCGGATTAGCATCACCAAACACATCAGCAGAAGTACTACTCTGTCCAGGTTCCGGTGTTGTCACTGGTATCTGTGCAGCATTAGTCTGTTCAGGCTGATTTACTGCCAATGTCTGTCTAACTCTCGGTGCTGGTTGGGGAGGCATATCTGATAATCAAACAGATTAGTGTGCAGTTCATTATCATATCATAACACATTTTTTTTTTCAGGCCCTCCTCTGATTAGCATTTTCATGCATCTTCAAGAGATCGAGTTCTGATTCATACTTATTCAATACATGCTGTTACTCAACTGCAGAAGATCAGATAGCATGTAATTCGAAAGACTGTACTACATACACTTCTCATTTAATCACAGAATCATGTGATCATAAGCATCGGAAGGTAATAAGTCATATACCATACAAGTATGAAATCACTAAATAAAGCAATCAAATAGACTCGATCTACCCCGCTCATCTATTCTCAGTCCGAGAAACTTAAGCTCTGATACCACCTGTTGTGGGGCCTTGGGTTGCAAATCTCATTCTTAGGGCAATTAACGATTAATAAACAATTAATCATGTATTTAAAATAATACTCAACCAAATGAATAAAAACAAATTTTTTTAAAAAAGGCACCTCGATCGATCGGTGAAATCCTACCGATCGATCGGGCAAGAAAATCCATTTCTCGGGTTTGAGCAAATCTTGGCCTCGCTCGATCGGTTGAAATCAACCGATCGATCGGCTCCAAAGTTTCAACTTCTCTGTTTGCAAAATACAGGCCTCACTCGATCGGTGAAATTCAACCGATCGAGCGGCCTCTCTGCACAGAAAATCTGCAGATTTCATTTCGCTGTCAAAATGTAAACATTCAATCAGATACAGTCTAAAATCAATTCAAAACATGGTTTATCAATTCTGGAACATGCATATATACATATATGAAGTCTCAAGCATCAATCCATGTGATTATTACATCAAACGAATAGTGACAAAGGCATTAAAACCATAAGCTACACAAAGTGTACTTCAAGTCATACTTCTTCTACAAGTTTGATGCTAGTCCAACTATCATACATCATCTAAAACCCAAGTCCTCACTTGCTAAATCTCTCTCCCAAGCTATCAATGTCATCGTTGACTAGCTCATGCCCCATCTGTTGTCATGCACACATACAAAACAAGACAACAGCCGGATAAACTCCAGTGAGAAATCATTCACAGTATAATCGATATATATAAAGCGTTAAATAAATCATATCGAATCTATTCATAATCGACTCAACATTAGAGTAAATAACGTATATATCAATTAAGAATTGATTCATATATCGTCGTTGCCATCAAGATTCGTAACCGATCTTGACATGGATATCCAACTATCGTAGTCGTCTCAGACTAGAAAATAAGTTTGCCTCAGATCTTGGCATAGAATCAATTCAATATCATATCATATCATCATCATATCGACTCAAACTCAAAGATCCACTACCTGAAATGGATCCACAACATCAGAATAAAATCGAAAAGATAAACAAGTATGTGATTTTGGCGGGACAACTCAAGATACATCATTCTCGAGTTTCAAATCCCTGACTCGTGATGTCGTCATTATACCTTCGTATTTCTTGGTTTTGAATACTTCAAATCTGAAATATAACAATCAGAACATTCATATCAAGATTCATTCAAGATGATCAATCCAAAATCTGATCAAACTCATCAATATAACTTCAATACAATCACTTCAAACCTCAAGAAAACTTCTTCGGTTCAAAGTCGAACTTCTTGAGTTGATCGAGCTTAAAAATAATCTGAAATGTAATGATTATGATCAAGAAGCATCAGTATACAATCACAAGATCCTCAGCTCAATCATAGGCTAACAAGATGACTTCAAAATCTAGACCAGCGACGTAGCGATTGAAAATCGGTAACCAACAAAACATCGAAATCAATTCTCAACTCATATCAGCATATAACTTATAAAAACCAGCAACATATCATCATAATCCCACATATCAACATGTATATAGCTGGAATTATAAGCTGGAAATGATAAGAACAAAATCGATAGCCGTTCGTCGATTCGATTTTGAAAATAAATGATACAAGACTTCAAAAACATGATCATATGAAAACGTACTGATTTCTGTCATATCTTGATTCTCAAAACATGCCGAAAAAAATAAAAACTTACACTAGATCGAAGCCCTTGTCACAAGGATTCCAGAACACTTTTCGGAATCAAAATCGGACGATTAGATCAAAAGTTACGGCGATTTGAAAATCAAAATTCTAAAGAAACAAGGAAGATTTCGGATGCTCTGTTCGAAATTCTGAATTACTATATCAACTAACACGTTGCAATCAGATTATTATAACTAAAAATCGGATATGTATTGCATAAATTGCAATTTAGTTCCTGAAACTTCATAAATTGCAATTCAGTCCTCGTCCCTCTTTTTAATTCAATTTCAATCCTAAATAATTTAAGAATATTATGATTTAAATCAAAACTCTAAATATTCCCAAATTAAATATACTCGGATTAAAATTAAATAAATTCGGATTAAATCAAATAATTTCGGGCCCTACAGCCTCGAGCCATCTGTCTCGTTTGACCTAAAACATGTCCCGTCAAATGAGGTATCCAAGATAAAACCAAAGACGTGAGTGACTAACGTCCAGTATGTAAAGCATGAGTATACAAACCCATATGATGCATGCAAGGGAAGTGACAGGGTAACTAGTAAACTAGATCAATACTGATCAAACTAGGGGCCATGAGTGAGTAGTACCATCTCGAGTCCAATCCTTTGGGTATCTCACACACTCGTCTATATCACTATAGCGTCGGTCTCCTCAGCATGGTAGCTCCCGATGTCATGTCATATATATAAGGGTGTAGTACTGATGACCCTACTAAAACGGCTATCTCGAAGGAGATACAAGTTTAACATGATATATGCACATGCATCATATATATAAAAAAGCAAAACATGCGTCGTGGCGCATAAAATGAAACCTATAAGAATGCATTATCGCTGAATATCTCAGCTAGTACTTACGTACCTCTACTAGACAAGTTGAGTATATACAGGGTCTATGGTCCAAGCCTACATTCAAGTGATTAACAATCATTATAATAGGTCTAAGAGTTTTAACTAAGCTAGTGGATACTCCCAATAACTATTAGGGATCTCGAGTATACTTGCGTTCGTCGTCAGTCTACAGATGTCGAAGCCTCAAGGCTCCAAAACTCAGGCACAGCTTCGCTACGATCATAGAAGTATCTTGCTATCACCCGGTCCTCGAGTACATGACTAAAAATACTCAGAGTACATAAGATGAGAGAGAGAGAGAGAGAGAGAGAGTTGGAATTGGCAATATTTGATAAATGAAATATCTCGCCTATGTATAAACGGAGTTCGGATGGTTCGATCTAAGGTTCGGACGATCCAATCCTGCGTGACTTGACACCTCTCTGAACACTCTTCTTCGGAAGCTCCTTTGACTTCAGACGTTTTGATCATCTTCGAACAATCCGTACATACTTTGGACGGTCCGATCTTAAAACTTGTCAAGCCCAAGTTGACAACATAAAAATACTCGTGACTCACTGCATTCAAACGATCTGATCCCCTTCGGGTGGTCCGATCTTACCATTTGTCAACCTTCTCTTGCCAACTCACTGGTGCAACGTGCATGCGTCTGCTGAAGTTCGGAAACTTTAAACACTATTCGGACGGTCCGATCGCATATTGTGCTTCCGAACTAGTTCAGTTGGATCCGAACTACTCGGGTCCTCGGACCTTCCGGACCATTTTCTAATGTCTCAGAGTTGATTTTTCACTTGTTTTTCTCATGAAATAACCCTTTAAACATGTTTTGTCATTTTAATCTTCTAAAACAAAACTCGGATTACTATAAAGAGTGTTGATATGACACAACATGTCAGCATCATATCAACGCTACGTAAGCACCGCATCAATGCCATGTTGGGCATATGACTAAAATTGGCAAAAGCTTTAAAAAAGAAAGATGATTGAAATTAGACAACTTATATAATTATAATATCAAAATAAATAATAAATATATAAAACTAAAATTATAATTTTCCCTTTATCGTAAGCAAAATATGTAGTATTTCCATGTTAGAAAATTGTCAAATCGAGCGCTTGTTGTTTTACCCAAAATTATAACTTGTGGTAGCAAGACAACTCAAATATTTAAACCATACAATAGAGCAAATGTCACGTTTTGATTGTTATACTTAAAAATAATAATTATTTCACTTTAACACATACATACAAAAGAAACAATCATAATTAAACTCAACAAAGAAGCCATTATTATTATTTTTGAAAGAACAAAAACGTCATTATTATAAGAGATAAGGGGAATCTTGTACGACAAAACCATAAACTACTAGATGTAACTCCAAAACCCACCACCAAGAAACCCCGATTAAAATGTGGAGATATTTTAGAAACTTATCATATAAAATTTAGAATTTTTTATATAAAAAATTATATAAATTATTTTTATACTTTGCGTTTTTCATAAAAACATTGAACAAAAAATCATGACTGTTAAATCAAATCTGGATAAATTGGAAATTGCATAAAATAACATGATGGATCATGAACAAAAAAGATGTCGAGCTTAAGTTTAGTCTTTGTATGTCTTCAAAATGGTTTAAATTTGTGTTGTCTCGGGGACGAAGCCAAATCGAGTCAACTCAAATATTATCTTAGTTCTGAATTATTGATATTGAATCAAATTTATCATATATATATATATATATATATAAAGACTTTAAATAGTCTTTTCTGTAAAGAAAACATATATTATTATTTTTAATTTTTTTTGGCAAAATCTTACCATTTTGTTGGTTAATTGGAAGTTTAGTTTCTTCTAATTCTCATGTAATTTATTTTAAACAATGTAAGTTGTTTTCCCATTTTTTGTTTTCCCATTTTAAATATTCAAGTGTGTAGGGAATAATTGGTTGCACATACACATATTTAGGTGTTGTCATCAGGTGTTGACAATACCTCAAGTAATATGCAGCGAAAAATAATAAAAGCATGAATAAAATAAACAAGCAACCAAATAAATAGACTCAGATATTTAAGCAAGAGTATAAAATACTTTTGCAACGCTTCAAGACAAAACTTTTACTAGAAAATAATCAAAGAGTTTACAAAACCCTAAAACTAGTGAATTATTGTCAAACTCAATTTTCTCAAAAACATGTGAGAAAATAAAGAATAAAAGCAACTTCTAAAAATTCTACGCAAGATAGAATAAAGAAAATAAAATTAAGGAGTTGAATACTTGTCAACTAAACACCGAGAGCAACAACAACGATCCAATTTTTCAATGCTCTCAAAATTTTCACACATCGAACAAGTAAACCACGACCGTACCGAGCTTCAAAATATTTTTAAAATTCTCTCAAGTTGCACGTTAGAAGCTCTCACAAACTATTGTCGTGTATGTCTCTCAAATTATACGTCCATCTTCTTAAATAAGGCCAAAGAATCCTTCTTCACAATGTTTCCTTGTAGACGTAGGATTCATCAAATCTACAAAGATTGAGAAATAAATCAATTAGATATGAGATAGTTAAATATTATGATAAAGTACAATAATATCTCAATCTACTAACTAAGAAAATAAATAATTGTAAATTTTATCTCCAAGAAACTTCAAGTCCAAGACAAAATACTCAAATGAATCTTTTAAAACTTTAAGGGATTTTAGAAAATAAATATTCCCTTCAATCTCCCATTTTTGTCTTTTTGGACAAAACACATTTAATTCAAAACAAATCAACTCTCCCTTTATCAAAACTCCCCCTGAATATAAGAACGAATTCTCCCCCTAAGTACAAGCATAGGTGTTGTCACAAGATATTGGCAACATCTAGCAACAACACTTCAGATCATCAATCATGTATAAAAGGATAAACAAATAACACATCAGAGCACAAATAAGAAAAACAGTTTTGATTAGTATTAGAGCAAGAAAACTTATCAAACAACAACTAATCAAACAACAATTAAGACCCAAAACAGAAACAAATAAACAAAATTAAACCAATCTAGAATTGATTGCTCTCCGAGGAGCCATCATCATCAGTAGTTGTAGTTTCTTCTTCTCATTCTCCCCCTTTTTGTCCAAAAGAGGTACCTACTCCAAGAAAGGATTCATAATGCACTTTCAGTGCCTCATAATAGGCAAGGTCAGCCTTAGCTTGAGTAATCTTCTGTTCAGAATGACGTAATTGAGCTTGAATAAAGGTGGTATCCACTGATTGAGCAGAAAAGGGTGGAACAAATAAGGTAGTGGCAGGGGAGGTGTTGACAACATTTGCAGCAGCACCTGATTCTGACCAAGGAAGATCCAACTTCCTATTTCCTCTTAGTAGGGCAGGTGCAATCTTCAACACTTCTCCAGGCTCAGTAAGAGTTTCATCACCATCCTTCTCAATTTCTTGAGATATCATAAAATAGATCAAGGAAGGATATGGAAGCTTGAGTGTAGGCTGAGCATAATCTGCAAAGGTCATGACTGTGTCAAAAACCAGTCGGCCATAGTTAAAATTAACTCTTGTTCCAATGGCATACAATACTGAAGCTTGATGTTTAGTGACGATAGTAGAGTTCCCGAAGGGAGTCCAGGACTTCACTGCGGTCTTGTGCAGAACAGAATACAGAGATGTGAGCTTGGCTGCCGGTAGTTTCTTAGGATGAGCTGGAAACGTTGTGACTTGACCACCTGTAATGACAGAGGACATCACATCCAAGGAGGGTAAAACAACATCATCAGGAGAAGATGTCCGCAGAAAGCCATTAATAGCTGCCGGACTAAACTGAAAAATCTGTCCTCTCACGTACACTTTTCCATACTTTAGAAATCTTGGATCCTTCACTGCTTCAGTAAGATTGCAGTATAATTCCAGCACAAGTTCCCTACAATACGGAGCAGCAGTAGTGACAGTAGCAAGCATATTTCTCACCTCAAAAAATTGAACCATATTCTGAGCTCCATAACTCTCCAGATCAATATTATGTTCTTGAAGGAACTCATGACTGGCATACTGTTTCCAGTTATCTGCAATATCCTTAGAATAAAACGAGTATGAGTAAGACTCGTTTACCCGGTAGTCTTCTCCAAAGGTGTTGTCCAAGGTGTCAGCAACACCTTCCTTAGCATCTTCCTCAGAGTCATCAGTGTCTTAGTCTTCTTCAAACTCCTTCTCAGCATCAGAATCTTCACTCGATTCAAAACTGGAGCTATCAAATCGATTGGGACGATTGTCTGCATACTCTTGTTACATTTCCTCGTCGGGTTCATCATCGGATTCATAAGAAGATACATCAGATTTCTGTCCTTTTTGTTGCTTCAAAGCAACCATAAATTTGGCAATGGAGGCTTCCTCATCACCGAAAAACACAAGAGGAGTATTAGTGGATGGTTCCTCAACAACAGGAACAGATGCAGATGCATCTTTATCAGCAGCAATAGAAGAGGCACTTTGAGTCTCTGTGGAAGAATATTCACTTACAGACGATGAATCACCAGTTGATTCATTCTCAGTAGCAAAAGGCATAAGAATGGCTTCACTAGTTAGTTTCATCACACTGGCTTTTCCCCTCTTACGACGCACAAGCTTGTAATCTTCATCGGATTTCGCATCACCAGATGAGAATTCGGTGTCCACTAGAGAAGGTATCGATGGTTGACCCTTCCCGCGAAATCTCTTCAATGCAGTGTAGTCATGATTGTATTCGGCTTGACGTTTGGATCGGCAAGTCAAGGGTTTCGATGGAAACACCTTGTTGATTGTATAAATATCCGGTAGATTCTCCACATCTATTTCATCAAATCCAGGGGGCACAGGTTCCTCAGCAACCGGAACCATGGCTTGCTCTATCACAGGGTGTGGTGACGGAGGTGTTGTCACACTTTGAGCAACATCCTTTGTAAAACCCATATCGGAGCGAATATCATGAGAATCATAACCCTTTCCTGCCATTTGATTGTAAATAAAATCAGATACAATATTAGGGAAAACGAAAACAGAGGGGATGAGTGAGTAGAGGGAACACGAAGGCAAGATGAAGAAAATAATGTTTTCCAAAACAGATAAATACCCAATATAAGTATCACACAACCTTCTCTCCTATTCTAACTCAGATTTACAGCCCCTCCAACGGTAAAAAAAAATCCCAACGGTAATAAAATTGAACGGCCTTAAAATCCTATCTTAATTAGGAAACAATTCTTTTGATTTTCGGCAATAATCTAGGCCCAATTATTTCACTAAATATTTTTAAATTTAACTCTTCATCGATATATAACTCCACTGAAACAAAATTAATCACATTCAAAATCAAAATTTCAGTGGATTAGGCAAAAATTCAAAATTTTCGTTTAATTAAAACTTCAAAGTTCTTAGCCAGATATATTCACACAAAAATAAATATGCATGTCCTAAATATGTCTAAAACAAAGTGTGACATAAAAATAACATGCGATCACATGCAAAATATATGTTGACAAGTGCGGTGTTTTCCACGATGTTGGCAACATCTTCCAGCAACACTTCAGGATTCTCAAAACATTTTGTTATCCAATTCATTATTACAGAAGTGGTAGCCTACATACTAAAGTAACAATCTTCAACGGATCCCTTTAGGTAGCTTTTTCCATTTGCTTCTGATTTTCAATCAAATTTGATGATTGAATTGATTACGTTTTATCATATTGTTATTTTGAGTTTTGAAATTTGTGAAATCACTTTTCACTTGGGACAGGATCATGGAATACACGAACATCCCTCCACTATTTTGTGATTTAGTCAGAACTCTTTACCAATTAATCTTCATTAAATTGTAAAACACTTTAGCAAGGAATCCTAAGTGAAAAACTGGTCAATGGTTACAAAGTATCAAACACATCACAAAACAAAGTGAATGCATGAATGCAACATGCCTAAAGATCCTAAAAATTCACATGCATGAGAAGGTGTTGGAAACACTCCAGACAACATCTCAGTTCTGTCTATAATGCACACATGCTGAGAGAATTCCTTAGATTGAAAAATATCTCAAAATCTAAAGCTTTTGTGAATATATCAGCTAATTGGTTATTAGTTCCAACAAACTCAATAATGATAATGTCTTTCTCGATCAAATCTCGAATGAAGTGATGTCTAATGTCAATGTGTTTGGTTTGAGAGTGTTGTACTGAATTTTTGGATATAATAATGGCACTAGAATTATCACAATATACAATAGGAGTATCACTTTTAATTCCATAATCATTCAGCATTTGATTCATCCATAGGAGTTGTGAGCAACAACTTCCTACATCAACATATTCAGGCTCGGCAGTTGAAAGTGAGACACAATTTTATTTCTTACTATACCATGACACTAAGTTATTTCCTAAGTAGAAACATCCTCCCAAAGTGCTCTTTCTCTCATCTAGATCTCCAGCCCAGTCAGCATCACTAAACCCTACCAAATTCGAATTAATTTCTTTAGTGTACCACAAACCCAAATTCAAAGTACCCGCCACATATTTCAGTATACGTTTCACGGCCTTTAGATGTGTAACTTTTGGGTTAGACTGGTATCTAGTACACAAACAAACACTAAATATGATATCAGGTCTAGTAGCACTCAAATATAAAAGACTACCAATCATGCTTCTGTAGAGGGTGTTTTCAACACCTTCGACAACATCTTCCCTCGACAATTTTTCACTAGACCCCATAGGTGTACGCATGTGTTTAGAGTTGTCATTCAAAAAAAAATTCACAAGATTTATAGCATATTTACTCTAACATAAAAATATATCATCATGCATTTGCTTTACTTGCAATCCAAAGATTGAGCAAGTACTCCTCCCGAAGTGCTCTTTGCACAAATAAAGTCTTATCAACTTCACCTTTTTTGAATCCAAGATTGAGCAAGTACTCGGTTAACCTTCCATACCATGCACGTGGTGTTTGCTTCAATCTATACAATGCCTTTTTCAACTTATACACATAATCAAGATGATTTGGATCTTCAAACCCTTTAGGTTGTTTCACATAAACTTATTCATTCAAGATCTCATTCAAAAAGACACTTTTTACATCCATTTGAAAAAGATTCATATCCATATTACATGAAATAGCAAGCAAAAGTCGGACAGACTCAATGCGGGCTACAGGAGCAAAGGTTTCATCAAAATCCATCTCCTCAACCTGTGTATATCCTTGAGCTACCAACCTAGCTTTATTTCTTATGATGGTTCTTGATTCATCAGTCTTAATTTTAAAAATCTATTTTGTTCCTGTAACATTACCATGATCAGGACTTGGTACCAAGTACCAAACATCATTCCTAACAAACTGTTCTAGCTCTTCATGCATATCATTGACCCAAAATTCATCTTTCAAAGCTTCTTCAACCTTTTTGGGTTCAATGTTTGACACAAAGCATGAAAATCTTACCTAAGAATATGTAGAGCTCATGCAAATCAGTCCAAACAATTTTTTTGTAGTACACCTTCTCTTTCCTTCGAGTTTGCACGTCTCTATGTAAATCTCCAATGATCTGTGAGGTTGGATGGTTCTTCTGAATTTTCCTAGGAATAGTTTTACAATATTCATTTACCTCACTGTCCTCATCATTATTCTCATTCAATAGTTGTTCAACATTCGTTCCTGGAATTTCTGCAGAAGGTGTTGTCACAGGTATTGTAACACCTTGGACAACATCTGATTTTCCAGAATTTTCAAGCAGATCATTGACCGCTAAAATCGATGTCTACTAACAAGTATAATAGGTCAAGTAATAATAAAGTGGACAGAGAGTCCAAGTATCGATCCCACATGGACTGTTTTTGTAGCGACCTGTAGTGACCCTTACCTGGATCACCTACTAAACAGAACTTAGGCATGCAATTAACTTAATTAAAACGGATATCAGAATAAAACTGCGGAAACCAAAAACAATATACAATCCCAAGGAAAGGAATCTGTAAATACCCAAATATTATACAACCAGATCGAACAACTGAATCAATCTAATAACAACAGAATAAAACCTAGGCGAAGCTCCAGCTGGCCAACAACTGCCTAGCCCCTCTTGGATCCACCCGCCTCATCCAATCGCAAACCTGCCCCATGAAATAGGGTGTCCGAAAACACAGAGTACGAGACGTGAGCATAAAACGCTCAGTACGAGAGTATGAGTATACATGCATGCAAAGTGAACTCCCTATAAACTCGAGTTCAAGGATCAGATAACAGAGACAGACCGGGCCCTGGTATGTATCACGCTGTGCCGTCGCTTCAGGAGGTGGCTCCCATACCATAATACCAGTGGATATGCCGGACCCAAATCGATGGAAGTCCAACCACTAATAGGATAGGAAAAAACCCTACTAACAGACATCTCGAAGGAGATAGCTCAGTATGAAAATGAATGCAGCATAAATCAATGACATATAAACCATGCAGTCACATAATACATGCATACTCAGTCAGGATATCTCGAACAGTACTTCCGTACCTCAAATCAGTGCAAACTCTACCAACTCTAGGTCCACGCCTATAGTCTGCTCTACACTGCCAAATGATACTACTATCATTAAAGTGCTCTAAAAGCCTTAACTAAGTTATTGCATACTCTTAAATATTTATAGGAAGAAAAAGCTATACCTTCGTCCGTCGTTAGCCCTTTGCTGTCGAGTGCCTCAAAACTAGGCCGCAGCTCCGCTACGACGCCTGGATCGCTATGCCACTTCCGGATTCCCGATGGGACGCCAAGAATTTCCTAGATCTGAGTTAGAAGGCTAAGGAATCGAGAGAGAAGAGAGGAATTGGTGCACTCAAATGTGAGCTCGGCACCCCCTATTTATAGACGGAGTTCGGATCGTCCGAACTGGACTTCGGGTCGTCCGAACCCGATATTAAGTAATTGCTTACGTCAGCATGATGACATCATCTATGACGACTGTCGGCAGCACGTTCGGAGCATCCGAACCACTCTTCGGATCGTCTGAACCCTGACTTCGGACCGTCCGAACCTTGACTTCGGAGCCTCCGAACTCGATGACCCTCAAACCATTTTCAAGTGTTCTGAATCCAATTTCGGACTCCGTTAACCCATTAAGAGTTCCCTTAATCATGTTTACTCTTAACTAGTAGGATTAATGAATTTATTAACACTTAATCACTGATTTCGGGTACGGGCTACTACATTCTCCCCCACTTAAGATTTTTCGTCCTCGAAAACAGATCTTAAGTACTGAATGTAAAACAGAAATCAAAAACATTCTTTATTCTAGTCAAACGCTTACAGAGTTTACAACTGAATACAACTTAAGAATGAAATCAAAACAACTCAGGATGGTCTTCACGCATCCTGTCCTCAAGCTCCCAAGTAGCTTCCTCAGTGCCTCGGCGCTGCCACTGAACTAAAACCAGAGGAATGACTTTGTTCCGCAAAACCTTATCCTTATAATCCAGGATACGAATAGGTTTCTCAGCATAGGTCAAATCCTTGCTCACCTGAACCTCAGACCGCTGCAGAATATGAGACTCATCCGCCACATACCGTCGCAACAAAGATACGTGGAACACGTCGTGAATATTGGAAAGATGCGGTGGCAAAGCTAGTCGATAAGCCAAATCGCCAATGCATTCCAAGATCTCAAACGGACCGATAAATCTGGGATACAACTTGCCCTTAAGGCCAAATCTGAGAATCTTGCGGAAAGGTGACACTCTCAGAAATACTTTCTTCCTGGCATCGAACTGCAAAGGCCTACGCTTGGTATTAGCATAGCTGGCCTGACGATCCTGTGCAGTCTTAATCCGTTTCTTGATCTGATCAACAATGTCTATCACCTACTGGATAAACTCCGGTCCCTCAGCCTGTCTCTCTCCCACTTCTTCCCAGAAGAGTGGAGTACGACAACGTCGCTCGTACAACGCCTCAAAAGGTGTCATCCCAATACTAGTATGATAGTTGTTGTTGTACGCGAACTCGATCAATGGCAAATGATCCTGCCAGGCTGAGCCAAAATCCATGACGCACGCTCTAAGCATATCCTCCAAAGTACGGATAGTGCTCTTTGACTGACCATCAGTCTCCGGATGATAGGCAGTACTCAAACTGAGAGTAGCACCCATCGCACGCTGAATACTCCCCCAGAATCTAAAAGTAAACCTGGGGTCTCGATCGCTGACAATGCTCACAGGCACTCCATGAAGTCGAACGATCTCCTGAATGTACAACCGATCCATACGATCCACATTGTACTCCTGGCTATAGGCAATGAAATGCGCTGACTTGGTGAGTCGGTCCACCATAACCCAGATAGCATCACAGTTCCTCGGGGATACCGGCAAATGGGTCACAAAGTCCATTGTGATAAACTCCCATTTCCATTCAGGAATAGGCAGACTGTGAAGCAATCCTCCAGGTCGTCGGTGCTCTGCCTTGACCTGTTGACACACCAAATATCTCGAAACAAACTGATAAACACTGCGTTTCATTCCTTTCCACCAGAAACGAGTACGTAGATCCTTGTACATCTTGTTGCTCCCAGGATGAATACTCAACTTAGTGCGATGTGCCTGAGACAAGATATCCTCTCGCAACTCTACATCCTGCGGAATCACAAGTCTACCAGACAAACACAGAAAGCCATCTGACTGATAATGAAATCCAGACGAGCTACCCTCATTAGCTAGACGAGCTAAATGCTGGGTCTTCGAATCAGATATCTGAGCATCTCGAATCCGTTAATACAAAGCTGGCTCAGATAATATCGCAAACATCTGAATACTCTGCATACCTTTCTTATGCTTGAAGGTATAACCCGAAGTACAACAGTCACTGATTGCACTAGACATCGAACAAGTCTGAAGTGCGGATAGTCGCACCTTGCGACTCAAAGCATCAGCAGTGAGATTAGCAGCTCCCGGATGGTACTTAATCTCGCAATCATAGTCTTTAAGCAAGTCCATCCAACGTCTCTGCCTCATGTTCAACTCCGCCTGAGTGAACAAATACTTGAGACTCTTATGGTCGGTGAAGATCTCAAATTTCTCGCCATAAAGATAATGACGCCAGATCTTCAAAGCGAACACAATGGTTGCTAACTCCAAATCATGGACTGGGTAGTTGTCCTCGTGAATCTTCAGCTGTCTAGAAGCGTATGCGATCACATGCCCATTCTGAGTCAGGACGCAACCTAACCCCTAAAGAGAAGCATCAGTGTATACCACATACCCTCCAGATCCTGATGGTAATGCCAACACCGACGCAGAAGTCAACCGCCGTCGAAGCTCGCAGAAGTTCTCCTCACACTCGGAGGACCACTCGAAATCCACACCCTTGCGGGTAAGCTGCGTCAAAGGTCGAGCTAGCTGAGAGAAGTTCAGAATGAAGCGACGATAATAACCTGCTAGACCCAGAAAACTACGGATCGCAGCAACCGTCGTCGGAAGCGACCAATTAAGCACCGCCTCAATCTTGCTTGGATCAACAGAAATCCCCTCCCTGGATATGATATGGCCAAGAAAGACCACTCGATCCATCCAGAACTCACACTTGCTCAGCTTGGCGTACAACTGCTCATCTCGAAGAGTCTGCAGTACCAACCGCAAGTGAGAAACATGCTCTTCCGTATTACGCGAATACACCAAGATGTTGTCAATGAAGACCATGACAAACTTGTCCAAATACTCCCTGAAGACACGGTTCATCAGATCCATGAATATAGCCAGCGCATTAGTCAAACCAAATGGCATCACTAGAAACTCGTAATGCCCATAGTGAGTACGGAATGCAGTCTTGGCTACGTCCTGATCACGGACTCTCAACTAATGATACCCAGATCTTAAGTCAATCTTGGAGTAAACTGAAGTTCACTGCAGCTGATCAAACAAGTCATCAATACGAGGCAAAGGATACTTGTTCTTCACAGTGACTCGATTCAGTTGCCGATAGTCAATGCACAATCACATAGACCCATCCTTCTTCTTTACAAAAAAAACAGGAGCTCCCCAAGGAGATACACTAGGACGAATGTACCCCTTGTCCAAAAGATCCTGTAGCTGATTCTTCAACTCACGCGTCTCTGATGGAGCCAGATGATACGGTGCTCAATAAATAGGCGAAGTACCCGGCATCAACTCTATGCCAAACTCGACTTCCCTAACAGGAGGAAAACCTGGAATCTCATCAGGAAATACATCTGGGAATTCATCCACAACAGGAATGCTCTCTATACCAATACTCTCAGCGGAAAAATCAACTGCATAGATAAGGTAGCCTTCCCCGCCAGACTCTAGAGCTCGACAGGCTCTCAAAGCTGATACCAAAGGCATCGGGGGTCGCGCTCCCTCACCATAGAAAAACCAGCTCTCACTCCCTTTCGGATGAAAGCATACTAATCTCTGATAGCAGTCCACTGAAGCTCGATAGGTAGTCAACATATCTATTCCCAGAATTCAATCAAAATCGTCCATCGCAAGAACCATGAGATTCGCTAACAGAATGTTCCCTTCGAACTCTAAAGGGCAACCCATCACTAGACGCTTAGCCAAAGCAGATTGGCCCGTCGGAGTAGAAACAGACATCACTACATCTAGTGCAATGCATGGTAACTTATGCCTCTTAACAAAACGTGCAGAAATGAAGGAATGAGATGCACCAGTGTCAATAAGTACAAGAGCAGGTATACCATAAAGCATAAATGTACCTGCGATGACTTTATCATTCTCCTCCACTGCCTGATCATGTCTCAGGGCAAACACCTGGCCAGAAGCTCGTGGCCTCAAATGAGAACTCCCAGCAGGCTGTCCCTGCGACCTCTGCTGAACGGTGGCCTAAGAACCAGATCCTGAACCAGAACCAGAACCGCCTCCCCCAGATAGTGGACAATCCCTCCGGATATGACCAGTCTCTCCACAACGGAAACAAGCTCCAGAAGCTCTATGGCACTTGTCGGATGGATGGTTCTTTCCATAGTGATCACACTTGTCCTTCCTTCCGAAACGGACAACACCAGCAGAGCCAGAGGAAGAAGAAGTAGATCCAGACTTCTTGAAAGATTGGGCACGGGGACCCAAAGAACTAGCAGGTCTCGACTGAGAGAAATACCTGTTTCGCCGAATGCTGTCCTCCGCCTGGTGACAACGGCTCACCAAACCCTCGTAGGACATGTCGTCACCAACTGCCACACGGTCATGGATCTCAGGGTTAAGGCCCTGAAGGAACAGATTATACTTCATCTCGGAGCTGTCGGCAATCTCGGGGCAATAGGATAGCAGATCAAAGAACTTCTGCTGATACTCATCAATAGACATGGCTCCCTGTCGCAGACTCAGTAGCTCGCCTGCCTTCGATTGACGGAGTGCAGGAGGAAAATACAGCTTCTGAAAAGCTGTGCGGAACTCGGCCCAGGTGGCCACTCCTCTCGTTGCAACAAAAGGTGCAGAAGTAAACCTCCACCACCTGCGCACACGTCCATCCAGAAGATAACCCAGTGTCTCCATCTTCTGCTCCTCGGTGCATTGGAAAGTCTGAAAAGTCTTCTCCATGCGGTCTAACCAGTTCTCCGCATCCTCCGGAGACTCACCTCCAACTAAGGGCTTAGGACCCATAGCTAAGAATCGACGCACAGTGAAACGCTCGTCGTCATGATGACGATGATGCCGTTCTCGACGACGCTCTCGGTCGGCATCGCCCCAACGACCGCCTCCACTTCCGTGGCTACTCTCATCATCGTAGTTTGCCATCTACAAAAATACATCATGATGAGACTAAATCCCAAGAATACTTTTGTATGCTCTGATACCATAAATGTAGTGACCCTTACCTGGATCACCTACTAAACAGAACTTCGGCATGAAATTAACTTAATTAAAACGGATATCAGAATAAAACTGCGGAAACCAAAAACAATATACAATCCCAAGGAAAGGAATCTGTAAATAACCAAATATTATGCAACCAGATCGAACAACTGAATCAATCTAATAACAACAGAATAAAACCTAGGTGAAGCTCCAGCTGGCCAACAACTGCCTAGCCCCTCTTGGATCCACCCGCCTCATCCAATCGCAAACCTGCCCCATGGAATAAGGTGTCCAAAAACACAGAGTACGAGACGTGAGCATAAAACGCTCAGTACGAGAGTATGAGTATACATGCATGCAAAGTGAACTCCCTATAAACTCGAGGTCAAGGATTAGATAACAGAGACAGACCGGGCCCTGGTATGTAGCACGTTGTGCCGTCGCTTCATGAGGTGGCTCCCATACCATAATACCAGTGGATATGCCGAACCCAAATCGATGGAAGTCCAACCACTAACAGAATAGGGAAAAACCCTACTAACAGACATCTCGAAGGAGATAGCTCAGTATGCAAATGAATGCAGCATAAATCAATGACATATAAACCATGCAGTCACATAATACATGCATACTCAGTCAGGATATCTCGAACAGTACTTCCGTACCTCAAATCAGTGCAAGTTCTACCAACTCTAGGTCCACGCTATAGTCTGCTCTACACTGCCAAACGATACTACTATCATTAAATTGCTCTAAAAGCCTTAACTAAGCTATTGCATACTCCTATATATTTATAGGAAGCAAAAGCTATACCTTCGTCCTTCGTTAGCCCTTTGTTGTCGAGTGCCTCAAAACTAGGCCACAGCTCCGCTACGACGCCTGGATCGCTATGCCACTTCCGGATTCCCGATGGGACGCCTAGAATTCCCTAGATCTGAGTTAGAAGGCTAAGAAATCGAGAGAGAAGAGAGGAATTGGTGCACTCAAATGTGAGCTCGGCACCCCCTCTTTATAGACGGAGTTCGGATCGTCCGAACTGGACTTTGGGTCGTCCAAACACGTTCGGGTCATCCGAACTGGGCTTCGGGTCGTCCGAACCCGATATTACGTCATTGCTTATGTCAACATGATGACATCATCTATGACGACTGTCGGCAGCACGTTCGGAGCGTCCGAACCACTCTTCGGATCGTCCGAACCCTGACTTCGGACAGTCCGAACCTTGACTTCGGAGCCTCCGAACTCGATGACCCTCAAACCATTTTCAATTGTTCTGAATCCAATTCCGGACTCCGTTAACCCATTAAGAGTTCACTTAATCACGTTTACTCTTAACTAGTAGGATTAATGAATTGATTAACACTTAATCACTAATTTCGGGTACGGGCTACTACAGCGACCCAACCCGGATCCACTACCTAATCAGAGTTAAGAGCATAATTAAGCATGCATTAAAATAAATCACTGCGGAAGACTTACATAAAATCAGACCGGCAGAATACAACCGGTTAAACAAATTCAATTATACAACTCAATCGAATGAATAAGCCTAAAAACCTACAGCTCATCCTGCTGTCATCACTGGTCACTGGCTACTCCAAGCTCCTGGTGCTCAATCCTGCACCTACACCTGCCCCGTCGAATGGGGTGTCCAGATACACAGAAAAGACTGGACGTGAGCTCTAAGCTCAATACGAAAGCACGGGTAAAACATACAAATATGATGCATGCAAATGACAGGGTATCTATATCTGGGATAACTGTATACAAGTGCTCAGTAATGGCGTCTAGGACATGAGTGGTACAACCCGGGGAGCAAACCCTGCGTACACTGCTCATTCCTAACGGACATGGACCGTATCCCCTAGATGCTAATACCAGCCCCTAGCAAAGCACTAGACATCAACCGTCCAAACAGGGCTGAGCGACCCTACATGGCTCATCTCAAAAGATGGACACACACAATATGATATGCACATGCTGCATAATAATATGACACACAAATGCAACATATAAGCTTGCAAAACCCGCTGGCTATCTCAGTCAGTACTTACGTACCTTATTATAGGCAGTCCTAGCAGTCTCACTCTAGGTTCCAAGCCTATCATCAACTCTACAATGCAATTACCCATGCATCATTAATTAAGCTCTAAAAGCTTTAACTAAGCTATTGCATACTCCTAAATAATTTAAGGAGACCATAGCTATACCTGCGTCCGTCGTCAACCCTCTGATGGCGACTATCCCGCAACTAGGGGCACACCCCTGCTGCAGCTTCACTGCTTCGAGCATGGCTCCACTACACGAGCACTGCTCCGCTACTATATCAGACACTGTCTGACTATGCTAGAATATATTCCCTACTCCAACTCTAAAATAAGAGTACCCAAAGCCCTAAAATAGAGCCACGTGGGCGAAGGAGAGGATTTTGGAATTTGCGCGAATGAGGAGCTCAGACCTCATATTTATAGAACACGTTCGGGCCATCCGATCTAGCCTTCGGAGCGTCCGAACTGCTTCGGGCCATCCGATCGTCTCATCGGATCGTCCGATCTCCGCCACGTGTCAATCCAATCGCATGCAACCATGCACCTGTCCCGAACACTTTTCGGATGGTCCGACCTCGCCCTTCGGCTTGTCTGAACCCTGTCCGGCTGACGTCACCAATGACATATTAATTTGGGACAGCTGGCTGGGCTATAGTTCGGATCGTCCGAACCCACTTCGGATCGTCCGAAGTCTTCAGAGCCTCCGAAGCCTGGCTCCGTCCATGTTCGGATCCTCCGAACTCTAGTTCGGATCGTCCGAACCTTCCGAACCTTACCCACCATTTTTGAGTTTCCTGAATCCATTTTTGAACTCCGTTAACCCATTTGAAATTTCCTTAATCAAGTTTTACTTAACCTAAACATGATTACACGATTAATTACGCATTCGTTAATTTCGGATAGGGTTACTACATTTTCCCCCCCTTAAAAGATTTCGTCCTCGAAATCTAGAGTAAAACCTCGAGAACGTACTAAAAACACTTGCCTGAGTGTCTGGTCAAAATAGCTTCCGACAAACTCAGACTCTTGTCAAATTCCCTGTAAGCGTCCATTAATGCTGCACCGCATTAATATTCTTCTAACTGAAGATTACTGCGTTACTGGTCGACAGTCGAACTCCTCTAGCGCTAGCGTGTCACAACACTGATACATCTTCCATTCTGACTATGATATCACTGCCCACGAAGGATACAAACACCCGCTTGATCGAGATCATCATCCCAAGTACAATCTTAAATTGACGAAGACTAAGTCATAACCTGACCGGCTTAAGACATTCGTCGAACCACTAACCGAAACTCGATCTAACCATCTAATGGTTCCAAAACTTTTCAGTTCTCAACACCTCTAGTCAGGAAACACTAATCCCAACACTGTGTTGACACAACAAAACCCGAATTCCCTCTCAAGAGAATCTTGTTGACCCAAAGCTATAATCCAACATAACTGCTTAACATGATTCCAAACTGGTCATCCATCCCATGCTCCACCGGAACGAACGAGCTTCCCAAGCAATTACTGGGAATTCAGCCCACCATGTCTAGTGTGAATCATAGTTCATGTTTCTTAGTATAACTCAGCATTGTGCCCTGATGAAAACTATCATCGCTCGCCAATAATGACGCTAAGTCATCTCCTATCCATTGGCCTGTGTAACCACGCATACACGTCAATGGAAATCATCGTATCTATGATTATTTACATCATATCGACTATAGGTTATTCACCCATGAATTCAATCAATGGACATCCTCCTGATATTTATACATACTCGCAATCACTTTACGCTCATCAAGACTAAGGCAAGCTCCCACCAATATGCTCGAGTGGGACATTCCATAGTGCACAGACATATGGAAACGCTTCCTATTCCGTCTCGACACCCGACAGTTGCATGTGTCTGATATAACTCAACTTGGAGTCTCTGGTGATACCATCATCGCTCTTCCCAACTTCCCAAGGTTGAACATAAAGATCCTGAAAACTAAATCCCAACGGATCCTCCAGAGTCAAATCATTCCTTTTTGCTGAAGGCATCAGCCTTAGCGCTGAAAAGACTAATTCATCTATTCCCTAGTCACTCCGGGAAAACACTTATGCTCGAAGTAACTGTCATACAAAACATCTCTGATTGTCGTTCATTGCTAAAACGCAATATCTTTGACAAACAGTCTGCATGGATATGACTCATTGACTCTAAAGAACAAATTCGATCCGTCATGATCTTGCAAAATCTTCGATCCCAAAGGCAAACCTCGTTGGCTACTAAGTCGATCCTTGACTATCTCAGTCACTTCAGAGATATCGCACATCACTCGCTGAAAGATTAGTGACACCACCTGCTGGATCTCGAGAACTAGATCCCAGCTAATGCCGCATCTCACGATCATCCACTGATGTTCATACGAGTACACAATTCTCGTTGGATCTCAAACACAACGGTATACTAAGACATCATCACAAGAACACTGTCCTGGGAACTACCAATTTACTTGCTTGTTTCTCCTGTCAAGTTAACACCTAACTTGACCATACAAGTCAATTGAAATCTTCCGATATATTCGTCTCTGGAAAACCTAGAGACTCTAAATCATCCAAATTGCCAAATGCTCTGAGACTGTACCCAGTACTCATCTCCTAAGCACTAAGCGACAAAATACTATCCCAAGTATTTCTCGATTGCTATATCCAAATCATCACTGATTGGATTTACCCTATCGATCTCGTCGAACTACTGATGCTCGCACTTGTCCAATCAAACAACCACTGATCATCTAAACCTACGTGGCTCAATCAATAACCATGACTCAGCTGCCACGAAGAACTATTTCCAAACACTTGGAATACCCAAGTTGCTCTGGTTCCAACACACCCATACTTGATAACTAGAAAATAGCTATTAGTAGCCTATCGACACAATCTCGTGCCTTACTACTGACAGCCGCCTCGTACACTGAACTTAATCAACCTAACTCTGACAGAGTTAGCCAATAGCCTCTAGTAGTCACTAGCACAGATCCCGTGCCACCTTAGCACTACTAATCGTTGTCTTGTTCACCCAAGGCGAACATCAAGACTAACTAAGCCCAAGAATCGCTCGCGATCTATCAACCTAGACCATTTCCATCCCATGGAAAATCCTACGCTCAACCTCTGAAAATATCAGACAGTACTTAGCGCAAACACTGCACTAACTATCCTTGCTTCGTTCATCCAGGATGAATATCACGATTTGTCAAATTCAGAATCATAATTAACGAATCTTCAAGATTCTTACAATCTCCGAACACACTCTTGATTATATATCTCGTTAAGATTGTGCAACAATTCAAGACTAAGGTAGCTTACCATGATAACCCACCTGGACAACCACCAAGGCTTCACGATCATAGGCCATGCTTTCCTCTCATCTTAAATAGTCCTGTACAATCCTCAACATTTGATATAATCCATCACAGATGAAGCCAATCATCATAGAGTAGTCCTTGTATTCGAGTCGAAGTCTTAAAATAACATCCCATCCAAGTTCTCGGATGATTCCTATCACAGGAAAACTCTAACCACAACTCTGATGAAAACCTCTAGTCATCGCTGATAGAAATCAGTCCACCTACTAGATCTATACGTCTAGCAGTAACCCAAAGGTTAAAACATTTCTGCTCAGAGTACACACTTGTCAAGGAAATCCTCCAAGACTGGTTTTCATAGCAGAATACTCAAACTATATCTCTGGCACACCAGACGATATCGAACCATCGATATCAAACCTGATATCTAGTCCAAGGTCATACCTCGTCGTGACTGTCACCAAATCAGAGTAGTGTCATCATGGTAATGACTGTACAGATGCAAGCATAAAGTAAGTCCCCACCAATCCTCTGCCACTGCCTCTGGAATATGGTACTCGATCCAAAGCTAGGATCCACATGAGTAGAAGTCTTGAAAACTCGGACACGATCCATCACTCCTGTCCGCACTTGCTGGAATCCCATAAGCCAAATCTTCAGAAATCCTGCCGATGATGATAGTCTCTGGGCAAACTAATCGCCGCATCATCACCTCTTCCAAGGTCTCATCAATCCTATAAGGATAACCCAAAGTCTTAATACTATATCCCAAGTCTCTTGCATGCATGCGCTCTGATACCAATAAATGTAGCGATCCAACCTGGATCCATTACCTAATCAGAGTTAAGAGCATAATTAAGCATGCATTAAAATAATTCGCTGCGGAAGACTTAAATAAAATCAGACCGGCAGAATACAACCGGTTAAACAAATTCAATTATACAACCCAATCGAATGAATAAGCCTAAAAACCTACAGCTCATCCTGCTGTCATCACTGGTCACTGGCTACTCCAAGCTCCTGGTGCTCAATCTTGCACCTACACCTGCCCCGTCGAATGGGGTGTCCAGATACATAGAAAAGACTGGACGTGAGCTCTAAGCTCAATACGAAAGCACGGGTAAAACATACAAATATGATGCATGCAAATGACAGGGTATCTATATCTGGGATAACTGTATACAACTGCTCAGTAATGGCGCCTAGGACATGAGTGATACAACCCGGGGAGCAAACCCTGCGTACACTGCTCATTCCTAACGGACGTGGACCGTGTCCCCTAGATGCTAATACCAGCCCCTAGCAAAGCACTAGACAACAACCGTCCAAACAGGGCTGAGCGACCCTACATGGCTCATCTCAACAGATGGACAGGGACAATATGATATGCACATGCTGCATAATAATATGACACACAAATGCAACATATAAGCATGCAAAACCCGCCGGCTATCTCAGTCAGTACTTACATACCTTATTACAGGCAGTCCTAGCAGTCCAACTCTAGGTTCCAAGCCGATCATCAACTCTACAATGCAATTACTCATGCATCATTAATTAAGCTCTAAAAGCCTTAACTAAGCTATTGCATACTCCTAAATAATTTAAGGAGACCATAGCTATACCTGCGTCCGTCGTCAGCCCTCTGATGGCGACTATCCCGCAAGGGCACACCCCTGCTGCAGCTCCACAGCTTCGAGCACGGCTCCACTACACGAGCACTGCTCCGCTACTATGTCAGACAGTGTCTGACTATGCTAGAATATATTCCCTACTCCAACTCTAAAGTAAGAGTACCCAAAGCCCTAAAATAGAGCCACGTAGGCGAAGGAGATGATTTCGGAATTTGCACGAATGAGGAGCTCGGACCTCATATTTATAGAACACGTTCGGGCCGTTCGATCTAGCCTTCGGAGCATCCGAACTGCTTCGGGCCATCCGATCGTCTCATCGGATCGTCCGATCTCCGCCACGTTTCAATCCAATCGCATGCAACCATGCACCTGTCCCGAACACTGTTCGGATGGTCCGATCTCGCCCATCGGGTCATCTGAACCCTGTCCGGATGACGTCATCAATGACATATTAATTTGGGACAGCTGGCTGGGCTATAGTTTGGATCGTTCGAACCCACTTCGGATTGTCCGAAGTCTTCAGAGCCTCTGAAGCCTGGCTCCGTCCATGTTCGGATCCTCCGAACTCTAGTTCGGATCGTCCGACCCTTCCGAACCTTACCCACCATTTTTGAGTGTCCTGAATCCATTTCTGAACTCCGTTAACCCATTTGAAATTTTTTTAATCATGTTTTACTTAACCTAAACATGATTACACGATTAATTACGCATTAATCGTTAATTTTGAATACGGGTTACTACAGTTTTCAATTCTCAAGATTTGATTATTTTACTTAATCTAGACAAAATAATAAAAAGGTTTAGATGAAAAATTACTAAAAAGAAATAATAATTAAAATAGCCTAAATGTGAATTTAATTAAAATGATACAACCAAGACACACGCAGGTACCAAACAATTTATGCAAAAAAGTGGCAAAATCTAAGATCCAATTTTAATCTAAATCACGGTGAATTATCCTATCTTGTTTAACAGTCTATTTCTAGAACATGTTAAACCTATTCAAGTTATGACGGATTAATTTTTATAATTCTAATCAAACATGAACGCATTCAATATTTGTGATAATTCAGTTTTCACATAAAATCGCATACTAAAATCGAATACTATTTCTAGTCGGTTTTAACATATGTCAATTATTGGAGCGATCGAAATCAATTCCTCCTCTGTCGACTCAGAATCAATTAACAAGTAAGCAAAAAATTGATCAGGTTATTCACAAGACAAAACATAAATCCAACAATCAATAATCTAGATAGAAATCAAAAATCCCAAATCAAAATCCACATGTACGACATAAAATTTTTCATCTCAATCTCGCCGTCTTGGTTGAAAACAAATTACTCAATAATTGAAACTATAATTCAAAAATAAAATAAAGAAAGAAAAATAGAAAAAGAAAAATTGTAGAAATCTTCTCTGCTCCCAGCCTGTAACCGCCTCTCTGTCTGATGTGTGCATTACCTCCCCCCCCCCCCCCTCCCCTCCTCTCTCTTTTGATGATTTTCTTTTATATGGGTTTAAAAAGCCCATGAAATAAATGCCGCAAAATAAAAGTTTTAATTTCCAAAATTATAAATTTTTTCGGATTCCCGATCTCTTGCTCGAACGGCATAAAAGTGCGCTCGAGCGAGCACACTTATGCCCCGATACTTTTCATGTCCGTATTTCTCGCTCGAGCGGTAAAAAATCCCGCTCGAGCGAGCACACTTCTGCCTCGTTAATTCTTTTCCGCATATCCAATGTGCAATAGCGCTAAAGTAGCGTCATTCCTTAGCGCGATAGCTCATATTCTTGGGCTTTTCTTTAGCGCGATAGCGCTAGATTAGAGTATTGGATAGAGTTTTTCGTTAAAGAGATAACACTAGATTAGAACTGTTGGATAGAGCTCTTCGTTAGCAACTCTAATTTTTTCTTTTCTTTTCTCTTTAGAGCTTCAAACTCTTTTAATCTCCATTTTTCCTACAAATAAAACCCGGAGAGTGAAATGCACACACATACAATAAAACACATAAAAAACATTAATGAATACAAAATAGACACAAAAATATCAAGAACTAATGCATACAAAATGCACTTATCAATCATCAACCTCATCCTCAGCTGTTTTCCTCTTTAGATCATGATCAGTGTGAATTCTCACTACCTTCAGGTTGTGTAGATTCACAATCTTAGTAAGCATTTTCTTGAAGGCATCAAATGTGTCTGATTTTTCTCTCAAAAAATTTACTCATATGTATCTCGAAAAATCATCAACAAAAACAAAACAGTATTTCTTACCTCCAAAGCTTTCAACATCCATTGGACCCATTAAGTTCATATGTAAAAACTCAAGGTAGCGTGTTGTCACAGATATTGGCAACACCTGATGTGACACCCTAGTCTGCTTTCCCTTTTGACATGCTTCACACACAAATGGAATACCAGATTTCAAATTAGGCATACCTCTAACAACATCAAGCTTACTTAAGTTCTTTAAAGTCTTGAAATTTTCATGACCCAAATTTTGATGTCATATGTCAAATTCTGTCAATTTTGTGTGTCTACAAAACATCTCTTCTCCAAGTTGATAACAGTTATCAGATGACCTTGTGCCTGTCATTATACACATGTTCGAACTATTAAAAACTTTTCACAATTTCTTATCAAACTGAACATGCAAGTTATCATCACAAAGCTGGCTTATGCTTAGATTTTTTATAATCCCTTATACATGAAGCACGTTCTGAAGCTTAGGAAAACCAGCAACATTTAGTGTGTCTATTTCAACAACGTTCCCCTTTGAACCTCCTCCATAGGTTACTTTTTCACTTTTCTGTTCAACATAATCAGTGAGAAATTTTTTGGAACCTGTCATATGACGTGAGCTACCGCTATCAAAGTACCATGCACATGAAACATTATTTTTCAAAGGAGTATAAATCATATAACAGTGAATATCAGCTTTTGGTACTCAAACCTTTCTTCAAGTTGATCTGTTCTTAGGGATGTTCTGTGAGATTGGCAACACCTTAGGCACCACCTTGGATGCAGATCTCTGTCTGTAGTCTTTCTGCAACTTAAAACAATATGGTTTGATATGACCAGGTCTATGACAGTAGTGACAAATATACTTACGTTTCCTTCTAGACTTTAAAGGAGTAGTAGTTTGTGGCTTTGGTTTTGGAGGATCAGTTGATGTGGCCTTTTTGGTTGAGCTTCCTGTACAGCTACTTTCTTTGACAAACACAGGGTCTTTTGAACATTCAACAACTTCAAATTTACTATTCTCAAAACCTAAACATGTCTTACCATCTCTTCCCATCAAGAGAAAAGAATCAAGCTTGGTAGTGCTTGATTTAAACTTGGTCAATGTGGCTTTGGCTTTCACAAGTTCATCCTTCACCTGACACAACTCCAGGTCCTTCTTGCTCAGCAAGCATTCAAGTCTAGAAATAGCAGCCTTCAGATCATTGTTTTCTTTCACAAGAATCTTGTTCGACTTATTCCTTTCAATCTAGTCAGCATACAACTCTTCATACATCATACGAGTCTCTTCCATAGACATCGTTCCATCACCTTCATCAGGATTACACTTATCATTAGTAGTAGAAGAAGTTAAGCAAACTGACCTTTGGGAGATGTTACGGCCGGCAACACCTAAAGTATTGACTTGAAAACACTTCTTGCTTTCCAATAAAGCTGTAAGAGCTGTGTGACTTTCATCTTTCTATTATTCATCTTGTTCAGATTCATCATTCAATGATGTGTTCATCCGTTTTCGAAGAGTATTATCACACTCATTAGCATAGTGTCGAAAGCCTTGACATGCATGACACTGAACAATGTCTAACTTCTTTAAAACATGTTTCTTTTTCCCTTCCAACATCAGTCGAGGCTTATGAGGATCAGGAACCCCTTTTGTGCAGTAGTATTCATCTCAAACACTTGAAGAATTCTTATCAGTTCTGTCAGCTTCATCTTTAAGGTGTATTTTACTTCTTCAAGCGCCCAAATTTTACCATTGAATCTCTCAGGCAGTGACTGAAGGACTTTATTCACAAGTCTTTCATTTGCAATTGGTTCTCCAAGAGTGAATGCTTCAGTGACTAACGCTCGAAGACACTGATCATATTCAGAAATAGTTTCATCTTCGCTCATATGGAGATTCTCGAATTTTGAGTTAAGCAGCCTCATCCTTGTTCTCTTGGCACTTTCAGACCCTTCACAATGCTCTTGTAGAGTATCACATACGTCCATGGCAGTAACATAATCAGAAATAAGGCCAAACATCCTCATGTCCACGCTGGAGAATATAGCGTTGATAGCTTTGGCATTAAAGCTTGAATTTGTACCTCCTCAGTTGTCCATGTGGTTTCTGGCTTTATGATATAGTCACCATCTTTGTCCACGAACTTTGTAGCAGTCCAACCGGTAAGTATACTCTGCCATGCACGTTCATCCATATCTTTGATCGTAAATCGCTTCCTTGTCTTCCACAAAGCATAATTCGTGCCATAAAAAACCGAAGGTTTCAAAAACGAATTGGCTGTAGTAGATGAGTCCATATTATTCCCTGAAATCAAATAAGCAAACCAGGATCAGTTTTTAGTATATCAAGAATATGTCTCTGATGCCACTTGTAAGGAATAATTGGTTGCACATACACAGACAACACATTTGATAACACCTCAAGTAATATGCAGCGGAAAATAATAAAATCGTGAATAAAATAAAAAGCAACCAAATAAATAACTCAGATATTTAAGAAATAGTATAAAATACTCTTGCGACGCCTCAGGGCAAAACTTTCACTAGAAAATAATCAAAAAGTTTACAAAACGCTAAAACTAATGAATTATTGTCAAACTCAATTTTCTCAAAAACATGTGAGAAAATAAAGAATAAAAACAACTCCTAAAAATTCTATGTAAGATAGAATAAAGAAAATCATATTAAGAAGTTGAATCTTTGTCGGCTAAACACCGATAGCAACAACAACGATCCAATTCTTCAATGCTCTCAAATAGAATAAAGAAAATCATATTAAGAAGTTGAATCTTTGTCGGCTAAACACCGATAGCAACAACAACGATCCAATTCTTCAATGCTCTCAAATTATTCACACATCGAACAAGTAAACCACGACCGTACAGAGCTTCAAAATATTTTCAGAATTCTCTCAAGGTGCACGTTAGAAGCTCTCACAAACTATTATCGTGTATGTCTCTCAAATTATACATCCATCTTCTTAAATAAGACCAAAAACTCCTTCTTCACAAAGTTTCCTTGTAGACGTAGGATTTCTTTAGATTTGATTATATCAAATCTACAAAGATTGAGAAATAAATCAATTAGATATGAGATAGTTAAATATTATGATAAAATACAATAATATCTCAATCCACTAACTAAAGAAATAAATAATTTTAAATTTATCGCCAAGAAACTTCAAGTCCAAGAAAGGCAAAAAACTCAAATAAATATTTTAAAACTTTAAAGGATTTTAGAAAATAAATATTCCCTTCAAAGCGACGGGATTCAGCTCCCCAATCCACGAAACTTTTGTTTCTATTTAAGTGTGATAATTTTAAAGTTGACATTTAATAAGAAAAAACTTTTCTTCTAGTAAAAAATGGGGTGATGTCATAAAGAGATGAAATATTTTTTAAAAAAAATAAAAGAAATTAATTTTCTTTGATTAGCACAATAAAAGGATTGGTTAAGTGTATACTAAATCGATAACTAAATTTTACCTAAAAATTATTTTTTTTAATTAGTGGTTTAACGATCGGTTATGATGTCCTTCTCGAGGGAAAGAGATGGAATTGGATTCATGTAGATACATCTATCTATTTTTTGGTAAAATGCAACACATAAAATAAAAATTTTTCTCAATATTTTTTAAAATTTGTTGTTTTTGTTTTTGGGTATTTTATTTTCTTTGTTGCTTTGCAAACTAAAATATATTTTCTATCTTTCACATTTATTCAAATACTTACACTATGTTATCATATAGTTTCGATTTCATATCAAATTTTATTTCATAAAAATTCATATGAGATGGTCTTACAGATCAATTTTATGGGACAAAACTTCTATTTGATCTATGAAAATGTATCACTTTTTGTATCAGAAAAATTAATTTTAATTATAGATATGACTGATATCGACTAGTCTCATGGTGGACATGATGTTCTTTTCCATTTTATTATTTAAGCGGTTTATTAATGAATTTATTTTCATATTAGAGTAATTTATGACTATATGAATTTTTTTCCGGCGTGTTTCGATATTATCAATCTTATAATTTTTAATTTATCTGTAGTTATATGTGTGTAATTTTAAATTTATTGATGTAAATACATTATACCATTTTAATTGTTAGATATAGGGTTAATTGCATTAATCTCCCATGTGAAAAGTCTAAAAGACAGAAAAACCCTTAAGAAATATTAATAGACTAATGTATTCTTCAGTTTTTTAAAACGTAGCACATTTTACCCTTATGTTATACAAACTCGGGTACATTTATACCCTCTGATAGAGGTTTTTATGCTAATTTTTTTAAAACATATGATCTAACATGCTATAATTTTACATAGAGTGTTTTTTGCTTTTTTGATTATTCACAAGGAATGTAGATGTAATTAGGCCGTTATATATATCGTTAGTTATTTTCATAAATTATAGAAATACCGTTAAGGCCAAGGATAATTATTTAACTGTATTTCTCCAACTCTACAATATACACGAGATTATTAATTAAAGAAGCAATAAACGCTAAAAAAAATATAAAAACAACATTGACCCTAAAAAATTACAAAAAATGTAATTATTTGGACATCATTTCAAAGATAAATCTCCAAGAAAAATGAAACGTCACAATTTTGTCACATCCCAAACCACCAATTATATTAAATTACTCCAGCATTTACTCGAATGACTAACATATCGTAAATATCAAATAAATATTTCATAATCAAATTCATTATAAATTTATAAGAAAATAACTTTCTTGGTCGTTAACTTTATGATCTACTAATTTTTTAAATTTGGGTTTTGCTGCATTAATTTGACTTTTCTGATTCCAAGTCATTTTCCGTGTGAGTGCTGACACCACCGAAAAATGCCGATATGACATAAAACTCAAATCTTTCGGATCATACACCACATTCTGAAGCCTAAATATGAAAACTCAACTACATAATTGCAAGAGATGGAAAAATATTCAGTATAAACAAGTGATAGGAAAAGAGTGGGAATAATAAAGAATTATGTCCCTAAATTTTCCATAGTTTCCCAAAAATATACTAACACTTTATTCGTTCCCAATTTTGTCCTTTTTTTTACAAAAATGTTTCCTGATATGTCCTCCAGACTAAAAATTTTCTATAATACCCCTAAATTAAAATATCATTTTAATTCTTCCCTTAGGCTCAAAAATTTGGTATCAGAGCCAAGATAATTTTTTTCAGACTTATATTATTCATTAAATCATAATTTTCTTTGTTGAGGAAGAGATTTTCAACAAACCATGGATTCAAACGAGAGTTTGAACCAGAAGGATTTCATTTACATGAAATCCCATAAAAAAGTGAATCTATTTAAAATAGATTCTTTACAACAGAAGTTAAAAAGACTTGGGTCTTTTATACGCTCTGAAGAGATTAAGAAATATAATTTCTAATTCTCAATTTTTAGAAATTACACCAGATTCCTCTAAACTCTCCGAAGATCTTAGAAAAATTCAAAAGACGGTACAATATTACAGCAATCAGCTGTATAAAATACCTCGGTAGATTGAAAAAATCCTTAAGAAACAAGAAGAAATTCTTGGAACTCTAAAGGATCTTCAAACAAAAATCATAAATCTAGAACACACCTCTGGTTCTAGAAAAAGAAATACAGGAGGAAGGTTACCACTCTCGTTTGGTACCGAACCTTTGCTACATCAAAAAAGTAAAACCAAAATGGTACAAAAACCTTTAACTGATGAAGAAATAATGATTAATCTTATAAAAGCAGTATCAGAGAAAAACACTATCTGATGACTACTTTAGAAAGATTAAATCTCGAGGATCTACAAGATCTTACAGATTCATTTGCGAATCTCAAAGTAGTAGATCTAAAAATGAATTCCCCTGAGGGTAAACATAGGGAATCCCCCAAGATATGTGGTTAAAACAGAAAAACCACATAGTGAGTTTCATGTTGGGAAAAATTCACATCCAACAGGAACCAGGTCAAGAAGGAGTAAGATACCACTACATCAAACTCCTTACGGAAAAACTGTTTTAGATCCGATACATCCTTACGGGGTTATGTTAAACCTTGATGTTCTGGACTTCAAAAACAGAGAAGATCTCATAGATGATTGGACATCAGCTATGAGAATAGCAGCACAAACTTTAGATCTCAATAAAAAGGATTTATCAAACTTTTGGAAATGAGTCTAATGGGATCTTTCAAGATAACTTAGGAAATGACCATGCAAGAGACTAAAGAATCAGTCTTAGCAGGAGAATCTCTAAGCGATGTTGGAAGAAGAATGACCACCCTATTCAAGGCACAATTTATAGGAGTGGATTATTTTAATAATCAAGATACAGAGAAGAAAAGAAGATATACTCAAGCTCTGTATAGTCTTGAATTGCACGATATCTGTTTAGTTGATGAATACATTATGTTATTCACTAAATATAGATGAAATTCGGGAGTCGAGAAAAATATAGCTATTTAGCTATTTTTTTGCAAAGATGCCATGTCCCTGGAGATAAATGTTGATAAAAGAATACGTTCCATGTAATCTTGATACGTGGGCAAGACGAGCCTCTTTTCTTAAAGGAAAATTGGTAGAATGGTGTCATATGACAGCATTACAAAAGAACTACAAAAAGATAAGGGGTATTAATAAGCATACTCCTCTATGTTGTAGAGAAAATGATCTCCCTACGATTATTGGGAGTAGATCATAGGGATTTAAGAGGAAGAAATTCAAAAATAATCCCTACAATAAAAGAATGAGAAGTTTTGAAACCAAGAACATTTTGGTCCAAACAAAAGGTCAGATCTTATAGATCGGGAAAAAGAAGTGGACCTACAAGAACATCCCCAGCAACAATCTCGTCGCAAAACAGGGGAAGAACACCATCTAGAAGAACTTTCAAAAGAACTCATACAAGAGCAAGTGAAAGTTTCAAGGATTGCAACTGCAGGACATGTGGAGCAAGAGGACATATATCTACAAACTGTCCAGAAAATGAGAAAAAAGGTGTTAAACTCTTTGAAGCAACACTAGATATGGATGATGCGGTCTTCTTTCAAGATCTAGTTCAAGCATATCAATTTGAGGATATCCCCTCAGATGAAAGTAAATACGAAGAAGAGATATTGTTTAGCCAAGAAGAATCTGATGATGAATCAGAATCACAATAAAGAAGAGGTGTTTCGACATGAAACACATGAGAGTTTGGCTGGGTTTTTTTAGTCAAACCACGATATCTCATAATATGGTCCAAAGAATTATGAGAGAAAATCCAACTTTACAGAAGTACCAAGGATTTTCGGCAGAACAAGTAGAAAGAGTCTTAGGCAACCTGGGGCTTAGACAAAGAAGACATCATTTAATTTACAAAGTATCTAGAAGGAAAATGGCAATCCCTATAGAGTTAACGAGTAATCAAATAGAGATGCAGTTAATTCCTTTTGAAAAAATAAGAGAGGAATTGCAAAAGCTGAAAAGTGAGGTAGCAAGGACGATGTCTTGGATTCATATTGGAGCAATCCAAATAATTATCAAGTCAACTTTTAAAGAAGGAATAGATTCACCCATAGATATCGTAGAATGTGATAAAATAATGGGGAATATCCAAGATGCTGTTCTGGGTACTATCTCAGGAAATCTATGTGCAGGAAAAATTGTAGGAGTTATTTATCCGAGAATAGCCTACAATTTAGCTGACAGAGACTTTAGTCGAGCCTTGACGTTGCATCAAAACTTCAAGGAAAAAAGATTAATGAAGGAAGGTAATAGGCCATATTATATTACATACCAAATTTTATATGCTCTTTCTAATACACACCATTCTAAATTATTTATTAAAAATGAGTTTATTGAAATTCCAAAGATCTTTGGGAAAGTGGCTCAAGCAATATACTCGGAAAAGATCGAGTTTCCTTTAATTCAGGAAACAACCATTCAAATTCATGATAAGCCGGTTCTATACAGAGACCTTAAAATAGAACCTCGAAGGTTATCTTTCCAAGGAGACCGAATGACAAGTCGAAGGTGGGATAAATATCCTATTCAGGATATTCCACCCGAAGAAAAAGAGTTTTCTATAATAGGAAAACTTAGATCCCCAAAAGGATGGAAAGAAGTTAAAATAGTATTCGAAATTACAAGTCACAGGAACCAATTTTCTTGTAATTCGATTTACTATTTAGAACAACAGGTAAAAGGAACTTACCAAGGATTAATAAATGTTGGTGAATTGAAAGTTCAAATTTTGGAGATCCCGGGAAAAAAAATAGATCAACTAATTCTTGGCTTAGAATTCCTGGAAGATCATAAACCATGGAAACGCCTTGAAAAAGGAATAGAGTTCATGGCAAAAGAAAAAACTTGGAGAATTCAATAAGAATCCTACGAGATGGAAAAACAAGAGAATTGGATAAGAAACAATCCCTTAATCAGATTCGAAAACTCTGTTCACAAACAGAGGAAGAAGCAACTTTTAAAATTAGTAAGTCATGAACATGATTTACTAGAACGCATAGAAGAAGTAGAAAGGAGTAATCATACTCTACCTTCTGAGGCCTTAGAAAAACTAAAGGTGAATAGTCTTAATCGAATTACTAAGTTACAACACAGTCTGTTAAAGATGATGGGGCCATTTAGTAATCCCTTTAAAAAATGACAAGAAGCCCTTTCTCCATATACATTCCGATAGGGATGTTGTATGAACAATATAAGGCTGAATACTTTGCAGCCTATATTGACTCAGGAACATGAATTTGTACAGCAAAAAGAAGAGTCTTCCCTACAGATTGTGAAGAAGAATTTCCAAAAATTGTTGGACGATATTTCTCGAAAAGAATTCTTATTCTTTGCAGAGGAATAAAACAAGCATAAATCCTTATGGGAGGCGCAGCTCAGACTCCTTGGTACAAGGTAAAGACACCACCAATATATTTCCATGATACATAAGACGATATCTTGTTGGAAATAACTTTTTACAAATGTTTAAAAAGTACACACAAGATAACAAGTTAAGACGACTTATGTTTACTGCCATTTATGAACATAAGATTATCGTTCAACGACTCAAGATGGCCTTTTATCGACAAATGCCGTTAATGTTCCGCAGCCAGCGTCGTGATAAAGGACAATTTTTTCACCCAAAAATGAAAGATCCAAGAAGGTTTGGAGAAACCATGTTGAAGATAACAATAAAACAAGAGCTCCAAACAGAGGATATGGAGCTTCTCAAGGTAACTCTGAATCACAGAGATATAGAGTTAGAAAATAAGATATCCCTTGAAGATGTCAAAAAGATGCTCAAAGAAAGTTATAACGAGCATCCTTTGGCATAGTGAGATAGAAATCAACTCAAAGTCAGTCTTACTCTAAAGGAAGGCAAAGAGTATGAATTCGTTAGATATAAGCATATCCCGATGAACATAACAGATCAAAGGGATATGAGGATGATTATGAAGGAACATTTGGACCTTGGTTTAATCGAAGAAGGAGTTTCACCATATAGCAGCCCAAGTTTTCTGGTCAGAAATCACTGTGAAATAAAAAGAGGGAAACCCAGATTAGTTATTAACTACCAAGGTATTAATAAGATCCTGGAGTTTGATGGGTACTTCATACCCAGTAAATAACATCTATTTAGTTGTGTACGAAATGCTATAGTGTTCTCAAAATTTGATTGCAAATTTGGATTTTACCAGATTCGGATGGAAGAAGGCAGTAAGAAATTCACAGTCTTCTCTACACCACAAGAACATTATATCTGGGAAGTTATGCCTATGGGATTAGCTAATGCACCCCAAATATTTCAAAGAAAGATGGATAATCTTTTTAAAGATTACATCAACTTCATGTTTGTTTATATTGATGATATTCTTATAGCATCAAAAAACATAGATGAACATGTTAAACATTTAGAGATTTTCTCTAAAATTTGTAAACAAGAAGGACTGGTTTTATCTGAAAAGAAAGCAATCATAGCAACAAGGAAAATTGAATTCCTTGGAATTGATATTGAAGAAACTGAAATAATTCTACAACCCCATATTGTGGAAAAGGTAAAAAAATTTCCAAATAAACTCAAAGATGTAAAAAAAACTCCAAAGTTTTCTAGGACTAGTTAATTTTGCAGGGATGTTCATAAACAATCTGGAAATGTACAGAAAGGTGTTCAGTCCTTTGCTAAAAAAGGATGCATGGTTTATATGGACCGATGACCATACTAAAGGGGTAAACCAATTAAAGGAGATATGTAAGAATATCCCAAAAATGGCTATACCCGTGGATGAAGATGATCTGGTGTTATTTACGGATGCCAGTGACGAATGGTGGGCAGCAGTCCTTAATAAGATCACTCCGGATGGAGAAATACCATGCAGATACTGTAGCGGTCTTTTCTCAGAATTTGAGGCTATCAGATGGCATATCAACGAGAAGAAATTTTATGCAGTTAAAAGAGCTTTCAAATAATGGCCATTATTTTTACTTGCTAAAAAATTCACTTTGAAGGTTGATAACACTCAGGTAAAAACTTTCCTAAGAAATAAGATTGAATTTGAACCTGAGAAAGCTAGGTTATTATGATGGCAAGAATTATGTCAAAATTATATTTTAGATATTGTTATTATTAAATCTCATGAAAATATTCTTGCAGATTTCTTAACAAGAGATGGAAGACAGTGACGTGGATTCCATTATCAAAATGCAGAGGCATCTCAGGGAACACCTTGGGTTGCTTCAAACCGAGTTCAACCAGCTTGTCATAAGTGCCGATATGGCGGGCAGGTTTCAACAAGCTGATCGGATCAAAGTATCCAATCGAATCACAGGATGTATGCAAGCTCAAACTCAACTATGGGCTGCTATTTAAAGGCCAATTATTCGTGCCATAGAAAAACCACTAATTTCTCAGAAACAAGAAATGTTAAAACCATTAGTTTTATAAGAACAAGAAATACAACCACCGATTGTAAAACAATATGTTGAGGATTCTAATACTCAAGAAACAAGCGCTAATCTATCATCAGCTTTTGATGATCTACATAAAACAATAATTGATGAGGATAACTCATCAAGTCAACCCTCCGCCTCTGGGGTAAAAGAGGAAGAGATCAATCTTAGGCCCAACTCTGACAAGGGCAAATCTAAGATTGATACTAATCCAGCTGTCATTTCTTCATTTCAGGTTTATCAACAAAGATGGGAGAAATTAAGTACAAGAAGTGAAATCAACCCGACCACTTGCAGGGTTGATGTTGCAGGAATATATCCAAGGGTTTGGCTAAAAAACAATGTCAATCCTAAGGATGTGAAGCTATGGTATGAATTTAGGGCTTTAGCCTCAGTTTATACAACTTCACCAGGATTCCAGGAAATATCACAGCTACCAAAATGGATTCAGGAAGCAGTCCAAGAAACATGGGCAAATAATGATCATTTGTCCAGAGGAGATGTGCTCGAGTTATACTTCTTTAGTGCAGCTTCAGAACCAACAGAGAAAGGATCACACGAGCCCTTTCATTTCATCAAGCTAAGGAAACCTTTCATGAATAATCAAAGATTTATCAAGGATCCTATATATGAAGAAATACCATTGGTGTCCACTTTTGGAGAGAATGAAATCTCAACCAGAAGGGCATGGGGTATTTGGGTTTGTCTCATCGATATAGACAATGTCAAGTTTCCGTTCAAATTTTATCAGAATTCTGTGAACAGATCATTCCTATTAAACAAAGTGACAGGAAAAACTACGGCTTTTGCGGAAGAACTCTTCGCAAAAAAGAGGAACTTTTTGTGGAACAACAAGCTACCGGGGAGTAAAGAAACTCGCCGAAAATTTCGTAACATGACTCATATCGCAAGATGGTCAGAGAATATTTGCCCAGAATGTCCAAACCAGAAGGAGCCAGAATTCGGAAAGACCTTCAGACCCCGAACAGATCGAAAAGATTTTTCCGAGACAAGCAAAGGTGGACAGGGACCACCAAAACCGTGTTTTTCCAGGGGCCCACTGCGAAAGCAAAAGATGCTCCGACAACAATAAAGAAGGCATGTGAGGAGAATAAATCCAAAAGAAAAAGTCAAGCATGTGACTCATCCACTAGTAAAAGATGCCATCGAGCATGTGACTCTCTCACTAGCAAAAGATGACATCAATAATGTCATAAATAATTCAAGACAGCTGTAAGATTTTCTGAAGTTTCTCGGTGAAACGAGTAGAACTTCAGCTATAAATACAAGCATTTGAGAAAGTTGAAAACATCGATCATTCCCTTCAGTTTTCTTACGAAAATAAAAATTATTGTAATATTTCTCTTTCTAAGTTTCTATTAAGTTTCTGTTTTATTATTTCAAGAACAAGGCTACTATGAGTAGCTAAACTAGTTATCTTCTCCTCTTCAAATGAGGTTGATTTATGTAATAATATGTTGTCTGAATAAATTTCCTAAGTCTCTTATTCATCCATGCTCATATTTTATAATTAATTTTATATATCATACGCCTTAAGGTAGAAAACGAATTAAGGCTGTGCTGGGTGTCGTTGAAGGAGCTTGTGTAGAAACCATCTGTTGCGACTGCGTGGTTGAGTGTGAGGAGCACTTCGTAAAACTCGGCAGGTATGACCCGACGACACTATGGTCAAAGAGGTATTTAAATTTTAATTAATCTTACGGAAGCATGATGGGCTTATGCATAATTTCTTAAAAAAGGATAAGAAAGGGTAAAATAGACATTATTTAGTTTTAAGGACATATTCGGGAAACTTTTTAATTAATGAAGGATAACTTTGGGTAATGACAAAGAAAATGGATATAATCGGGACGATGGTAAAACTATAAGAACATAATTATGAATTATCCCGAAAAAGAGTACATGTTACCTATGAGATAAATTTTGTAGCTAACATATATATATATATATATATATATATATATATATATAAATATTTATTGAAATAATGCATCTAACATACTTTAGTAATTATTATAAGAATTGTTTGGTGCACTTACTGCACTTGATAAATCTTCTTGTAATGAAGTGTATATTTTGAAACTCCTCATCCACTCCATGTAAAATTTTCTCATCTGCCGTCGACCATAATGCAGTTACGGCACCAACCATGCAAAGTCATTTAACCTATTTCCCAATGGCCGTCAACTAACGCCGTTATTTTATTCTTCCCTTTCCTCTACAGCACAAACAAACAAGCCCAATGTCTTTTCATGTATACAGTGTATATATATACACGGATGGACAGTACTTCGAGTTGGAGGAGCTAGCTCTCGATCGATAAGGAAGAAAACCCACAAGGGAAATAGACCCTGCAACTGAGAGCTCTTGATAATCGTAAGAAAATTTTCGATGCTCCGATTCATGTTTTAGTTTTAATTATGCTGAAATGTGTGTGCATTTTCCAGTTCTTGGTGGTGTTTTCTTGATCTTCTTTCGAATAATTAATTTAATCTCGGGATTCTTGATTCGGTGGTGGTGTATACGAGTGTTTTATGCTGATTTTTCTCTCTTTTTGGAGGGATTTTGAAGTTGGTTGCCTTTACTGTGGGAAAATAATTATTGGGTCTGATTGAATAGCATGCTTTTCTTTGTGAGAAACAAGTTTTGATGTGTTATTTGGGATTTCATTTCAACGGTTTTTTTTTCGCATATGATTGTGTCTTCAGAATATTTGAGGTTTCTTGAGTAATTAATGTGAAACGTGGATCATGTGGTACTGTATGCCTTTGGAGGTTCATTAAAGTTTGTAGTTATGGTTTATAGAGTCGGTTGGTTAAAGTTTTGAACTTTTTGTTTTATCTTGTTTTCATGTGTTTGGGAGTGAAGTTCATGGTTGAAAAATGTCGAGTAAAATTTGAATGTTAGGTTGATATTGGGAGGCTATAATTGGCTTTATCACAAGCGTAGTTTGTCTGTCATGAAAACATGTGCTCTGTCTAAGAAGACCTGGTACGGCTCCTTCGTGTTTCTTTCCTTTTGTCCAGAGGAAGTAGCTTTTTATTAGTTGCGTCTCTGCTTGTTTAAGTTATTTTAGATTGTATGCTTGAAATAAAACTCTTGTTTAGATCTGGAGATCATTACTTTGATGGTTTTGAACAAGAAAGGAGTGATTGAATTGAAATGACAATCATATACCCAAACGTTGGAATGATTTATTTACGGATTTATTTGGATCTTGATTCATATTGCACGATTTGAATGACCGCGTTTGATTTTCGTTTCAGTGGCATGGAGCTGGAAGTTCGTGACATTCACGTGAGCAAGGAAGGAGAAGGTGTTATCATGTACTCAAGTGGTGCCTCTGATGACTCGAAACAGGGAATTTCAAGTCTGGAAGAAGGATTGAACAGTGATTCTGAAGAAAATGACTTTGAAACAAAAGAAATCGACATAGAAAAGCCCATTGATGATCCAAAGATTTGTGGAAACTTGAAACATCAGCAAGATTTTCGAGTCTTTAACACTGAAGCTTTCATGTCAAAGGAGGATGCAACATTTGAGGATCAAAAGGTAAAGAATGATGACAAGAAGATGGGAGCTTGTGGCAAAAAGGCTAACAAGTCTGCTGCTGGAAACCGTAAAACTAATCGTACGGTTCCACAGCCCTTTGCTCTTGAAACTGAAAGGCGTGCTTTCTGTGGAACCCGTCCATTTGGTTCTGAGTTAGACAATACTACTGCTGGAGATAAGCCTGTAAATTTGTCTCACCATCTTTATGCTTCACTGCATATTCTCGTAATAGGTCTGCTAATGTTTTCGATCAAAATTCTCAGGTTGTTTTTGTAAAAAGAAAAGTGATTTTTCCAATAGGTCTCGTGAATTTGGTAGTCACATCTAAGTATGCTTCAATTTTATTTCTATCTTCAACAAGATCTTGAGACAGCATATGCACACTTTTATGCATGAAAAATTTTAAATGAACGAGAGAAATGTCAACAACTGATACTGTGTTCTCTTTGCCTATTCAGATAGTCGCACCGATGGAACCAAGGAAGCCATTGCAACCTGATAACAAGAAGCATCCTGATGAAGATGATCTTTCAGTCACGTCACCGTATCTCATCTCAAATCGAACTCTTTTCAACATTTATTTACGTTTCTTCGACTTTTCTTTGACTCCTTAAATTTATTTTTTCTCAACCGCATAAGAAACGGTGCATCATCAAGAAAGTTCAAAAAGGCGACTATTGCATCAGCACCGGTGTTTAAGAGCAGTGAACGGGCTGAGAGAAGGAAGCAGGTAGAATTTAAATGATTTGTTTTAACTTTGTTTTAGTACTTACTTATCTTCGCTATTCTTCGTTAGTTCTACTTGAAATTGGAGGAGAAAACTCAAGCATTGGAGGCTGAGAGAACTCAGGATGAGGCAAGAAGGAAGGTAATTACATGCTCTTATGTTGGACAAAGTAACAAATATTTTGAGTTGAAAATTTTGTTGTAGATCGAGTTTCGGAATTTCTACTCATCATTAGGTTCTTCAGCAGAGGGAAAAAATAATTGATTTCAAATATATAGTCTATGATAAGAGTTCATTTTTATTTTGTATCTTTTGAAATGTTGCAACTTAGGAAAGACAAGTTAAAAATCCATGGCAAAGTATCATCAAAATCCTTGAACACCTGCTTTAATACACACCCTTGTCTTCTCTGGCTTCTGCATATTTGTAGGAAGAGACTGAAGCAGCAATCAAGCAACTGCGAAAGAGTTTAAACTTTAAGGCAAGTCCAATGCCAAGTTTTTACCACGAGGAACCTCCACCGCAGGTCAAACTGAAAAAGGTACCGGAACATTGGCATGATCATGAAAACTTTGAAAATCTTTTGTACCATAAGTTATAGAACATCTTACTCAAGCAACATAAACTCGCCTTTTTTGCCTTCACGTCATTGCATCAGCCGCCTCTAACTCGCGCAAAATCGCCAAAGTTGGGCAGAAGGAAACTCGAGATCACTATACAGAATGGTACTACGACGTGCAAGAATGGAGAGACCATCCAAGGAGAGGAGGTGATGGATGAGACTTTTGCATCTAATAAGATTATTGGCAACATTGCTGTTCATTCTTGAGCTCTTGGTTAGTAATTATTGTGGAACAACGTTAATTTAAGCCTTTCAACTGCTGTATTTTGAATGCTTATGTCAAAGCAGCAAGGCCCTTTGAGTGGTTTGCCTTAATTTAATGTGAATTGTAAGTTTCTGTATGTTATTCGGTACAGTTTCTCGAAATTTTTCATGTTGATTAAACCATTACTTCATTCTTGAATAAAATGAAAATGGTGATCTTTGATAAATACATCAGAATATATTCCTAGATACAGAAACCATAATACAAAACACAGAAGGCCTTAACCAGATCGCGGTTTGATTTTAAAAAACGGCCCAACAAGCATGTATCAATGGCGAACACATTTCACCATCATTTGAAATGAATCTGGACTTGTTTTCTTCGACAGATCGATTGTGGTCTTTATGGGGTCATTTTATTTGTAAATATTCAAGAATTTATTCACAATAATATGGTAAGAACTCAATGTATTCGATATCAATCAGTTAAAAGCTAGTGTTGTATGTGTTATCTGTAGGCTATGCTTATGTCATGCTAACACATAAAATTATCAACGAAACAAAAAAGGCCAGTCCATGTGAAACATACATCAATTCAAAATTATTTCAAGAACTTTATATCTAGATTTAGCTCGAATTTCGCTTCTGCGGCATGAGAAACGTCATATGTCTTGTGAGGTTGAATTGAAAGTTTGAAATGTGCCATTTCTGAAAATCGGTCCACTGCAACAAACACGAAGTTGGAAATCCATGCCCAAGCCAGATGAAGCAATATTGGTAGGGGTGAGCAGACACCAAACCGAACCAGAAAACCAACCCATACCAGACAGTTGGTTTGGATTGGTTTTTAGTCGATAACTGCTTGGATTGAAAAAAATTGCATTGATTCAAAAAAAAAAACCAAACTGATTTTATAAATATATAATATTTCAATTATCTATATAGATTATTTGAATCCAAAAATGGTTTTTCTCATCCCTAATTTTAGTTGACACAATCATTAAAACACATCGTGTGTTGCAAGTTGATGACCGTGTTCTAGCTTTATTATATTTTGATAGTTAAATCAGACTGATAAAAATTTCAAAAAAAATATCTTTCAACGATCAAAAATTAGTGGAACTTAAATATTTTAAACATATTACAGCTCAAATGCTGACTCTTTTTTGCCGACTTAATTATTCGAAGTCAATTGTAGTGGGAAAAATCCCGATTCAGTTTTAAATGTTTGCACACTTTCTCTGTTTAGTTTTAAATATTTTTACGTTCTCGACTTCGTCTCAAATATTTCCCAAAAGTTTTCGGTTCATTTCTAAATGTTTTTACGTTCCCAGTTTCGCACCAAATATTTCACAAAAGTTTCCGGTTTGGTCCTTCTATCTACTCGTGGGTTAGAAATAACAATATACATTACGTGTAATTCATAAGTTGTAAAAGCCCCAAAATTCTAGATTGAAATCCCTGACTTTCGTTTCACTTGTTCCATAGTTTTGTTTCTCACTCTGTTCACGATTCTCTGTGTCATGATTGTCTTTCTGGCTCCTTCTACACCACAAATGGTTATCACATAAACATGGTCATCATTCAAAGAATCTATGATTTCTTCCTCGACCTGTCTTCTGAATTCAAACTCCATAGATGGTTTGTCATAGATGGACACCATGGATGGTGCAGGGATCTTTTCGGAGTTTTTCAATGTCTTGTGCAGTCCTCTTGGCATTCTTTCCCACCGAATACCGCACGATTATACTTCAAACCTTAAGATCATCGTACCCTCGCAAGATCCCCGTGGCTTCCTCGAGATTCAGAGTGTTAGTGATGTGAATTCTTATGAATGAAAGACAAACACGATTATAGCGAATCACACCCTCAATTCGAATACAAAAGAAATCAAATATTTTGTCCCGACCTTTATGAACAAGTAAGTTTCGGATATCCACCTCTAGTTGAACCCGTAACTAGCAACATATAATCACGAGGATAAATAATTAATCACAACTGAACCTTCAGAGGAACCTGTCTCTGATAATTCACGAAGATAATCAATTGACAAACGCCACAAAACTTATGAAACTTTGATAAGTTTGATTTGATATAAACAAAGCAAAGCTTGGAAAAAATTCTAGAGAAAATTTTTAAGAATTGATAAAAATCAATAAACTGAATAATTCATTAATTAACTGTCTCTCATGAATGAGAAGTTTACAATATATAGAAGAAATAAACTAGGAATCCTAATAGAATTAAACTAAAGGTTTCCTAGTTGGATTATAATTTCAAAATCCTAAAGATAATGCAAAATAGATATCAAAGATATCATCTAGAAATTTCCTAATAGACTTTTAAGACTCAAAATAACACAATATATCAAAATATATCAAAAATCACGCACACACACAAAACACCTTTGGTGTGTGAAAATCTCGATAGCGCGGGCGCATCTCCTTCGCATTTTATTCATCAAAGTTTCTCCAATAGCGCGGGCGCCCAAGGCAATGGCGCGGGCGCGCTAGCCTTTCGCAGATGACGGCGCGGGCGCGCGTGGATAGGAGTGCGGGCGCGCCTATGCTTCGAACCAAGAAATTAAATTTCGTGATCTCTTCAATGTTTTCTCCATTTTCTTGATCATTTTGGCCTCCGAAAACATTATAATAATTTCCAAAGTAATCCATGCTCTCCAACCAATTTTCCATGGATCCTCAATCCTTCAATCCTTGATGGCAAATTAAAAGACATCTTTTGGAACAATATGAATCGTCGGACGCCTCCTAGATTCATATCAGACTCCCCTTCAAAAAGATTTGTCCTCCAATCTTGCCCCTTACCTACAAAAACCAAGCAAGAATGAGAAACTTGAAAATTATTTTTCACATGCACTAATAGAACTTGCATACTCATAACATTATCAAAATTCACGAAATTCTTCATGCTTATACTAAACACCTCATAACCATTTACATGCATAAACATGATTAAAATTTCATTAAGCAAAACATAGATCAAATTCCTCCCCTTCTTAGACCTAGTTAACCCCAATAAAATGTTCATAGTTAAGTACAACCATTGGTTTCTAGGAATAAGAAACAATTCACATGCATTATGGCACTTACAACTCCACTCGACATATCTCTTCATGTGTAGCCATAACAAATATTCATCCATTAGATTCATTCTTTTGGATCTCCAATAGTAATACCTCAAATTCAAAACAAATGTCTTTTCATCAAACAAATCATACAATGACAAACATATAGAGAAAAACTTATTTTCTTTAAACAAATACGTGCTTACATAAAATTTATCATTGACACTGCACAAGTATTTTTCAAACACATCATCAAAATCAGTATCCCACTCACTCAATTTATGAGCAATTTCAAACCATAAGAACCTTGTAACCGCAAGAGATAAGAACTCATACCTTGGTTATAGTGTAGTAACTACCACATTTCCCTTACCTCGTTGGTAATTGATCAACCCTCCACTACCAATTCTAAATCCTTGAGAACTCTCAACAATCACAAGTAAAACAAATTTTCTTGTACACAACACATTATCTTTCAAACTTTCACACAAACTGTCATCTCTTTGTGTTGACACCACAATTATCAAATATTCGACATGCCCATTCAAAGTTTTGATATATACTAAGATATAATCAAAGTATAACACAATAAATTTACCTCTAGGCGCATGCAAAATATAACACTTCAATCTCATGAAAGTATTACGCACATTCACAAGTCTCCCATCAAAGTATTTAAATCCACACAATTGAGAATTGAGATCATACCTTTGAAAGTAGACATTTGATTGATATTCAAAATTTAAATCATACCTCTCGAATGGAACAACTCTCAAACCTCTAACCTCAATTTGTGTATGACCAACTTCACATAGATCCAACATGTTAAGTCTTTTAATATTGTATCTCCTTTGCTTTTTCATCAACACATCTCCAAAATCCTGCAAAAAAGAACGAACAATGCTCGGAATTGAACCAGCTATATCATCACAATGAGATAAAACTTTTTTGTACAAAAGTACTTTAGGAATTTTATTCATTTGAACAAAATTTTCAACCTCACTATTTTGGACCATATATAAATTTCTTTTTTTTTTGGTCTCTTTCCACTTAATTTCTTTCCTCTCTTTTTTTTACCTCAAAGGCCATCTCACTCTTTTGGACACTCATTTTTTTGGCTTCTTCTTTTCTTTTTCCTTTTCTTTTTCCATGGCTATCTCACTTTTGTCATCACTCTTTTTTTTTTTTTCAGCCATATCACACAAATTTTCACCTTTCAATTGATCCTCAAGAAATTCTTTTGGACTCAATTGAATAGCAACATTATAAGACTCATCCAACAAATTACTAATCCCACTATGAACATCCATATGACTCTGATCTATTACAAAAATATTAGATGACTCTTCAACACCAAAAACTCACCTACCACTTCACATTTGCCAACACTAATACCACTATCAACCACGTCATGTACAATAGAAGATTTCTCATCAAGCCATTCACCTTCCACCGCACAAATTTCAACACTATCATCATCAATCAATGAAGTTTTATCAACATCAATTTTCTCAATTTATTCAACTTTAACTTTTGATTCTGAAACGACCCTAACTCTATAATTAATAAATAAATATGCGGAATTTTTTTTTTCTAAGTAAAAATATGTACATACATGCCCATACATATATGCACAGAATAAATAAATTTAAAAATAAATAACTTGAATAAAAATAATGCAACAACTCGAAAACTTAACATTTCATAATATAAATATCTGAGTCATGCGTTAAATAAAATACTGACAAAAGTGAAATAAATTAAAGTTTTGCATGCACTGAAAATTACTTAAAATAAAATATCCCAAATCACAACCACTGAAAATAATTAAAATGTAACATGCTAAAAAAATTCGAGACATGCATAAAGACTCAGACAACGGTCACGGGGGATCACTGTCAGTCTGCTCATACGTCCTCGCCGCCGGTAGGAGCTACATCCTCCTCCACGTACTCACCTGCACCATACCAGTGTAGTGAGCCTAGAGGCCCAACATGCTAACATAACAAGGGTTTAAAATAATTTAAATCACTTTAATACTAATACATAACATATACATGAATGAGCATGCTTAAAAATATCATTGACATCACATAACTTAAATTAACTTAAATATCATAACATAAATAATATCTACATTGTTGAGCAAAGTATTTTCTAACATCGCATTGTTGTATCCATAGTGTAACCTTAAATCATACATTAAATACTGATCAGCGTGAAAACCAACGTACGTGGCGGTGACGAATCACCTCTTAAATTGGCAGTAAACTGCCCTTCAATAGTTCACATATGGGGACGAATCCCCCTTAAATTGTCACACTACTTCAACTTCCAACATAAAAATTATTTTTCTTTTGCTCAACTTTAAACATTAAATCATGCATAAAAATTATTTCATGAATGCATGTACTTAAATAAAATGTGTGTCCTTCATATATATTTAATTTAATTTTTATACTAACATATAAATACTAAAATAACATTCATGCATAAAATAATTAAATATATATTTAGGACACATGCAATTTCTCATGGGTTGTACTGAACTGCTGGCCCTAACACTCAAGCCCATTTACTTAAATCTGGCCCATTAACACTGAGACTGACCCATTAATATACTTAAGCCCAACATTACATTTTTAAGCCCAATTAATTAATTAAAGCCCAATAAAACACTCCTGGCCCAATAACAACCTATATTGGCCCAATGGGCCCAAAAGCCCAAAGATTGGCCCAATAACTTCCATGGGCCCCCAAGGCCCATAAAAATTAGTGGACTCACTTAATTAATTTAATTAAGCCCAAAAATAATTTAATTTAACCCAAAATAATTAAATGGAACCCAAATCATTTTATTTCTAATTAATTGGCCCAAAAACCAATTAAATCATAAAATACTTTAAAATTAAAAAAACTCAAGCCCGACCCACCAACCCGGACCCGGACCAACTTAAACCCAACCCACTACCATACTGACCCGACCCAGACCACTCAGACCCGGCCCAAACCCCGAATTCAGCCCAACCCGTGACCCCCTCCCTTGCTTCCTCTCGGCCGAGAGCAGCAGGCCTTCTCGGCCTGCTGTCGGCCAGCTCCGGCCGCCCCTGGCCGGAGCCCCACCGCCCAGACGTAGCCCACGTCTGGGCGGTCCCGACATGGCCCTAGCCCTGACCCCATGCACCCCCTAATCCGAGCCCGAACCCCACTTCCTCAAACCCTAGCTGCGCATCCATGGAGGCCGATCTACACTTGGTGGTTTCCTGGGCTCGTTTGGCTCGAACCACTCGAGCCACTCGAGTCCAGGCCACTCACACACACCCTCTGAACCCTACCAGCAGTCGTACAAGGCATGGAGGAAGAAAAACGTGAGCATGATTGAAAGAATACATGAACAAAGTGCATATCAACCAAAAGCAAAAGTTTTCTGAAAATTCCTTGGAACAATCTGATGTTTACACATTCACACATATAATTCCTGATATGGCACGAAAATAAAGAGAAATAATCATGCCTTTTACTGAAATTGAAGAGATGAAGGCGCGTGGAACGATTCCGGGACGACGGGACGACGACGACAAGCTTTGGACCTTCAAAAACGTGGCTATGGAGTCTACCTTGGGGCTGCTCGGTCGAAGAAGAAGATGAAGGAGGGTGGGATGTCGGCTGAATGAGGGAAATCGGGTGAGGGGTTGGGTAGATTAGGTTAAGTTTTGGTTTTTTAAAATAATTAAAATTTGTTAGATAGATAATATCATTTAATTAGATTAGTAATATACATAAAATGTAAAATTTTAAACTCTTAAAAATACAAAATAATCTACTATCAAACATAAATCCCGAAATTAAAACTTAAGGGAATTTTAAAAATACTAAAAAGTCATTATTTTGGCTTATTTTGAATAAAAACGGACTCCTAAAATTATATAAAATTAAATACTAAAAATATTGAGGAAATAAAACTCAAAATAATATTTTGGGCTCTAAAAAGACTCATAAAATAATTTGGATAGAAAGCTGTCATTTCGTCCGTCCACGGTCTCGTCTACGCGATCAAAAACAATTAAATACTAAAAATCATAAAATCACCAATTATGGGTTAAATGCTTAAAAAATAAATTAAATCATGCACAAATAATTCCACATAATTATTTAACCCATAAATCTAAAATTTTAAATGAATTAAAATTCCTAATTATGCATGCAAATTTACGTATTTAGAATACCGGGTGTTACAATTCTCCCCCCCTTAAATTGGATTTCGTCCTCGAAATTAAAGTACTTACCCGAACAACTCCGGGTAGCGAGTCCTCATATCTGCCTCGGTCTCCCAAGTAGCTTCCTCCTCCGAGTGATTCAGCCACTGGACTCTGACCATCGGTATGACACACGTCCTAAGCCTCCGCTCCTCCCTAGCCAAGATCCGTATAGGCCTCTCCTCAAATGCTAACTCCGGTGTCAACTGAAGAGGCTCAAAATCCAACACATGCGACGGGTTGGAGACATATCTCCGAAGCATGGATATATGGAAAACGTTGTGCACTGCTGCAAGCCCTGGTGGTAGAGCTAAACGGTAGGCCAACGTGCCAACTCTCTCCAAGATCTGGAATGACCCTATATACCTCGGATTAAGCTTGCCTCTCCGGCCAAATCGCACTACTCCCTTCATAGGTGACACCTTCAGGAATACGTGATCCCCTACAGCGAACTCCAAATCTCGTCGTCGAGTATCTGCATAATTCTTCTGACGACTCTGAGCAGTCCTCATCCGATCCCGAATCTGAGTCACAATGTCAGCTGTCTGCTGCACAATCTCAAGACCAAGTAAAATCCTCTCACCAACCTCATCCCAATGCACAGGAGATCTGCATCTCCTCCCATACAATGCTGCATAAGGAGCCATACCTATAGACGACTGAAAACTGTTGTTATAGGTAAACTCCACTAATGGCAGTCTAGTCTCCCACGAGCCCTGAAAATCGATGACACAAGCTCTCAGAAGATCCTCGAGAACCTGGATCACTCTCTCAGACTGACCATCTGTCTGGGGATGGAATGCTGTGCTGAACAAAAGTCTAGTCCCCAAAGCTGTGTGCAGACTCTTCCAAAACGCGGATGTGAATCTCGGATCTCTGTCTGACACAATCGACACTGGTATGCCATGCAACCTAACAATCTCCTTGATGTAAAGCTCTGCATACTGTGTCAATGAGTAAGTAGTCCTCACCGGCAAGAAATGAGCTGACTTGGTGAGTCTATCCACAATCACCCAAATCGCTGTGCAACCTCTGGCACTCCTCGGTAAGCCAACCACAAAGTCCATCGTAATATTCTCCCATTTCCATTCCGGAATAGGAAGAGGTCTAAGAAGTCCCACTGGACGCTGATGCTCTGCCTTGACTTGCTGACAAGTCAAGCACTCTGACACCACTCTCCCGATGTCTCTCTTCATCCCGGGCCACCAATACAATAGCTGCAAATCTCTGTACATATTCGTACTTCCGGGGTGAATGGAGTACGGAGATGTGTGAGCCTCTGCTAAAATCTCAGCTCTCAACTGATCGACGTTCGGTACCCACATCCTACCACGGTACTGAACAATGCCATCCACAACTGTATACATAAGATTACCCTTGGCCTCATCTCTCTGTCTCCATCGCTGCAACTCCTCATCAGTAGACTGTCCATCTCTGATCCGATCTCGCAGAACTAGCTGCACCGTCAAAACTGACAAGTTTGGTGCATGACCACTCGAATAACACTCCAAGTCAAATCTCTGAATCTCGCTCTGTAGTGGTAACTGTACTGTCAAACATGATACCACTGACGACTTCCAACTCAAAGCATCTGCTACTACATTAGCTTTACCCGGATGGTAGCTAATGTCACAGTCATAATCCTTCACCAACTCCAACCATCTCCGTTGCCTCATGTTCAACTCCTTCTGAGTGAAGAAGTACTTGAGGCTCTTGTGATCAGTGAAAATCTTGCACTTCTCGCCATACAGATAGTGCCTCCAGATTTTCAAAGCGAAAACCACTGCTGCTAACTCCAAGTCATGCGTCGGGTAATTCTGCTCATGAATCTTCAGCTGCCTCGATACATACGCAATAACCTTGCCACACTGCATAAGTACTGTGCCTAAACCCAGCTTAGACGCGTCGGTGTACACCACTAGCTCCTCGTGTGGTACTGTCACTGCTAACACCGGTGCAGTAGTGAGTGCTTCCTTCAGCTGATCGAAGCTCCTCTGACAGTCTGAACTCCAGATAAACTTCGTATTCTTCTTGGTTAAGGAAGTCAAGGGTACTACAATGGAAGAAAAACCCTTGATGAACTTCCTATAATATCCTGCCAAACCCAGGAAACTGCGAATCTCTGAAGCATTCTTTGGAATACCCCAATTCTGCACTGCCTCAACCTTCGACTGATCCACTGCAATCCCATCTCTCGAAATAATGTGGCCAAGAAATGCCACCTGCTCGAGCCAAAACTCGCACTTACTGAACTTGGCATACAAACGATGCTCCCTCAAAGTCTGCAAGGCTGTCTGCAGATGCTGTCTATGCTCCTCAATGCTCCTAGAGTAGATCAAGATATTATCAATGAAGACTATGATGAACTGATCTAGATACGGCTAAAAGACTCGGTTCATGAGATCCATGAAAACCGCTGGAGCATTGGTCATCCCAAAAGGCATCACTAAGAACTCGTAATGCCCATAACGTGTCCTGAAAGCAGTCTTGGACACATCTGCATCTCTAACTCGCAACTGATGATAACCAGATTGCAGATCGATCTTGGAGAACACTGAAGCTCCCTGCAACTGGTCAAATAAATCCTATATCCTCAGCAGTGGATACTTGTTCTTCACTGTGACCCTGTTGAGCTTCCGGTAATCGATGCACAATCTCATACGCCATCCTTCTTCTTCACAAATAACACCGGAGCTCCCCATGGAGAAAAGCTAGGACGAACAAAGACTTTCTCTAATAACTCCTGAATCTGCTCCTTCAACTCTTTCATCACGGTAGGAGCAAGTCTGTACGGTGCCTTAGAGATAGGCACGGTGTCTGGCACTAAATCGATGCCGAACTCCACATCTCTCACTGGTGGAATTCCTGCAACATCCTCCGGAAAGACATTTGGAAAGTCACGAACCACCTCTATCTCTGATAATGATCTGCTAGATGGTTCTGAGGCCGTGACAATACTCGCTAGAAACCCCTGGCAACCCCGTCTCAACAACTTCCTCGCCTGAATAAGAGATATCACCTGAGGAAAATCACTGCTCTGAGATGCATGGAAAGTAAACGGGTCGCCTCCTGACGGTTTCACTGACACTGACCTCCGACGAAAATCAATCGAAGCTCCATTGACTGTCAACCAGTCCATACCCAAAATCAAATCAAAACCACTCAATGGCAAAACCACCACATCTGCTCGAATGGAGTGTCCCTGAAGCTCCAACTCCAGTTCTCGAATAACCTTCGAGGTAGAAATAATCTGCCCTGACGGCATAGTAACATCATACCCACTGTCAATAATCTCAGGTGTGATGCCTATTCGCCTGATAAACTCCAGGGAGATAAACGAATGCGTAGCTCCTGAATCTAGCAACGCAAACGTGGAGTTGCCTCCAACTAGAATTCTCCCTGCACGCAGAAAATTCCCAACAATTTCATATCACTACTAAACTTTTTTCCAATGAGTCACTACTGACCCTTAATTCTAATCACAAGTAAAACATGCTTATTATTCTAACATGCAGATAGATAACCCAAAGAACAACAATTCCATAAAGAAAACGAAATTTTTAACCAAAGGAAAATTATAAAATACTAGAGGTAAGATATACCGGTGATCAAGGAGGTGTCTGGGTCTGCCTCCTCTACCTGCATGACGAACACTCTACCAGCAGTGTTCTTCTTCCTTGGGCAGTTAGCTATCTGATGCCCTGGCTCCCTACAGTGGTAACAAACTCCTGCTCCCAACAGACAAGGTCCCGAATGCATCTTCTGACACTTCGGGAAAGTAGGAAAACCTATGGCATTAGGGGCCCCGCCCCTCTGCTGCTGCGGCCTCTGCTGCGGATTCGGGCCCTTAGCCGCCCAGTAAACTGCTTCTTCGTAGGAGGCTGCGAAGATGGTCGCTGATACCCTGACTGAATCTGTCTCTTCCCTTGCTGCTCCCTCTGGATCTCTCTCCTGCCCTCCTCGGAACGCAAGGCTCTACTGACTGCAGTCTCATAAGTAGGGACGTCCGCCATGCGAACGTCATGCCTGATATCCTGAAAGAGTGGGTGCCCGGTGAGCCAACTTGTGGCTAAGGGCTTTTATGACTCTATGTATAAACAATCTTTTGTTTAATATAATTTACACTTTTATAATGGCATTTACTTTATCTTTTATCATAATATTATGTTGTGACATACTATAAGATGTTTAGATGAAGACCTTGAATATACTATAGTGTATGTAAGATGTGGTGGCACATGGGGATGGCTATCATGAAACACATCTTATAGTCACTGTATATTCTAAACAGTTCCTAGTCGATTGAGCCGTCCGTTAATAAGGATAAGGATCGCTCGAGATTGAGACTAGCATTTGCAATGCCGAGTACCACGTTTCATTGGTATGGAACATAGAGATGTTCAAAGCATGCAAATGGATATTCATACGATGAATGATCGAACTACCCTATCCGGACTTTCCAAGTGGTTATCACTTATCGAGTGGATAAAGCCCGCGGTTTTGGTTGTACACCATTAGTCCTTACTACTTGAAACATCATTGAGACTCTATATGCTAGTACTATACTTTGACTCGTTTACCGACTCTATTGGGGTCATCAGGTGTCGGGATTGGATACAGTTACGACACATATAGGAGTCGATGCTTTGTTGTCAAGGATTCACCACATACTTGCTAGTATGGATATCCTATGCAATCTGAGGAGATATTAGTGTGACGAATCTCTAGCCAGAGTACATGATGTGTTTTAAGAAATGGTTTCTTAGTAGCACATGCGATGTCACTATTTGATCTTCAAGATGCATTGCATAGTTATCGAATCTCGAACGACTCTCGATTTACCAATGGTTGTTGATTCGATCGGGATATATGGATGAAGGGACCGTACTGTACGCTAACCAAACTCTATTGGTTCTTGCAGGCACTATCAGTGATACCCAGGGAATCATGGGGCGATGTTGCTAGGCGCTCTTACCATGATTCGATGGGCAAGTCGGAAATTGTTGTTCCGAGTCACAAGGAGTTGTGAGCCCACGGCTAGCTGTATCCCTGAACCATTGAGGGTCACACAAGTAATGGATTTTTAATCCCCGTTGAGATAATTAAATTTAAAGAGTTAAATTTAGTGAATAAAGAAGTGGGACTTCTTATATCAGAGTAGAAGAGTAAGATTTCCTAAAATGACATAGGGATGAGAATTTTTGGAAATCACTGAATTCGGATTCAGAAAATTTATCTTGACTTTAAAAGATGAAGAAATGGTTTCTGTGCACATTGGTGAAATTGGTTTATCAATCTGAGTCACGATGAATTTTATATTAATTTCTGAACATGCGGGCTTTGCTTGTCAGGCTTGAACTTATGACTAATGGGCCCTAAGCTGTTAGCAGCCCACATTATAAATAAGTTATTGCAGTACAGAAATTACACAACAGAGGTCACAAAATTTTTGAAAACCCTACCTGTTCTCTCTAGGTGTGGCCGCCCCCTCTCCTCTCTCTGTTCGAAAATTTCAGCCTGTGAATTTCGAATTTGCAGTCTGGTTTAACAGATCAAATTCGTTAATTCTCTTCGTAGAAACTTCTGATAGATTTTCTAGTGCAATCTATCAGAGGGATTAAACTTCTGTTCGTGGACCTGATTGAAGAATTGTTCGTCCATCAGTTCCTGGGATATACAACAAAAGCAGAGTTATCTGTTGGTGTCCATAATCTCGTTTCGAGATTCAAGGTAAAAATTTAATTGTTATTTAATTTGTACACGCACAATTTAATCGTAAAGTTTTGATACCCATGATATGGAATCGTTCCATATAAAATTTTAAAACTTCTGCTGCACCGGGTATCAATTCTGATTGATCTGAACACCGTTTTCCAACAGTGGTATCAGAGACAGGTTGCTCAGATCAAGCGATTAAATTAATCGATTGTACAAAATTTTTAAGCCTCGGTTTTTGAAACAAAACAAATTTTTAAAATTAAATTTTTGACGGGCAAAACACGGGCAGCGATTGGATCGTTGCCCAAGGGGCAGCGACGGGCTGCCCGGCCCGAGCCCCTTTTGGGGCGCGGGCTGCCCGGGATCGTCCCGGGTGGCCCGGGAAAATTAATTTTTTATTTTTAATTAAAATTTTAATATGTTAAAATTTTATTTTTGGTCCGATCGAAAATTGTTTTTTGATTGGTCCACGAGGCGTCGAATCGAATTGTTCGAGTCTGAAAATTTTAAAATTGATTTTTGGATAAATTTGAATTTTTGGAAAATTTATAGATTTTATCCGTTAAATCAGATTTTATGAAATTAATTATTTTTGGTACAATTGATGATAAGATATGATCTTATGGAAATATTGAGTAAAATATGATTTTATGTATAAAATTGGATTTTATATGTAAAATATGATTTTATTTAATAAAAAGATAAAATATGATTTTGTATGTAAAATAAGATTTTATATATGGAATATGATTTTATCCTTTTTAATTTAATTGCCATTGCATGTTATCCAATAAATTAATTTTGAATTAAATATTATTGGATAAGGATGATCGATTGCCATGACCAATTTTGTAGGTGTATGTTAGGGAATTTACATTTGTTTTTATTTTTGTTGGATTTATTAATGGGCCTGGTTTATGGCCCAATATGAATTGTCATATGTAATAAAAGTGGGCCTGGTTTATGGCCCGTTCCCACTAATGTATCCCCTACTTGTCATAGTTATTTATTGTAAATACATTATACTTAGTGGGAGATGAAGATTTGAAGACGGAGGTGGGCCCAGCAGACAATAAAGACTGAAGAAATGTAAATTGGAAGCACAATGTAATAGGATTGCATTGCATACTTGCATATCACCTAGGATTTGACTTAGACTCGTAATTGGCAACCACGGGTCGATTAGTAATGGAATCGGTCATCCTAAAATATAATATATGATATTATCGTTGTATGCATGTTTAATACTAAATTGTATGAATCCCGCAAGCATACAAATTTTAAATGATGAGACAAATTTTCAAAATTAAAATCCCTCATTTTAAATATGATTTAAAATTGATATCAAGATAAATAAAGGGAATTTAAATATTGTTTAAATGTTCCTACATTCCATCAACGATCAATGTATGAGATGCTACCCGCGGATACGGTCCGGCTCATATTATTGGGGGGGCCCGTTCGTCGGAAAGCTGTACATTGGATCGACACATGTTGTAAGTTGGGTGGAACTCCCATGGGATTTGCTCATATTATTGGGGATCCACATGGCGACCGTCCATCACAACTTAATATTGATGGGTCATCTTGACGTGTCACAATAAACGGCGTCATATTATTGGGCCCTTATTGGACATGAGGTAAAAACGTGGAGGTTGCTTTGGAAGCAATTGGGCTCTACCTTTTGAAAATTATGGTTGGCTGATATTATTCGGGACTATAGTTTGTCAATTGGACTCCATGTTCCCACTAAAGAAAATGTTTCTCGTTTTCACTAGAGGGTAGTGAAATCGTTAAAATAGTGGGAGTGAGATTCATAAAATAAATTTCGCCTATTTTATGTCTTAGTAAATTAATTAAACAATCACTGATTATTGTCTGTTTCTTTTCAGTATTTCATTAAGATGAATTCGCGCAATCCACTATTCTCTATTCTCGAACAAAATAAACTGACTGGCGCAAACTATACGGAATGGTTCCGTAAGTTGAAGATTGTCTTGACCTCGGAGAAGATGCTCTACGTGTTAGAAAAATCTCCTCCGAAGGAAGCACCAGCTGATATAAGTCCGGAATAGTTGGCCAAACTTGATAAATGGTGGGACCATGATATCAAGGCCAAATGCTATATGCAAGCTTCGATGTCTGATGAACTCCAGAGGTGATTTGAGGATACCGTGAATGCTGCTGACATTCACGTACAACTCAAGGAACTTTTTGGGGCTCAATCGAGAGCTGAAAGGTTCGCTACTGTAAAAGAGTTAATGACGTGTCGCATGCGTGAAGGGACCGTGATCATGGGGTACGCGTGATTTGGCTCATTCAGAAGTTGGTAATGCTTGATTTGATATTGGAGCATGAACTCAATGTGGACTTATTACTTCTCTCTCTTCCTTCATCGTTTGACGGTTTTGTGGTGAATTTCAATATGAACAAGATAGAGGCCTCCCTTGAAGAGATGGTCAATATGCTTGTAACTTATGAAGCCACTTTAAAGAAGGATAAACCGGTTCTCTTGGTGGGCTCCTCTTCTTCTGCTAAGAAGGGGCCAAGTACAAAGGGTAAGAAACGTTCTGCCCCATCCAAGAAAACCGGACCCGAGAAGAAGAACAAGACAAAGGCTTCAAACATGGAAAAGTCCAAGGATGTTTGCCATCACTGCAAGAAACCCGGTCATTGGAAACGTAACTGCAAGGAATATCTAGAGCAGTTGCGAACTGCGAAGGGTATGTTTTATATTGAAATAAATGTTTCACTTAATACTACTTCTTGGGTATTGGATACCGGATGTGGATCTCACATTTGCAATGATTTGCAGGTGATGACAAGAAGTCGCAAGCTTAGAATGGGTGAGACCCAGCTGAGGCTCGGAAATGGTTCTAGAGTTGAAGCCAAAGCTGTGGGAGACGTTTATTTAATTTTGCAGAACGATTTTAAGTTACTTTTGAGAGATGTTTTATTTGTTCCAGACTTGATTAAAAACATTATTTCTGTTTCTATGCTTGATAGAGATGGTTTTTCTTGCAATTTTGTGAATGGGATTTGCAATATTTACAAGAATGAATGTTTGATTGGAAATAGACAACTTGAAAACGATCTATATAACTTAAAATTAAAAGACGTTCCAATAAATTATGTTGATAAACCGGTAACAACAATTAAAAGGAAAAACGATAGTCAAAACCCGGCAAACCTTTGGCATGCTAGGCTAGGTCATATTTCCTCAAGGAGGATGAACAAGCTAGTGGGAGAGGGCATGTTTGATATGTCTGATATTAACTCTCTACCTACTTGTGAATCCTGCCTGAAAGGAAAAATGACTAAATCTCCATTCAAGGGGAAACCTGAGCGTAGTCAAAATCTGTTGGATTTGATCTATACAGATGTTTGTGGTCCATTTAGAATTGGTACTCAATTTGGCCACACCTACTTCATTACCTTTACTGATGATTATTCAAGGTATGGGTATTTATATTTAATGAAATATAAGTCTGAAGCATTTGAAAAGTTCAAAGAATTCAAGGCTGAAGTAGAAAACAAGCCAGACAAAAGTATTAAGGCACTTTGATCGGATCGTGGTGGAGAATACTTAAGTGCCGAGTTTTTGGACTATCTAAAAGAGAATGGGATTCTCTCTCAGTGGACTCCTCCTATGACACCATAGCTGAATGGTGTTTCGGAGCGTCGTAATAGAACCTTGTTGGACATGGTTCGATCCATGATGAGCTTCACTGAGCTCCCACCTTCGTTTTGGGGCTATGCTCTTGAAACGGCGGTATTTTTGTTGAACAACGTTCACACTAAAGCAGTGAACAAAACACCATACGAGTTATGGAATGGCAAAGCTCCTAAGTATTCGTACTTGAGGATTTGGGGATGTCCTGCTTACGTGAAGCAGACAGTGGGAGATAAGTTGGATAATCGATCCATCTTATGTTATTTTGTGGGGTATCCGAAGAATTCAATCGGATATTATTTCTATCATCCTGCTGAAACAAAGGTGTTTGTTTCAAGGAATGCCACCTTCTTGGAGAAGGAGTTCTTATTGGATAAAAAAGGCAAGATGATGGAACTCGAAGAAATTCAAGAAGAACCCAAGATACAAAATAATGATCCTACACCTCAGGAACCATTGAAGGACACACCTATACCTAGAAGATCCGAGAGGACTTCTAGACCTCCTATTCGATATGGTCTTCTTGTTGAAGGGGATCAAGATGAACCCGACGTTGGATGTGATCCAAGAAACTTCAAGGAAGCAATTTCTGATGCGGATTCAAATTTATGGCTTGAAGCTATGCAGTCGGAAATAGATTCGATGCATACAAACCAAGTTTGGTCTTTAGTAGATCCTCCCGATGGAATTGTTCCAATAGGGTGTAAATGGATCTACAAGAGAAAGCTTGGGCCTGATGGTAAGGTATTGACCTACAAGGCACGATTGGTGGCGAAAGGTTATACTCAAAGACAAGGAGTTGACTATGATGAAACCTTTTCACCAGTTGCAATGTTCAAGTCCAAAAGAATCTTTATTGCCATAGGTGCTTGGTATGACTATGAGATATGGCAAATGGATGTGAAGACTGCATTTATTAATGGAAACATTAAGGAAGAGATCTATATGACGCAGCCTGAGGGATACACATCCATGGGAAGCGAGCATAAGGTATGCAAGCTTCAGAGATCAATCTATGGTCTCAAACAAGCATCAAGAAGTTGGAACCAGAAATTTGATGAAACAATAAAGGATTTTGGTTTCATCAAGAACTCGGAGGAACCGTGCGTGTACAAGAAAGTAGTTAAGGATGCTATGACATTCTTAGTACTTTATGTTGATGACATCTTACTCATTGGGAATGATGTAGGGATGTTGCAGTCAACAAAGATATGGTTATCAGGTAGATTCTCGATGAAGGATTTAGGTGAGACATCCTATATTCTAGGAATTCAGATCTATAGAGATAGATCTAAAAGAATGATAGGACTCACTCAATCAACTTACATCGAAACCATATTGAAAAGGTTTTCAATGGATGGGTCCAAGAGAGGACATCTACCTATGTGTCATAGAGTTTCTCTATCCAAGTCCATGTGTCCCAAGACTGATGAAGGGATAGAGAAAATGACACATATACCATATGCGTCAGCCATAGGTAGTATCATGTATGGGATGATATCTACTAGACCGGATGTGGCCTATGCTCTGAGCGTCACGAGCAGATATCAAGCCAATCCCGGTCAAATGCATTGGAAAGCCGTGAAGGACATTCTTAAGTACTTGAGAAGAACTAAGAATGTATTCATGGTTTATGGAGGAAGAGAACTGAAATTGGAAGGCTATACCGACTCTAGTTTCCAAAGTGACGTGGATGACTCGAAGTCAACCTCTGGATTTGTGTTCATGCTCAATGGCAGTGCTGTCTCTTGGAAGAGTTCCAAGCAGGACACCACAGCGGATTCCACCACTGAGGCAGAATACATTGCGGCATCAGTTGCTGCTAAAGAGGCCGTTTGGATGAGGAATTTCGTCCAAGAGTTGGGCGTCATTCCTGAAGCTGTTGGTCCAGTCCCGGTGTACTGTGACAACACGGGTGCCGTTGCTCAGGCAAAGGAACCAAGGTCTCATCAAAGATCCAAACACGTACTGAGGAAATACCACATCATCCGGGAGATCATGGAAAGAGGAGACATCACTGTCGAGAGAGTGACCTCTGCAGACAATATCGCTGATCCACTTACTAAGCCCTTGCCAGGACCATTATTTGACAAACATCGCGAAGCAATGAGACTACGTAGTATGACTAGTTGGCTTTAGGGCAAGTGGGAGATTGAAAGAGTGGGTGCCCGGTGAGCCAACTTGTGGCTAAGGGCTTTTATGACTCTATGTATAAACAATCTTTTGTTTAATATAATTTACACTTTTATAATGGCATTTACTTTATCTTTTATCATAATATTATGTTGTGACATACTATAAGATGTTTAGATGAAGACCTTGAATATAATATAGTGTATGTAAGATGTGGTGGCACATGGGGATGGCTATCATGAAACACATCTTATAGTCACTGTATATTCTAAACAGTTCCTAGTCGATTGAGCCGTCCGTTAATAAGGATAAGGATCGCTCGAGATTGAGACTAGCATTTGCGATGCCGAGTACCACGTTTCATTGGTATGAAACATAGAGATGTTCAAAACATGCAAATGGATATTCATACGATGAATGATCAAACTACCCTATCCGGACTTTCCAAGTGTTTATCACTTATCGAGTGGATAAAGCCCGCGGTTTTGGTTGTACACCATTAGTCCTTACTACTTGAAACATCATTGAGACTCTATATGCTAGTACTGTACTTTGACTCGTTTACCGACTCTATTGGGGTCATCAGGTGTCGGGATTGGGTACAGTTACGACACATATAGGAGTCGATGCTTTGTTGTCAAGGATTCACCACATACTTGCTAGTGTGGATATCCTATGCAATCTGAGGAGATATTAGTGTGACAAATCTCTGGCCAGAGTACATGATGTGTTTTAAGAAATGGTTTCTTAGTAGCACATGCGATGTCACTATTTGATCTTCAAGATGCATTGCATAGTTATCGAATCTCGAACGACTCTCGATTTACCAATGGTTGTTGATTCGATCGGGATATATGGATGAAGGGACCGTACTGTACGCTAACCAAAATCTATTGGTTCTTGCAGGCACTATCAGTGATACCTAGGGAATCATGGGGCGATGTTGCTAGGCGCTCTTACCATGATTCGATGGGCAAGTCGGAAATTGTTGTTCCGAGTCACAAGGAGTTGTGAGCCCACGGCTAGCTGTATCCCTGAACCATTGAGGGTCACACAAGTAATGGATTTTTAATCCCCGTTGAGATAATTAAATTTAAAGAGTTAAATTTAGTGAATAAAGAAGTGGGACTTCTTATATCAGAGTAGAAGAGTAAGATTTCCTAAAATGACATAGGGATGGGCATTTTTGGAAATCACTGAATTCGGATTCAGAAAATTTATCTTGACTTTAAAAGATGCAGAAATGGTTTCTGTGCACATTGGTGAAATTGGTTTATCAATCTGAGCCACGATGAATTTTATATTAATTTCTGAACATGCGGGCTTTGCTTGTCAGGCTTGAACTTATGACTAATGGGCCCTAAGCTGTTAGCAGCCCACATTATAAATAAGTTATTGCAGTACAGAAATTACACAACAGAGGTCACAAAATTTTCGAAAACCCTAGTTGTTCTCTCTAGGTGTGGCCGCCCCCTCTCCTCTCTCTGTTCGAAAATTCCAGCCTGTGAATTTCGAATTTGCAGTCTGGTTTAACGGATCAAATTCGTTAATTCTCTTCGTAGAAACTTCTGATAGATTTTCTAGTGCAATCTATCAGAGGGATTAAACTTCTGTTCGTGGACCTGATTGAAGAATTGTTCGTCCATCAGTTCCTGGGATATACAACAAGAGCAGAGTTATCTGTTGGTGTCCATAATCTCGTTTCGATATTCAAGGTAAAAATTTAATTGTTATTTAATTTTTACACGCACAATTTAATCGTAAAGTTTTGATACCCATGATATGGAATCGTTCCATATAAAATTTTAAAACTTTCGCTGCACCGGGTATCAATTCTGATTGATCTGAACACCGTTTTGCAACATATCCGCCTTCAGCCCCTCCACAAACTGCCTCATCTTCTCCTATGGACTGTCTGAAATCAGAGGCACAAAGTGATTGCCCCTCTCGAACTGTCTCACATACTCAACCACAGATCTGTCCCCCTGTCAGAGACTCATAAACTCCCGGATCATGCGACTGCGCACATCCTCCGTGAAATACTTGGCGTAGAAGATACGCCTGAACTCTGCCACGTCAGTGTAGGAAGGTGAACTCCCCTGGCAGCACCCTCCCACCACAAAGCTGCATCTCCCCTCATCATGTACGTCGCACAGTTCACCCTATCGGCATCTGTGATCCCCATATACGCAAATATGGACTCCAAAGAGCGAATCCACCCCTCAGCCACCAAAGGATCGGTGGTACCAGTGAACTCCTTGGGTCCCTTCTTCTGGAACCGCTCAGCTACGTCCTCCTCATGGGACATCCTAGGACGTGAAGCCTGCTGCTCTAACAGAGCAGTAATCCCCGCCATCAAAGTAGCATTGGCCTGCTCCAATGCTGCTAGTGGGTTCTGCGGAGGTGGAGGTGGAGGTGTAGGTGGAGATCCCCCACGTCTGTTCATCGGTCTGGGAGGCATTCTGCACCACCACATATTTCTTTACGTAAATCGCCATGCATAACTAAGTGGTTTAAAATTAATGCTAACTTAAATTCTTAAAAATAAATCATGCTATAAACACTTAAAACTTACAGACCGGTAGCGTGGATTTCTGAGCTCGCATAGCAGTAATGACCCCTCCAAGGACCGTGCTCTGATACCAACTGAAACGACCCTAACTCTATAATTAATAAATAAATATGCGGAAATTTTTTTTTTCTAAGTAAAAATATGTACATACATGCCCATACATATATGCACAGAATAAATAGATTTAAAAATAAATAACTTGAATAAAAATAATGCAAAAACTCGAAAACTTAACATTTCATAATATAAATATCTGAGTCATGCGTTAAATAAAATACTGACAAAAGTGAAATAAATTAAAGTTTTGCATGCACTGAAAATTACTTAAAATAAAATATCCCAAATCACAACCACTGAAAATAATTAAAATGTAACATGCTAAAAAAATTCGAGACATGCATAAAGACTCAGACAACGGTCACAGGGGATCACTGCCTGTCTGCTCATACGTCCTCGCCGCCGGTAGGAGCTACATCCTCCTCCACGTACTCACCTGCACCATACCAGTGTAGTGAGCCTAGAGGCCCAACATGCTAACATAACAAGGGTTTAAAATAATTTAAATCACTTTAATACTAATACATAACATATACATGAATGAGCATGATTAAAAATATCATTGACATCACATAACTTAAATTAACTTAAATATCATAACATAAATAATATCTACATTGTTGAGCAAAGTATTTTCTAACATTGCATGGTTGTATCCATAGTGTAACCTTAAATCATACATTAAATACTGATCAGCGTGGAAATCAATGTACGTGGCGGTGACGAATCACCTCTTAAATTGACAGTAAACTGCCCTTCAATAGTTCACATATGGGGACGAATCCCCCTTAAATTGTCACACTACTTCAACTTCCAACATAAAAATTATTTTTCTTTTGCTCAACTTTAAACATTAAATCATGCATAAAAATTATTTCATGAATGCATGTACTTAAATAAAATGTGTGTCCTTCATATATATTTAATTTAATTTTTATACTAACATATAAATACTAAAATAACATTCATGCATAAAATAATTAAATATATATTTAGGACACAAGCAATTTCTCATGGGTTGTACTGAACTGCTGGCCCTAACACTCAAGCCCATTTACTTAAATCTGGCCCATTAACACTGAGACTGTCCCATTAACATACTTAAGCCCAACATTACATTTCTAAGCCCAATTAATTAATTAAAGCCCATTAAAACACTCCTGGCCCAATAACAACCTATATTGGCCCAATGGGCCCAAAAGCCCAAAGACTGGCCCAATAACTTCCATGGGCCCCCAAGGCCCATAAAAATTAGTGGACTCACTTAATTAATTTAATTAAGCCCAAAAATAATTTAATTTAACCCAAAATAATTAAATGGAACCCAAATCATTTTATTTCTAATTAATTGGCCCAAAAACCAATTAAATCATAAAATACTTTAAAATTAAAAAGACTCGAGCCCGGCCCACCAACATGGACCCGAACCAACTTAAACCTGACCCACTACCCAACTGACCCAACCCGGACCACTCAGACCCGGCCCAAACCCCGAATTCAGCCCAACCCGTGACCCCCTCCCTTGCTTCCTCTCGGCCGAGAGCAGCAGGCCTTCTCGGCCTGCTGCCGGCCAGCTCCGGCCGCCCCTGGCCGGAGCCCCACCGCCCAGACGTAGCCCACATCTGGGCGGTCCCGACCTGGCCCTAGCCCTGACCCCATGCACCCCCTAATCCGAGCCCGAACCCCACTTCCTCGAACCCTAGCTGCGCATCCATGGAGGCTGATCTACACTTGGTGGTTTCCTGGGCTCGTTTGGCTCGAACCACTCAAGCCACTCGAGTCCAGGCCACTCACACACACCCTCTGAACCCTACCAGCAGTCGTACAAGGCATGGAGGAAGAAAAACGTGAGCATGATTGAAAGAATACATGAACAAAGTGCATATCAACCAAAAGCAAAAGTTTTCTGAAAATTCCTTGGAACAATCTGATGTTTACACATTCACACATATAATTCCTGATATGGCATGAAAATAAAGAGAAATAATCATGCCTTTCACCAAAATTGAAGAGATGAAGGCGCGTGTAACGATTCCGGGACGACGGGACGACGACGACAAGCTTTGGACCTTCAAAAACGTGGCTATGGAGTCTACCTTGGGGCTGCTTGGTCGAAGAAGAAGATGAAGGAGGGTGGGATGTCGGCTGAGTGAGGGAAATCGGGTGAGGGGCTGGGTAGATTAGGTTAAGTTTTGGTTTTTTAAAATAATTAAAATTTGTTAGATAGATAATATCATTTAATTAGATTAGTAATATACATAAAATGTAAAATTTTAAACTCTTAAAAATACAAAATAATCTACTATCAAACATAAATCCCGAAATTAAAAATTAAGGGAATTTTAAAAATACTAAAAAGTCATTATTTTGGCTTATTTTGAATAAAAACGGACTCCTAAAATTATATAAAATTAAATACTAAAAATATTGAGGAAATAAAACTCAAAATAATATTTTTTGGCTCTAAAAAGACTCATAAAATAATTTGGATAGAAAGCTGTCATTTCGTCCGTCCACGGTCTCGTCTACGCGATCAAAAACAATTAAATACTAAAAATCATAAAATCACCAATTATGGGTTAAATGCTTAAAAAATAAATTAAATCATGCACAAATAATTCCACATAATTATTTAACCCATAAATCTAAAATTTTAAATAAATTAAAATTCCTAATTATGCATGCGAATTTACGTATTTAGAATACCGGATGTTACAGATTCAACCTCCACTACAACATTAGATTCAAGCTCTACACAAGAATCCGCCACTTTCATCATAGCCTCCTTAAAACATTGGCTCATATCATGCTTATTTTTTTTTATGACACCATAAGCAGGCAATATCAAAGATACTAAAATTTGAAAGTTTAGATGTAACTTGATGTTCACGTTTAGAAACTTCGCAGTGGTTAGGAGCAAAACGTTTCTTCATAGCTCTCTTTATCTCATCCCAAATAGAAATAGGCCTCATTCTACGCCTTTTTCTATTCTCATCTAATCGATTCCACCAAGTGCTATCATAGTCGATAAACTTTTTTGATACAATTTTAACCTTATTAGCTTCAAAAAAATCACGACCTTCAAATATAGACTCTACCCTTTTCTCCCAACTCAAATACGACTCTGAATTCGAATATCCATCGAACGAAGGAATCCCATTTTTTTTAACCAATCCAAATAATAATAAAAATCTCTCCTATCTCCTTCATCATATCTCCTTTCATCTCCATACCCATCAACTCTTCTCTCTCCTCTACTACTATCATACCCATGGAATCTCCTTTCAAACATTGCACCTGCAAGAAAAAGGTTAGTAATAAAATATTCCTCATTCAAAATCTCTCAAGTCACTCCAAATAAAATCACTCAAGCACTTTTTTTTCACTCAAATATAAGAAAGGGCTTATGCTTTGTGGTTTTAAATATCAAACTCACAAGTTCAAAACTTGTAAACACTTGTCAATCGACTCACGTAGATTGCACAAAAACAAGGAATTGACTTTATGAAGATTGAAATAACTTTTTACCCAAAGAATCACAAGACACAAGAACTTTGCCACAAGTTATTTTGCTTTTCCTTTTTTTTTTGACAATTTCGGTCTCTACTTTTTTTTGACCGATTTCAAATCTCTTTTTTTTAAATTTTAAATTTTTCTCTTTTTTTTTGAATTTTAAAGACACGAAAACTTGGGCGACAAGTTTGAAAGAAACGACATAGAATTTTGATATGAGATAGACTCCAACGAATAACGAAGAACAAGGAACGATGAACGAAAAACGGTTAAGAAGAACGAAGAATAGATAAGAAGACTAAATAGAAAGATACGACTTACTTGAATCAATGGAACCTTAAGCTTTGATACCAAATGATGTGAATTCTTATGAATGAAAGGCAAACACGATTATAGCGAATCGCACCCTTAGTTTGAATACAAAAGAAATCAAATATTTTGTCCCGACCTTTTTGAACAAGTAAGTTTTGGATATCCACCTCTAGTTGAACCCATAACTAGCAACAGATAATCACGAGGATAAACAATTAATCACAGATGAACCTTAAGAGGAACCTGTCGCTGACAATCCACGAAGATAATCAATTGACAAACGCCACAAAGCTTATGAAACTTTGATAAGTTTGATTTGATATAAACAAAGAAAAGCTTTGGAAAAAATTCTAGAGAGAATTTTTAAGAATTGATAAAAATCAATAAACTGAATAATTCATTAATTAACTGTCTCTCATGAATGTGAAGTTTACAATATATAGATGAAATAAACTAGGAATCCTAATAGAATTAAACTAAAGATTTTCTAGTTGGATTATAATTCTAAAATCCTAAAGATAATGCAAAATAATGCAAAAGATATCAAAGATATCATCTAGAAGTTTCCTAATAAACTTCTAAGACACAAAATAACACAATATATAAAAATATATCAAAAATCACTCACACACACAAAACACCTTCGGTGTGTGAAAATCTCGATAGCGCAGGCGCACGTCTCCTTCGCATTTTATTCATCAAAGTTTCTCCAATAGCGCGGGCACGCTGGCCTTTCGCAGATGACGGAGCGGGCGGGCGTGGACAGGAGCGCAGGCGCGCCTATACTTCGAACCAAGGAATTCAATTTCGTGATCTCTTCAATGTTTTCTCCATTTTCTTGATCATTTTGGCCTCCGAAAACATTATAATAATTTTCAAAGTAATTTCCATGCTCTCCAACCAAGTTTCCACGGATCCCCAATCCTTCAATCCTTGATGGCAAATTAAAAGACATCTTTTGGAACAATATGAATCGTCAGACGCCTCCTAGATTCATATCAGTTAGAGTAGGTGCCCATCGAGCCAAGTATTGGCTGAGATTCCTTGAGATAACTCTTGTATGACAATTTTTATTTTAATAATATTTAAATTATTTAATTTGGCACTTCTTGATCTGTATACTCATGCTAGTTACATAGATAGAGCCCTTGAATATACAAATAGTAGAAAGAATATGAGATGGTCATGTGATGACTATCATGAAACTCATATTTGGAATATTGTATATTCTAAATCGTTCCTAGTCGATTCCATCATCACAAAGAAGGATAAAGGCCGCTCGAGCTTAAGACTAGTATTTGCGATGTTAGTACCACGTTTCATTGGTAGGGGACATGGTGATGTCCAAGCATACAAATAGGTGCTCCTTGTAAAGTGCACTAAACATGTAACGCCCCAAATTTATCTTAATTGAGTTTATTTGAGATAATCAGAGATTACAGAGTTCAAGAGCAGACTTGATTTAGATCAGGGTATATTTTGAAATTTTCGAATTTTTCAGGGACTAAAACGCAAAAATTGGATTTGTTATATTACTTGGTCTTGGAATGAGATTGACCAAGTCTCCTTTCCTCTTTCTCCTTCTTCTTCACGTTTCCCCTCCATTGTTGTGCTTCCAAACTCCTTTCAAGCTTTTAGATTTTAGTCCGAGCTCGATCCGTCCGTTAGAATTTATTTTGAAGGCAGATTAGGGATCACCGCAGCGAGAGATTTGTTCTATAGTAAGTTTTTCTCTGATTAGTTGCACTTCTATTTTTGATGTTGCTAGAATCGATTGAGTTTCGGTTATGTTGTTCTTGAACGAGTTCTTATCGTTTATTCTCAGTCGGTTTTAAAATAGAGCGTTGTTCAGAATTGTTATGATTTTTGGAAGCCTAATTTGAAAATGGGGATTTTGAGACGTGTTGGATTTGTTTTGTTGTTGTTGTTTTAGCATTGATTTGATTTGTTTGCAATGTCGTACTGCTGTCTGCGTTTCCGGTTTGTTTCATTTGTTGCAGTTATGCCGCCGATTTGAGTTTTGAGATTTTTGAACCGTTTGAATTCTTGAACTTTGGCATTGGGTTTGTCGTCATTGTTTATCATCTTTTGCCTCCGTACAGATTCGTTTGAAGTTTTCGAGCCCAGAGTTAGCAGAAGTCGATCGTCGAAGAGTTGGACAAAGAGCGGTAAAGAGTTTTCCTTGAGCGTTTGTTGTTAGGTTGTATAGTTTTTGATATAGCATCTTTTGTAGCGTATCCAGAGTTGGAGCTACTCGAATCGAAAGGTACAAGCAGTCATCGTTTTAGCGGGATAGCACACTCAAGACAGTTGGTTCTTGAGTTTCCCTTAAAATCACATACTTGCATCAATACTTGTTCTAGAATGGGGGACTTGTATTTTGTTGTTTGATCTTAGTTATTATGGTTTGATGCTTTATGTTTTTCTTATGCATTCATCTCGAGTCCAAATCTTTGATTTCAGCGGGCTGTACGCCCTTTTTGTTTAGACGTTTGGGGCTATACTGCGAGTGGCCTGGGTTGTAGAAGTTCACCTAGTGTCAGCATACTCCTTATAGTCGCACCAAAGTCTAGGGGTATGAGATACGTGGCACCACCTCGATTGGGAGAGTCGGTGAGTTGTTATGTGATCTCATCCTCGGAATCCCAAAAGCATAGCAGCAATACCTTATTTATCAGAGTTGATATCCCGTTTTTAAAGACCTACATTTCATTAATCTTAACTTGATTATGTTGTCTTGAAAGCATGTTGTTGATATATTACTTTTATTGCTTTTTATGTTGTTTTTACTGGGAATATCATTCTCACTGGAGTTATCCGGCTGTTGCTTTGTTTTTTATGTGTACTTGGCAACAGGTGGGGCAGGATCAAGTCAGAGGCAGCATGCTAGGGGTTGAGTTGAGTAGAAGTGAGGACTCGGTGTCTTTAGAAGTCGAATTGTAATTCGAACTCGTTTTGTATTCGGATTGTAATCTAGAACCGATGCATGTTCTACTGGTTTGAATAATGTACAACTCTAGACCTACCTTATACTCTTTATGCATGTTGTATTGAGTTTTTAGCATTGTGGAATGGAAGAATTGGATTGTGTTAGCATGATTTTTTTTTATCTGTCATGCCCTTTTATTTTGCTGGTGCAACAGGGCACGAACCCCGTGCCACTTCCGTGCAAGGATCCGTGTCCCCTCGCAAGCCTTGGAGTTGCCTTTGTTTCGAGTGCACAGACCCCGTGCCAACCTCCGGGTGAGGGTCCGTGTGGTCAGACAAAAACTCAGGTTTTTAGTGCAATGTTTAAGCACGGACCCGGACACGGAGGTGGTGCGGGGTCCGTGTGTGCTTTAGTTAAATGCACAGACCCGTGCACAGATGTGTGCACAGGGTCCGGGCATGTCTTTTTTTAAAAAATAAATTTATTTTCTTCTATTGCTTTTAATTTTGGATCTTGTATGCTTACTTATTGTTTAATCCGAGTTTAGATGTTTAGAACCGAGGTCTCACATTAAGTGGTATCAGAGCGATAAGTTCTTGGTTGAACTAGAAGTGAGCGGGGTAGATCGAGTCCGCGTGTATTGGCTCCTCGCATGTGATTGAATTATTTATTTGATTATTAAATTCATGTGATCATGCTTTATTATTTGAGAATTAATTTAATTACATGATTATGTGATTTAATTTTTTAAAGAATGGACTACTTGAGATATAATTGTTTTTGTTGTCGACTGGTATCAAATTTTCTGAGAGGTTGTAAAGGGCACCGAATTGTAGCGATTGAGATATCTTGTGTCCTAAACTTTGATTATCTGATGGGTCCTCGTCGAGTTATTAACAAAAACCCACCGCCAGTTACTCCTCGGAATGAGCAAGCTAGTACTGAAACTGATCAGATGGATGCTACATCGACGCCTATGGAAACCTTGCTGAAGAGGTTTCAGCCGTTTAACCCGCCTTTGTTGCAGGGTACAGAGAATCCTGTTGACTGTGAGAGCTGGTTGGACGACATTGATTAGTTGTTCGATTCCCTTGATTATTCAGATGACCGCCGAATCAGGTTAGTCATTCATCAGCTTCACGGTGTTGCTAAGAACTGGTGGATCACGACGAAGAGAGCCATGGAGAATCGAGTTACAGTCATTACTTGGTCTCTTTTCAAAACTGAGTTTTATAAGCGGTTTTTCCCAATTTCGTATCGAAAGGATAAGGGAGCCGAGTTTTCCACTCTGAGGCAAGGAAACTTGAACATCGAGGATTATGTAGCCAAGTTTGATAGTTTGCTGAGATTTGCACCGCACATTGCCGACAATGAAGAAACAAAAGCCGATCAGTTCATCAATGATTTGAACCCCGACATCTTCACGTTGGTAAACACTGCTAGGCCCGATAACTTTGCGGATGCCATGAATCATGCAAAGGGAGCTGAAGCAGGTTTGTGGAGACAGAGAGGAACTTTGTTTGTACCTCAGCAGTAGAGACAGACTCAGAATGAACCGTCTCAGTATCAAAATCAGCCATTGCAGTATCAAAACCAACCTTAGAGGTATGAAGGAGTAAGCAGTGGGGGTAACAGAAAGGATCACATCAAAGCCAAAGGTAAACAGTTCAAGAAGCCAGGGAACAGTTCTTATAGCTCCAGCGGCTCCAAACAGTTCGGCTCAGGACAGAGTTCTGTATTTTCATCTTCGTTCTGTAACAAGTGTGGAGGTAGGCACGCCCAAGATCAGTGTGTAGGAGTCTTCGGGAACTGCAATATCTGTCAACAGACAGGACACTTTGCTAAGGTGTGCCCTCAGCGAGGTAAAGATCGAGCTCAGAGTAGGAGTTCTTCTAGACCTACAGCTCAGCCTGAGAGGCAGACTTCTGCGGTTCACTCCTTCCAGCCTCAACAGCAGAACATACAGGAAGGTAACTCGAATGCGAACCAGCCTTCGAGACAGTAGGCACGAGTCTTTGCCCTGACAAAGGATCAGGCACAGGCAGCACCTGACGATGTTATAGCAGGTAACTGTTCGATTTTCGGTTATTTTGCTCATGTATTGATAGATGCAGGTGCTTCTCATTCCTTTATCTCAGAAAAATTTGTGTTGATGCATGCTTTTCCTACTGAGCTTTTTCCTACTGTAGTAGTTGTTACTTCACCTTTGGGTGGAGGAATTATTTCTGTCAGATTAGTCATGAACTGTGAACTTCGTTTCGAGGAAATTTTTTTAGAATTCGAATGTATTGTACTTTGGCTGTCAGATTTTGAATGTATTGTTGGTATAGATGCTTTAACCAAGTATAGGGAAACCGTCGATTGTTTTCAAAAGGTTGTCAGATTTAGACCTGAAATGGCAGATGAGTGGAAATTCTTTGGTAAGGGTTCTCGATCTAGAATTCCTTTGATTTTAGTGTTATTGATGACTCGTTTGTTACAGAGAGGTGCTGAGGGATTTTTGGTTTATGCAGTTGACGTACTGAAATCTATTCCAGAATTGGTTGATATACCAGTGGTTAGAGATTTTTCTGACGTCTTTCCAGATGAGATTTCTAGATTGCCGCCTATTCGAGAGATCGAATTCAACATTTATTTACTGTCAGGTACTCAACCTATTTCCAAAGCTTCTTATGGTATGGCACCGATCGAATTGAGAGAATTGAAAGAAAAGCTTGAGGACATGATTGCCAAGGGAAACATCAGACCTAGTGTGTCGCCTTGGGGTGCTCCTATTCTGTTTGTTCGGAAGAAGGATGGTTCTATGCAGCTCTGTATTGATTACCGTCAACTGAATCAGACTACGGTAAAGAACAAGTATCCTTTACCCCGAATAGATGACCTTTTTGATCAACTGCAGGGTTCTTCTGTCTATTTGAAGATTGATATGAGGTCGGGTTATCATCAGCTGAGAGTTCGTGAGGAAGATGTTCCTAAGACCGCATTCAGAACGAGGTATGGTCATTTTGAGTTTATAGTCATGCTGTTCGGTTTGAATAACATTCCAGCGATTTTTATGGGCTTGATGAACCATATCTTTCAGCACTATTTGGATGAGTTTGTTATTATCTTCATCGATGATATTCTTATCTATTCAGAGAACCGTATTGGCCATGCAGAGCATTTGAGGATCGTCTTTCAGATTTTGCGGGTTGAGCAGTTGTTTGCCAAGCTGTCTAAGTGTGAATTCTGGTTGGACCGAGTTGTCTTCCTCGGTCATATTATTTCAGGAGATGGGATTTCTGTCGATTCCAGCAAGATTGAAGCGGTTATGAATTGGACTAGACCCTTATCAGTGCCTGAGATCCGAAGCTTTATGGGTTTAGCTGGTTATTATCGCCGATTCATCGAGGGATTCTCATCTAATGCCAAGCCGATTACCCAACTAACTCAGAATAATGTGCCTTTTATCTGGACTGCAGATTGTGAGGCTAGTTTTGTTGATCTGAAGCGGAGACTGACCAGTGCTCCGATTCTTTCTATTCAGGTACTGAGGTTTTACCATTTATTGCGATGCTTCTAACCGAGGCTTGGGATGTGTTCTTATGTAGCATAAGCATGTGATAGCGTATGCATCGAGGCAGCTGAAACTGCATGAGACTCGATATCCAGTTCATGATCTTGAACTCGCTGCGATTGTATTTGCTTTGAAGATCTGGCGTTACTATCTGTATGGTGAGTTTTTCGAGATCTTTTCTGATCATAAAAGCCTTAATTATTTGTTTTCACAGGTAGAGCTAAATATGAGACATAGAAGATGTTTAGATCTGTTGAAGGATTTCTACTGTGAAATCAAGTATTATCCGGGAAAGTCGAATGCAGTTGCAGATGCCTTGAGCCGAAAGCTTTGTTCTTTATCTCTTTCTACTATCGTTGTTTCTCAGTTGATCAATTATTGTTGCACTTATGGTTTGGCGTTTGAAACAGCAAGGAGACTATCAGAGTATTTGCTATTCCGGCCGAGCCAGAGTTGTTTATTTTGATCAAAGAAGCACAGAAGTCTGATCCGAACACTCAGATTTTAGCAGAGAAAGTCAGATCTAGGCATCAGTCTGAATTCCAGGTTAGAGATGATGTTTTTTTTGTGAATAACCGTATTGTTGTGCTTGATATTCCGAAGTTGAGGCAGCATATTCTTCGAGAGGCACATTTTAGTCGGTTTAGTATCCATTTTGGAGGTAGAAAGATGTACAACGATCTGAAGAATCAGTTCTGGTGGAAGAAGATGAAGAGCGATGTTGCGGAATTTGTATCCCGATGTTTGAACTGTCAGCAGGTGAAAGCAGAGAGGAAGTGTGAGACCTCGGTTCTAAACAACTAATCTCGGATTAAACAACATTTAAGCATACAAGATCCAAGACTAAAAACAGCAGATCGAGCGCGGCCAAAACAGCAAACCTACTACCTAGCTTGAAAGGGGGGGTGCGCTCGGTCTGCTAAAAACTGCAGACCGTGCGCCCCCTGCTGCAAAACCAGAAACAGAGCAGAAACCTCAGGAACTCAATTCCAAAACATTCCCACACATTCAAATCATAATCATGCATTACAAACGCAGTTCCTCCAAATAATACATGAAGTTCTAGAGTTGATCAACCACTCAAAAAGATAGAACATGCATCGATTCTAGCTATTACAATCCGAATACAAAACATAACAAGTTTGAATTCTAACATGCCTCAAAACATAAAACTAGGTTGGCATGCATATTCAACTTCTAAACCGAGTCCCACCGCTATCTCTCAGACTTGATGCTAACCAGGTCCTCGTTGACTTGATCTTGTCCCTCCTGTTTCCAAGCACACATACAAAGACAAGACAACAGCCGGATAATCCAGTGAGAATAATATTCCCAGTAAAAGAGACAAACATGCATAAAAATTAATATATCAAAACATGATATATATATACAAGACAAGCAATTCCAACAGCATGTCTAAACTCAATTCAAATGCATAAAATGCAATACATGTCTTTAAAATCTAGGATTATCAAGTCTGGATAATCACAAGGTAAAGGTTCTCTGATATTTTCCTCTATTGGGATCCCGAGGATGAAATATCACACAAATCACACCGACTCTCCCCTCGAGGTGGATAATGCCTATTTCAATCCTCTAGACTCTGAAGCAACTATATAGAGTTAAGTCGGTCATTGCAGTAAATTGCCTGCCAATGCCCCCTACTATAGTTCTCAGAACGTCTAACTCAAAATGAAATAAAATCCATTGGCTCAATATGAATGCAATGAAAATCATAAATCATTCAAGTAAATCAATTAACATGCAAGTATGTGATTTTTCAAGAACACTCGAATCTAGTCGGATTCGAGTCACTCGTTTCATTCCAGTGTAAGTCATCTTATAACTATTCTCAAGACGTTGATGCTCCAACCTAAAAACAACAACAATAATATACCCATTCAAGATTCAATCAAACTTCCTAATCGATAATAAGAGAATCGATACTATACCGGCTACAATCTCTAAAACGATATAACTCCTGCAACCTCGCAACTCAATGACCTTCAAACGAATCTGCAAAAGAAGTAATAAAGGCCCGAGATCACCTTAGACATTCAAACACAACTAAAAACGTCTCAAATCAATTCAAACCAAACTATAACCCAAAAACTCAAACCGGCGGCATAACAGCTAGATTCTGATCAAACCGAAAACGCAGACAACAGTACAATATCGATACCAACTCATATCAACACCAATACAACAAATAGAACTCAAACCCATCAAATCTAAAAATCCACATTTTCGAATAATCTTCCAAAAATCATAACAAATCCGAACGACGGTCTATTTCAAAACCGACTGAGAATAAACGATAAGAACTCTGTCAAGAACAATATACTCGCAACTCAATCGATTCTAACGACATTCGAAAAATATAACGAATATGATCGGAGAAATACTTACGATATAACGGAGCTCTCACTGCCGTGATCGCTAATCTGCCTTCAGAAATAAATTCCAACAGATGGATCGAGCTCGGGGTGAAATCTGGAAGCTCAAAGAACTTGGAAAGCGTCTTCAATGGAGGGGAGGCGGTGGAAGGGATGAAAGAGGAGTGAAGAATAAGTCAAAACCATTATAAATATCTAACAAATCCCAATTTTACATTTTAGTCCCTAAAAATTCCAAAATTTACAAAATGACCCTAATCAAAATCAAGTCAGCTCTTGAACTCTGTAATCTCCGGTTATCGCAAATAAGGTCAATTAAGATAAATTTGGGGTGTTAAAATTCTCCCCCTCTAAGAATAGATTTTGTTGTAGTAGCCCGTGCCCTAATTGAGTAATTAAAGGATTAATGCTAATTAATTGAATTAGGTATCGGACGGATCGGAAGCTCCGAAGGCACGATCGGAAGCTCCGAACAGGATCGGAAGCTCCGATGAGCGATCGGAGGCACCGATGTTATTACGTCAGGCATGACGTGTGGTTGGATCGGAAGCTCCGATCAGGATCGGAAGCTCCGATCACCCCTATCCGGAGTCAACAAGTGATATTTTGACACGTGGCAGATCAGGATCTTCGGAAGCTTCGATGGCAGGATCGGACGTTCCGATCGAGGTTCGGACGTTCCGATCAAGGATCGGAAGTTCCGATCGTTGTCTATAAATAGAAGGCCGAGACTTCACTTTCATTTGCCAATTCCGAGTTCTCCTTTCCTTTCTAGTCCTTTTGGAGCTGTTCTAGTCTTTTTAGGCTTGGTCCGGAGGTCGGAGAGGCGTTCGGTAGTCGTAGCGGAGTCGTGCCCAAGTTCTGGAGGCATCAACATCAAAGGGCTAACGACGGACGAAGGTATATCTTTGCTCCCTATAAATATTTAGGAGTATGCAATAGCTTAGTTAAGGCTTTTAGAGCACTTTAATGATAGTAGTATCATTTGGCAGTGTAGAGCAGACTATAGGCGTGGACCTAGAGTTGGTAGAGCTTTCACTGTTTTGAGGTACGAAAGTATTATTCGAGATATCCTGACTGAGTATGCATGACTGCATGATTTATATGCCATGATATTATGCTGCATTCATTTGCATCTTGCTGTATATCCTTCGAGATGTCTGTAGTAGGGTTGTACCCTATCCTATTAGTGGATGGACTTCCATCGATTTGGGTCCGGCGTATCCACGGTTATCTCGGTATGGGAGCCACCTCCTGAAGCGACGGCACAGCGTGCTACATACCAGGGCCCGGTCTGTCTCTGTTATCTGATCCTTGACCTCGAGTCTATAGGGAGTTCACTTTGCATGCATGTATACTCAAACTCTCGCACTGAGCGTTTTATGCTCACGTCTCGTACTCTGTATTTTCTGGACACCCTATTCCATGGGGCAGGTTTGCGATTGGACGAGGAGGGTGGATCCAGGAGGGGCTAGTCAGTGGTTGGCCAGCTGAAGCTTCGTCTAGGTTTTATTACTGTTGTTTGGGTTTATACAGCTATTCGATTTGGTTGTATATTATTGGATAAATTACAGATTCCTTTACTTGGGATTGTATAATGTTTATGGTTTCCGCAGTTTTATTCTGATATCTGTTTAATTAAGTTAATTGCATGCCTAAGTTCTGTTTAGTAGGTGATCCGGGTAAGGGTCACTACATTTATGGTATCAGAGCATGCAAAAGAATTCTTGGGATTAATCTCATCTTGAGGTATTTTTGTAGATGTCAAATCATGACGACCAGAGTTCTCATGGCAGTGTTGGTGGGCGATGGGGTGATGCCGATCGGGAGCCTCGTTGAGAACGGCGTCATCGTCACCATGACGACGAGCGTTTCACTGTGCGTCGATTCTTAGCTATGGGTCCTAAGCCCTTAGTTGGAGGTGAGTCTCCGGAGGATGCGGAGAACTGGTTAGACCGCATGGATACGACTTTTCAAACTTTCCAATGCACCGAGGAGCAGAAGGTGGAGACCCTTGGATATCTTCTAGATGGGCGTGCGCGCAGGTGGTGGAGGTTTACTTCTGCACCTTTTGTTGCGGCGAGAGGAGTGGCCACCTGGGCCGAGTTCCGCACAGCTTTCCAAAAGCGGTATTTTCCTCCGGCACTCCGTCAGTCGAAGGCAGGCGAGCTACTGAGTCTGCGACAGGGAGCCATGTCTATCAATGAGTATCAGCAGAGGTTCTTTGATCTGCTATCCTATTGCCCCGAGATTGCTGATAGCTCAGAGATGAAGTATAATCTGTTCCTTCAGGGCCTTAACCCTGAGATCCATGACCGTGTGGCGGTTGGTGACGACATGTCCTACGAGGGTTTGGTGAGCCGTTGTCATCAGGCAGAGGACAGCATTCGGCGGAACAGGTCTTTCCCTCAGTCGAGGCCTGCTAGTTCTTTGGGTCCCCGTGCCCAAACTTTCAAGAAGTCTGGATCTTCTTCTTCCTCTGGTTCTGGAGGTATTGTCCGTTATGGTAAGAAGGAAAAGTGTGATCACTGTGGGAAGAACCATCCATCCGACAAGTGCCGTAGAGCTTCTGGAGCTTGTTTCCGTTGTGGAGAGACTGGTCATATCCGGAGAGATTGTCCAATGTCTGGGGGAGGTGGTTCTGGTTCTGGTACAGGATCGGGTTCTCAGGCTACCGTTCAGCAGAGGTCGCAGGGACAGTCTGCTAAGAGTTCTCATATGAGGCCACGAGCTTCTGGCCAGGTTTTTGCCCTGAGACATGATCAGGCTGTGGAGGAGAATGAGAAAGTCATCGCAGGTACATTTATGCTTTATGGTATACCTGCTCTTGTACTTATTGACACTGGTGCATCTCATTCCTTCATTTCTGCACGTTTTGTTAAGAGGCATAAGTTACCATGCATTGCACTAGACGTAGTGATATCTGTTTCTACTCCGACGGGCCAATCTGCTTTGGCTAAGCGTCTAGTGATGGGTTGCCCTTTAGAGTTCGAAGGGAACGTTCTGTTGGCGAATCTCATGGTCCTGGCGATGGACGACTTTGATTGCATTCTGGGAATAGATGTGCTGACTACCTATCGAGCTTCAGTGGACTGCTATCAGAGATTAGTACGCTTTCATTCGGATGGGAGTGAGAGTTGGTTTTTCTATGGTGAGGGAGCGCGACCCCCGATGCCTTTGGTATCCGCTTTGAGAGCCTGTCGAGCTCTAGAGTCTGGCGGGGAAGGCTTCCTTATCTATGCAGTTGATTTGTCCGCTGAGAGTATTGGGATAGAGAGCATTCCTGTTGTGGATGAATTTCCAGATGTATTTCCTGATGAGATTCCGGGTTTTCCTCCTGCTAGGGAAGTTGAGTTTGGCATAGAGTTGATGCCGGGTACTTCGCATATTTCTAGAACACCGTATCGTCTGGCTCCGTCAGAGATGCGTGAGTTAAAGAATCAGCTACAGGATCTTTTGGACAAGGGGTATATTCGTCCTAGTGTATCTCCTTGGGGAGCTCCTGTTCTCTTCGTGAAGAAGAAGGATGGGTCGATGCGGCTGTGCATTGACTATTGGCAGCTGAATCGAGTCACTGTGAAGAACAAGTATCCGTTGCCTCGTGTTGATGACTTGTTTGACCAGCTGCAGGGCACATCAATTTACTCCAAGATTGACTTGAGATCTGGGTATCATCAGTTGAGAGTCCGTGATCAGGACGTATCCAAGACTGCATTCCGTACTCACTATGGGCATTACGAGTTCCTAGTGATGCCATTTGGTTTGACTAATGCGCCGGCTATATTCATGGATCTGATGAACCGTGCGGACAAGTTTGTCGTGGTCTTCATTGACGACATCTTGGTGTATTCACGTAATACGGAAGAGCATGTTTCTCACTTGCGGTTGGTTCTACAGACTCTTCGAGATGAGCAGTTATACGCCAAGCTGAGCAAGTGTGAGTTCTGGATGGATAGAGTGGTCTTTCTTGGCCATATCATATCCAGGGAAGGGATTTCTGTTGATCCAAGCAAGATTGAAGCGGTACTTAATTGGTCGCGTCCGACGACGGTTGCTGAGATCCGTAGTTTTCTGGGTCTAGCAGGGTATTATCGTCGCTTCATTCTGAACTTCTCTCAGTTAGCTCGACCGTTGACGCAACTTACCCGCAAGGGTGTGGATTTTGAGTGGTCCTCCGAGTGTGAGGAGAATTTCCGTGAGCTTCGACGGCGGTTGACTTCTGCGCCGGTGTTAGCATTACCGTCAGGATCTGGAGGGTATGTAGTTTACACGGATGCTTCTCTTCAGGGGTTAGGTTGTGTCCTGACTCAGAATGGGCATGTGATCGCATACGCTTCTAGACAGCTGAAGCTTCACGAGGACAACTACCCAGTCCATGATTTGGAGTTAGCAGCCATTGTGTTCGCTTTGAAGATCTGGCATCATTATCTGTATGGCGAGAAATTTGAGATCTTCACCGACCATAAGAGTCTCAAGTATTTGTTCACTCAGGCGGAGTTGAACATGAGGCAGAGACGTTGGATGGACTTGCTTAAGGACTATGATTGCGAGATTAAGTACCATCCGGGAGCTGCTAATCTCACCGCTGATGCTTTGAGTCGCAAGGTGCGATTATCCGCACTTCAGACTTGTTCGATGTCTAGTGCGATCAGTGACTGTTGTACTTCAGGTTATACCTTCAAGCATAAGAAAGGTATGCAGAGTATCCAGATGTTTGCGATATTATCTGAGCCAGCCTTGTACTCGCGGATCCGAGATGCTCAGATGTCTGATTCGAAGACCCAGCGTTTAGCTCGTCTAGCTAACGAGGGTAGCTCGTCTGGATTTCATTATCAGTCAGATGTCTTTCTGTGTTTGTCTGGTAGGCTTGTGATTCCACAGGATGAAGAGTTGCGAGAGGAGATTTTATCTCAGGCACATCGCACTAAGTTGAGTATTCATCCTGGGAGCAACAAGATGTACAAGGACCTACGTACTCATTTCTGGTGGAAGGGAATGAAACGCAGTGTTTATCAGTTTGTTTCGAGATGTTTGGTGTGTCAACAGGTCAAGGCAGAGCACCGACGACCTGGGGGATTGCTTCACAGTCTGCCTATTCCTGAATGGAAATGGGAGTTTATCACAATGGACTTTGTGACCCATTTGCCGGTATCCCCGAGGAACTGTGATGCTATCTGGGTTGTGGAGGACCGACTCACCAAGTCAGCGCATTTCATTGCCTATAGCCGAGAGTACTCTGTGGATCGCATGGCACGGATGTACATTTAGGAGATCGTCCGACTTCATGGAGTGCCTGTGAGCATTGTCAGCGATCGGGACCCCAGGTTTACTTCTAGGTTCTGGGGGAGTGTTCAGCGTGCAATGGGTACTACTCTCAGTTTGAGTACAGCCTATCATCCGGAGACTGATGGTCAGTCAGAGCGCACTATCCGTACGTTAGAGGATATGCTTAGAGCGTGCGTCATGGATTTTGGTTCAGCCTGACAGGATCATTTGCCGTTGATCGAGTTCGCTTACAACAACAGCTATCATACTAGTATTGGGATGGCACCTTTTGAGGCGTTGTATGGGCGACTTTGTCGTACTCCACTCTTCTGGGAAGAAGTAGGGGAGAGACAGGCTGAAGGACCGGAGTTTATCCAGCAGGCGATAGACATTGTTGATCAGATCAAGAAACGGATTAAGACTGCACAGGATCGTCAGGCCAGTTATGCTAATATCAAGCGTAGGCCTTTGCAGTTCGAGGTCGGGGAGAAAGTGTTTCTGAGAGTGTCACCTTTCCGCAAGATTCTCAGATTTGGCCTTAAGGGCAAGTTGTCTCCCAGATTTATCGGTCCGTTTGAGATCTTGGAGAGTATTGGCGATTTGGCTTATCGACTAGCATTGCCACCGCATCTATCCAGCATTCACGACGTGTTCCACGTATCTCTGTTGCGATGGTATGTGGTGGATGAATCTCATATTCTGCAGCGGTCTGAGGTTCAGGTAGACAAGGATTTGACGTATGTTGAGAAACCTCTTCGTATCCTGGATTATAAGGATAAGGTTTTATGGAACAAAGTCATTCCTTTGGTTTTAGTTCAGTGGCAGCGCCGAGGCACTGAAGAAGCTACTTGGGAGCTTGAGGACAGGATGCGTAAAGACCATCCTGAGTTGTTTTGATTTCATTCTTTAAGTTGTATTCAGTTGCAAACTCTGTAAACGTTTGATTTGAATAAAGAATGTTTCTGATTTCTGTATTTGCATTCGGTACTTAAGATCTGATTTCGAGGACGAAATATCTTAAGTGGGGGAGAATGTAGTGGCCCGTGCCCTAATTGATTAATTAAAGGATTAATGCTAATTAATTGAATTAGGTATCGGACGGATCGGAAGCTCCGAAGGCACGATCGGAAGCTCCGAACAGGTTCGGAAGCTCCGATGAGCGATCGGAGGCACTGATGTTATTACGTCAGGCATGACGTGTGGTTGGATCGGAAGCTCCGATCACCCCTATCCGGAGTCAACAAGTGATATTTTGACACGTGGCAGATCAGGATCTTCGGAAGCTCCGATGGCAGGATCGGACGTTCCGATCGAGGTTCGGACATTCCGATCAAGGATCGGAAGTTCCGATCGTTGTCTATAAATAGAAGGCCGAGACTTCACTTTCATTTGCCAATTCCGAGTTCTCCTTTCCTTTCTAGTCCTTTTGGAGCTGTTCTAGTCTTCTTAGGCTTGGTCCGGAGGTCGGAGAGGCGTTCGGTAGTCGTAGTGGAGTCGTGCCCAAGTTCTGGAGGCATCGACATCAAAGGGCTAATGACAGACGAAGGTATAGCTTTGCTCCCTATAAATATTTAGGAGTATGCAATAGCTTAGTTAAGGCTTTTAGAGCACTTTAATGATAGTAGTATCATTTGGCAGTGTAGAGCAGACTATAGGCGTGGACCTAGAGTTGGTAGAGCTTTCACTGTTTTGAGGTACGAAAGTACTATTCGAGATATCCTGACTGAGTATGCATGACTGCATGATTTATATGCCATGATATTATGCTGCATTCATTTGCATCTTGCTGTATCTCCTTCGAGATGTCTGTAGTAGGGTTGTACCCTATCCTATTAGTGGATGGACTTCCATCGATTTGGGTCCGGCGTATCCACGGTTATCTCGGTATGGGAGCCACCTCCTGAAGGGACGGCACAGCGTGCTACATACCAGGGCCCGGTCTGTCTCTGTTATCTGATCCTTGACCTCGAGTCTATAGGGAGTTCACTTTGCATGCATGTATACTCATACTCTCGCACTGAGCGTTTTATGCTCACGTCTCGTACTCTGTATTTTCTGGACACCCTATTCCATGGGGCAGGTTTGCGATTGGACGAGGAGGGTGGATCCAGGAGGGGCTAGTCAGTGGTTGGCCAGCTGAAGCTTCGTCTAGGTTTTATTACTGTTGTTTGGGTTTATACAGCTATTCGATTTGGTTGTATATTATTGGATAAATTACAGATTCCTTTACTTGGAATTGTATAATGTTTATGGTTTCCGCAGTTTTATTCTGATATCTGTTTAATTAAGTTAATTGCATGCCTAAGTTCTGTTTAGTAGGTGATCCGGGTAAGGGTCACTACATTTGTCCTCAAAATCAAACACGGTTCCAACACGAACTCTGTCTCTTAAATTACTCCTTCAAGTCCTTCAATCAAAAGTCAACTCATTCTCGTCAGAAAATCCTTCTAAGCTCAGTCACAATTGAATCATCTCTGTTTCCAACTCAAGGCATAACATATAAAGTTCGACTCGTCTGACCTGGCTGTCCGTCGTTCTGAGGGTATTGAACTGAAATAAGTTGCAATCAGAAAACAAAATTCTCTTCGAAGTCTTTGCCGAAAGAACGAGTGCATCAAGGATCTCTGTCTAAACTAACAGACTTCGGCAAAACATGAAATCTGGCGACCTCTGACAAAATATCAGTCCTCTGATCCTGACTAAAAGTCATTCTGTACGGCAAACACGGTAGATTCATCAATCGGTCAATCATAGGATATAGTAGATAAAATAAGAACAAATCCTTCGACTCCTAAGATTAAAAAAAAATCGCGTAAATCTCTTCTTAAGACAATAGATAACAGATCTTCTAATCAATAAGATCGCTGCGAGCTCAAAGTCCAGATTCAGACATTGAGTCTCGAGCGTCTTCAGCTGTCTCGATGTCTAGACTATAGCGCGATTCCTCTGAATAAGAGTATATCCAAATTCTCGATAAGAAGAAATAATGAGCACTGAAAGATCATCCGAAATGAATTCAAGAATACTGGAATGCTGATCAACATAATTCCATCACCAGATCATAAAATCGAGGAAGACAACTCGATCCAAATAGAATTCAGACATCGAAGAATATCATACGACTGCTCGGCACCAAAATCTGCTATAAGATTCTCCAAAAGCTCTGAATGATCAGTATAATTCTTATTCCAAAAAGATAAAAAATCATCGATAAGAATTCCTAGTCCCAACTAATTCTTCTGAAAGATCTGGTTAATAAAAATTTAACAACACTGTAGGAGTGTTCGTCAATTCGAACGACTCAACCAAAGTTAAGGAGCACGATAAACATTAAACAGATTCTTCAATAAGAAGGCAAGAGACTCACCAGCATCTCACAGTAAAAAAGAGTAGGAAAACCAAAATCGAATGTTTACCTGTTATGTCATTCTCGGGTGCAGCATGAGCCTGCAGATCCTCAGTCAGAGCAAAAACTCGTGCCTGCTGTCTGGGAGGCTAGTTCGCATACTGATTACCTTCCTGTCTATTCTGCTGCTGAGGTTGGAAAGAGTGGACAGTAGATGCTTGCCTCTGAGGCTGAGCTGACTGTCTCAAAGAACTTCCACTCTATGCTTGTTTAGGGACACGCTGAGGACACGCTCTGGCAAAGTGCCCCGCCTGGTTACAGATATAACAGCTTCCAAAAATACCTCTACACTGATCACTGGAGTGACGACCTCCGCAATTGGCACAAGACATGCCTGATTGACCCGAACTCTGTCCCGATCCATACTGCCTCAAGCCAGTAGAGCTCAAAGAACTGGTTCCGTGCTTCTTAAACTGCTTCCCCTTTGGAAGATAGTAATCCTTCTTGTTACCTCCACTGCTTCCACCCTCAGAACTTGGTGGCTGATTCTAAATCTGAAAGGATTGATTCTGGTACTAGGACGGTTGGAACTGGTATTGAGAAGGTTGTGCTTGGAACTATCCCTGCTGCTGCTGAGGCACAAACTGACTTCCTCCCTGTATCCACAAACCTGCTTCAGCTCCTTTTGCATGATTCATGGCATCCGAAAAATTATCGGGCCTAGAAGTGTTTACCAACGTGAAGATATCAGGGTTCAGACCATTACTGAACTGATCAGCTTTTGCTTCTTCATTGTCGGCAATGTGCGGTGCAAACATCAACAAACTATCAAACTTGGCCACGTGCTCCTTGATGTTCAAGTTTCCTTATTTCAGATTAGCAAACTCGGCTCCCTTATCCTTTCGGTATGAAACAGGTAAAAACCGCTTATAAAACTCAGTTTTGAAAAGAGACCAAGTAACAACTGTACCTCGATTCTCCATGTATCTATTCGTTGTGATCCACCAATTCTTAGCAACGCCACGAAGCTGATGACTGACTAATCTAGTTTGGCGTTCATCTGAATAATCTAGGGAATCGAACAACTGATCAATGTCGTCCAACCAGCTCTCACAGTCAACAGGATTCTCTGTACCCAACAACAAAGGCAGGTTAAAAGACTGAAACCTATTCAGCAAGGTTTCCATAGGCATTGCTGTAGCATCCATCTGAATAGTTTCAGTACTAGCTTGCTCATTCGGTGGAGTAACTGGCGGTGGGTTTCTGTTAATAACTCGACGAGGACCCATCTGATAATCAAAGGTTAGGACACGATATATCTCAATTGCTACCAATCGGTGCCCTTTCAACCTCTCAGAAAATTGGATACCAGTCGATAAACAAAAACATTTATATCTCAAGTAGATCATGCTTTATAAATTAAAATCACATAATCATGTAACTCAAATAATTCTCAATCAATAAAGCATGCTCGCATTGTATTTAATAAATCAATTAAATAACTCAAACACATGCGAGAAGCCAATTCAAGCGGACTCGATCTACCCCGCTCACTTCTAGTTCAACAAAGAACTTATCGCTCTGATACCGCTTAATATGAGACCTCGGTTCTAAACAACTAATCTTGGATTAAACAAAAATTAAACATACAAGATCCAAGACTAAAAGTAATACTGAATTTTTTGGCCTACTAAAAATTGCAGACTGGGCGTCTCCAAGTATTCAGCCTACTGTTCTGCTCAACAGGGGTCACGCTCGGTCTGCTAAAAATAGCAGATCGAGCGCGGCCAAAACTGCAAACCTACTGCCTTGCTCGGAAGAGGGGGGGGGGGGGGGTACGCACGGTCTGCTAAAAACTGCAGACCGTGAGCCCCCTGCTGCAAAACCAGAAACAAAGCAGAAACCTCAGGAACTCAATTCCAAAACATTCCCACACATTCAAATCATAATCATGCATTACAAACACAGTTCCTCCAAATAATACATGAAGTTCTAGAGTTGATCAACCACTCAAAAAGATAGAACATGCATCGATTTTAGCTATTACAATCCGAATACAAAACATAACAAGTTTGAATTCTAACATGCCTCAAAACATAAAACTAGGATGGAATGCATATTCAACTTCTAAACCGAGTCCCACTGCTATCTCTCAGACTTGATGCTAACCAGGTCCTCGCTGACTTGATCATGTCCCTCATGTTGCGAAGCACACATACAAAGACAAGACAACAGCCAGATAATCCGGTGAGAATAATATTCCTAGTAAAAGAGACAAACATGCGTATCAATTAATATATCAAAACATGATATATATATATACAAGACAAGCAATTCCAACAACATGTCTAAACTCAATTCAAATGCATAAAATGCAATGCATGTCTTTAAAACTGGGATTATTAAGTCTGGATAATCACAAGGTAAAGGTTCTCTGCTCTTTTCCTCTATTGGGATCCCGAGGATGAAATATCAAACAAATCACACCGACTCTCCCCTCGAGGTGGATAGTACCTATTTCAATCCTCTAGACTCTTAAGCAACTGTATTGAGTTAAGTCGGTCATTGCAGTAAATCTCCTGCCAATGACCCTTACTATAGTTCTCAGAACGTCTAACTCAAAATGAAATAAAATCCATTGGCTCAATATGAATGCAATGAAAATCATATCTCATTCAAGTAAATCAATTAACATGAAAATATGTGATTTTTCCGGAACACTCGAATCTAGTCGGATTCGAGTCACTCGTTCCATTCCAGTCTAAGTCATCTTATACCTCTTCTCAAGACGTTGACGCTCCAACCTAAAAACAACAACAATAATATACTCATTCAAGATTCAATCAAACTTCATAGTCGATAATAAGAGAATCGATACTATACCGGCTACAATATCTAAAACGATACAAATCCTGCAACCTCGCAAATCAACGACCTTCAAACAAATCTGCAAAAGAAGTAGTAAAGGCCCGAGATCACTTTCGACATTCAAACACAACTGAAAACGGCTCAAATCAATTCAAACCAAACTATATGTAGTGACCCATATCCAGAATTAACGATAATGAGTAATTATCGTGTGATCATGTTAGATTTAGTAAAAAATGATTAAGGATATTCCAGAAATAGATCCAGGACACAAAAAAATGGTGGATATGGTTTGGCAGCTTCGGACGCTCCGAACTTGAGTTCGGACGATCCGAACATGGACGGAGCCAGGCTTCGGAGGCTCTAAAGACTTCGGACGGTCCAAAGTGGGTTCGGACGATCCGAACTCATGCGTCCAGCTGTCCCAAAATAATACGTCATTGGTGACGTCATCCGGGAGATGTTCGGACGATCCAAAGGGCCAGTTCGGACGACCCGAAAAGTGTATTGGACAGGTGTATGGTTGCATGCGATTGGTTGGACACGTGGCGGAGATCGGACGATCCGATGAGACGATCGGACGGCCCGAAGTAGTTCGGACGATCCGAAGTCAGGATCGGACGATCCGAACGTGCTCTATAATTATGAGGTCCGAGCTCCTCATTTGGTGCGAATTTCGAGTTCCTTTCCTTTACCCACATGGCTCTATTTTAGTGCTTTGGTTACTCTTATTTTAGAGTTGGAGTAGGAAACATATTTTAGTATAGTCAGACAGTGTCTGACAAAGTAACAGAGCAGTGCTCGTGTAGCGGAACAGTGCTCGAGGCTGTGGAGCTGCAGCAGGGGTGTGCCCCTAGTTGCAGGATAGTCGCCATCAGTGGGCTGACGACGGACGCAGGTATAGCTATGGTCTCATTAAATTATTTAGGAGTATGCAATTGCTTATTTAAGGCTTTTAGAGCTTATGGAATGATGCATGGGTATTTGCATTGTAGACTTGATGATAGGCTTGGAACCTAGAGTGGGACTACTAGGACTGCGTTAGAAAGGTATGTAAGTACTGACTGAGATTGCCAGCGGATATGAATGCTTATATGTTGCATTTATGTGTTTGCATGTTATTATTGTTATGCGGCATGTGCATATCCTCTTGTGCCTGTACGTCTGTATATCTTTCGAGATGAGCCAGTTAGGGTTGCTCAGCCCTGTTAGGACGTTTGATATCGAGTACCCTTAGGTACTAATACCTGAAGGACTCCGTGGTCCGTGTCCGGGATTCGGGAATGAGTGGTCGCACACAGTGGTTAGCTACCCCGATGTGACGAGCTTATATCCCAGGCGCCAGTCTGAGCAGTTTGTATACAGTTATCCCAGATATGGATACCCTGTCATTTGCATGCATAATATTTGTATGTTTATCCATGCTTTCGTATTGAGATTAGAGCTCACGTCCAGTATTTTCTGTGTTCTGGATACCCTATTCGATGGGGCAGGTGTAGGTGCAGGATTAAGCACCAGGAGCCTGGAGGAGCCAGCGACCTTGAAGACAGCAGTATTTAGCTGTAGGTTTTATAATAATTCGATTGGGTTGTATAAATCGAGTTTGTTAGCCGGTTGTATTTTGCCGGTCTGCTTGTATTTAAGTCTTCCGCAGTGATATTATTTAATGCATGCTTAATTATGCTCTTAACTCTGATTAGGTACTGGATCCGGGTCGGGTCGCTACATTTATTGGTATCAGAGCTACATGCAAGGGACTTAGGAAATTGATAATAAGACTTCTTGATTATCCTTGTAGGATTTATTGAGGCCTAGAGAAAGAAGATTTGGTTCTTCATTGCCAAGATTTGCGGCAAAAGTCTTTATTATAAGGAATGCAGCAGTGATGAGAACACCAGTAGTGGCATATCGATAGATAGACTGACTGCTGTGGACAGTTCATCATTCGATGCATTGGGATGCTAATAGAAGAATATATGGATTCCAACCAGGGAAGATTGGAAGAGAAGATCGAGTATATCGTGTCAGATATCTCTGAGGGCTTTTTGGAACGAATGGTGTTTAGTAATCCATGTGGTTTCAGTCCGAAGAGATTCTCCACTCGTAGCTGGAGAGATTGTCAGATAGACCTTTACTAGGGAATACTTTGAGTGCCTAAGGCTTGATAGGTTTCGAGCGTAAGGTCTGTAAACTCGTGCAGAACATGGTTTTGCCGGTATGCTTGTATCGATGCTTTTTGTAGGCATACGGGAAACTTCATGTTCAAAAGCATGATTTGGATACAAGAAGAACGCTGATGGTAGATCGCGAGCAAAAGAAGTCGATCGACATGAACTGACGCAGAGCATAGCTGGTTAGCTATCACGTGCCATTTCTCCGGAGTTCTTCACGGGAGGACATGTAGAGAGACTTGGATGGGAGTATGCTTGTATCGATGCGTGTGTCGATGGGGAGCTTCATGCTCAAGGGACAAAGACAGGATTCGATGATTTTAAATACTGTATTGTTGTAGTTGTAAATAGTATTTCAGTGTAATGAATCATCAGAATTTGGTTGTATCAGTTCAAGTTATTGGATGTACATTTTATTGTATTTTGAATGCTGTATGTATTACATGGGATTGTAATAAAGAAAATTATACATAACTTGAAGTAATGATACATGTTTTACTTATTCAAAGTTTCGTGTTTGATTACAAGTAATTTTACTAAGTTTGGCTTGGAATTAGTTGATTGGTAATCAACTAGGATAGCTCATGGATTTTGAGTAAGCCAGCGGTAACGGATTGAAATGGGGTTAGTCTAGGTGTTTTCCTAGGATTTACCTAATTAGTCGTTTGACTGGGTTAGTGTCATTGATGAGGTAATTCATCTGGGGGCATGGAAATATTGATCTTGTTTGAAATTTTGAGTTTTTGTTCTAAGTTGTTTCCTTAGGACAGTAGTCTGATTGACCTTCATAGGTTGAGACTTTGTGATGATGGGATTTCATCGGGATACCAAGTCGAGTATATGCCGATAGTTGTGGACTATGACCATGACTAGACATGATGGAGCGCGACCCTATGTCAGTGTTACTCTGGGAGTCTTTCGTACTTCGGAGAATGCCTAGAAGCCTTCGTGCTTCAGGATTTGGCGGTGGGAAAGCTACTTAGTCTAGAGTTTTGGTAAAAGTCACGACAGGGTATGACATTGGATTGGATGCCTGGTTAGGTATCGACGGTTTAGATATCGTCTGACTATCGTCAGAGATATTAGTTTGCAGTTTTGTCATAAGGACCAGTCTTGGAGGGATTTTCCTTGACGATGCGTACTCTGAGCAGATAGTTTTAGCCTATTGAATACTGCTAGACTAGTGGACCTAGTCGGTATTTGGATACTCTTGTGATAAGGGTTCTCCAGGAGATGGGTTTGTGAAATTCCTGAAACATTTGACTCGGGGATGAGTAGTTTTCAGCATTGATGGTTTCCTTCAGTGATAGATTATATCCAATGCTAAGGACTGTACATGACTATTTGAGGCATGAGGATAGCGTGATTTATGCCAGTGTACACTTGGTGGTGATTTCAGGTGGGACACCACGGCAAGTAACCTCAGTCTCGATTTGTTGCAGTCTTAGCAAGAGAAATAGTTATCAGGAGCATGTTCAACGATAGTTGAAATACTTCGGACTTGTATTGCAGCTTGGGTTGAACAAGTCCTTATGTTCATCTTGAATGAATATAGACAGTGGATAGTATGTCTAGACTGGTGCAGGTTTAGCACTAGTGATTACTTGTAACTACTTTCTGACTCTGTCAAAGATGAGTGATTGAATCAGCTGTGATTCTTTTGATTCCAAGTATTTGGGATCTGCGGATGTGTGGCAGTGAGATCATCGATATTGATCGAGCCATGAGAGTTTCATTGATCAGTGATTGTCTGATTAGGGTTGATATCGTCAGGCATGGCGAGAGCTACAGTATATCGATTTGATTGATCAGATTATTCCAATCGGTACAGATGGGATATAGTGAATCAAGAAGTACTGGGAATGGTAATTTAAGTATGGTATGCTTTGATATAACGATTCAAGTGAATTTAGGAAATTCTTTAGTCGCTAAGGGATCTCCAGGAATGCGGGAATCGAGACTGTTGGATTCTGCGGATCACGAAAGTGGTCATTAGTTGGCTCTTGTGATCGTAGTTGTTGGTAACGTTGCTTTAGCTACCAGTGACGGATTTTGACCTGAGCATTGCTTGGTGTTAGCAATTATTGATCCAGTTTGAGGAAATAGGATTAAGTGATTGTCCCAGGATTGTCAATGGACAAATTTTGGGGACTGTTGGTCAGAGTGTTTTGCTTGGGGTGCTTCCAATATATGTCTCAAGAGTTTTTCTTGAGAGGAGATTCGACAAGTGCTTATGGATTTCAATGAGCATTAGCAAGTTAGCATTAGTCGTTTCATGGGATGAGACAGCAGCTGTGACTTGTTTTTCTGAGTCTGGCAGGGTTGTTGTCACTGATATCCCAGTGCGTTCTGATATGTTGTGTCATTGAGAGGTTGAGATAGCGGGATTGCCGCTAGTATTGATAGATTTTGTGCGGGATCTAGTTGAATCCATTTGGTTATCCCCGCTAGGAAGCTAAGGATTTGGTTATCTAGAACAGGATTAACTGGAATCATTTTCGTCGATACTATCTCTAGTTCCGAGATAGAAGTAAGCATCTGATATAGACTACTGATGAGGATGGTGTTGGTCCATCTGGGAGTTTCAGCAGGATGGTAGTGAATTTCGAGGCGATGACCTCGAAGGGTGCATTAAAACAAGAAATTGTGTATAAGGATTTTGTCACAATTGGGGTTACAAATCTCTGTTTGCTAAGTTGTTGTTCTTTGGGAACATTCGTTGGCCAATGGCAGGGTGAGTACTGAAAGTACGTACTATGACGCCAGGAATTGTAAGGATTTGGTGGTTATCCATGATAGGATGACTAAGATGATAAATTAGATACCATCTACGATAGCGAGATTCGGATCAAGGTTTATTGCAATCAGTCTGAGGGTTTCAGATGGTTAGAGTTGTGTGCAGTGGTGCGATTGCTCTGCGAGCTGGTGGCCGGTAGTTTCCATTTATATTCGCATAAAGTACTATTTTGGAAGATACATTTTATCCTTCATGATAAAAAGTAACCCACACGAGTTCTTGAAAAAGGGATATCTAGGATTTGACCGAGAGTCGAATCTAGATCGATTTGTTTAGAGCTTTGCGATTACGTCAAAGGATGCGATGTTATCGTTACACTAGTGAGATACAATGAGTTGTATCTTGTTTTCTCAATGGGCAGCGATGGAGTTCGTGCATGTCTAGAGAATAGCTGATGGCTAGTTTTCGATCTTAGCAGGAGTGTCATCGCTAAGATTTGTAGGCAGTGCGGCTGATACAATCGGTAATTTGGACCAAATGTGTCGTGTCATTGCGGTTAACGATGGATAACTGACGGTAGTCAGTAGTGTGACACAATTTTAGCAAGGATTGGGGTTGTCGAAGGTTATTCGACCCAATGTTTTGAACCGGAACTATTAATGAATTGGACGAATGGTTTATACTATATTCCCGGGGTTTACTCTAGATTTCGAGGATGAAATCATTTTAAGGTGGTGGGAATGTAGTGGCCCATATCCAGAATTAACGATAATGAGTAATTATCGTGTGATCATGTTAGATTTAGTAAAACATGATTAAGGATATTCCAGAAATGGATCCAGGACACTAAAAAATGGTGGATATGGTTCGGCAGGTTCGGACGCTCCGAACTTGAGTTCGGACGATCCGAACATGGACGGAGCCAGGCTTCGAAGGATCTGAAGACTTCGGACGGTCTGAAGTGGGTTCGGACGATCCGAACTCATGCGGTCAGCTATCCTAAAATAATACATCATTGGTGACGTCATCCGGGAGATGTTCGGACGATCCGAAGAGCTAGTTCAGATGACCCAAACAATGTATTGGACAGGTGTATGGTTGCATGCGATTGGTTGGACGCGTGGCGGAGATCGGACGATCCGATGAGACGATCGGACGGCCCGAAGCATTTCGGACGATCCAAAGTCAGGATCGGACGATCCGAACGTGCTCTATAAATATGAGGTCCGAGCTCCTCATTTGGTGCGAATTCCGAGTTCCTCTCCTTTGCCCACGTGGCTCTATTTTAGTGCCTTGGGTACTCTTATTTTAGAGTTGGAGTAGGGAACATATTTTAGTATAGTCAGACAGTGTCTGACACAGTAACAGAGCAGTGCTCGTGTAGCGGAACAGTGCTCGAGGCTGTGGAGCTGCAGCAGGGGTATGCCCCTAGTTGCAGGATAGTCGCCATCAGTGGGCTGACGACGGACGCATGTATAGCTATGGTCTCCTTAAATTATTTAGGAGTATGCAATAGCTTAGTTAAGGCTTTTAGAGCTTATGGAATGATGCATGGGTATTTGCATTGTAGACTTGATGATAGGCTTGGAACCTAGAGTGGGACTACTAGGACTGCCTTAGAAAGGTACGTAAGTACTGACTGAGATTGCCAGCGGATATGCATGCTTATATGTTGCATTTATGTGTTTGCATGTTATTATTATTATGCGGCATGTGCATATCATCTTATTCCTGTACGTCTGTATATCTTTCGAGATGAGCCAGTTAGGGTTGCTCAGCCCTGTTAGGACGTTTGATATCGAGTACCCTTAGGTACTGATACCTGAAGGACTCGTGGTCTACGTCCGGGATTCGGGAATGAGTGGTCGCACACAGTGGTTAGCTACCCCGATGTGACGAGCTTATATCCCAGGCGCCAGTCTTAGCAGTTTGTATACAGTTATCCCAGATATGGATACCCTGTCATTTGCATGCATCATATTTGTATGTTTATCCATGCTTTCATATTGAGCTTAAAGCTCACGTCCAGTATTTTCTGTGTATCTGGATACCCTATTCGACGGGGCAGCTGTAGGTGCAGGATTGAGCACCAGGAGCCTGGAGGAGCCAGCGACCTTGACGACAACAGTATTTAGCTGTAGGTTTTATAATAATTCGATTGGGTTGTATAAATCGAGTTTGTTAGCCGGTTGTATTCTGCCGGTCTGCTTGTATTTAAGTCTTCCGCAGTGATTTTATTTAATGCATGCTTAATTATGCTTTTAACTCTGATTAGGTAGTGGATCTGGGTCGGGTCGCTACACTATAACCCAAAAACTCAAACCGGCGGCATAACGGCTAGATTCTGATCAAACCGAAAATGCAGACAGCAGTACAATATCGATACCAACCAATACAGCAAATAGAACTCAAACCCATCAAATCTAAAAATCCACATTTTCGAATAATCTTCCAAAAATCATAACAAATCCAAATGACGGTCTATTTCAAAACCGATTGAGAATAAATGATAAGAACTCTGTCAAGAACAACATACTCGCAACTCAATCGATTCTAACAACATCCGAAAAATAGAACGAATCTGATCGAAGAAATACTTGCGATATAACGGAGCTATCGCTGCCGTGATCGCTAATCTGCCTTCAGAATTAATTTCCAACGGATGGATCGAGCTCGGGGTGAAATCTGGAAGCTTAAAGAACTTGGAAAGCGTCTTCAATGGAGGGGAGGCGGTGGAAGGGATGAAGGAGGAGTGAAGAATAAGTCAAAACCCTTATAAATATCTAACAAATCCCAATTTTTCATTTTAGTCCCTGAAAATTCCGAAATTTGCAAAATAAACCCTAATCAAAATCAAGTCAGCTCTTGAACTCTTTAATCTCCGGTTATCTCAAATAAGGTCAATTAAGATAAATTTGGGGTGTTACAGGAAGCGACCAGGTGTTCTGTTGCACAGTCTATCTGTTCATGAATGGAAGTGGGATCACATTTCGATGGATTTCGTCACAAAGCTACCCGGATATGTACGAGGATTTGATGCTATTTGGGTAGTGATCGACCGATTGATGAAGTCTGCTTGTTTTATTCCATACAGGATGACTATCGTCACGATCAGATGGTTGAGTTGTGTTAGAGTAGGTGCCCGTCGAGCCAATGTGTTGGCCGATGGTCCTTGTGAGAACTCTTGTATGACAATCTTTATTTTAATAATATTTCACATTATTTAATTTGGCAAATCTTTATCTATATACCCATGCTAGCTGCATAGATAGAGCCCTTGAATATACAAATAGTAGAAAGAATATGATATAGTCATGTGATGACTATCATGAAACTCATATTTGGAATACTGTATATTCTAAACTGTTTCTAGTCGATTCAGCCACCATAAAGAAGGATAAAGGCCGCTCGAGATTGAGACTAGTATTTGCGATGTGAGTACCATGTTTCATTGGTAGGGGACATGGAGATGTCCAAGCATGCAAATAGGTGCTCCTTGTAGAGTGCACTGAACAACCCTCCCTAAAGGACTTTCCAAGTGGTTATCACTTATCGAGTGGAGAAGTCCTAGTTTATGGTTGTACACCATTAGTCCTTATGACCCGGGACAACATGGAGACTTTATATGCTAGTGCTTCACTTTGACTTGTTTACCGACTCATCTGGGGTCATCAGGTAGCAATGTTGGGTGTTGTGACGAAACATATAGGAGTCAATGCATTGTAGTCGGGGATTCACTGCTTACCTATGGGTATGGATATCCTATGTAATTGATTCAATGAGTTGACAACTCTCGATAAACCAATGGTTGTCGAATCGGTCAGGATATATGAGTTGAAGGGACCGTACTGTACGCTAACCATAATTGATTGGTTCTTGCAGGCACTATCATTTGATACCTAGGAAGTCATGTAAGCGATGCTGCTAGACGTTTACATGACTGGTTGGGTACTATCAGACTTAAGTTTTCTGACGTTCTTATTATCAATGTGTTGATCAATAAGAATGGAGCTATATAGGGTTTGCTCATATAAGGGACTTGTTGATCCCGAATCACATGGAGATGTGAACCCACTGCTAGTTGTATCAGTGAATCATTGAGGGTCACACAAGTACTAGCTTTCTAGATCCCGTTGAGATTAAAATAAGTTCAATGTGTTGAACAACTTATAAAGGTGTTTATAAGTAAAATAAATTAGAAGTTTGACTTCTAAATTGGAGAATGAATGGAATAAGTAACTTTTAATTTGTGAATGTGTTCCAAGATTAAAAGTTGACTTAAAATAATTAGTTTATGAAAATGGTGATTTTCTAAACTATTATTTTGAACTTAGTTAATTAATTCAAGTGTTGAATTAATTTAACACTAGTTGACATTTTAATGTACAAATATTTAAACACTATTGAGTCTAGTAGAGCTCAAATAAAATAGTGTAATATAATTATTGTTACTAGTGTACTTGAATAAGTTCAAGTTTGAATTTAATTAATTGATTAAACTTAAATGAGTTTAGGTTTAATGATTAATTAAAATAAGTTCAAAAACCATTTAAATATATATATTTATATATGTATATATATATATATGAACGTGTATATATATATATATATATATACGATATATATATGTGTGTGTATGATGGAATATGAAGGGTTGTGTTGAATGGCACAATTCCCATGCATGACCTCTTATGTGCTTTGACCAAGATAATATAATATACACACATACACAACAATTCATTTCATTCCAAGGAACCAAAGTGGCCGAACACTTCCAAAGTGTTTTCTCCAAGTTTTTCTTTCATTTTGAGGGAGAAAAAAAAATGATATCTCAATGCTAAATTCTCTAAATATTCTAGTGCATATTTAGAGCGGATCTAGATCGTCTAGTCGTGGACCTAATTCGGAGGCTCGAAGTGTTGAATCCATTTTGAGCAAGGAGTGCTCTTGGAAGCTTGTAGATTGAGTCTACCTTTTTCAAGAGCCTAGTTGTTTATCAACTTGGTTGGAGCCATAAATCAATCTTTGAGATTGATAGGTAAAATTCTAAATACCCTATGGTTGTTTAATATATTTTGAATACTACACAAGTGCTCGGAACTTTTTTTTTGTTAAATTTTTAAAATATCCGCTGCGTTTCCGAGCATGAGTTAACCGATCCCCTTCAGTGGTATCAGAGCCTAGGTTACTCTTTTGTGTAGTATTTGTTGGATATTATGTTGAGGTCAATTTCTAACCGCATGAGAAAATCAAGATTTATCAATTTTGGGGATGTTTTTATAAAAATATTTTTTTATGGTTTCGGGCAGCCTATGGTGTAGTAGCCCGTACCCTAATTGAGTAATTAAAGGATTAATGCTAATTAATTGAATTGGGTATCGGACGGATCGGAAGCTCCGAAGGCACGATCGGAAGCTCCGAACAGGATTGGAAGCTCCGATGAGCGATCAGAGGCACCGATGTTATTACGTCAGGCATGACGTGTGGTCGGATCGGAAGCTCCGATCAGGACCGGAGGCTCCGATCACCCCTATCCGGAGTCAACAAGTGATATTTTTGACACGTGGCAGATCAGGATCTTCGGAAGCTCCGATGGCAGGATCGGACGTTCCGATCGAGGTTCGGACGTTCCGATCAAGGATCGGAAGTTCCGATCGTTGTCTATAAATAGAAGGCCGAGGCTTCACTTTCATTTGCCAATTCCGAGTTCTCCTTTCCCTTCTAGTCCTTTTGGAGCTGTTCTAGTCTTCTTAGACTTGGTCCGGAGGTCGGTGAGGCGTTCGGTAGTCGTAGCGGAGTTGTGCCCAAGTTCTGGAGGCATCGACATCAAAGGGCTAACGACGGACGAAGGTATAGCTTTTGCTTCCTATAAATATTTAGGAGTATGCAATAGCTTAGTTAAGGCTTTTAGAGCACTTTAATGATAGTAGTATCATTTGGCAGTGTAGAGCAGACTATAGGCGTGGACCTAGAGTTGGTAGAGCTTGCACTGTATTGAGGTACGAAAGTACTGTTCGAGATATCCTGACTGAGTATGCATGTATTATGTGACCGCATGATTTATATGACATGATATTATGCTGCATTCATTTGCATCTTGCTGTATCTCCTTCGAGATGGCTGTTAGTAGGGTTGTACCCTATCCTGTTAGTGGATGGACTTCCATCGATTTGGGTCCGGCGTTTCCATGGTTATCTCGGTATGGGAGCCACCTCCTGAAGCGACGGCACAACGTGCTACATACCAGGGCCCGGTCTGTCTCTGTTATCTGATCCTTGACCTCGAGTCTATAGGGAGTTCACTTTGCATGCATGTATACTCATACTCTCGCACTGAGCATTTTATGCTCACGTCTCGTACTCTGTATTTTCTGGACACCCTATTCCATGGGGCAGGTTTGCGGTTGGACGAGGAGGGTGGATCCAGGAGGGGCTAGTCAGTGGTTGGCCAGCTGGAGCTTCGCTTAGGTTTTATTACTGTTGTTTGGGTTTATACAGCTATTCGATTTGGTTGTATATTATTTGGATAAATTACAGATTCCTTTACTTGGGATTGTATAATGTTTCTGGTTTCCGCAGTTTTATTCTGATATCTGTTTTATTAAGTTAAATGCATGCCTAAGTTCTGTTTAGTAGGTGATCCGGGTAAGGGTCACTACATATGGGCTGCCCGAAGGTGTCCTAGGGGCCGCCGTGGGCTGCCCCATATTTTTTAATAAAAAAAAAAAAAAATTTGGCCGGAATCCGGCGACGGAGTTTCGGTGACGACCATGACGACTTGATTTTTTCAAAAGGTGTTTTGGAATATCATGTGTCATAGGCCCTAAATTGTTAAATACATTATAGTTGATTTTTATGAAAAATTAAACTTTATAATATGTGATTTTTCTCATAAAATAAATAGTTAAAGTGTGACTTTGATTATTTATAGTAAATTGTTCTTTACAAGAAATTCAATTATAAATAAATTAATTTGAAAGTAAACAAATGTGTTTGTTTATTTTGTTAATTTATTTTATAATTGTGGTGGTTAGTGATTGGACCAAGATATATAATATTTGATCAATTGATTATTGAGATAATTAATTGATGGTGTATGATATGTGATATTGTGCATGAAGGATGATCAAAAGCCCAAGACCAATTTGCTATGTGTATGCTAGGATATTTTGTGTTGTATGGTTGTAATAATTATCAAATTATAAAGTGGGCTTGGTTTATGGCCCGTTCCCACCCCATGAGATGTATCTCTATTTGCCATGGATATTTTAATGTAAAATATTTGATAGTGGAAGTTCAAGATTGGAAGATGGTGGACCATGATGAATTATGATGATCCAAGACATGTAAATATTGAAAGCTTATGTAATTGTTGCATTTGCATCCCGTGCATTACCTAGGATTGGACCTTGGCCCATGTTTGGCTCACACGGGCCGAATAGTTTTGGGGCGATTGATCATCCTTGTTTATAAGTATGTGCGTTATTATTTTATAATAACAAAGTTGCATGAATCCGGCAAACATACGATCAAACATGGCGATCTTTAAAATTAATGATGAGACCTTTTCAAAATTAAAAACCCTCATTTTGAATTAGATTCAAAATTTATATCAAGCCCAAAAAGGGGAATTATAAATTTGTTTATAATTTCCATGTCTTCCATCGACAATGGATGCATGACGAACGCTACCCGTATTCAATGCTCGGCTCATATTATTGGGGGGGCTTGAATGCCGGAAAGCTGTGACATCCATTGACATAGTGATGTGAACTACGTGGAACTCCCATGACTTCGGCTCATATTATTGGGGGAACTCATGGCAACCGTCCATTAAGGTTCGATATCGATGGGTAAGGCTTGACACATAAAGATGAACGACGTCATATTATTGGGTCCTAATCAGGCGTGAGACAAAAGTTTACGTAAGGGTTGCATGGAGATGCAATTGGAAACTACCTTTTAGAAATTGTGATTGGCTGATATTATTCGGGATCATGATTGGCTAATTGGACCTTATGTACCTACTGAGGAAAGAAGTTTTCCGTTTTTACTAGAGGGTAGTAAAAATATCAAAACAGTGGGAGTAAATATTTATAAAGTTAAAGTCCACACTTTATATCTTATTTAATATTTTAAAATAGTCATTGACATTTATCTGTCATTATTTTTCAGTACAAGTTTTTTGACAATGTCATCAATTCGCAATCCGCTATCTACTATACTCGACAAACATTTACTGACCGGTCCAAATTACCTCGATTGGCTAAGAAATCTGAAAATCGTCTTGAACTCGGAGAGGATTGCATACACACTTGATGAGTCGCCCCCTGATACAGCTCCGACTGATTGTAGCCATGAGGAGTTACAGACTTACAAGGATTGGTGTGACCATGACTTGAAAGCCAAGTGCTATATGCAGGCTTCTATGAATGATGAGCTTTAGCGACGTTTTGAGAGTGCAAAGCATGCTGCTTACATTCATTTGCATCTCAAAGAACTCTTTGGTGAACAAACACGCCCACTTCGACATGCGATTGTCAAGGAGCTAATCACTTTGCGCATGCGAGATGGGGCTTCGGTCCATGAGCATGGCCTGAAGTTGATTGGGCTCGTGGAGAAACTCGTTAGCATGGATCTTGTGCTACCAACTGAGTTGACCACAGACGTTTTGCTCTTGTCACTGCCTAGCTCATTTGATCCTTTTGTGGTGAATTTCAACATGAACAAGTTAGATCCAACCCTTGAGGAGTTGGTTAACATGCTTGTTACATTTGAATCCACAATCAAGAAAGAGAAGCCGGTTCTTTATGTGGGATCTTCATCTCGTTCAAAGAATAGACCACGTGGGAAGGGAAAGAAGCGTTCTTTCCATGCTCCCAAAAAGAATGTGCCCTTGAAGAGGCAAGCTCCGAGTCCCGTTGTGGTAGCCACACCAGTTAAGGCTAACAAGACTAATGACGTATGTCATCACTGCAAGAAACCTGGACATTGGAAGCGTAATTGCAAGGAATATCTTGACCAGAATGGTTTTGGAAAGGGTATGTTCTACATTGAAGTAAATATTTCACTTAACTCTTCTTCTTGGGTATTAGATACCGGCTGTGGCTCACATCTCTGTAATGATTTGCAGGTGATGGTAAGAAGTAGAAGACTCAGAGATGGTGAGACCTTCTTGAGGATGGGCAATGGGGAAAGAGTTGCAGCCAAAGCTATTGGAGATGTTTACTTATTGTTGGACAATGATTTTAAATTATGTTTGAGAGATGTTTTGTTTGTACCAGATTTGGTGAAAAACATTGTTTCCATTTCTATGCTTGATAAAGATGGATATTCTTGTTTATTTGGCAAAGGTGTTTGCAATATTTACAAGAATGAATGTTTAATTGGTACATGACAATTGGAAAATGATCTCTATAATTTAAAATTAAAAGATATTCCTATGTACAATGTCCAAGAGATATCAACAACATCCAAAAGAAAACAAGATACTCTAAATCCAGCACACTTATGGCATGCTCGATTAGGACATATATCTTTTAAAAGGATGAACAAGCTAGTGGGAGAAGGCATGTTTGATATGTCTGATATTAATTCTCTTACTACTTGTGAACCCTGTCTAAAAGGAAAGATGACCAAAATTCCCTTTAAGGGCCATGTGGAGCGAGCCAAGGGACTGTTGGATTTGATCCATACAGATGTGTGTGGTCCACTTAGCATACTTCATTACCTTTACCGATGACTTCTCTAGGTATGGGTATGTGTATTTGATGAAATACAAATCTGAAGCTTTTGAAAGGTTCAAAGAATTCAGAAATGAAGTGGAAAATCAATTGGGACGAAGCATCAAGGCACTCCGATCGGATCGAGGTGGTGAGTACTTGAGTGCTGAATTCCAAGAGTATCTTAGGGAGAATGGGATTCTCTCACAGTGGACTCCTTCTGGTACACCTCAGTTGAATGGTGTTTTGGAACGTCGTAACCGGACTTTGAGGGACATGGTTTGGTCTATGATGGGGTTCACGGAGTTGCCGCCATCCTTTTGGGGATATGCGCTTGATACAACGGAACTGTTGTTGAACAATGTGCATTCAAAGGCAGTTGATAAGACACCATATGAGATATGGATGGGAAAATCTCCAAAGTATTCTTATCTAAGAATATGGGGATGCCCTGCTTATGTAAAGTAGAAAGTGGGAGATAAATTGGATGCTCGATCCATTTTATGCTACTTCGTGGGATATCCAAGAAATTCGGTTGTATATTATTTCTATCATCCCAAAGAAACAAAGGTGTTTGTTTCTAGGAATGCAACCTTCTTGGAGAAGCAATTTCTATTGGATAGAAAATGGGAGATGATAGAACTCGAAGAAGTTCGAGAAACACCCACGATTGTGGAACCCACACCCGAACAGCCAAGAGAGGAGATACAAGTTCCTAGAAGATCCGAGAGGGTCTCAAGACCACCTATGAGGTATGGTCTACTTCTTGAAGAGGGCCCTGATGAGCCTGATCATGGATGTGATCCAAGAACCTTCAAGGAAGCGTTATCTGATGCCGATTCATCCAAGTGGCTTGAAGCAATGGAATCTGAGATGAATTCCATATATTCGAACCAAGTGTGGAATGTTGTGGATCCACCTAAAGGAATTGTTCCTATAGGGTGTAAATGGATTTACAAGAGGAAGCTTGGGACGGATGGGAAGGTGGTGACCTTCAAGGCTAGATTGGTAGCAAAAGGTTATACTCAAAGGCAAGGAATTTACTTTGAAGAAATTTTTTCTCCAGTCGCAATGTTCAAGTCTATAAGAATAATGCTTGCCATTGCTGCATGGTATGACTATGAAATATGGCAGATGGATGTGAAGACAGCTTTTCTTAATGGGGATATTAAGGAAGAAATTTACATGTCTCAACCTGAAGGGTTCACATCTATTGGAAGTAAGCATAAAGTATGCAAACTTCAGAAATCTATTTATGGTCTCAAACAGGCATCTAGGAGCTGGAACCTCAGATTTGATGGTACAATCAAAGATTTTGGGTTTACTAAGAATCCTGAGGAACCATGTATATATAAGAAGGTCAGTGGGAGTGCTGTGACATTCTTGGTACTTTATGTTGATGACATTCTACTCATTGGGAATGATGTAGGAATGTTGCAATCAACTAAATTATGGTTATCGAGTAAGTTCTCGATGAAGGACTTGGGTGAAACATCTTTTGTATTGAGAATACAAATCTATCGGGATAGATCGAAAAGATTGCTTGGTCTCAACCAGTCCACATACATTGATACCATCATGAAGAGGTTCTCGATGGATGAGTCTAAGAGAGGACATCTACCAATGTGTCATGGCGTGTCTCTATCCAAGTCCATGTCTCCCAAGAATGATGCAGAGATAGAGACGATGACACGCATTCCATATGCATCTGCAATTAGTTGTATCATGTATGCGATGATATCTACACGTCCTGACGTGGCTTTTGCACTAAGTGTTACAAGTAGATATCAATCGAACCCTGGTCTTCCACACTGGAAAGCTGTGAAAGACATTCTCAAGTATTTGAAAAGGACTAAGAATATGTTCTTGGTTTATGGGGTGGAGAACTAAAATTGGAAGGCTATACCGACTCTAGCTTCCAAAGCGATGTTGATGATTCAAAGTCAACTTCCGGTTTTATATTCATGCTCAATGGTGCTGCTGTTTGTTTGAAGAGTTCCAAGCAAAACAACACTGTGGATTCAACCACTGAGGCAGAATATATTGCTGCATCCGATGCTACAAAGTAAGCTGTTTGGATTAGAAATTTCGTCCAAGAGTTGGGCGTTATTCCTAATGGAGTTGATCCAGTCCCGGTGTACTGCGACAACACTGGTGCCGTTGCTCAGGCAAAAGAACCAAGGTCTCATCAGAAATCCAAACATGTACTGAGAAAATACCACATCATCTGGGAAATTGTGGAACGAGGAGATGTCTTGTTAGACAGAGTCGCCTCCGCAGATAATGTTGTTGATCCACTAACTAAGACTTTACCAGGACCATTGTTCGAAAAGCATCGCGAATCAGTGGGTTTGAAGAATATGGGTAGTTGGCTCTAGTGCAAGTGGAAGATTGTTAGAGTAGGTGCCCGTCGAGCCAATGTGTTGGCCGATGGTCCTTGAGAGAACTCTTGTATGACAATATTTATTTTAATAATATTTCACATTATTTAATTTGGCAAATCTTTATCTATATACCCATGCTAGCTGCATAGATAAAGCCCTTGAATATACAAATAGTAGAAAGAGTATGATATAGTCATGTGATGACTATCATGAAACTCATATTTGAAATACTGTATATTCTAAACTGTTTCTAGTCGATTCAGCCGCCATAATTAAGGATAAAGGCCGCTCGATCTTGAGACTAGTATTTGTGATGTGAGTACCATGTTTCATTGGTAAGGGACATGTAGATGTCCAAGCATGCAAATAGGTGCTCCTTGTAGAGTGCACTGAACAACCCTCCCTAAAGGACTTTCCAAGTGGTTATCACTTATCGAGTGGAGAAGTCCTAGTTTATGGTTGTACACCATTAGTCCTTATGACCCGGGACAACATGGAGACTTTATATGATAGTGCTTCACTTTGACTTGTTTACCGACTCATCTGGGGTCATCAGGTAGCAATGTTGGGTGTTGTGACGAAACATATAGGAGTCAATGCATTGTAGTCGGGGATTCACCGCTTACCTATGGGTATGGATATCCTATGTAATCTCATGCATACGTAGCTTGAAATCTCTGATCAGAGTAGGTGGTAATTAAGAAAGGGGTTTCTTGAATTACACTTTCGATGCAACTACGACATGACACATAGTTATCGATTCAATGACAACTCTCGATAAACCAATGGTTGTCGAATCGGTTGGGATATATGAGTTGAAGGGACCGTATTGTACGCTAACCATAATTGATTGGTTCTTGCAGGCACTATCATTTGATACCTAGGGAGTCATGTAAGCGATGCTGCTAGACGTTTACATGACTGGTTGGGTACTATTAGACTTGAGTTTTCTGACGTTCTTATTATCAATGTGTTGATCAATAAGAATGAAGCTATATAGGGTATGCTCATATAAGGGACTTGTTGATCCCGAATCACATGGAGATGTGAACCCACTGCTAGTTATATCAGTGAACCATTGAGGGTCACACAAGTAATAGCTTTCTAGATCCCGTTGAGATTAAAATAAGTTCAATGTGTTGAACAACTTATAAAGGTGTTTATAAGTAAAATAAATTAGAAGTTTGACTTCTAAATTGAAGAATGAATGGAATAAGTAACTTTTAATTTGTGAATGTGTTCCAAGATTAAAAGTTGACTTAAAATAATTAGTTTATGAAAATAGTGATTTTCTAAACTATTATTTTGAACTTAGTTAATTATTTCAAGTGTTGAATTAATTTAACACTAGTTGACATTTTAATGTACAAATAATTAAACACTATTGAGTCTAGTAGAGCTCAAAAAAAATAGTGTTATATAATTATTGTTACTAGTGTACTTGAATAAGTTCAAGTTTGAATTTAATTAATTGATTAAACTTAAATGGGTTTAGGTTTAATGATTAATTAAAATAAGTTCAAAAACCATTTAAATATATATATTTATATATGTATATATATATATGAACGTGTATATATATATATATATGATATATATATGTGTGTGTATGATGGAATATGAAGGGTTGTGTTGAATGACACAATTTCCATGCATGACCTCTTGTGTGCTTTGACCAAGATAATATAATATACATACATAAACAACAATTCATTTCATTCCATGGAACCAAAGTGGCCGAACACTTCCAAAGTGTTTTCTCCAAGTTTTTCTTTCAATTTGAGGGAGAAAAAAAAATGATATCTCAATGCTAAATTCTCTAAATATTCTAGTGCATATTTAGAGCGGATCTAGATCGTCTAGTCATGGACCTAATTCGGAGGCTCGAAGTGTTGAATCCATTTTGAGCAAGGAGTGCTCTTGGAAGCTTGTAGTTTGAGTCTACCTTTTTCAAGAGCCTAGTTGTTTATCAACTTGGTTGGAGCCATAAATCAATCTTTGAGATTGATAGGTAAAATTCTAAACATCCTATGGTTGTTTAATATATTTTGAATACTACACAAGTGCTCGGAACTTTTATTTTGTTAAATTTTTAAAATATCCGCTGCGTTTCCGGGCACGAGTTAACTGATCCCCTTCAGTACGTTAGCAACATTTTGAGATTGCATGGTGTGCCGAAGTTGATCATTTCAGACCGAGACCCTAGATTCACTTCGCACTTTTGGCATAGTCTTCAAGAGACACTTGGTACTCGATTTCATCTGAGTACAAATTATCATCCTCAGACCGACGGACAGTCAGAGAAGACTATCCAGACTTTAGAGAATATGCTTCGAGCAGTAGTGCTAGAATTTTGCACTAGTTGGCAGGATTCTTTGCCTCTTGTCGAGTTTTCTTAATACAACAGTTATCAAGCAAGTATCGGTATGGCGCCTTTTGAGGCCTTGTACTGCAAGAAGTGCCGATCTCCTTTGTTTTGGGATGATTTGTCCGTGTCACTTGATTTGGGACCTGATATGTTTCGAGATATGGTGGAGCAAGTAAAGATCATTCAGTCCAGAATGAATTCAGCTCAGGATAGGCAGGCGAAGTATGCGAATATCAGAAGCAGACCTCTGAGTTTCGATCAGGGAGACCGAGTATTCTTGAAAATTTTTCCTTTCAGAGGCACTGTTAGATTTGGTAAGAGAGGGAATTTATCTCCGAGATTCATCGGACCGTACGAGATTCTCGAGAAGTTAGGTGATCTTGCCTACAGACTTGCACTTCCTCCGTCTTTATCTGGTATTCACGACGTTTTCACGTTGCTATGTTGCGGAAGTATCATCCAGATCCTTCTCATATTCTTCAGCCTGACGAAGCCGAGCTTGACGAGACTCTGAGCTACTTTGAGCGATCGATTCAGATCCTTGACCGAATGGAGAAGCAGCTCAGAACTAAGTCGATTCCTTTGGTGAAAGTGAAGTGGAGCCGTCAAGGAGTTGAGGAAGCTATTTGGGAGACAGAATCTGACATGAGACAATGTTTTTCTGAGTTATTCGGATGACGTGAGTTCTTCTTACTGTCTTTTGTTCTTTATTCTATCTTATGTGATAACTCTTATTGATTTCGAGGACGAAATCTCTTCTTAGAGGAGGAGAATTGTAATGCCCCAAATTTATCTTAATTGATTTTATTTGAGATAATCGGAGATTACAGAGTTCAAGAGCCGACTTGATTTTGATCAGGGTCTATTTTGCAATTTTTGGATTTTTCAGGGACTAAAACACAAAAATTGGATTTGTTATATTACTTGGTCTTGGAATGAGATTGACCAAGTCTCCTTTACTCTTTCTCCTTCTTCTTCACGTTTCCCCTCCATTTTTGAGCTTCCAAACGCCTTTCAAGCTTTCAGATTTTAGTCCGAGCTCGATCCATCTGTTAGAATTTATTTTCGAAGGCAGATTAGCGAACACGGCAGCGAGAGCTTCGTTATATAGTAAGTTTTTCTCCAATCAGTTGCAATTCAATTTTCGGATGCTGTTAGAATCGATTGAGTTTCGGTTATGTTGTTCTTGAACGAGTTCTTATCGTTTATTCTCAGTCGGTTTTGAAATAGAGCGTCATTCGAAATTGTTATGATTTTTGGAAGCCTAATTCAAAAATGGGGATTTTGAGATGTGTTGGATTTGTTTTTTTGTTGTTGTTTTAGCATTGATTTGAGTTATTTGCAATGCTATACTGCTGTCTGCATTTCCGATTTGTTCAGTTTATAGCCGTTATGTCGCCGGTTTGAGTTTTGAGATTTATGATCCGTTTGAATCGTAGAACTTTGGCATTGGGTTTGTTCGTCGTTGTTGATCATCTTTTGCCTCCGTACAGATTCGTTTGAAGTTGCCGAGCCCAAAGTTAGCAGAAGTCGATCGTCGAAGAGTTGGACAAAGAGCGGTAAAGAGTTTACCTTGAGAGTTTGTTGTTGTTAGGTTGTATAGTTTTTGATATAGCCTCTTTTGTATCGTATCTAGAGTTGGAGCTACTCGAATCAAAAGGTACAAGCAGTCATCGTTTTAGCGGGATAGCACACTCGAGACAGTTGGTTCTTGAGTTTCCCTTAAAATCACATACTTGCATCAATACTTGTTCTAGAATGGGGGACTTGTATTTTGTTGTTTGATCTTTGTTATTATGGCTTGATGCTTTATGTTTTTCTTATGCATTCATCTCGAGCCCAAATCTTTGATTTCAGCGGGCTGTACGCCCTTTTTGTTTAGATGTTTGGGGCTATACTGCGAGTGGACTGGGTTGTAGAAGTTCACCTAGTGTCAGCATACTCCTTTTATTCGCACCAAAGTCTAGGGGTATAAGATACGTGGCACCACCTCAATTGGAGAGTCGGTGAGTCGTTACGTGATCTCATCCTTGGGATCCCAAAAGCATAGCATAAATCCCTTGTTTATCAAAGTTGATATCCCATTTTTAAAGACATACATTTCATTCGTCTTAACTTGATTATGTTGTCTTGAAATCATGTTGTTGATATATTACTTTTATTGCTTGTTATGTTGCTTTTACTGGGAATATCATTCTCACTGGAGTTATCCGGCTGTTGCTTTGTTTTGTATGTGTACTTGGCGACAGGTGGGGCAGGATCAAGTCAGAGGAAGCATGCTAGGGGTTGATTTGAATAGAAGTGAGGACTCGGTGTCTTTAGAAGTCTAATTGTAATTTGAGCTCGTTTTGTATTCGTATTTTAATCTAGAACCGATGCATGTTCTACTAGTTTGAATAATGTACAACTCTAGACCTACCTTGTACTCTTTATGCATGTTGTATTGAGTTTTTAGCATTGTTGAATGAAAGAATTGGATTGTGTTAGCATGGTTTTTTATATATCATGCCCTTTTCTTTTGCTGGTGCAAGGGTCCGTGTCCCCTCGCAAGATTTGGAGTTGCCTTTGTTTCGAGTGCACGGACCCCGTGCCACCTTTGGGTGAGGGTCCATGTGGTCGGACAAAAACTCAGGTTTTTAGTGCAATGTTTAAGCACTAACCCGGACACGGAGGTGGTGCGGGGTTCGTGTGTTCTTTAGTTAAATGCACGGACCCATGCACGGATGTGTGCACGGGGTCCGGGCATGTCTTTTAAAATTTTCTTTTCTTTTCTTCTATTACTATTAATCTTGGATCTTGTATGCTTACTTATTGTTTAATCCGAGTTTAGATGTTTAGAATCGATGTCTCACAAAACAACCCTCTCTAAAGGACTTTCCAGGTGGTTATCACTTATCGAGTGCCTGGAAAGATCCTAGTTTATGGTTGTACACCATTAGTCCTTATGACCCAGGACAACATGGAAACTCTATATACTAACGCTTCACTTTGACTTGTTTTCCGACTCAAATGGGGTCATAAGGTGGCAAGATTGGGTGTTGTGTCGAAAAATATAGAAGTCGATGCATTGTAGTCGGGGATTATCCGCTTACCTTCGGGTATAGATATCCTATGTGATCTCATGCATATGTAGTTTGAAATCTCTAATTCGAGTAGGTGGTAATTAAGAAAAAGGTTTCTTGAATTAAATCTTCGATGCAACTACGACATGACACATAGTTATCAATTCAATGACAACTCTCGATAAACCAATGATTGTCGAATCGGTCGGGATATATGAGTTGAAGGGACCGTACTGTACGCTAACTGTAACGCCTAAAATACAAACTACTAAATCGCATGCTTATAAATTAAATAAATATTATGATTATTATTTTTAAGTTTGGATTTAACTCCTTTATTTGATTATAAGTTAACAAAATGTTAATTATTTATTTAAATAATTTTATTGTACTAACTATTTAATTAATACTTTTAATTTTTTAAGTTTATTTATTTAAATGATTTTTGATTGTCCAATTTGTGCTAAAGATTTTTTTTTAATTTCGCTTGTGTATTTATTTAAATGACTTTTAAATGTTTAGCTATTTTATTTGAATTATTTTTATAGCTCAGTTTATTATTTAAATATTTTATTTATCTTTGTGACATCAAAACGTTTAATTATTGATTTAAATAGAATTCTTGAGTTCTTGAGTTTAGTGGTTCCAGGCCCGCCATGAGGAGACGATGGATTTTTGGCAATATCTTTTATTTCGCGGATTTGAGATTTTTGAAAAAAATAGGAAAATAGATAAATTTTTGTTTTAAGACTTTCCGGGTGGCCATAATTATTTATACAAAATTGTAAAGTTTATTTTATTACTTTTTCAAATTTAGCATTTTAAAACCCGAGAAAATAATATTTAAATACCTTCAATTAGTAACTTTTCAAAGATAAGGGGATTTAAGTGATTTTGTGTGAGTAGTGTAAAAGTTGTAATATATCTAGTAGAAATTCTTTGTTATTAAAATAGCACTTTTAAAACTTTTACACACACACAAATACATTTCCTCACTCAAAATCTAAACCCTAATACAAAAAAAAATAAAATAATTGAAACCCTCTCCTTTCCCCCTTCCCTTGTAGCCACTCCCCCTCCCCCATTCTTCCTCCCCTCGCCGCCCCTCCCTCCACCGCCGTGAGCTGCCATCGCCGCCCCTCCCTTGCACCGCCGGAGTCTGCCTGCAATCCAAGGACGAGCTTATTCTCCTCTCCTCCCCTTCCAGTCGTGTTTTTGGGCACATTTTTTAGTGTTGAGGCAAGTAAAACCCTCCTCTTGTTGTGCCATATAAGCCTACTATGTGTGCTTGTGTTGCTATAGCTGTAGGTTGAATTTTTTCTAACATTGGGATAATTTTCAAAATTCTAGCAAGTTTTTGGTTGTGTTTTGGTGCCATTTCGAGATTTATATGTTGTAATGTTTTGATATTGTGTTATATCTTGAGCCAAGTATTTATTTACCATTGTGGAGCTGAATTTCGAAAGTTTGAGGTCATTTTGTGGCATGTTTGTTGCAAATTTCGAAAATGTAGTGGTGATGGCTTAGGGGCTGCCCTAGCTATGATTTGGCTCTAGTTTTTGGTGGATTTTAATTGTGTATTGATGGTGGATATGGTGGCTTTGAGGGCTGGTTACAAGGATGAAATGTGTGTAGGGTGTTGGACTTGAATTGGTTGTGTGTTGGTTGAGTTAGGATAGAGAGGGAAGCCATTGGCCTAGGCTGGTTCGGGGGCTGGATACGAGTCAAATGATGTCCCATGGTGTCGTGTTGGGTGGGTCATAGAATGGTGGTGAAAGAAAAGTTCGTTAGGAGTGGTTGATGATAAGTTGAAATCGTGCAGATTTTTGGAGCGATGCGTTAGAAATTGGCGTTTTAGATCAGCTGTATGGTTCGGGCAACTAAGGCTGGGTGTGGTCTAGTCCTAGGTCGAGTCTAGGATGTGAGGGTTGTGTCTGTTCAAGTTGGAGTCGTTTTGGATATGGGATGATCAATTTAAGGGCAAATTAGTGTCGAGTGGTCGGTGTAGAAATTTTACGGGTTTTAAGGGGTGATATGAATCTAGAAGGCGTTTAAAGATTCATATTGTTCCAAGAAATGTCTCTTAATTTTCCATCAAGGATTGAAATATTTGGGATCCATGAAAACTTAGTTGGAGAGCATGGAAATAACTTTGAAAATTATTATGATATTTTCAGAGGTCAAAAGGATCAAGAAAGTGAAGAAAATATTGGAGAAAATGCAAAACACAAAAATGGGTTCGAAGCTCAGGCGCGCCCGTGCCATTAATGCGACGAGACCCCGCACCCGCGTCTTCCTCCTTGCACGCCCGCGCTGCTCTAGAAATTTTGAAGATAGAGGATGCGTAACTCATGCGCGCCCGCGCCATCCCATAGCGCGCCCGTGCCTGACTTTCTCTCATACACACTTCGGCATGTTTGTGTGTGTGCGTGGTTTTTTTTATACATTTTGATATATATTGATATATTGTGTTATTTTGAGTCTTATAAGTCTATTAGAAAACTTTTAGATTATATCTTTGATATCTTTTGCAATATTTTTGCAATTATCTTTTATTTTGAAGTTATAATCCAACTAAAAAATCTATAGTATAATTCTATTAGGATTCTTAGTTTATTTTCTTATTTATATTGTAAACTTCTCATTCATTGAGAGCAAAAATTAATAATTATTCAGTTTATTGATTTTTATCAATTCTTAAAATTCTCTCTAGAATTTTGCAAAAGCTTTTCTTTGTTTTTATAAAATCAAACTTATCAAAGTTTCATAAACTTTGTGACGTTTGTCGATTGATAATCTTCGTGGATTGTCAGTAACAAGTTTTCTGAAGGTTCCGTTGTGATTAATTGTTTATTTCGTGATTATCTGTTGCTAGTTTCGTTTTAAACTAGAGGTGGATATCCAAACTTTCTTGTTCAAAAGATTGGGACAATATTATTGAATCTTTTTGTTATTGAATTGAGGGTACGATTCATCTATAATCGTGTTTGATTTTTCATGCATCCAAGATTCACATCATTTGATATCAAAGCTTAAGGTTCCATTGATTCAAGTAAGTCATATCTTTGTATCTGTTCTTCTTATCTATTCTTCGTTCTTATTATTTGTTCTTCGTTCTTCGTTCGTCGTTCTTCGTTCTGTCAATTTTGTTGCCCAAGTTTCATGTCTTGTGCTACAAGTTATTAAAAAAAATGGTCACAAAAAAAATACTGAAGGACCAAAAAGCTCCCAAAAAAAGAAGAAAAAGCGAGAAAAACTTGTGGCAAATTTCTTGTGTCTTGTGAGTCTTTGGCTGTCAAGTTAATTTCAATCTCCATAAGTCAATCCCTTGTTTTTGTGCAATCTACGTGAGTCGATTGGCAAGTGTTTACAAGTTTTGAACTTGTGAGTTTGTTATTTAAAATCACAAAGCATAAGCTATTCCATATTGTTTGAGTGAAAAAAAGGAGTGTTTGAACAATTTCTTTGGAGTGACTTGTGAGATTTTGGGTGAGAAATATTTTATTACTAACCTTTTTTTTGCAGGTACGAAGTCCTATAAAAATTATTTTATTGGTGAAGATGATGAGTATATGGAGAGTAAAAGGAGATTTTATGGGTGTGGTAGTATGTAGTAACCCAGATTCCATTTTTAAGATAATAATATGTTAAACATGATTAAGGGTTGGTAATTAACCAATTCCGGGGGTTAATCGGACTTCAAAATCGAGAATTGGATTTTCATTTTCTGAGCCAGTTCAGACGGTCCGAAGAGTACTTCGGACGGCCCGAACTCAGCACACCGGGGGCTCCGAAGGTGAGCTTGTTGACTTCGGAGTTAAGGCAAGTTCGGACGATCCGAAGTAGGATCGGACAGCCCGAACTTCACCTGTGCCAAGTAGGCAGGATTACTCAGCCATGGTTTTTGACAAGTGTCTAATTTAGGACACTTCGGACGACCCGAAGTGGTGATCGGATGGTCCGAACTCGACATGTCTCGCGTGCAGGCAGTGAGTTGGATCGGACGATCCGAACCCCAGTTCGGAGGGCCCGAACTCGACCAAAAATTTTCCTATAAATAGGACTCGTTCGATTTCAATTTTAATTACAAATTTTTGAGTTTCCTTCTCCAGTTTTAAGTTTTTCGATATGGTTGTATCACTACAGTATTAAGCCTGGATATATTTTACTAAGCTGATATGTAATTTATGGATTATGTTTCCGCACGTTTTACTCTGTTAAGTATTTTGCTGTATTAAGTTTAATGCATGCTATTAGTTGCCAGTTAGTAGGTGATTCCATGCAGGGTCACTACATAGTAATAAAAAAAAAATGAAGGTAGTAGTGAGGATTGCGGGAGAGAAAGGAGAGATTATGGGAGTAGGAGAGAGAGAAAAATTGATCTGTATAGAGATGATGGTTGTGACGCCTGGGGCTGAAGAGGGCGGGGAGTGATCGTCGGTTCCAAGAGATTGCACGGACAATGAGCGGCTCCTAGCAGTCTTCTAGGCAGAGGGAGACTTAAATGAACCAATCCCATGCCGGAATGAGAGGGATTCTAAGACTGTGTAGGTATGAGACTACACGGTTGAGGAGGGCTTAAAAGATTTGATAGGGACTACTCATATCACGAAGGTGCATCTTCTTTTCGATAGCTCATCACATAAGAATTCCAAAGTTAAGCGTGCTTGAATTGGGGCAATTATAGGATGGTTGACCCCTTGGGAAGTTTTTCAGGGTGCGTGTGAGTGAGAACATAAGCACGCTGGAAAGACCCATTGATACAATGGGGATATTCGTCAAATCTGGGGCATTTCAGTTGGTATCAGAGCCGACCTCTCATAGTACAGTATGGTTCAGGAACAAACCAAGCGGAAGCTGGTGGGCATGTGATGCCCGGGGCTGAAGAGGGCGGGGAGTGATAGCCGGTTCGAAGAGGTTGCACGGACAATGAGCGGCTCCTGACGGGGTTCTAGGTGGAGGGAGACGTGAATGAACCGAGCACATGCCGGAATGAGAGGGATTCTGAGATTGTGTAGGTATGAGACTACATGGTTGAGGAGGGCTTAAAAGATTTTATAGGGACTACTCATATCACGAAGGTACATATTCTTTTCGGTATCTCAACACATAATAACTCCAAAGTTAAGCGTGTTTGACTTGGGGCAATTATAGGATGGGTGACCCCGGAAAAGTTTTTCAGGGTACGTGTAAGTGAGGATATAAGCACACTGAAAAGACCCGTCTTGATACAGTGGGGTTAATTGTCGAATCTGGGGCGTTACAATGGTTGTCGTGGAGAAAAAAAATTTGAATGTATTTGGATAGGATTAAGAAAAATAAAATTCCGTCGTTCCATGGAGATATGGATTCGGAATCGTATTTGAATTGGGAGAAAAGGTTAAAGAATATATTTGAAAGTCGTGATTTTTTTGAAGCTAAGAAGGTTAAGCTTGTCTTATAAGATTTTATCGACTATGCTATCACTTGGTGGGATAGATTGGTGGTGAATAGGAATAGACCTGGAATGAGTCCTATTTCTACATGGGATGAGATGAAAAGAGTGATGCGGAAACTTTTTGCTCCTAATCACTATGAAGCTCCCAAGCGTGAATATCAAGGTACATCTATACTTTAAAATTCTAGTACTTGTGATATTAAATGCTTATGGTGTCATAGAAAATATGAGCATGATATGATTCAATGTTTAAAGGAGTTTATGATGAAAGTGGCGGATTCTCAAGTAGATGTTGAATCTAATGTTGTAGTTGATGAAGAATTAAAAGTTGAAGTTGAGAAAATTGAGGATGAAACTTCATTGGTTGATGATGTTAATGTTGGAGAATGTGAAGTGGTAGGTGAGTTTTTATGTGTTGAAGAGTCATCTAGTATTCTTGTGGTAGATGAGAGTTCTAATGATGTTCATAGTGGGATTATTAATTCGTTATTGGATGATTCTTGTAATCTTGCTATTCAATTGAGTCCAAAAGATGTTCTTGAGGCTCAATTGGAAATTCAAAATTTGAGTGATATGACTAAAAAAAAAGTGATAAAAAAGGTGAGATATCCATGGAAAAAGAAAAAGAAAAATAAAAAGAAAATAAAATTTAGAGGCCGAAAGAAAGAGAGTGCAAAAGAGTGAGATGACCTTTGAGAGAGAAAAAGAGAAGAAAGAAAAGAGAGGAAAGAGACCAATAAAAAAGAAAATATTATGGTCCAAAATTGCGAGGTTGAATTTTTTGTGCAATTGAATAAAATCCCTAAAGTACTTTTGTTCAAAGGTTTTATCTCATTGTGATGATCTAGTCGGTTCAATCCCGAGCATTGTTTGTTCTTCTTTGCAGGATTTTGGAGATGTGTTGATAAATAAGCAAAGAAGATACATTACTAAAAGACTTAACATGTTGGATCCATTTGAAGTTGGTCACACACAAAATGAGGTTAGAAATTTGAGAGTTGTTCCATTCGAGAGGTATGATTTAACTTTAAATGTTGAATACCAATCAAATGTCTACTTTCAAAGGTATGGTCTAAATTCTAGATTGCTTGGATTATATTTCTTTGTTGAGAGATTTGTGAATATGTTATCTATGAAATATGGATTGAATTCACATCTTGATCTTAACTTATTGAAATCTAGGTGTGTTGAGGAATGGAATGATTTGAATCATATTTATGTGTTGAAGTCATTTGTTGATCTAATGCATTGGAATCTTGGTATGATACAAGAGTAAGTAAGTTGGTGTATGTTGTTGTGAATTATTTGAATTGTGTTAATATGAGTGAATTGTGGATGAATAACATAGGTGGAAAGTCCTATTTGCTTGAGTGACTAGTGATGAATTTTGAGCTAGCTAATGTGCGTAATACTTTCATGAGATTGATGGACTATATTTTGCATGCATCTATGGATAAATTTGTTGTGGTATACTTTGATTATGTCATAGTATATAGCAAAATTTTGAATGGACATGTTGAACATTTGATACTTGTGTTATTTACACATAGTGATGGGGATTTTTATGAAAATTTAAAAGTGTGTGTATTGTGCACAAGAGAACTTGTTTTATTTGTTTATGCTGTGAGTCCTAAAGAAAAGAGAGTTCTTAATGGAAAGGTGATTAAGTGTCAACAAGGTAAGGAGTATGTGGTAGTTACTACACTGTCATGAAGGTACATATTTTTATCTACCTTGTTTTTAAAGTGTTGTGGATTGAGAATGTTAAGGAGTTGAATGCATTAGATAATGGTTTGAAAGATGTGTTTGAGTTATGTTTGAATGAAAATCATGAAAAATTCTATGTGAGCAGTAAGTGTTTGTTTAAGAAGAATAGAATTTTCATTCCGTATTCGTCATTGAAGTTACTTGTTGTGGGAAAATGTAGTATAAAGTTGATGTGTTGTTCAGGAGATTATAAAACAATGGATATTTTGCATGGATATTTGTTGTGGTTGCATATGAAGGGATATATTGAGTGGAATTGAGTGACATATTGCATGCGAATTGTTTCTTATTTCAAGAAAGCAATGTTTGTACTTTATCTATGAACTTTGTTTTGGTGTTAACTAGGTCTAAGAAGGGGGAGGAATTTAGTGTTTATCCTGCTAAATGGAATTTTGATTATGATTATGCATGATAGTAATGTTAAAATGTTTAATTTGAGCATGAAGAATTTTCTTAGTCTTGATATGGTTATGAATGTGCAAGCACTACAAAAAAAAATGCTAATTAAAAACACTCAAAAACGACAACAGTTTTAAGCCAAAACCGTTGTCTTTTATCCTATAACAACAGTTTTAATTAAAACTGTTGTCTTTTTGCGTTTTCTCAATATAAAAGACAACAGATTTTTAAAAATCGTTGTCTTTTAGGGGTTAACGACAACGGTTTTCCAAAACTGTTGTCTTTCATAAAAAACGCTCATAAACAACAGTTTATGCCCGTTTTTTTAATTAAAAAAATAAAATTGTTGTCAATTTAAATACACATATTTGTACATGTAAAAAAAAGGATAAACTCAATACCTAACCCTAAACTTGTCGCTTCCTTTCTCCCCTCTCCCCAAGTCACTGCCTCCGACACCGTACGCCATCGGGAATGAGTCGGCCGACCCTCCTCCACCATGACCATTACCTGTAGCTTCGATCTAAGACTTGAATCTCAAGTTAGGAGCCTGACTGTGCACGACTTGAAGCCATGCTCGTGGCTGGTTGCACCAGGTGACTTCCCTTCTAGTTTATTAGTTATTTCTGGTCGATTAGTAGTGTTTTAACTTGGATTCAAAGTTTATCAAGCCATTCTGAAATATTCCGTTCTTTTTAGCTCGTTTATGTGGTGATTGGAAATATTCCAATGAGCCGCCGCCGTCAACGCCGCTCTAACTCCGACGGAAACAAGCCGCCGCCGCCAACGCCATTTTGTATTTTGATTGGATGTGCAGATGGGAGGAATTGGAGCGTTGAAGGAGTCTTGTTGCAACGTTCTGTTAGAATTTCTTTTTCATATGTTTTTAAGAGACTTGGATCGATATATTCCCTCGATCATTATTTATTTTTCATTTTTAAAAGAGCATCGTGGTTTATTCCCTACCGATCTCCTAATTATTTGTTACTTTGAAAACTTTTGAACTTATGAATTTAACATAAAAGTTTGATGGTTGTACCAAAAAAATGTTGAGCAACTCATTAGGTTTCATTTTTTCTAGTAGTTGTTGACTAATGAAATAAAATATACTGAAATTAGAGGAGCGTGACTTGCTACCTCCCCATTGCGGTCTCTCCTGCACTTTGGCATATCCAGCCAAAGTCTTGGTTGTTTCCATTCCAGAATTGCACTACTCTGCCTCTTTTTGGTATTTAGTGTAGGATAACTAAACCAAATTCTTGGTTTCAGATTGCATTACAAAGAAGAAACTTGCGGTGGATGGTTATTTGGAAGATTATCGAGGTCTGTGTGACAGAAGACAGGTTAGTTTCTGTTTTTTAGTATTTTCATCACATTTATTGGATACTGGTAACTTTTTTGGGAGGATTAAGCAAAGGGACGACACTAATTTGGTGTTTTTGGGGGATAATTCATAATTATGTCCTTATAGTTTTACCATCGTCCCGATTATATCCCTTTTCTTTGTCATTACCCAAAATTATCCTTCATTAATTAAAAAGTTTCCCGAATATGTCCTTAAAACTAAATAATGCCTATTTTACCCTTTCTTACCCTTTTTTAAGAAATTATGCATAAGCCGTACATGCTTTCGTAAGATTAATTATAATTTAAATACTTCTTTGACCATAGTGTTGACGGGTCATACCTGCCGAGGTTTACGAAGTGCTCCTCACACTCAACCACGCAGTAGCAACAGATGGTTTCTGCATAAGCTCCTTCAACGATACCCAGCACAACCTTAATTCGTTTTCTACCTTAAGGCATATGGTATATAAAATTAATTATAAAATATGAGCATGAATGAACAAGAGACTTAAGAAATTATTCAGACAACATATTATTACATAAATCAACCTCCTTTAAAGAGGAGGAGATAACTAGTTTAGCTACTTATAGTAGCCTTGTTCTTGAAATACATAAAATAGAAACTTAATACAAACTTAGAAAGAGAAATATTACAATAATTTTTATTTCGTAAGAAAACTGAAGGGAATGATCGATGTCTTCAGCTTCCTCAAATGCCTGTATTTATAGCTGAAGTTCCACTCGTTTCACCGAGAAAATTCAGGGAATCTTACACCTGTCTTGAATTATTTATGTCATTATTGATGGCAGTGGTCTTGAATTTTTTATGCCATTATTGATGGCATCTTTTACTAGTGGAGGAGTCATTCTTTTGGCTCTATTCTCCTCACATGCATTTTTTAATTTTGTCGGGGCATCTTTTGCTTTTGAAGTGGGCCCCTGTGAAATAGTGTCTTCAGTGGTCCTTATCCACCTTTGCTTGTCTCGGAAAAATCCTTCCGATCTGTTCGAGGATTGAAGATTTTTCCAAATTCTGGCTCCTTCTGGTTTGGACATTCTGGGCAGATGTTTTCTGACCATCTTCCGATATGAGCCATATTGCAAAATTTTTGGCGAGTTTCTTTACTCCCCTGTAGCTTGTTGTTCCACAAAAGATTTCTCTTATTTTTGAAGAGTTCTTCCGCAAAAGTCGTAGTTTTTCCTGTCATTGTATTTAACAGGAATGATCCATTCACAGAATTCTGATAAAATTTGAACGAAAACTTGACCTTGTCCATCTCGGTGAGACAGACCCAGTCATTTTCTCCGGAAGTGGACACCAATGTTATTTCTTCAGATATAGGATCATTGATAAATCTTTGATTATTTACATCAGGTCTCCTTAACTTAATGAAATGAAAGGACTCATGTGATCTTTCCCTGTTGGTTCTAGAGTTGCACTAAAGAAGTATAACTTGAGCACATCTCCTCTGGACAAATGGTAATTATTTGCCCACGTTTCTTGAACTGCTTCTTGAATCCATTTTGGTAGCTGTTATATCTCCTGGAAGCCTGGTGAAGTTATATAAACTGAGGCTAAAGCACCAAATTCATACCATAGATTTACATCCTTAGGATTGACATTATTTTTTAGCCAAACCCTTGGATATATTCCTGCAACATCAACCCTGCAAGTGTTTGGGTTAATTTTACTTTTTGTACTTAATTTCTCCCACCTTTGTTGATAAACCTGAAATGGAGAACTGACAGCTGGATTAGTATCAATATTGGAATCAAACCTTGTCTATGTTGGGCCTAAGATTGATCTCTTCCTCTTTTACCCCAGAGGCGGAGGGTTGACTTGATGAGTAATCCTCATCAAATGTTTCTTTATCTAGATCATCAAAAGCTGATGATAGATTAACACTTGTTTCCTGAGTTTTATAATTCTCATTATCTTGTTTCACAACCGGTGGCTGTATTTCTTGTTCTTGTAAAACCAATGGTCTTAGCATATCTTGTTTATGAGAAACCAATGGTTTCTCTATAGTCTTCATAATTGGTCCTTGAATAACAGCCCATAATTGAGTTTGAGCCTGCATACAGCCTGTAATTCGATTAGATACTTTGATCCAATCAGCTTGTTGTAACCTGCCGGCCATTTCAGCATTAATGGCTAACTGGTTGAACTCGATTTGAAGCAACCCAAGGTGTTCCCTGAGAATCCTTTGCATTTCATGATGGAATCCACGTCACCGCCTTCCATCTCTTGTTAGAAAATCTGCAAGAATATTTTCATGAGATTTAATAATAACAATATCAAATATATAATTTTGACATAAAGCTTGCCATCTTAATAATCTAGCCTTCTCTGGTTTAGATTCAATTTTATTTCTTAAGAAAGCTTTTACCTGGGTATTATCAACTTTCAAAGTAAATTTTTTAGCAAGTAAAAAGAAAGGCCATTTCTCAAAAGACTTTTTAACTGCGTAAAATTGAAAGAGTGGGTGCCCGGTGAGCCAACTTGTGGCTAAGAGCTTTTATGACTCTATGTATAAACAATCTTTTGTTTAATATAATTTACACTTTTATAATGGCGTTTACTTTATCTTTTATCATATTATTATGTTGTGACATACTATAAGATGTTTAGATGAATACCTTGAATATACTATAGTGTATGTAAGATATGGTGGCACATGGGGATGGCTATCATGTAACACATCTTATAGTCACTTTATATTCTAAACAGTTCCTAGTCGATTGAGCCGTCCGTTAATAAGGATAAGGATCGCTCGAGATTGAGATTAGCATTTGCGATGCCGAGTACCACATTTCATTTGTATGGAACATAGAGATGTTCAAAGCATGCAAATGGATATTCATACGATGAATGATCGAACTACCCTATCCGGACTTTCCAAGTGGTTATCACTTATCGAGTGGATAAAGTCCGCGGTTTTGGTTGTACACCATTAGTCCTTACTACTTGAAACATCATTGAGACTCTATATGCTAGTACTGTACTTTGACTCGTTTACCGACTCTATTGGGGTCATCAGGTGTCGGGATTGGGTACAGTTACAACACATATAGGAGTCGATGCTTTGTTGTCAAGGATTCACCACATACTTGCTAGTGTGGATATCCTATGCAATCTGAGGAGATATTAGTGTGACGAATCTCTGGCCAGAGTACATGATGTGTTTTAAGAAATGGTTTCTTAGTAGCACATGCGATGTCACTATTTGATCTTCAAGATGCATTTCATAGTTATCGAATCTCGAACGACTCTCGATTTACCAATGGTTGTTGATTCGATCGGGATATATGGATGAAGGGACCGTACTGTACGCTAACCAAAATCTATTGGTTCTTGCAGGCACTATCAGTGATACCTAGGGAATCATGGGGCGATGTTCCTAGGCGCTCTTACCATGATTCGATGGGCAAGTCGGAAATTGTTGTTCCGAGTCACAAGGAGTTGTGAGCCCATGGCTAGCTGTATCCCTGAACCATTGAGGGTCACACAAGTAATGGATTTTTAATCCCCGTTGAGATAATTAAATTTAAAGAGTTAAATTTAATGAACAAAGAAGTAGGACTTCTTATATCAGAGTAGAAGAGTAAGATTACCTAAAATGACATAGGGATGGGCATTTTTGGAAATCACTGAATTCGGATTCAGAAAATTTATCTTGACTTTAAAAGATGCAGAAATGGTTTATGTGCACATTGGTGAAATTGGTTTATCAATCTGAGTCACGATGAATTTTATATTAATTTCTGAACATGCGGGCTTTGCTTGTCATGCTTGAACTTATGACTAATGAGCCCTAAGCTGTTAGCAGCCCACATTATAAATAAGTTATTGCAGTACAGAAATTAGACAACAGAGGCTCATAATTTTTGAAAACACTAGGGTTTTCTCTCTAGTGGCCGCCGCCCCTCTCCTCTCTCTGTCAGAAAATCCAGCCTGTGAATTTTGAATTTGCAGTCTGGTTTAACGGATCAAATAAGTTAAATCTCATCGTAGAAACTTCTGATAGATTTTCTAGTGCAATCTATCAGAGGGATTCGAATTCTGTTCGTGGACCTGATTGAAGAATTGTTCGTCCATCAGTTCCTGGGATATACAACAAGAGCAGAGTTATCTGTTGGTGTCCATAATCTCGTTTCGAGATTCAAGGTAAAAATTTAATTGTTATTTAATTTTTACACGCACAATTTAATCGTAATGTTTTGATACCCATGATATGGAATTGTTCCATATAAAATTTTAAAACTTCCGCTGCACCGGGTATCAATTCTGATTGATCTGAACACCGTTTTCCAACAGTGGTATCAGAGCCAGGTTGCTCAGATCAAGCGATTAAATTAATCGATTGTACAAAATTTTTAAGCCTCGGTTTTTGAAACAAAACGAAAATTTAAAATTAAATTTTAATGGGCAAATCGGGCAGCGATTGTCGCTGCCCGGGGCAGCGACGGGCTGCCCGGCCCGAGCCCCTTTTGGGGCGCGGGATGCCCGGGAAAATTAATTTTTATTTTTAATTAAAATTTTAATATTTTAAAATTCTTTTTTTGGTCCGATCAAAAATTGTTTTTGATTGGTCCACGAGGCGTCGGATCGAATTGTTCGAGTCCAAAAATTTTAAAATTGATTTTTGGATAAATTTGAATTTTTGGAAAATTTATAGATTTTATCCGTTAAATCAGATTTTATAAAATTAATTATTTTTGGTACAATTGAAGATAAGATATGATCTTATGGAAATATTGAGTAAAATATATATTTTATTTATAAAATTGGATTTTATATGTAAAATATGATTTTATTTGATAAAAAGATAAAATATGATTTTGTATGTAAAATAAGATTTTATATATGGAATATGATTTTATCCTTTTTAATTTAATTGCCATTGCATGTTATCCAATAAATTAATTTTGAATTAAATATTATTGGATAAGGATGATCGATTGCCATGACCAATTTTGTAGGTGTATGTTAGGGAATTTACATTTGTTTTTATTGTTGTTGGATTTATTAATGGGCCTGGTTTATGGCCCAATATGAATTGTCATATGTAATAAAAGTGGGCCTGGTTTATGGCCCGTTCCCACCCCTTAAAATGTATCCCCTACTTGTCATAGTTATTTATTGTAAATACATTATACTTAGTGGGAGATGAAGATTTGAAGACAGAGGTGGGCCCAGCAGACAATAAAGACTGAAGAAATGTAAATTGGAAGCACAATGTAATAGGATTGCATTGCATACTTGCATATCACCTTGGATTGGACTTAGACTCGGGATTGGCAACCACGGGTCGATTAGAAATGGAATCGATCATCCTAAATAATATATGATATTATTGTTGTATGCATATTTAGACTAAATTGTATGAATCCCGCAAGCATACAAATTTTAAATGATGAGACAAATTTTCAAAATTAAAATCCCTCATTTTAAATATGATTTAAAATTGATATCAAGATAAATAAAGGAAATTTAAATATTGTTTAAATGTTCCTACCTTCCATCAACGATCAATGTATGAGATGCTACCCGCGGATATGGTCCGGCTCATATTATTGGGGGGGGCCGTTCGTCGGAAAGCTGTACATTGGATCGACAAATGTTTTAAGTTGGGTGGAACTCCCATGGGATCGGCTCATATTATTGGGGGATCCACATGGCGACCGTCCATCACAACTTAATATTGATGGGTAATCTTGACATGTCACAATAAACGGCGTCATATTATTGGGCCCTTATTGGACATGATGTAAAAACATGGAGGTTGCTTTGGAAGCAATTGGGCTCTACCTTTTGAAAATTATGGTTGGCTTATATTATTCGGGACTATAGTTTGTCAATTGGACTCCATGTTCCCACTAAAGAAAATGTTTTTCGTTTTCACTAGAGGGTAGTGAAATCGTTAAAATAGTAGGAGTGAGATTCATAAAATAAATTTCGCCTATTTTATGTCTTAGTAAATTAATTAAACAATCACTGATTATTGTCTGTTTCTTTTCAGTATTTCATTAAGATGAATTCGCGCAATCCACTATTCTCTATTCTCGAACAAAATAAACTGACTGGCGCAAACTATACGGAATGGTTCCGTAAGTTGAAGATTGTCTTGACCTCGGAGAAGATGCTCTACGTGTTAGAAAAATCTCCTCCGAAGGAAGCACCAGCTGATATAAGTCCGGAAGAGTTGGCCAATCTTGATAAATGGTGGGACCATGATATCAAGGCCAAATGCTATATGCAAGCTTCGATGTCTGATGAACTCCAGAGGCGATTTGAGGATACCGTGAATGCTGCTGACAATCACGTACAACTCAAGGAACTTTTTTGGGCTCAATCGAGAGCTGAAAGGTTCGCTACTGTAAAAGAGTTAATGACGTGTCGCATGCGTTAAGGGACTTCGGTCCGTGATCATGGGGTACGCGTGATTTGGCTCATTCAGAAGTTGGTAACACTTGATTTGGTATTAGAGCATGAACTCAATGTGGACTTATTACTTCTCTCTCTTCCTTTATCGTTTGATGGTTTTGTGGTGAATTTCAATATGAACAAGATAGAGGCCTCCCTTGAAGAGATGGTCAATATGCTTGTAAATTATGAAGCCACTTTAAAGAAAGATAAACCGGTTCTCTTGGTGGACTCCTCTTCTTCTGCTAAGAAGGGGCCAAGTACAAAGGGTAAGAAACGTTCTACCCCATCCAAGAAAACCGGACCCGAGAAGAAGAACAAGACAAAGGCTTCAAACATGGAAAAGTCCAAGGATGTTTGCCATCACTGCAAGAAACCCGGTCATTGGAAACGTAACTGCAAGGAATATCTAGAGCAGTTGCGAACTGCGAAGGGTATGTTTTATATTGAAATAAATGTTTCACTTAATACTACTTCTTGGGTATTGGATACCGGATGTGGATCTCACATTTGCAATGATTAGCAGGTGATGACAAGAAGTCGCAAGCTTAGAATGGGTGAGACCCAGCTGAGGCTCGGAAATGGTTCTAGAGTTGAAGCCAAAGCTGTGGGAGACGTTTATTTAATTTTGCAGAACGATTTTAAGTTACTTTTGAGAGATGTTTTATTTGTTCCAGACTTGATTAAAAACATTATTTCTGTTTCTATGCTTGATAGAGATGGTTTTTCTTGCAATTTTGTGAATGGGATTTTCAATATTTACAAGAATGAATGTTTGATTGGAAATGGACAACTTGAAAACGATCTATATAACTTAAAATTAAAAGACGTTCCAATAAATTATGTTGATAAACCGGTAAGAACAAACAAAAGGAAAATCGATAGTCAAAACCCGGCAAACCTTTGGCATGCTAGACTAGGTCATATTTCATCAAGGAGGATGAACAAGCTAGTGGGAGAGGGCATGTTTGATATGTCTGATATTAACTCTCTACCTACTTGTGAGTCCTGCCTGAAAGGAAAAATGACTAAATCTCCATTCAAGGGGAAACCTGAGCGTAGTCAAAATCTGTTGGATTTGATCCATACAGATGTTTGTGGTCCATTTAGAATTGGTACTCAATTTGGCCACACCTACTTCATTACCTTTACTGAGGATTATTCAAGGTATGAGTATTTATATTTAATGAAATATAAGTTTGAAGAATTTGAAAAGTTCAAAGAATTTAAGGCTGAAGTAGAAAACAAACTAGGTAAAAGTATTAAGGCACTTCGATCGGATCGAGGTGGAGAATACTTAAGTACCGAGTTTTTGGACTATCTAAAAGAGAATGGGATTCTCTCTCAGTGGACTCCTCCTATGACACCTCAGCTTAATGGTGTTTCGGAGCGTCGTAATCGAACTTTGTTGGACATGGTTCGATCCATGATGAGCTTCACTGAGCTTCCACCTTCATTTTGGGGCTATGCGCTTGAAACGGCGGTGTTGTTGTTGAACAAAGTCCACACCAAAGCAGTGGATAAAACACCATACGAGTTATGGAATGGCAAAACTCCTAAGTATTCGTACTTGAGGATTTGGGGATGTCCAGCTTACGTGAAGCAGACAGTGGGAGATAAGTTGGAAAGTCGATCCACCTTATGTTATTTTGTAGGGTATCCGAAGAATTCAATCAGATATTATTTCTATCATCCTACTGAAACAAAAGTGTTTGTTTCAAGGAATGCCACCTTCTTGGAGAAGGAGTTCTTATTGGATAAGAAAGGCGAGATGATGGAACTCGAAGAAATTCGAGAAGAACTCGAAATACAAAATAATGATCCCATACCTCAAGAATCTTCAGAGGACACGCCTATACCTAGAAGATCCGAGAGGACTTCTAGACCTCCTATTCGATATGGTCTTCTTCTTGAAGGGGATCAAGATGAACCCGACGTTGGATGTGATCCAAGAAACTTCAAGGAAGCAATTTCTGATGCGGATTCAAATTTATGGCTTGAAGCTATGCAGTCGGAAATAGATTCGATGCATACAAACCAAGTTTGGTCTTTAGTAGATCCTCCCGATGGAATTGTTCCAATAGGGTGTAAATGGATCTACAAGAGAAAGCTTGGGCCTGATGGTAAGGTATTGACCTACAAGGCACGATTGGTGGCGAAAGGTTATACTCAAAGACAAGGAGTTGACTATGATGAAACCTTTTCACCAGTTGCAATGTTCAAGTCCATAAGAATCCTTATTGCCATAGCTGCTTGGTATGACTATGAGATATGGCAAATGGATGTGAAAACGGCATTTCTTAATGGAAACATTAAGGAAGAGATCTATATGACGCAGCCTGAGGGATACACATCCATGGGAAGCGAGCATAAAGTATGCAAGCTTCAGAGATCAATCTATGGTCTCAAACAAGCATCAAGAAGTTGGAACCAGAAATTTGATGAAACAATAAAGGATTTTGGTTTCATCAAGAACCCGGAGGAACCGTGCGTGTACAAGAAAGTAGTTAAGGATGCTGTGACATTCTTAGTACTTTATATTGATGACATCCTACTAATTGGGAATGACGTAGGGATGTTGCAGTCAACAAAGATATGGTTATCAGGTAGATTCTCGATGAAGGATTTGGGTGAGGCATCCTATATTCTAGGGATACAGATCTATAGAGATAGATCTAAGAGAATGATAGGACTCACTCAAGCAACCTACATCGACACTATATTGAAAAGGTTTTCAATGGATGGGTCCAAGAGAGGACATCTACCTATATGTCATGGAGTTTCTCTATCCAAGTCCATGTGTCCCAAGACTGATGAAGAGATAGAGAAAATGACACATGTACCATATGCGTCAGCCATAGGTAGTATCATGTATGGGATGATATCTACCAGACCGGATGTAGCATTTGCTCTAAGTGTCACGAGCAGATATCAAGCCAATCCCGGTCAAATGCATTGGAAAACCGTGAAGGACATTCTTAAGTACTTACGAAGGACTAAGAATATGTTCATGGTATATGGAGGAAGAGAACTGAAATTGGAAGGCTATACCGACTCTAGCTTCCAAAGTGACGTGGATGACTCGAAGTCAACCTCTGGATTTGTGTTCATGCTCAATGGCGGTGCTGTCTCTTGGAAGAGTTCCAAGCAGGACACCACAGCGGATTCCACCACTGAGGCAGAATACATTGCGGCATCAGCTGCTGCTAAAGAGGCCGTTTGGATGAGGAATTTCGTCCAAGAGTTGGGCGTCATTCCTGAAGCTGTTGGTCCAGTCCCGGTGTACTGTGACAACACGGGTGCCGTTGCTCAGGCAAAGGAACCAAGGTCTCATCAAAGATCCAAACACGTACTGAGAAAATACCACATCATCCGGGAGATCGTGGAAAGAGGAGACATCACTGTCGAGAAAGTGGCCTCTGCAGACAATATCGCTGATCCACTTACTAAGCCCTTGCCAGGACCATTATTTGACAAACATCGCGAAGCAATGGGTCTACGTAGTATGACTAGTTGGCTTTAGGGCAAGTGGGAGATTGAAAGAGTGGGTGCCCGGTGAGCCAACTTGTGGCTAAGGGCTTTTATGACTCTATGTATAAACAATCTTTTGTTTAATATAATTTACACTTTTATAATGGCGTTAACTTTATCTTTTATCATATTATTATGTTGTAACATACTATAAGATGTTTAGATGAAGACCTTGAATATACTATAGTGTATGTAAGATGTGGTGGCACATGGGGATGGCTATCATGAAACACATCTTATAGTCACTGTATATTCTAAATAGTTCCTAGTCGATTGAGCCGTCCGTTAATAAGGATAAGGATCGCTCGAGATTGAGACTAGCATTTGCGATGCCGAGTACCACGTTTCATTGGTATGGAACATAGAGATGTTCAAAGCATGCAAATGGATATTCATACGATGAATGATCGAACTACCCTATCCGGACTTTCCAAGTGGTTATCACTTATCGAGTGGATAAAGTCCGCGGTTTTGGTTGTACACCATTAGTCCTTACTACTTGAAACATCATTGAGACTCTATATGCTAGTACTGTACTTTGACTCGTTTACCGACTCTATTGGGGTCATCAGGTGTCGGGATTGGGTACAGTTATGACACATATAGGAGTCGGTGCTTTGTTGTCAAGGATTCACCACATACTTGCTAGTGTGGATATCCTATGCAATCTGAGGAGATATTAGTGTGACGAATCTCTGGCCAGAGTACATGATGTGTTTTAAGAAATGGTTTCTTAGTAGCACATGCGATGTCACTATTTGATCTTCAAGATGCATTGCATAGTTATCGAATCTCGAACGACTCTCGATTTACCAATGGTTGTTGATTCGATCGGGATATATGGATGAAGGGACCGTACTGTACGCTAACCAAAATCTATTGGTTCTTGCAGGCACTATCAGTGATACCTAGGGAATCATGGGGCGATGTTGCTAGGCGCTCTTACCATGATTCCATGGGCAAGTCGGAAATTGTTGTTCTGAGTCACAAGGAGTTGTGAGCCCACGGCTAGCTGTATCCCTGAACCATTGAGGGTCACACAAGTAATGGATTTTTAATCCCCGTTGAGATAATTAAATTTAAAGAGTTAAATTTAATGAACAAAGAAGTAGGACTTCTTATATCAGAGTAGAAGAGTAAGATTTCCTAAAATGACATAGGGATGGGCATTTTTGGAAATCACTGAATTCGGATTCAGAAAATTTATCTTGACTTTAAAAGATGCAGAAATGGTTTATGTGCACATTGGTGAAATTGGTTTATCAATCTGAGTCACGATGAATTTTATATTAATTTCTGAACATGCGGGCTTTGCTTGTCAGACTTGAACTTATGACTAATGGGCCCTAAGCTGTTAGCAGCCCACATTATAAATAAGTTATTGCAGTACAGAAATTAGACAACAGAGGCTCATAATTTTTGAAAACACTAGGGTTTTCTCTCTAGTGGCCGCCGCCCCTCTCCTCTCTCTTTCAGAAAATCCAGCCTGTGAATTTTGAATTTGCAGTCTGGTTTAACGGATCAAATTCTTTAATTCTCATCGTAGAAACTTCTGATAGATTTTCTAGTGCAATCTATCAGAGGGATTCGAATTCTGTTCGTGGACCTGATTGAAGAATTGTTCGTCCATCAGTTCCTGGGATATACAACAAGAGCAGAGTTATCTGTTGGTGTCCATAATCTCGTTTCGAGATTCAAGGTAAAAATTTAATTGTTATTTAATTTTTACACGCACAATTTAATCGTAAAGTTTTGATACCCATGATATGGAATTGTTCCATATAAAATTTTAAAACTTCCGCTGCACCGGGTATCAATTCTGATTGATCTGAACACCGTTTTCCAACAAAAATTTCTTTTCGTTGATATGCCATCTGATACCCTCAGATTCTGTATAAAGGACGTTATAGTATCTGCATGGTACTTCCCCATCTGGAATGAGCTTAGTAAGGACTGCAGCCCACCAATCGTTGCTGGCATATGTAAATAACACCAACTCAACTTCATCTACGGGTACAGCCATTTTCGGGAGTTTTTAACATATCTCCTTCAGTTGGCTTACTCCTTTAGTATGTTCATCGGTTCATATAAATCTTGCATTCTTTTTTAATAAAAGACTGAACACCTTCCTGTACATGGCTAGGTTGTTTATGAACATTCCTGCAAAATTAACTACTCCAAGAAAACTTTGGAGTTGTTTTACGTCTTTTAGTTTATCTGGGAAATTCTTTACCTTTTCCACAATATGGGGTTGTGGAATTATTCCAGATTCATCAATTTCAATACCAAGGAATTCAATTTTCCTTGTTGCTATGACTGCTTTCTTTTCAGATAAAACAAGTCCTTCTTGTTTGCAAATTTTAGAGAAAATCTCTAAATGTTTAACATGTTCATCTATGTTTTTTGATGCTATAAGAATATCATCAATATAAACAAATATGAAGTTGAAATAATCTTTAAACAGATTATCCATCTTTCTTTGAAATATTTGGGGTGCATTAGCCAATCTCATAGGCATAACTTCCCAAATATAATGTCCTTGTAGAGTAGAGAAGGCTGTGAATTTCTTACTGCCTTCTTCCATCCGAATCTGGTAAAATCCAGATTTACAATCAAATTTTGAGAACACCCTAGCATTTCGTACACAACTAATTAGGTGTTCTCTACTGGGTATGAAGTACCCATCAAACTCCAGGATTTTATTAATTCCTTGGTAATTAATAACTAACCTGGGTTTTCCTCTTTTTATTTCACCATGATTTCTGACCAGAAAACATGGACTACTATATGGTGACACTCCTTCTTTGATTAGACCAAGGTATAAATGTTCCTTGATAATCATTCTCATATCCCTTTGATCTGTTACGTTCATCGGGATAGGCTTATATCTAACGAACTCATATGAGAATGATTATCAAGGAACATTTATACCTTGGTCTAATCTGATCTGTTACGTTCATCGGGATAGGCTTATATCTAACGAACTCATATTCTTGGCCTTCTTTTAAAGTAAGGCTGGCTTTGAGTTGATTTCTATCCCACCATGCACAAAGTATGCTCATTATAACTTTCTTTGAGCCTCTTTTTGACATCTTCAAGGGATACCATGTTCTCCAATTCTATATCCCTATGGGTTAGAGTTACCTTGAGAAGATCCATATCCTCTATTTGGAGTTCTTGTTCTCTTGTTATTTTCAACATAGTTTCTCCAAATCTTCTAGAATATTTCATCTTTGGGTGAAAAAGTTGTTCTTTATCACCACGCTGGCTGCGGAACAATATTGGCATTTGTCTATAAAAGGCCATCTTGAGTCATTGAACGATAAGGATTTCTTCTTGTTTTATTCCTTTGCAAAGAATAAGAATTCTTTTCGAGAAATCTCGTCCAGCAATTTTTGGCAATTCTTCTTCACAATCTGTAAAAAAAAGACTCCTCTTTTTGCTGTACAAGCTCCTGCTCCTGAATCAATATAGGCTGCAAAGTATTCAGCCTTATATTGTTCATACAATATCCCTATCGGAATGTATATGGAGAAAGGACTTCTTGTCATTTTTTAAAGGGATTACTAAATGGCCCCGCCATCTTTAACAGACTGTGTTGTAACTCAGTAATCCGATTAAGACTATTCACTTTTAATTTTTCTAAGGCCTCAGAAGGTAGAGTATGGTTACTTCTTTCTACTTCTTCAATGTGTTCTAGAAATCATATTCATGACTTACTAATTTGAAAATTTTCTTCTTCCTCTGTTTGTGAACAGAGTTTTCGAATCTGATTAAGGAATTGTCCCTTATCCAATTCTCTTGTTTTTCCATCTCGTAGGATTCTTATTGAATTCTCCAAGTTTTATCTTTTTCCATGAACTCTATTTCCTTTATTCAAGGCGTTTCCATGGTTTATGATCTTCCAGGAATTCTAAGCCAAGAATTATGTAGTAGCCCGTGCCCTAATTGAGTAATTAAAGGATTAATGCTAATTAATTGAATTAGGCATCGGACGGATCGGAAGCTCCGAAGGCACGATCGGAAGCTCCGAACAGGATCGGAAGCTCCGATGAACGATCGGAGGCACCGATGTTATTACGTCAGGCATGACGTGTGGTTGGATCGGAAGCTCCGATCAGGACCGGAAGCTCCGATCACCCCTATCCGGAGTCATCAAGTGATATTTTGACACGTGGCAGATCAGGATCTTCGGAAGCTCCGATGACAGGATCGGACGTTCCGATCGAGGTTCGGACGTTCCGATCGTTGTCTATAAATAGAAGGCCGAGACTTCACTTTCATTTTCCAATTCCGAGTTCTCCTTTCCTTTCTAGTCCTTTTGGAGCTGTTCTAGTCTTCTTAGGCTTGGTCCGGAGGTCGGAGAAGCGTTCGGTAGTCGTAGCGGAGTCGTGCCCAAGTTCTGGAGGCATCGACATCAAAGGGCTAACGACGGACGAAGGTATAGCTTTTGCTCCCTATAAATATTTAGGCGTATGCAATAGCTTAGTTAAGGCTTTTAGAGCACTTTAATGATAGTAGTATCATTTGGCAGTGTAGAGCAGACTATAGGCGTGGACCTAGAGTTGGTAGAGCTTGCACTGTATTGAGGTACGAAAGTACTGTTCGAGATATCCTGACTGAGTATGCATGTATTATATGACTGCATGATTTATATGCCATGATATTATGCTGCATTCATTTGCATCTTGCTGTATCTCCTTCGAGATGGCTGTTAGTAGGGTTGTACCCTATCCTATTAGTGGATGGACTTCCATCGATTTGGGTCCGGCGTTTCCACGGTTATCTTGGTATGGGAGCCACCTCCTGAAGCGACGGCACAGCGTGCTACATACCAGGGCCCGGTCTGTCTCTGTTATCTGATCCTTGACCTCGAGTCTATAGGGAGTTCACTTTGCATGCATGTATACTCATACTCTCGCACTGAGCGTTTTATGCTCACGTCTCGTACTCTGTATTTTCTGGACACCCTATTCCATGGGGCAGGTTTGCAATTGGACGAGGAGGGTGGATCCAGGAGGGGCTAGTCAGTGGTTGGCCAGCTGGAGCTTCGTCTAGGTTTTATTACTGTTGTTTGGGTTTATACAGCTATTCGATTTGGTTGTATATTATTTGATAATTACAGATTCCTTTACTTGGGATTGTATAATGTTATTGGATTCCGCAGTTTTATTATGATATCTGTTTAATTAAGTTAATTGCATGCCTAAGTTCTGTTTAGTAGGTGATCTGGGTAAGGGTCACTACATTTATGGTATCAGAGCATGCAAAAGAATTCTTGGGATTTAGTCTCATCTTGAGGTATTTTTGTAGATGTCAAATCATGACGACCAGAGTTCTCATGGTAGTGTTGGTGGGCGTTGGGGTGATGCCGACCGGGAGCCTCGTCGAGAACGGCGTCATCATCATCATGACGACGAGCGTTTCACTGTGCGTCGATTCTTAGCTATGGGTCCTAAGCCCTTAGTTGGAGGTGAGTCTCCGGAGGATGCGGAGAACTGGTTAGACCGCATGGAGACGACTTTTCAGACTTTCCAATGCACCGATGAGCAGAAGGTGGAGACCCTTGGCTATCTTCTGGATGGGCGTGCGTGCAGGTGGTGGAGGTTTACTTCTACACCTTTTGTTGTGGCGAGAGGAGTGGCCACCTGGGCCGAGTTTTGCACAGCTTCCAAAAGCGGTATTTTCCTCCTGCACTCCGACAGTCGAAGGTAGGCGAGCTACTGAGTCTGCGACAGGGAACCATGTCTATCGATGAGTATCAGCAGAGGTTCTTTGATCTGCTATCCTATTGCCCCGAGATTGCTGATAGCTCAGAGATGAAGTATAATCTGTTCCTTCAGGGCCTTAACCCTGAGATCCATGATCGTGTGGCGGTTGGCGACGAAATGTCCTATGAGGGTTTGGTGAGCCGTTGTCACCAGGCAGAGGATAGCATTCGGCGGAACAGGTCTTTCCCTCAGTCGAGGCCTGCTAGTTCTTTGGGTCCCCGTGCCCAAACTTTCAAGAAGTCTGGATCTTCTTCTTCCTCTGGTTCTGGAGGTGTTGTCCGTTACGGTAAGAAGGAGAAGTGTGATCACTGTGGGAAGAACCATCCATCCGACAAGTGTCGTAGAGCTTCTGGAGCTTGTTTCCGTTGTGGAGAGACTGGTCATATCCGGAGGGATTGTCCACAGTCTGGGGGAGGCGGTTCTGGTTCTGGTACAGGATCGGGTTCTCAGGCTACCGTACAGCAGAGGTCGCAGGGACAATCTGCTGGGAGTTCTCATTTGAGGCCACGAGCTTCTGGCCAGGTGTTTGCCCTGAGACATGATCAGGCTGTGGAGGAGAATGAGAAAGTCATCGCAGGTACATTTATGCTTTATGGTATACCTGCTCTTGTACTTATTGACACTGGTGCATCTCATTCCTTCATTTCTGCACGTTTTGTTAAGAGGCATAAGTTACCATGCATTGCACTAGACGTAGTGATGTCTGTTTCTACTCCGACGGGCCAATCTGCTTTGGCTAAGCGTCTAGTGATGGGTTGCCCTTTAGAGTTCGAAGGGAACGTTCTGTTGGCGAATCTCATGGTCCTGGCAATGGACGACTTTGATTGCATTCTGGGAATAGATGTGCTGACTACCTATCAAGCTTCAGTGGACTGCTATCAGAGATTAGTACGCTTTCATCCGGAAGGGAGTGAGAGTTGGTTTTTCTATGGTGAGGGAGCACGACCCCCGATGCCTTTGGTATCAGCTTTGAGAGCCTGTCGAGCTCTAGAGTCTGGCGGGGAAGGCTACCTTATCTATGCAGTTGATTTGTCCGCTGAGAGTATTGGGATAGAGAGCATTCCTGTTGTAGATGAATTTCCAGATGTGTTTCCTGATGAGATTCCGGGTTTTCCTCCTGCTAGGGAAGTCGAGTTTGGCATAGAGTTGATGCCGGGTACTTTGCCTATTTCTAGAGCACCGTATCGTCTGGCTCCGTCAGAGATGCGTGAGTTAAAGAAACAGCTACAGGATCTTTTAGACAAGGGGTACATTCGTCCTAGTATATCTCTTGGGGAGCTCCTGTTCTCTTCGTAAAGAAGAAGGATGGGTCGATGCGGCTGGGCATTGACTATCGGCAGCTGAATCGAGTGACTGTGAAGAACAAGTATCCGTTGCCTCGTGTTGATGACTTGTTTGACCAGCTGCAGGGCACATCAATTTACTCCAAGATTGACTTGAGATCTGGGTATCATCAGTTGAGAGTCCGTGATCAGGACGTAGCCAAGACTGCTTTCCGTACTCGCTATGGGCATTACGAGTTCCTAGTGATGCCATTTGGTTTGACTAATGCGCCGGCTATATTCATGGATCTGATGAACCGTGTCTTCAGGGAGTATTTGGACAAGTTTGTCGTGGTCTTCATTGACGACATCCTGGTTTATTCGCGTAATACGGAAGAGCATGTTTCTCACTTGCGGTTGGTACTACAGACTCTTCGAGATGAGCAGTTGTACGCCAAGCTGAGCAAGTGTGAGTTTTGGATGGATAGAGTGGTCTTTCTTGGCCATATCATATCCAGGGAGGGGATTTCTGTTGATCCAAGCAAGATTGAAGCGGTACTTAATTGGTCGCGTCCGACGACGGTTGCTGAGATCCGTAGTTTTCTGGGTCTAGCAGGGTATTATCGTCGCTTCATTCTGAACTTCTCTCAGTTAGCTCGACCGTTGACGCAGCTTACCCGCAAGGGTGTGGATTTTGAGTGGTCCTTCGAGTGTGAGGAGAATTTCCGTGAGCTTTGATGGCGGTTGACTTCTGCGCCGGTGTTAGCATTACCGTCAGGATCTGGAGGGTATGTAGTTTACACGGATGCTTCTCTTCAGGGGTTAGGTTGTGTCCTGACTCAGAATGGGCATGTGATCGCATACGCTTCTAGACAGCTGAAGCTTCACGAGGACAACTACCCAGTCCATGATTTGGAATTGGCAGCCATTGTGTTCGCTTTGAAGATCTGGCGTCATTATCTTTATGGCGAGAAATTTGAGATCTTCACCGACCATAAGAGTCTCAAGTATTTGTTCACTCAGGCAGAATTGAACATGAGACAGAGACGTTGGATGGACTTGCTTAAGGACTATGATTGCGAGATTAAGTACCATCCGGGAGCTGCTAATCTCACCGCTGATGCTTTGAGTCGCAAGGTGCGATTATCCGCACTTCAGACTTGTTCGATGTCTAGTGCGATCAGTGACTGTTGTACTTCAGGTTATACCTTCAAGCATAAGAAAGGTATGCAGAGTATCCAGATGTTTGCGATATTATCTGAGCCAGACTTGTATTCGCGGATCCGAGATGCTCAGATGTCTGATTCAAAGACCCAGTGTTTAGCTCGTCTAGCTAACGAGGGTAGCTCGTCTGGATTTCATTATCAGTCAGATGGCTTTCTGTGTTTGTCTGGTAGGCTTGTGATTCCACAGGATGAAGAGTTGCGAGAGGAGATTTTATCTCAGGCACATCGCTCTAAGTTGAGTATTCATCCTGGGAGCAACAAGATGTACAAGGATCTACGTACTCGTTTCTGGTGGAAGGGAATGAAACGCAGTGTTTATCAGTTTGTTTCGAGATGTTTGGTGTGTCAACAGGTAAAGGCAGAGCACCGACGACCTGGAGGATTGCTTCACAGTCTGCCTATTCCTGAATGGAAATGGGAGTTTATCACTATGGATTTTGTGGCCCATTTGCCGGTATCCCCGAGGAACTGTGATGCTATCTGGGTGGTGGTGGACCGACTCACCAAGTCAGCGCATTTCATTGCCTATAGCCGAGAGTACTCTGTGGATCGCATGGCTCGGATGTACATTCAGGAGATCGTCCGACTTCATGGAGTGCCTGTGAGCATTGTCAGCGATCGGGACCCCAGGTTTACTTCTATATTCTGGGGGAGTGTTCAGCGTGCGATGGGTACTACTCTCAGTTTGAGTACAGCCTATCATCCAGAGACTGATGGTCAGTCAGAGCGCACTATCCGTACGTTAGAGGATATGCTAAGAGCGTGCGTCATGGATTTTGGTTCAGCCTGGCAGGATCATTTGCCGTTGATCGAGTTCGCTTACAACAACAGCTATCATACTAGTATTGGGATGGCACCTTTTGAGGCGTTGTATGGGCGACGTTGTCGTACTCCACTCTTCTGGGAAGAAGTGGGGGAGAGACAGGCTGAAGGACCGGAGTTTATCCAGCAGGCGATAGACATTGTTGATCAGATCAAGAAATGGATTAAGACTGCACAGGATCGTCAGGCCAGCTATGCTAATATTAAGCGTAGGCCTTTGCAGTTCGAGGTCGGGGAGAAAGTGTTTCTGAGAGTGTCACCTTTCCGCAAGATTCTCAGATTTGGCCTTAAGGGAAAGTTGTCTCCCAGATTTATCGGTCCGTTTGAGATCTTAGAAAGCATTGGCGATTTGGCTTATCGACTAGCTTTGACACCGCATCTATCCAGCATTCACGACGTGTTCCACGTATCTCTGTTGCGACGGTATGTGGCGGATGAATCTCATATTCTGCAGCGGTCTGAGGTTCAGGTAGACAAGGATTTGACTTATGTTGAGAAACCTCTTCGTATCCTGGATTATAAGGATAAGGTTTTACGGAACAAAGTCATTCCTTTGGTTTTAGTCCAGTGGCAGCGCCGAGGCACTGAGGAAGCCACTTGGGAGCTTGAGGACAGGATGCGTAAAGACCATCCTGAGTTGTTTTGATTTCATTCTTTAAGTTGTATTCAGTTGCAAACTCTGTAAACGTTTGATTTGAATAAAGAATGTTTCTGATTTCTGTATTTGCATTCGGTACTTAAGATCTGATTTCGAGGACGAAATATCTTAAGTGGGGGAGAATGTAGTAGCCCGTGCCCTAATTGAGTAATTAAAGGATTAATGCTAATTAATTGAATTAGGCATCGGACGGATCGGAAGCTCCGAAGGCACGATCGGAAGCTCCGAACAGGATCGGAAGCTCCGATGAACGATCGGAGGCACCGATGTTATTACGTCAGGCATGACGTGTGGTTGGATCGGAAGCTCCGATCAGGACCGGAAGCTCCGATCACCCCTATCCGGAGTCATCAAGTGATATTTTGACACGTGGCAGATCAGGATCTTCGGAAGCTCCAATGACAGGATCGGACGTTCCGATCGAGGTTCGGACGTTCCGATCAAGGATCGGAAGTTCCGATCGTTGTCTATAAATAGAAGGCCGAGACTTCACTTTCATTTGCCAATTCCGAGTTCTCCTTTCCTTTCTAGTCCTTTTGGAGCTGTTCTAGTCTTCTTAGGCTTGGTCCGGAGGTCGGAGAGGCGTTCGGTAGTCGTAGCGGAGTCGTGCCCAAGTTCTGGAGGCATCGACATCAAATGGCTAACGACGGACGAAGGTATAGCTTTTGCTCCCTATAAATATTTAGGCGTATGCAATAGCTTAGTTAAGGCTTTTAGAGCACTTTAATGATAGTAGTATCATTTGGCAGTGTAGAGCAGACTATAGGCGTGGACCTAGAGTTGGTAGAGCTTGCACTGTACTGAGGTACGAAAGTACTGTTCGAGATATCCTGACTGAGTATGCATGTATTATATGACTGCATGATTTATATGCCATGATATTATGCTGCATTCATTTGCATCTTGCTGTATCTCCTTCGAGATGTCTGTTAGTAGGGTTGTACCCTATCCTGTTAGTGGATGGACTTCCATCGATTTGGGTCCGGCGTTTCCACGGTTATCTCGGTATGGGAGCCACCTCCTGAAGCGACGGCACAGCGTGCTACATACCAGGGCCCGGTCTGTCTCTGTTATCTGATCCTTGACCTCGAGTCTATAGGGAGTTCACTTTGCATGCATGTATACTCATACTCTCGCACTGAGCGTTTTATGCTCACGTCTCGTACTCTGTATTTTCTGGACACCCTATTCCATGGGGCAGGTTTGCGATTGGACGAGGAGGGTGGATCCAGGAGGGGCTAGTCAGTGGTTGGCCAGCTGGAGCTTCGTCTAGGTTTTATTACTGTTGTTTGGGTTTATACAGCTATTCGATTTGGTTGTATATTATTGGATAATTACAGATTCCTTTACTTGGGATTGTATAATGTTATTGGATTCCGCAGTTTTATTCTGATATCTGTTTAATTAAGTTAATTGCATGCCTAAGTTCTGTTTAGTAGGTGATTTGGGTAAGGGTCACTACAAATTAGTTGATCTATTTCTTTTCCCGGGATCCCCAAAATTTGAACTTCCAATTCACTAACATTTATTAATCCTTGTAAGTTTCTTTTACCTGTTGTTCTAAATAGTAAATTGAATTACAAGGAAATTGATTCCTGTGACTTGTAATTTCGAATACTATTTTGACTTCTTTCCATCCTTCTGGGAATCTAAGTTTTCTTATTATAGAAAACTCCTTTTTTCGGGTGGAATTTCCTAAATAGGAGATTTATCCCACCTTCGACTTGTCATTGGGTCTCCTTGGAAAGATAACCTTCGGGGTTCTATTTTAAGGTCTCTGTATAGAATCGGCTTATCTTGAATTTGAATGTCTGTTTCCTGAATTAAAGGAAACTCGATTCTTTCCGGGTATATTGCTTGAGCAACTTTCCCGAAGATCTCTGGAATTTCAATAAAATCATTTCTAATAAAGAATTCAGAATGGTGAGTATTAGAAAGAGCATATGAAATTTGGTATGTAATAGAATATGGCCTATTACCTTCCTTCATTAATTTTTTTTCCTTGAAGTTTTGATGCAATGTCAAGGCTCGACTAAAGTCTCTGTCAGCTAAATTGTATGCTATTCTCGAATAAATAACTCTTACAATTTTTCCTGCACAGAGATTTCCTTAGATAGTACCCAGAACAGCATCTTGGATATTCCTCATTCTTTTATCACATACTACGATATCTATGGGTGAATCTATTCCTTCTTTAAAAGTTGCCTTGATCATTATTTGGATTGCTCCAATATGAATCCAAGACATCGTCCTTGCTACCTCACTTTTCAACTTTTGCAATTCCTCTCTTATTTCTTCAAAAGGAATTAACTGCATCTCTATTTGATTACTCGTTAACTCCATAGGGATTGCCATTTCCCTTCTGGATACTTTGTAAATCAAATGATGTCTTCTTTGTCTAAGCCCCAGGTTGCTTAAGACTCTTTCTACTTGTCCTGCCAAAAATTCTTGGTACTTCTGTAAAGTTGGATTTTCTCTCATAATTCTTTGGACCATATTATGAGATATCGTGGTTTGACTAAAAAACCCAGTCAAACTCTCACGTGTTTCATGTCGAAACACCTCTTCTTTATTGTAATGCTGATTCTGATTCATCATCAGATTCTTCTTGGCTAAACAATATATCTTCTTCGTATATACTTTCATCTAAGGGGATATCCTCATATTGATATACTTGTACTAGATCTTGAAAGAAGACCGCATCATCCATATCTGGTGTTGCTTCAAAGAGTTTAACACATTTTTTCTCGTTTTCTGGACAGTTTGTAGATATATGTCATCTTGCTTCACATGTCCAGCAGTTGCAATCCTTGAAACTTTCACTTGCTCTTGTATTAGTTCTTCTGAAAGTTCTTCTAGATGGTGTTCTTCCCCTGCTTTGCGACAAGATTGTTGCTGGGGATGTTCTTGTAGGTCCACTTCTTTTTCCCGATCTATAAGATCTAGCCTTTTGTTTGGACCAAAATGTTCTTGGTTTCCAAGAACTTCTCATTCTTTTATTGTAGGGATTATTTCTGAATTTCTTGCTCTTAAATCCCTGTGATCTACTCCCAATAACCGTAGGGAGAACATTTTCTCTACAATATAGAAAAGTATTCTTATTAATACCCCTTATCTTTTTGTATTTCTTTTGTAATGCTGCCATATGACACCATTCTGCCAATTTTCCTTTAAGAAAAGAGGCTCGTTTTGCCAACGTATCTGGATTACCTGGAACGTATTATTTTATCAGCATTTCTCTCCAGGGACTTGACATCTTTGCAAAAAATAGCTTAATAGCTATATTTTCCTCGACTCCCGAATTCCATCTGTATTTAGTGAATAACATAATGTATTCATCAACTAAACAGATATTGTGCAATTCGAGACTATACAAAGCTTGCGTATATATTCTTTTCTTCTCTGTATCTTGATTATTAAAATAATTCACTCCTATAAATTGTGTCTTGAATAGGGTGGCCATTCTTCCTCCAATTTCGCTTAGAGATTCTCCTGCTAAGACTGATTCTTTAGTCTCTAGCATGGTCATTTCCCAAGCTATCTTAACAGATCCCATTAGACTCATTTCCAGAAGTTTGATAAATCCTTCTTTATTGAGATCTAAAGTTCCTGCTGCTGTTCCCATAGCTGATGTCCAATCATCTATGAGATCTTCTCTGTTTTTTAAGTCCAGAATATCAAGGTTTAACATAACCCCGCAAGGATGTATCAGATCTAAAACAGTTTTTCCGTAAGGAATTTTATGTAGTGGTATCTTACTCCTTCTTGACCTGGTTCCTGCTGGATGTGAATTTTCCCCGACATGAAACTCACTATGTGGTTCTTCTGTTTTAACCACATATCTTGGAGGATTCCCTATGGGTTTGTTCACCCTCAGGAGAATTCATTTTTAGATCTACTACTTTGAGATTCTCAAATGAATCTGCAAGTTCTTGTAGATCCTCGAGATTTAATCTTTCTAAAGTAGTAATCAAATAGTGTTTTTCTCTAATACTGCTTTTATAAGATTAATCATCATTTCTTCATCAGTTAAAGGGTTTTGTACCATTTTGGTTTTACCTTTCTGATGTAGCAAAGGTTCGGTACCAAACGAGAGTGGTAACCTTCCTCCTGTATTTCCTTTTCTAGAACCAGAGGTGTGTTCTAGATTTATGATTTTTGTTTGAAGATCCTTTAGAGTTCCAAGAATTTCTTCTTGTTTCTTAAGGATTTCTTCAATCTGCCGAGGTATTTCATACAACTGATTGCTGTAATATTTTACCATTTTTTGAATTTCTCTAAGATCTTCGGAGAGTTTAGAGGAATCTGGTGTAATTTCTAAAAATTAAGAATTAGAAATCATATTTCTTAATCTCTTCAGAGAGTATAAAATACCCAAGTATTTTTAACTTCTATTGTTGAGAACCTATTTTAAATAGATTCACTTGTTTATGGGATTTCATGTAAATGAAATCCTTCTGGTTCAAACTCTCGTTTGAATCCATGGTTTGTTGAAAATCTCTTCCTCAACAAAGAAAAGTATGATTTAATGAATAATATAAAATCTTAATGAAATTACCTAGGCTCTGATACCATTTTTTGAGCCTAAGGGAAGAATTAAAATGACATTTTAATTTAAGGGTATTATAGGAAATTTTTAGTCTGCAGGACATATCAGAGAACATTTTTGTAAAAAGAGGGACATAATTGGAAACGAATAAAGTGTTAGTATATTTTTGTGAAACTATGGAAACTTTAGGGACATAATTCATTATTATTCTCGTGTTTTTGGTGTTCGTTTTAATTTTGTATTAGGTTTCTCTCTATTCTGAGGTAGTTAAAGGGAATTCAATCAGGAAAATTTTGGTGAGAAGCAAAGAAATATGATAAAACCAAAATAGTGTGAATTCTATGTTAAAGTATATGTTTCTTTTTTCCCCTTTTTTCTTTTCGAAAGGACATGGAATCCATTTGCTAAATATTGTTCAAGACGGCTGCCTCAAAGCACAGAAGTTTGGAGTATAAGATTGAAACGAGGGCTCCAAATTTATCAAGACTAGTTCATAGGTCTATTTTCTAGCGTGCATCGAATTAAAATTCAAATCTTGAGTGATTTGTACTATTGAAAAAGCGTATATTAAATTTCATTTTTGAAATTTTAAATTTTATTGATTTATAATATTGAAATTTTGTATATTTAGTTTTTAATTTTTTTTGTTTTTTATTTGAAAAAAGACAACGGTTTTTATCCGTTGTTAAAGACCTAAAAAATGATTGTTAATTGATGTGGTGTTCGAATGTATTTGTCAAAGACAACAGTTTGAAGAAAAAGACGACGATTTTTCACCATTGTAAAACTGTTGTTTTTGCCTTTGCTCTCGAAGACAACAGTTTTTAACTGTTGTCTTTGAGCATCACATTTAACAACAAAGCATTTAACAACAGTTTTTATGGCCTTTAACAACGGATAAAAACTGTTGCTGTTTTGCATTTTTCTTGTAGTTAAGGTACATTAGTGCATGTGAAAAATATTTTTAAAGTTTCTAATTCTTGCTTGGTTTTTGTAGACAAGGGGCAAAATTTGAGGACAAATTTTTTTGAAGAAGGGGAGTCTGATATGAATCTAGAAGGCGCTCAAAGATTTATATTGTTCCAAGAAATGTCTCTTAATTTTCCATCGAGAATTGAAGGATTTGAGATCCATGGATGATATGAATCTAGGAGGTTCTCGAAGTTTCATATTGTTCCCAAAAGTGTCTCTTAATTTTCCATCAAGAATTGAAGGGTTTGGAATTCATGGGAATTAAGTTGGAGAGCATAGGAGACAAGTTGGAATGCATGGAGCTCGAGTTGGAGGACTGAAATTATTTGGAAACTTTATAGACTTCCAAATCCAATCTTCACTGTCCAAACTATGATTTAGGATGTTATAAAGCTACAATTAAAATTTCAGGTCGATCCGACAGCTAGAACTCGAGATATGATTTTTACAAGGAATACGCTCAGCTTGTAACCCTAGGCACGGACCTAGGCACAGACCTATGCACGGGGTCCGTGCACCTGAAGCTCGTCAGCGTCAATTTTAATCTCGAATAGTCGTGGGCACACGGACCTTGATCCGGACAACCATCCAGGGTCCGTGCACACATACAGTGCGACGTGTTTGTGCGTGTTTCGGCGGATTTGTGATATTTTTGATATTATTCCTATTTTTTGAGTCTTTTAAGCCTATTAGGAAACTTGTAGATGATATCTTTTGATATATTTTGCATTATTTTGTAGTTGTATTATAAATACAACAATGACATTCATTATTGAATAACATAGTTCATATTATTGATTTTTATCAGTCTAAAATTCTCTCTAGAATTTTATTGAAGCTTTTGCTTTGTCAAAAAATCAAAATTATCAAAGTTTAATTACTTTATGGCGTTTGTCAATTGATTAGCTTTGTGGATTGTCAGAGACAGGTTCCTCTGAAGGTTTAGTTGTGATTAGTTATTTATTCTCGTCATTATCTATTGCTAGTTACGGGTTCAACTAGAGGTGGATATTCGAAACTTACTTGTTCAAAAGATCGGGACAAAATTAAAGAATCTTTTTGTTATTGGATTGAGGGTACAATTTTAATGTTGTCGTGTTTGCCTTCCATACATTAAGAATTCATATCATTTGGTATCAGAGCTTAAGGTTCCATTGATTCAAGTAAGTCGTATCTTTCTATTTGTTCTTCTTATGTATTCTTTGTTCTTCTTAACCGTTCTTCGTTCATCGTTCCTTGTTCTTTGTTATTCGTCTATCTTATATCAAATTTCGGTGTCGTTCTTTCAAACTTGTTATCCAAGTCTCGTGTCTTGTGCTACAAGTTATAAATTCAAAAAAAAAAAGAGAAAGATCGAAAATTCAAAAAAAAAGGAGAGTTCAAAATCGGTCAAAAGAAATAGAAAGGACCGAAGGCTTCAAAAAAATATATATAAAAGAAGTAAGATAACTTGTGGAAAATTTCTTGTGTCTTCTGAGTACAATTTTGAGTGCCAAGTTTCTTTCAATATCCATAGTTCTCTTGACTTGTTTTTGTGCAATCTACGTGAGTTGATTGGCAAGTGTTTACACATTTTTGAACTTTTGAGTTTGATATTTAAAATCACAAAGCATAAAGCTATTCCATATTTTGAGTGTAAAAAAAGGAGTGTTTGAGTGAATTAATTTGGAGTGACTTGTGAGATTTTGGGTGAGGAATATTTTATTACTAACCTTTTTCTTGCAGGTACAATGTTTGAAAGAAAATTATATGGGTATAGGGAGAGTGAAAGGAGATTTGATTATGGGAGTAGGAGAGAGAGAAAAATTGATGTGTATAGAGATGATGATGGTTGTCGTGGAGAAAAAGATTTTGAATATTATTTTGATAGAATTAAGAAAAATAAAATTCCGTCGTTCCATGGAGATATGGATTCGGAATCATATTTGAAGTGGGAGAAAAGAGTTGATAATATATTAGATGGTCGTGATTTTTCTGAAGCTAAGAAGGTTAAACTTGTCTTACAAGAGTTTGCCGACTATGCTTACACTTGGTGGGATAAAGTGGTGGTGAATAGGAAAAGGCATGGAATGAGTCCTATCTACATGGGATGAGATGAAGCAAATTTTGCAGAAGAGATTTGTGCCGAATTATTACCATCGTGATATGTTTAGGCGGCTGCAGAATTTGAAGCAAGGCTCCAAGAGTGTTGAAGATTATTTCAAAGAATTGGAAGTCACTATGATTCGAGCTACCATTGAGGAGGATCGTGAAACAACCATGACTCGTTTCTCATGTGGGTTGAATAGGGAGATTCAAGATCAAGTGGAGCTTAGACATTGCATGGATCTTTAAGAGATGGTGCAAATTGTCATGAAAGTGGAACAACAATTCAAGAGAAGAGGCATGGGACGAAATCCTACAACTGGAGTTCCATCCAATTCTTGGCGTCAAAATATTGCAAAACGAGAGGATGTCAAACCATGGTCCAAGCCAAAAACTGACAACAAGCAAGAGACACCAAAGCAAGAGGTGCAAGGTAAACCCAAAACTCCTATTAATAGTTCTAGAGATATCAAATGCTTTAGATGTCAAGGGGTTGGTCATATTGCTAGTCAGTGTCCTAATAAAAAAATTATGATTGTGAATGCTTGTGGTGAGTTTGAGTCGAAAAGTGAGGAGGAGGATTATGGTGATATGCCTGCATTGGAGAATCCCGATGATGAGGGATATGATGCAGTTGTTGGGGAATTGTTGGTGAATATGAGAGTTTTGAATGTGCAACAAAAAGAGGATGAGGAAAATCAAAGAGAAAATTTATTTCATACTAGATGCTTTGTGAAAAACAAAGTGTGTAGTGTCATTATTGACGGGGAGGAGTTGTACTAATGTAGCGAGTTACGAGCTTGTGGAGAAGTTGAGTTTGCCTACTATAAAGCATCCTCAACCATAAAAATTGCAATGGTTTAATGACAGTTCAGAGGTGAGAGTGCATAAGCAAGTGGTGGTACCGTTTTCCATTGGTAAGTACGTAGATGAAGTGTTGTGTGATGTGGTGCCTATGCAACTTGTCATATTTTTTGTTGGGTAGACCGTGACAATTTGATAGGAGGGTGATACATGATGGGTTTAAAAATCGTTATTCTTTTACTATGAAAAAAGAGTCTGTTGTATTATTGCCTATGAGTCCAAAGCAAGTGTTGAAGGATCATTTTTTTTAAAAAAAAGAAATAATTGAGGCCGAAAGAAAGACTGTTCAAAAGAGTGAGTGAACTTTGAGAGAAAAAAAGAGATGAATGAAAAGAAGAAAAGAGACCAATAAAAAAAAGAATATATTATGGTCCAAAATTGTGAGGTTGAAAATTTTGTTCAAATGAATAAAATCTCTAAAGTAATTTGTACAAAGAGGTTTTATCTCATTGTCATGATATAGCCGGTTCAATTCCGAGCATTGTTTGTTCTTCTTTGCAGGATTTTGAAGATGTGTTGATAAAAAAGAAAGAAGATACAATATTAAAAGACTTAACATGCTGGATCTATGTGAAGTTGGTCATACACAAAGTGAGGTTAGCAATTTGAGAGTTGTTCCATTCGAGAGGTATGATTTAACTTTAAATGTTTAATACCAACCAAATGTATACTTTCAAAAGTATGATCCAAATTCAATGTTGCATGGGTTCTATTACTTTGTTGAAGGATTTGTTAGCTAAGAATTATGCTTTGATTTCAAATCTTAAAATTAAGTCTCTTGAGTTTGTGCATACTAAAATATTTGATGAGTTGGTTTGTGTTGATGTGAGTGAATTGTTCATGAATAGTATAGGTGGTAAGTCTTATTTGCTTGCGTGGCTAGTGATGACTTTTGGGCTACCTAATTTGCGTAATATTTTCATAGGATTGAAGGATTATGTTTTGCATGCATCTATGGATAACATTGTTGTTGTATGCTTTGATTATATCTTAGTTTATAGCAAGAATTTTATTGTGCATTTTGAACATTATAGATGTGAGACCTCGGTTCTAAACATCTAATCAAGGAGTAAACTAACAAGCAAGCATTAAAAGCCAAGAACATTTTTTTTAAAACAGGAAGGGGCCGCGCGGCCGCGCACGGCGCCCTGGTTGCCGCGCGACCGCGCCCACTAGAGGTGCGGCCGCGCATGGCACCCTGTCCGGGGGGCGCGCAGGTCGCGCGGGCACGCTGCTCCTGCTGTTCCGACTTCTAAAAACAATCCAAAGTATATTTAAAGCTCGGGAGAGTGCAACAATCATACCACAAACAACATAATCATGCATTGTTACACAAATCCAGCAACATACAATACAAGAACTAATAGAGTTGCTCAACTGCTCAACAGGATAGAACATGCATCGGTGCTAGCTATTACAAGCCGAATACAAAACATAACAAGTTCTAAATATATGCAAGACAACCTCCAATCCAAGTTCGAGTTATAAACACACTTCAAAACATAAACTAGATTGTCATGCTAATATGACTTCTAAACCGAGTCCCACGACTAACTCTCCCTATCGTTGCTAACCAGTTCTTCGCTGACTTCATCCTGCCTCACCTGTTGCCAAGTACACATAAAAAATAGAGCAACAGCCGGATAAACCGGTGAGAAAGATACTCCCAGTAAAAGCAACATAACAAGTAATGAAATCAATAAACATGCTTCCAAGGCAACACGTAATCAATATCAACGTAATGAAATGCATGTCTTTAAATCAGGATATCAATTCTGATAAACGAGAGATTGCTGTTGTGCTTTTGGAATCTCGAGGATGACATCACGTAACGACTTACCGACTCTCCCAATCAAGGTGGTGCCACGTATCCCAATCCCCTAGACTTTGGTGCGACTATAAGGAGTATACTGACACTAGGTGAACCTTTGTAACGCCCCGTTTTTATCTTAAATAAGTTTATTTGAGTTAATCGGAGATTACAGAGTTCACGAGCCGACTTGATTTTGATCAGGGTCCTTTTTGAAAATTTTGGAAATTTCAGGGACTAAAACGCAGTTATTGGATTTTATATATTATCTACAACTTGATTGGATTGAGAATAGTCTCCTTCTCCTTGTCCTTTCCTTCTTCACGCCTCCAACCTCCATTAGAGAGCCAAACGTGAGTTTGGAGCTTTAAAAATCCAGTCCGAGCTCGATCCGTCCGTTAGAAATTATTTCTGATGGCAGATTATCGATCACTGCAGTGAGAGCTCTGTTATATCGTAATTTTTTCTACGATCAGATACATTCTAGTTTTTGGATGTTGTTAGAATCGTTCTAGATTCGAGTATGTTGTTCTCTACAGAGTTCTGATTGTCTATTATCTGTCGATTTTGAATTTGAGCGACGTTCGGAATTGTTATGATTTTTGGAAGCCATTTTCGAAAATCATGGTTTTGAGATTTGTTGGGTTTTCCTTGTTAGGGTTGTAATTGGCTTTGATATGAGTTGATATCGCTATTGAACTGCTGTCTGCGTTCTCGATTTGTTCAGTTATAGCCGTTATGCCGTCGGTTTGAGTTTTGGAGATTTGAACCGTTTTTGAAGTTGTTGAACTTGGCTTGTAATTCGATCATGGTAATTGATCTTTGATTTGTATTTGAACAGATTCGTTTGGAGTTTGTCAAGCCCAGGGTTAACAGCATTTTGATCGTCAAGAGTTGGACGAAGATCGGTAAAGAGTTTTACCTTGAGCCTTGTTGTTGTTTAGATTGGTTAGACCTTGATACAATCTTTTGTTGTAGCTTCCCAGAAGTTGGAACTACTGCCTTGAAAGGTAAAAGCAGTTGTGAGGCCTCGATTCTAAACATCAAATCTCAAAATTAGACAACAATAGGGCAATCAAGATCCAAGATTAAAAGTAATTTTTTTTTTTAAAAGGATGCTCGCTCGATCGGTAGAACTTTACCGATCGAGCGGGCCATAATAATCTAGTCTCTGCCGAGACTTACAAAAGCTCGCCGTTCAATCGGTCAAAACTTACCGATCGAGGGGCACAAAAAATTTAAACTTTCTGCCTCAGCTCGGGAGGTGCTCGCTCGATCGGTATAATTCCACCGATCGAGCGAGACACTCTGCACCAGAAAAAAACTGGTTTTCTTTCTTTCTTTCAATCCAATCTCAACTCAATCGATATGACAACAAGATAAATTCCATTCAACATGATGTACAAGTATTCAATTCTAAGTTCATACAATCTTCAATATATCAAGCATGCTTCAATCTAGTTTGAACTTATACAACTACAAAAAGGAGTTCGAAAACGTAAACGACTCCTAAACATCAAAGCCGCACTTCTATCATCTCAACCACCTAGTCATGATGCCTCTGACTTGGTCCTGCCCCACCTATTGCCATGCACACATACAAAAACAAGACAACAGCCGGATAATCCGGTGAGAATACAATTCCCAGTAAAAGAGACAATCATGCAGTATCAATCAAACATATCAATCAAGACATGCATCAATCCAAGTCATATATTAACTTCAGATATAAATCGAGTAAACATATCAAGTCATGACATGTATCAACTTCCATATATCTATCACATCAAGATAGAATTCAAGTAATTAATCCAAGTACTGAATTAAAATGATATGCATGTCTTTAAAACTTCTGGATTATCGGACTCAGATAATCAAATAGAACTCTTCTTTCTTTCTTTCTTCGGTTTGGGATCCCGAGGTTAAAATATCCAACAATCACACCGAACTCCCCTCTCGAGGTGGACGAGGCATATTTTAATCCTCTAGACTCCAGAGCATTATAGAGAGTTTATTTGACAAGGTATAAAATCTCCAACCAGGTCACTCAACTACAATCTCTAGATCGTCTAATAAAATTGAAATGAATCAAGGCTCAATATGAATGCATATGTCATCTCATGCATTCTAATATCATTTCAATCATCAGTTCATATAAGCATTCAATCATGCTTTCATTCATCAATTCAAATAATCATTCAAACATGATTTCGTCAATATAAATGCATATATAGGCCCCGTTTGGTTTAAAAAGCCAGGCCAAAAAAGCACTTTTTTAAGTGTTTATCAGTTAACAAGGTGTTTGGTTGACTAAAAAAGTGCTTAAATAAGCACTTTTTTAAGTCAAAATTAGAGCTTTTTCAAAAGCCAAAAATTGTAGCTTAAAAAAGTGCTTTTTTTAAAAAATATCTACCAAATCCAAACGGGGCCATAATCTCATGCATTCAAATAAACATTCAATCAAGCAAGTATGTGATTTCATCAGAACACTCGAATAAAGTCATTCGAGTTAATCATTCCATTCAATTCTAAGTCGTCTTTTACCTTATTCTCTTCGAAGGTACTGAAATATGAAAATCAATAATAAGGATAATAATCAATATCCAAACAATTTCATTCGAAACTCAATCAACTTCTTCAATCGATAAATAAGAAAATCGATACTATACCGACTTCAATCTTCCAACTGACCAAAGCTGCTACCTCGCAACTCTGCTGACTTCAATTCAATATATTAGAAGAAGTCATAAGGATCAATATCGACATCCAAAAGCTCAATCAAACTCGATACGATCAAAATATTGAACGATGTCCAAAACTCAAACTGACGGCACAATGGCTATAAACTGATCAAATCGGAAATGCAGACAACAAGATATCAATTCAATAAACTCATAGTCATCTCAATATCATCAAAACAATTCAAATTCTTCAAATCTAAAATCTCCATTTTCGAAATAACCTTCCAAAAATCAAAACAATTCCGAACGACGCTCTATTGCAAAACCAACAGAGAATAAACGATCAGAACTCTGCCAAGATCAACATACTCCAAACTCAATCGATTCTAACAACATCCGAAAATATAAGTCTAGTTGATCGAAGAAAAACTTACTATAGAACGAAGCTCTCGCAGCCGTGATCGCTAATCTGCCTTCAGAAATAATTTCTAACGGATGGATCGTCCGGAAAATGAAATCCCAAAGCATGGGAAAGCTTTCTCACGCCTTCAATGGAGGGAGACAGATTGGAGGGGAAGGATGAAGTGATGAGGAGACTAGTCAAGGCCTCCAATAATATAACAAATCCACAATTTGCATTTCAGTCCCTAAAAATTCCAAAAATTGCATTCTAGTCCCTGATCAAAATCGAATCGACCCTCGACTTCTAAAATCTCTAATTATCTCAAATAAAGTCCATTAAGATAATTTTGGGGCGTTACAATTCTCCCCCTCTAAGAATCGATTTCGTCCACGAAATCAAACATGAGTCTATCACAAGGTCGAGGCATGAATTAAAGGACTGCAATAAGAATTTACATCTCGGAACTAAATCCAGAGTTTACTTCCAATCTTACTCTGAATCGTTCGTCTCAGTTAGTTCGACATCTCACTCAATCAGAGAAGTCAAAAACTCTAGTCGATTACTTCATCAACACTCCGTCCATCTATCAAGAGTCAACTCATTGTCGTCAGAAAATTCTTCTAAACTCAGACACAATTCGAATCATCTTACGTTCTAACTCCTGTGGCACAAAAAAGTTCATAACAAAATCAAGGAGATCTTCATCTCTCCTCGTACAACTTCTATAACGTGCCTCCAATAACTCGTCAAACTCTGTCGTTGCACGAAATTTCCAGAAACATCAAGAATTCTGTCAACTAGTGCTAAGTCGAGCACTACTACTCAATGCAATTCTTCTAAAGTTCGACTCATCTGATCTGGCTGTCCGTCGTTCTGAGGGTATCGAATCAAAAGTAGTTGAATTCAACCACAAAATTCTCTTCGAAGTCTATGCCGAAAGAACAATGCATCAAGGATCTCAGTCTAAACTGACAGACTTCGGCAATTCATGACATCTGACAACCTCTGACAAAATATCAATTCTCTCCTCTTCATCATAATCATTATGTACAGAAACCTGTAATGGATCCTATCTATCTGTCAATCAAAACCAGACAGTAGATAAAATAAGAACAAATTCTTCGGTTCTAAACATCAGTTGCTGCATTCACTCCTTCTGTTAAAAAGATTCAAATCAGAAATCTCAATAAGAAGAAAACCAAATACTGCAAGATCATCCGTACTGAAACTCAGAATACAGAAGAATGGATAATAAAAAATTCCATCATCAAATAAAAAGATCAAAGAAATTCATTCGGTTCAACCAGAATTTCAAACGTCGAGATTAGTCTACAACTGATCGGCGTACAATTCTGAAAAGATTGTAGAAGACTCTGAACGATCAGTACAATTCTCATATCTATAAAACAATAATTCATCAATAAGAACTCCTAATTTCAACTCATACTTCTGAGAGATTCGGTCAACAGAAAATTCTTCAACAATACAGGAGTATTCGTCAAAACAAACGGCCTGTCAAAAGTTCAAAACGGCCATACCTCAAATCGGAAACGATTCTGAGAAAGCTCACTTCACAAACTTCCTGTAGATAAAAATTCGGATCTCAATTCAGTTTCGAACTCATTCTGACAATCGGAACCAATCTAGAAGTTCAATCCGAACAACATCATTCGTTCAATAACCACTGGCACATCAACCAGTTCAGGTTACAATTCAATACATCAACTGTAATGCTTCGAGAGTTCATTCATACTATTCTGTAACAACAGTCATTCAACAGAATAAATCAAGAATTCTTAGAATCGAGAATTCTTAACAGAAGATTCCATTACTCGATCAACGATAATCAGATAACATCTCATCTCGGACTCACAAAGTAGTCTTGCTACAAAATCATCAAATTGCGATCTCAATTCCCTTCTGAATCAGAAAAGACTGTACAACAGAAAATCGGATCGCTCTCTCTCTGACTGCTGACAGTTCAAAACATCAGAAGCTATACTTCGAACTTCATGCTTCATCATCCTCTATTCGATCTGATTCCTCAATTCATCAAACATCTTCCGATCATCTGGAAGAACTCTGAATAACTTCAAAGTGCAAATCTCTTGATACTCTGTCTCAAACCGAAACATCTGGCACAACAAAATTTATACTCTAAAAAGGCATCACTAAAACCCTGAAACTCAGATTATACTCAGATCTGATCTATCTTCATCGGATTCTGAAAGGTCGAATCAGATTCCAAAGCGTTCTCTATCTTCTCAATCAACTCTGGTTCGAAGTCGCATGAAGGAGTCAAGATACACATCCCATATGTTCCAGTCTCTAACAGAAGTGTAGCAATCATCTGTCAAAGAGAACAACTGAAGTAGATAAAATAAGATCAGATCATACAGCTAAAGATCATAGCGGTTACCATCAGTTCTCCAGATAACAATAAAAATTCGCAGTCAGAAAAATCATCCTCTAAAACTCTCTCTCCCAAAACAAAATCAGTTCGGACTGCGACAATCAAAACATCTATCTTCCTAGATCAGAATAGATTACTGAAATCTTCCAAGCAATAAGATCTTTGTGAGACTCGAATCGGAAACTAATAATGCATCTCGAGCGTCTGTAAGAGTGGGTGCCCAGTGAGCCAACTGTGTGGCTATGGGCTTTGTTGACTCTTTGTATAAACAATCTTTTGTTTAATATTATTTACACTTTTATGGCAATGACTTTATATTACTTCATATTGTTATATTGTGATATACTATTGTTGTTTTGATAAAGACCTTGAATATACTATAGTGTATGTAAGATGTGGTAGAACATGGAGATGTCTATCATGAAATACATCTTATAGTCACTGTATGTTCTAAAACCGTTCCTAGTCGATTGAGCCGTCCGATAATAAGGATAAGGATCGCTCGAGTTTGAGACTAGCATTTGCGATGCGGAGTACCACGTTTCATTGGTAGGGAACATGGAGATGTTCGAAGCATGCAAATGGATATTCATAGGATGAATAGTCGAACTACCCTATCCGGACTTTCCAAGTGGTTATCACTTATCGAGTGGATAAAGTCCGCGGTTTTGGTTGTACACCATTAGTCCTTACGACTTGAAACATCATGGAGACTCTATATGCTAGTACTGTGCTTTGACTCGTTTACCGACTCTGAGGGGGTCATCAGGTGTCGAGATTGGGTACAGTTACGACACATATAGGAGTCAATGCATTGTTGTCAAGGATTCACCACATACTTGCGAGTGTGGATATCCTATGCGATCTGAGGAGATATTAGTGTGACAAATCTCTGGCCAGAGTACTTGATGTGATTTAAGAAATGGTTTCTTAGTAGCACATGCGATGTCACTAATTTGATCTTCAAGATGTATTGCATAGTTATCGAATCTTGAGCGACTCTCGATATACCAATGGTTGTTGATTCGATCGGGATATATGGATGAAGGGACCATACTGTACGCTAACCAAAATCTACTGGTTCTTGTAGGCACTATCAGTGATACCTAGGGAATCATGGGGCGATGTTGCTAGGCGCTTTACCATGATTCGTTGGGCAAGTCGGAAAGTGTTGTTCCGAGTCACAAGGAGTTGTGAGCCCACGGCTAGCTGTATCCCTGAACCATTGAGGGTCACACAGTGTAATGGAGTTTTAATCCCCGTTGAGATAGTTAAATTTAAAGAGTTAAATTTAATGAACTAAGGAGTTGGACTTCTTGAATAAGAGTAAGGGAGTAGGATTTCCTAAAATGACATAGGGATGGACATTTTTGGAAACCACTGAATTCGGATTCAGGAAAATTTATTTTGACTTTAAAATGTGCAGAAATGGTTTCTGTGCACATTGGTGAAATCAGTTCATCAATCGGAGTCACGATGAATTTTATATTAATTTCTGAACGAGTGGGCTTTGCTTGTCGGGCCCCAGCTTATGACTAATGGGCCCTAAGGTGTTAGTGGCCTGCATTATAAATAAGTTATTTCAGTACAGAAATTACACACAACAGGTCATAATTTTTGAGACAGAGCAAAAATCGAACCCTAGCCTCTCTCTCAACAAATCGGCCGAACCCTCCCCCTCTGCCCGAGAAAATTCCGGTCTGTGATTTTGAATCGCAGTAAGGAATAACGAATCAAATTCGTGTATTCTCTTCGCAGAAAACTTCTGATAGATTTTCTAGTGCAATCTATCAGAGGGATTAAACCTCTGTTCGTGGACCTGATTGAAGGCGTTCATCGGTTCCAGGGAGAGACAACAAGAGCAGAATTGTTCTGTTGGTGTCCATTAATCTCGTTGCGAGATTTGAGGTAAAATTTATTTAATTGTTATTTAAATTTTACACACACACGTAATTCAATCGATGAACGGTTGATACCCATACCATGGAAACGTTCCATGAAAAATTTTTAAACTTCCGCTGCACCGGGTATCAATCGTAATTGGTCTGGGAACTCGCCAGTTTTCCAACAGTGGTATCAGAGCCAGGTTGCTCAGATCAATCGATTGAATTAATCAATTGTACAAAATTTTTGAGTCTCGGTTTTTGAAACAAAATAAATATTTTTAATAAAAAAATTTTTTTTTCCGGGGGCGAAACCCGGGCAGCGATTGGATCGCTGCCCGGAAGGGGCAGCGATGGTCGCTGCCCCCAGGGGCGGCGCACGGCGCCGCCCAGGGCGGCGACCGTCGCCGCCCAGGGCGGCGCACGGCGCTGCCCAGGGCGGCGCACGGCGCTGCCCAGGGCGGCGCACGGCGCTGCCCAGGGCGGCGCACGGCGCCGCCCAGGGCAGCAAGCGTTGCTGCCCTAAGGGGGCAGCTGGGCTGCCCCGGCCCGCGCCCCGGGTGCGGGCCAACCCGGGAGTGTCCCGGGTGGCCCGCGGGAAAAATTAATACTTTATTAAAAATTAATTTTAATATGTTAAAATTTTATTTTTGGTCCGGTCAAAAATTGTTTTTGATTGGTTCACGAGATTTCGGATCGAATTGTTCGAGTCCGTAAATTTTAAAATTGATTTTGGATAAATTTGAATTTTTAGAAAATTTTAATATTTTATCCGTAAATTGAATTTTGAAATCAATTATTTTGGTACAATTGATGATAAGATATGATCTTATGATATATTGAGTAAAATATGATTTTATTTGTAAAATTGGATTTTATAGATAAAATATGATTTTATTTGATATGGAGATAAAATATGATTTTATATGTGAAATGTGATTTTATATATAAAATATGATTTTATCTTGTTTAAATTTAAATTGCCACAGCATGTTATCCAATAAATTAATTTTGAATTAAATGTTATTGGATAAGGATGATCGATTGCCATGACCAATTTTGTAGGTGTATGTTAGGAATTTACATTTTGTCTTAATTGTTGTTGGTTTTATTAATGGGCCTGGTTTATGGCCCGATATGAATGTCATATGTAATAAAAGTGGGCTTGGTTTATAGCCCGTTCCCACCCCCTAAAAATGTATCCCCTACTTGTCATTGTTATTTATTGTAAATACATTAGATTTAGTGGGAGATCAAGATTTGAAGATGGTGGGCCCAGCAGACAATGAAGACTGAAGAAATGTAAATTGGAAGCATATGTAATAGGATTGCATTTGCATACTGCATATTACCTAGGATTGGACTAAGACCCGTGATTGGCAACCACGGGTCAATTAGAAATGGAATCGATCATCCTATATAATATGTGATATTATGATTGTATGCATGTTTAGACATAAATTGCGTGAATCCGGCAATGCATGCAATAAATTAAATATGATGAGACAAATATTTTTATAAATAAAATCCCTCATTTTAAATATGATTTAAAATTTATATCAAGATAAATAAAGGAAATTTAAATATTGTTTAAATGTTCCTACCTTCCATCAACGGTCAATGTATGTGATGCTACCCGCAGATACGGTCCGGCTCATATTATTGGGGGGGCCCGTCCGTCGGAAAGCTGTACATTGGATCGACAAATGTTGTAAGTTGGGTGGAACTCCCATGGGATCGGCTCATATTATTGGGGGATCCACATGGCGACCGTCTATCACAACTTAATATTGATGGGTCATCTTGACATGTCACTTTAAACGGCGTCATATTATTGGGCCCTTATTGGACATGAGGTAAAAACATGGGGGTTGCTTTGGAAGCAATTGGGCTCTACCTTTTGAGAATTATGGTTGGCTGATATTATTCGGGACCATAAGTTTGTCAATTGGACTCCATGTTCTCACTAAGGAAAAAGTTTCCCGTTTTCACTAGAGGGTGGTGAAATCGTTAAAATAGTGGGAGTGAGATTCATAAAATTAAATTCGCCTATTTTATGTCTTAGTAAATTGTTAAACAATCATTGATATATGTCTGTTTTCCTTTTCAGTATTTCATACAATGAATTCGCGAAATCCTTTATTCTCGATCCTCGAACAAAACAAGCTGACTGGCGCCAACTATACGGAATGGTTCCGGAAGTTGAAGATTGTCTTAACTTCGGAGAAAATTCTCTACGTGTTAGAGAAAGCACCTCCGAAGGAAGCACCAGCTGACATAAGTCCGGAGGAATTGGCCAAACTTGATGCATGGTGTGACCATGACATCAAGACCAAATGCTATATGCAAGCCTCGATGTCTGATGAACTCCAGAGGCGATTTGAGGACACGGTGAATGCTGCTGACATTCACACGCAACTCAAGGAACTTTTTGGGGCTCAGTCGAGGGCTGAAAGGTTCTCTACTGTTAAGGAGTTGATGACGTGCCGCATGCGTGAAGGGACTTCGGTCCGTGATCATGGGGTACGAGTGATTTGGCTCATACAGAAGTTAACGACCCTTGATTTGGTGTTGGAGCATGAACTCAATGTGGACTTGCTGCTTCTATCTCTTCCTTCTTCATTTGATGGATTCGTGATAAATTTTAATATGAACAAGATAGAGGCCACCCTTGAAGAGATGGTCAATATGCTCGTTACATATGAATCCACACTTAAGAAGGATAAGCCAGCTTTCTTGGTGGGCTCCTCATCTTCTGCTAAGAAGGGGCCAAGTATGAAGGGCAAGAAACGTTCTGCCCCACCCAAGAAAGTGGAACCCGAGAAGAAGCAAAAGACAAAGGCTTCAAACAATGGAAAATCCAAGGATGTTTGCCATTACTGCAAGAAGCCGGGTCATTGGAAGCGCAACTGCAAGGAGTATCTTGAGCAGTTAGGAACTGCAAAGGGTATGTTCTATATCGAAATAAACATGTCACTTAATACAACTTCTTGGGTATTGGATACCGGATGTGGATCTCACATTTGCAATGATTTGCAGGTGATGACAAGAAGTCGCAGGCTTAGAATGGGTGAGACCCAGCTGAGGCTCGGGAATGGTTCCAGAGTTGAAGCTACGGCCATTGGAGATGTTTGTTTGATTTTGCAGAATGGTTTTAAATTATTGTTGAGAGATGTTTTATTTGTGCCAGATTTAATTAAAAACATTATTTCTATTTCTATGCTTGATAGAGATGGTTATTCTTGTAATTTTGTGAATGGGATTTGCAATATTTACAAGAATGAATGTTTAATTGGAAATGGACAACTTGAAAACGATCTATACAATTTAAAACTAAAAGACGTTCCAGTAAATTGTATTGACAAACCGGCGACAACAAACAAAAGGAAAATCGATAGTCAAAACCCGGCAAACCTTTGGCACGCTAGACTAGGTCATATTTCCTCAAGGAGGATGAACAAGCTAGTGGGAGAGGGCATGTTTGATATGTCTGATATTAACTCTCTACCTACTTGTGAATCCTGCCTAAAAGGGAAAATGACTAAATCTCCTTTTAAGGGGAAGCCTGAGCGTAGTCAAAATCTGTTGGATTTGATCCATACAGATGTTTGTGGTCCATTTAGAGTAGGGACTCAACATGGCCACACCTACTTCATTACCTTTACTGATGATTATTCTAGGTATGGGTATTTATATTTAATGAAATATAAGTCTGAAGCATTTGAAAAGTTCAAAGAATTCAAGGCTGAAGTAGAAAACAAGCTAGGTAAAAGTATTAAAGCACTTCGATCGGATCGAGGTGGAGAATACTTGAGTACCGAGTTTTTGGACTATCTGAAAGAGAATGGGATTCTCTCTCAGTGGACTCCTCCTATGACACCACAGCTTAATGGTGTATCGGAGCGTCGTAATCGAACTTTGTTGGACATGGTTCGATCTATGATGAGCTTCACTGAGCTTCCACCTTCGTTTTGGGGCTATGCGCTTGAAACGGCGGTATTGTTGTTGAACAACGTCCACACTAAAGCAGTGGACAAAACACCATACGAGTTATGGAATGGCAAAGCTCCTAAGTATTCATACTTGAGGATTTGGGGATGTCCTGCTTACGTGAAGCGGACAGTGGGAGATAAGTTGGATAGTCGATCCAGCTTGTGTTATTTTGTGGGGTATCCGAAGAATTCAATCGGATATTATTTCTATTATCCTGCTGAAACAAAGGTGTTTGTTTCACGGAATGCCACCTTCTTGGAGAAGGAGTTCTTATTGGATAAGAAAGGCGAGATGATGGAACTCGAAGAAGTTCGAGAAGAACCCGAAATACAAAATAACGATCCCACACCTCAGGAACCATTGCTGGACACGCCTGCACCTAGAAGATCCGAGAGGACTTCTAGACCTCCAGTTCGATATGGTCTTCTTCTTGAAGAGGGTCAAGATGAACCCGACATTGGATGTGATCCAAGAAACTTCAAGGAAGCAATTTCTGATGCGGATTCGAATTTATGGCTTGAAGCTATGCAGTCAGAATTGGATTCGATGCATACAAACCAAGTTTGGTCTTTAGTAGATCCTCCCGATGGAATTGTTCCGATAGGGTGTAAATGGATCTACAAAAGAAAGCTTGGGCCTGATGGTAAGGTATTGACCTACAAGGCGCGATTGGTGGCTAAAGGTTATACTCAAAGGCAAGGAGTTGACTATGACGAAACCTTTTCACCAGTTGCAATGTTCAAGTCCATAAGAATCCTAATTGCCATAGCTGCATGGTATGACTATGAGATATGGCAGATGGATGTGAAGACTGCTTTTCTTAATGGAGACATTAAAGAAGAAATCTATATGAGGCAGCCTGAGGGGTTCACATCCATGGGAAGCGAGCATAAGGTATGCAAGCTTCAGAGATCAATTTATGGTCTAAAACAAGCATCAAGAAGTTGGAACCAGAAATTTGATGAAACAATAAAAGATTTTGGTTTCATCAAGAACCCGGAGGAACCTTGCGTGTACAAGAAAGTAGTTAAGGATGCGGTGACATTCTTAGTACTTTATGTTGATGACATCCTACTCATTGGGAATGATGTAGGGATGTTGCAGTCAACAAAGATATGGTTATCAGGTAGATTTTCGATGAAGGATTTGGGTGAGGCATCCTACATTCTTGGGATACAGATCTATAGGGATAGATCTAAGAGAATGATAGGACTCACTCAATCAACCTACATCGATACCATATTGAAACGGTTTTCAATGGATGGGTCCAAGAGAGGACATCTACCCATGTGTCATGGAGTTTCTCTATCCAAGTCTATGTGTCCCAAGACTGATGCAGAGATAGAGAATATGACACATGTACCATATGCGTCAGCTATAGGTAGTATCATGTATGGGATGATATCTACCAGACCGGATGTAGCATTTGCTCTGAGTGTCACGAGCAGATATCAGTCTAATCCTGGTCAGATGCATTGGAAAGCCGTGAAGGACATTCTTAAGTACTTGCGAAGGACTAAGAATATGTTCATGGTTTATGGAGGACGAGAACTCAAACTGGAAGGCTATACCGACTCTAGCTTCCAAAGTGATGTGGATGACTCGAAGTCAACCTCTGGATTTGTGTTCATGCTCAATGGCGGTGCTGTCTCTTGGAAGAGTTCCAAGCAGGACACCACAGCGGATTCCACCACTGAGGCTGAATACATTGCAGCATCAGCTGCTGCTAAAGAGGCCGTTTGGATGAGGAATTTCGTCCAAGAGTTGGGCGTCATTCCTGAATTTGTTGGTCCAGTCCCGGTGTACTGCGACAACACGGGTGCCGTTGCTCAAGCAAAGGAACCAAGGTCTCATCAAAGATCCAAACACGTACTGAGGAAATACCACATAATCCGGGAGATTGTGGAAAGAGGAGACATCAGTGTCGAACGAGTGGCCTCTGCAGACAATAACGCTGATCCACTTACTAAGCCTTTGCCAGGACCATTGTTTGACAAACATCGCGAAGCAATGGGTCTACGTAGTATGACTAGTTGGCTATAGGGCAAGTGGGAGATTGTAAGAGTGGGTGCCCAGTGAGCCAACTGTGTGGCTATGGGCTTTGTTGACTCTTTGTATAAACAATCTTTTGTTTAATATTATTTACACTTTTATGGCAATGACTTTATATTACTTCATATTGTTATATTGTGATATACTATTGTTGTTTTGATAAAGACCTTGAATATACTATAGTGTATGTAAGATGTGGTAGAACATGGAGATGTCTATCATGAAATACATCTTATAGTCACTGTATGTTCTAAAACCGTTCCTAGTCGATTGAGCCGTCCGATAATAAGGATAAGGATCGCTCGAGTTTGAGACTAGCATTTGCGATGCGGAGTACCACGTTTCATTGGTAGGGAACATGGAGATGTTCGAAGCATGCAAATGGATATTCATAGGATGAATAGTCGAACTACCCTATCCGGACTTTCCAAGTGGTTATCACTTATCGAGTGGATAAAGTCCGCGGTTTTGGTTGTACACCATTAGTCCTTACGACTTGAAACATCATGGAGACTCTATATGCTAGTACTGTGCTTTGACTCGTTTACCGACTCTGAGGGGGTCATCAGGTGTCGAGATTGGGTACAGTTACGACACATATAGGAGTCAATGCATTGTTGTCAAGGATTCACCACATACTTGCGAGTGTGGATATCCTATGCGATCTGAGGAGATATTAGTGTGACAAATCTCTGGCCAGAGTACTTGATGTGATTTAAGAAATGGTTTCTTAGTAGCACATGCGATGTCACTAATTTGATCTTCAAGATGTATTGCATAGTTATCGAATCTTGAGCGACTCTCGATATACCAATGGTTGTTGATTCGATCGGGATATATGGATGAAGGGACCGTACTGTACGCTAACCAAAATCTACTGGTTCTTGTAGGCACTATCAGTGATACCTAGGGAATCATGGGGCGATGTTGCTAGGCGCTTTACCATGATTCGTTGGGCAAGTCGGAAAGTGTTGTTCCGAGTCACAAGGAGTTGTGAGCCCACGGCTAGCTGTATCCCTGAACCATTGAGGGTCACACAGTGTAATGGAGTTTTAATCCCCGTTGAGATAGTTAAATTTAAAGAGTTAAATTTAATGAACTAAGGAGTTGGACTTCTTGAATAAGAGTAAGGGAGTAGGATTTCCTAAAATGACATAGGGATGGACATTTTTGGAAACCACTGAATTCGGATTCAGGAAAATTTATTTTGACTTTAAAATGTGCAGAAATGGTTTCTGTGCACATTGGTGAAATCAGTTCATCAATCGGAGTCACGATGAATTTTATATTAATTTCTGAACGAGTGGGCTTTGCTTGTCGGGCCCCAGCTTATGACTAATGGGCCCTAAGGTGTTAGTGGCTTGCATTATAAATAAGTTATTTCAGTACAGAAATTACACACAACAGGTCATAATTTTTGAGACAGAGCAAAAATCGAACCCTAGCCTCTCTCTCAACAAATCGGCCGAACCCTCCCCCTCTGCCCGAGAAAATTCCGGTCTGTGATTTTGAATCGCAGTAAGGAATAACGAATCAAATTCATGTATTCTCTTCGCAGAAAACTTCTGATAGATTTTCTAGTGCAATCTATCAGAGGGATTAAACCTCTGTTCGTGGACCTGATTGAAGGCGTTCATCGGTTCCAGGGAGAGACAACAAGAGCAGAATTGTTCTGTTGGTGTCCATTAATCTCGTTGCGAGATTTGAGGTAAAATTTATTTAATTGTTATTTAAATTTTACACACACACGTAATTCAATCGATGAACGGTTGATACCCATACCATGGAAACGTTCCATGAAAAATTTTTAAACTTCCGCTGCACCGGGTATCAATCGTAATTGGTCTGGGAACTCGCCAGTTTTCCAACAGCGTCTTCAACTTCTTCGATGCTCAAGATAACAAGGAGTTCTTCTGAACATGAATAAGTCTCAACTCTCAATAAGAAGGAGTGTAAAGCACCGAAAGGTCATCAATACCGAAGAATCAATAATACTGAGATGCTGTTCAATCTCTCCTCGAACTCAATAAGAACTGGTCTCAAAGATACAAACTAAACAGAAGAACATAATATGCTGAGAAATCGTCTTCTCAACAATAAGAATTCTTCAAAGGATTTGCGATAGAATTCACTAAATCCAAAAAAAAAATCTTCAAATTCAGGTAAGGACGTCGATCCAGATCAATTCACAACAGTTCCAGTCTTGAGGTGTTCAATAAAATTCCATCTTCTTAGAGAAAAGATCGAGGAAAAATACAACTCGGTCTCAACAAGATTCAGACGTCAAAAGAATAGCATAAATGATCGACATGCAAATCTGCGAACAATGTAAGAGTGGGTGCCCAGTGAGCCAACTGTGTGGCTATGGGCTTTGATGACTCTTTGTATAAACAATCTTTTGTTTAATATTATTTACACTTTTATGGCAATGACTTTATATTACTTCATATTGTTATATTGTGATATACTATTGTTGTTTTGATAAAGACCTTGAATATACTATAGTGTATGTAAGATGTGGTAGAACATGGAGATGTCTATCATGAAATACATCTTATAGTCACTGTATGTTCTAAAACCGTTCCTAGTCGATTGAGCCGTCCGATAATAAGGATAAGGATCGCTCGAGTTTGAGACTAGCATTTGCGATGCGGAGTACCACGTTTCATTGGTAGGGAACATGGAGATGTTCGAAGCATGCAAATGGATATTCATAGGATGAATAATCGAACTACCCTATCCGGACTTTCCAAGTGGTTATCACTTATCGAGTGGATTAAGTCCGCGGTTTTGGTTGTACACCCTTAGTCCTTACGACTTGAAACATCATGGAGACTCTATATGCTAGTGCTGTGCTTTGACTCGTTTACCGACTCTATGGGGGTCATCAGGTGTCAAGATTGGGTACAGTTACGACACATATAGGAGTCAATGCATTGTTGTCAAGGATTCACCACATACTTGCGAGTGTGGATATCCTATGCGATCTGAGGAGATATTAGTGTGATAAATCTCTGGCCAGAGTAATTGATGTGATTTAAGAAATGGTTTCTTAGTAGCACATGCGATGTCACTAATTTGATCTTCAAGATGTATTGCATAGTTATCGAATCTTGAGCGACTCTCGATATACCAATGGTTGTTGATTCGATCGGGATATATGGATGAAGGGACCGTACTGTACGCTAACCAAAATCTACTGGTTCTTGTAGGCACTATCAGTGATACCTAGGGAATCATGGGGCGATGTTGCTAGGCGCTTTACCATGATTCGTTGGGCAAGTCGGAAAGTGTTGTTCCGAGTCACAAGGAAGTTGTGAGCCCACGGCTAGCTGTATCCCTGAACCATTGAGGGTCACACAGTGTAATGGAGTTTTAATCCCCGTTGAGATAGTTAAATTTAAAGAGTTAAATTTAATGAACTAAGGAGTTGGACTTCTTAAATAAGAGTAAGGGAGTAGGATTTCCTAAAATGACATAGGGATGGACTTTTTTGGAAACCACTGAATTCGGATTCAGGAAAATTTATTTTGACTTTAAAATGTGTAGAAATGGTTTCTGTGCACATTGGTGAAATCAGTTCATCAATCGGAGTCACGATGAATTTTATATTAATTTCTGAACGAGCGGGCTTTGCTTGTCGGGCCCCAGCTTATGACTAATGGGCCCTAAGGTGTTAGTGGCCTGCATTATAAATAAGTTATTTCAGTACAGAAATTACACACAACAGGTCATAATTTTGAGAGCAAATTTTCGAAACCCTCCTCTCTCTCAAAGCATTCGGCCGACCCCTCCCCCTCTGCCCGAGATATTCCGGTCTGTGATTTTGAATTGCAGTCTGGAATAGCGAATCAGATTCGTTTATTCTCTTCGCAGAAAACTTCTGATAGATTTTCTAGTGCAATCTATCAGAGGGATTAAACCTCTGTTCGTGGACCTGATTGAAGGAGTTCATCGGTTCCAGGGAGAGACAACAAGAGCAGATCAAATCTGTTGGTGTCCATTAATCTCGTTGCGAGATTGGAGGTAAAATTTAATAACTGTTATTTAAATTTTACACACACAATAATTTAATCGTTGAACGGTTGATACCCACACTATGGAATTGTTCCATAACAAAATTTTTAAACTTCCGCTGCACCGGGTATCAATCGTGATTGATCTGACCGCCAGTTTTCCAACAGTGGTATCAGAGCCAGGTTGCTCAGATCAAACGATTAAATTAATCAATTGTACAAAATTTTTGAGTCTCGGTTTTTGAAACAAAATAAATATTTTTAAATAAAAAAAAAAAATTTTTTTTTTTCGGGGCAAAACCCGGGCAGCGATTGGATCGCTGCCCGGTGGGGCAGCAATTGTTGCTGCCCCGGGCGGCGCACGGCGCCGCCCAAAGGGGGCGCACGGCGCCGCCCAGGGCAGCGCACGGCGCCGCCCAGGGGCGGCGCCAGGCGCTGCCCTAAGGGGGCAGCCGGGCTGCCCCGGCCCGCGCCCCGGGTGCGGGCCGGCCCGGGAGTGTCCCGGGCGGCCCGCGGGAAAAATTATATTTTTATTTAAAAATTAATTTTAATATTTAAAATTTTATTTTTGGTCCGGTCAAAAATTGTTTTTGATTGGTTCACGAGATTTCGGATCGAATTGTTCGAGTCCGTAAATTTTAAAATTGATTTTGGATAAATTTGAATTTTTTGGAAAATTTTAATATTTTATCCGTAAATTGAATTTTGAAATCAATTATTTTGGTACAATTGATGATAAGATATGATCTTATGATATATTAAGTAAAATATGATTTTATTTGTAAAATTGGATTTTATAGATAAAATATGATTTTATTTGATATAGAGATAAAATATGATTTTATATGTGAAATGAGATTTTATATATAAAATATGATTTTATCTTGTTTAAATTTGAATTGCCACAGCATGTTATCCAATAAATTAATTTTGAATTAAATGTTATTGGATAAGGATGATCGATTGCCATGACCAATTTTGTAGGTGTATGTTAGGAATTTACATTTTGTCTTTATTATTGTTGGTTTTATTAATGGGCCTGGTTTATGGCCCGATATGAATGTCATATGTAATAAAAGTGGGCTTGGTTTATAGCCCGTTCCCACCCCCTAAAAATGTATCCCCTACTTGTCATTGTTATTTATTGTAAATACATTAGATTTAGTGGGAGATCAAGATTTGAAGATGGTGGGCCCAGCAGACAATGAAGACTGAAGAAATGTAAATTGGAAGCATATGTAATAGGATTGCATTTGCATACTGCATATTACCTAGGATTGGACTAAGACCCGTGATTGGCAACCACGGGTCAATTAGAAATGGAATCGATCATCCTATATAATATGTGATATTATGATTGTATGCATGTTTAGACATAAATTGCGTGAATCCGGCAATGCATGCAATAAATTAAATATGATGAGACAAATAATTTTATAAATAAAATCCCTCATTTTAAATATGATTTAAAATTTATATCAAGATAAATAAAGGAAATTTAAATATTGTTTAAATGTTCCTACCTTCCATCAACGGTCAATGTATGTGATGCTACCCGCGGATACGGTCCGGCTCATATTATTGGGGGGGGGCCCGTCCGTCGGAAAGCTGTACATTGGATCGACAAATGTTGTAAGTTGGGTGGAACTCCCATGGGATCGGCTCATATTATTGGGGATCCACATGGCGACCGTCCATCACAACTTAATATTGATGGGTCATCTTGACATGTCACTTTAAACGGCGTCATATTATTGGGCCCTTATTGGACATGAGGTAAATACATGGGGGTTGCTTTGGAAGCAATTGGGCTCTACCTTTTGAGAATTATGGTTGGCTGATATTATTCGGGACCATAAGTTTGTCAATTGGACTCCATGTTCTCACTAAGGAAAAAGTTTCTCGTTTTCACTAGAGGGTGGTGAAATCGTTAAAATAGTGGGAGTGAGATTCATAAAATTAAATTCGCCTATTTTATGTCTTAGTAAATTGTTAAACAATCATCGATAATTGTCTGTTTTATCTCAGTAATCCACATGTTTCTGTTCTCCAACAAAACAAATTCATTGGCGCAAAACAATACAGAATGATTCCATAAGATTGTCCTAAGTTCGGAAAAGATTTTCTAAGTGTTAGAAAGGGCTTCTCCGAAAAACAGCCCCGACTGATGTAACTGCCGAAAGGTTGGCTGAACTAGAGAAATGGTTGGACCATGATCTCAAGGCCAAATGTTACATGCAAAATTGGACAAGTCTGAACAAGTTTGCCATTACTGCAAGAAGCCCGGTCATTGGAAACGTAACTGCAAGGAATACCTCGAGCAGTTGCGAACTGCAAAGGGTATGTTTTTCATTGAAATAAATATTTTTCTTAATACTACTTCTTGGGTATTGGATACCAGATGTAGATCTCATATTTGCAATGAGTTGCAAATGATAACAAGAAGTAATAGGATAAGGATGGGTGAGACCCAGTCAAGGCTCGGGAATGGTTCCAGAGTTAAATCCATATCTATGGGAAATATTTATTTTTGCAGAACGGTTTTAAGTTATTTTTTATAGATGTTTTATTTGTTCCAGATTTAATTAAAAACATTATTTCTATTTCTATGCTTGATAGAGATGGTTATTCTTGTAATTTTGTGAATGGGATTTGCAATATTTACAAGAATGAATGTTTAATTGGAAATGGACAACTTGAAAACGATCTATACAATTTAAAACTAAAAGACGTTCCAATTAATTATTTTGATAAACCGGCTACAACAAACAAAAGGAAAATCGATAGTCAAAACCCGGCAAACCTATGGCACGCTAGACTAGGTCATATTTCCTCAAGGAGGATGAACAAGCTAGTGGGAGAAGGCATGTTTGATATGTCTGATATTTACTCTCTACCTACTTGTGAATCCTGCCTAAAAGGAAAAATGACTAAATCTCCTTTTAAGGGGAAGCCTGAGCGTAGTCAAAATCTGTTGGATTTGATCCATACAGATGTTTGTGGTCCATTTAGAGTAGGGACTCAACATGGCCACACCTACTTCATTACCTTTACTGATGATTATTCAAGGTATGGGTATTTATATTTGATGAAATATAAGTCTGAAGCATTTGAAAAGTTCAAAGAATTCAAGGCTGAAGTAGAAAACAAGCTAGGTAAAAGTATTAAGGCACTTCGATCGGATCGAGGTGGAGAATACTTGAGTACCGAGTTTTTGGACTATCTGAAAGAGAATGGGATTCTCTCTCAGTGGACTCCTCCTATGACACCACAGCTTAATGGTGTATCGGAGCGTCGTAATCGAACTTTGTTGGACATGGTTCGATCTATGATGAGCTTCACTGAGCTTCCACCTTCGTTTTGGGGCTATGCGCTTGAAACGGCGGTATTGTTGTTGAACAACGTCCACACTAAAGCAGTGGACAAAACACCATACGAGTTATGGAATGGCAAAGCTCCTAAGTATTCGTACTTGAGGATTTGGGGATGTCCTGCTTACGTGAAGCGGACAGTGGGAGATAAGTTGGATAGTCGATCCAGCTTATGTTATTTTGTAGGGTATCCGAAGAATTCAATCGGATATTATTTCTATTATCCTGCTGAAACAAAGGTGTTTGTTTCTAGGAATGCCACCTTCTTGGAGAAGGAGTTCTTATTGGATAAGAAAGGCGAGATGATGGAACTCGAAGAGGTTCGAGAAGAACCCGAAATAAAAAATAACGATCCTACACCTCAGGAACCATTGCTGGACACGCCTGAACCTAGAAGATCCGAGAGGACTTCTAGACCTCCTATTCGATATGGTCTTCTTCTTGAAGGGGATCAAGATGAACCCGACATTGGATGTGATCCAAGAAACTTCAAGGAAGCAATTTCTGATGCGGATTCGAATTTATGGCTTGAAGCTATGCAGTCAGAATTGGATTCGATGCATACAAACCAAGTTTGGTCTTTGGTAGATCCTCCCGATGGAATTGTTCCAATAGGGTGTAAATGGATCTAAAAGAGAAAGCTTGGGCCTGATGGTAAGGTATTGACCTACAAGGCACGATTGGTGGCAAAAGGTTACACTCAAAGACAAGGAGTTGACTATGATGAAACCTTTTCACCAGTTGCAATGTTCAAGTCCATAAGAATCCTTATTGCCATAGCTGCATGGTATGACTATGAGATATGGCAAATGGATGTGAAGACTGCTTTTCTTAATGGAGACATTAAGGAAGAAATCTATATGAAGCAGCCTGAGGGGTTCACATCCATGGGAAGCGAGCATAAGGTATGCAAGCTTCAGAGATCAATTTATGGTCTAAAACAAGCATCAAGAAGTTGGAACCAGAAATTTGATGAAACAATAAAAGATTTTGGTTTCATCAAGAACCCGGAGGAACCATGCGTGTACAAGAAAGTAGTTAAGGATGCTGTGACATTCTTAGTACTTTATGTTGATGACATCCTACTCATTGGGAATGATGTAGGGATGTTGCAGTCAACAAAGATATGGTTATCAGGTAGATTTTCGATGAAGGATTTGGGAGAGGCATCCTACATTCTTGGGATACAGATCTATAGAGATAGGTCTAAGAGAATGATAGGACTCACTCAATCAACCTACATCGATACCATATTGAAACGGTTTTCAATGGATGGGTCCAAAAGAGGACATCTACCCATGTGTCATGGAGTTTCTCTATCCAAGTCTATGTGTCCCAAGACTGATGAAGAGATAGAGAATATGACACATGTACCATATGCGTCAGCTATAGGTAGTATCATGTATGGGATGATATCTACCAGACCGGATGTAGCATTTTCTCTGAGTGTCACGACCAGATATCAGTCTAATCCTGGTCAAATGCATTGGAAAGCCGTGAAGGACATTCTTAAGTACTTGCGAAGGACTAAGAATATGTTCATGGTTTATGGAGGACGAGAACTCAAATTGGAAGGCTATACCGACTCTAGCTTCCAAAGTGATGTGGATGACTCGAAGTCAACCTCTGGATTTGTGTTCATGCTCAATGGCGGTGCTGTCTCTTGGAAGAGTTCCAAGCAGGACACCACAGCGGATTCCACCACTGAGGCTGAATACATTGCAGCATCAGCTGCTGCTAAAGAGGCCGTTTGGATGAGGAAGTTCGTCCAAGAGTTGGGCGTCATTCCTGAATTTGTTGGTCCAGTCCCGGTGTACTGTGACAACACGGGTGCCGTTGCTCAAGCAAAGGAACCAAGGTCTCATCAAAGATCCAAACACGTACTGAGGAAATACCACATAATCCGGGAGATTGTGGAAAGAGGAGACATCATTGTCGAACGAGTGGCCTCTGCAGACAATATCGCTGATCCGCTTACTAAGCCCTTGCCAGGACCATTGTTTGACAAACATCGCGAAGCAATGGGTCTACGTAGTATGACTAGTTGGCTATAGGGCAAGTGGGAGATTGTAAGAGTGGGTGCCCAGTGAGCCAACTGTGTGGCTATGGGCTTTGATGACTCTTTGTATAAACAATCTTTTGTTTAATATTATTTACACTTTTATGGCAATGACTTTATATTACTTCATATTGTTATATTGTGATATACTATTGTTGTTTTGATAAAGACCTTGAATATACTATAGTGTATGTAAGATGTGGTAGAACATGGAGATGTCTATCATGAAATACATCTTATAGTCACTGTATGTTCTAAAAACCGTTCCTAGTCGATTGAGCCGTCCGATAATAAGGATAAGGATCGCTCGAGTTTGAGACTAGCATTTGCGATGCGGAGTACCACGTTTCATTGGTAGGGAACATGGAGATGTTCGAAGCATGCAAATGGATATTCATAGGATGAATAATCGAACTACCCTATCCGGACTTTCCAAGTGGTTATCACTTATCGAGTGGATTAAGTCCGCGGTTTTGGTTGTACACCATTAGTCCTTACGACTTGAAACATCATGGAGACTCTATATGCTAGTGCTGTGCTTTGACTCGTTTACCGACTCTATGGGGGTCATCAGGTGTCGAGATTGGGTACAGTTACGACACATATAGGAGTCAATGCATTGTTGTCAAGGATTCACCACATACTTGCGAGTGTGGATATCCTATGCGATCTGAGGAGATATTAGTGTGATAAATCTCTGGCCAGAGTAATTGATGTGATTTAAGAAATGGTTTCTTAGTAGCACATGCGATGTCACTAATTTGATCTTCAAGATGTATTGCATAGTTATCGAATCTTGAGCGACTCTCGATATACCAATGGTTGTTGATTCGATCGGGATATATGGATGAAGGGACCGTACTGTACGCTAACCAAAATCTACTGGTTCTTGTAGGCACTATCAGTGATACCTAGGGAATCATGGGGCGATGTTGCTAGGCGCTTTACCATGATTCGTTGGGCAAGTCGGAAAGTGTTGTTCCGAGTCACAAGGAAGTTGTGAGCCCACGGCTAGCTGTATCCCTGAACCATTGAGGGTCACACAGTGTAATGGAGTTTTAATCCCCGTTGAGATAGTTAAATTTAAAGAGTTAAATTTAATGAACTAAGGAGTTGGACTTCTTAAATAAGAGTAAGGGAGTAGGATTTCCTAAAATGACATAGGGATGGACTTTTTTGGAAACCACTGAATTCGGATTCAGGAAAATTTATTTTGACTTTAAAATGTGCAGAAAATGGTTTCTGTGCACATTGGTGAAATCAGTTCATCAATCGGAGTCACGATGAATTTTATATTAATTTCTGAACGAGCGGGCTTTGCTTGTCGGGCCCCAGCTTATGACTAATGGGCCCTAAGGTGTTAGTGGCCTGCATTATAAATAAGTTATTTCAGTACAGAAATTACACACAACAGGTCATAATTTTGAGAGCAAATTTTCGAAACCCTCCTCTCTCTCAAAGCATTCGGCCGACCCCTCCCCCTCTGCCCGAGATTTTCCGGTCTGTGATTTTGAATTGCAGTCTGGAATAGCGAATCAGATTCGTTTATTCTCTTCGCAGAAAACTTCTGATAGATTTTCTAGTGCAATCTATCAGAGGGATTAAACCTCTGTTCGTGGACCTGATTGAAGGAGTTCATCGGTTCCAGGGAGAGACAACAAGAGCAGATCAAATCTGTTGGTGTCCATTAATCTCGTTGCGAGATTGGAGGTAAAATTTAATAACTGTTATTTAAATTTTACACACACAATAATTTAATCGTTGAACGGTTGATACCCACACTATGGAATTGTTCCATAACAAAATTTTTAAACTTCCGCTGCACCGGGTATCAATCGTGATTGATCTGACCGCCAGTTTTCCAACAAACAATTCTTAAAGAATCTGAAGTATCAATACGGATCTTCGAAGGATAAAAGTTTCATCGATAAGAATACTCAAGAACTTATCTACAACTCTCTGGAATATTCGGTTCAAAGGACTCATAAACATTGCAGATGCAATTCCAATTCAATCTGTACGATAAAAATTCAAATCGGTTGTACCTCATTCCGAATTCAATCTCTGAAACTTCTTCCCTTCAGATTATCAGTCGATGATGTCTGATCTAAAATTAATGTTGAACTCATCCTCTCGACTCAGAGGCAAATCTAGAATCTCAACAAGAATGACAACAACAAACTCAACAACTCTGTTAAATCAACCAACACGGGTTAATGAAGACACCATCTATTTACTTCAAACATTCCTCCGCACCTTTCTGTAACAAACGGTAATCAACAATCAATAAGAAAGGAATTCTTAATTCAAGAGTTTTACCGAAGGAAATCCATTCGTCTATCGTCTCGGATCTGAATCTGGCAACTGTCTGAAATCAACCTCGGTTGCCCTGTACTCGGTTAATATACTACATCGATAATATAATCAAATCTGATAACCGAAGTATAGTACTGTTCAGTACAATCAAATCTCATCGAATCAAAGTTCAAAAATTCAAACTAAATTCACCGCAACTAATTCAGATACTCAAAAGTAAAGGAAGTATCAATCTAACCTCTCCACAAGAAGAAGAGTTGCATCAATATCTAACAGCAAAAGAGTCGAAAGACTAGAATCGAACAGTTACCTTCTTCATCATCGTCAAGAGCAGTTAGAGTCTGTGAATCCTCGAGCAAGTACTAAAGCCTTGCAGTTGGTAACCAACTAACTGAATACGTCGTTCGTCGCTATAGTTTAAAAAAAATCAAACAACTGATCGATCTCTTCTAATCAGCTTTCACACCCAAACCCATTCTCAAAACTCCTTAGAGTTGAAGGGTTAACAGACTGAAATCTCATCAGTAATGCTTCCATCAGTTCAGTCACAAAACAAATCTGTACAATCGGGTTCACTACTAGTTGAATCCTGTTCAAACTTGCCGAGTAGAAAATCTGGTTCAAGAGGATTAGAACACAACATCTCAAATACATCTATCCGGACCTCAGCTCGACATACTCATTTGATCTCTAGAGTATTCAATGTAACCAGAAACAGTTCGTATCTCAATTAATTCATGCTTTAAAATTTAAATCACATATCCAAGTAATTCAAATAATTCTCAATCATAAATCATGATCGCATATTCTTCAATCATAGAATTAATCAATCACATGCGAGAAATTAAATTCAAGCGGACTCAATCTACCCCGCTCTCTTCTAAATTCAGTCCAAGAATCTTATCTCTCTAATACCACTTAATGTGAGGCCTCGATTCTAAACATCAAATCTCAAAATTAAACAACAATAGGGCAATCAAGATCCAGGATTAAAAGTAATTTTTTTTTTTAAAAGGATGCTCGCTCGATCGGTAGAACTTTACCGATCGAGCGGGCCATAATAATCCAGTCTCTGCCGAGACTTACAAAAGCTCGCTGCTCGATCGGTCAAAACTTACTGATCGAGCGGCACAAAAAATTTAAACTTTCTGCCTCAGCTTAGGAGGTGCTCGCTCGATCGGTATAATTCCACCGATCGAGCGAGACACTCTGCACCAGAAAAAAACTGGTTTTCTTTCTTTCTTTCAATCCAATCTCAACTCAATCGATATGACAACAAGATAAATTCCATTCAACATGATGTACAAGTATTCAATTCTAAGTTCATACAATCATCAATATATCAAGCATGCTTCAATCTAGTTTGAACTTATACAACTACAAAAAGGAGTTCGAAAACGTAAACGACTCCTAAACATCAAAGCCTCACTTCTATAATCTCAACCACCTAGTCATGCTGCCTCTGACTCGGTCCTGCCCCACCTGTTGCCATGCACACATACAAAAACAAGAAAACAGCCGGATAATCCGGTGAGAATACAATTCCCAGTAAAAGAGACAATCATGCAGTATGAATCAAACATATCAATCAAGAAATGCATCAATCCAAGTCATATAACAACTTCAGATATAAATCAAGTAAACATATCAAGTCATGACATGTATCAACTTCCATATATCTATCACATCAAGATAGAATTCAAGTAATTAATCCAAGTACTGAATTAAAATTATATGCATGTCTTTAAAACTTCTGGATTATCAGACTCAGATAATCAAATGGAACTCTTCTTTCTTTCTTTCTTCGTTTTGGGATCCCGAGGTTAAAATATCCAACAATCACACCGAACTCCCCTCTCGAGGTGGACGAGGCATATTTTAATCCTCTAGACTCCAGAGCATTATAGAGAGTTTATTTGACAAGGTATAAAATCTCCAACCAGGTCACTCAACTACAATCTCTAGATCGTCTAATCAAATTGAAATGAATCAAGGCTCAATATGAATGCATATGTCATCTCATGCATTCTAATATCATTTCAATCATCAGTTCATATAAGCATTCAATCATGCTTTCATTCATCAATTCAAATAATCATTCAAACATGATTTCGTCAATATAAATGCATATATAATCTCATGCATTCAAATAAACATTCAATCAAGCAAGTATGTGATTTCATCGGAATACTCGAATAAAGTCATTCGAGTTAATCGTTCCATTCAATTCTAAGTCATCTTTTACCTTATTCTCTTCGAAGGTACTGAAATCTGAAAATCAATAATAAGGATAATAATCAATATCCAAACAATTTCATTCGAAACTCAATCAACTTCTTCAATCGATAAATAAGAAAATCGATACTATACCGACTTCAATCTTCCAACTGACCAAAGCTGCTACCTCGCAACTCTGCTGACTTCAATTCAATCTATCAGAAGATGTCATAAGGATCAATATCGACAACCAAAAGCTCAATCAAACTCGATACGATCAAAATATTGAACGATGTCCAAAACTCAAACTGACGGCATAACGGCTATAAACTTATCAAACCGAAAATGCAGACAGCAAGATATCAATTCAATAAACTCATAATCATCTCAATATCATCAAAACAATTCAAATTCTTCAAATCTAAAATCTCCATTTTCGAAATAACCTTCCAAATATCAAAACAATTCCGAACGACGCTCTATTTCAAAACCAACAGAGAATAAACGATCAGAACTCTGCCAAGATCAACATACTCCAAACTCAATCAATTCTAAAAACATCTGAAAATAGAAGTCAAGTTGATCGAAGAAAAACTTACTATAGAACGAAGCTCTCGCAGCCGTGATCGCTAATCTGCCTTCAGAAATAATTTCTAACGGACGGATCGTCCGGAAACCAAAATCCCAAAGCTTGGGAAAGCTTTCTCACGCCTTCAATGGAGGGAGACGGATTGGAGGGGAAGTATTAAGTGATGAGGAGACTAGTCAAGGCCTCCAATAATATAACAAATCCACAATTTGCATTTCAGTCCCTGAAAATTCCAAAAATTGATTCTAGTCCCTGATCAAAATCGAATCGAACCTCGACTTCTAAAATCTCTAATTATCTCAAATAAAGTCCATTAAGATAATTTCGGGGCATTACAGCAGTCATTGTAGCGGGATAGCATACTCGGGACTGTTGGTTCTCGAGTTTCCCTTTCAAATCACATATTGCATCAATACTTGTTCTAGCATGTGGAACTTGTATTTAGGTTGTTATTTGAGTTGTTTATGTGGCTTATGTTTATGTTTTGATATGCATTCATCTTGAGCCAATCTTGTTTCTAGCAGGCAGAACTGCCCCTTTTGTTTAGACGTTTGGGAACTATGATTGAGTGGCCTAGGTCATAGTCGTTTCGCCTGGTGCTAGCATACTCATTATAGTTGCTCAAAGTCTAGAGGAGTGGGATACGTGGCACTACCTCGATTGGGAGAGTCGGTCAGTCGTTACGTGATCTCATCCTCGGGATCCCAAAAGCACAGCAGCAATCCCTCGTTTATCAGATTTGATATCCCGGTTTAAAGACATGCATCTCATTACGTTGTTATTGATTTCGTCGTTGTCTTGAAAGCATGTTTATTGTTGTATTACTTGTTATGTTGCTTTTACTGGGATTATCATTCTCACCGGTTATCCGGCTGTTGCTTCATTTTGTATGTGTACTTGGAAACAGGTGGGGCAGGACCAAGTCAGCGAAGGCCTGGTTAACATCAAGAGGGAGAGCTAGTAGTGAGACTCGGCTTAGAAGTCGTGTCAGCATGTCTACCTAGTATATGTTAGAACATGTTTAGTTATCGAACTTCGTTTTTATGTTGTATTGATTATGCGAGCCTTGTCGACTTGTTATCATCACATATTCTATATTTGGAGCGGTTGTATAACTCCAGTACTTCATGCATTAATTGGAGAGTTTGGGATTGTAATGCATGATTATATTTTGTTGATATCGGACTCAAGTTTCTAACATGAAATTCTGTTGTTTTTGTCTCTGTTTCTGTCGCCGCTCGATCGGCAATATGTTGCGGATCGAGCGAGGGCATTTTGATGCAGTTTCTGTTTTGAAATTTTGTGGCTCGCTCGATCGGTAAGATCTTACCGATCGAGCGAGGCACTATTCAAAAAAAATAAAATAAAATATTTGTTGCTTTTAACCTTTGGTTATTGTATGCCTTATTTTTGTTTAATCCCGAGATTAGTTGTTTGGAACCGAGGTCTCACATTAAGTGGTATCAGAGAGTTAAGATTCTTGGTTGCACTAGAGTAAGCGGGGTAGATCGAGTCTGCGTGTATTGGCTCCTCGCATGTGTTTGAATTATTTAACTGTGTACTTAATTCCATGCGAACATGCTTTATTATTGAGAGTTATTGAATTACATGGTTTTGTGATTTAATTTATAAGGCATGATCTAATTGAGATATAATTGTTTCTGTTATCGACTGGTATCCGGTATTCCAAGCGGTTGTAAGGGCACTGATTGTAGCGATTGAGATATCTCGTGTCCTAACCTTTGATTATCAGATGGGTCCTCGTCGAGTGATAAACAGAAACACACCGCCAGTTATCCCTACAACTGAGCAAGCTAGTACTGAAACGGTTGAGATGGATGCTACAGCGACAACTATGGAAACCTTGCTGAAGAGGTTTCAGTCGTTCAATCCGCCGTTGTTGATGGGTTCAGAAAATCCAGTTGACTGTGAGAGTTGGTTGGATGATATTGATCAGCTATTTGATTCCATTGATTACACAGATGACCGCAGAATCAGGTTAGTCATTCATTAGCTATGTGGGGTTGCTAAGAGCTGGTGGATCATGACAAAGAAAGCATTTGAGAGAAGAGGTACGGAAGTTACTTGGACTCTTTTTAAATCTGAGTTTTATAAGCGGTTTTTCCCTATCTCGTATCGCAAAGATAAGGGAGCAGAGTTTGCCAATCTGAGGCAAGGGAATCTTAACATTGAAGAGTACGTGGCTAAGTTTGATAGTCTGTTGCGTTTTGCACCGCTAATTGCCGAAGATGAAGAAGCTAAGGCATATCAGTTCATCAATGGTTTGAACCTCGACGTCTTTACGTTGGTAAACACCAACAGGCCTAACAACTTTGCGAATGCCATGAATCACGCAAAGGGAGCAGAAGCAGGCTTGTGGAGGCAGAGAGGTAATCAGGTGGCACCTCAGCAGCAGAGGCAGTATCAGAACCAACCATCTCAGTATCAGAACCAGCCACCTCAGCATCAGTACCAGCAGCAGAGGTATGAAGGTGGAAACAGTGGAGGAAACAGAAAGGACCAGTACAAAGCAAGAGGTAAACAGTTTAAGAGGCAGGGGAACATTTCTTCTAGTTTCAGTGGTTCGAAGCAATTCGGTTCAGGATCGAGTTCTGGGTCATCATCCATGTACTGCAGCAAGTGTGGGGGAAGACACTCACCGGATCAGTGTGTGGGAGTCTTTGGTAATTGTAACACCTGTCAGCAACCGGGACACTTCTCTAAGGTGTTCCCTCAGCGTAACAGAGATAGAGCTCAGAGTGGGAGTTCGTCTAGACCTGCAGCTCAGCCTGAGAGGTAGTCTTCTACAGTTCACTCTTTCTAGCCCCAGCAGCAGAACAGACAGGGAGGTAACACTACTGAAAACCAGCCCCCGAGACAGCAGGCACGAGTTTTTGCCTTGACAGAGGATCAGGCTCAGGCGGCACCTGATGATGTTATAGCATGTAAATGTTCAATTTTTGGTCATTCTGCTCATGTTTTGATAGATACAGGTGCTTTCGATTCCTTTATCTCTGAGAAATTTGTGTTATTGCATGCTTTGCCTACTGAGTTGTTGCCTACAGTAGTAGCTGTTACTTCACCTTTGGGTGGAGGAATTGTTTCTGTCAGATTAGTCAGGAACTGTGAACTGTGTTTTGAAGGAAATTTGTTAGAATTCGACTGTATTGTACTTGGACTGTTAGATTTTGATTGTATTGTCGGTATAGATGCTTTAACCAAGTACAGGGCAACAGTCGATTGTTTTCTGAAAGTTGTCAGGTTCAGACCTGAAATGGCAGACGAGTGGAAATTCTTTGGTAAGGATTCTCGATCTAGAATTCCTTTGATTTCAGTGTTATCTATGACTCGTTTGCTACAGAGAGGTGCAGAAGGATTTTTGGTTTATGCAGTTGATGTACTGAAATCTAGCCCAGCTTTGGTAGACTTACCGGTGGTTAGAGAATTTGCTGATGTATTTCCGAAAGATGTTCCAGGTTTGCCACCTATTCGAGAGATCAAATTCAGTATTGATTTGGTTCCAGGTACTCGACCTATTTCCAAGGCTCCGTATCGTATGGCACTTATTGAATTGAGAGAATTGAAGGAGAAGCTTGAGGATTTGATTGCCAAGGGATACATCAGACCCAGTGTGTCGCCTTGGGGAGCTCCTGTGCTGTTTGTGCGGAAGAAGGATGGTTCGATGCGGCTCTGTATCGACTACCGCCAATTGAATCAGGCTACAGTTAAGAACATGTATCCTTTACCCCGAATAGATGACCTTTTTGATCAGCTGCAGGGTTCTTCTGTCTATTCAAAAATTGATCTGAGGTCAGGTTATCACCAGTTGAGAGTGCGAGAGGAAGACGTTCCTAAGACCGCATTCAGAATGAGGTATGGTCATTTTGAGTTTATAGTCATGCCGTTAGGTTTGACTAACGCTCCAGCTGTTTTTATGGGTTTGATGAACCGTATCTTTCAGCGTTATTTAGATGAGTTCGTCATTATCTTTATCGATGATATTCTTATCTACTCGAAGAACCGTACTGACCATGCAGAGCACTTGAGGACCGTACTGCAGATTTTGCGAGTTGAGCAGCTGTTTGCCAAGCTGTCTAAGTGTGAATTTTGGTTAGATCGAGTTGTCTTTCTCGGTCATATTATTTTTGAAGATGGGATTTCTGTCGATCCCAGTAAGATTGAAGCGGTTATGAATTGGCCTAGACCTACTTCAGTGCCGGAGATTCGAAGCTTCATGGGTTTAGCTGGTTATTACCGTCGTTTCATCGAGGGTTTCTCATCTATTGCCAAGCCAATTACCCAGCTGACTCAGAAGAATGCGCCTTTTTTTTGGACTCCAGATTGTGAGGCTAACTTTGTTGATCTGAAGAGGAGACTGACCAGTGCTCAAATTTTTCTATTCCGAAAGGTACTGGAGGTTTCACAGTCTATTGTGATGCCTCTAACCGAGGCTTGGGTTGTGTTCTTATGCAGCATAAGCATGTGATAGCGTATGCATCAAGGCAGCTGAAACCGCACGAGACTCGTTATCCGGTTCATGATCTTGAACTAGCTGCGATCGTCTTTGCTCTGAAGATCTGGCGTCACTATCTTTATGGTGAGTCTTTCGAGATCTTTTCTGACCATAAGAGTCTTAAGTACTTGTTTTCGCAGGCAGAGCTGAATATGAGACAGAGAAGATGGTTAGATCTGTTGAAGGATTTCGACTGTGAAATCAAGTATTATCCGGGAAAGTCGAATGCAGTTGCAGATGCCTTGAGCCGAAAGCTATGTTCTTTATCTTTTTCTACTATTGGTGTTTCTCAGTTGATCGATGATTGTTGCACTTCTGGTTTAGAGTTTGAAACAGATAGGGAGACTATCAGAGTGTTTGCTATTCAAGCCGAGCCGGAGTTGTTTGTTGCAATCAGAGAAGCACAGAAGTCTGAGCCGAGCATTCAGGTTTCAGTAGAGAAAGTCAGATCGGGACATCAGTCTGAATTCCAGGTTAGAGATGATGTTTTGTTGGTGAATAACCGTATTGTTGTGCCTGATATTTCGGAGTTGAGATAGCGTATTCTCCGAGAGGCTCATTGCAGTCGGTTCAGCGTTCATCCTGGAGGTCGTAAGATGTACAACGATTTGAAGATTCAGTTCTGGTGGAAGAGAATGAAGAGCGACATCGCGAGGTTTGTATCTCGGTGTTTGAACTGTCAGCAAGTAAAAGCAGAGCGGAAACGACCGGGTGGTCTGTTGCACAGCCTATCTGTTTCTGAATGGAAATGGGATCACATCTCTATGGATTTCGTCATGAAGCTACCACGATCCGTTCGAGGATGCGATGCTATTTGGGTAGTGATCGACCGATTGACGAAGTCTGCTTGTTTTATTCCGTACAGGATGACGTATCGTCATGATCAGATGGCTGAGTTGTATGTTAGCAATGTTGTGAGATTGCATGGTGTGCCGAAGTCGATCGTTTCAGACAGAGATCCTAGATTCACTTCGCACTTCTGGCATAGTTTTCAGGAGGCACTTGGTACTCGATTTCATCTGATTACAGCTTATCATCCTCAGACGGATGGACAGTCAGAGCGAACTATTCAAACGTTAGAGGATATGCTGCGAGCGATATTGCTAGACTTTGGCACTAGTTGGCAGGATTCTTTGCCTCTTGTCGAGTTTTCTTACAACAACAGCTTCCAAGCGAGTATCGGTATGGCGCCTTTTGAGGCATTGTACGTTAAGAAATGCCGATCTCCGCTGTTTTGGGATGATTTGTCCGAGTCACCAGATTTGGGGCCGGAAATGCTTCGAGACATGGCAGAGCAGGTTAAGATCATTCAGACCAGAATGAAGTCAGCTCAAGATAGGCAGGCGAAGTATGCGAATGTCAGGCGTAGACCTCTGAGTTTTGATCAGGGAGACCGAGTCTTTCTGAAGATTTCACCTTTCAGAGGCACTGTTAGATTTGGGAAGAGAGGAAAGTTATCTTCGAGATTCATCGGTCCGTACGAGATTCTCGAGAAGATAGGCGATCTTGCCTAGAGACTTGCACTTCCTCCGTCTTTATCTGGTATTCACGACGTTTTTCACGTCTCTATTCTGCGAAAGTATCATCCAGATCCTTCTCATATCCTTCAGCCTGATGAAGCCGAGTTAGACGAGACTCTGAGCTATTTTGAACGACCGATTCAGATCCTTGATCGGAAAGAAAAGCAACTCAAAACCAAGTTGATTCCGTTGGTGAAAGTGCAGTGGAGCCGTCACGGCGTCGAGGAAGCGACTTGGGAGACAGAATCTGACATGAGACAGCAATTTTCGGAGTTATTCGGATGACGTGAGTTCTTCTTACTGTCTTTAGTTCTTTATTCTATCTTATGAGTTGTGGTTCTCTTTGATTTCGAGGACGAAATCTCTTCTTAGTGGGGGAGAATTGTAAGGCCCCATTTTTATCTTAAATAAGTTTATTTGAGTTAATCGGAGATTACAGAGTTCACGAGCCGACTTGATTTTGATCAGGGTCTTTTTTGCAAATTTTGGAAATTTCAGGGACTAAAACGCAATTATTGGATTTTATATATTATCTACAACTTGATTGGATTGAGAATAGTCTCCTTCTCCTTCTCCTTTCCTTCTCCACGCCTCCAACCTCCATTAGAAAGCCAAACGTGAGTTTGGAGCTTTCAAAATCCAGTCCGAGCTCGATCCGTCCGTTAGAAATTATTTCTGAAGGCAGATTATCGATCACTGCAGTGAGAGCTCTGTTATATCGTAAGTTTTTCTACGATCAGATACATTCTAGTTTTTGGATGTTGTTAGAACCGTTCTAGATTCGAGTATGTTGTTCTCTACAGAGTTCTGATTGTCTATTATCTGTCAGTTTTGAATTTGAGAGACGTTCGGAATTGTTATGATTTTTGGAAGCCATTTTCGAAAATCATGGTTTTGAGATTTGTTGGGTTTGCCATGTTAGGGTTGTAATTGGCTTTGATATGAGTTGATATCGCTATTGAACTGCTGTCTGCGTTGTTGGTTTATTCAGTTATAGCCGTTATGCCGTCGGTTTGCGTTTTGAAGATTTGAACCGTTTTCGAAGTTGTTGAACTTGGCTTGCAAGTCGATCATGCTAATTGATCTTTGATTTGTATCTGAACAGATTCGTTTGGAGTTTGTCAAGCCCAGGGTTAACAGCATTTTGATCGTCAAGAGTTGGACGAAGATCGGTAAAGAGTTTTACCTTGAGCCTTGTTGTTGTTTAGATTGGTTAGACCTTGATACAATCTTTTGTTGTAGCTTCCCAGAAGTTGGAACTACTGCCTTGAAAGGTAAAAGCAGTCATTTTAGCGGGATAGCATACTCGGGACTGTTGGTTCTCGAGTTTCCCTTTCAAATCACATATTGCATCAATACTTGTTCTAGCATGTGGAACTTGTATTTTGGTTGTTATTTGAGTTGTTTATGTGGCTTATGTTTATGTTTTGATATGCATTCATCTTGAGCCAATCTTGTTTCTAGCGGGCAGAACAGCCCCTTTTGTTTAGACGTTTGGGAACTATGATTGAGTGGCCTAGGTCGTAGTCTTTTCGCCTAGTGCTAGCATACTCATTATAGTTGCTCAAAGTCTAGAGGAGTGGGATACGTGGCACCACCTCTATTGGGAGAGTCGGTGAGTCGTTACGTGATCTCATCCTCGGGATCCCAAAAGCACAGCAGCAATCCCTCGTTTATCAAATTTGATATCCCGGTTTAAAGACATGCATCTCATTACGTTGTTATTGATTTCGTCGTTGTCTTGAAAGCATGTTTATTGTTGTATTACTTGTTATGTTGTTTTTACTGGGATTATCATTCTCACCGGTTATCCGGCTATTGCTTCGTTTTGTATGTGTACTTGGCAATAGGTGGGGCAGGACCAAGTCAGCGAAGGCCTGGTTAACATCAAGAGGGAGAGCTAGTAGTGAGACTCGGTTTAGAAGTCGTGTCAGCATGTCTACCTAGTATATGTTAGAACATGTTTAGTTATCGAACTTCATTTTTATGTTGTATTGATTATGCGAGCCTTGTCGACATGTTATCATCACATATTCTATATTTGGAGCGGTTGTATAACTTCAGTACTTCATGCATTAATTGGAGAGTTTGGGATTGTAATGCATGATTATATTTTGTTGATATCGGACTCAAGTTTCTAACATGAAATTCTGCTGTTTTTGGCTCTGTTTCTGTCGCCGCTCGATCGGCAATATGTTGCGGATCGAGCGAGGGCATTTTGATGCAGTTTCTGTTTTGAAATTTTGTGGCTCGCTCGATCCGCAAGATCTTGCGGATCGAGCGAGGGCTGGTTTTCTCGGGCAGAACCTTTTAAGTTTTTGGCTCGCTCGATCGGTAAGATCTTACCGATCGAGCGAGGCACTATTCAAAAAAAAAAAATATTTGTTGCTTTTAACCTTTGGTTATTGTATGCCTTATTGTTGTTTAATCCCGAGATTAGTTGTTTGGAACCGAGGTCTCACATTAAGTGGTATCAGAGAGTTAAGATTCTTGGTTGCACTAGAGTAAGCGGGGTAGATCGAGTCTGCGTGTATTGGCTCCTCGCATGTGTTTGAATTATTTAACTGTGTACTTAATTCCATGCGAACATGCTTTATTATTGAGAGTTATTGAATTACATGGTTTTGTGATTTAATTTATAAGGCATGATCTACTTGAGATATAATTGTTTCTGTTATCGACTGGTATCCGGTATTCCAAGCGGTTGTAAGGGCACTGATTGTAGCGATTGAGATATCTCGTGTCCTAACCTTTGATTATCAGATGGGTCCTCATCGAGTGATAAACAGAAACACACCGCCAGTTATCCCTACAACTGAGCAAGCTAGTACTGAAACGGTTGAGATGGATGCTACAGCGACAACTATGGAAACCTTGCTGAAGAGGTTTCAGTCGTTCAATCCGCCGTTGTTGATGGGTTCAGAAAATCCAGTTGACTGTGAGAGTTGGTTGGATGATATTGATCAGCTATTTGATTCCATTGATTACACAGATGACCGCAGAATCAGGTTAGTCATTCATTAGCTATGTGGGGTTGCTAAGAGCTGGTGGATCATGACAAAGAAAGCATTTGAGAGTAGAGGTACGGAAGTTACTTGGACTCTTTTTAAATCTGAGTTTTATAAGCGGTTTTTCCCTATCTCGTATCGCAAAGATAAGGGAGCAGAGTTTGCCAATCTGAGGCAAGGGAATCTTAACATTGAAGAGTACGTGGCTAAGTTTTATAGTCTGTTGCGTTTTGCACCGCTAATTGTCGGAGATGAAGAAGCTAAGGCAGGTCAGTTCATCAATGGTTTGAACCTCGACAACTTTACGTTGGTAAACACCAACAGGCCTAACAACTTTGCGAATGCCATGAATCACGCAAAGGGAGCAGAAGAAGGCTTGTGGAGGCAGAGAGGTAATCAGGTGGCACCTCAGCAGCAGAGGCAGTATAAGAACCAACCATCTCAGTATCAGAACCAGCCACCTCAGCATCAGCACCAGCAGCAGAGGTATGAAGGTGGAAACAGTGGAGGAAACAGAAAGGACCAGTACAAAGCAAGAGGTAAACAGTTTAAGAGGCAGGGGAACAGTTCTTCTAGTTCCAGTGGTTCGAAGCAATTCGGTTCAGGATCGAGTTCTGGGTCATCATCCATGTACTGCAGCAAGTGTGGGGGAAGACACTCACCGGATTAGTGTGCGGGAGTCTTTGGTAATTGTAACACCTGTCAGCAACCGGGACACTTCTCTAAGGTGTTCCCTCAGCGTAACAGAGATAGAGCTCAGAGTGGGAGTTCGTCTAGACCTGCAGCTCAGCCTGAGAGGCAGTCTTCTACAGTTCACTCTTTCTAGCCCCAGCAGCAGAACAGAGAGGGAGGTAACACTACTGCAAACCAGCCCCCGAGACAGCAGGCACGAGTTTTCGCCTTGACAGAGGATCAGGCTCAGGCGGCACCTGATGATGTTATAGCATGTAAATGTTCAATTTTTGGTCATTCTGCTCATGTTTTGATAGATACAGGTGCTTCCGATTCCTTTATCTCTGAGAAATTTGTGTTATTGCATGCTTTGCCTACTGAGTTGTTGCCTACAGTAGTAGCTGTTACTTCACCTTTGGGTGGAGGAATTGTTTCTGTCAGATTAGTCAGGAACTGTGAACTGTGTTTTGAAAGAAAATTTGTTAGAATTCGACTGTATTGTACTTGTACTGTCAGATTTTGATTGTATTGTCGGTATAGATGCTTTAACCAAGTACAGGACAACAGTCGATTGTTTTCTGAAAGTTGTCAGGTTCAGACCTGAAATGGCAGACGAGTGGAAATTCTTTGGTAAGGATTCTCGATCTAGAATTCCTTTGATTTCAGTGTTATCTATGACTCGTTTTCTACAGAGAGGTGCAGAAGGATTTTTGGTTTATGCGGTTGATGTACTGAAATCTAGCCCAGCTTTGGTAGACTTACTGGTGGTTAGAGAATTTGCTGATGTATTTCCGGAAGATGTTCCAGGTTTGCCACCTATTCGAGAGATCGAATTCAGTATTGATTTGGTTCCAGGTACTCGACCTATTTCCAAGGCTCCGTATCGTATGGAACTTATTGAATTGAGAGAATTGAAGGAGCAGCTTGAGGATTTGATTGCCAAGGGATACATCAGACCCAGTGTGTCGCCTTGGGGAGCTCCTGTGCTGTTTGTGCGGAAGAAGGATGGTTCGATGCGGCTCTGTATCAACTACCGCCAATTGAATGAGGCTACGATTAAGAACATGTATCCTTTACCCCGAATAGATGACCTTTTTGATCAGTTGCAGGGTTCTTCTGTCTATTCAAAAATTGATCTGAGGTCAGGTTATCACCAGTTGAGAGTGCGAGAGGAAGACGTTCCTAAGACCGCATTCAGAACGAGGTATGGTCATTTTGAGTTTATAGTCATGCCGTTCGGTTTGACTAATGCTCCAGCTATTTTTATGGGTTTGATGAACCGTATCTTTCAGCGTTATTTAGATGAGTTCGTCATTATCTTTATCGATGATATTCTTATCTACTCGAAGAACCGTACTGACCATGCAGAGCACTTGAGGACCGTACTGCAGATTTTGCGAGTTGATCAGCTGTTTGCCAAGCTGTCTAAGTGTGAATTTTGGTTAGATCGAGTTGTCTTTCTCGGTCATATTATTTTTGAAGATGGGATTTCTGTCGATCCCAGTAAGATTGAAGCGGTTATGAATTGGCCTAGACCTACTTCAGTGCCGGAGATTCGAAGCTTCATGGGTTTAGCTGGTTATTACCATCGTTTCATCGAGGGTTTCTCATCTATTGCCAAGACAATTACCCAGCTGACTCAAAAGAATGCGCCTTTTGTTTGGACTCCAGATTGTGAGGCTAGCTTTGTTGATCTGAAGAGGAGACTGACCAGTGCTCCAATTCTTTCTATTCCGAAAGGTACTGGAGGTTTCACAGTCTATTGTGATGCCTCTAACCGAGGCTTGGGTTGTGTTCTTATGCAGCATAAGCATGTGATAGCATATGCATCAAGGCAGCTGAAACCGCACGAGACTCGTTATCCGGTTCACGATCTTGAACTAGCTGTGATCGTCTTTGCTCTGAAGATCTGGCGTCACTATCTTTATGGTGAGTCTTTCGAGATCTTTTCTGACCATAAGAGTCTTAAGTACTTGTTTTCGCAGGTAGAGCTGAATATGAGACAGAGAAGATGGTTAGATCTGTTGAAGGATTTCGACTGTGAAATCAAGTATTATCCGGGAAAGTCGAATGCAATTGCAGATGCCTTGAGCCGAAAGCTATGTTCTTTATCTCTTTCTACTATTGGTGTTTCTCAGTTGATCGATGATTGTTGCACTTCTGGTTTAGAGTTTGAAATAGATAGGGAGACTATCAGAGTGTTTGCTATTCAAGCCGAGCCGGAGTTGTTTGTTGCAATCAGAGAAGCACAGAAGTCTGAGCCGAGCATTCAGGTTTCAATAGAGAAAGTCAGATCGGGACATCAGTCTGAATTCCAGGTTAGAGATGATGTTTTGTTGGTGAATAACCGTATTGTTGTGCCTGATATTTCGGAGTTGAGACAGCGTATTCTCCGAGAGGCTCATTGCAGTCAGTTCAGCGTTCATCCTGGAGGTCGTAAGATGTACAACGATTTGAAGATTCAGTTCTGGTGGAAGAGAATGAAGAGCGACATCGCGAGGTTTGTATCTCGGTGTTTGAACTGTCAGCAAGTGAAAGCAGAGAGGAAACGACCGGGTGGTCTGTTGCACAGCCTATCTGTTTCTGAATGGAAATGAGATCACATCTCTATGGATTTCGTCATGAAGCTACCACGATCCGTTCAAGGATGCGATGCTATTTGGGTAGTGATCGACCGATTGACGAAGTCTGCTTGTTTTATTCCGTACAGGATGATGTATCGTCATGATCAGATGGCTGAGTTGTATGTTAGCAATGTTGTGAGATTGCAAGGTGTGCCGAAGTCGATCGTTTCAGACAGAGATCCTAGATTCACTTCGCACTTCTGGCATAGTTTTCAGGAGGCACTTGGTACTCGATTTCATCTGATTACAGCTTATCATCCTCAGACAGATGGACAGTCAGAGCGAACTATTCAAACGTTAGAGGATATGCTGCGAGCGATATTGCTAGACTTTGGCACTAGTTGGCAGGATTCTTTGCCTCTTGTCGAGTTTTCTTACAACAACAGCTTCCAAGCGAGTATCGGTATGGCGCCTTTTGAGGCATTGTACGGTAAGAAATGCCGATCTCCGCTGTTTTGGGATGATTTGTCCGAGTCATCAGATTTGGGGCCGGAAATGCTTCGAGACATGGCAGAGCAGGTTAAGATCATTCAGACCAGAATGAAGTCAGCTCAAGATAGGCAGGCGAAGTATGCGAATGTCAGGCGTAGACCTCTGAGTTTTGATCAGGGAGACCGAGTCTTTCTGAAGATTTCACCTTTCAGAGGCACTGTTAGATTTGGGAAGAGAGGAAAGTTATCTTCGAGATTCATCGGTCCGTACAAGATTCTCGAGAAGATAGGCGATCTTGCCTAGAGACTTGCACTTCCTCCGTCTTTATCTGGTATTCACGACGTTTTTCACGTCTCTATTCTGCGAAAGTATCATCCAGATCCTTCTCATATCCTTCAGCCTGATGAAGCCGAGTTAGACGAGACTCTGAGCTATTTTGAACGACCGATTCAGATCCTTGATTGGAAAGAAAAGCAACTCAAAACCAAGTTGATTTCGTTGGTGAAAGTGCAGTGGAGCCGTCACGGCGTCGAGGAAGCGACTTGGGAGACAGAATCTGACATGAGACAGCGATTTTCGGAGTTATTCGGATGACGTGAGTTCTTCTTACTGTCTTTAGTTCTTTATTCTATCTTATGAGTTGTGGTTCTCTTTGATTTCGAGGACGAAATCTCTTCTTAGTGGGGGAGAATTGTAACGCCCCGTTTTTATCTTAAATAAGTTTATTTGAGTTAATCGGAGATTACAGAGTTCACGAGCCGACTTGATTTTGATCAGGGTCCTTTTTGCAAATTTTGGAAATTTCAGGGACTAAAACGCAATTATTGGATTTTATATATTATCTACAACTTGATTGGATTGAGAATAGTCTCCTTCTCCTTCTCCTTTCCTTCTCCACGCCTCCAACCTCCATTAGAAAGCCAAACGTGAGTTTGGAGCTTTCAAAATCCAGTCCGAGCTCGATCCGTCCGTTAGAAATTATTTCTGAAGGCAGATTATCGATCACTGCAGTGAGAGCTCTGTTATATCGTAAGTTTTTCTACGATCAGATACATTCTAGTTTTTGGATGTTGTTAGAACCGTTCTAGATTCGAGTATGTTGTTCTCTACAGAGTTCTGATTGTCTATTATCTGTCAGTTTTGAATTTGAGCGACGTTCGGAATTGTTATGATTTTTGGAAGCCATTTTCGAAAATCATGGTTTTGAGATTTGTTGGGTTTGCCTTGTTAGGGTTGTAATTGGCTTTGATATGAGCTGATATCGCTATTGAACTGCTGTCTGCGTTGTTGGTTTATTCAGTTATAGCCGTTATGCCGTCGGTTTGCGTTTTGGAGATTTGAACCATTTTCGAAGTTGTTGAACTTGGCTTGCAAGTCGATCATGGTAATTGATCTTTGATTTGTATCTGAACAGATTCTTTTGGAGTTTGTCAAGCCCAGGGTTAACAGCATTTTGATCGTCAAGAGTTGGACGAAGATCGGTAAAGAGTTTTACCTTGAGCCTTGTTGTTGTTTAGATTGGTTAGACCTTGATACAATCTTTTGTTGTAGCTTCCCAAAAGTTGGAACTACTGCCTTGAAAGGTAAAAGCAGTCATTGTAGCGGGATAGCATACTCGGGACTGTTGGTTCTCGAGTTTCCCTTTCAAATCACATATTGCATCAATACTTGTTCTAGCATGTGGAACTTGTATTTTGGTTGTTATTTGAGTTGTTTATGTGGCTTATGTTTATGTTTTGATATGCATTCATCTTGAGCCAATCTTGTTTGTAGCGGGCAGAACCGCCCCTTTTTTTTAGACGTTTGGGAACTATGATTGAGTGGCCTAGGTCGTAGTCGTTTCGCCTGGTGCTAGCATACTCATTATAGTTTCTCAAAGTCTAGAGGAGTGGGATACGTGTCACCACCTCGATTGGGAGAGTCGGTGAGTCATTACGTGATCTCATCCTCGGGATCCCAAAAGCACAGCAGCAATCCCTCGTTTATCAAATTTGATATCCCGGTTTAAAGACATGCATCTCATTACGTTGTTATTGATTTCGTCGTTGTCTTGAAAGCATGTTTATTGTTGTATTACTTGTTATGTTGCTTTTACTGGGATTATCATTCTCACCGGTTATCCGGCTATTGCTTCGTTTTGTATGTGTACTTGGCAATAGGTGGGGCAGGACCAAGTCAGCGAAGGCCTGGTTAACATCAAGAGGGAGAGCTAGTAGTGAGACTCGGTTTAGAAGTCGTGTCAGCATGTCTACCTAGTATATGTTAGAACATGTTTAGTTATCGAACTTCATTTTATGTTGTTGTATTGATTATGCGAGCCTTGTCGACATGTTATCATCACATATTCTATATTTGGAGCGGTTGTATAACTTCAGTACTTCATGCATTAATTGGAGAGTTTGGGATTGTAATGCATGATTATATTTTGTTGATATCGGACTCAAGTTTCTAACATGAAATTCTGCTGTTTTTGGCTCTGTTTCTGTCGCCGCTCGATCGGCAATATGTTGCGGATCGAGCGAGGGCATTTTGATGCAGTTTTTGTTTTGAAATTTTGTGGTTCGCTCGATCCGCAAGATCTTGCGGATCGAGCGAGGGCTGGTTTTCTCGGGCAGAACCTTTTAAGTTTTTGGCTCGCTCGATCGGTAAGATCTTACCGATCGAGCGAGGCACTATTTCAAAAAAAAAAAAATCTTTGTTGCTTTTAACCTTTGGTTATTGTATGCCTTATTGTTGTTTAATCCCGAGATTAGTTGTTTGGAACCGAGGTCTCACAACCTCTACACCCAAGCCACTCACAGTATAGCCCCCAAAACGTCTAAACAAAAAGGGCTGTTCTGCCAGCTGAAATCAAAGTTGGCTCAAGATGAATGCATAAGAAACATAAGGCACATAACAAAAGCTCAATCAATCAACCAAATACGAGTTCCACATGCTAGAACAAGTATTGATGCAAGTATGTGATTTTTAAGGGAAACTCGAGAACCAAATGTCCCAAGTATGCTATCCCGCTAACGATGACTACTTTTACCTTTCAATGCAGTAGCTCCAACTCTGGAAACGCTGCAATAAAAGGTTTAATAAAAAACTAAACAATCCAACAACAACAACAACGGCTCAAGGTAATCTCTTTACCGATCCTCGTCCAACTCTTGACGATCAACAGCTGTTAACTCTGGGCTTGACAACTCCAAACGAAACTGTTCAGATACAAAAAGATGATCAACAACGACGATCAATTCACAAGCCAAAGATCAACAACTCAAAACGGCTCAAAACTCCAAAAACACAAACCGGCGGCATAACGGCTATAAAGTGAACAAACCAGAAATGCAGACATCAGTTCAATATCGATATCAACTCGTATCAATGCTAATATAACAATAACAAGGCAATTCCAACAAATCTCAAAACCTCTTTTTCGAAAATGGCTTCCAAAAATCATAACAATTCCGAACGTCGCTCTATTTCAAAACCGACAGATAATAAACGATCAGAACTCTGCCAAGAAAAACATACTCGAATCTCGAACGATTCTAACAACATTTGAAAAATAGAATGTATCTGATCGTAGAAAAACTTACGATATAACGGAGCTTTTGCTGCAGTGATCGCTAATCTGCCTTCAGAAATAAATTTCAACGGACGGATCGACCGGAAACCAAAATCTGAAAGCTCGAAAGCTCAAATGGGCGGCTTCAATGGTGGGAAACGAGTTGGAGGAGGAGGAGGAAGAATGACCAAGTCAAACCATGAGTAGATAATATATAAAATCCACTATTTGCGTTTTAGTCCCTGAAATTTCCAAAATTTGCAAAATGGACCCTGATCAAAATCAAGTCGGCTCTTGAACTCTGGAAAATCTGATTATCTCAAATAAGCTCAATTAAGATAAAATCTGGGCATTACAATTCTCCCCCTCTAAGAAGAGATTTCTTCATAGAAATCAACAAGAATCACAACTCATAAGATAGAATAAAGAACTAAAGACAGTAAGAAGAACTCACGTCATTCGAATAACTCAAGAAAACGCTGTCTCATGTCGGATTATGTCTCCCAAGTTGCTTCCTCAACTCTGTGACGGCTCCACTGCACTTTCACCAATGGAATCAACTTGGTTATGAGTTGCTTCTCCTTCCGATCAAGGATCTGAATCGGTCGCTCAAAGTAGCTCAGAGTCTCGTCTAACTCGACTTCATCAGGCTGAAGAATATGAGAAGGATCTGGATGATACTTTTGCAGCATAGAGACGTGAAAAACGTCGTGAATACCAGATAAAGACGGAGGAAGTGCAAGTCTGTAGGCAAGATCGCCTAACTTCTCAAGAATCTCGTACGGTCCGATGAATCTTTGAGATAACTTCCCTCTCTTCCCAAATCTGACAGTACCTCTGAAAGGAGAAATCTTAAGGAATACACGGTCTTCTTGCTCGAAACTCAGAGGTCTACGTCTGACATTCGCATACTTCGCCTATCTATCCTGAGCTGACTTCATTCTCAACTGAATGATCTTAACTTGCTCTGCCATATTTCTAAGCATATCTGGTCCCAAATTAGGTGACTCGGACAAATCATCTCAAAACAACGGAGATCGGAACTTCTTACCATACAAAGCCTCAAAAGGCGCCATACCGATACTCGCTTGGAAACTCTTGTTGTAAGAAAACTCGACAAGAGTCAAAGAATCTTGCCAACTAGTGCCAAAGTTTAGCACTACCGCTCGTAGAATATCCTCTAACGTCTGGATAGTCCGCTCTGACTGTCCATCGGTCTGAGGATGATAAGCTGTACTCAGATGCAATCGAGTACCAAGTGCCTCCTGCAGACTATGCCAAAAGTGTGAAGTGAATCTAGGGTCTCGGTCTGAAACGATCGACTTCGGCACACCATGCAGTCTCACAACATTGCTAACATACAACTCAGTCATCTGATCATGAAGATACGTCATCTTTTACGGAATAAAACAAGCAAACGTCGTCAATCGGTCGATCACTACCCAAATGGCATCGCATCCTCGAACAGATCGCGGTAGCTTCGTGACGAAATCCATAAAAATGTGATCCCATTTCCATTCAGGAATAGATAGACTGTGCAATAGACCACCCGGTCGCTTCCTCTCTGCTTTTACTTGCTGACAGTTCAAACATCGAGATACAAACCTCGCAACGTCGCTCTTCATTCTCTTCCACCAGAACTGGTTCTTCAGATCGTTGTACATCTTACGACCTCCAGGATGAACACTGAACCGACTTCAATGAGCCTCTCGGAGAATACGCTATCTCAACTCCGAAATATCAGGCACAACAATACGGTTATTCACAAACAAAAAGTCATCTCTAACCTGGAATTCAGACTGATGCCCAGATTTGACTTTCTCTAATGAAACCAAAATGCTCGGATCAGACTTTTGTGCTTCTTTGATCACAATAAACAACTCTGGCTCGACTTGAATAGCAAACACTCTGATATTCTCTCTATCTGTTTCAAACTCTAAGCCAAAAGTGCAACAATCATCTATCAACTGAGAAACACCAATAGTATAAAGAGATAAAGAACAAAGCTTTCGGCTCAAGGCATCTGCAACTGCATTCGACTTTCCAGGATAATACTTGATTTCGTAGTCAAAATCCTTCAATAGATCTAACCATCTTCTCTGCTTCATATTCAGCTCTGCTTGTGAAAACAAGTACTTAAGGCTCTTATGGTCAGAAAATATCTCGAAAAACTCACCATAAAGATAGTGACGCCAGATATTCAGAGAAAAAACAATCAAAGCTAGTTCAAGATCATGAACCTGATAACGAGTCTCATGCGGCTTTAGCTGCCTCAATGCATACGCTATCACATGCTTATGCTGCATAAGAACACAACCCAAGCCTTGGTTAGAAGCACTGCAATACACGGTAAAACCTCCAGTACCTTTCGGAATAGAAAGAATCGGAGCACTGGTCAGTCTCCTCTTCAAATCAACAAAGCTAGCCTCGCAATCTGCAGTCCAGATAAAAGGCACATTCTTTTGAGTCAGCTGGGTAATCAGCTTGGCAATAGACGAGAAACCCTCGATGAATCGGCGATAATAACCAGCTAAACCCATAAAGCTTCTGATCTCAGGTATTGATGTCGGTTTAGGCCAATTCATAACCACTTCAATCTTGCTGGGATTGACAGAAATCCCATATCCTGAAATAATGTGACCGAGAAAAAAAACTCGATCCAACTAGAATTCACACTAAGACAACTTGGCAAACAACTGCTCAACTCGCAAAATCTGCAATACGGTCTTCAAATGCTCTGCATAGTCAGTACGGTTCTTCGAGTAGATAATAATATCATCGATGAAGATAATAACCAACTCATCTAAATAACGCTAAAATATACGGTTCATCAAACCCATAAAAACTGCTGGAGCGTTAGTCAAACCGAACGGCATGACTATAAACTCGAAATGACCATACCTCATTCTGAATGCGGTCTTAGGAACATCTTCCTCTCGCACTCTCAGCTGATGATAACCTGACCTCAGATAAATCTTTGAATAGACAGAAGAACCCTGCAGCTGATCAAAAAGATCATCTATTCGGGGTAAAGGATACTTGTTTTTTACTGTAGCCTGATTCAATTGACGGTAGTCAATATAGAGCCGCATAGAACCATCCTTCTTCCGAACAAACAGAACAGGAGCGCCCCAAGGCGATACACTAGGTCTGATGTATCCCTTGGCAATCAAATCCTCAAGCTGCTCCTTCAACTCTATCAATTCAATCGGTGCCATATGATAATGAGCTTTGGAAATAGGTTGAGTACCTGACACCAAATCGATGCTTAATTCAATCTCTCGAATAGGCGGCAATCCAGGAACATATTCCGGAAACACATCAGCAAAATCTCTAACCACTGGTATATCAACCAATTCGGGGCTAGATTTCAGTACATCAACTGCATAAACAAAAAATCACTTTGCACCTCTCTGTAACAAACGAGTCATAGATAACACTGAAATCAAAGGAATTCTAGATCGAGAACCCTTACCAAAGAATTTCCACTCGTCTGCCATTTCAGGTCTGAACCTGACAACTTTCTGAAAACAATTGGCTGTTGCCCTGTACTTAGTTAAAGAATCTATACCAACAATACATTCAAAATCTGACAGCCCAAGTACAATACAGTCAAACTCTAACAAATTTCCCTCAAAGTAGAGTTCACAGTTCTTGACTAATCTGACAGAAACAATTCCTCCACCCAAAGGTGAAGTAACAGCTACTACAGTAGGCAACAACTCAGTAGGCAAAGCGTGCAATAACACAAATTTCTCAGAGATAAAGGAATGGGAAGCACCTGTATCTATCAAAACATGAGCAGTGTAACCAAAAATTGAACAGTTACCTGCTATAACATCGTCAGGTGCTGCCTGAGCCTGATCCTCTGTCAAGGCAAAGACTCGTGCCTGCTGTCTCGAAGGCTGGTTCGCACTAGGGTTACCTCCCTGCCTGTTCTGCTGCTGAGGCTGGAAAGAGTGAACTACAGAAGATTGCCTCTCAGGCTGAGCTGTAGGTCTAGATGAACTCCCACTCTGAGCTCGATCTCTACTACACTGAGGGCACACCTTAGAAAAGTGTCTCGGTTGCTGACAGGTGTTGCAGTTACCAAAGAATCCTAGACACTGATCTGGTGAGTGTCTACCTCCACACTTGCTGCAATACAAGGATGATGATCCAGAACTCTGTCCTGAACCGAACTGCTTGGAACCACTGGAACTAGAAGAACTGTTCCCTTCCTCTTGAACTGTTTTCCTCTTGCTTTGTACTGATCATTTCTGTTTCCCCCACTGCTTCCACCTTCATACCTCTGCTGGTGGTTCTGATACTTAGGTGGCTGATTCTGATACTGAGACGGTTGGTTCTGGGACTGTCTCTGCTGCTGAGGTACCATCTGATTACCTCTCTGTCTCCACAAACCCGCTTCAGCTCCCTTTGCGTGATTCATGGCATCCGCAAAGTTATCAGGCCTAACAGTGTTTACCAAAGTGAAGATGTCGGGATTCAAGTTGTTGATGAACTGATCGGCTTTGGCTTCTTCACTGTCGGCAATGTGCGGTGCAAAATGCAACAAGCTGTCAAACTTGGCTACGTACTCCTCAATGTTCAGATTCCCTTGCCTCAGATTGGCAAACTCGGCTCCCTTGTCCTTTCGGTACGAAATAGGGAAAAACCACTTATAAAACTCAGTTTTGAAAAGAGACTAATTGACAACTGTACCTCTATTCTCCATGGATCTCTTGGTCGTGATCCACCAGTTCTTAAAAATACCACGAAGCTGATGAATGACTAACCTGGTTCAGTGGTCATATGTGTAATGAATGGAATCGAACAACTGATCAATGTCGTCCAACCAACTCTCACAGTCAACTGGATTTTCTTTACCCAAAAACAAGGGCGGATTAAACGACTGGAACCTCTTCAGCAAGGTTTCCATAAGCGTCGCTGTAGCATCCAACTTATCAACTTCAGTACTAGCTTGCTCAGTTGTAGGAATAACTAGCGGTGGGTTTCTGTTAATCACTCGACGAGGACCCATCTGATAATCAAAGGTTAGGACACAAGATATCTCAATCGCTGCAATTCTGTGTCCTTACAACCGCTTGGAATACCAGATACCAGTCGATAATAGAAGCAGTTATATCTCAAGTAGTTCATGCTTTATAAATTAAATCACATAATCATATAATTCAAATACTTCTCAATTAATAAAGCATGCTCATGGAATTAAATAAACAATTAAATAATTCAAACACATGCGAGGAGCCAATACATGCGGACTCGAACTACCCCGCTCACTCTAGTTCAACCAAGAATCTTAACTCTCTGATACCACTTATTGTGAGACCTCGGTTCTAAACATCTAATCAAGGAGTAAACTAACAAGAAAGCATTAAAAACCAAGAACTTTTTTTGATTGATTTATTTTTTTAAACGGGAAGGGGCCGCGCGGCCGCGCCCCAGATTGGCGCGGCCGTGCACGGCGCCCTAGTTTCCGTGCGGCCACGCATGGCGCCCTGTCCGGGGGGGGGGGGCGCAGGCCACGCGGGCGCGCATGCCAGGCTGCGCGGGCACGCTGTTTCTGATGTTCCGGCTTCGAAAAACAATCCAAAGTATATTTAAATCTCGGGAGAGTGCAAATCATACCACAAACAACATAATCATGCATTGGTACACAAATCCAGCATCATACAATACAAGAACTAATAGAGTTGCTCAACTTCTCAACAGGATAAAACATGCATCGGTGCTAGCTATTACAAGCCGAATACAAAACATAACATGTTCTAAACATATGCAAGACAACCTCCAATCCAAGTTCGAGTTCTAAACACGCTTCAAAACATAAACTAGATTGTCATGCTAATACGACTTCTAAGAGATTGTAAGAGTGGGTGCCCAGTGAGCCAACTGTGTGGCTATGGGTTTTGATGACTCTTTGTATAAACAATCTTTTGTTTAATATTATTTACACTTTTATGGCAATGACTTTATATTACTTCATATTGTTATATTGTGATATACTATTGTTGTTTTGATAAAGACCTTGAATATACTATAGTGTATGTAAGATGTGGTAGAACATGGAGATGTCTATCATGAAATACATCTTATAGTCACTGTATATTCTAAAACCGTTCCTAGTCGATTGAGCCGTCCGATAATAAGGATAAGGATCGCTCGAGTTTGAGACTAGCATTTGCGATGCGGAGTACCACGTTTCATTGGTAGGGAACATGGAGATGTTCGAAGCATGCAAATGGATATTCATAGGATGAATAGTCGAACTACCCTATCCGGACTTTCCAAGTGGTTATCACTTATCGAGTGGATAAAGTCCGCGGTTTTGGTTGTACACCATTAGTCCTTACGACTTGAAACATCATGGAGACTCTATATGCTAGTACTGTGCTTTGACTCGTTTACCGACTCTGAGGGGGTCATCAGGTGTCGAGATTGGGTACAGTTACGACACATATAGGAGTCAATGCATTGTTGTCAAGGATTCACCACATACTTGCGAGTGTGGATATCCTATGCGATCTGAGGAGATATTAGTGTGACAAATCTCTGGCCAGAGTACTTGATGTGATTTAAGAAATGGTTTCTTAGTAGCACATGCGATGTCACTAATTTGATCTTCAAGATGCATTGCATAGTTATCGAATCTTGAGCGACTCTCGATATACCAATGGTTGTTGATTCGATCGGGATATATGGATGAAGGGACCGTACTGTACGCTAACCAAAATCTACTGGTTCTTGTAGGCACTATCAGTGATACCTAGGGAATCATGGGGCGATGTTGCTAGGCGCTTTACCATGATTCGTTGGGCAAGTCGGAAAGTGTTGTTCCGAGTCACAAGGAGTTGTGAGCCCACGGCTAGCTGTATCCCTGAACCATTGAGGGTCACACAGTGTAATGGAGTTTTAATCCCCGTTGAGATAGTTAAATTTAAAGAGTTAAATTTAATGAACTAAGGAGTTGGACTTCTTAAATAAGAGTAAGGGAGTAGGATTTCCTAAAATGACATAGGGATGGACATTTTTGGAAACCACTGAATTCGGATTCAGGAAAATTTATTTTGACTTTAAAACGTGCAGAAATGGTTTCTGTGCACATTGGTGAAATCGTTTCATCAATCGGAGTCACGATGAATTTTATATTAATTTCTGAACGAGCGGGCTTTGCTTGTCGGGCCCCAGCTTATGACTAATGGGCCCTAAGGTGTTAGTGGCCTGCATTATAAATAAGTTATTTCAGTACAGAAATTACACACAACAGGTCATAAATTTTTGAGAGCAAAAATTCGAAAAACCCTATTCTCTCTCAAAGAATTTCGGCCGCCCCCTTGCTCTGCCCGAGAAAATTCCGGTCTGTGATTTTGAATCGCAGTAAGGAATAACGAATCAAATTCGTGTATTCTCTTCGCAGAAAACTTCTGATAGATTTTCTAGTGCAATCTATCAGAGGGATTAAACCTCTGTTCGTGGACCTGATTGAAGGCGTTCATCGGTTCCAGGGAGAGACAACAAGAGCAGAATTGTTCTGTTGGTGTCCATTAATCTCGTTGCGAGATTTGAGGTAAAATTTATTTAATTGTTATTTAAATTTTACACACACGTAATTCAATCGATGAACGGTTGATACCCATACCATGGAAACGTTCCATGAAAAATTTTTAAACTTCCGCTGCACCGGGTATCAATCGTAATTGGTCTGGGAACTCGCCAGTTTTCCAACAGTGGTATCAGAGCCAGGTTGCTCAGATCAATCGATTGAATAATCAATTGTACAAAATTTTTGAGTCTCGGTTTATGAAACAAAATAAATATTTTTAATAAAAAAAATTTTTTCGGGGCAAAACCCGGGCAGCGATTGGATCGCTGCCCGGTGGGGCAGCAATTGTTGCTGCCCCGGGCGGCGCACGGCGCCGCCCAAAGGGGGCGCACAGCGCCGCCCAAGGCGGCGACCGTCGCCGCCCAGGGCGGCGCACGGCGCCGCCCAGGGCAGCGCTGTGCGCTGCCCAGCGCAGCGCTGGGCGCTGCGCAGGGCAGCGCTGGGCGCTGCGCAGGGCGGCGCTCGGCGCCGCCCAGGGCAGCGCACGGCGCCGCCCAGGGGCGGCGCCAGGCGCTGCCCTAAGGGGGCAGCCGGGCTGCCCCCGGCCCGCGCCCCGGGTGCGGGCCGACCCGGGAGTGTCCCGGGTGGCCCGCGGGAAAAATTAATTTTTAATTTTTTATTAATTTTAATATTTAAAATTTTATTTTTGGTCCGGTCAAAAATTGTTTTTGATTGGTTCACGAGATTTCGGATCGAATTGTTCGAGTCCGTAAATTTTAAAATTGATTTTGGATAAATTTGAATTTTTGGAAAATTTTAATATTTTATCCGTAAATTGAATTTTGAAATCAATTATTTTGGTACAATTGATGATAAGATATGATCTTATGATATATTAGATAAAATATGATTTTATTTGTAAAATTGGATTTTATAGATAAAATATGATTTTATTTGATATGGAGATAAAATATGATTTTATATGTGAAATGTGATTTTATATATAAAATATGATTTTATCTTGTTTAAATTTGAATTGCCACAGCATGTTATCCAATAAATTAATTTTGAATTAAATGTTATTGGATAAGGATGATCGATTGCCATGACCAATTTTGTAGGTGTATGTTAGGAATTTACATTTTGTCTTTATTGTTGTTGGTTTTATTAATGGGCCTGGTTTATGGCCCGATATGAATGTCATATGTAATAAAAGTGGGCTTGGTTTATAGCCCGTTCCCACCCCCTAAAAATGTATCCCCTACTTGTCATTGTTATTTAATTGTAAATACATTAGATTTAGTGGGAGATCAAGATTTGAAGATGGTGGGTCCAGCAGACAATGAAGACTGAAGAAATGTAAATTGGAAGCATATGTAATAGGATTGCATTTGCATACTGCATATTACCTAGGATTGGACTAAGACCCGTGATTGGCAACCACGGGTCAATTAGAAATGGAATCGATCATCCTATATAATATGTGATATTATGATTGTATGCATGTTTAGACATAAATTGCGTGAATCCGGCAATGCATGCAATAAATTAAAAATGATGAGACAAATATTTTTATAAATAAAATCCCTCATTTTAAATATGATTTAAAATTTATATCAAGATAAATAAAGGAAATTTAAATATTGTTTAAATATTCCTACCTTCCATCAACGGTCAATGTATGTGATGCTACCCGCGGATACGGTCCGGCTCATATTATTGGGGGGGCCCGTTCGTCGGAAAGCTGTACATTGGATCGACAAATGTTGTAAGTTGGGTGGAACTCCCATGGGATCGGCTCATATTATTGGGGGATCCACATGGCGACCGTCCATCACAACTTAATATTGATGGGTCATCTTGACATGTCACTTTAAACGGCGTCATATTATTGGGCCCTTATTGGACATGAGGTAAATACATGGGGGTTGCTTTGGAAGCAATTGGGCTCTACTTTTTGAGAATTATGGTTGGCTGATATTATTCGGGACCATAAGTTTGTCAATTGGACTCCATGTTCTCACTAAGGAAAAAGTTTCCCGTTTTCACTAGAGGGTGGTGAAATCGTTAAAATAGTGGGAGTGAGATTCATAAAATTAAATTCGCCTATTTTATGTCTTAGTAAATTGTTAAACAATCATTGATATATGTCTGTTTTTCCTTTTCAGTATTTCACACAATGAATTCGCGAAATCCTTTATTCTCGATCCTCGAACAAAACAAGCTGACTGGCGCCAACTATACGGAATGGTTCCGAAAGTTGAAGATTGTCTTAACTTCGGAGAAAATGCTCTACGTGTTAGAGAAAGCACCTCCGAAGGAAGCACCAGCTGACATAAGTCCGGAGGAATTGGCCAAACTTGATGCATGGTGTGACCATGACATCAAGACCAAATGCTATATGCAAGCCTCGATGTCTGATGAACTCCAGAGGCGATTTGAGGACACGGTGAATGCTGCTGACATTCACACGCAACTCAAGGAACTTTTTGGGGCTCAGTCGAGGGCTGAAAGGTTCTCTACTGTTAAGGAGTTGATGACGTGCCGCATGCGTGAAGGGACTTCGGTCCGTGATCATGGGGTACGAGTGATTTGGCTCATACAGAAGTTAGCGACCCTTGATTTGGTGTTGGAGCATGAACTCAATGTGGACTTGCTGCTTCTATCTCTTCCTTCTTCATTTGATGGATTCGTGATAAATTTTAATATGAACAAGATAGAGGCCACCCTTGAAGAGATGGTCAATATGCTCGTTACATATGAATCCACACTTAAGAAGGATAAGCCAGCTTTCTTGGTGGGCTCCTCATCTTCTGCTAAGAAGGGGCCAAGTATGAAGGGCAAGAAACGTTCTGCCCCACCCAAGAAAGTGGAACCCGAGAAGAAGCAAAAGACAAAGGCTTCAAACGATGGAAAATCCAAGGATGTTTGCCATTACTGCAAGAAGCCGGGTCATTGGAAGCGTAACTGCAAGGAGTATCTTGAGCAGTTGGGAACTGCAAAGGGTATGTTCTATATCGAAATAAACATGTCACTTAATACAACTTCTTGGGTATTGGATACCGGATGTGGTTCTCACATTTGCAATGATTTGCAGGTGATGACAAGAAGTCGCAGGCTTAGAATGGGTGAGACCCAGCTGAGGCTCGGGAATGGTTCCAGAGTTGAAGCTACGGCCATTGGAGATGTTTGTTTGATTTTGCAGAATGGTTTTAAATTATTGTTGAGAGATGTTTTATTTGTGCCAGATTTAATTAAAAACATTATTTCTATTTCTATGCTTGATAGAGATGGTTATTCTTGTAATTTTGTGAATGGGATTTGCAGTATTTACAAGAATGAATGTTTAATTGGAAATGGACAACTTGAAAACGATCTATACAATTTAAAACTAAAAGACGTTCCAGTGAATTGTATTGACAAACCGGCAACAACAAACAAAAGGAAAATCGATAGTCAAAACCCGGCAAACCTTTGGCACGCTAGACTAGGTCATATTTCCTCAAGGAGGATGAACAAGCTAGTGGGAGAGGGCATGTTTGATATGTCTGATATTAACTCTCTACCTACTTGTGAATCCTGCCTAAAAGGGAAAATGACTAAATCTCCTTTTAAGGGGAAGCCTGAACGTAGTCAAAATCTGTTGGATTTGATCCATACAGATGTTTGTGGTCCATTTAGAGTAGGGACTCAACATGGCCACACCTACTTCATTACCTTTACTGATGATTATTCTAGGTATGGGTATTTATATTTAATGAAATATAAGTCTGAAGCATTTGAAAAGTTCAAAGAATTCAAGGCTGAGGTAGAAAACAAGCTAGGTAAAAGTATTAAAGCACTTCGATCGGATCGAGGTGGAGAATACTTGAGTACCGAGTTTTTGGACTATCTAAAAGAGAATGGGATTCTCTCTCAGTGGACTCCTCCTATGACACCACAGCTTAATGATGTATCGGAGCGCCGTAATCGAACTTTGTTGGACATGGTTCGATCCATGATGAGCTTCACTGAGCTTCCACCTTCGTTTTGGGGCTATGCGCTTGAAACGGCGGTATTGTTGTTGAATAACGTCCACACTAAAGCAGTGGACAAAACACCATACGAGTTATGGAATGGCAAAGCTCCTAAGTATTCATACTTGAGGATTTGGGGATGTCCTGCTTACGTGAAGCGGACAGTGGGAGATAAGTTGGATAGTCGATCCAGCCTGTGTTATTTTGTGGGGTATCCGAAGAATTCAATCGGATATTATTTCTATTATCCTGCTGAAACAAAGGTGTTTGTTTCGCGGAATGCCACCTTCTTGGAGAAGGAGTTCTTATTGGATAAGAAAGGCGAGATGATGGAACTCGAAGAAGTTCGAGAAGAACCCGAAATACAAAATAACGATCCCACACCTCAGGAACCATTGCTGGACACGCCTGCACCTAGAAGATCCGAGAGGACTTCTAGACCTCCAGTTCGATATGGTCTTCTTCTTGAAGAGGGTCAAGATGAACCCGACATTGGATGTGATCCAAGAAGCTTCAAGGAAGCAATTTCTGATGCGGATTCGAATTTATGGCTTGAAGCTATGCAATCAGAATTGGATTCGATGCATACTAACCAAGTCTGGACTTTAGTGGATCCTCCCGATGGAATTGTTCCAATAGGGTGTAAATGGATCTACAAAAGAAAGCTTGGGCCTGATGGTAAGGTATTGACCTACAAGGCGCGATTGGTGGCGAAAGGTTATACTCAAAGGCAAGGAGTTGACTATGATGAAACCTTTTCACCAGTTGCTATGTTCAAGTCCATAAGAATCCTTATTGCCATAGCTGCATGGTATGACTATGAGATATGGCAAATGGATGTGAAGACTGCTTTTCTTAATGGAGACATTAAGGAAGAAATCTATATGAAGCAGCCTGAGGGGTACACATCCATGGGAAGCGAGCATAAGGTATGCAAGCTTCAGAGATCAATTTATGGTCTAAAACAAGCATCAAGAAGTTGGAACCAGAAATTTGATGAAACAATTAAAGACTTTGGTTTCATCAAGAACCCGGAGGAACCTTGCGTGTACAAGAAAGTAGTTAAGGATGCGGTGACATTCTTAGTACTTTATGTTGATGACATCCTACTCATTGGGAATGATGTAGGGATGTTGCAGTCAACAAAGATATGGTTATCAGGTAGATTTTCGATGAAGGATTTGGGTGAGGCATCCTACATTCTTGGGATACAGATCTATAGGGATAGATCTAAGAGAATGATAGGACTCACTCAATCAACCTACATCGATACCATATTGAAACGGTTTTCAATGGATGGGTCCAAGAGAGGACATCTACCCATGTGTCATGGAGTTTCTCTATCCAAGTCTATGTGTCCCAAGACTGATGCAGAGATAGAGAATATGACACATGTACCATATGCGTCAGCTATAGGTAGTATCATGTATGGGATGATATCTACCAGACCGGATGTAGCATTTGCTCTGAGTGTCACGAGCAGATATCAGTCTAATCCTGGTCAGATGCATTGGAAAGCCGTGAAGGACATTCTTAAGTACTTGCGAAGGACTAAGAATATGTTCATGGTTTATGGAGGACGAGAACTCAAACTGGAAGGCTATACCGACTCTAGCTTCCAAAGTGATGTGGATGACTCGAAGTCAACCTCTGGATTTGTGTTCATGCTCAATGGCGGTGCTGTCTCTTGGAAGAGTTCCAAGCAGGACACCACAGCGGATTCCACCACTGAGGCTGAATACATTGCAGCATCAGCTGCTGCTAAAGAGGCCGTTTGGATGAGGAATTTCGTCCAAGAGTTGGGCGTCATTCCTGAATTTGTTGGTCCAGTCCCGGTGTACTGCGACAACACGGGTGCCGTTGCTCAAGCAAAGGAACCAAGGTCTCATCAAAGATCCAAACACGTACTGAGGAAATACCACATAATCCGGGAGATTGTGGAAAGAGGAGACATCAGTGTCGAACGAGTGGCCTCTGCAGACAATATCGCTGATCCACTTACTAAGCCTTTGCCAGGACCATTGTTTGACAAACATCGCGAAGCAATGGGTCTACGTAGTATGACTAGTTGGCTATAGGGCAAGTGGGAGATTGTAAGAGTGGGTGCCCAGTGAGCCAACTGTGTGGCTATGGGTTTTGATGACTCTTTGTATAAACAATCTTTTGTTTAATATTATTTACACTTTTATGGCAATGACTTTATATTACTTCATATTGTTATATTGTGATATACTATTGTTGTTTTGATAAAGACCTTGAATATACTATAGTGTATGTAAGATGTGGTAGAACATGGAGATGTCTATCATGAAATACATCTTATAGTCACTGTATATTCTAAAACCGTTCCTAGTCGATTGAGCCGTCCGATAATAAGGATAAGGATCGCTCGAGTTTGAGACTAGCATTTGCGATGCGGAGTACCACGTTTCATTGGTAGGGAACATGGAGATGTTCGAAGCATGCAAATGGATATTCATAGGATGAATAGTCGAACTACCCTATCCGGACTTTCCAAGTGGTTATCACTTATCGAGTGGATAAAGTCCGCGGTTTTGGTTGTACACCATTAGTCCTTACGACTTGAAACATCATGGAGACTCTATATGCTAGTACTGTGCTTTGACTCGTTTACCGACTCTGAGGGGGTCATCAGGTGTCGAGATTGGGTACAGTTACGACACATATAGGAGTCAATGCATTGTTGTCAAGGATTCACCACATACTTGCGAGTGTGGATATCCTATGCGATCTGAGGAGATATTAGTGTGACAAATCTCTGGCCAGAGTACTTGATGTGATTTAAGAAATGGTTTCTTAGTAGCACATGCGATGTCACTAATTTGATCTTCAAGATGCATTGCATAGTTATCGAATCTTGAGCGACTCTCGATATACCAATGGTTGTTGATTCGATCGGGATATATGGATGAAGGGACCGTACTGTACGCTAACCAAAATCTACTGGTTCTTGTAGGCACTATCAGTGATACCTAGGGAATCATGGGGCGATGTTGCTAGGCGCTTTACCATGATTCGTTGGGCAAGTCGGAAAGTGTTGTTCCGAGTCACAAGGAGTTGTGAGCCCACGGCTAGCTGTATCCCTGAACCATTGAGGGTCACACAGTGTAATGGAGTTTTAATCCCCGTTGAGATAGTTAAATTTAAAGAGTTAAATTTAATGAACTAAGGAGTTGGACTTCTTAAATAAGAGTAAGGGAGTAGGATTTCCTAAAATGACATAGGGATGGACATTTTTGGAAACCACTGAATTCGGATTCAGGAAAATTTATTTTGACTTTAAAACGTGCAGAAATGGTTTCTGTGCACATTGGTGAAATCGTTTCATCAATCGGAGTCACGATGAATTTTATATTAATTTCTGAACGAGCGGGCTTTGCTTGTCGGGCCCCAGCTTATGACTAATGGGCCCTAAGGTGTTAGTGGCCTGCATTATAAATAAGTTATTTCAGTACAGAAATTACACACAACAGGTCATAAATTTTTGAGAGCAAAAATTCGAAAAACCCTATTCTCTCTCAAAGAATTTCGGCCGCCCCCTTGCTCTGCCCGAGAAAATTCCGGTCTGTGATTTTGAATCGCAGTAAGGAATAACGAATCAAATTCGTGTATTCTCTTCGCAGAAAACTTCTGATAGATTTTCTAGTGCAATCTATCAGAGGGATTAAACCTCTGTTCGTGGACCTGATTGAAGGCGTTCATCGGTTCCAGGGAGAGACAACAAGAGCAGAATTGTTCTGTTGGTGTCCATTAATCTCGTTGCGAGATTTGAGGTAAAATTTATTTAATTGTTATTTAAATTTTACACACACGTAATTCAATCGATGAACGGTTGATACCCATACCCGGTGCAGCGGAAGTTTAAAAATTTTTCATGGAACGTTTCCATGGTATGGGTATCAACCGTTCATCGATTGAATTACGTGTGTGTAAAATTTAAATAACAATTAAATAAATTTTACCTCAAATCTCGCAACGAGATTAATGGACACCAACAGAACAATTCTGCTCTTGTTGTCTCTCCCTGGAACCGATGAACGCCTTCAATCAGGTCCACGAACAGAGGTTTAATCCCTCTGATAGATTGCACTAGAAAATCTATCAGAAGTTTTCTGCGAAGAGAATACACGAATTTGATTCGTTATTCCTGACTGCAATTCAAAATCACAGACCGGAATTTCTCGGGCAGAGTGAAAGGGGGCGGCCGAAATATGTTTGAGAGAGAGGGTAGGGTTTTCGAAAATTGCTCTCAAAATATGACCTGTTGTGTGTAATTTCTGTACTGAAATAACTTATTTATAATGCAGGCCACTAACACCTTAGGGCCCATTAGTCATAAGCTGGGGCCCGACAAGCAAAGCCCGCTCGTTCAGAAATTAATATAAAATTCATCGTGACTCCGATTGATGAAACGATTTCACCAATGTGCACAGAAACCATTTCTGCACGTTTTAAAGTCAAAATAAATTTTCCTGAATCCGAATTCAGTGGTTTCCAAAAATGTCCATCCCTATGTCATTTTAGGAAATCCTACTCCCTTACTCTTATTTAAGAAGTCCAACTCCTTAGTTCATTAAATTTAACTCTTTAAATTTAACTATCTCAACGGGGATTAAAACTCCATTACACTGTGTGACCCTCAATGGTTCAGGGATACAGCTAGCCGTGGGCTCACAACTCCTTGTGACTCGGAACAACACTTTCCGACTTGCCCAACGAATCATGGTAAAGCGCCTAGCAACATCGCCCCATGATTCCCTAGGTATCACTGATAGTGCCTACAAGAACCAGTAGATTTTGGTTAGCGTACAGTACGGTCCCTTCATCCATATATCCCGATCGAATCAACAACCATTGGTATATCGAGAGTCGCTCAAGATTCGATAACTATGCAATGCATCTTGAAGATCAAATTAGTGACATCGCATGTGCTACTAAGAAACCATTTCTTAAATCACATCAAGTACTCTGGCCAGAGATTTGTCACACTAATATCTCCTCAGATCGCATAGGATATCCACACTCGCAAGTATGTGGTGAATCCTTGACAACAATGCATTGACTCCTATATGTGTCGTAACTGTACCCAATCTCGACACCTGATGACCCCCTCAGAGTCGGTAAACGAGTCAAAGCACAGTACTAGCATATAGAGTCTCCATGATGTTTCAAGTCGTAAGGACTAATGGTGTACAACCAAAACCGCGGACTTTATCCACTCGATAAGTGATAACCACTTGGAAAGTCCGGATAGGGTAGTTCGACTATTCATCCTATGAATATCCATTTGCATGCTTCGAACATCTCCATGTTCCCTACCAATGAAACGTGGTACTCCGCATCGCAAATGCTAGTCTCAAACTCGAGCGATCCTTATCCTTATTATCGGACGGCTCAATCGACTAGGAACGGTTTTAGAATATACAGTGACTATAAGATGTATTTCATGATAGACATCTCCATGTTCTACCACATCTTACATACACTATAGTATATTCAAGGTCTTTATCAAAACAACAATAGTATATCACAATATAACAATATGAAGTAATATAAAGTCATTGCCATAAAAGTGTAAATAATATTAAACAAAAGATTGTTTATACAAAGAGTCATCAAAACCCATAGCCACACAGTTGGCTCACTGGGCACCCACTCTTACAATCTCCCACTTGCCCTATAGCCAACTAGTCATACTACGTAGACCCATTGCTTCGCGATGTTTGTCAAACAATGGTCCTGGCAAAGGCTTAGTAAGTGGATCAGCGATATTGTCTGCAGAGGCCACTCGTTCGACACTGATGTCTCCTCTTTCCACAATCTCCCGGATTATGTGGTATTTCCTCAGTACGTGTTTGGATCTTTGATGAGACCTTGGTTCCTTTGCTTGAGCAACGGCACCCGTGTTGTCGCAGTACACCGGGACTGGACCAACAAATTCAGGAATGACGCCCAACTCTTGGACGAAATTCCTCATCCAAACGGCCTCTTTAGCAGCAGCTGATGCTGCAATGTATTCAGCCTCAGTGGTGGAATCCGCTGTGGTGTCCTGCTTGGAACTCTTCCAAGAGACAGCACCGCCATTGAGCATGAACACAAATCCAGAGGTTGACTTCGAGTCATCCACATCACTTTGGAAGCTAGAGTCGGTATAGCCTTCCAGTTTGAGTTCTCGTCCTCCATAAACCATGAACATATTCTTAGTCCTTCGCAAGTACTTAAGAATGTCCTTCACGGCTTTCCAATGCATCTGACCAGGATTAGACTGATATCTGCTCGTGACACTCAGAGCAAATGCTACATCCGGTCTGGTAGATATCATCCCATACATGATACTACCTATAGCTGACGCATATGGTACATGTGTCATATTCTCTATCTCTGCATCAGTCTTGGGACACATAGACTTGGATAGAGAAACTCCATGACACATGGGTAGATGTCCTCTCTTGGACCCATCCATTGAAAACCGTTTCAATATGGTATCGATGTAGGTTGATTGAGTGAGTCCTATCATTCTCTTAGATCTATCCCTATAGATCTGTATCCCAAGAATGTAGGATGCCTCACCCAAATCCTTCATCGAAAATCTACCTGATAACCATATCTTTGTTGACTGCAACATCCCTACATCATTCCCAATGAGTAGGATGTCATCAACATAAAGTACTAAGAATGTCACCGCATCCTTAACTACTTTCTTGTACACGCAAGGTTCCTCCGGGTTCTTGATGAAACCAAAGTCTTTAATTGTTTCATCAAATTTCTGGTTCCAACTTCTTGATGCTTGTTTTAGACCATAAATTGATCTCTGAAGCTTGCATACCTTATGCTCGCTTCCCATGGATGTGAACCCCTCAGGCTGCTTCATATAGATTTCTTCCTTAATGTCTCCATTAAGAAAAGCAGTCTTCACATCCATTTGCCATATCTCATAGTCATACCATGCAGCTATGGCAATAAGGATTCTTATGGACTTGAACATAGCAACTGGTGAAAAGGTTTCATCATAGTCAACTCCTTGCCTTTGAGTATAACCTTTCGCCACCAATCGCGCCTTGTAGGTCAATACCTTACCATCAGGCCCAAGCTTTCTTTTGTAGATCCATTTACACCCTATTGGAACAATTCCATCGGGAGGATCCACTAAAGTCCAGACTTGGTTAGTATGCATCGAATCCAATTCTGATTGCATAGCTTCAAGCCATAAATTCGAATCCGCATCAGAAATTGCTTCCTTGAAGCTTCTTGGATCACATCCAATGTCGGGTTCATCTTGACCCTCTTCAAGAAGAAGACCATATTGAACTGGAGGTCTAGAAGTCCTCTCGGATCTTCTAGGTGCAGGCGTGTCCAGCAATGGTTCCTGAGGTGTGGGATCGTTATTTTGTATTTCGGGTTCTTCTCGAACTTCTTCGAGTTCCATCATCTCGCCTTTCTTATCCAATAAGAACTCCTTCTCCAAGAAGGTGGCATTCCGCGAAACAAACACCTTTGTTTCAGCAGGATAATAGAAATAATATCCGATTGAATTCTTCGGATACCCCACAAAATAACACAGGCTGGATCGACTATCCAACTTATCTCCCACTGTCCGCTTCACGTAAGCAGGACATCCCCAAATCCTCAAGTACGAATACTTAGGAGCTTTGCCATTCCATAACTCGTATGGTGTTTTGTCCACTGCTTTAGTGTGGACGTTGTTCAACAACAATACCGCCGTTTCAAGCGCATAGCCCCAAAACGAAGGTGGAAGCTCAGTGAAGCTCATCATGGATCGAACCATGTCCAACAAAGTTCGATTACGACGCTCCGATACACCATTAAGCTGTGGTGTCATAGGAGGAGTCCACTGAGAGAGAATCCCATTCTCTTTCAGATAGTCCAAAAACTCGGTACTCAAGTATTCTCCACCTCGATCCGATCGAAGTGCTTTAATACTTTTACCTAGCTTGTTTTCTACTTCAGCCCTGAATTCTTTGAACTTTTCAAATGCTTCAGACTTATATTTCATTAAATATAAATACCCATACCTTGAATAATCATCAGTAAAGGTAATGAAGTAGGTGTGGCCATGTTGAGTCCCTACTCTAAATGGACCACAAACATCTGTATGGATTAAATCCAACAGATTTTGACTACGTTCAGGCTTCCCCTTAAAAGGAGATTTAGTCATTTTCCCTTTTAGGCAGGATTCACAAGTAGGTAGAGAGTTAATATCAGACATATCAAACATGCCCTCTCCCACTAGCTTGTTCATCCTCCTTGAGGAAATATGACCTAGTCTAGCGTGCCAAAGGTTTGCCGGGTTTTGACTATCGATTTTCCTTTTGTTTGTTGTTGCCGGTTTGTCAATACAATTCACTGGAACGTCTTTTAGTTTTAAATTGTATAGATCGTTTTCAAGTTGTCCATTTCCAATTAAACATTCATTCTTGTAAATACTGCAAATCCCATTCACAAAATTACAAGAATAACCATCTCTATCAAGCATAGAAATAGAAATAATGTTTTTAATTAAATCTGGCACAAATAAAACATCTCTCAACAATAATTTAAAACCATTCTGCAAAATCAAACAAACATCTCCAATGGCCGTAGCTTCAACTCTGGAACCATTCCCGAGCCTCAGCTGGGTCTCACCCATTCTAAGCCTGCGACTTCTTGTCATCACCTGCAAATCATTGCAAATGTGAGAACCACATCCGGTATCCAATACCCAAGAAGTTGTATTAAGTGACATGTTTATTTCGATATAGAACATACCCTTTGCAGTTCCCAACTGCTCAAGATACTCCTTGCAGTTGCGCTTCCAATGACCCGGCTTCTTGCAGTAATGGCAAACATCCTTGGATTTTCCATCGTTTGAAGCCTTTGTCTTTTGCTTCTTCTCGGGTTCCACTTTCTTGGGTGGGGCAGAACGTTTCTTGCCCTTCATACTTGGCCCCTTCTTAGCAGAAGATGAGGAGCCCACCAAGAAAGCTGGCTTATCCTTCTTAAGTGTGGATTCATATGTAACGAGCATATTGACCATCTCTTCAAGGGTGGCCTCTATCTTGTTCATATTAAAATTTATCACGAATCCATCAAATGAAGAAGGAAGAGATAGAAGCAGCAAGTCCACATTGAGTTCATGCTCCAACACCAAATCAAGGGTCGCTAACTTCTGTATGAGCCAAATCACTCGTACCCCATGATCACGGACCGAAGTCCCTTCACGCATGCGGCACGTCATCAACTCCTTAACAGTAGAGAACCTTTCAGCCCTCGACTGAGCCCCAAAAAGTTCCTTGAGTTGCGTGTGAATGTCAGCAGCATTCACCGTGTCCTCAAATCGCCTCTGGAGTTCATCAGACATCGAGGCTTGCATATAGCATTTGGTCTTGATGTCATGGTCACACCATGCATCAAGTTTGGCCAATTCCTCCGGACTTATGTCAGCTGGTGCTTCCTTCGGAGGTGCTTTCTCTAACACGTAGAGCATTTTCTCCGAAGTTAAGACAATCTTCAACTTTCGGAACCATTCCGTATAGTTGGCGCCAGTCAGCTTGTTTTGTTCGAGGATCGAGAATAAAGGATTTCGCGAATTCATTGTGTGAAATACTGAAAAGGAAAAACAGACATATATCAATGATTGTTTAACAATTTACTAAGACATAAAATAGGCGAATTTAATTTTATGAATCTCACTCCCACTATTTTAACGATTTCACCACCCTCTAGTGAAAACGGGAAACTTTTTCCTTAGTGAGAACATGGAGTCCAATTGACAAACTTATGGTCCCGAATAATATCAGCCAACCATAATTCTCAAAAGGTAGAGCCCAATTGCTTCCAAAGCAACCCCCATGTATTTACCTCATGTCCAATAAGGGCCCAATAATATGACGCCGTTTAAAGTGACATGTCAAGATGACCCATCAATATTAAGTTGTGATGGACGGTCGCCATGTGGATCCCCCAATAATATGAGCCGATCCCATGGGAGTTCCACCCAACTTACAACATTTGTCGATCCAATGTACAGCTTTCCGACGAACGGGCCCCCCCAATAATATGAGCCGGACCGTATCCGCGGGTAGCATCACATACATTGACCGTTGATGGAAGGTAGGAACATTTAAACAATATTTAAATTTCCTTTATTTATCTTGATATAAATTTTAAATCATATTTAAAATGAGGGATTTTATTTATAAAAAATATTTGTCTCATCATTTTTAATTTATTGCATGCATTGCCGGATTCACGCAATTTATGTCTAAACATGCATACAATCATAATATCACATATTATATAGGATGATCGATTCCATTTCTAATTGACCCGTGGTTGCCAATCACGGGTCTTAGTCCAATCCTAGGTAATATGCAGTATGCAAATGCAATCCTATTACATATGCTTCCAATTTACATTTCTTCAGTCTTCATTGTCTGCTGGACCCACCATCTTCAAATCTTGATCTCCCACTAAATCTAATGTATTTACAATTAAATAACAATGACAAGTAGGGGATACATTTTTAGGGGGTGGGAACGGGCTATAAACCAAGCCCACTTTTATTACATATGACATTCATATCGGGCCATAAACCAGGCCCATTAATAAAACCAACAACAATAAAGACAAAATGTAAATTCCTAACATACACCTACAAAATTGGTCATGGCAATCGATCATCCTTATCCAATAACATTTAATTCAAAATTAATTTATTGGATAACATGCTGTGGCAATTCAAATTTAAACAAGATAAAATCATATTTTATATATAAAATCACATTTCACATATAAAATCATATTTTATCTCCATATCAAATAAAATCATATTTTATCTATAAAATCCAATTTTACAAATAAAATCATATTTTATCTAATATATCATAAGATCATATCTTATCATCAATTGTACCAAAATAATTGATTTCAAAATTCAATTTACGGATAAAATATTAAAATTTTCCAAAAATTCAAATTTATCCAAAATCAATTTTAAAATTTACGGACTCGAACAATTCGATCCGAAATCTCGTGAACCAATCAAAAACAATTTTTGACCGGACCAAAAATAAAATTTTAAATATTAAAATTAATAAAAAATTAAAAATTAATTTTTCCCGCGGGCCACCCGGGACACTCCCGGGTCGGCCCGCACCCGGGGCGCGGGCCGGGGGCAGCCCGGCTGCCCCCTTAGGGCAGCGCCTGGCGCCGCCCCTGGGCGGCGCCGTGCGCTGCCCTGGCGCCGCCCCTGCGCAGCGCCCAGCGCTGCGCTGGGCAGCGCCGAGCGCCGCCCCTGGGCAGCGCCGAGCGCTGCCCTGGGCGGCGCCGTGCGCCGCCTTGGGCGGCGACGGTCGCCGCCTTGGGCGGCGCTGTGCGCCCCCTTTGGGCGACGCCGTGCGCCGCCCGGGGCAGCAACAATTGCTGCCCCACCGGGCAGCGATCCAATCGCTGCCCGGGTTTTGCCCCGAAAATTTTTTTTTTTTTTATTAAAAATATTTATTTTGTTTCATAAACCGAGACTCAAAAATTTTGTACAATTGATTATTCAATCGATTGATCTGAGCAACCTGGCTCTGATACCACTGTTGGAAAACTGGCGAGTTCCCAGACCAATTACGATTGATACCCGGTGCAGCGGAAGTTTAAAAATTTTTCATGGAACGTTTCCATGGTATGGGTATCAACCGTTCATCGATTGAATTACGTGTGTGTAAAATTTAAATAACAATTAAATAAATTTTACCTCAAATCTCGCAACGAGATTAATGGACACCAACAGAACAATTCTGCTCTTGTTGTCTCTCCCTGGAACCGATGAACGCCTTCAATCAGGTCCACGAACAGAGGTTTAATCCCTCTGATAGATTGCACTAGAAAATCTATCAGAAGTTTTCTGCGAAGAGAATACACGAATTTGATTCGTTATTCCTGACTGCAATTCAAAATCACAGACCGGAATTTCTCGGGCAGAGTGAAAGGGGGCGGCCGAAATATGTTTGAGAGAGAGGGTAGGGTTTTCGAAAATTGCTCTCAAAATATGACCTGTTGTGTGTAATTTCTGTACTGAAATAACTTATTTATAATGCAGGCCACTAACACCTTAGGGCCCATTAGTCATAAGCTGGGGCCCGACAAGCAAAGCCCGCTCGTTCAGAAATTAATATAAAATTCATCGTGACTCCGATTGATGAAACGATTTCACCAATGTGCACAGAAACCATTTCTGCACGTTTTAAAGTCAAAATAAATTTTCCTGAATCCGAATTCAGTGGTTTCCAAAAATGTCCATCCCTATGTCATTTTAGGAAATCCTACTCCCTTACTCTTATTTAAGAAGTCCAACTCCTTAGTTCATTAAATTTAACTCTTTAAATTTAACTATCTCAACGGGGATTAAAACTCCATTACACTGTGTGACCCTCAATGGTTCAGGGATACAGCTAGCCGTGGGCTCACAACTCCTTGTGACTCGGAACAACACTTTCCGACTTGCCCAACGAATCATGGTAAAGCGCCTAGCAACATCGCCCCATGATTCCCTAGGTATCACTGATAGTGCCTACAAGAACCAGTAGATTTTGGTTAGCGTACAGTACGGTCCCTTCATCCATATATCCCGATCGAATCAACAACCATTGGTATATCGAGAGTCGCTCAAGATTCGATAACTATGCAATGCATCTTGAAGATCAAATTAGTGACATCGCATGTGCTACTAAGAAACCATTTCTTAAATCACATCAAGTACTCTGGCCAGAGATTTGTCACACTAATATCTCCTCAGATCGCATAGGATATCCACACTCGCAAGTATGTGGTGAATCCTTGACAACAATGCATTGACTCCTATATGTGTCGTAACTGTACCCAATCTCGACACCTGATGACCCCCTCAGAGTCGGTAAACGAGTCAAAGCACAGTACTAGCATATAGAGTCTCCATGATGTTTCAAGTCGTAAGGACTAATGGTGTACAACCAAAACCGCGGACTTTATCCACTCGATAAGTGATAACCACTTGGAAAGTCCGGATAGGGTAGTTCGACTATTCATCCTATGAATATCCATTTGCATGCTTCGAACATCTCCATGTTCCCTACCAATGAAACGTGGTACTCCGCATCGCAAATGCTAGTCTCAAACTCGAGCGATCCTTATCCTTATTATCGGACGGCTCAATCGACTAGGAACGGTTTTAGAATATACAGTGACTATAAGATGTATTTCATGATAGACATCTCCATGTTCTACCACATCTTACATACACTATAGTATATTCAAGGTCTTTATCAAAACAACAATAGTATATCACAATATAACAATATGAAGTAATATAAAGTCATTGCCATAAAAGTGTAAATAATATTAAACAAAAGATTGTTTATACAAAGAGTCATCAAAACCCATAGCCACACAGTTGGCTCACTGGGCACCCACTCTTACAGGCAACACGTAATCAATATCAACGTAATGAAATGCATGTCTTTAAACCGGGATATCAATTCTGATAAATGAGGTATTGGTGATGTGCTTTTGGGATCCCGAGGATGAGATCACCTAACGACTCACCGACTCTCCCAATCGAGGTGGTGCCACGTATCCCACTCCCCTAGACTTTTGTGCGACTATAAGGAGTATGCTGACAATAAGTGAACCTCTACACACAGGCCACTCACAGTATAGCCCCCAAAACGTCTAAACAAAAAGGGCTGTTCTGCCTGCTGAAATCAAAGTTGGCTCAAGATGAATGCATAAGAAACATAAGACATAAGCCACATAACAAAAGCTCAATCAATCAACCAAATACGAGTTCCACATGCTAGAACAAGTATTTATGCAAGTATGTTATTTTTAAGGGAAACTCGAGAACCAACTGTCCCGAGTATGCTATCCCGCTATCGATGACTGCTTTTACCTTTCAATGCAGTAGCTCCAACTCTGGAAACACTACAATAAAAGGTTTAATAAAAAACTAAACAATCCAACAACAACAACAATGGCTCAAGGTAATCTCTTTACCGATCTTCGTCCAACTCTTGACGATCAACAGCTGTTGTAAAGGATTGGGCCTCTCTGGCCCAATCACTCTTCTCATGGCCTTCTCCCCCCTGGTGGGGAGTTTCATGCCCTCCCCGGACTCGAACTTAGAATTCCAGGCTCAAGTACTAAGTTCTCTCAATCCTGGTACCATTAGCTTAATGGTACCAGGATTGAGAGAACTTAGTACTTGAGCCTGGAAGTTTAAGTTCGAGTCCTGGGGAGGGCATGAAACTCCCCACCAGGGGGGAGAAGGCCATGACAAGAGTGAATGGGCCAGAGAGGCCCAATCCTTTACAAAAAGGGCGCCCTTTTTGTAAAGGATTAGGCCTCTCGGGCCCAATCACTCTTCTCATGGCCTTCTCCCCCCTGGTGGGGAGTTTCATGCCCTCCCCAGGACTCGAACTTAGACTTCCAAGATCAAGTACTAAGTTCTCTCAATCCTGGTACCATTGAACTAGTACTTAATGTGAAACCTCGGTTCTATACATCTAATCTCGGATTAAACAACAAATAATCAAACAAGATCCAAGATTAAAAGTAAAGATTTTTTTTAAAGGGGGGGTGCGCTCGGTCTGCTAAAAAGTGTAGACCGAGCGCCTCCTAAATAGCAAACTGATATTTTTCTCAATGGGGTGTGCGCTCGGTCTGCTAAAAAATGCAGACCGAGCGCCCCCTGCTGCAGAACAAGCAGACAGCAGAAAAACAAGGAGGCTCGACTCCAACTCTTCCAAAACAAAATCATGCATTACAACGCAACTCAAAAACGTTAAAACACATGCATAATCCAATACAAGGTAGTTCTAAAGTTATACAATCTTCAACTAGTAGAACATGCTTCAATCTAACTTATTCAAAACAATACCACAACTAGAGTTCGAATACAATCTAGGTTCTATTACAAATTCGACTCCCAAAACACCAAGTCTCACTTCTAATCAACTCGACCCTTAACCATGCTTCCTCTGGCTTGATCCTGCCCCACCTGTTGCCAAGCACACAAACAAAGACAAGACAATAGCCGGATAATCCGGTGAGAATAATATTCCCAGTAAAAGAGACTAGCATACAATATCACATAATATATCAAAACAAGATATATAATAAAATTCCACATAATCTTCAAATAATTCATTTCATTGCGGAATAAAATGATATGCATGGCTTTAAAACTTCTGGATTATTAGACTCAGATAATCAAAAGGAATTCTTCTTTCTTTCTTTCTTCAGTTTGGGATCCCGAGGTTAAAACATCCAACAATCACACCGAACTCCCCTTTCGAGGTGGACGAGGTATATTTTAATCCTCTAGACTCTAGAGCATTAAAGTGAGTTAATCGACACTTGTAGTAAATCGCCTACCAAGGCCACTTAACTATAATCTCCAGATCGTCTAATTCAAAATGAATAATCAATCGGCTCAATATGAATGCATATGAAATCTCATGCATTAAAACATCAATTCAATCATAAATTCAAATAAGCATATAAATATGCAAGTATGTGCTTTCTTCTAGGACACACGAATCAATCCGGATTCGAGTTAATCGTCCTATTCCATTCCAAAGTCGTCTTATACCTTTCTCAAACGTCGATGCTCCAAACCTGGAACAACAACAATTCCTCAATCAAGATTCAATCAAACTCTTAGTCGATAAAAAGAAAATCGATAATATACCGGCTAAAATCTTCAAACTACAAAAAGCTGCAATCTCGCAACTCCACTGGCTTCAATCAATCTATCAAAAGAAACCATCAAGATCAATATCAGCATTCAATCTCTCAATCAAAACAACGAAACGATATCCAAACTTCAAACTGAAGGCATAACGGCTATATTCTGATAAACCGGAAACGCAGACAACATAATATCAATCCAAACAACTCATATCAATCATCATTCAAACATTCAAACTCAAATCCAACACATCTCCAAATCTAGATTTTTGAAAATGGCTTCCAAAAATTATAACAATTCCGAACGTCGCTCTATTACAAAACCGACAGATAATAAACGATCAGAACTCTGCCAAGAACAACATACTCGAAACTCAATCGATTCTAACAACATCCGAAAAATAGAATGCATCTGATCGTAGAAAAACTTACTATAGAACGAAGCTCTCGCAGCCGTGATCGCTAATCTGCCTTCAGAAATAAATTCCAACAGACGGATCGAGCAGAAAGTGAAATTGATAGTCGTGTTTTGTTTGCATATTTTGATGTTATTTTTTTAGTAAATTGCATGCATTTATTTGCTTTTGTTCTTGTTTTATCTTAGTTTTGTAATTTGCATGCATTTAGCTTCATAACATATTTTCGGGTTTAATGTGTAGGAGGTGTCAAAGTTGAAGAAAAGGGAGGCAGAAAATTGGAGATTTTTGGGCGCTCGAGCGGATGAACTCGAGCGATCGAGCGCCGCGTCCGGTGAGGCAAGACAGAGAATTTCATATTATTGAGCGATCGAGCGGCGTAATCCTGCGCTCGAGCGCGCGAGGCTGTTCGGGAAGGATTTTGTAATTTTGGAAACTCTTTTATTTTGGACTCTAGACTTTATTAGGCTTTTAATTCCATTTTGGGGGGATTATTATCAGATTTTGGAGACCCTCAAAGGCGGCTAGGTTTTGTTCTTTCAATTCTCTCTCTAGTTTTCTTCTCTTCTTTGAATTTTTATGGATTTGGTGATGAATCGTTGTAGCTAAACCTTTTTACTTGGTTGAGGGAGATGAAACCTTGATATAATTTATTCATGAGATTCGAATTGCAGTGTTTAATTCTTTTTAAGTATCAATATTTGATCTGGTTTATTTCATGCTTGAATGCGAGATTTCAGGATTGGCCATCTTAGGATTTTGTTTTGCAAACTATAGCTAAATTAAAGTTCAAATCCATAATTGTTTGAATTAACTAATTTGAAAAGCAACTACGTTTGATATTTTATGCTGTTGAATTTATTGAATCGTAGGGTCAAGTATTGACTAGGCTAAATACAACCGTTGGTGTTTGTGTTGTCTAGATTCGTCAGTTTTACTAGTTTGAATGCTACCGTTTAAATCTGATCGCTGGTATTGGGTTAATTTATGGGGTAAGGGTTAATCTAGAATGATGTTTTCTGATTAACTAAAATTAAGGTGAAACAGGAATTAGATTTCCAATGATGAATATTTGATAGGATTAATTATTTTTAGGGAATCGATGATTGAATGAACAAATATCAAGGGTTTAGTCAACCGATACCAAGTCTCGTCTCTTATTGATTTTTCCAGTTGAATTTTCATTCTTGCATGATAGTGATAATATTATAATTTTAATTGCTTAAAATTTTCAGTAGTTAATCCAAATCTCAAAAACCCCTTTTATTTATTTCCAGTATTTTAAGAACACAATTAAATTTACCTTTCCTCGTGGGAACGATCCCTACTCACACTACTACATTTTTAGTGATTATCTGATTGAGTTGGGTAATTTGGGCGTGACACGATTAAGCGCTACCAAATTTTGGCGCCGTTTCCGGGGAACGGTGTTTAATTTAATTGTGTTCTTATTTTTATTTTTTTATTCTTCCCCCAGTGCTTCTCGGGTTTGTTCATGCTTCCAGGTGATTCTTCAGAAGAAGAATTTTCATACGACCTGGAGATAGAAAAAACTTTGCATAGACGAAGGAGAGAAGCTCGTAGGAGACAAGAAGAGAACGAGCGCGTGGTTGAAGATCTGACAAGAGAAATGGCTGCCAACGCAAATCTGAGTCTTAGACAATTGGGCACTCCTGATCCCAATCAACAACCTTTATGCATTACTTTTCCTACATTAGAAAATAATGCTACTTTTGAGCTTAAGTTTGGATTGATTCACTTATTGCCTTCTTTACATGGTCTTGCAGGTGAGGACCCTAACAAACACTTGATGGAATTCCATGTGGTTTGCACAAGTATGAAACCCATGGAGTGACAGAGGAGCAGATTCAGCTGAGAGTTTTTTCGTTCTCCTTGAAGAGTGCTGCTAAGGATTGGTTATACTACTTGCCCTCTGGTTCTATTATGACGTGGACAGAGATGAAAAGAACCTTTCTGGAGAAATATTTCCCAGCATCTAGAGCTGCGAACATCCGGAAGAAAATCTATGGATCAAGAAATACTCCGGAGAATCACTGCACGAGTACTGGGAGCGGTTCAAGAAGCTTTGTGCTAGCTGTCCGCAGCACCAGATAAGTGAAAATCAATTAATACTATTTTTCTATGAAGGTTTGTTACCCCATGACAGGAGTATGCTAGACGCAGCCAGTGGAGGAGTTTTGTGGACAAAACTCCGGTACAAGCGAGGAATTTGATAGAGAGTATGGCTGCCAATTCTCAAAAATTTGGCACCTTCAGGAATGAGCATGTACCAAGGAAGAACAACGAGGTAAATTTTTTTTCCCTTGAACAACAACTGATTGATCTGACGTCTCTTGTGCATCAAATGGCTGTAGGAAATGGACAAACTGTGAAAGGTTGTGGAATTTGCAATGCGATGGGACACGCTACTGACATGTGTCCCACACTTCAAGAGGAGTCGGTCGAACATGTTAATGCTACTGGTGGATTTCCTGGACCTCCACAGCGGAAGTATGATCCATACTCCAACACATACAATCCTGGTTGGAAGGACCATCCGAATTTGAGATACGAAAATCCACAGGCGAATCAACCGGGGCCTCAGACACCACCGCACAATCAATCTTATAGGCCACCGTATCCTCAATATCCACAGCGTCCTCAAGTCCCCACGCCTGGTGAGTTTCTACAAAACATTGTTAAGGATCTTGCTACTAATACTGTAACTTTTCAACAGGAAACTCGAGCAAGTATCCAACAGTTGAACACTCAAATGGGGCAGTTGGAAACCGTAGTGAACATGTTGGAGGCACTGAATTCGAACAGCTTACCATCACAGACTGTGGTGAATCCGAGGGAGAATGTGAGTGCAATCACCTTGAGGAGTAGAAAGGAGTTGAAGGTTAATGAAGAAGTGGTGAAAGAAACAGTACAGAACAAAGATGAGCAGGAATCCAAGGTAGAGGAGGACGACACAATTCAGGAAGCACCTAGAGGTAAGTTCCCTAATTTTTCCGAGTATAAACCTGTAGCCCCTTTTCCCTTAGCATTGAAAGAGTCTAGGAAAGATGATGGAATTAAGGGGTTATATGAAGTGTTTTGTAGATGCGAGGTAAATATCCCTTTGTTAGATTTATTAAACAAGTACCTCGTTATGCTAAATTTTTAAAAGAATTGTGTACTACGAAAAGGAAACAAAACTTGAAGGGATGTCAGAAAGTTGAATTGGGAGAACAGGTCTCTGCCGTCATTCAAAGAAAAATAACTACAAAATGCAAGGACCCAGGTATGTTTTCTATTCCTTGTAAGATATGAGATGTTCAGCTTGCTACGGCCATGCTAGATTTAGGAGCATCGATTAATGTCATGCCATACTCTGTTTATGCTTCCTTAAATCTTGGGCCTTTGACTGAAACTGCAATCGTTATCCAAATGGGTGATAGATCTACTATTTATCCTAGGGGGTTGTTAGAAGATGTTCTTGTGCAAGTTGGTAATGTGGTTTTTCCTGCTGATTTCTATGTGCTTGATATGAAAAATAATGATTTGAATAGTCCAATTTTGCTAGGAAGACCATTTTTGAAAACTTCAAAGTCTATCATAGATGTTCACAATGGCACTCTCACTACGGAGTTTGATACGGATGTTGTTAAGTTTCATATTTTTGATACCCTGCAAATTCCTGATTGTGAAAGTGTTGTTAATAATCTTGATGCCATTAATCACTTGTCGCAAGAACACAAGAATGTTGTGAATGGGAATAAAGTTAAGAAGGTTATTGCAAAAATTATTGAGAAATTACTGCTGAAGGTTTTTGTTCTGATCCGCAGGTATCCAGGAAATCGAAACCAAGGAAGAAAAAATCTAAACTTACTTCAAAACTGCTCAAGTGGGTGAAGGTGGTTGGGAAAACTAGATGTGAACCACCATGAGTAAAAGAAAAATGCAGTCGGGCCGACGACTGTAAAAAGAGGCGATGACTAGGAGGCAATCCAGTGTTTTTTTTTCTTTTCGTTAGTTTTTATCTTTCGTTTTGTTTTTGCGTTTTATTTTCGTTGATTTTAGAAACCGAATGCCGCCACCTCCGTAGTCAAAGTTTCAGTATGATTCTTCCGTGATGCTGTCAGACGTTGAAGAGGACAGTGCCAACACTTAAACCAGGGGAGTTTCGCTTTACATTTTTTTTTTGCATTGCATTATGTTTAGTTGTTTGTTTGTGTTTTGTATTTTGATGCATTGAGGGTAATGCTTTCTTTAAGTGTGGGGGGATGTATTCATATTGTTGCATTTGTTTTGTTTTGTTATTGCATTCATTTTGTTTTTGTTTGTGTCGTATGCATGAGTTGAGGATGAGATTGTTAGCCTATGATGAAGTTTGAAAAAAAAATGAATTTTTTGAAAAATTTGGCTCTTGATCACAATGAGAAACCGTAGGTTGTTTGTTGAATATTCTTAAGCACGCATGTTTAACCAGTGAAGTATAGCGATGTATTAGATTTTGTGAATGTCTGTTGGACCACTGCACGACAATAGGTGTTTGTGGAACATGATAGTTCTTGAATCTTGATGATTTTTTTGATATGGCATATACTTTCTTGGGCGCACCTAAAATTTTTGGTTTTTAAGAAGAAAAATAATTTTTGGAACCAATTAACTCCATCCGGGTTGCGAGCAAGATGTTTGAAATCCTATTCATCTTGTTTGTGGCTAAGTATGCGGATTACATGGGGTTATTCTTTTAAAAAATATATATATAACAATTCCATCCGGGCGTGAAATGTGAATGAAATTTTATTCATTATTTCATAGCTAAGTTTGCGGATCTAATGGGATTGTAGTTCCATCCGGGCTATAGACAAGGGGATTTAAATTCTAATCCTATCTAGTTATAGCTAAGTATGCGGGTAATTATTGGGACTTTTAAAATGTCAGGTGCAAAAATCCGACGATGCGTAATTATTCTCAAGGAAGTTGTGTTGTGTTGATGGATTATTGGGAGGAGAGTTCTTGATGGTGAGGCTTGCACTGAATTGTTATAGGTCGGCGAACAGTCTTGAAACTTTGTCTTTTGAAGTTGAATGTAACTGGGGTAACATGACACACACACACGTTCACATTCGAATGAAGGTGTATCATTGATGATTGAGAGTCGCTATGAGCTTGTTTTTGATGAAGTGGTTTTCTCTTAGGCTATATTGTGCATACTCATCTTTACTTATGTATTTGTTTTTTTTCATTTTGTTTTGCATGATTTGCTCGAGGGCGAGCAAGGGTTAAGTGTGGGGGTATTTGATAGTCGTGTTTTGTTTGCATATTTTGATGTTATTTTGTTAGTAAATTGCATACATTTATTTTTTTTTGTTCTTGTTTTATCTTAGTTTTGTAATTTGCATGCATTTAGCTTCATAACATATTTTTGGGTTTAATGTGTAGGAGGTGTCAAAGTTGAAGAAAAAGGAGGCAAAAAATTGGAGATTTTTGGGCGCTCGAGCGGATGAACTCGAGCGTTCGAGCGCCACGTCGGGTAAGGCAAGACAGAGAATTGCATATTATTGAGCGATCGAGCGGCCGTAATCATGCGCTCGAGCGTGCGAGGCTGTTCGGAAAGGATTTTGTAATTTTTGAAACTCTTTTATTTTGGACTCTAGACTTTATTAGGCTTTTAATTCCGTTTTTGGAGGATTATTATCAGATTTTGGAGACCCTCAAAGGCGGCTAGGTTTTGTTCTTTCAATTCTCTCTCTAGTTTTCTTCTCTTCTTTGAATTTTTATGGATTTGGTGATGAATCGTTGTAGCTAAACCTTATTACTTGGTTGAGGGAGACGAAACCTTGATATAATTTATTCATGAGATTCGAATTGCAATGTTTAATTCTTGTTAAGTATCAATATTTGATCTGGTTTATTTCATGCTTGAATGCGAGATTTTAGGATTGGCCATCTTAGGATTTTGTTTTGCAAACTATAGCTAAATTAGAGTTCAAATTCGTAATTGTTTGAATTGTCTAATTTGCAGAGCAACTACGTTTGATATTTTCTGTTGTTGAATTTATTGAATCGTAGGGTCAAGTATTGACTAGGCTAAATACAACCGCTGGTGTTTGTGTTGTCTAGATTCGTCAGTTTTACTAGTTTGAATACTACCATGTATTTAAATCTGATCGCTGGTATTGGGTTAATTTATGGGGTAAGGGTTAATCTAGAATGTTGTTTTCTGATTAACTAAAATTAAGGTAAAACAGGAATTAGATTTCCAATGATGAATATTTGATAGGATTAATTATTTTTAGGGAATCGATTATTGAATGAACAAATATCAAGGGTGTAGTCAACCGATACCAAGTCTCGTCTCTTATTGATTTCTCCAGTTGAATTTTCATTCTTGCATGATAGTGATAATATTATAATTTTAATTGCTTAAAATTTTCAGTAGTTAATCCAAATCTCAAAAACCCCTTTTATTTATTTCCAGCATTTTAAGAACACAATTAAATTTATCTTTCCTCGTGGGAACGATCCCTACTCATACTACTACATTTTTAGTGATTATCTGATTGAGTTGGGTAATTTGGGCGTGACACGATTAAGCGCTACCAGAAATCAGAAATCTTGAAGTTTACGTTTCTCTCATCAATGGAGGAAGAAGGCGAGATGGGGGAAGAGAGAATGGAGGAGACCAAGTCAAATCCCTTATAAATATCTAAAAAAACCCATTTTTGCACTTTAGTCCCTGAAAAATCCAAAATTTTCAAAAAGGACCCTGATCAAAATCAAGTCGGCTCTTGAACTCTAGAATATCCGATTATTTCAAATAAAGTCAATTAATAAAACAAAATGGGGCGTTACAATTCTCCCCCTTTAAGAATAGATTTCGTCCTCGAAATCGAATACTATTCAATCTTGAAAGCTAAGGGATAAACCCAAATCTGCAAGAGAATTCATCTCTGAGACAATAAGTCCAGAAAACGTTGTCTCAAAACGGACTTTGTCTCCCAAATCTCTTCTTCAAGGTCGTAACAGCTCCACTACACTAACACAAACTAAATCGGTTTGTCTTAGAACTGCTTCTAATTCAGGTCGAAACTCTGAATTACTCGTCTCAAGCAATTTGTCATCTCCACAAATTTGGTCTCATCAGCTAAAGAGCAAAAGAAATTATGATCTGGTAATCCAACAACAAGGATCTGGTGATAATCCGCATCAAAATACGGAAAACACTTTGTGAAAACAAGAAAGAGACAAAATAAAACAAGTCTGTAGACAAGATCGCCCATCATCTCCGGATTCTAATGATATTCACTCAATCTCAGGGACGATTTCTCTCTCTCTTCTCATATCTGAATTTCCTCAGAAAGTTGAAATCTTCCGAAACACCGGTCTCACTGATCAAGATACGAAAGTTTGCGTCTAAATGTCTGCATACTTTGACTTTCTAATTCAAGTTGTCTTCCTTCTCGACAGACAATTCTTCATCTGTCCTAATAACATCTAATAAAATCTGGTCTCAAATCTGGTGACTCAGAGAAAACATCTTCTCAATTCAATGAGATTTTCAATCCTGCTCAAACATCTCATCGAAATATGCCATTAGAGATTCTCATTTCTGTCTGTGCAACTTATCGAAAGAATACAATCGAGATAGTCATCTGACAGCGGTTAAACAAGGTCTTCATAGGAGTTAGCAACAATCATCGCTAGTGCAAGCATCAATCACCATACTCCCAATCTTCTCTTCCTTGGCTCAGGGAGTTTCATAACTTCCTCTAATTCGAATCATTGACCTTCAAGATCGGTACCATGTTTTACCACATCTGGTAATACTGAGCTTAAGATATGGCATGTACTGATCATACAAGAACTTTTCTAAATAGTTTGGCAAGCCTCTAAATCCATATCATCTGTTCTGGCTGTCCGTCGTTCTGAGGATAATCACTGTACTCAGATGTACTCGAATAACAAAAGTCTCTTCGAAGAATATACCACGAGAAGGGTATAACAAAAATCTCTGTCTGAAATGACCAAATTCGACATTCAACAATCTGACAAAAGTTCTGACCGAAAAATCTAACATCTGATCATGTCTGAGAACCATTCTGTAGGGAATACGATAGTAGATTCATCAATTGGTCAATCAAACTCGGATGGCAATTCAAACTCAAACTAACCATAGTAGTCTCGTGACGAATCCATCAACCATGATCTCCATCATATTCTGAACCAGAATAAGCTGAACGACAGACCGTCGGGTCGTTCTCTTTCTGCTATCAACTGCAGATAGTTTAGAACATCGGAAAAACATAACTCGAACATCATTCTTCATCTTCTTCTAACCCATCTGACTCTTCAATCATCATATACCTCTAGATCATCTGAAAGAATACTGAATAGACTGCAAGGTGTCAATCTCAAGATTCATTTTCTCGATCAGAAACATCTGGCACAGCAAAACGGTTGCTCACCAATCAAGGAATTATTTCTGACCTTGAAATTCAGATTGGTATTCCATTCTAATTCTTCCTCCTTGAATTCTGAAAAGAATCAAATCAGATTTTGTACATTCTTGATTTCTCAACATTCTGAATTGGCTCGGAAGCAAGAATCTAATAGGCCTCCTATCTTCTTCGAATTCTAATCGGAAGTGCCGAAATCTTCAATCAAGGAGAAAACCGATAGTAGATAAAATAAAAACACATCTTTCGACTCAGAGAAACAACTGCTGCATTCGATATCTCCGAAAAGAAAGGATTTTCAATGAGAAATTCCTCGGTGTCTCTAATCTTCTTCTCTTTCTCATACCCAGTCTGTACGGCGAAACCAGTACTACACCTTCCAAAATTAGTAAGATTACGGAAATCTCCTCATAAGAAAATAGATACCAGGTCCTTTAAATCAATAAGATCGTTGCGAGCTCAAAGTTTAGATTCAATCGTTGAGTCTCGAGAGTCTTCAGCAGTCTCGAAGCTCGAGCTAATAATGATCCTTATGATCAATAACATACCACAATCTCAATAAGAAGAACTTCCAGGCACTGAAGATCATCAGTACAGAAAGAATAAAGAATGCTGAATGTTGATCAATCTCTTCTTTGAATCGATAAGAAACGGTCTCAAGATGAAGTCTAGACGGAAGAACATAATCTGCTGAGCAATCGGCTTCACGGACAATAAGAATTTCTCAAAGATTCAGGGACAAAACTCATACATCTTCAAAACTCATATAAGGACGTCGATCCCAATCAATTCATATCGGTTCCGGTCTTGAGGTGATCAACAGAAAACTCCACCTCTAGATAATATGATTGAGAAGAACAACTCAATCCAATCACAATTCCAACGTCGATAGAATAGTACATCACTGCTCGGCATGCAAATCTGCAAACAACTCTCCAAGATATGAAAGAGCAGTACGACTCTAAAATGGATAAGAAATTCATCGATACAATAAACAAGAATTCGTCTAAATATCTCTGGAAGATTCGGCTTCCAAAATTCCTAGATGTTGTAGGAGCGTCTGTCAATTCAGACGTCATTACAATTTCAAAGAGGTCGTACTTCTACAAGAGTGCGGTCTAAGGAACACTTCTTATCAATTCTCAATTGCGATGTCCTGATATCCAATCATAGCTCTCTCGATATGAAACTCAGAGGTAATCTGAGAATCTCATCCGAATCAACTTCGATCCACTCTATAACCACTGGTAATCAACCCTTTCGGGTTACAATTCAGGACATCGACTGCATCATTAAGAATTCCTCCGCACAATTCTGTAATAAATGGTTCCTCTACAGAATAATATCAAAGAATCCTTACATCAAAAATTCTTACCAGAGGATTTCCACTGGTCTAACGATTCAGATCTGAATTTGGAAAATTTCTAAAAATGATCCTCGGTTGTCCTGTACTAGGTCAAAGCAGCTCAACGGAAAAAAAATCAAAATCTGATAACTTAAGTACCATATTGCCCAATTCAATCTTATTCCCATAAATTCAAGAGTTGTAATAACGGTAACTCAAAAGCTCAACAATTAGGGAAAGCATCAACTAGATTCCTCAAAAGAGAATAAGGGGACTCACCCAAATCTATCAGTCATAAAAGCAAAAAAAAAAACAAAATTCAAACGATTACCTATATTATCATCTCCAGGTGCAGTCCGAATCTGCTGATCCTCAAAAAGAGCAAAGACTAAAGTCTGTTGCATCGAAGGTTGATTCATATTCTGATTAAACAAACTCCAATAGATAGTCGTATCTTGATTCTCTAATTCTTTCTTCTTCGAGAACCACCAACTTCTCGCAAAGCCTTGAATTTGAATACAACTAATCGAGTTTTACGGTCATACCTGTGGTTTAGAGAGTCAATTTTCTAATCGATTTCTAATAACCAGCTTTCACATCACGCGGTATTATCAGTACTATTCCAAACCGGCCAATTCAATCTTATTCCCATAAATTCAAGAGTTGTAATAACGGTAACTCAAAAGCTCAACAATTAGGGAAAGCATCAACTAGATTCCTCAAAAGAGAATAAGGGGACTCACCCAAATCTATCAGTCATAAAAGCAAAAAAAAACCAAAATTCAAACGATTACCTATACTATCATCTCCAGGTGCAGTCCGAATCTGCTGATCCTCAAAAAGAGCAAAGACTAAAGTCTATTGCATCAGAGGTTGATTCATATTCTGATTAAACAAACTACAATAGATAGTCGTATCTTGATTCTCTAATTCTTTCTTCTTCGAGAACCACCAACTTCTCGCAAAGCCTTGAATTTGAATACAACTAATCGAGTTTTACGGTCATACCTGTGGTTTAGAGAGTCAATTTTCTAATCGATTTCTAATAACCAGCTGTCACATCACACGGTATTATCAGTACTATTCCAAGTCGGCGGTTAAAATGACTGAGATCTCATCAATAATTATTTCATCGATGACGGAAAGATATCAATCTGATCAGTCGCAGTATCATTCTATCCAGTCCGGATTCTATGCAGTTCGATTCCTGTTCAATATACATCGAGAACATATATCTCATGCTCAAGAGAGTTAGGATACAATTACCTCAATCTTCAAACATTCGGTGTCCAAAAACCTCTGTTCTGCTTACTCAAGCCATATGACTGAATTTGAAATTAAACATGAATAAATACAGTTCGTAGTACTATTATGATCAATCAAGGAGGTTTCTGCTGGTCGTTGCTCGTTCCAAACTCTTCGAGGATACATATCTTCTATCCAACAAATTAAGACACAAAATCTCGAAATCATAATCCCAAGTATACGAAATCCATCAATCCTTGATCGACAACTCAATCGACCTCAAGAGTATTCGAGAAAAAGCAAAAAATTTACAGTTCATATCTGAATAATTCATGCTTTATAATTTAAATCACATAATCATGTAATTCAAATAATTCTCAATAACAAAGCATGCTCACATGGTATTTAATAAATCAATTAAATACTCAAACACATGTGAGAATTCAACTCATGCGGACTCGATCTACCCCGCTCGCTTCTAAATTCAGTCCAAGATCTTATCGCTTTGATACCACTTAATGTGAGACCTCGGTTCTATACATCTAATCTCAGATTAAACAACAAATAAGCATACAAGATCCAAGATTAAAAGCAAAGATTTTTTTTAAAGGGGGGGGTGCGCTCGGTCTGCTAAAAAGTGCAGACCGACGCCTCCTAAACAGCAACCTGTTGTTTTTCTCGATGGGGTGTGCGCTCGGTCTGCTAAAAAATGCAGACCGAGCGCCCCCTGCTGCAGAACAAGCAGACAGCAGAAAAACAAGAAGGCTCGACTCCAACTCTTCCAAAACAAAATCATGCATTACAACGCAACACAAAAATGTTAAAACACATGAATAATCCAATACAAGGTAGTTCTAAAGTTATACAATCTTCAACTAGTAGAACATGCTTCAATCTAACTTATTCAAAACAATACCACAACTAGAGTTCTAATACAATCTAGGTTCGATTACAAATTCGACTCCCAAAACACCAAGTCTCACTTCTAATCAACTCGACCCTTAGCCATGCTGCCTCTGGCTTGGTCCTGCCCCACCTGTTGCCAAGCACACAAACAAAGACAAGACAACAGCCGGATAATTTGGTGAGAATAATATTCCCAGTAAAAGAGACTAGCATACAATATCACATAATATATCAAAACAAGATATATAATCAAATTCACATAATCTTCAAGTAATTCATTTCACTGCGGAATAAAATTGTATGCATGGCTTTAAAACTTCTGGATTACCAGACTCAGATAATCAAAAGGAATTCTTCTTTCTTTCTTTCTTCGGTTTGGGATCCCGAGGTTAAAACATCCAACAATCACACCGAACTCCCATTTCGAGGTGGACGAGGTATATTTTAATCCTCTAGACTCTAGAGCATTATAGTGAGTTAATCGACACTTGTAGTAAATCGCCTACTAAGGCCACTCAACTATAATCTCAAGATCGTCTAATTCAAAATGAATAATCAATCGGCTCAATATGAATGCATATGAAATCTCATGCATTAAAATATCAATTCAATCATAAATTCAAATAAGCATATAAATATGAAGTATGTGCTTTCTTCTAGGACACTCGAATCAATCCGGATTCGAGTTAATCGTGTTATTCCATTCCAAAGTAGTCTTATACCTTTCTCAAACGTCGATGCTTCAAACCTGGAACAACAACGATTCCTCAATCAAGATTCAATCAAACTCTTAGTCGATAAAAAGAAAATCGATACTATACCGGCTAAAATCTTCAAACTACAAAAAGCTACAATCTCGCAACTCCACTGGCTTCAATCAATCTATCAAAAGAAACCATCAAGATCAATATCGGCATTCAATCTCTCAATCAAAACAACGAAACGATATCCAAACTTCAAACTTACGGCATAACGACTATATTCTGATAAACCAAAAACGCAGACAGCATAATATCAATCCAAACAACTCATATCAATCATCATTCAAACATTCAAACTCAAATCCAACACATCTCCAAATCTAGATTTTTGAAAATGGCTTCCAAAAATCATAACAATTCCAAACATCGCTCTATTACAAAACCGACTGATATTAAACGATCAGAACTCTGCCAAGAACAACATACTCGAAACTCAATCGATTCTAACAACATCCAAAAAATAGAATGCATCTGATCGTAGAAAAACTTACTATAGAACGAAGCTCTCGCAGCCGTGATCGCTAATCTCCCTTCAGAAATAAATTCCAACGGACGGGTCGAGCGGAAAGTGAAATCAAAAAGCTTGAAGTTCACATTTCTCTCATTAATGGAGGAAGAAGGCGAGATGGGGGAAGAAAGAATGGAGGAGACCAAGTCAAATCCCTTATAAATATCTAACAAAACTCATTTTTGCACTTTAGTCCCTGAAAAAATTTTGCAAAAAGGACCTTGATCAAAATCAAGTCGGCTCTTGAACTCTGGAATCTCTGATTATTTCAAATAAAGTCAATTAATAAAAAAACGGGGCGTTACAGCTGTTAACTCCGGGCTTGAAAACTCCAAACAAAACTATTCAGATACAAAAAGATGATCAACAACGACGATCAATTCACAAGCCAAAGATCAACAACTCAAAATGGTTCAAATCTCAAAAAACTCAAACCGGCGGCATAACGGCTATAAACTGAACAAATCAGAAATGCAAAGAGCAGTTCAATATCGATATCAACTCGTATCAATGCTAATACAACAATAACAAGGCAATTCCAACAAATCTCAAAACCTCTTTTTCGAAAATGGCTTCCAAAAATCATAACGATTCCGAACGTCGCTCTATTTCATAACCGACAGATAATAAACAATCAAAACTCTGCCAAGAACAACATACTCGAATCTCGAACGATTCTAACAAAATCCAAAAATTAGAATGTATCTGATCGTAGAAAAACTTACAATATAACGGAGCTCTCGCTGCAGTGATCGCTAATCAGCCTTCAGAAATAAATTTCAACGGACGGATCAACCGGAAACTGAAATCTGAAAGCTCGAAAGCTCAAAGGGGCGGCTTCAATTGTGGGCAACGAGTTGGAGGAGGAGGAGGAAGAATGACCAAGTCAAACCATGAGTAGATAATATATAAAATCCACTATTTGCGTTTTAGTCCCTAAAATTTCCAAAATTTTCTAAATGGACCCTGATCAAAATCAAGTCGGCTCTTGAACTCTGAAAACTCTGATTATCTCAAATAATCTCAATTAAAATAAAATCGGGGCATTACAATAGAGTTGTGTTAATCATGTTGGATATGAAGTTTTTGAGTCATGATCATGTTAGAAAGTTGAATGTGTTTCATGCAAGAGAAGTTGTTGATTTTGGTGTAAGTTCTCAAGGATTTATAATTGTTAGTGAAGAGTTGATCAAGTACCAACGAGGTAGGGAAAATGTGGTAGTTACTACACTATCACAAAGGTATGAGTTTTTATATCTTTTGGTTACATGGTTCTTATGGTTTGAGAATGTTAAGGAGTTAAATGCATTGGATAATGGTTTAAAAGATGTGTTTGAGTTATGTTTGCATGACACTCATGAAAAATTCTATGTGAGCAATAAGTGTTTGTTAAAGAAGAATAGAATTTTCATTCCATCTTCGTCATTGAATAAGTTACTTGTTGTGGGAGCATGTCTTATAAAGTTGATGTGTTGTTTGGGAGATTATAAAACAATGGATAGTTGTGAATAAGTTATTGAATAAGTTACTTGTTTTGAAGAGGTATGTTGAGTGGAGTTGTGAGAAATATTTTGCTTTTGGGACAACAATGTTTAGTCTACAATCCTATGATGTGCATAAGTTAATTCTTGTTCCTAGAGCACAATGGGTATTCTTATATATGATTTTTGTGTTGGGGTTAACTAGGTCTAAGAAGGGGAGGAATTTAATGTTTATAATGCTTAATGAAATTTTAATCATGTCTATGTTTGTTAGTGTTTATGAGGTTTCTAGTTTAAGCATGAAGAATTTCATGAATTTTGATATGGTTAAGAGTGTGCAAGGTACACTAGTGCATGTGGAGAATATTTTAAAAGTTTCTAAATCTTGTTTGGATTTTGTAGGTAAGGGGCAAGATTTGAGGACAAATATTTTTGAAGAATGGGAGTCTGATATGAATCTAGGAGGTTCTCGAAGTTTCATATTGTTCCCAAAAGTGTTCCTTAATTTGCCATCAAGAATTGAAGGGTTTGGAATTCATGGGAATCAAGTTGGAGAGCATGGGAGCCAAGTTGGAATGCATGGAGCTCGAGTTGGAGGACTAAAATTATTTGGAAACATTAGATAAACCCAAATCCAATCTTTACCGTCCAAAATGTGGTTTAGGATGTTATGAATCTACAGTTAAAATTTCAGGTCGATCCGACGGCTAGAACTCGAGCTATGATTTTTACAAGGAATGCGCTTAGTTTGGAACCCATAGGCACGGACCTAAGAACAGACCTAGGCATGGGGTCCGTGCACCTGAAGCTCTTCAGCGTCAATTTTAAGCTCGAATAGCCATGGGGACACGGACCTTGATCCGGACCACCTTCTCGGGTCCGTGCACACACACAGTGCGGCATTTTTGTGCGTGTTGCGGCATTTGTGATATTTTTGATATTATTCCTATTTTTTGAGTCTTTTAAGCCTATTAGGAAACTTGTAGATGATATCGTTTGATATCTTTTGCATTATTTTGTGTTATATTTTATTATTTTGTAGTTGTATTATAAATACAACAATGACATTCATTATTGAATAACATAGTTCATATTATTGATTTTTATCAGTCTAAAATTCTCTCTAGAATTTTATTGAATCTTTTGCTTTGTCAAAAAATCAAACTTATCAAAGTTTAATTACTTTGTGGCGTTTGTCAATTGATTATCTTCGTGGATTGTCAGAGACAGGTTCCTCTGAAGGTTCAGTTGTGATTAATTGTTTATTCTCGTGATTATCTGTTGCTAGTTACGGGTTCAACTAGAGGTGGATATCCGAAACTTACTTGTTCAAAAAATCAAGACAAAATTAAAGAATCTTTTTGTTATTGGATTGAGGATACGATTTTAATATAGTCGTGTTTGTCTTCCATACATTAAGAATTCATATCAATGGAAACTTAGTTGGAGAGGATGGAAATAACTTTGGAAATTATTATGATATTTTCGGAGGTCAAAAGGATCAAGAAAGTGAATAAAATATTGGAGAAAATGCAAAACACAAGACTGGGTTCGCAGCTCAGGCACGCTTGCACCCATGAACTCGCGTGCCCGCACCATGAATGCAACGAGACCGCACGCCCGCGCTGCTCCAGAACTTTTTAAGATAGAGGATGCGTAACTCATGCGCACCCGCGCCATCCCATAGCGCGCCCGCGCCAGAGTTTCTCTCACACAAACTTCGGCGTGTTTGTGTGTGTGCGTGGTTTTTTAAATATTTTTTGATATATATTGATATTTTGTGTTATTTTGAGTCTTATAAGTCTATTAGGAAATTTTTAGATGATATCTTTCGCAATATTTTTGAAATTATCTTTTATTTTGAAGTTATAATCCAACTAGAAAATCTATAGTATAATTCTCTTAGGATTCTTAGTTTATTTTCTTATTTATATTATAAACTTCTCATTCATTGAGAACAACAATTAAAAATTATTCAATTTATTGATTTTTATCAATTCTTAAAATTCTGTCTAGAATTTTGCCAAAGCTTTGCTTTGTTTTTATAAAATCAATTTTATCAAAGTTTCATAAACATTATGGCATTTTTCGATTGATTATCTTCGTGGATTTTCAAAAAAAAGTTTTCTGAAGGTTCTGTTGTGATTGATTGTTTATTTCATGATTATCTGTTGCTAGTTTTGTTGTAAACTAGAGGTGGATATCCAAACTTACTTGTTCAGAAGATTGGGACAACATTCTTGAATCTTTTTGTTATTGAATTAAGGGAACGATTCATCTATAATCGTGTTAGATTTTCATGCATCCAAGATTCGCATCTTTTGGGGTAACAAGATAGACAAAAACGACACAAAAATTCGACGAAGAGAAGACTCAACAAAGAACGAAAGAAAAAAGAGGAAAGAGACAAATAAAAAAAGAAAATATTATGGTCCAAAATTGTGAGGTTGAAATTTGTGTCCAATTGAATAAAATCCCTAAAGTACTTTTGTACAAAGAGATTTTATCTCATTGTGATGATATAGCCGGTTCAATCCTGAGCATTGTTTGTTCTTCTTTGCAGGATTTTGGAGATGTGTTGATGAATAAGCAAAGAAGACAAATTACTGAAAGGCTTAACATGTTGGATCCATGTGAAGTTGGTCACACACAAGGTGAGGTTAGAGATTTGAGAGTTGTTCCATTCGAGAGATATGATTTATCTTTAAATGTTGAATACCAATCAAATGTCTACTTTCAAAGGTATGGTCTAAATTCTAGATTTCTGGGATTAAATTTCTTTGTTGAGAGATTTGTGAATATGCTATCTATGAAATATGGATTGAATTCACATCTTGATCTTATGTTATTGGAATCTAGGTGTGTTGAGGAATTGAATGATTTGAATCATATTTATGTGTTGAAGACATTTTTTGATCTTAATGTGTTGGAATCTTGGTGTGATACAAGAGTAAGTAAGTTGGTGTATGTTGTTGTGAATTATTTGAATTGTGTTAATATGAGTGAATTGTGGATTAATAGCATAGGTGGAAATTCCTATTTGCTTGAGTGGCTAGTGATGACTTTGAGCTATCTAATGTGCGTAATACTTTCATGGGATTGATGGATTATGTTTTGCATGCATCTATGGGTAAATTTGTTGTGGTATACTTTGATTATGTCATACTATATAGCAAAATTTTGAATGGGCATGTCGAATATTTGATACTTGTGTTATTTACGCATAGTGATGGGGATTTTTATGAAAATTTAAAAGTGTGTGTATTGTGCACAAGAGAACTTGTTTTATTTTTTTATGGTATGAGTCCTCAAGGAAAGCGGGTTCTTAATGGAAAGGTGATTAAGTGACAACAAGGTAGAAAGTATGTGATAGTTACTACACTGTAGCGACTCAATTCGGATCCACTACCTAATCAGAGTTTAAATAAAGCGCATGCAATAAAATACTTAAAGCGTAAGAAGCGGATAAATAGATACAACAAATCTCATCGGCAGAATACAACCGACGATAGAAAGAATGTATAAATACCATTATACAACCAAATAGAAGGTTCAGGGTAAAAAAATCCCTACCCTCTAAACCTCACTCTCTCGGATCCTCAATCCTGCTGAGAGCCACCCGGACCGTCCATCCTCAAACCTGCCCCACCACATTGTACACCACAATACCCAAACACAGGGGCGTGAGCGAATATGCTCAATACATAAGCAATGATATATGTACAAATATGCGCACACAGATGATTTAAAATCACAGGTAAAACACTTGCTCAAGGCGCCAGGAATATACAGTACCGGCTAGAGAGCGACTCCACATGGTACTCGTATATTCTATATCAAGGCTGAGCCAACCCCATCCAAACCCAAATCCAAAACAGGATACAAGTCCCATATGAAAACTGTCATACCTGACCCAAGTCCAACATGAGATCACTGTTCCCTATGAATACTGTCAATGACTCACATCTCTCGGAATGCATTCATACGTAAAATCGTGCATGTGCTAAGGCGGTAAAACATGATAAAACATATAGCACATACTCATGCAACATACATGCAAATATATCATGCCGGCTATCTCGGTCAGTACTTACGTGCCTCTAACAATTGCAGGAAATTCCTAGCACCACTGGTCTAGATCTCACGCCTACTAGTCCAGTCTACTGCTACTATTTACCCATGCATCATTAATTAAGTTATAAAAACCTTAACTAAACTATTTCATACTCCTAAATATTTTTAAGAATCCAAAGTTATATCTGCGTCCGTCGTCAGCCCTTTGCTGTCTATAGCCTCAAAATTAGGCCACAGCTCCGCTACGACGCCGGGATCGCTATGCCACTTCCGAAATCCTGATAAGATTCCTAGAACTCCCTAGATCTAAGTTAGAAGGCTAAGGGATCGAGAGAGAAAAAGGAATTTGGCGCGACTGAAAGTGAAATCTCGGCCCCCTATTTATAGGAAAATTTCGGAGCCTCCGAACCCGACTTCGGATCCTCCGATCCGGTTCGGATCCTCCGTTCTTGACTTCGGAGCCTCCGATCCTGTTCGGAGCCCCTGATCCTGACTTCGGATCCCCCGAAGTCCCATCAGTGACGTCATCCATGATGAATTATTTCAGGACAGCTGGCTGGCCACTGTTCGGACCGTCCGATCGGAATTCGGATCGTCCGAACTCCTCGGGCTTCCGAACCTTGGCTCCATTCATGTTCGGATCTTCCGAACCTCCCGAACCTTACCCACCATTTTCGAGTGTCCTGGATCTATCTCTGGACTCCGTTAATTCATTTGAAATTTCTTTAATCATGTTTTACTAAATCTAAACATGATCACATGATTAATTACTCAATAATCGTTAATTCTGGGTACGGGTTACTACATTCTGCCCCACTTAAGAAATTTTGTCCTCGAAATTAAAGTCAGAGGAAAAAGTACAGTACTCAACACGAATGTTCTTTATTACAACTGAACAAGTACAAACTTGATACAAAGAAGTACAAAATCTCAAAATAACTCGGGGTGCTCGGCTCGCATCCGTCTCTCTAACTCCCAAGTAGCTTCCTCTGTACCTCTGCGCTGCCACTATACCATCACTAACGGTATGCGCTTGCTACGAAGAACCTTTTCCTTCCTATCCAGAATCCATAGGGGTCTCTCCATATACGATAGATCCTGATCCAGTCGTACCTCAATCGGATGCAAAATATGCAACCCATGCACCACGTACTGTCTCAACAAGGACACGTGGAAGACATCATGGATCCCCGAAAGATCTGGTGACAATGCCAGATGATAATCCATGTCCCCAACCTTCTCGAGAATCTTGAAAGGACCAATAAATCTTGGTGTCAGCTTACCCTTGCGACCAAACCTCATCACCTTTCGAAAAGGTGACACACGCAAGAATACATGCTCTCCTACCTCGTAGTTTAACGGCCTCCGATGAGTGTTCGCGTAACTAGCCTGTTGATCCTGGGCCGCCTTAATCCTACGTCGTATCAACTCTACTGCATCAGTCATCTGCTGAATCATCTGAGGACCCTCAACCTAATGCTCGCCAACCTCGTCCCAAAACAGAGGTGTACAACAATGTCGTCCATAAAGAGCCTCAAATGGGTCCATGCCAATGCTGCGATGGTAACTATTGTTGTAAGCGAACTCCGCCAATGCTAAATGATCATGCCACGCTAGACCAAAATCCATCACCACTGCGCGAAGCATATCCTCTAATGTGCGAATAGTACGCTCGGACTGTCCGTCTATCTTGGGATGATAAGCCGTACTCAAGCTCAAAGTAGTACCAAGGGATCGCTGAAAACTACGCCAAAATCTCGAGGTGAATCTCGGATCTCTATCACTGACAATGCTCAATGGAATGCCATGCAATCAAACTATCTCCCGCACATACAATTGCGCCTTTCTATCAAAGGTATAATCTCGCTTATAGGGGAGAAAATGCGCTGACTTAGATAATCGATCCACGACAACCCAAATAGCATCACAATTCCTGGAAGACATGGGCAAGTGGGTGAAAAAATCCATCTTTAAATGTTCCCACTTCCACTCAGGAATCTCTAAGCTGTGAAGTAATCCTCCGGGTCGTCTAAACATTGCCTTGACTTTCTGACACACAAGGCATCAGGATACAAATTGATAGACGCTGCGCTTCATCCCTTTCCACCAAAATCAAGTGCAAAGATCCTTATACATCTTCATGCTGCCTGGATGTACAGAAAATCTACTACGGTGAGCTTGCGATAAGATCTCTTCTCTCAAAGCAGAATCGTTGGGTACCACTCGACCAGAAAGACACAACAGACTGTCTCCCTGAAGATGGAAACCAGAAGTATTACCACCCTCAGCCAAACGGGCTAACTTCTGAGTTTTCAGATCAAAATTCTGAGCTTCCCGGATTCGTCGATACAAAACTGGCTCTGCAAGCACAGAAGAACCACGAATCCCTTGCTGTTCTTTCTTATGACGGAACGTGAATCCCAAAGAACAACATTCCTCCACTACCTTCGAAACTGAACTGCTATGAAAGGAACTCACATAGACCTTGCGACTAAGCGCATCAGCAACGGGGTTCGAAGAACCTGGATGGTATTTGATCTCACAATCATAATCCTTCAACAGATCCATCCAACTACGCTGCCGCATTTTAAACTCAGCCTGAGTGAACAGATACTTCAAACTCTTATGGTCGGTGAAGATCTCGAATCTTTCTCCGTACAAATAGTGACGCCATATCTTCAGAGCAAAGACAATGGCTGCAAGCTCTAGATCATGTACGGGATAGTTCTCCTCGTGAGTCTTCAACTTTCTGGAAGCATAAGCGATCACGTGGCCATTCTGAATCAACACCCACCCCAAACCCTAGAGAGAAGCATCAGTGTAGACTATGAACACACCTAATCCAAACGGCAAAGCAAGAATAGGAACTGTCGTCAAACGACATCTCAGCTCTCAAAAACTGTCTTCACAAGCATCAGACCACACAAAAGAAGCATCTTTCTTCATCAGCTGTGTCAAAGGCCTAGCTATCTGAGAGAAGTTCTCCACAAAACGCCGGTAGTATCCTGCCAAACCGAGAAAACTACGGATCTCAGAATCTGTAGTCGGACGCGACCAATTTAGAATAAAATCTTTCTTGCTGGGGCCAACAGATACGCCCTCCTGAGAAATTACATGACCAAGGAATACAACTCGATCAATCCAAAAGTCACACTTTCTCAACTTCGCATACAACTATCTCTCCCTCAAGACCTGGAGTACAGTGTAGAGATGGTAGGTATGCTCATCCATGCTGCGAGAATAAACCAAGATATCATCGATGAACACCACTACGAACTTATCTAGAAATTCGCGGAACACCCTGTTCATCGGATCCATAAAGAAAGCTGGTGCATTCGTCAGACCAAACGGAATCACTAGAAACTCATAGTGTCCATATCGCGTACGAAATGCTGTCTTAGGAACATCCTCCTGCCGAACTTGCAATTGATGATACCCAGACCGAATATCAATCTTCGAATAAACTGAAGTGCCCTGCAGCTGATCAAAGAGATCATCTATCCACGGAAGAGGATATTTATTCTTCACTGTCACTTGATTCAACTGACGGTAGTCGATACACAACCGCATTGAACCATCCTTTTTCTTGACAAACAGCACTGGGCTCCCCATGGAGAAACACTGGGTCGAATATAGCCCTTAGCAAGAAGATCTTGCAATTGTTTCTGCAGATCTTTCATCTCTGATGGTGCCAAACGGCAAGGAGTTCTGGAAATCGGTGCAGTCCCTGGTAGTAACTCAATGCCAAACTCAATCTCCCGTACTGGTGGTAAGCCTGGAATCTCGTCTAGAAATACATCGGGAAAATCACGGATCACTGGTATCTCCTGGATATCTGGTTCCCCTAAGGATGCATCAATGGCATAGATAAGGTAGCCTTCCCCGCCAGACTTTTAGAGCAGAAACCACTGGTATTGAGGTTCGCGCTCCCTCACCATAGAAATACCAAGACTAGCCATCCTACGGACGAAAATGAATGAATCTCTGATAGCAATCCACTATCGCTTGATAGGTAGTCAGGAGATCTATCCCAATGATGCAATCGAAATCCTCCATAGCTAGAACCATCAGGTTAGCACTAAGTTTATGCCCCTCGAAGTCTAAAACACAACCCATAAGTAGACGCTTGGCTAAAACCTTGCTACCCATAGGAGTAGAAACCACTATCAACACGTCTAAGGGAATACATGGCAACTTATACTTCTTAGAAAAATGTGCTGAGAAGAAAGAATGCGATGCACCAGTATCAATCAAAACATATGCAGGAAAACCACACAAACTACAGGTACCTGCAATCATCCGATCACTATCAGCCTCTGCCTGCTCCTGGTTCAGTGCAAAGAACTGCCCCTGAGCACGTGGCCTCAAAGAAGAATGACCCCTGGAAGGAGTCTGAGTAGGCTGTCGCTAAGACTGCTGCGGATGCTGGTGCTGCTGAGAATACTGTTGTTGATAAGGTGGCTGCTGATACTGAGGTGGCTGAACAGATTCCTGAGAACCTCCTGAACCACTCGCTGCTCCAATCAGCATCGGACAATCCCTCTTCATGTAACCCTCTTGGCCACACTGAAAACATGAACTGGTCGATCGACCACACTGTCCTGGAGGATTCCTGCGTCTGCACTGACTACATTGGTTCGGGCTCTGTCCACAAAAACGATGCACTCCGTCGGATCCAGATAAAGAATATGAAGTAGCTCCTGGCTTCTTTAAAGATTGGCCCTTCGGACCCAAAGGACTAGAAATTGTTGGCCTAGAAGAAGAAGAAAATAGTCCCCTGTTCCTCTGAATACTGTCCTCTTCTTGGCGACAACGGTCCACCAAGCCCTCGTAGGTCATATCACTGCCCACAGCAACCATCCGATGAATCTCAGTGTTCAGACCCTGAAGGAAATGATCTTACTTTGCCATAGAACTATCAGCAATGTTAGGACAATAAGGTAGTAGATCAAAGAACTTCTGCTGGTACTCCTCAATCGTCATCGTACCCTGTCGTAGACTCAGTAACTCGCTGGCTTTTGCCTGTCAAAGAGCCGAAGGAAAATACAGTCTCTGATAAGCAGTACGGAACTCGACCCACGTAGCTGCTCCTCTCGCTGCTATGAATGGTGCGAAAGTAGATCTCCACCACTTCCTCGCACGTCCCTCAAGCATTTATATATATATATATTCGAAATATATATATATATATATTCATGTTATATATATGTGTGAGGTATTTGAAGGGTTGAAAGGATGGATGCAATTTTTCATGCAAGCCTTTAGATTTTCCATGCATGGTTTTAATTGCATCATTTAATCCTTCACTATGATTATATTATTATGAATAATATACACACATATTCATTCCAATCTTAAAGGGAAGTGGCCGAACACTTCTTCAATTTTTCTCCAAGTTTTTCTTTCAATTTTTGAGGAAGAAGAAAAGGAAAATATCAATGCAAAATACTCTAAATATTCTAGTACATATTTAGAGCGGATCTAGATCATCTAGTCGTGGACCTAAGTTGAAGGCTTGAAGTGTTGAATCCATTTTGAGCAAGGTGTGCTCTTGGAAGCTTGTAGATAGTGTCTACCACTTCAAGAGCCTAGTTGTTTATCAACTTGGTTGGAGCCATAAATCAATCTTTGAGATTGATAGGTAAAACTTCCAAACACCTTATGGTTGTTTGATTATGAATGCTACACAAATGCTCGGATCTCTTTTGTTATAAATTTTAAAATTTTCGTTGCATTTCCAGGCACGAGTTAACCGATCACCAACAGCAGCAGCAGGAAGGGCACGAGATCCATTGACCTTGCCTTCCGTTCCGCAATTAGTTAACTAAAATAAGTTTGCAAACAGTTTATTATTTCTTTTCCAAGTTTAGTGCAGGATGTGTATTTCCCTGCGAAAATTTTTATGACCTGTCAATAGTTCAACTGTTGCACTTATGATTTTTTAATTTTAAATTGTTTGAATATTATGTTCACTTCTTGGCGCGTTCTTTGGATGTCGCTGAGTTTTGACTGTTGTTTGTTGATGTGTTGTGGTTTGTTGGGAGTTTTAAACTTATAGGAAGGTCATGTCGAAATTATTTTTGAAAATCCACATTTTTATTTGACTTTTTTAACTATAGTAGAGGTAAGGGTCGTTTCACTAACCATAATTGAATGGTTCTTGCAGGAACTATCATTTTATACCTAGGGAGTCATGTAAGCGATGCTGCTAGAATTTTAACATGACTGGTTGGGTACCGTCAGACTTGAGTTTTCTAACGTTCTTATTATCAAGGAGTTGATAAAAAACAATGGAGTTATATATGATATGCTCATATAAGAGACTTGTTGATCTGAATCAAATGGAGATGTGAACCCGCTGCTAGTTGTATCATTGAACCATTGAGGGTCACACAAGTACTAACTTTCTAGATCTCATTTAGAATAAAATTTGTTCAATGTGTTGAACGGCTTATAAATGAGTTTATAAGTGAAATAAATTAATTAGAAGTATGACTTCTAAAAGATAATAAAGGGGAAAGTAACTTTTACATTGTGAAGTTGTTCCAAGATTAAAAGTTGGCTTGAATAAATAATTAATTTTTGAAAATAGTGATTTTCAAAACTATTATTATGAACTTAATTAAATTAATTCAAGAGTTGAATTAATTAAACACTAGTGGACCTTGTAGAGTTCAAATAATTAAATTAATGCAAGTGTTGGATTAATTAAATACTATTGGATCTTGTAGAGCCCAAATAAAAATAGGGTTGAATAATTATTATACTAGTAGAGTTGAATGATTTCAAGTTGGATTTAATTAATTGATTAAACTTAAATGGGTTTGAGTTTGATAATTAATTAAATGTTAAGTTCATGGGCTATGTATGTATATGTTTGACATAAAAACACATACAATACATGAAAGAGAGAATATGAAAGGATAAAAGACAAGATGCGCAATTTTCTATGCATGCTTTATTTTTTTCCTATGCATACTTTAACTTTTCTATGCATATTTTATCTTTTGTCATAACACTGTTTTTAAGTACCAAGACAAACAATATTTCTTCACTCTCTCTTGAAGTGGCCAAACCCTCCATCATAATATTCTCCAATTTTTGTCTTTCATCTTGGGAGAAAAGGCAAAAAAAATTCAATGAAAAATGCTATAAATATTTTAGTGCATATTTAGGGTGGATCTAGTTTGACTACTCGTGGACCTAATTTGAACAAGAAGTCCATTATTGAGCAAGGTGTGCTCTTGGAAACTTGTTACATTTTCGAGCAAGGTGTGCTCTTGGAAGCATGTAGATAATGTCTAATTTTTTCAATAACTAAGTTGTTCACAACTTGGTTGGATCCATAATCAATATTTTAAAAATTTATAGGTAAAAATTTCTTAAACACCCTATGAATGTTAATGTTTTTGAATGCTACACAAGTGCTCGGTTTTTACATTAAAAATTTTAAAATTCCGATGTGTTTCCGAGCAAAAGAGAACCAATCCCCAACAGTGGTATCAGAGCCAAGGTTACTCTTTATTATGTAGCATTTGTTGAATATTGTATTGAGGTCAATTTCTAACCGCATAAAAAAATCGGAATCGCTCAACTTAGGGGATGTTTTGGATATATTTTTGACAAAACGTTGATGCCCTTTTTCGGGCAACAAGGGGCAGTCTCAGGCAGCCCTATTTTAATAAAAACAATTTGTTGGCCGAAATCCGACGACAGAGCTCTGGCAACGACTATGACGACTAGGATTTTCAAAATGTGTTTTGGGATTCAAGTATCATGGGCCTTAAATTGTTGAGCCATTGAAGTGATTGACTTTTATGAAAATTCAAATTTTATGAAATATATGTATTTTCTCATAAAATAAATAATTAAAGTTGGACTTTGATTATTTATAGTAAATGGTGATTTACAAGAAATTCGGTTATAAATAAATTAATTGGAAAGTAAACAAAGATGTTTGTTTATTTTTTAAATTTAATTTAAAATAGTTTCGGTTAGTTATTGGATCAAGATATATAATATTTGATCAATTGATTATTGTGATAACTAATTGATGGTGTATGATATGTGATATTATGCATGAAGGATGATCAAAAGCCCAAGCCCAATTTTCTAGGTGTATGCTAGGATATTTTATGTTGAATGGGTTGTAATAATTATCAAATTTAAAGTGGGCTTGGTTTATAGCTCGTTTCCACACCATGATATGTATCCCTATTTGCCATGGATATTTTAATGTAAAATATTTGATAGTGGAAGATCAAGATTAGAAGATGGTGGGTTGATAAGTGTATTTTATACACTTAATTTAATTATGATTTTAATTGTTAAATATTTGTTTCGAGCAGATTTATGTGGGTACTTTAGTGTTTTTGTGTTTACAGTGAATTATGGAGATTTTATGGAGAAAAGAAGAAATTGGAAAAGAAGGAATTAAAAGAAATAGAATAAAGAAAAAAGAAAGAAAGGAAAAAAAAGAAAAAAAACGTACAGCCAAGAAAAGAATAAGATTGGGCTTTTTATTATTTGGGCCAAAGATTGGCGCTAAAGATTAGCGCTACAGGGAAAGCTATCGCACAACATTCTGTGAGATTGGAGACTCGAGTACAGAGGGTTGTGCGCGCCCGCCTGGATTGTGAAGCGTCCGCGCGTTGCTAGATTTAATTCTGGGAATTTTAATCGGGAAAGAAAGTTGATCTTTTCTTGGGCTTTTTGACTGGGCTTTTCATATGTGATATAAAAGGGAATTATTATCAGACTTTAGAAGGGAGAGCCGCCACACACTTAAACACTACACATCGGAGATAGGTTTTGATCGTGAGATTTTTCTGGGAGATTTCTGGAGCTTATTTGAAGAACGAAGACGGAGTTTGATAGTTCGGACACGGCGTCGACGACGGATTTGTTTCTTTTATTTTTTATTTTATTCTGAATATGTTTGGATTTTTGAACATGTTTTATTTTATTCAGAATTTTATTATGAACTAAATTTTTAGATTCTAGAAGTCGGATGGAACCTGGTGTAGACGCTTTGATGAATTTTTGATTTTATTGAATTGAGTTTCTTCTAGATTAATTGTTTTTTCTAGAATTGATTGTCTTTTCAATTATCTGATCAATAATTGATTTGTAATATTTATTTGAAATCTGGTACTCGGGAGAGGAGATTTTGAATAGGACCAATAGAAAATACACTGTTAATTATTTATATTACTCGGGAGAGTGTATAATTTTAACAGAGCTTTTAAAGAGAACATAGTTTTGAATAGATCACTGCAAGTAGATTCTTAATAGGGATATTGGAATTGAATTGTAGTTGATATATTTTTATTCGGCACTCGGGAGAGGGAATAATACACTTAAGTGTTTTTGGCTATTAATTGACTGGAATTCATGAAATTAAATTAATTAGGATTGACTGTTGTTGAAACCAGGTGAAATCTATACCTCTAGACCATTTTTCTCTGATTGATTTTTAATATGAAATTTGTGTGCGTGCTTTTAAATCTCTTAATTATTTTATTTTTTTATTGCAAAATTCTCAAAGTTTGATTTTCTAGATAAAGTTTGGACTATTCTAATTACAAGTACTAAATATTTTCATTTTACTCCCTGAGGGATCGATATCTGATTTAATCACTATATTAAAACTTGACACTCGTACGCTTGAGAGAAATTTTCACAACAAGTTTTTGGCGCCGTTGCCGGGGAGTAAATTTTGATTATTTTTTAGTCTTGTTACCAATTAGTCTAGATTTTAATTTAGAGTTTTTATTTTATTTTTAAGTTACTAATTAATTGCTTCTTATTTTTAATTGCAGTTTATGTGACGATCTCAAAGTGAGAATTCTCTACTTTTTGAGCCGGAGATCGAGCGCACTGCACGTGCTTTAAGAAGAGCTAGAAGAGAAGAATTAAGGCACATGACTGAAGAAGTAGCACAACAAGCTCCCCTGGTACCAATTAGAGATCACTTCAGGCCGAGGATCCAGGCTCACTATTCTAGAATCGCTCGAGGAACCATCAACGCAAATAATTTCGAGCTGAAGCCTGATTTGATCAACATGGTTCAATCGAACCAATTTAATGGGAGTGCCACAGCTGATCCTCACTTGCATCTCAGGACCTTTTTAGAAATTACTGATACGGTAAAATTTAACGGTGTTCCTGAGGATATTATTCGCTTACGCTTGTTTCCGTTTTCTCTCAGAGATCAAGCCAGAAGTTGGTTGCAATCACTGCCGCTTGGAAGTATCACTACTTGGGAGGGGATGGCACAAAAATTTCTTGCGAAATATTTTCCACCTTCCAAAACCACCCAACTGAAGATAGAGATCAGCACATTCAGGCAGATGGACTCTGAACAGCTCTACGAGGCATGGGAAAGGTATAAAGAATTACTTAAATGTTGTCCTAACCACAATTTTGCAGATTGGGAACAGATCGAGTGGTTTTACAACGGACTGAATGCGCCTACGAGAATGAATGTGATTCTGCGGCTAGAGGTACTATATTTTCAAAAAAATTCACATCAACATCCCCTTTGCTGAAGCTTTGGAGCAAATGCCAAACTATGTGAAGTTCATCAAGGAGATGATGTCCAAGAAAAGGAGACTGCTAGAGAACGAGGTTGTCAGTCTGACTGAAGAGTGCAGTGCGGTGCTGCAAAAGAAGATGCCACAAAAGCTTAAGGATCCAGGGAGTTTTACTATTCCTTGTTCTATTGGCTCTTCTTATTTTAATAATGCACTTTGTGATTTAGGGGCCAGTATTAATTTAATGTCATTATCTATTTACAGGGCCTTGGCATTGGGAGACATGAAATCAACTAAGATTTCATTGCAATTGGCGGATAGAAGCATTAAATATCCACTAGGAATTGTTGAAGATGTTCTAGTCAAGGTGGATAAATTCATCTTTCCAGCGGATTTTGTGGTATTGGATATAGAAGCAGATCATGGTGCTCCGCTCATTTTTGGGAGACCATTCTTGGCCACGGTGGATGCAAAAATTGTAGTGATGAAAGGGGAGTTGTCGATGGGTGTGGAGTACGAACGAGTGGTCTTTAACATATTCACGAAAGCATCTAATCCACCCATCGAAGAATTATGCTTAATTGAACCGGTTGTGAAGTTGGAGAGCTGTCAAAGAGCTGAATTTGCGGTTGATTCATCGAAGGAAAAAGCGCCAAATTTACCACCAAAGAATGCCACGAAACAGAGAGAGAAATTTAAAAGGCGATTCATAGAATTTATTTGGCGCGTGAAAGAGAAAAAGGAAAACTTAATACCGGTGAAAGTCGGGCTGACGACTCTAAACCAAGCGCTTTTTGGGAGGCAACCCAAAATTTTTGTGTTATTTTTTATTTCTTTTCATTTTTATTTTTATTCAATTTCTGCTTTAATTTTCATTTTAATTAATTAGTAAATTTATTTTTTTTTTTTGAATTCTTATTGGTAATTTTGGAGGCCTGATTTTATAAAATTGTTGAATTTTTTAGGAATTTAGAGATTTTGGCAGCAGCTCATGCGCGCCCGCCCAACATTATAGTGTGTCCGCTTGGCCCTTACGCATCAAGTGCGCAATACTTATGCGTTATCGCGCTCTCAAACAGCGCAAGGCCTTGCGCTATCGCGCTCCCTCTACCGCTCCAATTTAAGCGCTATCGCGCATCCTCAACCGCGCCACAGCAAGCGCTATCGCGCTCCTTTACAGCGCCAATCTAAGCGCTATCGCGCGTGTTGAAGAACGGCGATCAGATCAATCAGAATTGATACCCGGTGCAGCGGAAGTTTAAAAATTTTATATGGAACGATTCCATAATGGGTATCAAAACTTTACGATTAAATTGTGTGTGTAAAAATTAAATAACAATTATAAATTTTTACCTCCAATCTCGAATCGAGATTATGGACACCAACAGATTGCTCTGCTCTTGTTGTATATCCCTGGAACTGATGGACGAACTGTTCTTCAATCAGGTCCACGAACATAGATTTAATCCCTCTGATAGATTGCACTAGAAAATCTATCAGAAGTTTCTACGAAGAGAATTAACGAATTTGATCCGTTAAACCAGACTGTAATTCAAAATTCACAGACTGGATTTTTTTCGAGCAGAGGGGAGGGGGGGGCGGCCACACTTAAGAAAAACAGGGTTTTCGAAAATTATTTTGTGACCTGTTGTGTAATTTCTGTACTGCAATAACTTATTTATAATGTAGGCCGCTAACAGCTTAGAGCCCATTAGTCATAAGTTCAAGCCCGACAAGCAAAGCCCGCATGTTCAGAAATTAATATAAAATTCATCATGACTCCGATTGATAAACCTATTTCACCAATGTGCACAGAAACCATTTCTGCACCTTTTAAAGTCAAGATAAATTTTTCTGAATCCGAATTCAGTGATTTCCAAAAATGCCCATCCCTATGTCATTTTAGGAAATCTTACTCCTCTACTCTTAAATAAGAAGTCCAACTTCTTTGTTCATTAAATTTAACTCTTTAAATTTAACTATCTCAACGGGGATTAAAAATCCATTACTCTGTGTGACCCTCAATGGTTCAGGGATACAGCTAGCCGTGGGCTCACAACTCCTTGTGACTCGGAACAACAATTTCCGACTTGCCCATCGAATCATGGTAAGAGCGCCTAGCAACATCGCCCCATGATTCCCTAGGTATCACTGATAGTGCCTGCAAGAACCAATAGATTTTGGTTAGCGTACAGTACGGTCCCTTCATCCATATATCCCAATCAAATCAACAACCATTGGTAAATCGAGAGTCGTTCTAGATTCGATAACTATGCAACGCATCTTGAAGATCAAATAGTGACATCGCATGTGCTACTAAGAAACCATTTCTTAAAACACATCATATACTCTGGCCAGAGATTCGTCACACTAATATCTCCTCAGATTGCATAGGATATCCACACTCGCAAGTATGTGGTGAATCCTTGACAACAAAGCATCGACTCCTATATGTGTTGTAATTGTACCCAATCCCGACACCTGATGACCCCAATAGAGTCGGTAAACGAGTCAAAGCACAGTACTAGCATATAGAGTCTCAATGATGTTTCAAGTAGTAAGGACTAATGGTGTACAACCAAAACCGCGGACTTTATCCACTCGATAAGTGATAACCACTTGGAAAGTCCGGATAGGGTAGTTCGATCATTCATCGTATGAATATCCATTTGCATGCTTCGAACATCTCTATGTTCCTTACCAATGAAACGTGGTACTCTGCATCGCAAATGCTAGTCTCAAACTCGAGCGATCCTTATCCTTATTAACGGACGGCTCAATCGACTAGGAACAGTTTAGAATATACAGTGACTATAAGATGTGTTTCATGATAGCCATCCCCATGTGCTACCACATCTTACATACACTATAGTATATTCAAGGTCTTTATCAAAACAACAATAGTATATCACAATATAACAATATGAAGAAAGATAAAGTCATTGCCATTAATAAAAGTGTAAATTATATTAAACAAAAGATTGTTTATACAAAGAGTCATCAAAGCCCTTAGCCACAATTTGGCTCACCGGGCAACCACTCTTTCAATCTCCCACTTGCCCTAAAGCCAACTAGTCATACTACGTAGACCCATTGCTTCGCGATGTTTGTCAAATAATGGTCCTGGCAAGGGCTTAGTAAGTGGATCAGCGATATTGTCTGCAGAGGCCACTCTTTCGACAGTGATGTCTCCTCTTTCCACATTATCCCGGATGATGTGGTATTTCCTCAGTACGTGTTTGGATCTTTGATGAGACCTTGGTTCCTTTGCCTGAGCAACGGCACCCGTGTTGTCACAGTACACCGGGACTGGACCAACAACTTCAGGAATGACGCCCAACTCTTGGACGAAATTCCTCATCCAAACGGCCTCTTTAGCAGCAGCTGATGCTGCAATGTATTCTGCCTCAGTGGTGGAATCCGCTGTGGTGTCCTGCTTGGAACTCTTCCAAGAGACAACACCGCCATTGAGCATGAACACAAATCCAGAGGTTGACTTCGAGTCATCCACGTCACTTTGGAAGCTAGAGTCGGTATAGCCTTCCAATTTTAGTTCTCTTCCTCCATATACCATGAACATATTCTTAGTCCTTCGTAAGTACTTAAGAATGTCCTTCACGGCTTTCTAATGCATTTGACCGGGATTAGCTTGATATCTGCTCGTGACACTCAGAGCAAATTCTACATCCGGTCTGGTAGATATCATCCCATACATGATACTACCTATGGCTGACGCATATGGTACATGTGTCATTTTCTCTATCTCTTCATCAGTCTTGGGACACATAGACTTGGATAGAGAAACTCCATGACACATAGGTAGATGTCCTCTCTTGGACCCATCCATTGAAAACCGTTTCAATATGGTGTCGATGTAGGTTTCTTGAGTGAGTCCTATCATTCTCTTAGATCTATCTCTATAGATCTGTATCCCTAGAATATAGGATGCCTCACCCAAATCCTTCATCGAGAATCTACCTGATAACCATATCTTTGTTGACTGCAACATCCCTACATCATTCCCAATGAGTAGGATGTCATCAACATAAAGTACTAAGAATGTCACAGCATCCTTAACTACTTTCTTGTACACGCATGGTTCCTCCGGGTTCTTGATGAAACCAAAATCCTTTATTGTTTCATCAAATTTCTGGTTCCAACTTCTTGATGCTTGTTTTAGACCATAGATTGATCTCTGAAGCTTGCATACCTTATGCTCGCTTCCCATGGACGTGTATCCCTCAGGCTGCGTCATATAGATCTCTTCCTTAATGTTTCCATTAAGAAATGCAGTCTTCACATCCATTTGTCATATCTCATAGTCATACCAAGCAGCTATGGCAGTAAGGATTCTTATGGACTTGAACATTGCAACTGGTGAAAAGGTTTCATCATAGTCAACTCCTTGTCTTTGAGTATAACCTTTCGCCACCAATCGCGCATTGTAGGTCAATACCTTACCATCAGGCCCAAGCTTTCTCTTGTAGATCCATTTACACCCTATTGGAACAATTCCATCGGGAGGATCTACTAAAGACCAAACTTGGTTTGTATGCATCGAATCTATTTCCGACTGCATAGCTTCAAGCCATAAATTTGAATCCGCATCAGAAATTGCTTCCTTGAAGTTTCTTGGATCAAATCCAACATCGGGTTCATCTTGATCCCCTTCAAGAAGAAGACCATATCGAATAGGAGGTCTAGAAGTCCTCTCAGATCTTCTAGGTATAGGCGTGTCTATCAATGGTTCCTGAGGTGTAGGATCGTTATTTTGTATTTCGGGTTCTACTCGAATTTCTTCGAGTTCCATCATCTCGCCTTTCTTATCCAATAAGAACTTCTTCTCCAAGAAGGTGGCATTCCTTGAAACAAACACCTTTGTTTCAGCAGGATGATAGAAATAATATCCGATTGAATTCTTCGGATACCCTACAAAATAACATAAGGTGGATCGACTATCCAACTTATCTCCCACTGTCTGCTTCACGTAAGCAGGACATCCCCAAATCCTCAAGTACGAATACTTAGGAGCTTTGCCATTCCATAACTCATATGGTGTTTTGTCCACTGCTTTAGTGTGGACGTTGTTCAACAACAATACCGCCGTTTCAAGCGCATAGCCCCAAAACAAAGGTGGTAGCTTAGTGAAGCTCATCATGGATCGAACCATGTCCAACAAAGTTCGATTACGATGCTCCGATACACCATTCAGCTGAGGTGTCATAGGAGGAGTCCACTGAGAGAGAATCTCATTCTCTTTCAGATAGTCCAAAAACTCGGTACTCAAGTATTCTCCACCTCAATCCGATCGAAGTGCTTTAATACTTTTACCTAGCTTGTTTTCTACTTCAGCCTTGAATTCTTTGAACTTTTCAAATGCTTCAGACTTATATTTCATTAAATATAAATACTCATACCTAGAATAATCATCAGTAAAGGTAATGAAGTAGGTGTGGCCGAATTGAGTACCAATTCTAAATGGACCACAAACGTCTGTATGGATCAAATCCAACAGATTTTGACTACGCTCAGGTTTCCCCTTAAAAGGAGATTTAGTCATTTTTCCTTTCAGGCAGGATTCACAAGTAGGTAGAGAGTTAATATCAGACATATCAAACATGCCCTCTCCCACTAGCTTGTTCATCCTCCTTGAGGAAATATGACCTAGCCTAGCATGCCAAAGGTTTGTCGGGTTTTGACTATCGATTTTCCTTTTGTTTGTTGTTGCCGGTTTATCAACATAATTTATTGAAACGTCCTTCAATTTTAAGTTATATAGATCGTTTTCAAGTTGTCCATTTCCAATCAAACATTCATTCTTGTAAATATTGCAAATCTCATTCACAAAATTGCAAGAAAAACCATCTCTATCAAGCATAGAAACAGAAATAATGTTTTAAATCAAATCTGGAACAAATAAAACATCTCTCAAAAGTAACTTAAAATCGTTCTGCAAAATTAAATAAACATCTCCCACAGCTTTAGCTTCAACTCTGGAACCATTTTCGAGCCTCAGCTGGGTCTCACCCATTCTAAGCCTGCGACTTCTTGTCATCACCTGCAAATCATTGCAAATGTGAGATCCACATCCGGTATCCAATACCAAGAAGTAGTATTAAGTGAAACATTTATTTCAATATAGAACATACCCTTCGCAGTTCGCAACTGCTCTAGATATTCCTTGCAGTTACGTTTCCAATGACCGGGCTTCTTGCAGTAATGGCAAACATCCTTGGACTTTTCCATGTTTGAAGTCTTTGTCTTGTACTTCTTCTCGGGTTCGATTTTCTTGGGTGGGGCAGAACGTTTCTTACCCTTTGTACTTGGCCCCTTCTTAGCAGAAGAAGAGGAGCCCACCAAGAAAGCCGGTTTATCCTTCTTTAAAGTGGATTCATATGTTACAAGCATATTGACCATCTCTTCAAGGGAGGCCTCTATCTTGTTCATATTTAAATTCACCACAAATCCGTCAAACGAAGAAGGAAGAGATAGAAGTAGTAAGTCCACGTTGAGTTCATGCTCTAACACCAAATCAAGCGTTACCAACTTCTGTATGAGCCAAATCACTCGTACCCCATGATCACGGACCGAAGTCCCTTCACGCATGCGACACGTCATTAGCTCTTTTACAGTAGAGAACCTTTCAGCTCTCGATTGAGCCCCAAAAAGTTCCTTGAGTTGTACGTGAATGTCAGCAGCATTCACGGTGTCCTCAAATCGCCTCTGGAGTTCATCAGACATCGAGGCTTGCATATAGCATTTGGCCTTGATATCATGGTCCCACCATGTATCAAGTTTGGCCAACTCTTCCGGACTTACATCAGCTGGTGCTTCCTTCGGAGGAGATTTTTCTAACACGTAGAGCATCTTCTTCGAATTCAAGACAATCTTCAACTTACGGAACCATTCCGTATAGTTTGCGCCAGTCAATTTATTTTGTTCGAGGATCGAGAAAAGTGGATTACGCGAATTCATCTTTATGAAATACTGAAAAGAAACAGACAAATATCAGTGATTGTTTAATTAATTTACTAAGACATAAAATAGGCGAAATTTATTTTATGAATCTCACTCCCACTATTTTAACGATTTCACTACCCTCTAGTGAAAACGGGAAACTGTTTTCCTTAGTGAGAACATGGAGTCCAATTGACAAACTATGGTCCCGAATAATATCAGCCAACCATAATTTTCAAAAGGTAGAGCCCAATTGCTTCCAAAGCAACCTCCACGTTTTTACCTCATGTCCAATAAGGGCCCAATAATATGACGCCGTTTATTGTGACATGTCAAGATGACCCATCAATATTAAGTTGTGATGGACGGTCGCCATGTGGATCCCCCAATAATATGAGCCGATCCCATGGGAGTTCCACCCAACTTACAACATGTGTCGATCCAATGTACAGCTTTCCGACGAACGGGCCCCCCCAATAATATGAGCCGGACCATATCCGCGGGTAGCATCTCATACATTGATCGTTGATGGAAGGTAGGAACATTTAAACAATTTTAAATTTCCTTTATTTATCTTGATATCAATTTTAAATCATATTTAAAATGAGGGATTTTAATTTTGAAAATTTTTCTCATCACTTTAAAATTTTGTATGCTTGTCGGATTCACACAATTTTGTCTAAAACATGCATACAACAATAATATCACATATTATATAGGATGATCGATTCCATTTCTAATCGACCCGTGGTTGCCAATCACGAGTCTTAGTCCAATCCTAGGTAATATGCAGTATGCAATGCAATCCGATTACATTGAGCTTCCAATTTACATTTCTTCTGTCTTTATTGTCTGATGGGCCCACCTCCATCTTCAAATCTTCATCTCCCACTAAGTCTAATGTATTTACAATAAATAACCATGACAAATAGGGGATACATTTCAAGGGGTGGGAACGGGCCATAAACCAGGCCCACTTTTATTACATATGACAATTCATATTGGGTCATAAACCAGGCCCATTAATAAATCCAACAACAATAAAACAAATGTAAATTCCTAACATACACCTACAAAATTGGTCATGGCAATCGATCATCCTTATCCAATAACATTTAATTCAAAATTAATATATTGGATAACATGCAATGGCAATTTAAATTAAAAGGATAAAATCATATTCCATATATAAAATCTTATTTTACATACAAAATCATATTTTATCTTTTTATCAAATAAAATCATATTTTACATATAAAATCCAATTTTATACATAAAATCATATTTTACTCAATATTTCCATAAGATCATATCTTATCATCAATTGTACCAAAAATAATTAATTTCATAAAATCTGATTTAACGGATAAAATATATAAATTTTCCAAAAATTCAAATTTATCCAAAAATCAATTTTAAAATTTTCGGACTCGAACAATTCGATCCGATGCCTCGTGGACCAATCAAAAACAATTTTCGATCGGACCAAAAATAGAATTTTAACATATTAAAATTTTAATTTTAAAAATTAAAAATTAATTTTTCGCGGGCCGCCCGGGACACTCCCGGGCTGCCAGCACCCCAAAGGGCTCGGGCCGGGAAGCCCGGCTGCCCCTAGGGCAGCGCCGTTCGCTGCCCTGGGCAGTGACCATCGCTGCCCCCCCTCCCCCCCGGGCAGCGATCCAATCGCTGCCCGGGTTTTGCCCGAAAAAAAAAAATTTATTTTAAAAAAATTTATTTTGTTTCAAAAACCGAGGCTAAAAAATTTTCGTACAATCGATTAATTTAATCGCTTGATTTGAGCAACCTGGCTCTGATACCACTGTTGAAGAACGGCGATCAGATCAATCAGAATTGATACCCGGTGCAGCGGAAGTTTAAAAATTTTATATGGAACGATTCCATAATGGGTATCAAAACTTTACGATTAAATTGTGTGTGTAGAAATTAAATAACAATTATAAATTTTTACCTCCAATCTCGAATCGAGATTATGGACACCAACAGATTGCTCTGCTCTTGTTGTATATCCCTGGAACTGATGGACGAACTGTTCTTCAATCAGGTCCACGAACAGAGATTTAATCCCTCTGATAGATTGCACTAGAAAATCTATCAGAAGTTTCTACGAAGAGAATTAACGAATTTGATCCGTTAAACCAGACTGTAATTCAAAATTCAATGACTGGATTTTTTCCGAGCAGAGGGGAGGGGGGCGGCGGCCACACTTAAGAAAAACAGGGTTTTTGAAAATTATTTTGTGACCTGTTGTGTAATTTTTGTACTACAATAACTTATTTATAATGTAGGCCGCTAACAGCTTAGGGCCCATTAGTCATAAGTTCAAGCCCGACAAGCAAAGCCCGCATGTTCAGAAATTAATATAAAATTCATCATGACTCCGATTGATAAACCGATTTCACCAATGTGCACAGAAACCATTTCTGCACCTTTTAAAGTCAAGATAAATTTTTCTGAATTCGAATTCAGTGATTTCCAAAAATGCCCATCCCTATGTCATTTTAGGAAATCTTACTCCTCTACTCTTAAATAAGAAGTCCAACTTCTTTGTTCATTAAATTTAACTCTTTAAATTTAACTATCTCAACGGGCATTAAAAATCCATTACTCTGTGTGACCCTCAATGGTTCAGGGATACAGCTAGTCGTGGGCTCATAACTCCTTGTGACTCGGAACAACAATTTCCGACTTGCCCATCGAATCATGGTAAGAGCGCCTAGGAACATCGCCCCATGATTCCCTAGGTATCACTGATAGTGCCTGCAAGAACCAATAGATTTTGGTTAGCGTACAGTACGGTCCCTTCATCCATATATCCCGATCGAATCAACAACCATTGGTAAATCGAGAGTCGTTCTAGATTCGATAACTATGCAACGCATCTTGAAGATCAAATAGTGACATCGCATGTGCTACTAAAAAACCATTTCTTAAAACACATCATGTACTCTGGCCAGAGATTCGTCACACTAATATCTCCTCAGATTGCATAGGATATCCACACTCGCAAGTATGTGGTGAATCCTTGAAAACAAAGAATCGACTCCTATATGTGTTGTAACTGTACCCAATCCCGACACCTGATGACCCCAATAGAGTCGGTAAACGAGTCAAAGCACAGTACTAGCATATAGAGTCTCAATGATGTTTCAAGTAGTAAGGACTAATGGTGTACAACCAAAACCGCGGACTTTATCCACTCGATAAGTGATAATCACTTGGAAAGTCCGGATAGGGTAGTTCGATCATTCATCGTATGAATATCCATTTGCATGCTTCGAACATCTCTATGTTCCTTACCAATGAAACGTGGTACTCTGCATCGCAAATGCTAGTCTCAAACTCGAGCGATCCTTATCCTTCTTAACGGACAGCTCAATCGACTAGGAACAGTTTAGAATATACAGTGACTATAAGATGTGTTTCATGATAGCCATCCCCATGTGCTACCACATCTTACATACACTATAGTATATTCAAGGTCTTTATCAAAATAACAATAGTATATCACAATATAACAATATGAAGAAAGATAAAGTCATTGCCATTAATAAAAGTGTAAATTATATTAAACAAAAGATTGTTTATACAAAGAGTCATCAAAGCCCTTAGCCACAAGTTGGCTCACCGGGCACCCACTCTTTCAGCGCGAGTGAGCCGCGCTTATTTAAGCGCTATCGCGCAACTTATACTTCAGACATTAAAAAGCGCATTACAGGCTGCTATTTCGAGTCCCTCTCTAAATCTCACATTCTGGCACGATCATTGTGAATTTTCCACTCAACAAAATATCACCATCTCTAGGATTTTGATCTTCATTACAAGGCAAAGATTCCCAGAATTCGCTCTTGCTACATCTACGCTCGTCCAGAAATAGGCGAATCATCTTGGAGGGTTTGGAAAATTTTATTTTTGAACGGTACAAAAGCTGAAATTTTCTCTATTACATTTGAGCAGTGTTCAATTTTGTGATTTGAGGTTGTTGGGTTGTTTGAATTGTGGTGTGAAGAAATTTTGATGCGAGTGAATTTTGATATGATTGACTTCGTGCATACCAAGTGTTTGTTGAATTGCTTGGGTTAAAGTTGTGTTTGAACGTTGCTGGAATTGGTTGGAGTTTAGTGCATTGTTTTTATGAGGCATTTGATTTGAGTTGAATTATTGAGTTACAATGCCACCGAAAACCAAAGGAAAGGGATCACTTTCTTCGTCCTCTGTTGGTTCTTATGATCGACACAGATTTTGGAATGCCATGGCAGAAGAGTATTGCTTTGATGTAATGGAGAGAGGGATGCAAAAAGAAAGGGGAATGAGCTTGAGAGAGCTTGATGCTCCGGCGTTAATTGAAGCTAAGAGAAGAGGTTGGGAGACATTGGTGAGGAGTCCACCAGATGCTGTTATATCATTGATTCATGAGTTTTATGCAAATTTGATGGTTAAAGACGTGAATCTGAAAGTTTGAGTTCGAGGAAAATTGGTGCCTTTTGATAAGAGTACAATTAACAGTCTCTATGACATGCCGGATTTGGACATTGCAGATGATGAGTATCAGGTATTCAAGAATGAGCCATTTCCAGATAATCTTGTAATTCAGACTTTGTGTCAGGATGGGGCGGAATGGAAGAGGAATGCGAAGGATGAAGCTGTTACATTTTCATCCATCTTTCTTCGCAGAGAAGCTAATAATTGGCATGAGTTTGTGGCTGCCAGGATGTTTCCATCTGGGCATACATATGATGTGACTAAGGTTAGAGCTGGTCTTGTGTACTGCATTGTGACTGGAAAATTTGTTGATGCAGGGAGGGTGATTCAGGATTCTATCATTGCTGCTGTTAGGGGATCCTCGACTATCAGCTTACCCCACTCGTCCTTGATTACTCAACTTTGCCGGTTATCCGGTGTTGTGTGGGATGATACGGAGCAGATTCTTCCAATTCGAGGTCCTATAAGAATTACTGGTGCACTGAGACGGGACAAGAAGAAAATAGCGGCCAGTACTTCTGAACAGGCAGCTGAACCACCGCAGCCCTTTGAGCCACTACCACACTTTGAGCCAGCACCTTCCCATTTGGAAGTACCTATGTCACTACCGACGCATCCGGCCACTGAGTATTCTACTCGTGATGATTCTACGGCCGTGCTTGCTCAGATGAAGAAGCAGTGGAATATGATGCGAGCACATATGACATACATGCATGACTTCACTGCCGCTCTCGCCCAGAATTATCCTCCCACTGTTGTGCCTTATCCAGCTCCTCCGCAGTGGTCTTCTGATGATACTGCTAATGCTGCACCTTCTTTCCATGGAGATGATGATGATGACACTGAGTCCTGATGCTCGGTATCGAAGGTACGTGTCCCTTTGTCTTTTATTATTTTTAATCATTAGGGACAATTATTACATTAAGTTTGGGGGGGTAAATCAATGTTTGATTTAGTTGGTTGGTTGAGTAGTTGAATTTTATTGTGTGCTTCATAGATTAAATTTTAGTTGTTGTGTTAATTAAGTTGAATTTAAAAGAAAGTTGAGAAATATGTGGATGCATGGCTGAAAAATTTTTGTTTTGTACTATAACTGAAATCCATGATTGTCTACCTATCTGACAAATATTTTTGAAAAAAATGGAACCAAGTGAATGAACAACTTCCTATATACTCTGTGATTAATACTTGAATCTGATTTTTGAGACATACAGACATAGAGATGATTGAGGCATTGTTTGAAATTTTTGGGCCTAATTTTCATTGAACAAATTTATCCTTAGTTGCCGATTTGAGCTTAACGTATATTAGTACTTTGAGGTATGAGAAATCTGAAATTTGTGAAAATCATCGTTAACTGCTGATGATTATTCTTTTCTGCACTGATCGATATTTGTATGAATTAATTATGGATTGAGACTTGTCTGGAACTAGTTTGAACACTCTTCGAGGCGAAATACGGGCAATACTGAGATTAGGAATGATTTAGGCAATTTTTCTGAATTCGTTTGAGCCTTTCAAGCTACCCCATTAATACATGTTATCCCTAGTACCTTGTTTGAGCTTTATTAAAAATCGAATGGCATGCGTGTAAACGTGTGATAAACCCTCATTCGTAATTATTTCAAGGTTCTACATTGACTACCTGAATAGCCTAAACACACCATTTCCTACCTTTAAGGGAGTAAGTTGAATGCTAAATTATTATATGCTCCTAGTTGATATTTGTGAAAAATGGAATGTGGTGTGGTGGATGAATTGAAAAAATGAAAAGAGGTAGTAGAAAAGAAAGAAAAAAAAATGATTGACAAAAGTTGTGAAAGAAGTTGTGAGAAAAAGTTGAATCAGTGAAGTGAATTGAAAAAAAATAATTAAGTGTGAAAGAAAAGGAGTTGAAATTAGAGTTTGAGCATAAATATGAATTACTCCTTATTTTGAATTCTTATCCTTTGTTTGTAGCCATGAGCCAGACGTTACATTATAAGCTGAATAAGTCCTATTGACCGAGTCTCAGTTGCCCAATATACTAGTGGAGAAGAGTTGCGAGAATTTAGCCTATGGACTGTTGATTGATGCTTTTAATGACTATGAATTTTGATCGAAACACGCACACACTATTATTCTTTGCATTTACCTAATTGTGAGTGTTTTTGATTTTTTATCCTTTATTTGATCCTATGCTACCCTGAAAAGTCCTCATGATCTATGAATGTGTGAATTGAACTTGGATAAGGGTGTTTTGAACGTGAGTTGCGGAGATTGTGAGTTTATGAGGTTATTTTGTTATGATTGAAACTTTCAAGTGTTAGTTGGGTTGGATGAGATTGGATTTGATATTTTTGAAATTATTGTTGATGTCATTGCTCCATAATATGTCTTGACTATTCTTGTTGGTTTTTGAGAGAATGAGTTTTTGAAGTTTTTGAATAGTTTTGATCGGGACTAGCAAAAGTCTAATTTGGGGGTATTTGATAAGTGTATTTTATACACTTAATTTAGTTATGATTTTAATTGTTAAATATTTGTTTTGAGCAGACTTATTTGGGTATTTTAGTGTTTTTGTGTTTACAATGAATTATGAAGATTTTATGGAGAAAAGAAGAAATTGAAAAAGAAGGAATTAAAAGAAATAGAATAAAGAGAAAAGAAAGAAAGGAAAAAAAAGAAAAGAAACGTACAGCAAAGAAAAGAATAAGATTGGGCTTTTTATTATTTGGGCCAAAGATTGGCGCTAAAGATTAGCGCTACAGGGAAAGCTATCGCACAACATTCTGTGAGATTGGAGACTCGAGTACAGAGGGTTGTACGCGCCCGCCTGGATTGTGAAGCGCCCGCGCGTTGCTAGATTTAATTGTGGGAATTTTAATCGGGAAGGAAAGTTGATCTTTTCTTGGGCTTTTTGACTGGGCTTTTCATATGTGATATAAAAGGGAATTATTATGAGACTTTAGAAGGGAGAGCCGCCACACACTTAAACACTACACATCAGAGATAGGCTTTGATCGTGAGATTTTTCTGGGAGATTTCTGGAGCTTATTTGAAGAACGAAGACGGAGTTTGATAGTTCGGACACGGCGTCGACGAAGGATTTATTTTTTTTATCTTTTATTTTATTCTGAATATGTTTGGATTTTTGAACATGTTTTATTTTATTCAGAATTTTATTATGAACTAAATTTTTAGATTCTAGAGGTCGGATGGAACCTGGTGTAGACGCTTTCATGAATTTTTGATTTTATTGAATTGAGTTTCTTCTAGATTAATTGTTTTTTTCTAGAATTGATTGTCTTTTCAATTATCTGATCAATAATTGATTTGTAATATTTATTTGAAATCTGGTACTTGGGAGATGAGATTTTGAATAGGACCAATAGAAAATACACTGTTAATTATTTATATTACTCGGGAGAGTGTATAATTTTAACAGAGCTTTTAAAGAGAACATAGTTTTGAATTGATCACTGCAACTAGATTCTTAATAGGGATATTGGAATTGAATTGTAGTTGATATATTTTTATTCGGCACTCGGGAGAGGGAATAATACACTTAAGTGTTCTTGGCTATTAATTGACTGGAATTCATGAAATTAAATTAATTAGGATTGACTTTTGTTGAAACTAGGTAAAATCTATACCTCTAGACCATTTTTCTCTGATTGATTTTTAATCTGAAAGTTGTGTGCGTGCTTTTAAATCTCTTAATTATTTTATTTTTTTATTGCAAAATTCTCAAAGTTTGATTTTCTAGATAAAGTTTGGACTATTCTAATTACAAGTACTAAATATTTTCATTTTACACCCTGAGGGATCGATATCTGATTTAATCACTATATTAAAACTTGTCACTCGTACGCTTACGAGAAATTTTCACAACATGGGTCATGATGAATTATGAAGATCCAAGACATGTAAATATTTGAAGCTTATGTAATTGTTGCATTTGCATCCCATGCATTTCCTATGATTGAACCTAGGCCCGTGTTTGGCTCACACGTGCCAAATAGTATTGGGGGATTGATCATCCTTGTTAATTTACTATTGATAATATATGCATGATATATTATAAATAATAAGTATGTGCATTATTATTTTATAATAACAAAGTTGCATGAATCCGACAATCATACGAACAAACATGGTGAGCTTTTAAAATTAATGATGAGACCATTTCAAAATTAAAAACCCTCATTTTGAATAAGATTCAAAATTTATATCAAGCCCGAATAGGAGAATTATAAAAGTGTTTATAATTTTCTTGTCTTTCATCGACAATGGGTGCATGATGAGTGTACCCGCAGTCAATGCTCGACTCATATTATTGGAAGGGCTTGGACGCTAGAAATCTGTGACATCCATTTACATGGTGATGTGAACTATGTGGCTCCCATGATTTCGGCTCATATTATTGGGGGAACTCATGTCGACCGTCCATTAAGTTTCAATATCTATGGGTAAGGCTTGACATGTAAAGATGAACGACGTCATATTATTGGGTCCTAATCGAGTGTGAGACAAACGTTTACGTAGAGGGTTGCATGAATTACAATTGGAAACTACCTTTTAATAATTTTGATTGGCTGATATTATTCGGGATCATGATTGGCTAAATGGACCTTACGTACCTATTTAGGAAAGGAGTTTCCCGTTTTTCACTAGAGGGTATTGAAAATATCAAATAGTGGGAGCGAAAAAATTATAAAATAAAATTCCATACCTTATATATTATTAAATATTTTAAAATAGTCAATAACATTTATCTGTTATTACTTTTCAGTACAAGTTTTTGACATGCCATCAATTCACAATCTATTATCTACAATACTCGACAAACATGTACTGACCGGTCCGAATTACCTCAATTGGCTAATAAATCTGAAAATCGTCTTGAATTCGGAAAGGATAGCATATACACTTGAGAAATCGCCCCCTGTTGAGGCTCCAACTAGATTCAGTCCCGAGGAGCTGCAGGCTTACAAGGATTGGTGTGACCATGACTTGAAAGCCAAGTGTTATATGCAGGATTCTATGAATGATGAGCTGCAGAGGCTTTTTGAGGGTGCTAAGAATGTTGCTGTCATTCATTTGCATCTCAAAGAGGTCTTTGGTGAGTAAACATGCCACCTTAGACATGCGACAGTCAAGGAGCTGATCACTTTACGCATGCGAGATGGGGCTTCGGTCCATGAGCATTGTGTGAGGATGATTGGGCTTGTGAAGAAGCGTTTTATTCCTCCTCCCAAGAAGAACGTGCCCTGAATCCCATTGTGGCTGTCACACCAGTAAAGGCTGGCAAGACAAGTGACTTCTGTCATTACTGCAAGAAGCTTGGACATTGGAGGCGTAACTGCAAGGAATAACTTGTGGCTGGCAAGACCAGTAAAGGCTGGCAAGACAAGTGACTTCTGTCATTACTGCAAGAAGCTTGGACATTGGAGGCGTAACTGCAAGGAATAACTTGCCTAGAATGGTTCTGGAAAGAGTATGTTCTACATTGAAGTAAACATTTCGATTACTCTTTTTCTTGGGTATTGTATACCGGTTGTGGCTCACATCTCTGTAATGATTTGCAGGTGATGGCAAGAAGTAAGACACTCAGGGAAGATGAGACCTTCTTGAGGATGGGCAATGGGGCAAGAGTTGCTGCCAAAGTTGTGAGAGATGTTTACTTATTCTTGAATAATTATTTTAAATTATTATTGAGAGATGTTTTGTTTGTACCAGATTTGGTGAAAAATATTGTTTCCATTTCTATGCTTGATAAAGATGGATATTCTTGTTTATTTGGCAAAGGTATTTGCAATATCTACAAGAATGAATGTTTAATTGGTACAGGCGAATTGAAAAATGATCTCTATAATTTAAAATTTAAAGATATTCCATTGAATAATTTCCAAGCAATATCAACAATACACTAGAGAAAACAATATACTCTGAATCTGGCACACTTGTGGCATGCTCGATTAGGTCATATTTCCCTAAAAAGGATGAACAAGCTAGTGGGAGAAGGCATGTTTGATATGTCTGATATTAATTCCCTTACTACTTGTGAATCCTGTCTAAAAGGAAAGATGACCAAAATTTCCTTTAAGGACCATGTGCAGCGAGCCAAAGGACTGTTGGATTTGATCCATACAGATGTGTGCAGTCTACTTAGCATTACCACTAATCATGAACATTCCTACTTCATCACCTTTACCGATGATTTCTAAAGATATGGGTATGTGTATTTGATGAAATACAAATCTAAAGCTTTTGAAAGGTTCAAAGAATTCAGTAATGAAGTAGAGAAACAGTTGGGACGAAGCATAAAGGCACTTTGATTGGATCGAGATGGTGAGTACTTGAGTGCTGAATTCCAAGAGTATCTTAGGGAGAATGGGATTCTCTCGCAGTGGACTCTGCCTGCTACACCTCAGTTGAATGGTGTTTCAGAACGTCGTAATCTGACTTTGATGGACATGTTTAAATCTATGATGGGGATCACGAAGTTGCCGCCATCCTTTTGGGGATATGCGCTTGAAACAACGGCAATGTTGTTGAACAATGTCCATTCAAATGCAGTTGATAAGACACCATATGAGATATGGATGGGAAATCCTCCTAAGTATTCTTATCTTAGAATATGGGGGTGTTTCTTATGAGAAGCAGACAGTGGGAGATAAATTGGATGATCGATCCATTTTATGCTAATTCGTGGGATATCCAAGGAATTCGGTTGGATATTATTTTTGTCATCCCAAAGAAATAAAAGTGTTTGTTTCTAGGAATGCAACGTTCTTGGAGAAGGAATTTCCATTGGATATAAAATGGAAGATGATAGAACTCGAAGAGGTTCGAAAAACACCTACGGTTGTAGAGCCCATACCCGAACAACCAAGAGAGGAGATACAAGCTTCTAGGAGATCTGAGAGGGTCTCGAGACCACCTATGAGGTATGGTCTGCTTCTTGAAGAAGGCCATGATGAGCCTGACCATGGATGTGATCCAAGGACCTGTTGGAAAACTGTGTTCAGATCAATTAGAATTGATACCCGGTGCAGCGGAAGTTTAAAAATTTATTTTATTAATATGGAACGATTCCATATCTGGGTATCAAAACTTTACGATTAAATTTGTGTAAGTAAAACAAATAATCACTATTAAATATTTTACCTTAAAATCTCGAAGCGAGATTATGGACACCAACAGAATTTAATCTGCTCTTGTTGTATATCCCCGGAACTGATGAACGAACGTTTCTTCAATCAGGTCCACGAATAGAAAAAAAAACCCTCTGATTTACTGCACTAGAAATCAATCAGAAGTTTGCGTAGAGAATAAACAGATATGATCTGTTAATTCAGATTGTAATTTTTCACAAAAATCACAACCCGAATTTTCTCCAAAAGGGACAGAGGATTTCGAAAATCCCCTTGAATAATATAGGCTGAAATTTGAAAATTGCAAGACTGAAATCTTATGGAATTTTCGAACACTGCAGTATATTTATAGATAATTTCTAGTTATAATTGTATCAGGACTCTAACTCCTTAAAGCCCACAATCCATAACTTAAGCCCAACAAGCCAAGCCTGTTGTTATAGAAATTAATATAAAATTCATCGTGACTCCGATTGATAAACTGATTTCACCAATATGCAGAGAAACCATTTCTGCATCTTTTAGAGTCAAGATAATTTTTCTGAATCCGAATTCAGTGATTTCCAAAAATGTCCATCCCTATGTCATTTTAGGAAATCCAACTCCCTTTAGTTAAGAAGTCCAACTTCTCTTTCATTAAATTTAACTCTTTAAATTTAACTATCTCTACGGGGTTTTAGTAATCCATTACTTGTGTAACCCTCAATGGTTCAGGAATACAGCCAGCCGTGGGCTCACAACTCCTTGTGACTCGGAACAACAATTTCCGACTTACCCATCGAATCATGGTAAGAGCACCTAGCAACATCGTCCCATGATTCCCTAGGTATTACTGATAGTGCCTGTAAGAACCAGTAGATTTTGGTTAGCGTACAGTACGGTCCCTTCATCCATATATCCCGATCGAATCAACAACCATTGGTATATCGAGAGTTGTTCGAGATTCGATAACTATGCATAACATCTTGGAGATCTATTAGTGACATCGCATGTGTTACTAGGAAAATCCATTAACCTAAAACACATCATGTACTCTGGCCAGAGATTCGTCACACTAATATCTTCTCAGATCGCATAGGATATCCACACTCGCAAGTATGTGGTGAATCCTTGACAACAAAGCATCGACTCCTATATGTGTCGTAACTGTACCCAATCCCGACACCTGATGACCCCAATAAAGTCGGTAAACGAGTCAAAGTACAGTACTAGCATATAGAGTCTCAATGATGTTTCAAGTAATAAGGACTAATGGTGTACAACCAAAACCGCGGACTTTATCCACTCGATAAGTGATAACCACTTGGAAAGTCCGAATAGGGTAGTTCGATCATTCATCATATGAATATCCATTTGCATGCTTTGAACATCTCTATGTTTCATACCAATGAAACGTGGTACTCGGCATCGCAAATGCTAGTCTCAATCTCGAGCGATCCTTATCCTTATTTGCGGACGGCTCAATTGACTAGGAACAGTTTAGAATATACAGTGACTATAAGATGTGTTTCATGATAGCCATCCCCATGTGCTACCACATCTTACATACACTATAGTATATTCAAGGTCTTTATCAAAACAACAATAGTATATCATAATATAACAATATGAAGAAAGATAAAGTCAATGCCATTATAAAAGTGTAAATTATATTAAACAAAAGATTGTTTTACATAGAGTTATAAAAGCCCTTAGCCACAAGTTGGCTAACTGGGCACCCACTCTTTCAATCTTCCACTTGCCCTAAAGCCAACTAGTCATACTACGTAATCACATTGCTTCGCGATGTTTGTCAAACAATGGTCCTAGCAAGGGCTTAGTAAGTGGATCAGCGATATTGTCTGTAGAGGCCACTCTTTCGACAGTGAACTCTCCTCTTTCCACGATCTCCCGGATGATGTGGTATTTCCTAAGTACGTGTTTGGACTTCTGATGAGACCTTGGTTCCTTTGCCTGAGCAATGGCACCCGTGTTGTCACAGTACACCGGGACTGGACCAACAGCTTCAAGAATTACACCCAACTCTTGGATGAATTTCCTTATCCAAACCGCCTCTTTAGCAGCATCTGATGCTGCAATGTATTCTGCCTCAGTGGTGGAATCCGTTGTGGTGTCCTGCTTGGAACTCTTCCAAGAGACAGCACCGCCATTGAGCACGAATACAAATCCAGAGGTTGATTTCGAGTCATCCACGTCACATTGGAAGCTAGAGTCGGTATAGCCTTCCAACTTCAATTCTCTCCCTCCATAAACCATGAATAAATTCTTAGTCCTTCGCAAGTACTTAAGAATATCCTTCACGGCTTTCCAATGCATTTGACCAGGATTGGCTTGATATCTGCTCGTGATGCTCAGAGCATAGGCCACATCTGGTCTGGTAGATATCATCCCATACATGATACTACCAATGGCTGACGCATATGGTATGTGTGTCATCTTCTCTACCTCTTCATCAGTCTTAGGACACATAGACTTGGATAAAGAAACTCCATGACACATAGGTAGATGTCCTCTCTTGGACCCATCCATTGAAAACCTTTTCAATATGGTTTCGATGTAGGTTGATTGAGTAAGTCCTATCATTCTCTTAGATCTATCTCTATAGATCTGTATCCCTAGAATATAGGAGGCCTCACCCAAATCCTTCATCGAGAATCTACCTGATAACCATATCTTTGTTGACTGCAACATCCCTACGTCATTCCCCATGAGTAGAATGTCATCAACATAAAGTACTAAGAATGTTACCGCATCCTTAACTACTTTCTTGTACACGCATGGTTCTCCGGGTTTTTGATGAAACCAAAATCCTTTATTGTTTCATCAAATTTCTGGTTCCAACTTCTTGATGCTTGTTTGAGACCATAAATTGATCTCTGGAGCTTGCATACCTTATGCTTGCTTCCCATGGATGTGTATCCCTCAGGCTGCATCATATAGATCTCTTTCTTAATGTTTCCATTAAGAAAAGCAGTCTTTACATCCATTTGCCATATCTCATAGTCATACCATGCTGCTATGGCAATAAGGATTCTTATGGACTTGAACATTGCGACTGGTGAAAAGGTTTCATCATAGTCAACTCCTTGTGTTTGAGTATAACCTTTTGCCACCAATCGTGCCTTGTAGGTCAATACCTTTCCGTCAGGCCCAAGCTTTCTCTTGTAGATCCATTTACACCCTATTGGAACAATTCCATCGGGAGGATCTACTAAAGACCAAACTTGGTTAGTATGCATCGAGTCTATTTCCGATTGCATAGCTTCAAGCCATAAATTTGAATCCGCATCAGAAATTGCTTCCTTGAAGTTTCTTGGATCACATCCAATGTCGGGTTCACCTTGATCCCCTTCAAGAAGAAGACCATATCTAATAGGAGGTCTAGAAGTCCTCTCGGATCTTCTAGCAATAGGCGTGTCTTGTGATGATTCTTGAGGTGTAGGATCGCTGTTTTGTATCTCGGGTTCTTCTCGAATTTCTTCGAGTTCCATCATCTTGCCTTTCTTATCCAATAAGAACTTCTTCTCCAAGAAGGTGGCATTCCTTGAAACAAACACTTTTGTTTCATTAGGATGATAGAAATAATATCCGATTGAATTCTTCGGATACCCTACAAAATAACATAAGGTGGATCGACTATCCAACTTATCTCCCACTGTCTGCTTCACGTAAGCAGGACATCCCCAAATCCTCAAGTACGAATACTTAGGAGCTTTGCCATTCCATAACTTGTATGGTGTTTTATTTACTGCTTTAGTGTGGACGTTGTTTAACAACAATACCGCCGTTTCAAGCGCGTAGCCCCAAAATGAAGGTGGGAGCTCAGTGAAGCTCATCATGGATCGAACCATGTCCAACAAAGTTCGATTGCGACGCTCCGAAACACCATTAAGCTGAGGTGTCATAGGAGGAGTCCACTGAGAGAGAATCCCATTCTCTTTTAGATAGTCCAAAAACTCGGTACTTAAGTATTCTCCACCTCGATCCGATCGAAGTGCCTTAATACTTTTACCTAGTTTGTTTTCTACTTCAGCCTTGAATTCTTTGAACCTTTCAAATGCTTCAGACTTATATTTCATTAAATATAAATACCCATACCTAGAATGATCATCAGTAAAGGTAATGAAGTAGGTGTTGCCACATTTAGTACCAATCCTAAATGGACCGCAAACATCTATATGGATCAAATCCAATAGATTTTGACTACGCTCAGGTTTCCCTTTGAAAGGAGATTTAGTCATTTTTCCCTTTAGGCAGGACTCACAAGTAGGTAGAGAGTTAATATCAGACATATCAAACATGCCCTCTCCCACTAGCTTGTTCATCCTCCGTGAGGAAATATGACCTAGCCTAGCATGCCAAAGGTTTGCCGGGTTTTGACTATCGTTTTTCCTTTTAATTGTTTTCACCGGTTTATCAACATAATTAATTGGAACGTCTTTTAATTTTAAGCTATATAGATCGTTTTCAAGTTGTCCATTTCCAATCAAACATTCATTCTTGTAAATATTGCAAATCCCATTTACAAAATTGCAAGAAAAACCATCTCTATCAAGCATAGAAATAGACATAATGTTTTTGACCAAATCCGGAACATATAAAACATCTCTCAAAAATAACTTAAAATTGTTCTGCAAAACTAAATAAATGTCTCCTATAGCTTTGGCTTCGACTCTAGAACCATTCCCGAGCCTTAGCTGGGTCTCACCCATCCTTAGCTTACGACTTCTTGTCATCACCTGCAAATCATTGCAAATGTGAGATCCACATCCGGTATCCAATACCCAAGAAGAAGTATTAAGCGAAACATTTATTTCAATGTAAAACATACCCTTTGCAGTTCGCAACTGTTCGAGGTATTCCTTGCAGTTACGTTTCCAATGACCGGGTTTCTTGCAGTAATGGCAAATGTTTTCATCTTTTATCCCATTTGAAACCTTGGCCTTTTCCTTCTTATTTGGTACAATCTTCTTGGGCGGGGCAGAACGTTTCTTAACCTTTCCACTTGGTCCTTTCTTAGAGTTAGAAGAGGAGCCAATCAAGAGTACCGGTTTATCCTTCTTTAGTGTGGCTTCATATCTGACAAGCATATTGACCATCTCTTCAAGGGTGGCCTCTATCTTGTTCATATTGAAGTTCATCACAAAACCGTCAAACGATGAAGGAAGTGATAGAAGCAACAAGTCCGCGCTAAGTTCATGCTCCAAAGTCAAGTCGAGTGTTACCAACTTTTCAATGAGCCCAATCATGTGCACCCCATGCTCACGGACCGAAGTCCCATCTCGCATGCGGCTCGTCATGAGCTCTCTGACGGTGGCATACCTCTCCAACCTTGACTGAGCTCCAAAGAGTTCTTTGAGGTTCTTGTGAATGTCAGCAGCATTCACGGTATCCTCGAATCTCCTTTGAAGCTCATCAGACATCGAAGCCTGCATGTAGCATTTGGCCTTGATATCATGGTCCCACCATAAATCAAGTTTGGCCAACTCTTCCGGACTTGTATTAGTCGGGGCTTCCTTCGGAGGCGGCTTCTCTAACACGTAAAAAGCTTTTTCCGAAGTAAGAATAATCTTTAACTTACGGAACCATTCCGTATAGTTTGCGCCAGTTAATTTGTTTTGTTCGAGAATTGAAAATAGTGGATTGCGTGGATTCATCGTAATATAATACTGAAAAGGAAATAGACAATAATCAGTGATTTGTTTAATTAATTTACTAAGACATAAAATATGGCGAATTTCATTTTATGAATTACACTCCCACTATTTTGACGATTTCACTACCCTCTAGTGAAAACGAGAAACATTTTCTTTAGTGGGAACATGAAGTCCAATTGACAAATTATAGTCCCGAATAATATCAGCCAACTATAATTTTCAAAAGGTAGAGCCCAATTGCTTCCAAAGCAACCTCCATGTTTTTACCTCATGTCCAATAAGGGCCCAATAATATGACGCCGTTTATTGTGACATGTCAAGATGACCCATCAATATTAAGTTGTGATGGACGGTCGCCATGTGGATCCCCAATAATATGAGCCAATCCCATGGGAGTTCCACCCAACTTACAACATGTGTCGATCCAATGTACAACTTTCCGACGAACGGGCCCCCCCAATAATATGAGCCGGACCGTATCCGCGGGTAGCATCACATACATTGATCGTTGATGGAAGGTAGGAATATTTAAACAATATTTAAAATTCCTTTTTGTTTATCTTGATATCAATTTTAAATCATATTTAAAATGAGGGATTTTATTTTGAAAATTTGTCTCATCATGCAATTTATGTATGCTTGCGGGATTCATACAATTTAGTCTAAATATGCATACATCAATAATATCATATATTATTTAAGGATGATCGATCCCATTAACTAATCGACCCGTGGTTGCCAATCACGAGTCTAAGTCCAATCCTAGGTGATATGCAAGTATGCAATGCAATCCTATTACATTGTGCTTCCAATTTACATTTCTTCGGTCTTCATTGTCTGCTGGGACCACCATTTCTTCAAATCTTTGTCTCCCACTAAGTCTAATAAATTTACAATAAATTTCGATGAAAAATATGGGATACATTTTTAGGGGTGGGAACGGGCCATAAACCAGGCCCACTTTTATTACATATGACAATCATATTGGGCTATAAACCAAGCCCATTAATAAACACCAACAACAATAAGACAAATGTAAATCACCTAACATACACCTAAAATATTGGTCATGGCAATCGATCATCCTTCTATCCAATAATTAATTCAATAATTAAAATAATTGGATAAACATGCAATGGCATCATAATTAAAAGATAAAATCATATTTTATCTTATCCATCCATAAGATCATATCTTATCATCAATTGTACCAAAATAATTAATTTTATAAAATCTAATTTAACGGATAAAATTTATAAATTTTCCAAAAATTCAAATTTATCCAAAAATCAATTTTAAAAATTTCGGACTCGAACAATTCGATCCGATGCCTCGTGATCTAATCAAAAACAATTTTCGATCGAATCAAACACTAGAATTTCAAAAATTCAAAAAAAAAAATTTTAAAAATAATATTTTAATTTTCCGGGCTGCCCGGGACAATCCCGGGTAGCCCGTGCCCCGACCGGGGCTCGGGCTGGGCAGCGCCGTGCGCTGCCCTGGGCAGCGACAATCGCTGCCCCGGATAACTGCCCGTGTTTCGCCCGTCAAAATTTTGATTTTAAAAAAATTTGTTTTGTTTCAAAAACTGAGGCTTAAAAATTTTGTACAACCGATTAATTTAATCGTTTGATCTGAGCAACCTGTCTCTGATACCACTGTTGGAAAACTGTGTTCAGATCAATTAGAATTGATACCCGGTGCAGCGGAAGTTTAAAAATTTATTTTATTAATATGGAACGATTCCATATCTGGGTATTAAAACTTTACGATTAAATTTGTGTAAGTAAAACAAATAATCACTATTAAATATTTTACCTTAAAATCTCGAAGCGAGATTATGGACACCAACAAAATTTAATCTGCTCTTGTTGTATATCCCCGGAACTGATGAACGAACGTTTCTTCAATCAGGTCCACGAATAGAAAACAAAACCCTCTGATTTACTGCACTAGAAATCAATCAGAAGTTTGCGTAGAGAATAAACAGATATGATCTGTTAATTCAGATTGTAATTTTTCACAAAAATCACAACCCGAATTTTCTCCAAAAGGGACAGAGGATTTCGAAAATCCCCTTGAATAATATAGGCTGAAATTTGAAAATTGCAAGACTGCAATCTTATGGAAATTTCGAACACTGCAGTATATTTATAGATAATTTCTAGTTATAATTGTATCAGTACTCTAACTCCTTAAAGCCCACAATCCATAACTTAAGCCCAACAAGTCAAGCCTGTTGTTATAGAAATTAATATAAATTCATCGTGACTCCGATTGATAAACTGATTTCACCAATATGCACAGAAACCATTTCTGCATCTTTTAGAGTCAAGATAATTTTTCTGAATCCGAATTCAGTGATTTCCAAAAATGCTCATCCCTATGTCATTTTAGAAAATCCCACTCCCTTTAGTTAAGAAGTCCAACTTCTCTTTCATTAAATTTAACTCTTTAAATTTAACTATCTCTACAGGGTTTTAGTAATCCATTACTTGTGTAACCCTCAATGGTTCAGGAATACAGCCAGCCGTGGGCTCACAACTACTTGTGATTCGAAACAACAATTTCCGACTTACCCATCGAATCATGGTAAGAGCGCCCAGAAACATCGCCCCATGATTCCCTAGGTATTACTGATAGTGCCTGCAAGAACCAGTAGATTTTGGTTAGCGTACAGTACGGTCCCTTCATCCATATATCCCGATCGAATCAACAACCATTGGTATATCGAGAGTTGTTCGAGATTCGATAACTATGCATAACATCTTGGAGATCTTTAGTGACATCGCATGTGTTACTAGGAAAACCCATTAACCTAAAACACATCATGTACTCTGGCCAGAGATTCGTCACACTAATATCTTCTCAGATCGCATAGGATATCCACACTCGCAAGTATGTGGTGAATCCTTGACAACAATGCATCGACTCCTATATGTGTCGTAACTGTACCCAATCCCGACACCTGATGACCCCAATAGAGTCGGTAAACGAGTCAAAGTACAGTACTAGCATATAGAGTCTCAATGATGTTTCAAGTAATAAGGACTAATGGTGTACAACCAAAACCGCGGACTTTATCCACTCGATAAGTGATAACCACTTGGAAAGTCCGAATAGGGTAGTTCGATCATTCATCATATGAATATCCATTTGCATGCTTTGAACATCTCTATGTTCCATACCAATGAAACGTGGTACTCGGCATCGCAAATGCTAGTCTCAATCTCGAGCGATCCTTATCCTTATTTGCGGACGGCTCAATTGTCTAGGAACAGTTTAGAATATACAGTGACTATAAGATGTGTTTCATGATAGCCATCCCCATGTGCTACCACATCTTACATACACTATAGTATATTCAAGGTCTTTATCAAAACAACAATAGTATATCATAATATAACAATATGAAGAAAGATAAAGTCAATGTCATTATAAAAGTGAAAATTATATTAAACAAAAGATTGTTTTACATAGAGTCATAAAAGCCCTTAGCCACAAGTTGGCTAACCGGGCACCCACTCTTTCAGGACCTTCAAGAAAGCGTTATTTGATGTTGATTCATCCTAGTGGCTTGAAGCTATGAAATCTGAGATGAATTCCATGCATTCAAACCAAGTGTGGAACCTTGTGGATCCACCTGAGGGAATTGTTCCTATAAGGTGTAAATAGATTTACAAGAGGAAACTTGGGCCGGATGGGAAGGTGGTAGCACTTAGTCGTGTCGCGCCCAAATTAACCCAACTCAGATTAACTAAATAAACATGTAGTAGCGAGAGTAGGGATCGTTCCCACGAGGAAAGTGAAATTTATTTGTGTTCTTAAAAATACTGGAAATAAATAAAAGGGGATTTTTTGGATTTAAAAAAACTACTAAGCAAGAATTAAAATAAGAAAGATCAATAAATAACGAGACTTGGTATCGGTCGACTACACCCTTGAAATCATTCACTCGATCATCGATTCTCTAAAAATAATTAATTCACATCGAATATTCATCATTGGAAATTTAATTCCTGTTTCACCTTAATTTTAGTTAACTAGACATCAGCAGTCTAAGTTAACCCTTATCCCATAAACTAACCCAATACCAGTGATCAGATTTAAATCCACGGTAGCATTCAAACTAGTAAAACTGATAAAGCTAGACAACTCATACACAAGCGGATGAATTTAGCCTAGTCAATTATTATTCCTACGATTTAACAAATTCAACAGCAGAAAATATTAATCATAGTTGCTTCGCAAATCAGAGGTTTCAAACAATTACGGATTTGAATTCTAATTTAGCATTCGACTGTATAATGAAATCCTAAGATGGCCAATCTAAAAATTTCATACACAAGCATATCAATCAATTCAGAATAATTCTTGATACTCGATAAAAATCAAACAATGAAAATCTGAATCTCACAAGATAAATAAATTCAAGGGTTCGTCTTCCTCAACCAAGAATAAAAACAAGAAGAATTAAAATCTAAGAACAAGAAAGATAAAACCTAGCCGCCAAGATGGTTCTTGAGCCTCCTCTGCGTCTCCTATCTCTTCTCAATCAATATCTGACTCAAAAATTCGAGATATCTATTTTAATTAAGGCTAGAGTCCTTAATAATAAAAATTCCTAAATTACAGAATTTTTCCCGAACAGCACGTCTCGCTCAATCCGCAAGATGTTGCGGATCGAGCGAGCAAAAATTCCGAACCTACTGTTTTCATATTTTTTGGGCTGGCTCGATCCGCAAGATGTTGCGGATCGAGCGAGCAACTTTTCTCCCAGCGAGCAGCGATTTTGCAAAATTCATATCCAGGAGATCTAGTCGTCGGATTGATCTGAAATTTGGACAGCTGCTTCAAAACATCTTGAAATTTATTCTGTACGGTGGAGATTAGATTTTGACTATGTAATATTAAATATGATTTTTGGATCATTGCTGCTCCGTAATTCATTCTCGCGCAAAATCTTTTCCATCTTTTCCTCGACAAAACGCTACGTCCTATACAATAAACACGGGAGAATGTAATGTATATGCGATACATGAAATATGAACACAATGCTTAATTAAAACACATAAATGCATGCAAAACAACAACACAATGATATTAAAATATGCAACACAAACATGCCCATCAAATACCCCCACACTTACTCCTTGCTCGCCCTCGAGCAAGTTATGCAAAACAATATGCAAACAAAACAAAACAACATAAGTAATATGGATCTTGACATCGTAGCCTCAGAAAAATCCAAAATTCAAAACTACGAACACTCTTGATTTTCTACAATCCACCTTCAGTTAAGCGCAAATGTGTGTGTGTGCCATGTTATTCCAGCTAGTGAAACTTCAAAAGACAAATTTTTAAGACTGTTCGCCGACCTAAGACACTTCAGTGTACGTTTCACCCTCAAGAATCCCTCCTCTCAACAACCCTTTAACACAACACAATTCTCTTGAAATAAAATTACATACCTCCGGATTTTGCACCCGGTATTGCAATAGCCCCAATAATTACCCGCTGACTTAGCTATAACTGGCTAGGATATGAAAAATCATTCTATTTTTTCTTTCTAATCCCCTCGTCTATAGCCCGGATGGAGCATCAACCCCATTTACTCCGCATACTTAGCCTTGATCTTGCTCTTTTAGGATTTCAATCCTGTCAAGGCCCGGATGGAATTGTAAAATAAAAAAATTTTTTCTAGGTACGCCCAAGATAGTAGGTGTCACATCAAAAAATCATCAAGGTTCAAGAAACTATCAAGTTTCACAGACACCTATTGCCGTGCAATGGTCCAACAGACACCAACTCGTCTAATACCTCGCTACAGTTCACTGGTCAAACATATGTGCTTAAGAATATTCACTACTCAACCTCAAGTTTCTCATATCCAATCAAGAGCAAATTTTCACATAAAACTATTTTCTCACAATCTCTTCATAGGCTATCAATTTCCATCCTACTTATGTAACAAGACAAAAACTAACAAATTAACAAATGATACAAAACGAACTATATGCAAGTACGCAACAAAACGAATGCAGACAAAATGACAAACAATGAATGAAACTCCCCCCACACTTAACCAAAGCATTGCCCTCAATGCTCTAGCACTAACAACAAAAATGCAAACACAAGATGAAAATGCAAGCGAAAAAGAAAAACAATACTCCCCTGGTTTAAGTGTCGACGTTTTCCTCTGCGATATCTGGCTGAATAACGGAAGATTCCTATTGAAACTTTAGACAGCAGATGGGGTGGCTAGGTTCTGAAAAACAAGGTAAATAAAACAAAACAAAACAAAACAAACAAAGATGAAATAAAGGGAAAATACACTGGGTTGCCTCCCAGCCAGCGCTTGATTTTCAGTCATCGGCTTGACTCTCAGAAGCACTGCTCAAAGAGTGGCTGACGCCCAAAGTAAGTGTCATATGACACCACAAATGGGTCTTGGTTCCATATGCCCTCAAGCTTGGCTAGATGTAAACAGATTAAGCTCGTCACCTAAACAACACTCTGAAGCTGGAAAACATGGGAAGAGAATATCTCTTTAGGCACTTGTAAACCAAAATATTTCGAAACTGGTACTCCATCATATGCTGTTTCTTCCAGTACATCTTCCGGCTGAGTTTCAATAATAAGAGAAGACTCAAGCACCTCTAAATCTTCAGCAGGAATTGATTCGCACTCCCAGTCCTGGTTCTCTTAATCATCATCATCGAGCCAAATTGGGTTGGTCACTGCTTGAGTATCTAGCTTCACCTCTTGTTCTCGATATTTATGGACGAGTGATCTCTTCATATTCTCCATGTGCTCCGCAAGTTCGCATCTAGACTTTTTCAGATCTTCTATAGTTTCCACAGTCGATGCCACAAGCTTTCTCATGATATCCTCTAGCGGATGTAAGATCAACTGCGAACAACTTCCCTCCTCCTTTTGAAGCTCGAATGGTTGGTCTGTAAAATCTGGGTATTGAGATTGTGAATACCAGTAATAGTCAAACTCTGTCATATCATCTAACAAGTGTCTCATGGTATCATCATCTCGGAAAAATATTGAAACACGGGCTGTCAAAGCTCCATCAATTACCCATCTTCTTGTCACTGCATCCAAACCACCAAGAAAATATGTTAGGAGAGAATAGTTAGAAAAATCACGATACCGGAAGATGGTTTCCAAATCCTTGAATCTCCCCCATGCTGTGTAGAATGGCTCTCCATGTTGTTGGATAAAACTTGGGAATACTTGTTGATTTGACATCTCAAAGTATTACACCGCAAGAATCCTCCTTCGCCTAAGCAAAATTCTTTCTATCTCTGGGTTGTATGGAAATTCTTTTTCTTCCGAAGATTCACCTGCACGCACGAACAAACCAGAGTAGCACTAGGAGGAATAATAATAAATAATAAAAAAAACACAAATAAATTAAACTCCTTTCCCCGGCAACGGCGCCAAAATTTGGTAGCACTTAGTCGTGTCGCGCCCAAATTAACCCAACTCAGATTAACTAAATAAACATGTAGTAGCGAGAGTAGGGATCGTTTCCACGAGGAAAGTGAAATTTATTTGTGTTCTTAAAAATACTGGAAATAAATAAAAGGGGATTTTTTGGATTTAAAAAAACTACTAAGCAAGAATTAAAATAAGAAAGATCAATAAATAACGAGACTTGGTATCGGTCGACTACACCCTTGAAATCATTCACTCGATCATCGATTCTCTAAAAATAATTAATTCACATCAAATATTCATCATTGGAAATTTAATTCCTGTTTCACCTTAATTTTAGTTAACTAGACAACAGCAGTCTAAGTTAACCCTTACCCCATAAACTAACCCAATATCAGCGATCAGATTTAAATCCACGGTAGCATTCAAACTAGTAAAACTGATAAAGCTAGACAACCCATACACAAGCGGATGAATTTAGCCTAGTCAATTATTATTCCTACGATTTAACAAATTCAACAGCAGAAAATATTAATCATAGTTGCTTCGCAAATCAGAGGTTTCAAACAATTACGGATTTGAATTCTAATTTAGCATTCGACTGTATAATGAAATCTTAAGATGGCCAATCTAAAAATCTCATACACAGGAATATCAATCAATTCAGAATAATTTTTGATACTCGATAAAAATCAAACAATAAAAATCTGAATCTCACAAGATAAATAAATTCAAGGGTTCGTCTTCCTCAACCAAGAATAAAAACAAGAAGAATTAAAATCTAAGAACAAAAAAGATAAAACCTAGCCGCCAAGATGGTTCTTGAGCCTCCTCTGCGTCTCCTATCTCTTCTCAATCAATATCTGACTCTAAAATTCGAGATATCTATTTTAATTAAGGCTAGAGTCCTTAATAATAAAAATTCCTAAATTACTGAATTTTTCCCGAACAGCACGTCTCGCTCAATTCGCAAGATGTTGCGGATCAAGCGAGCAAAAATTCCGAACCTACTGTTTTCATATTTTTTGGGCTGGCTCGATCCGCAAGATGTTGCGGATCGAGCGAGAAACTTTTCTCCCAGCAAGCAGCGATTTTGCAAAATTCATATCCAAAGATCTAGCCGTCGGATTGAGCTGAAATTTGGAAAGCTGCTTCAAAACATCTTGAAATTTATTCTGGACAGTGGAGATCAGATTTGGACTTTTATAAAATTAAATATGATTTTTGGATCATTGCTGCTCCGTAATTCATTCTCGCGCAAAAGCTTTTCCATCTTTTCCTCGACAAAACGCGACGTCCTATACAATAAACACGGGAGAATGTAATGTAGATGCGATACATGAAATATGAACACAATGCTTAATTAAAACACATAAATGCATGCAAAACAACAACACAATGATATTAAAATATGCAATTAAAATATGCAACACAAACATGCCCATCAGAAGGTGTTGACATTCAAGGTGCGATTGGTAGCCAAAGGTTATACTCAAAGACAAGAAGTAGACTTTGAGAAAACTTTTTCTCCAGTTGCAATGTTCAAGTTTGTAAGGATACTGCTAGCCATATCATCATGGTATGACTATGAAATATGGCAGATGAATGTGAAGACGGTCTTTCTTAATAGGGATATTAAGGAAAAGATTTACATAACTCAGCCTGAAGGGTTTACATCTATAGGAAGTGAGAATAGGGTATGAAAAATTCAGTGATCTATTTATGGTTTCAAGCAGGCATCTAGGAGCTGGAACCTCAGATTTGATCGTACAATCAAAGAGTTTGGTTTTACTAAAAATCCTGAGGAACCCTGTGTGTATAAGAAAGTCAGTGGGATTGTTGTGACATTCCTTATACTTTATGTTGATGACATTCTACTAATTGATAATGATTTAGGAATGTTGCAATCAACTAAAGTATGGTTAGCGAGTAAGTTCTCGATGAAGGACTTGGGTGAAGCATCTTTTGTATTGAGAATACAAATCTATAGGGATAGAGTGAAAAGTTGCTTGGTCTCACCCAGTCTACATACATTGATACCAACATGAAGAGGTTATCGATGAAAGAGTTCAAGAGAGGACATCTACCAATGTGTCATGGTGTGTCCCTATCCAAGTCCATGTCTCCCAAAACTGATGTAGAGATAGAGGCGATGACACACATTCCATATGCATCTGCTATTGGTAGTATCATGTATGGGATGATATCTACACGTCCTGACGTGGCACTTGCACTGAGTGTTGCAAGTAGATATCATCGAACCCCGGTCTTCCACACTGGAAAGCTGTGAAAGACATCCTCAAGTACTTGAGAAGAACTAAGAATTTGTTCTTGGTCTATGGGGTTGGAGAAATGAAATTGGAAGGCTATACCAACTCTAGCTTCCAAAACGATATTGATGATTCAAAGTCAACTTCTGGGTTTGTATTCATGCTCAATGGTACCACTGTCTCTTGGAAGAGTTCCAAGCAAAATAGCACTGCGGATTCCACCATCGAGGCAAATACATTGCTGCATCAGATGCAGCAAAGGAAGCTGTTTGGATAAGGAATTTCGTCTAAAGTTGATCGTTATTTCTAATGGAGTTTGGTCCAGTCCCGGTGTATTGCGACAACATGGGAACCGTTGCTCAGGCGGAGGAACCGAGGTCTCATAAAAAATCCAAACATGTACTGAGAAAAAACCACATCATCCGGATGTCATTAGACAGAGTCGCCTCCGCGGATAATGTTGCTGATCAACTAACTAAGCCTTTACCAGGATCATTGTTCAAAAAGCATCGCGAATCAATGGGCTTGAAGCATATGGGTAGTTGGCTCTAGTGCAAGTGAGAGATTGTTAGAGTAGGTTCCCGTCGTGCCAAGTATTGGCAGAGGGTCCTTGAGATAACTCTTGTATGACAATATTTATTTTAGTAATATCTGAATTATTTAATTTGACACTTCTTTATCTGTATACACATGCTAGTTTCATAGATAAAGCCCTTGAATATACAAATAGTAGAAATAATATGAGATGGTCATGTGAAGATGATAATGAAACTCATATTTGGAATACTGTATATTCTAAACCGCTCCTAGTCGATTCAGCCGTCACAAAGAAGGATAAAGGCCGCTCGAGCTTAAGACTAGTATTTGCGATGTTAATACCAGGTTTCATTGGTAGGAGACATGGTGATGTCCAAGCATGCAAATAGGCACTCCTTGTAGAGTGCACTGAACAACCCTCCCTAAAGGACTTTTCAAGTGGTTCTCACTTATCGAGTGGAAAGATCCAAGTTTATGGTTATACACCATTAGTCCTTATGACCCGGGATAACATGGAGACTCTATATGCTAGCACATCATTTTGACTTGTTTACCGACACAAATAGGGTCATCGGGTGGCAAGGTTGGGTGTTGTGTCAAAACATGTAGGAGTCAATGAATTGTAGTCGGGGATTCACCGCTTACCTTCGGGTATGGATATCCTATGTGATCTCATGCATATGTAGCTTAAAATCTCTGATCAGTGTAGGTGGTAATTAATAAAGGGGTTTCTTGAATTACACATTCGATGCAACTACGGCATGACACATATTTATTGATTCAATGACAACTCTCGCTAAACCAATAGTTGTCGAATCGGTCGGGATATATGAGTTGAAAGAACCGTATTGTACGCTAACCATAATTGAATGATTCTTGCAGGCACTATCATTGATATCTAGGGAGTCATGTAAGCGATGCTGCTAGACGTTTAACATGACTGGTTTGCTACCATCAGACTTGAGTTTTCTGACGTTCTTATTATCAAATAGTTGATAAATAAGAATGGAGTTATATAGGGTATGCTCATATAAGAGACTTGTTGATCCCGAATCACATGGAGATGTGAACCCATTGCAAGTTGTATCATTGAACCATTGAGGGTCACACAAGTACTAGATTTATAGATCCTGTTGAGAATAAAATTAGTTCAATGTATTGAATGGCTTATAAAGGAGTTTATAAGTGAAATAAATTAGAAGTATGACTTCTAAAAGAGAATAAATGAGAAAGTAAATTTTAATTTGTGAAGGGTGTTCCAAGATTAAAAGTAGACTTGAAGAAATATTAGTTTTTGAAAATGGTGATTTTCAAAACTATTTTTATGAACTTAATTAAATTAATTTAGTATTTGAATTAATTAAACATAGTGGACCTTGTAGAGTCCAAATAATTAAATTAATTCAAGTATTTGATTAATTAAACACTATTAGATCTTATAGAGCCCAAATAAAAATAGTATTGAATAATTATTATACTAGTAGACTTGCATGAGTTCAAGTTGAATTTAATTAATTGATTAAACTTAAATGGGCTTGACTTTGATAATTAATTAAATGTTAAGTTCATGGGCCATGTATGTATATGTTTGACATAAAAATACATACAATACATGAGAGAGAGAATATGAAAGGATAAAAGACAAGATGCACAATTTTCAATGCATGCTTTAACTTTTTCCTATGCATGATTTAACTTTTCTATGAATGCTTTGTCTTTTGTTATAACACACTTTTTAAGTATCAAGACAAGCAATATTTCTTGACTCTCTCTTGAAGTGGCCAAATCCTCCATCATAATATTCTCCAATTTCTGTCTTTCATCTTGGGAGAAAAGAAAAAGAAATTCTCAATGAAAAATACTCTAAATATTCAAGTGCATAATTAGGGTGTATCAAGTTTGACTAGTCGTGAACCTAATTTGAAAACTGAGTTCTTGAGCAAGGTGTGCTCTTGGAAACTTGTTCCATTTTAGAGCAAGGTGTGCTCTTGGAAGCTGTAGATAATGTCTACCTTTTTCAAGAGCTAAGTTGTTCACAACTTGGTTGGAGTCATAATCAATCTTTTAAAGATTAACAGTTAAAAATTTATTAAACACCCTATGAATGTTTAATGTTTTTGAATACTACACAAGTGCTCGGTTTTTACATTAAAAATTTTAAAATTTCGCTGCATTTCCGGGCATGAGATAACCGATCCCCAACACAGAGTTCCTACATTTGACCAGTCGAAGACAACATTCATAGCACTCTCTGTAGGTGATCGGTTAACTCGTGCCCGGAAACGCAGCGTAAATTTTAAAATTTTTAACAAAAGAGATCCGAGCACTTCTGTAGCATTAAAAATCAAACAACCATAGGGTGTTTAGAAGTTTTACCTATCAATCTCAAAGATTGATTTATGGCTCCAACCAAGTTGATAAAAAAAACTAGGCTCTTGAAGTGGTAGACACTATCTACAAGCTTCCAAGAGCACACCTTGCTCAAAATGGATTCAACACTTCAAGCCTTCGAATTAGGTCCACGACTAGACGATCTAGATCCGCTCTAAATATGCACTAGAATATTTAGAGAATTTTACATTGAGATTTTCCTTTTCTTCTTCCTCAAAAATTTGAAAGAAAACTTGAAGAATTTTTTGTGAAGTGTTCGGCCACTACTATGTATTTTTTTTTTTTGGAGTGTGTATATAATTCATAATAATATATTAATAATCAAGGATTAAATGGATACAATTAAACCATGCATGGAAAAATCCAAAGCTTGTATGAAAAATTGCACTCAAAGCTTTTAACCCTTTACATTCCCACACACACATATATATATATAATATATATAATCATATATATATATACACATTTAATATATATATATATATATATATATATATATTCAAATAGCTTTTGAACTTAATTTAATTAATTATTAAACCTACACCCATTTAAGTTTAATCAATGAATTAAATTCAACTTGAACTCATTCAAGCTCACTAGCAAAAATAATTAAATAACACTATTTTATTTTTGATCTCTACATGACTCAATAGTGTTTAATTAATTCAACACCTGAATTAATTTAATCATTTGAACTTAACAAAGTCTACTAGTGTAAAATTAATTCAACACTTGAATTAATTAATTAAGTTCAAAATAATAGTTTAGAAAACCAAGATTTTCACAAACTAATTATTTTAAGTCAACTTTTCATCTTGGAACACATTCACAAATTAAAAGTTACTTTTCCATTTATTCTTCAATTTAGAATTCAAACTTCTAATTTATTTTACTTATAAACCCCTTTATAAGTTGTTCAACACATTGAACTTATTTTAATCTCAACGGGATCTAGAAAGCTAGTACTTGTGTGGCCATCAATGGTTCATTGATACAACTAGAAGTGGGTTCACATCTCCATGTGATTCGGGATCAACAAGTCCCTTATCTAAGCATACCCTATATAAATCCATTCTTATTGATCAACTCCTTCATAATAAGAACGCCAGAAAACTCAAGTCTGATAGTATCCAACCAGTCATGGTAAATGTCTAGCATCATTGCTTACATGACTCCCTAGGTATCAAATGATAGTGCCTGCAAGAACCAATCAATTATGGTTAGCATACAGTACGGTCCCTTCAACTCATATATCCCGACCGATTCGACAACCATTGGTTTATCGAGAGTTGTCATTGAATCGATAACTATGTGTCATGTCGTAGTTGCATCGAAGGTGTAGTTCAAGAAACCCCTTTCTTAATTACCACCTACTCTGATCAGAGATTTCGAGCTACGTATGCATGAGATCATATAGGATATCCAGACCCGCAGGTAAGCGGTGAATCCCCAACTACAATGCATCGACTCATATATGTTTCATCACAACACCCAACATTGCCACCTGATGACCCCAGTTGAGTCGGTAAACAAGTCAAAGTGAAGCACTAGTGTGTAGAGTATCCATGTTGTCCCGGGTCATAAGGACTAATGGTGTAGAACCATAAACTAGGACTTCTCCACTCGATAAGTGAGAACCACTTGGAAAGTCATTTAGGGAGGGTTGTTCAGTGCACTCTACAAGGAGCACCTATTTGCATGCTTGGACATCTCCATGTCCCCTACCAATGAAACATGGTACTCATATTGCAAATACTAGTCTCAAGCTCGAGCGGCCTTTATCCTTCTTTATGGCGGCTGAATCGACTAGGAACAGTTTAGAATATACAGTATTCCAAATATGAGTTTCATGATAGTCATCACATGACAATCTCATATTCTTTCTACTATTTGTATAATCAAGGGTTTTATCTATGCAGCTAGCATGAGTATAAAGATAAAGATGTGTCAAATTAAATAATGTCAAATATTAATAAAATAAAGATTGTCATACAAGAGTTCTCTCAAGGACCATCGACCAACACATTGGCTCGATGGGCACCTACTCTAACAATCCCCCACTTGCACTAGAGCCAACTACCCATATTCTTCAAACACATTGATTCGCGATGATTTTCGAACAATGGTCCTGGTAATGGCTTAGTTAGTGGATCAGCAACATTATCTGCGGAGGAAACTCTGTCTAACAAGACTTCTCCTCTTTCCACAATCTCCCGGATGATGTGGTATTTTCTCAGTACATGTTTGGATTTCTGATGAGACCTTGGTTCTTTAGCCTGAGCAACGGCACCAGTGTTGTTGTAGTACACCGGGACTGGATCAACTCCATTAGGAATAACGCCCAACTCTTGGACGAAATTCCTAATCCAAACAGCTTCCTTTGCAGCATCTGATGTAGCAATATATTTTGCCTCAGTGGTTGAATCCGCAGTGCTGTTTTGCTTGGAACTCTTCCAACAAACAGCAGCACCATTGAGAATTAATACAAAACCGAAAGTTGACTTCGAATCATCAACATCGCTTTGGAAGCTAGAGTTGGTATAGCCTTCCAATTTTAGTTCTCCACCCCCATAAACCAAGAACATATTCTTAGTCCTTCTCAAATACTTGAGAATGTCTTTCACAGCTTTCCAGTGTGGAAGACCAGGGTTTGATTGATATCTACTTGTAACACTAAGTGCAAAGGACACGTCAGGACGTGTAGATATCATCGCATACATGATACTACCAATTGAAGATGCATATGGAATGCGTGTCATCGCCTCTATCTCTGCATCATTTTTGGGAGACATGGACTTGGATAGAGACACGCCATGACACATTGGTAGATGTCCTCTCTTAGACTCATCCATCGAGAACCTCTTCATGATGGTATCAATGTATGTGGACTGGGTGAGACCAAGCAATCTTTTTGATCTATCCCGATAGATTTGTATTCTCAATACAAAAGATGCTTCACCCAAGTCCTTCATCGAGAACTTACTCGATAACCATACTTTAGTTGATTGCAACATTCCTACATCATTCCCAATGAGTAGAATATTATCAACATAAAGTACCAGGAATGTCACAGCACTCCCACTGACCTTCTTATACACACAAGGTTCCTCAGGATTCTTAGTAAACCCAAAATCTTTGATTGTACCATCAAATCTGAGGTTCCAGCTCCTTGATGCCTGTTTGAGACCATAAATAGATCTCTGAAGCTTGCATACTTTATGCTCACTTCCGATAGATGTGAACCCTTCAGGTTGAGACATGTAAATTTCTTCCTTAATATCCACATTAAGAAAAGTTGTCTTCACATCCATCTGCCATATTTCATAGTCATACCATGCGGCAATGGCTAGCATTATCCTAATAGACTTGAACACTGCGATTGGAGAAAAAGTTTCTTCAAAGTCAACTCCTTGCCTTTAAGTATAACCTTTTGCTACCAATCGAGCCTTGAAGGTCACCACCTTCCCATCCGTCCCAAGTTTCCTCTTGTAAATCCATTTACACCCTATAGGAACAATTCCTTCAGGTGGATCTACAAGATTCCACACTTGGTTCGAATACATGGAATTCATCTCAGATTCCATAGCTTCAAGCCACTTGGATGAATCGGCATCAGACAATGCTTCCTTGAAGGTCGTTGGATCACATCCATGGTCAGCCTCATCTCTCTCAATTCCCCTGACTTTGGTGCAACTATAGTGACTCATGGCACGGAATAAAAGATTAAAAATATTTGAATTGATATTTATTAGAATCAGAGTGCCCGCTCGATCGGGTAAAGTCCACGGATCGAGCGCGGCTTGTGTTTGCAAAAACAGAGTATCGAGCTTTTGGGCTCGCTCGATCGGGTGATTTCCACCGATCGAGCGAGGCCAAAATGGATTCAGACCGAGAGCTGCAATTTTATGCTCGCTCGATCGGTAACATTTACCCGATTGAGCGAGGGGCCTTCTTTTAAAAAAAAAATATTTTTAGCTCTTGGTCCTCTTCAAAAAGCAGACCATATCTTATAGGTGGTCTTGAGACCCTCTCGGATCTCCTAGGAACTTGTATCTCCTCTCTTGGATGTTCGGGTGTGGGTTCCACAATCGTTGGTGTTTCTACAACAGTGCCGCTGTTTCAAGCTCATATCCCCAAAAGGATGGCGGCAACTCTGTGAACCCCATCATAGATCAAACTATGTCCATCAAAGTTCGGTTACGACGTTCTGAAACACCATTCAACTGAGGTGTACCAGGAGGAGTCCATTGTGAGAGAATCTCATTCTCCCTAAGATACTCTTGGAATTCAGCACTCAAGTATTCACCACCTCGATCAGATCGAAGTGCCTTGATGTTTCGTCCCAATTGTTTTTCTACTTCATTTCTGAATTCTTTGAACTTTTCAAAAGCTTCATATTTATATTTCATCAAATACACATATCTATACCTAGAGAAGTCATCGGTAAAGGTGATGAAGTAGGAATGTCCGTGCTTAGTGGTGATGCTAAGTGGACCACACACATCTGTATGGATCAAATCCAACAGTCCTTTGGCCCGCTCCACATGGCTCTTAAAGGGAATTTTGGTCATCTTTCCTTTTAGACAGGGTTCACAAGTAGTAAGAGAATTAATATCAGACATATCAAACATGTCTTCTCCCACTAGCTTGTTCATCGTTCTTAAAGATATATGACCTAATCGAGCATGCCATAAGTGTGCCGGATTTAGAGTATCTTGTTTTCTTTTGGATGTTGTTGATATCTCTTGGACATTATACATAGGAATATCTTTCAATTTTAAATTATAGAGATCGTTTTCCAATTGTCCTGTACCAATTAAACATTCATTCTTGTAAATATTGCAAACACCTTTGCCAAATAAACAAGAATATTCATCTTTATCAAGCATAGAAATGGAAACAATGTCTTTCACCAAATCTGGTACAAACAAAACATCTCTCAAAATTAACTTAAAATCATTGTCCAACAATAAGTAAACATCTCCAATAGCTTTGGCAGCAACTCTTGCCCCATTGCCCATCCTCAAGAAGGTCTTACCATCCCTGAGTCTCCTACTTCTTACCATCACCTGCAAATCATTACAGAGATGTGAGCCACAGCCGGTATCCAATACCCAAGAAGAAGAGTTAAGTGAAATGTTCACTTCAATGTAGAACATACATTTTCCAGAACCAATCTGGTCAAGATATTCCTTGCAATTACGCTTCCAATGTCCAGGTATCTTGCAGTGATGACAAACGTCACTAGTCTTGTTAGCCTTAACTGGTGTGGCTACCACAACGAGACTCGGAGCTTGCCTCTTCAAGGGCACATTCTTTTTGGGAGCATGGAAAGAACGCTTCTTTCCCTTCCCACGTGGTATATTATTTTAACCAGATGAAGATCCCACATAAAGAACCGGCTTCTCTTTCTTGATTGTGGATTCAAATGTAACAAGCATGTTAACCAACTCCTCAAGGGTTGGATCTAACTTGTTCATGTTTAAATTCACCACAAAAGGGTCAAATGAGCTAGGCAGTGACAAGAGCAACACGTCTGTGGTTAACTCAGTTGGTAGCACAAGATCCATGCTAACGAGTTTCTCTACGAGCCCAATCAACTTTAGGCCATGCTCATGGACCGAAGCCCCATCTCGCATGCGCAAAGTGATTAGGTCCTTGTCAATCGCATGTCTAAGTGGGCGTGTTTGTTCACCAAAGATCTCTTTGAGATGCAAATGAATGTCAGCAGCATGCTTTGCACTCTCAAAACGTCGCTGTAGATCATCATTCATAGAAGCCTGCATATAACACTTGGCTTTCAAGTCATGGTCACACCAATCCTTGTAAGTTTGTAGCTCCTCAGGACTACAATCAGTCGTGCCTTATCAGGGGGCGACTCATTAAGTGTATATGCAATCCTCTTTGAGTTCAAGACGATTTTCAGATTTCTTAGCCAATCGAGGTAATTTGGACCGGTCAGTAAATGTTTGTCGAGTATTGTAGATAACGGATTGAGAATTGATGACATTGTCAAAAATTTTGTACTGAAAAATAATAACAGATAAATGTCAATGACTATTTTAAAATATTTAATAAGATATAAAGTATGGACTTTAACTTTATAAATTTTTACTCCCACTGTTTTTGACATTTTCACTACCCTCTAGTGAAAACGGGAAACTCCTTTCCTCAGTAGGTACATAAGGTCCAATTAGCCAATCATGATCCCGAATAATATCATCCAATCACAATTCCTAAAAGGTAGTTTCCAATTGCATCTCCATGCAACCCTTACGTAAACTTTTGTCTCACGCTTGATTAGGACCCAATAATATGACGTCGTTCATCTTTACGTGTCAAGCCTTACCCATCGATATCGAACTTTAATGGACGGTCGCCACGAGTTCCCTCAATAATATGAGCCGAAGTCATGGGAGTTCCACGTAGTTCACATCACTATGTCAATGGATGTCACAACTTTTCGGCATCCAAGCCCCCCAATAATATGAGCCGAGCATTGAATACGGGTAGCGTTCATCATGCACCCATTGTCGATGGAAGACATGGAAATTATAAACAAATTTATAATTCTCCTTTTTGGGCTTGATATAAATTTTGAATCTAATTCAAAATGAGAGTTTTTAATTTTGAAAAGGTCTCATCATTAATTTTAAAAGTTTTACCATGTTTGTTCGTATGTTTGCCGGATTCATGCAACATTGTTATTATAAAATAATAACATACATACTTATTATTTATAATATATCATGCATATATTATAAACATTAAATTAACAAGATGATCAATCGCCCAATACTATTTTGGCCCGTGTGAGCCAAACACGGGCCTAGGTCCAATCCTAGGGAATGCATGGGATGCAAATGCAACAATTACATAAGCTTTCAATATTTACATGTCTTGGATCTTCATAATTCATCATGGTCCACCATCTTCCAATCTTGATCTTCCATTATCAAATATTTTTACATTAAAATATACATGGCAAATAGGGATACATCTCATGGGGTGGGAACGGGCCATAAACCAAGCCCACTTTATAATTTGATAATTATTACAACCATTCAACACAAAATATCCTAGCATACACCTAGCAAATTGATCTTGGTCTTTTGATCATCCTTCATGCATAATATCACATATCATACATCATCAATTAATTATCTCAATAATCAATTGATCAAATATTATATATCTTGGTCCAATCACTAACCACCAGAATTATAAATTAAATTAACAAAATAAACAAACATCTTTGTTTACTTTCCAATTAATTTATTTATAATCGAATTTCTTGTAAATCACCATTTACTATATATAATCAAAGTCCCACTTTAATTATTTATTTTATGAGAAAATACACAATTTTAAAATTTTCAATTTTTCATAAAAATATCAACTTTCACAATCTCAACAACTTAGGGCTAATGACACTTGGATATCCCAAAACACCTTTTGGAAACCAAAGTCGTCATAGTCGTTACCGGAGCACCGTCGCCAAATTCCGGCCAACCTAAATTTTTTTTATTAATAGTGAGCTGCCCCTGCTGCCCAAAATGGGCAGCAACATTTAAAAAAATATATATTTCCCAAAAACAGCCCCAAATTGATGGATCTTGATTTTCTCATGCGATTAGAAATTGACCTCAACATAATATTCAACAAATGCTACACAAAAAAGTAACCTAGGCTCTGATACCATTGTAGGTGATCGGTTAACTCGTGCCCGAAAACGCAGCGAAAATTTTAAAATTTTTAACAAAAGAGATTCGAGCACTTGTGTAGCATTCAAAATCAAACAACCATAGGGTGTTTAGAAGTTTTACCTATCAGTCTCAAAGATTGATTTATGGCTCCAACCAAGTTGATAAAAAAATAGGCTCTTGAAGTGATAGACACTATCTACAAGCTTCCAAGAGCACACTTTGCTCAAAATGGATTCAACACTTCAAGCCTTCGAATTAGGTCCATGACTAGACGATCTAGATCCGCTCTAAATATGCACTAGAATATTTAGAAAATTTTGCATTGAGATTTTCCTTTTCTTCTTCCTCAAAAATTTGAAAGAAAACTTGGAGAATTTTTCGTGAAGTGTTCGGCCACTACTATGTATTTTTTTTTGGAGTGTGTATATTATTCATAATAATATATTAATGGTAAAGGATTAAATGGATACAATTAAACCATGCATGGAAAAATCCAAAGCTTGCATGGAAAATTACACTCAAAGCCTTTAACCCTTCACATTCCCACACACACATATATATATATATAATATATATAATCATATATATATATACACGTTTAATATATATATATATATATATATATATATATATATATATATATATATATTCAATTGGCTTTTGAACTTAATTTAATTAAATATTAAACCTAAACCCATTTAAATTTAATCAATTAATTAAATTCAACTTGAACTCATTCAAACTCACTAGCAAAAATAGTTAAATAACACTATTTTATTTTTGAGCTCTACATGACTCAATAGTGTTTAATTAATTCAACACTTGAATTAATTTAATCATTTGAACTTAACAAAGTCTACTAGTGTAAAATTAATTCAACACTTGAATTAATTAATTAAGTTCAAAATAATAGTTTAGAAAATCAAGATTTTCACAAACTAATTATTTTAAGTCAACTTTTAATCTTGGAACACATTCACAAATTAAAAGTTACTTTTCCATTTATTCTCCAATTTAGAAGTCAAACTTCTAATTTATTTTACTTATAAACTCCTTTATAAGTTGTTCAACACATTGAACTTATTTTAATCTCAACGGGCTAGAAAGCTAGTACTTGTGTGACCCTCAATGGTTCATTGATACAACTAGCAGTGGGTTCACATCTCCATATGATTCGGGATCAACAAGTCTCTTATATGAGCATACCCTATATAGCTCCATTCTTATTGATCAACTCCTTGATAATAAAAATGTCAGAAAACTCAAGTCTAATAGTACACAACCAGTCATGTTAAACGTCTAGAAACATCGCTTATATGACTCCCTAGGTATCAAATGATAGTGCCTGCAAGAACCAATCAATTATAGTTAGCGTACAGTACGGTCTCTTCAACTCATATATCCCGACCGAGTCGACAACCATTGGTTTATCGAGAGTTGTCATTGAATCGATAACTATGTGTCATGCCGTAGTTGCATCGAAGATGTAATTCAAGAAACCCCTTTCTTAATTACCACCTACTCTGATCAGAGATTTCAAGCTATGCATGCATGAGATCACATAGGATATCCATACCCGTAGGTAAGCGGTGAATCTCCGACTAGAATGCATCGACTCCTATATGTTTCGTCACAACACCCAACATTGCCACCTGATGACCCCAGTTGCGTCGGTAAACAAGTCAAAGTGAAGCACTAGCATATAGAGTCTCCATGTTGTCCCGGGTCATAAGGACTAATGGTGTACAACCATAAACTAGGACTTCTCCACTCGATAAGTGAGAACCACTTGAAAAGTCCTTTAGGGACGGTTGTTCAGTGCACTCTACAAGGAGCACCTATTTGCATGTTTGGACATCTTCATGTCCCCTACCAATGAAACATGGTACTCACATCGCAAATACTAGTCTCAAGCTCGAGCGGCCTTTATCCTTCTTTATGTCGGCTGAATCGACTAGGAACAGTTTAGAATATACAGTATTCCAAATATGAGTTTCATGATAGTCATCACATGACCATCTCATATTCTTTCTACTATTTGTATAATCAAGGGCTTTATCTATGCAACTAGCATGGGTATAAAGATAAAGATGTGTCAAATTAAATAATGTCAAATATTAATAAAATAAAGATTGTCATACAAGAGTTCTCTCAAGGACCATCGACCAACACATTGGCTCGACGGGCACCTACTCTAATACTCTCCACACAAAACCGAGTCTCTTCAAGCTTTTGATCCATATCGTGTTTTCCTCTCCAAATAACGGATTTCATCTCGCAGTCCTTGAATGTTTTCTTCGATGGACCACCAATAACCATCATGGCGCTTGACGGAAGGCCAGGGGCCATCTGTAACCAGGGATTTTTTGTATTCTTTGATAAAAAAACAAAACTATGGAACAAGTAAAACGAAAGTCAGGGATTTGAATCTAGGGTTTTAGGGCTTTTACTACGTGTGAATGACATGTGATGTATTATGTTAGTTTTAACCAATGAGTAGTCGGAATGACTAAACCGGGAACTTTTGAAAAACCTTTGGGATGAAACTGGGAACGTAAAAACATTTAGAACTGAACCGGAAAGTTTTGGGAAACATTTGGGATGAACTGGGAGCATAATAATATTTAGGATTGAACCGAGAATTTTTGGGAAATGTTTGGGACGAAACCAAGAACGTAAAAATATTTAGGATTGAATCAGTAATTTTTAAATATTTAGGATTGAATCGAGATTTTTTCCTAATGGTAGTATAAAAAGAAATTGTATGAACAAAATTCTTTAAGGATGCTAGAATTGTTATCGCGCTTTCAGCACGAACTGTACGAAACGGTAAATATCGCATTAATCACTGCTCCCTTATATACGTTTTTCGCCTGTTCGCCGCTTTTTCTCTCGCCCAATCTGTTGCCACAATCATGTAGCAACAGAGAAATAAAATATACATTAATAAATTTCTCCAATCAATTCAATTCTCCTTGAAAATTAGTTGTTTTGTGTTATTTTTATGTGGATTTTATCCATAAAGTAGCTGAATCCAGATTCGCTGAAGAAAATTCCACGGAATGGAGGGAGCGTGGGCTGAATTGAACGATTATGTGGTTGAGTTCCTCAGCAAGCCAGCGATCATGGAAACATTCGTCGACATAATAGTTTGTGTGGTTCCGATTTGGGCGGCGGTGATGATCGGGCTGCTGATCGGTTGGTCATGGCGGCCGAGGTGGACGGGGTTGGTGTTTCTGGGATTCCGGTCCAAGTTCCGATTTTTATGGACTGTACCCCTGGGTCTTGGTGCGCGGCGATTCTGGTTTGCATTCACGGCTCTGTCGGCCTTTTCCGTTTGCCGTGGGCTTTGGTTCAGCTTCCAGGGGAGGAGTCGCAAGATGTCAGCTCAGGAACCTGCGTCTTCGGCTTCGGAGCCGTCGGCGGCCACTCAGGTGGAGGCTGGGGATGATTTAGCTAGTGATGGCATCGGGTAGCTATTATGTTTTGCGTCTGATTTATTTTTCTTCAGATGAATCTTTTGACATTTTTCCTTTTCCTTCAAAATTGTGGTACTGTATATATATTTGGAAAATTACGTTTATTTAAAAAAAAAAAACCACGCATAGTGTTTGAATTTTTCATTTGATGGGAAGCGAAACTTTTGCCTCTTAGGTCTAGCATCTGTTAATGTTATTAATCATTTCTTAATGCTTGCCAATGCAAGACTGGAGCAGTTATAGACTTATATTCCGCGAGTCAATACTGGGATTGATCATATTTTATGTTTCCAAAGAAATGCATGAACTAGGTTTGTCTGGCCGGGAAACAAAATGCAGTAAAAAATATGCTAATGTCGAACGGGAATCAACTTTAAATGGTAGTTCATCAGTTTTAGTTTTGGATAATGTATTGAAGCTTGTGGTAATGTTTTCTCAACTATAGGGACAAAATTTAAAGAAACAGTATTTTTTTGCCTTAATAGCAGATTTTTACTTGCCTGAATGAATCACGGAGCTACAGAATCTTGTGCAAATGTTTGGATTGGTCTAAAGCCTTAGCTACCTGATTTTTCATAACATTTTCTATTTGATAAACCTTCCTTTATTTTATTCCCCGAGTATAGCTTTACTTCAACTCCTAGGCCCTTGAGGGGGTATGCCAGAAATAATTTATCTGAAAACCCTTTAGCTGCAGTGTCTTCTTGTTCTAACTATGAGGGCCAAGGATTACAGTTTCTCTCTGTTATCTCTCAATGGCTTCAGAATTCTAGTGATATTAAACAAGCTACCAAAGCCATGAAGGCTTGTCATAGGGCTGAGAATTAGTAGTAAGTGTACAATGCTTCTGTCAATTTGAGAGTTGTGAAAAGAGAGTGAGTATGTGCATGGATAAAAAAATCATTTTCAGTTGCATTATTTTTACTGTCATCGGAAAAAAACTATGCCCTTTATTTTTCTCTTCTATAATCAAACTGAATAATTTTTTCTGGCCTAAATATGTGTTTGTTGGTGCTAAATCTATGAGCTTTAATTAAGAAAGCCTGTGAGGAATAAGAAACTTTGAAGGTGGTAACAAGAACAATAGAGCAAGTAAAATAAAAGATCTGTGATCTTGAAATGCTGATTTGTAAGAAACTCGCTATTGTCACGAATCTCACGATTCATGTATTCTAGTTCACGAAAGGTCGATATAGTGGGTTACTGAGATTGTATTAAAACTGTCATGGATTCGATTAGTTCCTCGTTCGGGAACCATAGCAAAATTCAATGCTTCTCTGATGGTTGAGGAATGACCAAGAAAAACATCACCCTTTGAATTATATGCTGGATAAACCATCAGCATTCTACCCTGCACGTTTCTGATGTTTATATTATCATTTATCATTTAGATCTCGCCAATAAAAAAAACTGTCCTCTATGATTTAGTTTTTCGATTGCAGGATTGTCAACGGGAATCCAGATCAAGAATTAAGTAGTGTCACCGAAAAAGATTTGGAACACCTGTTGTATCTTATCGACGGGAAGGATGGAGAAATGGCGTGGCAAAGCATGATGGAGCGCTCGACATCAAACTTAACATACCAAGCTTGGCGCCATGAGCCTGAGGTACAACTGGCATGACAGTTGGAAATGCCATCTGCACAGGCCAGAGAAACCCTAAGTTCTAAGATTTTCAGATAGAGGAATGAAAAGCTTTATTTAGCAAATGAATTTTTATTAGTGCTCACCTTGCTTATCCTTGATGTCATATATTTTTATCCATGCATGTAATGGACAACACACATGAATACTACATTTTGAAGCCCTGGGGAATATTTTCATACTCTTGACCTAAATTTAAGATATTAAATTGTCTTCACGATTTCATTTCATTTTGTAAAATGTTGTGACACTTATTTTCTGGGGTAATTTGTTTGTCAGGTGGGTCCAATAGTGTATCGCAGCAAAACAATTTTTGAGGATGCCACTCCTGAGCTGGCCCGAGATTTTTTCTGGGATGATGAATTTCGGCCGAACTGGGATCCTATGCTTGTATATGTCAAAATATTGGAAGAATGCCATGATACTGGAATGATGATTGTCCACTGGATTAAAAAGGTATGTCACGCTGACCTGCATAACAGTATTTTAGCAAACCACTTTTCAGCTGATGTTGTCTTCTTTATTTTTTCATGTGCAGTTCCCTTTCTTCTGCAGTGATCGAGAGTATATCATTGGTCGAAGGATATGGGAATCAGGAAAAAGTAATTATTGTGTTACAAAGGTATGATGGTTCTAAATTTGTAACTTTTACCTGTTTCACATGATTACAAGTTCTTGTATCATCACATAGTCGGAGACTTGCTAGGATCTTTTGTTGCTACATGTTCTTCGAGTTTGTATTCCCCTTAAGTCAAGAAATACAGGAGTTCGAACTATCACATATTTTCCTTGTCTAGCAGCCCTACATTGTGGAACTATTATTTCCACAGAATTCCAACATCATTTTAGACTAACATTATATCTCAATTACGAACACAATGGCTGCAGGGGGTGCCATATCCAGCTTTACCAAAACGTGACAAGCCCAGGCGTGTAGATTTTTATTTCTCAAGCTGGGTTATCAGGCCAGGTGAGTATTACCTATTTACTCAATAGCTTCTTTTCAGATGACCATCATTTACAAATGCTATCCTTATCTCACATGGACAAACTTATGCAGTTGAATCACGTAAACTAGATGGCCAGTTATCTGCATGTGAGGTCACACTTATTCACTACGAGGACATGGGAATCCCCAAGGATGTTGCCAAATTAGGAGTTCGTCATGGAATGTGGGGAACAGTCAAGAAACTACATGCAGGTTTCAGAGCCTATCAAAATGCTAGAAAATTGGACACGTCATTAACCATATGTGCTTTGATGGCAAGAATCACAACCAAAACTTCATGCGATGAAGGGCCTGATCCAGTAGAACAAGCATCAGATGAAGTAGGAAAAAACGAGGTTGTGAAAACGGAAACGCCAAAAGATTCTGGTGGAATTGATTGGAAATGGGTGGCTATTGGTGGAACTGTCGCTCTCATTTGTGGACTTCGAACAGGATTGATAGGAAGAGCCTTGTTGGTCGGAGCAGGGCATAGAATTGCTCGGAGACAACGGAATCCAAGGTAATTAGTAATATTTTCCGGCTCATCTGCACACAATGATGCTCTAGACTTGAGCGGTGAAGTATAGGTGCACTACTATTCATATATTCCATGTGGTGTTCCAAGTTTGTTTCTGGTCTGTTCATATATTTGGCGCAAATATTTGCGGAATGACGAGAATGCGTGTTTCTGAGGATATCTACATTGCACACGATGCTTATTGATATAATTGTCGGGATGATGCATAATTGTCATACGTATACATATATATCTAATAATATTTTGGATAGGTGAATGGTCATAATGTCTTTATCTCATGTCATCCCATACATAGCATGAGGAGATTATGTGGGAGTGTCATCGATTGACTCAAAACACATCGAGGCATCGGTCCGGAATAGGCATTGAAACTCGGATCAAACTTTAGTAGCGTCTGCAAATGTTTTAAAATTTATCATGAACGTTTTTTTTACAAAAATTGAAATGTTTGTAAATGTCCATAATTATTTTTTCTTTTTAACATTTGCAAACACTATCTTAGACTGGGGAATTCTTCAATGGGTGATACCCCTCAAACCAAAAAATTTTTAAATTTTTTTGTGAATTTTGAGAAGTGCGATATTTCCTTGCAAGTCGCAAAATTCAATGTCATTCCGTGTGTCTTGTCTAGCTCCTCCCTCCCTTGTTCAGCTTTCTGGGTATTCTCGCTTGTTATTCTCCGTTTGCGGTAAACTAGTACAATAATTTAAAAAATGATCTTGGTCAAAAAATTATTTTGATTGATGACATTCCTTCAAAAAATCAAAAGAAATACAAATATTAAACAAAGAGGAAAAAAAATTTAAAATGCTATATTTCAAAATCATGGACAAACAAAAGTTATTTAGTTAAATAAATCTCATTTTATATGTGTTACTAAAAATCTTTTATTAATAGATTCTTGTTTTTCTTTTATTATGAAATTTTATAAATTTCTATATTGTTTATTAGAGAAAAAAATTAAATTTACAGAAAGCCATCTCCTACTAAAATTTTTAGCATTTATTTTTTGTCGCTATTAAATATGGTGTGGTAATGATTTTCCGAATTATAACATATATACATATCCTTTTATTTTAATTGAGTTAGGGGTTATTTTTGCTCATCTCATTTCATTTGATTTTTCATTGAATTTTGGGGGTCGTTTGAAATCAAATTTACATAGGACTGGAAAAATTTATCAAAATTACAACACTTTTTGATTCTCTCTCATTCTCGTATCGAAAAAATCCCGACCCTACGTTTTCTGACCCGAATTGTCGAGATTTTTTTCGTCTCGGTTAATATCGGGTATAGGTGTCAAAACGAGTTAGTTGGGCGGGCCGACCCACCTTTTAGGCGGGTTGAAAAACACCAACCCAACCCTATTTTAGGTGGCGGGGCGGGCCAACCCAGCGTGCCTACGTGTAAAATGTCAACCCACCTATTTTAGGCCGGTTGAAAAATGTCAACTCAACCCACCTATTTTATATGAGGAGATGGGCCAACCCGACAATATCGAGAGATATATCGAGAATAAGTCCTCTTCCCGACAAGATTTCCGATCTGACTCGAAGTAATTTTTAAATAAATTTTATTAATAATTTTATTAACATATTGGGTTATATGTTTGTTGGGTTTCATCCCATACAAAAATTAAGTGTGGATTTGTTTTACATAATTATGTATTGTTGAAATGATTGAATATTAGAATCTCAAAATAACATTTTATTTTTTTCTATATTTTTTTAATAATTATTAATAATTTGATTATTTCATATATATAATTATTTAATTATAACAAACATAGAATAAGATATGCAAATTGTCCTTCATCTATTTAACAAAATTTTATAGTTAACCCATAATTTGAATGTAATTTGTATCTCAAAAATTTTATCAATGATAATTAGCTGGTGCAAAGTTGAAGTCCTTCCTCGACAAAAATATGAAAATACAAGATTTTCATATGTTTATTACAAATTTTGCTGTTAAATTGGGTTGTACATGAACATATTTCGTGAATTTTTTTTTATTTCAGTTCTTCCATACCTTTGAGTTTTATAATCATCAAATTTAATAATAAATATGTATAATGATCTTGGTACACATTAATATGTTTCTAGTTGAAAGAATGGTTGTTATAAAAATATAAGTTTCTAAATAATTTTTTTTAAAAAAAATATTAAAAAAATAGTAAATTTGTTTATAGTTTTCTGAAAAAATTGAATTTTTTTCCTTCTTTAGATAAATAAAATTCTAAATAGTATTTAAAAAAATAATAAAAAATATTTGGACAAAATTTTGAACTTGAAAAAATTATCGGGATTTTATCTACTTACCCGAAGGGATCTCGAATATTCGGGTTCCAACAAATATCGGATATGAGATCGAGAGAAAAAAATTACTTCTCAATTCTTATTGGAATGGGTCCCTACTGGATTTCACCCCTAAATTTACTATTTGTATCATCATTTTATTATACGTTAGGTTAAAATTGATGATTATGTTAATTAGGATCTGAATGGTGGAGATCGTGATTGGCGGCTTGTAGGAACCTATTTTGACCGTCGAACAGAAGCTGCTCATCTCACACAATTTTTGTATGAGTTTTCGGATTTTCTCATGGCTTGCACATCATCCAACTTGCGAAAGGCATAGGAAAGAATTGAACTATCGGATCGGGTTCAAATTTGATATGCATATTGATAATCATGTTATCTAGGATTTGAACGGTGGAGATCTTGATTTGTGGCCTTCAGAATTCGATGCTATCGTCGGACAAAAATATCATCTCGAATATAAACGTTTGTGTTTTCACATAAATAACATATTACATCTGAGAAGAAGTCCAATAAGCCTCTCTCTCATGCCCAAATTCTAAGTGGGCTTCCCAAAAAAAATGTTATTTGTTAATTACATGCCAAAACTTTAATTTCAGTTACCTAATTATTCAAAGATGTAGAGGTTTCTGAGGGCCTTTTAAATCACATACATAGAAAAAAAAATAGGTATGAGTTTTGAGTATTTAAAATTCATTTCCTATTTATTGAGTTTCGATTTGAAATTTTCGAAGAAGTATTATGTAAAAAAGAAGTTATTTCATGAAGCAGTGACGAATGAAGTTTTCGTAGAATTTTGCTTGAGTAGATGAACGATGTTAACACTAACAACACTATCTATTAATTCTTATTTCATTAAATACTCGTTAATTGAAAGAGTCACTTCAAGCATAAAATATTAAGAGTTATTTGCACCAACCACCCCTGTAAGATATTGAAAATGCACACTTCTCCCCTTTGAAATTTTAATAGGCATCTTCAACCCTAACCTTTTAATAAATTAGCACACTCGCCCCTTCAGATGAGTGCTTATTGCGCACGCGCCTCTCATGCGACTGGACAAAGATTTTGATATTTTTTTTGCACCAAATACCCCTGTGAAATATTAAAAATTCATATTTAACCCCTGTGAAAATAATTTTTAAATCTATTCAACCTATAATACACAATTTTTAATAAAATACAATTATAAATATTTAGAAAACATTTTTTGTTTTATTATTTTTTATTTTTTATTATAAATGTATTATCATTAATTAATTATTTTCTAAAAAAATATTATTACTTTATCATGTTATATATATATATAAGTTGTTGTGTTTAATATTTTTGTTATGTTATTTAATTATTTATGTACATTTGGAATATTATATTATATCTTATATTTGATATTTGATTTTAGTTTATATTTTACATGTTTTGTTTTAGAAAGCATCTCAATTTATAAAATAAATTATCGTATAAGGGGAGCAATTTTTTAAATTTTTATCAACTATCAAAGCTGGAAAATTGTTTTTTTCAAATCTTTTAATAGTTTTCAAGTCTTCAAATTATTTTCAACTAGGTCGGACATTTTTTTTCCCCATCAATGGAGAATATTTTTAAATTGCAATTATGATATATGCATTTGTATTTTTGTGATTGTATCCTGTGTATTATCAAATTTTAGTCTTTAATTCTATATATATATTTTTGTTTCTTTTAAACAATTTTTTTTGCGCAAATTTTTTTTTTTGCCTCGCGTGATGCTAATTTGCCGATTTAGAGGGTGTTTGGGAGAGTTTTTAAGCTCTTAAAAAAAGCTTTTAAGCTGTGTTTGGTAAATTTTTTTAGAAACAACTTATAAGCTCTCAAAATAAGTTGTTTGACAGCTTATAAGCTGTTTTTAAAAAAATTAAGAAGGAAGATATTTTTTTTCAAAAAGATCTTATTTTAACATTCTATCTCTTTAAAATATCCTTAAATATTTTAATAAATCTCCATCATATCCTCCACCTATTAAATATTAAATATTATTTTTTTAAAAAATTCCAAATCACATAATTTTTTCTAAAATAAAATATTATAACAATTTAATTTTTTAATATATATTTATTCTAAAACTATTTCCATATATGTATAATTCGAAACATTATTTTCATATAATTATACCCTTTTTGGTAATTTCGACGATAAAAAGATTTTATAATACCAAACACATCAACATTTTTAAGTTATTTAAAATAAGTTTATCCAAACTTTAACATCTTATTTTTAAAATAAGTTCTAACAGATTATAAGCTCGTAAAATAGCTTTTAATCTCTAGGAGCTTATAAACTCTTTTTAATAAGTTTAGTCAAACACCCTGGTAGTGTGGACTTGCTGCTAAAATTTTTGATGATGCCATAAATTTTGTAATTGAAAACTAATAAATAAATCCACACCAAAAAATATTAGTTAATTTTTTATTGATTTAATTACATTAATCGGTGTGACCCAAGTTCCAACAACAAGAGAATTCGACAAAATCAGAGAAATGAATAAATTTGGAATCTTGCAAACATTTTTTTTTTCTTCTGATGATAAGGGGAAAAAGTGAGTAGACCACGTATCTCTTCTATTGTCGACTAAAATTTTATGGTCAGTATTATTCCAAACTTTATTCATTCTTCGATTTAAAGTGACTTTATTCTTGGTGGACTTACGAGAGAGAGCATATATTCTAAAAATGTATGATTACCCCGTTTCAAATAAATAAATAAATAGGTCGGTTTGACTTGTCATTTTATTTAGAGTTGAGAAATAAGATTGCTATAATTGGAATGAGACCTCGAGACTTTTTCCAAACTTGGTTAATTTAGATGTCATATATTAGTGAAATATGAGAAGAAAAAATACGAAATGTATAAACTGAACAATATATTCGACACAATCGAAAAAAAAATTACATCTTATATGTATGAGTTTATAAGACACTCTTTATTCGTTTTAATATTTAATGTGGAAGACTTGCATATTTATCATTCGTTTTAATGTTGGTGCTAATCCGAATAGTAGCCATTTCTTAAGTTGCTCCTTCCTTTATGTCGACTCTCAACGAAAATACCAACGTTAGGTTATATATCTAAGAGTGTTATATCTTAAAAAAATTGCATATAAGTGATGTAACCTCATGAATTTATTAGTCACTCTTTGTAATGCACATGTTTAGCCCATTAAACATATCTAAAGATCATTCCGCTGTCAATGAGTGCACTTCATACCCTTCTTTTTTTCCCTCACATATATAAGTTAATGAAGAAGGTTATAAACTTTCAAGTTTATAATAGAATAAAGAGATGTGCTTGAGTTATGCAGCAATGAAAGATTTTAAGGTCATGATAGAAAACGAAATTATATATACATGCACTATACCAATTTAATTTCGTTTAAAATATTCTATTTAGATTAGGGTTGTCATACCGGATTAAAATACCGAATTTTCGGCATATCGTACCGAATTTTTTTCGATATACAGACACATTTTCGGTATACCAAATTTTTTTTTTTGGTATCTATATGGTATCAATATGAATTTTTTTCATACCAAAATTTGAAATGTAGCTATCGGTATCGATATGAATTTTTTTCATACCAATATTATACCAAAAAACCAACCCTAATTTAGACCCTCGACTGCTATAGAGTCACCTTAAGCCCAAATTAATCTTATCATCAGTTCTTTCTATCCGCGATACTCGAACTTGGTATTGATTTGATGAGATACTAATAGTACTCTCCCCATAGAGGGGTCGAGCTCCTTAAACTCGAAGTCTTGGACCATTTATATATTAGTCAATTCACTTACTAATCAATTAACACTTTTATAATCTTCCTCAAATTTTAGTGTCCCCGCATTGATTTAACTTGTCCACAAAAACTAAATAAGCCTTGATGTGGCTATCAAACAAATGCTTATGGAGAAGAAAACATGAAATAATTGAGTCATTATCACTAATCAAGGACCATGTATATATCCTTATCAAACCCTTTATGGTGAAAGATACCGAATTTGTGGATTCACACACTAGTTGGATCATCCCTCGTGGGGTGGCTCCATGGATTGAAAGGCTTGAAAAGGAGGGACACATATATCATGATAAATAGTCTATTTTGAATAAAAATCAATTTTATAATTCCCTATTATTTTGTTAAGTCAATTTTCCATCCAAAGTTCTAGGATAAACTCAACCATATATGTTTCAATTCGGATCATGAACTGAAAGAGTGGGTGCCCGGTGAGCCAACTTGTGGCTAAGGGCTTTGATGACTCTTTGTATAAACAATCTTTTGTTTAATATAATTTACACTTTTATTAATGACAATGACTTTATCTTTCTTCATATTGTGATATTGTGATATACTATTGTTGTTTTGATAAAAACCTTGAATATACTATAGTATATGTAAGATGTGGTAGTACATGAGGATGTCTATCATGAAACACATCTTATAGTCACTGTATATTCTAAACAGTTCCTAGTCGATTGAGCCGTCCGTTAATAAGGATAAGGATCGCTCGAGTTTGAGACTAGCATTTGCGATGCAGAGTACCACGTTTCATTGGTAAGGAACATAGAGATGTTCAAAGCATGCAAATGGATATTCATACGATAAATGATCGAACTACCCTATCCGGACTTTCCAAGTGGTTATCACTTATCGAGTGGATAAAGTCCGCGGTTTTGGTTGTACACCATTAGTTCTTACTACTTGAAACATCATTGAGACTCTATATGCTAGTACTGTGCTTTGACTCGTTTACCGACTCTATTGGGGTCATCAGGTGTCGGGATTGGGTACAGTTACAACACATATAGGAGTCGATGCTTTGTTGTCAAGGATTCACCACATACTTGCGAGTGTGGATATCCTATGCAATCTGAGGAGATATTAGTGTGACGAATCTCTGGCCAGAGTACATGATGTGTTTTAAGAAATGGTTTCTTAGTATCACGTGCGATGTCACTATTTGATCTTCAAGATGTATTGCATAGTTATCGAATCTCGAACGACTCTCGATTTACCAATGGTTGTTGATTCGATCGGGATATATGGATGAAGGGACCGTACTGTACGCTAACCAAAATCTATTGGTTCTTGCAGGCACTATCAGTGATACCTAGGGAATCATGGGGCGATGTTGCTAGGCGCTCTTACCATGATTCGATGGGCAAGTCGGAAATTGTTGTTCCGAGACACAAGGAGTTGTGAGCCCACGGCTAGCTGTATCCCTGAACCATTGAGGGTCACACAGAGTAATGGATTTTTAATCCCCGTTGAGATAGTTAAATTTAAAGAGTTAAATTTAATGAACAAAGAAGTGGGACTTCTTATTTAAGAGTAGAGGAGTAAGATTTCCTAAAATGACATAGGGATGAGCATTTTTGGAAATCACTGAATTCGGATTCAGAAAAATTTATCTTGACTCTAAAAGATGCAAAAATGGTTTCTGTGAACATTGGTGAAATTGGTTTATCAATCTGAGTCACGATGAATTTTATATTAATTTCTGAACATGCGGGCTTTGCTTGTCAAGCTTGAACTTATGACTAATGGGCCCTAAGCTGTTAGCAGCCCATATTATAAATAAGTTATTGCAGTACAGAAATTACACAACAGAGGTCACAATTTTCGAAAACCTAGTTGTTTTTCTCTCTAAAGTGGCCGCCCCCTTCCTCTCTCTGTTGGGAAAATCCAGCCTGTGAATTTTGAATTGCAGTCTGGTTTAACGGATCAAATTCGTTAATTATCTTCGTAGAAACTTCTGATAGATTTTCTAGTACAATCTATCAGAGGGATTAAATCTCTGTTCGTGGACCTGATTGAAGAACAGTTCGTCCACAGTTCCAGGGATATACAACAAGAGCAGAGTAATCTGTTGATGTCCATAATCTCGATTCGAGATTGGAGGTAAAAATTTATAATTGTTATTTAATTTTTACACACACAATTTAATCGTAAAGTTTTGATACCCATTATGGAATCGTTCCATATAAAATTTTTAAATTTCCGCTGCACCGGGTATCAATTCTGATTGATCTGATCGCCGTTCTCCAACAGTGGTATCAGATCCAGGTTGCTCAGATCAAGCGATTAAATTAATCGATTGTACAAAAATTTTTAAGCCTCGGTTTTTGAAACAAAATAAATTTTTTTTTAAAAATAAAATTTTTCGGGCAAAAATACGGGCAGCGTCGGGCTGCCCGGCCCGAGCCCCTTTGGGGCGCGGGCAGCCCGGGAGTGTCCCGGGCGGCCCGCGAAAATTAATTTTTATTTTTTTAAATTAAAATTTTAATATTTTAAAATTCTATTTTTGGTCCGATCGAAAATTGTTTTTGATTGGTCCACGAGGCGTCGAATCGAATTGTTCGAGTCCGAAAATTTTAAAATTGATTTTTGGATAAATTTGAATTTTTGGAAAATTTATAGATTTTATCCGTTAAATCAGATTTTATGAAATTAATTATTTTTGGTACAATTGATGATAAGATATGATCTTATGGAAATATTGAGTAAAATATGATTTTATGTATAAAATTGGATTTTATATGTAAAATATGATTTTATTTGATAAAAAGATAAAATATGATTTTGTATGTAAAATAAGATTTTATATATGGAATATGATTTTATCCTTTTAATTTAAATTGCCATTGCATGTTATCCAATAAATTAATTTTGAATTAAATATTATTGGATAAGGATGATCGATTGCCATGACCAATTTTGTAGGTGTATGTTAGGAATTTACATTTGTTTTTATTGTTGTTGGATTTATTAATGGGCCTGGTTTATGGCCCAATATGAATTGTCATATGTAATAAAAGTGGGCCTGGTTTATGGCCCGTTCCCACCCCTTAAAATGTATTCCCTACTTGTCATAGTTATTTATTGTAAATACATTAGACTTAGTGGGAGATGAAGATTTGAAGATGGAGGTGGGCCCAGCAGACAATAAAGACAGAAGAAATGTAAATTGGAAGCTCAATGTAATAGGATTGCATTGCATACCTGCATATTACCTAGGATTGGACTTAGACTCGTGATTGGCAACCACGGGTCGATTAGAAATGGAATCGATCATCCTATATAATATATGATATTATAGTTGTATGCATGTTTTAGACAAAATTGTATGAATCCGCAAGCATACAAATTTTAAAATGATGAGACAAATTTTCAAAATTAAAATCCCTCATTTTAAATATGATTTAAAATTGATATCAAGATAAATAAAGGAAATTTAAAATTGTTTAAATGTTCCTACCTTCCATCAACGATCAATGTATGAGATGCTACCCGCGGATACGGTCCGGCTCATATTATTGGGGGGGCCCGTTCGTCGGAAAGCTGTACATTGGATCGACACATGTTGTAAGTTGGGTGGAACTCCCATGGGATCGGCTCATATTATTGGGGGATCCACATGGCGACCGTCCATCACAACTTAATATTGATGGGTCATCTTGACATGTCACAATAAATGACGTCATATTATTGGGCCCTTATTGGACATGAGGTAAAAACGTGGAGGTTGCTTTGGAAGCAATTGGGCTCTACCTTTTGAAAATTATGGTTGGCTGATATTATTCGGGACCATAGTTTGTCAATTGGACTCCATGTTCTCACTAAGAAAAACAGTTTCCCGTTTTCACTAGAGGGTAGTGAAATCGTTAAAATAGTGGGAGTGAGATTCATAAAATAAATTTCGCCATATTTTATGTCTTAGTAAATTAATTAAACAATCATCGATAATTGTCTGTTTCATCTCAGTATATCATTATGATGAATCTTCGTAATCCACATGTTTCAATTCTCCAACAAAACAAACTTACTGGCGCAAACAATACAGAATGATTCCATAAGTTAAGATTGTCCTAAGTTCGTAAAAGATTTTCTAAGTGTTAGAAAAAGCTTCTCCGAAAACAGCCCCGGCTGATGTAACTGCCGAAAGATTGGCCGAACTAGAGAAATGGTTGGACCATGATCTCAAGGCCAAATGTTACATGCAAAATTGGACAAGTCTAAACAAGTTTGCCATCACTGCAAGAAACCCGGTCATTGGAAACGTAACTGTAAGGAATACCTCGAGCAGTTGCAAACTGCAAAGGGTATGTTTTACATTGAAATAAATGTTTTTCTTAATACTACTTCTTGGGTATTGAATACCAGATGTAGATCTCATATTTGCAATGAGTTGCAAATGATGACAAGAAGTAATAGGCTAAGGATGGGTGAGACCCAGTCAAGGCTCGGGAATGGTTCCAGAGTTAAATCCATAGCTATGGGAAATATTTGTTTAATTTTGCAGAACAATTTTAAGTTACTTTTGAGAGATGTTTTATTTGTTCCAGATTTGATTAAAAACATTATTTCAGTTTCTATGCTTGATAGAGATGGTTATTCTTGCAATTTTGTGAATGAGATTTGCAATATTTACAAGAATGAATGTTTGATTGGAAATGGACAACTTGAAAACGATCTATATAACTTAAAATTAAAAGACGTTCCAATAAATTATGTTGATAAACCGGTAACAACAAACAAAATAAAAATCGATAGTCAAAACCTGGCAAACCTTTGGCATGCTAGGCTAGGTCATATTTCCTCAAGAAGGATGAACAAGCTAGTGGGAGAGGGCATGTTTGATATGTCTGATATTAACTCTCTACCTACTTGTGAGTCCTGCCTGAAAGGAAAAATGACTAAATCTCTTTTTAAGGGGAAACCTGAGCGTAGTCAAAATCTGTTGGATTTGATCCATACAGACGTTTGTGGTCCATTTAGAATTGGTACTCAATTTGGCCACACCTACTTCATTACCTTTACTGATGATTATTCAAGGTATGGGTATTTATATTTAATGAAATATAAGTCTGAAGCATTTGAAAAGTTCAAAGAATTCAAGGCTGAAGTAGAAAACAAGCTAGGTAAAAGTATTAAAGCACTTCGATCGGATCGAGGTGAAGAATACTTAAGTACCGAGAGTTTTTGGACTATCTGAAAGAGAATGGGATTCTCTCTCAGTGGACTCCTCCTATGACACCTCAGCTAAATGGTGTATCGGAGTGTCGTAATCGAACTTTGTTGGACATGGTTCGATCCATGATGAGCTTCACTGAGCTTCCACCTTCGTTTTGGGGCTACGCGCTTGAAACGGCGGTGTTGTTGTTGAACAACGTCCACACCAAAGCAGTGGACAAAACACCATACGAGTTATGGAATGGCAAAGCTCCTAAGTATTCGTACTTGAGGATTTGGGGATGTCCTGCTTACGTGAAGCAGACAGTAGGAGATAAGTTGGATAGTCGATCCACCTTATGTTATTTTGTAGGGTATCCGAAGAATTCAATCGGATATTATTTCTATCATCCTGCTGAAACAAAGGTGTTTGTTTCAAGGAATGCCACCTTCTTGGAGAATGAGTTCTTATTGGATAAGAAAGGCGAGATGATGGAACTCGAAGAAATTCGAGAAGAACCCGAAATACAAAATAATGATCCTACACCTCAGGAACCATTGATGGACACGCCTATACCTAGAAGATCCGAGAGGACTTCTAGACCTCCTATTCGATATGGTCTTCTTCTTGAAGGGGATCAAGATGAACCCGACGTTGGATGTGATCCAAGAAACTTCAAGGAAGCAATTTCTGATGCGGATTCCAATTTATGGCTTGAAGCTATGCAGTCGGAAATAGATTCGATGCATACAAACCAAGTTTGGTATTTAGTAGATCCTCCCGATGGAATTGTTCCAATAGGGTGTAAATGGATCTACAAGAGAAAGCTTGGGCCTGATGGTAAGGTATTGACCTACAAGGCGCGATTGGTGGCGAAAGGTTATACTCAAAGACAAGGAGTTGACTATGATGAAACCTTTTCACCAGTTGCAATGTTCAAGTCCATAAGAATCCTTATTGCCATAGCTGCTTGGTATGACTATGAGATATGGCAAATGGATGTGAAGACTGCATTTCTTAATGGAAACATTAAGGAAGAGATCTATATGACGCAGCCTGAGGGATACACATCCATGGGAAGCGAGCATAAGGTATGCAAGCTTCAGAGATCAATCTATGGTCTAAAACAAGCATCAAGAAGTTGGAACCAGAAATTTGATGAAACAATAAAGGATTTTGGTTTCATCAAGAACCCGGAGGAACCATGCGTGTACAAGAAAGTAGTTAAGGATGCTGTGACATTCTTAGTACTTCATGTTGATGACATCCTACTCATTGGGAATGACGTAGGGATGTTGCAATCAACAAAGATATGGTTATCAGGTAGATTCTCGATGAAGGATTTGGGTGAGGCATCCTATATTCTAGGGATACATATCTATAGAGATAGATCTAAGAGAATGATAGGACTCACTCAAGCAACCTACATCGACACCATATTGAAACGGTTTTCAATGGATGGGTCCAAGAGAGGACATCTACCTATGTGTCATGGAGTTTCTCTATCCAAGTCTATGTGTCCCAAGACTGATGAAGAGATAGAGAAAATGACACATGTACCATATGCGTCAGCCATAGGTAGTATCATGTATGGGATGATATCTACCAGACCGGATGTAGCATTTGCTCTGAGTGTCACGAGCAGATATCAAGCTAATCCCGGTCAAATGCATTGGAAAGCCGTGAAGGACATTCTTAAGTACTTACGAAGGACTAAGAATATGTTCATGGTATATGGAGGAAGAGAACTAAAATTGGAAGGCTATACCGACTCTAGCTTCCAAAGTGACGTGCATGACTCGAAGTCAACCTCTGGATTTGTGTTCATGCTCAATGGCGGTGCTGTCTCTTGGAAGAGTTCCAAGCAGGACACCACAGCGGATTCCACCACTGAGGCAGAATACATTGCAGCATCAGCTGCTGCTAAAGAGGCCGTTTGGATGAGGAATTTCGTCCAAGAGTTGGGCGTTATTCCGGAAGTTGTTGGTCCAGTCCCGGTGTACTGTGACAACACGGGTGCCGTTGCTCAGGAAAAGGAACCAAGGTCTCATCAAAGATCCAAACACGTACTGAGGAAATACCACATCATCCGGGAGATTGTGGAAAGAGGAGACATCACTGTCGAAAGAGTGGCCTCTGCAGACAATATCGCTGATCCACTTACTAAGCCCTTGCCAGGACCATTATTTGACAAACATCGCGAAGCAATGGGTCTATGTAGTATGACTAGTTGGCTTTAGGGAAAGTGGGAGATTGAAAGAGTGGGTGCCCGATGAGCCAACTTGTGGCTAAGGGCTTTGATGACTCTTTGTATAAACAATCTTTTGTTTAATATAATTTACACTTTTATTAATGGCAATGACTTTATCTTTCTTCATATTGTGATATTGTGATATACTATTGTTGTTTTGATAAAGACCTTGAATATACTCTAGTGTATGTAAGATATGGTAGTACATGGGGATGTCTATCATGAAACACATCTTATAGTCACTGTATATTCTAAACAGTTCCTAGTCGATTGAGCCGTCCGTTAATAAGGATAAGGATCGCTCGAGTTTGAGACTAGTATTTGCGATGCAGAGTACCACGTTTCATTGGTAAGGAACATAGAGATGTTCAAAGCATGCAAATGGATATTCATACGATGAATGATCTAACTACCTTATACGGACTTTTCAAGTGGTTATCACTTATCGAGTGAATAAAGTTCGCGGTTTTGGTTGTACACCATTAGTCCTTACTACTTGAAACATCATTGAGACTCTATATGCTAGTACTGTGCTTTGACTCGTTTACCGACTCTATTGGGGTCATCAGGTGTCGGGATTGGGTACAGTTACAACACTGTTACGCCTTAAACGCATACAAATCTCGTGTTATGAGATTAATGTTTTTAATGCATTAACAAATCTCATATTATTATGTTTTGATGATTACAAAACTCGGTTAATTGTTACTAACCATTTAAAGTGAGACTTTGCAGATTAGATCATATTAACAATCAAATTCTTGGAAGTTACTTTGAAGTTGTAAAAGAAATGGACAAGGACAAGCCAATATTATAAAGCAGAAACTTGCAAAATTCACCGGGCACTTTCCAATCATCCAAATCAGATCTCCAACAGTGAAAATCAAGATCAGGATGTTCTCAAGCTTCTCTCCAAATTTCATAGCAATCCAACGGCTGGATATGGAGATATGATTTTTTTAACAAAGCTGCACAGTACTTACTTCTGCAAGGAATGAACTATGAAGACTCAACTTCAGAAAATACCTGGGAATGCTTCGGTTATTAAAATCCGATCTCCACCGATCACATGAATTTCATGATGTTTTAAAGTCTGTATCCAAATTTCAAATCAATCCAACGGCTGGATATGGAGTTATGATTTTTGCAAATATGTTGAACAGTAGATATTTCTGCAAGGAGCTAACTGCTGAAGTATCGGATTCAGAAGACTACTGAAATCGATGGAGGAATCCAACTCCAATCTCCACCAATCACTATGAATATCAGGATGTTACAAAGATTGTGTGTTAATTTCAGGCCAATCCAACGGATGGATTGTGAGATTCGAATTTTTGAAAAGTAATGCTCAGAACAAAAGCGAGAACGTGATTTTGCGACTTCCGAGATTTACTGGACGTGTTTAATTCTTTCAAATTCAATCTCCACCGTTCAGATTGAATATTGAGATGTTTTCAAGCGACTGTTCAAATTTGAACTCCATCCAACGGTTAGATTGAGAGATATGATTTTTCCACAAAATCTGCTCAGTGCTGGAAAAAGAAGGCAGCGGCGCCTACACTTTGTCTCTACTCCTTGGCTTCCTAATAAACGCTCCAAGCACACAAATTCAAATTCAAATCTTTGCCAACTATAAATAGAGGCCTGCCAAGACCATTTAGAGACATCCCAACTCATTTCTTCTCTCATTTGCAAGCAATATTCTCTCTACCAAAGTGCTCAATCAATATTTGAGAGTTATTTGTGAAAATAGTTTGTGAGTTGGTTGTGCTATTGTTGTAAACACTTGAGTGTGAAGCCAAGTGTTTTTGTTGAGGCTATCATTGGAGCCATTAAGGCCAAGTGTTCGAGTTGTATCGGCGCGGTGATCGTGTTGAGTTGTAAAGGCTATCCTTGGAGCCATCAAGGCCAAGTGTTCGAGTGCTAGTGGATCCTTGGTTAATCGTACTTAACCAAGAAGGGGAGACGTTGACGATTTATCGTCGAACTTCCATAAACAATTCCTATCTCTCTTTTACTGCTTTATTTACTTTACGCATTTATTTACTGCTTTATATTTGATTGCTTTACTAGTCTTCCGCTTGCGTTTAGTATAATCGCTTTAAATTGCTAAAGTTGCCAAACAACCAAACCCCCCCCCCCCCCCCCCCCATTAGGTTCTAACAAGTGGTATCAGAGCCATTTGAAAATACTTTTCAAAACCTTTTTATGGAAAACCTAGCAAGTGATTATGCTCAAGGGCAATCTACTAATCGTCCTCCTCTTTTCAATGGCATAAACTACGGGTATTGGAAAAATCGTATGTCCCTATATATCCAATCCGTAGACTATGACCTATGGAAAGTGACGGTGAAAGGTCCCTATACACCTATGAAAATAGTTGATGGGGTTGAAATTCCTAAAGGAATGGATGACTTTTCAAAAGAGGACATGAAATTAATTTCTCAAAATGCTAAAGCTATGAATATCTTGCATTGTTCCTTAGATATGAACGAGTACAACCGGATATCGATGTGCTCATCTGCTAAAGAGATATGGGACAAGCTAGAGATATGTCACGAAGGCACCAACCAAGTGAAAGAAACAAAGATCGACTTACTCCAACTCAAATACGAAACATTTGAGATGGAATCCAACGAAGATGTTGACACCATGTTCCGAAGGCTTACTCAAATCATCAATGAGTTAGCACAATTGGGAGAACAATATCCTACCAAGCAAGTTTGGAGGAGAGCTCTTCGTGCCCTACCAAAAGAATGGGATGCAAAGAGAACCGCCATCATCGAATCCAACAAAGGGGACACTGCCGCCTATGATCTTGATCAACTACATGGGACCCTAAAAACCCATGAGTTAGAAGTGTCCACAAGAAAAGAATCAAAGAAATAAGATGTCAAAGGGATAGCCTTGACTACACAAGTTGAAGAAGATGACGATGATGACATGGCTCTCTTCGCAAGAAAATTCAAGAAATTCATGCGAGGAAACAAATTCAAAAATGACAAGAAACCTGAGAAAGAAGTGACCTGCTACAACTGTCAACAACGAGGTCACTACGCCAATGAATGCCCACTCAAGAAGAAAGTGGACAAAGGAAAGAAGAAAGCCCTACTAGCTACCTGGAGTGATAGCGACGACGACGACGAGGAAGCAAACCTCTGCTTAATGGCTAAAAGTGATGACATCGTCTCTGACGACGATGACGAGGTACCTACTTACGATGAACTCTTACATGCTTATAAAGATATGTTTGATATGGTTAAGGTTCTTAGAAAAGAGAATAGAAATCTTAAAAAGGAATTAGAAACTAAGGAGCATGATAACCTTAGACTTAAGGATGACTTAGATCACTTAGAAAAATCTTTCGATAAATTCAATGTGAGTAGCAATAAATTGAACAACCTACTTAGCATGCAGAAATGTAGCTTTGATAAGGGAGGAATAGGCTATGGTAAAAAGTCTATAGACTTTGCTAGTCTAATAGCTAAAGCTAAAATGAGATCACCCCCTACTTGTTCTTATTGTTGCAAATCTGGTCATGTTAGACATAAATGCAGATCATTGAAATATCAATATGTTCAAAAGAGCTAGATGAAATGGAGGCCTAAGAGTACTTAACAACTCATTAGTCGGCATTATGAGATCACAATCTAAGGGAGTTCAATATAGACCGGCTTAAAAATGCCTTGACTTGCGGCTGGTCTCCCTGTTGAACGTTGCTCTGTCCAAGGAAATAGATTTTTAAAGTGTCCATATGCCCTACCTACTACTGGGAGCACTCTTGGAAAGTGGCGATGATGTTGCTATGAGAGACTGAACTCTTAGAAGTCTATTTTGTATCTCTCTTTTCTAACATTGTGGACCCAAAAGAACTAAAGGGTACCAAAATCAATTATTTTCAGGGAAACAAGAAAAATGCTCTCCCTAGCATATGGTATCTAGACAGTGGATGTTCTAGACATATGACGGGGAACAAGGATCTTCTTCAATCAATCAAACCAAAGGAGAAGGGGACTGTCACCTTTGGAGACAACAACAAAGGAGTAATTGAAGGCATCGGCTCAATAGGTATATCTAATTCTTGTCTAATTGATGATGTACTCCTAGTGAAAGGACTTAAGCATAATCTACTAAGCATAAGTCAATTGTGCGATAGAGGTTATGAAGTCAAATTCACTCCCCAACACTGCACTGTATCATTTATTAGTGACAAATCCATAAATTTCAAAGGATATAGAAGTGAGAACGTTTACAAGGTCTCTTTAAATAATTTATCTTTATCAAATATAAAAAGCCTTGTATCCGTGAATGTTGATGACAACATTCTTTGGCATAGACGATTGGGTCATGTTGGTCCTAGTACCATCGAAAAACTTTTAAAACTTGACTTAGTCGTTGGTATGCCAAAACTTGATTTGAAACTTGATTCTGTTTGTGATGCGTGTCAATTTGGAAAACATACAAGGGAATCTTTTAAAAGCAAAAATTTTGTATCCACTTCTATGCCCCTTGAACTTCTCCACCTAGATCTATGTGGTCCCTCAAGGAACGCTAGTTTAGGAGGAAAGCTTTATGCGTTTGTCATTGTAGATGATTTTTCACGTTACACGTGGACATTGTTTTTAGCTCACAAAAATGATGCCTTTGAGTATTTTAAAACTTTTGCTAAACGAGTTGAGAATGAGAAAAATCTTTCAATAAAACAGATCCGTAGTGACCACGGAACTGAATTTCAAAATGAGAATTTTTCAAACTTTTGTATAGAAAAAGGCATCGGTCACAATTTTTTTTGTCCTAGGACTCCTCAACAAAACGGGGTCGTTGAGAGGAAAAATAGGACACTAGTAGAGATTGCAAGGACCATGTTATGTGAGCATTCTCTACCAAAATATTTTTGGGCTGAAGCAATGAACACTGCCTGTTACATCATCAATCGCGTATCAATAAGGCCAATTCTCAAGAAAACTCCATACGAGTTATGGAGGGAGAGAAAGCCTAACATTTCATTCTTTCGGGCTTTTGGATCTAAGTGCTTCATTCACAACAATGGTAAGGACAACCTTGGCAAATTTGATGCCAAATCCGATAAAGGTATTTTTCTTGGGTATTCTACTACAAGTAAGGCTTACTGAGGATTCAATAAGCGCACCTTACTTGTGGAAGAATCAATGCATGTTATATTTGATGAATCTTTGTTAAATATTTCTCGCACTAACAATGATGATATAGAAATACTTGAAGAAGAGATGGTTTCCTCAAGCTTAAATGATATAGATGCTACAGTTGAGGAAACACCACTTCCTAAGGAATGGGCACATCACAAAGATCATCCTAAAGATCTGATAATTGGAAGTCCATCAAAGGGAGTATCTACTCGCTCTTCTCTCAATAATATTTGTAATAATCTTGCTTTTGTTTCTCATGTTGAGCCAAAATGTGTTGATGATGCTTTACTTGATGATTCCTGGATTATTGCTATGCAAGATGAGTTAAATGAATTTAAACGCAATAATGTTTGGGATCTTGTTTCTAGGCCGCATGATAGACCTGTGATAGGTACTAAATGGGTGTTTAGAAATAAACTTGATGAGCATGGCACTATCACTAGAAATAAAGTTAGGCTTGTTGCTAAAGGATATAGTCAAGAAGAAGGCATAGATTATGATGAAACTTATGCGCCTGTTGCTAGACTAGAATCCATTCGCATGCTACTTGCTTTTGCTTGCTCTAGAAATTTTAAATTATTTCAGATGGATGTTAAAAGTGCTTTCTTGAATGGTGATTTGAAAGAAGAGGTCTATATTGAACAACCTGATGGCTTTGTTGATAATTTGTTATCTGATCACGTATATAGACTCAACAAAGCTTTGTATGGATTGAAACAAGCTCCTCGAGCTTGGTATGAAAAACTCTCTTCTTTCCTTATTACCAATGGCTTTACTAGAGGAATTGTTGATATTACATTGTTTACTTTATCTAGAGATAATGATTTGCTTATTGTGCAAATTTATGTGGACGATATCATTTTCGGTTCTACTAACGAAGATCTTTGCCAAGAATTTTCTAAGCTTATGCAAGATCACTTTGAGATGAGCATGATGGGAGAACTTAACTATTTCCTCGGATTGCAAATCAAGCAGTGCAAGGATGGGTTCTTTGTGAACCAAAGCAAATACATAAAGGAGATTCTAAAGAAATTCGGGATGGAGAATACAAAATCATCATCCACACCGATGAGCACAGCAATCAGACCCGACAAAGATGAAAATGGTAAACCTGTAGATCAATCTTCCTTTCGTAGTATGATTGGCTCCTTACTATATGCTACTGCAAGTAGGCCAGACATTATGTTTAGTGTATGCCTATGTGCACGATTTCAATCATGTCCAAAGGAATCACATTTGTTCGCCTTAAAACGCATTTTTAAATATCTTTCAAATACTCCAAATCTCGGCTTGTGGTATTCGAAAAATTCTTTCTTTGATTTAAAAGCTTACTGTGATGCCGACTTTGGTGGATATAAGGTGGACCGGAAAAGCACTAGTGGAACCTATTTTTTTTTAGGAAACTGTTTGGTTTCTTGGTTTTCCAAAAAGCAAAACTGTGTTGCGTTATCAACGACCGAAGCCGAATATATGGCTGCCGGTAGTTGTTGTGCGCAAATTCTTTGGATGAAGCATCAATTGCTCGACTATGGCGTCTCTTTTTCAAAAATCCCTATTTTCTGTGACAACACTAGCGCCATATGTCTTACAAAGAATCCGATTCAACATTCGCGCACCAAACATATTGACATTCGTCATCATTTTATTCGTGACCACATCGAACGAAATGAAGTTGAACTTCAATATGTTGACACGACAAATCAAATTGCCGATATTTTTACAAAACCACTAGATGAAAATACTTTTATTCGTTTGCGTGGTGAACTTGGAATGATTGAATTGTAATCATTTGAAGACATAAATAAATTTAATGCCATATTAAGGGGGAGCTTAATATAAAATTCGAGAAAATTTAATGTTGGATAATACAAATTAATTGTATTTATTCAATATTAAACGCTCATATTTTGTTAATTATGTGAATTTATGTGTTGTATTTAGAAATCATATTTTCTATTTTTTTCATTTAATTTTCCAGCCTTTTTGATTATCACAAAAAGGGGAAGAATATAAATGGTTAACTAAGGGGGAGAATAATATGCTATAAAAAAAAGGGGGAGTTTTATTTATGCATAGTTTTATTCTTGAAATTATATTGTGCAAATTTAAATTGTTTATTTAATATTGTACTTTTATTTTCCCTATTTAACCAAGTTTTGTGATCATCAAAAAGGGGGAGATTGTTACGCCTTAAATGCATACAAATCTCGTGTTATGAGATTAATGTTTTTAATGCATTAACAAATCTCATATTATTATGTTTTGATGATTACAAAACTCGGTTAATTGTTACTAACCATTTAAAATGAGACTTTGCAGATTAGATCATATTAACAATCAAATTCTTGGAAGTTACTTTGAAGTTGTAAAAGAAATGGACAAGGACAAGCCAATATTATAAAGCAGAAACTTGCAAAATTCACCGGGCACTTTCCAGTCATCCAAATCAGATCTCCAACAGTGAAAATCAAGATCAGGATGTTCTCAAGCTTCTCTCCAAATTTCATAGCAATCCAACGGCTGGATATGGAGATATGATTTTTTTAACAAAGCTGCACAGTACTTACTTCTGCAAGGAATGAACTATGAAGACTCAATTTCAGAAAATACCTGGGAATGATTCGATTATTAAAATCCGATCTCCACCGATCACATGGATTTCATGATGTTTTAAAGTCTGTATCCAAATTTCAAATCAATCCAACGGCTGGATATGGAGTTATGATTTTTGCAAATATGTTGAACAGTAGATATTTCTGCAAGGAGCTAACTGCTGAAGTATCGGATTCAGAAGACTACTGAAATCGATGGAGGAATCCAAATCCAATCTCCACCAATCACTATGAATATCAGGATGTTACAAAGATTGTGTGTTAATTTCAGGCCAATCCAACGGATGGATTGTGAGATTCGAATTTTTGAAAAGTAATGCTCAGAACAAAAGCGAGAACGTGATTTTGCGACTTCCGAGATTTACTGGACGTGTTTGATTCTTTCAAATTCAATCTCCACCGTTCAGATTGAAGATTGAGATGTTTTCAAGCGCCTGTCCAAATTTGAGCTCAATCCAACGGTTAGATTGAGAGATATGATTTTTCCACAAAATCTGCTCAGTGCTGGAAAAAGAAGGCAGCGGCGCCTACACTTTGTCTCTACTCCTTGGCTTCCCAATAAACTCTCCAAGCACACAAATTCAAATTCAAATCTTTGATAACTATAAATAGAGGCTTGCCAAGACCATTTAGAGACATCCCAACTCATTTCTTCTCTCATTTGCAAGCAATATTCTCTCTACCAAAGTGCTCAATCAATATTTGAGAGTTATTTGTGAAAATAGTTTGTGAGTTGGTTGTGCTATTGTTGTAAACACTTGAGTGTGAAGCCAAGTGTTTTTGTTGAGGCTATCCTTGGAGCCATTAAGGCCAAGTGTTCGAGTTGTATCGGCGCGGTGATCGTGTTGAGTTGTAAAGGCTATCCTTGGAGCCATCAAGGCCAAGTGTTCGAGTGTTAGTGGATCCTTGGTTAATCGTACTTAACCAAGAAGGGGAGACGTACACGATTTATCGTCAAACTTCCATAAACAATTCCTATCTCTCTTTTACTGCTTTATTTACTTTACGCATTTATTTACCGCTTTATATTTGATTGCTTTACTAGTCTTCCGCTTGCGTTTAGTATAATCGCTTTAAATTGCTAAAGTTGTCAAAGAACCTAATCCCCCCCCCCCCCCCCCAATTAGGTTCTAACAAACACATATAGGAGTCGATGCTTTGTTGTCAAGGATTCACCACATACTTGCGAGTGTGGATATCCTATGCAATCTGAGGAGATATTAGTGTGACGAATCTCTGGCCAGAGTACATGATGTGTTTTAAGAAATGGTTTCTTAGTAGCACGTGCGATGTTACTATTTGATCTTCAAGATGTATTGCATAGTTATCGAATCTCGAACGACTCTCGATTTACCAATGGTTGTTGATTCGATCGGGATATATGGATGAAGGGACCGTACTGTACGCTAACCAAAATCTATTAGTTCTTGCAGGCACTATCAGTGATACCTAGGGAATCATGGGGCGATGTTGCTAGGCGCTCTTACCATGATTCGATGGGCAAGTCGGAAATTGTTGTTCCGAGTCACAAAGAGTTGTGAGCCCACGGCTAGCTGTATCCCTGAACCATTGAGGGTCACACAGAGTAATGAATTTTTAATCCCCGTTGAGATAGTTAAATTTAAAGAGTTAAATTTAATGAACAAAGAAGTGGGACTTCTTATTTAAGAGTAGAGGAGTAAGATTTCCTAAAATGACATAGGGATGAGCATTTTTGGAAATCACTGAATTCGGATTCAGAAAAATTTATCTTGACTCTAAAAGATGCAGAAATGGTTTCTGTGAACATTGGTGAAATTGGTTTATCAATCTGAGTCACGATGAATTTTATATTAATTTCTGAACATGCGAGCTTTGCTTGTCAGGCTTGAACTTATAACTAATGGGCCCTAAGCTGTTAGCAGCCCACATTATAAATAAGTTATTGCAGTACAGAAATTACACAACAGAGGTCACAATTTTCGAAAACCTAGTTGTTTTTCTCTCTAAAGTGGCCGCCCCCTTCCTCTCTCTGTCGGGAAAATCCAGCCTGTGAATTTTGAATTGCAGTCTGGTTTAACGGATCAAATTCGTTAATTCTCTTCGTAGAAACTTCTGATAGATTTTCTAGTGCAATCTATCAGAGGGATTAAATCTCTGTTCGTGGACCTGATTGAAGAGCAGTTCGTCCATCAGTTCCAGGGATATACAACAAGAGCAGAGTAATATGTTGGTGTCCATAATCTCGATTCGAGATTGGAGGTAAAAATTTATAATTGTTATTTAATTTTTACACACACAATTTAATCGTAAAGTTTTGATACCCATTATGGAATCGTTCCATATAAAATTTTTAAACGTCCGCTGCACCGGGTATCAATTCTGATTGATCTGATCGCCGTTCTCCAACATGAACCATATATAATTAACAATCACAATCTTCCAAAGTTTAACTAAAACCTTGTTCTGGTTTCGGTTTCAAATCGAAGTCAAAAGAGAGGATCGAATTGCGGCGATATTTCGAATTCTGAGAAATAATGAATTCGACTTTAAATTGTATATATGAATTAGGAAACCACGACCTCTACTTGTCAGTATACATTGGGTAAATCTACATGATAACACAATAGCCCGTAAACTACGCTAGCGAGGTAAACCATACTGGGTAAGTCAAGTGTGACAGAATTTTCCCAAAAGATATTGGTAGGGAAAATCGAACTCTTGACCATTTTTTAAGAGCTTACGTACTCTACCAACTCGAATACCTCCTTAGAGACAACATTATCCTATTATGGGAGAGGGTTATGTTATTTAAGCCACATGTCATTACAACCACAATGATAGTGATGACAATAAGCTCCATTTTAAGTTGGCTTAGCTTAAACCCTAACTAGTTCAAACATGTTAGTGGTGCTCATTTATATGACCACAATAGGTGTGCATGCACCATATCAAATTTAAATATGTGTTTTATTTTTCATGAAACCGATAAGAGAAATAACTGCGGAAACTTAAATAAACAATAAATCTGATAAACCTTCTGATAGAATACAATCGAGAAAGAAATGAAAATAACCGTTATTCAACCAAATCGAATACTCAGTATCTGAAAGCCTTAGAGATAATGTAGTAACCCGGTTTCATTTTACAAGATTAAAGGACTTAAACGTAATTAAGGAATTAATTAAGGGACTAAATTGCAAAATCAGCTCGGGCAGGATCGGACCGTCTGATCCAAGAACGGAGCGTCCGAACCCAACCAATGAGGTGTCAAGTTTGAGATGACACGTGGTGGAGATCGGAGCGTCCGATCTGGGATCGGAGCATCTGATGTGTTGGCGGGGCAGGTGTCAACGAGATCATGCCACGTGGCAGAACATGCAGGATCGGAGCGTTCGATCGTGAGATCGGGGCGTCCGATCGTTCCATATAAATAGGGGTCCGAATTCCTCATTTTTAGATGAAATTTATCCTCCTTAGAGACAACATCTTCCTATTATGGGAGAGGGTTATGTTATTTAAGCCACATGTCATTACAACCACAATGATAGTGATGACAATAAGCTCCATTTTAAGTTGGCTTAGCTTAAACCCTAACTAGTTCAAACATGTTAGTGGTGCTCATTTATATGACCACAATAGGTGTGCATGCACCATATCAAATTTAAATATGTGTTTTATTTTTCATGAAACCGATAAGAGAAATAACTGCGGAAACTTAAATAAACAATAAATCTATAAACCTTCTAATAGAATACAATCGAGAAAGAAACGAAAATAACCATTATTCAACCAAATCGAATACTCAATATCTGAAAGCCTTAGAGATAATGTAGTAACCCGGTTCCATTTTACAAGATTAAAGGACTTAAACATAATTAAGGAATTAATTAAGGGACTAAATTGCAAAATCAGCTCGGGCAGGATCGGACCGTCTGATCCAGGAATGGAGCGTCAGAACCCAACCAATGAGGTGTCAAGTTTGAGATGACACGTGGCGGAGATCAGAGCATCTGATGTGTTGGCGGGGCAGGTGTCAACGAGATCATGCCACGTGGCAGAACATGTAGGATCGGAGCGTCCGATCGTGGGATCGGGGCGTCCGATCGTTCCATATAAATAGGGGTCCGGATTCCTCATTTTTAGATGCAATTTATCCACTCCTTGGCCCATGTTAGCTCGATTTTAAGAGCTTTTTGGGTACTCTTATTTTAAGAGTTGGAGTAGGTAATAGTTTTTATATAGCGGATAGTATCCGCAGCAGTAGCCAGGCGACGGAGCTCTGGCAAGGCGTTCATGGGTCGTAGCTAGGCTATGCCCAAGTTCTGAGGCATGCGACATCAGCGGACTGACAACGGACGAAGGTATGGCTTTGGTTCCCTATAATAAATAGGGAGTAGGCTATAGTTTAATTAAAGATTTTAGAGCCTAGTAGGTGATGTTTGACATGCTAGGTAATGCATGGTGATTTATGCATTGTAGTGCTGCATGGTAGGCTTGGATCTAGAGGAGGAGCTTCTAGGATCTTCCTTAGTAAGGTATGGAAGTATTATTCGAGATATCCAGATTGAGTATTTATGTATTATGTGTTTTAATGGATTATGTGATTGCATGTTTTATATGCCTTTATATACAGCATGTCACGACTGTATGTTGCATATATGAGCATATTGAGCCTATACCTTAGAGGTATCCTGCTGTAGGGCGCTCACCCTACGAGTTTGTGGATGGTTGGATACACAAGTCTTGTGTCAGGTCACTGTGATGGTTGGACACTTGTACTAGTATTAGGTCACCATTATCCACTGGGTATATGAGCCACCTCCTGAGCCGACGGCGCAGCGGGCTATATACCCTGAGCCCGGTTTATGAGCTAGTTTCTTGACCTGAGTGTCTTGGTACCCAGTTCATTTGCATTCATACGCATATATTAGTGTATACTCATACTCTCGTACTGAGCATGTTAGGCTCACTTTCGGTTGTTTTCTGTTAGCTGGATGTCCTATTACATGGGGCAGTTGCAGGTAGTTCTCCTGGGGACAGGGAGGTTAGGTGGTGACCATGACTGGTTAGCAAGGTTGACCATTAGGTTTTACTTACCTGGTATTATTTTTATTCCACAGTTACTCTGATTTAGATTATTGTTTAATTGCATGCTTAAGCTTCTGATTAGTAGGTGATCATGATGAGGGTCACTACAAACAAACATAATAAAACTAAACGGATAACCTCCTCAAGTGGTCACTGACTGCACCTATACCCCTAACTCGAGACTCGAGACTCCTGCCTCATCCAACTTGAGACATGTCATGTCGAATAGCGTGTCCAAGATAGCACCAAAGACGTGAAAAACTAACGTTCAGTACGTAAATATGAGTATACAAACCTACATGTGCATTTAACATGATGTGACTAGCAATGCTGGGTCAAGCAGATCAATCCTGCTCATATTAGGCGTCAGGATTGAGTAGTACCATGTGGGATCCAATCTGCTGGGTATCTCACACTCTCATCTAGATCACCGTAGCGTCAGTCTCTGTCATTATGGTAGCTCTCGGTGTCAGATCATATCGAGAGTGTAGGGCTAGCAGCCCTACTAGAAAGGCTAGCTATCTCGAAAGAAATACATACACAACATGATATATGCACATGCATCATATGTATATCAAACAATGAAACATGTATCGTGGCACATAAATACAACATATAAGCATACATATTCATTGGATATCTTAGTAAGTACTTTTGTACCTCTACTAGATAGGTCAAGTGTACACATGGTCTGTTAGGGTGGTTTCTGCCCTTGACATAGATAGGTACACTTCACAAAAATCAGATTTTGAAAGATGTTGTCTCTAGAAGTTGTCAACACTTAAGACAACATGCAACGGAATAATTTAATGCGTAAATAAAAAAAACGAATGATAAAATACTCAGGTAAAATTATGCACAAGTACTAAGTATTTGCACGGTTTCTCTGGGCAAAAATCTTCACTAGAAAAATTATAAATTGTTTTACAAAAACCTAATACTAGTGAATGATATGAAAAATCTGTTTTCTCAAAAACACGTGAGAAAAACAAACAACTCCCTTAAAATAACCACAAAAACGAAATAACAAAAACCCAAGGGAGTTGATTCTGATTGCCGAAATCTGAGAATAACAAAAGGTCTTTCGACCAACACTCTTACAAGTGTAATCTTCAAGTGTTCTCGAAAAACTTCACGACAATACAGAAACATAGCACCCACAGATGTGAAATATTCAATATCCTTCTTCAATTTAGAGCTCTTGAATTCTCGTGAGTGTGTCTCTGACTTTTCTATGTGAGAGTTCTCTCTTCTCTCTATGTTTCTCTGCTCTCGCTCTCGCTCTCGCTCTTTTTCTGTTCTTCGATCTGCTATCCTTTTTATGCGTGAACCACCTATCAAGATAAATAGAAATAAAGTTTAAATTAGGAGATATATACATACTTAACTAAGAGATAATATTTGCAATCATGATTCAACCAGTAAACCTTCTTTTAAAACTAGCAATACTATATTTTGTTAATTCAACTTAATCAATTCCTAATTTAAAATATGTCAAACACTTAGATAGGTAATATATGATATACACAATCTTAACTACCAATCCTAGAAAGGAAAAAAAAACTAAAATAAATCTTTCACAACAAGGAAATATATCAAGGAATAATTATTATTTTAAATCTCTCCCTTTTTTCCTTTTTGGACAAAACACATATGTAAGCAACTCCTCCTGAAGTTGAATCCTTAAGTCTCCCCCTGGGTTTGATCTGTCAAATCTTCTACCCTTAAATTTGATCTTTTAAGTCAGAAGTGTTGTCGATAATGTTGTCAACATGTGCACACAACACTTACTAGATCAGGGAAACTTAAAACCTGTTAAGATAAAAACATGCTATTATATAGTGAAGTGAACAACACCATCTTAACAAAACACAAGAAGGTATTATACTTGCAATAAAAAGAACACAAGAGCAAACAGAGTAAAACAACTTAGATCCATCTCCTCCAAAAGAGGAGCCATCTTCAGACTCTTTGCCATCTCCACCTTCACCTTCTTCTCCCCCTTTCTGTCAAAAAGATGTACCTATTTCAAGCAGACTTCGATGTTAAGCCAATAAGGCTTCGTATTAAACAGTGTCATATTTGGATTGTACAATCTTTTGTTCAGCATGCAGCATCTGGGCTTGAATTGAAGCAAAGTCTAGTTGGAGGGTTGAAGTGGATGATACTGATGTGATAGTGACAGAGTCAATGTTGGCAACATCTGGCACAACATCTGATTATGTCCAAGGAAGATCCAACTTTATTTTACCCTTGAGAAGAGCAGGGGCTATCTTATGTTGTTGAATCCTGACTTTTGGTGATAACAAAACAATACATCGTTGTTTTAGAACGACCGCCATTTACTTGTATACACAGGTAATCTACTGACGTCTAGACATTAGCTGACCACGAAACATCAACTGGATTAAGCAGTATCAGCTGATCAAAGCATGTCAACCGTTACTTGTCAACCGAGCAAGACATATCTACCGGCTAAGATATCTACTGAACTTCAAAGGTGGTAAGCTACACGCTACATTCAGAAGTCACAGATTCCCAGTTCTCGGAAAGTTGACAAGACAACTTAAATGCAAAGGACGAAGCATTTAAGGAGCCGTCTGATAAAGTGAGAAAGCCATAAATAGCATTTAATGTGAGCGACACATTGAATAGATAATTAAAGGCGCTCCCAGTTCAAGATATTCAGTAGATATTATCACTACCTCCTTATCAGAGATTGACAACTGACATCATAGACGCTCTCCTATCGTTGATAGAAGAGAAAGACGATGGGGAAAATTGATATAAATATCAGAGCCTCTCTACAAAGAATACAACGATGCTTACAAAGAATTTTCATACTTGAGCTCTTGAATCTACTTTAAATACTCGACCGCTCATTCAACCCTTAGATAAAAATCATATCTGAGCTACAAGGAGATCTTTTCAAGGGTTACTCAAATCCAGCTGTTGTTTGAAGAACACTATCTGCTGCAAGGATTTGAGAGTCTAAGTCCTCAAGAAACTTAGACATCTATAATCACCAACTGAAGAAAAGTTTAATAAGAGCTTTAAATCTTATCACTGTGAATATAGGAGTTCCATCTTAGGCATTGGATAAGTCCTAACTTGGATCGGGTGTATTGCTAGATGTTGTAATAACCAAAGTCTTCTAGTGAATCATTCCGAGGTGGAAGAAGGGGTGACGTAGGAGATTGATCTCCGAACTTCCAGAAGCATATCTGTGTTTATTTACGTTACTGCATTACATTACTCCATTATTATCATCTAGCATATTAAGAGTTGTTTCCGCACTACCATAAGTAGCTCTTATACTTATAGCAAGCTAACAGAAAATTGGTTGAGTAAACTAACATTTGCTCAATGACATTGAATTAGAATTAAAGATTATCATAAGTGTGTATTCACCCCCTTCTACACACGTATTCGATCCCCAACAAGTGGTATCAGAGCGGGTTTTTCTATTAGCTACTGATATTCATCATGACTTCTCTAAATAAAATTCCTATGTTTTCTAAAGAAGATTATGATGACTGGAAAATCCGTATGCAGGCACACCTTTCTGCTCGATATGATGACATGTGGTACGTTATCACTGACGGACCCATGAAGATTCGCATAGTCAACACTGTTGAATCCATTTCAGGAGGTGAACCGCAGATGGTTGAAAAGCCCAGAGCAGAATGGACTAATGAAGACAAGAAGAAATCAAATCTTGATAATGTGTCCAAGGACATACTGTACAAAACGCTGGATAAAAACATGTTCAGCATGATCAAGACATGCTCAACTGCCAAAGAGATTTGGGAAAAACTTACTCAACTATGCGAACGAAACGATCAAACCAAGGAAAACAAACTCACTTTAGCCATTCAAATGTTTGACAATGCCAAAATAAAATCAGGAGAAACCATGGATGAGTTTGATGAAAGATTTAGCAAAATTATTTGTGAATTAATTGCTCTCGGAAAAATATACACTAACCGTGAAATTGCTTTGAAGGTTATGCGAGCACACCTAGAGAATGGGATGTCAAGACCATAGCCATGAGAGAATCAAAGGATCTAAACAAACTAGAGCTTCATGATTTATTTACAGATCTTAAAGCGTACGAGTTTGAACTCGGAATCAGAACAGATGAAGAACCATCATTCTCAAACCCCACCAAGGCATTAACGTCAACCGTGTCACCTCAGCTGACCGAGGAAGCATCAGCAAAGAAGACAGCTGAGCAGATGAGTGGCAAAGCAATGTCCCTCTTTATCAAAAGGTTTGGAAAATTTATGCGTAATAATAAAACAAAGTTTAAACCTTATTATAAACAAGACCATACAGAGGATGGTCCTGCGTGTTTTAACTGTGGCAAGCAAGGCCACTTCATTGCAGATTGTACTAAGCCTAAGAACGAAGAAAAAAAGCAGCATTATGAGAAAAAGAAAGGCAAAGAAGGAATAAGAACGTTCCGAAAGAAGAAGGAACAAAGAGTGCTAGTTGCAGATGAAGGTAAAAGCAAATGGGCAGAAACAGAGTCTGACTCATCCGATACAGATAGCTCATCTGAAGAAAGCGATGAAGAGCAAGTTCAGTGTCTTATGGCTAACTCTCAACATGAAGAAGACAACACTGAGATATTTGACTTTAACTCTTCTGATTTTGCACAAGAAGAACTCATTCAAGCACTTAATGATATGGTCACTGAGTATAAGAATCTTTCTACATCATTCGAGGAAGAAAAGACAGAAAAACCATGTCTCATTGATAAGTCAAGGGAATCTGGCTGTTTACATCAAAAAGAACTTGATGGTCTAAGGACAAAGCTAAACCTATTGGCTGCTGAGAATGATGATATGAAACGAGTATTCCAAGACACTTTGTATGAAAATCAAAAGTTGCTTAAAACAATCAATTCTTGGAATAATGCTTCTACCTCATTGGATAAAATACATGAGAACCAGAAACAAGTAGGTGATAAAATCGGTCTTGGATATGGATCAAATGAATGTATTGTTACAAAGGAAAATACTCAATCGTATTGTAGTGGGAACGATCCTAATGTAATAAGATTTGTTCGAAATAGTACGATATATGAACATGCTGAACCAAAGATCTATGATGAACAGTCAAGTCGCTATGAGAGCAAAGGTAAGCATAAAGGACTGGGATATGTGGAGCCTAAGATTCAAAGGAAAGGAGAGACATGGAGTAAAACTAGATTGAATGAACAAATAATGGGAAAGCAATCTAAGTTCAAGCAGTCGAGGTTTGAACCAAGTCAACCCAAGTACATGAATCATCGGATGACACAAAACCAGTACTTCAATTGCATGCCTGTTCAAAAACGATACAGACTGGTTAACAAAGATCAAAAGTTCAAACAATACACTGTAACATCTAGACCACACACAAGTACACATCGTACACCTCGACCGACTCACTTTATAGATGCACACACTGGTAAAACTATCAGAGTAATTCAGGTGTGGGTCCCAAAAGGTCTAATCCAGTTCGGACCCAAATAGATAAGGGTACCATGGTTATATATTCTTCTTGCGGGTACTATCAGTAAAATCAGTCGAGAAGAATAATCCAATGGAAAAGACAACGTTGTATCTTGACAGCGGATGCTCTAGACACATGACTGGAAATAAAGATCTATTATCCGAAATCATACATTACAAAGGGCCTAAAATTATTTTTGGTAATAATTCAAAGGGTAAGACCGTGGGTAAGGGTAAGATTACTCATGGTAACATTATTATTAATGACGTATTTCTTGTTGATAACTTATGCTATAACCTGATCAGTATTAGTCAACTATGTGATAATGGTTACACTGTTGAATTTCACAAGCATACATGCATGATCAAATCTAGTAATGGTGATATTATTTTAACCGAACTAAGAGAACAAAACACTAATAGGCTAAATTGGCAAAGTGAACAACCGTCAGTTCCTACTTGTTTTGTTGCTCAAAATTATAAGCAGTGGTTATGGTATAAACGTCTCAATCATTTAAACTTTAAGTTTATTAAACATCTGAGTAAACATGATTTGGTTCTTGGCCTACCCAAAGGTGACTTTAAAAAGAATAAAGTTTGTTTGGCTTTTCAGCAGGGCAAACAAGTGAGAGATACTTTTAAAACCAAAGGGTTTATATCTTCTTCTAAATGCTTAGACCTGTTACACATGGATCTATTTGGTCCTATACCGGTCAGAAGCTTAGGGGGAATGAGATATACCTTAGTGATTGTGGACGATTACTCTCGTTTTACTTGGGTAATTTTCTTATCGTCCAAATATCAAACAGCTACTCACCGGATAAAGATTTTTAAACGTTTGCAAAATGAGAAACGTATTGGGATAGATCGGATTAGGAGTGATAGAGGCACTAATTTTTAAACAAGACCCTTGAATCCTATCTAGATGACCAGGGAATCAAGCATGAGTTGTCTGCTGCTCGGGCCCCACAGCAAAATGGTGTTGCTGAGAGAAGAAATAGAATTCTTAAGGAGGAAGCTAGAACTATGATTGCTGATTCCAACGTATCTCAAAGACTCTGGGCAGAGGCAATTAACACAGCATGTTACACTCAAAACAGATCTATGATTAACAAGAAGCACAACAAAACACCATATGAGATCTGGAATGACACAAAACCCGATGTTTCTTATTTTAAAGTATTTTGTTGTACTTGCTACATTCATGATAATGGAAAACATCGTCTAACGGCCTTTGATGCTAAAGCATAATAAGGCATATTCGTTGGATATTCCTTTGTCAGTAGAGCTTATCGAGTATTCAATAAAAAGTCACTGACAGTAGAGGAATCCATTCATGTTATTTTTGATGAAACTACTATATGTGCAGATAAGCCCCTCGCCGATATCAAAGATCTAGCAAATAGGCTGGAATCAAATGTTCTAGATGATGAAAGTGACAGTGATGAACCTCCTGTCACAAGAAATGAACCAGTAAAAGAGATTGTTCAACCCAATGAAGGAAGAATGGATCAAGATCATGATGAATAGAGAATCGGAGAAGAAGTCACTGAACCTGATAACACAGTCAGGAATGAGGACGACACCCCAACAGGCACCAATCCCCTTGGACCAAATCTTTGGTGGAGTAAAAATAATCCACCCGAGCTGGTCATCGGTAACCCTATTGCCCCTCTCCGTACACGTAATCAAATGATTAATGAACTATTGCATGCAATATTTATTTCACAACTATAGCCTAAACACATAGATGAAGCATTACAAGATGCTAGCTGGATTGAAGCAATGCAAGAGGAGCAAAATCAACTCATGAGAAACAAAGTTTGGAATTTAGTTCCTCTACCGGAAAACCAAAACATTATAGGCACCCGGTGGGTGTTTTGCAACAAATTAAATGAGGATGGGACAGTGGTTAGAAATAAAGCCAGACTGGTTGCTCAAGGCTTTTGACAAGAGGAGGGAATTGACTTTGATGAATCATTCGCTGCAGTAGCAAGACTTGAAGCCATCATAATATTTCTTGCCTATGCTGCTTACAAAAACTTTAAAGTCTATCAAATGGATGTTAAGTCAGCTTTCCTCAATGGGCTACTTCAAGAAGAAGTGTATGTTGAGCAACCACCAGGTTTTATCAACTCCTTGACCCCTAATCATGTTTTTAAACTTGATAAAGCTCTTTATGGTTTAAAACAAGCACCACGAGCTTGGTATGACACATTATCACAGTATCTATTACATCACAATTTTGTCATAGGAACAGTCGATAAAACTCTCTTTAAATTTTTTAAAGGAGATCATATTTTACTTGTTCAAATCTATGTAGATGATATCATATTTGGATCAACTAATCCTCGTTTATGCGAGAAATTCTCTAAGTTGATGCAGGAACAATTTGAGATGAGCATGATGGGAGAATTAAATTTCTTTCTCGGATTACAAGTAAAGTAGCTGGACAATGGCATCTTCATAAATCAGGCTAAGTATACCAAAGAACTTATCAAAAAGTTTGGTATGGAGAATTGCTCTGCCATCTCCACTCCTATGAGTGCTTCCATCAAGCTTGATAAAGACGAGGCAGGAGCACCAGTTGAGGTAACAATGTACCGAGGTATCATAGGTTCATTACTTTATCTCACTGCTAGTAGGCCTGATATTATGTTTGTCGTATGCCTGTGTGCAAGATTTCAAGAAGCACCTAAACAATCTCATTATACTGATGCCAAACGGATTATTAAATACCTTAAGGGTACTACAAATATGGGTCTTTGGTACTCCAAAGACTCAGAATTTAATCTTGTTGGCTATTCAGATGCAGATTATGCAGGTTGCAAAATTGACAGAAAAAGTACTAGTGGATCTTGTCAATTTCTGGGCGACAGACTTATCTCATGGTTTAGTAAGAAGCAAACATCAATTGCCACCTCTACCGCTGAAGCAGAATACCTAGCAGCTGGCAGTTGCTGTGCTCAAATACTTTGGATACAACAACAGCTTCAAGACTATGGAATACAGTCAAGTGAAGCCCCTATATTCTGCGACAACACTAGTGCCATTGCAATCACTCAGAATCCAGTGATGCATTCAAGGACAAAGCACATTGATGTGCAACATCATTTTATACGCAAACATGTTCTCAAAAATGAGATTCAGATGATTTATGTATCTATTGACCAGCAAGCAGCAGACATATTCACCAAGCCACTACCGGACACTAAGTTTTTTATTTCCGTAATGTACTTGGTTTAATAGAGTTAAGTTAAGATAAGCATGAGTTTAGGGGGAATACTGCATTTCATTAGAATAATTTCATTACATTCGGTGTATACAACATTTTAAATTAACCCCTACTGCGTCTATACTCGTAATGAGCTGCAGAGATCTTGGTCCTTATCTCTCGACTCTACTCAATCATCCAGAGAGTGAGTTAACCTTGACCACTGCAGACATCATCCTCAAAATAGATGTTCTGCATTTCATCTCTCTCTGCCAAAAGCATCAAAAGTCTCACAGCAGAAGGCCTTATCACATCTCGAGTGCTCTGAGTACGCAAGTTAAGTTTGCATCGCAGTAAGCCCTCAGCACCTCGTGGATCCATAAGAGCTAAAACAGTCGGCAAATTGCGACGTATCCCCTCCAAAAGAAGCCAGATACGCATGCCCCTTGCTATGACTCTACTTTTGTACACAACTTTTCTTCTTTCAACATCAGACTCGTCCATCGCTATATGCTTTATATTTTGAACTAAGTTATGTTTTCTTTCTTGCTCAAGGCACAATATTTATAAGCAAGGAAATCAGAAGGCCAACAGTTACCTACACTGAATCATCGAGAAAATCTTTACAAGATATTGGCACAGACCTTTGATAATTCCACTTTATTGATACTTGTGTACCATGCATTTATTGAAAGATTAAAATAGTCACTATTTGCGTCGTACTTCTTCTGATTGTTATTATCCTTTTATTATTATCTCGACTCATACTCATCTATCTGCCTCTTTAGTCACATCGTGTTTAATGATAAATACATCTGTTATGTGATCGGCGTGATAATGATATCTTCTACGGTACTTACACGTAAAATCAGCAGATAATGCACAAAATATTTTTTACTTCACTTTAACTTGGAGCTTTACATGAGGAATTGATTACACTAAAACCTCGAAGGCTACTACCGCCTTAGCTATTTCCCTCTTCACTGCATTCTTCCATGAGAGCATGAAGAACGTAAGCTCTCTGGTAGGAGAGCGAACGTAGCCAATGTCCTCCGACTGAATGCGCTCCAGTCCTTGAAGCTCTTTATAGAGCAAGAGCATATACAAGCCCTCTGGATTAAAGATCTTCACAGGATCGGTCGACCCCAGCTTTTCTTCATACAGCTGCATCTGGGCAGCATAGTCTCTATCTGGATCAATCAAATCTTGTGGATGAACAGCAGAGAGATAGAGACGCAACCCCTTAATCGCCTCCCATTCTTCAAAGACTTGGCCAAACACCGTATCTTCATATTCCCGAGACCTCACCCTGTTCAAAGCTGAGTTGAACTCTTCAAAAAAATCACCTCTAGGGCCCGACATCTTATCATTCTATAGATTATGAGTGTATTTTGTTGCCCGACTAATTTCTTGAATTCTTTGAATCCGTCGAATTGAATCATGGAAGCATCATTTACATCATCAAGGGATGGACGATAGAATTCAATCAACACTTCTTCGATGACACATTTGACTTGCCCACTAGTGGTTTGATGAAATGCGCAGACTTACCTGATGCTAATGCCGATCACCGGGCAGTTCAGTTCACACTAGATGGTGAACCTATTAAAGTCAACAATCTTAATCAGAGCTTGAAGCCAGCATATTGACTGTTAGCCAACATAGTCGCAAAGACACTCTTAGAAAAGGTTGGATCTTATGACAAGATCACTCTCGAGAAACTTCAGTATATGGCCTCCATTGCCTCCCAGTTTAACTTTAACTGGTCATCCATTCTCTACTCTACTCTATGTGAGATGATTCGAGGCAAAGGACAATCTGAAGGCTTTGCACTGTAGATTTTTCATCTTCTTGCAGCTTTAGGTGTGGACTCATCAGCTTTTGAAGCCTTACATGACTCAAAATGGCTCAATGCAGTAACTATTCCCCTATTCTTGCAAAAGAATCAAGTGACTACTGATCAATTAAGGACTATCAAACGAGATATCAGGGCAGAACAACAAGCTGCTATGAGTACTGCAGCTCTTGAACTCAAGCATCTTTGACCTACAAGACGCACTATACTCGTGGACTCTGATCTCGATGATGAGGTTAGTGACAATGCTCCTCTGGTTCAGGTTTTTGCTAACTCTTCTCCTTTTCCAAGAAAGAAAATGGCTCTCAAGCCATATCAACCGAAATCCAAGAGGATCAAGCTGCTATCTACCGTTCACACTCCAACTTCTCAACTGACAGCAGGACCAGTTGAAGTCTCCGCATTAATGAAATTTCCTACTCAAACAGTCCTTATTCCCCAGCCGACATCCGAGCCAGCTGAAAGCACCATAATTACTGCTGTACCTATCTCAGTGACAATACCCACTTCATCGATCGATGCAGTCTCTGATATGAATCTTATGCATGAAAGGCAACACGACTACAACGAATCGCACCTCAATTATATAACAAAAGAATTCAAAGATTTTGTCCCGACTTTGAAACAAGTAACAGATTTTGAAATCTCCACCTCTAGTCGAACCTGTAACTAGCAACAGAGAATTCACGATAGAAAACAATCAAAGATTCAATTAGACCTTCAAAGGAACCTGTCTTTGACAACCCAATTGAAAATCGATTGACAAACGCCACAAAGCTATGAAACTTTGATAAGTTTGATTTTGGGTAAAGCAAAAGCTTTGATAAAATTCTAGAGAGAATTTTGTATTGAATAATCAATAATCAAAAATCTTAATTGTTTATTAATAATGAATATTGTAGTATTTATATTACAACCCAAAATATTGAAAGATAACGCACAATAAATCAAAAATATATCAAAGATATCTCCTAAAGTTTCCTAGTAGGAATAAAAGACTTTAAAAATAGCATAAAATATCAAAATATGCATAATATCTCGCACACACACAAACACCTTCGGTGTTTGTAAAATACATCGGGGCGGGCGCGTTAGGGTGTAGCGCGGGCGCGCCGCAGTTGCGCAGGACACGGCGCAGGCGCGCCGATAGTTTGCAAAATTCACAAGACACAGCGCGGGCGCGCGAAAATGCAGCGCGGGCGTGCCGGTGGTTCGAAAATAACAGGCGCGAGCGCGCGATCTCCAGGCATGGGCGCGCTGTAGCTTCGACCTTGGGCTTCAATTTCTTCACTTTCTTGAACTCCTTTGACCTACATAAAATTATAACATCCCCCAAACGGAATATCAAGAAATCCAACACCCCCTTGTGACTTCAACATCAAAGATCGAAGTGCTTCCTTGAACTTCTGAGCTCGGTCTCTTGTAACTGGTCCTCTTGGTAACTCCAACGGATCCTTGGCCACTTGAACAACATGTGAGCCATCCATGTTCGCATCATCCTCCCCTTCTTGAAAAGGATTTGTCCTCAAAAAATCTTGATCATCACCTACATCAAACGGAGATAAATCAGAAACATTAAAAGTAGCACTGACATTATACTCACCTGGCAAATCTAATTTGTAGGCGTTGTCCTTGATGCGCTCCAATACTTGAAACGGTCCATCGCCTCTATGTAAAAGCTTTGAGCGCCGTTTTTCAGGAAACCGCTCTTTCCTTAAATGCAACCACACCCAATCACCCGGCTCAAACACAACTCTCTTCTTTCCCTTATTTGCTTGCTTTGTATATTGCAAATTCTTTTTTTCAATGTTCGCCTTTACCCTTTCATGCAAATTTCTCACAAATTCCGCCTTTTTCTTACCATCCATGTTAACCCTTTCACTCATAGGAAAAGACATCAAATCCAACGGGGTTAAAGGATTAAAACCATACACAATTTCAAATGGTGAAAAATTTGTAGTAGAATGCACATTACGATTATATGCAAACTCAACAAATGGCAAACATTCTTCCCAACTCTTCAAATTCTTTTTAATTATAGGACGCAACAAAGTTCCTAATGTTCTATTAACAACTTCAGTTTGACCATCCGTTTGAGGATGACATGTAGTCGAAAACAACAATTTAGTGCCAAGTTTGCACCATAATATTTTCCAAAAATAGCTCAAGAAACGAGTATCTCTATTAGACACAATACTCCTAGGCATGCCATGCAATCTAACAATTTCATTAAAGAACAAGTCCGCAACATGAGATGCATCATCAGATTTATGACACGCAATAAAATGAGACATCTTAAAAAATCTATCAACCACCACAAAAATGGAATCCCTCCCCTTCTTAGACTTCGGTAGTCCTAAAACAAAATCCATAGAAATATCTACCCACGGTTCACTAGGAACAGGAAGTGGAGTATACAAATCATGTGGATGTTGTCTAGACTTTGCTTTCTTACAAGTCACACATCTTTCACAAATTTTCTCAACATCATGCCTCATATGTGGCCAATAAAAATGTTCATGCAAAATTTCATAAGTTTTAGCCACACCAAAATGTCCCATTAAGCCACCCCCATGTGATTCCCTAACAAGTAATTCACGAATAGACGACTTAGGAATACATAACTTATCCTCCTTATACAAATACCCATCATGCATGAAGAATTTATTTTTTGGACCATGCAAACATGACACATATATCTCACCAAAATCAAGATCACTAGTATATAACTCTTTCACATACTCAAATCCTAAGAATTTAGAATCTAGAATAGATAAAAGTACATACCTTTGTGATAGAGCATCCGCTACCACATTTTCCTTCCTTGCTTGTATTTGATAACGTAGGGAAAAGTTTCCACAAACGCCACCCACTTAGCATGCCTCTTGTTTAACTTTTGTTGTCCTTTGAGATGCTTCAATGATTCATGATCCGTATGAATCACAAATTCCTTTGGCCTCAAATAGTGTTGCAATGTCTCAAGTACCCTTACCAAAGCATAAGACTTCTTGTCGTAGGTAGGATAATTCACGGACGCCCCACTAAGCTTCTCACTGAAGTATGCAATCGGTCGCCCACCTTGCATCAAGACACCTCCAATTCCTACACCTGACGCATCACATTCAATTTCAAAAGTATTAGTAAATCAGGTAATACAAGTAAAGGAGAATTAATTAATTTATGCTTGACAATATTAAAAAACTTCTCTTGCTCCTCGCCCCAATGGAATGGAACGTTCTTCTTGATCACTGCAGTCATAGGTGCCGCCAAAGTACTGAAATCTTTCACAAATCTCCTATAGAAACTTGCAAGACTATGAAAACTTCGAACTTGACCAATAGAAGTAGGCGTTGGCCAATCTCGAATTGCACTTACCTTGTTCTCATCACTCTTGCAAGTTCTCTTGACCGATAGAAACTTCTCTTGCTCCTCGCCCCAATTGCACTTACCTTGTTCTCATCAACCAATAGAAGTAGGCGTTGGCAAATCCTCCGGAAATAAATCTTTCACAAAATCAATTTGATGTTCAATCCCCCTCAAACAGTGCTCGGAAGATTTCCGGCTATATCACTTGTGTTAAGGAGAAACTCCTTATAAAAAATCAACACAAGTGGAGTATGCACATGTAAAATCTCTCGCAACTCACTCTTTTGGGCCATAAATATTTTTTTATCGGCCTCTTTTCTCTCAATTTATTTTTCATCTTTTTTTTCTCTCAATATTTTTTTCTAAGGCCATCTCACTTTTTTTTTTACTCTTTTTTTCGGCCTCTTCTTTCTTTTTCCTTTTCAGATGGTCCTCCAACACTTGCTTTGGAGTCATAGGTAATAATACAATAGGCTTCTTTATCAAGGTAAAAGAATAACGATTTTTAAAACCGTCATGTATCACCTTTCTATCAAATTGCCACGGCCTACCCAACAGAATATGACAAGCTTGCATAGGCACCACATGTTGGAGAACGGCGATCAGATCAATCAGAATTGATACCCGGTGCAGCGGAAGTTTAAAAATTTTATATGGAACGATTCCATAATGGGTATCAAAACTTTTACGATTAAATTGTGTGTGTAAAAATTAAATAACAATTATAAATTTTTACCTCCAATCTCGAATCGAGATTATTGACACCAACAGATTGCTCTGCTCTTGTTGTATATCCCTGGAAATGATGGACGAACTGTTCTTCAATCAGGTCCACGAACGGAAAATTAATCCCTCTGATAGATTGCACTAGAAAATCTATCAGAAGTTTCTACGAAGAGAATTAACGAATTTGATCCGTTAAACCAGACTGTAATTCAAAATTCAGAGGCTGGATTTTCCTGAGCAGAGGGGAGGGGGGCGGCCACTGTTAGAGAGAAAACTAGGGTTTTTTCGAAAATTATGACCTGTTGTGTGTAATTTTTGTACTGCAATAACTTATTTATAATGTAGTCCGCTAACAGCTTAGGGCCCATTAGTCAGAAGTTCAAGCCCGACAAGCAAAGCCCGCATGTTCAGAAATTAATATAAAATTCATCATGACTCCGATTGATAAACCGATTTCACCAATGTGCACAGAAACCATTTCTGCACCTTTTAAAGTCAAGATAAATTTTTCTGAATCCTAATTCAGTGGTTTCCAAAAATGCCCATCCCTATGTCATTTTAGGAAATATTACTCCTCTACTCTTAAATAAGAAGTCCAACTTCTTTGTTCATTAAATTTAACTCTTTAAATTTAACTATCTCAACGGGGATTAAAAATCCATTACTCTGTGTGACCCTCAATGGTTCAGGGATACAGCTAGCCATGGGCTCACAACTCCTTGTGACTCGGAACAACAATTTCCGACTTGCCCATCGAATCATGGTAAGAGCGCCTAGCAACATCGCCCCATGATCCCCAAGGTATCACTGATAGTTCCTGCAAGAACCAATAGATTTTGGTTAGCGTACAGTACGGTCCCTTCATCCATATATCCCGATCGAATCAACAACCATTGGTAAATCGAGAGTCGTTCGAGATTTGATAACTATGCAATACATCTTGAAGATCAAATAGTGACATCGCATGTGTTACTAAGAAACCATTTCTTAAAACACATCATGTACTCTGGCCAGAGATTCGTCACACTAATATCTCCTCAGATCGCATAGGATATCCACACTCGCAAGTATGTGGTGAATCCTTGACAACAAAGCATCGACTCCTATATGTGTTGTAACTGTACCCAATTCCGACACCTGATGACCCCAATAGAGTCGGTAAACGAGTCAAAGCACAGTACTAGCATATAGAGTCTCAATGATGTTTCAAGTAGTAAGGACTAATGGTGTACAACCAAAACCGCGGACTTTATCAACTCGATAAGTGATAACCACTTGGAAAGTCCGGATAGGGTAGTTCGATCATTCATCATATGAATATCCATTTGCATGCTTTGAACATCTCTATGTTCCCTACCAATGAAACGTGGTACTCTGCATCGCAAATGCTAGTCTCAAACTCGAGCGATCCTTATCCTTATTATCGGACGGCTCAATCGACTAGGAACAGTTTAAAATATACAGTGACTATAAGATGTGTTTCATGATAGCCATCCCCATGTGCTACCACATCTTACATACACTATAGTATATTCAAGGTCTTTATCAAAACAACAATAATATATCACAATATAACAATATGAAGAAAGATAAAGTCATTGCCATTAATAAAAGTGTAAATTATATTTAAACAAAAGATTGTTTATACAAAAAGTCATCAAAAGCCCTTAGCCATAAGTTGGCTCACCGGGCACCCACTCTTTCAATCTCCCACTTGCCCTAAAGCCAACTAGTCATACTACGTAGACCCATTGCTTCGCGATGTTTGTCAAATAATGGACCTGGCAAGGGCTTAGTAAGTGGATCAGCGATATTGTCTGCAGAGGCCACTCTTTCGACAGTGATGTCTCCTCTTTCCACAATCTCCCGGATGATGTGGTATTTCCTCAGTACGTGTTTGGATCTTTGATGAGACCTTGGTTCCTTTGCCTGAGCAACGGCACCCGTGTTGTCACGGTACACCAGGACTGGACCAACAACTTCAGGAATGACGCCCAACTCTTGGACGAAATTCCTCATCCAAACGGCCTCTTTAGCAGCAGCTGATGCTGCAATGTATTCTGCCTCAGTGGTGGAATCCGCTGTGTTGTCCTGCTTGGAACTCTTCCAAGAGACAGCACCGCCATTGAGCATGAACACAAATCCAGAGGTTGACTTCGAGTCATCCACGTCACTTTGGAAGCTAGAGTCGGTATAGCCTTCCAATTTTAGTTCTCTTCCTCCATATACCATGAACATATTCTTAGTCCTTCGTAAGTACTTAAGAATGTCCTTCACGGCTTTCCAATGCATTTGACCGGGATTAGCTTGATATCTGCTCGTGACACTCAGAGCAAATGCTACATCCGGTCTGGTAGATATCATCCCATACATGATACTACCTATGGCTGACGCATATGGTACATGTGTCATTTTCTCTATCTCTTCATTAGTCTTGGGACACATAGACTTGGATAGAAAAACTCCATGACACATGGGTAGATGTCCTCTCTTGGACCCATCCATTGAAAACCTTTTCAATATGGTGTCGATGTAGGTTGCTTGAGTGAGTCCTATCATTCTCTTAGATCTATCTCTATAGATCTGTATCCCTAGAATATAGGATGCCTCACCCAAATCCTTCATCGAGAATCTACCTGATAACCATATCTTTGTTGACTGCAACATCCCTACATCATTCCCAATGAGTAGGATGTCATCAACATAAAGTACTAAGAATGTCACAGCATCCTTAACTACTTTCTTGTACACGCATGGTTCCTCCGGGTTGATGAAACCAAAATCCTTTATTGTTTCATCAAATTTCTGGTTCCAACTTCTTGATGCTTGTTTTAGACCATAGATTGATCTCTGAAGCTTGCATACCTTATGCTCGCTTCCCATGGATGTGTATCCCTCAGGCTGCGTCATATAGATTTCTTCCTTAATGTTTCCATTAAGAAACGCAGTCTTCACATCCATTTGCCATATCTCATAGTCATACCAAGCAGCTATGGCAATAAGGATTCTTATGGACTTGAACATTGCAACTTGTGAAAAGGTTTCATTATAGTCAACTCCTTGTCTTTGAGTATAACCTTTCGCCACCAATCGCGCCTTGTAGGTCAATACCTTACCATCAGGCCCAAGCTTTCTCTTGTAGATTCATTTACACCATATTGGAACAATTCCATCGGGAGCATCTACTAAAGACCAAACTTGGTTTGTATGCATCGAATCTATTTCCGACTGCATAGCTTCAAGCCATAAATTTGAATCTGCATCAGAAATTGCTTCCTTGAAGTTTTTTGGATCACATCCAACATCGGGTTCATCTTGATCCCCTTCAAGAAGAAGACCATATCGAATAGGAGGTCTAGAAGTCCTCTCGGATCTTCTAAGTATAGGCGTGTCCAACAATGGTTCCTGAGGTGTAGGATCATTATTTTGTATTTCGGGTTCTTCTCGAATTTCTTCGAGTTCCATCATCTCGCCTTTCTTATCCAATAAGAACTCCTTCTCCAAGAAGGTGGCATTCCTTGAAACAAACACCTTTGTTTCAGCAGGATGATAGAAATAATATCCGATTGAATTCTTCGGATACCCTACAAAATAACATAAGGTGGATCGACTATCCAACTTATCTCCCACTGTCTGCTTCACGTAAGCAGGACATCCCCAAATCCTCAAGTACGAATACTTAGGAGCTTTGCCATTCCATAACTCGTATGGTGTTTTGTCCACTGCTTTAGTGTGGACGTTGTTCAACAACAATACCGCCGTTTCAAGCGCATAGCCCCAAAACGAAGGTGGAAGCTCAGTGAAGCTCATCATGGATCGAACCATGTCCAAAAAAGTTCGATTACGACGCTCCGATACACCATTCAGCTGTGGTGTCATAGTAGGAGTCCACTGAGAGAGAATCCCATTCTCTTTCAGATAGTCCAAAAACTCGGTACTTATTTATTCTCCACCTCGATCAGATCGAAGTGCTTTAATACTTTTACCTAGCTTGTTTTCTACTTCAGCCTTGAATTCTTTGAACTTTTCAAATGCTTCAGACTTATATTTCATTAAATATAAATACCCATACCTTGAATAATCATCAGTAAAGGTAATGAAGTAGGTGTGGCCATATTGAGTACCAATTCTAAATGAACCACAAACGTCTGTATGGATCAAATCCAACAGATTTTGACTACGCTCAGGTTTCCCCTTAAAAGGAGATTTAGTCATTTTTCCTTTCAGGCAGGATTCACAAGTAGGTAGAGAGTTAATATCAGACATATCAAACATGCCCTCTCCCACTAGCTTGTTCATCCTCCTTGAGGAAATATGACCTAGCCTAGCATGCCAAAGGTTTGCCGGGTTTTGACTATTGATTTTCCTTTTGTTTGTTGTTGCCGGTTTATCAACATAATTTATTGGAACGTCTTTTAGTTTAAAGTTATATAGATCGTTTTCAAGTTGTCCATTTCCAATCAAACATTCATTCTTGTAAATATTGCAAATCCCATTCACAAAATTGCAAGAATAACCATCTCTATCAAGCATAGAAACAGAAATAATGTTTTTAATCAAATTTGGAACAAATAAAACATCTCTCAAAAGTAACTTAAAACCGTTCTGAAAAATTAAATAAATATCTCCCACAGCTTTAGCTTCAACTCTGGAACCATTTCCGAGCCTCAGCTGGGTCTCACCCATTCTAAGCCTGCGACTTCTTGTCAACACCTGCAAATCATTGCAAATGTGAGATCCACATCCGGTATCCAATACCCAAGAAGTAGTATTAAGTGAAACATTTATTTCAATATAGAACATACCCTTCGCAGTTCGCAACTGCTCAAGATATTCCTTGCAGTTACGCTTCCAATGACCGCGCTTCTTGCAGTAATGGCAAACATCCTTGGACTTTTCCATGTTTGAAGCCTTTGTCTTGTACTTCTTCTCGGGTTCGATTTTCTTGGGTGGGGCAGAACGTTTCTTACCATTTGTACTTGGCCCTTTCTTAGCAGAAGAAGAGGAGCCCACCAAGAAATCCGGTTTATCCTTCTTTAAAGTGGATTCATATGTTACAAGCATATTGATCATCTCTTCAAGGGAGGCCTCTATCTTGTTCATATTGAAATTCACCATAAATTCGTCAAACGAAGAAGGAAGAGATAGAAGTAGTAAGTCCACGTTGAGTTCATTCTCCAACACCAAATCAAGGGTTTTCAACTTCTGTATGAGCCAAATCACTCGTACCCCATGATCACGGACCGAAGTCCCTTCACGCATGCGACACGTCATTAGCTCTTTTACAGTAGCGAACCTTTCAGCCCTCGATTGAGCCCCAAAAAGTTCCTTGAGTTGTACGTGAATGTCAGCAGCATTCACGGTGTCCTCAAATCGCCTCTGGAGTTCATCAGACATCGAGGCTTGCATATAGCATTTGACCTTGATATCATGGTCCCACCATTTATCAAGTTTGGCCAACTCTTCTGGACTTACATCAGCTGGTGCTTCCTTCGGAGGAGATTTTTCTAACACGTAGAGCATCTTCTCCGAAGTCAAGACAATCTTCAACTTACGGAACCATTCCGTATAGTTTGCGCTAGTCAATTTATTTTGTTCGAGGATCGAGAAAAGTTGATTACGCGAATTCATCTTTATGAAATACTGAAAAGAAACAGACAAATATCAGTGATTGTTTAATTAATTTACTAAGACATAAAATAGGCGAAATTTATTTTATGAATCTCACTCCCACTATTTTAACGATTTCACTACCCTCTAGTGAAAACGGGAAACTGTTTTCCTTAGTGAGAACATGGAGTCCAATTGACAAACTATGGTCCCGAATAATATCAGCCAACCATAATTTTCAAAAGGTAGAACCCAATTGCTTCCAAAGCAACCTCCACGTTTTTACCTCATGTCCAATAAGGGCCCAATAATATGACGCCGTTTATTGTGACATGTCAAGATGACCCATCAATATTAAGTTGTGATGGACGGTCGCCATGTGGATCCCTAATAATATGAGCCGATCCCATGGGAGTTCCATCCAACTTACAACATGTGTCGATCCAATGTACAGCTTTCCGATGAACGGGCCCCCCCAATAATATGAGCCGGACCGTATCCGCGGGTAGCATCTCATACATTGATCGTTGATGGAAGGTAGGAACATTTAAACAATTTTAAATTTTCTTTATTTATCTTGATATCAATTTTAAATCATATTTAAAATGAGGGATTTTAATTTTAAAAATTTGTTTCATCATTTTAAAATTTTGTATGCTTGTCGGATTCACACAATTTTTTTCTAAAACATGCATACAACAATAATATCACATATTATATAGGATGATCGATTCCATTTCTAATCGACCCGTGGTTGCCAATCACGAGTCTTAGTCCAATCCTAGGTAATATGCAGTATGCAATGCAATCCTATTACATTGAGCTTCCAATTTACATTTCTTCTGTCTTTATTGTCTGCTGGGCCCACCTCCATCTTCAAATCTTCATCTCCCACTAAGTCTAATGTATTTACAATAAATAACCATGACAAATAGGGGATACATTTCAAGGGGTGGGAACGGGCCATAAACCAGGCCCACTTTTATTACATATGACAATTCATATTGGGCCATAAACCAGGCCCATTAATAAATCCAACAACAATAAAAACAAATATAAATTCCTAACATACACCTACAAAATTGGTCATGGCAATCGATCATCCTCATCCAATAATATTTAATTCAAAATTAATTTATTGGATAACATGAAATGACAATTTAAATTAAAAGGATAAAATCATATTCCATATATAAAATCTTATTTTACATACAAAATCATATTTTATCTTTTTATCAAATAAAATCATATTTTACATATAAAATCCAATTTTATACATAAAATCATATTTTACTCAATATATCCATAAGATCATATCTTATCATCAATTGTAACAAAAATAATTAATTTCATAAAATCTGATTTAACGGATAAAATATATAAATTTTCCAAAAATTCAAATTTATCCAAAAATCAATTTTAAAATTTTCGGACTCGAACAATTCGATCCGATGCCTCGTGGACCAATCAAAAACAATTTTCGATCGGACCAAAAATAGAATTTTAACATATTAAAATTTTAATTTTAAAAATTAAAAATTAATTTTTCCGCGGGCCGCCCGGGACGTTCCCGGGCTGCCCGCGCCCCAAAAGGGCTCGGGCCGGGCAGCGATCGTCGCTGCCCGTGTTTTTTTTTTTTTTTTTTTTTTTTGCCCAAAAAATTTTTTAATTTAAAAAAAATTTATTTTGTTTCAAAAACTGAGGCTTAAAAATTTTTGTACAATCGATTAATTTAATCGCATGATCTGAGCAACCTGGCTCTGATACCACTGTTGGAGAACGACGATCAGATCAATCAGAATTGATACCCGGTGCAGCGAAAGTTTAAAAATTTTATATGGAACGATTCCATAATGGGTATCAAAACTTTTACGATTAAATTGTGTGTGTAAAAATTAAATAGCAATTATAAATTTTTACCTCCAATCTCGAATCGAGATTATTGACACCAACAGATTGCTCTGCTCTTATTGTATATCTCTGGAACTGATGGACGAACTGTTCTTCAATCAGGTCCACGAACGGATAATTAATCCCTCTGATAGATTGCACTAGAAAATCTATCAGAAGTTTGTACGAAGAGAATTAACGAATTTGATCCGTTAAACCAGACTGTAATTCAAAATTCACAGGCTGGATTTTCCTGAGCAGAGGGGAGGGGGGCGGCCACTGTTAGAGAGAAAACTAGGGTTTTTTCGAAAATTGTGACCTGTTGTGTGTAATTTCTGTACTGCAATAACTTATTTATAATGTAGGCCGCTAACAGCTTAGGGCCCATTAGTCATAAGTTCAAGCTCGACAAGCAAAGCCCGCATGTTCAGAAATTAATATAAAATTCATCATGACTCCGATTGATAAACCGATTTCACCAATGTGCACAGAAACCATTTCTGCACCTTTTAAAGTCAAGATAAATTTTTCTGAATCCTAATTCAGTGGTTTCCAAAAATGCCCATCCCTATGTCATTTTAGGAAATCTTACTCCTCTACTCTTAAATAAGAAGTCCAACTTCTTTGTTCATTAAATTTAACTCTTTAAATTTAACTATCTCAACGGGGATTAAAAATCCATTACTCTGTGTGACCCTCAATGTTTCAGGGATACAGCTAGCCGTGGGCTCACAACTCCTTGTGACTCGGAACAACAATTTCCGACTTGCCCATCGAATCATGGTAAGAGCTCCTAGCAACATCGCCCCATGATCCCCTAGGTATCACTGATAGTGCCTGCAAGAACCAATAGATTTTGGTTAGCGTACAGTACGGTCCCTTCATCCATATATCCCGATCGAATCAACAACCATTGGTAAATCGAGAGTCGTTCGAGATTCGATAACTATGCAATACATCTTGAAGATCAAATAGTGACATCACATGTGTTACTAAGAAACCATTTTTTAAAACACATCATGTACTCTGGCCAGAGATTCGTCACACTAATATCTCCTCAGATCGCATAGGATATCCACACTCGCAAGTATGTGGTGAATCCTTGACAACAAAGCATCGACTCCTATATGTGTTGTAACTGTACCCAATCCCGACACCTGATGACCCCTATAGAGTCGGTAAACGAGTCAAAGCACAGTACTAGCATATAGAGTCTCAATGATGTTTCAAGTAGTAAGGACTAATGGTGTACAACCAAAACCGCGGACTTTATCCACTCGATAAGTGATAACCACTTGGAAAGTCCGGATAGGGTAGTTCAATCATTCATCATATGAATATCCATTTGCATGCTTTGAACATCTCTATGTTCCCTACCAATGAAACGTGGTACTCTGCATCGCAAATGCTAGTCTCAAACTCGAGCGATTCTTATCCTTATTATCGGACGGCTCAATCGACTAGGAACAGTTTAGAATATACAGTGACTATAAGATGTGTTTCATGATAGCCATCCCAATGTGCTACCACATCTTACATACACTATAGTATATTCAAGGTCTTTATCAAAACAACAATAGTATATCACAATATAACAATATGAAGAAAGATAAAGTCATTGCCATTAATAAAAGTGTAAATTATATTTAAACAAAAGATTGTTTATACAAAGAGTCATCAAAGCCCTTAGCCATAAGTTGGCTCACCGGGCACCCACTCTTTCACCACATCACACAACACTTCATCTACATACTTACCAATGGAAAATGGTACCACCACCTGCTTATGCACTCTCACCTCCGAACTATCATTAAACCACTGCAATTTATTGGGTTGAGGATGCTTTATAACAGGCAAACTCAAATTTTCCACCAACTCATAACTCGCTACATTAGTGCAACTCCCACTATCAATAATAACACTACATACTTTGTTATTCACAAAGCATCTAGTATAGAATAAATTTTCCCTTTGAGTTTCTTCCTCCTCCTTTTGTTGTACATTCAACACTCTCCTAGTCACTAATTCTCCAACCACCGCATCATATCCCTCTTCATCAGGATCCTCCAACGTAGGCATAACATCATAATTCTCGTCCTCACTCTCAGACTCAATATCACCACCAGCATTCATAATCATAATTTTTTTATTAGGACACTGACTAGCAATATGACCAAGTCCTTGACATCTAAAACATTTAATATCTCTAGAGCGAGTATTAGTAGTTTCAGGTGTACCTTTACCCCCTTGTTTTGGTGCCTCCAATTTGGCGTCAAATTTTGGCTTGGATAACGACTTGTTGTCCTCCCATTTTGCAACGTTTGGACGCCAAGGAGTTGACGATCCTCCACCGGTAGGAAGTCGACCAGCTCCTCTCCTCTTGAGCTGCTGCTCCACCTTCATGGCCGTCTGCACCATCTCATCCAAATCAAAACAGTGGCAAAGCTCCACTTGATCTTGGATTTCTCTATTCAAACCGCACAAAAATCTGGCCATTGTAGCTTCATTATCCTCCTCAATGTTGGCCCGGATCATCGTGGTTTCCAACTCCTTGTAGTAATCCTCCACGCTTCTTGGACCTTGCTTCAGAGTTTGTAATCGCCTATACATGTCACGATAATAATAGTTAGGCACAAACTGCTTCTTCATGACACGCTTCATCTCCTCCCACATCTCAATAGGCGGCTCTCCACACCTCCTTCTAGTGGTCACTAATTGATCCCACCAGATTAACGCATAGTCTACAAACTCAACCACTGCCAACCTCACTTTCTTAAGGTCAAAATAGTGATGACAATCAAACACAAACTCCACACGCTTCTCCCATTCCAAATACGCCTCCGGGTCAGACTTCCCATGAAACGCTGGAATTTCCATCTTAATACTACTAATATTTCCATCCTCCTTACTGCACTCCGTATGTTTTCCTCGTACTGCTTCTCGCCTATGTCTACCCCCATGTACTCTTCTCTCTCCATCCCAATTCTCATCAAAACTCTCCTCATCTCCTTCAAAATTATTCCCCTTCCTATCTTTATTTTTTTTCCCACTACCACTACTCTCCTCCAATCTACTCATCCGCTCATGAAGAGGTTCCAACTCCGACCTCATCACCCTAGTAAATTGTCCCATCAACGCCTCCATTTGAACCTTGGAAATTCCTTGGTTGACACTTTCACTAGCATCATTATTAGGATTCATGGTACCTGCAAGAAAAAAAAAGTTAGTAGTAAAATTCCTCACACAAGTTCTCACAGATCACTCCAAACGAATCACTCTAACACTCGTTTTCTTTCCACTCAAAATTTATGTAGGTTTTTGCTTTGTGTAAAAGTGAATCAAACTCTCAAGTTCACAACTTTTAGACGCTTGAAGATCGACTCTCGAAGATTGACAAAAACAAGAATAAGAAATTTAGGGATGCTCGAATTTTGACTTGCACCCAAGGATGAACAAGAACGAAAATTGTCCACAAGTTATCTTGCTTCTTCTATTATTTTTTTTTGAAGCTTTTTCGGTCTCTACTTTTTTTTTCTTTTTTTTGACCGATTTCAACTCTCTATTTTTTTTTGAATTTTTCGAGATAACTTGAAGAAGGACGAAGAACGCGAAGAACAGATAGTCACAAAGATGTGAAAACTTACTTGTTTCAAACCTTTGCTTTGATACCAACTGATATGAATCTTATGTATGAAAGGCAACACGACTACAACGAATCACACCTCAATTCTATAACAAAAGAATTCAAAGATTTTGTCCCGACTTTGAAACAAGTAACAGATTTTGAAATCTCCACCTCTAGTTGAACCTGTAACTAGCAACAGAGAATTCATGATAGAAAACAATCAAAGATTCAATTAGACCTTCAAAGAAACTTGTCTTTGACAACCCAATTGAAAATCGATTGACAAACGCCACAAAGCTATGAAACTTTGATAAGTTTGATTTTGGGTAAAGCAAAAACTTTGATAAAATTCTAGAGATAATTTTGTATTGAATAATCAATAATCAGAAATCTTAATTGTTTATTAATAATGAATATTGTAGTATTTATATTACAACCCAAAATATTGAAAGATAACGCACAATAAATCAAAAAGATATCAAAGATATCTCCTAAAGTTTCCTAGTAGGAATAAAAGACTTTAAAAATAGCATAAAATATCAAAATATGCATAATATCTCGCACACACACAAACACCTTTGGTGTGTGTAAAATACGTCGGGGCGGGCGCGCTAGGTTGTAGCGCGGGCGCGTCGCAGTTGCGCAGGACACGGCGCGGGCGCGCGAGAAAATAGCGCGGGTGCGCCGATAGTTTGCAAAATTCACAAGACACAGCACGGGCGCGCGAAAATGCAGCGCGGGCGCGCCGGTTGTTCGAAAATAACAGGCGCGGGCGTGCGATCTCCAGGCGGGGGCGCGCTGTAGCTTCGACCTTGGGCTTCAATTTCTTCACTTTCTTGAACTCCTTTGACCTCCATAAAATTATAACATCCCCAAACGGAATATCAAGAAATCCAACACCCCCTTGTGACTTCAACATCAAAGATCGAAGTGCTTCCTTGAACTTTTGAGCTCGGCCTCTTGTAACTGGTCCTCTTGGTAACTCCAACGGATCCTTGAAAATGCAGCGCGGGCGCGCCGGTTGTTCGAAAATAACAGGCGCGGGCGTGCGATCTCCAGGCGGGGGCGCGCTGTAGCTTCGACCTTGGGCTTCAATTTCTTCACTTTCTTGAACTCCTTTGACCTCCATAAAATTATAACATCCCCAAACGGAATATCAAGAAATCCAACACCCCCTTGTGACTTCAACATCAAAGATCGAAGTGCTTCCTTGAACTTTTGAGCTCGGCCTCTTGTAACTGGTCCTCTTGGTAACTCCAACGGATCCTTGGCCACTTGAAAAACATGTGAGCCATCCATGTTCGCATCAGTCTCCATCATCAGTCAGTAAATTCTAAGGACTCAGGATTTGGTTGTTAGCACCCAAGTTCCTCCACTAAAAGGAATCACTTTCAACGAACCATCTTCCTCAGCACTAAACAAAACCTCTACCGATCTTCAAGGAAAAGGCAAAGTAATCATCATCCCACCTCCAAAATCCCAATCAGTAGGTAAAATGGAGGCTCATTATTATTTTCAACATTCTCAGGGCTGTACGGTTCAGACTTCAGGAATTTTATGAATGAGTTAACTATTGCCTCAACGCTTCATATTCTCATATTCTGCATGAGAATAAGATGGAATACCTCTCCAAGTTAGAGGACAAAATGTTTATTCTTACCGCTACCTCAAGTCTTGAGACCGCTCTTAGCAGATACAAATTGGTTGACGTTCAGCTCCGTGATAGTCTCGCCCGATATATTCTTTCTAAAAGAGAAGAGCACTATCAACCGATGAGCAAGACTGCCAAGGATGACAGTGAAGTCATATTATGTCTTAAGCAGTCAGTCGATGTCACTGACACCTTTTTATGGGAATATTGGATAAAGCACTCCATTCCTCTACCAAACGATGAATACGAGCGAACGTACCAAGAAGAAGTTCAGGCAATGATTCCAATTCTAGATTCTCACGATAAATCAAAATCGTCTGACTTCATATTCACAGCAGAGGAACAAGACTTCATTGCGGCACAAGAAGAATGTCCTTAGACATACTTCTCCTTTGCCTCCTCCTCTAGCAAACAAACAACATCTAGTACTGCTCATGTTTCAGAACCTCAATTGATCAAACCAATTACATCAGTTGCTGATGATTCTATTTCTGAGATCCCACTCACCTCAGTCTCAGACGTTATGAAGGCCATATTTGACAAAATTCAGCATACATCTCCTCTTCATGAGATTCACTCGGCTGACTCCTATCCGAACCCGACTATTACAGCATCTCAGCCAACTAGTCCGGTCAGTCCAATTGACCAAGATATTACGGTCGATTTACCACCATCATTGAACAACACAACCGTCTCAACTCCAAGTACAGAGCATCTCATCTCATCCCCTGTCACGACTACTGTCAATGATCAAATGCTCACGCTCAATGCGTTAGGCGATGAATCTGAAAATCTTGCTTCAGCTTCGGTTGCTGAACCAGAACCTACAACTTATGCTTTGGAACGTATCATAGACGAACTTCGCTCCACAAAACAGAGACTTAGCAATCGCATCCAAGGACAAGATGCTGGTATCACGAACTCAAGATCCGCGATTATGTCTCGTCTAAACAGTCTGTCTTCTGAGCTCGGTCGATGCGTTACTGAATTGCGAAACTACAAAGAACGCAATCTTTGGGCTATGGATACCATTTCCGAACAAGTCTCACAAACTATTCGTCACACAAATGAGCACACCTCCGCTCAAATATCAGTTCTTCAAGCTAATTTGACTGCTCACATTGAATCCCGTATTGACTCCTTCCCAACCACCATCGGTGCTCAACTTGGAGAGATTATCTCTCATCTTAACCGTGGTGATGTCAAAAAGGGGGAAGTATCCAAAAAATCAGTTGACACCGAACGCCAAAGGAAATGAGGTATATTCACTTTGTTTCAGCAACGTAGGTGTAACAAGTTTTTATTGCGTTCTATCAATGATTTCTTGTAAACATAACATGTATCAATGCAATTCATCTTCGCAATGAATTAATTTCGTAAATTCTCTTCATAATTATTTTTGGGGCCTAGGTTTTGTCATCATCAAAAAGGGGGAAATTGTTGAATCCTTACTTTTGGTGATAACAAAACAATACATCGTTGTTTTTGAACGATCACCATTTACTTGTATACACAGGTAATCTACCGACGTCTAGACATCAGCTGACCACGAAACATCAACTGGATTAAGCAATATCAGCTGATCAAAGCATGTCAACCGTTACTTGTCAACCAAGCGAGACATATCTATCGGCTAAGATATCTACTGGCCTTCAAAGGTGGTAAGCTACACGCTACATTCAGAATTCACAGATTCCCAGTTCTTGAAAAGTTGACAAGACAACTTAAATTCAAAGAACGAAGCATTTAAGGAGCCGTCTGATAAAGTGAGAAAACCATAAATAGCATTAAATGTGAGCGACACATTGAATAGAAAATTAAATAGCATTTAATATCAGAGATTGACAACTGACATCATAGACGCTCTCCTACCATTGACAGAAGAGAAAGACGTTGGAGAAAATTGATATAAATATCAGAACCTCTCTACAAAGAATACAACGACGCTTACAAAGAATTTGCGTACATGAGCTCTTGAATCTACTTTGAATACTCGACCGCTCATTCAACCCTTAGCTAAAAAGCATATCCGATCTACAAGGAGATATTTTCAAGGGTTACTCAAATCCAGCTGTTGTTTGAAGAACGCTATCTGCTACAAGGATTTGAGAGTCTAAGTCCTCAAGAAACTTAGACATCTATCATGACAAACTGAAGAAAAGTTAGATAAGAGCTTTAAATCTTATCACTGTGAATCTAGGAGTTCCATCTTAGGCATTGGATAAGTCTTGACTTGGATCTGATGTATTGCAAGACGTTGTAATAACCAAAGTCTTATAGTGAATCCTTCCGAGGTGGAAGAAGAGGTGATGTAGGAGATTGATCTCCGAACTTCCAGAAACATATCTATGTTTATTTACGTTACTGCATTACATTACTCCATTATTATCCTCTAGCATATTAAGAGTTATGTCCGCACTGCCATAAGTAGCTCTTATACTTCTAGTAAGCTAACAGAAAATCAGTTGAGTAAACTAACATTTGCTCAATCACATTTCATTAGAATTAAAGATTATCATAAGTGTGTATTCACCCTCTCTACACACGTATTCGATCCCAAACATATGTTCTTCGACATCAACGGACAAAGGTTTACCATCATCTTCTCAAAATATTGGGATACCAACATCGCATAAATTAAATAAGGGAACGGGAGCTTGTATGACTTCATCCCATAGTCTGCATATTGCAAAACTGTATTAAACACCAGGCGCCCAAAATTAAAAGCTCCTCCAGTACCTATGGCAAACAACACCATAACTTGATGCTTGGTGACAAAGGTGGAATTATTGGATGGAGTCCAATTCTTGATTGCAGTCTTGGGAAGAACATAAGCTATCTCATCCAAAGTAGGCTGCACATCTTTTTCCACCTAGGGTAAGTTGAAGAATCCATTAATCACAGCAGGACTAAACTCGAAAATCTGACCCCTCACATAATTCTTTCCAAACTTAGCAGATATGGGGGTTTTTTTTTTACAACAGCAGTCAAATTGGTGTAGAATTCCAACAAAAGCTTTCTACAAAATTGTGCAGCAGTAGTAACAGTGACCATCATATATCTCAATTTGAAAAAAAAATCATCCTCTAAGATTTTTTCTGGAATGTTGTCAACATATGGCTCAACATATTCTTTGTAGCCCATCTTTGTTTGGATATCATGTGAATCAAAATTATTGCCTGCCATGAAATTTTGAATAGTTAGAATAAGAAGAGAAGAATTAGGGTTGGAACAAAGGGATTTATGCGCGAGAGAGAGAGGGCCGAGATAAAACTATAAAAGCGAAATTTTGGTGAGGGCGAGCAGATAAAATGAGAACACATAAGATTCTAATGATAAGAACAAATCTAAACAACAAACCCTACACCTCCCAATCACTCGGCCGCAGTAATGGTTCCTTAACGGCAAGAATTGTCAACGGTAAAAAATTTTGAAAACACTTTGGCAATAAAATTATAGAATTAAGGCAATAAATAAAGCCAATTGATATTTACAAAATTTTCATAAATAAACTCTACATCAAAATTAACTCCACTAAAATACTTTCAATCACTAAACAATTCAAAATATTGGTGGATTGGGAAAATAATTGAATTTTTCTTATTTTGAACTTATAACTTCTCAACAATATATATTCGCCATATAATAAATATGAATGTCCTAATTATGCCTAAAACAGAATGTAACAATGAAATAAGATGCAATCACATGCAAATGAATTTTTACGGGTGAAGTGTTATTGTGAAGACCGTAAATTTTTCCTAATTTAAAGTTAGGATCTCTTATTGTTTAATTAATTATTTATTTATGATAATTAGTATATATTACGTTTTGAGATAATATTTAGATTTTATTAGGTTTCATGATATCTTGACGATAAAATCTTATTGAGATAGATGATCAAGATTTAGATGCAGTCAAATCTTGGGAGATAGAGTTCTATTCAAACTTTTAAAGTCATAATCCTAGTCTATCATTAACTCTTTTGTGTGCCTATAAATACAGATTCAACCTTCACAATATTCACGTTCAGAAATCTCTCATTTTCTCTCCTTATTGCCGAGAAACCCAGTTAGTTTATTGGACCAATTTTCGGTTACTTTCTCTCTATATTGTTGAGGGAAAAAAGCTGCAAAGTGAGTCAGCAAGTCAACCTATTTTTCTTCCATATTATTTTTCGTCAGATAGCCTAGCAAATTGAGCCAAAATTCTGTAACCTTTTAGTCTCCAATTTTGAAAATCAAGAGTTAGAGGTTGACCTACTTTTCTTTCACTTTCACGTTACTTTCAAATTGAAGGAATTTGTTGGGAATTTGGGGATAGAGCACGTGCAAGGAGTCTAAGAAAAAGCCAACCAATAGGAAATTGCTAGAATTCAATTCTGATTTTTCGAGAATAAGTTTCGGTCAAAGCTTCACTGTTCAAGTTGCTATTTTTGTGTGTGCACCAATATATACGGTAAGTGGGCTTATGTTTTAAAATATTGTGTATGATTTAAAATTTCAATCGTTCATGATATTCTTTCGAATTTTGCTATGTAATTGTTTTTCATGATAATTTGGTTAAAAGAATGTTTTGACACTGTTATGACTCAAATTAAGAGTGAAAATGAAATTTCCGAACCATGTTATGTTATGGCCTTGATACGGTGGGTAATAATAACCGTTCCATTACCTCACCCTTTAGAGGGCTTACATATAGGGGACTGATCAGTTAGCCACGAATAATGAGAGGAATTTCAGTGTCTGTCCAAAATATGTAAATCATGTCTATTTTGTTATGATGAAGATGTTTATGCTATGTTATGCTTTGTTGGGACATGAAAGAAATGTTTGTGTTATGGAATATGTTACACGTTTTGAGATAAATATATATGTATATATTTGATATGATCGATCGGCCCCCACTTGCTGAGTTTCCCTAAACACTCACCCCCCTTAATTTTTCCCTCCCAGATGGTGAAGATGATGATTTTGGTGAAGATGATGATGTTGAGGAACGAGGGCAAGATGTGTTTTGGGATGGTGATAGAAGAACTTTAAGAGTTTATTTTGTTATTTTATTTTGGGATAGATACAATAAATATTTTATTATTTAAGTTTTTTTTCGCTTCCGCACTATTTCTATTGTTTTGGATTTATCGAGTTGTAAAGACGATGTTTTGAGATTTTTATTTATGAGAATAGACGGGTTTGGCATATACTGTACTACAAGGCTTGTTGTTTTATAATTTGTGGCGACCCCGGGCTCGACTACTAAAAATACCATAATAAAAGAATTACAGTATTTAAAAGAAGCAGCACAAGAACTAAAAAAAAAAAAATTTTTTTAAAAAGAGGGCCTCGCTCGATCGGTTAAACTTGACCGATCGAGCGGCCAAGAAAAACCCAGCTCTCGGGTTGAAGCAAAACTGGCCTCGCTCGATCGGTGCAATTCAACCGATCGAGCGGGCATGTCTGCTCGAAAATTCTGCAATCCAGCTCTTGTTCTGATTTTTGTTGCTAACAAGGACCCAAGCTCATATGAAATGGTGATAATCTCAACTTGAATATCAAACAACCAAATTCTATAAACACTTACCCAAAACCATGATCCAACAACACATAATCTATACAACTCTAGACTATGCAATGCTATACAATACAAAAGTTGGATACCATCCAAAATCAACATGGTTTAAAAATAATTTTCCACAACAAGCTACAACACAACCCGGAGCACCACTTCTAAACTCTTCCCAATGCTCTTGGCCTCCTATAACTTGGCCTTGAAACACCTATTGCAATGCACACACAAAAACAAAGCAACAACCGGAAAACCGGTAAGTCTAAAGACTTAGTATGAAAGACGAAATAAATAAATAATCACAGATAGCCATAGCATGCATTTCAAATCATAAATAAAACCTTATGAAATTAATAATAAATTAAATGGCTAAGAAGGAATAAGGCTCAAAGGCGACACCGGTTTAGATGCTAAAACACATCACTCACCATCAATGCTAGAACTCCTCATTGATGTTATAAACCCTGTTTTAAGTATTAATGATCGAATCTCATCATTAATACACGATATCGATGTTTAAAACTCATTAACGATATCAAGGCAAAACTAGAAGAACGTTTAGGCTCAACGGGATGACACCATACACAATCACCTCCTACATAGCCTAACAAACATGCCATCACTCAAGAACTCAAGTAAGCTGGCAATCAAAGCACATAACTCACATAAAGCATAGTAAAGCACATAAATACATAAAATAGAAACTATTGTGTGATTTAAGGGATCGAGAGATCAAACACATCTCGATGCCCATTCCCTGCTTTGGTCATTGTCGAATCATACCTTCCAATCTTGATAGCTAAGTAGCTCCAATCCTCAAGCTACAATACACACCAAGCTTGTATCAACTCACTAGATAGAATGATACACTACAACAAATATGCTAATTAACCACACTAAAAAGACAACGGTTTTAGACACAAAGTGTTATCTTTTGACCTTTAACAACGGTTTTTACGAAAACCGTCGTTGTTGGCCCTTTTTTAATGAAATACAACAATGGTTTTTAAAAAACCGTTGTCTTATATATGTCAAAAACAACGGTTTTTTAAAACCGTTGTCTATGAGCGGGTTTTTTATGGTCTACGACAACGGTTTTTTAAAACCGTTGTCTTTGCTTTTTTTTTTCTTAAAAACAAAATTACATATATATATATATATATACATACATAATATATATATATATATATAAATAACGCTAAAAAAATGAAAAATATAAAGAGAAGGGAACCCAAGCCCTAGCCAAACCCGTCGCCCTTTGACCCTGCTCATCTCGTCGCCCTATTCGCCGATCGATTGCCGGAGCAGGTCATCTCTTTATTTTTTATCTTTGTTTGGTGATCATGATTGCCAGAGTCTTCACGTTCTCCGTTGTCTTTGAATGGCCAATTTGGAGTGAGTTGTCGTGGTTTTGGGATCTTTATATTTCACTGTGGGTTGTGTGTTTTTGAATCCTAGGATGATTTTGTATTGTTTTGTTACTGGAATTCAAATCATTTAGCTCTGGGTTTTTTGCTTGCGTTGTTCTTCATCTGTGAAGGAAGCTCTTTGTGCGATTTGATATTTTTTCTTCTTTGGCTGATCTGGTGGTTTTGGAGCTTGTGGTTATGGTGTTTGGTTGATTTTCTCTTATTGTAGTGGCTGGGCTGTCAGCGAGATAGAGAAATTTGAGGGGTGCGTACTTCTGCCCCTCACCTGTTTGTGCAATTGCTTCAGTGGCTCAATGCTTGCACGTCCTCTAATTTGTAACGGGTATTTGGCTATCTCTGATTATTTTGTATCGTATATTGGTTCTTGAGAACGCGGTTATTGCCGTAGGAGCCCTTTCTATCTTGTTAGTTTCATTCCGATAACAACAAGATGCTATTTCTTTGCTTGGGATAATTAGTGGGGCAGATTCTTCATGCTTATATATATATATGACTTTTTTGGTTAGCAATGCATTCAAGAAGGTATCATTTCATCATAAGAAACATGCTCATTGATAGGACCTCAGTGTTGTTACTTTTCATGCACGATATCCCACAAGACAGCCGATCCATGAAGTATTGCTTGTCTTTCTTCTTCTCCCTATTAATGTTATATATATGTATAATAAAATTTAATGATATACATATATAAAATTATTAATTACATGATCACTAGCTTGCTACCTGTCGAGAATAGTCCATGTTGCCCCCAACTTCTTTATGGACCGTATAGCAGCCACCTTCTGTGATGGTCCAGCTTCCACCTCTACACTCACTTTAACATGAAATTTAATTTGAGCTATTTTTTTCTTTCATTTTTCAAAATAATTTCTGTTTATATATGTATATATATGATCAGTTAGTTAGTTAATAACCTGCTTGTCTAATTCATATAGTTTCTGCTAATTGCTTTAGTGGCTCAATGCTTGCACGTCTGCTAATTTGTAACAGGTAATTGGCTATCTTTGATTATTTTGTATCGTATATTTGTGCTTGGAAACACGGTCTTTATCGTGGGAGCCCTTTCTATCTTGTGAGTTCCATTCATGTAACATCTTTAATTGCTTATTATTTAGCCTCATTTTACTTTGTTTTCAGATGTTATCATATGTGTATCCTTTCTTTGGTTCCTCGTCCAGCACAAATATTGACGGTTGGGAATCCACGGTTTACATAGGATTTAATGCTGCTACAAGGTAAAATAGACCTATAAACATTTCACTCAGAGTTATATATATACATATATAATAACTTTTCAATTTGTCAAAGCTTTCTTGGTAAGGATATGCACACGCAATTTGCTGAAATAAATACGACAAATATTGCTTCTTCATTCATTAATGTGTATTCGACGTTTATTCGATCGAATTTGTCCAAATGTTAGTTAATTTCATATTTTTAAATTGTTATTATAGGTTTCTATGCTCTCTTATTTTGAAATAAAGGGATAGTTATGCTCTCAATATATATACTATTATTTTCTTAAAAGTTGGTTCATTTCATTTTTTTGCTTAAATTAATCTAATAGTATTAGGACTTTCGTGCCAATTTAATATATTAGTTTGTTATCCATATTATTACTTGAGTGTAATTACGGTTCAAATTTTAAGGACATGATAGAAGAAGACGATAATACCGGTGGTCAAGTTGATGGCAAAAGGCATCACTTATAAGTGATGAGAAGCCATATAATATTCTTGCAATCTGTTTTTGCTTCCATGTTCTTCATATATAATTAATAGTGGAAAACCATTTCGATCGCCTTGCCATGTATCTTATCTATTTTAGTGTACGGGTTTCGAATGAACTCGGCATGGGACATCCAAGAGAAGCGAAATATTTGGTTTACATGACGATCTTTCAGTCACTACTGGTTGGGATTGTTTGCATGATTGTTGTTCTAGCAACTCGAAATTATTTGATATAATCTTTACCAGTAGCAAAGAAATGATACGGGTTGTGGCTCATCTTTTGCCGCTTCTTGGAATTACGATGGTTCTCAACAGCCTACAGCTAGTGATATCAGGTATGATTATATTCGATTCATTCACTCGCACTGTATGAACATCCAATTCACTTGTGACTTTTAAACCTGGTCTAATCCTTTTGGTCAAACCACCATGTAGGCATTTCCATAGGAAGTGGATGGCAATCCCTAGCAGCTTACATTAACTTGGATTGCTATTATGTGTTCGGTCTGCCTCTAGGATACGTTCTTGGTTATGTTGCTCATTTTGGAGTTCTGGTAAAGTAGTACTATCCCGAAATCAACCCTAAAACCAATTGGAACAAAGAGGCAAGTGCTGGAGTAAGATTTCCATAGGCTTTGTGCTCAACAAATTGTTTTCTGAACCATGCCAATCCAATATTTAATCAACAATTGTTTTCTTGCAGGATATGTCTTCAATTCCATAAGAAAAAGTGATATCCAGCACATGCTCTTCACGTACAAGAGCATAATTGTGAAAGTACAACAAAAATCAAGTCTCTAGATGCTTAAAATTTGTTTGTACATGGACAACGGTATGGCAGTTTTCTTGACTCAAAAATTCATAAAGTATCAAATTTCTTCCAATCGAATTCTTCGGGTTAGTCCACAACCACATCTCTTTTTCTCTTCACGCACAAATTTCACCATTTTTCCTTTTATTTTTTCCCCTAAATTACATATAGCAGATTAGGGATTTCCAGAGTCGATTTGCTGAAATGGCTTCTAAACGGATTTGGTTGGAGCTCAAGGATCTTCAGAAAGATCCACCCACTTCATGCAGCGCTGGTACTCTTTATTATATCATTTTTGTTTCAATTTCATGTTTCTTTCTTGGTTTGATGTGATTCTAGGGTGCTTGGGTATAATTTATGTGAATTATGGATTTGAAGAGGTGAAATTATTTGTTTGACCTCTGTAGGAGTTTGACAAAGCTATCCTGTGTAGGACGATAGGACTATTGACTGAGGGCTTCATCTTGTAGATATAATATAACTTCACCAGGTTACCCAAACTATGTGGTATAAATTTTCTTACTCAATGTACTATGCTTTATTACTACATAAAAGTCTAATATGTGAACGAGGCAATTGGAGATTAAGAGTTCAGTGCTATCCAATTTGAGCATTATAATCTATGTGTTTTAGGCATTATCTTTATTGCCAAATAATATTAGTCACATTAACATGTTAAGATATGCTCTTACTATCAAGTACCCATATAAGTAAACCCTTTACAAAACTATAATTTGATTGCTGTTAATAAAAAAATGACATATATAAGGTCAGTATGGGTCTTTCGCGAGCATCAAGTACTGGTTATTGATAATAGATCTGTCATCATAACTCTAGCATTTGGAGAAGTAGCCTTATTATTTTTAGTTTTGGACAAGTAGCCTTATTATTTTTAGGTATACTTGGGTATGTATTCCAGATTACCCGCATATAGTCATTCTTTAGTCAATATTGGTTCCAATATTTTAGTTTGCCGTATTGTTATATAATATGTAATATCATTGGGTTAAATGACAATTATTATACCCGGACAATCATATACCCAGAGTATTTGCACACTGAAATAGCTATCAATTAATTAACTGCAATATCTTACAGAAATAACACAAACGCTTGTATGTACAAATAAATCTGTATGTATTGGTCAAATAGAATAAATTTTGTACAAGATTCAATGTGTGTTTCTTGGTTTGATGTGATTCTAGGGTGCTTGGATATATTCTAGGAGTCACGATTGGTGATATATTCTCATATCTACAGGTTTTTTTCTCTTGCATTGATGAATTTGTGATGCATAGTTGTTTTTATATATCTATCATCATGCTTATAATTTGGTGCATTATATTGATTTTTATAGGATAATTGTCTTCTTTTGTTTGTTTGTTTGTTAATTTCGGTAGTGTTGTGTGATTGGCTTCAGCTATATTGATTTTGGATTGCATTGCAGATTACTAATGAAGATATCTTTTATTATATTCTTATATAACTATATATGATTTTGGTCAGTCACTTTTTCCATGAGAATGATTAGAGTGCATCTTGTTATCATATGTGTTAGCTGTCTTCTGGTTTTTTATATGCTGAGTTTTGCTAATGTAGCTTTTTATATGTTGAGCCAGACTTGTAATCTACAGGAAAAACTAGAGAAGAACGAATATTATGCAGAAAGTGTGAAAAACAAGGTGGCACTAATACACAAGCAAACAACAGAGAAGAGAGACATGCATGGTTGAAGTTACATGTAAAGATGAAATATTCAAGGCAATGAAGGCAGATAATACATGCATACCGTGCAACCAAGAAGATTCCTAAGAAACATTTTCGATGCTTTTATGGTGAAGTGTCTTGTGTTTATCAAAGAATGAACTGCCAAGTTTCAGGATTCCCTTGTAAAGTTTGTTGCTTTGATATGATTTTTTGTAATATTGAAAAATTTTATATTAAATTTCATTTTAAAAATTTTAAATTTTGATTGATTTATAATATTGAAAATTTGTATATTAATTTTTTTTATTTAAAAAACGACAACGGATTTAACCTGTTGCAAAAATGTTGTCGTAAGCCTCAAAAGACAACGGATTTAAACTCTTGCAGAACTGTTGTCGTACACCTACATAAGACATCGGTTTTAAAATGTGGTTGAATAATGTCAACATACGACAACAGATATAAACTGTTGTAAATCTGTTGTCGTATACCAACATAGACAACGGTTTATAACTGTCGTAAAAGGCAACATAAGACAACGGTTATGAACCGTTGTCGTATGTTGGAATCCACAACGGATATAAACCGTTGTCGTATGTTATACTTTCGACAACACCTAAAAGTACAATGGTTTTTTGACACCTACGACAACGGATTATATCCGTTGTCGTATCCCTTTTTTCTTGTAGTGATAGAAATATCAAAGCTAGCAACTCAAACCTTGACCAATCTTCAATTGATTCGAATCGGTGGGAACTCAAACTCGATATATTCTTGAACAATCTGAAATTCATATCAAGTCATTCAATATTGAATTCAACTCATTCCGAAGCTCAACAACTTAAGGCTTGCTAATTTGATCGAAATTCAAACCGGCGACGTAACGGTTAGAAACCGATAATTCTAACAACTCAAACATTATCTAAACATTTATATATAACTCATATCAATATCATTTCATCACTTAATTTCGAAATCCAGCATCATATATTTCCAGAATTCATCAAACATAAATTGACGGCGTAACGGTACAAATTCGGTAACCAAAACTTAAAACTATCAAAACTTTCAATCATAACAACTCATATCCACTTTATATCAGCTTATACATCAAATTATACCAGCATATCATAAGGTTCGAGCATTCAAAACATATTCTAAAAATCATAAAAATTGCATACGTTGTCCGTTCTTCGTTCCGGTTTCGATATCGTAAACCTTATATCATCAAGAACACTAATACATACTCAAATTCTGAATTTTCCCAACATCATAACATCATAATTTCGAGACCTACTGAATCTTAGAGATACTTACATCAATGGATAGCTCTTCTTGCAAGGATTCCAAAACTATGCTCGGTTTTGAAATCGGACAGCCGGATCTTGGACAATCAAATTTTGAAGATGAAAATCCAATGAAGAATTGAAGCTCTCGGTTGTTTTAGCTGAACAAATCTGAAATCTGATGATAAAACATGCATTTACACGTTCATATACAGCCAAATGACAAGTGTCCCACTCAAAATATGATATTTGCACTTTGGCCCCCGAATTGTCCAATATTTGCAATTCGGTCCCTGCTCGAGTTTCTTCTTCAAATTAAATCCTCTTTAATTCTCAAACTCGTAATTTCAATCTTAATCCCATAAATATTTAATTCAAATATTTCTAACTTTTAATTTAAGAATCCCGGACTTTAAATCTCAATATCCGTAAATTTTCAAATTAAATATTTTCAGCTCGGAAATTAAATCTCTAATTTCCATAATTTCCAAATTAATCATTTCCAAAATTCGGAATTTAAATCTCTAATTCCGTAATTAATAAATTAATATTTTCGGGGCCTTACATAATTTGTGTGAATTTGAAACAACGCCGGTGGCACGACTCGATTTCGGACCGTGACAATTAAGTGGTATCAGAGCCGCCAGGTTCATAAATCCGGATGGGATTCCATACCGAAAAATTTGACGTTGTCAAATTTCAACCCAAGCCTAGCGTATCCTAACCCGAACCAACCCTCTGAGTCAAACACATACTTTGTATGATCAGTGACGCTTTTAGCCCTAATTCGGTCGTTTGGACCCTCAAATTCGCGTTTTTGCTATTTTTGGAAATGTTTGTTTTGCCTATAACTTTTCGTGGGAAACTCGGAATTTGATTCCGTCGATTGTCTCATACTCCTTGTGATCACTAGTTTCGATCCTTGAAAATATCTCAAAAATTTCCTTTTTTTTTGGAAAATTTTCCTAAAAATCTTGTTCTATATCAATTCTGCCTGAAGTTTCATCACTTTGAATTCTAACTTGAACCCATTCCACATTCCTCTTTATTCTAGGAAGATGGCTCGCACCAAAGTTACGGCTCGCAAAAACGTTGTGCGAAGCAAGGATCTAGTTATCTAATCATTGAGGTCTTTGCTATACGTGGAGCAATACGACAAAGATGAAATGATTGAAGACATGAAGACGCTTAAGGCTAACAAGAGCGAGATAGAGGAACATCAGGACCACCTTGAAGCCGATGTGGAAAGGTTTGCATATTACCTCAATAAGGAGGAGAAGGAACATAAGGAAACAAATAAGGAACTAGAATCTGCCCTAGCTAACATGAAGGAACTCCAAGACATACTCCTTGAGGAGGCACACAAAGAAGCACTAAGGCGTCAAGAGTCGGGAATCCGTATCCAAGGTTTACAAAATCAAGTGCAAGAGCTGCAACACACTGTGCAAAACCTTGAGGCGCAGAACTTAGCCGCACTCGAGTACATTGATTAGCTCCATATGGAAGCCTTTGCGATATGCGGACCCCGAAGACTTCCGACAGAAGATGAAGCCGCGGGCGATGGAGAAATCATAGATTAGACTATCACCTAGCATAGTCCTTTTTATTCAGCACTATTTTTTTGTTCAGCATGGTTTTGATATCTTGGTGTTTGAAGACTTGACTTGTTTTGTTTACCTTCATGACATTTTGGGAATGAATAAAATAATTTTATCCTTTGGATTATTTATTGCTTCATTTATTCCGTTATTTTATTTCTTCTTAAAGTATCATGTTTCGACCCAAGGGGATAATTTGAATCCATCTCCAAGAGTCAACATTAGTAGAGAAGACCTTGCGGCTATTGCAGCAATAGTGGCAACAACTATCAAGGGATGGGAAACACCAACCGAAATGTCAATGACAATCCGCCACCTCCACCACCTGCTAAGGACGAAACTGGATGAAGAAGATGGAGGACCAACTACGGTTACTAGAGGTTCCTGAGGCACTTAAAGTAAATGTGACAATTCCTTTCTTGGAGGACAAAGCAAGGAAATGGTGGGAAGCCATTTCCCCTGCTATACTAGCTGCGGGACCGATCACATGGCAGCAATTCCGTACCGCATTTTTGAAGAAATATTTTCCGGCTGAGGTTTAATGCAGAAATTGAGCGACTTTGAGAATCTCACACAAACTTCGGACATGACAGTGGTGGAATATACTTCCAAGTTCAATGAGCTCGGGTCTTACGCCCCAAAAATTATGGGTGATGACGATCTGAAGTTGCACCGTTTGAAGAAGGGGTTGAACAGCCGTATACAGTCGAAATTAGCAGTTTATCAGCCTGCCAGCTTTGCAGACCTGATGGGAGCGGAAATTCGAGCTGAATCGGATATCAAGCGCCGTGAGAATGACTTCCACAACAAACGACCTCTGACGGGCTAATCTTCTTCAAATGGTAAAGTGTCTAAGCGTCCAAACCAGTCTGGTGAATCGTTCAAGGAGACTTATTCTGCTTTAAACCATCCACAGATCAAGCTATGCCCCACCTGCAACATCCGACATGAAGGGAAATGTCGTCGGAACAATGGCGCCTGTTTCAACTGTGGAAAAATAGGACACCGAATTGCTCAATGTCCCAAAACCATGAAGGCATGGACATAACCAAATACTAGTAGTACTACTCAAGGTCAACCAAAGAAAGCTAAACCCAATGCTCGTGTCTATGCCATTACTCAAGATGAAAAGGCGGTGCAACAAGGTCGTAGCAGGTACCATTCTAATCAACAATATGTCTTTATCTGTTTCGTTCGATTTTGGCGCCACACATTCGTTTACATTTAAGAGGTTCATAAGATGTTAGGGCTTATACCTGAGTAACCGACCAAACCATTTAGCTTAGCGACCCTTACTAGTAAGTTAATCCAAGTTTCGAGGACGAAACTTCTTTTAAGGTGGGGGAGGATGTGAAGACCGTAAATTTTTCCTAATTTAAAGTTAGGATCTCGTATTGTTTAATTATTTATTTATATATGATAATTAGTATATATTATGTTTTGAGATAATATTTAGATTTTATTAGGTTTCATGATATCTTGATGATAAAATCTTATTGAGATAGGTGATCAAGATTTAGATGCAGCCAAATCTTGGGAGATAGAGTTCTATTCAAACTTTGAATGTCATAATCCTAGTCTATCATTAACTCTTTTGTGTGTCTATAAATTCAGACTCAACCTTCACAATATTCACTTTCAGAAATCTCTCACTTTCTCTTCTTATTGTCGAGAAACCCAGTTAGTTTATAGGTCCAATTTTCGGTCACTTTCTCTCTATATTGTTGAGGAAAAAAAGACAAAGTGAGTCAGCAAGTCAACCTATTTTTCTTCAATATTATTTTTCGTCAGATAGCCTAGAAAATTGAGCAAAAATTCTGTCAAATTTTAGTCTCCAATTTCAAAAATCAAGAGTTAAAGGTTGACCCACTTTTCTTCCACTTTCACGTGACTTTAAAATTGGAGGAATTTGTTGGGAATTTGGGGATAGAGCACGTGCAAGGAGTCTATGGAAAAGCCAACAAATAGGAAATTGATAGAATTCAATTTTGATTTTTTGAGAATAAGTTTCGGTCAAAGCTTCACTGTTCAAGTTGCTATTTTTGTGCGTGCACCAATATATACGGTAAGTAGGCTTATGTTTTAAAATATTATGTATGATTTAAAATTTCGATCGTTTATGATATTCTTTCGAATTTTGCTATGTAATTGTTATTCATGATAATTTGGTTAAAAGAATCTTTTGACACTGTTATGACTCAAATTTAGAATGGAAAGAAAATTTCCGAACCATTTTATGTTATGGCCCTGATGCGGTGGGTAATAATAACCGTTCCATGATCTCACCCCTTAGAGGGATTACATATAGAGGACTGATCAGTTAGCCACGAATAATGAGATGAATTTCAGTGTCTGGCCAAAATATGTAAATCATGTCTATTTTGTTATGATGAAGATGTTTATGCTATGTTATACTTTGTTGGGACATGAAAGAAATGTTTGTGTTATGGAATATGTTACAAGTTTTGAGATAAATATATATGTATATATTTGATATGATCGATCGGCCCCCACTTGTTGAGTGTTTTCCAAAACACTTACCCCCCTTACTTTTTCCTTCCCAGATGGTGAAGATGATGATGTTGGTGAAGATGATGATGTTGAGGAACGAGGGCAAGATATGTTTTGGGATGGTGATAGAAGAACTTTAAGAGTTTATTTTGTTATTTTATTTTGGGATAGATACAATAAATATTTTATTATTTAAGTTTTTTTATCGCTTCCGAACTTTTTTTGTTGTTTTGGATTTATCGAGTTGTAAAAACGATGTTTAGAGATTTTTATTTATGAGAATAGACGGGTTTGGCATATACTGTACTACGAGGCTTGTTGCTTTATAATATTTGTGAATTTGAAACAACGCCGGTGGAACGACTCGATCTCGGGGCGTGACAGTTATCAACAGTATTGGCAACATTTACAACAACACTCATGTTTTCATAAATTGTTCCCATATAGACAACCATTTAAAATTATTCCTACAGAATAGGTAGCCTGCACACTAAAAGAACGGTATTCATAGGACTCTTTTAGGTATCTTTTTTCCTTTTTCTTATGATTTTTAATTCAAGCTTGATGATCAAGATGATTGTCATTTAGATATTCATGAAGGTGAGCTTCTGAATTTGCAAAATCACTTTTAACATAGGACAAGTTCATGGAATACACGAACATCCCTCAACTATTCAGTGATTTAGTCAGATCTCTATAAAAAACAATAGGCTGTAAAACAAGTTTGCAGATAAAACTGAGTGTATACTGATCAACTGTTGCAAAGTATAAAACACTACACAAAACAGTATGAATGCATGAATGCAGTATGCCTAGGTCCTAAAAATGTTCATGCATGTTAGGTTTTGTCCCAAGTTTTGGCAACACTAGAGACAATATCTATGTATGATTACAGTGCACACATGCTGAGGACTTCCTAAGGTTAGAAAATCTCTTGAAGTCCAATGATTTAGTTGATATATCACTTAATTGGTTATTAGTTCAAATAAACTCCACACAAATCTTGCCTTTCTCAACAAAATCTCGAATGAAGTGATGTAGAATGTTTATGTGTTTGGTTTGAGTGTGTTGTACTGGATTTTTGGATATATCAATAGCACTTGAGTTATCATAGTACACTATGCGAGTTTCATCCTCTAACATTTGATTCATCCACAGGAGTTGTGAACGACAACTTCCAACTGCTACATATTCGGATTCAACAGTGGAAAGAGATACACAATTTTGTTTTCTACTATACCAAGATACTAAGTTGTTACCAAAGTAGAAATAACCACCCGTGGTGCTCTTTCGCTCATCAAGATCTCTTACCTAGTCTGCATCACTGAAACTTACCAAATTAGTGTTGTTTTCTTTGGTGTACCATAAACCCAAATCTAAAATCCCTGTCACATAATTTAAAATTATTTTCACGGCTTTAAGGTGTGTGACCTTTGGGTTAGACTGATATCTAGCACACAAACATACACTAAACATGATATCTGTCTTAGTAACACTCAAATACAAGAGACTTCCAATGATGTTGTGGTAGAGGGTGTTGTCAACACCTTCCGCAACATCGTCTCTACACATCTTTTCTTTCGACCCCATCGGTGTTCGCATGTGTTTAGAATTATCATTCAAAAACTTTTTCACAAAATTTCTAGCATACTTTCTTTGACATAAAAATATATCATCATGCATTTGTTTCATTTGCAACCCCAAGAAATAACTCAACTCACCAACCATGCTCATTTCGAAAGTACAAGACATGAACTTGACAAATTCATTCACAAGTTTTTCACACGAAGCACAAAATATTATGTCATCTAATAAATTTGGAAAATTAAAATACTACCTTGAGCTTTTTGCACAAAAAGTGTCTTATCTACCACACCTCTTTTGAATCCAAGATTGAGCAAGTACTCTGTTAGCCTTCCATACTGTAGCGACCCTACCCGGATTCACTATCTAATTAGAGTTTACTTAGCGCATGTAATAATTAATTAAAGCATAAAGAGCGGAATATTTAAAATACAACAAATCCAATCGGCAGAATACAACCGACGACAATATAGTGTATAAATATTCTTATACAACCAAATCGAAAGTCATAGGGTAACAAACCCTACCACTAAAGCCTCGCTGCAACAGGTAACAACCTCAACCCTGCTGCAAATCACCTGGACCGTCCAGCCTCAACCCAGCCCCGCCACAAGGAATCCCAAAAAGAAAACTAACACATGGGCGTGAGCGACAATGCTCAATATGAAAGCAATGATATATAGAATAAGATGCAGCAAGCAAAGGACTTTAAAATACTGGTTAAAATAGTTCAAGGCACCATGAATATAAAGTACCGTGCTAAGAGAGCGACTCCGCTGGGTACTCGTATATTCTCCTATCAACTATAGCGTCAAAACCTACCATCGTGGCCGCTCTTAGTGATAGCAAAACCAGGGGCTGAGTCTCCCCATTCTCGACACGAATCCATAAGGAGTAACCCCTCACCGATGGAAACTGTCAATGTCTCACATCATACCAGATGCGGTATACCGTAAAAACATGCATGTGCTAAAGCCGTAAAACATAGTAAAACCCATAGCACATACTCATGCAACATATAAGCATATAAATCATGCCGGCTATCTCGGTCAGTACTTACGTACCTCTAACACTGTGGGCAAATCCTAGCACCACTGGTCTAGATCTCATGCCTACCAGTCCACATTAAGGTATGTATAATGCAAATACCCATGCATCATTAATTATGCTCTAAAAGCCTTAACTAACCTATTCCAAACTCATAATATTTTTAGGAAGCCAAAGCTATACATGCGTTTGTCGTCAGCCCTTTGCTGCCGCTTGCCTCAAAACTAGGCCACAGCTTCGCTACGATGCTTGGATCGCTATGCCACTTCCGGATTCCCCATAGAAAGTCTAGAACTCCATAGATCTGAGTTAGAAGGCTAAGGAATCGAGAGAGAAGAGAGGAAAGGTGCGAGTTAAAATGAATCTCGGCTCCCCTATTTATAGACAAAGTTCAGACCGTCCGAACCCAGTTCAGAGCCTTCGAACACGATCGGAGAGTCCGATCCCGACTTCGGGGCGTACGAAGTCCCATCAATACATCAGCCATGATGTCATCTTGCTGACGTAGACAATGACGTAAGCCCTATCAATGTTCGGATCCTTTGAACCTGCCGACGGACCGTCCGAACACGATCGTAGCATCCGAACTTCACTTCGGATCGTCCGAACTTCTTCGGATCCTCTGGTCTTCTCCTCGGGCCGTTTGAACATTAGAAATATTAATTATGATTAATTTCCTTAATCACTTTATTGGGTTATGGGTTACTACATTCTCCTCCACTTAAGAAATTTCATCCTCGAAATTTAATTCTAGAGGAAAACACGAAAATTCTAAAAATGTTCTTTATTAAAACTGAACATTACAAAGTACAAATCTTCCTTACAAAGAAAATTACAAAACATCAAAACAACTCTGGATGCTTAGCTCGTATCCTGATCTCTAGCTCCCAAGTTGCTTCTTCAATCCCTCTACGCTGCCACTACACCATCACTAGAGGTATGCGCTTGTTGCGAAGTACCTTGTCCTTCCTTTCAAGAATCCTGAGAGGTCTCTCCACGTAGGACAAATCTTGATCCAATTGCACCTCAGTCAGATGCAAGATGTGCGACTGATCCTCCACGTACTGCCTCAACAAAGAAACGTGAAACACGTCATGGATGCTGGAAAGATACGGAGGCAAAGCTAGACGATAAGCCACGTCTCCAACTTTCTCAAGAATCTCGAACGGACTGATAAATCTCGGCAACAACTTGCCCTTGAGTCCAAATCTAATTACCTTACGGAAAGGTGACACTCGCAGGAACACATGTTCCCCTACCTCAAAATGTAATGGTCTGCGGTGAGTGTTAGCGTAGCTAGCCTATCGATCCTGAGCTGCCTTAATCCTCTTATGGATCATCTCCACTGCATCGGTCATCTGCTGAATCATCTGTGGACCTTCGACTTGACGTTCGCCAACTTTGTCCCAAAACAAAGGCGTACAACAACGGCGTCTGTATAAAGCCTCGAATGGTGCCATGCCAATGCTGCTGTGGTAACTGTTTTTATACGAAAATTCTACCAACGCCAAATGGTCATGCCACGCTGGTTCAAAATCCATCACTATCGCTCGAAGAATATCCTCGAAGGTACGAATAGTCCTCTTACTCTGCCCATCAGTCTCCGGGTGGTAAGCTGTACTCAAACTCAGAGTAGTGCCAAGAGCTCGCTGGAAACTACCCCAAAATCTAGAGGTAAACCTCGGATCTCTTTCACCGACAATGCTCAATGGAATCCCGTGCAGACGAACAACCTTTTGCACGTACATATGTGCCATCCGATCGAAAGTAAAGTCCCGATTGTAAGGCAAGAAATGCGCGGACTTTGACAATCGTTCAACAACAACCCAAATAGCATCACAATTCCTGGAAGACATCGACAAGTGGGTGACAAAATCCATCGTCACATGCTTCCAATTTCACTCAGGAATCTCTAAACTCTAGAGCAATCTACCGGGTCGTCGAAATTTTTCCTTGACCTGCTGACGCACAAGGCATCAAGATACAAACTGGTAAATACTGCGCTTCATCCCTTTCCACTAGAACCTCGTACGTAGATCCTTGTACATTTTCATGATGCCTGGATGCACAGAAAATATACTACGATGAGCCTGTGACAGAATCTCCTCTCGTAGTTTGGAATCATCAGGAACGACCAAACGTCCAGAGAGACACAACAGACCATCATTCTGCAAATGAAAACCAGAAGTATTCCCATCCTGAGCCAATCGGGATAACTTCTGCGTCTTCGGATCAACGGCCTACGACTCACGTATATGAGTATACAAGGCTGGTTTGGCAAGCACTGACAAAATGCGAACTCCCTGCTGCTCCTTCTTATGCTGAAAAGTGAAACCCAAGGAACAACACTCTTCTACTGCTCGTGCAATTGAGCTGGTACAAAGCGAACTCACATACACTTTGCGGCTAAGAGCATACACAACTGGATTAGAACCTGGATGGTACTTGATCCCAAAATTGTAGTCCTTCAGCAAATCCATCCAACGTCGCTGCCTCATGTTCAACTCAGCCTGAGTGAATAAATACTTCAAACTTTTATGGTCAGTGAAGATCTTGAACCTCTCACCATACAAATAATGACGCCATATCTTAAGAGCAAAGACGATGGCTGCAAGCTCTAAATCGTGTACGGGATAGTTCTCCTCATTAGTCTTCAATTGCCTAGAGGCATAGGCAATCACATGAACTCTCTGCGCTAACACACATCCCAAACCTTGGAGAGAAGCATCAGTGTGAACTACAAAGCCACCTGATCCAGATGGTAGGGCCAACACTGGAGCTGTAATCAGACGGCACCGCAACTCATGAAAACTCTCCTCGCACTCCGACGTCCAAACGAAAGGTACATCCTTCCTCGTCAGTTGCGTCAAAGGTTTAGCAATCTGAGAAAAGTTCTCCACGAATCTCCGGTAGTAGCCTGCCATCCCAAGAAAACTAAGAATCTCTGAAACTGTCGTCGGATGCAACCAGTTCAAAATGGCTTTCGTCTTACTAATATCAATGGAAACACCGTCTCGTGAAATCACATGACCAAGAAAGACAACTTGATCAATCTAGAATTGACACTTGCTCAACTTAGCATACAACTGCCTCTCTCTCAACATCTGCAATACTGTACAGAGATGGAAAACGTGCTCGTTAACGCTGCGAGAATACACAAGGATATCATCGATGAACACTACCATGAACTTATCCAGAAAGTCGCGAAATACTCTGTTCATCAAATTCAAAAAGACAGCTGGAGCATTTGTCAATCCAAATGACATCACTAAGAACTCGTAGGGACCATACCGCATACGAAATGTTGTCTTAGAGATATCCTCCTCTCTAACCCTCAACTGGTAATATACCGACCGTTGATCAATCTTCGAATAAACAGAAGTACCCTGTAACTGATCAAACAGATCATCTATCCGCGAAAGAGGATACTTATTCTTCACTGTCGCTTGGTTAAGCTGTCGATAGTCTATGCAAAGACGCATTGACCCATCTTTCTTCTTAACGAAAAGGACTGGGGCTCCCCATGGCGAAACACTTGGCCGAATGTATCCCTTATCCAGAAGATCTTGAAGTTGACTCTGCAACTCTCTCATTTCAGAAGGTGCAAAATGGCACGGAGCTCTAGAAATCGGCGCTGTCCCTGGCAGTAACTCAATTCCAAACTCGATCTCTCTCACTGGTGGTAAGCCTAGAATCTCCTCCGGAAACACATCAGAAAAGTCACAAACTACGGGTATCTCCTGGATGTCTGGTCCCTCCAAGGATGAATCGATGGCGTAGATAAGGTAGCCTTCCCCGCTAGACTCTAAAGAACGTCAGACTTTTAGAGCAGAAATCACTGACATCGGGGGTCGCGCTCCCTCACTATAGAAATACCATGCCTCGCCATCCTCAGGGTGAAACTGAACAAACCTCTGATAGCAATATACTATCGCTCTGTAGGTAGTCAGGAGATCAATCCAAATAATGTAGTCAAAATCCTCCATAGCTAGGATCATCAAGTTAGCACTAAGATGATACCCCTTGAAATCCAAAGAGCAACCAACCACTAGAATCTTAGCTAAAACCTCGCTACCCATCGGAGTAGAAACTACTAACAACACGTCTAAGGGGATAAACAACAATCTATACTTCTTAACAAAACTTGCTGATATAAATGAGTGTGATGCACCAGTGTCAATCAACACATACGCAGGAAAACTACATAAACTACAGGTACCTGAAATCATCCGGTCACTGTCTACCTCCGCCTGCTCCTGGTTCAGTGCAAAGACTTGCCTTTGAACATGTGGATGTAAGGAAGAATGACCACGAGAAGAAGTCTGTCATGGCAATGGCTGCGACTGCTGGCGCTGCTGATGAGAAGGCTGCTGCTGATACTGCTGCTGCGGCTACTGTACGGATGCTTGGGAACCTCTGGAACCACTAGCCGCTCCTATCAACATATGGTAGTCCCTCTTCATATGTCTCTCCTAACCACACTGGTAACATGCGCTAGCTGAAATAGGGCACGGTCCTGTAGGATGTCTTCGTTTTCACTGACGACACCTGCTCATCCTCTGGCTACCAAAATGCTGCACTCCACCAGATCCAAAAGAAGAAGAAGAAGAAGAAGAAGAAGAAGAAGAAGTACCACCTTGCTTCTTGAAAGACTGACCCCTCGGACCCAAAGAACTAGTCGGTCTGGATGAAAAGGATGGAATCATAGACCGGTTCCTCCGTAGACTGTCCTCAGCTTGATGGCAACGGTCCACCAAACCCTCAGAGGTCATGTCGGCCCCAACAACAACCATCTGATGAATTTTAGGGTTCAGACCCTGAAGGAAATGATCATACTTAGCCACAAAACTCTCAACGATATGCGGGAAATAAGGTAGAAGATCAAATAACTTCTGCTAATAATCCTCAATAGTCATTGTCCCCTGTCGCAGTCAAAGAAACTCACTAGCTTTCTCCTGACGAAGGGCTGGAGAAAAATACAACCTCTGAAAATCAGTACGAAACTCAGTCCAAGTAGCTGCTCCTTTCGTTGCTACAAACGGTGCGGAAGTAGATCTCCACCACTTCCACACTCGTCCCTCTAGTAAGAAACCAAGAGTCTCTTCCGCATCTGTGAAACGAAACTCTTTGAAGCAATGCACCATCCTCTCTAACCAGTCCTCAGCAGCCTCTGGGGTCTCGCCTCCTGCTAATGGATTAGGGCTCACTTTCATAAACCTATGCACGCTGACTCTTCTTTGCTCTTCGCGGTGTCCACGGCGATGTCGACGACTGTCTCCGCTGTCCCAACGACCATCACCTCCACTGTCGTGGCTCTCGTCGTAATCTGCCATCTGTCAGTTAATAACAAATAATGTATTAATCCCCTTTACTAATTCCCAGTTGCAATGCGCTTTGATACCAATAAATGTAGCGACCCTACCCGGATCCACTATCTAATAAGAGTTTACTTAGCGCATGCAATAATTAATTAAAGCGTAAAGAGCGAAATATTTAAAATAAAACAAATCCAATCGGCAGAATACAACTGACGACAATATAGTGTATAAATATTCTTATACAACTGACCGGCTAAATCGGTGTGATTAAAAATCAACTGGCAAGTGCACCAGGTCAAATTATAATATAGTGGACAAAGGTCCAGATGTCGAACCCACAAGGACTGTATAATTATGACTACCAGAATATATTTATTTCTACTTAATCTAGACCAATGAATAAATAGTGATTAAGATTTTTAAACTAATAATTAAAATTGCAAATAAAATAAACTTAATTAAAACGCAGCAGAAATTTGATTTAATTCAAATATGGGAAAAGTTCGATTAAGGACTCACGTAGGTACCAGACAATTCATGTAACAAGGAGTCGATCTAAGACATCAGACTTAATCTTAATTCACGGGAATTTTCCTAATTTGTTCAAATGACTATTTCTAGAACAATCAAACCTATTCAAATATTGATGAACTAATCTTTCGTAATTCTAACCAAATTTGAATGCATGAATAACTGTGAAAATTCAGTTTACACCCAAACTGCATAATGAAACCGAATTCTATTTCTAGTCAGTTTTACACTATGTTGAATATCAAAGTGATCAAAATCGAAACCTCCTCTGTCGACTTGAAATCAATTAACATGCAAGCAAATAACTGGCCAGGAAATTCACAAGACAAATATAAATTCAATAATAAATAAATTAAAATCAAGTCTGCAATTCTCAAATAAACAAACGAGTTTTATACATAAATTGTGTGGCCCAATCACGTGGCCTTGATCAAAAAAGAAATCTACTCAATAAATAAATTCATGATCAAACAAGGTTTTTAATCATGAAAAGTAAAAATAAAATCAAAGAAAAGAATAAGAAAATCTCCCAAGAAGTAGCAGTAGCGGCCTCTGCGTTGTGTTTTCTCTGCTGCGATCCGAAACCCCTTCTCACGTCTAAATAAGTCCCTTAAATACGATTTTAAAAAGCCCATGAAAAATAGCCTGTAAAATAAGACTTTTTAATTTCCGAAATTCTGATTTTTTTCTGATTCCGGACGTCGCGCTCGAGCGAGCACAACCTCTCGCTCGAGCGAGAGACTCTCAGTTCCGAAGATTTAAATTCATGTATCGCTCGCTCGAGCGAGCACAAGCTCTCGCTCGAGCGAGCATGTTTCTGCCCAAAAAAATAACACAGCACAGATCCTTGCGCGATTGCTTCCTCTTTAGTGCGTTAGCGCCTTCTCATGCGCCCTTCACCTTCTTCTAAGCGCGTTAGCACTCTTCCTAGCGCCAAACTCAAGTCCAATCGCGCTACAACACTTACCATCAGCGCAACGTTCAACCTGCTCCGAGCGACAAATTTGAAAAATTCAAATCTTGAGTTCTAGCTGTCGGATTGACCTGAAATTTGGACAGAAACTTCAAAACATCTTGAACTTCATTCTAAACGGTGGAGATTGGATTTGGATCTCTCTAAAATGAAATATGATTTTTCGATCAAGGCTGCTCCGTAATTAACTCTTCAAAAATCCATTTTCCTACAAAATTAACCGGGAGAGTGAAATACACACACATGAACTAAAACACATAAAAACACATAAAAACAATATGAATGCACATAAAATAGACATAAAAATATCACAAACTAATGCATACAAAATGCACTTATCAACACCCCCATACTTAACTCTTGCTCGCCCTCGAGCAAGACATGCAAAAATAATATGCAAACAAAAACATAAGTGAGGACGAATCATAAATGTGCACAGCCTTCGAGAAGTTCAATCACAAAACAAAAACACAGACATGCTCTCAACTTTTCATAATACACTTTCGATTTAACGTGAACGTGTGTGTGTGAAATGTCATTCCAGTTTCATGCAACTTAGACCGAATTCGTCTCAAATCTGCTTAGCGACCTATAACAAATCAGTACAAGCATCACAATATAGTGCCCATTCCTTCCAACGACCTCTGGACTAAACCCACCTCCCTTGAGATAATGAATTACACACCTCCGGATTTTTCACCTGATATTGATTTAGCCCCAATAATTACCCGCTGACTTAGCTAAAACTGGATAGGATACGAAAAATCATTCTATTTTTTCTTTCTAATCCCCTCGTCTATAGCCCGGATGGAGCATCAATCCCATTTAATCCGCATAATTAGCCTTAAATTTAATTTTTTTATAGGATTTTAATCCTTTCAAAGCCCGGATGGAATTGAATAATTTTTTTTTCTAGGTGCGCCCAAGATCATAAGTGTCTTACTAGAGCCTCATCAAAATTCATAGAACACAATTAAGATCCACAAACCACCTATTATCGTGCAATGGTCAAACAGACAGAAACTTCATCAAATCTTTCGCTACAATTCACTGGTCTAACATTAGTGCTTAAAAATATTCACGGTTCAACCTAAAGTTTCTCATGTCCAGTCAAGAGCAAAATTTTTCAAAAAACCATTTTTTTTTCAAAAAAAATTCATCGTCATTGGCTATTATGACTCATCCAACTCATGCAAGACAACACAAATGAACAAAAACAAACAATATGAAAAAAAACACGAAATATGACAGATGCAACACAAAAACATAAATAATAATGCAATAACTAATCTACCCCCCATACTTATCCAAAGCATTGCCCTCAATGCTCCAGAACAATAAACAGAATGCAATACAAACAAAAACACAATGAAAACAAAAATAACTCTCCCTTGGTTTTTGATTCATCCTCTTCCTTCATGACAGTATCCGCTGGGAAGGTATCAGCAGTCTAGATTTATCGGCAGGCACGACAAACTGGCATGGGAAAGAAACAAAAATCAAATAAAAACAAAACAAAAACAAAATAAAAAGCAAAAACAAAAAAACTGGGTTGCCTCCCAGTCAGCGCTAAATTTATAGTCTATAGCCCGACTCTAATCCTCTCTTGAGTGGCGAAATTCAAGGTGGTTTATCCACCGTCTTTGAAAAACTCAGATTAGTCCTGCACTTGCATGCCACACCATTAAAAAAATTGTGCAAGGGACTAATTCCTGCAGACATGCACCAACATCATGCATCTCATCAACTGAATAAACAACAGAGCAAGATTTTAATTGGTTTATCAATCTGAGTCACGATGAATTTTATATTAATTTCTGAACATGCGGGCTTTGCTTGTCAGACTTGAACTTATGACTAATGGGCCCTAAGCTGTTAGCAGCCCACATTATAAATAAGTTATTGCAGTATAGAAATTACACAACAGAGGTCACAATTTTCGAAAACTCTAGTTGTGTTTTCTCTAAGTGGCCGCCCCCCTCCCTCTCTGCTCGGGAAAATCCAGCCTGTGAATTTTGAATTTGCAGTCTGGTTTAACGGATCAAATTCGTTAATTCTCTTCGTAGAAACTTCTGATAGATTTTCTAGTGCAATCTATCAGAGGGATTAAATCTCTGTTCGTGGACCTGATTGAAGAACAGTTCGTCCATCAGTTCCAGGGATAACAACAAGAGAAGAGTAATCTGTTGGTGTCCATAATCTCGATTCGAGATTGGAGGTAAAAATTTATAATTGTTATTTAATTTTTACACAAACAATTTAATCGTAAAGTTTTGATACCCATTATGGAATCGTTCCATATAAAATTTTTAAACTTCCGCTGCACCGGGTATCAATTCTGATTGATCTGATCGCCGTTCTCCAACAAGTCAGTTAAGGGGCTTAGTAGTGAGACCAGCAGTCTGGACCAACCCATGAAAAATAAATGAGTCCGGAATATATATGTAATTATTTTATGCATAAAGTTTATATTTTAAGTATAAGTATATTTATTATGAAAATAAATTAAATATATATTACGGACATATTTTCAGTGCATGCATTCAGAAAATTTCTTATGTATATAATTATGTAAATGATGAGTAATAAAATATTTTGGTGGAAATTGAAGTATGTGTGACATAGGGGTGGTTTTCCACCATATGATTCGGTAGTTTTACTACCATAGGGGTGGTTATCCACCATATGATTCGGTAGTTTACTACCATAGGAGGTGATTTATCACCGCCATCGTACGTTGGTTTAGGAGACTGATCAGTCGACACATGAGCGTCACACTTATGGATAGGACCATCTTCAGGTTTCAAAAGCATTGCTCAATTATGTTATATATAATGAAGAAATAATATGTTTATGATTATGGTTATGATTCAGTTTATGATTCAGCAGTTTTATTATGTGATGAAAATATTTCCATGCAAGCTCATGTACATGTATATGTATTAGTAATTATGTAATGCATTATTTTTAACCTTGTTATAAAAGGATTAGACATGTTGAGCCCCTAGGCTCACTACGCTTATATGGTGCAGGTGAGCATGATGACGTTTATGTAGCTCCTACCGGTGGTGAGGACGTATGAGCTCACGGAGCAATGGACCCCGTGGCTGTCACAGTTATTTAGTTTATTATGATTGAATTTTGAAACATGTTTTATTTTATTATTATTCCGCATATGAGATTTTTCAGTAGCGTTATTTATTATTTTAAATTGATGCATGAAATATTTTTAAGAATTTATTTATTCAATAATTTTTCAGGTTATTTAATATTAAGTATTTTATTTTTATATACATATATGTTTGGGAATGTATGCATAGTAGTATTATTTTAAAAAAATAAAAAATAAAAAATTTCCGCATTTATTAGTAGTAGGCGTTTCAATTGGTATCAGAGCGCGGTCCTTGGAGGGTGTCCTACTGCCACGTGAAGCTCAGAAATCCTAGTTCCGGTCTGTAAGTTTTAAATGCTTTAATAAGATTTAGAAGGAGCTTATGTATTAAGTTTAAGTATTTCATGTTCAGTAGATTTTTGAAACCCTTAGTTATGCATTGCGATTTACGTAAAGAAATATGTGGTGGTGCAGAATGCCTCCGAGACATTTTAACAGACACGGGGGACCTCCACCTCCACCTCTGCAGAACCCTCTTGCAGAATTGGAGCAGGCCAATGCAAACATGATGGCTGGGATTACTGCTCTGTTGGAGAAGCAGGCGGCACGTCTTAGGCTCACACATGATGAGGATGTTTCCGAGCGGTTCCAGAAGAAGGGACCTAAGGAGTTTGTCGGCACCACTGATCCACTCATTGCTGAGGGGTGGATTCGATCACTGGAGTCCATATTTGACTACATGGGGATCACTGATGCTGACAGGGTGAAGTGTGCAGTGTATATGATGAGAGGTGATGCAGCCTCTTTGTGGGAAGGTGCGGTTCGAGGTGTGAATCTACCTACATTGACTTGGATAGAGTTCAGACGCATGTTCTATGCCAAGTATTTCACTGAGGATGTGCGCAGTCGCATGATCCGGGAGTTTATGAGTCTCCGCCAGGGAGACAAGTCTGTGGTGGATTACATCACCCAATTCGAGAGAGGGTGTCGTTTCGTGCCTCTTATTGCTGACAGTGCGCCGGATAAGTTGAGGCAATTTGTGGATGGTTTGCGGGCTGACATCAAGCATGACGTTCGCATGTTGGATGTCCCTACTTATGAGTCGACGGTTAGCAGAGCATTACGTTCTGAGGAAGGGAGGCGAGAGAAGCAGCGAGAGCAGCAGAGTAAGAGGCAGTTTCAGCCAGGGTATCATAGGGCGACTTCGCAGCCTCCTGCGAAGAAGCCGTATACTGGGCCGTCTAAGGGCCCGAATCAGCAGGGACAGCAGCAGAGGCCTCAGGGGCTTCAGCCACAGCAGCAGCAGAGGGGCGGGGCCCCTAATACTGGAGGAGTTCCGATCTGCCCGAAGTGTCAGAAGCCGCACACCGGGAAGTGTCTAGTGGGGTCCAATGTATGCTATGTTTGCAAGGAGCCAGGGCATGTTTCATATAACTGCCCGAAGAGGAAGAACACCACTAGGCGGGTGTTCGTCATGCAGGCTGAGGAGGCAGACCCAGATACCTCCTTAATCACCGGTATTTCCTAAACTTCTTCTTTTAAGAAATTTTTGGGAATTTACTTCATGATTTTAAATTGCATGAATTATCTGTTTGTTTGGTTAGAGTAGGATGTTCATTTTATTCGTGTTTAATTAAGAGAAATATTTTGTAACTTGTATTGGGAGAAAAGTAAGTTTAGTATGCGATTGTTGGGATTTTCTGCGTGCATGGAGAATTATAGTGGGAGGAAATTCCACGTTTGCGTTACTAGATTCAGGAGCCACGCATTCGTTCATCTCCCTAGAGTTTATCAGGCGGGTAGGCATCAAGCCTGAGGTTGCTGTTACAGGTTACGATGTCACTATGTCGTTTGGTCAGATTCTTACTACCACTAGCGTTTGCAGAGATTTGGAGATGGAGTTACAGGGACATACTATCAGAGCAGATTTTGTGGTTTTATCGTTGACTGGATTCGATCTGATTTTGGGTATGGATTGGTTGTCAGTCAACGGAGCAGTGATTGATTTTCGGCAGAGGACAGTGGTAGTGAAACCAGTGGTAGGCGACCAGTTTGTTTTCTATGCATCTCCGAGCAGTGAGATCTCGCCTGTTATCTCTTATACACGTGCGACGAAGTTATTGAGACGTGGTTTCCAGGGGTTTCTCGCCAGTGTAGTCACTTCATCAGAACCACCTAGCAGATCATTGTCAGATATTGAGGTGGTTTGTGACTTTTCAGATGTCTTTCCGGAGGACGTTTTGGGAGTCCCACCAGCTAGAGAGGTGGAGTTCAGTATTGATCTGATACCAGGTACTGTGCCTATCTCTAAGGCACCGTATCGACTTGATCCTACTGAGATGAAAGAGTTGAAGGAGCAGATTCAAGAGTTGTTGGAGAAAGGCTTTATTCATCCTAGCTTTTCTCCTTGGGGAGCTCCAGTGTTGTTTGTGAAGAAAAAGGATGGTAGCATGAGCCTTTGTATCGATTACCGAGATCTCAACAGGGTCACTGTGAAGAACAAGTATCCACTGCCGAGGATTGAGGATTTGTTCGATCAGTTGCAGGGAGCTTCGGTTTTCTCTAAGATCGGTCTGCGATCTGGCTATCATCAGTTGAGGGTCAGAGATGCAGATGTGTCCAAGACTGCATTCCGGACACGCTATGGGCATTACAAGTTCTTAGTAATGCCGTTTGGATTGACCAATTCTCCAGCGGTCTTCATGGATCTCATGAACCGCGTATTTCAGCCGTACTTAGATCAGTTTATCATAGTCTTTATTGATGATATCTTGATCTACTCGAGGAGCATTGAGTAGCATAGACAGCACTTGCAGAAAGCATTGCAGACTTTGAGGGAGCATCGAGTATATGCGAAATTCAGTAAGTGCGAGTTTTGGCTTGAGCAGGTGGCATTTCTTTGCCATATAATTTTGAAAGATGGGATAGCGGTGGATCAGACGAAAGTGCAGGCAGTGCAGGATTGGGGAATTCCAAAGAATGCTTCAGAGATTCGCAGTTTCTTGGGTTTAGCAGGCTACTACCGGAAGTTCATCAAGGGTTTTTCTTCTATTGCAGTACCCTTGACATCCTTGACCAAGAAAAATGCAAAGTTTATATGGAGTTCAGACTGTCAGAGGAGCTTCGATCGACTTAAGGAAGCACTCACATCTGCGCCAGTGTTGGCAATGCCTGTTCCACACGAGGAGTTAGTGGTTTATACGGACGCGTCTAAGCTTGGGTTGGGCGCCGTATTGATGCAGAGTGACCGAGTCATTGCCTATGCGTCGAGACAGTTGAAGATTCATGAGCAGAACTATCCGACGCATGACTTGGAGCTAGCAGCAGTGGTTTTTGCTTTGAAAATCTGGAGGCACTATCTGTATGGTGAGAAGTTCAAGATTTTCACAGACCACAAGAGTCTCAAGTACTTCTTCACATAGAAGGAGTTGAACATGAGACAGCGCCGATGGTTGGAATTAGTTAAGGATTATGACTGTGACATTAGCTATCATCCGGGTAAGGCTAATGTAATGGCTGATGCGTTGAGTCGGAAGACTTCAGTGGTATCTTGTGTGACATTTAAGTTGCCACTTCAGGAGGAGATTCAGAGATTCGAGCTGGAGTTGTACTCGAGCAGTCAGGCACCGAGTTTGGCAGTGTTAGTGGTACAGCCGAATCTTCAGAATCGTATCAGAGTTGGACAGCCTGCAGATGAGGAGTTGCAGCGATTGAGGCAGAGATGAAGCCAAGGGCAGGCTTCATTATACAGTTGTTAATGGTATCGTTCAGTACCATGGTCGTATGTGGGTACCGAACGTTGATCAGTTGAAGATTGAGATCTTGACAGAGGCTCATACATATCCGTATTCCTTTCACCCCGGAAGTACGAAGATGTATAGAGATTTGCAGTCATTGTATTGGTGGCCCGGCATGAAGAGAGATATTGGCCGATTTGTATCACAGTGCTTGACTTGTCAGCAGGTCAAGGCAGTGCATCAGCGTCCTGCAGGATTAATTAAGCCTCTACCCATTCCGGAGTGGAAGTGGGAGAACATCACGATGGACTTTGTAGTTGGCCTTCCGAGGAGTACTAGAGGATGTACAGCTTTTTGGGTGATCGTGGATAGACTCACCAAGTCAGCTCATTTCTTGCCGGTGAGGACTACTTACTCATTGACGCAGTATGCAGAGCTTTACATCAAGGAGATTGTTAGACTGCATGGCATACCAGTGTCGATAGTATCGGATAGAGATCCGAGATTTACGTCTGCATTCTGGAGGAGTTTGCACACAGCTTTGGGGACTCGGCTATTATTCAGTACAACGTTCCATCCCCAGACAGATAGTCAGTCGGAGAGGGTGATCCAGATTTTTGAGGATCTACTGAGAGCTTGTGTCATTGATTTTCAGGGCTCTTGGGAGAGTAGGCTGCCATTAGTGAAGTTTACCTATAACAAAAGTTTTCAGTCGTCTATTGGTATGGCTCCTTATGCAGCTCTCTACGGGAGGAGATGTAGATCGCCAGTGCATTGGGAAGAGGTTGGCGAGAGGATTTTACTTGGTCCCGAGATTGTACAGCAGATTGCCGATATTGTGACATAGATACGGGATCATATGAGGACAGCTCAGAATCGTCAGAAGAGTTATGCTGATACTCGACGACGAGATCTTGGGTTTGTAGTAGGTGATCATGTGTTTTTGAAAGTATCACCTATGAAAGGGGTGATGAGATTTGGTCGCAGAGGCAAGTTAAATCCGAGATATATTGGGACATTTGAGATCTTGGAGAGAGTTGGCACTTTGGCATACCGTTTAGCACTACCGCCAGGGTTTGCAGCAGTTCACAACGTATTCCATGTATCCATGCTTCGGAGATACATCTCTAATCTGACGCATGTGTTGGATTACGTGAAAGAGTGGGTGCCCAGTGAGCCAACTTGTGGCTAAGGGCTTTGATGACTTTTTGTATAAACAATCTTTTGTTTAAATATAATTTACACTTTTATTAATGGCAATGACTTTATCTTTCTTCATATTGTTATATTGTGATATACTATTGTTGTTTTGATAAAGACCTTGAATATACTATAGTGTATGTAAGATGTGGTAGAACATGGGGATGTCTATCATGAAACACATCTTATAGTCACTGTATATTCTAAACTGTTCCTAGTCGATTGAGCCGTCCGATAATAAGGATAAGGATCGCTCGAGTTTGAGACTAGCATTTGCGATGCAGAGTACCACGTTTCATTGGTAAGGAACATAGAGATGTTCGAAGCATGCAAATGGATATTCATATGATGAATGATCGAACTACCCTATCCGGACTTTCCAAGTGGTTATCACTTATCGAGTGGATAAAGTCCGTGGTTTTGGTTGTACACCATTAGTCCTTACTACTTGAAACATCATTGAGACTCTATATGCTAGTACTGTGCTTTGACTCGTTTACCGACTCTATTGGGGTCATCAGGTGTCGGGATTGGGTACAGTTACAACACATATAGGAGTCGATGCTTTGTTGTCAAGGATTCACCACATACTTGCGAGTGTGGATATACTATGCGATCTGAGGAGATATTAGTGTGACGAATCTCTGGCCAGAGTACATGATGTGTTTTAAGAAATGGTTTCTTAGTAGCACATGCGATGTCACTATTTGATCTTCAAGATGTATTGCATAGTTATCGAATCTCGAACGACTCTCGATTTACCAATGGTTGTTGATTCGATCGGGATATATGGATGAAGGGACCGTACTATACGCTAACCAAAATCTATTGGTTCTTGCAGGCACTATCAGTGATACCTAGGGAATCATGGGGCGATGTTTCTAGGCGCTCTTACCATGATTCGATGGGCTAGTCGGAAATTGTTGTTCCGAGTCACAAGGAGTTGTGAGCCCACGGCTAGCTGTATCCCTGAACCATTGAGGGTCACACAGAGTAATGGATTTTTAATCCCCGTTGAGATAGTTAAATTTAAAAAGTTAAATTTAATGAACAAAGAAGTTGGACTTCTTATTTAAGAGTAGAGGAGTAAGATTTCCTAAAATGACATAGGGATGGGCATTTTTGGAAATCACTGAATTTGGATTCAGAAAAATTTATCTTGACTTTAAAAGGTGCAGAAATGGTTTTGTAAGAGTGGGTGCCCAGTGAGCCAACTGTGTGGCTATGGGCTTTGTTGACTCTTTGTATAAACAATCTTTTGTTTAATATTATTTACACTTTTATGGCAATGACTTTATATTACTTCATATTGTTATATTGTGATATACTATTGTTGTTTTGATAAAGACCTTGAATATACTATAGTGTATGTAAGATGTGGTAGAACATGGAGATGTCTATCATGAAATACATCTTATAGTCACTGTATATTCTAAAACCGTTCCTAGTCGATTGAGCCGTCCGATAATAAGGATAAGGATCGCTCGAGTTTGAGACTAGCATTTGCGATGCGGAGTACCACGTTTCATTGGTAGGGAACATGGAGATGTTCGAAGCATGCAAATGGATATTCATAGGATGAATAGTCGAACTACCCTATCCGGACTTTCCAAGTGGTTATCACTTATCGAGTGGATAAAGTCCGCGGTTTTGGTTGTACACCATTAGTCCTTACGACTTGAAACATCATGGAGACTCTATATGCTAGTACTGTGCTTTGACTCGTTTACCGACTCTGAGGGGGTCATCAGGTGTCGAGATTGGGTACAGTTACGACACATATAGGAGTCAATGCATTGTTGTCAAGGATTCACCACATACTTGCGAGTGTGGATATCCTATGCGATCTGAGGAGATATTAGTGTGACAAATCTCTGGCCAGAGTACTTGATGTGATTTAAGAAATGGTTTCTTAGTAGCACATGCGATGTCACTAATTTGATCTTCAAGATGCATTGCATAGTTATCGAATCTTGAGCGACTCTCGATATACCAATGGTTGTTGATTCGATCGGGATATATGGATGAAGGGACCGTACTGTACGCTAACCAAAATCTACTGGTTCTTGTAGGCACTATCAGTGATACCTAGGGAATCATGGGGCGATGTTGCTAGGCGCTTTACCATGATTCGTTGGGCAAGTCGGAAAGTGTTGTTCCGAGTCACAAGGAGTTGTGAGCCACGGCTAGCTGTATCCCTGAACCATTGAGGGTCACACAGTGTAATGGAGTTTTAATCCCCGTTGAGATAGTTAAATTTAAAGAGTTAAATTTAATGAACTAAGGAGTTGGACTTCTTAATTAAGAGTAAGGGAGTAGGGTTTCCTAAAATGACATAGGGATGGACATTTTTGGAAACCACTGAATTCGGATTCAGGAAAATTTATTTTGACTTTAAAACGTGCAGAAATGGTTTCTGTGCACATTGGTGAAATCGTTTCATCAATCAGAGTCACGATGAATTTTATATTAATTTCTGAACGAGCGGGCTTTGCTTGTCGGGCCCCAGCTTATGACTAATGGGCCCTAAGGTGTTAGTGGCCTGCATTATAAATAAGTTATTTCAGTACAGAAATTAGACACAACAGGTCATAAATTTTGAGAGAAAATTTCGAAAACCCTAGACCCTCTCAAAACCGATCGGCCGTCCCCTCCCTTTGCTCTGCCCGAGAAAATTCCGGTCTGTGATTTTGAATCGCGGTCAGGAATAACGAATCAGATTCGTGTAATCTCTTCGCAGAAAACTTCTGATAGATTTTCTAGTGCAATCTATCAGAGGGATTAAACCTCTGTTCGTGGACCTGATTGAAGGCGTTCATCGGTTCCAGGGAGAGACAACAAGAGCAGAATTGTTCTGTTGGTGTCCATTAATCTCGTTGCGAGATTTAAGGTAAAATTTATTTAATTGTTATTTAAATTTTACACACACGTAATTCAATCGATGAACGGTTGATACCCACACCATGGAATCGTTCCATGAGAAAATTTTTAAACTTCCGCTGCACCGGGTATCAATCGTAATTGGTCTGGGAACTCGCCAGTTTTCCAACAGTGGTATCAGAGCCAGGTTGCTCAGATCAATCGATTGAATAATCAATTGTACAAAATTTTTGAGTCTCGGTTTATGAAACAAAATAAATATTTTTAATAAAAAAAAAAATTTTTTCGGGGCAAAACCCGGGCAGCGATTGGATCGCTGCCCGGTGGGGCAGCAATTGTTGCTGCCCCGGGCGGCGCACGGCGCCGCCCAAAGGGGGCGCACAGCGCCGCCCAAGGCGGCGACCGTCGCCGCCCAGGGCAGCGCTGTGCGCTGCCCAGCGCAGCGCTGGGCGCTGCGCAGGGCGGCGCTCGGCGCCGCCCAGGGCAGCGCTCGGCGCCGCCCAGGGGCGGCGCCAGGCGCTGCCCTAAGGGGGCAGCCGGGCTGCCCCCGGCCCGCGCCCCGGGTGCGGGCCAACCCGGGAGTGTCCCGGGTGGCCCGCGGGAAAAAATTATATTTTTATTAATTTTAATATTTAAAATTTTATTTTTGGTCCGGTCAAAAATTGTTTTTGATTGGTTCACGAGATTTCGGATCGAATTGTTCGAGTCCGTAAATTTTAAAATTGATTTTGGATAAATTTGAATTTTTGGAAAATTTTAATATTTTATCCGTAAATTGAATTTTGAAATCAATTATTTTGGTACAATTGATGATAAGATATGATCTTATGATATATTAGATAAAATATGATTTTATTTGTAAAATTGGATTTTATAGATAAAATATGATTTTATTTGATATGGAGATAAAATATGATTTTATATGTGAAATGTGATTTTATATATAAAATATGATTTTATCTTGTTTAAATTTGAATTGCCACAGCATGTTATCCAATAAATTAATTTTGAATTAAATGTTATTGGATAAGGATGATCGATTGCCATGACCAATTTTGTAGGTGTATGTTAGGAATTTACATTTTGTCTTTATTGTTGTTGGTTTTATTAATGGGCCTGGTTTATGGCCCGATATGAATGTCATATGTAATAAAAGTGGGCTTGGTTTATAGCCCGTTCCCACCCCCTAAAAATGTATCCCCTACTTGTCATTGTTATTTAATTGTAAATACATTAGATTTAGTGGGAGATCAAGATTTGAAGATGGTGGGCCCAGCAGACAATGAAGACTGAAGAAATGTAAATTGGAAGCATATGTAATAGGATTGCATTTGCATACTGCATATTACCTAGGATTGGACTAAGACCCGTGATTGGCAACCACGGGTCAATTAGAAATGGAATCGATCATCCTATATAATATGTGATATTATGATTGTATGCATGTTTAGACATAAATTGCGTGAATCCGGCAATGCATGCAATAAATTAAAAATGATGAGACAAATATTTTTATAAATAAAATCCCTCATTTTAAATATGATTTAAAATTTATATCAAGATAAATAAAGGAAATTTAAATATTGTTTAAATGTTCCTACCTTCCATCAACGGTCAATGTATGTGATGCTACCCGCGGATACGGTCCGGCTCATATTATTGGGGGGGCCCGTCCGTCGGAAAGCTGTACATTGGATCGACAAATGTTGTAAGTTGGGTGGAACTCCCATGGGATCGGCTCATATTATTGGGGGATCCACATGGCGACCGTCCATCACAACTTAATATTGATGGGTCATCTTGACATGTCACTTTAAACGGCGTCATATTATTGGGCCCTTATTGGACATGAGGTAAATACATGGGGGTTGCTTTGGAAGCAATTGGGCTCTACCTTTTGAGAATTATGGTTGGCTGATATTATTCGGGACCATAAGTTTGTCAATTGGACTCCATGTTCTCACTAAGGAAAAAGTTTCCCGTTTTCACTAGAGGGTGGTGAAATCGTTAAAATAGTGGGAGTGAGATTCATAAAATAAAATTCGCCAATTTTATGTCTTAGTAAATTATTTAAACAATCATCGATAATTGTCTGTTTTATCTCAGTAATCCACATGCTTCTGTTCTCCAACAAAACAAACTTATTGACGCAAACAATACAGAATGATTCCATAAGTTAAGATTGTCCTAAGTTCGGAAAAGATTTTCTAAAGTGTTAGAAAAGGCTTCTCCGAAAACAGCCCCGGCTGATGTAACTGCCGAAAGGTTGGCCGAACTAGAGAAATGGTTGGACCATGATCTCAAGGCCAAATGTTACATGCAAAATTGGACAAGTCTAAACAAGTTTGCCATCATTGCAAGAAACCGGTCATTGGAAACGTAACTGCAAGGAATACCTCAAGCAGTTGCGAACTGCAAAGGGTATGTTTTACATTAAAATGTTTTTCTTAATACTACTTCTTGGGTATTGGATACCAGATGTAGATCTCATATTTGCAATGAGTTGCAAATGATGACAAGAAGTAATAGGCTAAGGATGGGTGAGACCCAGTCAAGGCTCGGGAATGGTTCCAGAGATAAATCCAAAGCTATAGGAGACATTTTTGCAGAACGGTTTTAAATTATTGTTGAGAGATGTTTTATTTGTGCCAGATTTAATTAAAAACATTATTTCTATTTCTATGCTTGATAGAGATGGTTATTCTTGTAATTTTGTGAATGGGATTTGCAATATTTACAAGAATGAATGTTTAATTGGAAATGGACAACTTGAAAACGATCTATACAATTTAAAACTAAAAGACGTTCCAGTGAATTGTATTGACAAACCGGCGACAACAAACAAAAGGAAAATCGATAGTCAAAACCCGGCAAACCTTTGGCACGCTAGGCTAGGTCATATTTCCTCAAGGAGGATGAACAAGCTAGTGGGAGAGGGCATGTTTGATATGTCTGATATTAACTCTCTACCTACTTGTGAATCCTGCCTAAAAGGAAAAATGACTAAATCTCCTTTTAAGGGGAAACCTGAGCGTAGTCAGAATCTGTTGGATTTGATCCATACAGATGTTTGTGGTCCATTTAGAGTAGGGACTCAACATGGCCACACCTACTTCATTACCTTTACTGATGATTATTCAAGGTATGGGTATTTATATTTAATGAAATATAAGTCTGAAGCATTTGAAAAGTTCAAAGAATTCAAGGCTGAAGTAGAAAACAAGCTAGGTAAAAGTATTAAAGCACTTCGATCGGATCGAGGTGGAGAATACTTGAGTACCGAGTTTTTGGACTATCTAAAAGAGAATGGGATTCTCTCTCAGTGGACTCCTCCTATGACACCACAGCTTAATGGTGTATCGGAGCGTCGTAATCGAACTTTGTTGGACATGGTTCGATCCATGATGAGCTTCACTGAGCTTCCACCTTCGTTTTGGGGCTATGCGCTTGAAACGGCGGTATTGTTGTTGAACAACGTCCACACTAAAGCAGTGGACAAAACACCATACGAGTTATGGAATGGCAAAGCTCCTAAGTATTCATACTTGAGGATTTGGGGATGTCCTGCTTACGTGAAGCGGACAGTGGGAGATAAGTTGGATAGTCGATCCAGCCTGTGTTATTTTGTGGGGTATCCAAAGAATTCAATCGGATATTATTTCTATTATCCTGCTGAAACAAAGGTGTTTGTTTCGCGGAATGCCACCTTCTTGGAGAAGGAGTTCTTATTGGATAAGAAAGGCGAGATGATGGAACTCGAAGAAGTTCGAGAAGAACCCGAAATACAAAATAACGATCCCACACCTCAGGAACCATTGCTGGACACGCCTGCACCTAGAAGATCCGAGAGGACTTCTAGACCTCCAGTTCGATATGGTCTTCTTCTTGAAGAGGGTCAAGATGAACCCGACATTGGATGTGATCCAAGAAGCTTCAAGGAAGCAATTTCTGATGCGGATTCGAATTTATGGCTTGAAGCTATGCAGTCAGAATTGGATTCGATGCATACTAACCAAGTCTGGACTTTAGTGGATCCTCCCGATGGAATTGTTCCAATAGGGTGTAAATGGATCTACAAAAGAAAGCTTGGGCCTGATGGTAAGGTATTGACCTACAAGGCGCGATTGGTGGCGAAAGGTTATACTCAAAGGCAAGGAGTTGACTATGATGAAACCTTTTCACCAGTCGCAATGTTCAAGTCCATAAGAATCCTAATTGCCATAGCTGCATGGTATGACTATGAGATATGGCAAATGGATGTGAAGACTGCTTTTCTTAATGGAGACATTAAGGAAGAAATCTATATGAAGCAGCCTGAGGGGTACACATCCATGGGAAGCGAGCATAAGGTATGCAAGCTTCAGAGATCAATTTATGGTCTAAAACAAGCATCAAGAAGTTGGAACCAGAAATTTGATGAAACAATTAAAGACTTTGGTTTCATCAAGAACCCGGAGGAACCTTGCGTGTACAAGAAAGTAGTTAAGGATGCGGTGACATTCTTAGTACTTTATGTTGATGACATCCTACTCATTGGGAATGATGTAGGGATGTTGCAGTCAACAAAGATATGGTTATCAGGTAGATTTTCGATGAAGGATTTGGGTGAGGCATCCTACATTCTTGGGATACAGATCTATAGGGATAGATCTAAGAGAATTATAGGACTCACTCAATCAACCTACATCGATACCATATTGAAACGGTTTTCAATGGATGGGTCCAAGAGAGGACATCTACCCATGTGTCATGGAGTTTCTCTATCCAAGTCTATGTGTCCCAAGACTGATGCAGAGATAGAGAATATGACACATGTACCATATGCGTCAGCTATAGGTAGTATCATGTATGGGATGATATCTACCAGACCGGATGTAGCATTTGCTCTGAGTGTCACGAGCAGATATCAGTCTAATCCTGGTCAGATGCATTGGAAAGCCGTGAAGGACATTCTTAAGTACTTGCGAAGGACTAAGAATATGTTCATGGTTTATGGAGGACGAGAACTCAAACTGGAAGGCTATACCGACTCTAGCTTCCAAAGTGATGTGGATGACTCGAAGTCAACCTCTGGATTTGTGTTCATGCTCAATGGCGGTGCTGTCTCTTGGAAGAGTTCCAAGCAGGACACCACAGCGGATTCCACCACTGAGGCTGAATACATTGCAGCATCAGCTGCTGCTAAAGAGGCCGTTTGGATGAGGAATTTCGTCCAAGAGTTGGGCGTCATTCCTGAATTTGTTGGTCCAGTCCCGGTGTACTGCGACAACACGGGTGCCGTTGCTCAAGCAAAGGAACCAAGGTCTCATCAAAGATCCAAACACGTACTGAGGAAATACCACATAATCCGGGAGATTGTGGAAAGAGGAGACATCAGTGTCGAACGAGTGGCCTCTGCAGACAATATCGCTGATCCACTTACTAAGCCTTTGCCAGGACCATTGTTTGACAAACATCGCGAAGCAATGGGTCTACGTAGTATGACTAGTTGGCTATAGGGCAAGTGGGAGATTGTAAGAGTGGGTGCCCAGTGAGCCAACTGTGTGGCTATGGGCTTTGTTGACTCTTTGTATAAACAATCTTTTGTTTAATATTATTTACACTTTTATGGCAATGACTTTATATTACTTCATATTGTTATATTGTGATATACTATTGTTTTTGATAAAGACCTTGAATATACTATAGTGTATGTAAGATGTGGTAGAACATGGAGATGTCTATCATGAAATACATCTTATAGTCACTGTATATTCTAAAACCGTTCCTAGTCGATTGAGCCGTCCGATAATAAGGATAAGGATCGCTCGAGTTTGAGACTAGCATTTGCGATGCGGAGTACCACGTTTCATTGGTAGGGAACATGGAGATGTTCGAAGCATGCAAATGGATATTCATAGGATGAATAGTCGAACTACCCTATCCGGACTTTCCAAGTGGTTATCACTTATCGAGTGGATAAAGTCCGCGGTTTTGGTTGTACACCATTAGTCCTTACGACTTGAAACATCATGGAGACTCTATATGCTAGTACTGTGCTTTGACTCGTTTACCGACTCTGAGGGGGTCATCAGGTGTCGAGATTGGGTACAGTTACGACACATATAGGAGTCAATGCATTGTTGTCAAGGATTCACCACATACTTGCGAGTGTGGATATCCTATGCGATCTGAGGAGATATTAGTGTGACAAATCTCTGGCCAGAGTACTTGATGTGATTTAAGAAATGGTTTCTTAGTAGCACATGCGATGTCACTAATTTGATCTTCAAGATGCATTGCATAGTTATCGAATCTTGAGCGACTCTCGATATACCAATGGTTGTTGATTCGATCGGGATATATGGATGAAGGGACCGTACTGTACGCTAACCAAAATCTACTGGTTCTTGTAGGCACTATCAGTGATACCTAGGGAATCATGGGGCGATGTTGCTAGGCGCTTTACCATGATTCGTTGGGCAAGTCGGAAAGTGTTGTTCCGAGTCACAAGGAGTTGTGAGCCCACGGCTAGCTGTATCCCTGAACCATTGAGGGTCACACAGTGTAATGGAGTTTTAATCCCCGTTGAGATAGTTAAATTTAAAGAGTTAAATTTAATGAACTAAGGAGTTGGACTTCTTAATTAAGAGTAAGGGAGTAGGGTTTCCTAAAATGACATAGGGATGGACATTTTTGGAAACCACTGAATTCGGATTCAGGAAAATTTATTTTGACTTTAAAACGTGCAGAAATGGTTTCTGTGCACATTGGTGAAATCGTTTCATCAATCAGAGTCACGATGAATTTTATATTAATTTCTGAACGAGCGGGCTTTGCTTGTCGGGCCCCAGCTTATGACTAATGGGCCCTAAGGTGTTAGTGGCCTGCATTATAAATAAGTTATTTCAGTACAGAAATTAGACACAACAGGTCATAAATTTTGAGAGAAAATTTCGAAAACCCTAGACCCTCTCAAAACCGATCGGCCGTCCCCTCCCTTTGCTCTGCCCGAGAAAATTCCGGTCTGTGATTTTGAATCGCGGTCAGGAATAACGAATCAGATTCGTGTAATCTCTTCGCAGAAAACTTCTGATAGATTTTCTAGTGCAATCTATCAGAGGGATTAAACCTCTGTTCGTGGACCTGATTGAAGGCGTTCATCGGTTCCAGGGAGAGACAACAAGAGCAGAATTGTTCTGTTGGTGTCCATTAATCTCGTTGCGAGATTTAAGGTAAAATTTATTTAATTGTTATTTAAATTTTACACACACGTAATTCAATCGATGAACGGTTGATACCCACACCATGGAATCGTTCCATGAGAAAATTTTTAAACTTCCGCTGCACCGGGTATCAATCGTAATTGGTCTGGGAACTCGCCAGTTTTCCAACAGGTTTCTGTGCACATTGGTGAAATCGGTTTATCAATCGGAGTCATGATGAATTTTATATTAATTTCTGAACATGCGGGCTTTGCTTGTCGGGCTTGAACTTATGACTAATGGGCCCTAAGCTGTTAGCGGCCTACATTATAAATAAGTTATTGCAGTACAGAAATTAAATACAACAGGTCACAAAATAATTTTTGAAAACCCTAATTTTATTTAGTGTGGCCGCCGCCCCCTCCCCTCTGCTCGTGAAAATCCAGTCTGTGAATTTTGAATTACAGTCTGGTTTAACGGATCAAATTCGTTAATTCTCTTCGTAGAAACTTCTGATAGATTTTCTAGTGCAATCTATCAGAGGGATTAATTATCCGTTCGTGGACCTGATTGAAGAACAGTTCGTCCATTAGTTCCAGGGATATACAACAAGAGCAGAGTAATCTGTTGGTGTCCATAATCTCGATTCGAGATTGGAGGTAAAAATTTATAATTGTTATTTAATTTTTACACACACAATTTAATCGTAAAGTTTTGATACCCATTATGGAATCGTTCCATATAAAAGTTTTAAACTTCCGCTGCACTGGGTATCAATTCTGATTGATCTGATCGCCGCGTTATACAACAGTGGTATCAAAGCCAGGTTGCTCAGATCAAGCGATTAAATTAATCGATTGTACAAAAATTTTTAAGCCTCGGTTTTTGAAACAAAATAAATATTTTAAAAAATAAAAAAAAATTTCGGGCAAAACCCGGGCAGCGATTGGATCGCTTCCTGGGGGGAGGGGGGGCAGCGATGGTCGCTGCCCTAGGGGCAGCCGAGCTGCCCGGCCCGAGCCCTTTTGGGGCGCGGGCAGCCCGAGAGTGTCCCGGGCGGCCCGCGAAAAATTATTTTTAATTTTTAAATTAAAATTTTAATATGTTAAAATTCTATTTTTGGTCCGATCGAAAATTGTTTTTGATTGGTCCACGAGGCGTCGGATCGAATTGTTCGAGTCTGAAAATTTTAAAATTGATTTTTGGATAAATTTGAATTTTTTGAAAATTTAAATATATTATCCGTTAAATTGAATTTTGAAATTAATTATTTTTGGTACAATTGATGATAAGATATGATCTTATGGATATATTGAGTAAAATATGATTTTATGTATAAAATTGGATTTTATAGATAAAATATGATTTTATTTGATAAAAAGATAAAATATGATTTTGTATGTAAAATAAGATTTTATATATGAAATATGATTTTATCCTTTTAAATTTAAATTGTCATTGCATGTTATCCAATAAATTAATTTTGAATTAAATGTTATTGGATAAGGATGATCGATTGCCATGACCAATTTTGTAGGTGTATGTTAGGAATTTACATTTGTTTTTATTGTTGTTGGATTTATTAATGGGCCTGGTTTATGGCCCAATATGAATTGTCATATGTAATAAAAGTGGGCTTGGTTTATGGCCCGTTCCCACCCCTTAAAAATGTATCCCCTACTTGTCATTGTTATTTATTGTAAATACATTAGATTTAGTGGGAGATGAAGATTTGAAGATGGAGGTGGGCCCAGCAGACAATAAAGACAGAAGAAATGTAAATTGGAAGCACAATGTAATAGGATTGTATTGCATACTGCATATTACCTAGGATTGGACTAAGACTCGTGATTGGCAACCACGGGTCGATTAGAAATGGAATCGATCATCCTATATAATATGTGATATTATTGTTGTATGCATGTTTTAGACAAAATTGTGTGAATCCGGCAAGCATACAAAAATTTTCAAAATGATGAGACAAATTTTCAAAATTAAAATCCCTCATTTTAAATATGATTTAAAATTGATATCAAGATAAATAAAGGAAATTTAAATTTGTTTAAATGTTCCTACCTTCCATCAACGATCAATGTATGAGATGCTACCCGCGGATACGGTCCGGCTCATATTATTGGGGGGGCCCGTTCGTCGGAAAGCTGTACATTGGATCGACACATGTTGTAAGTTGGGTGGAACTCCCATGGGATCGGCTCATATTATTGGGGGATCCATATGGCGACCGTCCATCACAACTTAATATTGATGGGTCATCTTGACATGTCACAATAAACGGCGTCATATTATTGGGCCCTTATTGGACATGAGATAAAAACGTGGAGGTTGCTTTGGAAGCAATTGGGCTCTACCTTTTGAAAATTATGGTTGGCTGATATTATTCGGGACCATAGTTTGTCAATTGGACTCCATGTTCTCACTAAGGAAAACAGTTTCCCGTTTTCACTAGAGGGTAGTGAAATCGTTAAAATAGTGGGAGTGAGATTCATAAAATAAATTTTGCCTATTTTATGTCTTAGTAAATTAATTAAACAATCACTGATATTTGTCTGTTTCTTTTCGTATTTCATAAAGATGAATTCGCGTAATCCACTTTTCTCGATCCTCGAACAAAATAAATTGACTGGCGCAAACTATACGAAATGGTTCCGTAAGTTGAAGATTGTCTTGACTTCGGAGAAGATGCTCTACGTGTTAGAAAAATCTCCTCCGAAGGAAGCACCAGCTGACATAAGTCCGGAAGAGTTAGCCAAACTTGATACATGGTGGGACCATGATATCAAGGCCAAATGCTATATGCAAGCCTCGATGTCTGATGAACTCCAAAGGCGATTTGAGGACACCGTGAATGCTGCTGACATTCACGTACAACTCAAGGAACTTTTTGGGGCTCAATCGAGAGCTGAAAGGTTCGCTACTGTAAAGGAGCTAATGACGTGTCGCATGCGTGAAGGGACTTCGGTCCGTGATCATGGAGTACGAGTGATTTGACTCATACAGAAGTTGGTAACCCTTGATTTGGTGTTGGAGCATGAACTCAACGTGGACTTACTACTTCTATCTCTTCCTTCTTCGTTTGACGGATTTGTGGTGAATTTCAATATGAACAAGATAGAGGCCTCCCTTGAAGAGATGTTCAATATGCTTGTGACATATGAATCCACTTTAAAGAAGGATAAACCGGCTTTCTTGGTGGGCTCCTCTTCTTCTGCTAAGAAGGGGCCAAGTACAAAGGGTAAGAAACGTTCTGCCCCATCCAAGAAAATCGAACCCGAGAAGAAGTACAAGACAAAGGCTTCAAACATGGAAAAATCCAAGGATGTTTGTCATTACTGCAAGAAGCCCGGTCATTGGAAGCGTAACTGCAAGGAATATCTAGAGCAGTTGCGAACTGCGAAGGGTATGTTCTATATTGAAATAAATGTTTCACTTAATACTACTTCTTGGGTATTGGATACCGGATGTGGATCTCACATTTGCAATGATTTGCAGGTGATGACAAGAAGTCGCAGGCTTAGAATGGGTGAGACCCAGCTGAGGCTCGAAAATGGTTCCAGAGTTGAAGCTAAAGCTGTGGGAGATATTTATTTAATTTTGCAGAACGGTTTTAATTTACTTTTGAGAGATGTTTTATTTGTTCCAGATTTGATTAAAAACATTATTTCTGTTTCTATGCTTGATAGAGATGGTTATTCTTGCAATTTTGTGAATGGGATTTGCAATATTTACAAGAATGAATGTTTGATTGGAAATGGACAACTTGAAAACGATCTATACAACTTAAAACTAAAAGACGTTCCAATAAATTATGTTGATAAACCGGCAACAACAAACAAAAGGAAAATCGATAGTCAAAACCCGGCAAACCTTTGGCATGCTAGGCTAGGTCATATTTCCTCAAGGAGGATGAACAAGCTAGTGGGAGAGGGCATGTTTGATATGTCTGATATTAACTCTCTACCTACTTGTGAATCCTGCCTAAAAGGAAAAATGACTAAATCTCCTTTTAAGGGGAAACCTGAGCGTAGTCAAAATCTGTTGGATTTGATCCATACAGATGTTTGTGGTCCATTTAGAGTTGGTACTCAATATGGCCACACCTACTTCATTACCTTTACTGATGATTATTCTAGGTATGGGTATTTATATTTAATGAAATATAAGTCTGAAGCATTTGAAAAGTTCAAAGCATTCAAGGCTGAAGTAGAAAACAAGCTAGGTAAAAGTATTAAAGCACTTCGATCGGATCGAGGTGGAGAATACTTGAGTACCGAGTTTTTGGACTATCTGAAAGAGAATGGGATTCTCTCTCAGTGGACTCCTCCTATGACACCACAGCTGAATGGTGTATCGGAGCGTCTTAATCGAACTTTGTTGGACATGGTTCGATCCATGATGAGCTTCACTGAGCTTCCACCTTCGTTTTGGGCTATGCGCTTGAAACGGCGGTATTGTTGTTGAACAACGTCCACACTAAAGCAGTGGACAAAACACCATACGATTTATGGAATGGCAAAGCTCCTAAGTATTCGTACTTGAGGATTTGGGGATGTCCTGCTTACGTGAAGCAGACAGTGGGAGATAAGTTGGATAGTCGATCCACCTTATGTTATTTTGTAGGGTATCCGAAGAATTCAATCGGATATTATTTCTATCATCCTGCTGAAACAAAGGTGTTTGTTTCAAGTAATGTCACCTTCTTGGAGAAGGAGTTCTTATTGGATAAGAAAGGCAAGATGATGGAACTCGAAGAAATTCGAGAAGAACTCGAAATACAAAATAACGATCCTAAACCTCAGGAACCATTGATAAACACGCCTATACCTAGAAGATCCGAGAGGACTTCTAGACCTCCTATTTGATATGGTCTTCTTCTTGAAGGGGATCAAGATGAACCCGATGTTGGATGTGATCCAAGAAACTTCAAGGAAGCAATTTCTGATGCGGATTCAAATTTATGGCTTGAAGCTATGCAGTCGGAAATAGATTCGATGCATACAAACCAAGTTTGGTCTTTAGTAGATCCTCCCGATGGAATTGTTCCAATAGGGTGTAAATGGATCTACAAGAGAAAGCTTGGGCCTGATGGTAAGGTATTGACCTACAAGGCGCGATTGGTAGCGAAAGGTTATACTCAAAGACAAGGAGTTGACTATGATGAAACCTTTTCACCAGTTGCAATGTTCAAGTCCATAAGAATCCTTATTGCCATAGCTGCTTGGTATGACTATGAGATATGGCAAATGGATGTGAAGATTGCTTTTCTTAATGGAGACATTAAGGAAGAAATCTATATGAAGCAGCCTGAGGGGTACACATCCATGGGAAGCGAGCATAAGGTATGCAAGCTTCAGAGATCAATTTATGGTCTAAAACAAGCATCAAGAAGTTGGAACCAGAAATTTGATGAAACAATAAAGGATTTTGGTTTCATCAAGAACCCGGAGGAACCATGCGTGTACAAGAAAGTAGTTAAGGATTCTGTGACATTCTTAGTACTTTATGTTGATGACATCCTACTCATTGGAAATAATGTAGGGATGTTGCAGTCAACAAAGATATGGTTATCAGGTAGATTTTCGATGAAGGATTTGGGTGAGGCATCCTATATTCTAGGGATACAGATCTATAGAGATAGATCTAAGAGAATGATAGGACTCACTCAATCAACCTACATCGACACCATATTGAAACGGTTTTCAATGGATGGGTCCAAGAGAGGACATCTACCCATGTGTCATGGAGTTTCTCTATCCAAGTCTATGTGTCCCAAGACTGATGAAGAGATAGAGAAAATGACACATGTACCATATGCGTCAGCCATAGGTAGTATCATGTATGAGATGATATCTACCAGACCGGATGTAGCATTTGCTCTGAGTGTCACGAGCAGATATCAAGCTAATCCCGGTCAAATGCATTGGAAAGCCGTGAAGGACATTCTTAAGTACTTACGAAGGACTAAGAATATGTTCATGGTATATGGAGGAAGAGAACTAAAATTGGAAGGCTATACCGACTCTAGCTTCCAAAGTGACGTGGATGACTCGAAGTCAACCTATGGTTTTGTGTCATGCTCAATGGCGGTGCTGTCTCTTGGAAGAGTTCCAAGCAGGACACCACAGCGGATTCCACCACTGGGGCAGAATACATTGCAGCATCAGCTGCTGCTAAAGAGGCCGTTTGGATGAGGAATTTCGTCCAAGAGTTGGGCGTCATTCCTGAAGTTGTTGGTCCAGTCCCGGTGTACTGTGACAACACGGGTGCCGTTGCTAAGGCAAAGGAACCAAGGTCTCATCAAAGATCCAAACACGTACTGAGGAAATACCACATCATCCGGGAGATTGTGGAAAGAGGAGACATCACTGTCGAAAGAGTGGCCTCTGCAGACAATATCGCTGATCCACTCACTAAGCCCTTGCCAGGACCATTATTTGACAAACATCGCGAAGCAATGGGTCTACGTAGTATGACTAGTTGGCTTTAGGGCAAGTGGGAGATTGAAAGAGTGGGTGCCCAGTGAGCCAACTTGTGGCTAAGGGCTTTGATGACTCTTTGTATAAACAATCTTTTTTTAAAATATAATTTACACTTTTATTAATGGCAATGACTTTATCTTTCTTCATATTGTTATATTGTGATATACTATTGTTGTTTTGATAAAGACCTTGAATATACTATAGTGTATGTAAGATGTGGTAGAACATGGGGATGTCTATCATGAAACACATCTTAGAGTCACTGTATATTCTAAACTGTTCCTAGTCGATTGAGCCGTCCGATAATAAGGATAAGGATCGCTCGAGTTTGAGACTAGCATTTGCGATGCAGAGTACCACGTTTCATTGGTAAGGAACATAGAGATGTTCGAAGCATGCAAATGGATATTCATATGATGAATGATCGAACTACCCTATCCGGACTTTCCAAGTGGTTATCACTTATCGAGTGGATAAAGTCCGTGGTTTTGGTTGTACACCATTAGTCCTTACTACTTGAAACATCATTGAGACTCTATATGCTAGTACTGTGCTTTGACTCGTTTACCGACTCTATTGGGGTCATCAGGTGTCGGGATTGGGTACAGTTACAACACATATAGGAGTCGATGCTTTGTTGTCAAGGATTCACCACATACTTGCGAGTGTGGATATCCTATGCGATCTGAGGAGATATTAGTGTGACGAATCTCTGGCCAGAGTACATGATGTGTTTTAAGAAATGGTTTCTTAGTAGCACATGCGATGTCACTATTTGATCTTCAAGATGTATTGCATAGTTATCGAATCTCGAACGACTCTCGATTTACCAATGGTTGTTGATTCGATCGGGATATATGAATGAAGGGACCGTACTGTACGCTAACCAAAATCTATTGGTTCTTGCAGGCACTATCAGTGATACCTAGGGAATCATGGGGCGATGTTGCTAGGCGCTCTTACCATGATTCGATGGGCTAGTCGGAAATTGTTGTTCCGAGTCACAAGGAGTTGTGAGCCCATGGCTAGCTGTATCCCTGAACCATTGAGGGTCACACAGAGTAATGGATTTTTAATCCCCGTTGAGATAGTTAAATTTAAAGAGTTAAATTTAATGAACAAAGAAGTTGGACTTCTTATTTAAGAGTAGAGGAGTAAGAAATCCTAAAATGACATAGGGATGGGCATTTTTGAAAATCACTGAATTCGGATTCAGAAAAATTTATCTTGACTTTAAAAGGTGCAGAAATGGTTTCTGTGCACATTGGTGAAATCGGTTTATCAATCGGAGTCATGATAAATTTTATATTAATTTCTGAACATGCGGGCTTTGCTTGTCGGGCTTGAACTTATGACTAATGGGCCCTAAGCTGTTAGCGGCCTACATTATAAATAAGTTATTGCAGTACAGTAATTAAATACAACAGGTCACAAAATAATTTTCGAAAACCCTAATTTTATTTAGTGTGGCCGCCGCCCCCTCCCCTCTGCTCGTGAAAATCCAGTCTGTGAATTTTGAATTACAGTGTGGTTTAACGGATCAAATTCGTTAATTCTCTTCGTAGAAACTTCTGATAGATTTTCTAGTGCAATCTATCAGAGGGATTAATTATCCGTTCGTGGACCTGATTGAAGAACAGTTCGTCCATTAGTTCCAGGGATATACAACAAGAGCAGAGTAATCTGTTGGTGTCCATAATCTCGATTCGAGATTGGAGGTAAAAATTTATAATTGTTATTTAATTTTTACACACACAATTTAATCGTAAAGTTTTGATACCCATTATGGAATCGTTCTATATAAAATTTTTAAACTTCCGCTGCACCGGGTATCAATTCTGATTGATCTGATCGCCGCGTTATACAACATTACGAGCCTTTGCAGTTAGCACCAGATCTAGCATTTGAGGAGAGGCCTGTTCGGATCTTAGCCAGAGAGGAGCGGAGATTGAGGACGCGGGTCATACCGATGGTCAAAGTCCAGTGGCAGAATCATTCCGAGGAGGAAGCCACTTGGGAGACCGAGGCAGACATGAGGACTCGCACCCGGAGTTATTCGAGTAAGCACTTTAATTTCGAGGACGAAATTCAATTTAAGAGGGGGAGAATTGTAGCACCCGAAAATTTTAATACGTAAATTCGCATGCATAATTAGGGAAAATAATTATTTAAAATTTATATTTGGGTTAAATGACATTTATGTGTTATTATGTGAATGATATGCATGATTTAAATTTATTTTAGCATTTAACCCGTAATTATGATATTTTTAGATTTTTAAGGAATTAATTGTTTTGATCGCGTAGACGGGACCGTGGACGGAAGAGATACCAAAATATTTAGCCAAAAATATTTTATGAGTTTTATGAGCCTTAAAATAATATTTTAAGGTATTTTTTCAAGAAAATTTTAGTATTTATTTATATATTTAATTAAGGGTTGATTTTTAGCCAAAATAAGTCATTTTAATGACTTTTATTAAATTTTAAAAATAGCATATTTTAATATTTCGGGATTTGGGTTATTTTTATCAGATTTTTATTATTATAAGAGAGTTCTAATTATATTTGTAGGTATATTATCTAGAAACTTATTATTTTAATTATTAACCAATATCTACTCAAATTTAAAACCTAAAAATCAATTCTTTAGCCGATCAAAAACCTATCAGCCGCCTCCTTCATCTTCTCCAAACCTTCTTCACGCTTTCTTCAGAAAACTCCTCTCCCATAGCCGATTTCTTCAAGAAATTATAGAGTTTTTCATCGTTTCGTCGTCCCGGAGCCGTACACGCGTGAAAGCTTCGAAAGAAAAATCAAAGGCATGTTTAATTCCTTTCCTTTACCACCATATAAGCTACTACTCACGTTTTTATCAAAATATATGAGTTTGGCACTGATCTTTATGCGTTCATGCAAGAATTTAATGGTTTTTCCTTTGATTCATGAGTTTGCTCTTGTTTGATGCATGTTCATCATGTTTTTATGGTATGGGTTCGAACCAACTGCTGGTCCATGGGTCAAAGTGTGAGTAAGGGTCCCTAGGGTCGAGCTAAGTTGGGATTTGAGGCTGGGGTAAGCTAAAATCGAAGATGGAGTTTTCTGCCCGGGATCGAAGATTAGGGTTTCGGGGAAGAGAGCTTCGTCCTCCCTCCTCTGTTCACGGCTTGGTATAGGGGTTGAAGGGTTAGAAACTCATGGATGTTGGCTAGGTCTAGGAACTGGTTTCATGGTCATTGGTGGTCTAAGTAGGCGACACGAGGGAAAACGCTGCAACTGCTCGCGTCTGCGCGCGAGCTGCACATGGTCGAGATGGCAGAGCTTCGTTCTCCCTCTATGGATGATGGTTTGGTCTGGTTCTTGGCTTGATGGAAGCTTCTGGATGTGGGCTAATTTTAGGTGGTGGTGCTCCGGCTGGTGGTGGCTAGAGAATGGCGATCGTCGGCTCTGAATGGGAGCTGCTCGCGGCCAAGAAGGGAAGAGGGAGGGGGAAACGGGTTTTGGGGTTTTGGCTGGGTTTGGGCCGGGTCTTGGGGTCCAGGTCGGGTCTGGTAGGTCTTGTGTCAGGTCAGGTGGTCCGGATCTGGGTTAGGTGGGCCGGGCTTGGGTATTTTAATTTTTAATTAATTAAGAGTTTATTTGGTTTTTGGGCTTTTAAAATTTGTTAGAAAATTATTTGGGCCTCCAAATAATTTTATTTGGGCCTTAAATAATTTATTTAAGTCAACCCAATGATTTTTATGGGCTTGGGAGCCCATGAGAATTTTTGGGCCAGTCAGTGGATTTTTGGGCCAGTCTAGAATTTTATTGGGTTTAATTAAGTTAATGGGCTTAAATATTTTTATTTAGGCCCAATTAAGTTTAATTAAGTTATTTGGGCTAAGATATGATTATTGGGCTTTTATTTAAGTTTAATGGGCTTTAAGTCAGTTAAGGGGCTTAGTAGTGAGACCAGCAGTCTGGACCAACCCATGAAAAATAAATGAGTCCGGAATATATATTTAATTATTTTATGCATAAAGTTTATATTTTAATTATAAGTATATTTATTATGAAAATAAATTAAATATATATTACGGACATATTTTCAGTGCATGCATTCAGAAATTTCTTATGTATATAATTATGTAAATGATGAGCAATAAAATATTTTGGTGGAAATTGAAGTATGTGTGACATAGGGGTGGTTTTACACCATATGATTCGGTAGTTTTACTACCATAGGGGTGGTTATCCACCATATGATTTGGTAGTTTACTACCATAGGAGGTGATTTATCACTGCCATCGTACGTTGGTTCAAGAGACTGATCAGTCGACACATGAGCGTCACACTTATGGATAGGACCATCTTCAGGTTTAAAAGCATTGCTCAATTATGTTATATATGATGAAGAAATAATATGTTTATGATTATGGTTATGATTCAGTTTATGATTCAGCAGTTTTATTATGTGATGAAAATATTTCCATGCATGCTCATGTACATGTATATGTATTAGTAATTATGTGATGCATTATTTTTAACCTTGTTATAAAAGGATTAGACATGTTGAGCCCCTAGGCTCACTACGCTTATATGGTGCAGGTGAGCATGATGACGTTTATGTAGCTCCTACCGGTGGTGAGGACGTATGAGCTCACGGAGCAGTGGACCCCGTGACCGTCGCAGTTATTTAGTTTATTATGATTGAATTTTGAAACATGTTTTATTTTATTGTTATTCCGCATATGAGATTTTTCAGTAGCGTTATTTATTATTTTAAATTGATGCATGAAATATTTTTAAGAATTTATTTATTCAATAATTTTTCAGGTTATTTAATATTAAGTATTTTATTTTTATATACATATATGTATGGACATGTATGTATAGTAGCATTATTTTTAAAAAAAATAAAAAATTTCTGCATTTATTAGTAGTAGGCGTTTCACTAACCATGTTTTTACTTGAACACGATTTCACTATAGGAACAATAGATAAAACTTTATTCAAATTCGCAAAGGATGATCATACACTTCTCATTCAAATCTATTTTGATGATATTATCTTTGGGTCAACTAACCCCAAATTTTGCAAGAAATTCTCTATGTTGATGCAGGATAAGTTTTAGATTAGCATGATGGGTGAAGTGGCATTCTTTCTCGGTCTGCAAATCAAAACATTAGAGAATGGGACATTTATAAGTCAGGCCAAATACACCAAAGAACTTCTTAAGAAGTTTGGAATGGAAACTTGTTCAGTTGCAACTACCCCTATTGAGCTCATCAGTTAAGCTTGATAAAGATGAATGGAGAACTTCTGTTGCTGTTACCATGTATCGAGGTCTAATAGGATAACTGCTCTATCTAACAGCTAGCAGATCCGATATTGTATTTGCAGTTTGTCTTTGTGCTAGGTTTCAATCAGATACAAAACAATTTCATTAATTAGCTGCCAGGAGGATATTGAAATATCTTAAAGGAACTCAAAATTTTGGGTTATGGTATGCTAAAGTTATTCTTTCAATATAGTTGGATATTCAGATGTAGATTATGCAGGGTGCAAACTGGACAGAAAAGGTACGAGTGGATCATGTCAGTTCTTGGGAGACAGACTGATCTCTTGGTTTAGAAAAAAGCAAACGTCCATTGCTACCTCTACTACTAAAGAAGAGTATCTTGTTGCAGGAAGTTGTTGTGCTCAACTGCTGTGGATGCAACAACAGTTGATGGACTATATGATTGAAGCTAAAGAGTCACCGATCTTTTGTGACAACACCAGCACATTTTCAATCACATATAATCCTATTCTTCATTCTAGAATGAAGCATATTTATGTCAGATATCACTTCATCCATGATCATGAATTAAAGAAGGACATTCCATTGGAATATATTTCAACAGAATAACAATCAGTAAATATCTTTACCAAACTACTTCCAGAGACTAAGTTTTGTTACTTTAGAAATATTGTAGGACTTATTGATTTAACCTAAGCATTAATTCAGGGGGAATTTTTAGTTTCTAAAGGATAAACTAATAAGCTAACCATCAGTTTTATTTCAAACTAAGAAGACTCAACTGATGTTCGGTCACTAGACTAATCATCTGATCAAATCTAGCAGCCAAACTAGAGATAGTCAACTACAGTTTTTTGATTTAATCATCATCCAAGGCAACCTCATCCCCCGCGTACATTCTTAATGCTATTGCAATGGACATTGAATCAATATATGAGATGAACGACGAAGGAATCACCTCTGTTGTTCAGAAAATTGAAAGCTCCGGACTGCGACACTTTCTTTCTATAAAATCTCTCGACATATACAAGAAAGATCTTGTGTCTCTATATCAGAAGTGTACTACTACAGAGGATGGAGGTGTGCATCTATCTGTTGCTGGACATCTTGTCAAGATTTATGAAGAGTACTTCACCGAAGTCTTCAGTTTACCAACTAAAGGGATTATATATTTCAACACCATCTCTGCTCCTGACTTGACTAAGATGTTGTTGCGTAATTTATGCTCGCAAGTGCACGATTGTCAAATTTTAATAAATGATGAGTAGAGTATCGTTCGCACGGGGAGTATGTATTGAAAATTATATCAAAATGCAGTGCCTGATATGGAACATCAGGGGACTCAGGAGCTCTGAGTCCCAGGAGAGGCTTCATGCCTTGGTGAAAGAGAAGCGGGTCAAGCTCTTGGCTATCCTGGAGCCGATGATTGCTCTTGATCAGCGCTTCATGACCCATCGTCTTGGTTTCCAGAGAGTTCTTTCGAATGTCTTTGGGCATATTTGGGTTTTTTTGGCGGACGATGTGAAGGCGGAGTATGTCTTTGATCACGCTCAGTTCCTCCATCTTCGCGTGTCAGCTCCCTTTTTGCCGACCCATGTTTTTTGCTCTTTCGTTTATGCCAAGTGTGACTACATTTTACGGCGCGACTTGTGGGCTTCTTTGCTGCAGGTCAAGCCTGATGGTGGTCCTTGGCTTGTCGGGGGGGATTTTAATATCGTGAGGGATGCCTCCGAGTGTCTTGGCTCTTCTGGTGGGAGGCAGCTCCCCATGGACGAGTTTAATCATTTTGTCTTGGAGTCTGCGCTGGTCGATGCTGGTTTTGAGGGCTCTTCGTTCACCTGGATGAATAAGTCCATTTGGAAGCGTCTTGACAGAGTCTTTGTCTCTGTGGATTGGGGTGATCATTTCAACTCAGTCAGAGTTGAACACCTCAGTCGCACGATTTCGGACCATTGTCCTCTTTTGGTGTCTACTCCTGTCTTTGCTCGGGGGCCGAGCTCGTTTCGGTTCCAAAGCATGTGGACTCGTCACCCGGGGTTCCTTCAAACTGTCAGGCTTAACTGGAACATGTCCTGCTCTTTGCAAGGCATGCCCAAGCTCTTTTCCAAGCTGAAGTGGTTGAAGGGCCACCTCAAGTGGTGGAATCGGGATGTGTTTGGGAACCTTTTTGATAAGATCACTGAGGCGGAGAGGTCGGTTAAGCTGGCTGAGGCCGCCTGTGAAGCGGACCCCTCTGAGCATTGCTGGACCCGCTTGTCCAAGTGCAATGAGGAGCTGTCTAGAGTCACCGCTATGGAAGCGGATTTTTGGAAGCAGAAAGCTGCTTGTAATTGGCTTGAGGACGGGGAGAGGAATACGAAGCTTTTCCACAACTTGGTGAAGAAGAAGAATGTGATCAATAAGATCTTTCGTATCTGGGAGGATGGAATTCGCCTCACCTCTCCTGGTCTCATCAAGCAGTCTGGGGCTGCCTATTTCGAGCGCCTCCTCATTGGAGATCCCTTTGCCCTGGATCTTCCGGATTTTTCTGGCTTCTCCTCGAAGATTTCGGAGTAGGAGAACCTTATCTTTGCCACCGCACCTTCCTTGGAGGAGGTTCGTGCTGTCATTTTTCCATACCTCGGGATAGTGTGGTGGGCCCCGATGGGTATTCTTCTGTTTTCTTTCAGAGCTGTTGGGATTTTGTGCAGCATGATGTCATGGATGCCGTCCTTGATTTCTTTCGGGGCTCTCTTATGCCCCAGGGCTTCACTGCCACCACGATCACTTTGAGCCCCAAGGTCGAGGGTGCACAAGCTTGGACGAACTTCCGTCCCATCAGCTTGTGTAATGTTTCCAACAAGATCATTTCGAAGCTTTTATACTCTCGTCTGAGGTCGGTGGTGGGGAGACTTGTTTCTCAGAGTCAGAGTGGCTTTGTGCCGGGGTGGATGATTGCTGACAATATCCTTCTCGCACATTAGCTCACTCACAGTCTTAATCTCCGTGCCCGTGGTGGCAATGTCATTCTGAAATTGGACATGGCTAAGGCCTATGATAGAGTTGAATGGTCTTTTCTTCTGGATGTCCTCCGAAGGTTTGGTTTTTCGGAGCAGGTTGTGAGGATGGTGAGGGCTTGCATTTCTTTTTGCAAGTTTTCGATTAATGTCAACAGCACCCCTGCTGGTTTCTTTGCTTCCTCGAGGGGCCTGAGACAGGGTGACCCGTTATCTCCCCTCCTCTTTCTTCTTGGAGCGGAGTATCTATCCCATGGTTTGGACCGGTTGTTCCTCCAGCATGCCGATATGAGATATCGGTCTGGGTGTGATTTTCCGATTTCCCATTTGGCCTATGCTGACGATGTAATTATTTTTGCCAATGGGGGATCCCGTGGTCTTCAGCGTCTCAAAGATTTTTTGGCTCACTATGAGAATTGCTCGGGCCAGCTCGTTAATGTGGCCAAGAGTGCTATGATCTTTCCTCCGGGCTGGACCACTCGTCGCCGCTCCCGTTTGCTGCGAATCACTGGATTTGCGGAGGGGCAGCTGCCCTTGAAATACCTTGGAGCTCCGCTTTTCCGTGGGAACCGCAAGTGCTCTCTCTTTGAGCCTATTCTGCAGTTGGTCCGGAAAAAGCTGGAGGGCTGGGAGTCCCGTTCCCTTTCTCCTGGGAGTAGGATGACGTTGATCCGCAGTGTGCTCCTTTCGATCCCGATCTATCTCTGCAAGGTGATCCAGCCTCCTTTGGCTGTTTTGGAGAAATTGGAGCGTATTTTCAATGCTTTTCTTTGGGGCTCCAGACCCTTAGAGAAGAAGTGGCACTGGGCCCGCTGGTCTCACGCCTGCCTCCCTGTGAAAGAAGGAGGCCTGGGTTTTCGCAGGCTCAAGGACATTGTTGACAGCTTTTCCATGAAGCTGTGGTTCAGATTCTGGCAGGGTTCCTCTATCTGGGCGAGATTCCTTTCGAGGAAGTATTGCCGGACTGTCAGCCCTATTTGTGCTCCTTCTCATGGTGCCATTTTCCCCACTTGGAGGCGCTTGCTCCAGATTAGACCTCGTGTGGAGCCTGGTATCCGGTGGAGGATTGGTCCTGGGGATGTCTCTTTTTGGGATGATACTTGGTTGGGTGATGCCCCTCTGTCGAGCAGGTGTGATGTTAGAGGGGATCGTTGTGTGCGTGTTTCCAGCTTCATTTTGGAGGGAGACTGGGATTTTGATCTCCTCTGCGCTGTCGTCGCTCCCTCGGTGGCGGAGGAGATTGTCCAGATTTCTGTTTTGGTGGATGAGCCGGATGCGATTATCTGGACCCACAGCACCGATGGTGCCTTTTCTGTGAGATCTGCTTGCGAGCAGGTCAGACCGAGAGGTTCGGTCTCGGATATCTTTACTCCCTGTTGGGGGTGCTGGATGAGGCCCACCATGTCCTTCTTTCTGTGGAGGTTTTGGCATCGGTGGTTGCTTGTGGATGAGGTGCTCGGGCAGCGGGGTTTCTCCCTTGTGTCCAAGTGCCAGTGTTGTGCGATGTCGGAGACATTCATGCACATTTTCATCGACGGTCCCATCGCCCGTTCTGTGTGGCATTTCTTTTGGGCTATCTTTAGAGTTCGCATCCCTCTCACTGAGAACTTCAGTCTGTTTCTCAGTGCTTGGAAAAGGGGTCGTGAGTGGTCTCCGGGGGGTAATGTGAGGGAATTCATTCCTTTTGTCGTGCTTTGGTTCCTTTGGACTGCACGCAATGATGCTAAGCACCGTCACTTACCCTCCTCTGCAGAGACGGTTAAGTTCCAAATTTTGTCTTATTTGAGACTTGCTCATTTCACAACTGTTATCAAGCCCCGTCTTTGGCTGGGGGCTTTGCAGGCTGCGAGGAAGATGGGCATTTTGGTCGGCCTCCAACGGATTCACAAGACTGCCATCGTCCGTTGGTTGAGGCCTCCACCTGGGTCCTTCAAGCTCAATATGGATGGGAACTCAAGAGGTAACCCAGGTGAGTCGGCTGTGGGAGGGATTGTCCGGGATTCTTCTGGTAGGGTCTTGGCATTTTTTAGTGAGTTCATTGGTTTGGGGTCCAATGTCCGTGCAGAACTTTGGGCGGTTTGGAGGGGTATTCTTCTCTGTTCTGAACTTAACCTTTTTCCCCTTTGGATTGAGACCGATTCCCAGATTGCCATTAAGATTCTTAGATCTCGGAGGTGCCGTTGGGATTTGGACCATATTGTTTCGAGGATGCGTGTTTTGGTGCGGAATAGGCCGGTTCATTTCTCGCATATCTATCGGAAAGGGAATTCGGTTGCGGATGCGTTGGCGCGGCAGGCTCATGATCATAGGCAGTGTTTGTTGGAGATTGGTGTTCCTTTAACCACTCCCATCGCTGTGTTGGCCCGTTCTGACTCTTCCGGGCTTCCTTACCTTAGATCTAGGTTTTCTTAGAGCCTCACGCTCGCTTATAGCCGTTTCTCTTGGGCTTTCTTCTTCTTTGTTTGCTCTCCTTTTTGGTCTAGGTCATCCTAGATTTAGATATATGTAGATATTTATTTTTCTTTGCAGGTACAGCTCTCCGGCCTTTTCCCGGAGTTTTTTGGCGTTTCTTTGTCTCCCTGCCATTTGCTTTGCTTCTTCAGGGAGATGGATTTTCCAGGCGTTCACTGTGGTTTTCCCTTGCCTGGTTCTTGCTGTTGGATGGCTGTCTCGTGGGCGACCTCTTGCGCCCTTCCTTTCTTGGTTTTTCTTGGGTACTTGGATCTATAGGCATGGCTCGTGTTCTCTTTGCCATACTCCTGATATTTTGCTCCGGATCTGCTGGTTTGCGGTCGTCCCCTTTTCCAGGCGGCCTCTGTTGTATAGTTACTCCCCAGCTGATCGTGACTTTTGGACATATTTCTTGCGTAGATCTGATCTTTAGTCCTGTCCTGGATGACTCCAGCCACTCTTTCGCGCCTCAGTGTCGGTTTTGGATTTTGCTGAGCTCGGGCTGTGGATATTTGCTGGCTTTTTGCTGCTCAGGATGACTGCTGTAGATGACTTAGTTAGTTGTCTATGTTTTTTGTCTGTATTTACTTATTTCCTAGGGTTGTTTTGGTTGTATTTTTGCCGATACCCTAGCTGCTCTGATGTTACTATTACCTCTGTATAGCCTTTTAGTGAGGTCTTGGCCTAGTCCCCCTCCCCCGTTAGGTTTTATTTGTCTCGCTCTTTTATGTTTTTATATACAGGTAGGGGTCTGCCTAACCCCTCCCCCCCACCCACCAACCCCCCCCCCCCCCCCCGCTTCCGGCGGTGTTTCCTTTTCAAAAAAAAAAAAAAAAAACACAACTACTTTTAATTAATTAATGCTCATGAATTACTTTCATTTAATATCCAATAACACTTAAGTATTTTTATTTTCATCTCCCGAGCAACAAATAAATTGTATCAATTAAGATTCGATTTAAATATCTCTATTAAAAATTTAGGCATACTGATATGTGATAAACTATGTTCTTCAAAAAGCTCCGTTAATGTTATACATTCCCCAAACTATATAATAATTAACAGTGTATTTTCTAATGATTCTATTCTAAATCCCCTCTCCCGAGCAATGATTTCAAATAAATATAACAATTTAATTTATGGCCAGTAAATTGAAAGACAATCAATTCAAGAAAACACAATAAAAATAATGGAATTCAATCACATAAAATCGAAAAGTTGTAGACAAATCATACTAGACAATCAATTCAAGAAAACATAATAAAATTAATGGAATTCTAAATCCTCTAGACTAGAAACGTTTAGTTCATACTCAAAATAATGCAAAAACAAATCATATTTTTGAAACCAGGCATCAATTCAGAAATTTAAAAGTAATAATTAAGAATAACAAATCCAAAGATGCAATGTCGTGTAAGGATGACGCAATCTTCACAATTTGCGCATATTTTTCTCCCAATTCTTGTGTAGATTTTTCTCCAAAACTCTCTCAATTCGTTCGTGTAAATCCCTTCCTAAAGTAAGCGGCTGCTTCCCCAATTTGTTTGCTTATAATTCCTTTTCTATGTGCTTAAAACCCAACAAGTAAAATCCCACAAATATACAAACATTAAAATAAATATGCTAATTAACCACACTAAAAAGACAACGGTTTTATACACAAATTGTTGTATTTTGGCCTTTAACAACGGTTTTTACAAAAACCGTTGTCATTTATCGTATTTTTAATGAAAAAAGACAACGGTTTTTAAAAATACGTTGTCTTATATGTGTCAAAGACAATAATTTTTAAAAACTATTGTCTATGAGCGGATTTTTTATGACCTACGACAACGGTTTTAATTAACTGTTGTCTATGTGCGTGATTCTGAGGGGTCTACAACAACGGTTTTTAAAACCATTGTCTACGTGTGTTATATTTTAAACTCTACGACAACAGTTTGTTTTTATCGTTGTCTTTTTCTATTGTTTTATGTAGTCTAAGACAACACATTTGTCAAACCGTTGTCTTTTCTTTTTTGTTTTGTTTTACAATAAAAGCATACATATACAACAGGCTACCAGATTTTTAAGTCTTTATCACAAGAAAAAAACAAAAGAAAGAAAAAGGCAAACTCCAAACCCTAAGCCCCAACCCGTCGCCTTCGACCTAGCTCAGCTACGGTCTTGTAGCCGTCGATCGAGCACCAAAAACAGGTCGTCTGAACTCATTTAATCTAGCCCAAGCCTTAACAACTCCAATGGTGACTTGAATCTTGAGTTAACGGCTTGAATCTCAAAGCTGTCCTGTCGTGACCATCATTGTACGTGTAAGTTTATTTGTTTCATTCACGTGATTCGTGGTATTTTAGTAGATGTTGAGGTTTAGGTTTATTGTTTTTTGGATTTCAATGAATGGGTGGAGAAAATTTGTTAAATCTCCGAAACACGAACCCCGGGCTCCATTTGGACTAAAGATGAATGAAGTGTACGGATTGGAGAATAGGATTCAACCTGCAAAAAGATCGGTTTCAATGGATTCTGTATCGCATCAGTTATCAGAAAAGCAATCGCAAATGCTTCTTCAACTCAGTCTGATGAAACTATGGGCCTCGAATCCGTCGAAATGAAAGAAACAAATGGTGGGATTGTTGAGAAAAGTGGAAGGATCGATCGAAACTTGTCGAGATTATTTGGAAGATCCTCATCATCGAGGCCTTCTTCTATGAAAAGACCAGTTTCATGCAGTGCTAGAGTGTTTCTTTCGAGATGCAGCGGCAAGAGCTGGAATCCGGCGATTCCTCCATGAGTGTTTGAGCTCGAAATCTTCCAAAATCAGAGACTCTTCAACCCATCAAACTTTTGATCACGTCTTAGTTAATGAATTTTATAATTACTAGATGTATGTAAAGGAAATGGGATGCATGATCTAAACATTGGCCTCCTATAGAATGTCGTTTTTGGAAGTAGAATTTTCACTACAACAAAAACGCTGAAAGAATACGGTGAAAAAACGTAGTTAATTGGGGTTTTAAAACCGATGTTAAACGCTATGTAGTTAAAAGTGCGGTCATAGACTACGGTTTTAAACCGTAGTCTTATGTCGTAAAAGACTACAGTTTTAAACCGTAGTCTTATGTTGGAAAAGACTACGGTGAAAAAACATAGTTAATTGAGATTGTAAAACCGATGTTAAACGCTATGTAGTTAAAAGTGCAGTCATAAACTACGATTTTAAACCGTAGACTTTTGTCATAAAAGACTACGGTTTTAAACATGCAATAGACAACGTTTTTCCACCCTTGTCTTTTGTCAACTATAAAATAAAAAAAAAATTAATAAAAAAATTAATATACAATTATTCAATATTATACAGTACACAAAATTCAAAAATAAAATTTATTATAAAATATTTTAGTATTACAATGACTAAAAATTTAAAAATTAAAATTTGAATCTCTATGTTTTTATGGGAACGGTTGGCATCTTTAAAAAACGAAGAGAGCACATCTGGAACCATTTCCACTTATCATCAATGTATGTGATTTGCAGCTTCAGATCACTCTATTTTTTTTTTAATAAGAAGCTTCAGATCACTCTCACCACCATATTTGAATTCCCATCCTCCAATTTTTAGTTCCGGTGGCTCGAACATAACTTGAATCTATTCACCATTCAGGGCTGTAAATTTTATAAGCAACAAACTAATGTAAAAAAGAATATCAAGCGACGCATAAGGTAAAAATAATAATGACGAACAAAGGGAAAATAACCATTCAGTTCATAAAATTAACACATATCCAAAGAAGATATCATAAACAGAGGGTGAAAAAATATAACAAATGCATCGCCACATTTTTAGAACTGTTATATGCATACAAATGTCATATCATCTGATACATATAAATGAGAAACATAATGGCTCAAGAAAATTCTATGTTACATGGTTTTTATCCACCTATTATAATATGTGATGGAAATGATGGAAACCAGAAAACAACATTTATTGAAAACTGATTTTTATTATATATTTTACCAACAGGCTTCTGGTTTTCCTGCGAATTCCGTCAAGAGACCGTAAGTTAAAAGTTTCTACAAACCATCTTTCCTAGCGAAGATTGTTGCCTCAACCAAACAAGAGCCTTGACATAATATATATAGAATTACCACAAAATCATTTCAAGAAATCAATATCAAACACACTATTTTTAACCAACAATCACATTACCACAAATGGTGAAGCTAGCGAAGCACAGTGATTCAAATTTAAAAAAATTCAAAGCTCCAAATCGCGAGAAGCAAAAAATTACACTGAAACCAAAAGATAGAGCAGGAGAAAAGGATCACAAAATACCAACAATCGCTGCAAATGGACCAGAGACAAGGGCGCATCAGTAAAGGACATGATTGCAGCGACAATGGAGAGCCTCAGAGCCACCAAATCTGATCAAAATCTGGTATATGTGAGAAAATTATCTCTATCACACCAAATGCAATCATATAATGATCTTAAGCATCAAACGTACTAGGCATCACCTGTAAACTATGTACAATACTTACAATTATGAGTGCGGTGATAGACTCATTCATCCAACGATTTTCCTCCAGCAAATGACCAATCACTATACATGCGCACAAGAGTGTGACAAATAAGGTAATTGAAATCACTGGAGTGTCGTCAGATGTTGACAAAATACCCAGGGTATCTCGCATAATTTCCATGTGGTTGATGATTGAAAGTATGCTCGAGATATCTTTCCTTTAAATAATTAGCTGCAAGAAATAAAATCCATTCAACTCACAGTTAAATTATCCCTCCAAGGTAAGCACACTAACCAATAACAGCTCGCACTTTCACAAACACATGATGCGTCAACTAGAGAAAACATAGTTTCCAAAAGTGACGTGACAACTAGAGAAAAACATGCAAATTTAAATTTATATGCGCAGTTAATTCATTACAATTTACACATGATAGCCTCGAGGTTGTCCTTGAAAACTAGCATAGAATTAGAAAAGTGAAGCACATCGCTTGTAAACGTATGAAGTGGTTAATACTTAATATGCCAACATTCTAACTAAATCCAGAAAATTCTCATGATAGAGCATTCATTATGTTTCTCGAGCTCCATAGACATTGACTTCTTTCGATTTTTTCTTGAATGATCCATCAATACTCAATGGGAGCAAAGATTGTCAAACATGAGAAAAATTAATCCCGAGATCAAACAAAATATGTTTATGCTCTCCTGATCAGTCGTCACCTTGTCAAACTTTACGCATAATACATTCACATGTACACAAAATGGACAAAAAAATTAAACAAAAATGGAAAGAAATCCAATTAAATTGGAAAAACGAAAACGTATGAAAAAAAAAGTACAAAACTTACTCCATGTTTTGCATCATTAAAACGAAAGCATGATTAGTGAAGATTCAGAATCGAACAGATGAACATTAGTCCATACCGGGGGAAAAAAAACCATTTTCAGAAACGAAACACGACAACTTTACCTCATAATTATCAAGTTTTGATTTCTCAACGGTACCTGAATCACCAAAATATGCTTTCCCGAAATTCCTTTCGGAAAAGAACATTTTCCTCTCTTAGATTATTCAATTCAAATACCTAAAAATCAAAACAACCAGACCTTATCAAATAACCCGAAACTAAACCACAACATTCAACACGAAATTCAACCTGTCCTATTACAAACTCTCAACAACAGAAACACAAAATCAATTCCCCACCCAGAAAAAAATGGCAGCTCCTTAATTTTGCATCTAATATCCAATCAGCTATTTAAAATGTATTAAGCTACAATAAAACACAAAATAAATAAGCAAAAAAAAATGTAAACTGTTATAAAAATAAACAAATATCAACAAAAAGATATCACCTAAATTACAAAATTTTGTTAAATAGTTCACAGCATAAATAAACATCATCGAACGAAATGAAATGCAAAACTCTTTTCCTAAGGAAAGAATCAAAATCAAATAAAGTCAAACGAACAAACGAAAAAAAACATTCCTCGTTTCTGGCCATAAAAAAAAATCGAATCCACGAACAAAATTTTCATTATTCTTTCTCTTTCTTTGTGTCTATTCTTTTCTTCTTTCTTGTTGTAAAGCTTCCCGCACCTTGCAAAATTCCCACCCCCAAAAAAAATAATACAGAGAGACAAAAGAAAAAGAGATGGTGAAATACCCAATAAACAATCAGTTTAATCAGCTGGAAAACAAAGAAACGACTAGAAATCACCCAAAATCGCAAAGAAAAAGAACCTGCGATTTCATTCCGCAAAGTTAGTCGACAGTCAAGCTTTGGGCCGAGAATCCTCAATATTTTGGTACTAAATTGAAGCCAAGAAAGAGATCTTACCTTTGTCTAGCTTCAATCGGCAGATTTCCAACGTCTAGGGCGGCGAATCGACGTCTTGGAGCGGCGGCTAGGGCTAGGGGAGAAAGGGGATCAATAGTGGGAAAGGGGTTTGAGAAGGAGAAACAATTTCTTACGCTAATGTATCTGTGTATGTATATATCTATTGTATTTCTCATAGACTACGGTACAAAAACCGTAGTCTATTTATTAAAAAAAGCTCATAGACTACGATACAAAAAAAACCGTAGTATATTTATTTAAAAAAATATTCATAGACTACGGTACAAAAAAATCAAAGTCTATTTATTAAAAAAAACACGCTCATAAACTACAGTTCAAAATAACTGTAGTCTATTTATTTAAAAAACCCGCTCATAGACTACGGTTCAAAATAACCATAGTCTATTTATAAAAAAAACACGCTCATAGACTACGGTTTTAACAAAACTGTAGAGGTATATTTTAAAAAAACGCCCATTAACTACGGTTTCTGTAAAAACCGTAGTTAAATGTAAAAATACTACGGTTTTATTAAAAACTGTAGTCTTTCTAGTGTAGTCTATTACCAAATTTCTTGTAGTGTTTGGTGTTTATGGATAAAGGTTTGATCTAATGATCCTAGTTTTTTTTGTCACTTGTATATATATATATATATATATATATATATATATATATATATATATATATATATATATATATCTCTTTATTATAACAACTCATGTAGCCAAAATATTACGTCACGTAGAGATCTTTAGGCACGTAAAAGTATCTGGTCCTCCTGTGTTTGATAAATTCAGTGCCAATGTCTCTCTGGATGGGAACTCTGTTAATATTGTGCCATGATTAATAGTAGTACTCGATTGCACAAGGATCAAACACCAAGTTTTTGTGGCTAGCAAAAGGAATTATCGAATTCTACCTTTTAAAAATGGCTCATACTGATGTCAGGATATTGATGTTTTCTTGGTATTTATCTTTGTTAATCTATGGAACTGATCACTCTCATATTTATCTTTTCAAGGAAATTGAAAGCTGAAATGCAAGGATACTTTACACTAGTAAGTGATGCTTCTTTTTAACCATTTTATAAGTGAAAATTTGTGCACTTAATTTATATATGATTTGGCTTGACTTTTGTGATGTATCAAGTGGATTTTATGCGAATTTGTTGTTGTTTTTGTGAGATACAAGGATTGGAGGAAAAGTACCGAGAAGAAGCTGAAAGATGAATTATGGACAACAAACTTCAGAAAATTACTGGGCCATTTAGAGAAATTCAAATCTAATCTCCACCGTTCATAATAAATCTCAAGATTTTTTAAATCTGATTTTAAAATTTCATATAGATCCGACGGTTAGATTGTGAGATATGATTTTTGAAAAATGTCACGCAATTGAAAGAGAGCAGTAGCGCGGCTGCGCAAGAATGAGGTGCATCTGCGCCTAAAATCATTACCTGGGCAAAAGAATGAAGCGCATATGCGCTAGAAAGAGGATAATCTGCGCAAAAAGTTAGAAAACTTGAGATTAACAAGCGCATATGCGCTTATAAGAAGGCAAGTCTGCTGCACAAGTGAAGAAAGTATGCGCATGATTTTAAGCGCTTATGCGCATCTGTGCATGTTTTTTGAAAAATATCAGAGTTTCGAAAATTTTTGAGACGTGATCTTTGGGCTTGATCTTGAGCTTTCATAATCACATATAAAAGGAGCTTTTGAACGTGAGAAGAGGAGGGGTAGCCGCAACACTCAGCAATCACAACACACACACAAGAGAGAATTGAGAGAGGGCAGCCGCATATCCTGCATCAGAAGATTACAGGCGCAAAGCTGCTGGTTTTTTCTGTCAACTTTGGGGGATAGCAGCAGCCGCAAAACTTCAGAGAACAGAGAGAGCAAATCGAGAGATTGGAAGAAATCCTGGGAAATCTGTCAACATGAAAAGCTTCAAGAACAAAGACGAAGATCGATCGACCGGACACGGCATCGCATATTCGGATTTTTTATTCTTACTGTGAATTTATTATTATTTAATTGATGTCTATCATTGAAAACATGATTTGTGTTTATTTATTTTTTAGTATGAACTAAATTTGCTTAGTCTAGAGGTTGATGTAGCCTGGTGTAGATACTTTTACAACTGTTAATTTTATTTGATTGAATTCTCCTAGATTAATTGTTTTTTTCTAGTTTTGATTGTTTTTTCAATTTATTGGTCATAAATAGATTTGTTATATTTATTTGAAATCATTGCTCGGGAGAGGGGATTTTTAATAAAACAATAAAAATTACACTGTTAATTGTTTATATTGCTCGGGAGAGTGTATAACAACGTTAACGGAGATTTTGAAAAGAACATTGTTTTTCACATATCTTTAAGACTAGATTTTTAATAGGGATATTGAAATCGAAATTTATTTGATACAATTTATTTGTTGCTCGAGAGAGGGAAATAATATAATTAAGTGTTCTTGGCTATTAATTGAATATAATTCATGAAAATAAATTAATTAGAAGTAGTTTTTGTCGAAACCAGGTGAAATCAAATCCTGTAGACATTTTTCTATCATTGATATTTTTTTGAAGTTATGTGCGAGCTTTGCTTAGAATTTCAGAATTATTTAAATTTTCAAAACAAAATTATCTATTTAATTTTTTAGGTAAATTTTAGACTATTTTAATTACAAGTACTAAATAATTTTCACACTACTCCTTGTGGGAACGATATTTTACTCATTCTTTATTAAAACTTGACATCGTGCACTTGCTGGCACAAAAATACGCAACACCATTCATGTGTTGTCTTTCATGTTCTTATCTTTAAATGCCGTTCTACTATATGTGCACCTTTTCATTCATTAGTCTTATGCAATTTATGTGCAAAATGTATTTTTTCGATAAGCTAAAACATATGGGTTTTTTGCATAATTGGTTGATATACTGTTGAATCAAGTTTTATGGAGTAGCTCATGGAAGAGTTGAGTTGGGGAATCCAAATTTCCTTTTGCTGAAAAAGTATTCAAATTTCCATTATCCAGTTAGTTTATTTAGTGCACATGCAGTATATTATTTCACTAAGAAAGACGTTTGTGAGAAGGTAAAAATGGTTTTTTCTTTTCGAATTTTTGTATTAAATTGTTATAATACATAAAATTCTGCCTCCTACACTTCTTCTCAGACTCCTGGCTTACTGTAAAGGATTGTCTTTTCTTCCCTGTATTTGACCTTTTATATAGATGACTATATATTGGGGATTATTTTGATGATACTTGTCCCTATGTTTTATAGTTCATCAATGATCTCCATGTTCTCATTAGTCCAAGTGCTCCATGAACTCCAATTCCTTTGATTCACCATGTTCTCATTAGTCCAAGTGCTCCATGAACTCCAATTCCTTTGATTCTGTTGGGAAAGGTATTTACTTTCAACTAGAGTTTTCTGCTCAATCCGTAATTATTATTTTATCTTTGTCTTTACCATCTTCTCAGTGTCCATTCCAGTCTTTTTAATATGAATGTTCTTATGGTGCATACCCCAAACCCATTATTTTGTGGTGTGTTAAATAGTATTACTTAACTAAATAAATTATAAATTGACTTTTTCAGGCTCTATTTATTTCCAGGACAAATTTGTACCTTTGTTGCCTTAAATATGGTAATAAATGTAGGCTGCTACTTGTTCCATCTACTGCCTAGTTTGTCCTCATTAGAATTTAGCGTCTTTCCAACTCACAACCATAAGATGCCTACTTCATCTTTTGTATGTTAAATGTGTCGGTGTCTTCCCTTTTGTAGGCACAATAGAGAAGGCTAAATCATATCATTTGAATGTAAACCATGTGAATGAAGCAATATCAATGGATGAAACAAGTCAATTCATATGTTCATACATGGAACAGTCTTTGGGCCCAGAACGATCTTCAGCTTTGGAGACTGAAGCTGCTTCAACTGTTGAAATTACAAAGAGATGGACCGTTTCAAATTCATTTTCAAAGCCACAGTTATTCGGCTGAGACTACGGCTGTGATGGAGGCAGCGGCGATCATGTTTCGGAGAACAAACCTACAGTAAAATAGTGAACCCTTTTGAATTTTCTAGTTTCTGAACCTTTTTTGTATTTTTTTTAGTGTGCATTGGATTAGAATTTTAATTTCGAGTGCTTTGTAATACTAAAAAATTGTATATTAAATTTTATTTTTTAAATTTTAAATTTTGGTTTATTTATAATATTGAAATTTATATATTAATTTTTAATTTTTTTTATATGGAAAAATACAACGGATAAAATCTGTTGTCGTAGGAGGTCTAAAACTTTTGTAACTGATGGTATTGTTAAAATCACGCCTTTACGACAATGGATAAATTCCGCTATCGTTTCCCTCAAAGATAACGGATTCATGCCAACGACAACGGACTTTTTGCGTTTTTCTTGTAGTGAAAAGTTTCCATCCCAAAAAATCAAAACTCCAAATTCACGCGACAGCGTGGCCGCGCCATGAAACCAACGCGGGTGCGCATGAGAATCGACTTTTTTCTGCAATTTCCTCCTAGCGCGGATGTGACAGAGTGGGTGCCCGGTTAGCCAACTTTTGGCTAAGGGCTTTTGTGACTCTATGTATAAACAATCTTTGTTTAATATAATTTACATTCATTAATGGCATTATCTTTGTCTTTCTTCATATTGTTATATTGTGATATACTATTGTTGTTTTGATAAAGATCTTGAATATATTATAGTGTAAGTATGATGGGATAGTGAATAAAGAGAGATCACTATTATGAAACACATCTTATAGTCACTATATATTCTAAACAGTTCCTAGTCAATTGAGCCGTCCGATAATAAGGATAAGGATCGCTCGAGATTGAGACTAACATTTGTGATGCCAAGTACCATGTATCATTGGTAATGGACATGGAGATGTTCAAAGCATGCAAATGGATATTCATATGATGAATGATCGAACTACCCTATTCGGACTTTCCAAGTGGTTATCACTTATCGAGTGGATAAAGTCCGCGGTTTTGGTTGTACACCATTAGTCCTTACTACTTGAAACATCATTGAGACTCTATATGCTAGTACTGTACTTTGACTCGTTTACCGACTCTATTGGGGTCATCAGGTGTCGGTATTGGGTACAGTTACGACACATATAGGAGTCGATGCTTTGTTGTCAAGGATTCACCACATACTTGCGAGTGTGGATATCCTATGCGTTCTGAGGAGATATTAGTATGAAGAATCTCTGGCCAGAGTACATGATGTATTTTAGGTTACTCGGTTTTCCCAGTAACACATGCGATGTCACTATTTGATCTCCAAGATGTAATGCATAGTTATCGAATCTCGAACGACTCTCGATGCACCAATAGTTGTTGATTCGATCGGGATATATGGATGAAGGGACCATACTGTACGCTAACCAAAATCTACTGGTTCTTGCAGGCACTATCAGTGATACCTAGGGAATCATGGGGCGATGTTTCTAGACGCTCTTACCATGATTCGTTGGGCATGTCGGAAATTGTTGTTCCGAGTCACAAGGAGTTGTGAGCCCACGACTAGCTGTATCCCTGAACCATTGAGGGTCACACAAGTAATGGATTACTAAACCCCGTTGAGATAGTTAAATTTAAAGAGTTAAATTTAATGAAAGAGAAGTTGGACTTCTTAACTAAAAGGGAGTGGAATTTCCTAAAATGACATAGGGATGGGCATTTTTGAAAATCACTGAATTCGGATTCAGAAAAATTATCTTGACTTTAAAAGGTGCAGAAATGGTTTGTGTGCACATTGGTGAAATCGGTTTATCAATCGGAGTCATTATGAATTTTATATTAATTTTTATAACAACGGGCTTGGCTTGTTGGGCTTAAGTTATGGATTGTGGGCCCTAAGGAGTTAGAGTCCTAATACAATTATAACTTAATCTAGTCTAGAAATTATATATAAATACATGTGTAGTGTTCGTGAAACACCTACTACTAATAAAATGCGGAAAAACTTTTTTTTTTTTTAAATAATACTATACATATACGCCCATACATATATGTATATAAAAATAACATATATTTCTTAAATAACCTGAAAAATATTAAATAAACAAATAAATCCTTAAAAATGTTTCATGCAACAATTTAAAATGATAAACAATGCTGCTGAAAAATCTCATATGCGGAATAATAATAAAATAAAACATGTTTCAAAATTCCATCATAATAGACTAAATAACTGCGACGGTTACGGGGTCCACTGCTCCGTGAGCTCATACGTCCTCACCACCGGTAGGAGCTACATAAATGTCATCATGCTCACCTGCACCATATAAGCGTAGTGAGCCTAGGGGCTCAACATGTCTAATCCTTTATAACAAGGTTAAAAATAATGCATCACGTAGATACTAATACATATACATGTACATGAGCATGCATGAAAACATTTTTCATAACATAAATGCTGAATCATAAATCATAAACATAACATAACTTTCTTCATCATACATAACAAAATTGAGCATGTCATAAACATAAAAACTGAGTATAGTCATATCCATGAATGTGACTAATAACTGTGCCGACTGATCAGTCTAAAGAACCATCGTACGTGGCGGTGGATAAATCCACCTCTATGCTGGTAGTAAACTACCTCTGTGCCAGTGGTAAAACCACTTCTATGCCGGTAGTAGAACTACCTCTGTGTCAGTGGTAAAACCACTTCTATGCTGTCACATCACTTCAATTTCCATAAAAATATTTTTCATGCTCAATTCTTAATCATAAACACATCATAAAATATTTCATGTATGCATGCACTTAAAATATGTCCGTAATATATATTTAGATAATTTTAATAATAAATATACTTTTACTTAAAATAGACTTTATGCATAAAAATAATTAAATATATATTCCGGACTTAGTTTATTTTCATGGGTTGGTCCAGACTGCTGATCACTCACTCTAAGCCCATTAAACTTAAATAAAATCCAATAATCATATTTTAGCCCAAATAACTTAATTAAACTTAACTTGACCTAAATAAAATATTTAAGCCCAATTACTTAACTTAAGCCCAATAAAACTCTAGACTGGCCCAAAATCCACTGACTGGCCCAAAAATTCTCATGGACTCCCAAGCCCATAAAAATCATTGTGCTAACTTAAATAAATTATTTAAGACCCAAATAAAATTTTTTGGAGGTCCAAATAATTTTATTTCTAATTAATTTGCCCAAAAACCAATTAAAACATTAAACATTTAAAAATTTAAAATACTCAAGTCCGGCCCACCTAACCCAGACCCGGACCGACTTAACCCGACCCATGAGTACCTGACCTGACCCAGCAACCCCCCCAAACCCCAAACCCGATCACCCCTCTCCTTCTCTTCTCGGCTGGGCGAGCAGCAGCCATGTGCCGCCCTGCTCCAGCTGCCCCTGCCAGAGCACCACCTCCCATGGATAGCCCACATCCAGGGGGTTCTAACACAACAAGAATCAGACCAAACCATGGCCCGAGGATTGAGAACGAAGCTCTGCACCAGACGCCTTCCTCCTCCTCGCGCGCAGACTAAGCAGTCGCCAAACTTTCGTTCGTGCGGCTTCCTCCAACAACCAAAGACCGTGAAACTACTTCTCAATTTTAGCCAACATCTAAATCTTTTAAACCCAACAAACCACACACAAATCCATGGCCTGAGTAAGGAGAACGACCCCTCTCTTCCTAAAGCCCTAACCTGCACGTCTGTGTGCATCAGAAGTGAATAGCTTCGTTTCCAGCCTATGACACCCTAAAACTCTGAACAAACTCGACCCTAAGGCACCCTGGGACCCCTCTGACTCGAGCCCTCAGCCCTGGACCATACCATGCTGAAGAAAAACGTGAGCCATGCCAAGTAGACACTCAAACATGCATCAAACATCCATGAAATTGCATAATTCGAAAATATCTGATAAAAATCTGAATAAAACCCAACATGAATGGTTAATAGCTTATATGGTGTTCAAAAGAAAGAATAAACATGCCTTAAACGAAGATAGATTGAGAAACGAGACAATAATCGCGTGTACGGCGCTCCGAGACGACGAATGAACCAAAGACTCCAAGAATCTATGAACGATCGGCTATGGAGATTGCTTTCTGCTGAACGTGAGAATGGGGGTGGGAGGAGATGGGAGTTGTCGGCTGAGTGGGGTTAGGGTAGGGTAGGTTTTTGTTTTAAATTTTTGTAACTAAGAATAATTTGGGATAATAACTAGTATAAAATAATTAGGTAGATAATATAACATAAATATAAGATTTTAAACTCTTAAAAATACCTACTAATCTGATAACTAATCAAAAATCCCGAAATACTAATTTATAGTATTTTTAAAAATTAATAAAAGTCATTAAAATGACTTATTTTGGCGAAAAATCAACTCTTAAATAAATATATAATTAAATACTAAAATTTTCTTGACAAAATACCTTAAAATAATATTTTAAGGCTCATAAACTCATAAAATATTTTTGGCTAAGAATTTTTGGTATCTCGTCCGTCCACGGTCCCGTCTACGCGATCTAAATAATAAATATTCTCAAAAATCCAAAAATACCATAACTACGGGTTAAATGATAAAATAAATTTAAATCATGCATATAATTCACATAATAACACATAAATGTCATTTAACCCAAATATAAATTTTTAAATAATTATTTTCCCTAATTATGCATGCGAATTTACGTATTAAAATTTTCGGGTGTTACAATTCTCCCCCCCTTAAATTGAATTTCGTCCTCGAAATTTGACTGATCCAATTCTAATAACGAAGTTCTTCAAAATCCACTTCACTAAACCAACTATCACATATCTAGTTCCCAAGTTTCGGTATCCCAAAAGTCATGCTTCTGCTGCGCACTCTGATAAACCAAATATTTTTGCTTCACTAAAGGTTCCTTAAAAGAATAAGTTAGGGAATACCGGTGATCAAAGAGGTGTTTGGGTCTGCCTCAGCTGCTTGTATGACAAACACCCTCCATGTGGTGCTCTTCTTCCTGGGACAATTCATGGACATGTGCCCCGGCTCCTTGCAATGGAAACACACATTCGACCCACTCAGGCACAGACCCGAATGTGGTTTCTGACACTTCGGGCAAATTGGTACTCCTCCTGACTTAGGGGCCCCGCCCCTCTGCTGCTGTTGTGGCTGAATCTGCTGACTCTGTTGGTTAAGGTCCCTAGATGGCCCTGTGAACTGTTTCTTCGCAGATGACTGCGAAGATGGTTGATAGGATTCCAGCTGGAATTGTCTCTTACGCTGCTGTTACTTTTTCATATCTCTTCTCCCCTTCTCAGAGCGCAATGCTCTACTAACGGAAGCCTCATAAGTAGCGACATCCAACATACGAACATCATGCTTAATGTCAGCCCGCAATCCATCAACAAACTGCCTCAGTTTATCTGGTGCACTGTCAGCAATAAGAGGCACGAAACGACACCCTTTCTCGAACTGGGTGATGTAATCCACCACAGACTTGTCCCCCTGACGGAGACTCATGAACTCCCGGATCATGCGGCTGCGCACATCCTCAGTAAAATACTTGGCATAGAACATACGTCTGAACTCTATCCACGTCAAAGTAGGTAGGTTCACGCCCCTAACAGCGCCTTCCCACCAAGAGGCTGCATCCCCTCTCATCATATACACTGCACACTTGACCCTATCAGCATCTGTAATTCCCATATAGTCAAATATAGACTCCAATGATCGAATCCACCCCTCAGCGATGAGCGGATCAGTGGTGCCTGTAAACTCCTTTGGTCCTTTCTTCTGGAACCGCTCAGCTACATCCTCATCGTGTGTGAGCCTAGGACGAGTAGCTTGCTGCTCTAACAAAGCAGTGATCCCTGCCATCATGTTAGCATTGGCCTGCTCCAATGCTGAGAGAGGGTTATGCGGAGGTGGAGGTGGAGGTCCTCCGCGTCTATTCATCTGTCTGGGAGGCATTCTGTACCACCACATATTTCTTTACGTAAATCGCAATGCATAACTAAGGGTTTCAAAAGTCTTACTAAACATGAAATACTTAAAATTAATACATAAGCTCCTTCTAAATCTTAATAAAGCATTTAAAACTAACAGACCGGTAGCAGGATTTTTGAGCTTCACGTGACAGTAGACACCCTCCAAGGACCGCGCTCTGATACTAATTGAAATGCCTACTACTAATAAAATGCGGAAAAACTTTTTTTTTTTAAATAATACTATACATATACGCCCATACATATATGTATATAAAAATAACATATATTTCTTAAATAACCTGAAAAATATTAAATAAATAAATAAATCCTTAAAAATGTTTCATGCATCAATTTAAAATGATAAACAATGCTGCTGAAAAATATCATATGCGGAATAATAATAAAATAAAACATGTTTCAAAATTCCATCATAATAGACTAAATAACTGCGACGGTCACGGGGTCCACTGCACCGTGAGCTCATACGTCCTCACCACCGGTAGAAGCTACATAAATGTCATCATGCTCACCTGCACCATATAAGCGTAGTGAGCCTAGGGGCTCAACATGTCTAATCCTTTATAACAAGGTTAAAAATAATGCATCACGTAGATACTAATACATATGCATGTACATGAGCATGCATGGAAACATTTTTCATAACATAAATGCTGAATCATAAATCATAAACATAACATAACTTTCTTCATCATACATAACATAATTGAGCATGTCATAAACATAAAAACTGAGTATGGTCATATCCATGATTGTGACTAATAACTGTGCCGACTGATCAGTCTAAAGAACCATCGTACGTGGCGGTGGATAAATCCACCTCTATGCTGGTAAGTAAACTACCTCTGTGCCAGTGGTAAAACCACTTCTATGCCGGTAGTAGAACTACCTCTGTGTCAGTGGTAAAACCACTTCTATGCTGTCACATCACTTCAATTTCCATAAAAATATTTTTCATGCTCAATTCTTAATCATAAACACATCATAAAATATTTCATGTATGCATGCACTTAAAATATGTCCGTAAATATATATTTAATTAATTTTAATAATAAATATACTTTTACTTAAAATAGACTTCATGCATAAAAATAATTAAATATATATTCCGGACTTAGTTTATTTTCATGGGTTGGTCCAGACTGCTGATCACTCACTCTAAGCCCATTAAACTTAAATAAAATCCAATAATAATATTTTAGCCCAAATAACTTAATTAAACTTAACTTGACCTAAATAAAATATTTAAGCCCAATTACTTAACTTAAGCCCAATAAAACTCTAGACTGGCCCAAAATCCACTGACTGGCCCAAAAATTCTCATGGACCCCCAAGCCCATAAAAATCATTGTGCTAACTTAAATAAATTATTTAAGGCCCAAATAAAATTATTTGGAGGTCCAAATAATTTTATTTCTAATTAATTTGCCCAAAAACCAATTAAAACATTAAACATTTAAAAATTTAAAATACTCAAGCCCGGCCCACCTAACCTGGACCCGGACCGACTTAACCCAACCCATGACTACCTGACCCGACCTAGCACTCAACCCTGACCCATAACCCGACCCAGCAACCCCCCCAAACCCCAAACCCGATCACCCCTCTCCTTCTCTTCTCGGCTGGAATGGCTGCTGCTGCCCTGCTCCGGCCGCCCCTGGCCGGAGCACCACCTCCCATGGATAGCCCACATCCAGGGGGTTCTAACACAACATGAATCAGACCAAACCATGGCTCGAGGAGTGAGAACGAAGCTCTGCACCAGACGCCTTCCTCCTCCTCGCGCGCAGACTGAGCAGTCGTCAAAATTTTGTTCGTGCGGCATCCTCCGACAACCAAAGACCGTGAAACTACTTCTCAATTTTAGCCAACATCTAAATCTTTTAAACCCAACAAACCACGCACAAATCCATGGCTTGAGTAAGGAGAACGATCCCTCTCTTCCCAAAGCCCTAACCTGCGCGTCTGTGTGCATCAGAAGTGAATAGCTTTGTTTCCAGCCTATGACACCCTAAAACTCTGAACAAACTCGACCCTAAGGCACCCTGGGACCCCTCTGACTCGAGCCCTCAGCCCTGGACCATACCATGCTGAAGAAAAACGTGAGCCATGCCAAGTAGACACTCAAACATGCATCAAACATCCATGAAATTGCATAATTCGAAAATATCTGATAAAAATCTGAATAAAACCCAACATGAATGGTTAATAGCTTATATGGTGTTCAAACGAAAGAATAAACATGCCTTAAACGAAGATAGATTGAGAAACGAGACAATAATCGCGTGTACGGCGCTCCGGGACGACGAACGAACCAAAGACTCCAAGAATCTATGAAGGATCGGCTATGGAGATTGCTTTCTGCTGAACGTGAGAATGGGGGTGGGAGGAGATGGGAGTTGTCGGCTGAGTGGGGTTAGGGTAGGGTAGGTTTTTGTTTTAAATTTTTGTAACTAGGAATAATTTGGGATAATAACTAGTATAAAATAATTAGGTAGATAATATAACATAAATATAAGATTTTAAACTCTTAAAAATACCTACTAATCTGATAACTAATCAAAAATCCCGAAATACTAATTTATAGTATTTTTAAAAATTAATAAAAGTCATTAAAATGACTTATTTTGGCTAAAACTCAACTCTTAAATAAATATATAATTAAATACTAAAATTTTCTTGACAAAATACCTTAAAATAAGATTTTTAGGCTCATAAACTCATAAAATATTTTTGGCCAAGAATTTTTGGTATCTCGTCCGTCTATGGTCCCGTCTACGCGATCAAAATAATAAATATTCTCAAAATTCCAAAAATACCATAACTACGGGTTAAATGATAAAATAAATTTAAATCATGCATATAAAATTCACATAATAACACATAAATGTCATTTAACCCAAATATAAATTTTTAAATAATTATTTTCCCTAATTATGCATGCAAATTTACGTATTAAAATTTTCGGGTGTTACAATTCGAAAATTGACACAATTAATTCTAGCAATTTTCGAAATTCACATAAAATAATTCAAGGGGATTTTCGAAAATCCTCTGTCCCTTTTTGAGAAAATTCGGTCTGTGATTTTTGTGAAAAATTACATTCCGAATTAACAGATCAAATCTGTTTATTCTCTTCGATAAACATCTGATTGATTTCTAGTGCAATCAATCAGAGTGTTTCTGTTTTCTGTTCGTGGACCTTATTCCGCAGATTGATCGTGAAGCCATCGGTTCCCGGGATATACAAGAAGAGCATATTAAATTCTGTTGGTGTCCATAATCAAGTCGTTGCTTGAATAGGTAAAAATTTAATTATGATTTTATTTTTACTTGTATAATTTAATCGTAAAGTTTTGATACCCATGATATGGAATCGTTCCATATCGAGAAATAAAAATTCTTAAACTTCCGCTGCACCGGGTATCAATTCTTAATTGATCTGAACACGTTTTTCCAACAGGATGTGCTACTCTTCCGGCGCGGGTGCGCTTGAACCAGTGCGGGTGCGCTTCTGGACTGTCACAGGGGCACTTGCACTTCGAATTCCAGCTTCTTTATTTCCTTCTTTTGATCCATTTTTTCCTTTTACCATATTTTCCATGTTCTTTTGACTCCATATTAACATAAAATCCTTACTTTTATTCCTTGCCTGCACTTAACAAAAACAACAACAAATTGCACGTAATACCGCTCGATACATCATAAAAATCAAGTCAAATCATATGCAAATTAAGTGCATAAAATGCACTTATTAAATTCTCCCAAACATATATTTTTTATAGTCCCGAGCGAAACAAAACAACACAATTAAACTAAAACAAAGCAACACACAAATATTAAAATTTTATTACTCCAATCCGGCCTCAGATGTTTATCCTCTAATCCATGTGTGGAGAATTTTCTCAAGAGTTCCCGTGCATGTGTGATTAGCCAATATCGTCTACCCACCCAACTTTTGATCAAATCATGCAACCACCAAGTTCAACCATTACTCATAAAGATCAAAACGACTTATCAGGTAGTTCTTTAGGCTCAATCACTTCAATGGGAGAACAAGTATCCAATATAGATATTCAATATAAACACATTATGATTCAAGGTAAAGGGAATTGGACATTTTCAATTTATGTAGTAGTGGGTAGGATAGGTTTATCACTTTCAGAGTGATGTCAGATATTTATCTGACACCTTCTACTCCGTACATTCTACATCTTTTTCTTTTGGAATTTTCTTTGGACTAGGATTTCAATCCATTTTTATTTCAATGCCACCCTCACCTTATTTTCTCCATTTTTTTTCTCTTTTTCTTCTCTTTTATTTTTTTCTTCATTCTTTGAATTTTTGTTTCTTTTTGGCTTTCATTTGGTTTTGGATTTTATTTTCATATCAAGGCTATCAAATGAAAGGCTAACAAATGAAAGGCTAACAGGCTCACTAACAAAATTTCCTAAATCATTTTCCTGTTTGTAAAAATCTACCTCAGTCTCGAGTGTGCATCACGAAATTTATGAATCAAATCATCTAATCTTCTTACAAAATCCACATTATTATCTCTACTTATCAGAAGTATCAACAGTCAAGGCTATATTGCTAAAAATTTGAGAACTCAAGAGATCATATCACCAACACTAAAATCAATTTTTTTTTCTATTGCTATTCGTCATTTTTCATCATCATAGGCCATTTTTATTTTTTTTTTCTCACTTTTTCACTTTTTTTTCTATTTCGAAATGAAAGAAAGACATAAAAACAAAAACGAACATAACTTAATGAAACACAAAATACAAAACAACACTAAATAAACAACATGTAAACAAAAACACATAAACACAAAGCAAGGAAGTCACTTAAGCTCATCAGTCATTCATTTACGTTCACAGCACTCGACAATTCACTTCTTTTAACATCAACTCTCAACAGCATTCAAAATCAGTTTTGAAAAATGAACTATCCCCCCAAACTTAGGTACAATCATTGTACCTAATGATTGAAACAGGATAAACAAAGGACATGTACCTCGGGCAACAACCATCAATGGTCGTTGCCATCCTCCTCATCAGTCTCGGGATAGATCTCAGGGGGTAGCGACATGTGGAGGCCACTGTGGGAGTGGTTGAAAAGGGTGAGACGAACTAGAAGCATCAGGAAATTGATGGGACAAAGATTTGGTGAAATCCATCACATAGTTCATGAAAACTCCCGACGTTTGTTGAAAAGATTTCATCTCTTGCCGGTTATGTCGCACCTCCTTATCAAGATAAGTAATTCGATCGCCCAGAGTCCTAGGTGCAACATGTGGTGGGGAGGCTCTACGAGCGGCAACACGACTATTAAAATATCGCTGGGTAGTGCGGGCATGCTTTTCATATGCTGGTACGAGTCTTCGCAAAGGCATAAAAATAATGGCAGACCAGAGTTTCAGAAATTCTTCACTATCATTCCAGGTGACACCAGCAGCGGCACATAGGTCAGTGATAATGACGGGTAAAGCTAGACCCCCTGTTGTGCCACCAGACACCACATTGGAAATTGATTCTTGACATATGTGGCCCAGATCCAAAATCTTTCCAATGAGGATGCAATACACCAAGATAGCCCTATTTTTTGTGACATTGGTAGTGTGATATGTAGGCTTCATCCGGGCACACACAAAAGAATACCACTGCTTAGCATCTTTTACCAATTCAGCTTTCCTTAGAAGAAAGGGTAAATCATCTTTGTCCAGCTGCCACTCGGCACCAGCTATGCATAAACGTCTCAGTATCTCATCATAGTCAACAACATCAGTTTTATACTCCACATATTCATCATGCATAATTGGCGGGAATTGGAACAAGTTATTGATGGTATGCGCGTCAAATGACACCATCTTTCCACGCACTAAAACTTGAAACTAAGAATGTGTAAGGCCCGAAAATATTAAGTTCTTAATTACGAGATTTAAGATTTAAATTCCGAATAAGAGAGAAAATATGAATTTAAGAATTTATGGAAATTAGAGATTTCAATTTCGGGTCAGAAATATTTAATTTGAGTATTTTCGGATTTTAAGATTTTGATATCCGGAATTCTTAAATTAAAAGTTTAAAAATATTTTCAATTGATATTTATGGAATTTAAGATGTGAATTCAATGATGATAAATATCAAGAATTTAATTTTAGGATGACATCCGAGCAAGGGCCAATTTGCAAATATTGAATAGTTCAAGGACTAGAATGCGATAAGGTCCGAAATGATTTAATTTTAATTCGAGAATATTTAATTTGAGAATATTTAGAATTTAGAATTAAATTCTAATATTCTTAAATTGTTTAGGATTGAAATTGAATTAAATCGCTTGTTCGGGGACTGAATTGCAATTAGGCCAAAGTTCAGGGACCAAACTGCAAATTCCTTGCAACTTGGCCATAAAAACGTGAAAAGGGATCAGATTCTGTAACGCCCCGTTTTTATCTTAAATGAGTTTATTTGAGTTAATCGGAGATTGCAGAGTTCACGAGCCGACTTGATTTTGATCAGGGTCCTTTTTGCAAATTTTGGAAATTTCAGGGACTAAAACGCAAATAGTGGATTTTATATATTATCTACTCAACTTTTGACTTTGCTCTTTAATCCTTCTCCTTCCTTAGCCGGCTCCTCCTCCATTGAAACGCCCCATGACCTTTTCAAGCTTCTAGATTTCAGTCCGAGCTCGATCCGTCCGTTAGAAATTATTTCTGAAGGCAGATTATCGATCACTGCAGTGAGAGCTCTGTTATATCGTAAGTTTTTCTACGACCAGATACATTCTAGTTTTTGGATGTTGTTAGAATCGTTCTAGATTCGAGTATGTTGTTCTCTACAGAGTTCTGATCGTCTATTATCTGTCGGTTTTGAATTTGAGCGACGTTCGGAATTGTTATGATTTTTGGAAGCCATTTTCGAAAATTGTGATTTGAGATTTGTTGGGATTGCCTTGTTTTGGTTGTCTTAAAATTGTTATGAGGTTATATCGCTATTGAACTGTTGTCTGCATTGTCGGTTTGTTCAGTTATAGTCGTTATGCCGTCGGTTTGAGTTTTGGAGATTTGAACCATTTTTGAAGTTGTTGAACTTGGCTTGTAAGTTGATATTGGTTATTGATCTTGTATTTCATCTGGACAGATTCGTTTGGAGTTTGTCAAGTCAGAGTCTTAAAATTGTTATGAGGTTATATCGCTATTGAACTTGGCTTGTATTTCATTTGAACTGTTGCAATATGTTAACAGCGTTTTGATCGTCAAGAGTTGGACGAAGATCGTTAAAGAGTTTACCTTGAGCCTTGTTGTTGTTTAGATTGGTTAGACTTTGATACAATCTTTTGTTGTAGCTTTCCAGAGATTTGAACTACTGCCTTGAAAGGTAAAAACAGTCATCGTAGTGGGATAGCATACTCGGACTGTTGGTTCTCGAGTTTCCCTTTTCAAATCACATATTGCATCGATACTTGTTCTAGCATGTGGAACTTGTATTTTGTTGATTGATTGAGTTTTGTTATGTGGCTTATGTTTATGTTTTTATTATGCATTCATCTTGAGCCTACTTTGATTTCAGCGGGTAGAACCGCCCTTTTTGTTTAGACGTTTGGGAACTATGACTGAGTGGCCTAGGTTGTAGTATTTCGCCTAGTGCTAGCATACTCATTATGGTTGCTCAAAGTCTAGAGGAGTGGGATACGTTGCACCACCTTGATTAGGAGAGTCGGTGAGTCGTTACGTGATCTCATCCTCGGGATCCCAAAAGCAGAGCAGCACTCCCTTTTTTATCAGAATTGATATCCGGATTTTAAAGACATGCATATCATTAGCTTCGACTTGAATATGTTGTTTTGATAGCATGTTGTATATTCATTACTTGTTATGTTGTTTTTACTGGGAATGTCATTCTCACCGGTTTATCCGGCTGTTGCTTTGTTTTGTATGTTTACTTGGCAACAGGTGGGGCAGGACCAAGTCAGTGAAGGCCTGGTTAGCGACAAGAGGAAGAGCTAGTAGTGAGAATCGGTTTAGAAGTCGTGTCAGCATGTCTACCTAGTTGTATTTGAACATGTTTAGATATCAAACTTCGTTATGTTATTGTATTGTTTATGCGAGCTGTGTTGAAAGTTTGTCGTTACGAATCCAATACTTTTGAGCGGTTGTGTAACCCTAGAATTTCATGTATTAGTTGGAGAACTTATGATTGTAATGCATGATAAAATGTTGTTGGTTTTGGACTCAAGTTCTAGCATGATTTCTCACTACAACAAAAATGTTCAAACACAACACTTAAAAGACAACGTCTTTGGTAAAAAGCGTTGTCTTTTTTTAAATTACAACGCTTTTAGTGAAAAGTGTTGTCTATATATATTTTAAATTTATTAAAGACAACGCTTTTTTAAAAAAGCGTTGTCTATAAGCGTTTTTTTTAGGTCTAAGACAACGCTTTAAAAAAGCGTTGTCTTTGAGCGTTTTTTTTTCGATTTACAACAACACTTTTTAAAAAGTGTTGTAGATAAACCTTTTTTAAAATTTTAAATAACAATAAAAAATACGCCTTTTTTTTTTACCTTACCTTTAAAACGTCTAGAAAAAAAAACCCAAAATCCCCAAACCCTTCGTTGCGATCCTTTTCGTCTGAAGAAAAAAACCAAAATCCCCAAACCCTTCATCGCGATTTCTACCTGTTCTTTCTGTTTTTTTTTTGCTCTCTTTCAATTCCAATTAGACAAACCGTTAATGGCGATTTCTCCCTCTTCTTTCTGCTTTTCCATCATTCATCGATTGTTGCTGCTCTTGTAGTTGACGAATTGGCTGAACGCTTCTCAATAATCAGAACCCTAGTTTTTTTTTTTTCCTTTTCCCTCCCAGGTAGCACCGCAGCAGCCATCTCCCATCGGCTGCCGCCAACTTCTTTGTTCCGCCTCTCTTCTCTTCGTTCTCGCCTTCAAGAATCAAGAGCTCGTGGTTTCAAAATTGGTTTCATAAGCTTCACATTTTGATGTTTTCAAGAGGCTAGATTCAAACTTGGGTTCAGAATCACACTAATGTACGTAAAGTTTATTGTTTATGCTGTAAAAAAAAGTTTATTGTTTATGATAATTTGTTATTTATTTTTCAATTTTATCTATATTCCTCAACTTGCAGTAGTATCAGCTTTGATTCAGGTTTTAAATGTTTTGGATGAGGTTTCTATTTTTTCACATGAATTCGGGTTCTAATTTTTTTTTTTTTAATCTTTGAGATATGTTGTGTCATCCTGCAGGTATTGAAATATTCAACTCCAGGCCAAGGGAAGACGGTGGTGACATCGGTTCACCAGCCATCGAGCCGTGCTTACCAGATGTTTGATGATTTGCTGGTGCTGTCGGAGGCAAGGTGTATATACTTAGGGAAAGGGAGCAAAACAATGGGCTATTTCGAAAGAATTAAGTTCTCACCCAGTTTCCCCATGAATCCTGCTGATTTCCAGCTTGATTTCGTACGATGAAATTTAGTAAGACGACTTAAAAGATAGGAGTACTAGTGAATAATATATTACTACAAGAAAACGTCGTAATAATAATTTGAAGCAATTTTCTGACTGAAATATTGGGCCTTTTTTGGGATTTCTTGGAGTATTTGACATCGGCAGAAAAGTCTCATGAAACATAATGCTAAATTTATTATTTTTGTGTGCTTTGTGATACACTATAGAGCTTTGATCAGTATTTCAGATCATTCTTGGTGAAGAAGTGGCCGCATCAAAGCTTTCATTTTTTACATAACAAAACAAATATGAGATGCGGTTCAACCCAGGGATGAATACCATGGGATAATATAAAGTAAGGATTCCAGAGGTTTATGCTCTATTATAGGTAAGCAGATTTATTTAATTTATTATTTCCTTTTCTACTCCCTGATTCTGAATCTGCATCAAAGTGTTGAATATCCCAGGAAATTCATGGTTTGCTCAAGCAAGGTGTCTCTGCTAATAATATTTCTACTCAACTGTCACCATAGGCTTCTGCCTTGTTTGAATTCTTTGCACATTTTATAAGGAAACAAGTACCTCTTAATGTACTTTGTTTCATTGATTTTTGGAGGTTATAGTTTTTTTATTATCTTACTCATGCTGAAGTGAATATCCTGTAATAGCTTCTTCTCCATCCCGAATCAGATGACTCTGCTCAACTATCTCAAGTAATTTGAATCTGCTTATTTTATGTCTCTGCAAGGTGATATCCACAAATTCATTTGATTTTAATTAATAATATTATGTTATGTTGATATATCGAGACAAAAAAGCTGCTGGGCTCAACTGGTTGAAGAAGAAATGAACAAGTGATTGGTAAATTGTCTCCGCATTCCTCAATTTTCTGATTCGATATACTTCTTAAAAATTTACTATTATTCCTCCTCAACTCTCAATCCAATTAAAGAAAGATGAAAAAAGTCAGAGATTAGATAGAATGATCAGATATTAATTCATATGCGTTACGTGTATATCTTGATTAAAATAAAGAAATAGTAGATAATGTTTACTCATTGCGTGTGGAAGTTAAGTGAAAATATGAGCATAAGTTTGTACGAGTTTAAGGTAGTAGTTTCTATGTTTTAGGTCAAATAAATATTTAAGTCGAACCAAATTCGTTCGCTAAAATTTCATTTTATGTTATTAAATTTTTTCTTCTGAATTTAAATTTAAATTACTCTCTCCTATCGTAGTCATTCTAAAGTTGTCACATGAAACACCTTCTAAATTTCCATACAATCTTTTAATTCCAAACTTCTCAAACTTCAATGTTCTAATTTGAAATTAAAATTGTGATATCTTATGTCGATTTTTGTCAAGCTATCAAGTGTTGTTGATTGTCAATTAACCCTTTGTTTATTCGACGACTCTGACTGAGAGTAGATTCTGAACTTTTTAAGACCTAAATGGTGCATTGGTGCCTAGTCTGGTAATTCCACTTGGTTTTTGGTTTTAAGGCTTACAAGGATAGTTTAACATCATTCACTTTCATGCCATTGTTCCATCATACTCGAGATGTGACAAAAGCATGAGTTGAACACACTTCTTTGTAGCCAGTAGACTACTTCCTTGGTGGGTCTATGAATTTGCAGATCCCATGGAGTTTCATTAGTGTTAACTATGTCAGACGGTGATGGTTTGCTCTTATAATGTGGTCACGTTCATCTGAGAGTTTCTTGCAATTTAGCTAACTTGGATATAATAATTGATGAATTTCTTCACCTCTTATTTCAGGGAAAACAAGAACCTAACTGGCATTGTTCGCTATGCTAGTGTCAATACACATCTTGGTGTTGGTAAGTGATGCATCATATGAGTATTCCCTATCCAGAAAGTAGTTTTTCTTAGCGGCTGATACTATTTATTTTCCTTTATCTGTTTCTGATTTAATTATGATTGCAGAACAAAGCCAAAGAGATGATTTGGAATCCCTTGGTTATGTCCTAATGTATTTTCTTAGAGGAAGGTCGGTTGAACACGTGGGATTTTGGCCATGTATAATTTTATATATCTCTGAATCTTTTTATCCTGTACTCACTAGGAAGTGTTTTCTAGTCTTCCCTGGCAGGAAGTCAAAGCTCGCACCAAAAAGCAGAAATACGACAAGATTAGTGAAAAGAAAATGTTGACTCCTATAGAGGTTAAAAAATTTATGTATAATTTGTATTCTTTTCCATGGTGGTGTCATGTTTGAAACATATGTTCTAGGGTTAAGATTTGACTTGAAAACAGCAGAAACCTTGCTAGTTTTATTTGCATAACCTGTTACCTGATTATATCATTTTGGCCAGTGTCCCTCCTGGATTCTTTGGTTTTCTTCATTATAAGAGTTGCTGCAAGTTCATTCGATTTGCAATTGCTACAGGTGTTGTGCAAATCATGTCCATCAGAATTCATATCATATTTTAATTATTGCCGATCGTTAAGATTTGAAGACAAACCGGATTATTCTTACTTGAAAAGGCTCTTCCGGGACTTATTTATTCGTGAAGGTACTGAAAGTTTTAGCTGTCATTTGTTTAGGATTTCCAGTTTTCGGCAATTACAGTTAGCAATTTTTGTGTAGGTTACCAATTCGACTATGTTTTGATTGGACCATCTTGAAATATCCTCACATTGGTATCAGTTCCAGAGCAAGAGTGAGTGCTTGATTATTTTAAGCTGGTTGTACCTTTTTTTATTGTAATAATTTTAGTAAATGGTGTAATCTTCCTGCAGAATCCCACTGGAAATGCAGTTGCTGGAACGTCTGGTGAAAGACTAGTAAGAACTTCAGGTATCTCACTTTCACCAAAATGAGCTCCCATGCATGTAAATTCTTGATTTATTTTTTCTCACGTATATCTTTATCTTTACTATATTATACTAACCAATTTGATGTGTCAATACGACACTAAAGTTTCTTTACAATTTCGACCTTGCATAATATCTGTTATGTAACTGGTGGGGCTTATTAGTGATTTTCGTACCTCTTTCCAACTTCTTCCAATTTTTTTCTCTAATTTCTCCTTACTTTATCTCATAGTTTAAACTATCTTAATAAATTTGTATCTAATAAATAACTATCATATCCTAATAAAGTATTCTTTATCAATGTTTTTAAAAAAATTTTAAATGATCACATAATCCATAGCATAGAAATTATTATCAAAATCTATTTTAAAAAAAAAATCATTTTGAAATAATCTTTTTACACAAATTCTTAATGCCAAAAATATTTAATGTATATGCACGCATCGAGTGCTAAGGCGAAGCAACTTAAATATATATGCTGAATCATTAAACCATATTAAATTTTTAAATGTTGAATTTAGAGCTTGATCGATATTTTTATGTTTTGTTCAGTTAGGCAAGATATTCGAGATAGATTTTCAGGCGCGGTCGAAGCTTTCTCTAGAAGAAATGTTTCAGGGTCCGGAAGACATGGTGAACATTCAAGAAACAGAACGTCAGAAAATGTGCCTTCATCCAAGGATGTGGTATTTGCTCTTTACCCCTTCCCATTAAGAATCGATCATCAAGATTTGAGAGAAATGCTTCTGCTTCTTGATATTTGTAGCAGATGGTTAATATGCTATACATTGTTGCTCCATTTGATATTTTGGACCTTTTTGTTTCATTTTCTGTAGCAACCCGACTCAGAAAAAGTCCGTAGTTTGCGAAATGGCTCTTAGTTTTATGTATCTTTTGTTCAATGAAATACTGCTGACTACCAAGGTTTGGGATTTGTTCCCATTTCTCTCTGTTTTGTTTTTCCTGTGTTTGATTTCAATTTCTAGGCTTTCGATCATGTTTTTTGTTGAGGAACCTTTGTTCGCCGATTTTTGTGTTTGAATTGTGAGTTATTTCTTTTTGTCTTTCAAACTCAGCTACAGTATGGGATATGTTACTTTCAAAAAAATTTTAGTATGCGTATTATGTATTTGTTTCCATTTTACTTTTCTTCTTTGATGTTTGATTTATTGTGACATTCATAACCATGACTTTGAAATGTTATTCTTGTTTGCTGCTATTGTTCAGCACATTTCCAGTCCTTCAAATGGATTTAGAATTCTGAGAGTTGGTATGATCGTCGACTCCGGTTTGAGGCAGAAAACATAGCGCAAATGGCCGAGATGAACATGAAAAATTCGATTATTTGTTATATTTGAATGATTTTTGTTATATTTTAATGATTTATAATATTGAAATATTGTATATTATATTTAATTTTCAAAAAATTTGAATATTGAGTGATAATATTGAAAATTTGTGAATTATTTTTTTTTTGTTTTTTATTTGAGAAAAGACAACGCTTTTTAAACGTTGTCGTAGGTGGAAAAAGCGTTGTCGTTACTAAAAAAGACAACGCTTAAAAAGCTTTTGAACTACGACAACGCTTTTTTGTGACAAAGACAACGCGAAAAAAGCGTTGTCGTTGAGCGTGGTCTTTTACAACACTGGCTACGACAACGCTTTTTTGGGGACATTAACAACGCGGAAAAAGCGTTGTCTTTGGCCGTTTTTCTTGTAGTGTCTGCTGTTTTGCTCTGTTTCTGTCACCGCTCGATCCGCAAGATTTTGCGGATCGAGCGAAGGAAAGCTGTGCAGTCCTCTGTTTCAAATTTTTGTGGCTCGCTCGATCTGCAAGATCTTGCGGATCGAGCGATGGCTGGTTTTCTCGGGCAGAACCTTTTGGGTTTTTGGCTAGCTCGATCGGTAAGATCTTACCGATCGAGCGAGGCACTATTTCAAAAAAAAAAATAAAAATCTTATTGCTTTTAACCTTTGGTTATCGTTTGTCTTAGTGTTGTTTAATCCCAAGATTAGATGTTTAGAATTGAGGTCTCACATTAAGTGGTATCAGAGCCTTAAGATTCTTGGTCGAACTAGAGTGAGCGGGTAGATCGAGTCTGCGTGTATTGGCTCCTCGCATGTGTTTGAATTATTTTAACTGTGTACTTAATTCCATGCGAGCATGCTTTCTTATTGAGCATTATTGAATTACATGGTTATGTGATTTAATTTATAAAGCATGATCTACTTGAGATATAACTGTTTCTGTTATCGACTGGTATCCGGTATTCCAAGCGGTTGTAAGGGCACTGATTGTAGCGATTGAGATATCTCGTGTCCTAACCTTTGATTATTAGATGGGTCCTCGTCGAGTGATAAACAGAAACACACTGCCAGTTATCCCTGCAACTGAGCAAGCTAGCACTGAAGTTGATCAGTTGGATGCTTCAGTGACTCCTATGGAAACCTTGCTGAAGAGGTTTCAGTCGTTCAATCCGCCGTTGTTGATGGGTTCAGAAAATCCAGTTGACTGTGAGAGTTGGTTGGATGATATGGATCAGTTGTTTGATTCCATTGACTATACAGATGACCGCCGAATCAGGTTAGTAATTCATCAGCTGCGTGGTGTTGCTAAGAGCTGGTGGATCATGACAAAGAAAGCATTTGAGAGTAGAGGTACAGAGGTTACTTGGACTCTTTTTAAATCTGAGTTCTATAAGCGGTTTTTCCCTATCTCGTATCGCAAAGATAAGGGAGCAGAGTTTGCCAACCTGAGGCAAGGGAATCTGAACATTGAAGAGTACGTGGCTAAGTTTGATATTCTGTTGCGTTTTGCGCTGCTAATTGCCGGAGATGAAGAAGCTAAGGCAGATCAGTTCATCAATGGTTTGAACCCCGACATATTCACGTTGGTAAATACAAACAGGCCTAACAACTTTGCGGATGCCATGAATCACGCAAATGGAGCAGAAGAAGGCTTGTGGAGGCAAAGAGGTAACCAGGTAGCACCTCAGCAACATAGGCAGTATCAGAACCCACCATCTCAGTATCAGAATCAGCCACCGTAGCATCAGAACCAGCAGCAAAGTTATGAAGGTGGAAACAGTGGGGGAAACAGAAAGGATCAGTACAAGGCAAGAGGTGTAGCGACCCTACTCGGATCCACTACCTAATCTGAGTGATTAGCGCAAGCAATAATAATTAAAACTTTAAATAGCGGATAATTCCAAAGTACAACAAATCCAATCGGCAGAATACAACCGACGATAGAAACAGTGTATAATTCTTTATACAACCAAATCAAAATTAGGGTATCAGAATCCCTAACAAACTGCACGGTAGCAACCTCAACCCTGCTGGGAACCATCGGGACCGTCCAGCCTCAAACCTGCCCCGCCACAAGGTACACAATACCCAAACACAGGGGCGTGAGCTAGAACGCTCAATACGGAAGCAATGATATAAATACAAATATGAGCATGCACATGACTTTAAAAATCATGGTTAAATCACTTTACTCATGGCGCCTGGAATACACAGTACCGGTCAACAACAACCCAAATCGCGTCGCAATTCCTGGAATACATAGGCAAGTGGGTGACAAAGTCCATCGTCACATGCTCCCACTTCCACTCAGGAATATCGAGATTGTGAAGTAGACCTCCGGGTCGACGATACTCTGCCTTGACCTGCTGACACACAAGGCATCGGGACACGAACTAATAAACGTTGCGCTTCATTCCTTTTCACCAAAATCGAGTACGTAGATCCTTGTACATCTTCATGCTGCCAGGATGTACTTAGAACCTACTATGATGAGCTTGCGATAAGATCTCGTCTCTAAGTGTGGAATCATCAGGCACAACCACACGGCCAGAAAGACACAACAAACCATCCGCCTGAAAATGGAAACCAGCTGAATTTTCACCCTCAATGAATCGGGCAAATCTCTGAATCTTGTGATCAACACCCTGTGCCTCACGAATACGTCTATACAAGGCTGGCTCGGCAAGCACAGACGCAACACGAACTCCCTGTTGTTCCTTCTTATGACGGAAAGTGAAACCCAAGGAACAACACTCTTCGACCATTCGTGACACTGCACTGGTACGAAGGGAACTCAAATAAATCTTGCGACTAAGTGCATCAGCAACCGGATTAGAAGATCCTGGATGGTAATTGATTTCGCAATCATAGTCCTTCAGCAAGTCCATCCAACGGCGCTGTCGCATGTTCAACTCTGCCTGAGTGAACAGGTACTTAAAACTCTTATGATCAGTAAAAATCTGGAATCGTTCATCGTACAAATAATGACGCCATATCTTCAGAGCAAAGACAATGGCTACAAGCTCTAGATCATGTACGGGATAATTCCCCTCGTGAGTCTTTAGTTGCCTGGAGGCATAGGCAATCACATGCCCATTTTGAGTCAACACACACCCCAAACCCTAATGAGAAGCATCGGTGTGGACTACGAAACCACCAGATCCAGTCGGCAAGGATAGTACTGGAGCAGTCGTCAATCGACGTCTCAACTCACGAAAACTGTCTTCGCACGCGGAAGACCACTCAAAAGAAACATCCTTTTGCGTCAACTGTGTCAAAGGCCTGGCTATCTGAGAGAAATTCTCCACGAATCGACGGTAGTATCCGGCCAAACCCAAGAAACTACGAATCTCATATGCTGTCATCGGGCGCGACCAATTAAGAATAGCCTCTGTCTTGCTAGGATCCACTGATACTCCATCTCTAGAAATGACATGACCAAGGAACACAACTCAGTCAATCCAGAAGTCACACTTACTGAGCTTAGCATACAACTGATGCTCTCGCAAGGTCTGTAAAACAGTACGAAGATGAAAGGCATGCTCATCCATGCTATGAGAATACACAAGGATGTCATCGATGAACACTACAATGAACTTATCCAAGAGCTCTCGGAAAACCCTGTTCATCAAATCCATGAAAACAGCTGGAGCATTCGTCAGACCAAATGACATCACTAAGAACTCATAGTGCCCATATCGAGTACGAAATGCTGTCTTCGAAACATCCTCGTCTCTAACTCGCAACTGATGATACCCAGAACGCAAGTCAATCTTGGAATAGACAGTAGTACCCTGCAATTGATCAAACAGATCGTCAATCCGCGGGAGAGGATACTTGTTATTTACTGTCACTTTGTTCAACTAACGATAGTCAATGCACAAACGCATCGAACCATCCTTCTTCTTGACGAATAGAACCGGGGCTCCCCAAGGTGAAACACTGGGTCGAATGTAGCCCTTATCAAGAATATTTTGCAACTGCTGCTGCAACTCTCGCATCTCAGATGGAGCTAATCGGTATGGTGCTCGGGAAATCGGCGCTGTCCCTGGCAACAAGTCAATGCCAAACTCGATCTCTCGCACATGTGGTAACCTTGGAATCTCGTCGGGAAACACATCCGGGAACTCACTGACTACTGGTATCTCCTCCATGTCCGGACCCTCTAAGGATGCATCAATCGCATAGATCAGGTAGCCTTCCCTGCCAGACTCTAAAGCACGTCGGGCTTTCAGAGCAGAAACCACTGGCATCGGGGGTCGCGCTCCCTCACCATAGAAATACCAAGCATCCTCAGCCTCGGGGCGAAACTGGACAAATCTCTGGTAGCAATCCACTACCGCTCGATACGAAGTCAGAAGATCAATCCCGATGATACCATCAAAGTCATCCATCGCTAAAACCATCAGGTTAGCGCTCAACAGATGTCCCTAAAATCCCAAAATACAACCCAAAACAAGACGCTTAGCTAAGACTTCCTGACCCATCGGAGTCGAAACCGCTAACAAGACGTCTAAGGAAACAAAAGGTAATCTATGCCTCTTAACAAACCGAGCTGATATGAACGAATGCGAAGCACCAGTATCGATCAAAAGATAAGCAGGTAAACCGCACAAACTAAAAGTACCTGCAATCATGTTCTCACTGTCTGCCTGAGCCTGCTACTGGTTCAGCGCAAACACCTGCCCCTGAGCATGCGGGCGCGATGACTGTCCTCTCGAAGAAGACTGAGAATGATGTCGCTGCGATGGCTGCGACTGCTGACGCTGCTGCTGCGAAGGCTGCTGCTGATACTGCGGTGGCTGATAGATAGTGGTCTGAGAACCACCAACACTCCCCGAACCACTCACTGTACCGGCCAAAGTGGGACAATCTCTTTTCATGTGACCCTCCTGGCCGCACTGAAAACAAACACCAGTGACATGAGGACACGGTCCTGGGTGATGCTTCCGTTTGCACTGACGACAACGTCGTGAATCACCAAAATGATGAACACCGCCAGATCCGGAAGAAGAAGAAGAAGTACTACCCTGTCTCTTAAAAGACTGAGCCCTTGGACCCAAAGAGCTAGATGGTCTGGATGTAGAAGATCCGAAAGTCCTGTTCCTCTGCAGACTGTCCTCTGCTTGGTGACAATTGTTCACCAAATTCTCGAAGTTCCTCTCTCTTCCCACGACAACCAACTGATGAATGTCAGGGTTAAGGCCCTGAAGAAATAGATCGTGCATCGTCTCTGAGCTACTCGCAATATGGGGACTGAAAGAAAGAAGCTCAAAGAATTTCTGCTGGTACTCATCAATGGTCATAGTACCCTGTCGCAAACTCAGCAACTCGCTCGCCTTCGTCTGACGCAAAGATGGAGGAAAGTAATGCTTCTCGAAGGAAGACTTAAACTCAGCCCAAGTAGCGGTACCCCTGGCAGCAATAAATGGAGTAGAAGTAGCTCTCCACCACCTCTTCGCATTTCCCTCTAGAACAAAAGCTGAAGTCTCCATCTTCTGGGCTTCAGTACAATGATACTCCCGAAAACAACTCTCCCACTACAAAAAAAATGGCAAACGACAACGGATTTTATCCGTTGTCATAGGGGAAGAAAACCGTTGTAACTGTCAGCGTTGTCAAAAGCATTGGCCTATGACAACGATTTTTAATCTGTTGTCTTTTATACATACGAAAACGGTTTTTATCCTTTGTAAATGTCAGCGTTGTTAAACGCATTGCCCTACGACAACGGTTTTTAATCCGTTGTCTTTTACATATGACAACGATTTTTATCCGTTGTCATAGACTCGAATTTATCCTATACCACAACGTATTAAAACCGTTGTGGTAGATACTTTTGACAACAGATATAAACCGTTGTGGTAGATAATTTTGACATCTTAAAATTGTTAGTTTTATTTTTGAAGGAAAATCTGTTTTGGTTTCTTATTTTTCACAACGGTTCTAACCGTTGTCATTTTTCATAAGAAACAACCAATCTACATTTAATATAAAGCAAAAAATTAAAAAATAATATACAAGTTTCAAATAAATAAAACAAAATTTAATATACAATTTTTTAGTATTACAAATCCCTCGAAATTAAATTCCAATGCAATGCACTACAAAAAAATACAAAAAAAGTTCAGAAACTAGGGACCAGAGGCATAAACAAAACATAGAACTGTAAAAGTCTGTACTTAACACGTAAAACCCAAACACAGGTCGGCCCTGTACTTCGCCCACCCCCTCGTAAAGCCAGCCATCACCTCCAGAACCTATGCATAATGCAACGCCTATATTCAGGTCCTGAAAAAAGAATTAATAAAAATGAAAAACTTTAATCAAAAATTATTTTTTCTTGAGTTCATCCTTCCGCTTGATCAAATCACGATGATAGATACTGACAAGATTTATAAGACATTTAATCCCATAATACACTTAACCACCAAATAGACACTTGTGGATTTTCTATTCATTTCTTTATAAAAAAATTCAAATCAATTGAAATAAGAAACAAAAATAGGAAAACAAAAGCACCATTCAAGTAGGTGATAATCTAATCGACTAATCCTACCTCAATCCTAATTTAGTTCATTTTTTTGTTTTCTCCTTTTCATGATGAAAGTCAACACTTAACCACTTAATATTTTTGTATAACAACATAAATCCTTTTAAAGGATTTCCACAAGATCTTTCGTATTGCACTGGAGCGATTATAATATTTCAGAATAGAATAACAAAACAAACACATCAGTTATGTAACATGGATTTTGAGGCAAAAATAAGACAACATACAGTTTCAAAGAAATACCTTTCTTTCAGCAGCTTCTTGCAAAATCTTCCTTGAACATAGAACTTTAACCGAGGGACTCCATACTTGAACCTGTGCCACCGAATCCAAAATCGTAAGGGCCTAGCAGCGCATGCATGCCAATTTTTTGCCAACGGAAACCTCTGTTCTGTAGTTAATGGATCAACATTTTTCCTGCAAGCAGGTGTATAAAATAAATAATTGAAAAGAAACGTGGAATGTTACCTTTCAAATAATAGCCAAAAGCCAGTTAATACATTAGCCAAAAGCATGTCAATTTTAACAAGACCTACATCATGAAAGGAATGAGTTCCGTATGCCAAGATGCAACAGAACTTGAAAAACTCAAGTTTGCACCAAAAGTTTAAACTTCAACTGAAGGCAAAACCAGATTAGTTAAAACATATATACATGCATGTCGGCCTCCATTGAAATGCATAGCAAGATACATCAAACCAACTAATTACTTAAAGTTCTTTAAATTGTTTAAAAGAAAAAGGAAAAAAAAATGGGAGAAAAATGGGGGCAGAGGCTTAAATTATTCTGTGCTTGGATAGAAATATCATTTTCACTATGGAAAGTTGAAGATGTTGACTTACACGAGTAACAAATCAAAACAAACACTTTTATATGATACATATAATTCAATATGCCAAGCAAATTGCCTAGCACACATATTGCTCATCTAACCAAGATTACAGACTTCTTATTTATTGCATTGCATGAGTCAGGGCCTATTAAAACTTCATAGTTTGAGAGCCCTCTACAGTTCAAGAATTGTGTTAGATGTACTAGTTGCGGTAAAACTCTACAAGGATTGTGTTAAAGGCTTAAATTAGAAAGAAGAATTGAGAGTTACTACTAATCTTAATTAGATTTTTTCTGAATTATTCAGCAAGAAAATTCTATTGTCGCAAACTCTTAACTTAGGCACAACATCCAAGAATTGAATCAAGAATGCAACAGATATTTGTTTCCTAGCATTGAAGACAAAGAAGTATCAGATGCACTTCCAATGGGTGAAATAAATGGTCCTTAAACATCCAACGGAAGAAATCAAGAAATTGTTTAAAAGTATCTGGCATAAATCAGCAAGAACAGGGGCTACGTTTAAAAGTATCTGGCATAAATCTTCAAAGTTGAATTAATTAACCAATTCCCAACTCATCCAAGTATTATCCAGAATTTGTTCGAACTTTCCCAAATTCTCAAAGTTGAATCATTTGTCCAAAAACCATTGACTCAACTAATCAAATTTCAAAAAAAATTCAAACTATACATCCTTATTCCCAAAAATCACGATATTCAACTTTTGCAAATTCTCTTAACTCGATAATCTTTAGAATAATACCAACAATATCAAACAACAATGATATATCATCCCACTTATAAACAATTGGACAATAAAATATAGGTTCGTAGATTTATATTATACCTCCAAATCTCAGTAAAACTTGGTCAAATTCACATTAAACACATATCACCACAACAAAGGAACATAGCATCCAACCAACCAGCTGAAACTTCACATGAACACCTTTCCAAAATTGAATTTTGAACTGAAACATATAATAAGTTCTAAAATTTGACCCCGAAACCACAAAGTCGCACCGACTAATTGTGCATTAGCAATCATTAATTTGGATTCATTGTACAAAACAGTGAAATAATTAAGTGACATCACCTCCGACTTTGAGCATACAATCAGCCAAGAAATTCCAATCTGAAAGATAATTAAAGGCCTTATCCCAATCAGCTTTCCTGCTCCAGACAAAACCAAAACACACTGATAAATGAACACAAAAAACCCATCAAGAACCAAACTTATGCAGTGACCGAGAGACGAGTTGAGAAAAATCATCACGTTTATTTTTATCATTATTATTATTTTGAAAAAGTTTTATCTCTCTCTTTGATGAAATGCATCGCCATTTGAGGTCGCTAAAAACTGATGCACAGTACCTTCATTCTCGTTCCCCCGTACCTGAAAAAAGAAATTCAAAATATATATAATAAAAAAAACTAAACAGATTTCGAACGAGAATTATCCGATTTCGTCAGAGAATGGCTACGAGATTTCACCTTCGCCAGATCACTCGATGATCCGTTGTTTGAGCAGCAAGACCCCAAAAAACCATCCGAAACCCCAAAAAACCTTCCAAACCCGAGCTCTCGCATGTCGTACTATGTAAATTCACCCGCGTCACGTCAGCAAAAACGCCGCGTTTTGAGTTGAACCGATGAGGAGAAGGGAGAAGCAAGATCGGAGAAGAGAAGGGAGAAGCAAGATCGATCGATTGATTGATTAGGAGCTAGGGCACACCAACTATTTTTCTTCGCGATAAAGAACGAGAATGAAAAATGTTAGGAAATTTTTTTAAAAAGGAAACATTACACAACAGATTCAAAATCCGTTGTAATTAGGTTGTCTTTTTAACAAATACACAACCACTTAAAATATCTGTTGTCTTTTTTTTAAAAAAAAGCGCTGTTAATAAAAACCGTTGTCGTAGAATACCAATTACCACGGTTTTTGTAAAATTGTTGTCTTAAATTAAAAAAAAAACGCACAACGACAACGATTTTTATACAAACCGTTGTCAAAAGCCGGTCAACAGTTTTTGTATAAATCCGTTGTCTTTTCAGTGTTGTTAATTAGCATATTTGTTGTAGTGTCCATACGCTCCAACCAGTCCTCAGCAACTGCAGGAGCCTCGCCACCCACCAATGGCTTAGGAGCCATCTGAAGAAAACGGTTCATACTAAAACGCCTATGATCCTCATGATGATGTCTACGGTGATGTCTCTTTGGTGGATCACCCCAACGACCACCGCTAGCCTGACTCTCGTAATAATCATCTGCCATCTGTCAATAACAACAGACAACTCTTAAAATCCGCTTTACTAATTCCCATTTGCAATGCGCTCTGATACCAGTGAATGTAGCGACCCTACCCGGATCCACTACCTAATCAGAGTGATTAGGGCAAGCAATAATAATTAAAGCGTTAAATAGCGGATAATTCCAAAGTACACAAATTCAATCGTCAAAATACAACCGACGATAGAAACAGTGTATAATTCTTTATACAACCAAATCGAAATTAGGGTATCAGAATCCCTAACAAACTACCTCTGCACGGTAGCAACCTCAACCCTGCTGGGAACCACCGGGACCGTCCAGCCTCAAACCTGCCCCGCCACAAGGTACACAATACCCAAACATAGGGGCGTGAGCTAGAACGCTCAATACGGAAGCAATGATATAAATACAAATATGAGCATGCACATGACTTTAAAAATCACGGTTAAATCACTTTACTCATGGCGCCTGGAATACACAGTACCGGGCAAGAGAGCGACTCCGCGTGGTACTCGTATATTCCTAAGACACGAATCCTCAGGAAGAATCGCCTCGACTGATAGAAACTGTCATGACTCACATCATACCCGATGCAGTCTCCGTAAAAACATATGCATGTGCTAAAAACAGTAAAACATAGTCAATACAGCACATACATCATGCATCACACACATATGTATAAATATCATGCCGGCTATCTCGGTCAGTACTTACGTACCTCTAACACTGCAGGTCAACTCCTAGCATACCCGTCTAGGTCCAAAGCCTACAAGTCTGCTCTACTGCGTCTACACATGCAAAAGTCCATGCATTACTATAAACGCTCTAAAAGCCTTAACTAAGCTATTTCATACTTCTAAATATTTTTAGAAAGCCAAATTATACCTTCGTCCGTCGTCAGCCCGCTGGTGTAGAATTGTCTCAAAACCTAGGCACACCTCCGCTACGACGCCGAGATCGCTAGGCAACTTCTGGATTCCCAATAGGATGCCTAGAACTCCGTAGATCTAAGTAAGAAGTTTCGAAAACCAGAGGAAAGGAGGGGAAATGGGTGCACAGAATGAGAGCTCGGACCCCTTATTTATAGACGGCGATCGGAACGTCCGATCCCGATTCGGACCGTCCGAACTCGATCGGAACCTCCGATCGCACCTTTGGAGCGTCCGATCGCTCAATATTACGTCAGCCATGATGTCACTTTGCTGACGTAAACGATGACGTGTGCCCTAGTCTAGATCGGAGCTTCCGATCTTGCCGAAGGAGCTTCCGATCTCGATCGGAGCTTCCGATCCTGACTTCGGACCGTCCGATCTATCTTGTACTATTTAGACATAATTTAGAAATTAATTACCTTGATTAATTGCCGGTCACTACAAGAGGTAAGCAGTTCAAAAGGCAGGGGAACAGTTCATCCAGTTCCAGTGGTTCGAAGCAATTCGGTTCAGGACCAAGTTCTGGGTCATCATCCTTGTACTGCAGCAAGTGTGGAGGAAGACACTCACCGGATCAGTGTGTGGGAGTCTTTGGTAATTGTAACACCTGTCAGCAACCGGGACACTTCTCTAAGGTGTGCCCTCAGCGTAACAGAGATAGAGCTCAGAGTGGGAGTTTGTCTAGACCTGTAGCTCAGCCTGAGAGGCAGTCTTCTGCAGTGCACTCTTTCCAGCCTCAGCATCAGAACAGACAGGGAGGTAACTCTAGTGCGAACCAGCCTCCGAGACAGCAAGCACGTGTCTTTGCTCTGACAGAGGATCAGGCTCAGGCAGCACCTGATGATGTTATAGCAGGTAACTGTTCGATTTTTGGTCATTCTGCTCATGTTTTGATAGATACAGGTGCTTCCCATTCCTTTATCTCTGAGAAATTTGTATTATTGCATGCTTTGCCAACTGAATTTTTGCCTACAGTAGTAACTGTTACTTCACCTTTGGGTGGAGGAATTGTTCCTGTCAGATTAGTCAGGAACAGTGAGCTCTATTTTGAGGGAAATTTTCTAGAATTCGACTGTATTGAGCTTGGACTGTCAGATTTTGGTAATTCTTTGGTAAGGGTTCTCGATCTAGAATTCCTTTGATTTCAGTGTTATCTATGACTCGTTTGCTACAGAAAGGTGCAGAAGGATTTTTGGTGTATGCAGTTCATGTACTGAAATCTAGCCCAACTTTGGTAGATTTACCGGTGGTTAGAGAATTTGCTGATGTGTTCCCGGAAGAGGTTCCTGGTTTGCCACCTATTCGATAAATCGAATTCAATATTGACTTAGTGCCAGGTACTCAACCTATTTCAAAAGCTCCGTATCGTATGGCACTTGTTGAATTGAGAGAGTTGAAGGAGCAACTTGAGGATTTGATTGCCAAGGGATACATCAGACCTAGTGTATCGCCTTGGGGTGCTCCTGTGCTTTTTTTTTTCGGAAGAAGGATGGTTCTATGCGGCTCTGTATCGACTACCTCCAATTGAATCAGGCTACAGTTAAGAACAGGTATCCTTTACCCCGAATAGATGACATTTTTGATCAACTGCAAGGTTCTTCTGTCTACTCTAAGATTGATCTGAGGTCAGGTTATCACCAGTTGAGAGTGCGAGAGGAAGATGTTCCTAAGACCGCATTCAGAACGAGGTATGGTCACTTTGAGTTTATAGTCATGCCATTCGGTTTGACTAACGCTCCAACGGTTTTTATGGGATTGATGAACAGTATCTTTCAGCGCTATCTAGATGCGTTCGTCATTATCTTCATCGATGATATTCTTATCTATTCAAAGAACCGTATTGTCCATGCAGAGCACTTGAGGATCATCTTGCAGATCTTACGAGTGGAGCAGTTGTTTGCCAAGCTGTCGAAATGTGAATTCTGGTTAGATCGAGTTGTCTTTCTCGGTCATATTATTTTTGAAGATTAGATTTCTGTCGATCCCATCAAGATTGAAGCGGTTATGAATTGGCCTAGACCTACTTCAGTGCCGGAGATCCGAAGCTTCATGGGTTTAGCTGGTTATTACCGTCGTTTCATCAAGGGTTTCTCGTCTATTGCCAAGCCAATTACCTAGTTGACTCAGAAGAATGCGCCTTTTGTTTGGACTCCAGATTGCGAGGCTAGCTGTGTTGATCTAAAGAGGAGACTGACCAGTGCTCCAATTCTTTCTATTCCGAAGGGTACTGGAGGTTTCACAGTCTATTGTGATGCTTCTAAATGAGGCTTGGGTTGTGTTCTTATGCATCATAAGCATGTGATAGCATATGCATCGAGGCAGCTGAAACCACACGAGACTCGTTATCCGGTTCATGACCTTGAACTAGCTGCGATTGTTTTTGCTTTGAAGATCTGGCGTCACTATCTTTATGGTGAGTCTTTTGAGATCTTTTCTGATCATAAGAGTCTTAAGTACTTGTTTTCACAGGCAGAGCTGAATATGAGACAGAGAAGATGGTTAGATCTGTTGAAAGATTTTGACTGCAAAATCAAGTATTATCCCGGAAAGTCAAATGCAGTTGCAGATGCCTTGAGTCGAAAGCTATGTTCTTTATCTCTTTCTACTATCGGTGTTTCTCAGTTGATCGATGATTGTTGCACTTCTGGTTTAGAGTTTGAAACAGATAGGGAGACTATCAGAGTGTTTGCTATTCAAGCCGAGCCGGAGTTGTTTGTTGCAATCAGAGAAGCACAGAAGTCTGAGCCGAGCATTCAAGTTTCAGTAGAGAAAGTCAGATTGGGACATCAGTCTGAATTCCAGGTTAGAGATGATGTTTTGTTGGTGAATAACCGTATTGTTGTGCCTGATATTTCTGAGTTGAGACAGCGTATTCTCCGAGAGGCTCATTGCAGTCGGTTCAGCGTTCATCCTGGAGGTCGTAAGATGTACAATGATCTGAAGATTCAGTTTTGGTGGAAGAGAATGAAGAGCGATGTAGCGAAGTTTGTATCTCGGTGTTTGAATTGTCAGCAGGTGAAAGCAGAACGGAAGCGACCAGGAGGTCTGTTTCACTGTCTATCTGTTCCTGAATGGAAGTGGGATCACATTTCCATGGATTTCGTCACGAGGCTACCACAATCCGTTCGAGGATGCGATGCCATTTGGGTAGTGATCGACCGATTGACAAAGTCTGCGTGTTTTATTCTGTACAGGATGACGTATCGTCATGATCAGGTGGCTGAGTTGTATGTTAGCAATGTTGTGAGATTGCATGGGGTACCGAAGTCGATCGTTTCAGATAGAGACCCTAGATTCACTTCGCACTTCTGGCACAGTCTTCAGGAGGCACTTGGTACTCGATTGCATATGAGTACAGCTTATCATCCTCAGAACGATGGACAGTCAGAGCGGACTATCCATACATTAGAGGATATGCTGCGAGCGGTAGTGCTAGACTTTGGCACTAGTTGGCAGGATTCTTTGCCTCTTGTTGAGTTTTCTTACAACAACAGCTTCCAAGCGAGTATCGGTATGGCGCCTTTTGAGGCATTGTACGGTAAGAAATGCCGATCTCCGTTGTTTTAGGACGACTTGTCCGAGTCACCAGATTTGGGACCGGATTTGCTTAGAGATATGGCAGAGCAGGTTAAGATCATTTAGAACAGAATGAAGTCAGCTCAAGATAGACAGACGAAGTATGCGAACGTCAGACGTAGACCTCTGAGTTTTGAGAAGGGAGACCATGTATTCCTTAAGATTTCTCCTTTCAGAGGCACTGTCAGATTTGGAAAGAGAGGGAAGTTATCTCCGAGATTCATCGGGCCGTACGAGATTCTCGAAAAGATAGGCGATCTTGCCTACAGACTTGCAATTCCTTCATCTTTATCTGGTATTCACGACGTTTTTCACGTCTCTATGCTGCGAAAGTATCATCCAGATCCTTCTCATATCCTTCAGCCTGACGAAGCCGAGTTAGACGAAACTCTGAGCTATTTTGAATGACCGATTCAGATCCTTGATCGGAAAGAAAAGCAACTCAGAACCAAGTTGATTCCATTGGTGAAAGTGCAGTGGAGCCATCGCGGCATCGAGGAAGCGACTTGGGAGACAGAATTTGACATGATACAGTGATTTCTGGAGTTATTCAGATGACGTGAGTTCTTCTTACTGTCTTTAGTTCTTTATTCTATCTTATGAGTTTTGGTTCTCTTTGATTTCGAGGACGAAATCTCTTCTTAGTGGGGGAGAATTGTAACGCCCTGTTTTTATCTTAAATGAGTTTATTTGAGTTAATCGGAGATTGCAGAGTTCACGAGCCGACTTGATTTTGATCAGGGTCCTTTTTGCAAATTTTGGAAATTTCAGGGACTAAAACGCAAATAGTAGATTTTATATATTATCTACTCAACTTTTGACTTTTCTCTTTAATCCTTCTCCTTCCTTAGCCGGCTCCTCCTCCATTGAAATGCCCCATCACCTTTTCAAGCTTCTAGATTTCAGTCCGAGCTCGATCCGTCCGTTAGAAATTATTTCTGAAGGCAGATTATCGATCACTGCAGTGAGAGCTCTGTTATATCGTAAGTTTTTCTACGATCAGATACATTCTAGTTTTTGGATGTTGTTAGAATCATTCTAAATTCGAGTATGTTGTTCTCTACAGAGTTTTGATCGTCTATTATCTGTCGGTTTTGAATTTGAGCGACGTTCGGAATTGTTATGATTTTTGGAAGCCATTTTCGAAAATTGTGATTTGAGATTTGTTGGGATTGCCTTGTTTTGGTTGTCTTAAAATTGTTATGAGGTTATATCGCTATTGAACTGCTGTCTGCGTTGTCGGTTTGTTCAGTTATAGCCGTTATGCTGTCGGTTTGAGTTTTGGAGATTTGAACCGTTTTTGAAGTTGTTGAACTTGGCTTGTAAGTTGATCTTGGTTATTGATCTTGTATTTCATCTGGACAGATTCGTTTGGAGTTTGTCAAGTCAGAGTTAATAGCGTTTTGATCGTCAGGAGTTGGACGAAGATCGGTAAAGAGTTTTACCTTGAGCCTTGTTGTTGTTTAGATTGGTTAGACTTTGATACAATCTTTTGTTGTAGCTTTCCAGAGATTGGAACTACTGCCTTGAAAGGTAAAAGCAGTCATCGTAGAGGGATAGCATACTCGGACTGTTGGTTCTTGAGTTTCCCTTTTCAAATCACATATTGCATCGATACTTGTTCTAGCATGTGAAACTTGTATTTTGTTGATTGATTGAGTTTTGTTATGTGGCTTATGTTTATGTTTTTGTTATGCATTCATCTTGAGCCTACATTAATTTCAGCGGGCAGAACCGCCCTTTTTGTTTAGACATTTGGGAACTATGACTGAGTGGCCTAGGTTGTAGTATTTCGCCTAGTGCTAGCATACTCATTATGGTTGCTCAAAGTCTAGAGGAGTGGGATACGTGGCACCACCTTGATTGGGAGAGTCGGTGAGTCGTTACGTGATCTCATCCTCGGGATCCCAAAAGCAGAGCAGCACTCCCTTGTTTATCAGAATTGATATCCTGGTTTTAAAGAAATGCATATCATTAGCTTCGACTTGAATATGTTGTTTTGATAGCATGTTGTATATTTATTACTTGTTATGTTGTTTTTACTGGGAATGTCATTCTCACCGGTTTATCCGGCTGTTGCTTTGTTTTGTATGTGTACTTGGCAACAGGTGGGGCAGGACCAAGTCAGCGAAGGCCTGGTTAGCAACAAAAGGGAGAGCTAGTAGTGAGACTCGGTTTAGAAGTCGTATCAGCATGTCTACCTAGTTGTATTTGAACATGTTTAGATATCGAACTTCGTTATGTTATTGTATTGTTTATGCGAGCTATGTTGAAAGTTTGTCGTTACAAATCCAATACTTTTGAGCAGTTGTGTAACCCTAGAATTTCATGTATTAGTTGGAGAACTTATGATTGTAATGCATGATAAAATGTTGTTGGTTTTGGACTCAAGTTCTAGCATGATTTCTGCTGTTTTGCTCTGTTTCTGTCACCGCTCGATTTGCAAGATTTTGCGGATCGAGCGAGGGCAAGCTGTGCAGTCCTCTGTTTCGAATTTTTGTGGCTCGCTCGATCTGCAAGATCTTGCAGATCGAGCGAGGGCTGGTTTTCTGGGGCAGAACCTTTTGGGTTTTTGGCTCGCTCGATCGGTAAGATCTTACCGATCGAGCGAGGCACTATTTCAAAAAAAATAATAAAATTTTATTGCTTTTAACATTTGGTTATTGTTTGTCTTAGTGTTGTTTAATCCCAAGATTAGATGTTTAGAATCGAGGTCTCACAGATTCCCAGCCAAGAACGAGAGAAGAGGGCAGAAAGGGTTCCAAGCCAATTTTGCTCTTTCAAGTCCCGATAAAAATCGATCCGCCCGGTAGAATTTCCGATTGATCGTATATTCGCGATCACAGCTCCGAGTGCTACGTTTTGACGTAAGTTTTATGAAGTTATACCATGTTTTAATTTTAAGTTGTTGTTAGAATTAAGATTTGATTGTATAAACATGTTCTAGCATATACGACGATAGCATATTTAAGACGGATCGAGAAAAGATCGTCGTTTGAACATGATTTTGATTTTAGAAAGAATTATGAGAAATTTGAAAATTATCAGCTGCTATGTACGTGAATGGTGTGATGAAATGGTGATGATTATTGGTTTATATGATTGTATTAATGCTGTTAATGCCTTTGGGATTTCCGATTTCGTACCGTTATGCCGCCGGTTCAAGATTTTGAATTGATATGCATTCTAAAGGTCTAGAGCTCATCTTCAAGTTTATTGTGGATGAATTGAATATGAAATTGAGTTTAGAATATAGATATGATGATATTGGAATTGAAAGATTTATCGGACTCGAATAGTTGCGACGTCGGTTTGAATTCCGATTGTATTAGCACGATTTGAACTGTATAAGCTTTAAAGAAACATCGATTCAGATTGGACATTGATGTTTAGCTATGTTATAAACCATTTCAGATTTGAATTGAAGATTATTGAAGTCAAATCGACGAGTTCGAGTTCGAATTACTTTAAGTGTTTGAAGTTGAATCAAAAATACCTTCAAGGAGCACTGATTGAAATGAGAAGAATTGTATGACTGATTTGGCTAACTTTGAGATGATTAGCATTGGCAACAGATTCAATATATTTGAATCGCGATGAAAGGTATGAGTTGACATTATTCTTTCCAGGTAGAACAACTCGAGAACGTGGTGGTTTTCGAGTTATCCAGAAATCAATACTTAGTTGTTTAAGTGCTCTTTTGTGATTTACTTGCTTTTGTTGCTATGAATATTGATTTATGTGTTCAAGATGTTTATCAGTATTTATTTGAGTAATGCATACAGAGTATGTTGCATTCATCTTGAACTCCAGCCTAATAAGCACAGAGGGTTAAAATCCTAGAGTGCATATGACGTTTGGCGGATTGTAGTTGAGTGGCACGGAATGTAGACTTACTTCCAGAGCCAAAAAACTCACTATAGTTGCACCAAAGTCAGAGGAAATAAAGTATTTAACTTCACCTCGACTGGGTGAGTTGGTGTTCGTTAAAGATTTTATTCCTCAGGATCCCAAGAACTAAGCTTATTGGTATCAGATTTGATAGCCTATTCCTTGGCACATGCATTGCATTTATGCATTAACCTAGAGTTTTCTATGGTTTAGATTATGCAGTTATAAATGCTAGCGTGTTGTAATACGCTATTCTAGATATGAATATGTGCTATTGCTGTAGATGAATCGTTATGCTTTAAGAATTTAAGAATAGATGATGATTCTATGATCTACATGTTATTACATGTTTTATGATTTTAGATTAGTATGGCATATAGATTCCATATGCTTTCATGATGTATATGCATGTCTTTCATACTGAGATTTATTCTCACCGGAGTTATCCGGCTGTTGCTTCATTTGTATGTGTGCATTGCATCAGGTTGGGGGCATGAGCAAGTCAGATGTGACTTGGATAGCATGAGATTGAAAGATTAGAAGTGGAGACACAGGTTTTAAGCAGATGATATGTATTGTTAATAACATGTTAGAAGACAAAGAATCTTGTACATGTTTCTATTTGGTAAATCCTAGTTTATATTCATGAATTGATGTATTTATGAGTTAGGATTTATTTGTCAATGCATGTATATTATTTTGTAGCTTGTATAAGACTAGATGTCTTTATATTCCAAGTTTGACAGCATTAAGTTGCAGCAGAATTTCCAGAATTTGGAGCCCGCTCGATCGGGTGACTTTTGCGGATCGAGCGAGGCCTTTATTTTTCAAAACAGAGGGTTGAGATTTTATGCCCGCTCGATCGGTAAAGTTTCACCGATCGAGCGAGGCCAATATGGATGCAGACCCGAGAGTTTTTACTTTGTGCTCTCTTGATCGGTAAAGTTCACCCGATCGAGCGAGGGGCGTTCTTTAAAAAAAAAAAAATTTGTTTGCTCTTGGTTTGAATATTCTTTTATTGTTCGATTAATTGTCTATTAATCGTTAATTGCCTAAAGATGAGATTAGCAACCCGGGTCCCCACAACAGGTGGTATCAGAGCGTAAAGTCTTGGAGTGTAAAGTCTTTGACGAAGATAGAAGTTGAGTGGGGTAGATTGGGTCGCATGCATTTATAGTATTGCATGATTATGCTTTACTTGCTTTACAGAATTGTATGCGACGATGATTGTTTGATTGAACACTACTTGCTTTATTGAGATAAGAATTACATGCTTATATGCTGATATGTATACTTGAGTTATTGAATTCATTAGAAATAGTGAATTCGTCTTAAGCATGAAATATGTGAAAAAGCATGAGAATTTGCAAGCATGTGTTCTATTCAGAAGCATGAGATTATATGTATGTTATACTGACATTGTATATTATAATCTCTGCCATATATATATATATATATATATATATATATATATATATATATATATATATTTCTTCTGTTATCGAATAAGACAGCTTATGCAGATAGCATGAGAACCTCAGACAGAGCCGAATCGCAGACAAAATAGAATAGTGTTGAGGTAAGTTTTTGAGCCGATTGCACTTAGGAGTATGTTAGTTGAACAACTCCAAAGATATGAATCATCAACTCAGAAAGATACATAATATGCTATGTCTAGAAAGAAGTTGATTTGAAGAGCTGGATCAGTTGTTCAAGAGAAGCATATTCAGATGAACATAGAACCAGCCTGATTTTATATCAACTCCAGGACTTAGCAAGAAGTTGGTGAAGTTTCCAGAAGAAGTACTGAAATTGTTTGGCAGGTAAGTAAACAAAATTGTTTCTTTTCGTATATGCTAAAGAAGATAGAACAGTAGACTTTGCAGACTAGAAGCATAAGTTGATTTCAAGCTAGGAATAGAAGAACGAAATCATGAACTAGTAGTATGAGGCAGTGTTGAATTTTTTTTATTCACGCCTCTGTAATTGTGGAAACACTATAATCATCACCTTCACTAAACTTTCATAGCAGTATAGCTATGAAGCAAGCAATAGTGACAAAAACAGCAAAGATCGAGTCAGTCTAAACGCCAGCAGAGGAAGAACTATAAGCATAGCTCCCCTAACTGAAAGGCTCAAGTTGTATCAGATAAGAATATTACGGGTAAGTGAGTTAATTCTAGTTAACCGCTTATATATTGATTGCATAGTATACAGTCATAGATTAGTGAATTGTTATGCTATAATCCGTATCTGATGAGCCTTTATTCAATATATTTGCTGAGATTTTTGCCTTTGAGTAGAAGAAATGCATTTGAATGATTAGACAGAGAAGATGAAATGCAGACTTGAGGAAATAAGATTGAATATGCATTATAGATATTAATGCAATAACTGAGTATCAGATAAGAATTGATTGATTTTGTGCAGTGATTAAGTTAGATCAGCAATAGCAATGAGTAGAGATCTATTTGATATGAGTTTGCAGAAATAAATTTCTATTATGTCGGTACTGTTTATATCACTATGATCGTGGAAGAATGTCAGTAGAAGTCTAGTCGATATATTGAACTAGTACAGAATTAACCTAGAATTGACAGCTATGTCAGTGGTTAGAATGTACAGACATAGTTCAATGACATATTTCGACCTTTCTACGACATGAATGCAGTTCTATATAGAGTGGTGTCTAGTACAATGGTATTATGACAACTTGTATAGAAGAACATTACTTAAACTGAAGAACTTCAGAAATAGCTAGCAGATTGCGTAGAAAAGAGTTATGTCGTACCGAAATGATGATTAATTCTATGACAATAAGTTAAGTCAAAAAGAGTATATTCGACTATTGTCAGCTGAGAATTAAGAATTAATAAATGAACTCATATCAATAGAGAATAATAAAAATCAGTTACAGTTGAGCTTTTTCTTCAATTTTGCTGAAGCTATTCCATCATAGAAATCATGATTCTTGAATTTCTTGCTATCAATTCTGAGGTTTTTGTATTCGACCTCGATCGATTTTGATTGACTCTTATTCTTTTGCTAAAGTCTGATTTGACTCCTTCTTCTTGATTTTTATGATGCAAGTGATATGGTATCACTTAGCAGATTTTATCATTCAGAATATGCAATTTTGGATGATCTTGATTTGAGCAAGTTCCTTTGAGCTGAGATTTGAGAATTTTGATTATTTGATGTATTTATTCAGAGTATCTTGAAGTATTTGGCTCGTAACTGATAGAAATTCAGATTCAGAATACTAGCAAAATTTCTGGGTTTTAGCTAATTGCTGGATTTATTGGGTACATATCTGTACTCGTTGAATGTTTATGCTTGGCAGATACTTAAACAATCAGAATTGTTGTGATCCAAGCTAAACTCGAATTAGTTTGGACAGATAAAAGAAACATATTGATTGAGAACGCTAGATTAAGATAAGAGATAAGACAGCAGAGCAGAACAGATGAATGTTTGTGGTGATTAATCGTTTGATTATGCCAGATATTCTAGATATGGAATATCAGATTCTGAAAGAGGCATATGACAATATATTTAATATCCATTCAGTTGTCTAAACATGTATGACTTACACGTAGTCAGTACTTGGAAATTAGTATTGGAAGAAGAACTGAAAATAGATACGACAGAATTGACAGTACCAATACTAAAATTCCAGTAAAAGAAGCAGAAAAGAAGAACACAAGTGGTTTATGTAACAGATTAGTTACATAAGAGTTGAAAACAAATCAACTTTGTGAACGACTTTAGTTTGAATCTACTCGAATCGTCATGATTTTGCGGTTTAGAGTGTAGTAGATTTAGACAGATTTATGAATATGTTGTATTAGATATGATACAAACATAAAAGATACTTGTCATGCATTTAGCAAGATGATCAGATTACAGGAATTATGGAAATCTATTGTCAAGATAAAGACTTTAGATTTGTTTTTTTGATTGTGGCATTGATTGAAAGATGTTCAGAGTGTTTGGTTGTATGAGATTTCATTATACCATCTTTTGATTAGTGGACTATCAGATGTGATTATCAAGATTTCCGAGGATATGCTCAGAACTATGGTACTAGATTCGGTACTAGTTGATTGATTATTTGCCACGTGATTACTATGATTCCTGTGACAGCTATGTGATAGATATAAAGACAATATTTTGATGATTGATTGATCAGAAACATATAATTGTCTTTATATTGAAACAATCTTACAGAAATATCAGCTATCAAACCAGATATGAGTCAAGAAACGATAGAGAATGTGAAGATTGCTTCGAACAGAATAAGAATAGAGCAGCATTAACAGAGCTAGTAGACGAGTAACAGATAGAGATTTGAAGCCTGAACAGAATAATCAGAAAAGAAATTCTTTCCCAAGCATCATTAGGTTCAGAAAGAGAGTTTAGAAGCTATGAGTATTTGATCTAGCTAGTTGATTAATACTCAAACGTGAATTGTCAGATAGATGAATTATTATCCATATGCATTGGCTGAAGAATATCAGCTAGAATATGAAACGACCCTAACTCTCTAATATAAATAAATATGCGGAAATTTTTTTTTTATACTTACTAAATAATAATATGTACATACATGCCCATACATATATGCACAGAATAAATAGATTTAAAAATAAATAAACTAAATAAAAATGCAACCTTTAATAAATTAAATATCTGAGTCAAACATTTAATAAAATACTGACATAAGAAAAAATAAATAAAATTTGCATGCACTGAAAATATTTAAATAAAATATTCCATACTGTCAACCACTGAAAATAAATAAATAAATGTATAACATGCTAAAATATTCGAAACATGCATAAAGACTCAGACGACTATCACGGTCACGGGATCACTGCATGTCCGCTCATATGTCCTCGCCGCCGGTGGGTACCACATCCTCCTTTACGTACTCACCTATACCATACCAGTGCAGTGAGCCTAGAGGCCCAACATGCTAACATAACAAGGGTTTAAAATAACTCAAATCACTTTAATACTAATACATAACATATACATGAATGAGAATGCTTAAAAATATCATGACATAACATAACTTAAATTAACTTAAATATCATAATCATACATAATACATAAACATTGTTGAGCAAAGTATTTTCTAACATCGCATGGTTGTATCCATAGTGTAACCTTAAATCATACATTAAATACTGATCAGCGTGGAAACCAACGTATGTGACGGTGACGAATCACCTCTTAAATTGGCAGTAAACTGCCCTTCAATAGTTTACATATGGGGACGAATCCCCCTTAAATTGTCACACTACTTCAAATTCCGACATAAAATTATTTTCTTTTGCTCAACCTTAAACATTAAATCATGCATAAAAATTATTTCATGAATGCATGTACTTAAATAAATGTGTGTCCTTCATATATATTTAATTTAATTTCATACTAACATATAAATATTAAAAATAACTTTCATGCATAAAAATAATTAAATATATATTCAGGACACATGCAATTTCTCATGGGTTGTACTGAACTGCTGGCCCTAACACTCAAACCCAATTTCTTAAATTCTGGCCCATTAATATTCTATTCTGGCCCAATGGGCCCAAAAGCCCAAAGACTGGCCCAATAATTTCCATGGGCTCTAAATCCCATAAAAATTAGTGGACTAACTTAAATAAATTTATTTAAGCCCAATAATAATTAAATTAAACCCAAATAATTAAATGGAACCCAATTAAAATTTTGGATTTAATTAGGCCCATTAAACACTAAATTATACTTAATACTAAATAAATTACCCGAGCCCGACTCACTTAACCCGGACCCGGACCCACTAGACTTGACCCATGATTTATTGAACCCGACCCAGACCCCTCAAAACCTCTAACCCGATCCCCCCTACCCGACCTCCCCTCGGCCATGAGCAGCAGGCCTTCATGGCCTGCTGCCGGCCAGCTCCGGCCACCCCTGGCCGGAGCGCCACCGCCCAGACGTTGCCCACGTCTGGGCGGTCCTAACCTACCATGGCTCAGCCCGAGGCACGGTCCCTACCTCAAACCCGAAGCCCTCTTCCATCGAATCCTAAACTGCACACCCCTTGGACCAACATCGAACCAGCGTGCCTCAGCCTCTTTCCAGCCCAAACCGGCCGAACCACACCTACCTAGGGACCCTAAGGAACCCCCTGCAACCTCTGACCAGCAGCCATACAAGTCATGAAGCAAGAAAACGTGAGCATGGAAGAAAAACATGAACAAGGTGCATAACAACCAAAACTAAACGAATTTTCTGAAATTTCCTTGAATAATTCTAATGCATACACACGCACACTATTAACCACTGATATGACACGAAAATTTGAGAAAGAAACATGCCTTGCACCGTTAAAGGAAGAGATAGGAGCGTGTAGAACGAATCCGGGACGACGAGACGACGAGCAACCTTGAAACTTCGAAGAAAAATCGGCTATGGAGCCTTGGAGATTTCTGATCGATGAAGAAGATGAAGGAGAGGGGGAGATGTCGGCTGAGGGCTTGGAGGCGTGAGGGTTGGGTAGGTTTAGGGTAAGGTTTTAATTTAAAAATAGGTTTTTAGTGTGGTACTGTCATCGCTAAAACAGGTGCAGTAGTGAGTGCTTCCTTCAGCTGATCGAAGCTCCTCTGACAGTCTGAACTCCAAATAAACTTCGCGTTCTTCTTGGTTAAGGAAGTCAAGGGTACTGCAATAGAGGAAAAACCCTTGATGAACTTCCTATAGTATCCTGCCAAACCCAAGAAACTGCGAATCTCTGAAGCATTCTTCGGAATACCCCATTTCTGCACTGCCTCAACCTTCGACTGATCCACTGCAATCCTATCTCTCGAAATAATGTGGCCAAGAAATGCCACCTGCTCGAGCCAAAACTCGCACTTGCTGAACTTGGCATACAAACGATGCTCCCTCAAAGTCTGCAAGGCTGTCTATAGATGCTGCCTATGCTCCTCAACGCTCCTAGAGTAGATCAAGATATCATCAATGAAGACTATGATGAACTGATCAAGATACGGCTGAAATACCTGGTTCATGAGATCCATGAAAACCGCTGGAACATTGGTCATCCCAAATGGCATCACTAAGAACTCGTAATACCCATAACGTGTCCGGAAAGCAGTCTTGGACACATCTGCCTCTCTAACTCGCAGCTGATGGTAACCAGATCGCAGGTCGATCTTGGAGAACACCGAAGCTCCCTGCAACTGATCAAATAAGTCCTCTATCCTTGGCAGTGGGTACTTATTCTTCACTGTGACCCTATTGAGCTCTCGATAATCGATGCACAGTCTCATACTGCCATCCTTCTTCTTCACAAATAACACTGGAGCTCCCCATGGAGAAAAGCTAGGACGAACAAAGCCTTTCTCTAATAATTCCTGTATCTGCTCCTTCAACTCTTTCATCTCGGTAGGAGCAAGTCTGTATGGTTCCTTAGAGATAGGCACGGTGTCTGGCACTAAGTCGATGCTGAACTCCACATCTCTCACTGGTGGAATTCCTGCAACATCCTCCGAAAAGACGTCCGGAAAGTCACGAACCACCTCTATCTCTGATAATGATCTACTAAGTGATTCTGTGGCCGTGACAATACTTGCTAGAAAACCTTGGAAACCCCGTTTCAACAACTTCCTCGCCTGAATAAGAGATATCACCTGAGGAATATCACTGCTCTGAGATGCATGAAAATTAAACGGGTCGCCTCCCGGTGGTTTCACTGACACTATCCTCCGACGAAAATCAATCGAAGCTCCATTGACTGTCAACCAGTCCATACCCAATATCAAATCAAATCCACTCAATGGCAAAACCACCACATCTGCGCGAATGGAGTGCCCCTGAAGCTCCAACTCCAGTTCTTGAATGACACTAGAGGTAGAAATAATTTGTCCTGACGACATAGTGACATCATAACCACTGTCAACAATCTCGGGTGTGATGCCTATCCGTCTGATAAACTCCAGGGAGATAAACTAATGCGTAGCCCCTGAATCTAGCAACGCAAACGTGGAGTTGCCTCCAACTAGAATTCTCCCTGCACGCAGAAGAATCCCAACAATTTCATACCACTACTAAACTTTCCCCAAAGATTCGATAAAACCCTTAATTCTAATCACAAGTAAAACGTGCTTCTTATTCTAACATGAAAATAGATAATCCAAATAACAACAATTCCACAGAAAACGAAATTCTTAACCAAAGGAAGAAATTATAAAATACTAGAGGTAAGATATACCAGTGATCAAGGAGGTGTCTGGATCTGCCTCCTCTGCCTGCATGACGAACACTCTACCAGCGGTGTTCTTATTCCTCGGGCAGTTAGCTATATGATGCCCTGGCTCCCTACAGTGGAAACAAACTCCTGCTCCCAACAGACAAGGTCCCGAATGCATCTTCTGAAACTTCGAGCAAGTAGGAAAACCTATAGCATTAGGGGCCCTGCCCCTCAACTGTTGTGGCCTCTGCTGCGGATTCGGGCCCTTAGACGGCCCAGTAAACTGTTTCTTTGCAGGAGGCTGCGAAGATGGTCGCTGATATCCAGACTGAATCTGTCTCTTCCCCTGCTGCTCTCGCTGTATCTCTCTCCTACCCTCCTCTGACCTCAGTGCTCTACTAACTGCCGCCTCATATGTAGCGACGTCCATAATACGTACGTCGTGCTTGATATCCGACCTCAGTCCCTCCACAAACTGCCTCATCTTCTTCGGTGGACTGTCTGAAATCAGAGGCACAAAATGACAGCCCCTCTCGAACTGGCTCACATACTCAACCACTGACCTGTCCCCCTGCCGGAGACTCATAAACTCCCGGATCACGCGACTCCTCACATCCTCCGTGAAATACTTGGCGTAGAAGATACGCCTAAACTCCGCCCAAGACAGTGTAGGAAAGTGTACTCCCCTGGCAGCACCCTCCCACCAAAGAGCTACGTCTCCCCTCAACATATACGTCGCACAGTTCACCCTGTCCGCATCTGTGATCCCCATATATGCAAAGATGGACTCCAAAGAATGAATCCACCCCTCAGCCACCAAAGGATCGGTGGTACCAATGAACTCCTTTGGCCCCTTCTTCTGGAACCGCTCAGCTACGTCCTCCTCATGGGACATTCTAGGACGTGAAGCCTGCTGCTCTAACAGCGCAGTAACCCCTGCCATCAAAGTAGCATTGGCCTGCTCCAATGCTGCAAGTGGGTTCTGCGGAGGTGGAGGTGGAGGTGGAGGTGTAGGTGTAGATTCCCCACGTCTGTTCATCGGTCTGGGAGGCATTCTGCACCACCACATATTTCTTTACGTAAATCGCCATGCATAACTAAGTGTTTTAACATTAATGCTAACTTAAATTCTTAAAAGTAAATCATGCTATAAACACTTAAAACTTACAGACCGGTAGCGTGGATTTCTGAGCTCGCATAGCAGTAATGACCCCTCCAAGGACCGTGCTCTGATACCAACTGAAACGACCCTAACTCTCTAATATAAATAAATATGCGGAAATTTTTTTTTATACTTACTAAATAATAATATGTACATACATGCCCATACATATATGCACAGAATAAATAGATTTAAAAATAAATAAAATAAATAAAAATGCAACATTTAATAAATTAAATATCTGAGTCAAACATTTAATAAAATACTGACATAAGCAAAAATAAATAAAATTTGCATGCACTGAAAATATTTAAATAAAATATTCCATACTGTCAACCACTGAAAATAAATAAATAAATGTATAACATGCTAAAATATTCGAAACATGCATAAAGACTCAGACGACTATCACGGTCACGGGGTCACTGCATGTCCGCTCATATGTCCTCGCCGCCGGTGGATACCACATCCTCCTCTACGTACTCACCTGCACCATACCAGTGTAGTGAGCCTAGAGGCCCAACAACCTAACATAACAAGGGTCTAAAATAACTCAAATCACTTTAATACTAATACATAACATATGCATGAATGAGCATGCTTAAAAATATCATGACATAACATAACTTAAATTAACTTAAATATCATAATCATACATAATACATAAACATTGTTGAGCAAAGTATTTTCTAACATCGCATGGTTGTAACCATAGTGTAACCTTAAATCATACATTAAATACTGATCAGCGTGAAAACCAACGTACGTGGCGGTGACGAATCACCTCTTAAATTGGCAGTAAACTGCCCTTCAATAGTTCACATATGGGGACGAATCCCCCTTAAACTGTCACACTACTTCAACTTCCAACATAAAATTATTTTCTTTTGCTCAATCTTAAACATTAAATCATGCATAAAAATTATTTCATGAATGCATGTACTTAAATAAAATGTGTGTCCTTCATATATATTTAATTTAATTTCATACTAACATATAAATATTAAAAATAACTTTCATGCATAAAAATAATTAAATATATATTCAGGACACATGCAATTTCTCATGGGTTGTACTGAACTGCTGGCTCTAACACTCAAACCCAATTTCTTAAATTCTGGCCCATTAACATTCTATTCTGGCCCAATGGGCCCAAAATCCCAAAGACTGGCCCAATAATTTCCATGGGCTCTAAAGCCCATAAAAATTAGTGGAATAACTTAAATAAATTTATTTAAGCCCAATAATAATTAAATTTAACCCAAATAATTAAATGGAACCCAATTAAAATTTTGGATTTATTTAGGCCTATTAAACACTTAATTATACTTAATACTAAAAAAATAAATTACCCGAGCCCGACTCACTTAACCCGGACCCGGACCCACTAGACTTGACCCATGATTTATTGAACCCGACCCGGACCCAACAACCCGACCCGGACCCCTCAAAACCTCTAACCCGATCCCCCTTACCCGACCTCCCCTCGGCCGTGAGCAGCAGGCTTTCATGGCCTTCTGCCGGCCAGCTCCGGCCACCCCTGGCCGGAGCGCCGCCGCCCAGACGTAGCCCATGTCTGGGCGGTCCTAACCTACTATGGCTCAGCCCGAGCCACGGTCCCTACCTCAAACCCGAAGCTCTCTTCCATCGAACCTAAACTGCACCCCCCTTGGACCAACATCAAACCAGCGTGCCTCAGCCCCTTTCCAGCCCAAACCGGCCGAACCACACCAACCTAGGGACCCTAAGGAACCCCCTGCAACCTCTGACCAGCAGCCATACAAGTCATGAAGCAAGAAAACGTGAGCATGGAAGAAAAACATGAACAAGGTGCATAACAACCAAAACTAAAAGAATTTTCTGAAATTTCCTTGAATAATTCTAATGCATACACATGCACACTATTAACCATTGATATGACACGAAAATTTGAGAAAGAAACATGCCTTGCACCGTTAAAGAAAGAGATAGGAGCGTGTAGATCGAATCCGGGACGACGGGACGACGAGCAACCTTGAAACTTCAAAGAAAAATCGGCTATGGAGCCTTGGAGATTTTTGATCGATGAAGAAGATGAAGGAGAGGGGGAGATGTCGGCTGAGGGCTTGGAGGCGTGAGGGTTGGGTAGGTTTAGGGTAAGGTTTTAATTTAAAAATAGGTTTTTAGGATAATAAAATATTAATAGGGATTTTTAATTATGAAATATATAACTTAAAAACTCTAACTAATAATTAAAATCTGATAATTAATTTAAAAATCCTGAAATAAATAATTAAGGGAATTTTAAAGAATAATAAAAAGTCATAATTTTGGCTTATTTTGAATAAAAATAGACTCCTAAAATCATATAAAATTAAATACTAATAATTTTGAGGAAATAAAACTCAAAATAATATTTTTGGGCTCTAAAAATGCTCATGAAATAAATTGGATAGAAAGTTGTCATCTCGTCCGTCCACGGTCCCGTCTACGTGATCAAAAACAATTAATTTTCATAAATCATGAAAATCACTAATTATGGGTTAAATGCTTAAAAATAACTTAAAACATGCACAAATAATTTCACATAATTATTTAACCCATAAATCTAAAATTTTAAATAAATAAATTTCCTAATTATGCATGCGAATTTACGTATTTAAAAATACCGGGTGTTACAGAATATGTATGTGCATTCAATTCAGATACAACAGAAGTCGATAAGATTGTAAGCAAGACAGACGAACTAATGCAGAGTTAGATCACGAGAAAGAGAAACTTAGATATAAGTTGGCTCGGTGATTATATGTATTGCAGAAGCAATCAGAAAGAAGATTAAGATGCGATAGCAGAGAAAATATCAGAATAGATATCGAAAGCTCAAAGAATTGAAGTCAGTATTACTTCAGTCAGCTATACAGCTTACGAGAATCCGCAGTGAGATCGAATGCGATTTCGAGGACGAAATCATTCCTTAGAGGGGAGGAAATATAAGGCCCGAAAATATTAAGTTCTTAATTATGAGATTTAAGATTTAAATTCCGAATAAGAGAGAAAATATGAATTTAAGAATTTATGAAAATTCGAGATTTCAATTTCGGGTCAAAAATATTTAATTTGAGTATTTTTGGATTTTAAGATTTTGATATCCGGAATTCTTAAATTAAAAGTTTAAAAATATTTGAAATAGATATTTATGGAATTTAAGATGTGAATTCCAAGATGATAAATATCAAGAATTTAATTTGAGGATGACATCCGAGCAAGGGCCAATTTGCAAATATTGAATAGTTCAAGGACTAAATTGCGATAAGGTCCGAAATGATTTAATTTTAATTCGAGAATATTTAATTTGAGAATATTTAGAGTTTAAAATTAAATTCTAATATTCTTAAATTATTTAGGATTGAAATTGATTAAATCTCTTGTTCGGGGACTGAATTGCAATTAGGCAAAAGTTCAGGGACCAAACTGCAAATTCCTTGAAACTTGGCCATAAAAACGTGAAAAGGGATCAGATTCCCAGCCAAGAACGAGAGAAGAGTGCAGAAAGGGTTCCAAGCCAATTTTGCTCTTTCAAGTCCCGATAAAATTCGATCCGCCCGGTATAATTTCCGATTGATCGTATATTCGCGATCACAGCTCCGAGTGCTACGTTTTGACGTAAGTTTTATGAAGTTATACCATTTTTTAATTTTAATTTGTTGTTAGAATTAAGATTTGATTGTATAAACATGTTCTAACATATACAACGATAGCATATTTAAGACGGATCGAGAAAAGATCGTCGTTTGAACATGATTTTGATTTTAGAAAGAATTATGAGAAATCTGAAAATTATCAGATGCTATGTACGTGAATGGTGTGATGAAATGGTGATGATTATTGGTTTATATGATTGTATTAATGTTGTTAATGCCTTTGGGATTTTCGATTTCGTACCGTTATGCCGTCGGTTCAAGATTTTGAATTGATATGCATTCTAAAGGTCTAGAGCTCATCTTCAAGTTTATTGTGGATGAATTGAATATGAAATTGAGTTTATAATGTAGATAAGATGATATTGGAATTGAAAGATTTATCGGACTCGAATAGTTGCGACGTCGGTTTGAATTCCGATTGTATTAGCACGATTTGAACTGTATAAGATTTAAAGAAACATCGATTCAGATTGGACATTGATGTTTAGCTATGTTATAAACCATTTCAGATTTGAATTGAAGATTATTGAAGTCGAATCGACGAGTTCGAGTTCGAATGACTTGAAGTGTTTGAAGTTGAATCAAAAATACCTTCAAGGAGCACTGATTGAAATGAGCAGAACTGTATGACTGATTTGGCTAACTTTGAGATGATCAGCACTGGCAACAGATTCAAGATATTTGAATCGCGATGAAAGGTATGAGTTGACATTATTCTTTCCAGGTAGAACAACTCGAGAACGTGGTGGTTTTTGAGTTATCCTGAAATCACATACTTAGTTGTTTAAGTGCTCTTATGTGATTTACTTGCGTTTTGTAACGCCCCGTTTTTATCTTAATTGATGTTATTTGAGATATTCGATGATTTCAGAATTCGAGATCGGACTTTTTATTAATCAAGGATCTTTTTGCAATTTTTGGAATTTCATGGACTAAAATGAAAATTTGGGATTTGTTATATTATCTACTTGACTTAGTCATTCTTTTTCATTCCATCTTCTTCCTCCAACTCGTTTACAGCCATGGAAGGCGTGAGAAAGCTTTTTAAGCTATTGTGATTTCTTTTCTAGCTCGATCTGTCCGATAGAATTGATTTCTGAGTTGATATCTGCGATCACAGCGACGAGTGCTCCGTTTTGAAGTAAGTTTATCTTAATTCTGAAAAGTTTGAATTTATTGATGTTGTCAGAATTTGTTTATATTCGGAGAGGATGATTATGAGTTAGCAGTGATCGTTTATCTAAGACGGTTCGAAGATCTAACGACAATCGGAATTGTTATGATTTTTCTTGTCATTTTCGAAAATGATGATTTTGAGATGTGTTGATTTTGTGTTGGGTTTGATGTTTGAGGATTGGTATGAGTATGTTGAGCTGTTGTTTTGCTGTCTGCATTTCCGGATTGATAGGTTTATAGCCGTTATGCCGTCAGTTTGAGTTTTGGATATCATTTCGATATTTTGATCGTATTGAGTTTTGATTGAGTTTTGATATCTATTTTTATCCGTGACTTCTTCTGATAGATTGATTGGGAGTCCTTGAAGTTGCTAGAGTTGCAGCTTTTGGCAAGTTTGGAAGAGTTGAGCCGGTATAGTATCGATGTCTTTCTATATCGATTAATGAACTTGATTGGATAGTTTTTGAATTGAGAATTGTTGTTTTCAGATTGAAGTTTGGAACGACAAAGAAGAGGTATAAGACGACTTCGTAATGGAATGGGATGATTAACTCGAATCAGGATTGACTCGAGTGTCCTAGAAGAAATCACATATTGCATGTTTTGATTTCTTATTTGATTATATGATTGAATTTATATTGAGTGCATTAGATTATATTGCATTCATATTGAGCCTTGATTTTTTCAATTTGAATTAGACGATCTAGGGATTGTAGTCGAGTAGCTTGGTAGGCGATTTACTACCTTATCGAGTAGCTCACTATAATACTCTTGAGTCTAGAGGATTAAAGCATGCCATGTCCACCTCGAGAGGGGAGTCGGTGTGATTGTGGATGTTTTAGCCTCGGGATCCCAAACCGAAGAAAGAAAGAATGGAAGAAATTCATTGATTGTCTGAGTCTGATAATCCAGAAGTTTAAAGACATGCATATCATTTTAAATACAGTACTTGATTGGATTATTTGATTATATGGGGAACGAGTTTTTTATATGACTTGATATGTTTATTTGATTGCATGTTAGTCTCTTTTACTAGGAATATTATTCTCACCGGATTATCATGCTGTTGTCTTTGTTTGTATGTGTACTTGGCAACAGGTGGGGCAGGAACGAATCAGAGACAACATGGCTAGAGGATTGAGAGAATAGAGTGAGGCTTGGATGTTAGGAGTCACTTTGTAATTGAACTCCTTTTTGTATTGAATAAGTCCAAACTAGATGGACCTTATTATGCATGCTTTATTTTGTGAGGTTTGTATAACTCATTACATATATGTTGTATCTTGTTGAATGGGATTTTGATGTTGTTATTGTGGATTGAATGGAATTGGAAATTGGAGAAGAAAACCAGAATTTTTCTGGGCAGAGGGTCTCGCTCGATCGGCGAATTCTTGCAGATCGAGCGAGCACCTTAGTAGCGAGGCAGTGTATGTGAATTTTATTCTCGCTCGATCGGTAAGATTTTACCGATCGAGCGAGGGGTCCTGATTCTTGGACAGAGAACTGGAATCTTTGGCCCGCTCGATCGGTAAGATTTTACCGATCGAGCGAGCACCACCTTTTAAAAAAAAATTGAATTCTTTAATCCTATTCTTTTAATTGAGTTGATTAATTTAATTACCCTGAGATTGCATGATTAGAATCTAGGCCTCACATTAAGTTGTATCAGAGAGATAAGTTCCTGGATTTTGTTCTAGAAGTGAGCGGGGTAGACCGAGTCCGCTTGACCTGGATTTCTCGCATGTGATTGATTAATTCTATGATTACAGAATATGCGAGCATGCTTTATGGATTGAAAATTTATTTGAATTACGTGACTTGGAGATTCAAATTGTTAAAGAATGATTTGATTGAGATATGAACTGTATTCATGCATTGATCTGAGTTCCATCTATCGTATTGGTAAGACGACCAGAGGTTTCTTAACACTGAAATGGTGAGATGTGAATTGAATTATCCGTGTTCTAACCCCTGTCAATTTAGATGGGTACTCGAAGAATGTTAGACATGAATACTCCACCGATTGTTCCTACTACAGAAACTCCTCCGGTTATGACTCCTCCGGTGGTACAGATGGATGAAACGATCACGCCTATGAAAGCCTTACTGAAAATATTCAAATCCTTCAGGCCACCGTATTTGAATGGGAAAGAGAACCCGGTAGATTGTGAGAGTTGGTTTGATGATATAGATCAGCTCTTCGATTCGCTCGACTACTCTGACGACCGCAGGGTTAGATTGGTTATTCATCAACTGCAAGGAGTGACAAAAAGTTGGTGGATGACAACCAAGAAAGCCAAAGAGAACAGAGGTACGGAAATCACTTGGGCACTTTTTAAATCTGAATTCTATAAAAGATTTTTCCCAGTTTCCTATCTAAAGGACAAAGGTGCCGAGTTTGCAAATTTGAAGCAAGGGAATATGAGTATCGAGGACTATGTTGTGAAATTTGACAGTTTACTGAGGTTCGCCCCGCATATTGCCGACAATGAGGAGGCAAAAGAAGACCAGTTCATTAACAGTTTGCACCCTGACATCTTTATTCTGGTGAATACTGGGAGGCCAGATAACTTTTCAGATATGATGGATCAGGCCAAGGGGGCAGAAGCGGGAATGTTAAGGAAGTGGGAGAATCAGTACCAGCCTCAACAGCAACAGCAGAGGCAGTATCAAAATTAGCTGCAGATGAATGAGGGTGGTAACAGTGGTGGTGGCAAGAAGAACTATTTCCGTCCCAAAGGAAAGCAGTTCAAGAAATCTGGAAGCAGTTCTTCGAGCTCGAGTTGTTCGAGACAGTTCAGTTTTGGTCAGAGTTCAGGATCTTCTGGAGCTTTGTGTAGCAAGTGCGGAGGACGACACTCCAACGACCAGTGTAGGGGAATCTTTGGGAACTGCTACATCTGCCAGCAGACGGGACATTATGCCAGACAGTGTCCTCAGAAGGGTTCTGACCAGACTCAGAGTGGAAATGCCTCTCGACAGTCATCTCAGCCTCAGAGGAAATCGACTGCAGTTCAATCGTTCCAACCTCAACAGCAGAATCGTCAGGGAGGTAATCAAAGTTTGAATCAATCTTCCCGACCTCAGGCTAGAGTGTTTGCTCTGAACGAAGATAAGGCTCAAGCTGCACCGAATGATGTGATTACAGGTAACTGTAAGATTTTTTGTTATCCTGCATTTATTCTGATAGATACAGGTGCTTCTCACTCTTTTTTATCTGAGAAATTTGTGTCGATGCATGCCTTGCCTTTTGAGCCTTTGCCTACTGTAGTTTCTGTTACTTCACCTTTGGGTGGAGGAATTGTTTTGAAGAATTTCGTTAGAAATTGTGGTTTGAGTTTTGAAGTAAATTTGATAGAGTTCGACTGTATTGTACTTGGGTTGTTTGACTTTGACTGCATAGTTGGCATAGATGTTTTGACTAAGTACAGGGCTAAAGTAGATTGTTTTCAGAAGATAGTACGTTTCAGACCAGAGATGTCGGAAGAGTGGAGATTCTTTGGTAAGGGCTCTCGTTCTAAAATTCCTTTGATATCTGTCTTATCTATGACTAGATTATTACAGAGAGGAGCCGAAGGATTTCTTGTTTATGCAATCGATATTCTGAAGTTTAGCCCTGAGCTGAACGATATACCAGTGGTTAGGGAATTCCCTGATGTGTTTGCAGATGAGATTCCGGGATTACCACCTATTCGTGAGATTGAATTTGGCATCGAACTGACATCAGGTACTCAACCAATTTCGAAAGCTCCGTACAGAATGGCTTCGATCGAATTGAAGGAACTGAAGGAGAAGTTGGAAGACCTGATTTCCAAGGGATACATCCGACCCAGTGTATCGCCTTGGGGTGCTCCTGTCCTGTTTGTTAGAAAGAAAGATGGCTCTATGCATCTCTGCATTGACTACCGCCAACTGAATCAGGCGACAGTTAAGAACAGGTATCCTTTACCACGTATAGATGATCTTTTTGATCAATTGCAGGGTTCGTGTATCTATTCGAAGATAGATTTGAAGTCTGGGTATCACCAGCTGAGAGTTCGTGAAGAGGATGTCCCTAAGACGGCGTTTCGAACGAGGTATGGCCATTTTGAATTTCTTGTCATGCCGTTCGGTTTGACAAACGCCCCAGCGGTCTTTATGGGGTTGATGAACCGAATATTTCCCCGTTTTCTTGATGAGTTTGTGATTATTTTCATTGACGATATCTTGATCTATTCTAAGAGCCGTACCGAGCATGCAGAACATTTGAGAACTGTGTTGCAGATTTTGAGGACAGAACAGTTATTCTCCAAGCTTTCGAAGTGTGAGTTTTGGCTTGACAAAGTTGTCTTTCTGGGGCACATTATTTCAGGAGATGGGATTGTTGTGGATCCCAGCAAGATAGAAGCAGTGACGAACTGGCGCAGGCCGACTTCTGTGCCAGAAATCCGCAGTTTTATGGGTTTGGCGGGTTACTATCGTAGATTTAATCAGGGTTTCTCTTCTATTGCAAAGCCTATCACCCAGCTGACTCAGAAGAATGCTCCTTTTCTGTGGACAGATGATTGTGAAGCCAGTTTTGTTGAGTTGAAGAAGAGATTAACCAGTGCTCCGATTCTTTCTATTCCATCTGGTACTGGAGGTTTCACAGTTTATTGCGATGCTTCTCATCTTGGTCTCGGTTGTATTCTTATGCAGAGGAAGCACGTGATAGCATATGCGTCAAGGCAGCTGAAACCGCACGAGACTCGCTACCCAGTTCATGATATTGAACTTGCTGCTATTGTTTTTGCCTTGAAGATTTGGCGTCACTACTTGTACGGTGAGTCTTTTGAGATCTTTTTGGATCATAAGAGTCTGAAGTATTTATTTTCACAGTCTGAGTTGAATATGAGGCAGAGAATATGGCTAGATTTATTGAAAGACTTCGACTACGAGATTAAGTACTACCCGGGGAAGTCAAATGCAGCTGCCGATGCTTTGAGTCGTAAGCTTTGCTCTTTATCTCTTTAGACGATCGGTGTTTCTCGTTTAATCGACGACTGTTGAACTTCTGGGTTGGAGTTTGAGTCAGATAGAAATTCGATAAGAGTTTGTGCGATTCAGACCGAGCCAGAGTTGTTTGTGTCGATCAGAGAAGCACAGAAATCAGATGAGAGTATTCAGAAGTCGATAGAGAAAGTGAGATCAGGACACCAGTCTGAGTTTCAGGTCAGGGATTATGTTTTGTTTGTGAATAGCCGTATTGTTGTGCCTGAGATTGATGAGTTAAGACAGCGTATTCTGAGAGAGGCACATTGCAGTCGGTTCAGTGTTCATCCTGGAGGCCAAAAAATGTATAACGACCTGAAGAGTTAGTTTTGGTGGAAGAAGATGAAGAGTGATGTTGCGAGGTTTGTTTCCCGATGTCTGAACTGTCAGCAAGTGAAAGTCGAGAGAAAAAGGCCGGGAGGTCTTCTGCACAGTTTGTCTATTCCGGAATGGAAGTGGGATCATATCTCGATTGACTTCGTCACGAAACTACCCCGGTCTGTTCGGGGTTGTGATGCTATTTGGGTTGTGATTGATAGGTTGACGAAGTCAGCTTGTTTCATTCCGTATCGGATGGCTTATCGACACGACCAGATGGCAGAGTCGTACGTCAGAGAGATCGTCAGATTGCACGGTGTGCCAAGATCCATTGTTTCTGACCGAGATCCTCGGTTTACTTCTCACTTCTGGCACAGTCTGCAAGAGGCTCTTGGTACTAGATTGCACTTGAGTACATCATACCATCCTCAGACCGACGGTCAATCAGAACGGACGATTCAGACTCTGGAGGATATGTTACGAGCAGTGGTGCTTGACTTTGGCACTACTTGGCAAGATTCATTGCCTCTCGTTGAGTTTTCGTACAACAGCAGCTTCCAGACGAGTATAGGAATGGCACCCTTTGAAGCGTTGTATGGAAAGAAGTGCAGATCTCCTCTGTACTGGGATGAGATATCTGAGTCCCCAGACTTGGGACCAGATATGATTCGTGATATGGCTGAGCAGGTGAAGATTATTCGATTGAGAATGAAGACTGCTCAGGACCGACAAGCGAAGTATGCAAATATCAGACGCAGACCTCTATCTTTTGATCAGGGAGACTATGTATTCTACAAGATTTCTCCGTTTAGAGGTACTGTTAGATTTGGGAAAAGAGGGAAGTTGTCACCGAGATTCATCGGTCCGTACGAAATTTTACAGAAGATAGGCGATCTAGCCTACCGATTAGCACCTCCTCCTTCTTTATCTAGTATTCACGATGTCTTTCATGTCTCGATGTTGAGGAAATACCATACCGATCCTTCTCATGTACTTCACCCTGACGAAGCCGAACTTGATGAAACTCTGAGTTATTTCGAAAGACCGATTCAGATCCTTGACAGAAAGGAGAAACAGCTCAGAACCAAAATGATTCCTCTGGTGAAAGTTCAGTGGAGTCGTCACGAAGTCGAAGAAGCGACTTGGGAGACAGAATCTGACATGAGACAGATATTTCCTGAGTTATTCGTCTGATGTGAGTTTTAATTATGTTCTTGAATTCATAATTATCTTCTTATGAGTTGATATCGATGATTTCGAGGACGAAATCTTTTTTTAGAGGGGGAGAATTGTAACGCCCCGTTTTTATCTTAATTGATGTTATTTGAGATATTCGGTGATTTTAGAATTCGAGATCGGACTTTTTATTATTCAGGGACCTTTTTGAAATTTTTGGAATTTTAGAGACTAAAATGCAAATTTGGGATTTGTTATATTATCTTCTTGACTTAGTCATTCTTTTTCATTCCATCTTCTTCCTCCAACTCGTTTACAGCCATGGAAGGCGTGAGAAAGCTTTTTAAGATTTTGTGATTTCTTTTCTAGCTCGATCCGTCCGATAGAATTGATATCTGACTTGATATCTGCGATCACATCGACGAGTGCTCCGTTTGGAAGTAAGTTTATCTTAATTCTGAGAAGTTTGAATTTATTGATGTTGTCAGAATTTGTTTATATTCGGAGAGGATGATTATGAGTTAGCAGTGATCGTTTATCTAAGACGGTTCGAAGATCTAACGACAATCGGAATTGTTATGATTTTTCTTGTCATTTTCGAAAATGATGATTTTGAGATGTGTTGATTTTGTGTTGGGTTTGATGTTTGAGGATTGGAATGAGTATGTTGAGCTGTTGTTTTGCTGTCTGCATTTCCGGATTGGTCAGTTTATAGCCGTTATGCCGTCAGTTTGAGTTTTGGATATCGTTTCGATATTTTGATCGTATTGAGTTTTGATTGAGTTTTGATATCGATTTTGATCCGTGACTTCTTCTGATAGATTGATTGGGAGTCCTTGAAGTTGCTAGAGTTGCAGCTTTTGGCAAGTTTGGAAGAGTTGAGCCGGTATAGTATCGATGTCTTTCTATATCGATTAATGAACTTGATTGGATAGTTTTTGAATTGAGAATTGTTGTTTTCAGATTGAAGTTTGGAACGAAAAAGAATAGGTATAAGACGACTTTGTAATGGAATGGGACGATTAACTCGAATCAGGATTGACTCGAGTGTCCTAGAAGAAATCACATATTGCATGTTTTGATTTCTTATTTGATTATATGATTGAATTTATATTGAGTGCATTAGATTACATTGCATTCATATTGAGCCTTGATTTGTTCAATTTGAATTAGACGATCTAGGGATTGTAGTCGAGTATCTTGGTAGGCGATTTACTACCTTATCGAGTAGCTCACTATAATGCTCTTGAGTCTAGAGGATTAAAGCATGCCATGTCCACCTCGAGAGGGGAGTCGGTGTGATTGTGGATGTTTTAGCCTCGGGATCCAAAACCGAAGAAAGAAAGAATGGAAGAAATTCATTGATTGTCTGAGTCTGATAATCCAGAAGTTTAAAGACATGTATATCATTTTAAATACAGTACTTGATTGGATTATTTGATTATATGGGGAACGAGTTTTTTATATGACTTGATATGTTTATTTAATTGCATGTCAGTCTCTTTTACTGGAAATATTATTCTAACCGGATTATCTAGCTGTTGTCTTTGTTTGTATGTGTACTTTGCAACAGGTGGGGCAGGAACGAATCAGAGACAACATGGCTAGAGAATTTAGAGAATAGAGTGAGGCTTGGATGTTAGGAGTCACTTTGTAATTGAACTCCTTTTTGTATTGAATAAGTCCGAACTAGATGGACCTTATTATGCATGCTTTATTTTGTGAGGTTTGTAAAACTCATTACATATATGTTGTATCTTGTTGAATGGGATTTTGATGTTGTTATTGTGGATTGAATGGAATTGGAAATTGGAGAAGAAAACCAGAATTTTTCTGGGCAGAGGGTCTCGCTCGATCGGCGAATTCTTGCAGATAAAGCAAGCACCTTAGTAGCGAGGCAGTGTATGTGAATTTTATGCTCGCTCGCTCGGTAAGATTTTACCGATCGAGCGAGGGGTCCTGATTCTTGGACAGAGAACTGGAATCTTTGGCCCGCTCGATCGGTAAGATTTTACCGATCGAGCGAGCACCACCTTTTTAAAAAAAAAATTGAATTATTTAATCCTATTCTTTTAATTGAATTGATTAATTTAATTACCCTGAGATTGCATGATTATAATCTAGGCCTCACACTTTTGTTGCTATGAATATTGATTTATGTGTTCAAGATGTTTATCAGTATTTATTTGAGTAATGCATATAGATTATGTTGCATTCATCTTGAACTCCATCCTAATAAGCACAGAGGGTTAAAAGCCTAGAGTGCATATGACGTTTGGCGGATTGTAGTTGAGTGGCACGGAATGTAGACTTACTTCCAGAGCTAGAAGACTCACTATAGTTGCACCAAAGTCAGAGGAAATAAAGTATTTAACTTCACCTCGACTAGGTGAGTTGGTGTTTGTTAAAGATTTTATTCCTCGGGATCCCAAGAACTAAGCTTATTGGTATCAGATTTGATAGCCTATTCCTTGGCACATGCATTGCATTTATGCATTAACCTAGAGTTTTCTATGGTTTAGATTATGCAGTTCTAAATGCTAGCATGTTGTAATACGCTATTCTAGATATGAATATGTGCTATTGCTGTAGATGAATCGTTATGCTTTAAGAATTTAAGAATAGATGATGATTCTATGATCTACATGTTATTACATGTTTTATGATTTTAGATTAGTATGACATATAGATTCCATATGCTTTCATGATGTATATGAATGTCTTTTATACTGAGATTTATTATCACCGAAGTTATCCGGCTGTTGCTTTGTTTGTATGTGTGCATTGCATCAGGTTGGAGGCATGAGCAAGTCAGATGTGACTTGGATAGCACAAGATTGAAAGATTAGAAGTGGAGACTCGGGTTTTAAGCAGATGATATGTATTGTTAATAACATGTTAGAAGACAAAGAATCTTGTACATGTTTCTATTTGGTAAATCCTAGTTTATATTCATGAATTGATGTATTTATGAGTTAGGATTTATTTGTCAATGCATGTATATTATTTTGTAGCTTGTATAAGACTAGATGTCTTTATATTCCAAGTTTGACAGCATTAAGTTGCAGCAGAATTTCCAGAATTTGGAGCCCGCTCGATCGGGTGACTTTTGCGGATCGAGCGAGACCTTTATTTTGCAAAACAGAGGGTTGAGTTTTTATGCCCGCTCGATTGGTAAAGTTTCACCGATCGAGCGAGGCCAATATGGATGCAGACCCGAGAGTTTTTACTTTGTGCTCGCTCGATCGGTAAAGTTTACCCGATCGAGCGAGGGGCCTTATTTAAAAAAGAAAATATTTTGTTTGCTTTTGGTTTGAATATTCTTTTATTGTTCGATTAATTGTCTATTAATCGTTAATTGCCCTAAGATAATATTAGCAACCCGGGTCCCCACATAATGTCTTATCTTGCATAAAATTACCTCATTAGGGAAACAACGGCATTCATGGTAGTCTTTGCAAATTTCTCCCAATGTCGAGCCACAACCATTCGTCCCACCGCACACATTGGTTAAGATGGATCAATACCAAGCATCATGTCAAAACCCCTCTCTTGTAGAATGTTCTTGGACAAGAACGTGTGAAAATGAGCAGCAACCGCCTTGTCCTAGAAACGATGCCCATCATAAGAAGATGAAGAAGCAGCAACTTGCTTTTGCTTTTTCTTTGGGGCCATTTCACGAACACCGTGTAGGCAATGTCAACAACTAACACACTTTTTCTAAACAACACAACACACGAGAATCGCTCCCCCAAACAACAACGTATACTTCTCACAACGTATAGAGATTCGCAAATATCCAACCACCACAATTCAACCTAAATCAACGTCTCACACAACCAACGTCAATAACCAATTTCAATGAACTAGACCAACATAATTCACGGGCATCATCAATGCGTCTCTAAGAGAAATATGGCTTACCAATTGAACTTGAGAGAGAACTTGGTGAACAAGTACAAAGACGGACTCTGCTGCCCCAAAATTTCCGGCCACCCTGTTTATGAAACGTGAAATCTCAATAAAGGGAAAGTGAGGTATGAAGTAGGGTGAGTAAGATATATTGGTGACAGATGAATGAGGATGGATTTGGGTGTGAGTTAGGCGGCGAGAGAGGTAGGGAATGAGGGAGAAGAAGATCTTATAGAGGGCTTGGAAGATTGGAAAGTGTAGGAATCGTATCAAATTTGGGATTCAAAATGTTTGAGCGCAGGTGCGCTTGAGTAGAGGTGCAGGGGCGCAGCAGCTTCGCACTTCAGTAATATTTCAGAGTCTGCTCAACGCGGGGGAACTTTAATAATAGCGCGGGTGCGCATCAACAAGAGCGCGGGGGAACATGTCTAACACATTTTAGCTCTTCAAAACCTGTAAAAATCATAAACTTTGTAAAATTAGGCCTCAAAGACTCACACAAGTTCACCCAGGAATAAATTATTAACAAAAAGTAAAGAAAAAAAAGAAAGAATTAAAAAAACAATAACAAAAAAATTAGGTTGCCTCCAAAAAAGGCGCTTGGTTTAGAGTCGTCAGCCTGATTGTCACCAGTCCTAGATAGCTGTCACTTTGTTGTGGGTCTTTGCTTTCCCTTTCACCCTCCAAACATACTCTACAAACCGCTTTTGAAATTTTTCTTTCTTTCTATTTTTTATTGCCACCAATGTATCTTCCTTCCTTAGCCATTCTACTGCACTAGTAGCTATGCGAAGACATTCCATGTAGTGACCCGTATCCAGAATTAATGATTAATGAGTAATTTATCATGTGAATATTAAGTAAAACATGATTAATAAGATTTCAGATGGATTAACGGAGTCCGAAAATAGATCCAAGACACTTGAAAATATTGGGTTTGGTTCGGAAGGTTCGGACGCTCCGTACAGGGTTTGGAGGATCCGAACGTGACCGGAACCAAGGATCGGAGGCCCGAGGAGTTCGGAGGGTCCGAAGTCAGTTCGGACGGCTCGAACAGTAGTCAGCCAGCTGTCCTGAGATATTACGTCATTGATGATGTCAAAGATGGGGTTGGCTCAGCCCTGATATAGAATATACGAGTACCCCGCGGAGTCGCTCTCTAGCCGATACTGTATATTCCTGGCGCCATGAGCAAGTATTTTACCTAGGATTTTAAATCATCTGTGTGCGCATATTTGTACATATATCATTGCTTATGTATTGAGCATTGTCGCTCACGCCCCTGTGTTTGGGTATTATGGTGTACCTTGTGGCGGGGCAGGTTTGAGGCTGGACGGTCCTGGCTACTCTCAGCAGGATTGAGGATCCGAGAGTGTGAGGTTTTAGAGGGTAGGGATTTGTTTACCCTGAACCTTCGATTTGGTTGTATAATGGTATTTATACCCTTTTGTTATCGTCGGTTGTATTCTGCCGATTAGATTTGTTGTATTTTAAATTATCCGCTCCTTACGCTTTAATTATTATTGCATGCGCATTATTATAACTCTGATTAGATAGTGGATCCGGGTTGGGTCAGTACACTTTTTGGTATCAAAGCACATTGCACTGGGAATTTCGTAAAAGCGTATTAAGTAATTATCTGTTCTTATGCAACAGATGGCAGATTACGATAAGAGCCATGATGGCGGAGGTGGCGGTCGATGGGGCGATCCAAATGATCGTAGACGTCATCGAGGTCTGCATGTGGAGCACAGATGAGTGAGCATGCGCAGGTTTAACGAGGTTAGCCCGAAGCCCTTGACAGGTGGTGAGACGCCTGAGGAGGCTGAGGATTGGCTCGAGAGGATGGAGCAGTGTTTTCAGGAGTTTCGTTGCACAGACGAGGATAAGATGGAGATTCTTGCCTTTATGCTTGAGGGTCGAGCGAGAAAGTGGTGGAGATCTACTTCCGCACCATTCATAGCAGTGAGAAGAGTAGCTACGTGGGGCGAGTTCCGTACAGCTTATCAGAGACTATATTTCCCTTCAGCTCTTCGACAGGCGAAAGCCAGTGAGTTACTGAGTCTGCGACAGGGTACGATGACGATCAAGGAGTACCAGCAGAAGTTATTTGATCTGCTACCTTATTGTCCTCACATTGTTGATAGTTCTATGGCAAAGTACGACCATTTCCTTCACGGTCTGAACCCTAAGATTCATCGGATGGTTGCTGTGGGCAGTGATATGACCTACGAGGGCTTGGTGGACCGTTGTCGCCAAGCGGAGGACAATATCCGGAGGAACATGGGACTCTTCTCTTCTTCTTCCAGACCAGCGAGTTCTAGTCCTTTGGGTCCTAAGGGCCAGTATTTCAAGAAGTCAGGAGGTGCTTCTTCTTCTTCATCTGGATTCGGTGGAGTGCATTGTTTTGGTGGACAGAGACCGAACCGATGTAGTCAGTGCAGACGCAAGCATCCTCCAGGACAGTGTGGTCGATCAACCAGTGCATATTTTCAGTGTGGCCAGGACGGTCACATGGAGAGGGATGCTGATTGGAGCAGCGGGTGGTTCAGGAGGTTCTTAGGCATCTGTTAAGCCACCTCATTACCAGCAGCCACCTTATCAGCAGCAGTATTCTCAGCAGCACCAGCAGCCGCAGCAGTCTCAGCGACAGCCTACTCAGACTCCTTCTCGGGGTCATTCTTCTTTGCGGCCACGTGCCCAGGGCCAGGTCTTTGCGCATAACCAGGAATAGGCAGAGGCTGACAGTGATCGGATGATCGCAGGTACCTGTAGTTTATGTGGTTTTCTTGCGTATGTTTTGATTGATACTGGTGCATCACATTCTTTCGTATCAGCACGATTTGCTAAGAAGTATAAGTTGTAATTCATTCCTTTAGACACCTTGCTAGTAGTTTCTACTCCTATGGGTAGCGAGGTTTTAGCCAAGCGTCTAGTTGTGGGTTGTGTTTAGGATTTCGAGGGGCATAAGCTTAGTGATAACCTGATGGTTCTAGCTATGGAGGATTTCGATTGCATCATTGGGATAGATCTCTTGAATACCTACCGCGCTATAGTAGATTGCTATCAGATATTTGTTCAGTTTCGACCAGAGGATAGCGAGTCTTGGTATTTCTATTGTGAGGGAGTGTGACCCCCGATGCCAGTGGTTTTTGTTCTGAAGGCCCGATGTTTTTTAGAGTCTGGCGGGGAAGGCAACTGTAGCGACCCTACCCGGATCCACTACCTAATCAGAGTTAAAACATAATTAAGCATGCATTAAAATAAATCACTGCGGAATACTTAAATAAAAGCAGACCTGCAGAATACAACCGGTTAAATAAATTCGATTATACAACCCAATCGAATAAATAAACCCTAAAGGCAAAACCTACAGCTAATCTCGATGTCTTCACTGGTCGCTGGCCAATCCAAGCTCCTGGTGCTCCACCCTGCACCTACACCTGCCCCGTCGAATGGGGTGTCCAGATACACAGAAAAGACTGGACGTGAGCTCTAAGCTCAATACGAAAGCACTGGGTAAAACATACAAATATGATGCATGCAAATGATAGGGTATCCATTGTTAGAGTAGGTGCCCGTCGAGCAAATGTGTTGGCCGATGGTCCTTGAGAGAACTCTTGTATGACAATCTTTATTTTAATAATATTTGACATTATTTAATTTGGCACATCTTTATCTTTATACCCATGCAAGCTGCATAGATAAAGCCCTTGAATATACAAATAGTAGAAATAATATGAGATGGTCATGTGATGACTATCATGAAACTCATATTTGGAATACTGTATATTCTAAACTGTTCCTAGTCGATTCAGCCGCCATAAAGAAGGATAAAGGCCGCGCTAGCTTGAGACTAGTATTTGCGATGTGAGTACCATGTTTCATTGGTAGGAGACATGGAGATGTCCAAGCATGCAAATAGGTGCTCCTTGTAGAGTGCACTGAACAACCCTCCCTAAAGGATTTTCCAAGTGGTTCTCATTTATCGAGTGGAGAAGTCCTAGTTTATGGTTGTACACCATTAGTCCTTATGACCCGGGACAACATGGAGACTCTATATGCTAGTGCTTCACTTTGACTTGTTTACCGACTCATCTGGGGTCATCAGGTGGAAATGTTGGGTGTTGTGACGAAACATATAGGAGTCAATGCATTGTAGTCGGGGATTCACCGCTTACCTACGGGTATGGATATCCTATGTTATATCATGCATACATAGCTTGAAATCTCTAATCAGAGTAAGTGTAATTAAGAAAGGAGTTTCTTGAATTACATTTTCGATGCAACTACGGCATGACACATATTTATCGATTCAATGACAACTCTCGATAAACCAATGGTTGTCGAATCGGTCGGGATATATGAGTTGAAGGGACCGTACTGTACGCTAACCATAATTGATTGGTTCTTGCAGGAACTATCATTTGATACATAGGGAGTCATGTAAGCGATGCTGCTAGACGTTTACATGACTGGTTGTGTAGTGACCAAATCCGGATCCACTATCTAATCAGAGTTATAGTAAAAGCGCACGCAATAAAAGCTTAAAGCGTAAAGTGCGGATAATTAAAATACAACAAATCCAATCGGCAGAATACAACCGACGCTATCACAAGTGTATAAATACTGTTATACAACCAAATCGAAGGTTCAGGGTAAATAAATCCCTACCCTCTACAACCTTGGACTCTCCAAAGTCTCAATCCTGCTGGGAGCCGCCTGAACCATCCTGCCTCAAACCTGCCCCGCCACAAGGTACACAATACCCAAACACAGGGGCGTGAGCTAGAACGTTCAATACGAAGCAATGATATAAATATAAATATGCGCACACAGATGATTTAAAACTCAAGTGAAAACACTTGCTCATGGCTCCGAGAATATACAGTACCGGCTAGAGAGCTACTCCGCGGGGTACTCGTATATTCCATATCAGGGCTGAGCCAACCCCATCCTGACTCGAATCCAAAACAGGATACAAGACTCATATGGAAACTGTCATACCTGACTCGAGTCCAAAATGAGATCATCGTTCCCTATGGAGACTGTCAATGACTCACATCTCTCCGGATGCAGTCACACGTAAAATCATGTATGTGCTAAGGCGGTAAAACATGCTAAAACATGATAAAACATATAGCACATACTCATGCAACATATAAGCAAATATATCATGCCGGCTATCTCGGTCAGTACTTACGTACCTCTAACACTGCTGGTCAAACCTAGCTCCACTGACCTAAACTCCAAGCCTACTAGTCCAGTCTACTGCTACTACAATGCAAATATCCATGCATCAACAATTAAGCTCTAAAAAGCCTTAATTAACTAATTCGAGTGCTTTGAATCCATTTCTGAAGTCCGTTATCCCAATAGGAACTTACTTAATCATGTTTTACTTAATCTAAACATGATCACGTGATTAATTACTCATTTAATCACTAATCAGAAATGCAGGTTACTACAGGTTGGGTACTATCAGATTTGAGTTTTCTGACGTTCTTATTATCAATGTGTTGATCAATAAGAATGGAGCTATATATAGGGTATGCTCATATAAGGGACTTGTTGATCCCGAATCACATGGAGATGTGAACCCACTACTAGTTGTATCAGTGAACCATTGAGGGTCACACAAGTACTAGCTTTCTAGATCCCGGTTAGATTAAAATAAGTTCAATGTGTTGAACAACTTATAAAGGTGTTTATAAGCAAAATAAATTAGAAGTTTGACTTCTAAATTGGAGAATGAATGTAATAAGTAAATTTTAATTTGTGAATGTGTTCCAAGATTAAAAGTTGACTTAAAATAATTAGTTTATGAAAATGGTGATTTTCTAAACTATTATTTTAAACTTAGTTAATTAATTCAAGTTTTGAATTAATTTAATACTAGTTGACATTTTAATGTACAAATAATTAAACACTATTGAGTCTTGTAGAGCTCAAATAAAATAGTGTTATAAAATTATTGTTACTAGTGTACTTGAATAAGTTCAAGTTGAATTTAATTAATTGATTAAACTTAAATGGGTTTAGGTTTAATATTTAATTAAAATAAGTTCAAAATACCATTTAAATATATATATTTATATATGTATATATATATAGGCGTGTATATATATATATATAATATATATAGATATGTATGTGTGTGATGGAATTTGAAGGGTTGGAAGATTGGATGCAATTTTCCATGCAAGTCATGCATTTTTCTATGCATGGTTTTAATTGTATCTAATTAATCCTTCTCCATTATAATTATATACACACATTCATATATTCCATTCCAAGTCTTATAGTGGCCGAACCCTCTCCAAGAAATTCTCCAAGTTTTCTTTTCATTTTTAAGGGAGAAGAAAATGATATCTCAATGCTAAATTCTCTAAATATTCTAGTGCATATTTAGAGAGGATTTAGATCGTCTATTCGTGGACCTAATTCGGAGGCTTGAAGTGTTGAATCCATTTTGAGCAAGGAGTGCTCTTGGAAGCTTGTAGATTGAGTCTACCATTTTCAAGAGCCTAGTTGTTTATCAACTTGGTTGGAGCCATAAATCAATCTTTGAGATTGATAGGTAAAATTCTAAACACCCTATGGTTGTTTGAGTTTTTGAATACTACACAAGTGCTCGGATTTCTTTTGTTACAAATTTTTATATTTCCGCTGCGCTTTTGGGCACGAGTTAACCGATCCCCTTCAGTGGTATCAGAGACTAGGTTACTCTTTTGTGTAGTATTTGTTGGATATTATGTTGAGGTCAATTTCTAACCGCATGAGAAAATCAAGATTTATCAATTTTGGGCTGTTTTTATAAATATTTTTTTATGGTTTCGGGCAGCCCATAGGCTGACCGAAGGTGTCCTAGGGGCAGCCGTGGGCTGCCCCATATTTTTTAATAAAAAAAAAATAAAAAATTGGCCGGAATCCGGCCACGGAGTTTCGGTGACGACTATGACGACTTGAGTTTTTCAAAAGGTGTTTTGGAATATCATGTGTCATAGGCCCTAAATTGTTAAATATATTATAGTTGATTTTTATGAAAAATTAAACTTTATAATATGTGATTTTTCTCATAAAATAAAAAGTTAAAGTGTGACTTTGATTATTTATAGTAAATTGTGATTTACAAAAAAATCAATTATAAATAAATTAATTTGAAAGTAAACAAAGGTGTTTGTTTATTTTGTTAATTTATTTTATAATTGTGGTGGTTAGTGATTGGACCAAGATATATAATATTTGATCAATTGATTATTGAGATAATTAATTGATGGTGTATGATATGTGATATTGTGCATGAAGGATGATTAAAAGCCCAAGACCAATTTGCTAGGTGTATGCTAGGATATTTTGTGTTGAATGGTTGTAATAATTATCAAATTATAAAGTGGGCTTGGTTTATGGCCCGTTCCCACCCCATGAGATGTATCCCTATTTGCCATGAATATTTTAATGTAAAATATTTGATAGCGGAAGTTCAAGATTGGAAGATGGTGGGCCATGATGAATTATGAAGATCCAAGACATGTAAATATTGGAAGCTTATGTAATTGTTGCATTTGCATCCCATGCATTTCCTAGGAATTGGACCTAGGTCCGTATTTGGCTCACACGGGCCAAATAGTTTTTGGGGCGATTGATCATCCTTGTTAATTAGTATGTGCGTTATTATTTTAACAAAGTTGCATGAATCCGGCAAACATACGATCAAACATGGCGATCTTTAAAATTAATGATGAGACCTTTTCATAATTAAAAACCCTCATTTTGAATTAGATTGAAAATTTATATCAAGCCCGAAAATGGGAATTATAAATGTGTTTATAATTTCCATGTCTTCCATCGACAATGGATGCATGACGAATGCTACCCGTATTCAATACTCGGCTCATATTATTGGGGGGTTTGGATACCGGAAAGCTGTGACATCCATTGACATGGTGATGTGAACTACGTGGAACTCCCATGACTTTGGCTCATATTATTGGGGGAACTCATGGCGACCGTCCATTAAGGTTCGATATCGATGAATAAGGCTTGACACGTAAAGATGAACGACGTCATATTATTGGGTCCTAATCAAGCGTGAGACAAAAGTTTATGTAAGGGTTGCATGGAGATGCAATTGGAAACTACATTTTAGAAATTATGATTGACTGATCTTATTCGGGATCGTAATTGGCTAATAGGACCTTATGTACCTACTGAGGAAAGGAGTTTCTCGTTTTTACTAGAGGGTAGTAAAAATGTCAAAACAGTGGGAGTAAATATTTAAAAAGTTAAAGTCCACACTTTATATCTTATTAAATATTTTAAAATAGTCATTGACATTTATCTGTTATTATTTTTCAGTACAAGATTTTGACAATGTCATCAATTCTCAATCCGTTGTCTGCAATACTCGACAAACATTTATTGACCGGTCCAAATTACCTCGATTGGCTAAGAAATCTGAAAATCGTCTTTAACTCGGAAAGGATTGCATATACACTTAATGAGTCGCCCCCTGATAAGGCTCCGAATGATTGTAGCCCTGAGGAGTTACAGACTTACAAGGATTGGTGTGACCATGACTTGAAAGCCAAGTGTTATATGCAGGCTTCTATGAATGATAAGCTTCAGCGACGTTTTGAGAGTGCAAAGCATGCTGCTGACATTCATTTGCATCTCAAAGAACTCTTTGGTGAACAAACTGTTGGAAAACTGGCGAGTTCCCAGACCAATTACGATTGATACCCGGTGCAGCGGAAGTTTTAAAAATTTTTCATGGAACGTTTCCATGGTATGGGTATCAACCGTTCATCGATTGAATTACGTGTGTGTAAAATTTAAATAACAATTAAATAAATTTTACCTCAAATCTCGCAACGAGATTAATGGACACCAACAGAACAATTCTGCTCTTGTTGTCTCTCCCTGGAACCGATGAACGCCTTCAATCAGGTCCACGAACAGAGGTTTAATCCCTCTGATAGATTGCACTAGAAAATCTATCAGAAGTTTTCTGCGAAGAGAATACACGAATTTGATTCGTTATTCCTTACTGCGATTCAAAATCACAGACCGGAATTTTCTCGGGCAGAGGTAGGGAGGGGTCGGCCGATTGCTTTTTGAGAGAGAGGAGGGTTCGAAATTTCTGTCTCAAAAAATGACCTGTTGTGTGTAATTTCTGTACTGAAATAACTTATTTATAATGCAGGCCACTAACACCTTAGGGCCCATTAGTCATAAGCTGGGGCCCGACAAGCAAAGCCCGCTCGTTCAGAAATTAATATAAAATTCATCGTGACTCCGATTGATGAAACGATTTCACCAATGTGCACAGAAACCATTTTTGCACGTTTTAAAGTCAAAATAAATTTTCCTGAATCCGAATTCAGTGGTTTCCAAAAATGTCCATCCCTATGTCATTTTAGGAAATCCTACTCCCTTACTCTTATTTAAGAAGTCCAACTCCTTAGTTCATTAAATTTAACTCTTTAAATTTAACTATCTCAACGGGGATTAAAACTCCATTACACTGTGTGACCCTCAATGGTTCAGGGATACAGCTAGCCGTGGGCTCACAACTCCTTGTGACTCGGAACAACACTTTCCGACTTGCCCAACGAATCATGGTAAAGCGCCTAGCAACATCGCCCCATGATTCCCTAGGTATCACTGATAGTGCCTACAAGAACCAGTAGATTTTGGTTAGCGTACAGTACGGTCCCTTCATCCATATATCCCGATCGAATCAACAACCATTGGTATATCGAGAGTCGCTCAAGATTCGATAACTATGCAATGCATCTTGAAGATCAAATTAGTGACATCGCATGTGCTACTAAGAAACCATTTCTTAAATCACATCAAGTACTCTGGCCAGAGATTTGTCACACTAATATCTCCTCAGATCGCATAGGATATCCACACTCGCAAGTATGTGGTGAATCCTTGACAACAATGCATTGACTCCTACATGTGTCGTAACTGTACCCAATCTCGACACCTGATGACCCCCTCAGAGTCGGTAAACGAGTCAAAGCACAGTACTAGCATATAGAGTCTCCATGATGTTTCAAGTCGTAAGGACTAATGGTGTACAACCAAAACCGCGGACTTTATCCACTCGATAAGTGATAACCACTTGGAAAGTCCGGATAGGGTAGTTCGACTATTCATCCTATGAATATCCATTTGCATGCTTCGAACATCTCCATGTTCCCTACCAATGAAACGTGGTACTCCGCATCGCAAATGCTAGTCTCAAACTCGAGCGATCCTTATCCTTATTATCGGACGGCTCAATCGACTAGGAACGGTTTTAGAATATACAGTGACTATAAGATGTATTTCATGATAGACATCTCCATGTTCTACCACATCTTACATACACTATAGTATATTCAAGGTCTTTATCAAAACAACAATAGTATATCACAATATAACAATATGAAGTAATATAAAGTCATTGCCATAAAAGTGTAAATAATATTAAACAAAAGATTGTTTATACAAAGAGTCAACAAAGCCCATAGCCACACAGTTGGCTCACTGGGCACCCACTCTTACAATCTCCCACTTGCCCTATAGCCAACTAGTCATACTACGTAGACCCATTGCTTCGCGATGTTTGTCAAACAATGGTCCTGGCAAAGGCTTAGTAAGTGGATCAGCGATATTGTCTGCAGAGGCCACTCGTTCGACACTGATGTCTCCTCTTTCCACAATCTCCCGGATTATGTGGTATTTCCTCAGTACGTGTTTGGATCTTTGATGAGACCTTGGTTCCTTTGCTTGAGCAACGGCACCCGTGTTGTCGCAGTACACCGGGACTGGACCAACAAATTCAGGAATGACGCCCAACTCTTGGACGAAATTCCTCATCCAAACGGCCTCTTTAGCAGCAGCTGATGCTGCAATGTATTCAGCCTCAGTGGTGGAATCCGCTGTGGTGTCCTGCTTGGAACTCTTCCAAGAGACAGCACCGCCATTGAGCATGAACACAAATCCAGAGGTTGACTTCGAGTCATCCACATCACTTTGGAAGCTAGAGTCGGTATAGCCTTCCAGTTTGAGTTCTCGTCCTCCATAAACCATGAACATATTCTTAGTCCTTCGCAAGTACTTAAGAATGTCCTTCACGGCTTTCCAATGCATCTGACCAGGATTAGACTGATATCTGCTCGTGACACTCAGAGCAAATGCTACATCCGGTCTGGTAGATATCATCCCATACATGATACTACCTATAGCTGACGCATATGGTACATGTGTCATATTCTCTATCTCTGCATCAGTCTTGGGACACATAGACTTGGATAGAGAAACTCCATGACACATGGGTAGATGTCCTCTCTTGGACCCATCCATTGAAAACCGTTTCAATATGGTATCGATGTAGGTTGATTGAGTGAGTCCTATCATTCTCTTAGACCTATCTCTATAGATCTGTATCCCAAGAATGTAGGATGCCTCTCCCAAATCCTTCATCGAAAATCTACCTGATAACCATATCTTTGTTGACTGCAACATCCCTACATCATTCCCAATGAGTAGGATGTCATCAACATAAAGTACTAAGAATGTCACCGCATCCTTAACTACTTTCTTGTACACGCAAGGTTCCTCCGGGTTCTTGATGAAACCAAAATCTTTTATTGTTTCATCAAATTTCTGGTTCCAACTTCTTGATGCTTGTTTTAGACCATAAATTGATCTCTGAAGCTTGCATACCTTATGCTCGCTTCCCATGGATGTGAACCCCTCAGGCTGCTTCATATAGATTTCTTCCTTAATGTCTCCATTAAGAAAAGCAGTCTTCACATCCATCTGCCATATCTCATAGTCATACCATGCAGCTATGGCAATTAGGATTCTTATGGACTTGAACATTGCGACTGGTGAAAAGGTTTCATCATAGTCAACTCCTTGCCTTTGAGTATAACCTTTCGCCACCAATCGCGCCTTGTAAGTCAATATCTTACCATCAGGCCCAAGCTTTCTTTTGTAGATCCATTTACACCCTATTGGAACAATTCCATCGGGAGGATCAACTAAAGACCAGACTTGGTTAGTATGCATCGAATCCAATTCTGACTGCATAGCTTCAAGCCATAAATTCGAATCCGCATCAGAAATTGCTTCCTTGAAGCTTCTTGGATCACATCCAATGTCGGGTTCATCTTGACCCTCTTCAAGAAGAAGACCATATCGAACTGGAGGTCTAGAAGTCCTCTCGGATCTTCTAGGTGCAGGCGTGTCCAGCAATGGTTCCTGAGGTGTGGGATCGTTATTTTGTATTTCGGGTTCTTCTCGAACTTCTTCGAGTTCCATCATCTCGCCTTTCTTATCCAATAAGAACTCCTTCTCCAAGAAGGTGGCATTCCGTGAAACAAACACCTTTGTTTCAGCAGGATAATAGAAATAATATCCGATTGAATTCTTCGGATACCCCACAAAATAACACAAGCTGGATCGACTATCCAACTTATCTCCCACTGTCCGCTTCACGTAAGCAGGACATCCCAAATCCTCAAGTACGAATACTTAGGAGCTTTGCCATTCCATAACTCGTATGGTGTTTTGTCCACTGCTTTAGTGTGGACGTTGTTCAACAACAATACCGCCGTTTCAAGCGCATAGCCCCAAAACGAAGGTGGAAGCTCAGTGAAGCTCATCATTGATCGAACCATGTCCAACAAAGTTCGATTACGACGCTCCGATACACCATTAAGCTGTGGTGTCATAGGAGGAGTCCACTGAGAGAGAATCCCATTCTCTTTTAGATAGTCCAAAAACTCGGTACTCAAGTATTCTCCACCTCGATCCGATCGAAGTGCTTTAATACTTTTACCTAGCTTGTTTTCTACTTCAGCCTTGAATTCTTTGAACTTTTCAAATGCTTCAGACTTATATTTCATTAAATATAAATACCCATACCTAGAATAATCATCAGTAAAGGTAATGAAGTAGGTGTGGCCATGTTGAGTCCCTACTCTAAATGGACCACAAACATCTGTATGGATCAAATCCAACAGATTTTGACTACGCTCAGGCTTCCCCTTAAAAGGAGATTTAGTCATTTTTCCTTTTAGGCAGGATTCACAAGTAGGTAGAGAGTTAATATCAGACATATCAAACATGCCCTCTCCCACTAGCTTGTTCATCCTCCTTGAGGAAATATGACCTAGTCTAGCGTGCCATAGGTTTGCCGGGTTTTGACTATCGATTTTCCTTTTGTTTGTTGTTGCCGGTTTGTCAATACAATTCACTGGAACGTCTTTTAGTTTTAAATTATATAGATCGTTTTCAAGTTGTCCATTTCCAATTAAACATTCATTCTTGTAAATACTGCAAATCCCATTCACAAAATTACAAGAATAACCATCTCTATCAAGCATAGAAATAGAAATAATGTTTTTAATTAAATCTGGCACAAATAAAACATCTCTCAACAATAATTTAAAACCATTCTGCAAAATCAAACAAACATCTCCAATGGCCGTAGCTTCAACTCTGGAACCATTCCCGAGCCTCAGCTGGGTCTCACCCATTCTAAGCCTGCGACTTCTTGTCATCACCTGCAAATCATTGCAAATGTGAGATCCACATCCGGTATCCAATACCCAAGAAGTTGTATTAAGTGACATGTTTATTTCGATATAGAACATACCCTTTGCAGTTCCCAACTGCTCAAGATACTCCTTGCAGTTGCGCTTCCAATGACCCGGCTTCTTGCAGTAATGGCAAACATCCTTGGATTTTCCATCGTTTGAAGCCTTTGTCTTTTGCTTCTTCTCGGGTTCCACTTTCTTGGGTGGGGCAGAACGTTTCTTGCCCTTCATACTTGGCCCCTTCTTAGCAGAAGATGAGGAGCCCACCAAGAAAGCTGGCTTATCCTTCTTAAGTGTGGATTCATATGTAACGAGCATATTGACCATCTCTTCAAGGGTGGCCTCTATCTTGTTCATATTAAAATTTATCACGAATCCATCAAATGAAGAAGGAAGAGATAGAAGCAGCAAGTCCACATTGAGTTCATGCTCCAACACCAAATCAAGGGTCGCTAACTTCTGTATGAGCCAAATCACTCGTACCCCATGATCACGGACCGAAGTCCCTTCACGCATGCGGCACGTCATCAACTCCTTAACAGTAGAGAACCTTTCAGCCCTCGACTGAGCCCCAAAAAGTTCCTTGAGTTGCGTGTGAATGTCAGCAGCATTCACCGTGTCCTCAAATCGCCTCTGGAGTTCATCAGACATCGAGGCTTGCATATAGCATTTGGTCTTGATGTCATGGTCACACCATGCATCAAGTTTGGCCAATTCCTCCGGACTTATGTCAGCTGGTGCTTCCTTCGGAGGTGCTTTCTCTAACACGTAGAGCATTTTCTCCGAAGTTAAGACAATCTTCAACTTCCGGAACCATTCCGTATAGTTGGCGCCAGTCAGCTTGTTTTGTTCGAGGATCGAGAATAAAGGATTTCGCGAATTCATTGTATGAAATACTGAAAAGGAAAAACATACATATATCAATGATTGTTTAACAATTTACTAAGACATAAAATAGGCGAATTTAATTTTATGAATCTCACTCCCACTATTTTAACGATTTCACCACCCTCTAGTGAAAACGGGAAACTTTTTCCTTAGTGAGAACATGGAGTCCAATTGACAAACTTATGGTCCCGAATAATATCAGCCAACCATAATTCTCAAAAGGTAGAGCCCAATTGCTTCCAAAGCAACCCCCATGTGTTTACCTCATGTCCAATAAGGGCCCAATAATATGACGCCGTTTAAAGTGACATGTCAAGATGACCCATCAATATTAAGTTGTGATGGACGGTCGCCATGTGGATCCCCCAATAATATGAGCCGATCCCATGGGAGTTCCACCCAACTTACAACATTTGTCGATCCAATGTACAGCTTTCCGACGGACGGGCCCCCCCAATAATATGAGCCGGACCGTATCCGCGGGTAGCATCACATACATTGACCGTTGATGGAAGGTAGGAACATTTAAACAATATTTAAATTTCCTTTATTTATCTTGATATAAATTTTAAATCATATTTAAAATGAGGGATTTTATTTATAAAAATATTTGTCTCATCATATTTAATTTATTGCATGCATTGCCGGATTCACGCAATTTATGTCTAAACATGCATACAATCATAATATCACATATTATATATAGGATGATCGATTCCATTTCTAATTGACCCGTGGTTGCCAATCACGGGTCTTAGTCCAATCCTAGGTAATATGCAGTATGCAAATGCAATCCTATTACATATGCTTCCAATTTACATTTCTTCAGTCTTCATTGTCTGCTGGGCCCACCATCTTCAAATCTTGATCTCCCACTAAATCTAATGTATTTACAATAAATAACAATGACAAGTAGGGGATACATTTTTAGAGGGTGGGAACGGGCTATAAACCAAGCCCACTTTTATTACATATGACATTCATATCGGGCCATAAACCAGGCCCATTAATAAAACCAACAACAATAAAGACAAAATGTAAATTCCTAACATACACCTACAAAATTGGTCATGGCAATCGATCATCCTTATCCAATAACATTTAATTCAAAATTAATTTATTGGATAACATGCTGTGGCAATTCAAATTTAAACAAGATAAAATCATATTTTATATATAAAATCACATTTCACATATAAAATCATATTTTATCTCCATATCAAATAAAATCATATTTTATCTATAAAATCCAATTTTACAAATAAAATCATATTTTACTCAATATATCATAAGATCATATCTTATCATCAATTGTACCAAAATAATTGATTTCAAAATTCAATTTACGGATAAAATATTAAAATTTTCCAAAAATTCAAATTTATCCAAAATCAATTTTAAAATTTACGGACTCGAACAATTCGATCCGAAATCTCGTGAACCAATCAAAAACAATTTTTGACCGGACCAAAAATAAAATTTTAACATATTAAAATTAATTTTTAATAAAATATTAATTTTTCCCCGCGGGCCACCCGGGACACTCCCGGGTTGGCCCGCACCCGGGGCGCGGGCCGGGGCAGCCCGGCTGCCCCCTTAGGGCAGCAACGCTTGCTGCCCTGGCGGCGCCTGGCGCCGCCGCTGGGCGGCGCTGTGCGCCCCCTTTGGGCGGCGCCGTGCGCCGCCCCTGGGGGCAGCGACCATCGCTGCCCCCTCCGGGCAGCGATCCAATCGCTGCCCGGGTTTCGCCCCAGGAAAATTTTTTTTTTTTTTTTTTTATTAAAAATATTTATTTTGTTTCAAAAACCGAGACTCAAAAATTTTGTACAATTGATTAATTCAATCGATTGATCTGAGCAACCTGGCTCTGATACCACTGTTGGAAAACTGGCGAGTTCCCAGACCAATTACGATTGATACCCGGTGCAGCGGAAGTTTTAAAAATTTTTCATGGAACGTTTCCATGGTATGGGTATCAACCGTTCATCGATTGAATTACGTGTGTGTAAAATTTAAATAACAATTAAATAAATTTTACCTCAAATCTCGCAACGAGATTAATGGACACCAACAGAACAATTCTGCTCTTGTTGTCTCTCCCTGGAACCGATGAACGCCTTCAATCAGGTCCACGAACAGAGGTTTAATCCCTCTGATAGATTGCACTAGAAAATCTATCAGAAGTTTTCTGCGAAGAGAATACACGAATTTGATTCGTTATTCCTTACTGCGATTCAAAATCACAGACCGGAATTTTCTCGGGCAGAGGTAGGGAGGGGTCGGCCGATTGCTTTTTGAGAGAGAGGAGGGTTCGAAATTTCTGTCTCAAAAAATGACCTGTTGTGTGTAATTTCTGTACTGAAATAACTTATTTATAATGCAGGCCACTAACACCTTAGGGCCCATTAGTCATAAGCTGGGGCCCGACAAGCAAAGCCCGCTCGTTCAGAAATTAATATAAAATTCATCGTGACTCCGATTGATGAAACGATTTCACCAATGTGCACAGAAACCATTTTTGCACGTTTTAAAGTCAAAATAAATTTTCCTGAATCCGAATTCAGTGGTTTCCAAAAATGTCCATCCCTATGTCATTTTAGGAAATCCTACTCCCTTACTCTTATTTAAGAAGTCCAACTCCTTAGTTCATTAAATTTAACTCTTTAAATTTAACTATCTCAACGGGGATTAAAACTCCATTACACTGTGTGACCCTCAATGGTTCAGGGATACAGCTAGCCGTGGGCTCACAACTCCTTGTGACTCGGAACAACACTTTCCGACTTGCCCAACGAATCATGGTAAAGCGCCTAGCAACATCGCCCCATGATTCCCTAGGTATCACTGATAGTGCCTACAAGAACCAGTAGATTTTGGTTAGCGTACAGTACGGTCCCTTCATCCATATATCCCGATCGAATCAACAACCATTGGTATATCGAGAGTCGCTCAAGATTCGATAACTATGCAATGCATCTTGAAGATCAAATTAGTGACATCGCATGTGCTACTAAGAAACCATTTCTTAAATCACATCAAGTACTCTGGCCAGAGATTTGTCACACTAATATCTCCTCAGATCGCATAGGATATCCACACTCGCAAGTATGTGGTGAATCCTTGACAACAATGCATTGACTCCTACATGTGTCGTAACTGTACCCAATCTCGACACCTGATGACCCCCTCAGAGTCGGTAAACGAGTCAAAGCACAGTACTAGCATATAGAGTCTCCATGATGTTTCAAGTCGTAAGGACTAATGGTGTACAACCAAAACCGCGGACTTTATCCACTCGATAAGTGATAACCACTTGGAAAGTCCGGATAGGGTAGTTCGACTATTCATCCTATGAATATCCATTTGCATGCTTCGAACATCTCCATGTTCCCTACCAATGAAACGTGGTACTCCGCATCGCAAATGCTAGTCTCAAACTCGAGCGATCCTTATCCTTATTATCGGACGGCTCAATCGACTAGGAACGGTTTTAGAATATACAGTGACTATAAGATGTATTTCATGATAGACATCTCCATGTTCTACCACATCTTACATACACTATAGTATATTCAAGGTCTTTATCAAAACAACAATAGTATATCACAATATAACAATATGAAGTAATATAAAGTCATTGCCATAAAAGTGTAAATAATATTAAACAAAAGATTGTTTATACAAAGAGTCAACAAAGCCCATAGCCACACAGTTGGCTCACTGGGCACCCACTCTTACACAAACACGCCCACTTCGACATGCGATTGTCAAGGAGCTAATCACTTTGCGCATGCGAGATGGGGCTTCGGTCCATGAGCATGGCCTAAATTTGATTGGGCTCGTGGAGAAACTCGTTACCATGGGTCTTGTGCTACCAACTGAGTTGACCACATACGTGTTGCTCTTGTCACTGCCTAGCTCATTTGATCCTTTTGTGGTGAATTTCAACATGAACAAGTTAGATCCAACCCTAGAGGAGTTGGTTAACATGCTTGTTACGTTTGAATCCACAATCAAGAAAGAAAAGCCGGTTCTTTATGTGGGATCTTCATCTGGTTCAAAGAATAGACCACATGGAAAGGGAAAGAAGCGTTCCTTCCATGCTCCCAAAAAGAACATGCCCTTGAAGAGGCAAGCTCCGAGTCCCGTTGTGGTAGCCACACCAGTTAAGGCTAACAAGACTAATGACGTATGTCATCACTGCAAGAAACCTGGACATTGGAAGCGTAATTGCAAGGAATATCTTGACCAGAATGGTTCTGGAAAGGGTATGTTCTACATTGAAGTAAACATTTCACTTAACTCTTCTTCTTGGGTATTAGATACCGGCTGTGGCTCACATCTCTGTAATGATTTGCAGGTGATGGCAAGAAGTAGGAGACTCAGAGATGGTGAGACCTTCTTGAGGATGGGCAATGGGGCAAACTTATTGTTGGACAATGATTTTAAATTATGTTTGAGAGATGTTTTGTTTGTACCAGATTTGGTGAAAAACATTGTTTCCATTTCTATGCTTGATAAAGATGGATATTCTTGTTTATTTGACAAAGGTGTTTGCAATATTTACAAGAATGAATGTTTAATTGGTACATGAAAATTGGAAAATGATCTCTATAATTTAAAATTGAAAGATATTCCTATGTACAATGTCCAAGAGATATCAACAACATCCAAAAGAAAACAAGATACTCTAAATCCAGCACACTTGTGGCATGCTCGATTAGGTCATATATCTTTTAAAAGGATGAACAAGCTAGTAGGAGAAGGCATGTTTGATATGTCTGATATTAATTCTCTTACTACTTGTGAACCCTGTCTAAAAGGAAAGATGACCAAAATTCCTTTTAAGGGCCATGTGGAGCGAGCCCAGGGACTGTTGGATTTGATCCATACAGATGTGTGTGGTCCACTTAGCATCACCACTAAGCACGGACATTCTTACTTCATTACCTTTACCAATGACTTCTCTAGGTATGGGTATGTATATTTGATGAAATACAAATCTGAAGCTTTTGAAAAGTTCAAAGAATTCAGAAATGAAGTAGAGAATCAATTGGGACGAAGCATCAAGGCACTTCGATCGGATCGAGGTGGTGAGTACTTGAGTGCTGAATTCCAAGAGTATCTTAAGGAGAATGGGATTCTCTCACATTGGACTCCTCCTGGTACACCTCAGTTGAATGGTGTTTCGGAACTTCGTAACGGGACTTTGATGGACATGGTTCGGTCTATGATGGGGTTCACAGAGTTGCCGCCATCCTTTTGGGGATATGCGCTTGAGACAGCGGCACTGTTGTTGAACAATGTCCATTCAAAGGCAGTTGATAAGACACCATATAAGATATGGATGGGAAAGCCACCTAAGTATTCTTATCTTAGAATATGGGGGTGCCCTGCTTATGTGAAGCAGACAGTGGGAGATAAATTGGATGCTCGATCCATTTTATGCTACTTCGTGGGATATCCAAGGAATTCGGTTGGATATTATTTCTATCATTCCAAAGAAACAAAGGTGTGTGTTTCTAGGAATGCAACCTTCTTGGAGAAGGAATTTCTATTGGATAGAAAATGGGAGATGATAAAACTCAAAGAAGTTCGAGAAACACCCACGATTGTGGAACCCACACCCGAACAGCCAAGAGAGGAGATACAAGCTCCTAAAATATCCGAGAGGATCTCAAAACCACCTATGAGGTATGGTCTGCTTCTTGAAGAGGGCCAAGATGAGCCTGACCATGGATGTGATCCAAGGACCTTCAAGGAAGCATTGTCTGATGCCGATTCATCCAAGTGGCTTGAAGCTACGGAATCTAAGATGAATACCATGTATTCGAACCAAGTGTGGAATCTTGTGGATCCACCTGAAGGAATTGTTCCTATAGGGTGTAAATGGATTTACAATAGGAAGCTTGGGACGGATGGGAAGGTTCTGACCTTCAAGGCTCGATTGGTGGCAAAAGGTTATACTCAAAGGAAAGGAGTTGACTTTGAAGAAACTTTTTCTCCAGTCGCAATGTTCAAGTCCATAAGGATATTGCTTGCCATTGCCGCATGGTATGACTATGAAATATGGCAGATGGATGTGAAGACAGCTTTTCTTAATGGGGATATTAAGGAAGAAATTTACATGTCTCAACCTGAAGGGTTCACATCTATCAGAAGTGAGCATAAAGTATGCAAACTTCAGAGATCTATTTATGGTCTCAAACAGGCATCTAGGAGTTGGAACCTCATATTTGATGGTACAATCAAAGAGTTTGGGTTTACTAAGAATCCTGAGGAACCATGTGTGTATAAGAAGTTCAGTGGGAGTGCTGTGACATTCCTGGTACTTTATGTTGATGACATTCTTCTCATTGGGAATGATGTAGGAATGTTGCAATCAACTAAAGTATGGTTATCGAGTAAGTTCTCGATGAAGGACTTGGGTGAAGCATCTTTTGTATTGGGAATAAAAATCTATCGGGATAGATCGAAAATATTGCTTGGTCTGACCCAGTCCACATACATTGATACCATCGTGAAGAGGTTCTCGATGGATGAGTCTAAGAGAGGACATCTACCTATGTGTCATGGCGTGTCTCTATCCAAGTCCATGTCTCCCAAGAATGATGCAGAGATAGAGACGATGACACACATTTCATATGCATCTGCAATTGGTAGTATCATGTATGCGATGATATCTACACGTCCTGACGTGGCCTTTGCACTTAGTGTTACAAGTAGATATCAATCGAACCCTGGTCTTCCACACTGGAAAGCTGTGAAAGACATTCTCAAGTATTTGAGAAAGACTAAGAATATGTTCTTGGTTTATGGGGGTGGAGAACTAAAATTGGAAGGCTATAACGACTCTAGCTTCCAAAGCGATGTTGATGATTCGAAGTCAACTTCCGATTTTATATTCATGCTCAATGGTGCTGCTGTTTGTTGGAAGAGTTCCAAGCAAAACAGCACTGCGGATTCAACCACTGAGGCAGAATATATTGCTGCATCAGATGCTGCAAAGGAAGCTGTTTGGATTAGGAATTTCGTCCAAGAGTTGGGCGTTATTCCTAATGGAGTTGATCCAGTCCCGGTGTACTGCGAAAACACTGGTGCCGTTGCTCAGGCAAAAGAACCAAGGTCTCATCAGAAATCCAAACATTTACTGAGAAAATACCACATCATCCGGGAAATTGTGGAACGAGGAGATGTCTTGTTAGATAGAGTCGCCTCCGTAGATAATGTTGCTGATCCACTAACTAAGCCTTTACCAGGACCATTGTTCGAAAAGCATCGCGAATCAATGGGTTTGAAGAATATGGGTAGTTGGCTCTAGTGCAAGTGGGAGATTGTTAGAGTAGGTGCCCGTCTTGCAAATGTGTTGGCCGATGGTCCTTGAGAGAACTCTTGTATGACAATCTTTATTTTAATAATATTTGACATTATTTAATTTGGCACATCTTTATCTTTATACCCATGCAAGCTGCATAGATAAAGCCCTTGAATATACAAATAGTAGAAAGAATATGAGATGGTCATGTGATGACTATCATGAAACTCATATTTGGAATACTGTATATTCTAAACTGTTCCTAGTCGATTCAGCCGCCATAAAGAAGTGTAGTGACCCTGCATGGAATCACCTACTAACTGGCAACTAATAGCATGCATTAAACTTAATACAGCAAAATACTTAACAGAGTAAAAATGTGCGGAAACTTAACCATAATTTGCATATCAGCTTAGTAATATAATCCAGGCTTAAATCTGAAGTGATACAACCATATCGAAATTCTTAAAAGTAAACTATATACAGCTAATAAATCATGCTGTATAAAGACTTTCAAAGCTCCTGCTCCCTAGTCCTGCCTTGAACTACCAGTTCCGTCCATCCTGCGACCTGCCCCATGGAATAGGGTGTCCAAGATAACAACTAGGACGTGAGCGCTACGCCCAGTACATAGACATGAGTAAACATATGTATATAATGCATGCAACATGATGACTGGTACAGGGTCATCTAAAAAGTCATGCTCAGAACCGGCGCCACATGAGTGCTGCCACCGCACGGATCAACCTCTGGGTGCAACCACACTCGTCCAGTACACCAGAGTAGACAGACATAAATGCCCCCGCCGTCGCGGTACTCTCAGTGACAGACTATCGAGTATAGAGCTGAGCGGCTCTATAATCAGGTATAACAAGGTATAGGCTCAACGTGTATATGCACATGACATATGAGTATAGAAAATGGTAAATCATACATCATGCCATATAATAATGCCAAATAAATGAAACATATAAACATGTATACTCGCTGGAAATCTCAGTCAATGTGTACGTACCTCTAGGCTAGTTCAAGTATAATAGGATCCTAGGTTCCAAGCCTATATTCAAAAGTTCACCGTATCACTACACAAATTCTATAAGCCTTAACTAAGCTAATAAGTACTCCCAAAACTTAAATAGATTCATGGACCATACCTTCGTCCGTAGTTAGCCCTTTGGAGTCGCTAGTCCCGGATGATTATAACCACACCTTGGTTATTCCAGAACCTCTATTATAACCGATAGGGCCCTCAAGTGTATATCTCACACTATGTAACTGAAGAAGTAAACTCGGGAATTCTTAATTGAAAATGAACTCTGAACGGCCCTATTTATAGCCAAATTTCTCGGCCAGGATCGGAACTTCCGATTTCGGAATCGGAGCTTCCGATCCAGCTCATTGCGTGCATGTCTGCCACGCCAGGATCGGAACTTCCGATCTACAATCGGAGCTTCCGATCTGCTCTATGATCGACACTTGTCAAAACTCGCGACTGAGTCATCGATCATTTCTGGCAGCTGGGGATCGGAACTTCAGTTCCAGTATCGGAGCTTCCGTTCCGATCGGAGCTTACTATCCAGGATCGGAGCTTACTATCCGGGATCGGAACTTACTATCCGGCCCAAAATTAAAAAGCTCAAATTTTACTTCTGAAGTCCAATAACACTCCAAAATTGGTTAAATACCAACCCTTAATCATGTTTAACATATTATTATCTTAAAATGGTATCTGGGTTACTACATTCTCCCCACCTTTAGATATTTCGTCCGCGAAATAACATCTAAAGACAAATCAAGATAACAATATGAAACATCAAACCATGTCTTATTACAACAACGGTAATTACATCTTACATGGTAATCAAAAATACAAAGCAAACAACTCAGGATATTCTGCTCGCATACGACTCTCAGTTTCCCAAGTTGCTTCTTCAACGCCTCGGCGCTGCCACTGTACCATCACAAGTGGTATAGTCTTGTTCCGAAGAACTTTCTCCTTCCTGTCTAGGATACAGATTGGTCGTTCAACAAAAGACAGATCTGGCTCTAGCTGAATATCAGTAGACTGAATCACATGAGATTCATCAGCTATGTACTGTCGAAGCAACGACACATGAAAAACATTGTGTATACTGGAAAGAGATGGCGGTAAAGCCAAACGATAAGCAACATCTCCGATCTTCTCCAGTATCTGGAAAGGCCCAATGTAACGAGGAGACAACTTGCCTTTCACACCAAATCTCATCACCTTCCTGAAAGGTGATACTCGCAGAAAAACATATTCACCAGACTCAAACTGAAGTGTCCTGCGGTGAATATTCGCATAACTGGCTTGTCTATCTTGAGAAACTTTGATCCTATGCTTGATCAAATCTACCTTGTCTACAATCTGCTGCACCAATTCAGGACCCTCGACTTGCCGTTCCCCAACTTCATCCCAGAATAACGGAGTACGACACCATCGACCATACAATGCCTCGAAAGGTGCCATATCAATACTACGATGATAACTGTTATTGTAGGCAAATTCAATCAAAGGTAACTAATCTTGCCAAGATAAACCAAAGTCCATGACAGAAGAACGTAGCATATCCTCCAGCGTACGAATAGTGCGCTCTGACTGCCCGTCAGTCTCCGGATGATACGCCGTGCTCAAACTCAGAGTGGTACCCAACGCTTGCTGAAAACTACCCCAAAAACGTGAAGTAAATCGCGGATCTCTATCACTGACAATACTCACTGGAATCCCATGTAATCGCACAATCTCCTGGATATATAAGCGTGCCATTCGATCATAAGAATACTCCCGGTTATAAGGAATGAAATGTGCTGATTTTGTCAAACGGTCAACGACAACCCAGATAGCATCACACTGACGTGAAGTCATAGGCAAGTGGGTAACAAAATCCATAGTCACGTGCTCCCACTTCCATTCGGGAATCTCAAGATTCTGCAGTAATCCACCTGTTCGTCGATGTTCAGCCTTGACCTGTTGACAAACTAAACATCTCGAAACAAATTGATACACACTTCGCTTCATCCCCTTCCACCAGAATCTAGTTCGCAAGTCCTTATACATTTTCATACTTCAAGGATGAACTGATAATCGACTCCTGTGAGCTTGAGATAGAATATCATTCCTGAGCTCCGCAACATTAGGTACAACCACTCTATTGGATAGGCACAATAAACCATCTGCTTGAAAATGGAATCCAGATGTATTAACTCCATTGGCTAGACGTGCCAATCGCTGAGTCTTAACATCAGATATCTGAGCATCTCTGATCCGTGAATACAATGCTGGCTCAGATAGAATAGTATACAAACGAATCCCATTCCTCCCTTTCTTGTGCTTGAGCGTAAAACTCAATGAACAGCACTCTTGAATCATATGAGATATTTCATTAGTCTGAAGTGCAGACAATCTCACCTGCCGACTCAAGGCATCAGCAGTAAGATTAGCAGAACCTGGATGATATTTGATTTCACAATCATAATCCTTCAGGAGATCCATCCAGCGTCTCTGTCGCATATTCAACTCTGCCTGAGTGAATAAATACTTCAAACTCTTGTGATCCGTAAATATCTCAAATTTCTCGCCATAAAGATAATGTCTCCAAATCTTGAGCGCAAATACAATGGCGGCTAACTCGAGATCATGCACTGGATAGTTATTCTCATGCGTCTTCAACTGTCGAGAAGCATAGGCAATAACATGTCCATGCTGTGTCAACACACATCCCAACCCCTGACCAGAGGCATCAGTATAAACCACATAACCTCCTGATCCAGAAGGTAGAGCTAGCACAGGTGCAGTAGTAAGACGTCTACGCAGCTCGTGAAACGACTCCTCACAATCCGAGGACCAAATGAAGGTAACATCTTTCCGAGTAAGCTGAGTCAAAGGCCTGGCCAACTATGAAAAATTCTCGATGAACCGACGGTAATATCCATCTAGACCCAAGAAACTACGAATCTTAGCAACCGTCGTCGGACGAGACCAGTTCAGCACTGCCTCTATCTTACTAGGATCAAAAGATATCCCTTCACTCGAAATCACATGACCGAGAAATACTACCCAATCAAGCCAGAATTCACACTTGCTCAATTTCGCATATAGCTTCTTATCTCGTAACGTCTGTAGAACAATCCTCAAATGTTGTGCATGCTCATCCTTGTTATGAGAATAAACAAGAATATCATCTATGAAGACGATGGCAAATCTATCCAGATAATCTCGAAATACCTGATTCATCAGATTCATAAAGACTGCCGGTGCATTCGTCAAACGAAATGGCATCACCAGAAACTCATAATGCCCGTATCTGGTCCTGAAAGCAGTCGTAGATATATCTGAGTCTCGTACCCGCATCTGATGGTATCCAGATCTCAGATCTATCTTTGAATAAACAGAAGTACCCTGTAGTTGATCGAACAGATCATCAATTCGCGGCAAAGGATACTTATTCTTGATGGTGACACGATTCAACTGCCTGTAATCAATACATAATCGCATCGATCCATCCTTCTTCTTGACAAACAAAATAGGTGCTCCCCATGGAGAAACACTTGGACGAATATATCCCTTATTAAGCAGATCTTGCAACTGCTGTTTCAATTCCCTCATCTCTGACGGTGCCAGACGATAAGGTGCTCGGGATATAGGCGTAGTTCCTGGTACTAGATCAATACCAAATTCAACCTCTCGAACCAGAGGAAAACCAGGAATCTCATCAGGGAATACGTCAGGAAACTCGCTGACAACCGGTAACTGATCAATACCCGTACTACTCGTGGACATATCAACTGCATAGATAAGGTAGCCCTCCCCACCTGACTCCAAGACATGACATGCCTTCAGAGCCGAAACAAGTGGCATCGGAGGTCGCGCACCCTCACCATAAAAGTACCAGCTATCACCCTCAACGGGATGAAACTGCACCAGACGCTGATAACAATCCACAGTAGCATGATACAAAGTCAGCATATCTATTCCCAAAATACAATCAAAATCTGTCATCGCTAATATCATCAAATTAGCTATTAACACATTACCCTCAAACTCCAGAAGGCAACCCATCACTAGACGTTTAGTTACTATCTCTTGCTCCAAGGAGTAGATACAACTAAATCCATATCTAATGATACGTAAGGTAATCTATGTCTCTTAACGAAGCGACTAGAAATAAAGGAATGCGATGCTCCAGTATCAATTAATACAAGTGCAGGAATACCACATAACAAGAAGTTACCTGCCAACATGCGATCGCTTCCCTCAGTAGCCTGCTCCTGAGACAGAGCAAACACCTGCCCTTGAAACTGGGGACGAAAACCAGAAGAACTCTGTGGTGCTGGCTGCTGACGTGGAAAAGTAGAAGCCTGAGATCCAACCTGGGATCCCGATCCACTAGCAGAACCCATGCGCTGAGGACAATCTCTCCGCATATGTCCCTGCTGACCACAAATATAACACGCCCCAGTAGCTCTCCGACATGAAGCTGCAGGATGCTTCCCACCACAGTGGCTACAAAACTCCTCCTTCTTCTTCTTCTTCCCAAAGCGGAAAGTACCTCGTGAACCACGAGAACCAGACGAAGTAGTAGGAGTAGAAGAAGACGTAGGTACAGATGGCACAATAGATTGAGCTCGAGGCTCAATAAATCCACTAGGCTGTGCTGGCATCATCAACTGTCCACGCCTGTTGCTGGTCTCCACAAGACGGCAACGGTTCACCAATGTCTCATAAGACACTGGGTCATCACAAACGACAACCTGAGAGTAGATATCTTGGTTCAAACCTTGTAAAAAGATATCATACTTCGACGCATCACTCTCATTGATATGGGGACTGAAAGGTAGCAGATCAAGAAATCGCTGCTGATACTGATCAATAGTCATTGATCCTTGCCTCAAAGTAAGCAACTCCATAGATCGTGCTTGGCGAACAGCCGGAGGAAAATATAATTTCTGAAACTCCCGACAGAAATCCCCCCAAGTCACCTGTCCTCTCTCAGTACGTGCCTGAGCAACCTTGGCATCCCACCAAAAACGTGCTCTATCCTCTAGAACGAATTCTAGAACTTCCAGTTTCTGCTCCTCAGTACACTCAAAAGCTCGGAACGTGCTCTCAAGTTTAGACATCCAGCTTCTAGCTTGTTCAGGATTCTCGCCTACCACTAAGAGTTTCGGTCCTACCTGCATGAATTTATTAATAGTATAGCGACGTCGACCCTCATGAGGACGATGTTGATCATCCTGATGATGATGGCGACGATGATGATGACCAGTTCCCTAGCCAACACTACCGTGACTCTCGTCAGCCATATCCTGAAAAGAATTGCACATTAAAATCCCAAATGCGCAAGAATTACTCAAGACTAAACTCAATCCCAAGTACTAATCCCAAAATCTATGCATGCTCTGATACCAAAAATGTAGTGACCCTGCATGGAATCACTTACTAACTGGCAACTAATAGCATGCATTAAACTTAATACAGCAAAATACTTAACAGAGTAAAAACGTGCGGAAACTTAACCATAATTTGCATATCAGCTTAGTAATATAATCCAGGCTTTAATCTGTAGTGATACAACCATATCGAAATTCTTAAAAGTAAACATTATACAGCTAATAAATCATGCTGTATAAAGACTTTCAAAGCTCCTGCTCCCTAGTCCTGCCTTGAACTACCAGTTCCGTCCATCCTGCGACCTTCCCCATGGAATAGGGTGTCCAAGATAACAACTAGGACGTGAGGGCTACGCCCAGTACATAGACATGAGTAAACATATGTATATAATGCATGCAACATGATGACTGGTACAGGGTCATCTGAAAAGTCATGCTCAGAACCGGCGCCACATGAGTGCTGCCACCGCACGGATCAACCTCTGGGTGCAACCACACTCGTCCAGTACACCAGAGTAGACAGACATAAATACCCCCGCCGTCGCGGTACTCTCAGTGACAGACTATCGAGTATAGAGCTGAGCGGCTCTATAATCAGGTATAACAAGGTATAGGCTCAACGTGTATATGCACATGACATATGAGTATAGAAAACGGTAAATCATACATCATGCCATATAATAATGCCAAATAAATGAAACATATAAACATGTATACTCGCTGGAAATCTCAGTCAATGTGTACGTACCTCTAGGCTAGTTCAAGTATAATAGGATCCTAGGTTCCAAGCCTATATTCAAAAGTTCACCGTATCACTACACAAATTCTATAAGCCTTAACTAAGCTAATAAGTACTCCCAAAACATAAATAGATTCTCGGACCATACCTTCGTCCGTAGTTAGCCCTTTGGAGTCTCTAGTCCCGGATGATTATAACCACACCTTGGTTATTCCAGAACCTCTATTATAACCGATAGGGCCCTCAAGTGTATATCTCACACTATGTAACTGAAGAAGGAAACTCGGGAATTCGTAATTGAAAATGAACTCTGAACGGCCCTATTTATAGCCAAATTTCTCGGCCAGGATCGGAACTTCCGATTTCGGAATCGGAGCTTCCAATCCAGCTCATTGCGTGCATGTCTGCCACGCCAGGATCGGAACTTCCGATCTACGATCGGAGCTTCCGATCTGCTCTATGATCGACACTTGTCAAAACTCGCGACTGAGTCATCGATCATTTCTGGCAACTGGGGATCGGAACTTCCGTTCCAGGATCGGAGCTTCCGTTCCGATCGGAGCTTACTATCCAGGATCGGAGCTTACTATCCGGGATCGGAACTTACTATCCGGCCCAAAATTAAAAAGCTCAAATTTTACTTCTGAAGTCCAATAACACTCCGAAATTGGTTAAATACCAACCCTTAATCATTTTTAACATATTATTATCTTAAAATGGTATCTGGGTTACTACAAGAAGGATAAAGGCCGCTCGAGCTTGAGACTAGTATTTGCAATGTGAGACACATGTTTCATTGGTAGGGGACATGGAGATGTCGAAGCATGCAAATAGGTGATCCTTGTATAGTGCACTGAACAACCCTCCCTAAAGGATTTTCCAAGTGGTTCTCATTTATCGAGTGGAGAAGTCCTAGTTTATGGTTGTACACCATTAGTCCTTATGACCCGGGACAACATGGAGACTCTATATGCTAGTGCTTCACTTTGAATTATTTACCGACTCATCTGGGGTCATCAGGTGGCAATGTTGGGTGTTGTGACGAAACATATAGGAGTCAATGCATTGTAGTCGGGGATTCACCGCTTACCTACGGGTATGGATATCCTATGTTATATCATGCATACGTAGCTTGAAATCTCTGATAAGAGTAAGTGTAATTAAGAAAGGAGTTTCTTGAATTACATTTTCGATGCAACTACGGCATGACACATAGTTATCGATTCAATGACAACTCTCGATAAACCAATGGTTGTCGAATCGGTCGGGATATATGAGTTGAAGGGACCGTACTGTACGCTAACCATAATTGATTGGTTCTTGCAGGCACTATCATTTGATACCTAGGGAGTCATGTAAGCGATGCTGCTAGACGTTTACATGACTGGTTGGGTACTATCAGACTTGAGTTTTCTGACGTTCTTATTATCAATGTGTTGATCAATAAGAATGGAGCTATATATAGGGTATGCTCATATAAGGGACTTGTTGATCCCGAATCACATGGAGATGTGAACCCACTACTAGTTGTATCAGTGAACCATTGAGGGTCACACAAGTACTAGCTTTCTAGATCCCGTTGAGATTAAAATAAGTTCAATGTGTTGAACAACTTATAAAGGTGTTTATAAGTAAAATAAATTAGAAGTTTGACTTCTAAATTGGAGAATGAATGGAATAAGTAACTTTTAATTTGTGAATGTGTTTCAAGATTAAAAGTTGACTTAAAATAATTAGTTTATGAAAATGGTGATTTTCTAAACTATTATTTTGAACTTAGTTAATTAATTCAAGTGTTGAATTAATTTAACACTAGTTGACATTTTAATGTACAAATAATTAAACACTATTGAGTCTTGTAGAGCTCAAAAAAATAGTGTTATATAATTATTGTTACTAGTGTACTTGAATAAGTTCAAGTTGAATTTAATTAATTGATTAAACTTAAATGGGTTTAGGTTTAATATTTAATTAAAATAATTTCAAAATACCATTTAAATATATATATTTATATATGCATATATATAGGCATGTATATATATATATAATATATATATATATATGTATGTGTGTGATGGAATTTGAAGGGTTGGAAGATTGGATGCAATTTTCCATGCAAGTCATGCATTTTTCTATGCATGGTTTTAATTGTATCTAATTATTCCTTCTCCATTATAATTATATACACACATTCATATATTCCATTCCAAGTCTTATAGTGGCCGAACCCTCTCCAAGAAATTCTCCAAGTTTTCTTTTCATTTTTAAGGGAGAAGAAAATGATATCTCAATGCAAATTCTCTAAATATTCTAGTGCATATTTAGAGAGGATTTAGATCGTCTAGTCGTGGACCTAATTCGGAGGCTTGAAGTGTTGAATCCATTTTGAGCAAGGAGTGCTCTTGGAAGCTTGTAGATTGAGTCTACCTTTTTCAAGAGCCTAGTTGTTTATCAACTTGGTTGGAGCCATAAATCAATCTTTGAGATTGATAGGTAAAATTCTAAACACCCTATGGTTGTTTGAGTTTTTGAATACTACACAAGTGCTCGGATTTCTTTTGTTAAAAATTTTTATATTTCCGCTGCGTTTCCGGGCACGAGTTAACCGATCCCCTTCATCCATATCTGGGATAACTGTATACAACTGCTCAGTAATGGCGCCTAGGACATGAGTGGTACAACCCGGGAAGCAAACCCTGTGTACACTTCTCATTCCTATAGGACGTGGACCGTGTCCCCAAATGCTAATCACCCATGACCCGTCAGTCACTGGGCACTAGACATCACCCGCCCAGACAGGGCTGAGCGGCCCTACGTGGCTCATCTCACAAGATGGACGGGCACAATATGATATGCACATGCTGCATAATAATATGACACACAAATGCAACATATAAGCATGCAAAACCCGCTGGCTATCTCAGTCTGTACTTACGTATCTTACTACAGGCAGTCCTAGCAGTCCCACCCTAGGTTCCAAGCCTATCATCAACTCTACAATGCAAATACCCATGCATCATTCATTAAGCTCTAAAAGCCTTAACTAAGCTATTGCATACTCTTAAATATTTTAAGGAGACCATAGCTATACCTGCGTCCGTCGTCAGCCCGCTGATGACAATTGTCTCACAACTAGGCCACAGCTCCGCTACGACGCCTGGATCGCTATGCCACTTCCGATTCCTCATTGGCTGCCTAGATCTCCCTAGATCTGAGTTAGAAGGCTTAGGAATCAGAGAGAAGAGAGGGAAACGTGCACTCCAAATGAACCCTCGGCCCCTATATTTATAGGCAATGTTCGGAGCCTCCGAACCCGGTTCGGAACGTTCGAACATGATCGGAACCTCCGATCCCATCTTCGGAGCGTCCGATCGCCCAATATTATGTCAACCATGACGTCACCTTGCTAACGTCAGCGATGACATGTGCCCTATTCCCGATCGGAACGTCCGATCTCACCGACGGAGCTTCCGATCTCGATCGGAGCCTCCAATTCTGTTCGGAACCTCCTGACTTGGTTCGGAGGTTCCGAACCCTCTGGACCCTCGGGACCTTCCTGGCTATTTTGAGTGTCCTGTATCCAGTTCTAAACTCCGTTAACCCTTTAGGAATTTTCTTAATTACATTTTACTTAATCCAACATTATTACACGATTAATATACTCATTAATCGCTAATTATTAATACGGGTCACTACAGCTACCTTATCTACGCCATTGACGCATCCTTAGGGGAACCAGATATCCAGAAGATACCAGTGGTTCGTGATTTTCCAGATGTGTTTCCAGAGGAAATTCCAGGTTTGCCGCTAGTACGGGAGATCGAGTTTGGCATTGAATTACTGCTAGGGACTACACCAATTTTCAGAGCTCCTTATCGTTTAGCGCCATCAGAGATGAAAGAGCTGCAGAAGCAATTGCAAGATCTTCTTGATAAGGGCTACATTCGACCAAGTGTTTTTCCATGGGGAGCCCTAGTATTGTTTGTCAAGAAGAAGAATGGTTCTATACGGTTGTGTATCGATTACCGTCAGTTGAATCAAGTGACTGTGAAGAATAAGTATCCTCTTCTGCGGATAGATGATCTCTTTGATCAGTTGTAGGGTACTTCTGTCTATTCGAAGATTGATCTTTGGTCTGGGTATCATCAGTTGCGAGTTCGGCAAGAGGATGTTACTAAGACAGCATTTCGTACACGGTATGGACACTATGAGTTTCTAATGATGCCGTTTGGTCTGACGAATGCTCCAGCTGTTTTTATGGATCTGATGAACAGAGTGTTCTGCGACTTTCTGGATAAGTTTGTGGTAGTGTTCATCGATGATATCTTGGTTTATTCTCGCAGCATGGATGAACATGCCTATCATCTATACATTGTACTCCAAGTTTTGAGAGACAGGCAGTTGTATGCGAAGTTGAGCAAGTGTGACTTCTGGATCAACCGAGTTGTATTCCTTGGTCACGTCATTTCTCAGGAGGGCGTATCTGTTGACCCTAGCAAGACAAATGTTATTCTGAATTGGTCACGTCCAACTACAGCTTCTGAGATTCGTAGTTTCCTTGGTTTGGCAGGGTGCTACCGGCGTTTTGTGGATAATTTCTCTCAGATAGCTAGGCCTTTGACACAGTTGACGAAGAAAGATGCTTCTTTCGTGTGATCTGACTCTTGTGAAGACATTTTTTGTGAGTTGAGACGTTGTTTGACGACAGCTCCAGTTCTTGCTTTGTCGTCTGGATCAGGTGGGTTTGTAGTCTAGACTAATGCTTCTCTCCAGGGTTTGGGGTGCGTGTTGACTCAGAATGGCCACGTGATCGCTTATGCTTCCAGACAGTTGAAAACTCACGAGGAGAACTATCTCGTACATGATCTAGAGCTTGCAGCCATTGTCTTTGCTCTAAAGATATGGCGTCACTATTTGTACGAAGAGCGATTTGAGATCTTCACCGATCATAAGAGTTTGAAGTACCTGTTCACTCAAGCTGAGTTGAAAATGAGGCAGAGTCGTTGGATGGATCTGTTAAAGGATTATAATTGTGAGATCAAGTACCATCCAGGTTCATCGAACCCCGTTGCTGATGCGCTTAGTCGCAAGGTTTATGTTAGTTCCCTTCATACCAGTTCCATTTTGAAGGCAGTGGAGGAGTGTTGTTCTTTGGGATTCACATTCCGTCATAAGAAAGAACAACAAGGGATTCGTGTTTCTTCTGTGAATGCAGAGCCAGACTTGTATCGACGAATCCGAGAAGATCAAAATTTTGACCCAAGGACTTAGAAGTTAGCCCGTTTGGCTGAGGGTGGAAATACTGCTGGTTTCCATCTGCAAGGAGACGGTCTGTTGTGTCTTTCTGGTCGAGTAGTGGTACCCGAGGATTCTGGTTTGAGGTAAGAGATCTTATAACAAGCTCACCGCAGTAGATTTTATGTACATCCAGGCAGCATGAAGATGTATAAGGATCTTCGCAATCGATTTTGGTGGAAAGGGATGAAGCGCAGTGTCTATCAGTTTGTATCCCAATGCCTTGTGTGTCAGCAGGTCAAGGCAGAGTTTAGACGACCTGGAGGGTTACTTTACAGCTTAGAGATTCCTGAGTGGAAGTGGGAGCATGTGACGATGGATTTTGTCACCCACTTGCCTATGTCTTCCAGGGATTGTGATGCTATTTGGGTTGTCGTGGATCGATTATCTAAGTCAGCGCATTTTCTGCCCTATAACCCCGATTATACCTTTAATAGGATGGCACAATTGCATGTGCGGGAGATCGTTTGATTGCATGGCATTCCGTTGAGCATTGTCAGTGATAGAGATCCGAGATCCACCTCGAGATTTTGGGGTAGTTTCCAGCGAGCCCTTGGCAATACTTTGAGCTTGATTACGGCTTATCATCCAGAGACAGATGGACAACCCAAGCGTACTATTTGCACTTTATAGGATATGCTTCGCGCAGTAGTGATGGATTTTGGTCCAGCGTGGCATGATCATTTACCATTGGTGGAGTTCGCTTACAACAATAGTTTCCATCGTAGCATTGGCATGGCACCATTTGAGGCTCTTTATGGACGTCATTGTCGTACCCCTCTGTTTTGGGATGAGGTTGGTGAGCGTCACGTTGAAGGTCCTTAGATGATTCAGCAGATGATTGATGTAGTGGAGTTGATCTGACGCATGATTAAGGCGGCCCAGGATCGACAGGCTAGCTACGCGAACACTCATCGGAGGCCATTACACTAAAAGGTAGGAGAGCATGTATTCTTGCGTGTGTCACCTTTCCAGAAGGTGATGAGGTTTGGTCGCAAGGGCAAGCTGACACCGATATTTATTGGTCTTTTCGAGATTCTCGAGAAGGTTGGGGGCGTGGCTTATCGTCTAGCATTGCCATCACATCTTTCTGGGATCCATGATGTGTTCCATGTGTCCTTGTTGAGACAGTACGTGGCAGATGAGTCGCATGTTTTGCATCCGACCGAGGTACAATTAGATCAGGATCTGTCGTATGTGGAGAAACCCATACGGATTCTAGACACGAAGAACAAGGTACTTCGTAACAAGTGTATACCGTTGGTGATGGTACAGTGGCAGCACAGAGGTTCAGAGGAAGCTTCTTGGGAGTTAGAGAACCCGATGCGAGCCGAGCACCCCGAGTTATTTTGAGATTTTGTACTTCTTTGTATCAAGTTTGTACTTGTTCAGTTATAATAAAGAACATTCGTGTTGAGTTCTGTACTTTTCCTCTGACTTTAATTTCGATTACGAAATTTCTTAAGTGGGGGAGAATGTAGTGACCCGTATCCAGAATTAATGATTAATAAGTAATTTATCATGTGAAGATTAAGTAAAACATGATTAAGAAGATTTCAGATGGATTAACGGAGTCCGAAAATAGATCTAAGACACTCAAAAATAGTGGGTTTAGTTCGGAAGGTTCGGACGCTCCGAACAGGGTTCGGAGGATCCGAACATGACCGAAACCAAGGATTGGAGGCCCAAGTAGTTCGGAGGGTCCGAAGTCAGTTTGGAGGGTCCGAAGTCTGTTCGGACGGCCCGAACAGTATTCAGCCAGCTATCCTGAGATATTACATCATTGATGACATCATTGATGTGACTTCGGAGGGTCCGAAGTCAGGATCGGACGATAGGTTTTGAGCAGCAGTATTAGAGGTACGTAAGTACTGACCAAGATATCCGGCATGATATATTTTCATGTATGTTGCATGAGTATGTGCTATATGTTTTATCATGTTTTAGCATGTTTTACCACCTTAGCACATGCACGATTTTACGTATGACTGCATCCTGAGAGATGTGAGTCATTGACAGTCTCCATAGGGAACATTGATCTCATGTTGGACTCGAGCCAGGTATGACAGTTTTCATATGGGATTTGTATCCTGTTTTGGATTCGGGTCAGGATTGGGTTGGCTCAGCCCTGATATAGAATATATGAGTACCCCGCGGAGTCGCTCTCTAGCCGGTACTGTATATTCCTGGCGCCATGAGCAAGTTTTTTACTTGGGATTTTAAATCATCTGTGTGCGCATATTTGTACATATATCATTGCTTATGTATTGAGCGTTGTCTCTCACGCCCCTGTGTTTGGGTATTGTCGTGTACCTTGTGGCGGGGCAGGTTTGAGGCTGGACGGTCCTGGCAGCTCTCAGCAGGATTGAGGATCCGAGAGTGTGAGGTTTTAGAGGGTAGGGATTTGTTTACCCTGAACCTTCGATTTGTTTGTATAATGGTATTTATACACATTTGTTATTGTCGATTGTATTCTGCTGATTGGATTTTTTGTATTTTAAATTATCCGCTCCTTACGCTTTAAGTATTATTGCATGCGCATTATTATAACTCTGATTAGATAGTGGATCCGGGTTGGGTCACTACATTACATCTTGTTTGATTGTTCGATTATGAACACCTTTTTCATGGATGAATTGCTAGCTTCCTTGAATATATTAAAAATTACTTTCTCATCGACAACTCTCCTTTCTTGACATCTATCTTGTCTTCAGCAGTGGCCAAGAATGGTCTCCCAAAAATCAAAAGAGCTTTGTGATCCTCTTCCATGTCCAAAATCACGAAATCAGCTGGAAAAATAAATTTGTTCACCTTGACTAACACGTCTTTAACAACTCCACGTGTATACATGATGCTTCTATCAGCAAGATGCAAGGTGATTTTGGTCGGTTTAACCTCTCCAAGCTCTAGAGCCCTATAAACAGACAATGTCATCAAATTAATACATGCTACTAAATCACATAAGTCTTTACTTACATAATCACCACCAATAGAACAGGGAATAGTAAAACTCCCTGGATCATTCAGCTTTTGGGGCATCTTCTTTGGGAGAATCACGCTGCACTCTTCAGTAAAGTTTACTACTTCATTCTCATGCAACCTTCTTTTCATAGACATCACATCCTTAATAAATTTTTCATAATTCAGCATTTGCTCCAAGGCATCAGCAAAGGGGATGTTGATATGTATCTTCTTGAAAATCTCCAAAATTTGGTGAACTGCTCATCCAATTCCTTTTTCTTGAACCTCTACGGGTATGGAATTTTGGGCTTAAACATTGGTTTTTCCTCAGGTTCAATCTTTGTCTTCTTAACCATCTTCTCCTCAACTTTCTTTTCCTCAACTACAGAATTTTCAACACTCTTTGGCTTCTCATTCTTGGATTTACTTTCTTTGGTTCCTATTTATTTTTCACTCTGCAAATTCTTTGGCCTTGTACTGTTCTATTGGATTCACCTCAGTATTACTTGGGAAATGACCTCTGTTATGATCTTTCACTGCATTCGCCAGCTGCCCAATTTTTTGTCTCCATAAATTTCATTGCAGCAACCATGTTGACCATATGCGTCTCCAACCTATCAAGACGAGACTAATTTCTCGCCATTCTTCTACTAGACTCCACCACAAATGTACTTACCACATCTTCCAAAGATGGTCCTCCCTCACCCTTGTTTGTATTGAACCCAGAGGATGATTCAACACATTCTTATTGTTGAAAAAAGAAGTTGCATGATTGCGCAATCCAGGATGATAAGTATTAGGAACAGGTTTACCTCGATATCCTCTGTAGCCATTGGGATTTATATAATGAACTTCTTCAGGAGGATGGGACACTTCAATGGTAACCACCACGCCGTCTGACACTACTATTATCACTTTGTTCAATGCAGCTACATTTGTAGTCAATGCAGATAGTTGGACAGATATAGATGTGAGAGGATCAATTGCATAAACTCCTACAGATTTCTTGACTCCCATATGTTCAGAAGGCCATTGGAAGTTGTTGACTGTCATTTTCTCCAGCATGTCATAAGCCTGAATAGGATCCTTCGAAAATATGGTACCTCCAGCAGCAAAATCCACCGACATCCATATAAGTGCATTCAATCCATTATAAAACAGTTCAATTTGCTCCTAGTCTGCAAATTTGTGATTAAGACACTGCCTCAGAAAATCTTTGTATCTCTCTCATGCCTCATACAACTGCTCAGAATCATTCTTCCTGAAAGTGTTAATCTCTATCTTCAGTTGGGTGGATTTGGCTAGTGGAAAATATTTCACCAGAAATTTTACAGCCATGTCCTCCCAAGTAGTAATGCCTCCCAAAGGCAGTGATTGCAGCCAACTCCTTGCCTGGTCCCTGATAGAAAAAGGAAACAAACGCAGTCTAATTATGTCTTCAGAAACTCCATTAATTTTTACTGTGTCTATTATCTCCAAGAACGTCCACAAGTTCAGGTGAGGATCGGTAGTAGCACTTACATTGAATTGGTTCTGTTGAACCATGTTGATCAAAGAAGACTTAAGCTCGAAGTTGTTAGCATTAATACTTCCACGAGCAATGCCAGAGTTGTGAGTCTGGACTACGGCCTGAAGTGATCTCTAATTGGCACCAAGGGAGGTGGATTGTTCTCAGCCATATTTCGTAATTTTTCTTTTCTTAACCTTCTCAAAGCTCTTGCAGTTTGTTCGATATTTGGATCAAACAGTAAAGAATCAAGACTTTGAGATCTTTGCATAAACTGCACTCAAGAAAAATAAAACGAATCAAAAACTAAAAATATAATAAAGAGAACTCGAAATTAAAATCTAGACTAATTGGTAACATGCTTAATATAAATTCAATAAAAACACTCCCCGAAAACTGGGCCAAAAACTTGTTGCGTAATTTATGCTTGCAAGCACACGATTGTCAAGTTTTAATAAATAATGAGTATAGTTTCGTTCCCACGAGGAGTGTGTATTGAAAATTATATCAATACTTGTAATTAAAATAGTCTAAACTTTATTTAAAAAATTTAAATATAAAATTTTTCTTTCAAACTTAAATAATTAATGAAAACTAGCAAGCCAACCACACAATTTATAAATTATAATGATAGAAAAACCTCTAGAGGATTTTATTTCACTTATTTTCAACAACAACTACTTCTAATTAATTAATTCTCATGAATTCCTTTCATTTAATATCCAAGAACACTTAAGTATTTTTATTCTCTCCCGCGAGCAACAATAAAATGTATCAATTAAGATTATATTCCAATATCCCTATTAAAAATATAGACTTAATGATATGTGATAAACTATGTTCTTACAAAAGCTCCGTTAAAATTATACACTCTCCTGAGCTATATAATAATTAACAGTGTATTTTCTAATGATCATATTCAAAATTCTCTCTCTCAAGCAACGATTTCAAATAAATATAACAATTTAATTTATAGCCAGTAAATTGAAAGAAAACAAATTCTAGAAAACACAATTAAATTAAGGTAATTAAATCACATAAAATCAAAAAGTTGTAGAAATCATCCACACCAAAATACATCATCCTCTAGACTAGAAAAGTTTAGTTCATACTCAAAATAATGCAAAAACAAATCATATTTTTGAAAACAGACAACAATTCAGAAATTTAAATGTAAGAATTAAGAATAACAAATCCAAAGATGTGATGACGTGTCCGGATGACGCAATCTTCACAATATGCGCAAATTTTTCTCCCAACTATTGTGCATATTTTTCTCCAAAAATCTCTCAATTTATGCGTGTAAATCCCATCCAAAAGTAAGTGGTTGCTTCCCCAATTTGTGTGCTTAAAAATCCCTTTTATATGTGCTTAAAACCCAACAAGTAAAAGCCCACAAATATACAAAGTTTCCATCCCTAAAAATCAAGACTCCAAATTTACGCGACAGCACAGCCGCATCATGAAACCAGCGCGGGTGCGCATGAGCATCGTATTTTTATTTTCCTGCAATTTTCTCCTAGCGCGGGAGCACTACTCTTTCGGCGCAGGTGCTCTTGAGCAAGCGCGGCCGCGTTTCTGGACTGGCGCAGGGGCGCTTGCACTTCGAATTCCAGCTTCTTAATTTCCATATTTTGATCCATTTTTTCCTTCTATCACATTTTTCATGTTCTTTTGACTCCATATTAACATGAAATCCTTACTTTCTTCCTTTCCTGCACTTAACAAAAAAAACATAAAATTACACGTAATACCGCTCGATACATCACAAAAGTCAAGTCAAATCATATAAAAATTAAGTGCATAAAATGCACTTATTAGATGCGAACTCTTTTAACCATCTCAGACAAGCCAACTAGTCTATCTGGTTTCAAATGTGATGTGAAATTGGAATATCAACTGTTAGCCGATGTAGTTGCCAAAGGCATTTTTGCTAAAGTCGGGTTCGCATTCAAATCAGCAGGCTTCTTGAGCACTTAGTAGTTACTTTGCAAGAAACTTTCGCTCTTAATAAGTATCGAGTCTTAAATTCTCAATACTTGAATGATTTTTTTATCTAAGGGTTCAACTGCCGCTCTTGCTACCTCAAAAATAAAAAAAACAGAACTCAAAAAGGTTTCCAAAGCTAAAAGGAAATTGATAATTCATGACAACGAGGATAGCGAAGGTGAGGACAATAAAAAAAGAGGAAGTGATCGTGAAGCCTTCGACAAAAAAGACTATAACTTCAAAATTTAGGCCTATTACTTCTCATACCAAACTGATCATAACCTTGGCTCCAAAACTAAAGGTCACCATGACTCATACTAGTCCGAGTTCTTCTAATGAAACATTTCAAGAGAAACGCACCAATTCAAAATTTGACCCTAAATGGAAAGAACCTTTGATAGTTTTACCTCTTCAGGCAATCGAAGCAACACAAGAAACTAACAGTGTTTTCTCCTACTATCTTTCCACCAGCCAGATCCCTTGGCTGCCTTTTATCTCAGCAGATTTTTTAATATACTCATTCAAGTCAAGACATAAATTTCTGGGCAAGACAAATCATCTGTTGCCTCTTCTTATGATCCTCACAGACCATCCAATGTTATTCAAATTCAAATTGATTTAACTATGGATGAAGTTCTGTAATATGAAGAGAACACAACTGAAGTAGTGTTTGATGAATTGTACAAATATAGAACTTCCACTCTAGCCAGAAAGCTGAAAAATAAAGGAGAACTGAGAAACTACATCTTCTATGAAGAAACAGTCCTGAAGACTATAAAGATAGTTTACATAACAGAGGCAGTGGATTGAAGACATTACTTCTTTGAGCTAATGAGGATCAAGAAACTGACACTGATTCACGCTGAACTACAAAAGAGTTATGATCCCACGGCTAGGACGGCATATGAAGACATATCCATAGTCTCTCAGTTGGATGCCGACTTATCCATCGTACAACAAAGATTAAGAGTTTGGGAATAAGACAAAGAACTTGTCATTCCTGAAGCTAGCATTCCCTCAAGATGCAAGTCCAAGTCCAAATCCAAGTCTGGATCAAAGAGAGTTAAGACCATTACTGATATGAATCCTCTTGAGAATGATAAGCAAACACGATTATAAATTAAATCGCACCCTCAAATCAATAAACAAAAGATTCAAAGTGTTTTTTCCAATCTTTGAAACAAGTAAAACTAATTGACAAATATCGAAGACAAACAAAAGATAAAATTTGGATTTCCACCTTTAATCGACAAAACAATTAACAACATAAATCACGAACAATCGAAACCAAAGAAAACCTTCAGATAACTCATATCTAAAAATCTTCAATGAGAAATCAATCGAAAAACATTTTCAAGTAATTAAACTGGGAAAAGTTTGATTTGAATGACCAAAGCAAAGCTTTGAAGAAAATTCTTGAGATAATTTCAATAATTTGTATAAACTGAATCTGAATTATTATTAATGAAAAATAAGCATTGTATTTATAGTTTACAATAAAAATAAAATATATAGCAAAATATTGCCTAAAGATATCAAAGATATCATCTAGAAAGTTTCCTAGGCAAGATCTCCTAACTTCTCGAGAATCTCGTGCGGTCTAATAAATCTCGGGGATAACTTCCCTCTCTTTCCAAATCTAATAGTGCCTCTGAAAAGAGAAATTTTCAAGAATATTTGGTCTCCCTGATCGAAACTCAGAGTTTTGCGTCTGATATTCACATACTTCGAATGTCTATCCTGAGCTGACTTCATTCTCGACTAAATGTTCTTTACTTGCTCTTCCATATCTCTAAGCATATCCGGTCCCAAATCAGGTGACTCGGACACATCGTCTTAAAACAAAGGAGATCGGCACTTCTTACCATACAAAGCCTCAAAAGACGCCATACCGATACTCGCTTGATAACTGTTGTTGTAAGAAAACTCGACAAGAGGCAAAGAATCCTGCCAACTAGTGCAAAAGTCTAGCACTACTGCTCGAAGCATATCCTTTAACATCTGGATAGTCCGCTCTGAGTGTCCTTCAGTCTGAGGATGATAAGCTGTACTCAGATGCAATCGAGTACCAAGTGCCTTCTGAAGACTGTGCCAAAAGTGCGAAGTGAATCAAGGGTCTCGGTCTGAAACGATCGACTTCGGCACCCCGTGCAATCTCACAATGTTGCTAACATACAACTCAGCCATCTGATCGTGATGATACGTCATCATGTAAAGAATAAAGCAAGCAGACTTCATCAATCTATTATCACTACCCAAATAGCATCGCATCCTCGAATAGATCGTGGTAGCTTCGTGACAAAATTCATCGAAATATGATCCCACTTCCATTTAGGAACAGATAGACTGTGCAACAGACCACCTGGTTGCTTCCTCTCTGCTTTCACCTGCTGACAATTCAAACATCGAGATACAAATCTCGCAACATTGCTCTTCATCTTCTTCCACCAGAACTGATTCTTCATATTGTTATACATCTTACGGCCTCCAGGATGAATGCTGAACCGACTGCAATGTGCCTCTCGGAGAATACGCTGCATCAACTCCGAAATATCAGGCACAACAATACGGTTATTCACAAACAAAACATCATCCCTAACCTTAAATTCAGATTGATGCCCAGATCTGACTTTCTCTACTGAAATCTGAGTGCTCGGATTAGACTTCTGTGCTTCCTTGATCAGAATAAATAACTCTGGTTTGGCTTGAATAAAAAATACTCTGATAGTCTTCCTATCTGTTTCAAACTCCAAACCAGAAGTGCAAAAATCATTGATCAACTGAGAAACACCGATAGTAGAAAGAGATAAAGAACAAAGCTTTCGGCTCAAGGCATCTGCAACTGCATTCAACTTTCCCAGGTAATACTTGATTTCACAGTCAAAATCCTTCAACAGATCTAACCATATTCTCTGTCTCATATTCAGTTCTGCCTGTGAAAACAAATATTTAAGGCTCTTATGATTAGAAAAGTTCTCGAAAGACTTACCAAACAGATAGTGACGCCAGATCTTCAGAGCAAAAATGGTCGCAGCAAGTTAAAGATCATGAACTGGATAACGAGCCTCGTGCGGCTTTAGCTGCCTCGATGCATAAGCTATCACATGCTTATGCTGCATAATAACACATCCCAAGACTCGGTTAGAAGCATCACAATAGACGGTAAAACCTCTAGTACCTTATGGAATAGAAAGGATCGGAGCACTAGTCAGTCTCCTCGTCAGATCAACAAAACTAGCCTCACAATCTGTAGTCCAAATAAAAGAACCATTATTCTGAGTCAGTTGGGTAATCGGCTTGGCAATAAATGAGAATCCCTCGATGAATCGGCGATAATAACCAGCTAAACCCATAAAGCTTTGGATCTCTGGCACTGATGTCGGTCTAGGACAATTCATAACCGCTTCGATCTTGCTGAGATCGACAAAAATCCCATATCCTGAAATAATATGACCGAGAAAGACAACTCGATCCAACCAGAACTCACACTTAGATAGCTTGGCAAACAACTGCTCAACCCGCAAAATCTGCAAGACAATCCTCAAATGCTCTGCATGGTTAGTATGGTTCTTCTAGTAGATAAGAATATTATCGATGAAGATAATAACAAACTTGTTGGAAAACGGTGTTAAGATCAATTAGAATTGATACCCGGTGCAGCGGATGTTTAAAAATTTATTTTTATTAATATGAAACGATTCCATATCTGGGTATCAAAACTTTTACGATTAAATTCATACAAGTAAAACAAATAATCACAATTAATGTTTTACCTTAAATCTCGAAACGAGATTATGGACTCCAACAGAATTTAATCTGCTTTTCTTGTGAATCCCGGGAACTGATGGCGTCACGATCAATCACCGGAATAAAGTCCACGAACAAAAAACAGAAACCCTCTGATTGACTGCACTAGAAATCAATCAGAAGTTTATCGTAGAGAATAAACAGATATGATCTGTTAATTCAGATTGTAATTTTTCATAAAAATCACAAGCCGAATTTTCTCCGAAGGGACAGAGGAATTTTCAAAAATCCTCTTGAAATAATTATGCAGTGTTCGAAAATTTGAAGACTGAATCACACCAATTTTCCAACCCACTAAATATATTTATAGATAATTTCTAGACTAGGTTAAGTTATAATTGTGTTAGGACTCTAACTCCTTAAAGCCCACAATCCATAACTTAAGCCCAACAAGCCAAGCCCGTTGTTCTAAAAATTAATATAAAATTCATCGTGACTCCGATTGATAAACTGATTTTACCAATGTGCACAGAAACCATTTCTGCATCTTTTAAAGTCAAGATAATTTTTCTGAATCCGAATTCAGTGATTTCCAAAAATGCCCATCCCTATGTCATTTTAGAAAATCCCACTCCCTTTAGTTAAGAAGTCCAACTTCTCTTTCATTAAATTTAACTCTTTAAATTTAACTATCTCTACGGGGTTTTAGTAATCCATTACTTGTGTAACCCTCAATGGTTCAGGAATACAGCTAGCCGTGGGCTCTCAACTCCTTGTGACTCGGAACAATAATTTCCGACTTACCCATCGAATCATGGTAAGAGCGCCTAGCAACATCGCCCCATGATTCCCTAGGTATTACTGATAGTGCCTGCAAGAACCAGTAGATTTTGGTTAGCGTACAGTACAGTCCCTTCATCCATATATCCCGATCGAATCAACAACCATTGGTATATCGAGAGTCGTTCGAGATTCGATAACTATGCATTACATCTTGGAGATCAAATAGTGACATCGCATGTGTTACTAGGATAACCTATTAACCTAAAACACATCATGTACTCTGGCCAGAGATTTGTCACACTAATATCTCCTCAGATCGCATAGGATATCCACACTCGCAAGTATGTTGTGAATCTTTGACAACAAAGCATCGACTCCTATATGTGTCGTAACTGTACCCAATCCCGACACCTGATGACCCCAATAGAGTCGTTAAACGAGTCAAAGTACAGTACTAGCATATAGAGTCTCAATGATGTTTCAAGTAATAAGGACTAATGGTGTACAACCAAAACCGCGGACTTTATCCACTCGATAAGTGATAACCGCTTGGAAAGTCCGAATAGGGTAGTTCGATTATTCATCATATGAATATCCATTTGCATGCTTTGAACATCTCTATGTTCCATACCAATGAAACGTGGTACTTGGCATCGCAAATGCTAGTCTCAATCTCGAGCGATCCTTATCCTTATTTGCGGACGGCTCAATTTGATTAGGAACAGTTTAGAATATTCAGTGACTATAAGATGTGTTTCATGATAGCCATCCCCATGTGCTACCACATCTTACATATACTATAGTATATTGAAGGTCTTTATCAAAACAACAATATTATATCATAATATAACAATATGAAGAAAGATAAAGTCAATACCATTATAAAAGTGTAAATTATATTAAACAAAAGATTGTTTTACATAGAGTCATAAAAGCCCTTAGCCACAAGTTGGCTAACCGGGCACCCACTCTTTCAATCTCCCACTTGCCCTAAAGCCAACTAGTCATACTACGTAATCTCATTGCTTCGCGATGTTTGTCAAACAATGGTCCTGGCAAGGGCTTAGTAAGCGGATCAACGATATTGTCTGTAGAGGCCACTCTCTCGACACTGATGTCTCCTCTTTCCACAATCTCCCGGATAATGTGGTATTTCCTCAGTACGTGTTTGGACTTCTGATGAGACCTTGGCTCCTTTGCCTGAGCAACGGCACCCGTGTTGTCATAGTACACCGGGACTGGACCAACAGCTTCAGGAATTACACCCAACTCTTGGATGAATTTCCTTATCCAAACCGCCTCTTTAGCAGCAGCTAATGCTGCAATGTATTCTGCCTCAGTGGTGGAATCTGCTGTGGTGTCTTGCTTGGAACTCTTCCAAGAGACAGCACCGCCATTGAGCACGAATACAAATCCAGAGGTTGATTTTGAGTCATCCACGTCACATTGGAAGCTAGAGTAGGTGTAGCCTTCCAACTTCAATTCTCTTCCTCCATAAACCATGAACACATTCTTAGTCCTTCGCAAGTACTTAAGAATATCCTTCACGGCTTTCCAATGCATTTTGTAGTGACCCTTACCCGGATCACCTACTAAACAGAACTTAGGCATGCAATTAACTTAATTAAACAGATATCAGAATAAAACTGCGGTAACCATAAACATTATACAATCCCAAGTAAAGGAATCTTTAATTTATCCAATAATATACAACCAAATTGAATAGCTCTATGAACCCAAACAACAGTAATAAAACCTAGACGAAGCTCCAGCTGGCCAACCACTGACTAGCCCCTCCTGGATCCACCCTCCTCGTCCAATCGCAAACCTGCCCTAGGGAATAGGGTGTCCAGAAACACAGAGTACGAGACGTGAGCATAAAACGCTCAGTAGCGAGAGTATGAGTATACATGCATGCAAAGTGAACTCCCTAAAGACTCGAGGTCAAGGATCAGATAACAGAGACAGACCGGGCCCTGGTATGTAGCACGTTGTGCCGTCGCTTCAGGAGGTGGCTCCCATACCGAGATAACCGTGGATACGCCGGACCCAAATCGATGGAAGTCCATCCACTAACAGGATAGGGAACAACCCTACTAACAGACATCTCGAAAGAGATACAGCAAGATGCAAATGAATGCAGCATAATATCATGGCATATAAATCATGCAGTCACATAATACATGCATACTCAATCAGGATATCTCGAACAGTACTTTCGTACCTCAAAACAGTGCAAGCTCTACCAACTCTAGGTTCACGCCTATAGTCTGCTCTACACTGTCAAATGATACTACTATCATTAAAGTGCTCTAAAAGCCTTAACTAAGCTATTGCATACTCCTAAATATTTATAGGAAGCAAAAGCTATACCTTCGTCCGTCGTTAGCCCTTTGATGTCGATGCCTCCAGAACTTGGACACAACTCCGCTACGACTACCGAACGCCTTGCCGACCTCCGGACTAAGCCCAAGAAGACTAGAACAGCTCCAAAAGGACTAGAATGGAAAGGAGAACTCGTAATTGGCAAATGAAAGTGAAGCCTCGGCCTTCTATTTATAGACAATGATCGGAACTTCCGATCTTTGATCGGAACGTCCGAACCTTGATCGGAACGTCCGATCCTGCCATCGGAGCTTCCAAAGACCCTGATCTGCCACGTGTCAAAATATCACTTGTTGTCTCCGGATAGGGGTGATCGGAGCTTCCGGTCCTGATCGGAGCTTCCGATCTTGCCACACGTCATGCCTGACGTAGTATCGATCGGAGCTTCCGATCCTGTTCGGAGCTTCCGATCCTGATCGGAGCTTCCGAACTTACCTTCGGAGCTTCCGAACTCTACCCAAGTAATTATGATTAACTCCTTAATTACTGATTTTGGTTACGGGCTACAACATTCTCCCCCACTTAAGATATTTCATCCTCGAAATCAGATCTTAAGTACCGAATGCAAAAACAAAAATCAGAAACATTCTTTATTCAAATAAAACGTTTACAGAGTTTGCAACTGAATACAACTTAAAGAATGAAATCAAAACAACTCAGAATGGTGTTTACGCATCCTGTCCTCAAGCTCCCAAGTAGCTTCCTCAGTGCCTCGGCGCTGCCACTGAACTAAAACCAAAGGAATGACTTTGTTCCGTAAAACCTTATCCTTATAATCCAGGATACGAAGAGGTTTCTCAACATAAGTCAAATTCATGTCTACATGAACCTCAAACCGCTGCAGAATATGAGATTCATCCGCCACATACCGTCGCAACAGAGATACGTGGAACACGTCGTGAATAATGGATAGATGCGGTGGCAAAGCTAGTCGATAAGCCAAATCGCCAATGCGATCTCAAACGGACCGATAAATCTAGGAGACAACTTGCCCTTAAGGCCAAATCTGAGAATCATGCGGAAAGGTGACACTCTCAGAAACACTTTCTCCCCGACCTCGAACTGCAAAGGCCTACGCTTGATATTAGCATAACTGGCCTGACGATCCTATGCAGTCTTAATCCATTTCTTGATTTGATCAACAATATCTATCGCCTGCTGAATAAATTCCGGTCCCTCAGCCTGTCTCTCCCCCACTTCTTCCCAGAAGAGTGGAGTACGACAACGTCGCCCATACAACGCCTCAAAAGGTTCCATCCCAATACTAGTATGATAGCTGTTGTTGTAAGCGAACTCGATCAACGGCAAATGATCCTGCCAGGCTGAACCAAAATCCATGACGCACGCTCTAAGCATATCCTCTAACGTACGGATAGTGCGCTCTGACTGACCATCAGTCTCCGGATGATAGGCTGAACTCAAACTGAGAGTAGTACCCATCGCACGCTGAACACTCCCCTAGAATCTAGAAGTGAACCTGGGGTCCCGATCGCTGAAAATGCTCACAGGCACTCCATGAAGTCGAACGATCTCCTGAATGTACATCCGTGCCATGCGATCCACAGAGTACTCTCGGCTATAGGCAATGAAATGCACTGACTTGGTGAGTCGGTCCACCACAACCCAGATAGCATCACAGTTCTTCGGGGATACCGGCAAATGGGTCACAAAATCCATTGTGATAAACTCCCATTTCCATTCAGGAATAGGCAGACTGTGAAGCAATCCTCCAGGTCGTCGGTGCTCTGCCTTGACCTGTTGACACACCAAACATCTCGAAACAAACTGATAAACACTGCGTTTCATTCCCTTCCACCAGAAACGAGTACGGAGATCCTTGTACATCTTGTTGCTCCCAGGATGAATACTCAACTTAGTGCGATGTGCCTGAGACAAAATCTCCTCTCGCAACTCTTTATCCTGTGGAATCACAAGCCTACCAGACAAACACAGAAAGCCATCTGACTGATAATGAAATCCAGACGAGCTACCCTCGTTAGCTAGACGAGCTAAACGCTGGGTCTTCGAATCAGACATCTGAGCATCTCGGATCCGCGAATACAAGGGTGGCTCAGATAATATCGCAAACATCTGGATACTTTGCATACCTTTCTTATGCTTGAAGGTATAACCTGAAGTACAACAGTCACTAATCGCACTAGACATCGAACAAGTCTGAAGTGCGGATAGTCGCACCTTGCGACTCAAAGCATCAACGGTGAGATTAGCAGCTCCCGGGTGGTACTTAATCTCGCAATCATAGTCCTTAAGCAAGTCCATCCAACGTCTCTGCCTCATGTTCAACTCCGCCTGAGTGAATAAATACTTGAGACTATTATGGTCGGTGAAGATCTCAAATTTCTCGCCATACAGATAATGACGCCAGATCTTCAAATCAAACACAATGGCTGCTAACTCCAAATCATGGACTGGGTAGTTGTCCTCGTGAAGCTTCGGCTGTCTAGAAGCGTATGCGATCACATTCCCATTCTGAGTCAGGACACAACCTAACCCCTGAAGAGAAGCATCCGTGTAAACTACATACCCTCCAGATCCTGACGGTAATGCCAACACCGGCGCAGAAGTCAACCGCCGTCGAAGCTCACAGAAATTCTCCTCGCACTCGGAGGACCACTCGAAATCCATACCCTTGCGGGTAAGTTGCGTCAACGGTCGAGCTAACTGAGAGAAGTTCAGAATGAAGCGACGATAATACCCTGCTAGACCCAGAAAACTACGGATCTCAGCAACTGTCATCGGACGCGACCAATTAAGTACCGCTTCAATCTTGCTTGGATCAACAGAAATCCCCTCCCTGGATATGATATGGCCAAGAAAGACCACTCTATCCATCCAGAATTCACACTTACTCAGCTTAGCGTACAACTGCTCATCTCGAAGAGTCTGCAGTACCAACCGTAAGTGAGAAACATGCTCTTCCATATTACGTGAATACACCAAGATGTCGTCAATGAAGACCACGACAAACTTGTCCAAGTACTCCCTGAAGACACGGTTCATCAAATCCATGAATATAGCCGGCGCATTAGTCAAACCAAATGGCATCACTAGGAACTCGTAATGCCCATAGCGAGTACGGAATGCAGTCTTGTCTACGTCCTGATCACGGACTCTCAACTGATGATACCCAGATCTCAAGTCAATCTTGGAGTAAACTGATGTGCCTTGCAGCTGGTCAAACAAGTCATCAATACGAGGAAACGGATACTTGTTCTTCACAGTGATTGATTCAGCTGCCGATAGTCAATGCACAGCCGCATCGACCCATCCTTCTTCTTCACGAAGAGAACAGGAGCTCCCCAAGGAGATACACTAGGACGAATGTACCCCTTGTCCAAAAGATCCTGTAGCTGATTCTTCAACTCACGCATCTCTGACGGAGCCAGACGATACGGTGCTCTAGAAATAGACGAAGTACCCGGCATCAACTCTATGCCAAACTCGACTTCCCTAGCAGGAGGAAAACCCGGAATCTCATCAGGAAATACATCTGAAAATTCATCCACAACAGGAATGCTCTCTATCCCAATACTCTCAGCGGACAAATCAACTGCATAGATAAGGTAGCCTTCCCCGCCAGACTCTAGAGCTCGACAGGCTCTCAAAGCTGATACCAAAGGCATCGGGGGTCGCGCTCCCTCACCATAGAAAAACCAACTCTCACTCCCCTCTGGATGAAAGCGTACTAATCTTTGATAGCAGTCCACTGAAGCTCAATAGGTAGTCAACATATCTATTCCCAGAATGCAATCAAAGTCGTCCATCGCCAGGATCATGAGATTCGCTAACAGAATGTTCCCTTTGAACTCTAAAGGGCAACCCATTACTAGACGCTTAGCCAAAGCAGATTGGCCCGTCGGAGTAGAAACAGACATCACTACGTCTAGTGCAATGCATGGTAACTTATGCCTCTTAACAAAACGTGCAGAAATGAAGGAATGAGATGCACCAGTGTCAATAAGTACAAGAGCAGGTATACCATAAAGCATAAATGTACCTGCGATGACATTCTCATTCTCCTCCACAGCCTGATCATGTCTCAGGGCAAACACCTGGCCAGAAGCTCGTGGCCTCAAATGAGAACTCCCAGCAGACTGTCCCTGCGACCTCTGCTGAACGGTGGCCTGAGAACCAGATCCTGAACCAGAACCAGAACCGCCTCCCCCAGACAGTGGACAATCCCTCCGGATATGACCAGTCTCTCCACAACGGAAACAAGCTCCAGAAGCCCTACGGCACTTGTCGGATGGATGGTTCTTCCCACAGTGATCACACTTGTCCTTCTTACCGTAACGAACAACACCTCCAGAACCAGAGGAAGAAGAAGATCCAGATTTCTTGAAAGTTTGGGCACGGGGACCCAAAGAACTAGCAGGCCTCGACTGAGGGAAAGACCTGTTCCGCCGAATGTTGTCCTCCGCCTGGTGACAACGGCTAACCAAACCCTCGTAGGACATGTCGTCGCCAACCGCCACACGGTCATGGATCTCAGGGTTAAGGCCCTGAAGGAACAGATTATATTTCATCTCTGAGCTATCAGCAATCTCGGGACAATAGGATAGCAGATCAAAGAACCTCTGCTGATACTCATCGATAGACATGGCTCCCTGTCGCAGACTCAGTAGCTCGCCTGCCTTCGACTGACGGAGTGCAGGAGGAAAATACCGCTTTTGGAAAGCTGTGCGGAACTCGGCCCAGGTGGCCACTCCTCTCGCCGCAACAAAAGGTGCAGAAGTAAACCTCCACCACCTGCGTGCACGCCCATCCAGAAGATAGCCAAGGGTCTCCACCTTCTGCTCCTCGGTGCATTGGAATGTCTGAAAAGTCGTCTCCATGTGGTCTAACCAGTTCTCCGCATCCTCCGGAGACTCTCCTCCAACTAAGGGCTTAGGACCCATAGCTAAGAATCGACGCACAGTGAAACGCTCGTCGTCATGATGACGATGACGCCGTTCTAGACGAGGCTCCCGGTCGGCATCAGCCCAACGCCCACCAACACTGCCATGAGAACTCCGGTCGTCATGATTTGCCATCTACAAAAATACCTCAAGATGAGACTAAATCCCAAGAATTCTTTTGCATGCTCTGATACCATAAATGTAGTGACCCTTACCCGGATCACCTACTAAACAGAACTTAGGCATGCAATTAACTTAATTAAACAGATATCAGAATAAAACTGCGGAAACCATAAACATTATACAATCCCAAGTAAAGGAATCTGTAATTTATCCAATAATATACAACCAAATCGAATAGCTCTATGAACCCAAACAACAGTAATAAAACCTAGACGAAGCTCCAGCTGGCCAACCACTGACTAGCCCCTCCTGGATCCACCCTCCTCGTCCAATCGCAAACCTGCCCCAGGGAATAGGGTGTCCAGAAACACAGAGTACGAGACGTGAGCATAAAACGCTCAGTAGCGAGAGTATGAGTATACATGCATGCAAAGTGAACATCCTAAAGACTCGAGGTCAAGGATCAGATAACAGAGACAGACCGGGCCCTGGTATGTAGCACGTTGTGCCGTCGCTTCAGGAGGTGGCTCCCATACCGAGATAACCGTGGATACGCCGGACCCAAATCGATGGAAGTCCATCCACTAACAGGATAGGGTACAACCCTACTAACAGACATCTCGAAAGAGATACAGCAAGATGCAAATGAATGCAGCATAATATCATGGCATATAAATCATGCAGTCACATAATACATGCATACTCAGTCAGGATATCTCGAACAGTACTTTCGTACCTCAAAACAGTGCAAGCTCTACCAACTCTAGGTTCACGCCTATAGTCTGCTCTACACTGTCAAATGATAATACTATCATTAAAGTGCTCTAAAAGCCTTAACTAAGCTATTGCATACTCCTAAATATTTATAGGAAGCAAAAGCTATACCTTCGTCCGTCGTTAGCCCTTTGATGTCGATGCCTCCAGAACTTGGGCACAACTCCGCTACGACTACCGAACGCCTTGCCGACCTCCGGACTAAGCCCAAGAAGACTAGAACAACTCCAAAAGGACTAGAATGGAAAGGAGAACTCGGAATTGGCAAATGAAAGTGAAGCCTCGGCCTTCTATTTATAGACAACGATCGGAACTTCCGATCCTTGATCGGAACGTCCGAACCTTGATCGGAACGTCCGATCCTGCCATCGGAGCTTTCGAAGACCCTGATCTGCCACGTGTCAAAATATCACTTGTTGTCTCCGGATAGGGGTGATCGGAGCTTCCGGTCCTGATCGGAGCTTCCGATCTTGCCACACGTCATGCCTAACGTAATATCGATCGGAGCTTCCGATCCTATTCGGAGCTTCCGATCCTGATCGGAGCTTCCGAACTCACCTTCGGAGCTTCCGAACTCTACCCAAGTAATTAAGATTAATTCCTTAATTACTGATTTTGGTTACGGGCTACTACACATTTGACCGGGATTGTCTTGATATCTGCTCGTGACGCTCAGAGCATAGGCCACATCCGGTCTGGTAGATATCATCTCATACATGATACTACCAATGGCTGACGCATATGGTATGTGTGTCATCTTCTCTATCTCTTCGTCAGTCATGGGACACATAGACTTGGATAAAGAAACTCCATGACACATAGGTAGATGTCCTCTCTTGGACCCATCCATTGAAAACCTTTTCAATATGGTTTCGATGTAGGTTGATTGAGTAAGTCCTATCATTCTCTTAGATCTATCTCTATAGATCTGTATCCCAAGAATATAGGAGGCCTCACCCAAATCTTTCATCGAGAATCTACTTGATAACCATATCTTTGTTGACTGCAAGATCCCTACGTCATTCCCCATGAGTAGAATGTCATCAACATAAAGTACTAAGAATGTTACCGCATCCTTAACTACTTTCTTGTACACGCATGGTTCCTCCGGGTTTTTGATGAAACAAAAATCCTTTATTGTTTCATCAAATTTCTGGTTCCAACTTCTTGATGCTTGTTTGAGACCATAGATTGATCTCTGAAGCTTGCATACCTTATGCTCGCTTCCCATGGATGTGTATCCCTCAGGCTGCGTCATATAGATCTCTTCCTTAATGTTTCCATTAAGAAATGCAGTCTTTACATCCATTTGCCATATCTCATAGTCATACCATGCTGCTATGGCAATAAGGATTCTTATGGACTTGAACATTGCGACTGGTGAAAAGGTTTAATCATAGTCAACTCCTTGTCTTTGAGTATAACCTTTTGCCACCAATCGTGCCTTGTAGGTCAATACCTTTCCATCAGGCCCAAGCTTTCTCTTGTAGATCCATTTGCACCCAATTGGAACAATTCCATCGGGAGGATCTACTAAAGACCAAACTTGGTTAGAATGCATCGAATCTATTTCCGATTGCATAGCTTCAAGCCATAAATTTGAATCCGCATCAGAAATTTCTTCCTTGAAGTTTCTTGGATCACATCCAATGTCGGGTTCACTTTGATCCCCTTCAAGAAGAAGACCATATCTAATAGGAGGCCTAGAAGTCCTCTCGGATCTCCTAGTAGTGGGCGTGTCTTGTGATGATTCTTGAGGTGTAGGATCGCTATTTTGTATCTTGGGTTCTTCTCGAATTTCTTCGAGTTCCATCATCTTGCCTTTCTTATCCAATAAGAACTCCTTCTCCAAGAAGGTGGCATTCCTTGAAACAAACACTTTTGTTTCATTAGGATGATATAAATAATATCCGATTGAATTCATCGGATACCCCACAAAATAACATAAGGAGGATCGACTATCCAACTTATCTCCCACTGTCTGCTTCACGTAAGCAGGACATCCCCAAATCCTCAATTACGAATACTTAGGAGCTTTGCCATTCCATAACTCGTATGGTGTTTTATTTACTGCTTTAGTGTGGACGTTGTTTAACAACAATAGCGTCGTTTCAAGCGCGTAGCCCCAAAACGAAGGTGGGAGCTCAGTGAAGCTCATCATGGATCGAACCATGTCCAACAAAGTTCGATTGCGACGCTCCGAAACACCATTAAGCTGAGGTGTCATAGGAGGAGTCCACTGAGAGAGAATCCCATTCTCTTTTAGATAGTCCAAAAACTCGGTACTTAAGTATTCTCCACCTCGATCCGATCGAAGTGCCTTAATAATTTTACCTAGTTTGTTTTCTACTTCAGCCTTGAATTCTTTGAACCTTTCAAATGCTTCAGACTTATATTTCATTAAATATAAATACCCATACCTAGAATGATCATCAGTAAAGGTAATGAAGTAGGTGTTTCCACATTTAGTACCAATCCTAAATGGACCGCAAACATCTGTATGGATCAAATCCAACAGATTTTGACTACACTCAGGTTTTCCTTTGAAAGGAGATTTAGTCATTTTTCCCTTTAGGCAGGACTCACATGTAGGTAGAGAGTTAATATCAGACATATCAAACATGCCCTCTCCCACTAGCTTGTTCATCCTCCTTGAGAAATATGACCTAGCCTAGCATGCCAAAGGTTTGCCGGGTTTTGACTATCGTCCTTCCTTTTAATTGTTGTTACCGGTTTATCAACATAATTAATTGGAACGTCTTTTAATTTTAAGCTATATAGATCGTTTTCAAGTTGTCCATTTCCAATCAAACATTCATTCTTGTAAATATTGCAAATCTCATTTACAAAATTGCAAGAAAAACCATCTCTATCAAGCATAGAAATACATATAATGTTTTTGACCAAATCCGGAACATATAAAACATCTCTCAAAAATAACTTAAAATTGTTCTGCAAAACTAAATAAATGTCTCCTATTGCTTTGGCTTCGACTCTAGAACCATTCCCGAGCCTTAGCTGGGTCTCACCCATCCTTAGCTTACGACTTCTTGTCATCACCTGCAAATCATTGCAAATGTGAGATCCACATCCGGTATCCAATACCCAAGAAGAAGTATTAAGCGAAACATTTATTTCAATGTAAAACATACCCTTTGCAGTTCGCAACTGTTCAAGGTATTCCTCGCAGTTACGTTTCCAATGACCGGGTTTCTTGCAGTAATGGCAAACGTTTTCATCTTTTATTCCAATTGAAGCCTTAGCCTTTCCCTTATTATTTGGTACAATCTTCTTGGGCGGGGCAGAACGTTTCTTACCCTTTCCACTTGGTCCTTTCTTAGAGTTAGAAGAGGAGCCAACCAAGAGTACCGGTTTATCCTTCTTTAGTGTGGCTTCATAATTCACAAGCATATTGACCATCTCTTCAAGGGTGGCCTCTATCTTTTTCATATTGAAGTTCATCACAAAGCCGTCAAATGACGAAGGAAGTGAAAGAAGAACAAGTCCACATTGAGTTCATGCTCTAATGTCAGTTCGAGTTTTACCAACTTTTCAATGAGCCCAATCATGTGTACCCCATGCTCACGGACCGAAGTCCCATCTCGCATGCGGCATGTCATGAGCTCTTTGACAGTCGCAAATTTCTCGGCCCTTGACTGAGCTCCAAAAAGTTCCTTGAGTGCGCTGTGAATGTCAGCAGCATTCACCGCATCCTCAAATCGCCTCTGGAGTTCATCAGACATTGATGGTAGCATATAACTCTTTGCCTTGACATCATGGTCCCACCAATCGTCAAGCTTTTTCAACTCTTCCTGACTAGTGTTAGCCAGGGCTTCCTTCGGAGGATGCTTCTCTAACACGTAGAAAGCCTTCTCCGAATTTAGAATGATTTTTAACTTACGGAACCATTCCGTATAGTTAGCGCCAGTCAACTTGTTTTGATCGAGAATTGAGAGTAGTGGATTACGCGAATTCATAGTAATGAAATACTGAAAAGGAAACAGACAATAATCAGTGATTTGTTCAATTAATTTACTAAGACATAAAATATGGCGAATTTCATTTTATGAATTACACTCCCACTATTTTGACGATTTCACTACCCTCTAGTGAAAACGAGAAACATTTTCTTTAGTGGGAACATGGAGTCCAATTGACAAACTATAGTCCCGAATAATATCAGCCAACTATAATTTTCAAAAGGTAGAGCCCAATTTCTTCCAAAGCAACCTCCATGTTTTTACCTCATGTCCAATAAGGGCCCAATAATATGACGCCGTTTATTGTGACATGTCAAGATGACTCATCAATATTAAGTTGTGATGGACGGTCGCCATGTGGATCCCCAATAATATGAGCCAATCCCATGGGAGTTCCACCCAACTTACAACATGTGTCGATCCAATGTACAACTTTCCGACAAACGGGCCCCCCCAATAATATAAGCCGGACCATATCCGCGGGTAGCATCACATACATTGATCGTTGATGGAAGATAGAAATATTTAAACAATATTTAAAATTCCCTTTTGTTTATCTTGATATCAATTTTAAATCATATTTAAAATGAAGGATTTTATTTTGAAAATTTGTCTCATCATGCAATTTATGTATGCTTGCGGGATTCATACAATTTATGTCTAAACATGCATACATCAATAATATCATATATTATTTAAGGATGAACGATCCCATTTACTAATCGACCCGTGGTTGCCAATAACGAGTCTAAGTCCAATCCTAGGTGATATGCAAGTATGCAATGCAATCCTATTACATTGAGCTTCCAATTTACATTTCTTCGTCTTCATTGTCTGTTGGGCCCACCATTTCTTCAAAACATTATCTCCCACTAAGTCTAATAAATTTACAATAAATTTCGATGACAAAAATGGGATACATTTTAGGGGTGGGAACGGGCCATAAACCAGGCCCACTTTTATTACATATGACAATCATATTGGGCTATAAACCAAGCCCATTAATAAACACCAACAACAATAGGACAAATGTAAATCACCTAACATACACCTAAAATATTGGTCATGGCAATCGATCATCTTTTTATCCAATAATTAATTCAATAATTAAAATAATTGGATAAACATGCAATGGCATCATAATTAAAAGATAAAATCATATTTTATCTTATCCATCCATAAGATCATATCTTATCATCAATTGTACCAAAATAATTAATTTTATAAAATTTAATTTAACGGATAAAATTTATAAATTTTCCAAAAATTCAAATTTATCCAAAAATCAATTTTAAAAATTTCGGACTCGAACAATTCGATCTGATGCCTCGTGATCTAATCAAAAACAATTTTCGATCGGATCAAACACTCGAATTTCAAAAATTCAAAATTTTTAAAAAAATTAAAATTTTAATTTTTCGGGCTGCCCGGGACAATCCCGGGCAGCCCGTGCCCCGACCGGGGCTCGGGCTGGGCAGCGCCGGCAGCGATCCAATCGCTGCCCCGTGTTTTGCCCGTCAAAAATTTAATTTTAAAAATTTGTTTTGTTTCAAAAACCGAGGCTTAAAAATTTTGTACAATCGATTAATTTAATCGTTTGATCTGAGCAACCTGGCTCTGATACCACTGTTGGAAAACGGTGTTCAGATCAATTAGAATTGATACCCGGTGCAGCGAAAGTTTAAAAATTTATTTTTATTAATATGGAACGATTCCATATCTGGGTATCAAAACTTTTACGATTAAATTCATACAAGTAAAACAAATAATCACAATTAATGTTTTACCTTAAATCTCGAAACGAGATTATGGACTCCAACAGAATTTAATCTGCTCTTCTTGTAAATCCCGGGAACTGATGGCGTCACGATCAATCACCGGAATAAGGTCCAAGAACAGAAAATAGAAACCCTCTGATTGACTGCACTAGAAATCAATCAGAAGTTTATCGTAGAGAATAAACAGATATGATCTGTTAATTCAGATTGTAATTTTTCATACAAATCACAAGCCTAATTTTCTCCGAAGGGACAGAGGAATTTTCGAAAATCCTCTTGAAATAATTATGCAGTGTTCGAAAATTTGAAGACTGAATCACACCAATTTTCGAACCCAGTACATATATTTATAGATAATTTCTAGACTAGGTTAAGTTATAATTGTGTTAGGACTCTAACTCCTTAAAGCCCATAATCCATAACTTAAGCCCAACAAGCCAAGCCCGTTGTTCTAAAAATTAATATAAAATTCATCGTGACTCCGATTGATAAACTGATTTTCCCAATATGCACAGAAACCATTTCTGCATCTTTTAAAGTTAAGATAATTTTTCTGAATCCGAATTCAGTGATTTCCAAAAATACCTATCCCTATGTCATTTTAGGAAATCCCACTCCCTTTAGTTAAGAAGTCCAACTTCTCTTTCATTAAATTTAACTCTTTAAATTTAACTATCTCTACGGGGTTTTAGTAATCCATTACTTGTGTAACCCTCAATGGTTCAGGAATACAGCTAGCCGTGGGCTCACAACTCCTTGTGACTCGGAACAACAATTTTCGACTTACCCATCGAATCATGGTAAGAGCGCCTAGCAACATCGCCCCATGATTCCCTAGGTATTACTGATAGTGCCTGCAAGAACCAGTAGATTTTGGTTAGCGTACAGTACGGTCCCTTCATCCATATATCCCGATCGAATCAACAACCATTGGTATATCGAGAGTCGTTCGAGATTCGATAAATATGCATTACATCTTGGATATCAAATAGTGACATCGCATTTGTTACTAGGATAACCTATTAACCTTAAACACATCATGTACTCTGGCCAGAGATTCGTCACACTAATATCTCCTCAGATCGCATAGGATATCCACACTCGCAAGTATGTGGTGAATCCTTGACAACAAAGCATCGACTCCTATATGTGTCGTAACTGTACCCAATCCCGACACCTGATGACCCCAATAGAGTCGGTAAACGAGTCAAAGTACAGTACTAGCATATAGAGTCTAAATGATGTTTCAAGTAATAAGGACTAATGGTGTGCAACCAAAACCGCGGACTTTATCCACTCGATAAGTGATAACCACTTGGAAAGTCCGAATAGGGTAGTTCGATTATTCATCATGTGAATATCCATTTGCATGCTTTGAACATCTCTATGTTCCATACCAATGAAACATGGTACTCGGCATCGCAAATGCTAGTCTCAATCTCGAGCGATCCTTATCCTTATTTGCGGACGGCTCAATTTGACTAGGAACAGTTTAGAATATACAGTGACTATAAGATGTGTTTCATGATAGCCATCCCCATGTGCTACCACATCTTACATACACTATAGTATATTCAAGGTCTTTATCAAAACAACAATATTATATCATAATATAACAATATGAAGAAAGATAAAGTCAATACCATTATAAAAGTGTAAATTATATTAAACAAAAGATTGTTTTACATAGAGTCATAAAAGCCCTTAGCCACAAGTTGGCTAACAGGGCACCCACTCTTTCAAAACTCATCTAAATAGTGTTGAAAGATACGGTTCATAAAACCCATAAAAACCACTGGAGTGTTAGTCAAACTGAACGGCATGACTATAAACTCGAAATGACCATACCTCGTTCTGAATGCGGTCTTAGGAACATCTTCCTCATGCACTCTCAGCTGGTGATAACCTAACCTCAGATCAATCTTCGAATAGACAAAAGAACCCTGCAACTGATCAAAAAGGTCATCTATTTGGGGTAAAGGATACCTGTTCTTTACCGTTGCTTGATTCAGTTGACGGTAATCAATACAAAGCCGCATAGAACCATCCTTCTTCCGAACAAACAGAACAGGAGCACCCCCAAGGAGACACGCTAGGTCTGATGTATACCTTGGCAATCAAATCATCAAGTTGTTCTTTCAATTCTCTCAATTCGACCGGTGCCATACGATACGGAGCTTTGGAAATAGGTTGAATACCTGATACTAAATCAATGCTGAATTCAATCTCTCAAATAGGCGGCAATCAAGGAATCTCATCTGGAAAAACGTCAGCAAATTCTCTAACCACTGTTATATCAACCAATTCAGGGCTAGATTTCAGTACATCAACTGAATAAACCAAAAATCCCTCTGCACCTCCCTGTAACAAACTAGTCATCGATAACACAAAAATCAAAGGAATTCTAGATCGAGAACCCTTACCAAATAATTTCCACTCGTCTGCCATTTCAAGTCTAAATCTAACAACCTTCTGAAAACAATCGATGGTTGCTCTGTACATGATTAAAGCATCTATACCAACAATACAGTCAAAATCTGACAGCCCAAGTACAATACAGTCGAATACTAACAAATTCTCCTCAAAACAAAGTTCACAGTTCCTGACTAAGATGACAGAAACAATTCCTCCACCCAGAGGTGAAGTAACAGCTACTAAAGTAGGCAAAAGCTCAGTAGGCAAAGCATGCATCAACACAAATTTTTCAAAGATAAAGGAATGAGAAGCACCTGTATCTATCAATACATGAGCAGAATAACCAAAAATTGAACAGTTACCTGCTATAACATCGTCAGGTGCTGCCTGAGCCTGATCCTCTGTCAAAGCAAAGACTCGTGCCTGCTGTCTCGGAGGCTAATTCGCATTCGGGTTACCCCCCTGTCTGTTCTGCTGCTGAGGCTGGATGGAGTGAACCGCAAAAATCTACCTCTCAGGTTGAGTTGTAGGGCTAGAATAACTCCCACTCTAAGCTCGATCTTTACCTCGCTGAGGACACACCTTAGCAAAGTGTCCTGGCTACTGACAGATATTGCAGTTCCCAAAGACTCCTACACACTGATCTTGGGAGTGTATACCCCCACACTTGTTGCAGAACAAGGATAAAGATCAAGAACTATGTCCTGAACCAAACTGCTTGGAGTCACTGGAGCTAGAATAACTGTTCCCCTACTTCTTGAATTGTTTCCATTTTGCTCTGAAGTGATCCTTTCTGTTACCCTCACTGCTTCCTCCTTCATACCTTTGTGGTTGGTTCTGATACTGTGGTGGCTGATTCTGATACTGAGACGGTTGATTCTGAGACTGTCTCTTCTGCTGAGGTACCATCTGATTTCCTCTCTGTCTCCACAAACCTGCTTCAGCTCCCTTTGCATGATTCATTGCATCCGCAAAGTTATCGGGTCTAGCAGTGTTTACCAACGTGAAGATGTCGGGGTTCAAGCCATTGATGAACTGATCGGCTTTTGCTTCTTCATTATCGGCAATGTGCGGTGCAAATCTCAACAAACCATCAAACTTGGCTACATAATCCTTGATGTTCAAGTTTCCTTGCCTAAGATTAGCAAACTTGGCTCCCTTATCCTTTTGGTACGAAATAGGGAAAAACCGCTTATAAAACTCAGTTTTGAAAAGAGACCAAGTAATAACTGTACGTAGATTCTCCATGGCTCTCTTCGTCATGATCCACCAGTTCTTAGCAACACCACTAAGCTAATGTATGACTAACCTAGTTCGGCGGTCATCTGAATAATCAAGGGAATCGAACCACTGATCAATTTCATCCAACTAGCTCTCACAGTCAATAGGATTCTCTATACCTAGAAACAAAGGCGGATTAAACGACTGGAACCTCTTCAGCAAGGTTTCCATAGGCGTCGCTGTGGCATCCATCTGATCAGTTTCTGTACGAGCTTGCTCATTCGGAGGAGTAACTGGTGCTGGGTTTCTATTAATAACTCGACGAGGACCCATCTGATAATCAAAGGTTAGGACACGAGATATCTCAATTGCTACAAATCGGTGCCCTTTCAACCTCTCAGAAAATCGGATACCAGTAGATAACAAAAACAGATATAATCTCAAGTAGATCATGCTTTTTAAATTTAAATCACATAGTCATGTAATTCAAATAATTCTCAATTAATAAAGCATGATTTCATGTAATTAAATAAACAATAAAATAACTCAATCACATGCGAGGAGCCAATGCACGAAAACTCGAACTACCCCGCTCACTATAGTTCAACCAATAACTTATCGCTCTGATACCACTTATTGTGAGATCTCGGTTCTAAACATCTAATCTCAGATTAAACAATAATTAACCATACAAGATCCAAGACTTAAAGCAGTAAGAAATTATTTTTTTTTAAAGGGACCTCGCTCAATCGGTAAAATTCAACCGATTGAGCGAGAAAGTAATTGCAAACTCCCTGCCCAAAGAAAACCATCACCGCTCGATCGGTCATAATCAACCGATCGAGCGGGCACCCTTTTTCAAAAACAGAAACTTGGCACAAAATTTCGTCGCTCGATCGGTCAAACTCTACCGATCGAGCGATGACAGAATAGATCTAAGATAAACAGCAGAAAACTTGCCAAAGCTCAAGTCCAATACATTAAAAACATAACAAGGTTCATAATATACGCAACGACAACATACAAACCTCAATACTCGCATAAACAATACAACAGATAATAAGAAGTTCGAGTTCTAAACATGTTACAATACATAAACTAGATTGACATGCTGATTCGACTTTTAAACCAAGTCCCGCTTTTATCTCTCACTTTTGACGCTAACCAGGCCTTCGCTGACTTGATCATGCCCCATATGTTGCCAAGTACACATACAAAACAAAGCAATAGTCGGATAACTCCGATGAGAATGATATTCCCAGTAAAAGCAACATAACATGCAATAACAAGTAAAATAGCAACAACATGCTTTCAAGACAACAACATATTCAATATCAATACAAATGAAATGCATGTCTTTAAAATTGGGATATCAACTCTGATAAAGAAGGGATTGTTGCTATGCTTTTGAGATCCCGAGGATGAGATCACGTAACGACTCACCGACTCTCCCAATCGAGGCGGTGCCACGAATCCCAATTCCCTAGACTTTGGTGCTACTATGAGGAGTATGCTGACACTAGGTGAACTTATACAACCCAGGCCACTCGCAACATAGCCCCCAAAATGTCTAAATAAAAAGGGTCGTTCTGCCCGCTGAAATCAAAGTTTTGGCTCAAGATGAATGATAAGGAAACATAAAGCATTATGCCATATAACAAAGCTCAAACAACAAAATACACGTTCCACATTCTAGAACAAGTATTGATGCAAGTATGTGATTTAAGGGAAAACTCAAGAACCAACTGTCTTGAGTATGCTATCCCGCTAAACGATGACTGCTTGTACCTTTCTATATGAAATAGCTCCAACTCTGGACAAGCTACAATTAAAAGGTTATATCAAAAACTATACAACCTAACAACTACGAATGCTCAAGGTAAACACTTTACCGTTCTTCGTTCAACTCTTCGACGATTGACTGTTGCTAACTCTGGGCTCAACAAACTCCAAACGAATCTGTACATATGCAAAATATGATCAACAACGATGAACCAACCCATTTGCCAAAGTTATACGATTCAAATGGTTCAAAATCTCAAAAATTAAATCGGCGGCATAACGGCTATAAACTGAATGAACCGGAATCGCAGACAGCAGTAGCGCATTGCAACTACTCAAATCAATGCTAAAACAACAATAACAACTCAAATCCAACACATCTCAAAATCCACATTTTCGAAATAGGCTTCCAAAAATCGTAACAAATCCGAACGACGCTCTAATTCAAAACTGACTGAGAATAAACGATAAGAACTCGTTCAAGAACAACATCATCGAAACTCAAACAATTCTAACAACATCCGAAAATATAAGTGCAACTGATCGAAGAAAAAATTACGATAGAACGAAGCTCTTGCTGCTGTGATCGCTAAACTTCCTTTAGAAATAAATTCCAACGGACGGATCGAGCTCGGACTGAAATCTCAGAGCTTGGAGAAGCTTTGGAGCGCCTCTAATGGAGGGATGGCGAGGTGGAGGAGATGGGAGTGAAACAATAATATTCAAAGGTTCCAAGATAATATATAAAACTCCATATTTGCGTTTTAGTCCCTGAAAAATCCAAAAATTTGAAAATAGACCCTGATCAAAATCAAGTTGGCTCTTGAACTCTATAATCTCCGATTATCTCAAATAAACTCAATTAAGATAAATTTGGGGCGTTACATAATATATGCAGATAACATCATGTAATATAAACAATGCAACACATAATACATGCATACTCTTTCAGGGTATCTCGAATAGTACTTTTATACCTTAAATACTAGGCAAGCTACAACAGCTCTATGTCGAAGCCTATAGTCCGCACTACAATGCAAAATACTCATGCATCATAATATTATTTTAAAAGTCTTAATTAAGCTATATAATACTCCTTATTTAATATAAGGAGCTAGAGTTATACCTTCGTCTGTCATCAGCCCGCTGATGATGATTGCCGAAGAACTTGGGCACAACTCTGCTACGACTTTCGGAGCATCTCGCCAACTCCCGGACCAAGCCTAGGAAGGCTGGAAACACCTATAATATACTAAGAACCAAGAGAGAGGGATAATTTTGAGCAAGTAAAATGGCTCTCGGATGCCCTATTTATAGGCCACGATCGGAAGCTCCGAACGCCAGATTGAAAGATCCGATCTGTGCATGCATGCCACATTTCGGAAGGCCACGATCCAAAGATCCGATCTGCACTTCGGAGGCTCCGATATCAATGCATGCAGCTACGTGTTCAACCCTCAAAAACACCTGGTTCTAGATGAGTTCTGAAGCTCCGAAACTGGATCGGAAGCTTCGAATAAATCGCTCCTTCCGAACTATTTTTGGGTGCTTCCGAACTGGTCTGGAACTCTCGGGAACCCCCGACCATTTTCGGACGTTCTGGATCTGATTTTCCACTTATTTTTGCCAAATAATGAATCCTTAAACAAGTTTTGACGCTTTTAAATTTATATGTCATTTTTTGACATGTTTAAAATCACTTAATAATCTTGTAAAATAGAACCGGGCTACTACATTCTTCCCCACTTAAGAGATTTCGTTCTTGAAATTAGGTCTTAAGTACCAGAATAAATTTTAATTAAGACTTCATAGATTCTTATTATCTCAAAAAATTTTACACGATACATCATTGAATTCAAGGTTCAAATCATCTCAGGATGCTCTGAACTCATCCAACTTTATAGTTCCTAAGTGGCAGTTTTATCAGATTGAAATATTCTTATCATTGTAGACTAGATCCTTATACATCAAAAGGATACTATTACTCATAGCAAAGATTAACTTATACTCTGCCCATTCTCGTGTACGTGCGACAATATATTTGTCCACAATTCTAGATTTTCTGAACCCTCCAGGTTCTCAACTTGAAAATACCAATGCTTATTTTAGTCTTGTTACCAATTAGTCTAGATTTTACTTTAGAGTTTTTATTTATTATTATTTTTAGTTTACTGATTGATTTTATTCTTCTTCAGTGCAGTTTATGCGAATATCTCAAAGTGCGAATTTTCTACTTTTTTATCCGAAGATCGAACGAACTACACGAGCTTTGTGAAGGTTAAGGAGAGAAGAACTAAATAAGATAGCTGAAAATAATCCACCACGTGATCCCTTGGTGCCAATTCAAGATCACTTCCGGCCTACTGTTCAGGCTCACTACTCTGGAATTGCTCGAGAAACCATAAATGCCAACAATTTCGAGCTAAAGTCGGCATTGATCAACATGGTTCAACAGAACCAGTTTAATGAGATTGCTACTACTGATCCTTATCTGCATCTGAGGACATTCCTGGAGATCATTGATACGGTAAAGATGAATGGTGTTTATGAGGATAACATTAGACTGCGTCTTTTTCTATTTTCTCTCAGGAATCAGGCAAGGAGTTGGCTACAATTACTGTCGTTGGAAAGCATAAACACTTGGGAGGACATGGTTGTCAAATTTTTAGCGAAGTATTTTCCACCTGCCAAGTCCACTCAGCTGAAGATCGAGATTTGTACTTTCATACAGCATGATTCAGAGCAGTTATATGAAGCATGGGAGAGATACAAGGATTTGCTGAGGCGGTGTCCTAATCACAATTTTGCAGATTGGGAAGAAATTGAGTTGTTCTATAATGGGTTGAATATGCCTACATGGATATCAGTGGACTCTGCTGCTGGAGGTACCATTTTTCAAATGACCCTGTACAGTCCTATGACATGCTGGAGCATATGACTATCAATAGTTTTCAATGGCCGTCTGAACGCATGGGAGTCAAGAAATCTATCAAATTATATGGAGTTGATCCTCTCGCTTCTATCTTTGCCCAACTATCTGCATTGACTACACAAGTGGCTGTATTGAACAAAGTGAGCATTGCGGATTCAACAGGTGAATCAGTTTCCATGGAGAAGTCTTATCCTCCAAAAAAAAAGTTAACTAAATCAATCCTAATGTCTACAGAGGATATCAAGGTAATTCTGTTCCTAATACTTATCATCCTGGCTTGCGTAATCATGAATTTTTTTCTTATGCCAATGATAAGAATGTGTTGAACCCTCCCCCGGGGTTTAATACAAATAAGGGTGAGGGAAAGACTTCGTTGGAATATGTGGTAAGTACTTTTGTCACTGAATCTGGTACGAGGATGGCGAGAACTGAAAATCAGCTCGATAGCTTAGAGACGCATGTGGTCAACATGGGCGCTATGATGAAATCTATGGAGACACAAATTGGGCAGCTGGAGAATGAATTGAAAGATAATAACAAAGGTCAGTTCCTGAGTAATATTGAGGTGAATCCAATAGAACACTACAAAGCCATAGAGTTGCGAAGTGGAATAGAAATAGGGGATGAAGAAAATAAATCCGAGAATGAGAAGCCAAAGGGTGTCGAAAATTTTGTAGTTGAGGAGGAGAAAGTCGAAGAAAAAAAGAGTGAACCGGAGCCGAAACCAATGTTTAAGACAAAACTTCCATACCCTCAAAGATTCAAGAAAAAAGTGTTGGATGAACAATTTGCTAAATTTCTTGAGATCTTCAAGAAACTTCACATTATCATTCCGTTCGTCGATGCTTTGCAGCAAATGTCGAACTATGCCAAATTCTTGAAAGAGGTTATGTCTAAGAAGCAAAAATTGGAGGAGTTCGAGACAGTGAACCTGACTGAGGAGTGCAGCGCATTACTTCAAAAGAAGATACCACAAAAATTAAAAGATCCCGAGAGTTTTACTATTCCTTGTACTATTGGTTCTTCTTATTTTAATAAAGCATTATGTGATCTAGGAGCTAGTATTAACTTAATGCCTTTATCTATTTTCAGGAGTTTAGGACTTGGCGAGGTGAAGCCTAAAACAATCATGTTGCAGGTAGCTGATAGATCTATCACATATCTGCTTGGAATCATTGAGGATGTTCTGGTAAAAATAGATAAATTTATTTTTCTTGCGGAATTTGTTGTGCTAGATATGGAGGAGGATGGAAATATGTCATTGATTTTGGGAAGACCATTCTTGGCTACAACTGAAGTCAAGATAGATGTCAAGAAAGGTGAGTTTATGATGAGTGTAGACGGTGAGAAGGTGATTTTTAATGTGTTCAAGGAGGTTGGAAATCCATCTACGGAGAAGGTGTTCATGATTGAACAATCAAAGAAGATGGAATGTTTTTGCAAAGCTATTAGTGCTGTAGATTTGATAAGAGAGAAGGATCTGTCGGTGGCCAAGAAGAAGAAGAAGAAAAATAAATCAAATATCAAGATGGTTGTTGAATATGTTTGGAGGGTGAAAGAGAAGGAAAAGACCTCCAACAAAGTGGAACCGGGATTGTTCGGAACAAAGTCGGGCTATGGACTTTAAACTAAACGCTTCTTGAGAGGCAATCCAAGCTAGTATTTTTATTTGATTTTATTTTAGTTGTTTTTTTTTTATTAGGAGACTAGACATAAATAATAATTTTGAGTTGTGCAAGTGAGTGTGAAGCAGTGACAGTTTAGGCGCGACCCCTGGAGGAAGAGCATTGAATTATTAAGATGGTGTCGAGTACTGACCCTCGGTGCCCAAGGTATGTGTACTTGTTTTTATTTTACTTTTTTGCATTGAGGACAATGCACATATTTAAGTTTGGGGGGTGAAAATTTACAAAATTTTGATGAGTTAGTTTGAGTTAAGGCATGATAATTAATTGCGTTGGCCTGTGATGATAATAATTTTTGTGCTAAAAATGTCAGTGTTAGCTATGTTTATTCTTGATTTCTCAAACATACGCACGAATGCCATGATTTTTGATACTCATAGTAATTAGAGAAAAATTATGTGGATTTGTGATGTGGATTAGATGAATTGATTCTTAACTCTTATGATTTTTTCTTGAAACTGAGGTATATTTTTGTGAAAACATAAATTATTTAGGCGTTTTTTAATCAATTGAGCATTTTTAGCCTTGATATGAAAAATTCTGTGGGAACCTCGGGTTGCTAATCTCATTTTAGGGCAGCTAATGATTAATTAAACAATTAAAAGTAATAAACCAAGAGCAGAAAAATTATTTTTTTTTTTTAAATCTCAGAGCCTTGCTCGATCGGGCAAAATCAACCGATCGAGCGAGCAAGAAAACAAACTTCTCGGGTCTGCATAGAAATTGGTCTCGCTCGATCGGTGAACATCACCCGATCGAGCGAGCCCCAATGTATTGCTCTCGGCTCCAAGTTTCACATGCCGCGCTCGATCGGTAACTATTACCCGATCGAGCGGGCACACTTCCAGAAAAATGACAGAGCAGAACTTTTTGCTGTCAAGTCTTGGTACAAGGTATAAATCATAATCAAACTCAATTCCAAGCATGTTATCAAATCTAAAAACATGCATATACACTTGTATCAAGTCCCACATATAAAATCATGCATTTACTACATTGAATAAATAGCATAAAAACATGCAACGTCAAGCTACTCAAATTTTCAAAAGTAAACTTCTAAAATACAAGCTTCATGCTATCTATTATCCTCCATCTTAAACTCAAGTCCTCACGTGCTAAGTCTCGCTCCCAAGCTGTCAATGTCATCTTAGACCAGCTTCTACCCCATCTGTTGCAATGCACACATACAAAACAAAGCAACAGCCGGATAAACTCCGGTGAGAAATCATTCTCAGTATAATTGACATATAAATAAGTTAAATAAATTCATATCAACTCTAAACATATCAACTCAAGAATAGAGTAAAAATAATGCATATATCGACTCAACTTCAAATCAAGACTCAATTTATATAGCGCACTTATCTCAAGAATTGATTCTTATCACTTCGTTGCCATCAAGATTCGTATCTGATCTTGACATGGATATCCATCTATCGTAGCCATTCCGGGCTAGAAAATAAGGTTAACCGCAACCTTGGCATATAATCAATTCAATATACAATCATATCAAAAGAAATAAAGATCCACTACCTGTGATGGATCGACAATAACATAAGTTCTACCTCAAGAACAAATACTTAAACAAGTATGTGGTTTGTTCGGGATAACTCAAGAATAGTCGTTCTTGAGTTTCACAGTCCCTGACTCGCGATGTCGTCATTATACCTTTCATTCTCGAGTTGACGATGTTCCACATCTGAATTGGAAATACACAACGCCTACAAGAATCTGATCATTCAAACATCAATCATCTTCACTCACATTCGCTTCCATCTTGATCACTTCTTCTTCGGTTTCAAGTTGAGGTTCTTGAGTCAATAGTCTCCTATTAAACTCTGAAACATACCATCAAAACATGTATATCAAACCTCATTCTATTCAATCATTTCAGAATTGAATCAAAACCATCAATATAGATTCAATCAACATCATTTCAAACTTCAACTCCTTCTTATTCGATACAACTCGGAGTCGTCAATCATTAGCCTTCAAAACTCAACTGAAATCGAGAAATACAAATGCCATAACATTCATAACATCTAAACAACTATCTCAACTCAGTTATAGGCTATCAAAACGAAGTCAAAACATCAACTGGCGGCGTAGCGATTGAAAATCGGGAACCGACGCGGTATCGAATTCATTTCTAATCAACTCAATCATTCGTATCACTTATATCAGCTGAATTCATCATTCAATTCATCATATCATCAGCTATAATCACATGTTAACAAGTCAAAAACATGCTGAAATATTCAGAAGTTCATATAACAATAACTCATTGTTCCGGTCTCGACAACGAAACACATATACGATCAAGAACATGAAACTATATCAAAGTACTGATCTCTGCCAAATTTCGTTATTCAAAACATGCCGAGAGAACAAAATACTTACATCAAATTGAAGCCCTCATTTCAAGGATTCCATAACATCTTTCGGAATTGAAATCGGACGAGCGGATCAAAAGTTATCGACGTTTGAAACTCAAAACGAAAAAGGAATAAGAGGGGTTCAGCTTCCTCTTTCGAATTTTTCTGAATAATTCTGAATAAAAAAAACATATACACATAGCATGCTGATAATCTGATTCATAATCTGATATGTATTGCTTAATTTGCAATTCAGTCCCTCAAGTCTTAAGTAATTGCAATTCAGTCCTCGGTCTTCGTTTTAATTCAATTTCAATTCAAAATAATTTAAGAATATTAGAATTAAAATCGAAACTCTAAATATTCCCAAATTAAATATAATCGGATTAAAATTAAATAAATTCGGATTAAATCATTAATCCCGGCCTTTTGCGCTTTAGCCCTCGAATCTTTGATATTCTCCAATCAACCCCTGATCGGGTTTCATCTTCAAAATACATCTTCTTTAATTTCCAAAATATGGAATTTAATCTCAAATTCCATAAATATTCAAATCAAATATTTATTCTTTTAATTTAAGAATTGTAGTGGACCATATCCAGAATTAACGATAATGAGTAATTATCGTGTGATCATGTTATATTTAGTAAAACGTGATTAAGAAGACTTCTAAATGGATTAACGGAGCCCGGAAATAGACCCAAAATGATCAGAAATGGTCCGGAGGGTCAGACAGATCGGAAGCTCCGAAGTTAGGATCGGATGCTCCGAAGGTGATCGGAAGCTCCGATGAACGATCGGAAGCTCCGATCGAATTACGTCATCCATGACGTGTGGTTGATCGGAAGCTCCGATCACCCCTATCCGAAGTCAACCAGTGAGATTTTGACACGTGGCAGATGAGGATGTTCGGAAGCTCCGATGGCAGGATCGGACGTTCCGATCAAGGATCGAAAGTTCCGATCGAGGATCGGACGTTCCGATCGATGCCTATAAATATAAGGTCTGAGGCATTCATTTCTTGCCAATTCCGAATTCTCTCCTTCGCCCTCGTGGTCCTATTTTAAGGCTTTGGGTACTCTTATTCTAGAGTTAGAGTAGGATATTTGTTTTAGTATAGTCAGACAGTGTTTGACATAGTAGCGGAGCAGTGCTCATGTTGTAGAGCCGTGTTCGAGGCTATGGATTTGCAGCAGGGGAGTGCCCTAGTTGCGGGATAGTCGCCATCAGTGGGCTGACGACGGACGCAGACTTGATGATAGGCTTGGAACCTAGATTGGGACTACTAGGACTGTAGTGACCCTTACCCGGATCACCTACTAAACAGAACTTATGCATGCAATTAACTTAATTAAACAGATGTCAGAATAAAACTGCGGAAACCATAAACACTATACAATCCCAAGTAAAGGAATCTGTAATTTATCCAATAATATACAACCAAATCGAATAGCTGTATAAACCCAAACAACAGTAATCAAACCTAGACGAAGCTCCAGCTGGACAACCACTGACTAGCCCCTCCTGGATCCACCCTCTTCGTCCAATCGCAAACCTGCCCCATGGAATAGGGTGTCCAGAAAATACAGAGTACGAGACATGAGCATAAAACGCTCAGTACGAGAGTATGAGTATACATGCATGCAAAGTGAACTCCATATAGACTCGAGGTCAAGGATCAGATAACAGAGACAGACTGGGCCCTGGTATGTAGCACGCTGTGCCGTCGCTTCAGGAGGTGGCTCCCATACCGAGATAACCGTGGATACGCCGGACCCAAATCGATGGAAGTCCATCCACTAACAGGATAGGGTACAACCCTACTAACAGACATCTCGAAAGAGATACAGCAAGATGCAAATGAATGCATCATAATATCATGGCATATAAATCATGCAGTCACATAATACATGCATACTCAGTCAGGATATCTCGAACAGTACTTTCGTACCTCAAAACAGTGCAAGCTCTACCAACTCTAGGTCCACGCCTATAGTCTGCTCTACACTGCCAAATGATGCTACTATCATTAAAGTGCTCTAAAAGCCTTAACTAAGCTATTGCATACTCCTAAATATTTATAGGAAGCAAAAGCTATACCTTCGTCCGTCGTTAGCCCTTTGATGTCGATGCCTCCAGAACTTGGGCACAACTCCGCTACGACTACCGAACGCCTCGCCGACCTCCGGACCAATCCTAAGAAGACTAGAACAGCTCCAAAAGGACTAGAATGAAAAGGAGAACTCGGAATTGGCAAATGAATGTGAAGCCTCGGCCTTCTATTTATAGACAACGATCGAAACTTCCGATCCTTGATCGAAACGTCCGAACCTCGATCGGAACGTCCGATCTTGCCATCGGAGCTTCCGAAGATCCTGATCTGCCACGTGTGAAAATATCAATTGTTGACTCCGGATAGGGGTGATCGGAGCTTCCGGTCCTGATCGGAGCTTCCAATCTTGCCACACGTCATGCCTGACATAATATCGATCGGAGCTTCCGATCCTGATCGGAGCTTCCGAACTCACCTTCGGAGCTTTCGAACTCTAGCCAAGTAATTATGATTAATTCCTTAATTATTGATTTTGGTTACGGGCTACTACATTCTCCCCCACTTAAGATATTTCGTCCTCGAAATCAGATCTTAAGTACCGAATGCAAATACAGAAATCAGAAACATTCTTTATTCAAATCAAACGTTTACAAAGTTTGCAACTGAATACAACTTAAAGAATGAAATCAAAACAACTCAGGATGGTCTTTACGCATCCTGTCCTCAAACTCCCAAGTAGCTTCCTCAGTGCCTCGGCGCTGCCACTGAACTAAAACCAAAGGAATGACTTTGTTCTGTAAAACCTTATCCTTATAATCCAGGATACGAAGAGGTTTCTCAACATAAGTCAAATCCTTGTCTACCTGAACCTCAGACCGCTGCAGAATATGAGATTCATCCGCCACATACCGTCGCAACAGAGATACGTGGAACACGTCGTGAATACTGGATAGATGCGGTGGCAAAGCTAGTCGATAAGCCAAATCGCCAATGCTCTCCAAGATCTCAAACGGACCGATAAATCTGGGAGACAACTTGCCCTTAAGGCCAAATCTGAGAATCTTGCGGAAAGGTGTGTTGGAAAACGGTGATCAGATCAATCAGAATTGATACCCGGTGCAGCGAAAGTTTAAAAATTTTATATGGAACGATTCCATAATGGGTATCAAAACTTTACGATTAAATTGTGCGTGTAAAAATTAAATAACAATTAAATTTTTACCTCCAATCTCGAAACGAGATTATGGACACCAACAGATTACTCTGCTCTTGTTGTATATCCCAGGAACTGATTGACGAACAATTCTTCAATCAGGTCCACGAACGGAAATTTAATCCCTCTGATAGATTGCACTAGAAAATCTATCAGAAGTTTCTACGAAGAGAATTAACGAATTTGATCCGTTAAACCAGACTGCAAATTCAAAATTCACAGGCTGGAATTTTCGTTCAGAGAGGGAGAGGGGGGCGGCCACTTAGAGAGAAAAACAGTTAGGGTTTTGGAAAATTGTGAGCCTCTGTTGTGTAACTTCTGTACTGCAATAACTTATTTATAATGTGGGCTGCTAACAGCTTAGGGCCCATTAGTCATAAGTTCAAGCCTGACAAGCAAAGCCCGCATGTTCAGAAATTAATATAAAATTCATCGTGACTCAGATTGATAAACCAATTTCACCAATGTGCACAGAAACCATTTCTGCACCTTTTAAAGTCAAGATAAATTTTTTGAATCCGAATTCAGTGATTTCCAAAAATGCCCATCCCTATGTCATTTTAGGAAATCTTACTCCCTCTACTCTTAAATAAGAAGTCCCACTTCTTTGTTCATTAAATTTAAATCTTTAAATTTAACTATCTCAACGGGGATTAAAAATTCATTACTTGTGTGACCCTCAATGGTTAAGGGATACAGCTAGCCGTGGGCTCACAACTCCTTGTGACTCGGAACAACAATTTCCGACTTGCCCATCGAATCATGGTAAGAGCGCCTAGCAACATCGCCCCATGATCCCCTAGGTATCACTGATAGTGCCTGCAAGAACCAATAGATTTTGGTTAACGTACAGTACGGTCTCTTCAACCATATATCCCGATCGAATCAACAACCATTGGTAAATCGAGAGTCGTTCGAGATTCGATAACTATGCAATACATCTTGAAGATCAAATAGTGACATCGCATGTGCTACTAAGAAACCATTTCTTAAAACACATCATGTACTCTGGCCAGAGATTCGTCACACTAATATCTCCTCAGATTGCATAGGATATCCACACTCGCAAGTATGTGGTGAATCCTTGACAACAAAGCATCGACTCCTATATGTGTCGTAACTGTACCCAATCCCGACACCTGATGACCCCAATAGAGTCGGTAAACGAGTCAAAGCACAGTACTAGCATATAGAGTCTCAATGATGTTTCAAGTAGTAAGGACTAATGGTGTACAACCAAAACCGCAGACTTTATCCACTCGATAAGTGATAACCACTTGGAATGTCCGTATAGGGTAGTTCGATCATTCATCGTATGAATATCCATTTGCATGCTTTGAAATCTCTATGTTCCATACCAATGAAACGTGGTACTCGGCATCGCAAATGCTAGTCTCAATCTCGAGCAATCCTTATCCTTATTAACGGACGGCTTAATCGACTAGGAACTGTTTAGAATATACAGTGACTATAAGATGTGTTTCATGATAGTCATCCCCATGTACTACCACATCTTACATACACTATAGTATATTCAAGGTCTTTATCAAAACAACAATAGTATATCACAATATAACAATATGAAGAAAGATAAAGCCATTGCCATTAATAAAAGTGTAAATTATATTAAACAAAAGATTGTTTATACATAGAGTCATCAAAGCCCTTAGCCACAAGTTGGCTCACCGGGCACCCACTCTTTCAAGGTGACACTCTCAGAAACACTTTCTCCCTGACCTTGAACTGCAAGGGCCGACGCTTGATATTAGCATAACTGGCTTGACGATCCTGTGCAGTCTTAATCTGTTTCTTGATTTGATCAACAATATCTATCGTCTGCTGGATAAACTCCGGTCCCTCAGCCTGTCTCTCCCCCACTTCTTCCCAGAAGAGTGGAGTACGACAACGTCGCCCATAAAATGCCTCAAAAGGTGTCATCCCAATACTAGTGTGATAGCTGTTGTTGTAAGCGAACTCGATCAACGGCAAATGATCCTGCCAGGCTGAACCAAAATCCATGACGCACGCTCTAAGCATATCCTCTAACGTACGGATAGTGCGCTCTGACTGACCATCAGTCTCCGGATGATAGGCTGTACTCAAACTGAGAGTAGTACCCATCGCACGCTGAACACTCCCCCAGAATCTAGAAGTAAACCTGGGGTCCCGATCGCTGACAATGCTCACAGGCACTCCATGAAGTCGAACGATCTCCTGAATGTACATCCGTGCCATGCGATCCACAGAGTACTCTCGGCTATAGGCAATGAAATGAGCTGACTTGGTGAGTCGGTCCACCACAACCCAGATAGCATCACAGTTCCTCGGGGATATCGGCAAATGGGTCACAAAGTCCATTGTAATAAACTCCCATTTCCATTCAGGAATAGGCAGACTGTGAAGCAATCCTCCAGGTCATCGGTGCTCTTCCTTGACCTGTTGACACACCAAAAATCTCGAAACAAACTGATAAACACTGCGTTTCATTCCCTTCCACCAGAAACGAGTACGTAGATCCTTGTACATCTTGTTGCTCCCAGGATGAATACTCAACTTAGTGCGATGCGCCTGAGACAAAATCTCCTCTCGCAACTCTTCATCCTGCGGAATCACAAGCCTACCAGACAAACACAGAAAGCCATCTGACTGATAATGAAATCCAGACGAGCTACCCTCGTTAGCTAGACGAGCTAAACGCTGGGTCTTCGAATCAGACATCTGAGCATCTCGGATCCGCGAATACAAGGGTGGCTCAGATAATATCGCAAACATCTGGATACTTTGCATACCTTTCTTATGCTTGAAGGTATAACCTGAAGTACAACAGTCACTAATCGCACTAGACATCGAACAAGTCTGAAGTGCGGATAGTCGCACCTTGCGACTCAAAGCATCAGCGGTGAGATTAGCAGCTCCCGGGTGGTACTTAATCTCGCAATCATAGTCCTTAAGCAAGTCCATCCAACGTCTCTGCCTCATGTTCAACTCCGCCTGAGTGAATAAATACTTGAGACTATTATGGTCGGTGAAGATCTCAAATTTCTCGCCATACAGATAATGACGCCAGATCTTCAAATCAAACACATTGGCTGCTAACTCCAAATCATGGACTGGGTAGTTGTCCTCGTGAAGCTTCAGCTGTCTAGAAGCGTATGCGATCACATGCCCATTCTGAGTCAGGACACAACCTAACCCCTGAAGAGAAGCATCCGTGTAAACTACATACCCTCCAGATCCTGACGGTAATGCCAACACCGGCGCAGAAGTCAACCGCCGTCGAAGCTCACAGAAATTCTCCTCGCACTCGGAGGACCACTCGAAATCCACACCCTTGCGGGTAAGTTGCGTCAACGGTCGAGCTAACTGAGAGAAGTTCAGAATGAAGCGACGATAATACCCTGCTAGACCCAGAAAACTACGGATCTCAGCAACTGTCATCGGACACGACCAATTAAGTACCGCTTCAATCTTGCTTGGATCAACAGAAATCCATTCCCTGGATATGATATGGCCAAGAAAGACCACTCTATCCATCCAGAACTCACACTTGCTCAGCTTGGCATACAATTGCTCATCTCAAAGAGTCTGTAGTACTAACCGCAAGTGATAAACATGTTCTTCCGTATTACGCGAATACACCAAGATGTCGTCAATAAAGTGTTGGAAAACGGTGTTCAGATCAATTAGAATTGATACCCGGTGCAGCGGAAGTTTAAAAATTTATTTTTATTAATATGGAACGATTCCATATCTGGGTATCAAAACTTTTACGATTAAATTCATACAAGTAAAACAAATAATCACAATTAATGTTTTACCTTAAATCTCGAAACGAGATTATGGACTCCAACAGAATTTAATCTGCTCTTCTTGTAAATCACGGGAACTAATGGCGTCACGATCAATCACCAGAATAAGGTCCATGAACAGAAAACAGAAACCCTCTGATTGACTGCACTAGAAATCAATCAGAAGTTTTGCGTAGAGAATAAACAGATATGATCTGTTAATTCAGAATTGTAATTTTTCACAAAAATCACAATCCGAATTTTCTCAAAAAGGAGCAAGGAATTTTTAAAAAATCCCTTAGAATTATTTATGCAGTGTTCGAAAATTATAAGACACAATGTCGTTGATTTTCGAACCCAACACCTCTATTTATAGATAATTTCTAGTTATAATTGTATCAGGACTCTAACTCCTTAAAGCCCACAATCCATAACTTAAGCCCAACAAGCCAAGCCCGTTGTTATAGAAATTAATATAAAATTCATCGTGACTCCGACTCCGATTGATAAACTGATTTCACCAATGTGCACAGAAACCATTTTTGCATCTTTTAGAGTCAAGATAATTTTTCTGAATCCGAATTCAGTGATTTTCAAAAATGTTCATCCCTATGTCATTTTAGGAAATCTCACTCCCTTTAGTTAAGAAGTACAACTTCTCTTTCATTAAATTTAACTCTTTAAATTTAACTATCTCTACGGAGTTTTAGTAATCCATTACTTGTGTAACCCTCAATGGTTCAGGAATACAGCTAGCCGTGGGCTCACAACTCCTTGTGACTCGGAACAACAATTTCCGATTTACCCATCGAATCATGGTAAGAGCACCTAGCAACATAGCCCCATGATTCCCTAGGTACTACTGATAGTGCCTGCAAGAACCAATAGATTTTGGTTAGCGTACAGTACGATCCCTTCAACCATATATCCCGATCGAATCAACAACTATTGGTATATCGAGAGTCGTTCAAGATTCGATAACTATGCATAACATCTTGGAGATCTATTAGTGACATCGCATGTGTTACTAGGATAACCCATTAACCTAAAACACATCATGTACTCTGGCCAGAGATTCATCACACTAATATCTCCTCATATCGCATAAGATATCCACACTCACAAGTATGTGGTGAATCCTTGACAACAAAGCATCGACTCCTATATGTGTCGTAACTGTACCCAATCCCGACACCTGATGACCCCAATAGAGTCGGTAAACGAGTCAAAGTACATTACTAGCATATAGAGTCTCAATGATGTTTCAAGTAATAAGGACTAATGGTGTACAACCAAAACCGCGGACTTTATCCACTCGATAAGTGATAACCACTTGGAAATTCCGAATAGGGTAGTTCGATCATTCATCATATGAATATCCATTTGCATGCTTTGAACATCTCTATGTTCCATACCAATGAAACGTGGTACTCGGCATCGCAAATGCTAGTCTCAATCTCGAGCGATCCTTATCCCTTTTTTGCGGACGGCTCAATTGACTAGGAACAGTTTAGAATATACAGTGACTATAAGATTTGTTTCATGATAGCCATCCCCATGTGCTACCACATCATACATACACTATAGTATATTCAAGGTCTTTACCAAAAACAACAATATTATATCATAATATAACAATATGAAGAAAGATAAAGTCAATACCATTATAAAAGTGTAAATTATATTAAAGAAAAGATTTTTTTACATAGAGTCATAAAAGCCCTTAGCCACAAGTTGGCTAACCGGGCACCCACTCTTTCATAAAGACCACGACAAACTTGTCCAAATACTCCCTGAAGACACGGTTCATCAGATCCATGAATATAGCCGGTGCATTAGTCAAACCAAATGACATCACTAGGAACTTGTAATGCCCATAGCGAGTACGGAATGCAGTCTTGGCTACGTCCTGAACACGGACTCTCAACTGATGATACCCAGATCTCAAGTCAATCTTGGAGTAAACTGATGTGCCCTGCAGCTGGTCAAACAAGTCATCAATACGAGGCAACGGATACTTGTTCTTCACAGTGACTCGATTCAGCTGCCGATAGTCAATGCACAGCCGCATCGACCCATCCTTCTTCTTCATGAAGAGAACAGGAGCTCCCCAAGGAGATACACTAGGACGAATGTACCCCTTGTCCAAAAGATCCTATAGCTGATTCTTCAACTCACGCATCTTTGATGGAGCCAGACAATACGGTGCTTTAGAAATAGGCGAAGTACTCGACATCAACTCTATGCCAAACTCGACTTCCCTAGCAGGAGAAAAAACCCGGAATTTCATCAGGAAATACATCTGGAAATTCATCCACAACAGGAATGCTCTCTATCCCAATACTCTCAGCGGACAAATCAACTGCATAGATAAGGTAGCCTTCCCCGCCAGACTCTAGAGCTCGACAGGCTCTCAAAGCTGATACCAAAGGCATCGGGGGTCGCGCTCCCTCACTATAGAAAAACCAACTCTCACTCCCCTCTGGATGAAAGCGTACTAATCTCTGATAGCAGTCCACTGAAGCTCGATAGGTAGTCAACATATCTATTCCCAGAATGCAATCAAAGTCGTCCATCGCCAGGACCATGAGATTTGCTAACAGAATGTTCCCTTCGAACTCTAAAGGGCAACCCATCACTAGACGCTTAGCCAAAGCAGATTGGCCCGTCGGAGTAGAAACAGACATCACTATGTCTAGTGCAATGCATGGTAACTTATGCCTCTTAACAAAACGTGCAGAAATGAAGGAATGAGATGCACCAATGTCAATAAGTACAAGAGCAGGTATACCATAAAGCAGAAATGTACCTGCGATGACTTTCTCATTCTCCTCCAAAGCCTGATCATGTCTCAGGGCAAAAACCTGGCCAGAAGCTCGTGGCCTCAAATGAGAACTCCCAGCAGACTGTCTCTGCGACCTCTGCTGAACGGTGGCCTGAGAACCAGATCCAGAACCGCCTCCCCCAAACAGTGGACAATCCCTCCGGATATGACCAGTATCTCCACAACGGAAACAAGCTCCAGAAGCTCTACGGCACTTGTCGGATGGATGGTTCTTCCCACAGTGATCACACTTATCCTTCTTACCGTAACGGACAACACCTCCAGAACCAGAGGAAGAAGAAGATCCAGACTTCTTGAAAGTTTGGGCACGGGGACCCAAAGAACTAGCAGGCCTCGACTGAGGGAAAGACCTGTTCCGCCGAATGTTGTCCTCCGCCTGGTGACAACGGCTCACCAGACCCTCGTAGAACATGTTGTCGTCAACCGCCACACGGTCATGGATCTCAGGGTTAAGGCACTGAAGGAACAGATTATACTTCATCTCTGAGCTATCAGCAATCTTGGGGCAATAGGATAGCAGATCAAAGAACCTCTGCTGATACTCATCGATAGACATGGCTCCTTGTCGCAGACTCAGTAGCTCGCCTGCCTTCGACTGACGGAGTGCAGGAGGAAAATACCGCTTTTGGAAAGCTGTGCGGAACTCGACCCAGGTGGCCACCCTCTCGCCGCAACAAAAGGTGCAGAAGTAAACCTCCACCACCTGCGCGCACGCCCATCCAGAAGATAGCCAAGGGTCTCCACCTTCTGCTCCTCGGTGCATTGGAAAGTCTGAAAAGTCGTCTCCATGCGGTCTAACCAGTTCTCCGCATCCTCCGGAGACTCACCTCCAACTAAGGGCTTAGGACACATAGCTAAGAATCGACGCACAGTGAAACGCACGTCGTCATGATGACGATGACGCCGTTCTCGACGAGGCTCCCGGTCGGCATCACCCCAACGCCCACCAACACTGCCATGAGAACTCCGGTCGTCACGATTTGCCATCTACAAAAATACCTCATGATGAGACTAAATCCCAAGAATTCTTTTGCATGCTCTGATACCATAAATGTAGTGACCCTTACCCGAAACACCTACTAAACAGAACTTATGCATGCAATTAACTTAATTAAACAGATGTCAGAATAAAACTGCGGAAACCATAAACAATATACAATCCCAAGTAAAGGAATCTGTAATTTATCCAATAATATACAACCAAATCGAATAGCTGTATAAACCCAAACAACAGTAATAAAACCTAGACGAAGCTCCAGCTGGCCAAACACTGACTAGCCCCTCCTGGATCCACCCTCCTCGTCCAATCGCAAACCTGCCCCATGGAATAGGGTGTCCAGAAAATACAGAGTACGAGACATGAGCATAAAATGCTCAGTACGAGAGTATGAGTATACATGCATGCAAAGTGAACTCCCTATAGACTCGAGGTCAAGGATCAGACAACAGAGACAGACCGGGCCCTGGTATGTAGCACGCTATGCCGTCGCTTCAGGAGGTGGCTCCCATACCGAGATAACCGTGGATACGCCGGACCCAAATCGATGGAAGTCCATCCACTAACAGGATAGGGTACAACCCTACTAACAGACATCTCGAAAGAGATACAGCAAGATGCAAATGAATGCAGCATAATATCATGGCATATAAATCATGCAGTCACATAATACATGCATACTCAGTCAGGATATCTCGAACAGTACTTTCGTACCTCAAAACAGTGCAAGCTCTACCAACTCTAGGTCCACGCCTATAGTCTGCTCTACACTGCCAAATGATGCTACTATCATTAAAGTGCTCTAAAAGCCTTAACTAAGCTATTGCATACTCCTAAATATTTATAGGAAGCAAAAGCTATACCTTCGTCCGTCGTTAGCCCTTTGATGTCGATACCTCCAGAACTTGGGCACAACTCCGCTACGACTACCGAACGCCTCGCCGACCTCCGGACCAAGCCTAAGAAGACTAGAACAGCTCCAAAAGGACTAGAATGGAAAGTAAAACTCGGAATTGGCAAATGAAAGTGAAGCCTCGGCCTTCTATTTATAGAAAACGATCGGAACTTCCGATCCTTGATCGGAACGTCCGATCTTGCCATCGGAGCTTCCGAAGATCCTGATCTTCCACGTGTCAAAATATCACTTGTTGACTCCGGATAGGGGTGATCGGAGCTTTCGGTCCTGATCGGAGCTTCCGGTCCTGATCGGAGCTTCCGATATTGCCACACGTCATGCCTGACGTAATATCGATCGGAGCTTCCGATCCTGTTCGGAGCTTCCGATCCTGATCGGAGCTTCCGAACTCACCTTCGGAGCTTCCGAACTCTACCCAAGTAATTATGATTAATTCCCTAATTACTGATTTTGGTTACGGGCTACTACAAGGACTACCTTAGAAAGGTACGTAAGTACTGACTTAGATTGCCAGCGGATATGCATGCTTATATGTTGCATTTATGTGTTTGCATGTTATTAATGTTATGCGGCATGTGCATATCATCTTGTGCCTGTACATCTGTATATCTTTCAAGATGAGCCAGTTAGGGTTGCTCAGCCCTGTTAGGAAGTTTGATATCGAGTACCCCTAGGTACTGATACCTGAAGGACTCCGTGGTCCGCGTCCGTGATTTGGGAATGAGTGGTCGCACACAGTGGTTACCTACCCCGATGTGACGAGCTTATATCCCAAGCGCCAGTCTGAGTAGTTTGTATACAGTTATCCCAGATATGGATACCCTGTCATTTGCATGCATCATATTTGTATGTTTATCCGTGCTTTCGTATTGAGCTTAGAGCTCACGTTCAGTATTTTCTGTGTATCTGGATACCCTATTCGGCGGGGCAGATGTAGGTGCAGGATTGAGCACCAGGAGCCTGGAGGAGCCAGCGACCTTGAAGACAGCAGTATTTAGCTGTAGGTTTTTATCTATGTAAATTTGATTGGGTTGTATAAATCGATGATGATTAGCCGGTTGTATTCTGTCGGTCTGCTTGTATTTAAGTCTTCCGCAGCGATTTTATTTAATGCATGCTTAATTATGCTCTTAACTCTGATTAGGTAGTGGATCCGGGTCGGATCGCTACATTTATTGGTATCAGAGCTGCATGCAAGGGACTTAGGAAATTGATAATAAGACTTCTTGATTATCCTTGTAGGATTTATTGAGGCCTAGAGAAAGAAGATTTGGTTCTTCATTGCCAAGGTTTGCGGCAGAAGTTTTTACTATAAGGAATGCAGCAGTGATGAGAACACCAGTAGTAGCATATCGATAGATAGACTGACTGCTGTGGACGGTTCATCATTCGATGGATTGGGATGTTGATCGAAGAACATATGGATTCCAGCCAGGGAAGATTGGAAGAGAAGATTGGGTATATCGCGTCAGATATCTCTGAGGGCTTTTTGGAACGAATGGTGTATAATAACCCATGTGGTTTCAGTCCAAAGAGATTCTTCACTCGTAGCTGAATAGATTGTCAGATAGACCTTCACAGGAGATACCTTGAGTGCCTAAGACATGATAGGTTTCGAGCGTAAGGTCTGTAAACTCGTGCAGAATATGGTTTTGTTGGTATGCTTGTATCGATGCTTTTGGTAGGCATACGGGAAACTTCATGTTCAAAAGCATGATTTGGATACAAGAAGAACGCTGATGGTAGATCGTGAGCAGAAGAAATCGACTGACATGCACTGACGCAGAGCATAGCTGGTTAGCTATCACGTGCCATTTCTCTGGAGTTCTTCGCTGGAGGACATGTATAGAAAATTGGACGGAAGTATGCTTGTATCGATGCGTATGTCAATTGGAAGCTTCATGCTCAAGGAGTGAAGACAAGTTCGACGATTTTAAATACTGTATTGATGTATTTGTAAACAGTATTTCAAGTTGTAATGAATCATCAGAATTTGGTTGTATCAGTTCAAGTTATTGGATGTACATTTTGTTGTATTTTGAATACTGTATGTATTACATGGGATTTTAATAAAGGAAATTGTACATAACTTGAAGTAATGATACATGTTTTACTTATTCAAAGATTCGTGTTTGATTACAAGTAATTTTACTAAGTTTGGCTTGGAATTAGTTGATTGGTGATCAACTATGTTAACTCATGGATTTTGGGTAAGCCAGCGATAACGAATTGACATGGGGTTAGTCTAGGTGTCTTCCTAGGGCTGACCTAATTAGTCGTTTGACTGGGTTAATGCCATTGATGAGGTAATTCATCTGGGGGCATGAGAATTTTGATCTTGTTTGAAATTTTGAGTTTCGTTCTAGGTTGTTTCCGTAGAACAGTAGCCTGATTGACCTTCATAGGTTGAGAATTCGTGATTATGGGATTTCATCAGGAACCAGTTGAGTACATATCGAGAGTTGTGGACTATGATCATGACTAGACATAATGGAGCGCGACCCTATGCCAGTATTACTCTGGGAGTCTTTTGTACTTCGGAGAATACCTGGAAGCCTTCGTGCTTCAGGATTGGCGGTAGGAAGGCTACCTAGTCTAGAGTTTTGGTAACAGTCACGACGGGGTATGACATTGGATTAGATGCCTGGTTAGGTATCAGCGGTTTAGATATCGACTGACTGTCGTCAGAGATATTGGTTTGTAGTTTTGTCATAAGGACCAGTCTTGGAAGGGATTTTCCTTGACGAGTGCGTACTCTGAGCAGATAGTTTTAAGCTATTGGGAACTGCTAGACTAGTGGATCTAGTCGGTGTTTTGATGCTCTCGTAATAGGGGCTATCCAGGAGATGGTTTGTGAACTTCCTGTAACATTTGACTCGGGGATGAGTAGTTTTCAGCATTGATGGTTTCCTTCAGTGATAGATTATATCCGATGCTAAGGATTGCACATGACTATTTGAGGCGTGAGGATAGCGTGATTTATACCAGTGTACACTTGGTGGTGATTTCAGGTAGGACACCGCGGCAAGTAACCTCAGTCTCGATTTGTTGCAGTCTTAGCAAGAGATATAGTTATCAGGAGCATGTTCAACGATAGTTGAAATCTTTTCGGACTTGTATTGCGGCTTGGATTGAACAAGTCCTTATGATCATCTTGAATGAATATAGACAGTCGATAGTATGTCTAGACTGGTGCAGGTTTAGCACTAGTGATTACTTGTAACTGTTGTCTGATTCTGTCAAAGATGAGTGATTGAATCAGCTGCGATTCTTTTGATTCCAAGTATTTGGGATCTGTGTACGTGTGGTAGTGAGATCATCGATATTGATCGGCCAAGAGAGTTTCATTGATCTGTGATTGTCTGATTAGGGTTGATATCATCAGGTAGAGAGAGAGCTACAGTAGATCAACTTGATCGATCAGATTATTCCAATCGGTACTGATTGGGATGTAGTGAAGCAAGAAGTACTGGGAATAGTACTATAAGTATGGTATGTTTTGATATAGTGATTCAAGTGCATTTAGGGAATTCTTTAGTTGCTAAGGAATCTCCAGGGATGCGAGAATCGGGGTTTTTTGGATTCTGCAGATCATGAAAATAGTCATAATTTGGCTCTTGTGATCGTAGATGTTGGTAACGTTTCTTTGACTACCAGTGACGGATTTTGATCTGAGCATTGCTTGGTGTTAGCAATGAATTATTCAATTTGTGGAAATATGATTCAGTGATCGTCCCAGGTTTGTCAGTGGACGAATTTTGAAGACTGTTAGTCAGAGTGTTTTGCTTGGGGTGCTTCCAACAGATTTCTCAAGATTTGTTGTTGAGTGGCGATTCGACAAGTGCTCATGGATTTCAATTAACATTAGCAGGTTAGCATTAGTTGTTTCATGGGATGAAACAACAACTGAGACTTGTGTTTCTGAGTCTGGCAGGATTGTTGTCACTGAGATCCCAGTGCGTTTTGATATGTTGTGTCATTGAGAGGGTTAGATAACGTAATTTCCACTAGTATTGATAGATTCTGTGCGGGATCAAGGTGAATCAGTTTGGTTATCCCTGCTAGTGAACCAAAGGATTGGTTATCTGGAACAGGATAACCGGAATCGTTTTTGTCGATACTATCTCTAGTTCCGAGATAGAAGTAAGCATTCGATATAGGCTACTAATGCTGAGGGTTCCATTTTAGGGTTTCAGCAGGATGGTAGTGAATTTCGAGGCGACGACCTCCAAGGATGCATTTAGACAAAAAATTTTGTATAAAGATTTTGTCATCTGTTTACTTAGTTGGTGTTCTTTGGAAAACATTCATCGGGCAAAGTGAGTACTGAAAGTACGTACTATGATGCCAGGAATTGTCAGGATTTTGTTGTTATCCATGGAAGGATGACTAATGCGATCGAGTAGATGCTATCTACGATAGCTGGATTCGGATCAAGGTTTATCGCAATCAGTCTGAGGATTTCAGATGGTTAGAGTGGTGGTAGTGATGCGATTGCTTTGCGAACTGGTGGCCGGTAGTTTCCATTTCTATTCGCATAAGGTACTGTTTTGGGAAGAAATATTTTATCCTTCGTGATAAAGAGTAACTCACATGAGTTCTTGGAAGAAGGATATCTAGGGTTTGACCGAAAGTCAAATCTAGATCAATTTGTTTTAGAACTTTGCGATAACGTCAAGGGATGCGATGTTACCATTAGACCAGTGAAATACAATGTGTTGTATCTGGTTTTATCGTGGGCAGCGATGGAGTTCGTGCATGTCTAGAGAATATATGATGGCTAGTTACGATCTTAGCAGGAGTGTCATCGCTAAGATTTGTAGGCAGTGTGACTGATACAGTCGGCAATTTGGACCGAAGGTGCCGTGTTGTTGCGGTTATCGATGGATAACTGACGATAGTCAGTAGTGTTACTCGATTCTCGCAGGATTGCTGATAAGAAGGCAGTGATTTCATGGGTGATCGTTAAAAGCGTGCGAGTTTGAAATCAGTGCGAATTATAAATCGAGTTTATGTTCTGATGTGGTTCAGTGAATGAACAGACCCTGCAGGTTTAGCGAGGTTTGGTATTGTCGAAGGTTATTTGACCAGATGTTTTTAACCGGAACTACTAATGAATTGGACGAATGGTTTATACTATAGTCCCGAGGTTTACCTTAGATTTCGAGGACGAAATCCATTTAAGGTGGTGGGAATGTAGTGGCCCATATCCAGAATTAATGATAATGAGTAATTATCGTGTGATCATGTTATATTTAGTAAAACGTGATTAAGAAGACTTCTAAATGGATTAACGGAGCCCATAAATAGACCCAAAATGATCAGAAATTGTCCGGAGGGTCAGAAAGATCGGAAGCTCCGAAGTTAGGATCGGATTCTCCGAAGGTTATCGGAAGCTCCGATGAACGATCGGAAGCTCCGATCAAATTACGTCATCCATGACGTGTGGTTGATCGAAAGCTCCGAACAGGATCGGAAGCTCCGATCACCCCTATCCGAAGTCAACCAGTGAGATTTTGACACGTGGCAGATTAGGATGTTCGAAAGCTCCGATGGCAGGATCGGACGTTTCGATCAAGGATCGGAAGTTCCGATCGAGGATCGGACGTTCCGATCGATGCCTATAAATATAAGGTCCGAGGCATTCATTTCTTGCCAATTCCGAATTCTCTCCTTCGCCCTCGTGGTCCTATTTTAAGGCTTTGGGTACTCTTATTCTAGAGTTGGAGTAGGATATTTGTTTTAGTATAGTCAGACAGTGTCTGACATAGTAACGGAGCAGTGCTCGTGTTGTAGAGCCATGTTCGAGGCTGTGGATTTGCAGCAGGGGAGTGCCCTAGTTGCGGGATAGTCGCCATCAGTGGGCTGACGACGGACGCAGACTTGATGATAGGCTTGGAACCTAGAGTGGGACTACTAGGACTGCCTTAGAAAGGTACGTAAGTACTGACTGAGATTGCCAGCGGATATGCATGCTTATATGTTGCATTTATGTGTTTGCATGTTATTATTGTTATGCGGCATGTGCATATCATCTTGTGCCTATACATCTGTATATCTTTTGAGATGAGCCAGTTAGGGTTGCTCAGCCCTGTTAGGACGTTTGATATCGAGTACCCCTAGGTACTGATACCTGAAGGACTCCATGGTCCGCGTCCATGATTCGAGAATGAGTGGTCGCACACAGTGGTTAGCTACCCCGATGTGAAGAGCTTATATCCCAGGCGCCAGTTTGAGTAGTTCGTATACAGTTATCCCAGATATGGATACCCTGTCATTTTCATGCATCATATTTATATGTTTATCCGTGCTTTCGTATTGAGCTTAGAGCTCACGTTAAGTATTTTCTGTGTATCTAGATATCCTATTCGACGGGGCAGATGTAGGTGCAGGATTGAGTACCAGGAGCCTGGAGGAGCCAGCGACCTTGAAGACAGTAGTATTTAGCTGTAGGTTTTTATCTATGTAAATTCGATTGGGTTGTATAAATCGATGATGATTAGCCGGTTGTATTCTGTCGGTCTGCTTGTATTTAAGTCTTCCGCAGCGATTTTATTTAATGCATGCTTAATTATGCTCTTAACTCTGATTAGGTAGTGGATTCGGGTCGGGTCGCTACAAGAATTCTCGGAATTTAATTCTCAAAATCCGTACATTCTCAAATTAAATATTTTCGGTTCGAAAATTAAATCTATCATTTCCATAACTTTTCAAATCAATATTATCCCATAATATGAAATTTAATTCTCAAATCTCATAATTAATAATTTAATATTTTTGGGCCTTACAATTCCTCCCCTCTAAGAAATGATTTCGTCCTCGAAATCGTATTCATCCTGAATATCAAATCTAATAGACTGAATGGTTATCTGAAGTGATTCTCACTTCAATCATCCAACTCTGTATTTCGTATCTCACTTCATCTTTCAATCTCTTGTCAGATTATTACTTCGAATCTGCTTCTATTCGCTTGTAATCAGTATCTATTCAGTTGTACTTTAAGTCATTGAAACGACTTTGTTCTGAGCTGTTTCTTTCTTCAATCAAGGATTTGTCGAATAATCGACTTAACTCAGAATCTCGTCAATATCTATCTCATCTGAATAAAGTACATACGAAGAATCTACTGATACTTCTTTCACTAAGATACTGAACTTATCCAACTGAAAAGAATACATTCGTTCAATACAATCATCAATTCCGTCTGATATGTCATTCAATGCAATTCAGCTTTGGTGACGACTTGATTCTTTCTCTATATCATTCTATATAGAGTATAGAACATAACTCAAGTCTACACTGTTATTCAGTTCATCGCTTCAAGATTAATATTCAATTTCATATTCTGAATCTGTAAATTAAACTCTGCCCTTTCTCTATTCTGAATTGAATTATGTTTCAAGAATAAGTTTTCCACTTAACTAATCAATTTCAGCTTCAAAAGTTATATATATCATTCAATTACTAATTCTGATTCATCTTCTCTGTTTTCATTCCATACAGAATCATATTCATCATCCTTGTGTTCCTCAAATCACATCTGATCTGCTGACAACAAATCATGTCTGATCTGATATCATATACTTCAGTAGTATCATTCCAATACAAAGAAATCGGATTTCTTTTCATCATATCATCATAACATTATCTCAAAATCGATTCATTAGCTATTACAGGAATTATAATCATCAAGTGGCAACACATCAAATCAAGTAATACCGAATCAGGTATTAAAGTTCTGAGAATGTTCTCAACATCTGGAAAATCAACTCAGATAATCCATCAATCGAAAAAAAAATGGTATAATGCAATCACATATAACCAACTCTCAGAACATCAATCAATCAATTGATGCCACATTCTATCAAATAAATCTAAAGTCTTAATCTTGACAATAGATTTTTATCATTCCTGTAATTTCATCATATCTCTATCTTCTTCATAAATCTGAATCGATAGCTGTTATTCACATCTCATACAGTGTATTCCACAAATCTGATTAGTCTATTCGGATTATTTCGTAATCAGAGTTTATGTTGTAGTCACAGAGTTCAACGTATTCAGAACTGTTGATAATCGGTATCATGTCAGATAAAAATTCATTCTCGAACTTCGATTCATCTTCTCTGACTATTTTTCAATTCAAAAATAATATGTTGTACCTTTGTCTTAAAAAGTACTCAATGTCTTCGTATCATCTGTATTACAATGTAATAATAAACCCAATGTTTCAATCTGAAACATTATTTCTTGGCTTACTGTTCGTCTTACAACGAATCTAATCACAATTCAGTGAGTTGATCATACAGACAAAGTATCGTATCTAGTAATTTCAATCAATCTGTTCATACTACCACCTGTTTACTTCACATAAACTGTTTTATCTTGGTAGTTTCGCAAAATATTCCTTCAAATCACAATCTCGTAGCAATTCTGGAGTTTCTAAACTATCACTGAACTTATTTGGTCAACGATTTTCAAATTCATCGGAAACTCTCTGTATGTTTAACTTCGAAAACGTACTAATTCTGTTACTTCTATTTGCTTTATCGTCTGATAAAACAATTATCGGATGAATATTGAATTTATTGTTGTGCAATTCTTCAAATTCTGATATCTCTTTTCGGAAATATCAGGCACAATCAAATAATCAATCATAATAGAATTCATTCATTCTGATCTGAGGCTTCAATTCATATCTCTATATGGCATTCTATACTGAATTCTCATCGCTTCAGTTTACTTTTTGTGTTTCTTTCATCTTCTAAACAGTTCTGGATTACTTTCAATCAAACATCATTCCGATTGGTCATATATTCATCTGAATATTCAAACCAGAATACACAGAATCTGAAATCAATTGATCGAATGCCTATTTCATTCTTCATTTCTATTTCTCAATTGAATTCTAATAACTTGATCTCATCTCAATGTGTTTTAATCCTTCAAAATCAATTCTCACTTAATTTGGATTACAGCAATTCGGACTGTTTTCGTATCTATCTCGATACTTCAAGCACATAAATTCAAAAGATCAATCAATCACGCATTCATCTCTTCTCTTTGTTCTATTTCCCAAATATCAGTTGGAAATTCTATCAGTTATGAGTCATATATATTATTATATACTGCATGTATACATCAACCAATCAGTAACTCTTGAAATTCATAATCAGGGAAACTCACTTAAGTCAAGGTCATCCACAGAACAATAATATGAATGACAATATGCTAAGTGAAAACAACTCACTAGCATCTCAACTCAAGACGAGTAAATCAAATCAGACCCTAACAAAGAATAAGAGTCCATCAAAATCGATTGAGGTCGGTATCAAAACCTCGAAATTAATATCAAGAATTTCAAAAATCATGATTTTATGATGTAATAACTTCAGTAAAATCAAATAAAATACTCATCTGTAACTGACTTTCATATCATCATCTATTTTGTAAACCTCAAAAGCATCAGTCAATTCACAAACTCCTCAATTTTCTGATAAATTCCAGTTCACAACTTAAACTAAAGTCAAGAATCTTACTGAAATATATCTGTCATCTCTACTCATCGGAATATCTTTCAATTCTGGTTTAGATCATGAACATATATAATGCATCAAATATACTGATTTTGGCATATTTCTGTAATCAAACATCATATATCAAACCGAAATCACAGAATCTTAATTCGAGATTCTATATCATCATATTCAATTGCACATTATTTTCTTACTGATATAATTTAATCGCTTTTTATCATCAATTCTTCTACTAATCTGTATTCGATTATTGCATCATCATCTATCATGCAACATAAACAGATATTTTAATACGAACAAAATCATCTTCAGTTTCAGTTCATCGAAGCAATAGTTCCATTCTTCAGTTCAATTCACATAATTTCTTTTCTGATACAGAGGTGATCATATAATAAGCTTTCAGCTATCATGAATCTATTGCACCAATAATAGACAGGTCAAAACAAAATAAATCTGTTACCTAAAATTTCATTCTCAGGTGCAATTTCATTCTGATTCTCTGTATACTTCTGGAATAGAAATTGTAGCTAAATATGTGTGTAACGCCCCGAAATTCTCTTAATGGACCTTATTTGAGATAATCAGAGATTTTAGAAGTCGAGGGCCGATTCAATTTTGATCAGGGTCTAGAATGTAATTTTTGGAATTTTCAGGGACTAAAACGCAATTTTGAGAATTGATAGATATTTATAAGGAATTGACTTGTTTTATTCACTTTATCACCTCCACCAAACCGCCATTCTCCATTGAAGGTGTGAGAAAGCTTTCCCAAGCTTTTGTGATTTCCGTTTTAGCTCGATCCGTTCGTTGGAATTTATTTCTGAAGGCAGATTAGAGATCACGGCTGCGAGAGCTTCGTTCTATCGTAAGTTTTTCTACGATCAGATACATTCTAGTTTTTGGATGTTGTTAGAATCAATTGAGATTTGACTATGTTGATCTTGGCAGAGTTCTGATCGTTTATTCTCTGTTGGTTTTGAAATTGAGCGTCGTTCGGAATTGTTTTGATTTTTGGAAGATTTTTCGAAAATGGAGATTTTAGATTTGAAGAATTTGAATTGTTTTGATGATATTGAGATGATTATGAGTTTATTGATGTAGCGACCCGACCCGGATCCACTACCTAATCAGAGTTAAGAGCATAATTAAGCATGCATTAAATAAAATCGCTGCGGAAGACTTAAATACAAGCAGACCGGCAGAATACAACCGGCTAATCATCATCGATTTTACAACCCAATCGAATTTACATAGATAAAAACCTACAGCTAAATACTGCTGTCTTCAAGGTCGCTGGCTCCTCTAGGCTCCTTGTGCTCAATCCTGCACCTACACCTGCCCCGTCGAATAGGGTATCCAGATACACAAAAAATACTGGACGTGAGCTTTAAGCTCAATACGAAAGCACGTATAAACATACAAATATGATGCATGCAAATGACAGGGTATCCATATCTGGGATAACTGTATACGAACTACTCAGACTGGCGCCTGGGATATAAGCTCGTCACATCGGGGTAGCTAACCACTATGTGCGACCACTCATTCCCGAATCACGGACGCGGACCACGGAGTCCTTCAGGTATCAGTACCTAGGGGTACTCGATATCAAACTTCCTAACAGGGCTGAGTAACCTAATTGGCTCATCTCGAAAGATATACAGATGTACAGGCACAAGATGATATGCACGTGCCGCATAACAATAATAACATGCAAACACATAAATGCAACATATAAGCATGCATATCCGCTGGCAATCTCAGTCAGTACTTACGTACCTTTCTAAGGCAGTCCTAGTAGTCCCACTCTAGGTTCCAAGCCTATCACCAAGTCTACAATGCAAATACCCACGCATAATTCAATAAGCTCTAAAAGCCTTAACTAAGCTATTGCATACTCCTAAATAATTTAAGGAGACCATAGCTATACCTGCGTCCGTCGTCAGCCCACTGATGGCGACTACCCCGCAACTAGGGCACTCCCCTGCTGCAAATCCACAGCCTCGAACACAGCTCTACAACACGAGCACTGCTCCGCTACTATGTCAGACACTGTCTGACTATACTAAAACAAATATCCTACTCCAACTCTAGAATAAGAGTACCCAAAGCCTTAAAATAGGACCACGAGGGCGAAGGAGAGAATTCGGAATTGACAAGAAATGAATGCCTCGGACCTTATATTTATAGGCATCGATCGGAACCTCCGATCCTCGATCGAAACGTCCGATCCTGCCATCGGAGCTTCCGAACATCCTTATCTGCCATATGTCAAAATCTCACTGGTTGACTTCGGATAGGGGTGATCGGAGCTTCCGATCCTGTTCGGAGCTTCCGATCAACCACACGTCATGGATGACGTAATTCGATCGGAGCTTCCGATCGTTCATCGGAGCTTCCGATCACCTTCGGAGCATCCGATCCTAACTTCGGAGCTTCCGATCTGTCTGACCCTCCGGACCATTTCTGATCATTTTGGGTCTATTTTCGGGCTCCGTTAATCCATTTAGAAGTCTCCTTAATCATGTTTTACTAAATATAACATGATCACAAGATAATTACTCATTATCATTAATTCTAGATATGGGCCACTACAACTGAATTGATATCTTGCTAACTGCATTTCCGGTTTGATCAGTTTATAGTCTTTATGCCGTCAGTTTGAGTTTTGGACTTCGTTCAATATTTTGATCGTATCGAGTTTGATTGAGCTTTTGGATGTCGATATTGATCCTTAGGACTTCTTATGATAGATTGAATTGAAGTCAGCAGAGTTGCGAGGTAGCAGCTTTGGTCAGTTGAAAGATTGAAGTCGGTACAGTATCGATTTTCTTATTTATCGATTGAATAAGTTGATTGAGTTTTGAAAGAGTTTGATTGGATATTGACTATTATCCTTGTTATTGATTTCAGATTGAAGTACCTTCGAAGCGAATAAGGTAAAAGACGATTTAGAATTAAATGGAACGATTAACTCGAATTAGACTTTATTCGAGTGTTCCGAAGAAATCACATACTTGCTTGATTGAATGTTTATTTGAAATGCATGAGATTATATATGCATTTATATTGATGAAATCATGTTTGAATGATTATTTGAATTGATGAATAAAAGCATGATTGAATGCTTATATGAACTGATGATTGAAATGATATTAGAATGCATGAGATGGCATATGCATTCATATTGAGCCTTGATTCATTTCAATTTGATTAGACGATCTAGAGATTGTAGTTGAGTGACCTGCTTGGAGATTTTATACCTTGTCAAATAAACTCTCTATAATGCTCTGGAGTCTAGAGGATTAAAATATGCATCGTCCACCTCGAGAGGGGATTTCGGTGTGATTGTTGGATATTTTAACCTCGGGATCCCAAACCAAAGAAAGAAAGAAAGAAGAATTCCATTTGATTATCTGAGTCTGATAATCCAGAAGTTTTAAAGACATGCATATCATTTTAATTCAGTACTTGGATTAATTACTTGAATTCTACCTTGATGTGATAGATATATGGAAGTTGATACATGTCATGACTTGATATGTTTACTTGATTTATATCTGAAGTTGATATATGACTTGGATTGATGCATGTCTTGATTGATATGTTTGATTGATACTGCATGATTGTCTCTTTTACTGGGAATTATATTCTCACCGGATTATCCGGCTGTTGTCTTTGTTTGTATGTGTACTTGGCAACAGGTGGGGCAGGATCGAGTCAGAGATGACAGGGATGGAATGTGGATGAAGAATAGAAGTGAGACTTCGAGTTAGAATCGGAATGCATGCCAATCTAGTTTATGTTTTGAAAGCATGTTTAGAACTAGAATGTTGTATTAAGTTTATAGTATGGAATATTATAATCGATTATGAATGATGAGTATTGAAGTTTGTATATTTATTGCATGTTGTTGAATTCAGAATTGAGCATGTTAGATTGATATTGGATTGAGTTGGAAAAAGAATTTTGAAAGAAAAAAACCAACTTTTTCTGGGCAGAGTGTCTCGCTCGATCGGCAGACTTTCACCGATCGAGCGAGCACCCCTTTCAGCGAGGCAGAGGTTTTGATATTTTGTGCCCGCTCGATCGGTAAGATTTTACCGATCGAGCGGGGGGTCCTGTTTTAGTTTGGGTAGAGAACTGGAATTCTCGGCCGCTCGATCGGTAAGAATTAACCGATCGAGCGGGCACCGTTCATAAGCAAAAAAAAAAAAATTTATTTGTTTTCCATCTTGGTTCTTGTATGATTTAGTTTGGATTATTACTAGTTAGATGATTAGAATCGAGGTCTCACATTAAGTGGTATCAGAGCGATAAGATTCTTGGACTGAATTTAGAAGAGAGCGGGGTAGATTGAGTCCGCTTGAATTTAATTTCTCGCATGTGATTGATTAATTCTATGATTGAAGAATATGCGAGCATGCTTTATGATTGAGAATTATTTAAATTACTTGGATATGTGATTTAAATTTTAAAGCATGAATTAATTGAGATATGAACTGTTTCGGGTTACTGGTTACATTTTAATACTCATGAGATCGGTTGAGTATGTCGAGTTGAGGTTGTTGGACACCGGATAGATATGATTGAGATGTTGTGTCCTAATCCTCTTGAATAAGATTTTCTACTCGGCAAGTTTGAATAGGATTCATATAGTAGCGAACCCGATTGTACAGATTTTTTTTGTGATTGAACCAATGGAAGCATTACTGATGAGATTTCAGTCTATTAAACCTTCAACTCTGTGGAGTTCTGAGAATGTGTTTGGGTGTGAAAGCTGATTAGAAGAGATCGATCAGTTGTTTGATTCTTTTTACTACAGCAATGAACGACGGATTCAGTTAGTTGGTTACCAACTGCAAGGCTTTAGTACTTGCTCGAGGATTCACAGACTTTAACTGCTCTTGACGATGATGAAGTAGGGCAACCGAAGTTGATTTCAGATTGTTGCCCGATTCGGATCCGAGATGATAGACGAGTGGATTTTTCCTCCGGTAAGAATGCCTGAGTTAAGAATTCATTTCTTATTAATTGTCAATTACCGTTTGTTACAGAAAGGTGCGGAGGAATGTTTGAGGTATGCAGATGATGTCTTCAATCAGCCGTGTTGATTGATTTAACAGAGTTGTTGATTTTGCTGATGTTGTTCTGGTTGAAATTCCAGATTTGCCTCCGAGTCGAGAGGATGTGTTCAGCATTTATTTTAGATCAGACATCATCGACTGATAATCTGAAGGGAAGAAGTTTCAAAGATTGAGTTCGGAATGAGGTACAACCGATTTGAATTTTTATTGTACAGATTGAATTGGAATTGCATCTGCAATGTTTATGAGTCCTTTGAACCGAATCTTCCAGAGGTTTGTAGACGAGTTCTTGAGTATTCTTATCGATGAATCTTTTATCCTTCAAAGATCCGTATTGATCTTTCAGATTCTTTAAGAATTGTTCGCAGATTTGCATGTCGATCAATTATGCTATTCTTTTGACGTCTGAATCTCGTGAGACCGAGTGGTATTTTCCTCGATCTTTTCTCTGGGAAGATGGAATTTTATTGAACACCTCAAGACTGGAACTGTTGTGAATTGATCTGGATCGACATACTTATCTGAATTTGAAGATTTTTTTTTGGATTTAGTGAATTCTATCGCGAATCCTTTGAATAATTCTTATTGTTGAGAAGACGATTACTCAGCAGATTATGTTTTTCTGTTTAGTTTGTATCTTTGAGACCAGTTCTTATTGAGTTCGAGGAGAGATTGAACAGCACCTCAGTATTATTGACTCCTTCATTCGACTTCGAACCAGAGTTGATTGAGAACGATTTGGGATCTGATTCGACCTTTAAGAATCCGATGAAGATAGATCAGATCTGAGTATAATTTGAGTTTCAGGTTTTTATTGATGCCTTTTTAGCGAATAACTTTTGTTGTGCCAGATGTTTCGGTTTGAGACAGAGTATCAGGAGTTTTGCACTTTGAAGTTTATTCAGAGTTCTTCCAGATGATCGGAAGATGTTAGATGAATTGAGGAATTAGATCGAATAGAGGATGAGGAAGCATGAAGATTTGAAGTATAGTTTCTGATGTTTTGAACTGTCAGCAGTCAAAGAGAGAACAATCCAAATTTTTGTTGTACAGTCTATTCTGATTCAGAATGGAATTGGGATCACAATTCGATGATTTTGTAGCAAGGCTACTTTGTTGAGTTCGAGATGAGATGTCATCGGAGTATCGTTGAACAAGTGATGGAATCCTCCGATAAGAATTCTCGATTCTAAGAATTATTGATTTATTCTGTAGAATGACTGTTGTTACAGAATAGTATGAACGAACTCTCGAAGCTTTACAGTTGATGTATTGGATTGTAACCTGAACTGGTTGATGTGCCAGTGGTTATTGAACGACTGAAGTTGTTCGGATTGAACTTCTAGATTGGTCCCGATTGTCAGAACGAGTTTGACACTGATTTGAGATCCGAATTTTATCTTCAGGAAGTTCGTGAAGAGAACTTTCTCAGAATCATTTGTGAAATGAGGTAAGGCCGTTTTGAACTTTGAACAGACCATTTGATTTGAAGAATAATTCTTTATTGTTGAAGAATTTTCTGTTGACCGAATCTCTCAGAAGTATTAGTTGAAATTAGGAATTCTTATTGATGAATTTCTTGCTTTCTGGCTATGAGAATTGTACTGATCGTACAGAGTTTTCGACAATCTTTTCAGAATTGTACGCCGATCAGTTGTTTACTAGTCACGATGTTTGAATTCTGATTGGACCGAATGAATTTCTTTGATCTGTTTATCTGATGATGGAATTTCTGATTATCCACTCTTCTGTATTCTGAGTTTCAGTACTGACAATCTTGCAGTACTTGGTTTTCTTCTTATTGAGATTTCTGTTTTGAATCTTTTTAGCAGAAGGAGTGAATGCAGCAATTGATGTTTACAACCAAAGAATTTGTTCTTATTTTATCTACTGTCTGATTTTGATTGACCGATAGACAGGATCCGTTACAGTTTTCTGTACATAATGATTATGATGAAGAGGAGAAAATTGATATCTTGTCAGAGGTTGTCAGATGTCTTTAATTGCCGAAGTCTATCAGTCTAGACAGAGATCCTTGATGTAATTGTCCTTTCGGCATAGACTTCGAAGAGAAATTTGTTGTTGAATTCATCTACTTTCGATTCGATACGCTTAAAACGACGGACAGCAAGATCAGATGAGTCGAACTTTAGAAGAATTGCATTGAGTATTAGTGCTCGACTTAGCACTTGTTGACAGAAATTCTTGATGTTTGTGAAAATTTCGTGCAACGGCAGAGTTTGACGGGTTTTTGGAGGCACATTATAGAAGTTGTGCGAGAGTAGATGATGATCGAATTGAAATTTGAGATTAATTCCCTTTGTCTCTTGGTTTAGAACGTAAGATGATTCGACTTGTGACTGAGTTTAGAAGAATTTTCTGACGACGATGAGTTGACTTTTGATAGACGGACGAAGTGTTGATGAATTATTCGACTAGAGTTTCTGACTTCTCTGATTGATTGAGATGTCGAGCTGTTGAGACGAACGATTCAGAGTTAAATTGGAAGAAGATTTTGGACTTAGTTCCAAGTTGTAAATTCTTATTGCAGTCCTTTGATTCAAGCCTCGACCTTGTGATAGAATCATGTTTGATTTCGAGGACGAAATCGATTCTTAGAGGGGGAGAATTGTAACGCCCCAAAATTATCTTAATGTACCTTATTTGAGATAATCAGAGATTTTAGAAGTCGAGGGCCGATTCGATTTTGATCAGGGACTAGAATGCAATTTTTGAAATTTTTAGGGACTAAAATGCAATTTTGAGAATTGATAGATATTTATAAGGAATTGACTTGTTTTATTCACTTCATCACCTCCACCAAACCGCCATTCTCCATTGAAGGCGTGAGAAAGCTTTCCCAAGCTTTTGTGATTTCCGTTTTAGCTCGATCCGTCCGTTGGAATTTATTTCTGAAGGCAGATTAGCGATCACGGCTGCGAGAGCTTCGTTCTATCGTAAATTTTTTACGATCAGATACATTCTAGTTTTTGGATGTTGTTAGAATCAATTGAGGTTTTAGTATGTTGATCTTGGCAGAGTTCTGATCGTTTATTCTCTATTGGTTTTGAAATAGAGCGTCGTTCGGAATTGTTTTGATTTTTGGAAGATTTTTCAAAAATGGAGATTTTAGATTTGAAGAATTTGAATTGTTTTGATGATATTGAGATGATTACGAGTTTATTGAATTGATATCTTGCTGTCTGCATTTCCGGTTTGATCAGTTTATAGTCATTATGCCGTCAGTTTGAGTTTTGGACTTCGTTCAATATTTTGATCGTATCGAGTTTGATTGAGCTTTTGGATGTCGATATTGATCCTTAGGACTTTTATGAAAGATTGAATTGAAGTCAGCAGAGTTGCGAGGTAGCAGCTTTGGTCAGTTGGAAGATTGAAGTCGGTACAGTATCGATTTTCTTATTTATCGATTGAAGAAGTTGATTGAGTTTTGAAAGAGTTTGATTGGATATTGACTATTATCCTTGTTATTGATTTCAGATTGAAGTACCTTCTAAGCAAATAAGGTAAAAGACGATTTAGAATTTAATGGAATGATTAACTCGAATTAGACTTTATTCGAGGGTTTCGAAGAAATCACATACTTGCTTGATTGAATGTTTATTTGAAATGCATGAGATTATATATGCATTTATATTGACGAAATCATGTTTGAATGATTATTTGAATTGATGAATGAAAGCATGATTTAATGCTTATATGAACTGATGATTGAAATGATATTAGAATGCATGAGATGACATATGCATTCATATTGAGCCTTGATTCATTTCAATTTGATTAGACGAAATAGAGATTGTAGTTGAGTGACCTGGTTGGAGATTTTATACCTTGTCAAATAAACTCTTTATAATGCTCTGGAGTCTAGAGGATTAAAATATGCCTCGTCCACCTCGAGAGGGGAGTTCGGTGTGATTGTTGGATATTTAAACCTCGGGATCCCAAACCGAAGAAAGAAAGAAAGAAGAATTCCATTTGATTATCTGAGTCTGATAATCTAGAAGTTTTAAAGACATGCATATCATTTTAATTCAGTACTTGGATTAATTACTTGAATTCTATCTTGATGTGATAGATATATGGAAGTTGATACATGTCATGACTTGATATGTTTACTTGATTTATATCTGAAGTTGATATATGACTTGGATTGATGCATGTCTTGATTGATATGTTTGATTGATACTGCATGATTGTCTCTTTTACTGGGAATTATATTCTCACCGGATTATCCGGCTGTTGTCTTTGTTTGTATGTGTACTTGGCAAAAGGTGGGGCAAGATCGAGTCAGAGATGACAGGGATGGAATGTGGATGAAGAATAGAACTGAGACTTCGAGTTAGAATCGGAATGCATTCCAATCTAATTTATGTTTTGAAAGCATGTTTAGAACTAGAATGTTGTATTAAGTTTATAGTATGGAATATTATAATCGATTATGAATGATGAGTATTGAAGCTTGTATGTTGATTGCATGTTGTTGAATTCAGAATTGAGCATGTTAGATTGATATTGGATTGAGTTGGAAAAAGAATTTTGAAAGAAAAAAATCAACTTTTTCTTGCCAGAGTGTCTCGCTCGATCGGCAGACTTTCACCGATCGAGCGAGCACCCCTTTCAGCGAGGCAGAGGTTTTAATATTTTGTGCCCGCTTGATCGGTAAGATTTTACCGATCGAGCAGGGGGTCCTGTTTTAGTTTGGGCAGAGAACTGGAATTCTCGGCCGCTCGATCGGTAAGAATTAACCGATCGAGCGGGCACTGTTCATCAGCAAAAAAAATTTTTTTTATTTGTTTTCCATCTTGGTTCTTGTATGATTTAGTTTGGATTATTACTAGTTAGATGATTAGAATCGAGGTCTCACAATGTGTTTTTCTCACACACTATAGCATCTTTACAATTTCAGACCTTTTGCTTCATCATTCAGCTTTATTTCTATTAAACAAGACTATGTCTTTCATAACATACTTCATTCGTCAGCATTTATTCAGATCTATTTTTCGAATTCAAGCCATAATTAAACAACTCAATCTTGAGCTTTTTCATCATCTCCAATTCAAAGAATTAGAATAGGCTTGAAAATCTAATAAAACATTCTTCAATATTCAAAATATTCAGCTTCTAAAAGGTATAATTTTTTTTTTCCTTCTCATCATTTCTATTTGTTGTGGCAAAGAACTATAAACAAAAATCATGTTCTAAGCACTTACCAACAAATTAATATACCTTTGTTCTTTCATCATTTCTTCATCAAAATTCATCAGCTGATTGCTAGGTTTCGAAGTTGGTAGACAGTCAATCTAATACATCATTCATCTGTCTCTTTCAGTTATCTGAACGATTAATCAGTTCTTCAGAACAACTTCTACCTGCAATACATCTAGTCATTCGCTGATATTCTGTTCTGTTCAATCAGAGATACTTCATTTAGCTGAGCAATAATACAGTTATGTTCAATCTGACCATGCCATTCTGTTCAGTCTGGCCATACCACTTTGTCAGTCTGGGGTGCTTACATCACCCAAAGAACAATATTCTCTTCGATTCTGGGTGCTTACATCACCCGGGGAAATTCTTATAATAACATCGATAAGAATTTGAAAATTTACAAATCAGTAAATTAATCAATTCAATTTCAAAGGTAGATCAAGAACACATGCAAATTATTAAATCATCAAATCAAATACTGCATAATCATGCAATACTATAAATGCATATGACTCACTCTACCCCGCTCAGCTTCTATCTCAGTCCAGAACCTACGCTCTGATACCACCTGTTGTGGGGACCTCGGGTTGCTAATCTCGTTTTAGGGCAGCTAATGATTAATTAAACAATTAATCAAACAATTAAAAGTAATAAACCAAGAGCAGAAAAAATTTTTTTTTTTTTTTAAAATCTCAGAGCCTCGCTCGATCGGGCAAAATCAACCGATCGAGCGAGCAAGAAAACAAACTTCTCGGGTCTGCATAAAAATTGGTCTCGCTCGATCGGTGAACATCACCCGATCGAGCGAGCCCCAATGTATTGCTCTCAGCTCCAAGTTTCACATGCCGCGCTCGATCGGTAACTATTACCCGATCGAGCGAGCACACTTCCAGAAAAATGACAGAGCAGAACTTCTTGCTGTCAAGTCTTGGTACAAGTTATAAATCATAATCAAACTCAATTCCAAGCATGTTATCAAATCTAAAAACATGCATATACACTTGTATCAAGTCCCACATATAAAATCATGCATTTACTACATTGAATAAATAGCATAAAAACATGCAACGTCAAGCTACTCAAATTTTCAAAAGTAAACTTCTAAAATACAAGCTTCATGCTATCTATTATCCTCCATCTTAAACCCGAGTTCTCACGTGCTAAGTCTCGCTCCCAAGCTATCAATGTCATCTCAGACCAGCTCCTGCCCCATCTGTTGTAATGCACACATACAAAACAAAGCAACAGTCGGATAAACTCCGGTGAAAAATCATTTTCAGTATAATTGACATATAAATGTGTTAAATAAATTCATATCAACCCTAAACATATCAACTCAAGAATAGAGTAAAAATAACGCATATATCGACTCAACTTCAAATAAAGACTCAATTTATATAGCGCGCTTATCTCAAGAATTGATTCTTATCACTTCGTTGCCATCAAGATTCGTATCCGATCTTGACATGGATATCCATCTATCGTAGCCATTCCGGGCTAGAAAATAAGGTTAACCGCAACCTTGGCATAGAATCAATTCAATATACAATCATATCAAAAGAAATAAATATCTACTACCTGGGATGGATCGACAATAACATAAGTTCTACCTCAAGAACAAATACTTAAACAAGTATGTGGTTTGTTCGGGATAACTCAAGAATAGTCGTTCTTGAGTTTCACAGTCTCTGACTCGCGATGTCGTCATTATACCTTTCATTCTTGAGTTGACGATGTTCCACATCTGAATAGGAAATACAACAACAACGCCTACAAGAATCTGATCATTCAAACATCAATCATCTTCACTCACATTCGCTTCCATCTTGATCACTTCTTCTTCGGTTTCAAGTTGAGGTTCTTGAGTCAATAGTCTCCTATTAAACTCTGAAACATATCATCAAAACATGTATATCAAACCTCATTCTATTCAATCATTTTAGAATTGAATCAAAACCATCAATATAGATTCAATCAACATCATTTCAAACTTCAACTCCTTCTTATTCGATACAACTCGGAGTCGTGAATCGTTAGCCTTCGAAACTCAACTGAAATCGAGAAATACAAATGCCATAACATTCATAACATCTAAACAACTATCTCAACTCAGTTATAGGCTATCAAAACGAAGTCAAAACATCAACCGGCGGCGTAGCGATTGAAAATCGGGAACCGACGCGGTATCGAATTCATTTCTAATCAACTCAATCATTCGTATCACTTATATCAGTTGAATTTATCATTCAATTCATCATATCAGCATCTATAATAACATGTTAACAAGTCAAAAACATGCTGAAATACTCAGAAGTTCATATAACAATAACTCATCGTTCCGGTCTCGACAACGAAACACATATACGATCAAGAACATGAAACTATATCAAAGTACTGATCTCTGCCAAATTTTGTTCTTCAAAACATGCCGAGAGAACAAAATACTTACATCAAATCGAAGCCCTTGTCTCAAGGATTCCAGAACATCTTTCGGAATTGAAATCGGATGAGCGGATCAAAAGTTATCGACGTTTGAAACTCAAAACGAAAAAGGAATAAAAGGGGTTCGGCTTCCTCTTTCGAATTTTTCTGAATAATTCTGAATACACAAAACATATACACGTAGCATGCTGATAATCTGATTCATAATCTGATATGTATTGCATAATTTGCAATTAGTCCCTCAAGTCTTCAGTAATTGCAATTCAGTCCTCGGCCTTCATTTTAATTCAATTTCAATCCAAAATAATTTAAGAATATTAGAATTAAAATCGAAACTCTAAATATTCCCAAATTAAATATACTCGGATTAAAATTAAATAAATTCGGATTAAATCAATAATCCCGGCCTTTTGCGCTTTAGCCCTCGAATCTTCGATATTCTCCAATCAACCCCTTATCGGGTTTCATCTTCAAAATACATCTTCTTTAATTTCCGAAATATGGAATTTAATCTCAAATTCCATAAATATTCAAATCAAACATTTATTCTTTTAATTTAAGAATTCTCGGAATTTAATTCTCAAAATCCGTACATTCTCAAATTAAATATTTTCGGTTCGGAAATTAAATCTATCATTTCCATAACTTCTTAAATAAATATTACCCTATAATATGAAATATAATTCTCAAATCTCATAATTAATAATTTAATATTTTCGGGCCTTACAAATTCAAAACCAAAAATGAGTAGCTAAAAATTTGCAATATCAAAAGTTCAAACAAAAATTAATGGTGAAGAAATTAAGGTGAGGGGGAGGCCTTGGAAAAAAAAATGGATTGAAATCCTAATCCAAATACAAGGAAAAAATATGGAGAATGTATGGAGTAGAAGGATTCTTAGATGGAACTATCTGGCAATGAAAATAACAAAATTTTTAGCTACTCATACTACTCATTACTGCTCAAATTGAAAATATTCATTCCCTTTGCTGGAATCCTGAATTCCTGTTTACCATTAAAATATATTTGGATACTTATCTCCTACTAATATGCTTGTGCCTAAAAATTCACCGAAAAAGTCCTTTTTATCTGTGAAAATAAAGATTGAACTTGGTTGATTGCATTTTGAAACTTGAGGGCGGAGTTAATGATTTTATAAAGCTTATGGATTGCATCATTTTATCGAACGTTAGGTGGGTAGATGAGATTGATAAATCACACATACACGAGAACTCTTGATAAAATTAGCGGACATGTGGATTGAATTGTGGAATATAAAATTCGGAGACCAATTATATTACACATTATTGTTTTGCTTGGGACTAGCAAAAGTCTAAGTTTGAGGGGATTTGATAAGTGCATTTTATGCACTTAGTTTATATATAATTTGGCTTGGCTTTTGTGATATATCGAGTGGATATTACGCATATTATTTATTGTTTTTGTGAGATGCAAGGATTGAAGGAAAAGTATCGAGAAGAAGCGGATGAATGGATTATGGACAACAAACTTCATAAAATTATTGGGAACATTAGATACATCAAAATACAATCTCCATCGTTCATAATAAATTTAATATTTTTTAAAGCTTTTGTCAAAATTTTAACTCGATCCGATGGTTAGATTGTGAGATATGATTTTTTGAAAAATGTCGTGCGCTGGACCATGAAATGTAGCGCATGTGCGCGAGGAAGAAGAGAAGATGCGCCTGTTGGACGAGAAAGAAAAGCTGTTGCATGAGAAAGAGAGCAGTTGCATGAATACAGGCGCATATGCGCTTAAAGTCAGTATTTGGAGGAAAGAAGAAGCGCATCTGCGCTAGAAACAAGAGCATCTGCGCTTGATGGATGAGAAAGAGAGCAGATGCGCAAGAATTAGGAGCAGAAGCACTAAAAGGTTGAGAATTGGGAAAGGAGTTAGCAAGTTTGCGCTTGCAAGGAAGAGCAGCAGCGCTTGTGGAAATTCATTGAAGCAAGTATGCGCATAATTTCAAGAGCATCTGCGCTACTACAAAAATATGGAAAAGATCAGAGGTTTGGAAATTTTGTATACGTGATCTATGGGCTTGATCGTGGGCTTTTAAACACATATAAAAGAGATTCATAAAATCAGAAAAAGAAGAAAAATAGCAGACGCAAAACATCAAAAAAATTCAGAGGCCTTTAAACGTGAGATTTTAGAGAAGGGTTTGGAAGAGGAAAACTGGAAGGACATTGAAGAACATTAAAGGAACAAAGACGAATATCAATCAACCGGACACGAAAGATCGACTTTGGCTTTGTTATTATTATTTTTAGTTCATTAAATTTTGAATGATGTCTGGATTTCTGAACATGATTTGTTTTTATTTATTTTTTATCATGAACTAAATTTTCTTAGTTTAGATGTTGACGTAGCCTGGTGTAGACACTTCTACAAATTTTTATTTTTATTGGATTGAATTCTCCTATATTAATTGTTTTTTCTAGTTTTTATGGTCTTTTCAATTACTTGATAACTAATTGATTTGTCATATTTATTTGAAATCATTGCTCGGGAGAGGTGATTTTGAATAAGATAATAGAAATTACACTGTTAATTATTTTATAGCTCGGAAAAGTATATAGCTTTAACGGAGCTCTGAAAGAACATCGTTTTTCACATATCATTAAAGCTAGATTTTTAATAGGGATATTGAATCAAATCTTAGTTGATACATTTTATTTGTTGCTCGGGAGAGAGAAATAAAAATAATTAAGTGTTCTTGGCTATTAATTGAATGAAATTCATGAAAATTAATTAATTAGAAATAGTTATTGTCAAAACCAGGTGAAATCAAATCTTCTAGACATTTTTATCTCATGGATAATTTTTCTAAGTTGTGTGCGTGCTTTTCTATTTTTATTGCTTAATTAATTTTAAAACCCAAAATTCTTTTATTTAATTTTCTAAATAAAGTTTAGCCTATTTTAATTACAAGCACTAAATAATTTTCATTACTATTGCTCGTAAGAACGATACTCTACTCACTCAATATTAAAACTTGACATCGTGCACTTGCGAGCATAAAAATACGCAACATACCAATTATCCTGTCACGGATAATAATAATTTCTTGCTGAATTCTGACTAGCGCTACTAGATGAACAAAATTGTTTCATCCCCAACCTTGCGAATTCCTCGGATCAATATAATCTAGCTAACTCTTGATTCAATTATATCAAATCAAATACATCAATGGTCTAACTCATCCAAAAGACACCCCGGAAAATCAGTGACAACAATCCCGCTAGATCTGGTAACTATAGATCTCAGGTGTTGTCTTTCTCCTATGTCAAAACACTTGATGCTTTTCATTGAATTCTAAATGCTTTGCTAGATCATAATCTGAAAATAACATTCTCATAACACTGTGGAAAACACAGTGTTTGCTTTATCAATCTTCTAAAACTGAAATCTCCCAAGTGTAATCTGATATACTGCTTCGTTCAATTTTTGAGAATAAAATTCAATGATCCTAAATCATTAAGTAATATCCAAATTTCCAGTTGTCTTTCTAGCAAAGTGGCACTCCACCTCTCCAATTTCTGGGTTACATCATCTGTATCTACCATAGAAAATTTCAGAAATAAGATTAAACTGATTCTCAATATCACAAGTGTTATTTCTTATCAGTTCTTCTTAACAGAAGAATTTCAAAATTTTTGAACTAACACATTTTCGAAAATTTCCTCAAACAAGTGAGAAATTCTAATTACATTTCTCATACTAAGTTCTTAAACATACAAGTTTACAAAACTTGTTTAATTCCCTCATAGTCATTAATAACTTAAATCAATACTGATTATTCTTTAATGACTGTATCAATCATAATTGATCTACTACAGCTCATACTGATCCACTGAGTCTAAGTCTGACATGATCAATTAAGTCATTCCTCTTTTCCATTCTCGATTTATTAGAATCTCACTCCTCAGATCAACAACTATGATCTTTGTGGTTCTACCTATCAAGAAATTTTTCTGAACCCAAAGAACTTGGTATAAATCAAATTCCCATACCGATTCTACTTACCATAACGAGGTCAGACGATAATCAAGAGTAGTCACTGACACAAATCTTGATCTACTACAAAACTCATCCTTGTTCATGCAACAAAGATAATCCTTGGAATAATTTCAATCAAATAATCATTCTCTATTCCCAGAAGGTCTTATTCCATAATTCTAACGAAGTTAGACAATAATTCAATGATATTTGATTAGTCCTCTTCCTAGATCAATCCATCTAGTGATATCATCCAATATTGATTGCATAAACTATCTGCTTACTTGTCAAGGAATACTCTTTCCGAGATTATCCTGACAGCAGAAAATCTTATTTTGTATCAAGGAATACTCTTTCCGAGATTATCCTGACAGCAGAAAATCTTACTCTGTATCTCTGACGAAGTCAGACAATAACTAATTCCCTTAGATACTAAATTTATCATCAAATTCCATTTCTTAAAAGAATTCCAAATGTCGCATAACTATAATCCTTTTGTGACTGTATAAAATGTCAAGACTGAGTTTTTGCCTCTCCTGTAATTCATCTCTGAGGCACGAAAGGCTTCTAGAATATACACTGACATAGGATCGTGCATTCTCAACGTCTAGATTCATATCACCACAGTCCACAACACTTACTATCGTTCCTTGATAAGATCTGTCACCTCTTGACAATAACTTATAAAGTTCAAGTCAACATCTACTGGTATAAGGAAATTTCCCATTCAAACTGGTATTACCAAGTTCCTTGATGAAATACGTCATTCCTGGAACTACTCAAAGTCTATCAACTCATTACATTATTCCAGAATGTCCAACTGAAAACATGCATAACCAAGTTGTTCAGAACGATCACTTTTCGAATAATATCCATTCTAGACTATTCTGATAACAAAAAATCTCAAATTATATTTCTGACAAAGTCAGACGATTCTCATTCATTATGAAAGCATTCAACTTGTCAAAATACCTCTGTTACTATTGTAGAACTACTAGGCTAAGGTAGTGTCCCCCAAATACGCCCTCCCCATGAAACATGAAAGGTTTCCAGAGTAATGCTAGCATAGGGTCACACTTCCTTTCCATCTCGTTAATTCATAAAGTCCACAGTACATGGCATAATCCCGCCTCGATGAAAACTATCATCTGTAACTCATTAGAATATTCTAGGAAATACATCTAGAATTATTCAGCTAAAAACATGTATAATATGACCCAATTATACGAATTATTAATCACTGTAGTTGAATAACGGATAACATCATGATAATCCCAAAGATTACAATACTCTGAACCACAAATCCAGGTTCTAAACAATATTTATTATATTTCCAAAACATAACAAACAAATACTTTTTGATAAATCCAAGTGTCGTATAATTCTTATTATAATCCAAATAAATTTATATCGAAGGATGTACAATTATTACATCAAATATCTAGAATCAAAATACAATGATCCAAATTCTTACAAATGAAATATTGTTTACAACAAATCTTATACATGATTTAAAACCCAAATACAACGGAAATCTTACAATCTGACTAAATGCGGAAATCTTTCATTCTGTCTTCTGATCTTGAATGTGAGGTTTCCTGTCTGCCACACACGAAAGCATCGATACAAGCATGTCAGCAGACTTCCTCCTCGCAAGATCTAATATATTATATCCTACTAGATATGCCCAAAGCTACATGAGGAATTTTCTTGGCAAGATCTTCTGACAATGAAACGACTCCGACTAATAAAATGCGGAATTTTTTTTTTTTTAAACTAAAAATGTTAACTATACATATATGTCCATACACATATGTATAAACATTAAAAATAAAACCATTAAATAAAAACTTACAAAATAACTTAACTAAATACTAAACAATTATCCAATAAAAACTTGGGTCATGCAATAATATAATAATGTCTACGCTGAAAATTCATAATTCATGCATACCAAACCATAAATAAAATATTATTCCCAACCACTGAACGCATAAAAATATTGGACTTGTTTTAAACACAGATAAAAATATCTCAAAACGTGACAAAAATACTAAGACAACGGTCACGGGGTCCACTGCTAGCGAGCTCATATGTCCTCACCACCGGTAGGAGCTACATAGGAATCATCGTAATCATCTGCATCATATAAGCGTAGTGAGCCTAAAGACCCAACATGTTTTATCTCATAATAACAAGGTTTAAAAATCACACAAGCACATAATCATATTACTACATATATTTACATGAACATGCATGCATGATAAAAATATCACGGGTATCTGAATGAACATAATCATAACTGAACATACTGAGCTTACTGAATATAGTTGAGCATGTTACTTTCTAAACAGTCTAAGGTTATATCCGTGAGTGTGACTAAATCTATGCTGACTGATCAGTCTCTTAAACCAACGTACGTGGCGGTGACAAGTGACCTTTATGCCGGTAGTAAACTACCTCCTGAACTGTGCTGGTGGTAAACCACATCTGAACAGTGCTGTCACACCACTTTAACTCCCATCATAAAAATATTTTATTGCTTAACTCTTAATCATGATCATATATAACTGAATATTTCATGTATGCATGCACTGAAAAGATGTTCGTAATATATATGTAATTAATTTTCATAATAAAAATACTTATACTTAAAAATAACTTTCATGCATAAAATAAATTAAATATATATTTCGAACTTAGTAAATTTTCATGGGTTGGTCTAGACTGCTGTTCACTCATTCTAAGCCTATAAACTCTTAAAATGGCCCGTTATCTAATTAAAATCACATACTCTAATTTATTACTTAAATAAAAGCCCTTAATCAAATTTGGGCCTAAATAAAAATATTTAAGCCCAATAACTTAAACTAAGCCCAAAAATCATATTTTAGCCCAATTAAAATTGCATAAACTTAACTGGGCCTAAATAAAAATATTTAAGTCCTTTAACTTAATTAAACCCAATAAATTCCTAAACTGGCCCAATAATTCTCATGGGCTCCCAAGCACATAAAAGTCATTGGACTAACTTAAATGAATTATTTAAGGACCAAATAAAATTATTTGGAGGCCCAAATAATTTTCTAAACATTTAATTTGGCCCAAGAACTATTTAAACTAATAATTACTTAAAAATTAAAATACCCGAGCCCGACTCACCTAACCCAGACCCGAACCCAAATAACATGACCCGTGACATTTTAGACCCAACCCAGACTCCCTTACCCGACCCAGCCTGCCCCCAGCCCCCAAACCCGATCCCCCCCCTTCCTTGCTCACCCTCGGCCGTGAGCAGCCTTAAAGAAGGCCGGCGGCCGCCAAGCTTCGGCCACCACCGGCCGGAGCACCACCCTATATACCTATCCCACATCCAGACGTTTGCATCAAGCCAAGAATCAGCCCAAACGGTGGTCCAAGGAAGGAGAACGAAGTCTTGCAACAGGCTGTTCCCCCAGCTCGCGCACAGCCCTGAGCGGTTACTGTAAATCCGCTCGTTCTCTCTGCTCCGACCACCAATGACCATGAAACCACTTCCTAATCCTAGCCAACATCTAGAGGGTTCAAACCCTTTAAATTGCACTCAAAATAGTGGCCTGAGAAAGGAGAACAAATTCTTCTTCCTCAGAAGACTAAGCTGCGCGGATCTGTGCATCAGAAAGCAAAAGCTTCGTGTCTCACCCTTCCAGCCCCAAACCAACCACACCACTCAACCCTAGGGACGGCGAAAAACTCCACTAAAAACTTGAAGGCACGGCTATGGGTCTGGGGTTTCTGCTGAAGAACGTGGGAATGAGGAGGAAGAGAGTGATGGAGGCGGCTAAGAAAGATCACGTAGGGTATGGGATGAATTTAGGGTAATTTAGGATTAATTAGGAGATAATAAGGATAATTATTTTACACTAAATAATTAGGATAGATAACATATCAAATACATATAAAATTTAAACTCCTAATAAACATATAAATCTGATAATAACATAAACAAATCTCGAAATATTAATTTATGGCATTTTTAAAATTAAATAAAAGTCCTAAAAATGGCTTAATTTGGCTAAAAATGGGCTTTCTAAAATACATAAATAAAATACCATAAATTTTTTGGAATAAAAAATCAAAATAATACTTTATGGCTACTAAAAATCTCATAAAATAAATTGGATGAAAAATCAATATCTCGTCCGTCCTCGGTCCCATCTACGTGATCAACATAACAAATTTTCTTAAAAATCTAGAATTTCCAAAATTATGGGGTTAAATGCTAAAATAATTTAAATCATGCATATAATAACACATAAATAATATTTAACTCATATTTCTAAAATTTAAATAATTAAATTTTCCTAATTATGTATGTGGATTTACGTAATCGAATTTTCGGGCGTTACAATTCTCCTCCCCTTAAATGGAATTTCGTCCTCGAAATTCCACTGATCAAATTATAATAACGAAGTCCCTCAAATTTCTAGTTTACTAAATTCACATTTACATAACTGGTTCCCAAGTTTCAGTATCTCCAAGAGTCATGTTTTCGCTGCGCAATATGATAAACAACATATTTTTATTCTTCTCATGTGTCCTCTTTACCTCAATCAAGCCTACTTTATTAACTTTTGCTGCTAAACACCTCGTAAAGAGAATTGTTACAACTTACTTATATCCCACTGTCAACCGAATTTGACATTTTATATAATTCTTAGTACTATAATAAAATTACAGCACATGCTTACCTCAGCTTATACATAAAATCCCAAATATTAACTCTACGTGCATCTCCCCAAGCACAACAATCGTATTATATCAAAACTTTATTGATTACCTATGTTTATATATACTCCACTTATCTATCTTTCAACATTCATGAACCGAACTTTTGTTCCCACATAATTCCACTTTTGATGCACTAGACTTATTCAAGCTTCTAAAATTATTTAAACTCTCTTCCAAAATTTCATATGTCCGACCCTCTACCACAACTTCTTTGCGAGTCCTAAACTTTGACTTATACCCAATAATCAAATATCAGACCTTAAACTCTAAAAAGATAGCAACTTAAACAGCCGATACATCAACTTACGACAAGTTATTGTAACTAGGCTATCTGCATCCATCAACCATGTAGTAGCAACTTAAAGAAGCAAAAACATAAAAAAAAAAAAAATTTACAGCCACTGGAAAAACCACGACAACCCCTGGATTGGACAATAATAATTTTCTTAGTTATAGCAGTCTAACAGAACCGATTGGCAATTTCGTATACTGTTGATTGCAAGAACACACTACTCAAGTGTTACCTACCACACTAGCATGCATCTTAAAAACTAAAATCAAGACCTGGCTATACTTCCGACTCAAAACCGAACCCAATCCAAAAGCAACATGACAACAAAAGAAAGAATAAAAAAAATGGTATCATAGCTTGCTTAATCTAATGGTTTTCTTAACTCGACTTCTAGACTCTTTTCTACTCAAACCAATGTTTTTCCAACATTTTAACTTACGTCTCAATTCACCCCTACTTAATCCTTAACTTCTCATACTAGGCAACAAGTCCTAACAACGCAAAACAAAATCACAAGTTATAACCAACAACCGTCGAAAAATATCAAGTAGCAAAACCAAAATCCATCGTCGACAGACATTTTTAAAGAAAACAGAAATCAAAATATTAAGGAAATGTTTTAAACTGCATTTAAAACTATATTTTTCAAACACACCCATAATCAATACCAATACTATGACCTCCTTATGTGGTACAGAAAATAGAAACATAAATCTTTAGATAGATAGGTTTGAAGCTACCAATTAGAGCTATGATTGTATTCTAAACACTTTACTCTATTTCTAGCACGCAACATTCCCAATTCGATGGTCACACAGCTTGAAATAATATTTTAAACTTATCCACAGTCCTTGCATGAGTTAAGAGTCATTAATTAACTGGAAAAACTTACGTCTATCAATCTCTAGACAAGCTAGTCACTTAGTTAACTTCAACTAACATCCATTATAAGAAAATAACTTACAATAGTAACAATACAATTAATATCTCATAATGCCCAAGTTAATATTCTTTTACAAACTCATACCTTCTCATCAAAATTGTTAATGCCACTTATTATCTTAAAAAAATCCCACGAGTTAGATATTAAATTTATAAAACAACTCTAAGTGCTAATCCCTCAATATGTTTAGTAACTCACCCATGAATCATTCTAACTTAAATCAATAAGTTACTTCAAAATTTCAAATGTTAAACTTAAATCCCAAATTTCGAAATTCCTTGAGGTCATCCTGTCGTAAAACATGATTCGGAGAGATACTGTAATTTCCATAAATCCCTTACGTAACTGCAATGCATAACTAAGCATTTTATTTTAAAACTTTCATACTTCAAGTTTTCATAACATAAAATTCTCATAACATAATTCATGTGTCACCTACATAAAATATAACTTAAAAATTTTAACTTACAGACCGGTAGTGGGGTTTCTGAGCTTCACGTGGCAGATAGACACCTTCCAAGGACCGCGCTCTGATACCAACTGAAACGACTCCGGCTAATAAAATGCGGAATTTATTTTTTTTAACTATAAATGTTAACTATACATATATGCCCATACACATATGTATAAACATTAAAAATAAAACCATTAAATAAAAACTTATAAAATAACTTAACTAAATACTAAACAATTATCCAATAAAAAGTTGGGTCATGCAATAATAAAATAATGTCTACGTTGAAAATTCATAATTCATGCATACCGAAATAACCATAAATAAAATATTATTCCCAACCACTGAACGTAAAAAATATTGGACTTGTTTTAAACACTAATAAAAATATCTCAAAACATGACAGATAAACTAAGGCAACGGTCACGGGATCCACTGCTAGCGAGCTCATACGTCCTCACCATCGGTAGGAGCTACATAGGAATAATCGTAATCACCTGCACCATATAAGCGTAGTGAGCCTAAAGGCCCAACATGTTTTATCTCATAATAACAAGGTTTAAAAATCACACAAGCACATAATCATACTACTACATATATTTACATGAACATGCATGCATGATAAAAATATCATGGGTATCTGAATGAACATAATCATAACTGAACATACTGAGCTTACTGAATATAGTTGAGCATGTTAATTTCTAAACAGTCTATGGTTATATCCGTGAGTGTGACTAAATCTGTGCCGACTGATCAGTCTCTTAAACCAACGTATGTGGCGGTGACAAGTCACCTCTATGTCGGTAGTAAACTACCTCTTGACTGTGCTGGTGGTAAACCACCTCTGAACTGTGCTGTCACACCACTTCAACTCCCATCATAAAAATATTTTATTGCTCAACTCTTAATCATGATCATATATAACTGAATATTTCATGTATGCATGCACTGAAAAGATGTCCGTAATATATATTTAATTAATTTTCATAATAAAAATACTTATACTTAAAAATAACTTTCATGCATAAAATAAATTAAATATATATTCCGAACTTAGTAAATTTTCATGGGTTTGTCCATACTGCTGTTCACTCATTCTAAGCCCATAAACTCTTAAAATGGCCCGTTATCTAATTAAAATCTCATACTCTAATTTATTACTTAAATAAAAGCCCTTAATCAAAATTGGGCCTAAAATATTTAAGCCCAATATTTTAAAATAAAGCCCAAAAATCATATTTTAGCCCAATTAAAATTACATAATCTTAACTGGGCCTAAATAAAAATATTTAAGCCCATTAATTTAATTAAACCTAATAAATTCCTAGACTGGCCTAAAAATCCACGGACTGGTCCAATAATTTCCATGGGCTCCAAAGCCCATAAAAGTCATTGGAATAACTTAAATGAATTATTTAAGGCCCAAATAAAATTATTTGGAGGCCCAAATAATTTTCTAAGCATTTAATTTGGCCCAAGAACCACTTAAATTAATAATTACTTAAAAATTAAAATACTCGAGCCTGACTCACCTAACCCAGACCCGAACCCAACTAACATGACCCGTGACATTTTAGACCTGAAGCGGACTCCCTGACCGGACCCGGCCTGCCCCCAGCCCCCAAACCCGATCCCCCTTCTTCTTTGCTCACCCTCGGCCGTGAGCAGCCTTAAAGAAGGCCGGAGGCCGCCCATCTCCGGCCACCACCGGCCAGAGCACCACCCTATAGACCAAGCCCACATCTAGAAGTTTTCATCAAGCCAAGAATCAGCCCAAACGGTGGTCCGAGGAAGGAGAACGAAGCCTTGCAACAGGCTGTTCCCCCAGCTCGCATGCAGCCCTGAGCGGTTATTGTAAATCCGCTCGTTCTCTTTGCTCCAACTACCAATGACCGTGAAACCACTTCCCAATCCTATCCAACATCTAGATGGTTCAAACCCTTCCAACATCTAGATGGTTCAAGGAGAACGAATTCTTCTTCCTCAGATTCCTAAGCTGCGCGGATCTGTGCATCAGAAAGCAAAAGTTTCGTGTCTGCCCCTTCCAGCCCCAAACCGACCACACCATTCAAACCTAGGTACCCTAAGACACGATCCTAACCGCCTGTCAGCAGCCTGGTCCATCCCCTTTCATAAAAAACATGGCCATGCCCATGAAACCAAGGAAAAACATGAGCAAGAAAGGAAGAAGAATGCATGTTGCGTAAATTCAGAAATTTTAACATAATGACCACTGAGTTTCTGATGTAAAACTAATTTAATAGCTTATATGGTGGTAAATAAGAGAATTCAACATGCCTTGTTAAATATTTATTGAAGATCGGCACGTATACGGCTCCGGGACGATGGACGGCGAAAAACTCCACTAAAAACTTGAAGGCACGGCTATGGGTCTGGGGTTTCTACAGAGGAACGTGGGAAGGAGGAGGAAGAGAGTGATGGAGGTGGCTAAGAAAGGTCACGTAGCGTATGGGATGAATCTAGGGTAATTTAGGATTAATTAGGAGATAATTAGGATAATTATTTTACACTAAATAATTAGGATAGATAACATATCAAATATATATAAAATTTAAAATCCTAATAAACATAAAAATCTGATAATAACATAAAAAAATCTCGAAATATTAATTTATGGCATTTTTAAAATTAAATAAAAGTCCTAAAAATGGCTTAATTTGGCTAAAAATGGGCTTTCTAAAATACATAAATAAAATACCATACATTTTTGGGAATAAAAATTCAAAATAATACTTTATGGCTACTAAAAATCTCATAAAATAAATTGGATGAAAAATCAATATCTTGTACGTCCTCGGTCCCGTCTACGCGATCAACATAATAAATTTTCTTAAAAATCTAGAATTTTCAAAATTATGGGTTAAATGCTAAAATAATTTAAATCATGCACATAATACACATAATAACACGTAAATAATATTTAACCCATATTTCTAAAATTTAAATAATTAAATTATCCTAATTATGCATGTGGATTTACGTAATCGAATTTCCGGACGTTACAGACAATCTCTCCAACTACTAGTGAAGAGTCTTCAGGGGTGGCTTCCTTGGTCGAAGATGAATGGAATACTACATGTCACACATTCCATTCAACCTTGAGAAGTGCCTGCAGTTCATAACTGGATTTTCTCTTTCATCTCCATCCTGCTGGGATCCACATAAGGCGAAACTCTGATGTCAATCTCGGCAACGACGATCTTGGAAAATTCTAGGTATCCTGCTATTCCAACTCCTTTTACTGTTATTGTCATTGAATCCAACTTGTGATCTACAAGGATAACCAAAATGTCAACACTAAGTCCCAAAAAATCTTATTGCATGCTCTGATACCATAAATATAGTGACCCGCACCGTGATCACGTACTAATAAAGAGCTTACGCATGCATTTAACTTAATTAAATAATAATCAGAATTAAACAGCGGAAAACATAACCAAATACAATTCCAAAAGAAAGGAATCTATAAATACTTAAGTTATACAACTATATCGAATGAATTGTATAAACCTAATTAACAAAAATACTGAAAATATCCACCATTGTATCCACCCTACATCTATGGTCTCCCTGAGCCTCCCGCTCCATCAAGTATGAGACTTGCCCCGTGGAATAGGGTGTCCAAAAACAATACGAGGACTTGAGCATAAAACGCTCAGTACGAGAGTACGAGTATACAAATATTATATGTACATGTATCAAGTGTACGGGTACCAAGACACGAGGTCAAGAAGTCCAGCTCACAGTGAAAGAGTGGGTGCCCGGTGAGCCAACTTGTGGCTAAGGGCTTTGATGACTCTTTGTATAAACAATCTTTTGTTTAATATAATTTACACTTTTATTAATGGCAATGACTTTATCTTTCTTCATATTGTTATATTGTGATATACTATTGTTGTTTTGATAAAGACCTTGAATATACTATAGTGTATGTAAGATGTGGTAGTACATGGGGATGACTATCATGAAACACATCTTATAGTCACTGTATATTCTAAACTGTTCCTAGTCGATTGAGCCGTCCGTTAATAAGGATAAGGATCGCTCGAGATTGAGACTAGCATTTGCGATGCCGAGTACCACGTTTCATTGGTATGGAACATAGAGATGTTCAAAGCATGCAAATGGATATTCATACGATGAATGATCGAACTACCCTATCCGGACTTTCCAAGTGGTTATCACTTATCGAGTGGATAAAGTCTGCGGTTTTGGTTGTACACCATTAGTCCTTACTACTTGAAACATCATTGAGACTCTATATGCTAGTACTGTGCTTTGACTCGTTTACCGACTCTATTGGGGTCATCAGGTGTCGGGATTGGGTACAGTTACGACACATATAGGAGTCGATGCTTTGTTGTCAAGGATTCACCACATACTTGCGAGTGTGGATATCCTATGCAATCTGAGAAGATATTAGTGTGACGAATCTCTGGCCAGAGTACATGATGTGTTTTAAGAAATGGTTTCTTAGTAGCACGTGCGATGTCACTATTTGATCTTCAAGATGTATTGCATAGTTATCGAATCTCGAACGACTCTCGATTTACCAATGGTTGTTGATTCGATCGGGATATATGGATGAAGGGACCGTACTGTACGCTAACCAAAATCTATTGGTTCTTGCAGGCACTATCAGTGATACCTAGGGAATCATGGGGCGATGTTGCTAGGCGCTCTTACCATGATTCGATGGGCAAGTCGGAAATTGTTGTTCCGAGTCACAAGGAGTTGTGAGCCCACGGCTAGCTGTATCCCTGAACCATTGAGGGTCACACAGAGTAATGGATTTTTAATCCCCGTTGAGATAGTTAAATTTAAAGAGTTAAATTTAATGAACAAAGAAGTGGGACTTCTTATTTAAGAGTAGAGGAGTAAGGTTTCCTAAAATGACATAGGGATGGGCATTTTTGGAAACCACTGAATTCGGATTCAGAAAATTTATCTTGACTCTAAAAGATGCAGAAATGGTTTCTGTGAACATTGATGAAATTGGTTTATCAATCTGAGTCACGATGAATTTTATATTAATTTCTGAACATGCGGGCTTTGCTTGTCAAGCTTGAACTTATGACTAATGGGCCCTAAGCTGTTAGCAGCCCACATTATAAATAAGTTATTGCAGTACAGAAATTACATAACAGAGGTCACAATTTTCGAAAACCTAGCTGATTTTCTCTCTAAGTGGCCGCCCCCCTCCCTCTCTACTCGGGAAAATCCAGCCTGTGAATTTTGAATTTGCAGTCTGGTTTAACGGATCAAATTCGTTAATTCTCTTCGTAGAAACTTCTGATAGATTTTCTAGTGCAATCTATCAGAGGAATTAAATCTCTGTTCGTGGACCTGATTGAAGAACAGTTCGTCCATCAGTTCCTGGGAGATACAACAAGAGCGGGGTAATCTGTTGGTGTCCATAATCTCGATTCGAGATTGGAGGTAAAAATTTATAATTGTTATTTAATTTTTACACACACAATTTAATCGTAAAGTTTTGATACCCATTATGGAATCGTTCCATATAAAATTTTTAAACTTCCGCTGCACCGGGTATCAATTCTGATTGATTTGATCACCATTCTCCAACAGTGGTATCAGAGACAGGTTGCTCAGATCAAGTGATTAAATTAATCGATTGTACAACAATTTTTAAGCTTCGGTTTTTGAAACAAAATAAATATTTTTTTTTTTAAAAAAATAAAATTTTTCGGGCAAAAACACGGGCAGCGCACGGCGCTGCCCATGGGCGGCGACGTGATCGAAAATTTTAATTTTAATATGTTAAAATTCTATTTTTAAAATTAAAATTTTAATATGTTAAAATTTTATTTTTGGTCCGATCGAAAATTGTTTTTGATTGGTCCACGAGGCGTCGGATCGAATTGTTCGAGTCCGAAAATTTTAAAATTGATTTTTGGATAAATTTGAATTTTTGGAAAATTTATAGATTTTATCCGTTAAATCAGATTTTATGAAATTAATTATTTTTGGTACAATTGATGATAAGATATGATCTTATGGAGATATTGAGTAAAATATGATTTTATGTATAAAATTGAATTTTATATGTAAAATATGATTTTATTTGATAAAAAGATAAAATATGATTTTGTATGTAAAATAAGATTTTATATATGGAATATGATTTTATCCTTTTAATTTAAATTGTCATTGCATGTTATCCAATAAATTAATTTTGAATTAAATATTATTGGATAAGGATGATCGATTGCCATGACCAATTTTGTAGGTGTATGTTAGGAATTTACATTTGTTTTTATTGTTGTTGGATTTATTAATGGGTCTGGTTTATGGCCCAATATGAATTGTCATATGTAATAAAAGTGGGCCTGGTTTATGGCCCGTTCCCACCCCTTAAAATGTATCCCCTACTTGTCATGGTTATTTATTGTAAATACATTAGACTTAGTGGGAGATGAAGATTTGAAGACGGAGGTGGGCCCAGCAGACAATAAAAACTGAAGAAATGTAAATTGGAAGCTCAATGTAATAGGATTGCATTGCATACCTGCATATTACCTAGGATTGGACTAAGACTCGTGATTGGCAACCACGGGTCGATTAAAAATGGAATCGATTATCCTATATAATATATGATATTATCGTTGTATGCATGTTTTAGACAAAATTGTATGAATCCCGCAAGCATACAAAATTTTTAAAATGATGAGACAAATTTTCAAAATTAAAATCCCTCATTTTAAATATGATTTAAAATTGATATCAAGATAAATAAAGGAAATTTAAAATTGTTTAAATGTTCCTACCTTCCATCAACGATCAATGTATGAGATGCTACCCGCGGATACGGTCCGACTCATATTATTGGGGGGGCCCGTTCGTCGGAAAGCTGTACATTGGATCGACACATGTTGTAAGTTGGGTGGAACTCCCATGGGATCGGCTCATATTATTGGGGGATCCACATGGCGACCGTCCATCACAACTTAATATTGATGGGTCATCTTGACATGTCACAATAAACGGCGTCATATTATTGGGCCCTTATTGGACATGAGGTAAAAACGTGGAGGTTGCTTTGGAAGCAATTGGGCTCTACCTTTTGAAAATTATGGTTGGCTGATATTATTCGGGACCATAGTTTGTCAATTGGACTCCATGTTCTCACTAAGAAAAACAGTTTTCCGTTTTCACTAGAGGGTAGTGAAATCGTTAAAATAGTGGGAGTGAGATTCATAAAATAAATTTCGCCTATTTTATGTCTTAGTAAATTAATTAAACAATCACTGATTATTGTCTGTTTCTTTTCAGTATTTCATAAAGATGAATTCGCGTAATCCACTATTCTCTATCCTCGAACAAAATAAACTGACTGGCGCAAACTATACGGAATGGTTCCGTAAGTTGAAGATTGTCTTGACCTCGGAGAAGATGCTCTACGTGTTAGAAAAATCTCCTCCGAAGGAAGCACCAGCTGATGTAAGTCCGGAAGAGTTGGCCAAACTTGATACATGGTGGGACCATGATATCAAGGCCAAATGCTATATGCAAGCCTCGATGTCTGATGAACTCCAGAGGCGATTTGAGGATACCGTGAATGCTGCTGATATTCACGTACAACTCAAGGAACTTTTTGGGGCTCAATCGAGAGCTGAAAGGTTCGCTACTGTAAAAGAGCTAATGACGTGTCGCATGCGTGAAGGGACTTCGGTCCGTGATCATGGGGTACGAGTGATTTGGCTCATATAGAAGTTGGTAACGCTTTATTTGGTGTTGGAGCATGAACTCAACGTGGACTTATTACTTCTATCTCTTCCTTCTTCGTTTGACGGATTTGTGGTGAATTTCAATATGAACAAGATAGAGGCCTTCCTTGAAGAGATGGTCAATATGCTTGTAACATATGAATCCACTTTAAAGAAGGATAAACCGGCTTTCTTGGTGGGCTCCTCTTCTTTTGCTAAGAAGGGGCCAAGTACAAAGGGTAAGAAACGTTCTGCCCCACCCAAGAAAACCGAACCTGAGAAGAAGTACAAGACAAAGGCTTCAAACATGGAAAAGTCCAAGGATGTTTGCCATTACTGCAAGAAGCCCGGTCATTGGAAACGTAACTGCAAGGAATATCTAGAGCAGTTGCGAACTGCGAAGGGTATGTTCTATATTGAAATAAATGTTTCACTTAATACTACTTCTTGGGTATTGGATACCGGATGTGGATCTCACATTTGCAATGATTTGCAGGTGATGACAAGAAGTCGCAGGCTTAGAATGGGTGAGACCCAGCTGAGGCTCGAAAATGGTTCCAGAGTTGAAGCTAAAGCTGTGGGAGATGTTTATTTAATTTTACAGAACGGTTTTAAGTTACTTTTGAGAGATGTTTTATTTGTTCCAGATTTGATTAAAAACATTATTTCTGTTTCTATGCTTGATAGAGATGGTTATTCTTGCAATTTTGTGAATGGGATTTGCAATATTTACAAGAATGAATGTTTGATTGGAAATGGACAACTTGAAAATGATCTATATAACTTAAAATTAAAAGACGTTCCAATAAATTATGTTGATAAACCGGTAACAACAAACAAAAGGAAAATCGATAGTCAAAACCCGGCAAACCTTTGGCATGCTAGGCTAGGTCATATTTCCTCAAGGAGGATGAACAAGCTAGTTGGAGAGGGCATGTTTGATATGTCTGATATTAACTCTCTACCTACTTGTGAATCCTGCCTGAAAGGAAAAATGACTAGATCTCCTTTTAAGGGGAAACCTGAGCGTAGTCAAAATCTGTTGGATTTGATCCATACAGATGTTTGTGGTCCATTTAGAATTGGTACTCAATATGGCCACACCTACTTCATTACCTTTACTAATGATTATTCTAGGTATGGGTATTTATATTTAATGAAATATAAGTCTGAAGCATTTGAAAAGTTCAAAGAATTCAAGGCTGAAGTAGAAAACAAGCTAGGTAAAAGTATTAAAGCACTTCGATCGGATCAAGGTGGAGAATACTTAAGTACCGAGTTTTTGGACTATCTGAAAGAGAATGGGATTCTCTCTCAGTGGACTCCTCCTATGACACCACAGCTGAATGGTGTATCGGAGCGTCGTAATCGAACTTTGTTGGACATGGTTCGATCCATGATGAGCTTCACTGAGCTTCCACCTTCGTTTTGGGGCTACGCGCTTGAAACGGCGGTGTTGTTGTTGAACAACGTCCACACCAAAGCAGTGGACAAAACACCATACGAGTTATGGAATGGCAAATCTCCTAAGTATTCGTACTTGAGGATTTGGGGATGTCCTGCTTACGTGAAGCAGACAGTGGGAGATAAGTTGGATAGTCGATCCACCTTATGTTATTTTGTAGGGTATCCGAAGAATTCAATCGGATATTATTTCTATCATCCTGCTGAAACAAAGGTGTTTGTTTCAAGGAATGCCACCTTCTTGGAGAAGGAGTTCTTATTGGATAAGAAAGGCGAGATGATGGAACTCGAAGAAATTTGAGAAGAACCCGAAATACAAAATAATGATCCTACACCTCAGGAACCATTGATAGACACGCCTATACCTAGAAGATCCGAGAAGACTTCTAGACCTCCTATTCGATATGGTCTTCTTCTTGAAGGGGATCAAGATGAACCCGATGTTGGATGTGATCCAAGAAACTTCAAGGAAGCAATTTCTGATGCGGATTCAAATTTATGGCTTGAAGCTATGCAGTCGGAAATAGATTCGATGCATACAAACCAAGTTTGGTCTTTAGTAGATCCTCCCGATGGAATTGTTCCAATAGGGTGTAAATGGATCTACAAGAGAAAGCTTGGGCCTGATGTTAAGGTATTGACCTACAAGGCGCGATTGGTGGCGAAAGGTTATACTCAAAGACAAGGAGTTGACTATGATGAAACCTTTTCACCAGTTGCAATGTTCAAGTCCATAAGAATCCTTATTGTCATAGCTGCTTGGTATGACTATGAGATATGGCAAATGGATGTGAAGACTGCATTTCTTAATGGAAACATTAAGGAAGAGATCTATATGATGCAGCCTGAGGGATACACATTCATGGGAAGCGAGCATAAGGTATGCAAGCTTCAGAGATCAATCTATGGTCTAAAACAAGCATCAAGAAGTTGGAACCAGAAATTTGATGAAACAATAAAGGATTTTGGTTTCATCAAGAACCCGGAGGAACCATGCGTGTACAAAAAAGTAGTTAAGGATGCTGTGACATTCTGAGTACTTTATGTTGATGACATCCTACTCATTGGGAATGACATAGGGATGTTACAGTCAACAAAGATATGGTTATCAGGTATATTCTCGATGAAGGATTTGGGTGAGGCATCCTATATTCTAGGGATACAGATCTATAGAGATAGATCTAAGAGAATGATAGGACTCACTCAAGCAACCTACATCGACACCATATTGAAACGGTTTTCAATGGATGGGTCCAAGAGAGGACATCTACCTATGTGTCATGGACTTTCTCTATCCAGGTCTATGTGTCCCAAGACTGATGAAGAGATAGAGAAAATGACACATGTACCATATGCGTCAGTCATAGGTAGTATCATGTATGGGATGATATCTACCAGACCGGATGTAGCATTTGCTCTGAGTGTCACGAGCAGATATCAAGCTAATCCCGGTCAAATGCATTGGAAAGCCGTGAAGGACATTCTTAAGTACTTACGAAGGACTAAGAATATGTTCATGATATATGGAGGAAGAGAACTAAAATTGGAAGGCTATACCGACTCTAGCTTCCAAAGTGACGTGGATGACTCGAAGTCAACCTCTGGATTTGTGTTCATGCTCAATGGCGGTGCTGTCTCTTGGAAGAGTTCCAAGCAGGACACCACAACGGATTCCACCACTGAGGCAGAATACATTGCAGCATCAGCTGCTGCTAAAGAGGCCGTTTGGATGAGGAATTTCGTCCAAGAGTTGGGCGTCATTCCTGAAGTTGTTGGTCCAGTCCCGGTGTACTGTGACAACACGGGTGCCGTTGCTCAGGCAAAGGAACCAAGGTCTCATCAAAGATCCAAACACGTACTGAGGAAATACCACATCATCCGGGAGATTGTGGAAAGAGGAGACATCACTGTCGAAAGAGTGGCCTCTGCAGACAATATCGCTGATCCAATTACTAAGCCCTTGCCAGGACCATTATTTGACAAACATCGCGAAGCAATGGGTCTACGTAGTATGACTAGTTGGCTTTAGGGCAAGTGGGAGATTGAAAGAGTGGGTGCCCGGTGAGCCAACTTGTGGCTAAGGGCTTTGATGACTCTTTGTATAAACAATCTTTTGTTTAATATAATTTACACTTTTATTAATGGCAATGACTTTATCTTTCTTCATATTGTTATATTGTGATATACTATTGTTGTTTTGATAAAGACCTTGAATATACTATAGTGTATGTAAGATGTGGTAGTACATGGGGATGACTATCATGAAACACATCTTATAGTCACTGTATATTCTAAACTGTTCCTAGTCGATTGAGCCGTCCGTTAATAAGGAAAAGGATCGCTCGAAATTGAGACTAGCATTTGCAATGCCGAGTACCACGTTTCATTGGTATGGAACATAGAGATGTTCAAAGCATGCAAATGGATATTCATACGATGAATGATCGAACTACCCTATCCGGACTTTCCAAGTGGTTATCACTTATCGAGTGGATAAAGTCCGCGGTTTTGGTTGTACACCATTAGTCCTTACTACTTGAAACATCATTGAGACTCTATATGCTAGTACTGTGCTTTGACTCGTTTACCGACTCTATTGGGGTCATCAGGTGTCGGGATTGGGTACAGTTACGACACATATAGGAGTCGATGCTTTGTTGTCAAGGATTCACCACATACTTGCGAGTGTGGATATCCTATGCAATCTGAGGAGATATTAGTGTGACGAATTTCTGGCCAGAGTACATGATGTGTTTTAAGAAATGGTTTCTTAGTAGCACGTGCGATGTCACTATTTGATCTTCAAGATGTATTGCATAGTTATCGAATCTCGAACGACTCTCGATTTACCAATGATTGTTGATTCGATCGGGATATATGGATGAAGGGACCGTACTGTACGCTAACCAAAATCTATTGGTTCTTGCAGGCACTATCAGTGATACCTAGGGAATCATGGGGCGATGTTGCTAGGCGCTCTTACCATGATTCGATGGGCAAGTCGGAAATTGTTGTTCCGAGTCACAAGGAGTTGTGAGCCCACGGCTAGCTGTATCCCTGAACCATTGAGGGTCACACAGAGTAATGGATTTTTAATCCCCGTTGAGATAGTTAAATTTAAAGAGTTAAATTTAATGAACAAAGAAGTGGGACTTCTTATTTAAGAGTAGAGGAGTAAGGTTTCCTAAAATGACATAGGGATGGGCATTTTTGGAAACCACTGAATTCGGATTCAGAAAATTTATCTTGACTCTAAAAGATGCAGAAATGGTTTCTGTGAACATTGGTGAAATTGGTTTATCAATCTGAGTCACGATGAATTTTATATTAATTTCTGAACATGCGGGCTTTGCTTGTCAAGCTTGAAATTATGACTAATGGGCCCTAAGCTGTTAGCAGCCCACATTATAAATAAGTTATTGCAGTACAGAAATTACATAACAGAGGTCACAATTTTCGAAAACCTAGCTGATTTTCTCTCTAAGTGGCCGCCCCCCTCCCTCTCTACTCGGGAAAATCCAGCCTGTGAATTTTGAATTTGCAGTCTGGTGTAACGGATCAAATTCGTTAATTCTCTTCGTAGAAACTTCTGATAGATTTTATCAGAGGGATTAAATCTCTGTTCGTGGACCTGATTGAAGAACAGTTCGTCCATCAGTTCCTGGGAGATACAACAAAAGCAGGGTAATTTGTTGGTGTCCATAATCTCGATTCGAGATTGGAGGTAAAAATTTATAATTGTTATTTAATTTTTACACACACAATTTAATCGTAAAGTTTTGATACCCATTATGGAATCGTTCCATATAAAATTTTTAAACTTCCGCTGCACCGGGTATCAATTCTGATTGATCTGATCACCATTCTTCAACACACAGACCGGGCCCAGGATATATAGCACGCTGCGCCGTCGCATCAGGAGGTAGATCCTATACCCAGTGGATAATGGTGACATTTTCACGAGTCCACATGTCCAACCATCCACTACATATAGTGTGAGCACCCTATTATTGACTATTTCAAGAATAGAGGCTCAATATGATCATGCATTAGGCATAATAACGTGACATAATATATGCAGATAAAACCATGTCATATAAACAATGCAACATATAATACATGCATATTCAGTCAGGGTGTCTCGAATAGTACTTTCGTACCTTAAATATTAGGCAAGCTACACAAGCTCTATGTGCAAGCCTATAGTTCGCACTACAATGCAAAATACTCATGCATCATAATATTATTTTAAAAGTCTTAACTAAGCTATATAATACTCCTTATTTACTATAAGGAGCTAGAACTATACCTTCGTTCGTCGTCTGCCCGCTGATGACGATAGTCCCAAAACTTGGGCACAACTCCGCTACGACTTCCGGAGCACCTAGCCAACTCCCGGACCAAGCCTAGAAAGTCTGGAAACACCTATAATTTACTAAGAACCGAGAGAGAGAGAGAGAGAGAGAGAGAGAGAGAGAGAGAGAGAGAGAGAGAGAGAGAGAGAGAGAGAGAGAGAGAGAGAGAGAGAGAGAGAGAGAGAGAGAGAGAGAGAGAGAGAGATGATTCTGAGCAAGTAAAATGGCTCCCGGATGCCCTATTTATAGGTCACGATCGGAAGCTCCGAACGCCTGATCGGATGCTCCGATCTGCGCATGAATGGCAAGTTTCGGATGGCTACGATCGGAAACTTCGATCTGCACTTCGGAGGCTCCGATCTCCATGCATGCAACTACATATTCAACCCTCAAAGACACCTGGTTCTAGATGAGTTCGAAAGCTCCAAAACTAGATCGGAAGCTCCGAACAGATCGCTACTTCCGAACTATTTTTGGGTGCTTTCGAACTGGTTTGGAACCCCCGGGACCCTCCCTACCATTATCGAACGTTCCGGATTTGATTTTCCACTTATTTTTTCCAAATAAAAATAATTGGGTTAAATGTCATAATTAAATTTAAAACATATAAACATGTCACATAATTCAAATAAAATATCCTTAAACATGTTTTGACACTTTTAAAATTATATGTCATTTTTTAACATGTTTAAAATCACTTAATCTTGTAAAATAGAACCGAACTACAACAATAAGTATTATAAATGAATATTATGAGTGAATACTACTAAGTGCGCCATCAAATTAAGTATTATCTAGTTATTTCATTATTAACAATAAGTGTTATAGGGAATACTATTATTTAAGTTAATTGTATTCTGAATAAATAAAAATAAGTATACTATAAAATTAAGTATCGTCTTGTTTTTCATTAATAACAATAAGTATTATGAATGAATACTATTAAATAATAGATGATTGCCAATAATTATTATGAATGAATACTAATAAGTGTAATATCAAATTAAATATCGTCTTGTTGTTTCATTAATAACAATCAGTATTATGAATGAATACTATTAAATATAATGGATGATTACCAATAAGTATTCTGAATGAATACTAATATATCAAATTAAGTATCGTCTTATTGTTTCATTTATAACAATAAGTATTATGAATGAATATTATTAACTATAATGAATGATTACCAATAAGTATTTTGAATGAATACTAATAAGTGTAATATCAAATTAAGTATCATCTTGTTGTTTCATTTATAACAATAAATATTATGAATGAATACTATTCACTATAATGAAGTATTACCAATAAGTATTTTGAATGAATACTAATAAGTGTAATATCAAATTAAGTATCTTCTTGTTGTTTCATTTATAACAATAAGTATTATGAATGAATATTATTAATTATAATGGATTATTACCAATAATTATTATAAATGAATACAAATAAGTATGATATATTACGTATCATCTTATTGTTTCATTGATACAACTCAAAAATCTAATATTTTATTACGTATTCTGAAAATCTTAAAGACAAAATCAAGTATTTAGAAACTCAAATTAGGTGCTTTTGAGGTTTCATGATTAGTTGGGAACTTGTTTTTTTAAAAAAAAAATATTTAAAAAATGACATGAATAAGTCATCTAAATGCTTCTTCCATAAAAAATCCAACACTTGGTAAATTTAAGGTGTTCACTGAAAGATCCAGTATTTTATTATTTATGCTGAGTATCTAAGAGACCAAATCAACTATTTGGAAACTCCAATTAGGTAAAATGAAGCTAACACTAAGTACTTAAAAAATATTACATGATTAGTTGAGAACTTGTTCTTTTGTTTGTTTGTTTTTTTGACAAAATACTCACATACGATTTTTTTTTAAAAATCGGGATTCAATATTGAATGAATTATTTGATATTCATGAAATAAGAAGATGACACTTGAACTGATACGAAGATTACCTAATATTATGCAAATAGTACTTGATTGGGTTCCCAAAATATTCACATTCGATTTGTTTTTTTGTCAAAAAAATAAATTCGAGACTCAATAATGAATGAATTTATTTAGAATTCATGAAATAAGAAGAAGATACTTGAATTGGTACAAAAGATACCTAATATTATTCAAATAGTACTTTATTTGGCTTCCAAAATGTTCACATTCGATTATTTTTTTGTCAAAAAATAACTTTGAGACTCAATATTGAATGAATTTATTTAGTATTCATGAAATAAGAAGAGGGTATTGAATTAATACAAATAGTACCTAATATTATTCAAATAGTACTTAATTTGGCTCCTGAAATACTTATATTCGATTATTTTTTGTCAAAAAAAAAATTCGGGACTAAATATTGAATGAATTTATTTGATATTAATGAAATAAGAAGAGCATACTTGAATTGATACAAAGAGTACCTAATATTATTCAATTAGTACGCGATTGGCCACCCGAAATACTCATATTTGATTATTTTTTGTCAAACAATAAATTCAAGACTCGATATTGAATGAATTTATTTGGAATTCATGAAATATGAAGATGATACTTTAATTTCTACAAAGACTACATAATATTATTCAAATAATACTTGATTTGGCTCCCGAAATAGTCATATTTGATTATTTTATCTAAAAAAAAATTCGAGACTCAATATTCAATGAATTTATTTGACATTCATACATAAAAAGATTATACTTGAATTGATACAAAGAGTACCTAATATTATTCAAATAGTACTTGATTTCGATCCCGAAATACACATATTCGATTATTTTTTTGTCGAACAATAAATTCGAGACTCAATATTGAATGTATTTATTTGAAAATAATGAAATAAGAAGTGGATATTCGAATTTGGAGTATTCGAAAGAAATATAAGAAAAAAAATCGATGATGATATATAATTGATATTCCAAATTTTTTTGTTCTTGATTTTTTTTAATTTAAGAAATTTGGGAAAAAAATAAGGTTTATATGTAATACTCAAAAATTTTAATACGTAAATTCGCATACATAATTAAGAAAATTAATTATTTAAAATTTTATATTTGGGTTAAATGACATTTATTTGTTATTATGTGAAATATATGCATGATTTAAATTTATTTTAGCATTTAACCCGCAATTATTATATTTTTAGATTTTTAAGGAATTAATTGTCTTGATCGCGTAGACAGGACCGTGGACGGACGAGATACCAAAATATTTAGCCAAAAATATTTTATGAGTTTTATGAGCCTTAAAATAATATTTTAAGGTATTTTATCAAGAAAATTTTTAGTATTTAGTTATGTATTTATTTTAAGGTTGATTTTTAGCCAAAATAAGTCATTTTAATGACTTTTATTAATATTTAAAAATTCCCTAATTTTATATTTCGGGATTTTGGTTGTGTTATCAGATTTTTATTATTATTAGGAGTTTTAAATAAAGTTTTGTTGGTATATTATCTTTATGTTGATTATTATTATTTATTTAAACCAATATCTACTCAAATTAAACCTAAAAATAAATCCCTGTACCGATTAAAAATCTTTAGCCGCCTCCCCCATATTTTTTCATCGTCTTCCTCACGTTTCATCAGCCTTCACCATAGTTTTGACAGAAAACTTCAACCTCCATAGCCGATCCATCATTTTCTTGGATTATTTTTGATCCGTTCGTCGTCCCGGAGCGCCGTACACGCGATTATTGTCTCGTTTCTTCGTTTATTTTCGTCTAAGGCATGTCGAATTCTCTTCTTTAACACCATATAAGCTACATAAATTTTTATGCATCAGAAATTTTGATCTAGCATGTTACATCACGAAATTTTATGAAATTCTTGCATATATGCCTTCGATGTTCACGGTTTGAATGCTTCCTTGCATGAATCTCACGTTTTATGACATGGTGAGGATCTGGGCTGCTGGATTGAAGTTAAAAGAGTGTATCAGGGTCCCTAGGGTCGAGTTAGGTCGAGATTTGAGGCTGGTATAGGCTGGAAACGAAGCTGTCATCTTCGGATGTCATGGCGCGCAGATTTGTGGTTCAGAGGAAGAAGGCTTCGTTCTCCCTCCTCAGGCAATGGTTTGGCGTGAGGTTTGAAGGGTTAGAACCCCATTGATGTTGGCTAAGATTGAGAAGTGGTTTCACAAAAAAATATGGTCGGAGTAGAGAGAACGATCGAATTTACGGCAGCCGCTCAGGGCTGGGCGCGAGCTGGGGACAGCCTGTTGCAAGGCTTCGTTCTCCTTTCTCGGACCACCGTTTGGGCTGATTCTTGTTTTGTTAGAACCGACTAGAAGTAGGTTAGATGTGTGTGGTAATAATCCGGTCAGTGGTGGCCGGATTTGGACGGCCGATCGCCAGAAGTAACTGCTGCTCGCACAGCCGAGAGGGTAGGAGAGGGGGGGATCGGGTTTGGGCTTGGGCTGGGGCTGGGTCGGGTCTGGGTAGTCCGGGTCGGGTCTGGTAAGTAGTGGGTCAGGTCAGTTGGATTTGGATCCGGGCTAGGTGGGCCGAGCTCGGGTATTTTATTTTTAATAATTAATTAAGAGTTTAATTGTTTTTTTGGGCTTTAATAATTAGTTAGAAAATTATTTGGACTTCCCAATATTTTTATTTGGGACTTAAATAATTTATTTAAGTTAGCCCAATGATTTTTATGGGCTTGAGAGCCCATGAGAATTTTTGGGTCAGTCAGTGGATTTTTGGGCCAGTCTAGAATTTTATTGTGTTTAATTAAGTTAATGGGTTTAAATATTTTTATTTAGGCCCAATTAAGTTTAATTAAGTTATTTGGGCTAAGATATGATTATTGGGCTTTTATTTAAGTTAATGGGCTTAGAGTGAGTGACCAGCAGTCTGGACCAACCCATGAAAAATAAATAAGTCCGGTATATATATTTAATTATTTTTATGCATAAAGTCTATTTTAAGTATAAGTATATTATATTATGAAAAAAATTAATTAAATATATATTACGGACATATTTTCAGTGCATGCATTCATGAAATAATTTTTATGCATGATTTAATGTTTAAGGTTGAGCAAAAGAAAATAATTTTTATGTTGGAAGTTGAAGTAGTGTGACAATTTAAGGGGGATTCGTCCCCATATGTGAACTATTGAAGGGCAGTTTACTGCCAATTTAAGAGGTGATTCGTCACCGCCACGTACGTTGGTTTACCACGCTGATCAGTATTTAATGTATGTATGGTTACACTATGGATACGACATTTCGATGTTAGAAAATACTTTGCTCAACAATGTTTATGTATTATTATGATATTTAAGTTTAATTTAAGTTTATGCTATGTTTAATTATTTTTTTAAGCATGCTCATTCATGTACATGTATATGTATTAGTAATTATGTGATGCATTATTTTTAACCTTGTTATAAAGGATTAGACATGTTGAGCCCCTAGGCTCACTACGCTTATATGGTGCAGGTGAGCATGATGACGTTTTTGTAGCTCCTACCGGTGGTGAGGACTTATGAGCTCACGGAGCAGTGGACCCCGTGACCGTCGCAGATTTTAGTTGATTTTGAGGAAACATTTATTTTATTATGCTGAGTTTTTAAACAAGTTCTTCTTTTTATTATTTTAATTATGGGAATTTTGAATTATCAAACTTAGTATTTTTAGTTCATGCACAATGACATTTTCAACAAGTATTTAAGTTATTTTTTTATGTAGTAATATTATTTCTTTTATGTTTATACATATATGTATGGGTGTATATGTATAGTATTATTTTTAGTATTTTATTAAAAAAAAAAAGTTTTTCCGCATTTATTAGTAGTAGGCGTTTCATTATATATGAATAAAAATAAGATCATGTGCACAGCATGTGCAAAAAGTAAGGGTATTGATGACATTTTATGCCATTAGAAAATGAAAACTAAAATCAAAGTTATTTAGGGTGTGCAGCCAAAAAATCTCTTACATAAGGACTGATTTTTAAGTTGAAGTAGCCTTTAGGGATTTTTTTATAATTTACCCAATGAACAACGTTAACAAAACCAAATCAAGATAAAAATTGTGTGGCCAAAATGTAGCATTTTCTAAATTAAAATACAACTTATGTGGCATAAAATATCATTATTCCCATAATTATTATGCGTAAAATGTGTAGTTATGTACATGCCCATTAGTTACAAAGAATTCCATTTAATTTACAATTTCTTCAATTCATTAGACTGGTGGCATTCTAAAATTGCTTTAGTACAATTCTATTCCATTTCTTGATGGTTCCGGTTGATGCCGATTGGCCAAACTAATTGAATTCATTTATTCAAGAATTATACTACGAAATATTTTTACTTTTTATTGAAAAGAATTTATAGAACTAAAGTTACCACCTAAATTTATATATTTACTTTGTCAAGGTTTCTTATTCCTGAAAAAAAAAAAAACACAATATTTGGAAGCGAACTTTCTAAATTTTGCTCAAAATACACTTATTTTTAAAAGTTTAACAAATCCTTAGCAAGCTGATAGCTAGTTTCATCCAAGTTTAGGCACCTCAGTGACATTGCCTTTCTCATTAACAAAAACTCGAACCCGATCGCAACGAAAATCAGTAGACACAAAGCTCCCTTCTTCCACTGTGATGGCTTCCACATCCTCTGCCTCTCCCTCGATGATGGCTGCGGCCGACTGGCCGTACATTCCCACCAGTTCCGGCAATGATTTCTTACCTACATTACAAACAAATAGCACGACTCCGTTTCGATGATACTTATCGGGGAGAAAAAAATATAGAGCCAGCTCTTACCAATGCAAGTAGCCATTTTCTCAGTTGTATTTCTTTATTTATTGGTAATGTTCTTTGTAAGTGAGAACATGGGTATTTATTTATGTGTGAATTGCATGAAGAAGTAATTGTCCGGCCTGCACTTTGAATTCTTGACTCATTAAAGCCAATGTCATGGAATTTAGTGCACAGCCTTTTTTTCATTGTCTGAGCAGTTAACAAACCTTCAAGATGTGGTTAATTATTTGAGGCCAACTGAGTTGTCCAATGTTTTGTATAGCTTGATTCCAATAAATATGACAAGAGAGAAAGATTCTCGGCAGATTGCTTCCGAAACAAGGAGACGAGAGGTCGATCCCCCAGATCTTCAACGCAAGAAGAAGAGATGAGTTAATATATAATCAAGAAATGAATGGAGTTTGAATCAATTATTTACAGTTCGACAAAGCTTCAAAACGAGCTCGAGTTGAGCAAGAGTTTCTCTTCGTGTTTCAGCTCGAGGCATGAAGCTACGTAGGATGATAGCAAACACAATCAAGTGTATGCACCAGTTCATGTTGATAATGTTGTCAAAAAGTAAAATATTATGCACACAGCAGAAATAAGGTGACATACATTTCTGCCTCAACCCTTTTTCGTTCTTTTGCTGCAAAATTCCGAAAACATGTAACACCATTTTAACATCGAGTGTTTCGCCTTGAACTTAGCCAACGAACATCATTGCGTAATAAAAACAAAAAGATTTGGAGGCAGGATCCCAAAAATGTCATCCATTTTGTCCCAAATCTCGATATGTAGCCAACACTAATAATTTCTAAAGAAATAGCAGAGAAATAAGACTAGTTCACGGAGATAACCAGCTTCACAAGAAGATGATATTTACAAGCATGAGAGAATATCATTCCCCAATTGCGACGAAGAGAGAGATTCCTAGCCCATATTATAAGCAACTTCTGCAAGCATCAAGCAGCAGGAGGCCGGAGTGTAGAATCTTGAGATGTGTCACATGTATTGGGTGGTAAATAATGCCACATCGGAACGAAACTGTATCCAGGAAACATTGGCATTTTGTTTGCCCCAGCCTGATAAACCGGTGGGTGCGGAGGCATGAACCCAGTAGATGGAACAACCATGCTTTTCAACTGCTGCTCAATCCTTTCTTTATCAGCCTTAAGCACCTGTTTCTCTTCACGAAGTTCATTTTTCTCAGCCTGCACAAAAATAGAAATGAGAACTCAGGGCTTGAAAAGACGTATATATATCCTTTTCATCCACATGAGCACGATGACAGATTCGGATAAATTGCATATAAGTCACATGTAGTGTTGAAGAGGATAAACCTGCAAAAAACCAATGAACAAGACCGTTTGTTTCTTGAATTGATAGTTTGAAACTTTGAACCCCATATTGGCAAGTTTTTGTGGGACATGTGCCTCATACATGCTTATTCATGAAATTACACAAACTACTCCAGAGTTGAAAATGTCATTCTATACATGATAAAAACATAAATATTGTCCCCCTCATTTTATAGCAATCTCAAAGTTCCAAATCTATTTATAGAGAGATTGAAGCAAGGAAGAAAATAAATATATTTAAGTTTTTGATATATCCATAATGATACTTTCGGCCTTGCGAATTCTAAGTTAAGGAAATTTCATGCATAGACACTTGAAAATTAGTGTATTATCCAGTCAAAAAAAAAAAAAGAAAATTAGTGTATTATTAAAATTGCTGCGAGGTTTCAACTATCGATTTAAAAACAAAATGGGGTTATGCCTCATTAGTTTGTAAGCATAACATAGGGGTCTACACGTAATTTGAAATACAGATTGAGATGAAGATAGTGTTTAACAGTTCTGATCAATACATGTTCAAGATGGCAAGGATAATGTATAAAATATGCATAATTGGTATTCTTTTTCAATCAAGTAAAGCTTTTCAATTATTCGATACCCTATACATAGGAATGACAATGGGTCGGGTATAGGTAGGATATCGTGCCTCCATCCCCATACCCATTTATTAAATCCATCCCCATACCCATACTCATCGGATATTTAATTTCATCTCCATCCTCATACCCGTCGGATGATCGGATATCCATACCCTACCCATATACCCATTTATTGTATATACACCATAAAAATAATTTTTTTAAAATTTTAATTATTTGATAAAACTATACTTATTTACTAGATTTTTATATCAAAATTTTTAAGATAATAAAAAAATAAAACACCGAAAAAAATTTACAACCAAAGACTTATATATAAAATAAAACTTCTAAAAAATAGCATTAGTTTTATATTAATAATTTTCATTATTTCATCCAACTAACATAATTCAACAAAAAAAAAAATTAAATTAGCATTTATTTAATATAAATTAATATGTATATATATATATATATATAATCGGGTATCGGGTCAGGTATGGATAGGATACCACTACATCCTCCTCCATCCCCATTTACGAGATCTCCATACCCATTTACCCATTTATTTAATCGGGTCCAAAAAATGCCTCCATACCCTCCTCCGTTCGGGTCGGATATCGGGTTCCCCATTGGGTTCGGAGAAAATTGCCATCCCTACCTATACAGCTATACTACCAAATTTTCTAGGGAAGGCTTCTTTATCAATCCCTTTCTGAGCATTTGAAGTCAGTTTAGGGAATCAAAATTTCATGTTCATGTTAGTATTCAACACAACTATCATCTCTAACCTTCAAAGTTTTGATTTCTTCCAAAAGCTTTTCATTCATCTCACTGTACTCTTGGGATTCAGTTTTTAGCTGGCCTAGAATTCTTATTGTATCACCAAGAATGGCTAATTTGTCCGTCTTCACAGGTCTTCCAGGTTCCAATATAGCTGACAACTCCGCAAACCTGCAGGATCAACAACATTGTATAAGTTAGTATCAGGTATATCTCCATTTTCTTTATTTAACTCAATTTAAATTAAAGGACTGCCACAGAAGATCATTATTATTTTTCAAGAGGAAGTAAACATGGTAGCACACACATCATCATCATTTAGTGAAACAAAGTTAAATGGCAATAGGAAAAGTTCTTACTGATAGTATTTTTACCTATCATTCAATTTTTCTCTCCTCATTTTCTCACGGCATGCTTTAGTTTCTCCACCAACGCATGGTTCGGTGCGTCCCCTGCACAACAGTAACACACAAACAATTGAAAAATAACCTAATCAATAAGTAAGCGGCCTACGATCCCTTTATAGTTTTAATATCAATAAAATGCATGGTTTGCATCACGTCATGGTAAAATAAATCAAATAATTATCTTGTTTAAAGAATTAGCTAATTTTGGGAAGATATGGGGCACGCACAGTACATTCATCCTTTTCCGTTATTTAGTCTGAATGTCGGGAACAAAAATCATCTAATCTAAAATTCATAAATCAATGTATCTTTTTGGCACATTGCAAGAAAGAGGGACAAAAAAAAGTTATTAGGCCCAAACAATAGGGAAGAAAATGATTATCCAGTTAATTTCGTTAAATATATATAATGAAAAGCATATGTATAAAAGGTCATCCGCCAGCCTTCTCAACACACGAAACAGAATAAAACGAGTGTTACTCAAAATAGAAACAACTATTCTTAGATACCTCTTCCTTGGACATTCACTAACTTGAGAAAAACTACCGCCACTGGAGACATCAGTTGCCACAGCAGCACTGTAACAGCAAAATCAACCCTATCAAGACCAACATTTTACAGGATTTTGTCTTATCCTACAATTTTGGGTTAAATTGCAGTAAAGCAAACAAAAATATCAATTAGCATAATCATCAGGGTTGCATTGATGCAATCATTGGGATTCTAGAATCATTGATCGTTGATTATTGTGATTTAATAGTAATTGTGTAGTTCCTTACTTTCATGATCTCAACTGTATGGTATAACAAACAGACTTCATTCTGTAACTATTAGATATACAATCTTTTTTCCATTTAAAGCAATATCTTTGCTTTGTCTGTTTCGGTCAATCATAATATGAATATGCATGTTCAACATTCAACATTCTACCATGAGATGGAAGAAATTGATCTTCTGAATTCAATTACCAACCTCCAGACTGGATCAAATTATTCAAACTACATGTTAGTTCAGGGTATGAAGAGTTTTTTTTACTGGACGAAAACTTTAGCTTATTATTGCTGGACATATTTTTAAACCTGCACAGGAGAACATTGAATCCTGACAGCAAGTCTACATAACAAATTGAAGATTGGGATAGGACGAAAAAAAAAAACAGATTATCACATGGTTTCGTAACACCTCTATTTTGGTTCTCCATTAATCTTATGTCTCTAAAGTTCGGGGCCAAAACCATTTTAGTCGCCTTAGTCGCGGTCTGCCAAAATTGTTCCTCGATTTAATTGGTTTTGATACCTCGGCTAGAAGTAATGTGTCCCAGATATAATCAATTCACCATAACTTGATTCAAGTTCAAATCTTCCCTAGAATTGAACTACAAATTTGAAAAATTCAGCTCCTATCACATTGCCTAAAATCTTACTTTCGATCTGTTAGACCAATAAAAACAATAAAGCACGAAAAAAACCTTCAATTTTCAACCATCAAACAATAATCCAAGCGAGGTATGCAGAATGGTCGCCCCCTCAGCAAAATAAACCATAAATATTCTAAATTTGGGAACTTAACACCAAGCCCGCCCCTAGAATTTCTAGGTTCATCCCAGGATTAAAAATTCCCAAGTAAATAACATAAATCTCTAAAAAATAACCACAACCATTACGGCATACGAAACCATCGAACTGATAATGGAACATGAATAAATCAGCAGCTCCATTAATCCGATGCAAGAAACAACACATACCCATTCGATTAGCACAAAACCCAACAAATCACCCACCTTTGCAGCTGAATCTGAGGGCTGTTCCAACAAAGATCCGCGGGTGCGACTTCGTCCAGGAGGCTGCCGTAATCGATTAAATCACACCAGCCATTCCCATCGAACGACTGCAACTGAAGATTATCCATTCTTCCTGCGAAAACTCGGGGAAAAACAATGGCGGATTCGATCTCTCAAAATCGAAATTGGGGAAATGGAATTCTCAGATTTTTGCATAAATAATAAGCATACAGTAAAATGCTAAAATCAATCAATCAATCAAATCAAATGTGGGAAATAATGGGGAATAAAGAAATGATCTGTTGTGGAAATCAGCCAATGATACGGAGACACGTGGAGAGATGGAATCAAGTGGCCAATTTGGTCGCCGCATATAATATTTGGGAAAAAGGAGTTGAAAGGACAGGAGAGTTGACAAGACTTGTTATGCATACAAAATTTATATGGGGAAATTGTCGATAAATCTCCAACAGGAAATCAAATTTGTTTCAATTTCTGTGTAAGATTTTTTATGTTTCAAATTTTTGACAATTGTTTGTATATTGTTTGAACTTTTTATTTGTAATTAATTTATCAAACTACTCTTAATTTGATTGAAAACCCCACAATACCCTCTACTCTGATTTTTCAAATAAAAAAAAGAAACATAAAGCTAAGAAGAACGATCGGAGTAAGAACGATCGGTACTTTCCGTTCCTTGTTCTTCTTGATTCTCCCCAGCCTTATCCCTCAACCAAAAACGAGTAATCCATTGACTTGGGTTTTCTTGTAGATCTGCGTTGACTGAAGAAATTTGTCAATCTTTGTGCCCACTGCTCACAGTCAATTTTTCATATATTTGAAGGTTTAAAATGTTCAATCGATGGAATTGTTTGAGATTTTGTTATGATTTAGAGATTGCGTTTAACTTGGTGCATTGCAATAGTTTTACAGATTTTCTTACCAATATCCATTTTATACGTCTGTTATTGGGAATGCAATTCATTTTGTGGAATTTTGTGATAGATTAGCTGGTATTTGTTATTGTTCTGGATTATGGTATTTAATTCCTAATATAATGGTTTTAGTTTTAATTCCTACTATAATTGTTCTTGAAGTTGTTATTGTGTACTATTTGTTTGTGTGTAATGTATTATGAATGAATGTTGTGAAAATTGCTCGCAAGCGTACGAGTGTCAAGTTTTAATATAGTGATCAAATCAGATATCGATCTCACAAGTAGTAAAATGAAAATATTAAGTGCTTGTAATTAAAATAGTCTTAATTTTATCTAAAAAATCAAACTTTCAGAAATTTTTCAGAAAAATAAAATAGCAATGAAGTTTTGATTAGCACTCACACAACTTTCAGATAAAATTCAATCAGAGAAAAATGGTCTAGAGGTTTAGATTTCACCTGGTTTCAACAACAATCAATTCTAATTAATTAATCTTCATGAATTTCAATCAATTAATATCCAAGAATATTTAAGTGTATTATTCCCTCTCCCGAGTGCCGAATAAAATATATCAACTACAATTCAATTTCAATATCTCTATTAAGAATCTACTTGCAGTGATCAATTCAAAACAATGTTCTTTTTAAAAGCTCTGTTAAAATTATACACTCTCCCGAGTGATATAAATAAATAACAGTGTATTTTCTATTGATCTTATTCAAAATCTCCTCTCCCGAGTTTCAGATTTCAAATAAATATAACAAATCAATTATTGATCATATAATTGAAAAGACAATCAATTCTAGAAAAAAACAATTAATCTAGAAGAAAATCAATTCAATAAAATCAAAAATTAATGAAACTGTCTACACTAGGTTCCATCCGACCTCTAGACTCTAAAAAATTAGTTCATAATGAAATTCTGAATAAAACAATAATTCATAAATCCAAACATATTCAGAATAAAATAAAGAATAGAAAACAAATCCGTCGTCGACGCCGTGTCCGGTCTATCGAACTCCGTCTTCGTTCTTCAATTAAGCTCCAGATTCTCCTTCAGAAAATATCACGATCAAGCTCCAAAATCTCTTCTCTGATCTGTACGATATGTGTGTGGCGGCTCTCCTTCCCTTCTTCAAGTCTGATTCAATTCCTTTTATATCATGTGAAAAAGCCCATCCAAAAAGCCCATAAAAATAATTTCCCAAAATAATAAAAACACTCAAATTCCCAATCGCGCGGGCGCTCTAGGAACGGCTCGGGCGCGCCTTCATCTTGTTGTTCCAATTCTCAGATTTCTCAAATCTTGCGCGTTAGCTCTTATTCAAGCGCAAAATTAGCGCTAACTTTCTTCAATCAAGCCCCAATAACAAAAGCCCAATATAGTTTCTCTTCTTTCTTATCTGATCGTTCTTTTCTTTTATTCTTTTCTTTCTCAATTCTTTTATTCTTTTAATTCCCTTATTTCTTCTTCAATTTCTTCTTTTTCTTCTCTTTTCTAAATAAATCCATAATTCCCTACGAACACAAAAACAACAAAACTACGCATAAATCTGCTCGAAACAAACATTTAACAATTAAAATCATATATAAATTAAGTGTATAAAATACACTTATCAAATACCCCCAAACTTAGACTTTTGCTAGTCCCGAGCAAAACAAATAAAAAAAAAATTCCAAAAACTAATACTCACCCAAAAACCAACAAGAATAGCCAATAAATACTATGGAGCAATGACCTCAACAATAATTTCAAAAAATTTTCAAATCCAATCATGTCACACCCAACTAACACTTGAAAGTTTTCAGTCATAACAAAATAACCGCATAAACTCACAATCTCCGCAACTCAAGTTCAAAACACCCTTATCCAAGTTCAATTCAAACATTCATAGATCATGAGGACTTTTCAAAGTAGCATAGGATCAAATATAAGATATTTATAAAAAACGCTCACAATTAGGTAAATGCAAAGAATAATAGTGTGTGCGTGTTTCGATCAAAATTCATAATCATTAAAAGCATCAATAAACAGTCCATAGGCTAAATTCTCGCAACTCTTCTCCACTAGTATATTGGGCAACTGAGACTCGATCAATAGGACTTAATTAGCTTATAATGTAGGGTCTAGCTTATGGCTACAAACGAAGGATAAGAATTCAAAATAAGGAGTAATTTACATTTATGCTCTAATTTCAACTCCTTTCATTCACAATTTCACACTTCTTTCACTTCACTTCATTGATTCATTTTTTTTTCTTCACAACTATTTCACAACTCTTTTCTTTCTTTTCTACTACCTTTTTTCATCTTTTCAAATCATCCACCACACCATTCCATATTTCACAAATAAAACTAGGAGCATATAACGTTTTAGCATTCAAATTACTCCCTTAAAGGTAGGAAATAGTGTTTAGGCTATTCAGGTAGTCAATGTAGGACCTTGAAATAATGACGAATGGGAGTTTAATCACACGTTTACTGTAGTGACCCTGCATGGAATCACCTACTAACTGACAACTAATAGCATGCATTAAACTTAATACAGCAAAATACTTAACAGAGTAAAAACGTGCGGAAACATAATCCATAATTTACATATCAGCTTAGTAATATAATCCAGACTTAAATCTGTAGTGATACAACCAAATCGAAATCTTAAACAGTAAACATTATACAGCTATATCGAATCCTGCTGTATAATAAAATCCTCAAGGCTCCTGCTCCCTAGTCCTGCCTTGAACTACCAGCTCCGTCCATCCTGCGACCTGCCCCATGGAATAGGGTGTCCAAGATAACAACTAGGACGTGAGCGCTACGCCCAGTACATAGACATGAGTAAACATATGTATATAATGCATGCTGCATGATGACTGGTAAAAGATCATCTGAAAAGTCATGCTCAGAACCGGCGCCATATGAGTGTTGCCACCGCACGGATCAACCTCTGGGTGCAACCACACTCGTCCAGTACACCAGAGTAGACAGACATAAATTCCCCCGCCCTCGCGGTACTCTCAGTGACAGACTATCGAGTATAGAGCTAAGCGGCTCTATAGTCAGGTATAACAAGGTATAGGCTCAACGTGTATATGCACATGACATATGAGTATAGACGATGATAAAGCATACATCATGCCATATAATAATTCCAAATAAATGCAACATATAAACATGTATACTCGCTGGCAATCTCAGTCAATGTATACGTACCTCTAGGCTAGTTCAAGTAAAGTAGATCCTAGGTTCCAAGCCTATATTCAAAAGTTCACCGTATCACTACATAAATTCTATAAGCCTTAACTAAGCTAATAAGTACTCCCAAAACTTAAATAGATTCCCGAACCATAACTTCGTCCGTAGTTAGCCCTTTGGAGTCGCTAGTCCCGGATGACTATAACCACCCCTTGGTTATTCCAGAACCTCTATTATAACCGATAGGGCCCTCAAGTGTATAACTCACACTATATAACTGAAGAAGGAAACTCGGGAATTCGTAATTGAGAATGAACTCTGAACGGCCCTATTTATAGCCAAATTTCTCGGCCAAGATCGGAACTTCCGATTTCGGGATCGAAGCTTCCGATCCAGCTCATTGCGTGCATGTCTGCCACGCCAGGATCGGAACTTCCGATCTACGATCGGAGCTTCCGATATGCTCTATGACCGACACTTGTCAAAACTCGCGACTGAGTCATCGATCATTTTTGACAGCTGGGGATCGGAACTTCTGTTTCAGGATCGGAGCTTCCGTTCCGATCGGAGCTTACTATCCGGGATCGGAGCTTACTATCCGGGATCGAAACTTACTATCCGGCCCAAAATGAAAAAGCCCAAAATTTACTTCTGAAGTCCAATAACACTCCGAAATTGGTTAAATACCAACCACTTAATCATGTTTAACATATTATTATCTTAAAATGGTATCTGGGTTACTACATTCTCCCCACCTTTAGATATTTCGTCCACGAAATAACATCTAAAGATAAATCAAGATAACAATATGAAACATTAAACCATGTCTTATTACAACAACGGTAATTACATCTTATATGGTAATCAAAAATACAAAGCAAACAACTCAGGATATTCTGCTCGCATATGACTCTCAGTTTCCCAAGTTGCTTCTTCAACGTCTCGGCGCTGCCACTGTACCATCACAAGTGGTATAGTCTTGTTCCGAAGAACTTTCTCCTTCCTGTCTAGGATACAGATTGGTCGTTCAACAAAAGACAGATCTGGCTTTAGCTGAATATCAGTAGACTGAATCACATGAGATTCATCAGCTATGTACTGTCGAAGCAACGACACATGAAAAACATTGTGTATACTGGAAAGAGATGGCGGTAAAGCCAAACGATAACCAACATCTCCGATCTTCTCCAGTATCTGGAAAGGCCCAATGTAACGAGGAGACAACTTGCCTTTCACACCGAATCTCATCACCTTCCTGAAAGGTGATACTCGCAGAAAAACATATTCACCAGGCTCAAACTGAAGTGGCCTGCGGTGAATATTCGCATAACTGGCTTGTCTATCTTGAGCAACTTTGATCCTATGCTTGATCAAATCTACCTTGTCTACAATCTGCTGTACCAATTCAGGACCCTCGACTTGCCGTTCCCCGACTTCATCCCAGAATAACGGAGTACGACACCGTCGACCATACAATGCCTCGAATGGTGACATATCAATACTACGATGATAACTGTTATTGTAGGCAAATTCAATCAAAGGTAACTGATCCTGCCAAGATAAGCCAAAATACATGACAGAAGAACGTAGCATATCCTCCAGCGTACGAATAGTGCGCTCTGGCAGTCTCCGGATGATACGCAGTGCTCAAACTCAGAGTGGTACCCAACGCCTGCTGAAAACTACCCCAAAAACGTGAAGTAAATCGCGGATCTCTATCACTGACAATACTCACTGGAATCCCATGTAATCGCACAATCTCCTGGATATATAAGTGTGCCATGCGATCATAAGAATACTCCCGGTTATAAGGAATGAAATGTGCTGATTTTGTCAAACGATCAACGACAACCCAGATAGCATCACACTGACGTAAAGTCATAGGCAAGTGGGTAACAAAATCCATAGTCACGTGCTCCCACTTCCATTTGGGAATCTCAAGATTCTGCAGTAATCCACCTGGTCGTCGATGTTCAGCCTTGACTTGTTGACAAACCAAACATCTCGAAACAAATTGATACACACTTCGCTTCATCCCCTTCCACCAGAATCTAGTTCGCAAGTCCTTATACATTTTCATACTTCCAGGATGAACTGATAATCGACTCCTGTGAGCTTGAGATAGAATATCATTCCTGAGCTCCGCAACATTAGGTACAACCACTCTATTGGATAGGCACAATAAACCATCTGCCTGAAAATGGAATCCAGATGTATTAACGCCATTGGCTAGACGTGCCAATCGCTGAGTCTTAACATCAGATATCCGAGCATCTCTGATTCGAGAATACAATGCTGGCTCAGATAGAATAGTATACAAACGAACCCCATTCCTCCCTTTATTGTGCTTGAGCGTAAAACTCAATGAACAACACTCTTGAATCATATGAGATATTTCATTAGTCTGAAGTGCAGACAGTCTCACCTGCCGACTCAAGGCATCAGCAGTAAGATTAGCAGAACCTGGATGATATTTGATTTCACAATCATAATCCTTCAGGAGATCCATCCAGCGTCTTTGTCGCATATTCAACTCTGCCTGAGTGAATAAATACTTCAAACTCTTGTGATCCGTAAATATCTCAAATTTCTCGCCATAAAGATACTGTCTCCAAATCTTGAGCGCAAATACAATGGCGGCTAACTCGAGATCATGCACTGGATAATTACTCTCATGTGACTTCAACTGTCGAGAAGCATAGGCAATAACATGTCCATGCTGTGTCAAAACACATCCTAACCCCTGACCAGAGGCATCAGTATAGACAACATAACCTCCTGATCCAGAAGGTAGAGCTAACACAGGTGCAGTATTAAGACGTCTACGCAGCTCGTGAAATGACTCCTCACAATCCGAGGACCAAATGAAGGCAACATCTTTCCGTGTAAGCTGAGTCAAAGGCCTTGCCAACTGTGCAAAATTCTCGATGAACCGACGGTAATATCCGGCTAGACCCAAGAAACTACGAATCTCAGCAACCGTCGTCGGTCGAGACCAGTTCAGCACTGCCTCTATCTTACTAGGATCAACAGATATCCCTTCATTAGAAATCACATGACCGAGAAATACTACCCGATCAAGCCAGAATTCACACTTGCTCAATTTCGCATATAGCTGCTTATCTCATAACGTCTGTAGAACAATCCTCAAATGTTGTGCATGTTCATCCTTGTCATGAGAATAGACAAGAATATCATCTATGAAGACGATGAAAAATCTATCCAGATAATCTCGAAATACCTGATTCATCAGATTCATAAAGACTGCCGGTGCATTCGTCAAACCGAATGGCATTACCAGAAACTTATAATGCCCGTATCTGGTCCTGAAAGCAGTCGTAGATATATCTGAGTCTCGTACCCGCATCTGATGGTATCCAGATCTTAGATCTATCTTCGAATAAACAGAAGTACCCTGTAGTTGATCGAACAGATCATCAATCCGCGGCAAAGGATACTTATTCTTGATGGTGACACGATTCAACTGCCTGTAATCAATACATAATCGCATCGATCCATCTTTTTTCTTGACAAACAAAACAGGTGCTCCCCATGGAGAAACACTCGAACGAATATATCCCTTATCAAGCAGATCATGTAACTGCTGTTTCAATTCCCTCATCTCTGAAGGTGCCAGACGATAAGGTGCTCGGGATATAGGCGTAGTTCCTGGTACTAGATCAATACCAAATTCAACCTCTCGAACCGGAGGAAAACCAGGAATCTCATTAGGGAATACGTCAGGAAACTCGCTGACAACCGGTAGCTGATCAATACCCGTACTACTCATGGACATATCAACTGCATAGATGAGGTAGCCCTCCCCACCTGACTCCAAGACATGACATGCCTTCAGAGCCGAAACAAGTGGCATCGGAGGTCGCGCACCCTCACCATAAAAGTACCAACTATCACCCTCAACGGGATGAAACTGTACCAGACGCTGATAACAATCCACAGTAGCGTGATACAAAGTCAGCATATCTATTCCCAAGATACAGTCAAAATCCGTCATCGCTAATATCATCAAATTAGCCGATAACACATTACCCTCAAACTCCAGAAGGCAACCCATCACTAGACGCTTAGTTACTATCTCTTGCTCCAACGGAGTAGATACAACTAAATCCATATCTAATGATACATAAGGTAATCTATGTCTCTTAATGAAGCAACTAGAAATAAAGGAATGCGATGCTCCAGTATCAATTAATACAAGTGCAGGAATACCACATAACAAGAAGTTACCTGCCAACATGCGATCGCTTCCCTCAGTAGCCTGCTCCTGAGACAGAGAAAACACCTGCCCTTGAGTCTGGGGACGATAACCAGAAGAACTCTGTGGTGCTGGCTGCTAACGTGGAACAATAGAAGCCTGAGATCCAACCTGTGATCCCGATCCACTAGCAGAACCCATGCGCTGAGGACAATCTCTCCACAAATGTCCCTGCTGACCACAAATATAACAAGCACCAGTAGCTCTCCGACATGAAGCTGCAGGATGCTTCCCTCCACAATGGCTACAAAACTCCTTCTTCTTCTTCTTCTTCCCAAAACGGAACATACCTCGTGAACCACGAGATCCAGATGAAGTAGTAGGAGTAGAAGAAGACGTAGGTCCGGATTGCACAACAGATTGAGCTCGAGGCTCAAAAGATCCACTAGGCTGTGCTGGCATCATCAATTGTGCACGCCTGTTGCTAGTCTCCACAAGACGGCAACGGTTCACCAAAGTCTCAAAAGATACCGGGTCATCACAGACGACAACCTGAGAGTAGATATCTTGATTCAAACCTTGTAAAAAGATATCGTACTTCGATGCATTACTCTCATTAATATGAGGACTGAAAGGTAGCAGATCAAGAAATCGTTGCTGATATTGATCAATAGTCATTGATCCTTGCCTCAAAGTAAGCAACTCCATAGATCGTGCTTGGCGAACAGCCGGAGGAAAATACAATTTCTGAAACTCCCGACAGAAATCCCCCCAAGTCACCTGTCCTCTCTTAGTACATGCCTGAGCAGCTTTGGCATCCCACCAAAAACGTGCTCTATCCTCTAGAACGAATTCTAGAACTTCCAATTTCTGATCCTCAGTACAATCGAAAGCACGAAAAGTACTATCAAGTTTAGACATCCAACTCCTCGCCTGTTCAGGATTCTCGCCTCCCACCAAGGGTTTCGGTCCTACTTGCATGAACTTATTGATAGAGTAGCGACGTCTACCCTCATGATGACGATGTTGATCATCATGATGGCGGTGATGACGATGATGATGACCACCTCCCTGGCCAATACTACCGTGACTCTCGTCAGCCATATCCTGAAAAGAATTGCACATTAAAACCCCAAATGCGCAAGAATTACTCAAGACTAAACTAAATCCCAAGTACTAATCCCAAAATCTATGCATGCTCTGATACCAAAAATGTAGTGACCCTGCATAAAATCACCTATTAACTGGAAACTAATAGCATGCATTAAACTTAATACAGCAAAATACTTAACAGAGTAAAAACGTGCGGAAACATAATCCATAATTTACATATCAGCTTAGTAATATAATCCAGACTTAAATCTGTAGTGATACAACCAAATCGAAATCTTAATCAGTAAACATTATACAGCTATATCGAATCCTGCTGTATAATAAAATCCTCAAGGCTCCTGCTCCCTAGTCCTGCTTTGAACTACCAGCTCCGTCCATCCTGCGACCTGCCCCATGGAATAGGGTGTCCAAGATAACAACTAGGACGTGAGCGCTACGCCCAGTACATAGACATGAGTAAACATATGTATATAATGCATGCTGCATGATGACTGGTAAAAGATCATCTGAAAAGTCATGCTCAGAACCGGCGCCATATGAGTGCTGCCACCGCACGGATCAACCTCTGGGTGCAACCACACTCGTCCAGTACACCAGAGTAGACAGACATAAATGCCCCCGCCCTCGCGGTACTCTCAGTGACAGACTATCGAGTATAGAGCTGAGCGGCTCTATAGTTAGGTATAACAAGGTATAGGCTCAACGTGTATATGCACATGACATATGAGTATAGACGATGATAAAGCATACATCATGCCATATAATAATGCCAAATAAATGCAACATATAAACATATATACTCGCTGGCAATCTCAGTCAATGTGTACGTACCTCTAGGCTAGTTCAAGTAAAGTAGATCCTAGGTTCCAAGCCTATATTCAAAAGTTCACCGTATCACTACATAAATTCTATAAGCCTTAACTAAGCTAATAAGTACTCCCAAAACTTATATAGATTCCCGGACCATACCTTCGTCCGTAGTTAGCCCTTTGGAGTCGCTAGTCCCGGATGACTATAACCACCCCTTGGTTATTCCAGAACCTCTATTATAACCGATAGGGCCCTCAAGTGTATAACTCACACTATATAACTGAAGAAGGAAACTCGGGAATTCGTAATTGAAAATGAACTCTGAACGGCCCTATTTATAGCCAAATTTCTCGGCCAGGATCGGAACTTCCGATTTCGGGATCGGAGCTTCCGATCCAGCTCATTGCGTGCATGTCTGCCACGCCAGGATCGGAACTTCCGATCTACGATCGGAGCTTCCGATCTGCTCTATGACCGACACTTGTCAAAACTCGCGACTGAGTCATCGATCATTTTTGACAGCTGGGGATCGGAACTTCCGTTCCAGGATCGGAGCTTCCGTTCCGATCGGAGCTTACTATCTGGGATCGGAGCTTACTATCCGGGATCGGAACTTACTATCCCGCCCGAAATGAAAAAGCCCAAATTTTACTTCTGAAGTCCAATAACACTCCGAAATTGGTTAAATACCAACCACTTAATCATGTTTAACATATTATTATCTTAAAATGGTATCTGGGTTACTACATTTACGCGCATGCCATTCGATTTTCAATAAAGCTCAAACAAGGTACTAGGGATACATAAATTAATGGGTAGCTTGAAAGGCTCAAACGAATTCAGAAAAATTGCCTAAATCATTCCTAATCTCAGTTTTTGCCTGTATTTCTCCTCGAAGAGTGTTCGAACTAGTTCTAGACAAGTATCAATCCACAATTAAATCATACAAATATCAATCAGTGCAGAAAAGAATAATCATCAGCAGTTAACGATGATTTTCACAAAAAAATCAGATTTTCGTACCTCAATGTACTAATATATGTGTAGGATCAAGTGGGCAACTAAGGATAAATTATTTCAATACAAATTAGGCCCAAAATTTCAAAGAATGCCTCAATAATATCTATGTTTGTATGTCTCAAAAATCATATTCAAGTATTAATCACAGATTATATAGGAAATTATTCATTCACTTGGTTTCATTTTCTCAAAAAATTATTTTTCAGATAGGTAGACAATCATGGATTTCAGTTATAGCACAACAAAAAATTTTCATCAGCCATGCATCCATTTCTTTCTCGACTTCTTTTCAAAACTCAACTCAACAAAAACAACAATTAAACTCAACAAAAATTTTATCTATGAAGCACACATAAACTCAACTACTCAACTATCAACCAACCAACTAATTCAAACAAAATGATTCAACATAAACACAACCTCACAAACACTAAATCATTGCACAAAAATGATTGACTCCCCCCAAACTTATTATAATAATTGTCCCTAATGATTAAAAACAAGAAAACGAACAAGGGACTCATACCTTCGACACCGAGCATCAGTACTCGGCGTCCATCATCATCCGACTCTTCATTAACACTTCAACATGCTACCATTATGGAGGATCGGGCATCAATATAAGAGCATATGAGAATAAGATATGGACTTGCAAAGAGTGGCTCTATCGTGAATGCCCAATTGAATCTTTGAAGCGGTGAGCGTTGTGTGTGAAGCCTGCAGACAGGAAATATCTCCCAGTATAAGGAGATGCCTCAACAACCTATTTTAGTTTGTGAAATATTTGTTGTGTGGGGCATCGACCTAATGAGACCTTTTCCAAGTTCATATGGATATATATATTACTTGTTGTCGAGACTATGTCTCGAAATGGGTGAAAGAAAAGGCCACCTGTACTGATGATTCTAAAGTTGTTGCAGAGTTTATCAAGCACAATCTTTTCTCTAGGTTTGTGATTCCACGAGCCATCATCAGTGATAGAGGAACGCACTTCTGCAATCGAACTGTGGCCAGTTTGCTAAAAAAAGTACCATGTGACGCACAGAATCTCCACCGCATACCACCCACAATCCAATGGTCAGGCTGAAGTTTCGAATAGAGAGATAAATTCCATCCTAGAAAAGACCGTGAATCCTACAAAAAAGGACTGGAGCTTGCGTTTGGATGAAGCTCTGCGGGCCTATAGAATCGCATTCAAGACGCCGATTGGAATGTCCCCATATCGGCTGATTTTTGGAAAACCATGCCATCTGCCAGAGGAATTGGAGCATAGAGCCTATTGGGCTATTAAAAACTTTAACATGCAGATGGATGAGAGTGGCGTGCACTGGAAGCTGCAGTTGCAAGAATTAGATGAGATCCGCAATGATGCTTACGCCAGCTAAAAGATTTACAAGGAAAAGACAAAGGCCTTCCACGACAAGATGATTTCTAGACGGGAATTCAAAGTCGGTCAGAAAGTTCTGATCTATCACTCACGACTTTGGTTGTTTCAAGGTAAGTTGCGTTCACGTTGGAATGGTCCGTTTGTTGTAACTGATGTCTTTCCCCATGGTGCAGTCAAAATTCAAAGCTTGGACATATCCAAAATATTCAAGGTCAATGGCCACCGGCTTAAACACAACTATGAAAGAGTCCAAGCAAATGTAGGAGGGGACGAGCATGATATCACTCTAGATGCTTCGCCAAATGTCGAGTAAATCGCAACATTCAGTCGAGCCAACGACCGTAAACAAAGGCGCTGACTGGGAGGCAACCCAGGGTTTCTATTCCTTCTGTTTTTATTTCATCTTAGTCGTTTGTTTGTTTGCTTTGTTTTTACTTGGTTTTCAGAAAATTTTGAAAAATTACAAAAAGCATCAATGAAGGAATGCCGCGCTCAATCCTGCGAACTCATAGGATCGAGCGCGCGATATTCCCCAACTCATTGCCCCAGAAATTATTTTGGGCGCGCTCGATCCTGCATACTCATGCAATCGAGCGCGCGGAAATCCTAAACTTACTGCCCCAAACTTTTAAGTTCCGTGCTCGATCCTGCAAACTCATAGGACCGAGCGCGCCCCCTTTTGCGCGATTTTTTCCATTGTTTTCTTTTCTTTTCCCCATTATTCCCTCACTAACTCTGTAATGCCCCGATTTTATTATAATTGAGTTTAATCGAGATAATCAGAGTTTTCAGTATTTAAGAATCGTATTGACATTTATCAGGGGGTTACTTTGCAACTTGGAGAAATAAAGGACTAAAATGCAAAAGTTGGATATATATTATTAATAGAGCAAGTTGCCATCCTCTCCATCACATCACTCCATCCCTCTCCCTTCTCCTCCCTCTCTCTCGTTCGTACGTACTGATTGAAGCCATGGATGGCTTTCAAGCTTTTCCTTTCCCCTGATTCGCTCGATCCGACCGTTAGATTTCAATTCCGAGTTGAGATTCACGATCACCGCAACGAGGGCTTCATTTAGACGTAAGTTTTGCTACGACCTCTTGAAATTCGATTTTGTTGAGTTGTCAGAATTTGATAATATTGGAGTATGTCGTTCTTGAGCTAGTATAGATCATGTATTCGAAGTCGGTTTGGAAAAAGAACGAAGTTTGGATTTTATATGATTTTAGAGGTGAAATTCGAAAATTATGATTTTGTTTGAGGTTGGATTTGAGTTGTTTTGATGGATTGTGATGATGATTGAGTTATTGTGATTGTTGTTTGATGGTTTGTATTTCCGAGTAGTCAGTTTATAGCCGTTATGCCGTCGAAATCGAGTTTGATTTATCGGTTTTGGTTCGGTTTGAGTTGTATATCGAATTTGATTGAGTTTGAATTCCGAGTTGATATTGAGTCCGTATTCGATGTTTTGACAGTTGATTGAGGATTCGGGAGTTGATCGAACTTGGAGACTTGTTTATCGATCGAAGAAATTGAAGACGGTATATTATTGATTGTTGTATCGACTTTGAGTTTGTTATCCGAATAGACTATGATATCGAGTTATCTCTTGTTGATAGGAATCACTTGAAGCTTCGAGAAAAGGTAAAAGTCGACAATGAAACGAATGGGAATGAATACTCGAGATCGACTTATTCTCGAGTTCCCAAAAATCACATACTACATGTTTAATTGCCTAAGTGAATTTGATTGTTATTCTATTTTCACTTGCATTTCCATATTGAGCCGAATTCTCGATTCGTTTTGAAATTAGACGATTTAGGGAGCTATATTGAAGTGGCTTTGGATTTCGAGTTTTTCCAATTGCCAGAATACTTCTTATAGTTGCTCTGAAGTCTAGGGGTTGAGTTGAACGACATCCACCCTGAATGGGTGTGTCGGTGAGTTGTTGTGAGGACTTGGCCCCGGGATCCTAACCGAATAACGATTGATATTTCGATTATCTGATTTGATAGTCCCGAGTTTTGAAGTCATGCATTCATTCATTCTCATTTTAATTTGTTACTGATTATTACTTTTCAATCTGAGGTGTTTACTTGATATTGCATGCCTGTCTCTTTTACTTAGAAATTATATTTCTAACCGGTTTATCCGGCTGTTGTCTTTGTTTGTATGTGTACTTGGCAACAGGAACATCAGGAGCTTGACCTAGTCGTTTGGGTTAGCTCGGGGTGAGATGATAGAAGTGAGGCTTCGTATGTCGTAGGGTTTCTTTTGGACTTGTATTATATTTTGTTTAGTCGAACGATTACTACCGTCAAACTTGTATTGTTAAACATCGTTCCGTTGGTGTTTCGAACGCCTTATTTCATGTTTAAGCTATTATTGGAACCTTGGTTGTTTAGATTATCATTTTGAGCTTGTAGAGTCAATATTTTCTTGTCTAGGTTTTAGCAACCCGAGGACTACGCACGGGCGCGCGTCAATGTCGCGCGGGCGCGTGTGGCTGGCCGAGGACTATGCACGGGCGCGCGAATTGACGCGCAGGTGCGCTTGGTGGCCGAGAGGCATGCGCGGGCACGCGGGGTCTGGCGCGGGAGCGCGTGAGTTCCGTTTTAAAAAATAAAAAAAAAAAAAAAATTGATTCGTTTTTACGCGGCTCATCGTGTTTGATTTTGTTTAATTATTCGAGAATAGTAGATTAGAAACGGGGTCTCACATTAAGTGGTATCAGAGCCATAAGATTCTTGGATTTGAACTAGAGTGAGCGGGGTAGATCGAGTCCGCATGAATTGAATTCTCGCATGTGATTGATTTATTTAAATGATTACTTTAAATACGTGCGAGCATGCTTTATCGATTCTTGAATTAATTGAATTACATGAGTTGTGATTTAATTTATAAAGCATGAATTATGTGCTATTATCTGTTTGCGAATATCATTGAGATTCATGGGTTCTCAGAGCAGAGTTTTGGACACCGAGGATTTGAGGTTGAGATTGAGTTTGAGTTGAGATATTGTGTCCTAACCTTTGTTATCAGATGGCACCTCGACGATCTTTGAGAAGGAATCAACCACCTTTGACTCATCCTTCTACTGAGAATCCGCCACCAGTTATAACTCCTCCGAATGATCAGGATAATACCGGAGTGGATCAGTTTGATGCAACTGCAACCCCGATGGAGACTCTACTGAAGAGATTCCGATCTTTCCGACCGCCTACTTTAACGGGTACCGAGAACTCCGTTGCTTGTGAAAGTTGGCTAGATGAAATGGATGAGCTCTTCGATTCCCTCGACTATACCGATGACCGCAGAATCAGGTTAGTCGGTCATCAGTTGCAGGGTGTTGCTAAGAATTGGTGGACCACAACCAAGAGAGCGAATGAGAATCGAGGCACCGCCATCACTTGGAGCTTATTCAAGACTGAGTTCTACAAGCGGTTCTTTCCGGTATCTTATCGAAAGGAAAAATGTGCCGAATTTGCGAATCTGAAGCAAGGGAATATGAGTATCGAGGAGTACATAAGTAAGTTTGACAGTCTCTTGAGGTTTGCACCTCACATCGCAGACCATGAGGAAGCCAAAGCCGATCACTTTATCAATGGCTTGAATCCTGAGATTTTTACCTTGGTCAATACCGGAAGACCCAACAACTTCGCAGATGCTATGGATCAAGCAAAGGGAGCCGAAGCCGGATTCTTGATGCAACGAGGTAATCAGGTAGCTCCTCAACAGCAGCAGAGATCTTTTCCGAATCAGCCTGTTCAGTTTCAGTCTCAGCAGTCTCAGTATCAGTACCAACCTGCTCAGCAGCCGAATCAGTCTCAGAGGGTTGAGGGAGGCAACAGTGGCAGAAATAGGCGAGATCAGTATAGACCGAAGGGGAAGCAATTTAAGAAGTCTGGGAGCAATTCATCGAGTTCCAGTGGCTCTAGACAGTTCAGTTCTGGACAAAATTCTGGGTTTTTTGGAGCTTCGTGCAGCAAGTGTGGAGGACGTCATCCGAGTGATCAGTGTCGAGGCGTGTTTTGTAGTTGCAACTGAAACGACCCAAACAATCTAAAATAACATATGCGGATTTTTTTTTTTAATAATACTAAGTAAAATAGATGTACATACATGCCCATACATATATGCACAAAAAAAAATAAACGGATTTAAAAAAAAAATAACATAAATATGAAACATTTCTTACTTGAATAACTGAGTCAAACTTAAATAAAATACTGTCAAACAATCCACTTAAAAGTTTGCATGCAATAAAATTATTTAATAAAAATATTACAAAAATTCACCACTGAAAAGATATAAAAGAAATAAATAAGAAACAGAGTTTAAAATTCTTAAAATGTTCATAAAGACTCAGCTGACGGTCACGGGGGATCACTGCATGTCCGCTCATACGTCCTCAACACCGGTAGGAACTACATCTTCCTCTACGTACTCACCTGCACCATATAAGTGTAGTGAACCTAGATGCCCAACATGCTAACATAACAAGGGCATAAATAATTTAAATCACTGAAATACTAATACATAACATATACATGAATGGACATGCTTAAAATCATGAATCATAACTTAAAATCTTGCTTAAACTTGAACTTAAATATAATCATATAATACATACATAACATTGTTGAGCATATCATTTTTCTAACATCGCATGATCATATCTGTAGTGTAACCTTAAACTTAAAAGGTTCGACTGATCAGTCTCTTAAAACCAACGTACGCGGCGGTGACGAATCACCTCTTACTGGTAGTAAACTACCCTTAACATGTGGGGACTTGTCCCCCTTAAATTGTCACACTACTTCAACTTCCAACATAAAAATTATTTTCTAGCTCAACCTTAAACATTAAATCATGCCATAAAATTATTTCATGAATGCATGTACTTCAATAAAATGTGTGTCCTTCCTATATATTTAATTTAATTTTTATACTAACATATAAATACTAAAATAACATTCATGCATAAAATAATTAAATATATAATTAGGACACATGCAATTTCTCATGGTTTGTGCTGAACTGCTGGCCCTAACACCCAAGCCCATTTATGCATTCCTGGCTCAATAACAACCTATTATGGCCCAAAGACTGGCCCAATAACTTCCATGGGCCCCCAAGCCCATAAAAATTATTGGACTAACTTAATTAAATTTATTTAAGCCCAATAATAATTAAATTTCAACCCAAATAATTAAATGGAACCAAATTAAATTTTTGGATTTAATTAGGCCCATTTAACACTTAATTAAACTTAAAACTTCAAAAAATAAAATACCCGAGCCCGACTCACTTAACCCGGACCCGAACCCAACTAACATAACCCATGACTTTCCAGACCCGACCCGGACCCCACAACCCGACCCGGATCCACCCTAACACTAAAACCCGATACCCCTTCTCTTATGCTTCCCGGCCGCGAGCAGCAGCCCTAGACGCTCCGGCCGTCCCTGGCCGGAGCTCCACCGCCCTGACGTGGCCCACGTCTGGGCGGTCCTAACCTGCTCCAGCCCCCAGCCCCATGCAGCCTGAACCACCATAACCGAAGCCCCTTCCACTAGCCCTAAACCTGCGCTGATCTGCACCAAAGTTGGTGCAGTCAAGTCCAGCCCTTTCCTAGCCCTCTCCAGCCTTAACGACCAAGCCATACCTATCCTAGGGACCCTGAAGAACCCTGACCAGCAGTCATACAAGCCATGGATAGGAGAAAACGTGAATATGATCAATAAAATACAAGAACCATGCGCATACATCCAGAAACCGATTTGATATTCTGAAAATTTCAATGAAAAGTCTGATGCCTACACACACACACGCATAATAACTAATATGGTGCGAGAAAGGAGAAAGGAAAACATGCCTTGCACCGTAGAATTAATAAGGCAAAGTGCGTAGAACGTTTTCGGGATGACGGGACCACGAACAACCTTTCTTGATGCTTCAAAAATATCGAGGCTATGAATTCCTTCTTGGAGGCTACTTGGTCGATGAAGGAGATGAATAATGGGGGAGGGAGGCGGCTAGGTTGAAGATTACGTGAGATTGGGGTAGGTTGTTAGGGTAATATTGATTTAAAATAAGGTGTAGGATAATTAAATTAAATAGAAGATGTTATATATATAAAATATACAACTTTAAAACTCCAACTAAAAGTTAAAAAATCTGATAACTTAATTAAATCCCGAAATATTAATTTTAGGGAATTTTAAAGGTAATTAAAAGTCAATATTTTGGCTAAATTAGGATAAAAATGGACTCTTAAAATTATATAAAATTAAATACTGATAATTTTGAGGAGATAAAACTCAAAATAATATTTTTAGGCTCTTAAAAGGCTCATGAAATAAATTGGATAGAAAGTTGTCATCTCGTCCGTCTACGGTCCCGTTTACGCGATAAAATAATTAAATTTCCATAAATAATGAAAAATCACTAATTATGGGTTAAATGCTTAAAAATAACTTAAAACATGCACAAATAATTTCACATAATTATTTAACCCATAATCTAAAATTCTAAATAAATGAAATCCCTAATTATGCATGCGAATTTACGTACTAAAAATATTGGGTGTTACAATTCTCCCCCCCTTAATTTGAATTTCGTCCTCGAAATTAAAGTACTTACCCGAAAAACTCCGGGTAGCGAGTCCTCATGTCTGCCTCGGTCTCCCAAGTAGCTTCCTACTCCGAGTGATTCAGCCACTGGACTCTGACCATCGGTATGACCCGCGTCCTAAGTCTCCGCTCCTCCCTAGCCAAGATCCGTACTGGCCTCTCCTCATATACTAGATCAGGTGGCAACTGCAAGGGCTCGTAATTCAACACATGCGACGGGTTAGTGACATATCTCCGAAGCATGGATACATGGAAGACATCGTGCACTGCCACAAGCCCTGGTGGCAAGGCCAAACGGTAGGCCAATGTGCCAACTCTCTCCAAGATCTCAAAAGGTCCAATATATCTCGGATTAAGCTTACCCCTCCGGCCAAATCGTACCACTCCCTTCATAGGTGACACTCTCAGAAACACGTGATCACCTACTGCGAACTCCAAATCTCGTCGTCGAGTATCTGCATAACTCTTCTGACGACTCTGAGCAGTCCTCATACGATCCCGAATCTGAATCACAATGTCTACAGTCTGCTGTACAATCTCGGGACCTAATAGAATCCTCTCTCCAACCTCATCCCAATGAATAGGAGATCTGCATCTCCTCCCATACAAAGCTGCATAAGGAGCCATACCTATAGACGCCTGAAAGCTGTTGTTATAGGTAAACTCCACTAATGGCAATCTCGTCTCCCATGAGCCCTGAAAATCGATGACACAGGCTCTCAGTAAGTCCTCAAGAATCTGTATCACCCTCTCAGACTGACCATCTGTCTGGGGATGAAAATTTGTGCTGAACAGTAGTCGAGTCTCCAATGCTGTATGTAGACTCGTCCAGAACGCAGACTAAATCTCGGATCTCTGTCTGACACAATCGACACTGGTATGCCATGCAGTCTAACAATATCCTTGATGTAAAGCTCCGCATACTGTGTCAATGAGTAAGTAGTCCTCACTGGCAGGAAATGTGCTGACTTGGTGAGTCTATCCACGATCACCCAAATAGCCGTGCAACCTCTGGCACTCCTCGGTAAACCAACTACAAAGTCCATTGTAATGTTCTCCCATTTCCATTCCGGAATAGGAAGAGGTCTAAGAAGTCCTGCTGGACGCTGATGCTCTGCCTTGACCTGCTGACAAGTCAAGCACTCTGACACAACTCTCTCGATGTCTCTCTTCATCCCGGGCCACCAATACAATAGCTGTAAATCTCGGTACATCTTCGTACTTCCAGGGTGAATGGAGTACGGAGATGTGTGAGCCTCTGCTAAAATCTCAGCTCTCAACTGATCGACGTTCGGTACCCACATCCTACCATGGTACTGAACAATGCCATCCACAACTGTATAAAGAAGACCACCCTTGGCATCATCTCTCTGCCTCCAACGCTGTAACTCCTCATCAGTAGGCTGTCCATCTCTGATCCGATCTCGTAGGATCGGCTGCACCGTCAACACTGACAAGCTCGGTGCATGACCACTCGAGTAAAACTCCAAATCAAACCTCTGAATCTCGCTCTGCAGTGGTAACTGCACTGTCAAACACGATGCTATTGACGACTTCCAACTCAAAGCATCGGCCACTACATTAGCTTTACCTGGATGGTAGCTAATGTCACAGTCGTAATCCTTCACCAACACCAACCATCTCTGTTGCCTCATGTTCAACTCCTTCTGAGTGAATAAGTACTTGAGGCTCTTATGATCAGTGAAAATCTTGCACTTCTCGCCATACTGATAGTGTCTCCAGATTTTCAAAGCGAAGACCACTGCTGCTAACTCCAAGTCATGTGTCGGGTAGTTCTGCTTATGAATCTTCAACTGCCTCGATGCATAAGCAATAACCGTACCACACTGCATAAGTACTGTGCCTAACCATAGCTTAGACGCGTCGGTGTATACCACTAACTCCTCGTGTGGTACTGTCATCGTTAAAACCGGTGCGGTAGTGAGTGCTTCCTTCAGCTGATCGAAGCTCCTCTGACAGTCTGAACTCCAAATAAACTTCGCATTCTTCTTGGTTAAGGAAGTCAAGGGTACTGCAATAGAGGAAAAACCCTTGATGAACTTCCTATCATATCCTGCCAAACCCAAGAAACTGCGAATCTCCGAAGCATTCCTCGGAATACCCCATTTCTGCACTGCCTCAACCTTCGACTGATCCACTGCAATCCCATCTCTCGAAATAATGTGGCCAAGAAATGCCACTTGCTCAAGCCAAAACTCGCACTTGCTGAACTTGACATACAAACGCTGCTCCCTCAAAGTCTGCAAGGCTGTCTGTAGATGCTGCCTATGCTTCTCAATGCTCCTAGAGTAGATCAAGATATCATCAATGAAGACTATGATGAACTGATCAAGATACGGCTGAAATACCCGGTTCATGAGATCCATAAAAACCGCTGGAGCATTGGTCAGCCCAAATGGCATTACTAAGAACTCGTAATGCCCATAACGTGTCCGGAAAGCGGTCTTGGACACATCTGCATCCCTAACTGGCAGCTAATGATATCCAGATCGCAGGTCGATCTTGGAGCACACCGAAGCTCCCTGCAACTGATCAAATAAGTCCTCTATCCTCGGCAGTGGGTACTTATTCTTCACTGTGACCCTGTTGAGCTCTCGATAATCGATGCATAGTCTCATACTGTCATTCTTCTTCTTCACAAATAACACTGGAGCTCCCCATGGAGAAAAGCTAGGACGAACAAAGCCTTTCTCTAATAACTCCTGAATCTGCTCCTTCGACTCTTTCATCTCGGTAGGAGCAAGTTGGTACGGTGCCTTTGAGATAGGCACGGTGTCTGGCACTAAGTCGATACTGAATTATTGGAAAACTGTGTTCAGATCAATTAAGAATTGATACCCGGTGCAGCGGAAGTTTAAAAATTTTATTTTATTATATGGAACGATTCCATATATGGGTATCAAAACTTTTACGATTAAATTTGTTCAAGTAAAAATAAAATCACAATTAAATTTTTACCTCGTCAAGCAAAGGCTTGATCGTGGACTCCAACAGAATTTAATCTACTCTTCTTGTAAATCCCGGGAACCGATGACAGTCACGATCTAACTCCGAAATTAGGTTCACGAATGAAAAACAGAAACCCTCTGATTGACTGCACTAGAAATCAATCAGAAGTTTTACGTAGAGAATAAACAGATATGATCTGTTAATTCAATTTGTAATTTTTCACAAAAATCATAAGCCGAATTTTCTCCAAAAGGGACAGAGGAATTTTCGAAAAATCCTCTTGAATAGTATAGAGTGAATTTCGAAAATTGCAGTATTCAATGTGTGTAATTTTCGAACCCAACACCTCTATTTATAGATAATTTCTAGTTATAATTGTATCAGGACTCTAACTCCTTAAAGCCCACAATCCATAACTTAAGCCCAACAAGCCAAGCCTGTTGTTATAGAAATTAATATAAAATTCATTGTGACTCCGATTGATAAACTGATTTCACCAATGTGCACAGAAACCATTTCTGCATCTTTTAGAGTCAAGATAATTTTTCTGAATCCGAATTCAGTGATTTCCAAAAATGCCTATCCCTATGTCATTTTAGGAAATCTCACTACCTTTAGTTAAGAAGTCCAACTTCTCTTTCATTAAATTTAACTCTTTAAATTTAACTATCTCTACGGGGTTTTAGTAATCCATTACTTGTGTAACCCTCAATGGTTCAGGAATACAGCTAGCCGTGGGCTCACAACTCCTTGTGACTCGGAACAACAATTTCCGACTTACCCATCGAATCATGGTAAGAGCGCCTAGCAACATCGCCCCATGATTCCCTAGGTATTACTGATAGTGCCTGCAAGAACCAGTAGATTTTGGTTAGCGTACAGTAAGGTCCCTTCATCCATATATCCCGATCGAATCAACAACCATTGGTATATCGAGAGTCGTTCGAGATTCGATAACTATGCATAACATCTTGGAGATCTATTAGTGACATCTCATGTGTTACTAGGAACACCAAGTAACCTAAAACACATCATGTACTCTGGCCAGAGATTCGTCACACTAATATCTCCTCAGATCGCATAGGATATCCACACTCGCAAGTATGTGGTGAATCCTTGATAACAAAGCATCGACTCCTATATGTGTCGTAACTGTACCCAATCCTGACACCTGATGACCCCAATAGAGTCGGTAAATGAGTCAAAGTACAGTACTAGCATATAGAGTCTCAATGATGCTTCAAGTAATAAGGACTAATGGTGTACAACCAAAACCGCGGACTTTATCCACTCGATAAGTGATAACCACTTGGAAAGTCCGAATAGGGTAGTTCGATCATTCATCATATGAATATCCATTTGCATGCTTTGAACATCTCTATGTTCCATACCAATGAAACGAGGTACTCGGCATCGCAAATGCTAGTTTCAATCTCAAGCGATCCTTATCCTTATTTGCGAACGGCTCAATTGACTAGGAACAGTTTAGAATATACAGTGACTATAAGATGTGTTTCATGATAGCCATCCCCATGTGCTACCACATCTTACATACACTATAGTATATTCAAGGTCTTTATCAAAACAACAATAGTATATCATAATATAACATTATGAAGAAAGATAAAGTCAATGCCATTATAAAAGTGTAAATCATATTAAACAAAAGATTGTTTTACATAGAGTCATAAAAGCCCTTAGCCACAAGTTGGCTAACCGGGCACCCACTCTTTCAATCTCCCACTTGCCCTAAAGCCAACTAGTCATACTACGTAATCCCATTGCTTCGCGATGTTTGTCAAACAATGGTCCTGGCATGGGCTTAGTAAGCGGATCAACGATATTTTCTGTAGAGGTCACTCTCTCGACACCGATGTCTCCTCTTTCCACGATCTCCCGGATGATGTGGTATTTCCTCAGTACGTGTTTGGACTTCTGATGAGACCTTGGTTCCTTTTCCTGAGCAATGGCACCCGTGTTGTCACAGTACACCGGGACTGGACCAATAGCTTCAGGAATTACACCCAACTCTTGGATGAATTTCCTTATCCAAACCGCCTCTTTAACAGCAGCTGATGCTGCAATGTATTCTGCCTCAGTGGTGGAATCCGCTGTGGTGTTCTGCTTGGAACTCTTCCAAGAGACAGCACCGCCATTGAGCACGAATACAAATCCAGAGGTTGATTTCGAGTCATCCACATCACATTGGAAGCTAGAGTCGGTATAGCCTTTCAACTTCAATTCTCTCCCTCCATAAACCATAAATAAATTCTTAGTCCTTCGCAAGTACTTAAGAATATCCTTCACGGCTTTCTAATGCATTTGACCGGGATTGGCTTGGTATCTGCTCATGACACTCAGAGCATAGGCCACATCCGGTCTGGTAGATATCATCCCATACATGATACTACCTATGGCTGACGCATATGGCACGTGTGTCATCTTCTCTATCTCTTCGTCAGTCTTGGGACACATAGACTTGGATAGAGAAACTCCATAACACATAGGTAGATGTCCTCTCTTGGACCCATCCATTGAAAACCTTTTCAATATGGTGTCGATGTAGGTTGATTGAGTGAGTCCTATCATTCTTTTAGATCTATCTCTATAGATCTAAATTCCTAGAATATAGGATGCCTCACCTAAATCCTTCATCGAGAATCTACCTGATAACCATATCTTTGTTGACTGCAACATCCCTACATCATTCCCCATGAGTAGGATGTCATCAACATAAAGTACTAAGAATGTTACCGCATTCTTAACTACTTTCTTGTACACGCATGGTTCCTCCGGGTTCTTGATAAAACCAAAATCCTTTATCGTTTCATCAAATTTCTGGTTCCAACTTCTTGATGCTTGTTTGAGATCATAGATTGATCTCTGAAGCTTGCATACCTTATGCTCGCTTCCCATGGATGTGTATCCCTCAGGCTGCATCATATAGATCTCTTTCTTAATGTTTCCATTAAGAAATGCAGTCTTTACATCCATTTTCCATATCTCATAGTCATACCATGTTGCTATGACAATAAGGATTCTTATGGACTTGAACATTGCGACTGGTGAAAAGGTTTCATCATAGTCAACTCCTTGTCTTTGAGTATAACCTTTTGCCACCAATCGTGCCTTGTAGGTCAATAACTTTCCATCAGGCCCAAGCTTTCTCTTGTAGATCCATTTGCACCCAGTTGGAACAATTCCATCGGGAGGATCTACTAAAGACCAAACTTGGTTAGAATGCATCGAGTTTGTTTCCGATTGCATAGCTTCAAGCCATAAATTTGAATCCGCATCAGAAATTGCTTTCTTGAAGTTTCTTGAATCACATCCAATGTCGGGTTCACTTTGATCCCCTTCAAGAAGAAGACCATATCTAATAGGAGGCCTAGAAGTCCTCTCGGATCTCCTAGTAATAGGCGTGTCTTGTGATGATTCTTGAGGTGTAGGATCGCTATTTTGTATATCGGGTTCTTCTCGAATTTCTTCGAGTTCCATCATCTTGTCTTTCTTATCCAATAAGAACTCCTTCTCGAAGAAGGTGGCATTCCTTGAAACAAACACTTTTGTTTCAGCAGGATGATAGAAATAATATCCGATTGAATTCTTCGGATACCCTACAAAATAACATAAGGTGGATCGACTATCCAATTTATCTCCCACTGTCTGCTTCACGTAAGCAGGACATCCCCAAATCCTCAAGTACGAATACTTAGGAGCTTTGCCATTTCATAACTCATATGGTGTTTTATTTACTGCTTTAGTGTGGACGTTGTTTAACAACAATACCTCGGTTTCAAGCGCGTAGCCCCAAAAACGAAGGTGGGAGCTCAGTGAAGCTCATCATGGATCGAACCATGTCCAACAAAGTTCGATTGCGACGCTCCGAAACACCATTAAGCTGAGGTGTAATAGGAGGAGTCCACTGAGAGAGAATCTCATTCTCTTTTAGATAGTCCAAAAACTCGGTACTTAAGTATTCTCCACCTCGATCCGATCGAAGTGCCTTAATACTTTTACCTAGTTTGTTTTCTACTTCAGCCTTGAATTTTTTGAACATTTCAAATGCTTCAGACTTATATTTCATTAAATATAAATACCCATACCTAGAATGATCATCAGTAAAGGTAATGAAGTAGGTGTTGCCACACTTAGTACCAATCCTAAATGGACCGCAAACATCTGTATGGATCAAATCCAACAGATTTTGACTACGCTCAGGTTTCCCTTTGAAAGGAGATTTAGTCATTTTTCCCTTTACACAGGACTCACAAGTAAGTAGAGAGTTAATATCAGACATATCAAATATGCCCTCTCCCACTAGCTTGTTCATCCTCCTTGAGGAAATATGACCTAGCCTAGCATGCCAAAGGTTTGCCGGGTTTTGACTATCGTCCTTCCTTTTAATTGTTGTTACCGGTTTATCAACATAATTAATTGGAACATCTTTTAATTTTAAGCTATATAGATCGTTTTCAAGTTGTCCATTTCCAATCAAACATTCATTCTTGTAAATATTGCAAATCCCATTTACAAAATTGCAAGAAAAACCATTTCTATCAAGCATAGAAATAGATATAATGTTTTTGACCAAATCCGGAACATATAAAACATCTTTCAAAAATAACTTAAAATTGTTTTGCAAAACTAAATAAATGTCTCCTATAGCTTTGGCTTCGACTCTAGAACCATTCCCGAGCCTTAGCTGGGTCTCACCCATCCTTAGCTTACGACTTCTTGTCATCATCTGCAAATCATTGCAAATGTGAGATCCACATCCGGTATCCAATACCCAAGAAGAAGTATTAAGCGAAACATTTATTTCAATGTAAAACATACCCTTTGCAGTTCGCAACTGTTCGAGGTATTCCTTGCAGTTATGTTTCCAATGACCGGGTTTCTTGCAGTAATGGCAAACGTTTTCATATTTTATCCCAATTGAAGCCTTGGCCTTTCCCTTCTTATTTGGTACAATCTTCTTGGGTGGGGCAGAACGTTTCTTACCCTTTTCACTTGGTCCTTTCTTAGAGTTAGAAGAGGAGCCAACCAAGAGTACCGGTTTATCCTTCTTTAGTGTGGCTTCATATGTGACAAGCATATTGACCATATCTTCAAGGGTGGCCTCTATCTTGTTCATATTGAAGTTCATCACAAAACCGTCAAACGATGAAGGAAGTGATAGAAGCAACAAGTCCGCGCTAAGTTCATGCTCCAAAGTCAAGTCGAGTGTTACCAACTTTTCAATGAGTCCAATCATGCGCACCCCATGCACACGGACCGAAGTCCCATCTCGCATGCGGCTCGTCATGAGCTCTCTGACGGTGGCATACCTCTCCGACCTTGACTGAGCTCCAAAGAGTTCCTTGAGGTTCTTGTGAATGTCAGCAGCATTCACGGTATCCTCGAATCTCCTTTGAAGCTCATCAGACATCGAAGCCTGCATGTAGCATTTGGCCTTGATATCATGGTCCCACCATAAATCAAGTTTGGCCTACTCTTCCGGACTTGTATTAGCCGGGGCTTCCTTCGGAGGCGGCTTCTCTAACACGTAGAAAGCTTTTTCCGAAGTAAGAATAATTTTCAACTTACGGAACCATTCCGTATAGTTTGCGCCAGTCAATTTGTTTTGTTCGAGAATTGAAAACAGTGGATTACGAGAATTCATTGTAATAATATACTGAAAAGGAAACAGACAATAATCAATGATTGTTTAATTAATTTACTAAGACATAAAATATGGCGAATTTTAATTTTATGAATTACACTCCCACTATTTTAACTATTTCACTACCCTCTAATGAAAACGGAAAACTGTTTTCCTTAGTGAGAACATGGAGTCCAATTGAAAAATCATGATCCCGAATAATATCAGCCAATCATAATTTTCAAAAGGTAGAGCCCAATTACTTCCAAAGTAATCCCCATGTTTTTACCTCATGTCCAATAAGGGCCCAATAATATGACGCCGTTTATTGTGACATGTCAAGATAACCCATCAATATTAAGTTGTGATGGACGGTCGCCATGTGGATCCCCAATAATATGAGCCAATCCCATGGGAGTTCCACCTAACTTACAACATGTGTCGATCCAATGTACAGCTTTTCGACAAACAGGCCCCCCCAATAATATGAGCCGGACCGTATCCGCGGGTAGCATCTCATACATTGATCATTGATGGAAGGTAGAAATGTTTAAACAATATTTAAATTCCCTTTTTATTAATCTTGATATCAATTTTAAATCATATTTAAAATGAGGGATTTTTAATTTTGAAAATTTGTCTCATCATGCAATTTATGTATGCTTGCGAGATTCATACAATTTAGTCTAAACATGCATACATCAATAATATCATATATTATTTAAGGATGATCGATCCCATTAACTAATCGACCCGTGGTTGCCAATCACGAGTCTAAGTCCAATCCTAGGTGATATGCAAGTATGCAATGCAATCCTATTACATTGAGCTTCCAATTTACATTTCTTCGGTCTTCATTGTCTGCTGGGCCCACCATTTCTTCAAATCTTTGTCTCCCACTAAGTCTAATAAATTTACAATAAATTTCGATGACAAATATGAGATACATTTTTAGGGGTGGGAACGGGCCATAAAACAGGCCCACTTTTATTACATATGACAATCATATTGGGCTATAAACCAAGCCCATTAATAAACACCAACAACAATAAGACAAATGTAAATCACCTAACATACACCTAAAATATTGGTCATGGCAATCGATCATCCTTTATCCATTAATTAATTCAATAATTAAATAATTGGATAAACATGCAAAGGCATCATAATTTAAAAGATAAAATCATATTTTATCTTATCCATCCATAAGATCATATCTCATCATCAATTGTACCAAAATAATTAATTTTATAAAATTTAATTTAACGGATAAAATTTATAAATATTCCAAAAATTCAAATTTATCCAAAAATCAATTTTAAAATTTTCGGACTCGAACAATTCGATCCGATGCCTCGTGAACCAATCAAAAACAATTTTCGATCGGATCAAAAACTAGAATTTCAAAAAAATTAAAATTTTAATTAAAAATTAAAAAATAATTTTTCCGGGCTGTCCGGGACAATCCCGGGCAGCCCACGCCCCAAAAAGGGGCCCGGGCAGGGCAGCGATGGACTCGCTGCCCTTGGGCAGCGACGCTCGCTGCCCGATTTGCCCATGGATATTCAATTTAAAATTTTCGTTTTGATTCAAAAAACCGAGGCTTAAAAATTTTGTACAATCGATTAATTTAATCATTTGATCTGAGAAACCTGTCTCTGATACCACTGTTGGAAAACTGTGTTCAGATCAATTAAGAATTTATACCCGGTGCAGCGGAAGTTTAAAAATTTTATTTTATTATATGGAACGATTCCATATATGGGTATCAAAACTTTTACGATTAAATTTGTTCAAGAAAAAATAAAATCACAATTAAATTTTTACATCGTCAAGCAAAGGCTTGATCGTGGACTCCAACAGAATTTAATCTGCTCTTCTTGTAAATCCCGGGAACCGATGACAGTCATGATCTAACTCTGGAATTAGGTCCACGAATGAAAAACAGAAACCCTTTGATTGACTGCACTAGAAATCAATTAGAAGTTTTACGTAGAGAATAAACAGATATGATCTGTTAATTCGATTTGTAATTTTTCACAAAAATCACAAGCCGAATTTTCTCCAAAAGGGACAGAGGAATTTTCAAAAAATCCTCTTGAATAGTATAGAGTGAATTTCAAAAATTACAGTATTCAATGTGTGTAATTTTCGAACCCAACACCTCTATTTATAGATAATTTCTAGTTATAATTGTATCAGAACTCTAACTCCTTAAAGCCCACAATCTATAACTTAAGCCCAACAAGCCAAGCTTGTTGTTATAGAAATTAATATAAAATTCATCGTGACTCCGATTTATAAACTGGTTTCACCAATGTGCACAGAAACCATTTCTGCATCTTTTAGAGTCAAGATAATTTTTCTGAATCCGAATTCAGTGATTTCAAAAAATGCCTATCCCTATGTCATTTTAGGAAATCCCACTCCCTTCATGGTAAGAGCGCCTAGCAACATCGCCCCATGATTCCCTAGGTATTACTGATAGTGCCTGTAAGAACCAGTAGATTTTGGTTAGCGTACAGTAAGGTCCCTTCATCCATATATCCCAATTGAATCAACAACCATTGGTATATCGAGAGTCATTCGAGATTCGTTAACTATGCATAACATCTTGGAGATCTATTAGTGACATCGCATGTGTTACAAGGAACACCAAGTAACCTAAAACACATCATGTACTCTGGCCAGAGATTCGTCACACTAATATCTCCTCAGATCGCATAGGATATCCACACTCGCAAGTATGTGGTGAATCCTTGACAACAAAGCATCGACTCCTATATGTGTCGTAACTGTACCCAATCCCAACACCTGATGACCCCAATAGAGTCGGTAAATGAGTCAAAGTACAGTACTAGCATATAGAGTCTCAATGATGTTTCAAGTAATAAGGACTAATGGTGTACAACCAAAACCGCGGACTTTATCCACTCGATAAGTGATAACCACTTGGAAAGTCCGAATAGGGTAGTTCGATCATTCATCATATGAATATCCATTTGCATGCTTTGAACATCTCTATGTTCCATACAATGAAACGTGGTACTCGGCATCGCAAATGCTAGTCTCAATCTTGAGCGATCCTTATCCTTATTTGCGGACGGCTCAATTTACTAGGAACAGTTTAGAATATACAGTGACTATAAGATGTGTTTCATGATAGCCATACCCATGTGCTACCATATCTTACATACACTATAGTATATTCAAGGTCTTTATCAAAACAACAATAGTATATCATAATATAACATTATGAAGAAAGATAAAGTCAATGCCATTATAAAAGTGTAAATTATATTAAACAAAAGATTGTTTTACATAGAGTCATAAAAGCCCTTAGCCACAAGTTGGCTAACCGGACACCCACTCTTTCATGAACTCCACATCTCTTACTGGTGGAATTCCTGCAACATCCTCCGGAAAGACGTCCGGAAAATCACGAACCACTTCTATCTCTGATAATGATCTGCTAGATGGTTCTGAGGCCGTGACAATACTCACTAGAAAACCTCGGCAACCCTGTCTCAACAGCTTCCTCGCCTGAATATAAGATATCACCTGAGGAATATCACTGCTCTGAGATGCATGGAAAGTAAACGGGTCGCCTTCCGACGGTTTCACTGACACTGTCCTCCGACGAAAATCAATCGAAGCTCCATTGACTGTCAACCAGTCCATACCCAATATCAAATCAAATCCGCTCAATGGCAAAACCACTACATCTACGTGAATGGAGTGCCCCTGCAGCTTCAACTCCAGCTCTCGGATGACACTAGAGATAGTAATAATCTGTCCTGATGCCATAGTGACATCATAACCATTGTCGGCAATCTCAGGGGTAATGCCTATCCGTCTGATAAACTCCAGGGAGATAAACGAATGCGTAGCCCCTGAATCTAGCAACGCAAACGTGGAGTTGCCTCCAACTAGAATTATCCCTGCACGCAGAAGAATCCCAACAATTTCATACCACTACTAAACTTTCCCCCAAAGATGAGTCACTAATAACCCTTAATTCTAATCACAAGTAAAACATGCTTCTTATTCTAACATGCAGATAGGTAACCCAAATAACAAATTATTCCACAACAAAAATCGAAAAAAAATATTACCCAACAGAAGAAATCATAAAATGCTAGGGGTAAGATATACCAGTGATCAAGGAGGTATCTGGGTCTGCCTCCTCAGCCTGCATCACGAACACTCTCCCTGTAGTGTTCTTCTTCCTCGGGCAATTGGCCATCTGGTGCCCTGGCTCTTTACAATGAAAATAGACGCCTGCTCCTAGAAGACATGGTCCCGGATACATCTTCAGGCACTTCGAGCAAGTAGGATATCCTCCAGTATTAGGGGCCCCGCCCCTAGGCTGCTGTCTCTGCTGCTGTGGCTTCTGCTGATTCGGGCCCTTAGACGGCCCAGTAAACTGCTTATTCACAGGAGGCTGCGAAGATGGTCGCTGATACCCAAACTGAAATTGCCTCTTACTCTGTTGCTCCCTCTGGATCTCTCTCCTACCATCCTCAGAACGCAAGGCTCTACTAACTGCAGCCTCATAAGAGGGGACGTCCCCCATGCGAACGTCATGCTTGATTTCTGCCCTGAGCCCCTCAATAAACTGTCTCATCTTCTTAGGTGCACTGTCAGCAATCAATGGCACAAGGTGACAGCCCCTCTCAAACTGTCGGATGTACTCCACAATGGTCTTGTCCCCCTGTCGGAGACTCATGAACTCTCGGATCATGCGGCTGCGCACGTCCTCAGTGAAATACTTGGAGTAAAACATCCTCCGGAAGTTTGCCCAAAGCATAGTAGTCAGATTCACTCCTCGTGATGCACTCTCCCACCATAAGTCTGCATCACCCTTCAGCATGTACACTGCGCACCTCACCTTGTCCGCATCAGTCAACCCCATATAAGCAAAGATACTCTCCAAAGAATGGATCCAACCCTCAGCAACGAGTGGATCTGTGGCACCTATGAACTCCTTCGGTCCCTTCTTCTGGAACCTCTCAGCCACGTCCTCATCATGGGAAAGTCTCGGACGCGCCGCCTGCTGCTCCAACAGAGCAGTAATCCCAGCCATCATGTTTGCATTGGCTTGCTCCAATGCTGAAAGAGGGTTTTGCGGAGGTGGGGATCCTCCACGCTTGTTCACTGGTCTCGGAGGCATTCTGCACCACCACATATTTCTTTACGTAAATCGACATGCATAACTAAGTACTTAGAAATTTTCTGCTAACATAAATGCTTAAGTCTTAAACATGATACGACTAAATTATACTAAAAGCAATTAAAACTTACAGACCGGTAGCGTGGATTTATGAGCTCGCATAGCAGTGATGACCCCTCTAACAACGCGGCTCTGATACCAATTGAAACGATCCAAACATTCTAAAATAACATATGCGGAATTTTTTTTTTTTTAATAATACTAAGTAAAATAGATGTACATACATGCCCATACATATATGCACAAAAAAAAAAAAAATGGATTTAAAAAAAAATAACATAAATATGCAACATTTCTTACTTGAATAACTGAGTCAAACCTAAATAAAATACTGTCAAACAATCCACTTAAAAGTTTGCATGCAATAAAATTATTTAATAAAAATAGTACGAAAATTCACCACTAAAAAGACAAAAAAGAAATAAATAAGAAACACAGTTTAAAATTCTTAAAATGTTCATAAAGACTCAGCCGACGGTCACGGGGGATTACTGCATGTCCGCTCATACGTTCTCACCATCGGTAGGAACTACATCTTCCTCTACGTACTCACCTGCACCATATAAGTGTAGTGAGCCTAGAGGCCCAACATGCTAACATAACAAGGGCTTAAAATAATTTAAATCACTGAAATACTAATACATAACATATACATGAATGGACATGCTTAAAATCATGAATCATAACTTAAAATCTTGCTTAAAATTGAACTTAAATATAATCATATAATACATACATAACATTGTTGAGCATATCATTTTTCTAACATCGCATGGTCATATCCGTAGTGTAACCTTAAACTTAAAAGGTTCGACTAATCAGTCTCTTAAAACCAACGTACGCGGCGGTGAAGAATCATCTCTTACTGGTAGTAAACTACCCTTAACATGTGGGGACTTGTCCCCCTTAAATTGTCACACTACTTCAACTTCCAACATAAAAATTATTTTCTAGCTCAACCTTAAACATTAAATCATGCCATAAAATTATTTCATGAATGCATGTACTTAAATAAAATGTGTGTTCTTCCTATATATTTAATTTAATTTTTATACTAACATATAAATACTAAAATAACATTCATGCATAAAATAATTAAATATATAATTAGGACACATGCAATTTCTCATGGTTTGTGCTGAACTTCTGGCCCTAACACTCAAGCCCATTTATGCATTCCGGGCCCAATAACAACCTATTCTGGCCCAAAGACTGTCCCAATAACTTCCATGGGCCCCCAAGCCCATAAAAATTATTGGACTAACTTAATTAAATTTATTTAAGCCCAATAATAATTAAATTTCAACCCAAATAATTAAATGGAACCCAATTAAATTTTTGGATTTAATTAGGTTCATTTAACACTTAATTAAACTTAAAACTTAAAAAAATAAAATACCCGAGCCCGACTCACTTAACCCGGACCCGGACCCAACTAACATAACCCATGACTTTTCAGACCTGACCCGAACCCCACAACCCGACCCGGATCCACCCTAACCCTAAAACCCGATACCCCTTCTCCTATGCTTCCCGGCCGCGAGCAGCAGCCCTTCTAGGGCTGCTGCCGCCCTGCTCCGATTGTCCTTGGCCGGAGCTCTACCGCCCTGAAGTGGCCCACGTCTGGGCGGTCCTAAACTACTCCAGCCCCCAGCCCCATGCAGCCTGAACCACCATAACCGAAGCCCCTTCCACTAGCCCTAAACCTGCGCCGATCTGCACCAAAGTTGATGCAGTCAAGTCCAGCCCTTTCCTAGCCCTCTCCAGCCTTAACCACCAAGCCATACCTAGCCTAGGGACCCTGAAGAACCCTGACCAGCAGTCATACAAGCCATGGCTAGGAGAAAACGTGAATATGATCAACAAAATACAAGAACCATGCGCATACATCCAGAAACCGATTTGATCTTCTGAAAATTTCAATGAAAAGTCTGATGCCTACACACACACATGCATAATAACTGATATGGTGCGAGAAAGGAGAAAGGAAAACATGCCTTGCACCGTAGAATTAATAGGGCAAAGTGCATAGAACGTTTTCGGGACGACGGGACGGCGAACAACCTTTCTTGATGCTTCAAAAATATCGAGGCTATGGAGTCCTTCTTGGAGGCTACTTGGTCGATGAAGGAGATGAATAATGGGGGAGGGAGGCGGCTAGGTTGAAGATTACGTGAGATTGGGGTAGGTTGTTAGGGTAATATTGATTTAAAATAAGGTGTAGGATAATTAAATTAAATAGAAGATGTTATATATATAAAATATACAACTTTAAAACTCCAACTAAAAGTTAAAAAATCTGATAACTTAATTAAATCCCGAAATATTAATTTTAGGGAATTTTAAAGGTAATTAAAAGTCAATATTTTGGCTAAATTAGGATAAAAATGGACTCCTAAAATTATATAAAATTAAATACTGATAATTTTGAGGAGATAAAACTCAAAATAATATTTTTGGGCTCTTAAAAGGTTCATGAAATAAATTGGATAGAAAGTTGTCATCTCGTCCGTCTACGGTCCCGTTTACGCGATAAAATAATTAAATTTCCATAAATCATGAAAAATCACTAATTATGGGTTAAATGCTTAAAAATAACTTAAAACTTGCACAAATAATTTCACATAATTATTTAACCCATAATCTAAAATTCTAAATAAATGAAATCCCTAATTATGCATGCGAATTTACGTACTAAAAATACTGGGTGTTACAGCAACATCTGCCAGCAGCCGGGTCACTTTGCTAGAGTCTGTCCTCAACGAGGAACCGATAGAGCTCAGAGCGGCAGTTTTTCTCGACCGCCATCTCAGCCCGAGAGATCAGCTTCTGCAGTCCATTCATTTCAGCCTCAGCAACAGAATCGTCAGGGAGGTAATCAGAACCAGAACCAACCTCCACGACAACAAGCGAGGGTGTTTGCCTTGACAGAGGATCAAGTCAATGCAGCCCTGAATGATGTGATAGCAGGTAACTGTTCGATTTTTGGTTATCCTGCATTTGTGTTGATTGATACGGGTGCTTCTCACTGTTTTATTTCTGAAATATTTGTCGTGATGCATGATTTATTTGCTGAGCCATTATCTGATGTTGTTTCTATTACTTCACCTTTGGGTGGAGGCACTACAACAAAAATGGTCATTAACAACAGTTAAAAGACAACGTTTTTTACAAAAAGCGTTGTAAAAAATACAAACACAACGCTTTTAAGTATAAGCGTTGTGATTGTTTCTTTAATTTATAAAAACACAACGCTTTTTATCAAGTGTTGTGGATGAGCGTTCTTTTTTAAAACTACCACAACGCTTTGTTTAAAAGTGTAAAAACCCAAATTCCTGTCGGCCCTTTTCACTCATTATCGAGAACCCTAGCTGCGATTGAAGATTTCAAAGAGCAAGATCGTTTGATTTTTTTGTTCTCGATTTCTCATCTACTCTTTCTCAAACTTTGCTCCAATTTCCCCGATATATACCCATTTCCCAAAAACCTAGCCGGCCACTTCAACCCGTCGTATCGCCGATAAAATCATCGTTCTAGAGGCCACTTTCCATGAATGGGATGAATCTCGAACCTCTGCTCTCAGTAACTTCGATGTCGACATGCTCCGACTGTACTCACGCGATCCTGAATGAAGGCTCGGAGACTCCTGTTTCGGCGCTGGAGGATCTCGATGGCGGCGAGAAGTGGCGGGAGAAGGCGGAGAGACCTGAGACTGTGGATACTGGGGAAGAAGCTCGGTGAATTTGGGGGAAATTTGGGAATTATTGTGGATTCTTTGGGAGTGGAGTGATTGTTGGGGCGATTTGCATGGTGAAGCTTTCTTGGATTCTGAGCATGGTGGATACTAAAGATTTTCTTCTTCCTCCTACGTAAGTTGAATATTGTTTGTAATTTATGCTTATATTTTCTAATTTTTAGTGTGTGATTCTATATCGAAGAACCGGAATACATTTCATTTTCAGGTAACAAATAACAATAACAAAATTTACACTACTCCATGACTATGTATAAGCTCTGTATTCATCCCCAAGAAATTTGCAAAAATCCATCATTACGATCTCAACAAATACATCTGGTTCCTCCAAAATGAAGAAATTGTATTCTGACTCAATTTATGTTTTAAGTAACCAGAACACTTGGTTTAATACTGGCAAGCAGGGACAGTAAAAAAAAATCCTGAAGGCTTAAACATCCGGATCTTTTCTAAACAATATCAAACTTGAAGAGTAGGATTCTTAAGAAGCGTATGAAAATCCCCCTTATAGATTTCTTATCGCCTGCAAAATTTACCTTGATTATATTTAGAAGGGATCCACAAAAAAAATTTAAAATTGATAGAGAGTATAAATTGGTAAATACAAAAAACTATATACCATGATTAAGAGAACTACTATAAAGGAAAAACTAGGGAGCTAAACTTTTTCATGCATAATTGTTATGAACACAGAGAGTCTGTTCATGAAAAGCTAGTATATAACACAAACTAGTTTCACTTGGAGGAATAACAGCGGATTAAAATGATGTTTATCGACTAAGCTTGCACAAGAACTTTGCCTGGCACGGATCTCCATTAACACAAAATAGTTGCACTTGGGAAGAATAACAGCTGACTAATATGATGTTTATCGACTAAGCTTGCACAAAAAACTTCATTTGACATTAATCTTCATTCGAAAATAACTTAAGACTATAAAAAGTAAATTTTAAAGTAAGTGCAAAAAGCTCACACTAGTTTAGATTAAAAAAAGCATATAATCTTCTTTTACTTATCATCATACTAAACTAAATGCATTAAAGCCTAACATCCCTAATGGCCTAACCTCATTTTTGCCTGGTAGAATTGGTTTTCCATACAAAAGCTCAGCAAAGATACAACCAACAGACCACATGTCAACAGATGGACCATATTTTGTGGCTCCAAGAAGCAACTCTGGAGGTCTGCAAAATGGTTGACGTAAATGACACACACGGTATGTAGGTTATTGGTGAATTAGTTTCCAACTGATAATAAACAATTTACCTGTACCACAAAGTAATAACTCGATTTGTCAGATTAGCATTGTGGTCATTGGAAAATGAAAGTGCAAGTCCAAAATCTACAAGCTTCAAATTTCCCTTGTTGTCAATGAGGAGATTGGAGCCTGCAGAACGTCTATCATGTGAATATGGTCCATTTTCTACATATTAAAATTCAGGAGGCAGTAACAAAGGCAAAAATATTGCACTATGAGCTCATGCATTCTAACGACATTATGAAGGTTACTTCAATGCTTGTAGCCATGATTCTGCCTCTTAGTTTTCTTTTTATCTTTCTCTTTTGATGTCTTCTTTCTCATATCTAATAGAAGATTCTACATGTTCACCACTATGCTCAAAGAATGTAGGATTCTTGTACATGATCACGTAAACTAGATCACAGTTTTTAAATTCTCTTCTGATACCATGTGAATAAGGATCAGATGCGGCAACAGCCCCTGTTGGCCCCCTTTTCGTTCTGCCATTGTGAAGTGGACTTTGAACGAATCTATCTGTTATCATATCTCTAAGGTCTGGGATGCCGTGACTGATGCAAAACATTATACATTTCAAGGCCATGGTGCTCTCGTCAGATGTTGCTTTTGTGAAAATATTTTTTGAATCATACAGCCCTAGTTTTGACGAAAATCTACTGTTCGAGAGGCTGGAATCAAACAGTGAAGCTAATTTTTCTGTGGATTATTCTGATCAAGATTGGTTGGATGAGGACAGTAATATGCACTAAACTATTCCTTGTTTCAAATTTAAAATTGAAGCTATTTTAGTTGCCATGTTCAGATTTTGGATAATTTATTGTTTTTGTATTTTCTTTTGTATATCTAAATTTGTGTTCTTTTTTCCCTCTTATTTTGCATGCACTAGTAATATAATCACTTTTTATTCTCGTGTTCATCATTTGTTAAGTGCAATGAGTGGAATGTTGACGAAGAAATGATACTTCTGGAGGTATTTTGCATCTTTTTGCTGATTTAAGTTTTTATTTTGGTTATTTTAAATTTTATTGTAAAATGAATAATGACTATTGCGATTTTCCACCCTTTGGCATTATTTGCTCTCAGAGGTTGGACATAGGGGAGATTTTACCTGTGGTAATATTCCATCTGAAGCTGGCAAAAGCACATCGGCCATTAAAGTCGAAGGTGAATAGCTTCTTTGAAGCAAAAGGTTTATTACTCAATTAATTTGCATTGTCTATGTCCACTTTGAATTTATTGCATCTTATTCATCTTCCAGTTTAAATATGTCTTCACAAAAGCATATTGCTCTTGCCGTTGAATCGCAATCCTTAACGCTGATTTTAGGTCGATTTTTTATGTTTTATCTTGGATTCGAATTTTAAGAAAGTTTCTAATCTCAAGCCTTGTTCTTCCAGCTCATTTTGGTCACGATCAGACGAGTTTTTCCAGTGATTATAGCTGCTGTTATGAGTACTATTACTTATAATTACTATGTGTTTTTTTCTTTCTCTGTTGATCCATGTGTTTATTTGATTATGGGTTTTGGATTTTAATCGTGGTTATGCTGATACTCTTTACTACTACTAGTTAACTGTATATTATGGTCGACCATTTAACCAGTTCGTCATGTACATGTAGGCTGAAGCCTGAAACTCCACAAAATGTCTTGACCAGTTAGCACACAAAGAGAGTGATGTTTTATGACTCACAGTAAAAGATTCTTTACTATATATGGAAATTATAATATTAACCCGTCCAATTCCCATGAAAGAAGTGTAGTGAAAGCCTAATCATATCGTTTGCCCAATTCAAATCATTTCCACCAAACTGATTTTGTTAATCAATTTTTTATGTCTTATCCTAATGGCATTAATTACAGTATGATTTATCATTTTTTTTTAATTCTATCTCACCAACTGAGTGCAACATAATGCTACATTTATGCAGAAAGACACTTCAGGAATATTTCCATATGTTTATTAAACTTTGAACATATTCGATCATCTTGTTCTTGTAGCATCAGTGCGTATTACGCTTGTTTATTTATCGAATTATCGGGGAGAATAAATTTTAACTTCACCAACCAAGTTAGTAATATATTGTTAATGCAAAATAGATGTATAGTTCATGAAATCGGTTCATCTGTCGACTACAGAAAACTGACATCGGTAATCTTTGAGTCTGTTTCAGCTTCATGTCAACACCCTGCACACTCACACGCATCCTCCATGTAAAAAAGAGAGACGCTTGTGTTTTGTTGTGTTGTCCATATAATTAGTTTCATCTGAATTTCAGGCACAACATGTTTTCTATTTTGTTGGGTTAAATTTATCTAGCATTCTTAAGAAAAAATTTGAACAATTAACTGGGGTTACTGAATTGCATAACATTAGAGTACTTTTCTTAATGATATCGTAGTTCATGTTCTTTTACTGATAAATATCTTTTTAATTTTACTTTTCATTTTAATCTATTCATATTTTTTTTATGTTTGTTTTTATTTTTAATAATTTACAGTATCGAGATACAAATTAAAGGAAAAGAGATTGTTACGGCTTTTATGAAAGTTCGGGATGCTAGCATGTGCTGAAGTGAGGAATCAAAGTTTTTCAAGATTAATGCATATTTTTTTCCTAGTGTTCATTAATTTAGAATTCGATTATTTTTTATATTTGAATTTTATATAACATTGGAAGATTGTATATTACATTTTATTTTAGAAATTTTTGAATTTTGAGTGATTGATAATATTAAAAAGTTGTGATTTAATTTTTTTTTTGTTTTTTATTTAAAAAAAGACAACGCTTTTTTAAGCGTTGTCTTTTTCGAATACCACAATGCTTTTTAAGCTTTGTATTTTCCGAGTACCACAACGCTTTTTAAGCGTTGTCTTTTTCGAATACCACAACGCTTTTAAAGCGTTGTCTTTTCTAAATACCACAACGCTTTGTAAGCGTTGTCTTTTCTGAATACCACAACGCTTTTAAAGCGTTGTCTTTTTTAAATACCACAACGCTTTTTCCGCGTTGTTTTTTACCGCGGTCTTTTACAACACTGCCTACGACAACACTTTTTTTGGGACAACAACAACGCGGAAAAAGCGTTGTGGTTTGCCTTTTTTCTTGTAGTGAGGAATTGTTTCGGTGAGAATGGTCCGAGATTGTGTAATAGAATCCGAAGGGAATTCGATTGAGATTGACTGCATCGTACTTGGATTATCTGATTTTGACTATATTGTCAGGATTAATGCTTTGACCAAGTATTGGGCGACAGTAGATTGCTTTCAGAAAGTGGTCCGATTCAGACCTGAGATGGCAGACGATTGGAAGTTTTTCGGTAAGGGTTCTCGATCCAAAATTCCGTTGATTTTTGTGTTATCCATGTCACGTTTGCTACAGAAAGGAGCAGAGGGATTCTTGATTTATGCAATGGATGTTCAGAAGTTTAGCCCTGAGTTGTCTGAGATACCGGTGGTTAGCGAGTTTCCTGATGTTTTTCCAGACGAGATTCCTGGTTTACCACCTATTCGAGACATCGAATTTAGCATTGAACTTGCACCAAGTACTCAACCTATTTCGAAAGCACCTTACCGTATGGCTCCGTTAGAGTTGAAAGAATTGAAGGAACAGTTAGAAGATTTGATTGCCAAGGGATACATCCGACCTAGTGTATCGCCTTGGGGTGCACTAGTGCTTTTTGTGAGGAAGAAATACGGTTCTATGCGACTTTGCATCGACTACCGTCAGTTGAATCAAGCGACGATCAAGAATAAGTATCCTCTACCAAGAATCGACGATCTTTTTGATCAACTGCAAGGTTCTTCAGTGTATTCGAAGATAGATCTGCGATCAGGGTATCATCAGCTGAGAGTTCGCGATGAGGATGTGCCGAAGACAGCTTTCAGAACCAGATATGGGCATTTCGAATTCATATTCATGCCGTTTGGTTTGACCAATGCTCCAGCAGTTTTTATGGACCTGATGAATCGTATCTTTCAGCGGTATCTAGATGAGTTCGTCATCATCTTCATCGACGACATTCTGATCTATTCGAAGAACCGTTCTGATCATGCCGAGCATTTGAGAATCGTATTGCAGACTTTGCGAGCCGAATAGTTGTATGCTAAGCTATCAAAGTGCGAGTTCTGGTTGAACCGAGTTGTTTTTCTAGGCCACATTGTATCAGGAGATGGAATATCTGTGGACCCCAGTAAGATCGAGGCAGTTATGAATTGGCAGAGACCGACATCAGTGCCAGAAATCCGAAGCTTCATGGGTTTAGCGGGGTATTATCGCCGATTTATCGAGGGATTCTCTTCCATTGCAAAGCCGATTACTCAGTTGACCCAGAAGAATGCACCGTTTGTTTGGTCCGAGCAGTGTGAGACCAGTTTCATTGAGTTGAAGAAGAGATTGACGAGCGCTCCAATCTCGTCTATTCCATCAGGTACTAGAGGTTTCTTTGTGTACTGCGATGCTTCTCATCGTGGTCTCGGGTGTATTCTTATGCAGAGGAAGCACGTCATAGCTTATGCTTCGAGGCAGCTGAAGCCTCACGAGACTCGCTATCCAATCCATGATCTCGAGCTAGCTGCAATCGTGTTTGCTTTGAATACTTGGCACCATTACCTGTATGGTGAGTCGTTTGAGATATTTTCTGACCACAAGAGCCTGAAATACTTGTTTTCCCAGTCCGAGCTGAATATGAGACAGAGGAGATGGATGGATTTGCTTAAGGATTTCGACTCTGAGATCAAGCATTATCTTGGAAATTCGAATGCAGCTGCAGATGCTCTTAGTCGAAAGCTTTGCTGTTTGTCTCTTTCTACGATTGGTGTCTCTCGATTGATTGAAGACTGTTGTACGTCTGGTTTGGAGTTTGAGACCGATAGGAGATCCATCAGAGTTTTTGCGATTTAGGCCGAGCCGGAGTTGTTTCCGTTGATCAGAGAGGCACAGAGATCAGATCCGAGTATTCAGAGTTCGATAGAGAAGGTCAGATCGGGTCACCAGTCAGAGTTTCAGGTCAAGGATGATGTTCTGTTCGTGAATAGCCGTATTGTTATGCCCGATGTTTCTGAGTTGAGACAGCGTATTCTTCGAGAGGCGCATTGCAGTCGGTTCAGTGTTCATCCTGGTGGTCGAAAGATGTATAATGACTTGAAGACTCAGTTTTGGTGGAAGCAATTGAAAGGAGATTTCACAAGGTTTGTGTCCCATTGTCTGAGTTGTCAACAAGTGAAAGCCGAGAGGAAGAAGCCCGGAGGATTATTGCACAGTTTTCCTGTCCCGGAATGGAAATGGGATCACGTCTCAATGGATTTTGTCACGAAGCTACCGCGTTCAGTCAGAGGTTGTGATGCGATTTGGGTTGTGATTGACCGGTTGAGGAAATCTGCTTGTTTCATTCCATACCGTATGACATACCGTCACGATCAGATGGCCGAGTTGTATGTCAGAGAGGTTGTGAGATTGCACGACGTGCCAAAGTCGATAGTATCAGACAGAGATCCGAGATTCACTTCTCACTTTTGGCACAGTCTTCAGGAGGCTTTGGGTACTCGTTTGCACTTAAGCACAGCGTATCACCCTCAGACCGACGGTCAGTCCGAGCGTACGATCCAGACTTTGGAGGATATGCTTCGGGCTGTAGTGCTTGATTTTGGCTCAGGTTGGCAAGATTCCTTGCCTCTAGTGGAGTTTTCGTACAATAACAGCTTCCAGGAGAGTATTGGAATGGCACCTTTTGAAGCTTTGTACGGGAAGAAGTGCAGATCTCCGTTATTTTGGGATGAGATTTCAGAATCACCTGAGTTGGGTCCAGATATGATTCGCGATATGGCAGAGTAGGTGAAGTTGATCCGAGTCAGAATGAAGACAGCCCAGGATCGATAGGCCAAGTATGCGAATGTCCGACGCAGACCACTGTCTTTTGATCAGGGAGACCGTGTATTTTTTAAGATTTCTCCGTTCAGAGGCACTGTCAGATTCGGGAAAAGAGGGAAGTTGTCGCCGAGGTTCATTGGCCCGTATGAGATTCAAGAGAAGATAGGCGATCTTGCCTATAAGATTGCTCTTCCTCCGTCTCTTTCAGGAATCCACGATGTGTTTCACATTTCGATGTTATGGAAATATCATCCGGATCCGTCTCACGTTCTTCAGCCGGACGAGGCCGAACTTGATGAGACTCTGAGTTACTTCGAGCGACCGATCCAGATTCTCGATAGGAAAAATAAGCAACTCAGAAACAAGTCGATTCCCTTGGTGAAGATGCAATGGAGTCGTCACGAAGTTGAAGAAGCAACTTGGGAGACCGAATCCGATATGAGGCAGCGATTTCCAGAGTTATTAGATTGAGGTGAGTTCGTCTTCAGTTTGTTTCGTTCTTGTTTAGTCTGTGATCTGTCAGATTTCGAGGACGAAATCGAATCTTAGAGGGAGAGAATTGTAATGCCTCGATTTTATTATAATTGAGTTTAATCGAGATAATCAGAGTTTTCAGTATTTAAGAATCGTATTGACATTTATCAGGGGGTTACTTTGCAACTTGGAGAAATAAAGGACTGAAATGCAAAAGTTGGATGTATATATTATTAATAGAGCAAGTTGCCATCCTCTCCATCACATCACTCCATCCCTCTCCCTTCTCCTCCCTCTGTAGTGACCCTTTTTCGGATCACCTACTAACAGAACTTAGGCATGCAATTAACTTAATTAAACAGATATCAGAATAAAACTGCGGAAACCATAAACATTATACAATCCCAAGTAAAGGAATATGTAATTTATCCAAATAATATACAACCAAATCGAATAGCTGTATCAACCTCAAAAAAACAGAAATAAAACCTAGACGAAGCTCCAGCTGGTCAACCACTGACTAGCCCCTCTTGGATCCACCCGCCTCGTCCAATCGCAAACCTGCCCCATGGAATAGGGTGTCCAGAAACACAGAGTACGAGACGTGAGCATAAGATGCTCAGTACGAGAGTATGAGTATACATGCATGCAAAGTTAACTCCCAATAAACTCGAGGTCAAGGATCAGATAACAGAGACAGACCGGGCCCTGGTATGTAGCACGCTGTGCCGTCGCTTCAGGAGGTGGCTCCCATACCATAATACAAGTGGATATGCCGGACCCAAATCGATGGAAGTCCAACCACTAACAGTATAGGAAAAAACCCTACTAACAGACATCTCGAAGGAGATAGCTCAGTATGTAAATGAATGCAGCATAAATCAATGACATATAAACCATGCAGTCACATAATACATGCATACTCAGTCAGGATATCTCGAACAGTACTTTCGTACCTCAAAACAGTGCAAGCTCTCCCAACTCTAGGTCCACGCCTATAGACTGCTCTACACTGCCAAATGATACTACTATCATTAAAGTGCTCTAAAAGCCTTAACTAAGCTATTTCATACTCCTAAATATTTATAGGAAGCAAAAGCTATACCTTCGTCCGTCATTAGCCCTTTGATGTCGATGCCTCCAGAACTTGGGCAAAACTCTGCTACGACTATCGAACGCCTAGACGACTCCCGGGTCAAGCCTAGGAAGGCTAGAACAACTCGAATACGACTAGAGTAGAGAGGAAATCCGGAATTGGCAATTGAAACTGAATTCTCGGCCTTCTATTTATAGACAACGATCGGAGCTTCCGATCCTCGATCGGAACGTCCGAACCTCGATCGGAACGTCCGATCCTGCCATCAGAGCTTTCGAAGATCCTGATCTGCCACGTGTCAAAATATCACTTGTTGACTTCGGATAGGGGTGATCGGAGCTTCCGATCCTGATCGGAGCTTCCGATCTAGCCACACGTCATGCCTGACGTAATATGATCGGAGCTTCCGATCCTGCATCGGAGCTTCCGATCCTGTTCGGAACTTCCGAACTTACCTTTGGAGCTTCCGAACTCTATCCAAATAATTATGATTAATTCCTTAATTACTGATTTAGGTTACGGGCTACTACATTCTCCCCTACTTAAGATATTTCATCCTCGAAATCAGATCTTAAGTACTGAATGTAATACAGAAATCAGAAACATTCTTTATTAAAATCAAACAATTACAGAGTTTGCAACTGAATACAACTTAAGAATGAAATCAAAACAACTCAGGATGGTCTTCACGCATCCTGTCCTCAAGCTCCCAAGTAGCTTCCTCAGTGCCTCGGCGCTGCCACTGAACTAAAACCAAAGGAATGACTTTGTTCCGTAAAACCTTATCCTTATAATCCAGGATACGAATAGGTTTCTCAACATAGGTCAAATCCTTGTTCACCTGAACCTCAGACCGTTGCAGAATATGAGATTCATCTGCCACATACCGTCGCAACAGAGATACGTGGAACACGTCTTGAATACTGGATAGATGCGGTGGCAAAGCTAGTGGATAAGCCAAATCGCCAATGCTTTCCAAGATCTCAAACGGACCGATAAACCTGGGAGATAACTTGCCCTTAAGGCCAAATCTGAGAATTTTGCGGAAAGGTGACACTCTCAGAAACACTTTCTCCCCGACATCGAACTGCAAAGGCCTACGCTTGATATTAGCATAGCTGGCCTGATGATCCTGTGCAGTCTTAATTCGTTTCTTGATCTGATCAACAATGTCTATCGCCTGCTAAATAAACTCCGGTCCCTCAGCCTGTCTCTCCCCCACTTCTTCCCAGAAGAGTGGAGTACGACAACGTCGCCCGTACAACGCCTCAAAAGGTGCCATCCCAATACTAGTATGATAGCTGTTGTTGTACGCGAACTCGATCAATGGCAAATGATCCTGCCAGGCTGAACCAAAATCCATGACGCACGCTCTAAGCATATCCTCCAAAGTACGGATAGTGCGCTCCGACTGACCATCAGTCTTCGGATGATAGGAAGTACTCAAACTGAGAGTAGTACCCATCGCACGCTGAACACTCCCCCAAAATCTAGAAGTAAACCTGGGGTCCCGATCGCTTACAATGCTCACATGCACTCAATGAAATCGAACGATCTCCTGAATGTACATCCGTGCCATGCGATCCACAGAGTACTCTCGGCTATAGGCAATGAAATGCGCTGACTTGGTGAGTCGGTCCACCACAACCCAGATAGCATCACAGTTCCTCGGGGATACCGGCAAATGGGTCACAAAGTCCATTGTGATAAACTCCCATTTCCATTCAGGAATAGGCAGACTGTGAAGCAATCCTCCAGGTCGTCGGTGCTTTGCCTTGACCTGTTGACACATCAAACATCTCGAAACAAACTGATAAACACTACGTTTCATTCCCTTCCACCAAAAATGAGTACGTAGATCCTTGTACATCTTGTTGCTCCCAGGATGAATACTTAACTTAATGCGATGTGCCTGAGACAAAATCTCCTCTCGCAAATCTTCATCCTGCGGAATTACAAGCCTACCAGACAAACACAGAAAGCCATCTGACTGATAATGAAATCCAGACGAGTTACCCTCGTTAGCTAGACGAGCTAAACGCTGGGTCTTCGAATCAGACATCTGAGCATCTCGGATCCGCGAATACAAAGCTGGCTCAGATAATATCGCAAACATCTGGATACTCTGCATACCTTTCTTATGCCTGAAGATATAACCTGAAGTACAACAGTCACTGATCGCACTAGACCTCGAACATGTCTGAAGTGCGGATAGTCGCACCTTGCGACTCAAGGCATCAGCGGTGAGATTAGCAGCTCCCGGATGGTACTTTATCTCGCAATCATAGTTCTTAAGCAAGTCCATCCAACGTCTCTGCCTCATGTTCAACTCCGCCTGAGTGAACAAATACTTGAGACTCTTATGTTCGGTGAAGATCTCAAATTTCTCGCCATACAGATAATGACGCCAGATCTTCAAAGCGAACACAATGGCTGCCAATTCCAAATCATGGACTGGATAGTTGTCCTCATGAAGATTCAGTTGTCTAGATGCGTATGCAATCACATGCCCATTCTGAGTCAGGACACAACCTAACCCCTGAAGAGAAGCATCCGTGTATACCACATACCCTCCAGATCCTGACGATAATGCCAACACCGGCGCAGAAGTCAACCGCCGTCGAAGCTCACAGAAATTCTCCTCACACTCGGAGGACCACTCGAAATCCACACCCTTGCGGGTAAGCTGCGTCAACGGTCGAGCTAACTGAGAGAAGTTCAGAATGAAGCGACGATAATACCCTGCTAGACCCAGAAAACTACGGATCTCAGCAACTGTCGTCGGACGCGACCAATTAAGTACCGCTTCAATCTTAATTGGATCAACAGAAATCCCCTCCCTGGATATGATATGGCCAAGAAATACCATTCTATCCATCCAGAACTCATACTTGCTCAGCTTGGCGTACAACTGCTCATCTCGAAGAGTCTGCAGTACCAACCGTAAGTGAGAAACATGATCTTCCGTATTACGCGAATACACCAAGATGTCGTCAATGAAGACCACGACAAACTTGTCCAAATACTCCCTGAAGACACGGTTCATCAAATCCAAGAATATAGCCGGCGCATTAGTCAAACCAAATGGCATCACTAGGAACTCGTAATGCCCATAGCGAGTACGGAATGCAGTCTTGGCTACATCCTGATCACGGACTCTTAACTGATGATACCCAGATCTCAAGTCAATATTGGAGTAAACTGACGTGCCTTGCAACTGATCAAACAAGTCATCAATACGAGGCAATGGATACTTGTTCTTCACAGTGACTCGATTCAGCTACCGATAGTCAATGCACAACCGCATCGACCCATCCTTCTTCTTTACAAAGAGAGCAGGAGCTCCCCAAGGAGATACACTAGGATGAATGTACCCCTTTTCCAAAAGATCCTGTAGCTGATTCTTCAATTCACGCATCTCTGACGGAGCCAGACGATACGGTGCTCGAGAAATAGGTAAAGTACCCGGCATCAACTCTATGCCAAACTCGACTTCCCTAGCAGGAGGAAAACCCGGAATCTCATCAGGAAATACATCTGGAAATTCATCCACAACAGGAATGCTCTCTATCCCAATACTCTCAGCGGACAAATCAACTGCATAGATAAGGTAGCCTTCCCCGCCAGACTCTAAAGCTCGACAGGCTCTCAAAGCTGATACCAAAGGCATCGGGGGTCGCGCTCCCTCATTATAGAAAAACCAGCTCTCACTCCCCTCCGGATGAAAGCGTACTAATATCTGATAACAGTCCACTGAAGCTTGATAGGTAGTCAACATATCTATTCCCAGAATGCAATCAAAGTCGTCCATCGCCAGGACCATGAGATTCGCTAATAGAATGTTCCCTTCAAACTCTTAAGGGCAACCCATCACTAGACGCTTAGCCAAAGCAGATTGGCCCGTCGGAGTAGAAACAGACATCACTATGTCTAGTGCAATGCATGGTAACTTATGCCTCTTAACAAAACGTGCAGAAATGAAGGAATGAGATGCACCAGTGTCAATAAGTACAAGAGCAGGTATACCATAAAGCAGAAATGTACCTGCGATGACTTTCTCATTCTCCTCCACAGCCTGATCATGCCTCAAGGCAAACACCTGGCCAGAAGCTCGTGGCCTCAAATGAGAACTCCCAGCAGGCTGTCCCTGCGACCTCTGCTGAACGGTGGCCTGAGAACCAGATCCTGAACCAGAACCAGAACCGCCTCCCCCAGACAGTGGACAATCCCTCCGGATATGACCAGTCTCTCCACAATGGAAACAAGCTCCAGAAGCTCTGCGGCACTTGTCGGATGGATGGTTCTTCCCACAGTGATCACACTTGTCCTTCTTACCGTAACGGACAACACCAGCAGAGCCAGAGGAAGAAGAAGTAGATCCAGACTTCTTAAAAGTTTGGGCACGGGGACCCAAAGAACTAGCAGGCCTCGACTGAGGGAAAGACCTGTTCCGCCGAATGTGAAAGAGTGGGTGCCCGGTTAGCCAACTTGTGGCTAAGGGCTTTTATGACTCTATGTAAAACAATCTTTTGTTTAATATAATTTACACTTTTATAATGGCATTGACTTTATCTTTCTTCATATTGTTATATTATGATATACTATTGTTGTTTTGATAAAGACCTTGAATATACTATAGTGTATGTAAGATGTGGTAGTACATGGGGATGACTATCATGAAACACATCTTATAGTCACTGTATATTCTAAACTGTTCCTAGTCAATTGAGCCGTCCGCAAATAAGGATAAGGATCGCTCGAGATTGAGACTAGCCTTTGCGATGCCGAGTACCACGTTTCATTGGTATGGAACATAGAGATGTTCAAAGTATGCAAATGGATATTCATATGATGAATGATCGAACTACCCTATTCGGATTTTCCAAGTGGTTATCACTTATCGAGTGGATAAAGTCCGCGGTTTTGGTTGTACACCATTAGTCCTTATTACTTGAAACATCATTAAGACTCTATATGCTAGTACTGTACTTTGACTCGTTTACCGACTCTATTGGGGTCATCAGGTGTCGGGATTGGGTACAATTATGACACATATAGGAGTCGATGCTTTGTTGTCAAGGATTCACCACATACTTGCGAGTGTGGATATCCTATGCGATCTGAGGAGATATTAGTGTGACGAATCTCTGGCCAGAGTACATGATGTGTTTTAGGTTAATTGGTTATCCTAGTAACACATGCGATGTCACTATGTGATCTCCAAGATGTAATGCATAGTTATCGAAACTCGAACGACTCTCGATATACCAATGGTTGTTGATTCGATCAGGATATATGGATGAAGGGACCGTACTGTACGCTAACCAAAATCTACTGGTTCTTGCAGGCACTATCAGAAATACCTAGGGAATCATGGGGCGATGTTGCTAGGCGCTCTTACCATGATTCGATGGGTAAGTCGGAAATTGTTGTTCCGAGTCACAAGGAGTTGTGAGCCCACAGCTAGCTGTATTCCTGAACCATTGAGGGTTACACAAGTAATGGATTACTAAAACCCCGTAGAGATAGTTAAATTTAAAGAGTTAAATTTAATGAAAGAGAAGTTGGACTTCTTACCTAAAGGGAGTGGGATTTCCTAAAATGACATAGGGATGGGCATTTTTGGAAATCACTGAATTCGGATTTAGAAAAATTATCTTGACTCTAAAAGATGCAGAAATGGTTTCTGTGCACATTGGTAAAATCAGTTTATCAATCGGAGTCACGATGAATTTTATATTAATTTTTAGAACAACGGGCTTGGCTTGTTGGGCTTAAGTTATGGATTGTGGGCTTTAAGGAGTTAGAGTCCTAACACAATTATAACTTAACCTAGTCTAGAAATTATCTATAAATATATGTAGTGGGTTCGAAAATTGGTGTGATTCAGTCTTCAAATTTTCGAACACTGCATAATTATTTCAAGAGGATTTTCGAAAATTCCTCTGTCCCTTCGGAGAAAATTCGGCTTGTGATTTTTATGAAAAATTACAATCTGAATTAACAGATCATATCTGTTTATTCTCTACGGTAAACTTCTGATTGATTTCTAGTGCAGTCAATCAGAGGGTTTCTGTTTTCTGTTCGTGGACCTTATTCCGGTGATTGATCGTGACGCCATCAGTTCCCGGGATTTACAAGAAGAGCAGATTAAATTCTGTTGGAGTCCATAATCTCGTTTCGAGATTTAAGGTAAAACATTAATTGTGATTATTTGTTTTACTTGTATGAATTTAATCGTAAAAGTTTTGATACCCAGATATGGAATCGTTCCATATTAATAAAAATAAATTTTTAAACTTCCGCTGCACCGGGTATCAATTCTAATTGATCTGAACACAGTTTTCCAACAGTGGTATCAGAGCCAGGTTGCTCAGATCAAACGATTAAATTAATCGATTGTACAAAATTTTTAAGCCTCAGTTTTTGAAACAAAACAAAGTTTTAAAATTAAATTTTTGACGGGCAAAACACGGGCAGCGATTGTCGCTGCCCAGCGCAGCGCTGGGCGCTGTGCAGGGCAGCACAAGGCGCTGCCATGGGCAGCGACGGGCTGCCCGGGATTGTCCCGGGCTGCCCGAAAAATTAAAATTTTAATTTTTAAAAAAATTTTGAATTTTTGAAATTCGAGTGTTTGATCCGATCGAAAATTGTTTTTGATTAGATCACGAGGCATCGGATCGAATTGTTCGAGTCCAAAATTTTTAAAATTGATTTTTGGATAAATTTGAATTTTTGGAAAATTTATAAATTTTATCCGTTAAATTAAATTTTATAAAATTAATTATTTTGGTACAATTGATGATAAGATATGATCTTATGGATGGATAAGATAAAATATGATTTTATCTTTTAATTATGATGCCATTGCATGTTTATCCAATTATTTTAATTATTAAATTAATTATTGGATAAAAGGATGATCGATTGCCATGACCAATATTTTAGGTGTATGTTAGGTGATTTACATTTGTCTTATTGTTGTTGGTGTTTATTAATGGGCTTGGTTTATAACCCAATATGATTGTCATATATAATAAAAGTGGGCCTGGTTTATGGCCCGTTCCCACCCCTAAAAATGTATCCCATATTTGTCATCGAAATTTATTGTAAATTTATTAGACTTAGTGGGAGACAAAGTTTTGAAGAAATGGTGGGCCCAGCAGACAATGAAGATCGAAGAAATGTAAATTGGAAGCACAATGTAATAGGATTGCATTGCATACTTGCATAACACCTAGGATTGGACTTAGACTCGTGATTGGCAACCACGGGTCAATTAGTAAATGTGATCGATCATCCTTAAATAATATATGATATTATTGATGTATGCATGTTTAGACATAAATTGTATGAATCCCGCAAGCATACATAAATTGCATGATGAGACAAATTTTCAAAATAAAATCCCTCATTTTAAATATGATTTAAAATGGATATCATGATAAACAAAAGGGAATTTTAAATATTGTTTAAATATTCCTACCTTCCATCAACGATCAATGTATGTGATGCTACCCGCGGATATGGTCCGGCTCATATTATTGGGGGGGCCCGTTCGTCGGAAAGCTGTACATTGGATCGACACATGTTGTAAGTTGGGTGGAACTCCCATGGGATTGGCTCATATTATTGGGGATCCACATGGCAACCGTTCATCACAACTTAATATTGATGGGTCATCTTGACATGTCACAATAAACGGCGTCATATTATTGGGCCCTTATTGGACATGAGGTAAAAATATGGAGGTTGCTTTGGAAGCAATTGGGCTCTACCTTTTGAAAATTATAGTTGGCTGATATTATTCGGGACTATAGTTTGTCAATTGGACTCCATATTCCCACTAAAGAAAATGTTTCTCGTTTTCACTAGAGGGTAGTGAAATCGTCAAAATAGTGGGAGTGTAATTCATAAAATGAAATTCGCCATATTTTATGTCTTAGTAAATTAATTGAACAAATCACTGATTATTGTCTGTTTCCTTTTCAGTATTTCATTACTATGAATTCGCGTAATCCACTACTCTCAATTCTCGATCAAAACAAGTTGACTGGCGCTAACTATACGGAATGGTTCCGTAAGTTAAAAATCATTCTAAATACGGAGAAGGCTTTCTACGTGTTAGAGAAGCGTCCTCCGAAGGAAGCCCCGGCTAACACTAGTCCGGAAGAGTTGAAAAAGCTTGACGATTGGTGGGACCATGATGTCAAGGCAAAGAGTTATATGCTAGCATCAATGTCTGATGAACTCCAGAGGCGATTTGAGGATGCAGTGAATGCTGCTGACATTCACAGCGCACTCAAGAAACTTTTTGGAGCTCAGTCAAGGGCCGAGAAATTTGCGACTGTCAAAGAACTCATGAGATGCCGCATGCGAGATGGGACTTCGGTCCGTGAGCATGGGGTACACATGATTGGGCTCATTGAAAAGTTGGTAAAACTCGAACTGACATTAGAGCATGAACTCAATGTGGACTTATTGCTTCTTTCACTTCCTTCGTCGTTTGACGGCTTTGTGATAAACTTCAATATGAACAAGATAGAGGCCACCCTTGAAGAGATGGTCAATATGCTTGTGACTTATGAAGCCACACTAAAGAAGGATAAACCGGTACTCTTGGTTGGCTCCTCTTCTAACTCTAAGAAAGGACCAAGTGGAAAGGGTAAGAAACATTCTGCCCCGCCCAAGAAGATTGTACCAAATAAGAAGGGAAAGGCCAAGGCTTCAATTGAGATAAAAGATGAAAATGTTTTCCATTACTACAAGAAACCCGGTCATTGGAAACGTAACTGCAAGAAATACCTCGAACAGTTGCGAACTGCAAAGGGTATGTTTTACATTGAAATAAATGTTTTGCTTAATACTTCTTCTTGGGTATTGGATACCGGATGTGGATCTCATATTTGCAATGATTTGCAGGTAATGACAAGAAGTCATAAGCTAAGGATGGGTGAGACCCAGCTAAGGCTCGGGAATGGTTCTAGAGTCGAAGTCAAAGCTATAGGAGACATTTATTTAGTTTTGCAGAACAATTTTAAGTTATTTTTGAGAAATGTTTTATATGTTCCGGATTTGGTCAAAAACATTATATCTATTTCTATGCTTGATAGAGATGGTTTTTCTTGCAATTTTGTAAATGGGATTTGCAATATTTACAAGAATGAATGTTTGATTGGAAATGGACAACTTGAAAACGATCTATATAGCTTAAAATTAAAAGACGTTCCAATTAATTATGTTGATAAACCAGTAACAACAATTAAAAGGAAGGACGATAGTCAAAACACGGCAAACCTTTGGCATGCTAGGCTAGGTCATATTTCCTCAAGGAGGATGAACAAGCTAGTGGGAGAGGGCATGTTTGATATGTCTGATATTAACTCTCTACCTACTTGTGAGTCCTGCCTAAAGGGAAAAATGACTAAATCTCCTTTCAAAGGGAAACCTGAGCGTAGTCAAAATCTGTTGGATTTGATCCATACAGATGTTTGCGGTCCATTTAGGATTGGTACTAAATGTGGCAACACCTACTTCATTACCTTTACTGATGATCATTCTAGGTATGGGTATTTATATTTAATGAAATATAAGTCTGAAGCATTTGAAAGGTTCAAAGAATTCAAGGCTGAAGTAGAAAACAAACTAGGTAAAAGTATTAAGGCACTTCGATCGGATCGAGGTGGAGAATACTTAAGTACCGAGTTTTTGGACTATCTAAAAGAGAATGGGATTCTCTCTCAGTGGACTCCTCCTATGACACCTCAGCTTAATGGTGTTTCGGAGCGTCGCAATCGAACTTTGTTGGACATGGTTCGATCCATGATGAGCTTCATTGAGCTCCCACCTTCGTTTTGGGGCTACGCGCTTGAAACGACGCTATTGTTGTTAAACAACGTCCACACTAAAGCAGTAAATAAAAGACCATACGAGTTATGGAATGGCAAAGCTCCTAAGTATTCGTACTTGAGGATTTGGGGATGTCCTGCTTACGTGAAGCAGACAGTGGGAGATAAGTTGGATAGTCTATCCTCCTTATGTTATTTTGTGGGGTATCCGAAGAAATCAATCGGATATTATTTCTATCATCCTAATGAAACAAAAGTGTTTGTTTCAAGGAATGCCACCTTCTTGGAGAAGGAGTTCTTATTGGATAAGAAAGGCAAGATGATGGAACTCGAAGAAATTTGAGAAGAACCCGAGATACAAAATAGTGATCCTACACCTCAAGAATCATCACAAGACACGCCTATTACTAGGAGATCCGAGAGGACTTCTAGGCCTCCTATTAGATATGGTCTTCTTCTTGAAGGGGATCAAAGTGAACCCGTCATTGGATGTGATCCAAGAAACTTCAAGGAAGCAATTTCTGATGGGGATTTGAATTTATGGCTTGAAGCTATGCAATCGGAAATAGACTCGATGCATTCTAACCAAGTTTGGTCTTTAGTAGATCCTCCCGATGGAATTGTTCCAATTGGGTGCAAATGGATCTACAAGAGAAAGCTTGGGTCTGATGGAAAGGTATTGACCTACAAGGCACGATTGGTGGAAAAAGGTTATACTCAAAGACAAGGAGTTGACTATGATGAAACCTTTTCACCAGTCGCAATGTTCAAGTCCATAAGAATCCTTATTGCCATAGCAGCATGGTATGACTATGAGATATGACAAATGGATGTAAAGACTGATTTTCTTAATGGAAACATTAAGGAAGAGATCTATATGATGCAGCCTGAGGGATACACATCCATGGGAAGCGAGCATAAGGTATGCAAGCTTCAGAGATCAATCTATGGTCTCAAACAAGCATCAAGAAGTTGGAACCAGAAATTTGATGAAACAATAAAGGATTTTGGTTTCATCAAGAACCCGAAGGAACCATGCGTGTACAAGAAAGTAGTTAAGGATGCGGTAACATTCTTAGTACTTTATGTTGATGACATTCTACTCATGGGGAATGACGTAGGGATGTTGCAGTCAACAAAGATATGGTTATCAGGTAGATTCTTGATGAAGGATTTGGTTGAGGCCTCCTATATTATAGGAATTCAGATCTATAGAGATAGATCTAAAAGAATGATAGGACTTACTCAATCAACCTACATCGAAACCACATTGAAAAGGTTTTCAATGGATGGGTCCAAGAGAGGACATCTACCTATGTGTCATGGAGTTTTTTTTTCCAAGTCTATGTGTCCCAAGACTGACGAAGAGATAGAGAAGATGACACACATACCATATGCGTCAGCCATTGGTAGTATCATGTATGGGATGATATCTACCAGACCGGATGTGGCCTATGCTCTGAGCGTCACTAGCAGATATCAAGCCAATCCCGGTCAAATGCATTGAAAAGCCGTGAAGGATATTCTTAAGTACTTGCGAAGGACTAAGAACGTGTTCATGGTTTATGGAGGAAGAGAATTGAAGTTGGAAGGCTACACCGACTCTAGCTTCCAATGTGACGTGGATGACTCGAAATCAACCTCTGGATTTGTATTCGTGCTCATTGGCGGTGCTGTCTCTTGGAAGAGTTCCAAGAAAGACACCACAGCGGATTCCACCACTGAGGCAGAATACATTGCAGGATCAGCTGCTGCTAAAGAGGCGGTTTGGATAAGGAATTTCATCCAAGAGTTGGGTGTAATTTCTGAAGCTGTTGGTCCAGTCCCGGTGTACTGTGACAACACGGGTGCCGTTGCTCAGGCAAAGGAGCCAAGGTCTCATCAGAAGTCCAAACACGTACTGAGGAAATACCACATCATCCGGGAGATTGTGGAAAGAGGAGACATCAGTGTCGAGAGAGTGGCCTCTACAGACAATATCGCTGATCCGCTTACTAAGCCCTTGCTAAGACCATTGTTTGACAAACATCGCGAAGCAATGGGATTACGTAGTATGACTAGTTGGCTTTAGGGCAAGTGGGAGATTGAAAGAGTGGGTGCCCGGTTAGCCAACTTGTGGCTAAGGGCTTTTATGACTCTATGTAAAACAATCTTTTGTTTAATATAATTTACACTTTTATAATGGCATTGACTTTATCTTTCTTCATATTGTTATATTATGATATACTATTGTTGTTTTGATAAAGACCTTGAATATACTATAGTGTATGTAAGATGTGGTAGTACATGGGGATGGCTATCATGAAACACATCTTATAGTCACTGTATATTCTAAACTGTTCCTAGTCAATTGAGCCGTCCGCAAATAAGGATAAGGATCGCTCGAGATTGAGACTAGCATTTGCGATGCCGAGTACCACGTTTCATTGGTATGGAACATAGAGATGTTCAAAGCATGCAAATGGATATTCATATGATGAATGATCGAACTACCCTATTCGGATTTTCCAAGTGGTTATCACTTATCGAGTGGATAAAGTCCGCGGTTTTGGTTGTACACCATTAGTCCTTATTACTTGAAACATCATTGAGACTCTATATGCTAGTACTGTACTTTGACTCGTTTACCGACTCTATTGGGGTCATTAGGTGTCGGGATTGGGTACAGTTACGATACATATAGGAGTCGATGCTTTGTTGTCAAGGATTCACCACATACTTGCGAGTGTGGATATCCTATGCGATCTGAGGAGATATTAGTGTGACGAATCTCTGGCCAGAGTACATGATGTGTTTTAGGTTAATTGGTTATCCTAGTAACACATGCGATGTCACTATTTGATCTCCAAGATGTAATGCATAGTTATCGAATCTCGAACGACTCTCGATATACCAATGGTTGTTGATTCGATCAGGATATATGGATGAAGGGACCGTACTGTACGCTAACCAAAATCTACTGGTTCTTGCAGGCACTATCAGAAATACCTAGGGAATCATGGGGCAATGTTGCTAGGCGCTCTTACCATGATTCGATGGGTAAGTCGGAAATTGTTGTTCCGAGTCACAAGGAGTTGTGAGCCCACGGCTAGATGTATTCCTGAACCATTGAGGGTTACACAAGTAATGGATTACTAAAACCCCGTAGAGATAGTTAAATTTAAAGAGTTAAATTTAATGAAAGAGAAGTTGGACTTCTTAACTAAAGGGAGTGAGATTTCCTAAAATGACATAGGGATGGGCATTTTTGGAAATCACTGAATTCGGATTCAGAAAAATTATCTTGACTCTAAAAGATGCAGAAATGGTTTCTGTGCACATTGGTAAAATCAGTTTATCAATCGGAGTCACGATGAATTTTATATTAATTTTTAGAACAACGGGCTTGGCTTGTTGGGCTTAAGTTATGGATTGTGGGCTTTAAGGAGTTAGAGTCCTAACACAATTATAACTTAACCTAGTCTAGAAATTATCTATAAATATATGTAGTGGGTTCGAAAATTGGTGTGATTCAGTCTTCAAATTTTCGAACACTGCATAATTATTTCAAGAGGATTTTCGAAAATTCCTCTGTCCCTTCGGAGAAAATTCGGCTTGTGATTTTTATGAAAAATTACAATCTGAATTAACAGATCATATCTGTTTATTCTCTACAATAAACTTCTGATTGATTTCTAGTGCAGTCAATCAGAGGGTTTCTATTTTCTGTTCGTGGACCTTATTCCGGTGATTGATCGTGACGCCATCAGTTCCTGGGATTTACAAGAAGAGCAGATTAAATTCTGTTGGAGTCCATAATCTCGTTTCGAGATTTAAGGTAAAACATTAATTGTGATTATTTGTTTTACTTATATGAATTTAATCGTAAAGGTTTTGATACCCAGATATGGAATCGTTCCATATTAATAAAAATAAATTTTTAAACTTCCGCTGCACCGGGTATCAATTCTAATTGATCTGAACACAGTTTTCCAACAGAATGCTGTCCTCCGCCTGGTGACAACGGCTCACCAAACCCTCGTAGGACATGTCGTCGCCAACTGCCACACGGTCATGGATCTCAGGGTTAAGGCCCTGAAGGAACAGATTATACTTCATCCTAGAGCTGTCAGCAATCTCGGGGCAATAGGATAGCAGATCAAAGAACTTCTGCTGATACTCATCGATAGACATGGATCCCTTTTGCAGATTTAGTAGCTCGCCTGCCTTCGACTGACGGAGTGCAGGAGGAAAATACAGCTTCTGAAAAGCTGTGCGGAACTCGGCCCAAGTGGCCACTCCTCTCGCCGCAACAAAAGGTGCAGAAGTAAACCTCCACCACCTGCGCGCACGTCCATCCAGAAGATAACCCAGGGTCTCCATCTTCTGCTCCTTGGTGCATTGGAAAGTCTGAAAAGTCGTCTCCATGCGGTCTAACCAGTTCTTCGCATCCTCCGGAGACTCACCTCCAACTAAGGGCTGAGGACCCATAGCTAAGAATCGACGCACAGTGAAACGCTCATCGTCATGATGACGATGACGCCGTTTCCGACGACGCTCTTGGTCGGCATCACCCCAACGCCCACCAAAACTGCCATGAGAACTCTGGTCATCACGATCTGCCATCTACAAAAAAACCTCATGATAAGACTAAATCCCAAGAATACTTTTGCATGCTCTGATACCATAAATGTAGTGACCCTTTCCCGGATCACCTACTAACAGAACTTAGGCATTCAATTAACTTAATTAAACAGATATCAGAATAAAACTACGGAAACCATAAACATTATATAATCCCAAGTAAAGGAATCTGTAATTTATCCAAATAATATACAACCAAATCGAATAGCTGTATCAACCTCAAAACAACAGAAATAAAACCTAGACAAAGCTCCAGCTGGTCAACCACTGACTAGCCCCTCTTGGATCCACCCGCCTCGTCCAATCGCAAACCTGCCCCATGGAATAGGGTGTCCAGAAACACAGAGTACGAGACGTGAGCATAAGACGCTCAGTACGAGAGTATGAGTATACATGCATGCAAATTGAACTCCCTATAAACTCGAGGTCAAGGATCAGATAACAGAGACAGAACGGGCCCTGGTATGTAGCACGCTGTTCCGTCGCTTCAGGAGGTGGCTCCCATACCATAATACAAGTGGATATGCAGGACCCAAATCGATGGAAGTCCAACCACTAACAGGATAGGAAAAAACCCTACTAACAGACATCTCGAAGGAGATAGCTCAGTATGTAAATGAATGCAGCATAAATCAATGACATATAAACCATGCAGTCACATAATACATGCATACTCAGTTAGGATATCTTGAACAGTACTTTCGTACCTCAAAACAGTGCAAGCTCTACCAACTCTAGGTCCACGCCTATAGACTGCTCTACACTGCCAAATGATACTACTATCATTAAAGTGCTCTAAAGGCCTTAACTAAGCTATTGCATACTCCTAAATATTTATAGGAAGCAAAAGCTATACCTTCGTCCGTCGTTAGCCCTTTGATGTCGATGCCTCCAGAACTTGGGCACAAATCTGCTACGACTATCGAACGCCTCGACGACTCTCGGGTCAAGCCTAGGAAGGCTAGAACAACTCGAATACGACTAGAGAAGAGAGGAAATCCGGAATTGGCAATTGAAACTGAATTCTCGGCCTTCTATTTATAGACAATGATCGGAGCTTCCGATCCTCGATCGGAACGTCCGAGCCTCGATCGGAACGTCCGATCCTGCCATCGGAGCTTCCGAAGATCCTGATCTGCCACGTGTCAAAATATCATTTGTTGACTTCGGATAGGGGTGATCGGAGCTTCCGATCCTGATCGGAGCTTCCGATCTAGCCACACGTCATGCCTGACGTAATATGATCGGAGCTTCCGATCCTGCATCGGAGCTTCCGATCCTGTTCGGAACTTTCAAAATTACCTTCGGAGCTTCCGAACTCTATCCAAATAATTATGATTAATTCCTTAATTACTGATTTAGGTTACGGGCTACTACACCCTCTCTCTAGTTCGTACGTACTGATCGAAGCCATGGATGGCTTTCAAGCTTTTCCTTTCCCTTGATTCGCTTGATCCGACCGTTAGATTTCAATTCCGAGTTGAGATTCACGATCACTGCAACGAGGGCTTCATTTAGACGTAAGTTTTGCTACGACCTCTTGAACTTCAATTTTGTTGAGTTGTCAGAATTTGATAATATTGGAGTATGTCGTTCTTGAGCTAGTATAGATCGTGTATTCGAAGTCGGTTTGGAAAAAGAACGAAGTTTGGATTTTATATGATTTTAGAGGTGAAATTTGAAAATGATGATTTTGTTTGAGGTTGGATTTGAGTTGTTTTGGTGGATTGTGATGATGATTGAGTTATTGTGATTGTTGTTTGATGGTTTGTATTTTCGGGTAGTCAGTTTATAGCCGTTATGCCGTCGAAATCGAGTTTGAGTTATCGGTTTTGGTTCGGTTTGAGTTGTATATCAAATTTGATTGAGTTTGAATTCCGAGTTGATATTGAGTCCGTATTCGATGTTTTGACAGTTGATTGAGGATTTGGGAGTTGATCGAACTTGGAGACTTGTTTATCGATCGAAGAAATTGAAGACGGTATATTATTGATTGTTATATCAACTTTGAGTTTGTTATCCGAATAGACTATGATATCGAGTTATCTCTTGTTGACAGGAATTACTTGAAGCTTCGAGAAAAGGTAAAAGTCGACAATGAAACGAATGAGAATGAATACTCGAGATCGACTTATTCTCGAGTTCCCGAAAATCACATACTACATGTTTAATTGCTTAAGTGAATTTGATTGTTATTCTATTTTCACTTGCATTTCCATATTGATCCGAATTCTCGATTCGTTTTGAAATTAGACGATTTAGGGAGCTATATTGAAGTGGCTTTGGATTTCGAGTTTTTCCAATTGCCAGAATACTTCTTATAGTTGCTCTGAAGTCTAGGGGTTGAGTTGAATGACATCCACCCCGAATGGGTGTGTCGGTGAGTTGTTGTGAGGACTTGGCCCCGGGATCCCAACCAAATAACGATTGATATTTCGATTATCTGATTTGATAGTCCCGAGTTTTGAAGTCATGCATTAATTCATTCTCATTTTGATTTGTTACTGATTATTACTTTTCAATCTGAGGTGTTTACTTGATATTGCATGCCTGTCTCTTTTACTTAGAAATTATATTTCTAACCGGTTTATCCGGCTGTTGTCTTTGTTTGTATGTGTACTTGGCAACAGGAACATCAGGAGCTGGACCTAGTCGTTTGGGTTAGCTCGGGGTGAGATGATAGAAGTGAGGCTTCGTATGTCGTAGGGTTGCTTTTGGACTTGTATTCTATTTTGTTTAGTTGAACGATTACTACCATCAAACTTGTATTGTTAAACATCGTTCTGTAGGTGTTTCGAACGCCTTATTTCATGTTTAAGCTATGATTGGAACCTTGGTTGTTTAGATTATCATTTTGAGCTTGTAGAGTCAATATTTTCTTGTCTAGGTTTCAGCAACCCGAGGACTACGCGCGGGCGCGCGTGGCTGGCCGAGGACTATGCGCGGGCGCGCTTGGTGGCCGAGGGGTATGCGCGGGCGCGCGGGAGTTTCGTTTTTTTAAAAAAAAAAAAATTGATTCATTTTTACGCGGCTTATTGTGTTTGATTTTGTTTAATTATTCGAGAATAGTAGATTAGAAACGGGGTCTCACAAACTCTCTCGGCCTCCCTAGAACCCTAAACTCCCAAATTTCGAATTTTCTCCAATCTTCACCAATTGTTCTTCATCTCATGCAGGCGTCATTCCAAGGCTTGGAATCATCATCTCATCTCTCATCTACACATATCCACCGCCATATTTTGCTAGGAACGCCGGAATTTTTTGTGCACACCACGTGTTCGACAAATTGCCCCTGTCAATTTTCCTTGCAATTTTCGCGACATCATGGCTCCGAAAGGCAATAGAGAGATAGGCGAATGTTCTCGCCAGGGCACAAAAACTTCACTAAACCTCGCCGGCCGATTCGTTAACCAAACGGCTCGGGATAGGTATGATCATGCTAAACAACATCTCTCCCCTATTACTGAGAGGGGTTTTGATCTTGAAGTTATCGAAAGCAATGTGGCTGTCCAAATATTTAACCGTGGGTGGGGCACATTCTGCAAGCAGCCTCCTCCGGCCATTGTCCCTATTGTTTGGGAATTTTATGCTAATGCTGCGGAACGGGTGGATGGCAAGGCCTTCGTCCGAGGCACTTTGGTTTTTTATACACCCCAGGAGTTGAATAGTCTGCTGGAGACGCCGGATGTTGATGATAGCCTATACCAAAGCATCGCCGTCGCCCCGGATTTACACGAGGTTCTTTAGCAATTGTGCTTTTTTCGGGGCTGCCTGGCTGGACCCTGTTACTTTCAAATGCTTTAAGGATAAATACCTACTTTTAAGTCCGGCCACTTGGTACTCCTTCATCGCCCACCGTATGATGCCCATCTCCCAAACGAGTGAAGTCCACGTTGAGCGTGCCGTGCTACTCTACGTTCTTGATCTTAATTTGTCGGTCAATGAGGGACGAGTGATTCAAAATCAAATGAGGCATTCGATCAGCTCCAAGGCAGCGGGTCTTTTCTTCCCGATGATCATCACACAACTGTGCCTGCGCGCCGGTGTGCAACCTCGAATCGACGAGGAATGGTTGCAACCAAAATTCCCCATTGACAAAGCGGCTATATATGCCAAACGAGCATATCGGAGAAGCCAATTCATGGTGGACAATCACTTTGTGCCGGTCCATGATCCCATACGCCCTGTGCCGCCTCCCCGCCAAACTACTACTGTCACTGTTATGGAGTTGGCCAACTACGCCCAGCACCAAAATGCATTCAATGCAGCTACAACTTCGAATCTTTAGGCCTTGGACTACATTTGCCACGGCATCTCCGAGAGGCTAGTGATCGACCCCACCATGCTTCCACCGGTTGTACCATTCCCACCACCTTTACAGTTTCCACTCGCCAATCCTGTCATTCCTCCCGAGCATGAAGAGGAGAACGACGCCAACCGCTAAACCAGGGGAGTCTTGTTTACTTTTCTTTGCATTGCATTCCTTTTACATTTTGTTCTTTGGTTTTTTGGTTATTTTTGTTAGTTTCGTTCTCGCGCATTGAGGACAATGCTTAGTTTAAGTGTGTGTGTGTGTGTGGGGGGGGGGGGGGGGTGTTTCATGCATTTCATGTGCATTCATGCATTTCATTTTGTTTTGTTGCGTTGTTGCATTTAGTTCATGTTAGTGTCGTAGCATTATATTGAATTTGTTTTGAATTGAGAAAGAAATGGGTAGCCTGGCCAATGATGATAAATTTAGTTGTGTTTTTAGTAGTTGATATCCATGCCTAGTTGACCACAATTTTGAACTGATGGAACCACGTAGACGGTTGAACTCTTATATACTCTGTGATTTGTGTTTGAATCTAAAATTTGAAACATACAAACATGGATAGGATTGAGGCATTGTTTAGATTATTTGGGCCTAATTTTTTCTTGAATTATCCTTAGATGCCCTGTTGATGATTTCTCTTTTCTGCACTGGTTGAAATTTTTATGAAATGACGGTGAATTAAGACATGTCTAGAACAAGTTTGGACACCCGTCGAGGCGCAATACAGGTGAATTGTGATTTAGGAATGATGTAGGAAATTTTTCTGAATATCGTTTGAGCTTTTCAAGCCACCCACTGAATTATTTATCCCTAGTACCTTGTTTGAGCCTAATTGAAAAATGAGTGGCATGCGTGTAAACGTGTGGTAAACCCCCATTCGGCATTGTTTCAAAGTCCTACAACTACTACCTATAGCCTAAACACTATTTCCTACCTTTAAGGGAGTAAGTTGAATGTCAAAATTATTTTTTATGGTCCTACTTTTTTTGTGAATATGGATGGTGTGATGAAAAAAAAATTGGGTAGTAGCGAAAGGGGATAGAAAAAAAATGAGAAAGAAAGTGGTGAAAAGAAAAAGAAAAAAATTAGTTGGTGAAAAGCAATAAAAAAATTTGAATATCAATGAAGTGCAAAGAGGTTGAAATCCGAATAAAAAGGAGTAAACTTAAGAAAAAGAGCATAATTTACTCCCTCTTTGAATTCCTTTCCCTTCATTGTAGCCATGAGACAAGCATAACATTATAAGCTGATTAAGACCTATTGATCGAGTCACAGTTGCCCAATATACTAGTGGAGAGGGGTTGCGAGAATCTTGCCTGTGGACTGTCAATTGACACTTTTGATGAATATGAATTTTTGATCGAAACACGCACACACTAGAATTCTTTGCATTTGACTAATTGTGAGTGTGTTGATTTGATTATCTATTCATTTTGATCCTGTGATACCTTGAAAATTCCTCATAATCTATGAATGTGTGAATTGAATTTGGAAGAGAGTGTTTTGAATTTGAGTTGCGGAGTTTATAAGTTTGTGCTTTAAAAAAAATTTTCAAAGGAAAGTTAGTTGGGTTTGGATGGATTTAAATTTTTTTTAAATTGCTAAGGCCAGTGCTCCGTAGTATTTCTTGATTATTGTTTGTTCTGTTTCATTCTTTTTTTGCATGACTTGCTCGAGGGCGAGTAAGGATCAAGTGTGGGGGTATTTGATAGTCGTGTTTTGTTTGCATATTTTAATGTTATTTTGTGAGTAGTTTGCATACATTCATATGTCTTTGTTCATGTTTTATCTTAGTTTTGTTTTATGCATGCATTGAGTTACATAATTTACTCCCGGGTTTAATGTGTAGGAATTATCAAGTTTTCAGAAGAAATCGGATTTTTTTTGCTTCATGCGCTCGATCGGACGTACTCATGGGATCGAGCGCGACCCAAGAAGAAGTAAGGCAGAAGGTCTACAAATTTTCATGCGCTCGATCGCACCAACTCATAGGATCGAGCGCAGCCAAGGAATTTTTATAACAGTATGTTCAAAATTTTTCATGCGCTCGATCCTGCATACTTACGCGATTGAGCGCACTAGTCTGTTCGGGAAAAACATTGTAATTTTGGAAACTATTTATTTTGGAATCTAGTTTTTATTAGGCTTTTATTCCATTTTTGGGAGATAATTATCATATTTTGGCATATCTCTAAGGCGGCTAGGTTTTGTATTACAATTCTCTCTCAAGTTTTCTTCCTTTCTTTTGAATTTTTCTTGGGTTTTTGATGAATCGTTGTAGCTAAACTTTTATACTTGGTAGAGGGAGACGAAACCTTGATATAATTCATTCATGAGATTCGATTTTCAGTGTTTAAATCTTATTGAGTATCAATAGTTGATCTGTTTTATTTCATGTTTGTATGCGAAATTTTCAGATTGCACCCAAAATTACGGCGTTCCTAGCAAAATATGGCGGTGGATATGTGTAGATGAGAGATGAGATGATGATTCCAAGCCTTAGAATTACGCCTGCAAGAGATGAAGAACAATTGGTGAAGATTAGAGAGAATTCAAAATTTGGGTGTTTTGGGTTCTAGGGAGGCCGAGAGAGTGAGTGAGGGAAGAATGGGGAAAAGAAAAAAAAACAAGGGAATAAATCGTGCAAAAGGAGGCGCGCTCGATCCTATGAGTTCGCAGGATCGAGCGCGGAACTTAAAAGTTCGGGGCAGTAAGTTGAGGATTTCCGCGCGCTCGATCGCGTGAGTATGCATGATCGAGTGCGCCCAAAATAATTTTCGGGGTAGTGAGTTGGGGAATATCGCGCGCTCGATCCTATGAGTTCGCAGGATCGAGCGCGGCATTCCTTCAGTGATGCTTTTTGTAATTTTTCAAAATTTTCTAAAAACCAAGTAAAAACAAAGCAAACAAACAAAGAACTAAGATAAAATAAAAACATAAGGAATAGAAACACTGGGTTACCTCCCAATCAGCGCCTTTGTTTACGGTCGTTGGCTCGACTGAATGTTGCGATTTACTCGACATTTGGCAGAGCATCTAGAGTTATATCATGCTCGTCCCCTTCTACATTTGCTTGAACTCCTTCATAGTAGTGTTTAAGCTGGTGGCCATTGACCTTGAATGTTTTGGATGTGTCCAAGCTTTGAATTTCGACTGCACCATGGGGAAAGATATCAATTATAAAAAACGGACCATTCCAACATGAACGCAACTTACCTGGAAACAACCGAAGTCGCGAGTGATAGAGCAGAACTTTCTGACCGACTTCGAATTCCCGTCTAGAAATCATCTTGTTGTGGAAGGCCTTTGTATTTTCCTTGTAAATCTTTGAGCTGCGTAAGCATCATTGCGGATCTCTTCTAATTCTTGCAACTGCAGCTTCCGATGCTCGCCACTCTCATCCATCTGCATGTTAAAGTTTTTAATAGCCCAATAGGCTCTATGCTACAATTCCACTGGCAGATGGCATGGTTTTCAAAAAATCAGCCAATATGGGGACATTCCAATCGGCGTCTTGAATGCGGTTCTATAGGTGGCCCACAGAGCATCATCCAAACGCAAGCTCCAGTCCTTTATTTTAGGATTCGCGGTCTTTTCAAGGATGGACTTGATCTCCCTATTCGAAACTTCAGCCTGACCATTGGATTGTGGGTGGTATGCGGTGGAGATCCTGTGCATCACATGGTACGTTTTTAGCAAACTGGCCACAGTTCAATTGCAGAAGTGCGTTTCTATATCACTGATGATGGCTCATGGAATCCCAAACCTAGAGAAAAGATTGTGCTTGATAAACTCTGCAACAACTTTAGAATCATCAGTACTGGTGGCCTTTGCTTCCACCCATTTCGAGACATAGTCGACAACAAGTAATATATATATATATATATATATATTCATATGAACTTGGAAAAGGTCCCATGAAGTCGATGCCCCACACATCAAATATTTCACAAACTAAAATAGGTTGTTGAGTCATCTCCTTACGCTGAGAGATATTACTTGTCTTCTGGCATTGAGTGCACGACTTACAAAAAACGTAAGCGTCTCGAAATAAGGATGGCCAGAAAAATCCGCAATCCAAAAACTTTCTCGCTGTCCATTTTGCTCCAAAATGGCCACCACACGCATGAGAATGACAAAACATGAGAATAGGAATTACCGCGCTCGCAGGTACACATCGACGTATAACTTGATCAGTGCATTGTTTCCACAAGTATGGATCATCCCACACATAATACTTGGCATCGCTTCTCACCTTGTCCTTTTGTGCCTTGGAGAATTCAAAGGGAAACCCTTTAGTAACTAAATAATTGACAATATTTGCGTACCAGGGTAATTCTGTGCTTGCTGAAAACAACTGCTCATCAGAAAATTCTTCACGCAAGCTCAGCTCCTGATATGAACTAGGCGGCTCAAGTGGTCAGCGACTCGATTTTCTGTCCCTTTTTGTCCTTGATTTCCATGTCAAATTTGCTCTGGAGTAGTATCCATCTTTTAGCCTTGAGTTTATGAGTTTATAAAAGGACGTTTTGCATGGTTCATCAAACTCAAATGGGACATTTTTTTGCAACAATTTGCACATGTGGGATGCGATCTTGGAAAAGTCCTGAATGTATCTCCTGTAGAAACCTGCATGGCCAAGAAAATAGTGCACTTCCCGCACACATGTGGGATAAGGGAGATATTGAATAATATCAATTTTGGATTTGTCTACCTCTATTCCCTTAAATTAAGCGACATGACACAACACAACACCTTGCCCAACCATAAAATGACACTTTTCAGAATTTAGGACTAGGTTGGTTTTGACACACCTCTTAAGGACAAGAGCATGGTTAGACAAACAGTTTTCGAATGAATTACCATAGATAGTGAAATCATCCATAAAAACTTCTAAGATATGCTCAATGAAATCAGAAAAGATAATAACAATGCACCGTTGGAAAGTGGCCGGTGCATTGCAAAGTCCAAAGGGCATCTGTCGATATGCAAAGGTGCCAAACGGGCAAGTGAATGTTGTCTTCTCCTGATCTTCCGGCGCAATAGCAAACTGAAAATAACCAGAATAGACATTGATAAGTGCATTTTGTATGCATTAGTTCGTGATATTTTTATGTTTATTTTGTGTGCATTCATATTATTTTTATGTATTTTTATGTGTTTTAAGTGCATGTGTGTGTATTTCACTCCTCGGGTTGATTTTTTAGGAAAATGGATTTTTGAAGAGTTAATTATGGAGCAGCCTTGATCTAAAAATCATATTTAATTTTAGAAAGATCCAAATCCGATCTCCACTTATCATAATATAGCTCAAGATGTTTTGAAGCTGATGTCCAAATTTCAGCTCGATCCGACGGCTAGAACTCAAGTTATGAATTTTTCAAAATTTTTGCTTAGAGTAGGTTGAAAGTTGCGCTGATGGTGAGTGTGTAGCGCATTTGCCCTTGTGTTTGGCGCTAACAAGAAATGGTGGAGGCGCTATTGCGCTAAGGAAAGGGAGTTTAGCGCATGAATGAGCTCTAACGCGTAAGAGAAAGAAGGGAACCACGCATGAAGTCTGTGCGTGAGTTTTTCTCGGGCAGAAAATGTCTCGCTCGAGCGAGAGTGTAGTGACCCGTATCCTGAATCAACGATTAATGAGTAATTAATCAAGTAATCATGTTTGGATTAAGTAAAACATGATTAAGGAAATTCCAGAAGGGTTAACGGAGTTCATAAATGGATCCAGGACACTCGAAAATGGCTTAGAAGGCCCCAAGACTCGAGTGGGATCGGAACCACCGATCCAGGATCGGAGCTTCCGATCTTGGTGAAATCGAAACCATATTGGAAGCATGGAGATCAGAACTTCCGATCAGCAATCGGAGCTTCCGATCGGCTGTCGGTGACAGGTGTGTGGTTGCATGTGGTTGGGTTTGACACGTGGCATCGGAGCTTCCAATCGGAGGAACGGAGCTTCCGATCTACATGTTCGGAGCTTCCGATCAGGAACAGAGCTTCTGATCGTTGTCTATAAATATAGGTGCGAGGGCTTCATTTCAAAGCGCACCGAATTCCTCTCCTTCGCCCTCGTGGCTCTATTTTAGGGCTTTGGGTACTCTTATTTTAGAGTTGGAGTAAGGAACATATTTTAGTATAGTCGGACAGTGTCTAACATAGTAGCGGAGCAGTGCTCGAGGCTGTGGAGCTGCAGCAGGGGTGTACCCCTAGTTGCGAGATAGTCGCCATCAGCGGGCTGATGACTGACGCAGGTATAGCTATGGTCTCCTTAAATTATTTAGGAGTATGCAATAGCTTAGTTAAGGCTTTTAGAGCTTAATGAATGATGCATGGGTATTTGCATTGTAGAGCTAATGTAGTCTTGGAACCTAGAGTGGGACTGCTAGGACTGCCTGTAGTAAGGTACGTAAGTACAGACTGAGATAGCCATCGGGTTTTGCATGCTTATATGTTGCATTTGTGTGTCATATTATTATGCAACATGTGCATATCATATTGTGCCTGTCCATCTTGTGAGATGAGCCATGTAGGGCCGCTCAGCCCTGTCTGGACGGTTGATGTCTAGTGCCCAGTGACTGACGGGTCAGGGGTAGTTAGCATCTGGGGACATAGTCCACATCCTATAGGAATGAGCAGTGTCGACAGGGTTTGCTCCCCGGGTTGTACCACTCATGTCCTAGGCACCATTACTGAGCAATTATATACAGTTATCCCAGATATGGATACCCTATCATTTGCATGCATCATATTTGTATGTTTTACCCAGTGCTTTCGTATTGAGCTTAGAGCTTACGTTCAGTCTTTTCTGTATGTCTGGACACCCCATTCGACGGGGCAGGTGTAGGTGCAGGATTGAGCACCAGGAGCTTAGAGTAGCCAGTGACCAGTGAAGACAACAGGATTAGCTGTAGGTTATGCCTTTAGGTTATTTATTCGATTTGGTTGTATAAATCGAATTGGTTTAACCGGTTGTATTCTGCCGGTCTGTTTTTATTTAAGTCTTCCGCAGTGATTTATTTAATGCATGTTTAATTATGCTCTTAAACTCTGATTAGGTAGTGGATCCGGGTAGGACCGCTACATTTATTGGTATCAGAGCATATGCATGCAAGAGATTTGGGATATAGTAAAGAGAATTTGGGTAATCCTTATAGGATTGATGAGACCTTGGAAGAGGTGATGATGCGGCGATTTGTTTGCCCAGAGACTATCATCATCGGCAGGATTTCTGAAGATTTGGCTTATGGGATTTCAGCAAGTGCGGACAGGAGTGATGGATCGTGTTCGAGTTTTCAAGATTTCTACTCATGTGGATCCTATTTTTGGATCGAGTACCGGATGCCAGAGACAGTGGTATAGGATTGGTGGGGACTTACTTGATGCTTGTATCTGTACAATCATTACCATGATGACACTACTATGAAGATTCTTCAGTCGTAGATGGAGAGATTGTTAGATAGACCTTCACCAGAGAATGCCTCGAGTGCCTAAAGTATGACACGTTTAGAGCGTGAGGTTTTTAACCTCATGTAGAACATGGTTTTGCCGGTATGCTTGTATCGATGCTTTCGGTAGGCACACGAGAAACTTCATGTTCAAAAGCATGATATGAATACAAGAAGAACGCTGATGGTAGATCGTGAGCAGAAGGGGTCGACTGACATGCACTGACGCAGAGCATAGCTGGTTAGCTATCACGAGCCATTTCTCCAGAGTTCTTCGTAGGAGGACATGTAGAGAGACTTGGTCGGGAGTATGCTTGTATCGATGCTTGTGTCGATTAGAAGCTTCATGCTCAAGAAATGAAGACTAATACGATGATTTAAATACTGTATCATTGTAGTTGTAAACAGTATTTCAGTTGTAATGAATCATCATACTTTGGTTGTATCATTTCAAGTTCGATTGTACATTTCATTGTATTTTGAATACTGTATGTATTACATGGGATTGTAAATGAGAAATTGTACATAAATGGAAGCAATGATACATGTTTTATTTATCCAGCAATTCGTGAATGATTGCAAGTGATTTTGCTAGGATTGGCATTGTTTTAGTTGATTAGTGTTCAACTGCTGTAGCTCATGGGATTTGAGTGGGCCGACTGTGACGGTTTGACTTGTGGTTAGTCTAGGCGTTTTCCCAGGATTGACCTGGTTAGTCAGTGGACTATGTTAGTGCCAGCGATGAGTGGATTCATCTAGAGGCATTAAGGGTATTGTTCGGTTTAGAACATTTGGGCTTTGTTCTAGGTTGTTTCCTTAGAACAGTAGGCTGTCTGACCTTCGTTAGGTTGAGACTTGTGATGATGGGTTTTCATCAGGATGCCAGGTCCAGTATATGCCGAGAGTTGTGGACCATGACCAGGACTAGACGTGATGGGGCGCGACCCTATTCCAGTGTTACTCTGGGAGTCCTTGTACTTCAGAGGTTACCCGGGAGCCTTGTGCTTCAGGATTGGCGGTGGGGAGGCTACTCAGTCTAGGGATTTGGTGATAGTCACGACAGGGTATGACCTTGGATTAGATATCAGGTTTGACATTGATGATATCGTCTGGTGTGCCAGAGATATTGATTATGTTCTGCTGTGGGAACTAGTCTTGGAGGGATTTCCTTGATAAGTGTGTATTCTGAGCAGTTAGATTTTAACCTTTGGGTTACTGCTAGATGTGTGGATCTAGTAGGTGGATGGATTCTACCAGCGATGGCTATAGGTTGTCATCAGAGTTGTGGTTAGAATTTCCCTGTGATAGGAATTATCCAAGATACTGGATGAAATTTTGTTTTAAGACTTAGACTCGAATGCGAGGACTACTCCATGATGAATGACTTCATCTGCGAGATATTATATCAGATGTTGAGGATTGTACATGACTATTTGAGATGTAAGGGAAGCATGGCCTATAACCGTGAAACCTTGGTAGTTGTTCGGGTGGGTTAACATGGTAAGCTTCCTTAGTCTTAAATTATTGCACAATCTTAAGCAAGGGATATAATCAAGATTGTGTCCGAAGATTGTAAGAATCTTGGAGATTCTTTAGTTATTCTTCTTGAAATTGACGAGCCGTGGTGTTCATTCTGAATGAACGAGGTAAGGATAGTGAGTCCAGTGGTTGCGTTAAGTACTGTCTGATATTTTCAGAGATTGAGCGTAGGATTTTCCATGGGATGGAATGGGCTTAGTTGATGTTTGCCTTGGGTAAACAAGACAACGATTAGTAGTGCTAAGGTGGCATGGGATCTATGCTAGTGACTACTAGTGGTTATTGGGTAACTCTATCAGAGTTAGGATGATTAAGTTCAGAACACGAAGCAGCGGTTAATAGTGCTGAAAAGGCGCAGGACTTGTGCCAAGTAAACTACTTATGTACCGTGATCTGACATCGTTTGGAAATAGTTCTTTGTGGCAGTTGAGTCATGGTTATTGACCGAGCCATGTAGGTTGGGATGATCAGTGGTGGTCTGATCTGATAAGTGCGAGCTTAAGTAAATCGATGAATTCGATTGGTTGAGCCAATCAGAGTTGATCAGGATGTAGAAATTAAGAAATACTTGGGATAGTATTTTGTCAAGTAATGCTTATGGGAAGAGTATTGAATACCATCTCAGAGAAATCGGAGATTTGAGTTATTTGGTCTCAATGATCGTCAGAGATGAATCTTCTGGGATTGCTGTAATCGGAACGATTGCAAGTGGACTGGTATGATCAAGTTACGTGCTAACTTGACAGTGGAGACAAGCAAGTAAGTTGGTAGTTTCCAGTATAGTGCATTCTTGTTAAGAAGGAAACTGATATTGATCCAATCAATTGCTTAGTGATAGAAATAGGTCAGGAAAGGATCATGTTATTGTTTCATGTGAGAGTTTTTCCATTGAACAACAATAGTGAAGATTGTTGACCGGACATTTCGGTTAAGTGAGGGCATCTATGTGTACCGTTGTGGTTGGATCCGACGAGTAGTTGGAAATACTAATGCACATTAGCAAGGAAACATCAGTTGTCTGATCTGTGTGACATTAGCTAGGATCTGATCCTCGAGATCTAGCAGGAGGTGTTACTAGCCTTCTAGAATGGGATGAATGATGTCTCTGAAATGACAGAGATAGTAGAATTTCAACTTAGTAGCCAACAAGATTGTTGTGGGAATTGAAGATTTCGCAAGATCGGGAGGGATCAGGTTTGTTCTTTTCAAGCCGTGAGTCACATCTGTGCGGACTATTTGTCAAGGATATTGCGCTTTAGCAATGGACGATAGTCGGACGTATGTTAGGTAACAAGTAATTTGGTAAAAAGCGAATTGCGATATTCCAGGGATGACGTGTTCATCAGGAATCTTCGTCTTTTCAGTGCTAAGGATGATGCGTTCAGCAAGGGAGCGATTTGACTATTGAGAATCCGTTGGGATTTAGTTCCAGGATCAGTATGTTCATCTTTGGGAGGTTGGTATGAGCTGATGGTATTATCAAAGACTCTGAATTGAGTTATACCAGGTGCAATGACTGTCGAGTTTCGAGACGAAATAGGAAGCGTTTCCATATGTCTGTGCACTGTGGAATGTCCCAGTCGAGCATATTGGTGGGAGCTTGCCTTAGTATTGATGAGCGTACAGTGATTGCAAGTGTGTATAACTATCAGGAGGATATCCAACGATTGAGATTCATGGGTGAATAACCTATGGTTGAAATGATGCAGATCATCAGAGGTGTAATAACTTCTATTGCAATGTATGCATGGCTTTGTAGGCCAATGGCTAGGAGATGACGTAGCATCATGAATTGCAAGTGATGATAGTTATCATCAGGGCACAATGTTGATATTATACTAAGAAACGTGGACAACAGAATGGTCTAGACATGATGGTTTAAGTTCCCAGTATTCCGTGGGAAGCCGGTTGTGCTTCAGGGAGAGTGGGGAGGGTAACCAGTCTAAGGAACATTGTGTGCAGTTACGTTGAAGTATAGACTTGAGTCAACTGGAATATCTTAAGCGAGATTCATGTTAGAATGTGTCAGCACAATGTTGGGGATTAGTGTTTTCCTAACTAGAGGTGTTGAGCACCGGGAACTTTTGGAACCATTAGATGGTTAATTTGATTAGTGATTCGACGATTGTCGTAAGCCAGTCAAGTTATGACTTGGTCTTCGTTAGTCTAAAATTACTTTGGGTCGATGATATTGATCAAGCGGGTATTGTATCCTTCGTGGTCAGGAAGATCGTGGTCCGAGTGAAAGGTGTATCAGTGTTACGATATGCTAGCGTTAAGGAAGTTCGATTGTCGACCAGTAGCGCAGAAATTTCAAGCTGGGAAAATGTTAATGCGGTTTAGCATTAATGAAGCTTGCAGAGAATTCTACGGGAGTCTGAGTGTGTCGGAGGATATATCGACCAGACACTCGAGCAAGGGTTACTAGTACGTTCTGGAGGTTTTACCCTAGATTTCGAGGACGAAATCTTTTAAGAGGGGGGGGGGGGGAGAATGTAGTGAACCGTATCCTGAATCAACGATTAATGAGTAATTAATCAAGTAAACATGTTTGGATTAAGTAAAACATGATTACGAAAATTCCAGAAGGGTTAACGGAGTTCATAAATGGATCCAGGACACTCGAAAATGGCTTAGAAGGCCCCTAGACTCGAGTGGGATCGGAACCACCGATCCAGGATCGGAGCTTCCGATCTTGGTGAAATCGGAACCATATCGGAAGCATGGAGATCGGAACTTCCGATCAGCAATCGGAGCTTCCGATCGGCTGTCGGTGACAGGTGTGTGGTTGCATGTGGTTGGGTTTAACACGTGGCATCGGAGCTTCCGATCGGAGGAACGAAGCTTCCGATCTACATGTTTAGAGCTTCCGATCAGGAACGGAGCTTCCGATCGTTGTCTATAAATATAGGTGCGAGGGCTTCATTTCAAAGCGCACCGAATTCCTCTCCTTCGCCCTCGTGGCTCTATTTTAGGGCTTTGGGTATTCTTATTTTAGAGGTTGAGTAAGGAACATATTTTAGTATAGTCGGACAGTGTCTGACATAGTAGCGGAGCAGTGCTCGAGGCTGTGGAGCTGCAGCAGGGGTGTACCCCTAGTTGCGAGATAGTCGCCATCAGCGGGCTGACGACGGACGCAGGTATAACTATGGTCTCCTTAAATTATTTAGGAGTATGCAATAGCTTAGTTAAGGCTTTTAGAGCTTAATGAATGATTCATGGGTATTTGCATTATAGAGCTGATGTAGGCTTGGAACCTAGAGTGGGACTGCTAGGACTGCCTGTAGTAAGGTACGTAAGTACAGACTGAGATAGCCAGCGGGTTTTGCATGCTTATATGTTGCATTTGTGTGTCATATTATTATGCAGCATGTGCATATCATATTGTGCCTGTCCATCTTGTGAGATGAGCCATGTAGGGCCGCTCAGCCCTGTCTGGACGGTTGATGTCTAGTGCCCAGTGACTGACGGGTTAGGGGTAGTTAGCATCTGGGGACACAGTCCGCGTCCTATAGGAATGAGCAGTGTCGACAGGGTTTGCTCCCCGGGTTGTACCACTCATGTCCTAGGCACCATTACTGAGCAATTATATACAGTTATCCCAGATATGGATACCCTATCATTTGCATGCATCATATTTGTATGTTTTACCCAGTGCTTTCGTATTGAGCTTAGATCTCACGTTCAGTCATTTCTGTATGTCTGGACACCCCATTCGACGGGGCAGGTGTAGGTGCAGGATTGAGCACCAGGAGCTTGGAGTAGCCAGTGACCAGTGTAGACAGCAGGATTAGCTGTAGGTTATGCCTTTAGGTTATTTATTCGATTTGGTTGTATAAATCGAATTGGTTTAACCGGTTGTATTCTACCGGTCTGTTTTTATTTAAGTCTTCCGCAGCGATTTATTTAATGCATGTTTAATTATGCTCTTAAACTCTGATTAGGTAGTGGATCCGGGTAGGGTCGCTACAGAGAGTTGATGCTCGCTCGAGCGAGCGAGACGTGATTTCAAATACTCGGAGCAGAAGAGTGTTCGCTCGAGCGAGACCCTATGCTCGCTCGAGCGAGCCGCGGGACCAGAGTTTTATTTTTGGAAAATTCTTTCTCGGGAAGGATTTTATCTTTTTAATATTTGGGACCTATAAATATATTTTTTTAGCATCAGAATAAGGGTTTCAGTTCCAGATTTTCAGAGGCGGCTACAGGCTACACGCTTGGGAGAAGATTTCTTATTCTTTCTTTTATTTTATTTTTACTTTTCATGATTAAAAACCTTGTTTGATCATGAATTTATTTATTGAGTAGTTTTATCTTTCGATCAAGGCCACGTGATTGGGCCAGACAATTTATGTATAAAACTCGTTTGTTTATTTGAGATTTTCAGACTTGATTGATTTTATTGATTATCGAATTTATATTTGTCTTACAAATTTCTTGGCCAGTTATTTGTTTGATTGTTAATCGATTCCAAGTCGACAGAGGAGGTTTCGAATTCGATCACTTTGATTTTCAACATAGTGTAAAACTGACTAGAAATAAAATTCGGTTTCATTATGCGGTTTAGGTGTTTACTGAATTTTCACAGTTCGTTATGCATTCAAATTTGATTAGAATTATGAAACATTAGTTCATCAATATTTGAATAGGTTTCATTGTTCTAGAAATAGTCATTTGAACAAATTAGGAAAATTCTCGTGAATTAAGATTAAGTCTGATGTCTTAGATCGACTGCTTGTTACATAAATTGTCTGGTACCTACGTGAGTCCTTGATCGAACTTTTACCAAATTTGAGTTAAATCCAAATTTTCCAGCTCCGTTTTAGTTTATTTAATTTTATTTGCAATTTTATTTGTTAGTTAAAAATCTGAAATCATCCTTGTAATTAGTCTAGATTAGGTAGAAATAAATATATTTTGGTAATCATTTTTATACAGTCCCTGTGGGTTCGACACTTGGACCTTTGTCCACTATATTATTACTTGACCTGGTACGCTTGCTAGTTGAATTTATTCACACCGATTAACGCGGTCAAGTTTTTGGCGCCGTTGCCGGGGACTGTTTATGATATCAGAATTTTTATTTCTCTTGAGATTAGACTGTTTTTTTTTTATTTGATAAAATTCTGAATTTTTTATTTTCTTTGTTCTTGTTAGGTACTCCTCTGCTAATGCATGCGTCGATCTCAATTTTTCAAAAATCTCCTACCACTCGACTTGGAGATAGAACGCACACTCAGAAAAATTCGTTGTGGTTAGAGAGATCTTAATCTGGAGCTTATTTCTGAGTCTGAGGAAGAGATGGCAGAAGAAGTTGACAACCGCACTGTTTGGGATCTTATTAGGCCTCCGGTTGAAGGCTATGGATCCAGCATCGTTCGCCTCGCTGTTGAGGCGAACAACTTTGAGCTTAAACCCTCCACTATTCAGATGCTCCAACTTCAAGCACGGTTTGGAGGTACTTCTACTAAGGATCCCTACGCTCATCTGGAGCAATTCTTGTCGATCTGCAACACGTTTAAATTCAATGGGGTAACCTCTGATGCAGTGAGACTGCGGTTATTCCCCTTCTCTTTACAGTGCGAAGCCTTGGAGTGGCTTGATGACCTGCCGACTGGTTCTATTACTACTTGGACGGAGCTTGTCCAAGAATTCCTAAAGAAATACTTCCCTCCTACGAAGATGGCTAAGTTGTTCTCTGATATTATATCATTCAAGAAAAAGGAGGGAGAATTTCTACATGCGGCATGGACCAGGTTCAAAAAGATGTTGATGGCATGTCCTCAGCATAATCTTACTCAAAGCCAGCAGACCCAAACATTCTATAATGGAGCCAATCAGTCGGTTTGATCTATGCTGGATGCTGCTGCTAATGGATGCTTGTTCAGGAAAACGCCGGCAACTGCCTGGGAGATCATTGGTAATATGGCAGAGAGCAATATTGGGTGGCCGGATGTGAAGAAAGAAAAGAAATCCGGAGTTCTAGAGGTTGATGCTCTAATGGCTCTGAATGCAAAGATCGACGTTCTCACACACCAAGTCGTACTCATGAAAACAGCGCCAGTTCAAGGGAATCTGCAAGATGAGCAAAATTTGTTTGAAGTTGAAACGGCTAACTTTACAGGAAATCAAGGACGACACCCGTACAACTCCTACAACAACAATTATAATCAGAACTGGCAGCCCAAGCAAGAGGAGAAGAAGCCGAGCTTCGAGGAAATAATGATGAAATATGTGGCGGGTACTGAGGCTCGCTTACAAAATCAAGAAGCTAAGATGCAGAGGTTGGAAAGTCAGATGGGTCAAATCGCTTCTCAATTGTCAACTCGTCCTGCTGGATCCCTACCGACCATACATGCTATATGCTATAGTGAGGACAGTAGTATTTCGACATTGAGTTTCAAGCTATTGCCTTGCGATTTGAGTCACGATTTTGGCCAAAATGCTTTGATTTTTTTGTTCTTCGATTTCTTATCTGCTCTTTCTCAAAATTTTAAGCCATTCTTGGAGGTAGATTCCAGATTTTCTTCGTCGCTGTTTTTATTTTTGCAGTTGGCGATGTCTGGAAGCTCCGGTGAGCTGTGGTACCTGGAAGGTTTTCATTGATAGAAATGTAGGTGCTACGGCCAGTTGCTTGCTTGTTTTCGGTTATCATGCTTTGCTCTTCGGTGGCGTTGGTTGCTACGCAGAGATCTAGATGGAAAACTCTCAATGGTATGGGATCCCCGTTGTGCGTTTTTGGTTCTTGGCATATTTTCAGATATGTATATTATTTATTTTGTTTCTTGCTTCAAATCATATTCCGTGGTGAATTTATTGCCATGGGATTCGAACCATGACAGTGCATCATCCATGCACATCAATGCTGCAAACTTGATGGGAAAATTTCCATATTTGCACACACCCATCGCGGGTCAAGTGGTGTGAATTTTGAAAGTTTTAGTGTGGTATTTTAGTTCCATTTGATCTTTGTAACTTCATCCTTCGAAGAGTAAGAAATCGTAGATTCATGTGTATTACATATATTATGTATGAAATATGATGTTACATTGAAACAATAGTGTTTTTTTTTTTTTATGATACTTATGAGTAATCACACTAGTATGTGTTAATGCAGGTGCATTATGATGCCTATGTGTGAATAGAGCAATTGCAACTTGTTTGGCATGAGCACTGGGAGTTGGGGTTCATTGGATAGCTAGTCAGTCTGGAGAGAGATTTGAACCCATAATCCTCAAATTCTCAGTTTTTCTCTTAGGTACATTTACCTTTTACAGATAACACATATACATGCATATCAAAATAAATTTGTTAGGAGGACTCAAGTACCATGGATGGGCACTATTCTTGCAGCTGCAGCAGCAACTTTCTCAAGATTCATTCCATCGGTCAAAGCTTGTATATGGTGTTGATGTGCAATATCAATTTGTATTATTTTTTCTTGTTGGGACCTACATGTTTCGAGTTTTGGGATACTGAAAGGTTCGCTTGGTTTTTTTTAGGAACTAGAACTGAATATTCTGAACTAAGTTGTTTTTTTAATCTCTGATGATTGGAGGAACAACTTTTAGCATTGCATAAAGATAAGGAGAATATTCTTTTCCAATAAATAAACAAGAAAAAAACTTGTCTGATGTTTATGTAAATTTGTAATTTAGGCTTCCATGTCGAGTGGTTTTTACACTAATGCAGTTCTGTTTTTTGGAACGCCTGTTGCTGGTTCATGGCCACTGGTGCTACAGACGAATATCTATGATGGTACAAAATTTTTTTCTTGTTTATTTACTCGTCATAATTTGAGCTATGCCTGTCTTAGTGAAATTTAACAATGTTTATTCCTTGTGTACTCTATCAAAAATCACCACTTCACTAGCATACCCACCACAAATAAAATATGCCTGCAATTCCTTGGATGCTTGCTAATTCCTTGGATGGTAAGACAAACTAATGTTGATTTATGGAGTTGATTTCTACTCAGACATTTATTTATTCAGTTTTGTACTCTTATTTTCTATGCTTCATTGGCTTTCAACTAAGTACTATTATGACATCACGAGGCTTTGATTTTATATATATAGGAATTGTAGATCCATAATATTTGTGTATGTACCCTTTTTTGTCCTTTTTTTAAATTTTGTTTTGTTAGGTTCTCTTCTCCTCTTCTCTTGTACACTATGCATTATTTTTTCTATGAAAACTCGATTATAGCTTCCAAAGCTCCTGGAGTTGGTTAGTCTTGGATACACCTAATGGTTCGTGTACCGTTACCTTCTTAACAAGGTATGTCGATTTCTTGATTATTACATCTTAATTTTTATGTAATATTCATGAATTCTTGGGTGCCAAGGGCTCATGAATTCATGCCAAGAATGTTAACAAACAAGAATGCAAGCAGCTCTATTGCTACTAGTTTCTAATGTTGATATCGAGTCATTGTTAATTATTCCGGTAATTAGTATATACTTATCATATCCCCTTATGTGTAAGACAAATTGTGTGGATATATATCTGAAATTAATGTCCAGGGTGTACATATCCATGTTGTCAAGTTTCAGGAAATATATTTTAAAAAAATAAGCATCTAAAATCACTTTAATGAAGTAATAGAGTTGGGCACTAGGAGTTTTGAACTCTTGAACTTCTGGCTCAGTTCAATGTTAAATATCACTTGTCTTAGAATATTTGAGCTTATAGGAGGAAGCTGAACGATAGTTTAATATTTTAACAGTTACCTTACTTCAAAAACCTGTGACATTCTTTTTTCGACTTCTGCTAGGACATGTTAAATATTTAAAAACATGTACAAAGTCGGTATTTATTTTAAATTTTATTTTTTATTTTGATCTATTCATATTTGTTTTATGTTTGTTTGTTTTTATTTTTTTTATAATTTACAGTATGAAGATAAAAATTAAAATAAAAGAGATTGTTGCGGTTTTTATGAAAGCTCGGGATGCTAACATGTGCTGAAGGAAGGAATCAAAGTTTTTCGAGATTAATGCATAGTTTTTTCATAGTGTTCATTAATTTAGAATTCGATTATTTTTGAATTTTGAGTGATTTATAATATTTAAAATTTGTGAATTAATTTTTTTTGTTTTTTATTTGAACAAAGACAACGCTTTATAAAGCGCTGTCTTTACCAAAAAACACAACGCTTTTTTTAAGCATTGTCTTTTCCAGATACAACGACGCTTAAAAAGCGTTGTCTTTTCCAGAAATGACAACGCTTTTTATAAAAGACAACACTTAAAAAGCGCTGTCGTTTTTAGATACGACAACGCTTAAAAAAGCAATGTCTTTTTCAGAAACGACAACGCTTTTTTGGGGACATTAACAACGCGGAAAAATCGTTGTCTTTAGCTATTTTTCTTGTAGTGACAACTAGAAGAAGAAATCACAAGTGAAAAATTTTGAAAGTTATCTCTCTAAGAACTTTGCATAAACTTATCTCAACTGCTCATCTAGCCTACACGTACAAGCTTCATATCAGATCATTCAAAGGATCATCAAGGGCAAAGAATTAACTATCAACGGCTCATTTAGTTTGAATCTAAGGATTCATTCAAACTATGATTATTTCCCCTGTTGTTGTTAAGACTTGTTGTATTAATTTGTGTTGAGAACTAGGAGTTTCGATCTAGGAATCCATTTCCTACGATTTGAGTGGGTTGTATACAAGACATTGTATAAATCAAAGTCTTCTAGTAAATTTCTTCCTTCGTGAAAGAAGGGAGACGTAGAAGCAGTTTTATTTGAACTTCCATATATTCTGTCTTATTTATTTCAACTTCTCATTCATTTTATCATTTATACTCACTTAAATATATAAAAATATCGCAAAGGCATTTGGACTGTTTATCCGCACTACTTTAGTAGTTCAAACTGCTTTTGAGAAAAAAGAAAATAGTCTTAATAGGTAACTCTATTAAGACTACTTGTGAAGAGTTTGAAAATATTTTGAAATACTATAAGTATGTATTCACCCCGCCCCCCTTCTACACACATATTTGATACTAACAAGTGGTATCACAAAGGGTTTTTATTTATTCCTTGATATACTTTATACTCATAATGGCATCTGCATTTAAAAAAATTCTTATGTTCTCTAAAAAATATTACGATGATTGGAAAATACATATGCAGGCACATTTATCAGCACAAGATGATGATATGTGGTATGTTATCATATATGGTCTCATGAAAATCACAAAGATCAACACTGTTGTAGCTATGATGAGTGGTGAACCTCTGATTGTTGAAAAACACACGTCTGAATGGACCACTGAAGACAAAAAAAAAAGGCAAATCTTGATTACGTGGCCAAAGATATTCTTTACAAAACTTTGGACAAAACCATGTCCAACAAGATTAAGACATGCTGAACTGCTAAAGAAATACGGGAAAATCTTATTCACATATGTGAAGGAAATGAACAAAACAAGGATAATAAACTCACAGTGGAAATCCAAAAGTATGAAAATATTAAAACGAAGCGTCGAGAAACTATGGCAGAATTTGATGAACAATTCAGTAGCATCATATGTAAGGTTTATTATAATAGTGAAATTTTCATGAAATTTATGCGTATTTTTCCCAGGGAATGGGATGTGAAGATTGTAGCAATTCGAGAGTCTAAGGACTTGAGCAAAATTGAACTGCATGACTTTTTTGCTGATCTAAAGGCATATGAGTTTGAACTAAGCATTCATACTGAAGAACCATCAACTCTTCAACCAACAAAAGCTCTGGCTGCAAATAATGTTGCTCCAATGGTTGAAGAAGGGTCTGGAAAGAAGATTGCCGAGCAAATCAGTAACGAAGCTATGTCTCTATTGGTAAGAAAATTTCGTAAATTTATGAGGAAAAATCAATCTAAATTTTTTAAACCAGGTACGTCAGAAAAACAAAACCAGGTGCCTAAATTGACCGGTAAACAGTTGTTTGACCCTTATTTTTGGTTATTACAAACTGAACTACCAATCATTGTAAAACAGGTAGAAGATCTCGAACTGCTCAATAGACACTTCAAACTACTCAAAAGCTTAAAGACTTTTAACTCATCTAGAGACTCTTCGAACTACTTGAAGATTTCCAAGAAAAGATTCCAAGACAAAATTTTTTATGACTATTAAAGTCAAAATTTCTCTAAAAAAATAATCTCGAAGACCAATAAAAGAGACCAGACGTCAATTGCATTAAAGAGCGGCAAGAATTAATATTATTTGGGCAAAGATTTTGTCTCAGATCTTTGAAGACATTTATGAAGAATCTTGGAAAACTAACAGTTAGGAAGAACACTTATGAAGATGAACGACATATATAGAGAGAGGAAGCTTTCAGAAGATAACAACAAGAAAAAAATATCACGAGTGAAAAATCTCGAAAGCTATCTCTTTGAGCTCTTTGCATATATTTATCTCAACTGCTCATCTAACCCACACATACAAGCTTCATATCAGATCATTCTAAGGATCATCAAGGGAAAAGAATGAACTCTCAACTGCTCATTCCAGATTTGTTGAAGAGAAGTTGATCATCAGTTTGAATCTACAGATTCATTCAAACTATGATTATTTCACTTTTTGTTGTTAAGACTCGTCGTCTTAATTTGTGTTGAGAACTAGGAGTTTCTATCTAGAAAAAAGATAAGTCCTACGATTGGATTGGATTGTATACAAGACTTTGTATAAACCAAAGATTTTTAGTAAATTTCTTCCTTCATGGAAAAAGGGGAGACGTAGAAGCAGTTTTCTTCGAACCTTCATATATCCTGCCTTGTTTATTTCAGGTGCTCATTCATTTTATCATTTATAATTACTTAAATATATAAAATATCACAAAGAAATTTGGAGTGTTTATCCGTACTACTTTAGTAGTTCAAAATTCTTTTGAGAATAAAGAAAATAGTCTTAATAGGTAACTCAATTAAGACTGCTCGCGAAGAATTTGAAAAATATTTTGAAATACTATAAATGTGTATTCACACCCCCTCCCCTCTAAACACATATTCGATCCTAACAATCTGCATCTCGTTTCTTTCGAGATTCTTCAACTCTCCTCTCATGAGCCCGTTGTGCTTCTTCTGCCTTACGTCTCTCTTCCTCTGCTTTCCATCTTTCATCTTCTTCTGCTTTCCATCTCATCTCTTCCCCCTTTTGGGCATCACCCTGGGAGAGATGATTAATAATTTCACTCAATTGTGACCCAAGGTTTGCTTGAAAGGATTCCATTCGAGCATCAAGGTGAGCACTCAACTTGGCTTGCAACGTGTCAATACGAGCATTTGTATGTTTGTTAATGCGCTGCTCACTTTGAACGATTTGACCCTAGAGGGTGACGAGGGCTTTTTCGTTGGAACGCTTATGTGACATCATCGTTTGCATACCAAGTTGGGTTTCTGAGGATAGAGTAGACAGTTTTTATATAATTGCCTTCCTAGAATCGACAACGCCAGCATTGGTTCCCATTAAATGAGTGTCACAATTCTGATTGTTGCACTCCCAAGTATAGGTTGTCCACAAGTACTATAAGTCGTGAACCCGAATGTCGTATCCATAGGAAAGATAAGGAAATCACAAATCTATTAAAATATTATTATTATTATTATTATTATTATTTTTTTCAAATATGATTATGAATTTAAGATGTGATCAAATTTTAAATTAAGTAGTCGAGATTAGAGGATCCACTCTTGGTATTCTAATAAAGTTAGCATTTGTGAACAAAATTGGAATCCATTTGATAAAATGGTTCCAATATATTAAATAATCATTATTTAAATTATATTATATATTATTTTCTTATAAATATATTATATACACCAAAAATTATAGATATTGTCAAGTATTTATTATGCTATAAATATATTTGTTAACATCAAATCAAGGTTTCCACTTTAAACGGCTGGAAACACTAATCAAACATTTAAATTGTACCAAAACTTTAATATTATGATATAATTCATATATAATAAATCAAGGTATCCACTTTTAATTGTTGGTAAAACCAGACTAACATTTAAATGGTACCAAAAATTTGGTGTAACATATAGAACAATAAATCAAGAATCCCACTTATAAGTAGGGTATAAAAATTCAAAAATAAAATAAATTAAATATAACATAAATGATAAATAAAGATTAAATAATATTAAGCATATATTATCATCTTTTTAATAACTTTAATATCATACCAAGAGATTCACCTTTTCATCTCGACTTTGAAAGATTAGCTACTCATGTTGAAAGTGTGTCACTTTGAATATTTAATTAACATGACAATTATTTAATTGATGAACTAAAGAGAGAATAAAGAGAGAAAAAGTATGAAATCAAGGTTTAGTTCATAGAATGAGGGATATCCCAATACATCAAAATACACCTCTACTTATAGCCAAATTTGGAAAGACAACAACAAATAAAATATTATTTTATACATATAAATCTTCAAAAATGTCCCAAGCATTAATATGATTTTACACTCCACACTTGACCATCTTTCCATCTGAGTTTAGACTCACATAAAACAACACTTGTAGATAATTGAGTTGTCTTAATTGTGGTAATTTGTTTGTACCATCTGACCAAGTAAATTGAGAAATATGGTCAAAGTACTCATGCTTGGTAAAACTGTAATTTCATTGGTACAGCTTTCATTTGTTGCTTAATTTGATCCCAATTATGAGAAGTTTTTTGTAGTAACCCGCTTCTCAATTTATGTAATTACATGATTAATCAAAACTAAAAAGATAAGTAAGAGAACGGAGTTTCCATTGGTGAACAGACGCAACGATGGTGGGGGAGAACGGACGAAAAGTTCCTCAGAAAGGACGCAATGAACCTTGAGATACAGGCAGGCATGAGGTGGCCTGATGACTAAGCTACGAGTTTTGACAAGTGTCAAACATGTAGGAACGGACGCAACGAACCTTGAACGGACTCAACATTCGTGTCCGGAATTTTTGGCTATAAATAGAGGTCTTCGGAGTTCATTTTCAAAAACGAATTCCGAGTTTCCTTCTTTGATCTGTTATATAGTGTGAGTTATACAATTGAGGGCCCTATCGATTATAATAGAGATTCTAGAATAACCAAGGTGTGGTTATAGTCATCCGGGACTAGCGACTTCAAAGGGCTTACTACGGACGAAGGTATGGTCCGGGAATCTATTTAAGTTTTGGGAGTACTTATTAGCTTTGTTAAGGCTTATAGAACTTGTGTAGTGATACAGTGAACTTTTGAATATAGGCTTGGAACTTAGGATCTACTATACTTGAACTATCCTAGAGGTACGTATACATTGACTGAGATTGCCAGCGAGTATACATGTTTATATGTTGCATTTATTTGGCATTATTATATGACATGATATATGATTTACTGATTTTTATATTCATATGTCATGTGCATATACACGTTGAGCCTATACCTTGTTATACATGATTATAGAGCCGCTCAGCTCTATACTCGATAGTCTGTCACTGAGAGTACCGCGATGGCGGGGACATGTATGTCTGACTACTCTGCTGTACTAGACGAGTGTGGTTGCACCCATAGGTTGATCTGTGTGGTGGCATCACTCATGTGGCGCCGGTACTGAGCATGACTTTTCATATGACACTTTACCAGTCATCATGTTGCATGCATTATATACATATGTTTACTCATGTTTATGTACTGGGCGTTAGCGGTCACGTCCTAGTTGTTATCTTGGACACCCTATTCCACGGGGCAGGTCGCAGGATGGAGGGAGCTGATAGTTCAAGGCAGGACTAGGGAGCAGGAGCCTTGAGGAGTTAATAATACAACAGGATTCGATATAGCGGTATAATGTTTACTTTTAAGTTTTTCAATATGGTTGTATCACTACAGTATTAAGCCTGGATATATTTTACTAAGCTGATATGTAATTTATGGATTATGTTTCCGCACGTTTTACTCTGTTAAGCTCTTTGCTTTATTAAGTTTATTGCATGATATTAGTTGCCAGTTAGTAGGTGATTCCACGCAGGGTCATTACATTTTTTGGTATCAGAGCATGCATAGATTTTGGGATTAGTACTTGGGATTTAGTCTAGTCTTGAGTAATTATTGCGCATTTGGGATTTTAATGTGCAATTCTTTTCAGGATATGGCTGACGAGAGTCACGGTAGTGTTGTCCAGGGAGGTGGTCATCATTGTCATCATTTCCATCATGATGATCGATATCGTCCTCATGAGGGTAGATGTCGCTACTCTATCAATAAATTCATGCAAGTAGGATCGAAACCCTTGGTGGGAGGCGACAATCCTGAACAGGCAAGAGGTTGGATGTCTAAACTCAAAAGTGCTTTTCGAGCTTTCGAGTGTACTGAAGAGCAGAAACTGTAAGTTCTAGAATTTTTTCTAGAGGATCGAGCACGCTTATGGTGGGATGCCAAAGCTACTCAAGCACGTACTTAGAGAGGACAGGTGACTTGGGGGGATTTTTGTCAGCAGTTTCAGAAACTATATTTTCTTCTATCTGTTCGACAGGCACGATCTATGGAGTTGCTGACTCTGAGGCAAGGATCAATGACTATTGATCAATATCAGAAACGATTTCTTGATCTGCTACCTTTCAGTCCTCATATCAGTGATATTGATGCGTCCAAGTATGATATCTTTCTGCAAGGCTTGAATCAAGATATCTACTCACAAGTTGTCGTTTGTAATGATCCAACATCTTATGAGACTTCGGTGAACCGTTTCCATCAAGTGAAGAACAGCAACAGGCGGGAACAGTTGATGATGCCAGGACAGCCTAGTGAATCTCTTAGGCCTAGGGCTCAATCTGTAGTGGAATCTGGACCTATGTCTTCTTCTACTCCTACTACTTCGTCTGGTTCTCATGGTTCACGAGGTACATTCCGTTTCGGGAAGAAGAAGAAGAAGGAGGAGTTTTGTAGTCACTTTGGTGGGAAGCATCCTGCAGCTTCATGTCGGAAGGCTACTGGTGCTTGTTATATTTGTGGTGAGCAGGGACATCTGCGGAGAGATTGTCTTCAGCTTATGGGTTCTGCTAGTGGATCGGGATCACAGGTTGGATCTCAGTCTTCTACTTTTCCACGTCAGCTGCCAGCACCACAGAGTTCTTCTGGTTACCGTCCACAGACTCAAGGGCAGGTGTTTGCTCTGTCTCAGGATCAGGCTACTGAGGGAAGCGATCGCATGTTGGTAGGTACTTTTTTGTTATGTGGTATTCCTGCACTTGTTTTAATTGATACTGGAGCATCACATTCCTTTATTTCTAGCCGTTTTGTTAAGAGACAGATTACCTTATGTATCATTAGATATGGATTTATTTGTATCTACTCTGCTGGAGCAGGAGGTAGTAAATAATCGTCTAGTGATGGGTTGCCTTCTAGAGTTTGAGGGTCACACATTGTCTGCTAATCTGATGATTCTAGCAATGGCAGATTTTGATTGTATTTTGGGAATAGATATGCTGAATTTGTATCACGCTACTGTGGATTGTTATTAGCGTCTGGTACAGTTTCATCCGGATGAGGGTGATAGCTGGTACTTTTATGGTGAGGGTGCGCGACCTCCGATGCCACTTGTATCGGCTCTGAAGGCATGTCATGTCTTAGAGTCAGGTGGGGAGGGCTTCCTTATCTATGCAGTTAATATGTCCACGAGTAGTCCGGGTATCGATCAGTTACCGGTTGTCAGCGAGTTTCCTGACGTATTCCCTGATGAGATTCTTGGTTTTCCTCCGGTTCGAGAGGTTGAATTTGGTATTGATCTAGTACAAGGAACTACACCTATATCCCGAGCACCTTATCTTCTGGCACCGTCAGAGATGTGAGAATTGAAACAGCAGCTGTAGGATCTGCTTGATAAGGGATATATTCGTCCGATTGTTTCTCCGTGGGGAGCGCTTGTTTTGTTCGTTAAAAAGAAGGATGGATCGATGCGATTATGTATTGATTACAGGCAGCAGAATCGTGTCACCATCAAGAATAAGTATCCTTTTCCGTGGATTGATGATCTGTTCAATCAATTACAGGGTACTTCTGTCTACTCTAAGATAGATATGAGATCTGGATACCATCAGATGCGGGTACGAGACTCAGATATTTCTACGACTGCTTTTAGGACCAGATACGGGCATTATGAATTTTTGGTTATGCCATTTGGTTTGACGAATGCACCGGAAGTCTTTATGAATCTGATGAATCAGGTATTTCGAGAATATCTGGATAGATTTGTCATCGTCTTCATTGATGATATTCTTGTCTATTCTCATGACAAGGATGAGCATGCACAGCATCTGAGGATTGTTTTGCAAACGTTATGAGATAAGCAGCTGTATGCGAAATTTATCAAGTGTGAATTTTGGCTTGATCGGGTAGTGTTTCTCGGTCATGTGATTTCTAGTGAAGGACTATCTGTTGATCCTAGTAAGATAGAGGCAGTGCTGAACTGGTCTCATCCACGGTTGCTGAGATTTGAAGTTTCTTGGGTCTAGCGTGTTATTACCGTCGGTTCATCGAGAATTTTGCACAGTTGGCCAGGCCTTTGACTCATCTTACTCGGAAAGATGTTGCCTTCATATGGTCCTCGGATTGTGAGGAGTCATTTCACGAGCTGCGTAGACGTCTTACTACTGCACCTATGCTATATCTACCTTCTGGATCAGGAGGTTATGTTGTCTATACTGATTCATCTGGTCAGGGGTTAGGATGTGTTCTGAACACCATGGACATGTTATTGCCTATGCTTCTCGACAGTTGAAGAAACATGAGAATAATTATCCAGTGCATGATCTTGAGTTAGCCGCCATTGTATTTGCGCTCAAGATTTGGAGGCATTATCTTTATGGCGAGAAATTTGAGATATTCACGGATCAAAAGAGTCTGAAATATTTATTCACTCAGGAGGAGTTGAATATGCGACAGAGACGCTGGATGGATTTTCTGAAGGATTATGACTGTGAAATCAAATATTATCCAGGTTCTGCTAATCTTACTGCTGATGCCTTGAGTCGGCAGGTGAGACTTTCTGCACTACAGACTAGTGAAATATCTCATATGATTCAAGAGTATTGTTCATTGAGTTTTACGCTCAAGCACAAGAAAGGGAGGAATGGGATTCGATTGTATACTATTCTATCTGAGCCAGCATTGTATTCTCGGATCAGAAATGCTCAGATGTCTGATGTTAAGGCTCAGCGTTTGGCACGTCTAGCCAATGGGGTTAATACATCTGGATTCCGTTATCAGGCAGATGGTTTATTGTGCTTGTCGAATCGAGTAGTTGTACCTGATGTTGCGGAGCTCAGGAATGATATTCTATCTCAAGCTCAGAAGAGTCGATTGTCAATTCATCTTGGAAGCATGAAAATGTATAAGGACTTGCGAACCAGATTCTGGTGGAAAGGGATGAAGCGGAGTGAATATCAATTTGTTTCAAGATGTTTGGTTTGTCAACAGGTCAAGACTGAACACCGACGACCAGGTGAATTACTGCAGAATCTTGAGATTCCCGAATGGAAGTGGGAGCACGTGACTATGGATTTTGTCACCCACATGCCTATGAATTCGGGTCAGTGTAATGCTATCTGGGTCGTTGTTGACCGTTTGACGAAATCAGCACACTTTATTCTTTACAACAGGGAGAATTATTATGATCGCATGACACGCTTATATATCGAGGAGATAGTGCGATTACATGGGATTCCAGTGAGCACAGTTAGTGATAGAGACCCACGATTTACCTCACATTTTTGGGGTAGTTTTCAGCAGGCGTTGGGTACCACTCTGAGTTTGAGCACTGCATATCATCCGAAGACTGACGGGCAGTCAGAGCGGACGATTCGTACGTTGGAGGATATGTTACGTTCTTCTGTCATGGACTTTGGCTTATCTTGGTAGGATCAATTACCTTTGATCGAATTTGCCTACGACAACAGTTATCATCGTACTATTGATATGACACCTTTTGAGGCATTGTATGGTCGACGGTGTCATACTTCGTTATTCTGGGATAAAGTCAGGGAACGACAAGTCGAGGGTCCTAAGTTGGTGCAGCTGATTGTAGACAAGGTAGATTTGATCAAGCGGAGGATCAAAACTGCTCAAGATAGACAAGCCAGTTACGCTAATATTCACCGCAGGCCATTGCATTTTGAGCCTGGTGAGTATGTATTCTTACGAGTGTCACCTTTCAAGAAGGTGATGAGATTCGGTGTGAAAGGCAAGTTATCACCTCGTTTCATTGAGCCTTTCCAGATACTGGAGAAGATCGGAGATATTGCTTATCATTTGGCGTTACAGCCATCTCTTTCAAATGTACATAATGTTTTTCATGTGTCGTTACTTCGACAGTACATAGCTGATGAATCACATGTGATTCAGTCTTCTGATATTCAGCTAGAGCCAAATCTGTCTTATGTTTAACGGCCACTCCGTATCCTAGAGAGGAAGGAGAAAGTGCTTTGGAACAAGACTATACCACTTGTGATGGTACAGTGGCAGCGCCGAGGCGTTGAGGAAGCAACTTGGGAAACCGAGAGCCATATGTGATCAGGATATCCTGAGTTGTTTGCTTTGTACTTTTGATTATCATGTAAAAGATGTAATTATAGTTGTTGTAATAAGTCATAAGATTGATATTTCATTATTATTACTGCTTTAGATTTTATTTCGCGGACGAAATATCTAAAGGTGGGGAGAATGTAGTAACCCGCATCTCAATTTAAGTAATTACATGATTAATCAAAACTAAAAATATAAGTAAGAGAACGGAGCTTTCGTTGGTAAAAGGACGCAATGTTGGAGGGGTAGAACGGACGCAACGAACCTTGAGATACAGGCAGACATGAGGTGGCCTGATGACTAAGCTACGAGTTTTGACAAGTGTAAAACATGCAGGAACGAACGCAACAAACCTTGAACGGACGCAACGTTCGTGTCCGGAATTTTTGGCTATAAATAGGAGTCTTCAAAGTTCATTTTCAAATACAAATACCGAGTTTCCTTCTTCGATCAGTTATATAGTGTGAGTTATACACTTGAGAGCCCTATCGATTATAATAGAGGTTCTAGAATAACCAAGGTGTGGTTATAGTCATCCGGGACTAGCGACTTCAAAAGGCTTACTACGGACGAAGGTATGGTTCGGGAATCTATTTAAGTTTTGGGAGTACTTATTAGCTTAGTTAAGGCTTATAGAACTTGTGTAGTGATACGGTGAACTTTTGAATTTAGGCTTGGAACCTAGGATCTACTATACTTGAACTAGCTTAGTGGTACGTATACATTGACTGAGATTGCCAGCGAGTATACATGTTTATATGTTGAATTTATTTGGCATTATTATATGACGTGATATATTATTTACTGCTTTCTATATTCATATGTCATGTGCATATACACGTTGAGCCTATACCTTGTTATACTTGATAATTGAGCCGCTCAGCTCTATACTCGATAGTCTGTCACTAAAAGTACCGCGATGATGGGGACATGTATGTCTGGCTACTCTGGTGTACTAGACGAGTGTGGTTGCATCCAAAGGTTTATTCGTGCGGTGGCAGCACTCATGTGACGCCGGTAATAAGCATGATTTTTCAGATGACCCTTTACTAGTCATCATGTTGCATGCATTATATACATATGTTTACTCATGTTTATGTACTGGGCGTTAGCACTCACGCCCTAGTTGTTATATTGGACACCCTATTTCATGGGGGAGGTCGCAGGATGGACGGAGCTGGTAGTTCAAGGCAGGACTTGGGAGCAGGAGCCTTGAGGAGTTAATTATACAGCAGGATTCGATATAGCTGTATAATGTTTACTTTTAAGTTTTTCAATATGATTGTATCACTACAGTATTAAGCCTGGATATATTTTACTAAGCTGATATGTAATTTATGGATTATGTTTCCGCACGTTTTACTCTGTTAAGTTTTTTGCTTTATTAAGTTTATTGCATGCTATTAGTTGCCAGTTAGTAGGTGATTCCATGCAGGGTCACTACAGTTTTTATCTCATGCTTTTCATCAATATTGTAGATATTGAAATCAAATTTCTACCGGTACAAGAATCATCTCATTCCCATTTTCAATGCTAAAGTTATTCTTGTTTTACCGTTATTTAAAACTTCAACCTTCAACTCAGCCCAATTTCGAAAAAATCCACCAATTTAATTTATCAAAGCTTTCGATGTTTATGAATTTAAAACATCATTACTAACTGCATAAGTCATGATATATCCCGAAATCTCCTAATTTATTACAGATCAAATTCTAAATGAAAATTTCAGCCACAAAACTTGGATCGGTTCCAAACTGTACAACTTCAATATGCACTCTTCTCTGTTTCATAGTACACAATTGTATTCATCATTCCAAAAATTTCATCACACGATCAAATAAATAATAAACACAAAAATCATGTTTCGTTTCTCTTTATACCTTTCAAATTAAATCTGAAGCTCCCAACTAAAAATGCTAAACCCATGTTTTGAGCACTTATTTTGAAGAAATTCAACATTGTCTATGCTTAGTTCACAAGTATATAAAAATTTATTGTGTTAATTAATTATTATAATATATATATTTCTTTTAAATTTCAAAAACAAATGTACCTTTATTTTAAAATATTTTTAAAAACCACTACACTCTTAAATTTTTACAAGATATAAGCATTACCTGTGACACGATTAATCATTATATGAAATATTTTGTTCAATGATATTCTATAAATTAATTAAAATTTTATGCATATACATATATTGAGTTAACAAGTTTTAACTCAAAAAATTTAATTTAGATAATTTCATAACTTCTTTAACTAAAAAACATTTGAATATCATTCATCTATCATATATAGTTTTTATTTTGTAAGACATTTTAAATAAAATTTTTATTTTAGTTCGTTAGAAAATTATTGATTGAATTTTCGTTAATTAGTAATATTGCACATATAAATATTTTATTTATTGTGTTTTTAAGAGCACCTAAATACAATGATTTTCAAGTTAAAATAAAAAATGCAAATTGTGGCTATGTATTATGTGTTGGAAATTCATTTTTATTTCAACAAATTATTGTACGTGTTCCAATCATGTAATTTGCATTAATATTGAAATTTTTTAATTTTTCCACTCAAGATATGAGCCGAGCTTGAGCTTTCTCACAAGCCATAAGCATATTCAAAATATATATAAGATACAAACTCAAACTAGATAAAGTAACCGAATTCGGGATTGCAAGTCATATAAATTAAATGAACATGTTCGCGAGCCTCCTAAACGAGCCGAGACCGAGCCCGAACTCACGAGCCTCCTAAACGGGTCGAGCCCGAGCTTGATTTCCCGAGCTTATTAAAAAAAATGTATGCGAGCTCACGGGCCAAATATCCTTAAGCTCAAGTTGGTCTCGTGAAAATTATCGAGCTTGAATCAAGCTCAGGCTCGGCTCGATAAGTTTAACAAACGTGCTCAAATGAGCTTTTTACCGAGCCAACCTCCGAATAGCTCGCAAAACATCGGTTCGTTTACATACCTAGATATTAAATTCCGTAGAGAACCGTTCATCCAAAAAAAATTTATCTACAAGGAAGCCGGAGATACATACCTACTAGACAACATCATTGATTTCATTCCAAGAGGGAAAGATGAAATCAAAAGATGAAAGAATTCAGTGATTAAGAAATAAGAAATCAATCGATATTTGAAAGTGTTACAAAAATTAGGGCTTTATAATTTGGGTTTTTAAAGAGGGTGTGCCATTAGTTTTAACGAGCAAAGTGATTGAATGGCCAAATAGGGAATTTTTTGAAAATTTTTGGGACGAATACTGAAAAATTGGAACATTTAGGACTGAACCTAGATTTTCTCCCAAAAAAAACATGAAACCGAAAAAAAACTCAGATCTCTAATTCATAGATCAAATTTCCAAAATAATTTTAAATTCCTAAGACGAAAAGGAAATAAATTTAAAGATCAATCATTCTTAAGGCGGTCTCTAAATAGAAACCACAATATAAAGTTGGTCGCTATTCAGGGATCGAAATTTTGTCAGTAGCTGCAAAAAAATAAATAAATATTTTTGAAAACAAACTGTTAGAGACAGAAAGTACTAAATTGAGTCTCAAATTAATTAGAGACCAATATTACTTTTGTTTTCTAATTCGGTTTCAACTCCGCACTTCTCTTGTAGCTGAATATGAAGCTCGTGCATGTGGGATTGAGCACAACGTGCTATGTAAGTAACCAATTTAGATCCCGTTTGGATACAAAAGCATTTTTGTGAGACCTCGGTTCTAAACATCTAATCTCGGATTAAACAGTAATTAAGCATACAAGACCCCAAGATTAAAAGCAATAGAAGAAGAATTTTTTTTTAAAAAAAAGCATGCTCGGACCCCGTGCACGGGTCCGTGCATTTAACTAAAACCCACACAGTCCCTGCACCACATCCGTGTTCGGGTCCGTGCTTAATCAATGCACTAAAAACTGATGTTTCTGTCCAACTACACGGACCCCCACCCGGAGGTGGCACGGGGTCCGTGCACTCCCAAAAATTCAACACTACAACAAAGGCGAGGGGACACGGACCCTTGCATGGACGTGGCACGGGGTCCGTGCCCTGTTGCACTAGAAAAAGTTAAGCTTCAGTATATTAAATTTCATGCTAACACAATCCAATTCTTCAATTCCAATATGCTACAAACTCATAAAACATGCATAAGAGTACAAGGTAGGTCTAGAGTTATACAATATCAAACTAATAGAACATGCTTCAGTCTAGCATATTCAATACAATACATAACAAGTTCGAATACAATCAAAGTTCGATAACATAATCGACTTCTAAAATACCAATTCCTCAATTCTATCACTCCACCATCTAGCCATGCGATCTCTGACTCGGTCCTGCCCCACCTGTCACCAAGCACAAATACAAAGACAAGACAACAACCGGATAATCCGGTGAGAATAACATTCCCAGTATAAGAGACAAACATGATATATCAAAGAACAACTTCAAGTACTTGATGTAAAACAACTTTAACATAATGAAAAGAAAGTGAAATGAATGCATGAATTCAAAATCTCTAGATTATCAACTTTGATAATAAAAATGCATCTCGTCTCTTCTTTATTCGGTTGGGATCCCAAGGATAATGTATCACAACAATCACACTGAACTCAACTTTCGAGGTGGATGATGTATACTTCAAACCTCAAGAATCCGGAGCATTATAGAGAGATCAATCCGCAATTGTAGTAATTTGCCTACAAAGCCACTCAACTATAATCCTCAGAACGTCTAATTCAAAATTAAAACAATCATTTGTCTCAATATGAATGCATATGAATTCTAATACATTCAATAAAAAACTCAAATAGTTCATATAAGCATGCAAGTATGTGATTTCTCCGGAACATTCGAATCAAGTCGGATTTGAGTTATTCGTTTCATTCAAGTCTAAGTCGTCTTATACCTCTTATCAATACGTCGATGCTCCAAAACCTAGAAACAACAAAGATTCCTCAATTAAGATTCATTCTAATATCCTTTATCGATAATAAGAAAATCGATACTATACCGTCTCCAATCTCTTGAACTATTAAAATTCTTAAATCTCGCAACCCACGGCCTTCAAATGAATCTGTAAAAAAAATAATAAAGGCTCGAGATCAATATCAACATTCAAACTCGACTGAAAACGGCTCAATTCAATTCAAACCAAACTATAGCCCAAAACTCAAACCGACGTCATAACGTATAGATTCTGATTAAACCAAAATCGCAGACAACAGAAAGTTGATCCAATAACTCAATAACTATATCAAAAACAAAAAACACAACTCAACAAATCAAATCTCAAAATCCTCATTTTCAAAATTCACTTCAAAAATCATAACAAATCCGTACGACGCTCTAATTCAAAACCGACTGAGAATAAACGATCAAAACTCTGTCAAGAACCACATAACCAAAACTTAATCGATTCTATCGTAGAAAAACATACGATAGAACGAAGCTCTCGCTGCAATGATTGCTAATCTTCCTTCAGAAATAAATTCTAACGGACGGATCGAGCCCGGGAAGAAATCTGGAAGCTCGAAGAACTTGGGAGGCGCTTCAATGGAGGGAGACGTGAAGGAGGAGGAGGATGAAGTGAAAAAAAGAGTCAAAGCTTGCTTAAATATCTAACAATCTCCAATTTTGCATTTTAGTCCCTGAAAAATCCAAAATTTGCAAAAAGAACCCTGATCAAAATCAAGTCGGCTCTTGAACTCTGTAATCTCCGATTATCTCAAATAAATTCAATTAAGATAATTTTGGAGAATTACAATTTTATTATTAAACTGATTACCACTTTAGGGTGATTAAACACTAAATAAGATTAATGATTATTAATTTAATGAAATCAATGGAAAAATTAAGTTTAATATCAAATTCCAGACTTCATACCCTACGAAGGGTTTGGAAGATCTGTTGCATAATTTTATGCTCGCAAGCGCACGATTGTCAAATTTTAATATAGAGTGAATAAAGTATCATTCCCACGAGGAGTATGAATTGAAAAAAATTATTAATCCTTTGATTAGAATAGGCTAAATTTTATCTAGAAAATTAAATAGAGAATTTTGCTTTCAATTTTAAATAATTAATAAAACTAGCAAGCCAATCACACGAATAAGATGATTATTAACGAGAGAAAAATGTCTAGATGATTTGATTTCACTTAGATTCGACAACGTCTATTTCTAATTAACTTATGTTCATGAATTACTTTCATTTAATAACCAAAAACACTTAATTATTTTTATTTCCTTATCCCGAGCAACAAATAAAATGTATCAATTAAGATTCGATTCCAATATCCCTATTAAAAATCTAGGCTTAATGATACGTGATAAACTATGTTCTTACTCAAGATCTATTAAATTTATACACTCTCCCAAGCTATATAAACATTAACAGTGTATTTTCTAACGATTTAAATTAATTATAACAATTCAATTAGTGATAAAGTAATTGAAAGACGAACAATTCTACACCAAGCTACATCATCATCTAGACTTAAAAAGTTTAGTTCATGATGAAAATAAGGCAAAAACAAATCATGTTATTGAAACTAAACATCAATTTAGCAATTTAAGAAGAAAAGATAAAAGATAGAAGAACAAATCCAAAAGATGTTGCTCTGTCCCCGGGTTGCGTTTTCTTTTTCGTCTTCGTTTGCTGCTGTTCATCTTCTTTTGTTGGTATGATTCAGATTTTTTCTCTTCTTCAGCCCTCGATCTCTCCCTTTTTGTGCGTGTGATTTCATTCTCAAGTGTCTCTTTTTGGCGTGTGATTCCAGTCTCAAGTGTGCGGCTGCTTTCTCTTCCAATTTGTGTCCTTGAAGCCCGCCAAATAAAAGCCCAACAACGCGCACAAGTTTCCGTCCTTAATTTTTGAATTATTTTCCATCGCGGAAGCGCTAGTGCACCACAAAACCAGTGCAGGTGCGCTGCTCTTTCGAAATTTTATTTTGTGCTGGTCAAGAAAAAAGTGCAGGGGCGCTACTGCTTCGCAGTTCCATCGCGCAGCATTCTTGCAAAAATCATATCTTGAGTTCTAGCCGTCGGATGGAGCTAAAGTTTTGACAGTAGCTTTAAAAATACTAAACTTCAATTTGAACGGTGGAAATCGGATTTGGATGTCTCTAGCAGCTCCGTAATTCCTTCTTCTGGCTATTCTCAGTACTTTTCCTTTAATCCTTGCATATCACAAAAACAACAACAAATACACATAAAATGCACTCGATACATCACAGAATTCAAGTCAAATCATATGTAAATTAAGTGCATAAATTGCACTTATCAAGATCCGAAGATGGTTCGGAAGCACCAAACTGATCAAAGCCAAGATCAAAATTAACGATTGAATTCGAAAGTTTTGAACTAGGATCGGAACATATGATCATAGTTAGGTCATGCAGATTGTGAGGTATCAACTTCAAACATACACGTGGGGTTTTGAAGGTCCGAACTAGGTTCGGATTATCCAATCACAGTCAACCACTTATGTGTCAAGAGGCTTTAGACACATCGATACATGCATAGGATCGGAAGGTCCAAAGATAGAGATCGGATCTTCCGAAGTTGCCAATTTGGAACGTGGCATGCATGCATGACCATGCAGAGATCAGAACGTCAGATCATCGCCTATAAATAGGCTATCTGAGATCAAATTTTATTGCTCATTTCCAACTTATTCCATCCATTTGTGGTGTATTCTTTGGCATTATAGCCATCTGATCGAGGGCTGAGCACTAGCAAGGTGATTCAGAGATAGCGGAAGAGCTGTGTCCAAGAGGCAGGGCCTTTGACTACCAAGGACTATCGACAGACGCATGTATAAGTTTAGACTATTAATAGCTTTTGAGAGTAGCTAATAGTTTAGTTAAGAATTTTAGTATTCAATAAATGATATGGTAATAACTTGTTTATAAGCTTGGACTTGTTAGACAAAGTTGTTAGGTTGCTTGATAGAAGTACGAAAATAATATATGAGATATCCTGGTTGAGTATACATGTTCTATGTGTTGCATGTTTATCTGGGTAGTTTTATGTTCATATATTATGTAACGATCATTATACTGTATGCATTATCATGTTGAACCTATACCCTGTTATAGCTTGTAGTAGGGTCGCTCAGCCCCTTATTCCTCAGTGGATGGTTGGACTCTCTAGTACGGGATCAGGTCACCAATAACCACAGTTATTCTAGTATGTGTGTCACCTCTTGATGCGATGGCCCAGCATGCTACATGCCACAACGCCTTCTTGAATGAGCAGATATTGACCGTGATAGGTTTTTGGTAACCTGTACACTTGCATTCTCGCACTCTTAGCATGTGTATACTCATATATTTGTACTGAGCGTTGTTATCGTTGATGACCTCGGTTTTGGTCTTGGACACCATATTTCACAAGTGCAGGCCTTAGGTTAGATGGACTTAGTGGGAGTGGTCATTGAGGTAGAGACTGCAGCTTTTTCGAGGAGCTTTTTTTGGGTTCCTTTCATTTGTATTTTCTACTGTATTTGAAATGGTTGTTGATAACTACATTTTGTATGCATTATTTGTTGGAAAACGCGGCTCTCAGATCAATCACGATTGATACCCGGTGCAGCGGAAGTTTAAAAATTTTATTATGGAACAATTCCATAGTGTGGGTATCAACCGTTTACGATTAAATTATTTGTGTGTGTAAAAATTAAATAACTGTTATGTAATTTTTACCTTCAATCTCGAAGCGAGATTATTGGACACCACACAGATTTCTCTGCGCTTCTTGTATCTCCCTGGAACTGATGAATATTCTGTCCTTCAATCAGGTCCACGAATGGAGGTTTAATCCCTCTGATATATTGCACTAGAAAATCTATCAGAAGTTTTCTACGAAGAGAATAAACGAATTTGATTCGCTATTCCAGACTGCAATTCAAAATCACAGACCGGAATTTCTCACGCAGAGAAGGGAAGGGGGGGCGGCCGAAATTCTTTTGAGAGAGCTAGGGTTTTCGAAATTTTTCTCTCAAAATTATGACCTGTTGTGTCTAATTTCTGTACTGCAATAACTTATTTATAATGCAGGCCACTAACACCTTAGAGCCCATTAGTCATAAGTTGAGGCCCGACAAGCAAAGCCCGCATGTTCAGAAATTAATATAAAATTCATCGTGACTCCGATTGATAAACCGATTTTACCAATGTGCACAGAAACCATTTCTGCACATTTTAAAGTCAAGATAAATTTTCCTGAATCCGAATTCAGTGGTTTCCAAAAATGTACATCCCTATGTCATTTTAGGAAATCCTACTCCCTTACTCTTATTTAAGAAGTCCAACTTCTTTATTCATTAAATTTAACTCTTTAAATTTAACTATCTCAACGGGGATTAAAACTCCATTACACTGTGTGACCCTCAATGGTTCAGGGATATAGCTAGCCGTGGGCTCACAACTCCTTGTGACTCGGAACAACGATTTCCGACTTGCCCAACGAATCATGGTAAAGCGCCTAGCAACATCGCCCCATGATTCCCTAGGTATCACTGATAGTGCCTACAAGAACCAGTAGATTTTGGTTAGCGTACAGTACGGTCCCTTCATCCAAATATCCCGATCGAATCAACAACCATTGGTATATCGAGAGTCGCTCAAGATTCGATAACTATGTAATACATCTTGAAGATCAAATTAGTGACATCGCATGTGCTACTAAGAAACCATTTCTTAAATCACATCAAGTACTCTGGCTAGAGATTCGTCACACTAATATCTCCTCAGATCGCATAGGATATCCACACTCGCAAGTATGTGGTGAATCCTTGACAACAATGCATCGACTCCTATATGTGTTGTAACTGTACCCAATCCCGACACCTGATGACCCCCATAGAGTCGGTAAACGAGTCAAAGCACAGTACTAGCATATAGAGTCTCCATGATGTTTCAAGTAGTAAGGACTAATGGTGTACAACCAAAACCGCGAACTTTATCCACTCGATAAGTGATAACCACTTGGAAAGTCCGGATAGGGTAGTTCGATTATTCATCCTATGAATATCCATTTGCATGCTTCGAACATCTCCATGTTCCTTACCAATGAAACGTGGTACTCCGCATCGCAAATGCTAGTCTCAAATTCGAGCGATCCTTATCCTTATTATCGGACGGCTCAATCGACTAGGAACAGTTTAGAATATACAGTGACTATAAGATGTATTTCATGATAGACATCCCCATGTTCTACCACATCTTACATATACTATAGTATATTCAAGGTCTTTATCAAAACAACAATAGTATATCACAATATAACAATATGAAGAAAGATAAAGTCATTGCCATTAATAAAAGTGTAAATTACATTAAACAAAAGATCGTTTGTACAAAGAGTCATCAAAGCCCATAGCCACAAGTTGGCTCACTGGGCACCCACTCTTTCATTATTTTGTGTTATTTTTATATTTATTTTGCATGCATTCATATTGTCTTCTTGTGTTTTTATGTGTTTATTTATTATTTATTTTATTGTATGTGCATTTCACTCCCCAGGATAATTTTGTAAAAAATTGTAGATTTATCAAGGAAAATGGAAATCAAATCCCGTGCTGGGGAGAGGAATATTTGCGCTCGTGCGGACCCAAATCCATAAGGCAGCTTAAATACGCCCGCTCGAGCAAGGAAATTATGCGCACGAGCGTGTTTCATCCGATTTCCTGTAGGTTACGACTTTTTATGCGCTGGTGCGGGATATTTTTAAGCTGGTGCGTGAGTTCAGAAGAATTTTAAGTCCGGAAAATTTCTTGTTGAGTAAGGAATTAATTTTTAAGTTATCGGGACCATATAAATAGAAGAGATAACACACTTTGAAGGGTTCCGCATATCAGATAGCACGAGAACAGAGAGAGACGGCAGCTAGGGCTCGGGATTGAAGGCTCCTTACTCAGTTTTCCTTCCTTTCTTCTTTGATTTTTATTTCATGATTAAAATATTTGTTTAAATCATGTTTGCGTTTATTGAGTAGTCTTTTTTATTCGATTGAGGTCAGAGATTGGGCCAAACAGATTATTTTTGAACACGTGAATGTTTATTTAGGATTTTCGATTTCTATCAAAATTATTGATTGTTGGATTTATATTTTGTTTTTGTGAATAACCTGATCAATTATTTATTTGCTTGTTAATTAATTCCGAGTCGACAAATTAGGAATTGATTTTGATCACTCCGAAAATTGACATATGGTTAAACCGACTAGAAATAGTATTCGGTTTCAGTATGAGGCTTTAGGTAAAAACTGAATTCTCATAGTTTCTAATGCATTTGAGTTTGATTAGAATTATGAAAATTAATCCGTCATAACTTAAATATGTTCAACAAATTCTAGAAATATACTGTTGAACAGATTAGGAGAATTCGTCGTGATTAAGATTAAAATTGTATATTAGATTTTGCCACGTGTTTGGATAAACTGTTCAGTACCTGCGTGCACTTTGATCGAATCTCATTTCACTGATTTTATTACCCAATCTCTTTTTTGCATTTTTATTTATTTATATTTTTATTTATTTCTTAATTTTTTTTAGTTTAATTTAATAAATCAAATCACTCTTTTATTGCTTGGTCTAGATTAAGTTTAAATAACTTTATTTTGGTATACATAAAAATCAGTCCATGTGGGTTCGACATCTGAACTCTATGTCCACTTTCTATAACTTGACCTGGTATGCTTGCCAGTAATTTATTTTAATACCGATTTAAGTGGTCAAGATTTTGGCGCCGTTTCCGGAGACTGATATTGATATCAAAATTTTTATTTTACTTGTGACTAGACTTTTATTTTTAGTAATTATTTATTGAATTCTGAACTTTTATTTTGTCTTCGATTTTCAGGTACTTTCTGCTCGTGCATGCATAGCACTCTACCTTCCAAAGATCTTGTGCCACTTGACTTGGAGATCAAACGCATGCTCAACAGAATTCGAAAAGCTAAGAAGAGCATTAATCTAGTACTTGAATCAGATTCAGAAGAAGAGATGGCGGATAATAGAATAGTTCTTGATCTAGTTCGTTCGCTAGTTGAAGTTATGGATCTAGCATAGTTCGCCCTGCTGTTGAGGCTAACACTTTTGTGCTGAAGCCCTCTATTATTCAAAGGATCTTGCTTCAAGCATGTTTTGGAGGCACTTCTTTGGAGGATCTTTACGCTCATCTGGAGCGATTCCTGTCGATCTATGACACTTTCAAATTTAATGGGGTAACATTGATGCAGTGAGACTGCGGTTATTATCATTTTCTCTACAAGGAGATTTACTCGAGTGGCTAGATGATCTACCTATCGGTTCCATCACTACCTGGACCCAGCTTATTCAAACTTTTTTGAACAAGTACTTCCCACCACCAAGATGGCGAAACTATTTTCTGATATTATTTATTTCAAGCAGAAAGATGGGGAGTCTTTAAATTCATCCTGGACCATATTTAAAAATATGTTGAGGATCTGTCCTCAACATAATCTCACCCAAAGCCAACAGAATCAGACATTCTATAATGGAGCCAATCCTTCAGTGCGTTCTATGTTAGATGTTGCAGCTAATGGAAGCTTGTTAAGGAAAATGCCAGCAGATGCATGGGAGATAACTGATAATATGGCAGAGAGTAATATAGGATGTCCAGATGTGAAGAAGGAGAAGAAGGCTGGAGTTTTAGAGGTTGATGCGTTGATTGCACTTACTACTAAGATTGACACTCTTACTGACCAAATGGCGCAGATGAGGTCAGCCCCAGTTAATAAAATTAAGGAACAACCGAAGTGTGGCAGTGAAGATGCAAATTGTATGGAGAATAGAGAGAGAGGCAGCTAGGGCTCGGGATTGAATGCTCCGTACTCAGTTTTCCTTCCTTTCTTCTTTGATTTTTATTTCATGATTAAAATATTTGTTTAAATCATGTTTGCGTTTATTGAGTAGTCTTTTTTATTCGATTGAGGTTAGAGATTCGGCCGAACAGATTACTTTTGAACACGTGAATGTTTATTTAGGATTTTCAATTTCTATCGAAATTATTGATTGTTGGATTTATATTTTGTTTTTGTGAATAACTTGATCAATTATTTATTTGCTTGTTATTTAATTCCGAGTCGAAAAATTAGGAATTGATTTTGATCACTCCGAAAATTGACATATGGTTAAACCGACTAGAAATAGTATTCGGTTTCAGTATGAGGCTTTAGGTAAAAACTAAATTCTCATAGTTCCTAATGCATTTGAGTTTGATTAGAATTATGAAAATTAATCCGTCATAACTTAAATAGATTCAACAAATTCTAGAAATAGACTGTTGAACAGATTAGGAGAATTCGTCGTGATTAAGATTAAAATTGTATATTAGATTTTGCCACGTGTTTGCATAAACTGTTCAGTACCTGCGTGCGCTTTGATCGAATCTCATTTCACTGATTTTATTACCCAATCTCTTTGTTGCCTTGTTATTTATTTATATTTTTATTTATTTCTTAATTTTTTTAGTTTAATTTAATAAATCAAATCACTCTTTTATTGCTTGGTCTAGATTAAGTTTAAATAACTTTATTTTGGTATACATAAAAATCAGTCCATGTGGGTTCGACATCTGAACTCTATGTCCACTTTCTATAACTTGACTTGGTATGTTTGCCAGTAATTTATTATAATACCGATTTAAGTGTTCAAGATTTTGGCGCCGTTGCCGGAGACTGATATTGATATTGATATCAAAATTTTTATTTTACTTGAGACTAGACTTTTATTTTTAGTAATTATTTATTGAATTCTGAACTTTTATTTTGTCTTCGATTTTCAGGTACTTTCTACTCGTGCATGCATAGCACTCTACCTTCCAAAGATCTTGTGCCACTTGACTTGGAGATCAAACGCATGCTCAACAAAATTCGAAAAGCTAAGAAGAGAATTAATCTAGTACTTGAATCAGATTCAGAAGAAGAGATGGCGGATAATAGAATAGTTCTTGATCTAATTCGTCCGCTAGTTGAAGTTATGGATCTAGCATAGTTCGCCCTGCTGTTGAGGCGAACACTTTTGTGCTGAAGCCCTCTATTATTCAAATGATCTTGCTTCAAGCACATTTTGGAGGCACTTCTTTGGAGGATCCTTACGCTCATCTGGAGCGATTACTGTCGATCTGCGACACTTTCAAATTTAATGAGGTAACATTGATGCAGTGAGACTGCGGTTATTATCATTTTCTCTACAAGGAGATTTACTCGAGTGGCTAGATGATCTACCTATCGGTTCCATCACTACCTGGACCCAGCTTATTCAAACTTTTTTGAACAAGTACTTCCCACCACCAAGATGGCGAAACTATTTTCTGATATTATTTATTTCAAGCAGAAAGATGGGGAGTCTTTAAATTCAGCCTGGACCATATTTAAAAATATGTTGAGGATCTTTCCTCAACATAATCTCACCCAAAGCCAAAATACTCAGACATTCTATAATGGAGCCAATCCTTCAGTGCGTTCTATGTTGGATGCTGCAGCTAATGGAAGCTTGTTAAGGAAAACGCCAGCAGACGCATGGGAGATAATTGATAATATGGCAGAGAGTAATATAGGATGGCCGGATGTGAAGAAGGAGAAGAAGGCTGGAGTTTTAGAGGTTGATGCGTTGACGGCACTGACTGCTAAGATTGACACTCTTACTCACCAAATGGCGCAGATGAGGTCAGCCCAGTTAATAAAATTGAGGAACAACCGAAGTGTGGCAGTGAAGAGGCAAATTTTATGGGGAACCAAGTTAGTCAACAGTTCAATTCATACAGCAATAATTTCAACCAATGCTGGCAGCCCAAGAAAGAGGAGAAGAAACCGAGTTTTGAAGAGATTATGATGAAATATGTTGCTAGGACCGAGGCAAGGCTTCAGAATCAGGAAGCTATGTTGCAAAATTTGGAAACTTAGATGGCTTAGATAGCAACCCAACTTTCGACAAGAGCACCCGGTTCACTGCCAAGCAACACTAAAACAAATTCCAGGGACATGAATGCTATCATGGTCGTGACTAGATCACAATCTAAAGTTTCCGAGAAGAAGATCGACGAAGATGAAAAAAAAAGAGGACAAGCGTAGCCCCGCACCACCATCGCCTACAGTTAAGAAAGGTGAGAAAGTAGATTCTAATGTTAATGCTGGTGTAGATATTTCTTACATACCTTTCCCCCAACAAGCTAAGAAATTATTGTTTGATCATCAATTTAAAAATTTTCTTTAAATTTTCAAGAAACTGCATATTAACATACCTTTCGCAGATGCTTTAGCTCAGATGTCGTATTATGCCATATTTTTGAAGGAATTATTGAATAATAAAAAGAATCTAAATGATCTGGCGCAAGTCACCATTAATGAGGAGTGCTTTGCGGTGATCCAGAATAGGCTCCCACAAAAGTTTCAAGATCCAGAGAGTTTCTCTATACCGTGCAATATTGGTCAATTTTATATTGATAATGCATTGTGTGACTTAGGAGCAAGTATCAATTTGATGTCTTATTCACTTGCTAAGAAATTAGGTATCGGGGTAATTGAACCCATTACCATCTCTCTTAAGCTTGCAGATCATTCCGTCAAATATCCTAGAGGAGTAGTGGAGAATGTCTTAGTTAAAGTGGTAAGCTAATTTTTCCCGTTTATTTTGTATTTCTTGATGTGGATGAGGATTATGAGGTTCCTATGATTTTATGGCATCCGTTTCTTGCTACTAGTAGGGCTTTAATTGATGTCGAAAAAGGGGTGTTAGTGTTTAGAATGAATAATGAGCGAGTGCTTTTTAATATGCTGCAGTCGGTTAGAGATGACCCAATTGAGAAATCTTTCTTTGCGATTGATGTTGTTAATAATTGTGTGGGAGAATTTACGTAAGGGAACGACAACCATGATGCAATTTTGTAGCCACATGATAAAAAATCACCTGCTAAAGGATTTGGAGGAAGTCGGGATAATGCTAGGCATATAACCGCGATCATGGATGATCCTCCGTAAAATTAAAGAGGGGACTAAAGTCGGGCTATAGACTATAACTTTAGCGTTGACTGGGAGGCAACCCAGTGTTCATTACCTCGCTCTTTAGTTTATTTTGATTAGTTTTTATTTTTATTTGATTTTTGCTCCTTTCCCATTCCAGTTTGTCATGACCGCACGCTAGGCCCAGCCTGTTGCTTTCGTACATCAGATGTTGCCAAAAAATAAGAGGAATCGTAAACCAGGGAAGTTTTGTTTTTTACTTTCTTTGTGTTTTTGTTTTCATTTTGTTTTGCATTTGTTTGTTAGTATTTTCATTTTTTTCATTGTATCTAAAGAATTGAGAGCAATTCTTTAGATAAGTATGGGAGGAGGGGGTTAGTCAAGTTTTTTATGCTTTTACTTGTTTCGTGTTTGTTTGTATCTCGTTAGTTTTCGTAAATTGTTTGCATGTGTGTTGAGTAGGATGTTAATTGGGAGCCGATGATGATATGAAGTTAGAAAAATAAAATATTTTGTGAATATTTTTCCCTTGACTTGATATGAAAAATCGTAGGTTGAACCGTGAATATTTTTAAGCACTCATGTTAGACCAGTGATTGTAGCGAAAAAATTGATGAAGTTTTTGTCTGTTTGACCATTGCACGACACTAGGTGTTTAGTGATCTTAATTGTGTCATGTGAATTTCGATGAATCCCTAACATTGCACTTATCATCTTGGGCGCACCATTTTTTTTTCAAACTGAATTTTTTTTAAAACACTCAACTCCATCCGGGTCAAGGACAAGGAATTGAAATCCTAATTATCACGTCCATGGCTAAGTATGCAGAGTCAATGGGGTTGCAATTTATAATAATTAAAAATTTAATTTTTTAAAACTAATAACAACTCCATCCGGGTTTCGGGCATGGAGTTGAAATCCTTATCACCACGTCTGAAACTAAGTCTGCGGATGGAATGGGGTTGATGCTCCATCCGGGATATAGACGAGAGAATTGAAATTCTAATCCTATCAAAGTTATAGTTAAGTATGCGGATAATTAATGGATCTTAAGAAAGCTGTGTGCAAAATCCGACGGTGCGTAAAAATAATTTCAAGGAAGGTGTGGTTGTTAAAGGTAATTGGAAGGAATGGATGCATGCAAGTGACTCTTGCACTGATGTGTTATTAGGTCGCTAAATAGTTTTAAAATGGATTCTTTCTAAGTTTCATTAGATGGAATAGCATCGCACATACACACGTTCACGCTAAACCAAGTGTATATTGCGGAAAGTTGAGGGTGTTTTTAAAGTTGACATGTGACTTCTCTGAGGCTAATTCCCAAGAATTTTTCCTACTTTGTTGTTTGTTGTGTGTTTTTTGCATTGTTTGTCTTTCTCCATGACGAGCAAGATTTAAGTATGGGGGAGTTGATAATTGCATTTTGTATGCCTTATTTTGTGTTATATTTATATTTATTTTGCATGCATTCATATTTTCTTGTTGTGTTTTTATGTGTTTTATTTATGATTTATTTATTGTGTGTGCATTTCACTCCCCGAGTTAATTTTGTATGAAAATGAAGTTTTATTAAGGAAAATGGAAATCAGATCTCGCGCTGGGGTGAGGAATTCTCGCGCTCGTGTGCGAGACCCAAATCTAGAAGGCATCTTAAATAAGCGCGCTCGAGCGAGGAAATTATGCGCACGAGCGTGTTGCGTCCGATTTCCAGTAGGTTACGACTTTTTATGCGCTGGTGTGGGATATTTTTAAGCTGGTGCGCGAGTTCGAAAGAATTTTAAGTTCGGAAAATTTCTTGTTGCGTAAGGAATTAATTTTTATGGGATCAGGACAATGTAAATAGAAGAGATATCACACTTTGAAGGGTTTCTCATATCAGATTGCACGATTACAGAGAGAGACGGCGGCTAGGGATCGGGATTGAAGGCTCCGCACTCAATTTTCCTTCCTTTCTTCTTTGATTTTTATTTCATGATTAAAAACTTTGTTTAAATAATGTTTGCGTTTATTGAGAAGTCGTTTTTATTCGATTGAGGCAACGAGATTGGGTCGAACAGATTATTGTTGAACACTTTAATGTTTATTTAAGATTTTTTATTTCTATCAAAATTATTGATTGTTGGATTATATTTTGTTTTTGTGAATAATCTGATCAATTATTTACTTGCTTGTTAATTAATTCTGAGTCGACAGATTAGGAATTGATTTTGATCACTACGACAATTGACATATTTTGTTAAATCGACTAGAAATAGTATTCGATTTCAGTATGTGGCTTTAGGTGAAAACTGAATTCTCATAGTTCCTAATGCATTTGAGTTTGATTAGAATTATGAAAATTAATTTGTCATAACTTAAATAAGTTCAACAAATTCTAAAAATAGACTGTTGAACAGATTAGAAGAACTCGCCGTGATTTAGATTAAAATTGGATCTTAGATTTTGCCACGTGTTTGCATAAACTGTTCGTTACCTGCGTGCGCCTTGATCGAATTTTTTTTCACTGATTTTATTACCCAAGCCCATTCATGCGTTGTTATTTATTTATATTTTTTTTTATTTCTGAATTTTTTAGTTTAATGGAACAAAACAAATCACTCTTTTATTTTTTGGTTTAGATTAAGTTTAAATAACTATATTTTGGTCATAAAAATCAGTCCCTGTAGGTTCGACATCTGGACTCTCTGTCCACTTTATATAACTTGACCTGGTACGCTTGCCAATAATTTATTTTAATATCGATTTAAGCGGTCAGTTGTATTTCTATTTGGGTATCACTAGTTTTTTTATTGGGTTGAATTAAAATAATTTCTATTGTTTTATTTTATTATATTTATCTTAGTTTAATTGCATGATTTTGTTCTAGTTGAGGGCTTTCTTCCAGTACCTATTTCCCTAATTTTTAAGCACGCTCCGTTGAACCCTTTTTCATGTCGTCGTCGTTTTGCCGTCCCTTTTCTGTCGCCTAGGCTAGGAGGAATGTTTTCCAAGAACGGGCAACCGATATATCATTTTGTTGGAACATCAACGTTCATCGAATATAAAGTTGTGCATGTTGGCTGTGTCGCCAATATAAATCCTGCAACGCCTCTGGATAAAGTTTGTGTTCTTAGCTGTGGGATATCAACAAGTTAGCATTCTTTCATTTTGTATTAACTATCAAACTATGTAGAAAAAACCACTTTGCTATTTTCGGATTGTGAGCTGTTGGCCTAGCTGTGAGATGCTGAGATGCTTCTATTTAAGCTTTACTTTATATGGATTAGATGCTTATTCTCTTTCTTTACTAGCGGCTGAAGGGCCCGTATTTGTGGGGATTCGAGGATAATTGGAATATATTTGAGCTCAAATCGGTTTGATACAGGTTACTGAATAGATTATTGCATAGCTTCTGATATTTTTCAATGACTTGCTACCACTACCAGTGATTTACAAGGGGTATTTGCATTGTATTCTAGTTGACAACAAGGAAATTTGGATTGACGGAGTTTTTGAAACCCAAAGCTCATGACAAGCCTGTTCAAGAGGTTAATCTTGTTGATATATTCTGTTTTGCCCCGTTCTTATTAGAACTATGTGCTCAAGTATTTTTTGTGCAGGTCAAACTCTCGGAGTACATTGGGAAAAAGTATGTTATTCTGTTTTTCTACCTGCTGGACTTCACATTTGTTTGCCCTACGGGTGAGTATGAAACTGGATCGGTGACCTTAATTTCACTGAATCTTCTTGCTGGTGCTGTTACTGATGTTGTAGTTACATTTACCGAGATCACCTACTAAACAGAAACTTAGGCATGCAGTTAACTTAATTAAACAGTAAACCAGAATTTAAGTTGTGAAAACAATAAACAATAATACAATCCCAAAGAAAGGAATCTGCAATTACCCAAATAATTATACAACCAAATCAAATATAGTATCAACCCAAATACAACATAATAAGACCCTAGGCGAAGCTCTATCTGGCCATCCACTGCCTAGCCTCTCTTGGATCCACCCGCCTCATCCAATTGCAAACTTGCCCTATGGAATAGGGTGTCCAGAAACACAGAGTACGAGACGTGAGCATAAAAATCTCAGCACGAGAGTATGAGTATAAATGCATGCAAGTGTACCTCCTACTGACTAGAGGCCAAGAATCGGATAAAAAAGACAAACTGGGCCCTGGTATGTAGCACGTTGTGCCATCGCTGCAGGAGGTGGCTCACATACCAAAAACCAGTGGATACTCTGGATCCCAATCGATGGAAGTCCATCCAATAACAAGATAGGGTAAAACCCTACTAACAGACATCTCAAAAGAGATAGCTCAAGATGCAAATGTATGCAGCATATAATCATGTCAAATAAATCATGCAGTCACATAATACATGCATATTCAGTCAGGATATCTCGAACAGTACTTTTGTACCTCAAATACTAGGCAAGCTCTACCAAGTCTAGGTCCACGCCTATAATCCGCACTATACTGCCAAATGATACTAATATCATTATAGTACTCTAAAAGCCTTAACTAAGCTATTGCATACTCCTAAACATTTTTAAGAAGCAAAAGCTATACCTGCGTCCGTCGTCAGCCCGTTGCTGTCGCTTGCCTCAAAACTAGGCCACAGCTCCGCTACGATGCCTGGATCGCTACTCCACTTCCGGATTCCCAATGGGACGCCTATAATTCCCTAGATCTAAGCTAGAAGACTAAGGAATTGAGAGAAGAGAGGTGAAAGGTGCATCTGAAACTAAGGCTTGACACCTCTATTTATAGACAACGAACGGAACTTCCGTTCCTTATCGTTGCGTCCGTTCGTCTGAAAAACGTTGCTTCCGTTCTCCTTCGTTGCTTCCGATGTCCCATCAAGTGCGTAAGCAATGACGCATTCTGATGGCACGAACGTTGCGTCCGATCCCCGGACGTTGCGTCCGTTCCGCCTGACCCTCCGGACCATTTCTGATCGTTCTGGGTCTATTTCCGGACTCCATTTATCCATTTGAAGTTTCCTTATTCATGTTTAATCTAAACTAACATGATTTGTTGAATTAGTAACAATTACACACTAATTATAGGTACGGGCTACTACATTCTCCCCCACTTAAGATATTTCATCCTCAAAATCAGATCTTAAGTACTGAAAGAAAACAACATGCAGAAACATCTTTTATTCAATCAGAATTTTACAGAGTTCATAACTGAATACTACTCAAAAAATGATATCAAAATAACTCTGGATGTTGTGAATGCATCCTGCTCTCGAGTTCCCAAGTGGCTTCTTCAGTGCCTCGATGCTGCCACTGAACTAAAATCAGAGGAATGACTTTATTCTGCAAGACCTTATCCTTATGATCCAGGATACAAATAGGTCTCTCTACATAAGTCAAATCTGTATCCACTTGAACTTCAGACGGCTGCAGAATATGAGACTGATCTGCCACATACCGTCGCAACAGAGATACGTGGAACATGTCGTGAATACTAGACAGATACAGTGGCAAAGCTAGCCGATACACTAAATCGCCAATGCTCTCCAAGATCTCAAACGGACCGATAAATCTGGGAGACAATTTGCCCTTGAGGCCAAATCTGAGAATCTTGCGGAAATGTGAAACTCTTAGAAACACTTTCTCCCCAACATCAAAATGCAAAGGTCTACGCTTAGTATTAGCATAGCTGGCCTGACGATTCTGTGAAGTCTTAATTCTTTTATTGATCTGATCAACAACATCTGTTGTCTGCTGGACTAACTCCGGTCCCTCAGCCTGTCTCTCCCCCACTTATTCCCAGAAGAATGGGTACAACAACGTCGCCCGTACAATGCCTCAAAAGGTGTCATCCCAATGCTAGTATGATAGTTGTTGTTGTACGCGAACTCAATCAATGGCAAAGGATCCTGCCAGGCTGAACCAAAATTTATAATGCACGCTCGAAGCATATCCTCCAAAGTACGGATAGTACGCTCTGACTGTCCATCAGTCTCCGGGTGATAGGTAGTACTCAAACTGAGAGTAGTTCCCATCGCACGTTGAACACTCCCCCAGAACCTAAAAGTTAACCTGTGGTCTCGATAGCTGACAATGCTCACAGGCACTCCATGAAGTCGAACGATCTCCTGAATGTACAACCGAGCCATACGATCTACAGAGTACTCTCGGCTATAGGCAATGAAATGCTCTGACTTGGTGAGTCGGTCCACTACAACCCAGATAGCACCACAATTCCTCGAGGATACCGGCAAATGGGTCACAAAATCCATTGTGATAAGCTCCCATTTCCACTCAGGAATAGGCAGACTGTAAAGCAAACCTCCAGGTCATCGGTATTCAGCCTTGACCTGCTGAAAAACCAAGCATCTCGAAACATACTGATACACGTTGTGTTTCATTCTCTTCCACCAAAACTGAGTACGTAGATCCTTGTACATCTTGTTGTTCCCCGGATGAATACTCAACTTAGTGCGATGTGTCTGAGACAAAATCTCCTCTCGCAACTCTTCATCCTCCGAAATCACAAGCCTACTAGACAAACACAGAAATACATCTGACTGATAGTGAAATCCAGACGTACTACCCTCGTTGGCTAGACGAGCCAAATGCTGGGTCTTTGAATCAGACATCTGAGCTTCCCGAATCCGCGAATACAAAGCTAGCTCAGATAGTATCGCAAACATCTGAATACTCTGCATACCTTTCTTGTGCTTGAAGGTATACCTAAAGAACAACAATCCTCGATCGCACTAGACAACGAACAATTTTGAAGGGCGGATAGTCGCACCTTGCGACTCAATGCATCAGCGGTGAGATTAGAAGCTCCCGGATGGTACTTAATCTCGCAATCATAGTCCTTAAGCAAATCCATCCAACGTCTCTTCCTCATGTTCAACTCCTCCTGAGTGAACAAATACTTGAAACTCTTGTGGTCGGTGAAGATCTCAAATTTCTCACCATACAGATAATGACACCAGATCTTCAAAGCGAACACAATAGCTGCCAACTCCAAATCATGAACTGGGTAATTGTCTTCGTGTAACATCAATTGTCTAGAAGCGTATGTGATCACATGCCCATTCTGAGTCAGAACACAAACTAACCCCTGAAGAGAAGCATCTGTGTACACCACATACCCTCCAGATCCTGACGATAATGCCAACACTGGCGCAAAAGTCAACCGCCGTCGAAGCTAACAAAAATTATCCTCGCACTCTGAGGACCACTCGAAATCAACACCCTTGCGGGTAAGCTGCGTCAAAGGTCAAGCTAGCTGCGAGAAGTTCAGAATGAAGCGACAATAATATCCTGCTAGACCCAGAAAACTATGGATCTCAGCAACCGTCCTCGGATGCGACCAATTAAGCACAGCCTCGATCTTGCTCGGATCAACAGAAATCTCATCCCTGAATATGATGTGGCCAAGAAATACCACTCGATCCATCCAAAACTCACACTTGCTCAGTTTGGTGTACAACTACTCATCCCGAAGAGTCTGCAGTACCAACCGCAAGTGAGAAACATGCTCGTTCTCATCACGCAAATACACCAGAATGTCGTCAATGAAAACCACGACAAACTTATCCAGAAACTCCCTGAAAATGCGGTTCATCAGATCCATAAATATATTCGGTGCATTAGTCAAACCAAAAGGCATCACTAGAAACTTGTAATGCCCATAGCGAGTACGAAATGCAGTCTTGGCTATGTCCCAATCTCGGACTCTCATCTAATGATACCCAGATCTCAAATCAATCTCGGAGTAAACCGAAGTACCTTGAAACTGATCAAACAAGTCATCAATATGAAAGCAAATGATACTTGTTCTTCACAGTAACTCGATTCAGCTGTCGATAGTCAATGCACAACCGCATGGACCCATCATTCTTCTTCACAAAGAGAACAGGAGCTCCCCAAGGAGATACGCTAGGACAAATGTACCCCTTGTAAATATCCTGTAACTGATTCTTCAACTCTCCCATCTCGGATGAATCCAGACAATACGGTGCTTGAGAAATAATCGCAGTACCCGGCATCAACTCTATGCCAAACTCGACTTCCCTAGCAGGAGGAAAACCCAAAATCTCATCAGGGAATACATTTGGGAATTCATCCCCAACCGGAATACTCTCTATCCCAACACTCTCAGCAGACAAATCAACTGCATAGATAAGATAACCTTCCCCGCCAGACTCTAGAGCTCGACAGGCTCTCAAAGCTGATACCAAAGGCATCGGGGGTCGCTGTGACGCCCGGGGCTGAGGAGGCAGGAAGTGATCGCCGGTGCCAAGAGGTTGCACGAACAATGAGCGGCTCTTGGTAGGCTTATAGGCGGAGGGAGACATGAATGAACCGATCCCGTGCCGGAATGAGAGGGGATTCTGAGACTGTGTAGGTATGGGACTACATAGTTGAGGAGGGCATAAAAGATTTCATATGTACTGCTCATATGAAGAAGGTGCATCTTCTTTTCGAAAGCTCATCACATAAGAACTCCAAAGTTAAGCGTGCTTGACTTGGGGCAATTATAGAATGGGTGACCCCCTGGGAAGTTTCTTAGGGTGCGTGTGAATGAGGACATAAGCACGCTGAAAAGACCCATCTTGATACAGTGGGTCGTTACAAATGGTATCAGAGCCAGGTTCTCTCTTAGTACGGTATGGTTCGGTGACGAACCAAGCGGAAGTTGGTGGGCATGTGACGCCCGGGGCTGAGGAGGCAGGGAGTGATCGCCGGTGCCAAGAGGTTGCATGAACAATGAGCGGCTCTTGGTAGGCTTCTAGGCGGAGGGAGACATGAATGAACCGATCCCGTGCCGAAATGAGAGGGGATTCTGAGACTGTGTAGGTATGGGACTACATAGTTGAGGAGGGCATAAAAGATTTCATATGTACTGCTCATATGAAAAAGGTGCATCTTCTTTTCGGAAGCTCATCACATAAGAACTCCAAAGTAAAGCGTGCTTGACTTGGGGCAATTATAGGATGGGTGACCCCCTGGAAAGTTTCTCAGGGTGCGTGTGAGTGAGGACATAAGCACGCTGAAAAGACCCGTCTTGATACAGTGGGTCGTTACAGTCGCACTCTCTCACCATTGAAAAACCAGCTATCACTCCCATCTGGATGAAAGCGCACTAATCTCTGATAGCAGTCCACTGAAGCTCGATAGGTAGTCAACATGTCAATCCCTAGAATGCAATTGAAGTCATCCATCACAAGAACCATGAGATTCGCTATCAGAATGTTCCCTTCAAACTCTAAAGGGCAACCTATCACTAGACGCTTAGCCAAAGCAGATTGGACCGTCGGAGTTGAAACATAAACTACTACGTCTAGTGCAATGCATTGTAACTTATGCCTCTTAACAAAACGTGCAGAAATGAAGGAATGAGATTCACCAGTGTCAATGAGTACAAGAGCAGGTATACCATATAACAGAAATGTACCTGCGATGACCTTCTCATTCTCCTCCACTGCCTGATCGTGCCTCAAGGAAAACACCTGGCTAGAAGTCCACGGCTTCAAGTGAGAACTCCCAACAGACTATCCCTGCGACCTCAGGTGAACTGTAGCCTGAGAACCCGATCTTGAACCAGAACCGCCTCCCCTAGATAGTGGACAATCCCTCCGAAGATGACCAACCTCTCCACATCGGAAACGTGCTCCAGAAGCTCTACGGAATTTGTCTGACGGATGGTTCTTCCCGCAATGGTCGCACTTCTCCTCCTTTCCAAAACAAACAACACCAGCGGAACCAGAGATAGAAGAAGTAGATCCGGACTTCTTGAAAGACTGAGCACGGAGACCCAAAGAACTCGCAGGCCTAGACTGAGAGAAAGTCCTGTTATGCCAAATGCTATCCTCCGCTTGGTGACAACGGCTCACCAAACCCTCGTAGGTCATATCATCACCGACCGCCACATGGTCATGAATCACCAGGTTAAGGCCCTAAAGGAACAAATTGTACTTCATCTCAGAGCTGTCAGCAATATCGGGACAATAGGATAGCAGATCGAAGAACTTCTGCTGATACTCTTCAATAGAAATGGCTCCCTGACGCAGACTCAGTAACTCACCCGCCTTCATCTGACGGAGTGCAGGAGGAAAATACAGCTTTTGAGAAGCTGTGCGAAACTCAGCCCAGTGGCAACTCCTCTCGCCGCAACATAGGGTGCAGAAGTGAATCTCCACCACTTTCGGGCTCGCCCATCCAGAAGATAACCAAGTGTCTCCATCTTCTGCTCCTCAGTTTAGTGAAACGTCTAAAAATTCGTCTCCATACGATCTACCCAGTTCTCCGCATCCCCCGGAGACTCGCCTCCAACCAAAGGCTTAGGACCCATCTGTAAGAATCGACGCACACTGAAATGGTTCTCATCATGACGACAATGATGGCGTTCCCGACGACGCTCCCGATCACCATCACCCCAACGTCCACCTCCACTACCATGGCTACTCTGATCATCGCGATCCGCCATCTATAAAATTACCTCACGGTTACCTTATGCAGAATCTAAATACCAAGGATACTATGCATGCTCTGATACCATAAATGTAGTGACCCTTATCGAGATCACCTACTAAACAGAAAGTTGGGCATGCAATTAACTTAATTAAATAGTAAACCAGAATTTAAGCTGCGAAAACAATAAACATTAATGCAATCCCAAAGAAAGGAATATGCAATTATCCAAATAATTATACAAAAAAATTGAATACTGTATCAACCCAAATACAACTGAATAAGACCCTAGGCGAAGCTCCAGCTGGCCATTTACTGCCTAGCTTCTCTTGGATCCACCCGCCTCATCCAATCACAAACCTGCCCCAAGGAATAGAGTGTCCAGAAACACAGAGTATGAGACATGAGCATAAAACGCTCAGCACGAGAGTATGAGTATACATGAATGCAAGTGTACCTCCTACTGACTAGAGGCCAAGAATCGGATAACAAAGACAGACCGGGCTCTGGTATGTAGCACGCTGTGTCGTCGCTTCAGGAGGTGGCTCACATACCGAAATCCAGTGGATACTCCGGATCCCAATCGATGGAAGTCCATCCACTAACAGGATAGGGTAAAACCCTACTAACAGAAATATCAAAAATAGATATCTCAAGATGCAAATGTATGCAGCATATAATCTTGTCATATAAATCATGCAGTCATATAATACATGCATACTCAGTCAGGATATCTCGAACAGTACTTTCGTACCTCAAATACTATGCAAGCTCTAACAGCTCTAGGTCCACGCCTATAATCCGAACTACACTGCCAAATGATATTAATATCATTATAGTGCTCTAAAAGCCTTAACTAAGCAATTGCATACTTCTAAACATTTTTAGGAAGCAAAAGTTATACTTGCGTCCGTCATCAGCCCGTTGTTGTCGCTTGCCTCAAAACTAGGCCACAGCTCCGCTACAATGCCTGGATCGCTACGTACTTCCGGATTCCCAATTGGTCGCCTATAATTCCCTAGATCTAAGCTAGAATACTAAGGAATCGAGAGAAGAGAGGTGAAAGGTGCATCTGAAACTGAGGCTCGGCACCTCTATTTATAGACAACGAACGGAACGTCCGTTTCTCATCATTGCGTCTGACGAACGTTGCTTCCGTTCTCCTTCATTGCTTCCGATGTCCCATCAAGTGCGTAAGCAATGACACATTCTGATGGCACGAATGTTGCGTCCGATCCCCGGACGTTGCGTCCGTTCTGCTTGACCCTTCGGACCATTTCTGATTGTTCTGGGTCTATTTCCGGACTCCATTTATCCATTTGAAGTTTCCTTAATAATGTTTAATATAAACTAACATGATTTGTTGAATTAATAACAATTACTCACTAATTCTGGGTACGGGATACTACAGATGTAGTTTATAATTCCGCACTTGATTTTATTTCTGCAGAGATCAGTGCTTTCTGTGATAGATACGAAGAATTTCAAAAGTTGAACACAGAGGTGTTGGGTGTTTCAATAGACAGTGTGGTTAGTATCTTTTACTCAAGATGGTAACTATTCTCCCTAACACTTAATATATTGTTGATGAACACTTATCCTAGTAACATAGAGCTATTTGCCTTTGTTATGATGCAATGACTACAATTAGTAGTAATTTTGTTCATTTCAGTCCCTATTTCCTTCCACTTTATAACTTCTCCTCATCTTTACATTCTGATTGGTTTTCGTTAACACACACAAGTTGGTGTTGGCTATATTTCATGAGTTTGAATTTTTGGGACAAAACGTACAGTTTATTTTTGGTACAAGAGTCAGGTTGTCACAAGGTTTAAAACCCTTGGTGTATAAAACCTCTCATGGCTAAGGTAAGCCTTCTTACGAGAAGGAAGAGTTTGGACTTTTTTATTAGGTAGAAGGGGTTTGTGTATGTGGGTGGGCTGTGCAAGGAAAAAAGAGTGGAAGAAATTTTTTCAAGGGTTTCTTCCTTAACATAATTTGTGCAGCACCATGTTGTGTTTTGGCTTAGTTGCGGCATTGATTTTTTAAACTAATCATTAAAACTCATGTTTTTTGAATGAAAATATAACATGTTTCGTACCTTCATTGGTATTTCTTGTTGGCTCAAGAACAGATGACACACTTTGGCCTACTCGATTCGTTTCTTATTCAAGGAATCTTAAGCTTGTTTTCATTCCATTTTTCACATATTTAATTTGATTTCATCGCGATGTTGGATGTTTGAGTCACCATCATTCGCATCACTCCTTATATCCTCCATTACTTTTCCGATCAGAAGGAAGAGCTCAGGCTCGAACTCTAGATTTTCCGTGGTGCCTAAATTGTATGAATTCTTTTGCAAAATTGTGCCTTAATTGATCTGTAATGTGGTGAACTGGTGATGATGTTTCTTCCCATCATTTTCATCTTCTTGGTTTAGCTTACTTAGATGTCATCTAATGAAATTTTTTTTTTTTTCAGGAAAGAGGATGAAAACTTGATTCGTGACGTAAGGTATGTCTTGATCAAAAACCATTGTTTTTATACGTGAGCTATGTTTTGATTTATTTTTTAGTAGTAATACTCAGGTCTATATGACTTGTGATTTTCCTAGTTATCTCTTAATTTAACATCTTTAGTTCTGATCCTATGTTAATTGAATCATGTTACTTTGACTTGTGATGAATGATTAATTATAATGCTAATATTGCAACTCTAATTAATATATAGAAGTGCAGCCATATTTTTAGATCCTTAACTATTTTGTTTGTTGTGGGTTCATAGTTGCCCCATACTTGAACATAGTTTCTCAAGTGAACGCAATATGAGGACTAATATAGCCAAAATTTAGTCCAATGCATGCTTGCATTGCGTTGTATGAATAAATTTTTCATACTCAATCTGCTTTTCTTAATTCCTTTTAGCACTGTTTACAAATTTATATTTATGTATTTGAGTGGACTTTGTGCCTCCTTGCTCTGTTCTGGATTTAAGTTCCATATTTTACTGAAATCTAGTGTTACGATCTAGATTTATAGGGAGATTTAAGAAAAGTATGGAGTGGAGTACTCAGAAGTTGAGATATATAGGCGTGCTTATGGTCAGCCTTGGGGTAAATCTCGACAGGTCTCATTTTCTCTTCTCTGAAAATTGTAATCAAGTTTCAATATTTAAGTTTATTTTTCATTTTTATCTATTCATATTTGTTTTATGTTTGTTTGTTCTTATTTTTAATAATTTACAGTATGGAGATACAAATTAAAGGAAAATAGATTGTTGCAGCTTTTATGAAAGCTCGGGATGCTAACATGTGCTGAAGGAAAGAATCAAAGTTTTTCGAGATTAATACATAGTTTTTTCTTAGTGTTCATTGATTTAAAATTCGATTATTTTTTTTATTTGAATGATTTATAATATTGAATGATTGTTTATTAAATTTTATTTTATAAATTTTTGAATTTTGAGTTATTTATAATATTGAAAATTTGTGAATTAAATTTTTTTATTGTTTTTATTTGAAAAAAGACAACGGTTTTTAAATGTTGTCTTATGGGATTTAAAGCGTTGTTATAGCCAGTGTTATAAAAAATTCTTCTCAACGACAATTCTTTTTCTGAGTTGTCTATTGTATAAATAACAACGCTTTTTAAGCGTTGTCTTTTCTCAAAAAGACAACACGAAAAAACCGTTGTCGTTGAGCGGACTTTTTTACAACACTGACTTTAACAACGCTTTTTCAGCCACATAGACAACGCGAAAAAAGCGTTGTCTATGACCTTTTTTTTTGTAGTGCTTTAAAATATATTTTTTAAGTTGGTTTTTAAAATGATTTTTTTAAGTAAAAGCTGTAATAATTTTGAACGTGTTTGGATAAATAGAAGAAAATCATTTTTTAATTTGAGTTAGTAGAAAACCATTTGACAAATAAGAATTATATGCTTTTTAAAAAGAACTTATTTTAGCTTTCGTATGGATATGTATTTTAAAAAAGTTCCATATTATTTTATAAGTAAAAAAAATAAAGTATGTGTTTCGAAAGAATTTTATAAAAAAATTTTGTAAAATATTTTTTAAAAAAGTATTCTCCAAGTATAGTTTTTAGATGTTTTTATTTATTTATTTATTTAAAAAAACCGCATGTTGTGACGGGGGGTTATGCGGACCCCTACGCGTTTATTCCAATAAAAAAGAAATTACAAGAGAGGGGGATGACCGATTTAAATTCGGTTTAAATAAATTATACTGGAAAGTGTACCAGGTCAAGTTATAGAAAGTAGACAATGAGTCCAAGTATCGTTCCCACAGAGACTGTAGTCAATTCTCAAAAATTAATTATTTAGTTTAATCTAGATAGAATAATAAAAAAATTATGATGAATTAAATAAAAATTTAATTACTAAAACAAATAAAAATAAGATTGCTGAAAGATAAATTTAATTAAAACAAGACAACCATGACACACGTAGGTACCAAACAAATTATGCAAACAAGTGGCAAATCTAGGATCCAGATTTAATCTTAAATCACGGCGAATTCTCCTAATTTATTTAACATTATATTTCTAGAACAGTTAAACCTATTCAAATATTGACGGATTAATTTTCATAATTTTAATCAAATTCAAATGCATTAGAAATTATGAGAATTCAGTTTTCACCTAAAGTTGCATACTGAAACCGAATACTATTTCTAGTCAGTTTAACCATATGTCAATTATTGGAGCGATCAAAATCAATTCCTAATTTGTTGACTCAGAATAAATTAACAAACAAGTAATAATTTATCAGATTATTCACAAGAACAAAATATAAATCCAACAATTAATAACTTTAATAAAAATCTAAAAATCCCAAATCAAAATCCACATGTTCGACATAAAATTTTTTGGTCCAATCTCGCGGTCTTGGTTGAAAAAAAACTAATCAATAATGAAAACAATATTCAAACAAAATTATAATAATCTAAAGAAAAAAGGAAGAAGAACTCGAATGAAGCGTTCTTCAATCTCCAACCCTCCGCCCTAGCCACCTCACGTGTTGTCTGCGTTCTCGAACCCCTTTTCACATCTGAATATCTTCTATTTATATGTATTTGAAAGCCCAATAAATAAAACCCGGAAATTTGAGAGTTTAAATTTCCGAAAATTAAAATATTGCGCTCGAGCGAGTTATTTTGTGGGGACCTCGGATTGCTAATCTTATCTTAAGAGAAATTTATCATTAATCATGATTTAATGTGGGATAATAAAATCAAGACAACAAATATTTTTTTTCATATACACGGACTCCGTGCATAGGTCCGTTCATTAACCTGTAGTGACACATCTGAGGCTGGAAATTACACGGACCCCATGCCACCTCCGTGTCCGGGTCCGTGCTAATCGACACACTAAAATCCCAAGTTTTTGTTTTCTGCACGGACCCCGTGCACTTTCTATGCCCAGGTCCATGCTCAAGGTTCCAAATTTCCGAAGCTATTTTTTATCTCAACCACATGGACCCATGCATGGAGGTTGGCACGGGTCCGTGCCCTTCATTTTCTACACACTTTCTGTTGGAAAACTGGCGTTCAGATCAATCACGATTGATACCCGGTGCAGCGGAAGTTTAAAAATTTTATTATGGAACAATTCCATAGTGTGGGTATCAACCGTTTAACGATTAAATTATAAGTGTGTGTAAAATTAAATAACTATTATTAAATTTTACCTTCAATCTCGAATCGAGATTCTGGACACCAACAGATTTAATCTGCTCTTGTTGTCTCTCCCTGGAACTGATGAATATTTTGTCCTTCAATCAGGTCCACGAATGGAGGTTTAATCCCTCTGATAGATTGCACTAGAAAATCTATCAGAAGTTTTCTACGAAGAGAATAAACGAATTTGATTCGCTATTCCAGACTGCAATTCAAAATCACAGACCGGAATTTCTCACGCAGAGAAGGGAGGGGGGCGGCCGAATTTCTTTTGAGAGAGAGCTAGGGTTTTCGATTTTCTGTCTCTCAAATTATGACCAGTTGTGTGTAATTTCTGTACTGCAATAACTTATTTATAATGCAGGCCACTAACACCCTAGGGCCCATTAGTCATAAGTTGAGGCCCGACAAGCAAAGCCCGCATGTTCAGAAATTAATATAAAATTCATCGTGACTCCGATTGATGAACCGATTTCACCAATGTGCACAGAAACCATTTCTGCACATTTTAAAGTCAAGATAAATTTTCCTGAATCCGAATTCAGTGATTTCCAAAAATGTACATCCCTATGTCATTTTAGGAAATCCTACTCCCTTACTCTTATTTAAGAAGTCCAACTTCTTTATTCATTAAATTTAACTCTTTAAATTTAACTATCTCAACGGGGATTAAAACTCCATTACACTGTGTGACCCTCAATGGATCAGGGATACAGCTAGCCGTGGGCTCACAACTCCTTGTGACTCGGAACAACGATTTCCGACTTGCCCAACGAATCATGGTAAAGCGCCTAGCAACATCGCCCCATGATTCCCTAGGTATCACTGATAGTGCCTACAAGAACCAGTAGATTTTGGTTAGCGTACAGTACGGTCCCTTCATCCATATATCCCGATCGAATCAACAACCATTGGTATATCGAGAGTCGCTCAAGATTCGATAACTATGCAATACATCTTGAAGATCAAATTAGTGACATCGCATGTGCTACTAAGAAACCATTTCTTAAATCACATCAAGTACTCTGGCCAGAGATTCGTCACACTAATATCTCCTCAGATCGCATAGGATATCCACACTCGCAAGTATGTGGTGAATCCTTGACAACAATGCATCGACTCCTATATGTGTTGTAACTGTACCCAATCCCGACACCTGATGACCCCCATAGAGTCGGTAAACGAGTCAAAGCACAGTACTAGCATATAGAGTCTCCATGATGTTTCAAGTAGTAAGGACTAATGGTGTACAACCAAAACCGCGGACTTTATCCACTCGATAAGTGATAACCACTTGGAAAGTCCGGATAGGGTAGTTCGATTATTCATCCTATGAATATCCATTTGCATGCTTCGAACATCTCCATGTTCCCTACCAATGAAACGTGGTACTCCGCATCGCAAATGCTAGTCTCAAACTCGAGCGATCCTTATCCTTATTATCGGACGGCTCAATCGACTAGGAACAGTTTAGAATATACAGTGACTATAAGATGTATTTCATGATAGACATCCCCATGTTCTACCACATCTTACATACACTATAGTATATTCAAGGTCTTTATCAAAACAACAATAGTATATCACAATATAACAATATGAAGAAAGATAAAGTCATTGCCATTAATAAAAGTGTAAATTATATTAAACAAAAGATCGTTTGTACAAAGAGTCATCAAAGCCCATAGCCACAAGTTGGCTCACTGGGCATCCACTCTTTCAATCTCCCACTTGCCCTATAGCCAACTAGTCATACTACGTAGACCCATTGCTTCGCGATGTTTGTCAAACAATGGTCCTGGCAAGGGCTTAGTAAGCGGATCAGCGATATTGTCTGCAGAGGCCACTCGTTCGACAGTGATGTCTCCTCTTTCCACAATCTCCTGGATGATGTGGTATTTCCTCAGTACGTGTTTGGATCTTTGATGAGACCTTGGTTCCTTTGCTTGAGCAACGGCACCCGTGTTGTCACAGTACACCGGGACTGGACCAACAAATTCAGGAATGACGCCCAACTCTTGGACGAACTTCCTCATCCAAACGGCCTTTTTAGCAGCAGCTGATGCTGCAATGTATTCAGCCTCAGTGGTGGAATCCACTGTGGTGTCCTGCTTGGAACTCTTCCAAGAGACAGCACCGCCATTGAGCATGAACACAAATCCAGAGGTTGACTTCGAGTCATCCACGTCACTTTGGAAGCTAGAGTCGGTATAGCCTTCCAATTTCAGATCTCGTCCTCCATATACCATGAACATATTCTTAGTCCTTCGTAAGTACTTAAGAATGTCCTTCACGGCTTTCCAATGCATTTGACCAGGATTAGCCTGATATCTGCTCGGGACACTCAGAGCAAATGCTACATCCGGTCTGGTAGATATCATCCCATACATGATACTACCTATAGCTGACGCATATGGTACATGTGTCATATTCTCTATCTCTGCATCAGTCTTGGGACACATGGACTTGGATAAAGAAACTCCATGACACATGGGTAGATGTCCTCTCTTGGACCCATCCATTGAAAACCGTTTCAATATGGTGTCGATGTAGGTTGATTGAGTGAGTCCTATCATTCTCTTAGATCTATCTCTATAGATCTGTATCCCAAGAATGTAGGATGCCTCACCCAAATCCTTCATCGAGAATCTACCTGATAACCATATCTTTGTTGACTGCAACATCCCTACATCATTTCCAATGAGTAGGATGTCATCAACATAAAGTACTAAGAATGTCACAGCATCCTTAACTACTTTCTTGTACACGCACGGTTCCTCCGGGTTCTTGATGAAACCAAAATCTTTTATTGTTTCATCAAATTTCTGGTTCCAACTTCTTGATGCTTGTTTTAGACCATAAATTGATCTCTGAAGCTTGCATACCTTATGCTCGCTTCCCATGGATGTGAACCCCTCTGGCTGCTTCATATAGATTTTTTCCTTAATGTCTCCATTAAGAAAAGCAGTCTTCACATCCATTTGCCATATCTCATAGTCATACCATGCAGCTATGGCAATAAGGATTCTTATGGACTTGAACATTGCAACTGGTGAAAAGGTTTCATCATAGTCAACTCCTTGTCTTTGAGTGTAACCTTTCGCCACCAATCGCGCCTTGTAGGTCAATACCTTACCATCAGGCCCAAGCTTTCTCTTGTAGATCCATTTACACCCTATTGGAACAATTCCATCAGGAGGATCTACTAAAGACCAAACTTGGTTTGTATGCATTGAATCCAATTCAGACTGCATAGCTTCAAGCCATAAATTTGAATCCGCATCAGAAATTGCTTCCTTGAAGTTTCTTGGATCACATCCAATGTCGGGTTCATCTTGATCCCCTTCAAGAAGAAGACCATATCGAACAGGAGGTCTAGAAGTCCTCTCGGATCTTCTAGGTTCAGGCGTGTCCAGTAATGGTTCCTGAGGCGTAGGATCGTTATTTTGTATTTCGGGTTCTTCTCGAATTTCTTCGAGTTCCATCATCTCGCCTTTCTTATCCAATAAGAACTCCTTCTCCAAGAAGGTGGCATTCCTAGAAACAAACACCTTTGTTTCAGCAGGATAATAGAAATACTATCCGATTGAATTCTTCGGATACCCTACAAAATAACATAAGCTGGATCGACTATCCAACTTATCTCCCACTGTCTGCTTCACGTAAGCAGGACATCCCCAAATCCTTAAGTACGAATACTTAGGAGCTTTGCCATTCCATAACTCGTATGGTGTTTTGTCCACTGCTTTAGTGTGGACGTTGTTCAACAACAATACCGCTGTTTCAAGCGCATAGCCCCAAAACGAAGGTGGAAGCTCAGTGAAGCTCATCATGGATCGAACCATGTCCAACAAAGTTCGATTACGACGCTCCGATACACCATTAAGCTGTGGTGTCATAGGAGGAGTCCACTGAGAGAGAATCCCATTCTCTTTTAGATAGTCCAAAAACTCGGTACTCAAGTATTCTCCACCTCGATCCGATCGAAGTGCTTTAATACTTTTACCTAGCTTGTTTTCTACTTCAGCCTTGAATTCTTTGAACTTTTCAAATGCTTCAGACTTATATTTCATTAAATATAAATACCCATACCTTGAATAATCATCAGTAAAGGTAATGAAGTAGGTGTGGCCATGTTGAGTCCCAACTCTAAATGGACCACAAACATCTGTATGGATCAAATCCAACAGATTTTGACTACGCTCAGGTTTCCCTTAAAAGGAGATTTAGTCATTTTCCCTTTTAGGCAGGATTCACAAGTAGGTAGAGAGTTAATATCAGACATATCAAACATGCCCTCTCCCACTAGCTTGTTCATCCTCCTTGAGGAAATATGACCTAGTCTAGCGTGCCAAAGGTTTGCCGGGTTTTGACTATCGATTTTTCTTTTGTTTGTTGTCGCGGTTTATCAACATAATTTATTGGAACGTCTTTTAGTTTTAAGTTGTATAGATCGTTTTCAAGTTGTCCATTTCCAATCAAACATTCATTCTTGTAAATATTGCAAATCCCATTCACAAAATTGCAAGAATAACCATCTCTATCTAGCATAGAAACAGAAATAATATTTTTAATTAAATCCGGAACAAATAAAACATCTCTTAAAAATAACTTAAAACCGTTCTGCAAAATTAAACAAACATCTCCAATGGCTGTAGCTTCAACTCTGGAACCATTCCCGAGCCTCAGCTGGGTCTCACCCATTCTAAGCCTGCGACTTCTTGTCATCACCTGCAAATCATTGCAAATGTGAGATCCACATCCGGTATCCAATACCCAAGAAGTAGTATTAAGTGAAATGTTTATTTCAATATAGAACATACCCTTTGCAGTTCCCAACTGCTCTAGATATTCCTTGCAGTTGCGCTTCCAATGACCGGGCTTCTTGCAGTAATGGCAAACTTCCTTGGATTTTCCATTGTTTGAAGCCTTTGTCTTGTGCTTCTTCTCGGGTTCGACTTTCTTGGGTGGGGCAGAACGTTTCTTACCCTTCGTACTTGGCCCCTTCTTAGCAGAAGATGAGGAGCCCACCAAGAAAGCTGGTTTATCCTTCTTTAGTGTGGATTCATATGTCACAAGCATATTGACCATCTCTTCAAGGGTGGCTTCTATCTTGTTCATATTAAAATTTACCACAAATCCGTCAAACGAAGAAGGAAGAGACAGAAGCAGTAAATCCACGTTGAGTTCATGCTCCAACACCAAATCAAGAGTTGCTAACTTCTGTATGAGCCAAATCACTCGTACCCCATGATCACGGACCGAAGTCCCTTCACGCATGCGACACGTCATTAGCTCCTTAACAGTAGCGAACCTTTCAGCCCTCGATTGAGCCCCAAAAAGTTCCTTGAGTTGAGCGTGAATGTCAGCAGCATTCACGGTGTCCTCAAATCGCCTCTGGAGTTCATCAGACATCGAGGCTTGCATATAGCATTTGGTCTTGATGTCATGGTCCCACCATGCATCAAGTTTGGCCAATTACTCCGGACTTACGTCAGCTGGTGCTTCCTTCGGAGGTGATTTCTCTAACACGTAGAGCATCTTCTCCGAAGTCAAGACAATCTTCAACTTCCGGAACCATTCCGTATAGTTTGCGCCAGTCAACTTGTTTTGTTCGAGGATCGAGAATAATGGATTACGCGAATTCATTGTATGAAATACTGAAAAGAAAAACAGACATGTATCAATGATTGTTTAAGCAATTTACTAAGACATAAAATAGGCGAATTTAATTTTATGAATCTCACTCCCACTATTTTAACGATTTCACTACCCTCTAGTGAAAACGGGAAACTTTTTCCTTAGTGAGAACATGGAGTCCAATTGACAAACTTATGGTCCCGAATAATATCAGCCAACCATAATTCTCAAAAGGTAGAGCCCAATTGCTTCCAAAGCAACCCCCATGTATTTACCTCATGTCCAATAAGGGCCCAATAATATGACGCCGTTTATAGTGACATGTCAAGATGACCTATCAATATTAAGTTGTGATGGACGGTCGCCATGTGGATCCCCCAATAATATGAGCCGATCCCATGGGAGTTCCACCCAACTTACAACATTTGTCGATCCAATGTACAGCTTTCCGACGAACGGGCCCCCCCAATAATATGAGCCGGACCGTATCCGCGGGTAGCATCACATACATTGACCGTTGATGGAAGGTAGGAATATTTAAACAAATTCAAATTTCCTTTATTTATCTTGATATCAATTTTAAATCATATTTAAAATGAGGGATTTTTAATTATGAAAATTTGTCTCATCATTTTTCAATTTATTGTATGCTTGCCGGATTCATACAATTATGTCTAAAACATGCATACAATCATAATATCATATATTATATATAGGATGATCGATTCCATTTCTAATTGACTCGTGGTTGCCAATCACGAGTCTTAGTCCAATCCTAGGTAATATGCAGTATGCAATGCAATCCTATTACATTAGCTTCCAATTTACATTTCTTCGTCTTTATTGTCTGCTGGGCCCACCATCTTCAAATCTTGATCTCCCACTAAATCTAATGTATTTACAATAAATAGCAATGACAAGTAGGGGATACATTTTAGGGGTGGGAACGGGCCATAAACCAAGCCCACTTTTATTACATATGACATTCATATTGGGCCATAAACCAGGCCCATTAATAAAACCAACAACAATAAAACAAATGTAAATTCCTAACATACACCTACAAAATTGGTCATGACAATCGATCATCCTTATCCAATAACATTTAATTCAAAATTAATTTATTGGATATCATGCATATGGCAATTTAAATTTAAACAGGATAAAATCATATTTTATATATAAAATCATATTTTACATATAAAATCATATTTTACCTTTTATTAAATAAAATCATATTTTATCTACAGAATCTAATTTTATAGATAAAATCATATTTTACTTAATATATACATAAGATCAAATCTTATCATCAATTGTACCAAAAATAATTGATTTCAAAATTCAATTTAAGGATAAAATATTAAAATTTTCCAAAAATTCAAATTTATCCAAAAATCAATTTTAAAATTTTCGGACTCGAACAATTCGATTCGATGCCTCGTGAACCAATCAAAAACAATTTTTGACCGGACCAAAAATAAAATTTTAACACATTAAAATTAATTTAAATAAAAAAAATAATTTTTTCCGCGGGCCGCCCGGGACACTCCCGGGCCGGCCCGCACCCGTGGGCGCGGGCCGGGGCAGCCTGGCTGCCCCTTTAGGGCAGCGACAAACGCTGCCCTGGGCAGCGCCGAGCGCTGCCCTGGCGGCGCTGAGCGCCGCCCCTGGGCGGCGACGTGCGCCGCCGTGGGCGGCGCTGTGCGCCCCCTTTGGGCGGCGCCGTGCGCCGCCCGGGGCAGCGATCCAATCGCTGCCCGGGTTTTGCCCGAAAAAAAAAAAATTTTTATTTAAAATATTTATTTTGTTTTAAAAAACCAAGACACAAAAATTTTTGTACAATCGATTAATTTAATCGTTTGATCTGAGCAACCTGGCTCTGATACCACTGTTGGAAAACTGGCGTTCAGATCAATCACGATTGATACCCGGTGCAGCGGAAGTTTAAAAATTTTATTATGGAAAAATTCCATAGTGTGGGTATCAACCGTTTAACGATTAAATTTTAAGTGTGTGTAAAATTAAATAACTATTATTAAATTTTACCTTCAATCTCGAATCGAGATTCTGGATACCAACAGATTTAATCTGCTCTTGTTGTCTCTCCCTGGAACTGATGAATATTTTGTCCTTCAATCAAGTCCACGAATGGAGGTTTAATCCCTCTGATAGATTGCACTAGAAAATCTATCAGAAGTTTTCTACGAAGAGAATAAACGAATTTGATTCGCTATTCCAGACTGCAATTCAAAATCACAGACCGGAATTTCTCACGCAGAGAAGGGAGGGGGGCGGCCGAATTTCTTTTGAGAGAGAGCTAGGGTTTTCGATTTTCTGTCTCTCAAATTATGACCAGTTGTGTGTAATTTCTGTACTGCAATAACTTATTTATAATGCAGGCCACTAACACCTTAGGGCCCATTAGTCATAAGTTGAGGCCCGACAAGCAAAGCCCGCATGTTCAGAAATTAATATAAAATTCATCGTGACTCCGATTGATGAACCGATTTCACCAATGTGCACAGAAACCATTTCTGCACATTTTAAAGTCAAGATAAATTTTCCTGAATCCGAATTCAGTGATTTCCAAAAATGTACATCCCTATGTCATTTTAGGAAATCCTACTCCCTTACTCTTATTTAAGAAGTCCAACTTCTTTATTCATTAAATTTAACTCTTTAAACTTAACTATCTCAACGGGGATTAAAACTCCATTACACTGTGTGACCCTCAATGGTTCAGGGATACAGCTAGCCGTGGGCTCACAACTCCTTGTGACTCGGAACAACGATTTCCAACTTGCCCAACGAATCATGGCAAAGCGCCTAGCAACATCGCCCCATGATTCCCTAGGTATCACTGATAGTGCCTCAAGAACCAGTAGATTTTGGTTAGCGTACAGTACGGTCCCTTCATCCATATATCCCGATCGAATCAACAACCATTGGTATATCGAGAGTCGCTCAAGATTCGATAACTATGCAATACATCTTGAAGATCAAATTAGTGACATCGCATGTGCTACTAAGAAACCATTTCTTAAATCACATCAAGTACTCTGGCCAGAGATTCGTCACACTAATATCTCCTCAGATCGCATAGGATATCCACACTCGCAAGTATGTGGTGAATCCTTGACAACAATGCATCGACTCCTATATGTGTTGTAACTGTACCCAATCCCGACACCTGATGACCCCCATAGAGTCGGTAAACGAGTCAAAGCACAGTACTAGCATATAGAGTCTCCATGATGTTTCAAGTAGTAAGGACTAATGGTGTACAACCAAAACCGCGGACTTTATCCACTCGATAAGTGATAACCACTTGGAAAGTCCGGATAGGGTAGTTCGATTATTCATCCTATGAATATCCATTTGCATGCTTCGAACATCTCCATGTTCCCTACCAATGAAACGTGGTACTCCGCATCGAAAATGCTAGTCTCAAACTCGAGCGATCCTTATCCTTATTATCGGACGGCTCAATCGACTAGGAACAGTTTAGAATATACAGTGACTATAAGATGTATTTCATGATAGACATCCCCATGTTCTACCACATCTTACATACACTATAGTATATTCAAGGTCTTTATCAAAACAACAATAGTATATCACAATATAACAATATGAAGAAAGATAAAGTCATTGCCATTAATAAAAGTGTAAATTATATTAAACAAAAGATCGTTTGTACAAAGAGTCATCAAAGCCCATAGCCACAAGTTGGCTCACTGGGCACCCACTCTTTCAATTTCAAAATCAGTAGGGTAAACTGACCCATGCACAGGGCATGCACGGGGTCCATGCCCTGGTCTCAAAAATCAATCTGTGAACATTTCATATCTGAAAAATAACAACTACAATCTTTATCAAATCATCAACTAATATACATGCATTCATTAATAGTCGAAACATTTGAAATACATGAATTTCTTAAATCTAAACGAGTACTCGACAATTAAAAATATATACAAGACTTTAGAAGTTGCTAATCTTTACCACATAACAAGTTCTTGTTTTCTAACATGTTAAACAAAGTCTCAAAGTCTAAAACAACATGCCATCTGCTTAAACCCGAGTTACCACGTCTAAACTTCATCTCGATCTATCCCGGTCTTCTCTGACTCGATCCTGCCCCACCTATTGCCATGCACACATACAAAACACGGCAATAGCCGGATAACTCCGGTGAGAATATAATTCCTAGTATAAACAACATAACATGCAAGATATAAACATGAATGCAATGCATGTTTCTAAGATAGGCTATCAAGTCTGATAAACAAAAAAATCTTGGTTCTTGGGATCCCAGGGAATAAAATCTCAATCAAACCATCGACTCTCCCAATCGAGGTGGCGTCAAGTATCTTAATTCCCCTGACTTTGGTGCAACTATAATGAGTCATATAGCTCTGGAAGTAAATCTATCTTCCGTGCTACTCAATTACAGCTCGCCAAACGTCGTTCGTAATCTAGGTCATTCGACCCTCTATGCTTTTCAGGTTAGGGTTCAATATGAAAGCAACATAATCTTGATGCATTTAATAATACAAATCTGTAAAACATCTTGAAAAAAAAATCACATAATCAGTCAAAGCAACAATGATCATCTAAATCAAATAAAGGCACATAAACAAGCACGAGCAAATACGTATGCGATTTCAAAAAGGAATATTCGAGAATCATATCTATCTCGAGTGTTCTATCTCATCCGGATTGATGTCAATTTATACCTTTTCTTTTGATTCTTGAGGTTCTTAAAATCTGAAACATAACATCAATGAACTCATATCAAAAGCTATTCCAAATTATGGCAATCTTTCAACTCAAAATGGCTTCAAACCTTGTTCAAAGTTTCACTGAAATGAAATCTGAATTCTCGAGCTTGAACACTCCAATACAATATGAAATGAAGTGTAAATATGCTGCATATATCAGCAATCAACTCATATTTCATCCAGCTCAAACAATCTAAACTCAAACTTGATCAAAATCTTGAACCGACAGCATAATGGTACAAAATCGATAATCGAAACGATATCGAATTCAATATACCAATCCACAAAAATACATTTTCATATTATCCTCAGCTTATAAATGCCCAAACCAAACATTCAGAATTGAAAGTGTTCGTATATAGCTTCAAAAATTCATAAGAAATCCGAACGACTTTCTTTTTTCGATCCGTCTTCGAATACATAATCTTGGCTAGCTCATGAACATATATAATAAATAATAATAAAATTCCATCTTTCTCTTCAAAATAAAATATGATAAAATTGAAGGAAACTTATACCAAAACGGAGCTCTCGAAGTGGTGATCGCAAATATATATTCAATACTGAATTGTAACGGCCGGATCGCGAGAAATCAGAGGTTTAAAGACTGAAAATGGCATGAGCTTCTTGGTCTGATTTCTTTCCCTTCTTTTCTAATATTATACACGTTGATGATGATGCTAACAAGTGGATAAATTGATATATATTAGCCAAATTGCATTTTAGTCCATGAACTTTGGCATAATTACAAATCAGTCCCCGGACAATCGATTTAATTCAACTTCAATCATAAATAATTTAAGAATATTAGAATTTAATTTTAAACTCTAAATATCCTCAAATTAAATATTCTCGTATTAAAATTAAATAATCTCGGGCCTTACATTTTTCCCCCTCTAAAACATGATTTCTCCCTCAAAATCGCATGCAATCTGTACACATAAGATAATGAATAACAAAAAATAGCATAAGAACTCACATCAATGAAATAGCTCAGTAAATCTATGTCGTATATCTTCTTCGGTGTCCCAAGTCGCTTCTTCAATGCCATGTTGACTCCACTGAACTTTGACCAACTGGATAGTTTTGTTTCTGAGCTATTTTTCTTTGCGATCAAGAATCTGTATACGTTGCTCAAAATAGCTAAGAGTCTCGTCAAGTTCAACTTGATCAGGTGGAAGAATATGAGAAGCATCAGGCTAATACTTTCGAAGCATTGAGACATGGAATATGTCATGAATACAAGACAAAGATAAAGGAAGAGCGAGTCGATAAGCAATAACGTCTATCTTCTCGATAATCTCATATGGACCAATAAAACATGGAGATAACTTTCCTCTCTTGCAAAATCTGATTGTGCCTCTGAACGGATAAATCTTCAAGAATACCCTATCTCCCTGTTCAAAATATAGAGGTCGTCATCTGATATTCGCATATTTCTCTTGTCGATCTTGAGTCGTCTTCATTCTTTTCTCAATCAATTTCACTTTCTCTGTCATTTCACGGATCATATCTGGCCCAATATCAAGTGCTTCTAAGATATCATCCAAATAAAGAGGAGATCTACACTTATTTCCGTATAGTGCTTCAAATGGAGTCATCACGATACTGGTTTGATAGCTATTGTTATAAGAAGATTCAGCAAGTGGTAACGAATCTTGCCAATTAGTGTCAAAATCTAGCACTACACATCTAAGAATATCCTCAAGTTTTTGGATAGTCCGTTCTGACTGTCCGTCTGTTTGATGATGATATTTTGTACTCAGGTGCAATTGGGTACCTTAAACTTGCTGCAAACTATGCTAAAAGTGTGATGTAAATCTAGGGTCTCGATCTTACACGATAGATTTAGGCACACCGTGTGATCTTACCACTTCTCTAACGTAGATTTCTGCCATCTGATCATGTATATACATCATTATGTATAGAATAAAGCATGCTGATTTTGTCAATCTGTCAATAATCACCCAAATGGAATCGCAACCTCTGTATGAACGTGGTAACTGTGTAACGAAATCCATAGAAATGTGATCCCACTTCCATTCTGGAATAGATAAACTCTGTAACATACCACCTGACTTCTTTCTTTCAGCTTTTACCTGTTGGCAATTCAAACAACGAGACACAAATTTTGTGACATAAGCTTTCATCTGTTTCCACCAACACTGCATCTTCAGATCATTATACATCTTTCTGCCACCAGATTGAATACTGAATCGACTTCTATGAGCCTCTTTCAAAATCTACTATTTCAAATCTTAAACATCTGGCACAACAATTCTGTTATTCACAAACAAAACATCATCAGCACTGACCTAATATTCTTATTGATGCCCAGATCTGACCATCTCAATCGACTTCTGACTATTTATATCAACTTTTTGTGCTTCTTTGATTCTTTTTTACAGTTCTGGCTCAGCTTGAATAGCACAAACTCTGATAGGCTACATATATATCTCAAATAATAATCCAGAAACACAACAATCTTATACCAATTGAGATACTGCTGTGAAAATTTCTCGCAAGCGTACGAGTGTCAAGTTTTAATATAGTGATAAAATCAAAAATCGATCCCACTGAGAGTAAATTGAAAATATTTAATACTTGTAATTAAAATAGTCCAAACTTTATCTAGAAAATCAATATTTGATAGATTTGCATAAAAATAAAAATAAGCAGATGATTTTATAGCACGCACACAACTTTCAGAAATAATCAATCAGAGAAAAATGGTCTAGAGGTTTAGATTTCACCTGGTTTAAAAAACAATCAATCCTAATTAATTAATCTTCATGAATTCCAGTCAATTAATAGCCAATAACACTTAAGTTTATTATTTCCCTCTCCCGAGCAACAAATAATGTTTATCAACTTCAATTCAATTCCAATATCCCTATTAAGAATTTATAGCAGTGATCTATCACAAAAAAATGTTTTTTTTAAAAGCTGTGTTAAAATCATATACTCTCCCGAGTTATATAAATAATTAAAAGTGTATTTTCAATTGGTCCTATTCAAAATCTCCTCTCCCGAGTGCCAGATTTCAAATAAATATAACAAATCAATTATTGATCAGATAATTGAAAAGACAATCAATTCTAGAAAAAACAATTAATCTAGAAGAAACTCAATTCAATAAAATCAAAAATTCATGAAAGCGTCTACACCCGGTTTCATCCAACCTCTAGACTATAAAAAATTAGTATATAATAAAATTCTAAATAAAACAATAATTCATAAATCCAAACATATTCAGAATTAAATAAATAAAAGAAAACAAATCCTTCGTCGACGCCGTATCCGGACTATCGATCTCCGTCTTCGTTCTTCAATTAAAGCTCCAAGTTCTCCAGAAATCACGATCAATCTATTTCTTTGATCTGTACGTGTGTGTTGTGGCGGCTGCCCTCTAATTCTGACAAGAAAATCCCTTTTATATCGTCATGAAAAAGCCCACTCAAAAGCCCAAGAAAATAGAAACTTTCACTTCCTGATAAAAATCTCCACCAGGAATTTCGCGACACGCGGGTGCTTCACAATCCCAGGCGGGCGCGGATGAGTCTCTGCCTGAATTTGTCACGCCTTCACAAAACTTGCGCGTTAGTTGTTCTTAAATCGCTAAAGACAAGCGCTGACTTTCTTCAATCAAGGCCCAATAACAAAAGCCCATTAACATCTCTCGATTCTTCTCCCGTTCTTTTCTTTCTTCTTTTTATTTTATTTTATTTTATTCTTTTAATTCCTTTCTCCATTTTCTCTTCTTAAATCTCATTTTTCAACAACACTTTAATAATTCCTACATCCACAAAAACAACACAACTAGCACATAAATCTGCTCGAAACAAATATTTAACAATTAAAATCATATATAAATTAAGTGTATAAAATACACTTATCAAATACCCCCAAACTTAGACTTTTGCTAGTGCCGAGCAAAACTAATAAAAACCAAATTCCAAACTCAAATCACCAAAACTAACAACCAAAAATCAACAATGATAGTCAAGAAATATTATGAAGCAATGGCCTTAGAAATAATTTCAAAATAGTCAAATCAAATCCCATCCAACCTACTAACATTTGAAAGTTTCAGCCATAACAAAATAACCGCATAAACTCATAATCTCCGCAACTCACGTTTCAAAACACCCTTATCCAAGTTCAATTCACACATTCATAGATCATGAAGACTTTTCAAGGTAGAATAGGATCAAATAAAGGATATGACATCAAAAAACACTAAAAATCAGTTAAATGCAAAGAATAATAGTGTGTGCGTGTTTTGATCAAAATTCATAATCATTAAAAGCATCAATTAACAGTCCATAGGCTAAATTCTCGCAACTCTTCTCCACTAGTATATTGGAAAACTGAAAATCAGTCAATAGAACTTAATCGGCTTGTAATGTAAGGCCTGACTCATGGCTACAAATGAAGGAATAAGAATTCAAAATAAGGAGTAATTTATATTTATGCTCAATTTAATTTCAACTTCCTTCATTCACAATTTCACACTTCTTCTTCACTTCAATGGTTTTTCAACTTTTTCACAACTTCTTTCACAACTCTTTTCTTTCTTTTTCAATCCCAAATTTTTTTCAACTCTTCAAACCTCTTTTCATCTTTTCTATTCATTCACCACACTATACCATTTTCACAAATAAGAACTAGGAGCGTATAACATTTTAGCATTTAAATTACTCCCTTAAAGGTAGGAAATAATGTATAGGCTATTCAGGTAGTAAAAGTAGGACCTTGAACAATGACGAATGGGAGCTTTATCACACATTTACACGAATGTCATTCGATTTTCAATAAATCTCAAACAATGTACTAAGGATAAAATATATAAATAGGTAGCTTGAAAAGTTCAAACGAATTCAAAAAAATTGCCTAAATCATACCTAATCATAGTTCTTCCCGTATTTCGCTTCGAAGAGTGTTCGAACTAGTTCTAGACAAGTCTCAATCCACAATTAATTCATAAAAATCTCAATCAGTGCAGAAAAACTAATCATCAGCAGTAAACGATGATTTTCAACAAAAATTTCAGTTTTTCGTATGTGGGGACCTCGGGTTGCTAATCTCATCTTAGGGCAATTAATGAACAATTAACATTCATTAAACATCAATTAAGAAATCAAGAGCAAAGTAAAAAAATTAATTTTTTTTTTTTAAAATTCAGTGTCTCGCTCGATCGGTGAAAAACACCCGATCGAGCGAGCACAATTGCTCAGCTCTCGGATGGAACCCAATTTGGCCTCGCTCGATCCGTCAACTTCTGCGGATCGAGCGAGCCAAAAACTCAAAAGTTCTGTTTGCAAAATACAGGGCTCGGTCGATCCGTCAACTTCTGCGGATCGAGCGGTCTCCAAATTCCAGAAATTCTGCAGAAGAATTTTTGTTGTCAAATTCGATACACTATCAAATCTCATCATCATAATCAATGAAAAACATGGTTTAAAAGATCTGGAACTTGCAACTACATACAAACAAGGTCTGAAGCATTTATACATGCATTTTATTACATCAAACAAGTCGCTAAAGATCGTAAACTACCACAACTATATCAAGTTTCATACATGTATTCCAAAACCAACATAACTAAGGTTTAGTGCTTCTAAAGTTCAAGACACCATCTACAACCCGAGTCCTCACGTGCTAGACTCTCTCCCAACTGTCAATAACGTTGATGACTAGCTCCTGCCCCATCTGTTGTCATGCACACATACAAAACAAGACAACAGCAGGATAAACTCCGGTGAGAAACAATTCTCACTATAACCAACATATAGAAAGCGTTAAATAAATCATCTTGACTCTATTTAAACTCGACTCAACAAATTGTTGGAAAATCGGTGATCAGATCAATCAGAATTGATACCCGATGCAGCAGAAGTTTTAAAAATTTTATATGGAACGATTCCATATCATGGGTATCAAAAATTTACGATTAAATTGTGCGTGTAAAAATTAAATAACAATTAAATTTTTACCTCCAATCTCGAATCGAGATTATGGACACCAACAGATTACTCTGCTCTTGTTGTATATCCTAGGAACTGATGGACGAACAATTCTTCAATCAGGTCCACGAACAGAAGTTTAATCCCTCTGATAGATTGCACTAGAAAATCTATCAGAAGTTTCTATGAATAGAATTAACGAATTTGATCCGTTAAACCAAACTGCAAATTCAAAACTCACAGGCTGGAATTTTTCTAGCAGAGAGAGAGAGGGGGCGGCGGCCACTTTGATAAAAACAGCTAGGGTTTTCGAAAATTGTGACCTCTGTTATGTAATTTCTGTACTGCAATAACTTATTTATAATGTGGGCTGCTAACAGCTTAGGGCCCATTAGTCATAAGTTAAAGCCTGACAAGCAAAGCCCGCATGTTCAGAAATTAATATAAAATTCATCGTGACTCAGATTGATAAACCAATTTCACCAATGTGCACAGAAACCATTTCTGCATCTTTTAAAGTCAAGATAAATTTTTTTGAATCCAAATTCAGTGATTTCCAAAAATGCCCATTCCTATGTCATTTTAGGAAATCTTACTCTTCTACTCTGATATAAGAAGTCCTACATCTTTGTTCATTAAATTTAACTCTTTAAATTTAACTATCTCAACGGGGATTAAAAATCCATTACTTGTGTGACCCTCAATGGTTCAGGGATACAGCTAGCCGTGGGCTCACAACTCCTTGTGACTCGGAACAATAATTTCCAACTTGCCCATCGAATCATGGTAAGAGCGCCTAGAAACATCGCCCCATGATTTCCTAGGTATCACTGATAGTGCCTGCAAGAACCAATAGATTTTGGTTAGCGTACAGTACGGTCCCTTCATCCATATATCCCGATCAAATCAACAACCATTGGTAAATCGAGAGTCGTTCGAGATTCGATAACTATGCAATGCATCTTCAAGATCAAATAGTGACATCGCATGTGTTACTAAGAAACCATTTCTTAAAACACATCATGTACTCTGGCCAGAGATTCGTCACACTAATATCTCCTCAGATTGCATAGGATATCCACACTCGCAAGTATGTGGTGAATCCTTGACAACAAAGCATCGAATCCTATATGTGTCGTAACTGCACCCAATCCCGACACCTGATGACCCCAATAGAGTCGGTAAACGATTCAAAGTACAGTACTATCATATAGAGTCTCAATGATGTTTCAAGTAGTAAGGACTAATGGTGTACAACCAAAACCGCGGACTTTATCCACTCGATAAGTGATAACCACTTGGAAAGTCCGGATAGGGTAGTTCGATCATTCATCGTATGAATATCCATTTGCATGCTTTGAACATCTCTATGTTCCATACCAATGAAACGTGGTACTCGGCATCGCAAATGCTAGTCTCAATCTCGAGCGATCCTTATCCTTATTAACAGACGGCTCAATCGACTAGGAACTGTTTAGAATATACAGTGACTATAAGATGTGTTTCATGATAGTCATCCCCATGTGCCACCACATCTTACATACACTATAGTATATTCAAGGTCTTCATCTAAACATCTTATAATATGTCACAACATAATAATATGATAAAAGATAAAGTAAACATCATTATAAAAGTGTAAATTATATTAAACAAAAGATTGTTTATACATAGAGTCATCAAAGCCCTTAGCCACAAGTTGGCTCACCGGGCACCCACTCTTTCAATCTCCCACTTGCCGTAAAGCCAACTAGTCATACTACGCAGTCCCATTGCTTCGCGATGTTTGTCAAATAATGGTCCTGGAAAGGGCTTAGTAAGTGGATCAGCGATATTGTCTGTAGAGGCCACTCTCTCGACAGTGATGTCTCCTCTTTCCACGATCTCCCGGATGATGTGGTATTTCCTCAGTACGTGTTTGGATCTTTGATGAGACCTTGGTTCCTTTGCCTGAGCAATGGCACCCGTGTTGTCACAGTACACCGGGACTGGACCAACAACTTCAGGAATGACGCCCAACTCTTGGACGAAATTCCTCATCCAAACGGCCTCTTTAGCAGCAGCTGATGCCGCAATGTATTCTGCCTCAGTGGTGGAATCCGCTGTGGTGTCCTGCTTGGAACTCTCTCAAGAGACAGCACCGCCATTGAGCATGAACACAAATCCAGAGGTTGACTTCGAGTCATCCACGTCACTTTGGAAGCTAGAGTCGGTATAGCCTTCCAATTTCAATTCTCTTCCTCCATATACCATGAACATTTTCTTAGTCCTTCGTAAGTACTTAAGAATGTCCTTCACGGCTTTCCAATGCATTTGACCGGGATTGGCTTGATATCTGCTCGTGACACTCAGAGCAAATGCTACATCCGGTCTGGTAGATATCATCCCATATATGATACTACCTATGGCTGACGCATATGGTACATGTGTCATTTTCTCTATCTCTTCATCAGTCTTGGGACACATGGACTTGGATAGAGAAAGTCCATGACACATAGGTAGATGTCCTCTCTTGGACCCATCCATTGAAAACCTTTTCAATATGGTTTCGATGTAAGTTGATTGAGTGAGTCCTATCATTCTCTTAGATCTATCTCTATAGATCTGTATCCCTAGAATATAGGATGCCTCACCCAAATCCTTCATCGAGAATCTACCTGATAACCATATCTTTGTTGACTGCAACATCCCTACAACATTCCCAATGAGTAGGATGTCATCAACATAAAGTACTAAGAATGTCACAGCATCCTTAACTACTTTCTTGTACACGCATGGTTCCTCCGGGTTCTTGATGAAACCAAAATCCTTTATTGTTTCATCAAATTTCTGGTTCCAACTTCTTGATGCTTGTTTGAGACCATAGATTGATCTCTGAAGCTTGCATACCTTATGCTCGCTTCCCATGGATGTGTATCCCTCCGGCTGCGTCATATAGATCTCTTCCTTAATGTTTCCATTAAGAAATGCAGTCTTCACATCCATTTGCCATATCTCATAGTCATACCAAGCAGCTATGGCAATAAGGATTCTTATGGACTTGAACATTGCAACTGGTGAAAAGGTTTCATCATAGTCAACTCCTTGTCTTTGAGTATAATATTTCGCCACCAATCGTGCCTTGTAGGTCAATACCTTACCATCAGGCCCAAGCTTTCTCTTGTAGATCCATTTACACCCTATTGGAACAATTACATTGGGAGGATCTACTAAAGACCAAATTTGGTTTGTATGCATCGAATCTATTTCCGACTGCATAGCTTCAAGCCATAAATTCAAATCCGCATCAGAAATTGCTTTCTTGAAGTTTCTTGGATCGCATCCAACGTCGGGTTCATCTTGATCCCTTTCAAGAAGAAGACCATATCGAATAGGAGGTCTAGAAGTCCTCTCGGATCTTCTAGGTATAGGCGTGTCCATCAATGGTTCCTGAGGTGTAGGATCATTATTTTGTAACTTGGGTGCTTCTCGAATTTCTTCAAGTTCCATCATCTCGCCTTTAATTTCCAATAAGTACTCCTTCTCCAAGAAGGTGGCATTCCTTGAAACAAACACTTTTGTTTCAGTAGGATGATAGAAATAATATCCGATTGAATTCTTCGGATACCCTACAAAATAACATAAGGTGGATCGACTATCCAACTTATCTCCCACTGTCTGCTTCACGTAAGCAGGACATCCCCAAATCCTCAAGTACGAATACTTAGGAGCTTTGCCATTCCATAACTCGTATGGTGTTTTGTCCACTGCTTTGGTGTGGACGTTGTTCAACAACAATACCGCCGTTTCAAGCGCGTAGCCCCAACACGAAGGTGGAAGCTCAGTGAAGCTCATCATGGATCGAACCATGTCCAACAAAGTTCGATTACGACCCTCCGATACACCATTCAGCTGAGGTGTCATAGGAGGAGTCCACTGAGAGAGAATCTCATTCTCTTTCAGATAGTCCAAAAACTCGGTACTTAAGTATTCTCCACCTCGATCCGATCGAAGTGCTTTAATACTTTTACCTAGCTTGTTTTCTACTTCAGCCTTGAATTCTTTGAACTTTTCAAATGCTTCAGACTTATATTTTATTAAATATAAATACTCATACCTTGAATAATCATCAGTAAAGTTAATGAAGTAGGTGTGGCCAAATTGAGTACCAATTCTAAATGGACCACAAACATCTGTATGGATCAAATCCAACAGATTTTGACTACGCTCAGGTTTCCCCTTAAAAGGAGATTTAGTCATTTTTTCTTTCAGGCAGGACTCACAAGTAGGTAGAGAGTTAATATCAGACATATCAAACATGCCCTCTCCCACTAGCTTGTTCATCCTCCTTGAGGAAATATGACCTAGCCTAGCATGCCAAAGGTTTGCCGGGTTTTGATTATCGATTTTCCTTTTGTTCGTTGTTACCGGTTTACCAACATAATTTATTGGAACGTCTTTTAATTTTAAGTTATATAGATTGTTTTCAAGTTGTCCATTTCCAATCAAACATTCATTCTTGTAAATATTGCAAATCCCATTCACAAAATTGCAAGAAAAACCATCTCTATCAAGCATAGAAACAGAAATAATGTTTTTAATCAAATCTGGAACAAATAAAACATCTCTCAAAAGTAACTTAAAATCGTTCTGCAATATTAAATAAACGTCTCCCACTGCTTTTGCTTCAACTCTGGAACCATTTCCGAGCCTCAGCTGGGTCTCACCCATTCTAAGCTTGCGACTTCTTGTCATCACCTGCAAATCATTGCAAATGTGAGATCCACATCCGATATCCAATACCTAAGAAGTAGTATTAAGTGAAACATTTATTTCAATATAAAACATACCCTTCGCAATTCGCAACTGCTCTAGATATTCCTTGTAGTTACATTTCCAATGACCGGGTTTCTTGCAGTGATGGCAAACATCCTTGGACTTTTCCATGTTTGAAGCCTTTGTCTTGTTCTTCTTCTCGGGTCCGGTTTTCTTGGGTGGGGCAGAACGTTTCTTACCCTTTGTACTTGGCCCCTTCTTAGCAGAAGAAGAGGAGCCCACCAAGAGAACCGGTTTATCCTTCTTTAAAGTGGCTTCATATGTTACAAGCATGTTGACCATCTCTTCAAGGGAGGCCTCTATCTTGTTCATATTGAAATTCACCACAAAACCGTCAAACGATGAAGGAAGAGAAAGAAGTAATAAGTCCACATTGAGTTCATGCTCCAATACCAAATCAAGCGTTACCAACTTTTGAATGAGCCAAATCACTCGTACCCCATGATCATGGACCGAAGTCCCTTCACGCATGTGACATGTCATTAACTCTTTTACAGTAGCGAACCTTTCAGCTCTCGATTGAGCCCCAAAAAGTTCCTTGAGTTGTACGTGAATGTCAGCAGCATTCACGGTATCCTCAAATCGCCTCTGGAGTTCATCAGACATCGAGGCTTCCATATAGCATTTGGCCTTGATATCATGGTCCCACCATATATCAAGTTTGGCCAACTCTTCCGGACTTATATCAGCTGGTGCTTCCTTCGGAGGAGATTTTTCTAACACGTAGAGCATCTTATCCGAGGTCAAGACAATCTTCAACTTACGGAACCATTCCGTATAGTTTGCGCCAGTCAGTTTATTTTGTTCGAGAATAGAGAATAGTGGATTGCGCGAATTCATCTTAATGAAATACTGAAAAGAAACAGACAATTATCAGTGATTGTTTAATTAATTTACTAATACATAAAATAGGCGAAATTTATTTTATGAATCTCACTCCCACTATTTTAACGATTTCACTACCCTCTAGTGAAAACGGGAAACTGTTTTTCTTAGTGGGAACATGGAGTCCAATTGACAAACTATGGTCCCGAATAATATCAGCCAACCATAATTTTCAAAAGGTAGAGCCCAATTGCTTCCAAAGCAACCCCCATGTATTTACCTCATGTCCAATAAGGGCCCAATAATATGACGCCGTTTATTGTGACATGTCAAGATGACCCATCAATATTAAGTTGTGATGGATGGTCGCCATGTGGATCCCCCAATAATATGAGCCGATCTCATGGGAGTTCCACCCAACTTACAACATTTGTCGATCCAATGTACAGCTTTCCGACGAACGGGCCCCCCCAATAATATGAGCCGGACCGTATCCGCGGGTAGCATCTCATACATTGATCGTTAATGGAAGGTAGGAACATTTAAACAATATTTAAATTACCTTTATTTATCTTGATATCAATTTTAAATCATATTTAAAATGAGGGATTTTAATTTTGAAAATTTGTCTCATCATTTAAAATTTGTATGCTTGCGGGATTCATACAATTCAGTCTTAAACATGCATACAACGATAATATCATATATTATATTTTAGGATGATCGATTCCATTACTAATCGACCCGTGGTTGCCAATCACGAGTCTAAGTCCAATCCTAGGTAATATGCAGGTATGCAATGCAATCCTATTACATTGAGCTTCCAATTTACATTTCTTCAGTCTTTATTGTCTACTGGGCCCACCTCCGTCTTCAAATCTTCATCTCCCACTAAGTCTAATGTATTTACAATAAATAACTATGACAAGTAGGGGATACATTTTAAGGGGTGGGAACGGGCCATAAACCAGGCCCACTTTTATTACATATGACAATTCATATTGGGCCATAAACCAGGCCCATTAATAAATCCAACAACAATAAAAATAAATGTAAATTCCCTAACATACACCTACAAAATTGGTCATGGTAATCGATCATCCTTATCCAATAATATTTAATTCAAAATTAATTTATTGGATAACATGCAATGGCAATTAAATTAAAAGGATAAAATCATATTCCATATATAAAATCTTATTTTACATACAAAATCATATTTTATCTTTTTATCAAATAAAATCATATTTTACATATAAAATCCAATTTTATACATAAAATCATATTTTACTCAATATTTTCATAAGATCATATCTTATCATCAATTGTACCAAAAATAATTAATTTCATAAAATCTGATTTAACGGATAAAATCTATAAATTTTCCAAAAATTCAAATTTATCCAAAAATCAATTTTAAAATTTTTGGACTCGAACAATTCGATTCGACGCCTCGTGGACCAATCAAAAACAATTTTCGATCGGACCAAAAATAGAATTTTAACATATTAAAATTTTAATTAAAAAAATAAAAATTAATTTTCCCGGGCAGCCCGTGCCCCAAAAGGGGCTCGTGCCGGCAGCCCGTCGCTGCCCCTTGGGCAGCGACCATCGCTGCCCCGGACAGCGATCCAATCGCTGCCCGTGTTTTTGCCCTTCGAAAAATTTAATTTTAATTTTTGTTTCAAAAACCGAGGCTTAAAAAATTTTGTACAATTGATTAATTTAATCGCTTGATCTGAGCAACCTGACTCTGATACCACTGTTGGAAAATCGGTGATCAGATCAATCAGAATTGATACCCGGTGCAGCGGAAGTTTTAAAAATATTTTATGGAACGATTCCATATCATGGGTATCATAACTTTACGATTAAATTGTGCGTATAAAAATTAAATAACAATTAAAATTTTACCTCCAATCTTGAATCGAGATTATGGACACCAACAGATTACTCTGCTCTTGTTGTATATCCCAGGAACTGATGGACGAACAATTCTTCAATCAGGTCCACGAACAGAAGTTTAATCCCTCTGATAGATTGCACTAGAAAATCTATCAGAAGTTTCTACGAAGAGAATTAACGAATTTGATCCGTTAAACCAGACTGCAAATTCAAAATTCACAGGCTGGAATTTTTCCAGCAGAGAAAGAGAGGGGGCGGCGGCCACTTTGATAAAAACAGCTAGGGTTTTCAAAAATTGTGACCTCTGTTATTTAATTTCTGTACTGCAATAACTTATTTATAATGTGGGCTGCTAACAGCTTAGGGCCCATTAGTCATAAGTTCAAGCCTGACAAGCAAAGCCCGCATGTTCAGAAATTAATATAAAATTCATCGTGACTCAGATTGATAAACCAATTTCACCAATGTGCACAGAAATCATTTCTGCATCTTTTAAAGTCAAGATAAATTTTTCTGAATCCAAATTCAATGATTTCCAAAAATGCCCATCCCTATGTCATTTTAGGAAATCTTACTCTTCTACTCTGATATAAGAAGTCCTACTTCTTTGTTCATTAAATTTAACTCTTTAAATTTAACTATCTCAACGGGGATTAAAAATCCATTACTTGTGTGACCCTCAATGGTTCAGGGATACAGCTAGCCGTGGGCTCACAACTCCTTGTGACTCGGAACAACAATTTCCGACTTGCCCATCGAATCATGGTAAGAGCGCCTAGCAACATCGCCCCATGATTCCCTAGGTATCACTGATAGTGCCTGCAAGAACCAATAGATTTTGGTTAGCGTACAGTACGGTCCCTTCATCCATATATCCCGATCGAATCAACAACCATTGGTAAATCGAGAGTCGTTCGAGATTCGATAACTATGCAATGCATCTTGAAGATCAAATAGTGACATCGCATGTGTTACTAAGAAACCATTTCTTAAAACACATCATGTACTCTGACCAGAGATTCGTCACACTAATATCTCCTCAGATTGCATAGGATATCCACACTCGCAAGTATATGGTGAATCCTTAACAACAAAGCATCGACTCCTATATGTGTCGTAACTGCACCCAATCCCGACACCTGATGACCCCAATAGAGTCGGTAAACGAGTCAAAGTACAGTACTAGCATATAGATTTTGGAGAACGGCGATCAGATCAATCAGAATTGATACCCGGTGCAGCGGAAGTTTAAAAATTTTATATGGAACGATTCCATAATGGGTATCAAAACTTTACGATTAAATTGTGTGAGTAAAAATTAAATAACAATTATAAATTTTACCTCCAATCTCGAATCGAGATTATGGACACCAACAGATTACTCTGCTCTTTTTGTATCTCCCAGGAACTGATGGACGAACTGTTCTTCAATCAGGTCCACGAACAGAGATTTAATCCCTCTGATATATTGCACTAGAAAATCTATCAGAATTTTCTACGAAGAGAATTAACGAATTTGATCCGTTAAACCAGACTGCAAATTCAAAATTCACAGGCTGGATTTTTCCCGACAGAGAGAGGGAGGGGGGCGGCCACTTAGAGAGAAAATCAGCTAGGGTTTTCGAAAATTGTGACCTCTGTTATCTAATTTATGTACTGCAATAACTTATTTATAATGTGGGCTGCTAACAGCTTAGGGCCCATTAGTCATAAGTTCAAGCCTGACAAGCAAAGCCCGCATGTTCAGAAATTAATATAAAATTCATCGTGACTCTGATTGATAAACCGATTTTACCAATGTTCACAGAAACCATTTCTGCATCTTTTAGAGTCAAGATAAATTTTCTGAATCCGAATTCAGTGATTTCCAAAAATGCCCATCCCTATGTCATTTTAGAAAATCTTACTCCTCTACTCTTAAATAAGAAGTCCCACTTCTTTGTTCATTAAATTTAACTCTTTAAATTTAACTATCTCAACGGGGATTAAAAATCCATTACTCTGTGTGACCCTCAATGGTTCAGGGATACAGCTAGCCGTGGGCTCACAACTCCTTGTGACTCGGAACAACAATTTCCGAATTGCCCATCGAATCATGGTAAGAGCGCCTAGCAACATCGCCCCATGATTTCCTAGGTATCACTGATAGTGCCTGCAAGAACCAATAGATTTTGGTTAGCGTACAGTACGGTCCCTTCATCCATATATCCCGATCGAATCAACAACCATTGGTAAATCGAGAGTCGTTCGAGATTCGATAACTATGCAATGCATCTTGAAGATCAAATAGTGACATCGCATGTGCTACTAAGAAACCGTTTCTTAAAACACATCATGTACTCTGGCCAGAGATTCGTCACACTAATATCTCCTCAGATTGCATAGGATATCCACACTCGCAAGTATGTGGTGAATCCTTGACAACAAAGCATCGACTCCTATATGTGTCGTAACTTTACCCAATCCCGACACCTGATGACCCCAATAGAGTCGGTAAACGAGTCAAAGCACAATACTAGCATATAGAGTCTCAATGATGTTTCAAGTAGTAAGGACTAATGGTGTACAACCAAAACCGCGGACTTTATCCACTCGATAAGTGATAACCACTTGGAAAGTCCGAATAGGGTAGTTCGATCATTCATCGTATGAATATCCATTTGCATGCTTTGAACATCTCTATGTTCCATACCAATGAAACGTGGTACTCGGCATCGCAAATTCTAGTCTCAATCTCGAGCGATCCTTATCCTTATTAACGGACGGCTCAATCGACTAGGAACAATTTAGAATATACAGTGACTATAAGATGTGTTTCATGATAGACATCCCCATGTACTACCACATCTTACATACACTATAGTATATTCAAGGTCTTTATCAAAACAAAAATAGTATATCACAATATAACAATATGAAGAAAGATAAAGTCATTGCCATTAATAAAGGTGTAAATTATATTAAACAAAATATTGTTTATACAAAGAGTCATCAAAGCCCTTAGCCACAAGTTGGCTCACCGGGCACCCACTCTTTCAATCTCCCACTTGCCCTAAAGCCAACTAGTCATACTACGTAGACCCATTGCTTCGCGATGTTTGTCAAATAATGCTCCTGGCAAGGGCTTAGTAAGTGGATCAGCGATATTGTCTGCAGAGGCCACTCTTTCGACAGTGATGTCTCCTCTTTCCACGATCTCCCGAATGATGTGGTATTTCCTCAGTACGTGTTTGGATCTTTGATGAGACCTTGGTTCCTTTGCCTGAGCAACGGCACCCGTGTTGTCACAGTACACCGGGACTGGACAAACAACTTCAGGAATGACGCCCAACTCTTGGACGAAATTCCTCATCCAAACTGCCTCTTTAGCAGCAACTGATGCTGCAATGTATTCTGCCTCAGTGGTGGAATCCGCTGTGGTGTCCTGCTTGGAACTCTTCCAAGAGACAGCACCGCCATTGAGCATGAACACAAATCCAGAGGTTGACTTCGAGTCATCCATGTCACTTTGGAAGCTAGAGTCGGTATAGCCTTCTAATTTCAGTTCTCTTCCTCCATATACCATGAACATATTCTTAGTCCTTTGTAAGTACTTAAGAATGTCCTTCACGGCTTTCCAATGCATTTGACCGGGATTAGCTTGATATCTGCTCGTGACACTCAGAGCAAATGCTACATCCGATCTAGTAGATATCATTCCATACATGATACTACCTATGGCTGACGCATATGGTACATGTGTCATTTTCTCTATCTCTTCATCAGTCTTGGGACACATAGACTTGGATAGAGAAACTCCATGACACATAGGTAGATGTCCTCTCTTGGACCCATCCATTGAAAACCGTTTCAATATGGTGTCGATGTAGGTTGCTTGAGTGAGTCCTATCATTCTCTTAGATCTATCTCTATAGATCTGTATCCCTAGAATATAGGATGCCTCACCCAAATCCTTCATCGAGAATCTACCTGATAACCATATCTTTGTTGACTGCAACATCCCTACGTCATTCCCAATGAGTAGGATGTCATCAACATAAAGTACTAAGAATGTCACAGCATCCTTAACTACTTTCTTGTACACGCATGGTTCCTCCGGGTTCTTGATGAAACCAAAATCATTTATTGTTTCATCAAATTTCTGGTTCCAACTTCTTGATGCTTGTTTTAGACCATAGATTGATCTCTGAAGCTTGCATACCTTATGCTCGCTTCCCATGGATGTGTATCCCTCAGGCTGCGTTATATAGATCTCTTCCTTAATGTTTCCATTAAGAAATGCAGTCTTCACATCCATTTGCCATATCTCATAGTCATACCAAGCAGCTATGGCAATAAGGATTCTTATGGACTTGAACATTGCAACTGGTGAAAATGTTTCATCATAGTCAACTCCTTGTCTTTGAGTATAACCTTTTGCCACCAATCGCGCCTTGTAGGTCAATACCTTACCATCAGGCCCAAGCTTTCTCTTGTAGATCCATTTACACCCTATTGAAACAATTCCATCAGGAGGATCTACTAAAGACCAAACTTGGTTTGTATGCATCGAATCTATTTCCGACTGCATAGCTTCAAGCCATAAATTTGAATCCGCATCAGAAATTGCTTCCTTGAAGTTTCTTGGATCACATCCAACATCGGGTTCATCTTGATCCCCTTCAAGAAGAAGACCATATCGAATTGGAGGTCTAGAAGTCCTCTCGGATCTTCTAGGTATAGGCGTGTCCATCATTGGTTCCTGAGGTGTAGGATCATTATTTTGTATTTCGGGTTCTTCTCGAATTTCTTCGAGTTCCATCATCTCGCTTTTCTTATCCAATAAGAACTCCTTCTCCAAGAAGGGGGCATTCCTTGAAACAAACACCTTTGTTTCAGCAGGATGATAGAAATAATATCCGATTGAATTCTTCGGATACCCTACAAAATAACATAAGGTGGATCGACTATCCAACTTATCTCCCACTGTCTGCTTCACGTAAGCAGGACATCCCCAAATCCTCAAGTACGAATACTTAGGAGCTTTGCCATTCCATAATTCGTATGGTATTTTGTCCACTGCTTTGGTGTGGACGTTGTTTAACAACACCACCGCCGTTTCAAGCGCGTAGCCCCAAAACGAAGGTGGAAGCTCAGTGAAGCTCATCATGGATCGAACCATGTCCAACAAAGTTCGATTACGACGCTTCGATACACCATTCAGCTGTGGTGTCATAGGAGGAGTCCACTGAGAGAGAATCTCATTCTCTTTCAGATAGTCTAAAAACTCGGTACTTAAGTATTCTCCACCTCGATCCGATCGAAGTGCTTTAATACTTTTACCTAGCTTGTTTTCTACTTCAGCCTTGAATTCTTTGAACTTTTCAAATGCTTCATACTTATATTTCATTAAATATAAATACCCATACCTAGAATAATCATCAGTAAAGGTAATGAAGTAGGTGTGGCCATATTGAGTACCAATTCTAAATGGACCACAAACATCTGTATGGATCAAATCCAACAGATTTTGACTACGCTCAGGTTTCCCCTTAAAAGGAGATTTAGTCATTTTTCCTTTCAGGCAGGACTCACAAGTAGGTAGAGAGTTAATATCAGACATATCAAACATGCCCTCTCCCACTAGCTTGTTCATCCTCCTTGAGGAAATATGACCTAGCCTAGCATGCCATAGGTTTGCCGCGTTTTGACTTTCGATTTTCCTTTTGTTTGTTGTTACCGGTTTATCAACATAATTTATTGGAACGTCTTTTAATTTTAAGTTATATAGATCGTTTTCAAGTTGTCCATTTCCAATCAAACATTCATTCTTGTAAATATTGCAAATCCCATTCACAAAATTGCAAGAATAACCATCTCTATCAAGCATAGAAACAGAAATAATGTTTTTAATCAAATCTGGAACAAATAAAACATCTTTCAAAAGTAACTTAAAATCATTCTGCAAAATTAAATAAACATCTCCCACAGCTTTAGCTTCAACTCTAGAACCATTTCCGAGCCTCAGCTGGGTCTCCCCCATTCTAAGCCTGCGACTTCTTGTCATCACCTGCAAATCATTGCAAATGTGAGATCCACATCCGGTATCCAATACCCAAGAAGTAGTATTAAGTGAAACATTTATTTCAATATAGAACATACCCTTCGCAGTTCGCAACTGCTCTAGATATTCCTTGCAGTTACGTTTCCAATGACCGGGCTTCTTGTAGTAATGGCAAACATCCTTGGACTTTTCCATGTTTGAAGCCTTTGTCTTGTACTTCTTCTCGGGTTCGGTTTTCATGGGTGGGGCAGAATGTTTCTTACCCTTTGTACTTGGACCCTTCTTAGCAGAAGAAGAGGAGCCCACCAAGAAAGCCGGTTTATCCTTCTTTAAAGTGGATTCATATGTTACAAGCATATTGACCATCTCTTCAAGGGAGGCCTCTATCTTGTTCATATTGAAATTCACCACAAATCCGTCAAACGAAGAAGGAAGAGATAGAAGTAATAAGTCCACGTTTAGTTCATGCTCCAACACCAAATCAAGCGTTACCAACTTCTGTATGAGCCAAATCACTCGTACCCCATGATCACGGACCGAAGTCCCTTCACGCATGCAACACGTCATTAGCTCTTTTACAGTAGCGAACCTTTCAGCTCTCGATTGAGCCCCAAAAATTTTCTTGAGTTGTACGTGAATGTCAGCAGCATTCACGGTATCCTCAAATCGCCTTTGGAGTTCATCAGACATCGAGGCTTGCATATAGCATTTGGCCTTGATATCATGGTCCCACCATGTATCAAGTTTGGCCAACTCTTCCGGACTTACATCAGCTGGTGCTTCCTTCGGAGGAGATTTTTCTAACACGTAGAGAATCTTCTCCGAGGTCAGGGCAATCTTCAACTTACGGAACCATTCCGTATAGTTTGCGCCAGTCAGTTTATTTTGTTCGAGAATAGAGAATAGTGGATTGCGCGAATTCATCTTAATGAAATACTGAAAAGAAACAGACAATTATCAGTGATTGTTTAATTAATTTACTAAGACATAAAATTGGCGAAATTTATTTTATGAATCTCACTCCCACTATTTTAACGATTTCACTACCCTCTAGTGAAAACGGGAAACTGTTTTCCTTAGTGGGAACATGGAGTCCAATTGACAAACTATGGTCCCGAATAATATCAGCCAACCATAATTTTCAAAAGGTAGAGCCCAATTGCTTCCAAAGCAACCTCCACGTTTTTACCTCATGTCCAATAAGGGCCCAATAATATGACGTCGTTTATTGTGACATGTCAAGATGACCAATCAATATTAAGTTGTGATGGACGGTCGCCATGTGGATCCCCCAATAATATGAGCCGATCCCATGGGAGTTCCACCCAACTTACAACATGTGTCGATCCAATGTACAGCTTTCCGACGAACGGGCCCCCCCAATAATATGAGCCGGACCGTATCCGCGGGTAGCATCTCATACATTGATCGTTGATGGAAGGTAGGAACATTTAAACAATATTTAAATTTCCTTTATTTATCTTGATATCAATTTTAAATCATATTTAAAATGAGGGATTTTAATTTTGAATATTTGTCTCATCATTTTAAAAATTTGTATGCTTGCGGGATTCATACAATTTTGTCTAAAACATGCATACAACTATAATATCATATATTATATAGGATGATCGATTCCATTTCTAATCGACCCGTGGTTGCCAATCACGAGTCTTAGTCCAATCCTAGGTAATATGCGGGTATGCAATGCAATCCTATTACATTGAGCTTCCAATTTATATTTCTTCAGTCTTTATTGTCTGCTGGGCCCACCTCCGTCTTCAAATCTTCATCTCCCACTAATTCTAATGTATTTACAATAAATAACCATGACAAGTAGGGGATACATTTTAAGGGGTGGGAACGGCCATAAACCAGGCCCACTTTTATTACATATGACAATTCATATTGGGCCATAAACCAGACCCATTAATAAATCCAACAACAATAAAAACAAATGTAAATTCCTAACATATACCTACAAAATTGGTCATGACAATCGATCATCCTTATCCAATAACATTTAATTCAAAATTAATTTATTGGATAACATGCAATTGCAATTAAATTTAAAAGGATAAAATCATATTCCATATATAAAATCTTATTTTACATACAAAATCATATTTTATCTTTTTATCAAATAAAATCATATTTTACATATAAAATCCAATTTTATACATAAAATCATATTTTACTCAATATTTCCATAAGATCATATCTTATCATCAATTGTACCAAAAATAATTAATTTCATAAAATCTGATTTAACGGATAAAATCTATAAATTTTCCAAAAATTCAAATTTATCCAAAAATCAATTTTAAAATTTTCAAACTCGAACAATTCGATCCGACGCCTCGTGGACCAATCAAAAACAATTTTCGATCGGACCAAAATAGAATTTTAACATATTAAAATTTTAATTTTAAAATTAAAAATTAATTTTCGCGGGCCGCCCGGAGCGCTCCCGGGCTGCCCGCGCCCCAAAGGGGCTCTGGCCGGGCAGCGATCCAATCGCTGCCCGTGTTTTTGCCCGAAAAATTTTATTTTTAAAAAAAAATATTTATTTTGTTTCAAAAACCGAGGCTTAAAAATTTTTGTACAATCGATTAATTTAATCGCTTGATCTGAGCAACCTGGCTCTGATACCACTTTTGGAGAACGGCGATCAGATCAATCAGAATTGATACCCGGTGCAGCGGAAGTTTAAAAATTTTATATGGAACGATTCCATAATGGGTATCAAAACTTTACGATTAAATTGTGTGAGTAAAAATTAAATAACAATTATAAATTTTACCTCCAATCTCGAATCGAGATTATGGACACCAACAGATTACTCTGCTCTTGTTGTATCTCCCAGGAACTGATGGACGAACTGTTCTTCAATCAGGTCCACGAACAGAGATTTAATCCCTCTGATAGATTGCACTAGAAAATCTATCAGAAGTTTCTACGAAGAGAATTAACGAATTTGATCCGTTAAACCAGACTGCAAATTCAAAATTCACAGGCTGGATTTTTCCCGACAGAAAGAGGGAGGGGGGCGGCCACTTAGAGAGAAAATCAGCTAGGGTTTTCGAAAATTGTGACCTCTGTTATCTAATTTCTGTACTGCAATAACTTATTTATAATGTGGGCTGCTAACAGCTTAGGGCCCATTAGTCATAAGTTCAAGCCTGACAAGCAAAGCCCGCATGTTCAGAAATTAATATAAAATTCATCGTGACTCTGATTGATAAATCGATTTTACCAATGTTCACAGAAACCATTTCTGTATCTTTTAGAGTCAAGATAAATTTTCTGAATCCGAATTCAGTGATTTCCAAAAATGCCCATCCCTATGTCATTTTAGGAAATCTTACTCCTCTACTCTTAAATAAGAAGTCCCACTTCTTTGTTCATTAAATTTAACTCTTTAAATTTAACTATCTCAGCGGGGATTAAAAATCCATTACTCTGTGTGACCCTCAATGGTTCAGGGATACAGCTAGCCATGGGCTCACAACTCCTTGTGACTCGGAACAACAATTTCCGACTTGCCCATCGAATCATGGGAAGAGCGCCTAGCAACATCGCCCCATGATTCCCTAGGTATCACTGATAGTGCCTGCAAGAACCAATAGATTTTTGTTAGCGTACAGTACGGTCCCTTCATCCATATATCCCGATCGAATCAACAACCATTGGTAAATCGAGAGTCGTTCGAGATTCGATAACTATGCAATGCATCTTGAAGATCAAATAGTGACATCGCATGTGCTACTAAGAAACCATTTCTTAAAACACATCATGTACTCTGGCCAGAGATTTGTCACACTAATATCTCCTCAGATTGCATAGGATATCCACACTCGCAAGTATGTGGTGAATCCTTGACAACAAAGCATCGACTCCTATATGTGTCGTAACTGTACCCAATCCCGACACCTGATGACCCCAATAGAGTCGGTAAACGAGTCAAAGCACAGTACTAGCATATAGAGTCTCAATGATGTTTCAAGTAGTAAGGACTAATGGTGCACAACCAAAACCGCGGACTTTATCCACTCGATAAGTGATAACCACTTGGAAAGTCCGAATAGGGTAGTTCGATCATTCATCGTATGAATATCCATTTGCATGCTTTGAACATCTCTATGTTCTATACCAATGAAACGTGGTACTCGGCATCGCAAATGCTAGTCTCAATCTCGAGCGATCCTTATCCTTATTAACGGACGGCTCAATCGACTAGGAACAATTTAGAATATATAGTGACTATAAGATGTGTTTCATGATAGACATCCCCATGTACTACCACATCTTACATACACTATAGTATATTCAAGGTCTTTATCAAAACAACAATAGTATATCACAATATAACAATATGAAGAAAGATAAAGTCATTGCCATTAATAAAAGTGTAAATTATATTAAACAAAAGATTGTTTATACAAAGAGTAATCAAAGCCCTTAGCCACAAGTTGGCTCACCGGGCACCCACTCTTTCAATAGAGTCTCAATGATGTTTCAAGTAGTAAGGACTAATGGTGTACAACCAAAACCGCGGACTTTATCCACTTGATAAGTGATAACCACTTGGAAAGTCCGGATAGGGTAGTTCTATCATTCATCGTATGAATATCCATTTGCATGCTTTGAACATCTCTATGTTCCATACCAATGAAACGTGGTACTCGACATCGCAAATTCTAGTCTCAATCTTGAGCGATCCTTATCCTTATTAACGGACGGCTCAATCGACTAGGAACTGTTTAGAATATACAGTGACTATAAGATGTGTTTCATGATAGCCATCCCCATGTGTCACCACATCTTACATACACTATAGTATATTCAAGGTCTTCATCTAAACATCTTATAATATGTCACAACATAATAATATGATAAAAGATAAAGTAAACGCCATTATAAAAGTGTAAATTATATTAAACAAAAGATTGTTTTTACATAGAGTCATCAAAGCCCTTAGCCACAAGTTGGCTCACCGGGCACCCACTCTTTCACAAATAGAGTACGTAAACACTTTACAAACGAATTGATTCACATAACTTCAAAGCCATCAAGATTCATAACTGATCTTGACATGGATATCCATCTAACGAGTTCGTAACCGACTCGCAAATAAGGTTAACAGCAACCTTGGCATAGAATCAATTCAATATAGCATCATATCAACTCGAATATAAAGCTCCACTACCTAAGATGGATCGACAACATCACAATCAAATCAAAAACATAAACAAGTATGTGGTTTTTGCGAGCCAACTCAAGATTAGTCGTTCTTGAGTTTCAAATTCCCTACTTCGCGATGTCGTCATTATACCTTCGTTTATTTTGATTATGAACTCTTCAAATCTGAAAGATTCAACCAAAATACATATATCAACTTCATTTCAATCTATCATATCAAAAATGAGTCGAAAACAACATAAGATCATCGATCAAACTCATTTCAAACCTCAATCCAACTTCTTCGGTTCAAAGTTGTTGTCTCGAATCGTTGGCCTTCCAAACTCGACTGAAACGAAAGAATAAAATTCCATAACATTCACATCATCAAGATAAGTGTTTCAGCTTAGCTATCGAATAACAACACAATCCAAAAACTCGATTAAACGACGTAGCGATTCAAAATCGGTAACCGACGTAATCCCAAAACCATTTCTAACTTCTAACCAACTCATACATGTATTTCAAATCAATAACCAGCTGATAAATCATTCAAATCCTCATCTCAATAGCTATAAAAATAGATTAACATGCTGGAAGCAAGATCGGATACATGTAACACAAACTCATCAATCCGGTTTCGATATAAAATCGCATAAACGTCGATAAACATAATCGAAAACTCAACATCTGATATCTGCCCTTTATTGATTTCGAAATCCATATAACACAACATAAAACTTACACGAGATCGAAGCCCTCGTCGTAAGGATTCCAGAACAATTTACGGAATCGAAATCGGACAACCGGTTCAAAAGTTACGGAAAATTGAAACTCAAAGTTTCAAAGGAAAAATAAAGAGGAACGGGCTCTGTTCTTGGTTTCTGAATTGAGAAATAATTACACATGCACATGCTGAGTCTTACAATTAAAATCTGATAACTTTAGCCAAAATTGCACTTTGGCCCCTCAATTCTTCAATAATTGCAATTCGGTCCTCGGCCCTTATTTTAATTAAATTTCAATCCTAAATAATTTAAGAATATTAGAATTTAAATTGAAACTCTAAATATTCCCAAATTAAATATACTCGGATTAAAATCAAATTAAATTCAGATTAATTTCTAATTAATCCCGGGCCTTACATTTCTCCCCCACTAAGACATGAGTTCGTCCTCGAATTCATAAACAGTATAGATATGCAGACTGCATGCTCATAAGAATAAAGAATAACTGAAAACAGAATAAGAACTCACATCAGTGGAATAGATAAGGAAATCGTTGCTTCATATCTTCTTCGACTTCCCACGTCGCTTCTTCAACTCCGTGTCGACTCCATTGAATCTTCACCAATGGAATAGTCTTTGTTCGGAGTTGCTTTGTCTTTCTATCGAGAACCTGAATAGGTTGCTCGAAGTAGCAAAGAGAATCATCCAACTCAGCTTCATTAGATCGAATCACATGAGATTCATCAGATATATATTTCCTCAGCATCGATACATGAAAGACATCATGTATTCCAGATAAAGACATAGGAAGAGCGAGTCGATAAGCAAGATTGCCTATCTTCTCAAGAATCTCATACGGCCCAATATACCTCAGAGATAATTTTCCTCGTTTGCCAAATTGAACTGTGCCCCTGAACGGTGAAATCTTCAGAAACACTCTATCTCCCTGATCAAAAGATAACGGCCGTCGTCGTACATTTGCATATCTCGTCTGTCTATGCTGCGCTGTTCTCATTTTCTGTTGTATCAATTTCACTTTCTCAGTCATTTGTCTGATCATATCTGGCCCTAACTCAGGTACCTCAGACACATCATCCCAATACAAAGGCGATCAACACTTCTTTCCATATAATGCTTCGAATGGTGCCATCTCTATACTCGTCTGATAACTGTTGTTATAAGAAAATTCCACGAGTGGTATAGAACTTTGCCAAAATCAAGTACTACAGCTCTCAGCATATCCTCAAGCATCTGAATAGTTCGTTCAGATTGACCGTCAGTTTGAGGATGGTAAGCAGTACTCAAATGTAAACGCGTACCTAGAGCTTCTTGTAGACTATGCCAAAAGTGTGAAGTAAACCTCGGATCTCGATCAGATACAATAGACTTTGGCACACCGTGTAGTCTTACAAATTCTCGAATATAGAGATCCGCCATTTGATCATGACGATAAGTCATTCGATAAGGAATAAAGCATGCAGATTTCGTCAATCTGTCGATGATCACCCAAACCGCATCTCATCCTCGAGATGATCGTGGCAACTTCGTTACAAAGTCCATGGAAATGTGGTCCCATTTCCATTCAGGAATCGATAAACTCTGTAATAAACCACCTGGTTTCTTTCTTTCAGCTTTCACCTGTTGGCAATTCAAACATTTAGATACAAATTCAGTCACATCCGACTTCATTTGTTTCCACCAGTACTGACTCTTCAAGTCGTTGTACATCTTTCTGCCTCGAGGGTGAACACTATAGCGACTGCAATGAGCTTCTTTCAAAATATTTTGTCTCAAGTATGCAATATTGGGAACAACTATTCGGTCATTCACATACAAGATATCTTCATCACTAACCTTGTACTCAGACTGATGTCCTGATCGAATCATTTCAATCGATTTCTGCACATTCTGATCGGCTTTTTGTGCTTCTTTGATACGAATCAATAACTCTGGCTCAGCACTGATTGCATAAACTCTCATCGGCCTTTTATCTGTCTCAAATAAATATCCAGAACTACAACAATCTTCAATCAAATTAGATACACCTATCGTAGACAAGGATAAAACACATATCTTTCTACTTAGGGCATCCACTGCTGCATTAGATTTTCCCGGATAGTATTTGATTTCACAATCAAAATCCTTCAACAAATCAAGCCATCGTTGTTTTCTCATATTCAATTCAGATTGTGAGAACAGATACTTCATACTTTTGTGATCAGAAAAGATTTCAAACTTCTCGTCATATAAGTAATGTCTCCAGATTTTCAATGCAAAGACGATTGCAGCTAATTCAAGATCATGAATCAGATACCTGACTTCATGTGGTTTCAGTTGTCGAGAAGCATAAGCGACAACATGTCATTTCTGCATTAAAATACATCCCAAACCCTGGTGAGAAGCATCACAATAAACAACAAAATCACCAGTACCTGTAGGGATTATTAGAACAGGCGTTGTAGTCAATCTCTTCTTTAGCTCGATAAAACTCCTTTCACAAGCCTCAGACCAAAGAAATGGTGCATTCTTCTGTGTAAGCTGTGTAATAGGCTTCGCTATCGATGAAAAATCTCGAATGAAACGACGGTAATAACCTGCCAAGCCCATAAAACTTCGAATTTCTAGCACAGATGTCGGTCTCTGCCAACTAGTCACAGCTTCAACCTTACTCGGATCCACTGAAATGCCATCTCCTGAAATTACATGACCAAGAAAAACAACTCTCTGCAACCAAAACTCACATTTGGATAACTTGGCATACAATTTCTCTTCTCTTAATATTCTCAATACAGTTCGGAGATGATCAGCATGTTCACACAGATTCTTAGAGTATATCAAAATATCATCGATAAAGATAATCACAAAATCATCTAAATATCTTTGAAATACTCTATTCATCAATCCCATAAAAACTGCCGGTGCATTCATTAGACCAAAAGGCATGACTATGAATTCGTAATGGCCATACCTGGTTCTAAATGCAGTCTTAGGAATATCTTCGTCTCTAACCCTCAGTTGATGATATTCAGATCGTAAGTCAATCTTTGAATATACTGACGATCCCTGCAATTGATCAAATAAATCATCGATACAAGGTAAAGGATATCGATTCTTTACCATTGCTTTGTTCAATTGCCGGTAGTCAATACATAACCTCATCAATCCGTCCTTCTTTCTAACAAATAAAACCGGAGCACCCCATGGGGATACACTCGGTCTAATATATCCTTTGGCCAACAAATCTTCAAGGTGGTCCTTCAATTCTTTCAGTTCAATTGGTGCCATTCGGTAAGGTGCTTTCGATATCGATCGGCTGGGTACCTGGCATCAATTCAATACCGAAATCTACCTCTCTGTATGGTGGCAATCCTGGAATCTCATCAGGGAATACATCTGAAAACTCGCTCACCACCGGTATATCAGTCAATGTCGGACTAGTCTTCAGTATATCGACTGCATAAATAAGGAATCCTTCCGCCCCTTTCTGTAACAATTCAGTCATAGAAAGAACAGTTATCAAAGGAATTCTGGCTCGTGATCCCTTACCATAGAATTTTCACTCATCAGTCATATCTGGTCTGAACTTCACAATCTTCTGAAAATAGTCCACTGTTGCTCTGTACTTGGTTAGCATATCGATACCGATTATGCGATCAAAATCAGATAAACCAAGAACGATACAGTCAAGCTCAACTTCATTACCTTCGTACTGTAGTACACAATTTTTAACAGACTTCACTGATACTATACATTTTCCCAACGGTGAAGATATAGACACTACAGTAGATAATGACTCAACAGGCAATGAATACAACGTAACAAATTGTTCAGATATGAAGGTATGCGACGCACCAGTATCGAATAAGACATAAGCAGGATAACCAAAAAGAAAACAGTTACCTGCAATCACATCGTCCGGTGCTGCTTGTGCTTGCTCCTCTGTCAATGCAAACACTCGTGCTTGTTGCCTGGGAGGTTGATTCACTGTCTGACCTCCTCCTCTACTCGGTGCTGTAGGCTGTGGTTGAAAAGAGTGAACATAAGATGTAGATTGACCCACCGGTCTCGATGATCCAGTACCCTGTACACCCTCAGATCCTCGTTGTGGACATACCCTCGCAAAGTGTCCCATCTTGTGGCAAATGTGGCAGCTTCCAAATACACCTCGGCATTGTTCATTGGTATGGCGACCACCACACTTGGTGCAATACACATCAGACCTCTGTCCAGCTCTAGACTGTTGAGAACTACTTGAACTCGAAGAGCTACTACCACCAGATCTCTTGAATTGTTTGCTCTTGCCCTTGAAGAAACTTTTCTTTCCACTACTGCTACCTCCAGCTTCAAATCGAGGTGGCGGTGGAATCTGTGGCTGTTCTTGGGACTGTCTCACTAGTTGTGGCACAAACTGTGCTCCTCGTTGTTTCAGTATCCCTGCTTCTGCACCCTTTGCTCGATTCAGAGCATCAGCAAAGGTATTCGGTCTTCCCGAATTCACAAGTGTAAACACATCAGGGTTCAAGCCATTGATGAATTGATCGGCTTGAGCTTCATCATTAACAGCGATATGTGGAGCAAACTTCAACAAGCTAGTGAATTTGGCAACATATTCTTCGATATTTAACTGCCCTCGTTGCAGACTTGCAAACTCTGCTCCTTTGTCCTTATGATAAGACACAGGAAAGAAATGTTGATAGAAAGCAGTTCAAAATACAGACCAGGTAATAACAGTACCTTGGTTTTCCAATGCTTTTTTCGTCGCTATCCACCAACTCTTGGCAAGGCCATGCAGTTGATGAATCACCAGTTTCACACGACGATCATCTGAATAATCAATAGACTCGAATAACTGCTCAATATCTTCCAACCAGTTCTCGCACTCTATAGCATTCTCAGTTCCTTGCAACTTCGGTGGTTGGAATGACTGGAATCGTTTCAGAAGTTTTTCCATCGGATTAGCATCACTAAACTCATCAGTAGAAGTACTACCCAGTCCATGTTCAGACACTGTCACTGGGACCTGTGCAGCATTTGTTTGTTCAGGCTGATTCGTAGCCAACGTCTGTCTAACTCTCGGTGCTGGTCGTGGAGGCATATCTGATAATCAAACAAATTAGTGTACAGTTCAATCTCAATTACAACAAGTCTGTTGCAGTCCACATTGCCTTCATAAAAGATCGAGTTTCGATTCATCCTCAAAATACATGCTAGTACTTCAATCAAATAACCACATAACATGTAATTCAAACCATTGTATAGCATATTCTTCGCAAATTATAACAGCATCATGTGACAATTTAATATCTGTAATCAATAAATCATATACCATACAATTATGAAAGCAATAAATAAATCAGAATAGAAGACTCGATCTACCCCGCTCATCTAATCTCAGTCCAAGAAACTTATCGCTCTGATACCACCTGTTGTGGGGACCTCGGGTTGCTAATCTCATCTTAGGGCAATTAATGAACAATTAACATTCATTAAACATCAATTAAGAAACCAAGAGCAAAGTAAAAAAAATTATTTTTTTTTAAATATTCAGTGTCTCGCTCGATCGGTGAAAAACACCCGATCGAGCGAGCACAATTGCTCAGCTCTCGGATGGAACCCAATTTGGCCTCGCTCAATCCGTCAACTTCTGCGGATCGAGCGAGCCAAAAACTCAAAAGTTCTGTTTGCAAAATACAGGGCTCGCTCAATCCGTCAACTTCTGCAGATCGAGCGGGCTCCAAATTCCAGAAATTCTGCAGAAGAGTTTTTGCTGTCAAACTCAATACACAATCAAATCTCATCATCATAATCAATGCAAAACATGGTTTAAAAGATCTGGAACTTGCAACTACATACAAACAAGGTCTGAAGCATTTATACATGCATTTTATTACATCAAACAAGTATTCCAAAACCAACATAACTAAGGTTTAGTGCTTCTAAAGTTCAAGACACCATCTACAACCCAAGTCCTCACGTGCTAGACTCTCTCCCAGCTGTCAATGACGTCGATGACTAGCTCCTGCCCCATCTGTTGTCATGCACACATACAAAACAAGACAACAGCCGGATAAACTCCGGTGATAAACAATTCTCAGTATAACCAACATATAGAAAGCGTTAAATAAATCATCTTGACTCTATTTAAACTCGACTCAACAAATAGAGTACGTAAACGCTTTACAAACGAATTGATTCACATAACTTCAAAGCCATCAAGATTCATAACTGATCTTGACATGGATATCCATCTAACGAGTTCGTAACCAACTCGCAAATAAGGTTAACAGCAACCTTGGCATAGAATCAATTAAATATAGCATCATATCAACTCGAATATAAAGATACACTACCTGAGATGGATCGACAACATCACAATCAAATCAAAAACATAAACAAGTATGTGGTTTTTGCGAGCCAACTCAAGATTAGTCATTCTTGAGTTTCAAAGTCCCTACTTTGCGATGTCGTCATTATACCTTCGTTTATTTTGATTCTGAACTCTTCAAATCTGAAAGATACAACCAAAATACATATATCAACTTCATTTCAATCTATCATATCAAAAATGAGTCGAAAACAACATAAGATCATCGATCAAACTCATTTCAAACCTCAATCCAACTTCTTCGGTTCAAAGTTGTTGTCTCGAGTCGTTGGCCTTCCAAACTCGACTGAAACGAAAGAATAAAATTCCATAACATTCAATAATCAAGATAAGTGTTTCAGCTTAGCTATCTAATAACAAAATAGTCCAAAAACTCGATTAAACGGCGTAGCGATTCAAAATCGGTAACCGACGTAATCCCGAAACCATTTCTAACTTCTAACCAACTCATACATGTATTTCAAATCAATAACCAGCTGATAAATCATTCAAATTCATATCTCAATAGCTATAAAAATTGATTAACATGCTGGAAGCAAGATTGGATACATGTAACACAAAATCATCAATCCGGTTTCGATATAAAATCGCATAAACGTCGATAAACATAATCGAAAACTCAACATCTGATATCTGCCCTTTATTGATTTCAAAATCCATATAACACAACATAAAACTTACACAAGATCGAAGCCCTCGTCGTAAGGATTCCAGAACAATTTACGGAATCGAAATCGGACAACCGGTTCAAAAGTTACGGCAAATTGAAACTCAAAGTTTCAAAGGAAAAATAAAGAGGAACGGGCTCTGTTCTTGATTTCTGAATTGAGAAAGAATTACACGTGCACATGCTGAGTCTTACAATTAAAATCTGATAACTTTAGCCAAAATTGCACTTTGGCCCCTCAATTCTTCAATAATTGGAATTCGGTTCTCGGCCCTTATTTTAATTCAATTTCAATCCTAAATAATTTAAGAATATTAGAATTTAAATCGAAACTCTAAATATTCCCAAATTAAATATACTCGGATTAAAATCAAATTAAATTCGGATTAATTTCTAATTAATCCCGGGCCTTACATTGTACCTCATAGTACTAATATACGTGTAGGCTCAAATGGGCAACTAAAGATAAAAATTTTCAATAAAAATTAGGCCCAAAAATTCCAAATAATGCCTCAATCATATCTATGTTTGTATGTCTCAAAAATCAGATTCAAACATTAATCAAAGAGTATATAGGAAATTGTTCATCCAATCGGTTCCATTTTCTCAAAAATATTTGTCAGATAGGTAGACAATCATGGATTTCAGTTACAGCACAAATTAATTTTTTTTTTCATCAGCCATGCATCCAATTATTTCTCGACTTCTTTTCAACTCAACTCACTTAAACAACAAATAAAGTCAACAAAAATTTTATCTATGAAGCACAATACAATGCAACTAATCAACCAACCAACTAAATCAAACACTGATTTACCCCCCAAACTTAATATAATCATTGTCCATAATGATTAAATGCATGAAAATAGCAAGGGACTCGTACCTTAGCACCGAGCATCAGTACTCGATGTCATCGTCAGAATCTTCATTAACTCACATCAGCATGCATGCCATTCTGATGGAGGAGTAAGATATAGCACACTCATAACAGGGTAGTCTTTAACAAGAGTGACATTAAAATCATGCATATACTTCAAGTGTTCCCACATCATCTTCCAATGCTTATGCATTCACCATTCCATAGGATCAGACTCATCCAAACTTTGAGAGGGAGACAGAGACTTGTGAAGAGTAGCTATTGTGCATTGTGTGAAGCCTGCAGAAGCACTATCCCTTAAGAGATGGCGCGGTTGAGAAGATTTGTTGCGCATGGAGAAGCTGGAATGCGCTGTTGGTGAAGGTGTTTTCTGCGCTATGGAATGAACCTTGGAGAAGCTGTCATGACAGCATGATTCGCACATGGGTGGATTTTTGCAGCTGTTGGAAAGCTGGTTGCTTGAGCGTTTATGTAGAATGCTGCGCTAATGAGGATTGGGAAAGCGCATTTGCACTCCAAACTGCGCAAACAAGGTGGGGCATGCGCGATTGCGCTTAATGCCATGCTGTAAGATGTTGGTTTGCGCAAGAATTCCTAGCTGGTTAGGCTGCGCGATTGCGCTTAAGGGCACGCAGATGAGGTCTTGTTAGTGCAAGGAAGAGGTGAGATTGCGCGTTAGCGCTATGTCATGCGCAGATGGGATTGTTTGCGCAAGGTAGTGGGGCTGAGGAGCAGCGCGGATGAGTTTGTTTGTGCATGAATGCACGCTGTTGGGCTTGCTTTGTTTGCGCTGATCTTGCGCACTTTAGATGCGCGATTGCGCTTTAGTGCAGTGCGGTTGGGAAGTCTCAAGGCTCAGAGGAGATGCGGGCGCGGGATAGTTAAGAGCGAGCGCGCACAAGGTTCTGCCCTGGTTTCTAAAATCCTGAAACAAATTCAACAATTTTAATATATCAGGCCTCCAAAATTCTCAACAATGCATTTAAAAAACAAAAATTAACTAAAGAACAAAAACAAAATTAAAGCAGAAATTGAATAAAAATAGAAACGAAATAAAAATAAAATAAAACAAAAATTTTTGGTTGCCTCCCAAAAAGCGCTTGGTTTAGAGTCGTCAACCCTACTTTCACTGGTGTTAAGTCTTCCCCTTTTCTTTTACTCGCCAAATAAATTCCACGAACCGCCATTTAAATTTTGCTCTCTTTTTCGTGGCCTTCTTCGTTGGTAAATTCCGTGCTTCCTGCTTCTCAACCGGCTCAATCAAGCACAATTCCTCGATGGGTGGATTAAGTGTCTTCATGAATAATTTAAAAATCACTCGTTTGCACTCCACGCCCATCGATAATTCTCCATTCTTCACTTCAATTTTGGCATCCGCCGTAGCTAAAAATGGTCTCCCAAAAATCAGTGGATCACCATGATCCGCTTCGATGTCCAATATCCCAAAATCCGCTGGGAAGATGAATTTATCCAGCTTGACTAGAACATTTTCAACAATGCCAAGTGGATATGTGATGCTTCTATCCGCTAATTGCAATGGAATCATAGTCGATTTCAACTTTCCCAACTTCAAGGCCCTGTAAATAGACAACGGCATTAAATTAATACTGGCCCCTAAATCACATAGTGCAGTAGTAAAATGAGAACCACCAATAGAACAAGGAATATTAAAACTTCCTGGTTCTTTCAGCTTTTGTGGCAACTTCTTTTGTAGCACCGTACTGCACTCTTCAGTTAAATTCACCACCTCTTTCTCTAGCAGTCTTCTTTTCTTGGACATCATCTCCTTGATGAACTTTTCATAATTTGGCATTTGCTCCAAAGTATCAGCAAAGGGGATGTTGATATGAATCTTCTTAAAAATCTCCAAAAATTTGGAGAACTGCTCATCTAAAGCTTTCTTCTTGAACCTCTGAGGATATGGCAGTGGAGGCTTGTATATCGGTTTCGGCTCAGTTTCAGGCTCCTTCTCCTCGACTTTTTCCTCAAATTTATTCTCTTCAACAGCAGGTTCTTGGACACCAACTTCTTTTCCACTCCTCAACTCTATGGACTTACACTGTTCTATGGGATTCAACTCAGTATTGCTTGGGTATTGGCCGCAATTATTATATTTCAGTGCGTTTGCCAACTGCCCTGTGAGACCTCATTTCTAATCAACTAATATCGAACAACAATCGATAAGTAAACAAGAAACCAAGATTAGAAGCAACCAATTATATTTAATTTTTTTTAAAGAAGGCTTGCGCGCCCGCGCTGACATCAGCGCGCCCGCGCCTAAGCTTCGCTAAAACCAGCGTGCCCGTGCTCTAAGTAAGAGCGCCCGCGCCCTTACCTCGCAAAGAGGCCGTGCACCCGCGCCGTCCTCTCGCCCAGAAAAGTTAAGGCACCGAAATAAACTCAACAAAACCTAAACACTTGCATTAAAAGTATTTGACATGTCAATAACAATACAAGTAAGGTTTAGGGAAGAGAAACATTCAATTCTGTAGTACCTACATCGATTCTTGCTTACAAAACAAATACGAGAAGTTCGAATGACTAAACATGTTCGCAAAACATAACTAGTTTGACATGCTGATTCGACTTCTAAACGAGTCTCACTTCTATCTCTTGCTCTTGACTCTAACCAGGTCTATGCTGACTTGATCCTGCCCTTCCTGTTGCCAAGTACACATACAAAATAAAGCAACAGCCGGATAAACCGGTGAGAATGATAATCCCAGTAAAAGCAACATATCATGTAATACAACAATGAACATGCTTTCAAGACAACAACACAATCAATAACAACGTAATAAAATGCATGTCTTTAAACCGGGATATCAAATCTGATAAACGAAGGATTGCTGCTGAGCTTTTGGGATCCCGAGGATGAGATCATGTGACGACTCACCGACTCTCCCAATCGAGGTGGTGCCACATATCTCACTCCTCTAGACTTTGAGCAACCACAATGATTATGCTAGCACTAGGCGATACGACTACGACCTAGGTCACTCAATCATAGTTCCCAAATGTCCAAATAAAAAGGGCGGTTCTGCCCGCTGAATAAACGTAGGCTCAAGATGAATTCATAACAGAAACATAAAACATAAGTCACATAGTCAAAAGCAAAATCAATCAACAAGACACAAGTTCCTCATGCTAGAACAAGTGTAGATGCAATATCTGATTTGAAAGGGAAACTCGAGAACCAACTGTCCCGAGTATGCTATCCCGCTACGATGACTGATTTTACCTTTCAATATCGTAGATCCAACTCCGTACAAGCTACAACAAAATATTGTATCAATGTCGTGACCCTTACCTGGATCACCTACTAAACAGAACTTAGGCATGCAATTAACTTAATCAAACAGATATCAGAATAAACTTGCGGAAACCAAAAGCATTATACAATCCCAAGTAAAGGAATCTGTAAATACCCAAATATTATACAACCAGATCGAACAACTGAATCAAACTAACAACAGAATAAAACCTAGGCGAAGCTCCAGCTGGCCAACAACTGCCTAGCCCCTCTTGGATCCACCCGCCTCGTCCAATCGCAAACCTGCCCCATGGAATAGGGTGTCCAGAAACACAGAGTTCGAGAAGTGAGCATAAAACGCTCAGTACGAGAGTATGAGTATACATGCATGCAAAATGAACTCCCTATAAACTCGAGATCAAGGATCAGATAACAGAGACAGATCGGGCCCTGGTATTGTAACGCCCCACTGTATCAAGACGGGTCTTTTCAGCGTGCTTATGTCCTCACTCACACGCACCCTGGAAAACTTTCTAGGGGTCACCCATCCTATAATTGCTCCAAGTCAAGCACGCTTAACTTTGGAGTTCTTATGTGATGAGCTCCCAAAAAGAAGATGCGCCTTCTTGATATGAGCAGTACATATGAAATCTTTTAAACCCTCCTCAACTATGTAGTCCCATACCTACACAGTCTCAGAATCCCCTCTCATTCCGGCACAGGATCGGTTCATTCATGTCTCCCTCCGCCTAGAAGCCTACCAGGAGCCGCTCATTGTCCGTGCAACCTCTTGGCACCGGCGATCACTCCCTGCCTCCTCAGCCCCGGGCGTCACATGCCCACCAGCTTCCGCTTGGTTCGTCCCCGAACTATAACGTACTAAGAGAGGTCGGCTCTGATACCATTTGTAACGCCCCACTGTATCAAGACGGGTCTTTTTAGCGTGCTTATGTCCTCACTCACACGCACCCTGGAAAACTTCCCAGGGGTCACCCATCCTATAATTACTCCAAGTCAAGCACGCTTAATTTTGGAGTTCTTATGTGATGAACTCCCGAAAAAAAGATGCACCTTCTTGATATGAGCAGTACATATGAAATCTTTTAAACCCTCCTCAACTATGTAGTCCCATACCTACACAGTCTCAGAATCCCCTCTCATTCCGGAACGGGATCGGTTCATTCATGTATCCCTCCGCCTAGAAGCCTACCAGGAGCCGCTCATTGTCCGTGCAACCTCTTGGCACCAGCGATCACTCCATGCCTCCTCAGCCCCGGGCGTCACATGTATGTAGCACGTTGTGCCGTCGCTTCAGGAGGTGGCTCCCATACCATACCAGTGGATATGCCGGACCCAAATCGATGGAAGTCCAACCACTAACAGGATAGGGAAAAACCCTACTAACAAACATCTCGAAGGAGATAGCTCAGTATGCAAATGAATGCAGCATAAATCAATGACATATAAATCATGTAGTCACATAATACATGCATACTCAGTCAGGATATCTCGAACAGTACTTCCGTACCTCAAATCAGTGCAAGCTCTACCAACTCTAGGTCCACGCCTATAGTCTGCTCTACACTGCCAAATGATACTGCTATCATTAAAGTGCTCTAAAAGCCTTAACTAAGCTATTGCATACTCCTAAATATTTATAGGAAGCAAAAGCTATACCTTCGTCTGTCGTTAGCTCTTTGATGTCGATGCCTCCAGAATTTGTGCACAACTCTGCTATGACTTCCGAACGCCTCAACGACTCCCGGGTCAAGCCTAGGAAGGCTAGAATAACTCGAATACGACTAGAATAGAGAGGAAATCCGGAATTGGCAATTGAAAATGAATTCTCGGTCTTCTATTTATAGACAACGATCGGAGCCTCCGAACCTCGATCGGAACGTCCGATCCTGTCATCGGAGCTTCCGAAGATCCTGATTTGCCACGTGTCAAAATATCACTTGTTTACTTCGGATAGGGGTGATCGAAGCTTCCGATCCTGATCGAAGCTTCCGATCCTGATCGGAGCTTCCGATCCAACCACACGTCATGCCTGACATAATACCATCGGAGCTTCCAATCCTGCATCGGAGCTTCCGATCCTGTTCGGAGCCTCCAAACTCACCTTCGGAGCTTCCGAACTCTTCCCAAGTAATTATGATTAATTCCTTAATTACTGATTTCGGGTACGGGCTACTATATTCTCCCCCACTTAAGATGTTTCGTCACTAGTAGAATTTATGCCTTTTACTTCGCATATTAACTGAATTCGTAGATAGATAAGTACCGAAGTAGATGCACGTGAAGTAATAGGTACCATTTTACTTCGCTTAATAACCGAAGTATTAGGCATGAAATTACCGAAGTAATAGGGTACCATTTTACTTCGCTTAATATTGGACCGGTTCTGAAGTAAAATCATGCCTTTTACTTCAGCATTTACATTATGTGACGAAGTAATAGAACATCTATAACTTCGCCATTTACGTTGACTGACGAATTAAATGCGCGTATTTTACTTCGGCAGTTTTCTTAAGTGACGAAGTAATAGAACATATATGACTTCCGTTGATTCATTAAACGACGAAGTAATAGAACATATATGACTTCGGTATTTACATTGAGTGATGAAGTAAATGCTCTATTTAACTTCAAATGTTATGTAACTTGGCGAAGTAAAAACATGCCCTTACTGCAGCAGTTTCATTAATTGACGAAGTAATAAAGTACATATGGCTTCGGCTTTTACATTGATTGATGAAGTAAAAATATATGTATCACTAAATCAACATTAAACAATTTTAATTAGATACAATAACACCATTAATATATATATATATATATATATATATATATATATATATATTAATGGTGTTATTGTATCTAATTAAAATTGTTTAATGTTATATATATATATATATATATATATATATATATATATATATATATATCTGAAACGTAAAATACACTAATTAGATTGATAAATTATCCATCCAAAAGTACATCCATCAATAAAAAATTATGCATCCACGAGTATTTCTACAAAAGATTGATAAATTATCCATCCAAAAGTATATCCATCAATAAAAGTATTATGCATCCCAACGTGCATATGACCAATTTATGAACCTACATAGGAGTAGACGAATTCGCTCCATTCACTTCTAATTTCGTCAAATTGAGCTTGGTCGTAATATTGGTTCCTGATGGATCCTGAATACTGAAATGTAAAAAAAATAAAATACATTAGAATAAAATTTAAGATCGAGGATTCATATTTGCCAGTTCACAAATAAGGGTAACGACATATGCAGGTACTGATCACAGGTTGTCATTGCAACAGATGATTAAATTAAAACATTACTAAATTGAAAACACAGTACTCTATCAAGGATACATATATATTTGTCATTTCACAAATAATTCCAACAGCTAGCTAATGAAAAGCTTGAAGCTTCAACATAATAGATCTAAAGAAAATTTAAATAAAAGTATTTGTGGGTCTATAGCATCACAAGCCTTGCCTCGACCATTTGCAGCACCAATTATTGAAATTCTTGCAATCTTATTCCTTTTTCATATTACGTTTTTGGTTTGGAAATGAGTGCTAAATTTGCAGAAGTAGGGAGGCAGAGAATGCGAGAACGAATAGACAGGTGGTGAGAGATAGAGAAATAGCCAATAAGTGCAGAATCAAATGCAGAACATAGAACAGTCGCACGAAATACCATTGACCCAATCCAAACTAGAAACAATAATCCATACATCATAGAGCAGTCGCAAGTAATCTCAGACAATTTTGATTCCAACATTTATCAGCATGGAATAATGGCCTTTTTCGTACGAGAAAATATGATATAAACCAGCGAGCAAGTACAATATGTCAATATCTCTGAAAAAGAGTTGTTTAAAAAATAATTATAAAACCCTTTCACCACTAATAGTGCTAAGACATAAATTTTGGAAAGAAAAATGCCAAAAATGCCAACTTCAAAACAGAGCCTACCATAAATGCCAACTTCAAAACAGATGCCAACTTCAGATTCATTTATGAGCAACTAAGTAGCAAAAAAAGGATGGAAACAGATTTTCACGTAAACCAAATCATAAAATGAAAAGGAAACTCACCATTTTATCCAAATGTAGATTTTCACATTCAACTATATCTTTCATATACTTCATCACACAAAATCCGCATTCAACCGAACCACTTTGTTAAGGATAAGCTTGTAATTATCTTCATGATCAACTACTGCAGCCACTGAAATAACCGACAATCTTATTTTACAAAAATTACAATCTAGCATTATTTAAATTTATCTCCTCCTGCACTCCGTGAGATATTTTGTCAACCATGCGACTCATTTCTATCAGACCATACTTCAATGTAATAACATTGCGTAACACAGACAAAAAGGATAGTTTTGTAGCATCTCAGAAACTATTCCATGAGATCAGGTGAACAATCACCATTTGTAAGAATTTATTGAAGTAAACTTGACAAACATTGAGACACTGCAACACTACCTTGGAACCATGATTAGTAGGAATTAGCACAAGTATCACTATAATCCATTAAATCAACCCCTTTGAACTCCAAATAGCCCATGAAAATTCCTATTTAAATGAAGCATGAGATGCTTTGAAACTAGTAAACATACAACAATCAGTAGAACTATTGTTATGCTTGAAGAAAGCCAACAGATGTCACCAAATAGCAATTTCTATATAGGACAGAATGTAAGTCACATGTCCCTAATTAATTTTTGTTGTCCTATCCCTACCAAAAATAAACTATCCTGCTCACGAGAAATTTGTGGTATTTGTAGCTCAAGAAAGATGTTTTTCCAGATAAAGCTTGACATCTTCCTAGAACATAAAGAGCAAGAGGCATTTGAAACTCAACCACGTTGATTAAGTAATAAATTTGTTCGCTAAAGCAGATAAGGTTAACTTCTAAGTAAGTCAAACATCTTAAAAAGTAGAGATTGATTACATTATTTTTCAAAACCAAAAAAATCTTCAACATGAGGCTCAGCTGCTGGAGATCAATCCTTTTCGCTACTACCGAGTCTAGCATATCTATAGTAGTTCTCCACAAGCTATAAACCAAACCCTGAATCATAAAATCGTGTAAATATATAAAGATGCAATTGATTTAAAGCAGAACAAGAGAAAACAACACATCTGCCATTGAAATTTGAGTTAGCTCATAACCTTCAGTTTCATTGTTGATACTTGAGAGAATAATTAGTTGAGCTCAAATATGCTCATGAGGAGATACTAAACTTTGCGTATAAATGTCACAACATAGAATTCAGTAAATAAACTCACATTTAATAATATAGTTCTCTGCCACTCTGTGTGTTCGTCCTTCCCACAACCTACTTTTCATGAAAGGAATTCAGTGAAAATGATAACTTTTCTTTCTCTGTCAACCGCATTGCAAGATTAATTAAGTGAATACATCTTACTTTTTCATGATTAGGCTAAAGAAAAATTACCTCCAGAGAGCAATAGCTAAATTAAATCAAAATAAATGTTCAGGAAGCATTAAAAACAAACCGAGTATATTATCCGAGTCCAACATGGTACTTGTCAATAGTAAAATAAGGAAAAAATGTTCAGATAAACAATAGATACCAAGAAACCCAAACAAGGAGCCCACATGCAATTTGAGCTCAGTGTCCTTCCCCATGAACTTACTGTGTTATTATCACACATAACAACAACAAAAAAATATTATTTAATAACTATTAGCCATTAATAAACATGAGTTAAGTAGCATTATGTGGAGTCCCTTATTTTAATTAAGGGCATTCTCAAATTGTCTGATCCATTACTCGCGTTTTTGTACTGCACAATTTTCAAATAACAAAATTACTTCATTCAGACACCTCAATCACAAACAAAATTGTTTAAGTAAAGAGGGATGAAACTGATAATAAAAACATATAAGATCTACCTGCAGATAGTATGCGTGCTCCCAGACATCGATCCCAAACAGAGTAACCATATTCGACCCTTTAGTAACCAGAGGATCCTGCCACAAATACTCTGTTGCCTTCACTACCATTTTGTTTCAAATCTGGACAATCGTTGATTTATATAACAATTTTTGGCTATTGAATGGCATAGGCCAGCCATATAAAGAACTCATCTTCTCAAGAAAAATCAACATATATGTTTAAAAGACGGAGAACATATACATGCCAACAAATTTTCACTACATATATATAAATATATATATAAAACTTTTCCAACAATCAAGCATGATTTTTTTCCTGCATGTTTTTACTATATCCACCATCAAGATCCATCCATTTTAGGATATTCTTTTTGGCGCAGCAAAAAACAAAAACAAAAAAAATCTCAAGATCACATTCAAACCTTACTTTGTATATATGCATCTAGAAATTCCAAAATTTAAGCAATTTATAACACTATATTCAAATTAATTTCAACCATGAATCACATAACCTAATTGTAAATCAATTACACAACATGGCAGATATTAAAAATTCAGAAAATTGTTAGCATTTTTCTTAGGGTTGTCACTGAAATAATTTATAAGAAATTTCTAAAATACCTCTTAAAGGGTGGTTTTGCAATAGCATTTGTTGCTGTTATGATTAATTTTCGATGCTCTATTACATCAAAAAATATATCGCATCATACCATTTATAAAAAATAAAAATATTCAAATAATTGAAATAATAGTATGAACGAAGCAAAAAAAATAGTCAATATGCTATTATTTAATTGTCAATACAGTACTAACTCAAGAAAACAATAATATTGAATGAAGCAACAATAATCCATTTATTCATCTAAAATATATTCTCAAGGAAAATGTATCATCATAAAACATATATCAAAGAAAGGGCTAGCTCAAGATATTTAAAAACTAATTTAAAAAAATTTAGCTGTAAATATGAAGGAGGTGAAACATAAATTAAAATATTGCTAGTTGATGATATGTGTAGTATAATTAATGCCCTCGTAGAAGTTGAACCTATATTTTGTATATAGTATAGATAAATCATGGAGTAAGCATTTCGAAGTTAATAATTTGAAAATTTGTGCTTTATATCTAAAACAATCTCATTCAAGAAGGATGACTCACCAATGCGGATAAGATGACATTATTCATAAGCCCCAAGTATGACAGTGTCGCCGAGTTTTAAATCTGAACATGTGATATAGATAACAAAAAATTAGAACAATCTATAAAATCAAACCAGCAATTTAATTTAGCTCGCAAAAAAGATGGAGAATTTTCACGACTTGAGTTTAAAACTAAGCAGATGGCATTTGGAGTTTGAGCAGTAAACTATATACGATAAACAAGAAAATTAGATAAAAGGTGTCAAATTACACAATCTTTTCTCATGCAAAGCTGGATCCTTCCACCAAATGTTTGAGAAGCAACATTGTATAAAATAATTCAAGTACCTCTAGGTCAAAATACACCTGCCCCAATCCAGTGACATGGAAATATAACAGTAACTTGTGACCCATTTGAAAATTTAAGTAAAACAATCGTACATATAGGGATGACCAGAATTTATTGCAAATCAGCTTGATCAAATCTGTTATTTCAATTAATATATGGGTTTGTGATCTCAACGAGATGTTTAAATATATATAGCAGATGAAAAAATGTTTCCTCAACAATGTGATGAACCGGTACTCTCTCCTCATCTGATTTAAACCTGAAAATAATAAACAAGCAGGAAATAAGATATGAATCAAATAACACTTTCACTCCTGATCTATTGGAGAATTGGTAGTATAAGAAAGAGGATTCCACAGGAGGACAACTATATCGCACTGAAATAGGACATAGGAATAGGATAGAGGAATATAACACTAAACTGAAAAAGTAGGACAGAGGAATACGATAACCTAAGTGCTGAACCCTCCAGAAAGTAGCAAAGGAATATCATGACTCTCAGCTCCGTGAACATTAGATGGATTTCCTCTTACACCTTTCCAGAATTCAGCAAAATAATCAATAAAAATTAAAATTAACATGGATCTGAAGTTCAAAATCAAGAATTTATTTACCCTGTAAATTGTTTGACAATGAGTACAATATACTAAATTCTCTATACAACTGAAATAAATATAAATTAGTCCACTTTTTTTTTTATCACAAGACTCATATATGTAACAAGGCCACAACACTAACCAATATGTAGGAGTGCCAAACAGGGAGGGAATACAACTAATATGCTCTACTTGTATACAAAACGTATGAAGTGGGAGAAAAATATGAACATGAAACAACTAGATGTAACAAATAAAAAAGCAATATCCTTGAACATAATACTTTAATGGATAAATACGGCATTGAGATTCAAAGAAAATGTTCAAACTTGAGAATATCGTTTTATCATTGATAGTTTCAATTAAAATAGTTAGAAATTGTAAATTTTCTTGGTAAGATTCTCAGATACCGAAAGATTCACAATAAGCTAAATGAACGTCAGTCAAAATTCATTAAACTAGAAAAAAAACATAGCCCTAAATCTCACTGCTAATGCAAAGAGCAGTCATAGAAACACAATAAACCGCAAACAACACTGCCAAATAACAATATGGATCCTGGTTACCCATAGTCACGACCAGTCACAACCGACATAAGCAATATCCTCCACTCAACATCCCACTTCAGGTACCACGAAACTTCTTCGACAATCACATCCAACGCTAATTCCTCAAACTCCACCTCATTCACCACTATCTCCTCCGTCAAATCATAGCCGCGAATGCCAACCACCGACCAAGTGCGAAATACCTGGATGATGCCACTGGCCCGACGATTAAACACCAAAAAGAAGCAGCAGAATACATCAATGCTCGGTAAAAAAAATTATCAGCGACTCTCAAAAGAGAGATTCAAAAGGAAAACAACAAAAAAACGCTGGATCTGAATAAAAAAAATCCAACCTTGAAGAGCGGGAGTGAAGTTGCAGGGGTACCACCATGAGGACGCAGCAACGAGAGATCAGAATTGGCAGTCGTTGATGTATCTAAGCGCGATCCGAATACTCTGTTGCCGCCGCGACTGCCACCACCTGGTCTCAAGCTTAGCACCGACTGATCAGATTGCATAAATCCAAATCCAACAGATAAAAAAAACAAAGAAAAATTTCCACCGTCCAAACAACCACAATTTGGTTTCCGGCGCTGTGGAACGTCAGAGACTCAAAATCAGCGGATAGGGTTTTAGAGAAAATGGGAAGCGTAAAAACGATGAAGTGATGAGGATCTGGTTTTCCCTTTTCTACTTCAGCATCAATATAAATTATATATTTTTTAAATTTATTACTTCATCAAATTGGTTACGCTGAAGTTAAATGTTGACACAAATTAGTTGTGAAGCCCGTGTTTTTTAACATCTGAAGTATAAATCTATTTTTTACTTCGTCATTTTTACTATTGAAGTATATTATTATATATAACTTCACATTTTATAATATGCGAAGTAAAAAATGGCGAAGTAAAAACCGAAAATTCTACTAGTGCGTCCTCGAAAACAGATCTTAAGTACTGAATGTTAAACAGAAATCGGAACCATTCTTTATTCAAATCAAACGTTTACAGAGTTTGCAACTGAATACAACTGAAAGAATGAAATCAAAACAACTCAGGATGGTCTTCACGCATCCTGTCTTCAAGCTCCCAAGTAGCTTCCTCAGTGCCTCGGCGCTGCCACTGAACTAAAACCAAAGGAATGACTTTGTTCCGCAAAACCTTATCCTTATAATCCAGGATACGAATAGGTTTCTCAACATAGGTCAAATCCTTGTTCACCTGAATTTCAGACCACTGTAGAATATGAGATTCATTCGCCACATACCGTCGCAACAGAGATACGTGAAACACGTCGTGAATACTGGATAGATGCGGTGGCAAAGCTAGTCGATAAGCCAAATCGCCGATGCTCTCCAAGATCTCAAACGGACCGATAAACCTGGGAGACAACTTGCCCTTAAGGCCAAATCTGAGAATCTTGCGAAAAGGTGACACTCTCATAAACACTTTCTCCCCAACATCGAACTGCAAAGGCCTACGCTTGGTATTAGCATAGCTGGCCTGACGATCCTGTGCAGTCTTAATCCGTTTCTTGATCTGATCAACAATGTCTATCGCTTGCTGGATAAACTCTGGTCCCTCAGCCTGTCTCTCCCCCACTTCTACCCAGAAGAGTGGAGTACGACAACGTCGCCCGTACAACGCCTCAAAAGGTTCCATCCCAATACTAGTATGATAGCTGTTGTTGTACGCGAACTCGATCAACGGCAAATGATCCTGCCAGGCTGAACCAAAATCCATGACGCACGCTCTAAGCATATCCTCCAAAGTACAGATAGTGCACTCTGACTGACCATCAGTCTTCGGATGATAGGTAGTACTCAAACTGAGAGTAGTACCCATCGCACGCTGAACACTCCCCCAAAATCTAGAAGTGAACCTGGGGTCCCGATCGCTGACAATGCTCACAGGCACTCCATGAAGTCGAACGATCTCCTGAATGTACAACCGAGCCATACGATCCACATTGTACTCCCGGCTATAGGCAATGAAATGCGCTGACTTGGTGAGTCGGTCCACCACAACCCAGATAGCATCACAGTTCTTCGGCGATACCGGCAAATGGGTCACAAAGTCCATTGTGATAAACTCTCATTTCCATTCAGGAATAGGCAGACTGTGAAGCAATCCTCCAGGTTGTCGGTGCTCTTCTTTGACATGTTGACACACCAAACATCTCGAAACAAACTGATAAACACTACGTTTCATACCCTTCCACCAGAAATGAGTACGTAGATCCTTGTACATCTTGTTGCTCCCAGGATGAATACTCAACTTAGTGCGATGCACCTGAGACAAAATCTCCTCTCGCAACTCTTCATCCTGCGTAATCACAAGCCTACCAGACAAACACAGAAATCCATTTGACTGATAATGAAATCCAGACGAGCTACCCTCGTTAGCTAGACAAGCTAAACGCTGGGTCTTCGAGTCAGACATCTGAGCATCTCGAATCTGCGAATACAAAGCTGGCTCAGATATTATCTCAAACATCTGGATATTCTGCATACCTTTCTTATGCTTGAAGGTATATCCTGAAGTACAACAGTCACTGATCGCACTAGACATCGAACAAGTCTGAAGTGCGGATATTCGCACCTTGCGACTCAAGGCATCAGCGGTGAGATTAGAAGCTCCCGGATGGTACTTAATCTTGCAATCATAGTCCTTAAGCAAGTCCATCCAACGTCTCTGCCTCAGGTTCAACTCCACCTGAGTGAACAGATACTTGAGACTCTTATGGTCAGTGAAGATCTCAAATTTCTCGCCATATAGATCATGACGCCAGATCTTCAAAGCGAATACAATGGCTGCTAACTCCAAATCATGGACTGGATAGTTGTCCTCATGAAGCTGAAAGAGTGGGTGCCCGGTTAGTCAACTTGTGGCTAAGGGCTTTTGTGACTCTATGTATAAACAATCTTTTGTTTAATATAATTTACACTTTTATAATGGCATTGACCTTATCTTTCTTCATAATGTTATATTATGATATACTATTGTTGTTTTGATAAAGACCTTGAATATACTATAGTGTATGTAAGATATGGTAGCACATGGGGATGGCTATCATGAAAGACATCTTATAGTCACTGTATATTCTAAACAGTTCCTAGTCAATTGAGTCGTCCGCTAATAAGGATAAGGATCGCTCGAGATTGAGACTAGCTTTTGCGATGCCGAGTACCACGTTTCATTGGTATGGAACATAGAGATGTTCAAAGCATACAAATGGATATTCATATGATGAATGATCAAACTACCCTATTCGGACTTTCCAAGTGGTTATCACTTATCGAGTGGATAAAGTCCGCGGTTTTTGTTGTACACCATTAGTCCTTATTACTTGAAACATCATTGAGACTCTATATGCTAGTACTGTACTTTGACTCGTTTACCGACTCTATTGGGGTCATCAGGTGTCGGGATTGGGTACAGTTATGACACATATAGGAGTCGATTCTTTGTTGTCAATGATTCACCACATACTCACGAGTGTGGATATCCTATGCGATCTGAGGAGATATTAGTGTGACGAATCTCTGGCCAGAGTACATGATGTGTTTTAGGTTACTTGGTGTTCCTAGTAACACATGCGATGTCAATAATAGATCTCCAGGATGTTATGCATAGTTATCGAATCTCGAACGACTCTCGATGCACCACTGGTTGTTGATTCGATCGGAATATTTGGTTGAAGGGACCGTACTGTACGCTAACCAAAATCTATTGGTTCTTGCAGACACTATCAGTAATACCTAGGGAATCATGGGGCGATGTTGCTAGGCGCTCTTACCATGATTCGATGGGTAAGTCGAAAATTGTTGTTCCGAGTCACAAGGAGTTGTGAGCCCACGGCTAGCTGTATTCCTGAACCATTGAGGGTTACACAAGTAATGGATTACTAAAACCCCGTAGAGATAGTTAAATTTAAAGAGTTAAATTTAATGAAAGAGAAGTTGGACTTCTTAATTAAAAGGGAGTGGGATTTCCTAAAATGACATAGGGATGGGCATTTTTGGAAATCACTGAATTCGGATTCAGAAAAATTATCTTGACTTTAAAAGATGCAGAAATGGTTTCTGTGCACATTGGTGAAATCAATTTATCAATCGGAGTCACGATGAATTTTATATTAATTTCTAGAACAACGGGCTTGGCTTGTTGAACTAAGTTATGGATTGTGGGCCCTAAGGAGTTAGAGTCCTAATATAATTATAACTTAATCTAGTCTAGAAATAATCTATAAATATGTAAGCAATGTTCAAAATTCATCAGAGAATTCAGTCTAGAAATTTCGAACACTACATATAATTTTTCAAGAGGATTTTCGAAAATTTCTCTGTCCCTTTTGGAGAAAATTCGACTTATGATTTTTGTGAAAAATTACAAATTGAATTAACAGATCATATCTGTTTATTCTCTACGTAAAACTTCTGATTGATTTATAGTACAGTCAATCAGAGGGTTTCTGTTTTTCATTCATGGACCTAATTCCGGAGTTAGATCGTGACTGTCATCGGTTCCTGGGATTTACAAGAAGAGCAGATTAAATTCTGTTGGACTCCACAATCAAGCCTTTGCTTGACGAGGTAAAAATTTAACTGTGTTTTATTTTTACTTGAACAAATTTAATCGTAAAAGTTTTGATTCCCATATATGGAATCGTTCCATATAATAAAATAAAATTTTTAAACTTCCGCTGCACCGGGTATCAATTCTTAATTGATCTGAACACGTTTTCCAACAGTGGTATCAGAGACAGGTTGCTCAGATCAAACGATTAAATTAATCGATTGTACAAAATTTTGAAGCCTCGGTTTTTGAAACAAAACGAATATTTTAAAATTGAATTTTAATGGGCAAATCGGGCAGCGATCGTCGCTTCCCGGGGCAGCGATTTGATCGCTGCCCTGCCCGGGCCCCTCTTTGGGGCGCGGGCTGCCCGGGATTGTCCCGGGCAGCCCGGAAAAATTATTTTTAATTTTTAATTAAAATTTTAATTTTTTTGAAATTCTAGTTTTTGATCCGATCGAAAATTGTTTTTGATTGGTTCACGAGGCATCGGATCGAATTGTTCGAGTCCGAAAATTTTAAAATTGATTTTTGGATAAAATTGAATTTTTGGAAAATTTATAAATTTTATCCGTTAAATTAAATTTTATAAAATTAATTATTTTGTTACAATTGATGATAAGATATGATCTTATGGTTGGATAAGATAAAATATGATTTTATCTTTTAAATTATGATGCCTTTGCATGTTTATCCAATTATTTAATTATTGAATTAATTATTGGATAAAAGATGATCGATTGCCATGACCAATGTTTTAGGTGTATGTTAGATAATTTACATTTGTCTTATTGTTGTTGGATTTTATTAATGGTCTTGGTTTATAGCCCAATATGATTGTCATATGTAATAAAAGTGGGCCTGGTTCATGGCTCGTTCCCACCCCTAAAAATGTATCTCATATTTGTCATCGAAATTTATTGTAAATTTATTAGACTTAGTGGGAGGCAAAGATTTGAAGAAATGGTGGGCCCAGCAGACAATGAAGACCGAAGAAATGTAAATTGGAAGCTCAATGTAATAGGATTGCATTGCATACTTGCATATCACCTAGGATTGGACTTAGACTCGTGATTGGCAACCACGGGTCGATTAGTTAATGGGATCGATCATCCTTAAATAATATATGATATTATTGATGTATGCATGTTTAGACTAAATTGTATGAATCTCGCAAGCATACATAAATTGCATGATGAGACAAATTTTAAAAATTAAAAATCCCTCATTTTAAATATGATTTAAAATTGATATCAATATTGTTTAAATATTCCTACCTTCCATCAACGATCAATGTATGAGATGCTACCCGCGGATACGGTTCGGCTCATATTATTGGGGGGGCCCGTTCGTCAAAAAGCTGTACATTGGATCGACACATGTTGTAAGTTGGGTGGAACTCCCATGGGATTGGCTCATATTATTGGGGATTCACATGGAGACCGTCCATCACAACTTAATATTGATGGGTTATCTTGACATGTCACAATAAACGGCGTCATATTATTGGGCCCTTATTGGACATGAGGTAAAAACATGGGGGTTACTTTGGAAGTAATTGGGCTCTAACGTTTGAAAATTATGGTTGACTGATATTATTCGGGATCATGATTTGTCAATTGGACTCCATGTTCTCACTAAGGAAAACAGTTTCTCGTTTTCACTAGAGGGTAGTGAACTCGTTAAAAATAGTGGGAGTATAATTCATAAAATTAAAATTCGCCATATTTTATGTCTTAGTAAATTAATTAAACAATCATTGATTATTGTCTGTTTCCTTTTCAGTATACTATTACAATGACTTCTCGCAATCCACTGTTTTTAATTCTCGAACAAAACAAATTGACTGGCGCAAACTATACGGAATGGTTCCGTAAGTTGAAAATTATTCTTACTTCGGAAAAAGCTGTCTACGTGTTAGAGAAGCCGCCTCCAAAGGAAGCCCCGGCTAATACAATTCTGGAAGAGTTGGCCAAACTTGATTTATGGTGGGACCATGATATCAAGGCCAAATTCTACATGCAGGCTTCGATGTCTGATGAGCTTCAAAGGAGATTCGAGGATGCCGTGAATGCTGCTGACATTCACAAGAACCTCAAGGAAATATTTGGAGCTCAGTCAAGGTCGGAGAGGTATGCCACCGTCAGAGAGCTCATGACGAGCCGCATGAGAGATGGGACTTTGGTCCGTGAGCATGGGGTGCGCATGATTGGGCTCATTGAAAAGTTGGTAACACTTGACTTGACTTTGGAGCATGAAGTTAGCGCGGACTTGTTGCTTCTATCACTTCCTTCATCGTTTGATGGTTTTGTGATTAACTTCAATATGAACAAGATAGAGGCCACCCTTGAAGAGATGGTCAATATGCTTGTCACATATGAAGTCACACTAAAGAAGGATAAACCGGTACTCTTGGTTGGCTCCTCTTCTAACTCTAAGAAAAGACCAAGTGGAAAGGGTAAGAAACGTTCTGCCCCGCCTAAGAAGATTGTACCAAATAAGAAGGGAAAGGCCAAGGCTTCAATTGGGATAAAAGATTAAAACGTTTGCCATTACTGTAAGAAACCCGGTCATTGGAAACGTAACTGCAAGGAATACCTCGAACAGTTGCAAACTGCAAAGGGTATGTTTTACATTGAAATAAATGTTTCGCTTAATACTTCTTCTTGGGTATTGGATACCGGATGTGGATCTCACATTTGCAATGATTTGCAGGTGATGACAAGAAGTCGTAAGCTAAGGATGGATGAGACCCAGCTAAGGCTCGGGAATGGTTCTAGAGTCGAAGCCAAAGCTATAGGAGACATTTATTTAGTTTTGCAGAAAAATTTTAAGTTTTTTTTGAGAGATGTTTTATATGTTCCGGATTTGGTCAAAATCATTATATCTATTTCTATGCTTGATAGAGATGGTTTTTCTTGCAATTTTGTGAATGGGATTTGCAATATTTACAAGAATGAATGTTTGATTGGAAATGGACAACATGAAAACGATCTATATAGCTTAAAATTAAAAGACGTTCCAATTAATTATGTTGATAAACCGGTAACAACAATTAAAAGGAAAAACGATATTCAAAACCCGGCAAACCTTTGGCATGCAAGGCTAGGTCATATTTCCTCAAGGAGGATGAACAAGCTAGTGGGAGAGGGCATGTTTGATATGTCTGATATTACCTCTCTACCTACTTGTGAGTCCTGCCTAAAGGGAAAAATGACTAAATCTCCTTTCAAAGGGAAACCTGAGCGTAGTCAAAATCTGTTGAATTTGATCCATACAGATGTTTGCGTTCCATTTAGGATTGGTACTAAATATGGCAACACCTACTTCATTACCTTTACCGATGATCATTCTAGGTATGGGTATTTTATATTTAATGAAATATAAGTCTGAAGCATTTGAAAGGTTCAAAGAATTCAAGGCTGAAGTAGAAAACAAACTAGGTAAAAGTATTAAGGCACTTCGATCGGATCGAGGTGGAGAATACTTAAGTACCGAGTTTTTGGACTATCTAAAAGAGAATGGGATTCTCTCTCAGTGGACTCCTCCGATGACACCTCAGCTAAATGGTGTTTCGGAGCGTCGCAATCGAACTTTGTTGGACATGGTTCGATCCATGATGAGCTTCATTGAGCTCCCACCTTCGTTTTGGGGCTACGCGCTTGAAACGGCAATATTGTTGTTAAACAACGTCCACACTAAAGCATTAGATAAAACACCATACGAGTTATGGAATGGCAAAGCTCCTAAGTATTCGTACTTGAGGATTTGGGGATGTCCTGCTTACGTGAAGCAGACAGTGGGAGTTAAGTTAGATAGTCGATCCACCTTATGTTATTTTGAAGGGTATCCGAAGAATTCAATCGGATATTATTTCTATCATCCTGCTGAAACAAAAGTGTTTGTTTCAAGGAATGCCACCTTCTTGGAGAAGGAGTTTTTATTGGATAAGAAAGGCAAGATGATGGAACTCGAAGAAATTCGAGAAGAACCCGAGATACAAAATAGCGATCCTACACCTCAAGAATCATCACAAGACACGCCTATTACTAGGAGATCCGAGAGGACTTCTAGGACTCCTATTAGATATGGTCTTCTTCTTGAAGGGGATCAAAGTGAACCCGACATTGGATGTGATCCAAGAAACTTCAAAGAAACAATTTCTGATGCGGATTCGAATTTATGGCTTGAAGCTATGCAATCGGAAATAGACTCGATGCATTCTAATCAAGTTTGGTCTTTAGTAGATCCTCCCGATGGAATTGTTTCAATTGGGTGCAAATGGATCTACAAGAGAAAGCTTGGGCTTGATGGAAAGGTATTGACCTACAAGGCATGATTGGTGGCAAAAGGTTATACTCAAAGACAAGGAGTTGACTATGATGAAACCTTTTCACCAGTCGCAATGTTCAAGTCCATAAGAATCCTTATTGCCATAGCAGCATGGTATGACTATGAGATATGACAAATGGATGTAAAGACTGCATTTCTTAATGGAAACATTAAGGAAGAGATCTATATGATGCAGCCTGAGGGATACACATCCATGGGAAGCGAGCATAAGGTATGCAAACTTCAGAGATCAATCTATGGTCTCAAACAAGCTTCAAGAAGTTGGAACCAGAAATTTGATGAAACGATAAAGGATTTTGGTTTACAAGAAAGTAGTTAAGAATGCGGTAACATTCTTAGTACTTTATGTTGATGACATCCTACTCATGGGGAATGATGTAGGGATGTTGCAGTCAACAAAGATATGGTTATCAGGTAGATTCTCGTTGAAGGATTTAGGTGAGGCATCCTATATTCTAGGAATTCAGATCTATAGAGATAGATCTAAAAGAATTATAGGACTCACTCAATCAACCTACATCGGCACCATATTGAAAAGGTTTTCAATGGATGGGTCCAAGAGAGGACATCTACCTATGTTTTATGGAGTTTCTCTATCCAAGTCGATGTGTCCCAAGACTGACGAAGAGATAGAGAAGATGACACATGTGCCATATGCGTCAGCCATAGGTAGTATCATGTATGGGATGATATCTACCAGACCGGATGTGTCCTATGCTCTGAGCGTCACGAGCAGATACCAAGCCAATCCCGATCAAATGCATTGGAAAGCCGTGAAGGATATTCTTAAGTACTTGCGAAGGACTAATAATTTATTCATGGTTTATGGAGGGAGAGAATTGAAGTTGGAAGGCTATACCGACTCTATCTTCCAATGTGATATGGATGACTCGAAATCAACCTCTGGATTTGTATTTGTGCTCAATGGCGGTGCTGTCTCTTGGAAGAGTTCCAAGCAGGACACCACAGCGGATTCCACCACTGAGGCAGAATACATTGCAGCATCAGCTACTGCTAAAGAGGCGGTTTGGATAAGGAAATTCATCCAAGAGTTGGGTGTAATTCCTGAAGCTGTTGGTCCAGTCCCGGTGTACTGTGACAACACGGGTGCCGTTGCTCAGGCAAAGGAACCAAGATCTCATCAGAAGTCCAAACACGTACTGAGGAAATACCACATCATCCGAGAGATCGTGGAAAGAGGAGACATCAGTGTCGAGAGAGTGGCCTCTACAGACAATATCGCTGATCCACTTACTAAGCCCTTGCCAGGACCATTGTTTGACAAACATCGCGAAGCAATGGGATTGCGTAGTGTGACTAGTTGGCTTTAGGGCAAGTGGGAGATTGAAAGAGTGGGTGCCCGGTTAGTCAACTTGTGGCTAATGGCTTTTGTGACTCTATGTATAAACAATCTTTTGTTTAATATAATTTACACTTTTATAATGACATTGACTTTATCTTTCTTCATAATGTTATATTATGATATACTATTGTTTTTTTGATAAAGACCTTGAATATACTATAGTGTATGTAAGATGTGGTAGCACATGGGGATGGCTATCATGAAACACATCTTATAATCACTGTATATTCTAAACAGTTCCTAGTCAATTGAGCCGTCCGCTAATAAGGATAAGGATCGCTCGAGATTGATACTAGCATTTGCGATGCCGAGTACCACGTTTTATTGGTATGGAACATAGAGATGTTCAAAGCATGCAAATGGATATTCATATGATGAATGATCGAACTACCCTATTCGGACTTTCCAAGTGGTTATCACTTATCGAGTGGATAAAGTCCGCGGTTTTGGTTGTACACCATTAGTCCTTATTACTTGAAGCATCATTGAGACTCTATATGCTAGTACTGTACTTTGACTCGTTTACTGGCTCTATTGGGGTCATCAGGTGTCGGGATTGGGTACAGTTACGACACATATAGGAGTCGATGCTTTGTTGTCAAGGATTCACCACATACTCGCGAGTGTGGATATCCTATGCGATCTGAGGAGATATTAGTGTGACGAATCTCTGGCCAGAGTACATGATGTGTTTTAGGTTACTTGGTGTTCCTAGTAACACATGCGATGTCACTAATAGATCTCCAAGATGTTATGCATAGTTATCGAATCTCGAACGACTCTCGATGCACCAATGGTTGTTGATTCGATCGGGATATTTGGTTGAAGGGACCGTACTGTACGCTAACCAAAATCTACTGGTTCTTGCAGGCACTATCAGTAATACCTAGGGAATCATGGGGCGATGTTGCTAGGCGCTCTTACCATGATTCGATGGGTAAGTTGAAAATTGTTGTTCCGAGTCACAAGGAGTTGTGAGCCCACGGCTAGCTGTATTCCTGAACTATTGAGGGTTACACAAGAAATGGATTACTAAAACCCCGTAGAGATAGTTAAATTTAAAGAGTTAAATTTAATGAAAGAGAAGTTGGACTTCTTAATTAAAAGGGAGTGGGATTTCCTAAAATGACATAGGGATGGGCATTTTTGGAAATCACTGAATTCGGATTCAGAAAAATTATCTTGACTTTAAAAGATGCAGAAATGGTTTCTGTGCACATTGGTGAAATCAGTTTATCAATCGGAGTCACGATGAATTTTATATTAATTTCTAGAACAACGGGCTTGGCTTGTTGGACTAAGTTATGGATTGTGGGCCCTAAGGAGTTAGAGTCCTAATATAATTATAACTTAATCTAGTCTAGAAATAATCTATAAATATGTAAGCAGTGTTCGAAATTCATCAGATAATTCAGTCTAGAAATTTCGAACACTACATATAATTTTTCAAGAGTATTTTCGAAAATTCCTCTGTCCCTTTTGGAGAAAATTCGACTTGTGATTTTTGTGAAAAATTACAAATCGAATTAACAGATCATATCTGTTTATTCTCTACGTAAAACTTCTGATTGATTTCTAGTGCAGTCAAACAGAGGGTTTCTGTTTTTCATTCGTGGACCTAATTCCGGAGTTAGATCGTGACTATCATCGGTTCCCGGGATTTACAAGAAGAGCAGATTAAATTCTGTTGGAGTCCACAATCAAGCATTTGCTTGACGAGGTAAAAATTTAAATGTGTTTTATTTTTACTTGAACAAATTTAATCGTAAAAGTTTTGAATAAAATAAAATTTTTAAACTTTCGCTGCACCGGGTATCAAGAGCAGGTATACCATAAAGCAGAAATGTACCTGCAATGACTTTCTCATTCTCCTCCACTGCCTGATCATGCCTCAAGGCAAACACCTGGCCAGAAGCTCGTGGCCTCAAATGAGAACTCCCAGCAGGCTGTCCCTGCGACCTCTGCTGAACGGTGGCCTGAGAACCAGAACCAGAACCGCCTCCCCTAGATAGTGGACAATCCCTCCGGATATGACCAGTCTCTCCACAATGGAAACAATCTCCAGAAGCTCTACGGCACTTGTCGGATGGATGGTTCTTCCCACAGTGATCACACTTGTCCTTCTTACCGAAACGGACAACACCTCCAGAACCAGAGGAAGAAGTAGATCCAGTCTTCTTAAAAGATTGGGCACGGGAACCCAAAGAACTACCAGGCCTCGACTGAGGGAAAGACCTGTTTCGCCGAATGCTGTCCTTCGCCTGGTGACAACGGCTCACCAAACCCTCGTAGGACATGTCGTCGCCAACCGCCACACGGTCATGGATCTCAGGGTTAAGGCCCTGAAGGAACAGATTATACTTCATCCCAGAGCTGTCAGCAATGTCGGGGCAATAGGATAGCAGATCAAAGAACTTCTGCTGATACTCATCGATAGACATGGCTCCCTGTCGCATACTCAGTAGCTCGCCTGCCTTAGACTGACGGAGTGCAGGAGGAAAATACAGCTTCTGAAAAGCTGTGCGGAACTCGGCCCAGGTGGCCACTCCTCTCACCGCAACAAAAGGTGTAGAAGTAAACCTCCACCACCTGCGCGAACGCCCATCCAGAAGATAACCTAGGGTATCCATATTCTGCTCCTCGGTGCAGTGGAAAGTCTTAAAAGTCATTTCCATGCCGTCTAACCAGTTCTCCGCATCCTCCGGAGACTTACCTCTAACTAAGGGCTTAGGACCCATAGCTAAGAATCGACGCACAGTGAAACGCTCGTCGTCATGATGATGATGATGCCGTTCTCGACGACACTCTCAGTCGGCATCGCCCCAACGACCGCCTCCACTTCCGTGGCTACTCTCATCATCGTAGTTTGCCATCTACAAAAATACCTCATGATGATACTAAATCCCAAGAATACTTTTGCATGCTTTGATACAATAAATGTAGTGACCCTTACCTGGATCACCTACTAAACAGAACTTAGGCATGCAATTAACTTAATCAAACAGATATCAGAATAAACTTGCAGAAACCAAAAGCATTATACAATCCCAAGTAAAGGAATCTGTAAATACCCAAATATTATACAACCAGATCGAACAGCTGAATCAATCTAATAACAGAATAAAACCTAGGCGAAGATCCAGCTGGCCAACAACTGCCTAGCCCCTCTTGGATCCACCCGCCTCGTCCAATCGCAAACCTGCCCCATGGAATAGGGTGTCCAGAAACACTGAGTATGAGACGTGAGCATAAAATGCTCAGTAAGAGAGTATGAGTATACATGCATGAAAAGTGAACTCCCTATAAACTCGAGGTCAAGGATCAGATAACAGAGACAGACCGGGCCCTGGTATGTAGCATGCTGTGCCGTTGCTTCAGGAGGTGGCTCCCATACCATAATACCAGTGGATATGCCGGACCCAAATCGATGGAAGTCCAACCACTAACAGGATAGGGAAAAACCCTACTAACAGACATGTCGAAGGAGATAGCTCAGTATGCAAATGAATGTAGCATAAATCAATGACATATAAATCATGCAGTCACATAATACATGCATACTCAGTCAGGACATCTCAAACAGTACTTCCGTACCTCAAATCAGTGCAAGCTCTACCAACTCTAGGTACATGCCTATAGTCTGCTCTACACTGCCAAATGATAATACTATCATTAAAGTGCTCTAAAAGCCTTAACTAAGCTATTGCATACTCCTAAATATTTATAGGAAGCAAAAGCTATACCTTCGTCCGTCGTTGGCCCTTTGACGTCGATGCCTCCAGAATTTGGGCACAACTCTGCTATGACTTCCGAACGCCTCGACGACTCCCGGGTCAAGCCTAGGAAGGCTAGAATAACTCGAATACGACTAGAATAGAGAGGAAATCCGGAATTGGCAATTGAAAATGAATTCTCGGCCTTCTATTTATAGACAACGATCGGAGCCTCCGAACCTCGATCGGAACGTTCGATCCTGCCATAGGAGCTTCTGAAGATCCTGATCTGCCACGTGTCAAAATATCACTTGTTGACTTCGGATAGGGGTGATCGGAGCTTCCGATCCTGATCGGAGCTTCCGATCCAACCACACGTCATGCCTGACGTAATACCATCGAAGCTTCCGATCCTGCATCGGAGCTTCCGATCCTGTTCGGAGCCTCCGAACTCACCTTCGGAGCTTCCGAACTCTTCCCAAGTAATTATGATTAATTCCTTAATTACTGATTTCGGGTACGGGCTACTACAATCAACAACTATACAACCTAAACAACAAACAACGGTTCAAGGAAATCTCTTTACCGTTCTTAGTCCAACTCTCAACGAACAATGCTGTTAACACAGGGCTCGACAAACTCCAACGAATCTGTACGAATACAAGAGTTGATCAACAACCATGATCACTCACAAGCCAAAGCTTCAATCAATACAAAAATGGTTCGAAATCTCCAAAACTCAAACCGACGGCATAACGGCTATAAACTGAACAAACCGGAAATGCAGACAGCAGTTCAATACCAATATAACCTCATATCAATGCCCAAAACAACAATAACAAAGCAAACCCATCAATCTCAAAATCCACATTTTCTTAAATGGCTTCCCAAAAATCATAACAAATCCGAACGTCGCCCTAATTAAAAACCGACAGATAATAAACGATCAGAACTCTGTCTGAACAACATACTCGAATCTCAAACGATTCTAACAACATCCAAAAACTAGAATGTATCCGATCGTAGAAGAACTTACAATATAACAGAGATCTCACTGCAGTGGTCGATAATCTGCCTTCAGAAATAAATTCCAACGGCCGGATCGAGCTCGGACTGAAATCATGAAGCTTGGAAAATCTTGGAGGTGTCTTCAATGGAGCTCACGGTTTGGAGGAGGAAGAAGAAGACTTTTTCAACAAAATTCTAAGAGTAGATAATATATAAAATCCACAATTTGCGTTTTAGTCCCTGAAAAATCCAATTTTTGCAAAAAAGACCCTGATCAAAATCAAGTCGGCTCGTGAACTCTGTAATCTCCAATTAACTCAAATAAACTCATTTAAGATAAAAACGGGGCGTTACAATTCTCCTCCACTAAGAAGAGATTTCGTGCTCGAAATCAACAAGAACCACAACTCATAAGATAGAATAAAAAACTAAAGACAGTAAGAAGAACTCACGTCATCCGAATAACTCCGGAAATCGCTGTCTCATGCCAGATTCTGTCTCCCAAGTCGCTTCCTCGACTCCGTGATGGCTCCACTGCACTTTCACTAACGGGATCGACTTGGTTCTGAGTTGTTTCTCCTTCCGATCAAGGATCTGAAGCGGTCGGTCAAAGTAGCTCAGAGTCTCGTCTAACTCGGCTTCGTCAGGCTGAAGAATATGAGAAGGATCTGGATGATACTTTCGCAGCATAGAGACGTGAAAAACGTCGTGAATACCAGATAAATATGGAGGAAGCGCAAGTCTGTAGGCAAGATCGCCTATCTTCTCTAGAATTTCGTACGGCCCGATGAATCTCGGAGATAACTTCCCTCTCTTATCGAATCTGACAGTGCATCTAAACGGAGAAATCTTCAGAAAGACTCGGTCTCCCTGATCAAAACTCAGAGGTCTACACCTGACATTCGCATACTTCGCCTGTCTATCTTGAGCTGACTTCATTCGGGTCTGAATGATCTTAACCTTCTCTGCCATATCTCTAAGCATCTTCGGTCCCAAATCTGGTGACTCGGACAAATCATCCCAAAACAACGGAGATCGGCACTTCCTACCATACAAAGCCTCAAAAGGCGCCATACCGATACTCGCTTGGAAGCTGTTGTTGTAAGAAAACTCGACAAGAGGCAAAGAATCCTGCCAACTAGTGCCAAAGTCTAGCACTACCACTCGCAGCATATCCTCTAATGTCTGGATAGTCCGCTCTGACTGTCCATCAGTCTGAGGATGATAAGCTGTACTCAGATGCAATCGAGTACCAAGTGCCTCCTGAAGACTGTGCCAGAAGTGCGAAGTGAATCTAGGATCTCTGTCTGAAACGATCGACTTCGGCACTCTGTGAAATCTCCCAACATTGCTAACATACAACTCAGCCATCTGATCATGACGATACGTCATCCTGTACGGAATAAAACACGCAGACTTCGTCAATCGGTCGATCACTACCCAAATGGCATCGCATCCTCGAACGGATCGTGGTAGCTTCGTGACGAAATCCATGAAAATGTGATCCCACTTCCATTTAGGAACAGATAGACTGTGCAACAGACCTCCTAGTCGCTTCCATTCTGCTTTAACTTTCTGACAGTTCAAACAATGAGATACGAACCTTGCAACATCGCTCTTCATTCTCTTCCACCAGAACTGGTTCTTCAGGTCGTTGTACATCTTACGACCTCCAGGATGAATACTAAACCGACTGCAATGAGCCTCTCGAAGAATACGATGCCTCAACTCCGAAATATCAGGCACAACAATACGGTTATTCACAAACAAAACATCATCTCTAACCTGGAATTCAGACTGATGCCCAGATCTGACTTTCTCTACTGAAACCTGAATGCTCGGCTCAGACTTCTGTGCTTCTCTGATTGCAACAAACAACTCCGGTTCGGCTTGAATAGCAAACACTCTGATAGTCTCCCTATCTGTTTCAAACTCTAAACCAGAAGTGCAACAATCATCGATCAACTGAGAAACACCAATAGTACAAAGAGATAAAGAACAAAGCTTTCGGCTCAAGACATCTGCAACTACATTCGACTTCCCCGGATAATACTTGATTTCACAGTCGAAATCCTTCAACAGATCTAACCATCTTCTCTGTCTCATATTCAGCTCTGCATGTGAAAACAAGTACTTAAAGCTCTTATGGTCAGAAAAGATCTCGAAAGACTCACCATACAGATAGTGACGCTAGATCTTCAGAGCAAAGACGATTGCAGCTAGTTCAAGATCATGAACCGGATAAAGAGTCTCGTGCGGTTTCAGCTGCCTCGATGCATACGCCACCACATGCTTATGCTGCATAAGAACACAACCCAAGCCTTGGTTAGAAGTATCACAATAGACTTTGAAACCTCCAGTACCCTTCGGAATAGAAAGAATCGGAGCACTGGTCAGTCTCCTCTTCAGATCAACAAAGCTTGAAAGAGTGGGTGCCCAGTGAGCCAACTTGTGGCTATGGGCTTTGATGACTCTTTGTACAAACGATCTTTTGTTTAATATAATTTACACTTTTATTAATGGCAATGACTTTATCTTTCTTCATATTGTTATATTGTGATATACTATTGTTGTTTTGATAAAGACCTTGAATATACTATAGTGTATGTAAGATGTGGTAGAACATGGGGATGTCTATCATGAAATACATCTTATAGTCACTGTATATTCTAAACTGTTCCTAGTCGATTGAGCCGTCCGAGAATAAGGATAAGGATTGCTCGAGTTTGAGACTAGCATTTGCGATGCGGAGTACCACGTTTCATTGGTAGGGAACATGGAGATGTTCGAAGCATGCAAATGGATATTCATAGGATGAATAATCGAACTACCCTATCCGGACTTTCCAAGTGGTTATCACTTATCGAGTGGATAAAGTCCGCGGTTTTGGTTGTACACCATTAGTCCTTACTACTTGAAACATCATGGAGACTCTATATGCTAGTACTGTGCTTTGACTCGTTTACCGACTCTATGGGGGTCATCAGGTGTCGGGATTGGGTACAGTTACAACACATATAGGAGTCGATGCATTGTTGTCAAGGATTCACCACATACTTGCGAGTGTGGATATCCTATGCGATCTGAGGAGATATTAGTGTGACGAATCTCTGGCCAGAGTACTTGATGTGATTTAAGAAATGGTTTCTTAGTAGCACATGCGATGTCACTAATTTGATCTTCAAGATGTATTGCATAGTTATCGAATCTTGAGCGACTCTCGATATACCAATGGTTGTTGATTCGATCGGGATATATGGATGAAGGGACCGTACTGTACGCTAACCAAAATCTACTGGTTCTTGTAGGCACTATCAGTGATACCTAGGGAATCATGGGGCGATGTTGCTAGGCGCTTTACCATGATTCGTTGGGCAAGTCGGAAATCGTTGTTCCGAGTCACAAGGAGTTGTGAGCCCACGGCTAGCTGTATCCCTGAACCATTGAGGGTCACACAGTGTAATGGAGTTTTTAATCCCCGTTGAGATAGTTAAATTTAAAGAGTTAAATTTAATGAATAAAGAAGTTGGACTTCTTAAATAAGAGTAAGGGAGTAGGATTTCCTAAAATGACATAGGGATGTACATTTTTGGAAATCACTGAATTCGGATTCAGGAAAATTTATCTTGACTTTAAAATGTGCAGAAATGGTTTCTGTGCACATTGGTAAAATCGGTTTATCAATCGGAGTCACGATGAATTTTATATTAATTTCTGAACATGCGGGCTTTGCTTGTTGGGCCTCAACTTATGACTAATGGGCCCTAAGGTGTTAGTGGCCTGCATTATAAATAAGTTATTACAGTACAGAAATTACACACAACAGGTCATAATTTGAGACAGTTTTTTCGAAAACCCTAGCCTCCTCTCTCTCAAATTCGGCCGCCCCCTCCCTTCTCTGCGTGAGAAATTCCGGTCTATGATTTTGAATTGCAGTCTAGAATAGCAAATCAAATTCGTTTATTCTCTTCGTAGAAAACTTCTGATAGATTTTCTAGTGCAATCTATCAGAGGGATTAAACCTCTATTCGTGGACCTGATTGAAGGAAAGCTTGTTCATCAGTTCCAGGGAGATACAAGAAGCGCAGAGAAATCTGTGTGGTGTCCAATAATCTCGCTTCGAGATTGAAGGTAAAATTTAATAATTGTTATTTAATTTTACACACACTAATAATTTAATCGTTAAACGGTTGATACCCACACTATGGAATTGTTCCATAATAAAATTTTTAAACTTCCCCTGCACCGGGTATCAATCGTGATTGATCTGAGAGTCGCGTTTTCCAACAGTGGTATCAGAGCCAGGTTGCTCAGATCAAACGATTAAATTAATCGATTGTACAAAATTTTTGAGTCTTGGTTTTTAAAAAACAAAATAAATATTTTAAATAAAAAAAAAAAAAATTTCGGGCAAAACCCGGGCAGCGATTGGATCGCTGCCCCGGGCGGCGCACGGCGCCGCCCAAAGGGGGCGCACAGCGCCGCCCACGGCGGCGCACGGCGCCGCCCAGGGGCGACGCTCAGCGCCGCCCAGGGCAGCGCACGGCGCCGCCCAGGGGCGGCGCCAGGCCGCCAGGGCAGCGATTGTCGCTGCCCTAAAGGGGCAGCCGGGCTGCCCCGGCCCGCGCCCACGGGTGCGGGCCGGCCCGGGAGTGTCCCGGGCGGCCCGCGGAAAAAATTATTTTTTTATTTAAATTAATTTTAATGTGTTAAAATTTTATTTTGGTCCGGTCAAAAATTGTTTTTGATTGGTTCACGAGGCATCGGATCGAATTGTTCGAGTCCGAAAATTTTAAAATTGATTTTTGGATAAATTTGAATTTTTGGAAAATTTTAATATTTTATCCTTAAATTGAATTTTGAAATCAATTATTTTTGGTACAATTGATGATAAGATTTGATCTTATGTATATATTAAGTAAAATATGATTTTATCTATAAAATTAGATTATGTAGTTAAAATATGATTTTATTTCATAAAAGGTAAAATATGATTTTATATGTAAAATATGATTTTATATATAAAATATGATTTTATCCTGTTTAAATTTAAATTGCCATATGCATGATATCCAATAAATTAATTTTGAATTAAATGTTATTGGATAAGGATGATCGATTGCCATGACCAATTTTGTAGGTGTATGTTAGGAATTTACATTTGTTTTATTGTTGTTGGTTTTATTAATGGGCCTGGTTTATGGCCCAATATGAATGTCATATGTAATAAAAGTGGGCTTGGTTTATGGCCCGTTCCCACCCCTAAAATGTATCCCCTACTTGTCATTGCTATTTATTGTAAATACATTAGATTTAGTGGGAGATCAAGATTTGAAGATGGTGGGCCCAGCAGACAATAAAGACGAAAAAATGTAAATTGGAAGCTAATGTAATAGGATTGCATTGCATACTGCATATTACCTAGGATTGGACTAAGACTCGTGATTGGCAACCACGAGTCAATTAGAAATGGAATCGATCATCCTATATATAATATATGATATTATGATTGTATGCATGTTTTAGACATAATTGTATGAATCCGGCAAGCATACAATAAATTGAAAAATGATGAGACAAATTTTCATAATTAAAATCCCTCATTTTAAATGTGATTTAAAATTGATATCAAGATAAATAAAGGAAATTTAAATTTGTTTAAATGTTCCTACCTTCCATCAACGGTCAATGTATGTGATGCTACCCGCGGATACGGTCCGGCTCATATTATTGGGGGGGCCCGTCCGTCGGAAAGCTGTACATTGGATCGACACATGTTGTAAGTTGGGTGGAACTCCCATGGGATCGGCTCATATTATTGGGGGATCCACATGGCGACCGTCCATCACAACTTAATATTGATGGGTCATCTTGACATGTCACTTTAAACGGCGTCATATTATTGGGCCCTTATTGGACATGAGGTAAAAACATGGGGGTTGCTTTGGAAGCAATTGGGCTCTACCTTTTGAGAATTATGGTTGGCTGATATTATTCGGGACCATAAGTTTGTCAATTGGACTCCATGTTCTCACTAAGGAAAAAAGTTTCCCGCTTTCACTAGAGGGTAGTGAAATTGTTAAAATAGTGGGAGTGAGATTCATAAAATTAAATTCGCCTATTTTATGTCTTAGTAAATTGCTTAAACAATCATTGATATATGTCTGTTTTTCTTTTCAGTATTTCATACGATGAATTCGCGTAATCCTTTATTCTCGATCCTCGAACAAAACAAGTTAACTGGCGCAAACTATACGGAATGGTTCCGGAAGTTGAAGATTGTCTTGACTTCGGAGAAGATGCTCTACGTGTTAGAGAAATCACCTCCGAAGGAAGCACCAGCTGACGTAAGTCCGGAGGAATTGGCCAAACTTGATGCATGGTGGGACCATGACATCAAGACCAAATGCTATATGCAAGCCTCGATGTCTGATGAACTCCAGAGGCGATTTGAGGACACCGTGAATGTTGCTGACATTCACGCTCAACTCAAGGAACTTTTTGGGGCTCAATCGAGGGCTGAAAGGTTCGCTACTGTTAAGGAGCTGATGACGTGTCGCATGCGTGAAGGAACTTCGGTCCGTGATCATGGGGTACGAGTGATTTGGCTCATACAAAAGTTAGCGACCCTTGATTTGGTGTTGGAGCATGAACTCAACGTGGATTTACTGCTTCTGTCTCTTCCTTCTTCGTTTGACGGATTTGTGGTAAATTTTAATATGAACAAGATAGAGGCCACCCTTGAAGAGATGGTCAATATGCTTGTGACATATGAATCCACACTTAAGAAGGATAAGCCAGCTTTCTTGGTGGGCTCCTCATCTTCTGCTAAGAAGGGGCCAAGTATGAAGGGCAAGAAACGTTCTGCCCCACCCAAGAAAGTCGAGCCCGAGAAGAAGCACAAGACAAAGGCTTCAAACAATGGAAAATCCAAGGATGTTTGCCATTACTGCAAGAAGCCCGGTCATTGGAAGCGCAACTGCAAGGAATATCTAGAGCAGTTGGGAACTGCAAAGGGTATGTTCTATATTGAAATAAACATTTCACTTAATACTACTTCTTGGGTATTGGATACCGGATGTGGATCTCACATTTGCAATGATTTGCAGGTGATGAGAAGAAGTCGCAGGCTTAGAATGGGTGAGACCCAGCTGAGGCTCGGGAATGGTTCCAGAGTTGAAGCTACAGCCATTGGAGATGTTTGTTTAATTTTGCAGAACGGTTTTAAGTTATTTTTAAGAGATGTTTTATTTGTTCCGGATTTAATTAAAAACATTATTTCTGTTTCTATGCTAGATAGAGATGGTTATTCTTGCAATTTTGTGAATGGGATTTGCAATATTTACAAGAATGAATGTTTGATTGGAAATGGACAACTTGAAAACGATCTATACAACTTAAAACTAAAAGACGTTCCAATAAATTATATTGATAAACCGGCGACAACAAACAAAAGAAAAATCGATAGTCAAAACCCGGCAAACCTTTGGCACGCTAGACTAGGTCATATTTCCTCAAGGAGGATGAACAAGCTAGTGGGAGAGGGCATGTTTGATATGTCTGATATTAACTCTCTACCTACTTGTGAATCCTGCCTAAAAGGGAAAATGACTAAATCTCCTTTTAAGGGGAAACCTGAGCGTAGTCAAAATCTGTTGGATTTGATCCATACAGATGTTTGTGGACCATTTAGAGTTGGGACTCAATATGGCCACACCTACTTCATTACCTTTACTGACGATTATTCAAGGTATGGGTATTTATATTTAATGAAATATAAGTCTGAAGCATTTGAAAAGTTCAAAGAATTCAAGGCTGAAGTAGAAAACAAGCTAGGTAAAAGTATTAAAGCACTTCGATCGGATCGAGGTGGAGAATACTTAAGTACCGAGTTTTTGAACTATCTAAAAGAGAATGGGATTCTCTCTCAGTGGACTCCTCCTATGACACCACAGCTGAATGGTGTATCGGAGCGTCGTAATCGAACTTTGTTGGACATGGTTCGATCCATGATGAGCTTCACTGAGCTTCCACCTTCGTTTTGGGGCTATGCGCTTGAAACGGCGGTATTGTTGTTGAACAACATCCACACTAAAGCAGTGGACAAAACACCATACGAGTTATGGAATGGAAAAGCTCCTAAGTATTCGTACTTGAGGATTTGGGGATGTCCTGCTTACGTGAAGCGGACAGTGGGAGATAAGTTGGATAGTCGATCCAGCTTATGTTATTTTGTAGGGTATCCGAAGAATTCAATCGGATATTATTTCTATTATCCTGCTGAAACAAAGGTGTTTGTTTCTAGGAATGCCGCCTTCTTGGAGAAGGAGTTCTTATTGGATAAGAAAGGCGAGATGATGGAACTCGAAGAAGTTCGAGAAGAACCCAAAATACAAAATAATGATCCTACGCCTCAGGAACCATTACTGGACACGCCTGAACCTAGAAGATCCGAGAGGACTTCTAGACCTCCTGTTCGATATGGTCTTCTTCTTGAAGGGGATCAAGATGAACCCGACATTGGATGTGATCCAAGAAACTTCAAGGAAGCAATTTCTGATGCGGATTCAAATTTATGGCTTGAAGCTATGCAGTCTGAATTGGATTCAATGCATACAAACCAAGTTTGGTCTTTAGTAGATCCTCCTGATGGAATTGTTCCAATAGGGTGTAAATGGATCTACAAGAGAAAGCTTGGGCCTGATGGTAAGGTATTGACCTACAAGGCACGATTGGTGGCGAAAGGTTACACTCAAAGACAAGGAGTTGACTATGATGAAACCTTTTCACCAGTTGCAATGTTCAAGTCCATAAGAATCCTTATTGCCATAGCTGCATGGTATGACTATGAGATATGGCAAATGGATGTGAAGACTGCTTTTCTTAATGGAGACATTAAGGAAGAAATCTATATGAGGCAGCCTGAGGGGTTCACATCCATGGGAAGCGAGCATAAGGTATGCAAGCTTCAGAGATCAATTTATGGTCTAAAACAAGCATCAAGAAGTTGGAACCAGAAATTTGATGAAACAATAAAAGATTTTGGTTTCATCAAGAACCCGGAGGAACCGTGCGTGTACAAGAAAGTAGTTAAGGATGCTGTGACATTCTTAGTACTTTATGTTGATGACATCCTACTCATTGGGAATGATGTAGGGATGTTGCAGTCAACAAAGATATGGTTATCAGGTAGATTCTCGATGAAGGATTTGGGTGAGGCATCCTACATTCTTGGGATACAGATCTATAGTGATAGATCTAAGAGAATGATAGGACTCACTCAATCAACCTACATCGACACCATATTGAAACGGTTTTCAATGGATGGGTCCAAGAGAGGACATCTACCCATGTGTCATGGAGTTTCTCTATCCAAGTCTATGTGTCCCAAGACTGATGAAGAGATAGAGAATATGACACATGTACCATATGCGTCAGCTATAGGTAGTATCATGTATGGGATGATATCTACCAGACCGGATGTAGCATTTGCTCTGAGTGTCACGAGCAGATATCAAGCTAATCCCGGTCAAATGCATTGGAAAGCCGTGAAGGACATTCTTAAGTACTTACGAAGGACTAAGAATATGTTCATGGTATATGGAGGACGAGAACTGAAATTGGAAGGCTATACCGACTCTAGCTTCCAAAGTGACGTGGATGACTCGAAGTCAACCTCTGGATTTGTGTTCATGCTCAATGGCGGTGCTGTCTCTTGGAAGAGTTCCAAGCAGGACACCACAGCGGATTCCACCACTGAGGCTGAATACATTGCAGCATCAGCTGCTGCTAAAGAGGCCATTTGGATGAGGAAGTTCGTCCAAGAGTTGGGCGTCATTCCTGAATTTGTTGGTCCAGTCCGGGTGTACTGTGACAACACGGGTGCCGTTGCTCAAGCAAAGGAACCAAGGTCTCATCAAAGATCCAAACACGTACTGAGGAAATACCACATCATCCGGGAGATTGTGGAAAGAGGAGACATCACTGTCGAACGAGTGGCCTCTGCAGACAATATCGCTGATCCGCTTACTAAGCCCTTGTCAGGACCATTGTTTGACAAACATCGCGAAGCAATGGGTCTACGTAGTATGACTAGTTGGCTATAGGGCAAGTGGGAGATTGAAAGAGTGGGTGCCCAGTGAGCCAACTTGTGGCTATGGGCTTTGATGACTCTTTGTACAAACGATCTTTTGTTTAATATAATTTACACTTTTATTAATGGCAATGACTTTATCTTTCTTCATATTGTTATATTGTGATATACTATTGTTGTTTTGATAAAGACCTTGAATATACTATAGTGTATGTAAGATGTGGTAGAACATGGGGATGTCTATCATGAAATACATCTTATAGTCACTGTATATTCTAAACTGTTCCTAGTCGATTGAGCCGTCCAAGAATAAGGATAAGGATCGCTCGAGTTTGAGACTAGCATTTGCGATGCGGAGTACCACGTTTCATTGGTAGGGAACATGGAGATGTTCGAAGCATGCAAATGGATATTCATAGGATGAATAATCGAACTACCCTATCCGGACTTTCCAAGTGGTTATCACTTATCGAGTGGATAAAGTCCGCGGTTTTGGTTGTACACCATTAGTCCTTACTACTTGAAACATCATGGAGACTCTATATGCTAGTACTGTGCTTTGACTCGTTTACCGACTCTATGGGGGTCATCAGGTGTCGGGATTGGGTACAGTTACAACACATATAGGAGTCGATGCATTGTTGTCAAGGATTCACCACATACTTGCGAGTGTGGATATCCTATGCGATCTGAGGAGATATTAGTGTGACGAATCTCTGGCCAGAGTACTTGATGTGATTTAAGAAATGGTTTCTTAGTAGCACATGCGATGTCACTAATTTGATCTTCAAGATGTATTGCATAGTTATCGAATCTTGAGCGACTCTCGATATACCAATGGTTGTTGATTCGATCGGGATATATGGATGAAGGGACCGTACTGTACGCTAACCAAAATCTACTGGTTCTTGTAGGCACTATCAGTGATACCTAGGGAATCATGGGGCGATGTTGCTAGGCGCATTACCATGATTCGTTGGGCAAGTCGGAAATCGTTGTTCCGAGTCACAAGGAGTTGTGAGCCCACGGCTAGCTGTATCCCTGAACCATTGAGGGTCACACAGTGTAATGGAGTTTTTAATCCCCGTTGAGATAGTTAAATTTAAAGAGTTAAATTTAATGAATAAAGAAGTTGGACTTCTTAAATAAGAGTAAGGGAGTAGGATTTCCTAAAATGACATAGGGATGTACATTTTTGGAAATCACTGAATTCGGATTCAGGAAAATTTATCTTGACTTTAAAATGTGCAGAAATGGTTTCTGTGCACATTGGTAAAATCGGTTTATCAATCGGAGTCACGATGAATTTTATATTAATTTCTGAACATGCGGGCTTTGCTTGTCGGGCCTCAACTTATGACTAATGGGCCCTAAGGTGTTAGTGGCCTGCATTATAAATAAGTTATTACAGTACAGAAATTACACACAACAGGTCATAATTTGAGACAGTTTTTTCGAAAACCCTAGCCTCCTCTCTCTCAAATTCGGCCGCCCCCTCCCTTCTCTGCGTGAGAAATTCCGGTCTGTGATTTTGAATTGCAGTCTAGAATAGCGAATCAAATTCGTTTATTCTCTTCGTAGAAAACTTCTGATAGATTTTCTAGTGCAATCTATCAGAGGGATTAAACCTCTATTCGTGGACCTGATTGAAGGAAATCTTGTTCATCAGTTCCAGGGAGATACAAGAAGCGCAGAGAAATCTGTGTGGTGTCCAATAATCTCGCTTCGAGATTGAAGGTAAAATTTAATAATTGTTATTTAATTTTACACACACTAATAATTTAATCGTTAAACGGTTGATACCCATACTATGGAATTGTTCCATAATAAAATTTTTAAACTTCCGCTGCACCGGGTATCAATCGTGATTGATCTGAGAGCCGCGTTTTCCAACAAAGCTAGCCTCACAATCTGCAGTCCAGACAAAAGGCGCATTCTTCTGAGTTAGCTGGGTAATTGGCTTGGCAATAGACGAGAAACCATCGATGAATCGGCGATAATAACCAGCTAAACCCATGAAGTTTCGGATCTCAGGTACTGATGTCGGTCTAGACCAATTCATAACCGCTTCAATCTTGCTGGGATCGACAGAAATCCCATCTCCAGAAATGATATGACCGAGAAAGACAACTCGATCCAACCAGAATTCACACTTAGACAACTTGGCAAACAACTGCTCAACTCGCAAAATCTGCAGTACGGTCCTCAAGTGCTCTGCATGGTCAGTACGGTTCTTCGAGTAGATAAGAATATCATCGATAAAGATAATGACGAACTCATCTAAATAACGCTGAAAGATACGGTTCATCAAACCCATAAAAACAGCTGGAGCGTTATTCAAACCGAATGGCATGACTATAAACTCGAAATGACCATACCTCGTTCTGAATGCGGTCTTAGGAACATCTTCCTCTCGCACTCTCAGCTGATGATAGCCTGACCTCAGATCAATCTTCAAATAGATAGAAGAACCCTCCAGCTAATCAAAAAGGTCATCTATTCGGGATAAAGGATACCTGTTCTTAACTGTAGCCTGATTCAACTGACGGTAGTCGATACAATGCCACATAGAACCATCCTTTTTCCGAACAAACAGAACAGGAGCACCCCAAGGCGATACACTAGGTCTGATGTATCCCTTGGCAATCAAATCTTCAAGTTTCTCCTTCAACTCTCTCAGTTCAATAGGTGCCATACGTTAAGGAGCTTTGGAAATAGGTTGAGTACCTGGCACCAAATTGATGCTGAATTCGATCTCTCGAATAGGTGGCAATCCAGGAACATCTTCCGGAAACACATCAGCAAAATCTCTAACCACTGGTAAGTCAACCAAAGCTGGGATAGATTTCAGTACATCAACTGCATAAACTAAAAATCCTTCTGCACCTCTCTGTAACAAACGAGTCATAGATAACACTGAAATCAAAGGAATTCTAGATCGAGAACCCTTACCAAAGAATTTCCACTCGTCTGCCATTTCAGGTCTAAATCTGACAACCTTCAGAAAACAATCAACTGTTTCCCTGTACTTGGGCAAAGCATCTATACCGACAATACAATCAAAATATGATAGCCCAAGCACAATACAGTCGAATTCTAACAAATTCCCCTCAAAACAAAGTTCACAGTTTCTGACTAGTCTGACAGAAACAATTCCTCCACCCAACGGTGAAGTAACAGCTACTAAAGTAGGCAACAACTCAGTAGGCAAGACATGCAATAACACAAATTTCTCAGAGATAAAGGAATGGGAAGCACCTGTATCTATCAAAACATGAGCAGAATAACCGAAAATCGAACAGTTACCTGCTATAACCTCGTCAGGTGCTGCCTGAGCCTGATCCTCTGTCAAAGCAAAGACTCGTGCCTGCTGTCTCGGAGGCTGGTTCGCACTAGAGTTACCTCCCTGTCTGTTCTGCGGCTGGGGCTGGAAGGAGTACACTGCAGAAGACTGCCTCTCGGGTTGAGCTGCAGGTCGAGATGAACTTCCACTCAGAGCTCTATCTCTGTTATGCTGAGGGCACACCTTATAGAAGTGTCTCGATTTCTGACAGGTGTTACAATTACCAAAGACTCCCACACACTGATCCGGTGAGTGTCTTCCCCCACACTTGCTGCAGTACATGGCTGGAGATCCAGAACTCTGTCCTGAACCAAATTGCTTGGAACCACTGGAACTAGAAGAACTGTTCCCCTGCCTCTTGAACTATTTACCTCTTGCTTTGTACTGATCCTTTCTGTTTCCCCCACTGTTTCCACCTTCATACCTTTGCTGCTGGTTCTGATGCTGAGGTGGCTGATTCTGATACTGAGATGGTGGGTTCTGATACTGCCTCTGTTGCTGAGGTGCTACCTGGTTACCTCTTTGCCTCCACAAGCCTGCTTCTTCTTCCTTTGCGTGATTCATGGCATCCGCAAAGTTGTTAGGCCTGTTGGTGTTTACAAACGTGAAGACGTCGAGGTTCAAACCATTGATGAACCGATCTGCCTTAGCTTCTTCATCTCCGGCAATTAGCGGTGCAAAACGCAACAGACTATCAAAAACTTAGCCACGTACTCTTCAATGTTCAGATTCCCTTGCCTCAGATTGGAAAACTCTGCTCCCTTATCTTTGCAATACGAGATAGGGAAAAACTGCTTATAAAATTTAGATTTAAAAAGAGTCCAAGTAACTTCCGTACCTCTACTCTCCATCACTTTCTTTGTCATGATCCACCAGCTCTTAGCAACCCCACGTAGCTGATGAATGACTAACCTGATTCTGCGGTCATCTGTGTAATCAATGGAATCGAACAGCTGATCGATATCATCCAACCAACTCTCACAGTCAACTAGATTTTCTGAACCCATCAATAACGGCGGATTGAATGACTGAAACCTCTTCAGCAAGGTTTCCATAGGCGTTGTTAAAGCATCCAACTGATCAACTTCAGTGCTAGCTTGCTCAGTCGCAGGGATAACTGGCGGTGTGTTTCTGTTTATCACTCGACGAGGACCCATCTGAATAACAAAGGTTAGGGCACAAGATATCTCAATCGCTACAACCGGTGCCCCTTTACAACCGCTCAGAAAAACCGGATACCAGTCGATAACATAAGCAGTTATATCTCAAGTAGATCATGCTTTATAAAAGTAAATCACATAACCATGTAATTCAAAAAATTCTCAACAATAAAGCATGCTCGCATGGAATTGAGTATACATTTAAATAATTCAAACACATGCGAGGAGCCAATACACGCAGACTTGATCTACCCACTTACTCTAGTTCAACCAAGAATCTTATCTCTCTGATACCACTTAATGTGAGACCTCGTTTCTAATCAACTAATATCGGACAACAATCGATAAGTAAGCAAGAAATCAAGATTAGAAGCAACCAATTATATATATATATTTTTTTAAGAAGGTGTTACGCCTTAAATGCATACAAATCTCGTGTGATGAGATTAATGTTTTTAATGCATTAACAAGTCTCATAATATTATGTTTTGATGATTAAAAAACTCGGTTAATTATTACTAACCATTTAAAGTGAGATTTTGCAGATTAGATTTATTGACAAATAAATTATTGGAAGTTATTTTGAAGCTATCAATGTATGAAGTCTCAATTTGCTCATATAATGGACACAATGTTATGTGGATGTCATGGAACATTGTTAAGAGATATTTAGAAAAAGACAAGAAGAAGCCAAAGTATGGAGCAGCAACTACCGAAAATTACTGGAAATTTTCTATGACTCCAAATCGGATCTTCACCAGTCATAATCTAGAAAAAGAAGTGTTACATGTACTGTCCAAATTTGAGAGCAATCCAACGGCTAGAATGAGAGATATAAATTTTTTCATATATGCTGCACAGTACCTACTTCTGCAAAGAACGAAACCATGAAGATTCGACTTCAGAAAATAACTGGGAATGTTTGAGAAATATAAATCCAATCTCCACCGATCAGATACAATCTTATGATGTTATAAAGCTTCTGTCTAAATTTCCGGTCAATCCAACGGATGGATTGGAGATATAAATTTTTCAAATTTGTTGCATAGAACAAGTTTGAAAACATGATGAAGCGACTTCAAAAATTCTGGGCATGATTTATTCAGTCAAATCAAATCTTCACCGTTCAGAATGAAGATCCTGATGTTTTAAAGCTTTGGTTTACATTTCAGATCAATCCAACGGTTATATTGTGAGATATGATTTTTCCACAAAATCCGCTCAGTTCTGCAAAAAAGTAGGCAGCGGCGCCGAACACTTTTTGTCACTCCTTGACTTCTCAACACATGCCTCATGCACTCAAATTAGATTCAAATCTTTGCCAACTATAAATAGAGGCCATCAAAGGTCATTTGGAGACATCCCAACTCATCTCTTCTCTCCTTTGCAAGCAATTTCTCACTATCAAAGTGTTTGTGTGATATATTTGAAAGTATTTGTAAAAATAGTTTGTGAGTTGGTTGTGCTATTGTTGTAAACACTTGAGTGTGAAGCCAAGTGTGTTGTGCTATCGTTGTAAGCACTTGAGTGTGAAGCCAAGTGTGTTGTGTTGAGGCTATCCTTGGAGCCCTTAAGGCCAAGAGTTTGAGTTGTATCGGCGCGGTGATCGTGTTGAGTTGTACGGCTATCCTTGGAGCCATCAAGGCCAAGAAGTTGAAGTGCTAGTGGATCCTTGGTTAATCGATCTTAACCAAGAAGGGGAGACGTAGGCGATTTATCGTCGAACTTCCATAAACATCTCTTATCCCTTTTATTTACATTACGCATTTATTTACCGCGCTTATTATTAATTGCTTTATGTCTTCCGCTTGCGTACTAGCATAATCGCTTTAAATTGCTAAAGTTTCCAGTAGAACCTAAATCCCCCCCACCCCCATTAGGTTCTAACAAGTGGTATCAAAGCCACCTTTTTCAAAATATTTTCAAAAAGGCTCTATGGAAAATCTAGCAAGCGACTATGCTCAAGGGCAATCAACAAATCGTCCTCCTCTTTTCAACGGCATAAACTACGGATATTGGAAAAATTGAATGTCCCTATATATTCAATCCGTAGATTATGATATTTGGAAAGTTACGGTAAAAGGTCCCTACAAACCAATGAAAGAGGTTGAAGGGATTAAAATTCCTAAGGGAATGGATGACTTTACCAAGGAGGACATGCGATTAATTTTTCAAAATGCTAAAGCTATGAATATTTTGCATTGTTCTTTAGATATGAACGAGTACAACCAAATATCAATGTGCTCCTCCGCTAAAGAAATATGGGATAAATTGGAGATATGCCACGAGGGAACCAACCAGGTCAAGGAAACAAAGATTGACCTCCTAGAGCTCAAACATGAGACATTTGAGATGGAAGCCTATGAATATAGCGATGAGGAGGAAGCCAACATATGTCTCATGGCCAAGGATGATGACATCGCCTCCGACGATGATGATGAGGTACCATCTTACGATGAATTACTACAAGCTTATAAGCTTATGTTTGACATGGCTAAATCACTTAAAAAAGAAAATAGAAACCTCAAAAATGAAATAGAATCTAAGGAGCATGAAAACCAAAGATTAAAAGATGGCATAGCTACCTTAGAAAAATCATTTTATAAATTCAATGTTAGTAGTAACAAGTTGAATAATTTACTAAGCATGCAGAAATGTAGTTTTGATAAGGGTGGAATAGGGTATGGTAAGAAATCAATAGACTTTACTAGCCTAATTGCTAAGGCAAAAATGAGATCACCCCCTACATGCTCTTATTGTTGTAAAATTGGTCATGTTAGACATAAATGTAGATCTTTAAGATTTCAATATGATGAAAAGAGCTATATGAAATGGAGGCCTAAGAGTACTTAACAACTCATCAGTCGGATTATGAGATCATGATCTAAGAGAGTTCATCATAGACCGGTTTAAACTGCCTTGACTTGCGACTAGACTTCCTGATGAACGCTGCTCTGTCCAAGGAAATAGGTTTTTAAAGAGGCCATAGCCCTACCTACTACTGGGAGCAATCTTAGAAAGTGGCGATGATGTTGCTATGAGAGACTGAACTCTTAGAAGTCTATTTTGTATCTCTCTTTTCTAACATTGTGGACCCAAAAGAACTAAAGAGTACCAAAACCAATTTTTGCAGGAAAATAGGAAAACTGTTCTCCCTAGCATATGGTATCTACTACAATCCATCAAACCAAAGGAGAAGGGATCTGTCACCTTTGGAGACAACAGCAAAGGAGTTATCAAAGGAATCGGCTCAATAGGTATTTCTAAATCCTGCTTGATTGATGATGTACTCCTAGTGAAAGGGCTTAAACATAATCTACTAAGCATAAGTCAATTGTGCGATAGATGTTATGAAGTCAAATTCACTCCCCAACACTGCACTATATCACTCATGACTGACAAATCCATAAATTTCAAAGGATATAGAAGTGAAAATGTATACAAGGTGTGGGGACCCGGGTTGCTAATCTCCTCTTAGAGCAATTAACGATTAATAGACAATTAATCGAACAATAAAAGAATATTCAAACCAAGAGCAAACAAAAAATTTTTTTAAAAAAACTCAGCACCTCGCTCGATCGGGTAAATTCACCCGATCGAGCGAGCAAGAAAATCCTGCTCTCGGGTCTGAATCCATATTGGTCTTGCTCGATCGGTGGAAATCACCTGATCGAGCGAGCCCAAAAACTCACTTCTCTGCTTTGGAAATTCACAGGCCGCACTCGATCGGTGGAGTTCACCCGATCGAGCGGGCACCCTGTCCAGAAAAATAAATGAATCTTGTTGTACAATATGATTCCAAAACTTATACAACTTTCATATAAACTTCTAAACATGCTTCTGGCTAATTTACATGCATTCAAACTAATATCAAGTGATCTAGAATACATGAACTCTCAAGTATAAATCAATACTTGACAACAACAAATATACAAATGTTCTTGATTTCTAACATGTTTACCAAGGCATAAATACATGTCATCTGCTTAAAACCCGAATCACCACATGTCATCTCTCTTCTCTAGCTATCCAAGCCAACTCTAGCTTGATCATGCCCCAACCTGATGCAATGCACACATACAAACAAAGAAACAGCCGGATAACTATAGTGAGAATAAATCTCAGTATGAACAACATGCATATACATCAATTAAACATATAATATCTATATGCCAAATGAATCATATATCTCCTATCATGTAATAACAGGTAAAACATGATAGTATGTTCATCTTTAATACCAAGCATATAAACGCATTCAAATCTTGAATGTCATAACATAACATGCTAGCATTTATAAACGCATATTCTAAACCATAGAAATCTCTAGGTTAATGCATAAATGCAATGAAAAATATATGAAATTCTATCGGGCGGATTGATTTTTACGGAAGCTTGAAACATGAAAAATGGTTGAAACCCCTTCTCTCCCTCCTTCTCGGTTCTTGGCTGGGAATTCTGATGAATTTTCTTCCCTTTACACGTTTTTAATGACCAAGTTGCAAGGGAATTTCATTTTGGTCCCTGAACTTTGGCCTAAGTGCAATTCAGTCCCCGGACAAGCGATTTAATTCAATTTCAATCCTAAATAATTTAAGAATATTAGAATTCAAGTCTAAACTCTAAATATTCTCAAATTAAATATTCTCAGATTAAAATTAAATCATTTCGGAACTTATCGCATTTTAGTCCTTGAACTACTCAATATTTGCAAATGGGTCCTTGCTCGGATTTCATCCTCAAATTCAATCTTTGATATTTATCATCTTGGAATTCACATATTAAATTCCATAAATATCAATTCAAATATTTTTAATCTTTTAATTTAATAATGCCGAATATTAAAATCTTAAAATCCGAAAATCCTTAAATTAAATATTTCTGACCCGAACATGAAATCTCTAATTTTCCATAAATTCTTAAATTCATCTTTTCACTTTTATTCGGAATTTAAATCTTAAATCCCGTAATTAAGAACTTCATATTTTCGGGCCTTACAATTCCTCCCCTCTAAGGAATGATTTCGTCCTCGAAATCGCATTCGATCTTACTGCTGATTCTCGTAATCTGTATAGCTGACTGAAGTAATACTGACTTCAATTTTTTGAGCTTTCGATATCTATTCTGATATCTTCTCTTCTATCATATCTTAATCTTTTTTCTGATTGCTTCTGCAATACATATAATCACTGAGTCAACTTACATCTAAGTTGCTCTTTCTCGTGATCTAACTCTGCATTAGTTAGTCTGTCTTGCTTACAATCTTATCGACTTCTGTTGTATCTCAATTGAATGCACATACATATTCTAGCTGATATTCTTCAGCCAATGCATATGGATAACAATTCATTTATCTGACAATTCACGATTGAGTATTAATCAATAAGCTAGATCAAATACTCATAGGAATCAATTCTGAAATCTCTTTCTGAACCTAATGATGCTCGAAAAACAAATTCTTAACTGATCATTCTGTTCAGGCTTCACATTTCTATCTGTTACTCATTTGCTCATTCTGTCTATGCTGTTCTGTTCTTATTCTGTTCAAAGACATCTTCACATTCGCTATCATTTCGTGACTCATAGCTGGTCTGATAGCTGATATTTCTGAAATTTTATTTCAATATAAAGACAATTCTGTGTTTCTGATCAATAAATCATCAAAATATTGTCTTTATATCTATCAAATATCTATCACAGGAATCATAGTAATCAAGTGGCAAATAACCAATCAATTAGTACCGAATCTAGTACTATCGTTCTGAGAATATCCTCGGAAATCTGGATAATCACATCTGATAATCCACTAATCAGAGGATGGTATAATGAAATCTCATACAACCAACACTCAGAACATCTGACAATCAATGCCACAATCTAGAAAACAAATCTAAAGTCTCTATCTCGACAATAGATTTCAAGAATTCCTGTAATCTGATCATCTTGCTAAATGCATAACCAGTATCTTTTTATGTTTGTATCATATCTAATACAACATATTCATGAATCTGTCGAAATCTACTACACTCTAAATCGCAAAATAATGACGATTCGAGTAGATTCAAACTAAAGTCGTTCACAAAGTTGATCTTATTTCAACTTTTATTTAACTAACCTGTTACATAAACCACTTGAGTTCTTTTTTTCTGCTTCTTTTACTGGAATTTTAGTATTGGTAATGTCAATTATGTCGTATCTGCTTTCATTTCTTTCACCAATACGAATTTCCAAGTAATGACTACATGTAAGTCATACATGTTTAGACAACTGAATGGATATTAAATATGTTGTCATATGCCTCTTTCAGAATATGATATTCCATATCTAGAATATCTGGCATAATCAAACGATTATTCACTGCAAAATTCATCTGTTCTGCTATACTGTCTTATCTCATATCATAATCTAGCATTCTCAATCAATATTTTATTGCTTGATCTAAAATCAATGTTTCTTTTATCTTTCCAAACCAATCGAGTTTAGCTTGGATCGCAACAATTCTGCTCGTTTAAGTATCTGTCAAGCATAAACATTCAACAAGTACAGATATGTACCCAATAAATCCGATAATTATCTAAAACCCATAAATCTTGCTAATAGTCTGAATCTGAATTTCTATCAGTTACAAGCCAAATTCTTCAAAGTAAACTGAATATTCACATCAAATAATCAAGAATTTTCAAATTTCAAATCAAAGGAACTCGCTCAAGTCAAGGTCACCCAAAATCAAAAGTTCTGAATGACAAAATCTGCACAGTGAAAACAACTCACTTGCATATCAAAACTTAAAGCGAGTAAATCAAATCAGACTCTAGCAAAGGAATAAGAGTCAATCAAAATCGATCGAGGTCGAATACAAAAACCTCAGAATCGATAGCAAGAAATTCAAGAATCAAGATTTTTATGATGTAATAGCTTCAGCAAAATTGAAGATAAAGCTCAATTGTAACTGATTTTTCTTATTCTATATTGACATGAGTTCATTTATTAATTCTTAGCTGACAATAGTCGAATATAATCTTTTTGACGTAACTTATTGTCATAAAATTAATCATCATTTCGGTACTACATAACTCTTTTCTACTCAATCTCCTAGATGTTTCTGACGTTCTTTAGTTCACATAATGCTCTTCTATACGAGTTGCCATAATACTTTCGTACTAGACACCACTCTATATAGAACTTCATTCATATCATAGAAAGGTCGAAATATGACATTGAACTATTTCTGTACATTCTAACCACTGACATATCTGTCAATTCTAGGTTAATTCTGTACTAGTTCAATATATCGACTAGACTTCTACTGACATTCTTCCATGGTCATCGTGTTATAAACAGTACCGACATAATAGAAATTTATTTCTGAAACTCATATCAAATAGATCTCTACTCATTGCTAGTGCTGATCTAACTTAATCACTGCACATAATCAATCAATTCTTATCTAATACTCAGGTATTGCATTAATATCTATAATGCATTCTAGCTTAATATCTTAAGTTTGATATTAGCATATTCAATCTTATTTCCTCAAGTCTGCATTTCATCTTCTTTGTCTAATCATTCAAATGCATTTCTTCTATTCAAAGGCAAAAATCTCAGCAAATATATTGAATAAAGGCTCATCAGATACGGATTATAGCATAACAAATCACTAATCTATGACTGTATACTATGCAATCAATATATAAGCGGTTAACTAGAATTTACTCACTTACCTGTAATATTCTTATTTGATACAACTTAGCCTTTCAATCTTTGCTGCTGTTGCCACTATCTCTTGCTTCATAGCTATACTGCTATGGAAGTTGTAGTGGAGGTGATGATCATAGTGTTTCCACAATTACAGAGGCATGAATAAAAATTCAACTCTGCCTCGTACTACCGGTTCATGATTTCGTTCTTATATCACTGGCTTGAAATCAACTTATGCGTCTATACTGTTCTATCATCTTTAGCATATACGAAAAGAAACAATTTTGTTTACTTACCTGCCAAAAAAATTTCAGTACTTCTTCTGGCAACTTCACCAACTTCTTGCTAAGTCCTGGAGTTGATATAAAATCAGGCTGGTTCTATGTTCATCTGAATATGCTTCTCTTGAACAACTGATCCAGCTCTTCAAATCAACTCCTTTCTAGACATAGCATATTCTGTATCTTTCAGAGTTGATGATTCATAGCTTTGGAGTTGTTCAACTAACATACTCCTCAGTACAATCGGTTCAAAACCTTACCTCAACCCAATTCTGTTCTATCTGAGGTTCTGTTCTGTCTGAATTTCTCATGTTCTCTGCATAATCTGTCTTATTCAATAAAAGAAGCAATATATATGGCAGAGATTACAACATACAATGTCAGTATAACATACATATAATCTCATGCTTCTGAATAGAACACATGCTTACAAAGTCTCATTCTTTTTCAAATAATACATGCTTGCAATGAATTCACTTATTCTAATGAATTCAATAAATCAGGCATACATATCAGCATATAAGCATGTAATTCGCATATCAGTAAAGCAAGCAGTGTTTCACTCAAACAATCATAGTCGTATATAATTCTGTAAAACAAGTAAATCATACTCATGCAATACTATAAATGCATCCGACTCAATCTACCCCGCTCAAATTCTATCTTAGTCCAAGACTTTATGCTCTGATACCACCTGTTGTGGGGACCCGGGTTGCTAATCTCCTCTTAGGGCAATTAACGATTAATAGACAATTAATCGAACAATAAAAGAATATTCAAACCAAGAGCAAACAAAATTTTTTTTTTTTTTAAAACTCAGCACCTCGCTCGATCAGGTAAATTCACCCGATCGAGCGAGCAAGAAAATCCTGCTCTCGGGTCTGAATCCATATTGGTCTCGCTCGATCGGTGGTAATCACCCGATCGAGCGAGCCCAAAAACTCACTTCTCTGCTTTGGAAATTCACAGGCCGCGCTCGATCGATGGAGTTCACCCGATCGAGCGGGCACCCTGTCCAGAAATATAAAATGAATCTTGTTGTACAATATGATTCCAAAACTTATACAACTTTCATATAAACTTCTAAACATGTTTCTAGCTAATTTACATGCATTCAAACTAATATCAAGTGATCTAGAATACATGAACTCTCAAGTATAAATCAATACTTGACAAAAACAACATATACAAATGTTCTTGCTTTCTAACATGTTTACCAAAGCATAAATACATGTCATCTGCTTAAAACCCGAATCACCACATGTCATCTCTCTTCTCAAGCTATCCAAGCCAACTCTAGCTTGATCATGCCCCAACCTGATGCAATGCACACATACAAACAATGCAACAGCCGGATAACTCCAGTGAGAATAAATCTCAGTATGAACAACATGCATATACATCAATTAAACATATAATATCTATATGCCAAATGAATCATATATCTCCTATCATGTAATAACAGGTAAAACATGATAGTATGTTCATCTTTAATACCAAGCATATAAACGCATTCAAATCTTGAATGTCATAACATAACATGCTAGCATTTATAAACGCATATTTTAAACCATAGAAATCTCTAGGTTAATGCATAAATGCAATGCATGTGCCAAGGAATAGGCTATCAAATCTGATATCAATAAATTGTAGTTCTGGGATCCCGAGGAAATAAAATCTTCAACAAACACCAACTCACCCAATCGAGGTGAAGTTGAATACTTCATTTCCTCTGACTTTGGTGCAACTATAGTGAGTCTTCTGGCTCTGGAAGTAAGTCTACATTCCGTGCCACTCAACTACAGCCCTCCAAACGTCATATGCACTCTAGGCGTTTCAACCCTGTGTGCTTTACTGGCTAGAGTTCAAGATGAATGCAACATTTTCTGTATGCATTAAATGCTATAAAACACCTTGAACACATCAATCATACAATCATATGAGCATATAATCACTCAACGATACCGGCAAATCTGTAAATATCACATGTAATACATAAAACATGTTCAATACAGAAAATACTATAAATCAAATCAGACAAGTAAACATTTACATAAATATTCTGGGAATTCAAAAAAATAGCTATCTTGAATAATCTATCCCATTTATGTAAACGTAAACAATAACATAGCTTAAACATGCAGGTATGTGATTTTAGGCAACTCGATATTCAAAAACAATCTCGAGTTATTTTGCCCATCTTCTTAATGTCTATTCATACCTTTCATCGCGATTCAAACATCTTGAATCTGTTGCCAATGCTGAGTATCTCAAAGCTAGCCAAATCAGTCATACAATGCTGCTCATTTCAATCAGTGCTACTTGAAGGTATTCTTGATTCAACTTCAAACACTTCAAGTCATTCGAAATCGAACTCGTCAATTCAACTTCGATAATCTTCAATTCAAATCTGAAATGGTTTATAACATATCTAAACATCAATGTCCAATCTGAATCGATGTTTCTTTAAAGCTTATATAGTTCAAATCTTGCTAATACAATCGGAATTCAAACCGACGTAGCAACTATTCGAGTCCGATAAATCTTTCGATTCAAATATCATTATATCTTCATTCTCAACATAATCATATATTCAATTCATCTACAATAAGCATGAAGATGAGCTCTAGACATTTATAATGCATAGCAATTCAAAATCTTGAACCGACGGCGTAACGGTACGATTTCGGAAATCCCAAAGGCTTTAACATCAATATGATCATCAACTTAATAATATAACATCATCAATTCTTCAGCTGAATTTTCGAAATATGCAGCCCCTAAAATCAGATTTTTGAAAATTCGTACAAAAATCGAAATCATGTTCAAACGACGATCTTTTCTCGATCCGTCTTAGATATGCTATCGTCGTATATGCTAGAACATGTTATACAATCAAATCTTAATTCTAACAAAAACTTAAAATTAAAACATGGTAGAACTTCATAAAACTTACGTCAAAACATAGCACTCGGAGCTGTGATTGCAAATATATGTTCAATCGGAAATTCTATCGGGCGGATTGATTTTTACGGAAGCTTGAAACATGAAAAATGGTTGAAACCCATTCTCTCCCTCCTTCTCGGTTCTTGGCTGGGAATTCTGATGAATTTTCTTACCTTTACAAGTTTTTAATGACCAAGTTGCAAGGTAATTGCATTTTGGTCCCTGAACTTTGGCCTAAGTGCAATTCAGTCCCCGGACAAGCGATTTAATTCAATTTAAATCCTAAATAATTTAAGAATATTAGAATTCAAGTCTAAACTCTAAATATTCTCAAATTAAATATTCTCGGATTAAAATTAAATCATTTCGGAACTTATCGCATTTTAGTCCTTGAACTATTCAATATTTGCAAATGGGTCCTTGCTCGGATTTCATCCTCAAATTCAATCTTTGATATTTATCATCTTGGAATTCACATCTTAAATTCCATAAATATCAATTCAAATATTTTTAATCTTTTAATTTAAGAATTCCGAATATTAAAATCTTAAAATCCGAAAATCCTTAAATTAAATATTTCTGACCCGAACTTGAAATCTCTAATTTTCCATAAATTCTTAAATTCATCTTTTCACTTTTATTCGGAATTTAAATCGTAAATCCCGTAATTAAGAACTTCATATTTTCGGGCCTTACACAAGGATTCTTTAAATAATTTATGTTTATCAAATATTAAAAGCCTTGTATCCTTTAATGTTGATGAGAAAATTCTTTGGCATAGACGACTAGGTCATGTTGGTCCTAGTACCATAGAAGAACTTTTTAAAATTAGATTATGTTTGTGATGCATGTCAACTTGGCAAACATACAAGAGAATCTTTTAAAAGCAAAAATTTTGTATCAACTTCTATGCCCCTTGAACTTCTCCACCTAGATCTATGTGGTCCCTCGAGGAACGCTAGCCTAGGAGGGAAGCTTTATGCATTTGTCATTGTGGATGATTTTTTACGTTACACGTGGACATTATTTTTAGCCCACAAAAATGATTCCTTTGATTATTTTAAAACTTTTGTCAAACGAGTTCTATAAAACAGATCCGTAGTGAAAACGGAACTGAATTTCAAAATAAGAGTTTTTCAAACTTTTGTGAAGAGAAAGGAATCGGTCACAATTTTTCTTGTCCTAGGACTCCTCAACAAAACGGGGTCGTTGAGAGGAAAAATAGGACACTTGTGGAGATTGCAAGGACCATGATATGTGAGCATTCTCTACCAAAATATTTTTGGGTTGAAGCAATGAACACTGCTTGGTACATTATCAATCGTGTATCAATAAGGTCAATTCTCAAGAAAACTCCATATGAATTATGGAGAGGGAGAAAGCCTAACATTTCATACTTTCGAGCTTTCGGTTCCAAATGCTATATTCATAATAACGGTAAGGACAACCTTGGCGAATTTGATGCCAAATCCGACAAAGGTATTTTTCTTGGATATTCTACTACAAGTAAGGCTTTTAGAGTATTTAATAAATGCACTTTACTTGTTGAAGAATCAATGCATGTAATATTTGATGAATCTATGTCTATAGTTCCTCGTAATACTAACGATGATGTAGAATTACTCGAAGAAGAGATGGACTCCTCAAGCTTAAATGATATAGATGTTTCTGTTGAGGAAACACCACTTCTGAAGGATTGGACGCTTCACAAAGATCATCCTATGGATCTTATCATTGGAAGTCCTTCGAAGGGAGTAACCACTCGCTCTTCAATTAATAATATTTGCAATCATCTTGCTTTTGTTTCGCATGTTGAACCTAAGTGCATTGATGATGCTTTATTTGATGATTCATGGATTATTGCTATGCAAGATGAGTTGAATGAGTTTAGACGTAATAATGTTTGGAATCTTTTTCCTAGGCCGCATGATAGATCTATCATTGGTACTAAATGGGTGTTTAGGAATAAACTTGACGAGCATGGTACTATCACTAGAAATAAAGCTAGGCTTGTAGCTAAAGGATATAGTCAAGAAGAAGGCATAGATTATGATGAAACTTATGCGTCTGTTGCTAGACTAGAATCTATTCGCATTCTACTTGCTTTTGCTTGCTCTAGAAATTTCAAGTTATTTCAAATGGATATCAAGAGTGCATTTCTTAATGGTGAATTGAAAGAGGAGGTTTACATTGAACAATGTAGTAACCCAGATACCATTTTAAGATAATAATATGTTAAACATGATTAAGGGTTGGTATTTAACCAATTTCGGAGTGTTATTGGACTTCAAAAGTAAAATTTGGGCTTTTTAATTTTGGGCCGGATAGTAAGCTCCGATCCCAGATAGTAAGCTCCGATCCTAGATAGTAAGCTCCGATCGGAACGGATGCTCCGATCCTGGAACGGAAGTTCCGATCCCCAGCTGCCAGAAATGATCGATGACTCAGTCGCAAGTTTTGACAAGTGTCGATCATAGAGCAGATCAGAAGTTCCGATCCTGGCGTGGCGGACATGCACGCAATGAGCTGGATCGGAAGCTCCGATTCCGAAATCGGAAGTTCCGATCCTGGCCGAGAAATTTGGCTATAAATAGGGCCGTTCAGAGTTCATTTTCAATTACGAATTCCCGAGTTTCCTTCTTCAGTTATATAGTGTGAGATATACACTTGAGGGCCCTATCGATTATAATCGAAGTTCTGGAATAACCATGTTGTGTTTATAGTCATCCGGGACTAGCATCTTCAAAGGGCTTACTTCAGACGAAGGTATGGTCCGGGAATCGATTTAAGTTTTGGGAGTACTTATTAGCTTAGTTAAGGCTTATAGAACTTGTGTAGTGATACGGTGAACTTTTGAATATAGGCTTGGAACCTAGGATCTACTTTACTTGAACTAGCCTAGAGGTACGTACACATTGACTGAGATTGCCAGCGAGTATACATGTTTATATGTTGCAGTTATTTGGCATTATTATATGGCATGATGTATGATTTGCCGTTTTCTATCCTCATATGTCATGTGCATATACACGTTGAGCCTATACCTTGTTATACCTGATTATAGAGCCGCTCAGCTCTATACTCGATAGTCTGTCACTGAGAGTACCGCGACGGCGGGGGCATTTATGTCTGTCTACTCTGGTGTACTAGACGAGTGTGGTTGCACCCAGAGGTTGATCCGTGCGGTGGCAGCACTCATATGGCGCCGGTTCTGAGCATGACTTTTCAGATGATCTTTTACCAGTCATCATGTTGCATGCATTATATACATATGTTTACTCATGTTTATGTACTGGGCGTAGCGCTCACGTCCTAGTTGTTATCTTGGACACCCTATTCCATGGGGCAGGTCGCAGGATGGACGGAACTGGTAGTTCAAGGCAGGACTAGGGAGCAGGAGCTTTGAAAGTTTTTATACAACATGATTTATTAGCTGTATAATGTTTACTGTTTAAGTTTTCGATATGGTTGTATCACTACAGATTTAAGCCTGAATTATATTACTAAGCTGATATGTAATTTATGGTTAAGTTTTCGCACGTTTTTACTCTGTTAAGTATATTGCTGTATTAAGTTTAATGCATGCTATTAGTTGCCAGTTAGTAGGTGATTCCATGCAGGGTCACTACATTTTTTGTATCAGAGCATGCATAGATTTTGGGATTAGTACTTGGGATTTAGTTTAGTCTTGAGTAATTCTTGTGCATTTGGGATTTTAATGTGCAATTCTTTTCAGGATATGGCTAACGAGAGTCACGGTAGTGTTGGCCAGGGAGTTGGTCATCATCATCGTCACCATCATCATCAGGATGATCGACATCGTCCTCATGAGGGTCGACGTCGCTATACTATTAATAAGTTCATGCAGGTAGGACCGAAACCCTTAGTGGGAGGCGAGAATCCTGAACAAGCTAGAAGTTGGATGTCTAAACTTGAGAGCACGTTCCGAGCTTTCGAGTGTACTGAGGAGCAGAAACTGGAAGTTCTAGAATTCATTCTAGAGGATAGAGCACGTTTTTGGTGGGATGCCAAGGTTGCTCAGGCACGTACTGAGAGAGGACAGGTGAATTGGGGGGATTTCTGTCGGGAGTTTCAGAAATTATATTTTCCTCCGGCTGTTCGCCAAGCATGATCTATGGAGTTTCTTACTTTGAGGCAAGGATCAATGACTATTGATCAGTATCAGCAGCGATTTCTTGATCTGCTACCTTTCAGTCCTCATATTAATTACAGTGATGCATCGAAGTATGATATCTTTTTACAAGGTTTGAACCAAAATATCTACTCTCAGGTTGTCGTCTGTGATGACCCGGTATCTTTTGAGACTTTGGTGAACCGTTGCCGTCTTGTGGAGACTAGCAACAGGCGTGCACAGTTGATGATGCCAACACAGCCTAGTGGATCTTTTGAGCCTCGAGCTCAATCTGTTGTGCAATCTGGACCTACGTCTTCTTCTACTCCTACTACTTCGTCTGGTTCTCGTGGTTCACGAGGTACTTTCCGCTTTGGGAAGAAGAAGAAGAAGGAGGAGTTTTGTAGCCACTGTGGTGGGAAGCATCCTGCAGCTTCATGTCGGAGAGCTACTGGGGCTTGTTATATTTGTGGTCAGCAGGAACATCTGCGGAGAGATTGTCCTCAGTGCATGGGTTCTGCTAGTGGAGCGGGATCACAGGTTGGATCTCAGGCTTCTACTTTTCCACGTCAGCAGCCAGCACCACAGAGTTCTTCTGGTTTTCGTCCCCAGACTCAAGGGCAGGTGTTTGCTCTGTCTCAGGAGCAGGCTACTGAGGGAAGCGATCGCATGTTGGCAGGTAACTTCTTGTTATGTGGTATTCCTGCACTTGTATTAATTGATACTGGAGCATCGCATTCCTTTATTTCTAGTCGCTTCGTTAAGAGACATAGATTACCTTATGTATCATTAGATATGGATTTAGTTGTATCTACTCCGTTGGAGCAAGAGATAGTAACTAAGCGTCTAGTGATGGGTTGCCTTCTGGAGTTTGAGGGTAATGTGTTAATAGCTAATTTGATGATATTAGCGATGGCAGATTTTGACTGTATCTTGGGAATAGATATGCTGACTTTGTATCACGCTACTGTGGATTGTTATCAGCGTCTTGTACAGTTTCATCCCGTTGAGGGTGATAGCTGGTACTTTTATGGTGAGGGTGCGCGACCTCCGATGCCACTTGTTTCGGCTCTGAAGGCATGTCATGTCTTAGAGTCAGGTGGGGAGGGCTACCTCATCTATGCAGTTGATATGTCTGCGAGTAGTCCGGGTATTGATCAGCTACCGGTTGTCAGCGAGTTTTCTGACATATTCCCTGATGAGATTCCTGGTTTTCCTCCGGTTCGAGAGGTTGAATTTGGTATTGATCTAGTACCAGGAACTACGCCTATATCCCGAGCACCTTATCGTCTAGCACCGTCAGAGATGAGGGAATTGAAACAGCAGTTGCAAGATCTGCTTGATAAGGGATATATTCGTCCGAGTGTTTCTCCGTGGGGAGCACCTGTTTTGTTTGTCAAGAAGAAGGATGGATCGATGCGATTATGTATTGATTATAGGCAGTTGAATCGTGTCACCATCAAGAATAAGTATCCTTTGCCGCAGATTGATGATCTGTTCGATCAACTACAGGGTACTTATGTTTATTCGAAGATAGATCTGAGATCTGGATACCATCAGATGCGGGTACGAGACTCAGATATATCTACGACTGCTTTCAGGACCAGATACGGGCATTATGAGTTTCTGGTGATGCCATTCGGTTTGACAAATGCACCGGCAGTCTTTATGAATCTGATGAATCAGGTATTTCGAGATTATCTGGATAGATTTGTCATCGTCTTCATAGATGATATTCTTGTCTATTCTCATGACAAGGATGAGCATGCACAACATTTGAGGATTGTTCTACAGACGTTAAGAGATAAACAGCTATATGCGAAATTGAGCAAGTGTGAATTCTGGCTTGATCGGGTAGTATTTCTCGGTCATGTGATTTCGAGTGAAGGGATATCTGTTGATCCTAGTAAGATAGAGGCAGTGCTGAATTGGTCTCGTCCGACAACGGTTGCTAAGATTCGTAGTTTCTTGGGTCTAGCGGGATATTACCGTCGGTTTATCGAGAATTTTTCACAGTTGGCCAGGCCTTTGACTCAGCTTACTCGGAAATATGTTACCTTCATTTGGTCCTCGGATTGTGAGGAGTCATTTCACGAGCTGCGTAGACGTCTTACTACTGCACCTGTGCTAGCTCTACCTTCTGGATCAGGAGGTTATGTTGTCTATACTGATGCCTCTGGTCAGGGGTTAGGATGTGTTTTGACACAGCATGGACATGTTATTGCCTATGCTTCTCAACAGTTGAACTCGCATGAGAGTAATTATCCAGTGCATGATCTCGAGTTAGCCGCCATTGTATTTGCGCTCAAGATTTGGAGACATTATCTTTATGGCGAGAAATTTGAGATATTTACGGATCACAAGAGTTTGAAGTATTTATTCACTCAGGAAGAGTTGAATATGCGACAGAGACGCTGGATGGATCTCCTGAAGGATTATGATTGTGAAATCAAATATCATCCAGGTTCTGCTAATCTTACTGCTGATGCCTTGAGTCGGCAGGTGAGACTGTCTGCACTTCAGACTAATGAAATATCTCATATGATTCAAGAGTGCTGTTCATTGAGTTTTACGCTCAAGCACAAGAAAGGGAGGAATGGGATTCGTTTGTATACTATTCTATCTGAGCCAGCATTGTATTCTCGGATCAGAGATGCTCAGATATCTGATGTTAAGACTCAGCGATTGGCACGTCTAGCCAATGGAGTTAATACATCTGGATTCCATTTTCAGGCAGATGGTTTATTGTGCCTATCCAATAGAGTGGTTGTACCCAATGTTGCGGAGCTCAGGAATGATATTCTATCTCAAGCTCACAGGAGTCGATTATCAGTTCATCCTGGAAGTATGAAAATGTATAAGGACTTGCGAACTAGATTCTGGTGGAAGGGGATGAAGCGAAGTGTGTATCAATTTGTTTCGAGATGTTTGGTTTGTCAACAGGTCAAGGCTGAACATCGACGACCAGGTGGATTACTGCAGAATCTTGAGATTCCCGAATGGAAGTGGGAGCACGTGACTATGGATTTTGTTACCCACTTGCCTATGACTTCACGTCAGTGTGATGCTATCTGGGTTGTCGTTGACCGTTTGACAAAATCAGCACATTTCATTCCTTATAACCGGGAGTATTCTTATGATCGCATGGCACGCTTATATATCCAGGAGATTGTGCGATTACATGGGATTCCAATGAGTATCGTCAGTGATAGAGATCCGCGATTTACTTCACGTTTTTGGGTTAGTTTTCAGCAGGCGTTGGGTGCCACTCTGAGTTTGAGCACGGCGTATCATCCGAAGACTGACGGGCAGTCAGAGCGCACTATTCGTACGCTGGAGGATATGCTACGTTCTTCTATCATGGATTTTGGCTTATCTTGGTAGGATCAGTTACCTTTGATTGAATTTTCCTACAATAACAGTTATCATCGTAGTATTGATATGGCACCTTTTGAGGCATTGTATGGTCGACGGTGTCGTACTCCGTTATTCTGGGATGAAGTCGGGGAATGGCAAGTCGAGGGTCCTGAATTGGTGCAGCAGATTGTAGACAAGGTAGATTTGATCAAGCATAGGATCAAAGTTGCTCAAGATAGACAAGCCAGTTATGCGAATATTCGCCGCAGGCCACTTCAGTTTGAGCCTGGTGAATATGTTTTTCTGCGAGTATCACCTTTCAGGAAGGTGATGAGATTCGGTGTGAAAGGCAAGTTGTCTCCTCGTTACATTGGGCCTTTCCAGATACTGGAGAAAATCGGAGATGTTGCTTATCGTTTGGCTTTACCGCCATCTCTTTCCAGTATACACAATGTTTTTCATGTGTCGTTGCTTCGACAGTACATAGCTGATGAATCTCATGTGATTCAGTCTACTGATATTCAGCTAGAGCCAGATCTGTCTTTTGTTGAACGACCAATCTGTATCCTAGACAGGAAAGAGAAAGTTCTTCGGAACAAGACTATACCACTTGTGATGGTACAGTGGCAGCGCCGAGTCGTTGAAGAAGCAACTTGGGAAACTGAGAGTCGTATGCGAGCAGAATATCCTGAGTTGTTTGCTTTGTATTTTTGATTACCATGTAAGATGTACTTACAGTTGTTGTAATAAGCCATGGTTTGATGTTTCATATTGTTATCTTTATTGTCTTTAGATGTTATTTCGCGGACGAAATATCTAAAGGTGGGTAGAATGTAGTAACCCAGATACCATTTTAAGATAATAATATGTTAAACATGATTAAGGGTTGGTATTTAACCAATTTCGGAGTGTTATTGGACTTCAGAAGTAAAATTTGGGCTTTTTAATTTTGGGCCGGATAGTAAGCTCCGATCCCAGATAGTAAGCTCCGATCCTAGATAGTAAGCTCCGATCGGAACGGAAGCTCCGATCCTGGAACGGAAGTTCCGATCCCCAGCTGCGAGAAATGATCGATGGCTCAGTCGCAAGTTTTGACAAGTGTCGATCATAGAGCAGATCGGAAGCTCCGATCCTGGCGTGGCAGACATGCACGCAATGAGCTGGATCGGAAGCTCCGATTCCGAAATCGGAAGTTCCGATCCTGGCCGAGAAATTTGGCTATAAATAGGGCCGTTCAGAGTTCATTTTCAATTACGAATTCCCGAGTTTCCTTCTTCAGTTATATAATGTGAGATATACACTTGATGGCCCTATCGGTTATAATCGAAGTTCTGGAATAACCAAGTTGTGGTTATAGTCATCCGGGACTAGCGTCTTCAAAGGGCTTACTTCGGACGAAGGTATGGTCCGGGAATCGATTTAAGTTTTGGGAGTACTTATTAGCTTAGTTAAGGCTTATAGAACTTGTGTAGTGATACGGTGAACTTTTGAATATAGGCTTGGAACCTAGGATATACTTTACTTGAACTAGCCTAGAGGTACGTACACATTGACTGAGATTGCTAGCGAGTATAAATGTTTATATGTTGCATTTATTTGGCATTATTATATGGCATGATGTATGATTTACCGTTTTCTATACTCATATGTCATGTGCATATACACGTTGAGCCTATACCTTGTTATACCTGATTATAGAGCCGCTCAGCTCTATACTCGATAGTCTGTCACTGAGAGTACCGCGACGGCGGGGGCATTTATGTCTGTCTACTCTGGTGTACTAGACGAGTGTGGTTGCACCCAGAGGTTGATCCGTGCGGTGGCAGCACTCATATGGCGCCGGTTCTGAGCATGACTTTTCAGATGATCTTTTACCAGTCATCATGTTGCATGCATTATATACATATGTTTACTCATGTCTATGTACTGGGCGTAGCGCTCACGTCCTAGTTGTTATCTTGGACACCCTATTCCATGGGGCAGGTCGCAGGATGGACGGAACTGGTAGTTCAAGGCAGGACTAGGGAGCAGGAGCTTTGAAAGTTTTTATACAACATGATTTATTAGCTGTATAATGTTTACTGTTTAAGTTTTCGATATGGTTGTATCACTACAGATTTAAGCCTGAATTATATTACTAAGCTGATATGTAATTTATGGTTAAGTTTTCGCACGTTTTTACTCTGTTAAGTATATTACTGTATTAAGTTTAATGCATGCTATTAGTTGCCAGTTAGTAGGTGATTCCATGCAGGGTCACTACAAACAACCTGATGGCTTTGTTGATACTGCTTTGCCTGATCATGTGTTTAGACTTAACAAAGCCTTGTATGGATTGAAACAAGCTCCTAGAGCTTGGTATGATAAATTGTCTACTTTCTTGCTTTCAAATGGTTTTTCAAGAGGAAAGATCGACATTACTTTATTCACTAAGAATATCAAAGATGATTTATTAATTGTGCAAATCTATGTTGATGATATAATTTTTGGTTCTACTAATGAAACTCTTTGTCAAGAATTCTCTAAATTGATGCAGGAACACTTCGAGATGAGTATGATGGGGGAACTTAACTATTTTCTCGGATTACAAATCAAACAGTACAAGGATGGGTTCTTTGTGAACCAAAGCAAATACATCAAGGAGATTCTAAAGAAGTTTGGGATGGAGAACACAAAATCATCATCCATACCGATGAGCACAGCAATCAGACTCGACAAGGAAGAAAATGGTAAAACTGTAGATCAATCTTCCTTTCGTAGTATGATTCGCTACTTACTTTATGCTACTGCTAGTAGACCGGACATTATGTTTAGTGTTTGCTTGTGTGCACGATTTCAATCATGTCCAAAGGAATCATATTTTTTCGCCTTAAAACGCATTTTCAAATATCTTTCAAATACTCCAAATCTCGGCTTGTGGTATTCGAAAAATTGTTTCTTTGATTTAAAATCTTACTGTGATGCCGACTTTGGTGGATATAAGGTGGACCGCAAAAGCACTAGTGGAACTTGTTTCTTTTTAGGAAATTGTTTAGTTTCTTGGTTTTCAAAGAAACAAAATTGTGTTGCGTTGTCAACGACCGAAGCCGAATATATAGCTGCCGGTAGTTGTTGTGCGCAAATTCTTTGGATGAAGCATCAATTGCTCGACTATGGTGTATCTTTTTCAAAAATTTCTATTTTTTGTGACAACACTAGTGTCATATGTCTTACAAAGAATCCGATTCAACATTCGCGCACCAAACATATTGACATTCGTCATCATTTTATTCGTGACCACATCGAACGAAATAAAGTTGAACTTCAATATGTTGACACAACTAATCAAATTGCTGATATTTTTACAAAACCACTAGATGAAAATAATTTTATTCGTTTGCGTGGTGAACTTGGCATGATTGAGTTGTAATCGCTTGTAGACATAAGTTTGAATTTAATGTCATATTAAGGGGGAGCTTAATATTAAATTCGATCAATTTAATGTTGAATAATACAAATTAATTGTATTTATTCAAAATTATAAAGCTCACATTTTATGTGAAATTTATGTGTTGCATTTTAGAAATCATATTTCAATTCTCTTGTTTTGCATTTACTTTTCCAGTCTTTTTGATTATCACAAAAATGGGGAGAATTAGTTTGGTTAAATACTTTAACTAAGGGAGAGAATTAGTTATTATATATTATAACTAAGGGGGAGAATTAGATGCTTAAATGAAGATATAATGTGGAGAATAAAATTGGTTATTTGATAAACAAATTTTTAATTCTCTTCTTAACTAATTGTTTAAATTAGGAGGAGTTTTATTCATGCAATTATATTTTACAAATTTAAATTTTTTATTTAATATTGTACATTTATTTTTCCTATTTAACCAAGTTTTGTGATCATCAAAAAGGGGGAGATTGTTACGCCTTAAACGCATACAAATCTCGTGTGATGAGATTAATGTTTTTAATGCATTAACAAGTCTCATAATATTATGTTTTGATGATTACAAAACTCGGTTAATTGTTACTAACCATTTAAAGTGAGATTTTGCAGATTAGATTTATTCACAAATAAATTATTGGAAGTTATTTTGAAGCTATCAATGTATGAAGTCTCAATTTGCTCATATAATGGACACAATGTTATGTGGATGTCATGGAACATTGTTAAGAGATATTTAGAAAAAGACAAGAAGAAGCCAAAGTATGGAGCAGCAACTTCCGAAAATTACTGGAAATTTTCTATGACACCAAATCGAATCTTCACCAGTCATAATCTAGATAGAGAAGTGTTACATGTACTGTCCAAATTTGAGAGCAATCCAACGGCTAGAATGAGAGATATGAATTTTTTCATATATGCTGCACAGTACCCACTTCTGCAAGGAATGAAACCATGAAGATTTGACTTCAGAAAATAACTGGGAATGTTTGTGAAATCTAAATACAATCTTTACCAATCAGATACAAGCTTATGATGTTATAAAGCTTCTGTCTAAATTTCAGGTCTATCCAACGGATGGATTAGAAGATATGAATTTTTCAAATTTGTTGCACAGAACACGTTTGAAAACATGATGAAGCGACTTCCGAAACATTCTGGGCATGATTTATTCATTCAAATCAAATCTCCACCGTTCCGAATGAATATCCCGATGTTTTAAAGCTTTGGTTTACATTTCAGATCAATCCAACGGTTATATTATTAGATATGAGTTTTTCACAAAATCTGCTCAGTGCTGGGAAAAAGTAGGCAGCGGCGCCGAATAATTTTTGTCACTCCTTGACTTCTCAACACACGCCTCATGTGCTCAAATCAGATTCAAATCTTTGCCAACTATAAATAGAGGCCATCCAAGGTCATTTGGAGACATTCCAACTCATCTCTTCTCTCATTTGCAAGCAATTTCTCACTATCAAATTGTTTGTGTGATATATTTGAGAGTGTTTGTAAAAATAGTTTGTGAGTTGGTTGTGCTATTGTTGTAAACACTTGAGTGTGAAGCCAAGTGTGTTTGTGCTATCGTTGTAAGCACTTGAGTGTGAAGCCAAGTGTGTTGTGTTGAGGCTATCCTTGGAGCCCTTAAGGCCAAGAGTTTGAGTTGTATCGGCGCTGTGATCGTGTTGACTTATACGGCTATCCTTGGAGCCATCAAGGCCAAGATGTTGAAGTGCTAGTGGATCCTTTGTTAATCGATCTTAACCAAGAAGGGGAGACGTAGACGATTTATCGTCGAACTTCCATAAACATCTCTTATCCCTTTTATTTACATTACACATTTATTTACCGCACTTATTATTAATTATTTTAAGTCTTCTGCTTGCGTACTAGCATAATCGCTTTAAATTGCTAAAGTTGCCAATAGAACCTAAATCCCCCCCTATTAGGTTCTAACAGAAGGCTCGCGCGCCCGCGCTGACATTAGCGCGCTCGCGCCTATGCTTCGCTAAAACCAGCGCGCCCGCGCCTAAGGAAACGCGCCCGCGCCGATGCTGCGCAAAACCAGCGCACCCGCGCCGATGCTGCACAAAACCAGCGTGCCCGCGCCCTTACCTCGCAAAGAGGCCACGCGCCCGCGCCATCCTCTCACCCAGAAAAGTTAAGGCACCAAAATAAACTCAAAAAAACCTAAAAACTTGCATTAAAAGTATTTGACATGTCAATAACAATACAAGTAAGGTTTAGGGAAGAGAAACATTCAATTCGGTAGTACCTACATCGATTCTTGCTTACAAAACAAATACGAGAAACTCGAATGACTAAACATGTTCGCAAAACATAACTAGGTTGACATGCTGAATCGACTTCTAAACGAGTATCACTTCTATCTCTTGCTCTTGACGCTAACTAGGTCTATGCTGACTTGATCCTGCCCTTCCTGTTGCCAAGTACACATACAAAACAAAGCAACAGCCGGATAAACCGATAAGAATGATAATCCCAGTAAAAACAACATATCAAGTAATACAACAATAAACATGCTTTCAAGACAACAACACAATCAATAACAACGTAATGAAATGCATGTCTTTAAACCGGGATATCAAATTTGATAAACGAAGGATTGCTGCTGTGCTTTTGGGATCCCGAGGATGAGATCATGTGACGACTCACCGACTCTCCCAATCGAGGTGGTGCCACATATCTCACTCCTCTAGACTTTGAGCAACCATAATGAGTATGCTAGCACTAGGCGATACGACTACGACCTAGGCCACTCAATCATAGTTCCCAAACGTCCAAACAAAAATGGCGGTTCTTCCCGCTGAATCAACTTAGGCTCAAGATGAATGCATAACAGAAACATAAAACATAAGTCACATAGTCAAAAGCAAAATCAATCAACAAGACACAAGTTCCTCATGCTAGAACAAGTGTAGATGCAATATGTGAATTAAAAGGGAAACTCGAGAACCAACTGTCCCGAGTATGCTATCCCGCTACAATGACTGCTTTTACCTTTCAATGTCGTAGATCCAACTCCAAAAAAGCTACAACAAAAGATTATATCAACAACCTAAACAACAAACAATGGTTCAAGGAATTCTCTTTACCGTTCTTCGTCCAACTCTCGATGAACAATGCTGCTAACACAGGGCTCGACAAACTCCAACGAATCTATACGAATACAAGAGTTGATCAACAACCATGATCACTCACAAGCCAAAGCTTCAGTAAATACAAAAATGGTTCGAAATCTCCAAAACTCAAACCGACGGCATAACGGCTATAAACTGAAAAAACCGGAAACGCAGACATCAGTTCAATACCGATATAACCTCATATCAATGCCCAAAACAACAATAACAAAGCAAACCCATCAATCTCAAAATCCACATTTTCGAAAATGGCTTCCCAAAAATCATAACAAATCCGAACGTCGCTCTAATTCAAAACCGACAGATAATAAACGATCAGAACTCTGTCTAGAACAACATACTCGAATCTCGAACGATTCTAACAACATCCAAAAACTAAAATGTATCCGATCGTAGAAGAACTTACAATATAACAGAGCTCTCACTGCAGTGATCGATAATCTGCCTTCAGAAATAAATTCCAACGGCCGGATTGAGCTCGGACTAAAATCTGGAAGCTTGGAAAAGCTTGGAGGCGTCTTCAATGGAGCTCACGGTTTGGAGGAGGAAGAAGAAGACTTTTTCAACAAAATTCTAAGAGTAGATAATATATAAAATCCACAATTTGCGTTTTAGTTCCTGAAAAATCCAATTTTTGCAAAAAGGACCCTGATCAAAATCAAGTCGGCTCGTGAACTCTATAATCTCTGATTAACTCTAATAAACTCATTTAAGATAAAAACGGGGCGTTACATGCCCAATGCTAGTCTCCATAGACTTCATCATGGCACCCATATTTACCATATGTGTCTCCAAGCTGTCAAGGCGAGACTCAGTTCTCGCCATCCTCTTACCTGATTCCTGCACAAAGGTACTAACAACGTCCTCCAAAGAAGGCTTACCATCACCCTTATTTGTATTGTTAGCATATGAAAAATTTTCATTATTCCGCAAACTAGGGTGATAAGTATTGGGAACATGATTACCTCTGTAAGCTCCATAACCTCGGTAGCCATTAGGATTGATATAATTAACTTTCTTTGGGGTATGTGATCCTTCCACTCTAGTTGAATCTGCAACATTAATCTTATTTAAATAAGCTACCTGTGTAGTCAGTTCAGATAATTGAGCAATGATGGATGTGAGAGGATCCACTGCATACACTCCAGCTGGCTTCTTGACTCCCATACGCTCAGATGGCCATTGGAAAATATTGATCGTCATCTGCTCCAACATATCATCGGCTTGAGCGGGGTCCTTTGCAAAAATAGTACCTCCAGAAGCAGAATCCACATTCATCCTTGTAGGCGCATTCAGTTCGTTGTAAAACCACTCGATCTGTTCCCAATCTGCAAAATTGTGGTTAGGAGAACGTCTAAGAAATTCTTTGTACCTTTCCCACGCCTCATAGAGTTGTTCAGTGTCCATCTGCCTGAATGTGTTGATTTTTATCTTTAGTTGGGTGGATTTGGCTGGAAGAAAATATTTTGCAAGAAATTTTTCTACCATCCCCTCCCAAGTAGTGATCCTTCCAAGAGGCAGTGATTGCAACCAACTCCTTGCTTGATCCCTGAGAGAAAAAGGAAATAAGCGTAAGCGTATTATATCCTCAGACACACCATTAATTTTTACCGTATCGGTTATCTCCAAGAAAGTGCGTAGGTGCAGGTGAGGATCAGCAGTAGCACTTCCATTGAATTGGTTTGATTGCACCATGTTGATTAACGCCGGCTTCAGTTCAAAATTGTTGGCGTTAATGATCCCTCGAGCGATTCCAGAATAGTGAGCCTGGATCATCGGTCTGAAGTGGTCTCTGATTGGAACCAGGGGAGCTTGATTTACTTCTTCTTCAGCCATTCTTTGAATTTCTTCTCTTCTAGCTCTTCTTAAAGCACGTGCAGTGCGCTCAATCTCCGGATCAAAAAGTAATGAATTCGCACATTGAGATAGTCGCATAGACTGCAATTAAAAATAAGAATAAATCAATTAGTAACTTAAAATAAAAAAATCTCTAAATTAAAATCTAGACTAATTGGTAACAAGAATAAAAAAATAATCAAAATTTACTCCCCGGCAACGGCGCCAAAAACTTGTTGTGAAAATTCCTCGCAAGCGTACGAGTGTCAAGTTTTAATATAGTGATAAAATCAAGAATCGATCCCATAGAGAGTAAATTGAAAATATTAAATACTTGTAATTAAAATAGTCCAAACTTTATCTAGAAAATCAATATTTGAGAGATTTGCATAAAAATAAAAATAAGTAGATGATTTTATAGTACGCCCACAACTTTCAGAAATAATCAATCAAAGAAAAATGGTCTAGAGGTTTAGATTTCACCTGGTTTCAAGAACAATCAATCCTAATTAATTAATCTTCATGAATTCCAGTCAATTAATAGCCAAAAACACTTAAGTTTATTATTTCCCTCTCCCTAGCAACAAATAATGTTTATCAACTACAATTCAATTCCAATATCCCTATTAAGAATTTATTGCAGTGATCTATCACAAAACAATGTTCTTTTTAAAAGCTCTGTTAAAATCATATACTCTCCCGAGTATATAAATAATTAACAGTGTATTTTCTATTGATCCTATTCAAAATCTTCTCTCCCGAGTGCCAGATTTTAAATAAATATAACAAATCCATTATTGATCAGATAATTGAAAAGACAATCAATTCTAGAAAAAACAATTAATCTAGAAAAAACTCAATTCAATAAAATCAAAAATTCATGAAAGCGTCTACACCAGGTTCCATCCAACCTCTAGACTATAAAAAATTCGTTCATAATAAAATTCTGAATAAAACAATAATTCATAAATCCAAACATATTCAGAATTAAATAAATAAAAGAAAACAAATACGTCGTTGACGCCGTGTCCGGATTATCGATCCCCATCTTCGTTCTTCAATTAAAGCCCCAAGTTCTCCAAAAATCACGATCAATCTATGTCTTTGATCTATACGTGTGTGTTGTGGCAGCTGCCCTCTAATTCTGACAAGAAAATCCCTTTTATATCATCATAAAAAAGCCCACTCAAAAGCCAAAGAAAATAAAAACTTTCCTTTCCCGATAAAAATCTCCACCAGAAATTTCGCGACACGCGGGTGCTTCACAATCCCAGGCGGGCGCGGACGAGTCTCTGCCTGAATTTCTCACGCCTTCACAAAACTTGCGCGTTAGCTCTTCTTCAAGCGCTAAAGACAAGCGCTGACTTTCTTCAATCAAGGCCCAATAACAAAAGCCCATTAACATCTCTCGATTCTTCTCCTGTTCTCTTCTTTCTTCTTTCTATTTTATTTTCTTTTATTCTTTTAATTCCTTTCTCCATTTTCTCTTCTTAAATCTCATTTTTTTCAACAACACTTCAATAATTCCTACAACCACAAAAACAACACAACTAGCGCATAAATCTGCTCGAAACAAATATTTAACAATTAAAATCATATATAAATTAAGTGTATAAAATACACTTATCAGATACACCTATCGTAGATAAGGATAAATAACATACCTTTCTACTCAAGGCATCTACAACTGCATTGGATTTCCCTGGATAATATTTGATCTCGCAATCAAAATCTTTCAGTAAATCTAGACATCTTCATTTCCTTATATTCAATTCAGATTGCGAAAATAGATATTTAAAAGTTTTGTGAACAGAATATATTTCAAATTTCTCACCGTACAAACAATGTCGCCATATCTTCAGAGCAAATACGATGGCTGCTAATTCAAGATCATGAATTGGATATCTGGTCTCGTGTGGCTTCAAATGTCTTGAGGCATAAGCAATAACAAGACCTCTCTGCAAAAGCACACAACCTAATCCCCTGTGAGAAGCATCAGAGAAGCATCACAATAAACAACAAAATCACCACTACCTGAAGGAATCGTCAAGACTGGTGCACTTTGTCAATCTCTTCTTCAACTCCTAGAAACTAGCTTCACAAGCTTCTAACCAAACATACGGCATATTCTTCTGAGTCAACTGAGAAATAGGCTTGGCAATGCTGGAAAAATCTCTGATAAATCAGCGATAATATCATGCTAAGCCCATAAAACTCCGTATTTTTGGAAGTGATGTAGGTCTAGGCTAATTAATCACAGTCTCTGCCTTGCTTGGATCCACTGAAGTTTCATCACCTGAAATAATATGTCCGAGAAAAACGACTCTATCTAGCCAGAATTCACATTTAGACAACATGGCATACAATTTTTTAGTTCTCAAAGTCTGTAAAATAATTCTCATATGTTAATCATGATCAGCTCGATTCTTGGAATATATCAAAATATCATCGATACAAATAATGACAAATTCATCCAAGTATTTCTGAAACACCCTATTCATCAATCTCATAAATACTGCCGGAGCATATGTTAAACCAAAAGGCATGACTATAACCATGTTCTGAATGCAGTTTTAGGGATATCTTCATCTCGAACCCTTAGTTGATGATATACAGATCTCAGATCGATCTTGGAATAGATAGCTGAACCTTGCAACTGATCAAACAAATCATCTATTCTGGAAAATGGGTATTTATTCTTTACTGTTGCATTGTTAAATTGTCGATAATCAATACACAACCGCATAGAACCATCTTTCGTTCGTACAAAAAATTACCGAAGTGCCCTAAGGTGAAACGTTCGGCCTAATATACCCTTTAGCAAGTAAATCTTCAAGATGTTCTTTCAACTCCCTTTATTAATTCGGTGCCATTGTAAGGAGTTTTAGATATTGGTTGCGTACTGGGCATTAATTCGACACTGAAGTATATTTCCCGAACTTGAGGAAAACCAAGAATTTCATCAGGAAAGTGTAACACCCCAAAATTATCTTAATTGAGTTTATTTGAGATCATCGGAGATTATAGAATTCAAGAGACGATTTTTTTTTATCATGGTCAACTTTGCAATTTTTGGAATTTTCAAGGACTAAACGCAAATAAGGAGTTTGTAGATATTTTTAGCATGAATTGACTTTTATTTCACTCTATCATCTTTATCCATCACGCCTCCCTCCATTGAAGACGCTCCAAAGCTTCTCCAAGCTTTCAGATTTCGGTTTCTGCTCGATCTGTCCGTTAGAATTTATTTTTGAATGCAGATTCGCGATCCCAACAGCGATAGCTTCGTTCTATCATAAGCATTTCTCCGATCAGTTATACTTATATTTTCGGATGTTGTTAGATTCGATTGAGTTTCGGATATGTAGTTTTTGATATAGTTCTTATCGTTTATTCTCAGTCAGATCGGAAAAAGAGCGTCGTTCGGATTTGTTATGATTTTTGGAAGCATAATTCGAAAATGGGGATTTTGAGATGTGTTGGATTTGAATTGTTTTTGATGTTTTAGCATTGGTTTGATTTGTTTGCGATGCTATATTGTTGTTTGTGTTTCCGGTTTGATCAGTTTATAGCCGTTATGCCGCCGGTTTGAGTTTTGGGATTTTGATTCGTTTGAATTGTCGAACCATTGGAATTTGGATTTGTTCGTCTTTGTGATCTTATTTTGCCTTCGTACAGATTCGTTTAAAGTTTGTTGAGCCCAGGGTTAGCAAAATTCGAACGTCAAAGATATTAGACGAAGAGCGGTAAAGAGTTTACCTTGAGCGTTGTTGTTTTTGGTTGTATAGATTTTGATATAACCTCTTATGGTAGCTTATCAAGAGTTGGAGCTATTCGGGTTGAAAGGTACAAGCAGACATCTTTTTAGCGGGATAGCATAATCAAGACAGATGGTTCTTGAGTTTCCCTTAAATCACATACTTGCATCAATACTTGTTCTAGAATGGGGAACTTGTATTTTGTTGTTTGAACTTTTGTTATTATGGCTTAATGCTTTATGTTTTCTTATGCATTCATCTCGAGCCTAAATCTTTGATTTCAACGGGTTGTACGCCCTTTTTTTTAGACGATTTGGGGGCTATAATCGAGTGGCCTGGGTGTTGAGGTTCACCTAGTGTCAGCATACTCCTTGTAGTCGCACCAAAGTCTAGATGATGGAGATACGTGACACCACCTCGATCGGGAGAGTTGATGGGTTGTTTACGTGATCTCATCCTCGGGATCTTAAAATCATAGCAACAATTCCTTGATTATAAGAGTTGATATCCTGGTTTTAAAGACATGCATTTCATTCATATTAACATTGAATATGTTGTATTTATATCATGTTATTGATATATTACTTGTTATTGCATGTTATGTTGCTTTTACTGGGAATATCATTCTCACCGGAGTTATCAGGCTATTGCTTTGTTTTGTATCTGTACTTGGAAATAGGTGGGGCAGGATCGAGTCAGAGAAGGCTTGGTTAGCTTCGAGATCAAGAAATAGAAGTAAGACTCAGTTTAGAAGTCGAGAAACATGTCAATCTAGTTTATATTTTGAATCATGTTTAGAACTTGAACTTGTTGATGTTTGTATTATCTAATATTCTAATATTGATGATTGAATGTTGTCGTTTCATGTATTATATTCATCGTTATGTTTGTAATGGATATTGGAGTTGAGTTGGTAAGATTATTTTCTGGAAATTGGTTCAGGGTTGCCCTCGCTCGATCGGTAGAGTTTGACCGATCGAGCGAGATGTCTGTAGCCTATTCTCTGTTTTTTTTAAAAAGCTTGACCGCTCGATCGGTTGAGTTTTACCAATTGAGCGGAGCTGGTCTTGAGGCGGGCAGCAAAGTGGGAAACTTTGCTCGCTTAATCGGTTGAGTTTTACCGATCGAGCGAGGCACTGTTCTTTTTAAAAAAAAATTTTATTGCTTTTAATTTTTGATCTTGTATGCTTAGTTATTGTTTAACCCGAGATTAGATGATTAGAACCGAGGTCTCACAGAAAGACATCAGCAAAATCTCTCACCACTGGTATATCTGTCAATGCTGGACTAGATTTCAAGACATCTACAGCATAAAACAGAAATCCGTTTGCACCTCTCTGCAATAAACATGTCATAGATAACACAGATATCAAAGGGATTTTTGCTCTAGAACCCTTACCATAGAATTTACATTCATATGTCATCTCTGGTTTGAATCTGACAACTTTATGGAAACAAACTACGGTTTCCGTGTACTTGGTTAACATGTCTATGCCAATAATACAATCGAAATATGATAACCCAAGTACTATACAATCCAAATTAATCACATTCCCGTCATATTGTAGTGCACAATTTCTAATTAATCTGACAGATATAATTCCTTCACCCAAAGGTGAAGAAATAGCAACAACAACAGGTAATGGCTCAGACAATAAAGAATGCAACATAGCAAATTTTTCAGATATGAATGTATGTGATGCACCTGTAATTATCAATACATAGACAGGATAACAAAAAATAGAGCAGTTACCTGCTATGACATCGTCAGGTGCTGCCTGAGCCTATTCCTCAGTAAGTGCAAATACTTGTGCCTGTTGCCTTGGAGGTTGAGTCACAGTCTGGTTTTCTCCTGGTCTAGTCTGTGGCAGTGGCTGAAATGAGTGCACTGCAGATGATTTCCTGTCAGTCTGAGGTACTGGTCTAGATGCACTAGCACCAGTTTCTCTTTCTATTGCACATTGGGGGCAAACCTTAGCATAGTGACCTATTTGATGACATATATTACAACTGCCAGATACTCCTCTGCACTAACCAGTAGCATGTCGTCCTCCACACTTACTGCAATAAACCCCAAAACTCTGTTCAGGCCTAAAATATCGTGATCCACTGGAACTGGGCGAACTATTGCCTGATTTCTTAAATTTATTCTCTTTGTGCCGGAATCAAGAATCCTTTCTGCTACTACTACTGCTTCCTCCCTCAACTGTGAAGAATGGTTGTTGTAGCTATGGCGGATTCTGTGATATTGGTGATGGCTGATAAGGTGGTTGTGGAATAAATGGTGCTCCTCTTTGTCTCAACAAACCAGCCTCGGCTCCTTTAGCTATGTTCAGGGCATTAGCAAAAGTATTGGGTTATCCATTGTTCAACAAAGTAAACACATCTGGATTTAAGCCATTGATAAACTAGTCCGCCATGGCTTCATCATTGGATGCTATATGTGGGGCAAATTTTAACAGGCTAGAAAATTTGGCCACATATTCTTCAATATTCAGCTGACCTTGTTTTAGACTAGCAAATTCTTCTTGTTCGTTTTTCTATAGGAGACTGGAAAGAAACATTGATAGAATTTAGTTTTAAATAAAAATCAAGTGATAGTAGTTCCTCGATTCTCTAAAGCCTTTTTTGTAGAGATCCACCAACTTTTTGAAATTTCATGAAGTTGATGTACTACCAGTCTGATATGACGATCATCAGAATAATCAAGTGATTCAAACAACTGTTCAATATCTTCTAGCCATTTTTCACAGTCAACTGAATTTTTTGTTCCTTCCAGTGTTGGCGGTTTGAATGACTGAAACCTCTTCAGTAAGGTTTCCATGGTTGTAGCTTTAACATCCATCAGATTAGCAGATGTACTACCCTGGGCCTTCTGAGGTTCTTCCACCATCTGTGGTACTGGTGTCGGTTCTGCCAGAGGAATAACAACTATCTGTCTAGTGATCGGTTCTTTACGGGGAAGCATATCTGATTTTCAAATAGATTAGTGCATAAACAATATCATATGCATCATTTTATTCTATCCTTCTCTGATCGGTTCGCATGAGATTGCCGATTATGATCAAATACAAGTTCTGGAAATATATCTCATGCAAAGCATGAATTTACACTGAAAGCACATAATCATGCAATCATATAATTCTTGAAATAATAAAGCATGCTCGCATGTAATGCACATAATCATATACAACACTTAATCTCATGCCATAAAATTAAATCAGACAGACTCAATCTACCCCGCTCATTAACTTCTATCTTAATCCAAAAACTTATGCTCTGATACCACCTGTTTTGGGGACCTCGAGTTGCTAATATTATCTTAGGGAAAATTAATCATTAATCATGATTTAATGTGGGATAATAAAATCAAGACAACAAATTTTTTCTTTTTAATATACACGGACTCCGTGCATTAACCTGTAGCGACACATATGAGGATGCAAAGTAAACCGACCCCATGCCACCTCCGTTTCCAGGTCCGTGCTAATCGATACACAAAATCCCATGTTTTTGTTTCTACATGGACCCCGTGCATCTTCTGTGCCAAAAGTTCCAAATTTCCGAATTTACTGTTTTTTATCTCAACCACACAGACCCCTGCACGGAGGTTGGCACGGGGTCCGTGCCCATCATTTTCTGCACACTTTCAAAATAAGTAGGGTACACGGACCCATGCACAAGGCATGCACGGGGTCCGTGCCCTGGCCTCAAAAATCAAACTATGAACATTTCAAATCTGAAAATAACAATTACAATCTTTATCAAATCATCAACTAATATACATGCATTCATTAGTAGTCAAAACATCTGAAATACATGAATTTCTCAAATCTAAATGAGTACTCGACAATTAAAAACATATACAAGACTTTAGAAGTTTCTAATATTTACCACATAACAAGTTCTTGTTTTATAACATGTTAAACAAAGTCTCAAAGTCTAAAATAACATGTCACCTGCTTAAACTCGAGTCACCATGTCTAATCTTCAACTTGATCTATCCAAGTCGTCTCTGACTCCATTCTGCCCCACCTATTGCCATGCACACATAAAAAACATAAAAATAGCCGGATAACTCCGGTGAGAATATAATTCCCAGTAAAAACAACATAACATGCAAGATATAAACATGAATGCAATGCATGTTTCTAAGATAGGCTATCAAATCTGATAACAAAAAAATTTTGGTTCTTGGGATCCCTGGGAATAAAATCTCAATAAAACCACCGACTCTCCCAATCGAGGTGGCGTCAAGTATCTTAATTCCCCTGACTTTGGTGCAACTATAATGAGTCATCTAGCTTTGGATGTAAATCTATCTTCCGTGCTACTCAATTAAAGCTCGCCAAACGTCATTCGCAATCTAGGTCATTCGCCCCTCTATGCTTTTCAGGTTAGGGTTCAAGATGTATGCAACATAATCTTGATGCATTTAATAATACAAATCTGTAAAATATCTTGAGCAAAAAATCACATAATCAGTCAAAGCAACAATGATCATCTAAATCAAATAAAGGCACATAAACAAGCAGAAGCAAATATGTATGTGATTTCAAAAAGGATTACTCGAGAATCATATCTATCTTGAGTTTTCTATCCCATCTGGATTGATGTCAATTTATACCTTTTCTTTTGATTTTTGAGGTGCTTAAAATCTGAAACATAGCATCAATGAACTAATATCAAAAGCTATTCCAAATTATGGCAATCTTTCAACTCAAAATGGCTTCAAACCTTGTTCAAAGTTTCACCAAAACGAAATCTAAATTCTCGAGCTCGAACACTCCAATACAATCTGAAATGAAGTGTAAATATGCTGCATATATCAGCAATCAACTCATATATTATCCAGCTCAAACAATCTAAACTCAAACTTGATCAAAATCTTGAACCGACAGCATAATGGTACAAAATCGGTAACCAAAACGATATCAAATTCAATATACCAATCCACAAAAATACATATTCATATTCACCTCATCTTATACACTCCCAAAACAAACATTCAGAATTGAAAGTGTTTGAATATAGCTTCAAAAATTTATAAGAAATCCGAACGACATTCTTTTTTCCGATCCGTCTTCGAATACATAATCATGGCTTGTTCATGAACATATATAATCAATAATAATAATAATAAAATTCCATCTTTCACTTCAAAATCAAATATGATAAAAGTGAAGGAAACTTATACCAAAACGGAGCTCTTGAAGTGATGATCGCGAATATATATTCAATACTGAATTCTGACGGCCGGATCTCGAGAAATCAGAGGTTTAAAGACTGAAAATGGCGTGAGCTTCTTGGTCTGATTTCATTCCCTTCCTTTCTATAGGCACGTTGATGATGATGCTAACAAGTGGATAACCAAATTCCTAACGTATGGAAAGGCCTCTCAAAATGGAAAACAACTCAACCCGCATATTAGTTACCAAACCAATATTCTCATGGAATGTCAATACAGTGTTTCCCAAATGATCCCTTACATTCCCACCAATCATAGAATTCCCACACCCTTTAAAACAACCATCGGTGTTAAGCTTAAAAACACCCACAGGAGGAGGAGTCCATCTAACCAAAAGAATAAAAGTGCTTCTAATATGCTGGACATTTATACCAAAAAATCCAGATCAATCTTCATATCTTAACCAATTTTATGGCTATATCACCCCCACTCTAGAAGCAACAACAACATGCTCCATCAAATAATTTATAACTGTAGCCGCCGAAACCACATATCCTTTGTGCCGAAATCAATTCCTGATTTTCCACAAGACCCACAAAATCAAAAACAACATCATCTCCTGCACATGACCTCTCTTACACCAGAAATCGCTAACGTGCCAGTTAGAAAATAAGTGAGGCTGCTGAACTCCAAAAATATTAGAGAAATAGGTCCAAACAGACGAAGCTAGATTCCCTTAAAAGAAAAGATGATCAAAAGTCTCCTGGCTTCTACAACAAAGACAAGACGAAGCAAGAGCCACTCCTCTCAATTGAAGGATATCATCCACTGGAAGTCTCCGAAAATACCAACGCCAATAAAAAATAGAAATAGAAGCTTTCAAGAGTATAGACCAAAAACCACCAAACCAAACAGTATCTAGATATTTGTAACGAACCTCTTCCCATGCAGACTTATTGAAAAAAAACCCATGTTTTGAAGATTTCCAGATAGCCCGATCTAAAGCAATTGTGTGAATGGGAATTTGAAAAATCCAAGCCATGATCTCAGGTGTCACCACAGTAAGCAGCCGATCAAAGTTCAAGCTTCCCTCATCCAGGAACCAATTAACTTTGCGCATAGGCTGCCCTTGGACCAGAACAAGAGATTCAAGAGGCCCCTCAGGAAGCCAGAAGCAAACCAGAAACTCAAATTCCCACTGCCAATCTTACACCCAATAAACATTCCACTATATCTCTAATTTTAAGCATTCTTCTTTTGGTAGGAGAAACAACTTGTTTTAATTGAACCTACGCAGGATATTTAGAATGAGAGTATCTCATATGTAGGTATCTACTCCATATAGTGTCACCAGTACAAAACCGATGCCAAATATTGAATGTAAAGGTTGTCAACACATCTTTCAACCTTTGAATCCCTAGTCCCCCTTCTTTTATAGGCCGACACACCTTTTCCCAAGCAATCCAATGTATTTTAGCTTCTCCAGGTTTCAACCCCCACAGGAATTTAGCACAAAACATTTCAAACCTGTGCAAAACAGTTCCTGGTGGTTGAAGAACATGAAACAAAAAAATAGGAAAAGAACATAATACACTCTTGATCAAAATCAGCCTACTACCATACGAGATAGTAGTATTATCCCACCCATTAAGTTTCCTAATAGCCTTAGAAATGATACTGCTGAAATAAGTGCTCTTTTAAGGGCCCAAGAATAGGGGAACTCCTAAATACTAAATAGGTAAAAATCCTTCTCGAAACCCTGTAATAGAGTAATATTTATCTTTCAACACCACTGAGCAAGAGTTAGGAGCAATGATCACCTCTTTGCATTACTGATAAGCTGCCCAAAACATTCCTCATAGTGATAGAGGAACTTTATCAATCTTCGAACACTTTGAATTGCTCCATTAGAAAAAATCATAATATCATCCACATATATGAAATTTCAGCCTCTGTGCCACTGAAACAATTTATCCAAACCCCTTGACAAATATTCCGCAGATAAAACAAACATAATAGGGGATAATGGATCTTTCTGTCGAAGTCCTCTATTGGATGGAAAAAAACCAGCCAAAAAACCATTAATATTAACTGAGAACCAACAGTTATTCACACATCTCAAAATCATATCACAAACCCCAGCCGAGAATCCAAAGGCCCTAAGCACATTCAATAGAAAATCCCATCGAATCTTGTCATATGCCTTAGCCATATCCAGCTTCAGAATTAAGTTTCCTCCCCTAACCTGATAATTCAACTGGTTAACCAATTCTTGGGCCATAAGAATGTTATCATAAATTTTCCGACCAGCAACAAATCCACTCTGTGAAAGGGAGATCAGTTTTGGCATCAAGAGCTTCAATCGCAAAGATAAAATCTTAATGAAGATTTTATTGACCACGTTACACAAAATGATAGGTCTGAAATCCGACCATCTCTGTGCATCATCATTCTTAGGGATCAAAATAATAATGGTTGCAGTGAAATCCCAAGGCAATGGAGAACCCGCAAAAATTCATGGGTTGCCGCCAACAAGTCAGTTTTGATAATATTCCTTCACTTCCTAAAGAAATTGGCAGAATATCCGTCTGGACCAGGAGTGCTATCTTCATGCAAGGACTTAATACAAGCAAATAACTCTTTCTCGGAGACAGTAGCCTTCATACAAGCATTGTCACCTTCATGAACTAGATTAGGAATGTGAGAGAAATCAACCCGATTAAGAACAGTAGGATCACCTTAACAATGATTCAAAGAACTTAGCTCCTGATTCTTGAATTTTCATGGGGTTATCCAAGGGTTGACCATATTCCCAGATACGATAAATTTTATTAGCTTCTCTCCTCCGATTTACAATATTATGAAAGAGTTTAGCATTTCTTTCTCCTTCAGCAACCCATCTAGCAGCAGCCTTTTGCTACCAAAACGCCTCCTCCATAGCAAGCCCAAGAGCTAAGTTAGCTTTTGCAAGAGATAAGGATTCCTTTCGAATATCAAAAAGATCATCATCAAATTTCTCTTTTGCTTCTGCCGCTAGCTTGTACAACCCGTGGAATTTATCCAAGATATTGCCAAATACATCCCTATTCCACCACTTCAGGTGATGCTTAAGGCGTATCAATTTAAATCAACCTATATATCCCCATCTCACAAAAAGGTAAATTACAATTAAAATTGATCGTCTGTGAGAAGTCAGGATTCATAGTCCACATATTCTGAAATCTGAAAGAACAAGCTTGTCGGTCCAAACAAAGAGCTAAAATCTGGAGTGGACTGTGATCCGAAGTACCCCTATGTAAATGTTCAACCTTAAAATATTTGAAAAAATTCATCCAAACTAAAGAAATAAGCACTCTATCCAAAAGTTTCCCCACTCTCATATTAGTCCAAGTGAAACGAAATCCCACAAACCCGGCATCTGATAAGCCAGTTGACACTATAAATTCTGCAAAATCATGCATTGCAGTAGGACGGGTTGTTGGAACACGGTCGTTCTCCGGATTGAAAAATGATACCCGGTGCAGCGGAAGTTTTAAAATTTTATATGGAACGATTCCATATGGGTATCAAATTCCTACGATTAAAATTGATAATATAAAATTTAAACAATATAAATTTTACCTTAAAATCTCGAAACGAGGTTATGGACACCAACAGATTAAACTGTTCTAGTTGTATATCCCAAGAACTGATGAACGAACAATTCTTCAATCAGGTCCACGAACAGAAGTTTAATCCCTCTGATATACTGCACTAGAAAGTCTATCAGAAGTTTCTACGAAGAGATAGAACAGATATGATCTGCTAATTCAGACTGCAAATTCGAAATTCGCAGACTGAAAATTCTCTAAGACAGAGAGAGGGGGGGCGGCCGAAATTCCTAGACTGGAGGCTAGGGTTTCGAAAATCTGAGTGTAAGTTGTAAGGCCCTGAAATTACTTTTCGTGATTATTGGAATTGATTATTATTTATTTTGGAGATTTATTGAGCCGAGATTGAATCTGTAGTGACCCTTACCCAGATCACCTACTAAACAGAACTTAGGCATGCAATTAACTTAATAAAACAGATATCAAAATAAAACTGCGGAAACCAATAACATTATACAATCCCAAGAAAAGGAATCTGTAATTATAATATACAACCAGATCGAATAGCTGTATAAACCCAAACAACAGTAATAAAGCCTAGACGAAGCTCCAGCTGGCCAACCACTGACTAGCCCCTCCTGGATCCACCCTCCTCGTCCAATCGCAAACCTGCCCCATGGAATAGGGTGTCCAGAAAATACAGAGTACGAGACGTGAGCATAAAACGCTCAGTGCGAGAGTATGAGTATACATGCATGCAAAGTGAACTCCCTATAGACTCGAGGTCAAGGATCAGATAACAGAGACAGACCGGGCCCTGGTATGTAGCACGCTGTGCCGTCGCTTCAGGAGGTGGCTCCCATACCGAGATAACCGTGGATACGCCGGACCCAAATCGATGGAAGTCCATCCACTAACAGGATAGGGTACAACCCTACTAACAGACATCTCGAAAGAGATACAGCAAGATGCAAATGAATGCAGCATAATATCATGGCATATAAATCATGCAGTCACGTAATACATGCATACTCAGTCAGGATATCTCGAACAGTACTTTCGTACCTCAATACAGTGCAAGCTCTACCAACTCTAGGTCCACGCCTATAGTCTGCTCTACACTGCCAAATGATACTACTATCATTATAGTGCTCTAAAAGCCTTAACTAAGCTATTGCATACTCCTAAATATTTATAGGAAGCAAAAGCTATACCTTCGTCCGTCGTTAGCCCTTTGATGTCGATGCCTCCAGAACTTGGGCACAACTCCGCTACGACTATCGAACGCCTCGCCGACCTCCGGACCAAGCCTAAGAAGACTAGAACAGCTCCAAAAGGACTAGAAAGAAAAGGAGAACTCGGAATTGGCAAAGAGAAATGAAGTCTCGGCCTTCTATTTATAGACAACGATCGGAGCCTCCGATCCTCGATCGGAACGTCCGAACCTCGATCGGAACGTCCGATCCTGCCATCGGAGCTTCCGAAGATCCTGATCTGCCACGTGTCAAAATATCACTTGATGACTTCGGATAGGGGTGATCGGAGCCTCCGGTCCTGATCGGAGCTTCCGATCCAGCCACACGTCATGGATGACGTAATATCATCGGTGCCTCCGATCCTCATCGGAGCTTCCGATCCCGATCGGAGCTTCCGATTCGTCCAATCCCCAATTTATTTAATTAGCATTAATCCTTTAATTAATCAATTAGGGTTCGGGCTACTACATTCTCCCCCACTTAAGATATTTCGTCCTCGAAATCAGATCTTAAGTACCGAATGCAAATACAGAAATCAGAAACATTCTTTATTCAAATCAAACGTTTACAGAGTTTGCAACTGAATACAACTTAAAGAATGAAATCAAAACAACTCAGGATGGTCTTTACGCATCCTGTCCTCAAGCTCCCAAGTAGCTTCCTCAGTACCTCGGCGCTGCCACTGAACTAAAACCAAAGGAATGACTTTGTTCCGTAAAACCTTATCCTTATAATCCAGGATACGAAGAGGTTTCTCAACATAAGTCAAATCCTTATCCACCTGAACATCAGACCGCTGCAGAATGTGAGATTCATCCGCCACATACCGTCGCAACAGAGATACGTGGAACACGTCGTGAATACTGGATAGATGCGGTGGCAAAGCTAGTCGATAAGCCAAATCGCTAATACTCTCCAAGATCTCAAACGGACCGATAAATCTGGGAGACAACTTGCCCTTAAGGCCAAATCTGAGAATCTTGCGGAAAGGTGACACTCTCAGAAACACTTTCTCCCCGACTTCGAACTGCAAAGGCCTACGCTTGATATTAGCATAGCTGGCCTGACGATCCTGTGCATTCTTAATCCGTTTCTTGATTTGATCAACAATATCTATCGCCTGCTGGATAAACTCCGGTCCCTCAGCCTGTCTCTCCCCCACTTCTTCCCAGAAGAGTGGAGTACGACAACGTCGCCCATACAACGCCTCAAAAGGTGCCATCCCAATACTAGTGTGATAGCTGTTGTTGTAAGCGAACTCGATCAACGGCAAATGATCCTGCCAGGCTGAACCAAAATCCAAGACGCACGCTCTAAGCATATCCTCTAACGTACGGATAGTGCGCTCTGACTGACCATCAGTCTCTGGATGATAGGCTGTACTCAAACTGAGAGTAGTACCCATCGCACGCTGAACACTCCCCCAGAATCTAGAAGTAAACCTGGGGTCCCGATCGCTGACAATGCTCACAGGCACTCCATGAAGTCGAACGATCTCCTGAATGTACATCCGTGCCATGCGATCCCTGTTGGAAAACTGGCGAGTTCCCAGACCAATTACGATTGATACCCGGTGCAGCGGAAGTTTAAAAATTTTTCATGGAACGTTTCCATGGTATGGGTATCAACCGTTCATCGATTGAATTACGTGTGTGTAAAATTTAAATAACAATTAAATAAATTTTACCTCAAATCTCGCAACGAGATTAATGGACACCAACAGAACAATTCTGCTCTTGTTGTCTCTCCCTGGAACCGATGAACGCCTTCAATCAGGTCCACGAACAGAGGTTTAATCCCTCTGATAGATTGCACTAGAAAATCTATCAGAAGTTTTCTGCGAAGAGATTACACGAATCTGATTCGTTATTCCTGACCGCGATTCAAAATCACAGACCGGAATTTTCTCGGGCAGAGCAAAGGGAGGGGACGGCCGATCGGTTTTGAGAGGGTCTAGGGTTTTCGAAATTTGCTCTCAAAATTTATGACCTGTTGTGTGTAATTTCTGTACTGAAATAACTTATTTATAATGCAGGCCACTAACACCTTAGGGCCCATTAGTCATAAGCTGGGGCCCGACAAGCAAAGCCCGCTCGTTCAGAAATTAATATAAAATTCATCGTGACTCCGATTGATGAAACGATTTCACCAATGTGCACAGAAACCATTTCTGCACGTTTTAAAGTCAAAATAAATTTTCCTGAATCCGAATTCAGTGGTTTCCAAAAATGTCCATCCCTATGTCATTTTAGGAAACCCTACTCCCTTACTCTTAATTAAGAAGTCCAACTCCTTAGTTCATTAAATTTAACTCTTTAAATTTAACTATCTCAACGGGGATTAAAACTCCATTACACTGTGTGACCCTCAATGGTTCAGGGATACAGCTAGCCGTGGGCTCACAACTCCTTGTGACTCGGAACAACACTTTCCGACTTGCCCAACGAATCATGGTAAAGCGCCTAGCAACATCGCCCCATGATTCCCTAGGTATCACTGATAGTGCCTACAAGAACCAGTAGATTTTGGTTAGCGTACAGTACGGTCCCTTCATCCATATATCCCGATCGAATCAACAACCATTGGTATATCGAGAGTCGCTCAAGATTCGATAACTATGCAATGCATCTTGAAGATCAAATTAGTGACATCGCATGTGCTACTAAGAAACCATTTCTTAAATCACATCAAGTACTCTGGCCAGAGATTTGTCACACTAATATCTCCTCAGATCGCATAGGATATCCACACTCGCAAGTATGTGGTGAATCCTTGACAACAATGCATTGACTCCTATATGTGTCGTAACTGTACCCAATCTCGACACCTGATGACCCCCTCAGAGTCGGTAAACGAGTCAAAGCACAGTACTAGCATATAGAGTCTCCATGATGTTTCAAGTCGTAAGGACTAATGGTGTACAACCAAAACCGCGGACTTTATCCACTCGATAAGTGATAACCACTTGGAAAGTCCGGATAGGGTAGTTCGACTATTCATCCTATGAATATCCATTTGCATGCTTCGAACATCTCCATGTTCCCTACCAATGAAACGTGGTACTCCGCATCGCAAATGCTAGTCTCAAACTCGAGCGATCCTTATCCTTATTATCGGGCGGCTCAATCGACTAGGAACGGTTTTAGAATATACAGTGACTATAAGATGTATTTCATGATAGACATCTCCATGTTCTACCACATCTTACATACACTATAGTATATTCAAGGTCTTTATCAAAACAACAATAGTATATCACAATATAACAATATGAAGTAATATAAAGTCATTGCCATAAAAGTGTAAATAATATTAAACAAAAGATTGTTTATACAAAGAGTCAACAAAGCCCATAGCCACACAGTTGGCTCACTGGGCACCCACTCTTACAATCTCCCACTTGCCCTATAGCCAACTAGTCATACTACGTAGACCCATTGCTTCGCGATGTTTGTCAAACAATGGTCCTGGCAAAGGCTTAGTAAGTGGATCAGCGATATTGTCTGCAGAGGCCACTCGTTCGACACTGATGTCTCCTCTTTCCACAATCTCCCGGATTATGTGGTATTTCCTCAGTACGTGTTTGGATCTTTGATGAGACCTTGGTTCCTTTGCTTGAGCAACGGCACCCGTGTTGTCGCAGTACACCGGGACTGGACCAACAAATTCAGGAATGACGCCCAACTCTTGGACGAAATTCCTCATCCAAACGGCCTCTTTAGCAGCAGCTGATGCTGCAATGTATTCAGCCTCAGTGGTGGAATCCGCTGTGGTGTCCTGCTTGGAACTCTTCCAAGAGACAGCACCGCCATTGAGCATGAACACAAATCCAGAGGTTGACTTCGAGTCATCCACATCACTTTGGAAGCTAGAGTCGGTATAGCCTTCCAGTTTGAGTTCTCGTCCTCCATAAACCATGAACATATTCTTAGTCCTTCGCAAGTACTTAAGAATGTCCTTCACGGCTTTCCAATGCATCTGACCAGGATTAGACTGATATCTGCTCGTGACACTCAGAGCAAATGCTACATCCGGTCTGGTAGATATCATCCCATACATGATGCTACCTATAGCTGACGCATATGGTACATGTGTCATATTCTCTATCTCTGCATCAGTCTTGGGACACATAGACTTGGATAGAGAAACTCCATGACACATGGGTAGATGTCCTCTCTTGGACCCATCCATTGAAAACCGTTTCAATATGGTATCGATGTAGGTTGATTGAGTGAGTCCTATCATTCTCTTAGATCTATCCCTATAGATCTGTATCCCAAGAATGTAGGATGCCTCACCCAAATCCTTCATCGAAAATCTACCTGATAACCATATCTTTGTTGACTGCAACATCCCTACATCATTCCCAATGAGTAGGATGTCATCAACATAAAGTACTAAGAATGTCACCGCATCCTTAACTACTTTCTTGTACACGCAAGGTTCCTCCGGGTTCTTGATGAAACCAAAGTCTTTAATTGTTTCATCAAATTTCTGGTTCCAACTTCTTGATGCTTGTTTTAGACCATAAATTGATCTCTGAAGCTTGCATACCTTATGCTCGCTTCCCATGGATGTGTACCCCTCAGGCTGCTTCATATAGATTTCTTCCTTAATGTCTCCATTAAGAAAAGCAGTCTTCACATCCATTTGCCATATCTCATAGTCATACCATGCAGCTATGGCAATTAGGATTCTTATGGACTTGAACATTGCGACTGGTGAAAAGGTTTCATCATAGTCAACTCCTTGCCTTTGAGTATAACCTTTCGCCACCAATCGCGCCTTGTAGGTCAATACCTTACCATCAGGCCCAAGCTTTCTTTTGTAGATCCATTTACACCCTATTGGAACAATTCCATCGGGAGGATCCACTAAAGTCCAGACTTGGTTAGTATGCATCGAATCCAATTCTGACTGCATAGCTTCAAGCCATAAATTCGAATCCGCATCAGAAATTGCTTCCTTGAAGCTTCTTGGATCACATCCAATGTCGGGTTCATCTTGACCCTCTTCAAGAAGAAGACCATATCGAACTGGAGGTCTAGAAGTCCTCTCGGATCTTCTAGGTGCAGGCGTGTCCAGCAATGGTTCCTGAGGTGTGGGATCGTTATTTTGTATTTCGGGTTCTTCTCGAACTTCTTCGAGTTCCATCATCTCGCCTTTCTTATCCAATAAGAACTCCTTCTCCAAGAAGGTGGCATTCCGCGAAACAAACACCTTTGTTTCAGCAGGATAATAGAAATAATATCCGATTGAATTCTTCGGATACCCCACAAAATAACACAGGCTGGATCGACTATCCAACTTATCTCCCACTGTCCGCTTCACGTAAGCAGGACATCCCCAAATCCTCAAGTATGAATACTTAGGAGCTTTGCCATTCCATAACTCGTATGGTGTTTTGTCCACTGCTTTAGTGTGGACGTTGTTCAACAACAATACCGCCGTTTCAAGCGCATAGCCCCAAAACGAAGGTGGAAGCTCAGTGAAGCTCATCATGGATCGAACCATGTCCAACAAAGTTCGATTACGACGCTCCGATACACCATTAAGCTGTGGTGTCATAGGAGGAGTCCACTGAGAGAGAATCCCATTCTCTTTCAGATAGTCCAAAAACTCGGTACTCAAGTATTCTCCACCTCGATCCGATCGAAGTGCTTTAATACTTTTACCTAGCTTGTTTTCTACTTCAGCCTTGAATTCTTTGAACTTTTCAAATGCTTCAGACTTATATTTCATTAAATATAAATACCCATACCTAGAATAATCATCAGTAAAGGTAATGAAGTAGGTGTGGCCATGTTGAGTCCCTACTCTAAATGGACCACAAACATCTGTATGGATCAAATCCAACAGATTTTGACTACGTTCAGGCTTCCCCTTAAAAGGAGATTTAGTCATTTTCCCTTTTAGGCAGGATTCACAAGTAGGTAGAGAGTTAATATCAGACATATCAAACATGCCCTCTCCCACTAGCTTGTTCATCCTCCTTGAGGTAATATGACCTAGTCTAGCGTGCCAAAGGTTTGCCGGGTTTTGACTATCGATTTTCCTTTTGTTTGTTGTTGCCGGTTTGTCAATACAATTCACTGGAACGTCTTTTAGTTTTAAATTGTATAGATCGTTTTCAAGTTGTCCATTTCCAATTAAACATTCATTCTTGTAAATACTGCAAATCTCATTCACAAAATTACAAGAATAACCATCTCTATCAAGCATAGAAATAGAAATAATGTTTTTAATTAAATCTGGCACAAATAAAACATCTCTCAACAATAATTTAAAACCATTCTGCAAAATCAAACAAACATCTCCAATGGCCGTAGCTTCAACTCTGGAACCATTCCCGAGCCTCAGCTGGGTCTCACCCATTCTAAGCCTGCGACTTCTTGTCATCACCTGCAAATCATTGCAAATGTGAGAACCACATCCGGTATCCAATACCCAAGAAGTTGTATTAAGTGACATGTTTATTTCGATATAGAACATACCCTTTGCAGTTCCCAACTGCTCAAGATACTCCTTGCAGTTGCGCTTCCAATGACCCGGCTTCTTGCAGTAATGGCAAACATCCTTGGATTTTCCATCGTTTGAAGCCTTTGTCTTTTGCTTCTTCTCGGGTTCCACTTTCTTGGGTGGGGCAGAACGTTTCTTGCCCTTCATACTTGGCCCCTTCTTAGCAGAAGATGAGGAGCCCACCAAGAAAGCTGGCTTATCCTTCTTAAGTGTGGATTCATATGTAACGAGCATATTGACCATCTCTTCAAGGGTGGCCTCTATCTTGTTCATATTAAAATTTATCACGAATCCATCAAATGAAGAAGGAAGAGATAGAAGCAGCAAGTCCACATTGAGTTCATGCTCCAACACCAAATCAAGGGTCGCTAACTTCTGTATGAGCCAAATCACTCGTACCCCATGATCACGGACCGAAGTCCCTTCACGCATGCGGCACGTCATCAACTCCTTAACAGTAGAGAACCTTTCAGCCCTCGACTGAGCCCCAAAAAGTTCCTTGAGTTGCGTGTGAATGTCAGCAGCATTCACCGTGTCCTCAAATCGCCTCTGGAGTTCATCAGACATCGAGGCTTGCATATAGCATTTGGTCTTGATGTCATGGTCACACCATGCATCAAGTTTGGCCAATTCCTCCGGACTTATGTCAGCTGGTGCTTCCTTCGGAGGTGCTTTCTCTAACACGTAGAGCATTTTCTCCGAAGTTAAGACAATCTTCAACTTCCGGAACCATTCCGTATAGTTGGCGCCAGTCAGCTTGTTTTGTTCGAGGATCGAGAATAAAGGATTTCGCGAATTCATTGTGTGAAATACTGAAAAGGAAAAACAGACATATATCAATGATTGTTTAACAATTTACTAAGACATAAAATAGGCGAATTTAATTTTATGAATCTCACTCCCACTATTTTAACGATTTCACCACCCTCTAGTGAAAACGGGAAACTTTTTCCTTAGTGAGAACATGGAGTCCAATTGACAAACTTATGGTCCCGAATAATATCAGCCAACCATAATTCTCAAAAGGTAGAGCCCAATTGCTTCCAAAGCAACCCCCATGTATTTACCTCATGTCCAATAAGGGCCCAATAATATGACGCCGTTTAAAGTGACATGTCAAGATGACCCATCAATATTAAGTTGTGATGGACGGTCGCCATGTGGATCCCCCAATAATATGAGCCGATCCCATGGGAGTTCCACCCAACTTACAACATTTGTCGATCCAATGTACAGCTTTCCGACGAACGGGCCCCCCCAATAATATGAGCCGGACCGTATCCGCGGGTAGCATCACATACATTGACCGTTGATGGAAGGTAGGAACATTTAAACAATATTTAAATTTCCTTTATTTATCTTGATATAAATTTTAAATCATATTTAAAATGAGGGATTTTATTTATAAAAATATTTGTCTCATCATTTTTAATTTATTGCATGCATTGCCGGATTCACGCAATTTATGTCTAAACATGCATACAATCATAATATCACATATTATATAGGATGATCGATTCCATTTCTAATTGACCCGTGGTTGCCAATCACGGGTCTTAGTCCAATCCTAGGTAATATGCAGTATGCAAATGCAATCCTATTACATATGCTTCCAATTTACATTTCTTCAGTCTTCATTGTCTGCTGGGCCCACCATCTTCAAATCTTGATCTCCCACTAAATCTAATGTATTTACAATTAAATAACAATGACAAGTAGGGGATACATTTTTAGGGGGTGGGAACGGGCTATAAACCAAGCCCACTTTTATTACATATGACATTCATATCGGGCCATAAACCAGGCCCATTAATAAAACCAACAACAATAAAGACAAAATGTAAATTCCTAACATACACCTACAAAATTGGTCATGGCAATCGATCATCCTTATCCAATAACATTTAATTCAAAATTAATTTATTGGATAACATGCTGTGGCAATTCAAATTTAAACAAGATAAAATCATATTTTATATATAAAATCACATTTCACATATAAAATCATATTTTATCTCCATATCAAATAAAATCATATTTTATCTATAAAATCCAATTTTACAAATAAAATCATATTTTATCTAATATATCATAAGATCATATCTTATCATCAATTGTACCAAAATAATTGATTTCAAAATTCAATTTACGGATAAAATATTAAAATTTTCCAAAAATTCAAATTTATCCAAAATCAATTTTAAAATTTACGGACTCGAACAATTCGATCCGAAATCTCGTGAACCAATCAAAAACAATTTTTGACCGGACCAAAAATAAAATTTTAAATATTAAAATTAATAAAAATATAATTTTTCCCGCGGGCCACCCGGGACACTCCCGGGTTGGCCCGCACCCGGGGCGCGGGCCGGGGGCAGCCCGGCTGCCCCCTTAGGGCAGCGCCTGGCGCCGCCCCTGGGCGGCGCCGTGCGCTGCCCTGGGCGGCGCCGAGCGCCGCCCTGCGCAGCGCCCAGCGCTGCGCTGGGCAGCGCCGAGCGCCGCCCCTGGGCAGCGCCGAGCGCTGCCCTGCGCAGCGCCCAGCGCTGCGCTGGGCAGCGCACAGCGCTGCCCTGGGCGGCGCTGTGCGCCGCCCTGGGCGGCGACGGTCGCCGCCTTGGGCGGCGCTGTGCGCCCCCTTTGGGCGGCGCCGTGCGCCGCCCGGGGCAGCAACAATTGCTGCCCCACCGGGCAGCGATCCAATCGCTGCCCGGGTTTTGCCCCGAAAAAATTTTTTTTTTATTAAAAATATTTATTTTGTTTCATAAACCGAGACTCAAAAATTTTGTACAATTGATTATTCAATCGATTGATCTGAGCAACCTGGCTCTGATACCACTGTTGGAAAACTGGCGAGTTCCCAGACCAATTACGATTGATACCCGGTGCAGCGGAAGTTTAAAAATTTTTCATGGAACGTTTCCATGGTATGGGTATCAACCGTTCATCGATTGAATTACGTGTGTGTAAAATTTAAATAACAATTAAATAAATTTTACCTCAAATCTCGCAACGAGATTAATGGACACCAACAGAACAATTCTGCTCTTGTTGTCTCTCCCTGGAACCGATGAACGCCTTCAATCAGGTCCACGAACAGAGGTTTAATCCCTCTGATAGATTGCACTAGAAAATCTATCAGAAGTTTTCTGCGAAGAGATTACACGAATCTGATTCGTTATTCCTGACCGCGATTCAAAATCACAGACCGGAATTTTCTCGGGCAGAGCAAAGGGAGGGGACGGCCGATCGGTTTTGAGAGGGTCTAGGGTTTTCGAAATTTGCTCTCAAAATTTATGACCTGTTGTGTGTAATTTCTGTACTGAAATAACTTATTTATAATGCAGGCCACTAACACCTTAGGGCCCATTAGTCATAAGCTGGGGCCCGACAAGCAAAGCCCGCTCGTTCAGAAATTAATATAAAATTCATCGTGACTCCGATTGATGAAACGATTTCACCAATGTGCACAGAAACCATTTCTGCACGTTTTAAAGTCAAAATAAATTTTCCTGAATCCGAATTCAGTGGTTTCCAAAAATGTCCATCCCTATGTCATTTTAGGAAACCCTACTCCCTTACTCTTAATTAAGAAGTCCAACTCCTTAGTTCATTAAATTTAACTCTTTAAATTTAACTATCTCAACGGGGATTAAAACTCCATTACACTGTGTGACCCTCAATGGTTCAGGGATACAGCTAGCCGTGGGCTCACAACTCCTTGTGACTCGGAACAACACTTTCCGACTTGCCCAACGAATCATGGTAAAGCTCCTAGCAACATCGCCCCATGATTCCCTAGGTATCACTGATAGTGCCTACAAGAACCAGTAGATTTTGGTTAGCGTACAGTACGGTCCCTTCATCCATATATCCCGATCGAATCAACAACCATTGGTATATCGAGAGTCGCTCAAGATTCGATAACTATGCAATGCATCTTGAAGATCAAATTAGTGACATCGCATGTGCTACTAAGAAACCATTTCTTAAATCACATCAAGTACTCTGGCCAGAGATTTGTCACACTAATATCTCCTCAGATCGCATAGGATATCCACACTCGCAAGTATGTGGTGAATCCTTGACAACAATGCATTGACTCCTATATGTGTCGTAACTGTACCCAATCTCGACACCTGATGACCCCCTCAGAGTCGGTAAACGAGTCAAAGCACAGTACTAGCATATAGAGTCTCCATGATGTTTCAAGTCGTAAGGACTAATGGTGTACAACCAAAACCGCGGACTTTATCCACTCGATAAGTGATAACCACTTGGAAAGTCCGGATAGGGTAGTTCGACTATTCATCCTATGAATATCCATTTGCATGCTTCGAACATCTCCATGTTCCCTACCAATGAAACGTGGTACTCCGCATCGCAAATGCTAGTCTCAAACTCGAGCGATCCTTATCCTTATTATCGGACGGCTCAATCGACTAGGAACGGTTTTAGAATATACAGTGACTATAAGATGTATTTCATGATAGACATCTCCATGTTCTACCACATCTTACATACACTATAGTATATTCAAGGTCTTTATCAAAACAACAATAGTATATCACAATATAACAATATGAAGTAATATAAAGTCATTGCCATAAAAGTGTAAATAATATTAAACAAAAGATTGTTTATACAAAGAGTCAACAAAGCCCATAGCCACACAGTTGGCTCACTGGGCACCCACTCTTACAATCCACAGATTACTCTCGGCTATAGGCAATGAAATGCGCTGACTTGGTGAGTCGGTCCACCACCACCCAGATAGCATCACAGTTCCTCGGGGATACCGGCAAATGGGTCACAAAGTCCATAGTGATAAACTCCCATTTCCATTCAGGAATAGGCAGACTGTGAAGCAATCCTCCAGGTCGTCGGTGCTCTGCCTTGACCTGTTGACACACCAAACATCTGGAAACAAACTGATAAACACTGCGTTTCATTCCCTTCCACCAGAAACGAGTACGTAGATCCTTGTACATCTTGTTGCTCCCAGGATGAATACTCAACTTAGTGCGATGTGCCTGAGATAAAATCTCCTCTCGCAACTCTTCATCCTGTGGAATCACAAGCCTACCAGACAAACACAAAAAGCCATCTGACTGATAATGAAATCCAGACGAGCTACCCTCGTTAGCTAGACGAGCTAAACGCTGGGTCTTTGAATCAGACATCTGAGCATCTCGGATCCGCGAGTACAAGGCTGGCTCAGATAATATCGCAAACATCTGGATACTCTGCATACCTTTCTTATGCTTGAAGGTATAACCTGAAGTACAACAGTCACTAATCGCACTAGACATCGAACAAGTCTGAAGTGCGGATAGTCGCACCTTGCGACTCAAAGCATCAGCGGTGAGATTAGCAGCTCCCGGATGGCACTTAATCTCGCAATCATAGTCCTTAAGCAAATCCATCCAACGTCTCTGCCTCATGTTCAATTCTGCCTGAGTGAACAAAAACTTGAGACTCTTATGGTCAGTGAAGATCTCAAATTTCTCGCCATAAAGATAATGACGCCAGATCTTCAAAGCGAACACAATGGCTGCCAATTCCAAATCATGGACTGGGTAGTTGTCCTCGTGAAGCTTCAGCTGTCTAGAAGCATATGCGATCACATGCCCATTCTGAGTCAGGACACAACCTAACCCCTGAAGAGAAGCATCCGTGTAAACTACATACCCTCCAGATCCTGACGATAATGCTAACACCGGCGCAGAAGTCAATCGCCGTCGAAGCTCACGGAAATTCTCCTCACACTCGGAGGACCACTCGAAATCCACACCCTTGCGGGTAAGCTGCGTCAACGGTCGAGATAACTGAGAGAAATTCAGAATGAAGCGACGATAATACCCTGCTAGACCCAGAAAACTACGGATCTCAGCAACCGTCGTCGGACGCGACCAATTAAGTACCGCTTCAATCTTGCTTGGATCAACAGAAATCCCCTCCCTGGATATGATATGGCCAAGAAAAACCACTCTATCCATCCAGAACTCACACTTGCTCAGCTTGGCGTACAACTGCTCATCTCGAAGAGTCTGTAGTACCAACCGCAAGTGAGAAACATGCTCTTCCGTATTACGCGAATACACCAAGATGTCGTCAATGAAGACCACGACAAACTTGTCCAAATACTCCCTGAATACACGGTTCATCAGATCCATGAATATAGCCGGCGCATTGGTCAAACCAAATGGCATCACTAGGAACTCGTAATGCCCATAGCGAGTACGGAATGCAGTCTTGGCTACGTCCTGATCACGGACTCTCAACTGATGATACCCAGATCTCAAGTCAATCTTGGAGTAAATTGATGTGCCCTGCAGCTGATCAAACAAATCATCAATGCGAGGCAACGGATACTTGTTCTTCACAGTGACTCGATTCAGCTGCCGATAGTCAATGCACAGCCGCATCGACCCATCCTTCTTCTTTACGAAGAGAACAGGAGCTCCCCAAGGAGACACACTAGGACGAATGTACCCCTTGTCCAAAAGATCCTGTAGCTGATTCTTCAACTCACGCATCTCTGACGGAGCCAGACGATACGGTGCTCTAGAAATAGGTGAAGTACCCGGCATCAACTCTATGCCAAACTCGACTTCCCTAGCAGGAGGAAAACCCGGAATCTCATCAGGAAACACATCTGGAAATTCGTCCACAACAGGAATGCTCTCTATCCCAATACTCTCAGCGGACAAATCAACTGCATAGATAAGGTAGCCTTCCCCGCCAGACTCCAGAGCTCGACAGGCTCTCAAAGCTGATACCAAAGGCATCGGGGGTCGCGCTCCCTCACCATAGAAAAACCAACTCTCACTCCCTTCCGGATGAAAGCGTACTAATCTCTGATAGCAGTCCACTGAAGCTCGATAGGTAGTCAGCACATCTATTCCCAGAATGCAATCAAAGTCGTCCATCGTCAGGACCATGAGATTCGCCAACAGAACGTTCCCTTCGAACTCTAAAGGGCAACTCATCACTAGACGCTTAGCCAAAGCAGATTGGCCCGTCGGAGTAGAAACAGACATCACTACGTCTAGTGCAATGCATGGTAACTTATGCCTCTTAACAAAACGTGCAGAAATGAAGGAATGAGATGCACCAGTGTCAATAAGTACAAGAGCAGGTATACCATAAAGCATAAATGTACCTGCGATGACTTTCTCATTCTCCTCCACAGCCTGATCATGTCTCAGGGCAAACACCTGGCCAGAAGCTCGTGGCCTCAAATGAGAACTCCCAGCAGACTGTCCCTGCGACCTCTGCTGAACGGTAGCCTGAGAACCCGATCCTGTACCAGAACCAGAACCACCTCCCCCAGACAGTGGACAATCCCTCCGGATATGACCAGTCTCTCCACAACAAAAACAAGCTCCAGAAGCTCTGCGGCACTTGTCGGATGGATGGTTCTTCCCACAGTGATCACACTTGTCCTTCTTACCGAAACGGACAACACCTCCCAAACCAGAGGAAGAAGAAGATCCAGACTTCTTGAAAGTTTGGGCATGGGGACCCAAAGAACTAGCAGGTCTCGACTGAGAGAAAGACCTGTTCCGCCGAATGCTGTCCTCCGCCTGGTGACAACGGCTCACCAAACCCTCGTAGGACATGTCGTCACCAACCGCCACACGGTCATGGATCTCAGGGTTAAGGCCCTGAAGGAACAGATTATACTTCATCTCTGAGCTATCAGCAATCTCGGGGCAATAGGATAGCAGATCAAAGAACCTCTGCTGATACTCATCGATAGACATAGTTCCCTGTCGCAGACTCAGTAGCTCGCCTGCCTTTGACTGACGGAGTGCAGGAGGAAAATACTGCTTTTGGAAAGCTGTGCGGAACTCGGCCCAGGTGGCCACTCCTCTCGCCGCAACAAAAGGTGCAGAAGTAAACCTCCACCACCTGCGCGCACGCCCATCCAGAAGATAGCCAAGGGTCTCCACCTTCTGCTCCTCGGTGCATTGGAAAGTCTGAAAAGTCATCTCCATGCGGTCTAACCAGTTCTCCGCATCCTCCGGAGACTCACCTCCAACTAAGGGCTTAGGACCCATAGCTAAGAATCGACGCACAGTGAAACGCTCGTCGTCATGGTGACGATGACGCCGTTCTCGACGAGGCTCCCGGTCGGCATCACCCCAACGCCCCCCAACACTGCCATGAGAACTCTGGTCGTCACGATTTGACATCTACAAAAATACCTCAAGATGAGACTAAATCCCAAGAAATCTTTTGCATGCTCTGATACCATAAATGTAGTGACCCTTACCCAGATCACCTACTAAACAGAACTTAGGCATGCAATTAACTTAATAAAACAGATATCAGAATAAAACTGCGGAAACCAATAACATTATACAATCCCAAGAAAAGGAATCTGTAATTATAATATACAACCAGATCGAATAGCTGTATAAACCCAAACAACAGTAATAAAGCCTAGACGAAGCTCCAGCTGGCCAACCACTGACTAGCCCCTCCTGGATCCACCCTCCTCGTCCAATCGCAAACCTGCTCCATGGAATAGGGTGTCCAGAAAATACAGAGTACGAGACGTGAGCATAAAACGCTCAGTGCGAGAGTATGAGTATACATGCATGCAAAGTGAACTCCCTATAGACTCGAGGTCAAGGATCAGATAACAGAGACAGACCGGGCCCTGGTATGTAGCACGCTGTGCCGTCGCTTCAGGAGGTGGCTCCCATACCGAGATAACCGTGGATACGCCGGACCCAAATCGATGGAAGTCCATCCACTAACAGGATAGGGTACAACCCTACTAACAGACATCTCGAAAGAGATACAGCAAGATGCAAATGAATGCAGCATAATATCATGGCATATAAATCATGCAGTCACGTAATACATGCATACTCAGTCAGGATATCTCGAACAGTACTTTCGTACCTCAATACAGTGCAAGCTCTACCAACTCTAGGTCCACGCCTATAGTCTGCTCTACACTGCCAAATGATACTACTATCATTATAGTGCTCTAAAAGCCTTAACTAAGCTATTGCATACTCCTAAATATTTATAGGAAGCAAAAGCTATACCTTCGTCCGTCGTTAGCCCTTTGATGACGATGCCTCCAGAACTTGGGCACAACTCCGCTACGACTATCGAACGCCTCGCCGACCTCCGGACCAAGCCTAAGAAGACTAGAACAGCTCCAAAAGGACTAGAAAGGAAAGGAGAACTCGGAATTGGCAAAGAGAAATGAAGTCTCGGCCTTCTATTTATAGACAACGATCGGAGCCTCCGATCCTCGATCGGAACGTCCGAACCTCGATCGGAACGTCCGATCCTGCCATCGGAGCTTCCGAAGATCCTGATCTGCCACGTGTCAAAATATCACTTGATGACTCCGGATAGGGGTGATCGGAGCCTCCGGTCCTGATCGGAGCTTCCGATCCAGCCACACGTCATGGATGACGTAATATCATCGGTGCCTCCGATCCTCATCGGAGCTTCCGATCCCGATCGGAGCTTTCGATTCGTCCAATCCCCAATTTATTTAATTAGCATTAATCCTTTAATTACTCAATTAGGGTTCGGGCTACTACAGAATCGAATTAAATTGGGAGTTTCAGGGACCGGAATGCAAAATGTGGATTTTATATATATTATCATGCAAGTTGCCTCCTCCCCATCACTTCAACCCATCACTCTCCTTTCTCCCTCCCTCTATCTCTCGATCTCTCTCTCTCCGGAAGCCATGGGAGACGATTCTTTGAGCTTTTCTTCCGTTTGATTCGCACGATCCGACCGTTAGATTTTAGTTCCGAGTTGAGTTTCACGATCACCGCAACGAGGGCTTCATTTAGACGTAATTTTTACTTCGATCTCTTGAACTTCGATTTTGTTGAGTTGTCAAAATTTGATAATATTGGAGTATGTCGTTCTTGAGCTAGTATAGATCGTGTATTCGAAGTCGGTTTGGAAAAAGAACGAATTTTGGATTTTATATGATTTTTTGGAGTTAAATTCGAAAATGGGGTTGTGAGATTTTGTTGGATTTTGATGGTTTTGATTTGTTTTGTTGATTGAGGAGTTGTTTTGGATGATTTGGGATTGTTGGTTGTTATCGGAGATTTTTGGTTTGACCGATTATAGCCGTTATGCCGTCGGAATCGAGTTTGGATTATTGGTTGTTTTGTTTCGGTTTGACTTCTGGGTTTGATTGAATTGGTAGATTGTTACCGAATCCGTATATTCTTCATTTTCAGATTGGATTGGAGTCTTGGAATTGGATTGAACTTGGAAGTTGAGTCGTGTCGAGAATTGAAGACGGTATATTGATTGAATTTCCTTGTTATGAAGTTTTGTGTTTCGACTGATTATTTATTTGAGTTCGTTATTATTTTCAGATTTGAATCTTCGACGGACTCGAAAGGTAAAAGATGACTTTGAATTGAATGGGGTTGAATACTCGAGTTCGATTGATTCTCGAGCCCCGAAAATCACATACTACATGTTTATTTGCTTGTGTGAACATGTTTGAGTATCTTGTTACACTTGCATTCATATTGAGCCGATTATTCAATTCGTTTGAATTTAGACGATTTAGAGAGCTATATTGAAGTGGGCTTAGATTTCGAGTTTTTCTAAGTACCAGAATACTTCTTATAGTTGCTCTGAATTCTAGGGGTTGAGTTGAGCGACATCCACCCCGAATGGGTGTGTCGGTGAGTTGTTGTGAATACTTAGCCTCGGGATCCCAACCGAGTATCGATTGACATTTCGATTATCTGATTTGATAGTCCCGAGTTTTAAAGTCATGCATACATCCCTTTTCTTTGAAGTTGTTGATGTTTGTGGATTTTGATACGAGGTGTTTAATTGATATTGCATGCCTGTCTCTTTTACTTAGAAATTATATTTCTAACCAGATTATTCCGGCTGTTGTCTTTGTTTTGTATGTGTAACTTGGAAACAGGAGGATCAGGAGCTGGACCGAGTCGTCTTGGTTATCTTGGGGTGAGATGAATAGAAGTGAGACTCCGCGTCGTAGGGTCAAGTCTTTTGAACTTGTATTAGTTTTGTTGAGTCGTTGGAACTCTGATTTTAGAACTCGACTTGTTTTGTATTGCGGAAAGGATTTAGAATTTGTGGTATGTTCTGATTTCGTGTTGTATTGTATGTTGGAGCTTGGATTTGATTTGATTCGTGTTTGGCTTGATTTTCTCCAGGTTCCCCTGTTTTCTGTCCGTTTGGCCTGCGCGCGGGCGAGGCTTGTCCTCGCGCGCGCGCGAGCTGCCTGGAGTGGCTCGGGTATTTTTGCCCGCGCGCGCGCGAGCCCCATCCTCGCGTGGGCGCGAGCTTCCCTCGAGGCCACTGGCCCTTTCTCCTGCGCACGCACGAGGCGATAGCTCGCGCGGGCGCGAGGCTTGTATTTTAAAAAAAATAAAAAAAAAATTTTGATTTGTTCCCGCGACTTACCGTGTTCGATTATGTTTAATTTTTTTCGAGTTTAGAATCGGGGTCTCACATTAAGTGGTATCAGAGCCATAAGATTCTTGGAGTCGAACTAGAGTGAGCGGGGTAGATCGAGTCCGCATGAATTGAATTCTCGCATGTGTTTGATTTATTTAAATGATTATTTTAAATACGTGCGAGCATGCTTTATCGATTCTTGAATTAATTAAAATTACATGAGTTGTGATTAAGTTATAAAGAATGAATTTCGTGAGATATATTTGTCCTTGTGCTATTATCCGTTTCCGAATATTGTTGAGATTCTTGGGTACTCAGAGCAGAGTTTTGGACACCAAGGTTATGTGTTTGAGATTGTGTTTGAGATTTTGTGTCCTAACCCTTTGGTATCAGATGGCACATCGACGATCTTTGAGAAGGAACCAACCACCTTTGACTCCTCCTTCGACTGAGAATCGGCCACCAGTGATAACTCCTCCGAATGATCAGGACAGTACAGGAGTGGATGAGTTTGATGCTACTGCAACCCCGATGGAGACTCTTTTGAAAAGATTCCGATCGTTTCGACCGCCTACCTTGACTGGTACCGAGAACTCCATCGACTGTGAGAGTTGGCTAGATGACATGGATGAACTCTTCGATTCTCTTGACTACAACGATGACCGCAGAATCAGGTTAGTCAGTCATCAGTTGCAGGGTGTTGCCAAGAAATGGTGGACTACGACCAAGAGGGCGAACGAGAACCGAGGCACCGTGATTACTTGGGGTGTATTCAAGACTGAGTTCTACAAGCGGTTCTTTCCTGTCTCGTATCGTAAGGAGAAAGGTGCCGAATTTTCGAATCTGAAGCAAGGAAATTGGAGCATCGAGGACTATGTGAGCAAGTTTGACAGCCTTTTGAGGTTCGCACCTCATGTCGCCAATAACGAGGAAGCCAAAGCCGACCATTTCATTAATGGCTTGAACCCGGAGATCTTTACCTTAGTCAATACCGGGAGACCCAACAACTTTGCAGATGCCATGGATCAGGCGAAGGGAGCCGAAGCTGGGATTTTGATGCAACGAGGAAATCAGGCAGCTCCTCAGCAGCAGCAGAGATCATTTCAGAATCCGCCTGTTCAGTTTCAGCCTCAGCAGTCTCAGTATCAGTACCAACCTTCTCCGCAACCGAATCAGTCTCAGAGGGTTGATGGAGGCAACAGTGGCAGAAACCGGCGGGATCAGTATCGACCGAAGGGGAAGACTTTTAAGAAGTCTGGGAACATTTCCTCGAGTTCCAGTGGTTCTAGACAATTCAGTTCTGGGCAGAGTTCAGGGTTCTCTGGAGTATCATGCAGCAAGTGTGGAGGACGCCATCCATCGGATCAGTGCCGTGGTGTGTTTGGTAGTTGCAACATCTGCCAGCAACCGGGTCATTTTGCTAGAGTCTGTCCTCAGCGGGGATCCGATAGAGCTCAGAGCGGTAGTTCTTCCCGACCGTCCGCTCAGCCCGAGAGGACATCTTCTGCAGTTCATTCCTTTCAGCCCCAGCAGCAGACTCGTCAGGGAGGTAATCAGAATCAGAATCAACCTCCTCGACAACAGGCTAGAGTGTTTGCATTGACAGAGGATCAAGCCAATGCAGCCCCGAATGACGTGATAGCAGGTAACTGTTCGATTTTTGGTTATCCTGCGTTTGTGTTGATTGATACGGGAGCTTCTCACTGTTTCATTTCTGAAAGGTTTGTCTTGATGCATGATTTATTTGCTGAGCCTTTATATGATGTTGTTTCTATTACTTCACCTTTGGGTGGAGGAATTGTTTTGGTGAGATTAGTCCGTAACTGCATCTTAGAATCCGAGGGGAATTCGATTGAGATTGACTGCATTGTACGTGGGTTATCTGATTTTGACTGTATCATTGGGATTGACGCACTGACCAAGTACAGGGCAACGGTAGATTGCTTTCAGAAAGTAGTCCGATTCAGACCTGTTATGGCAGACGAGTGGAAGTTTTTCGGTAAGGGTTCTCGATCCCGAATCCTTTTGATTTCTGCTTTGTCCATGACTCGTTTGTTACAGAAAGGAGCAGAGGGATATTTGATCTATGCAGTGGATGTTATGAGGTCTAGCCCTGAGTTGATAGAGATACCAGTGGTTAGCGAGTTTCCTGATGTCTTTCCAGAAGAGATTCCCGGATTGCCGCCGATTCGAGAGATCGAATTCAGCATTGAGCTTGCATCAGGTACTCAGCCTATTTCCAAGGCACCTTACCGAATGGCTCCATTAGAATTGAAAGAGTTGAAGGAACAGTTGGAGGATCTGATTTCCAAGGGATACATCCGACCTAGCGTATCGCCTTGGGGTGCCCCAGTCCTTTTTGTGAGGAAGAAAGACGGTTCTATGCGACTTTGTATCGATTATCGCCAGTTGAATCAGGCTACCGTTAAGAACAGATATCCTCTCCATCGAATTGATGATCTTTTTGACCAGTTACAGGGTTCTGCAGTGTACTCGAAGATAGATCTGAGATCAGGGTATCATCAGCTGAGAGTTCGCGATGAGGATGTGCCTAAGACAACTTTCAGAACCAGATATGGGCATTTTGAGTTCTTAGTCATACCTTTCAGTTTGACGAACGCTCCAGCGGTTTTTATGGATTTGATTAACCGTGTCTTCCAGCGGTATCTAGATGAGTTTGTCATTGTCTTTATCGACGATATTCTGGTCTATTCGAAGAACCCTTCAGATCATGCCGAGCATTTGAGGACTGTGTTGCAGATTTTGAGATCCGAGCAGTTGTATGCGAAGTTATCAAAGTGCGAGTTTTGGTTGGACCGAGTCGTCTTTCTAGGCCACATTGTATCAGGAGATGGAATATCTGTTGACCCCAGCAAGATCGAGGCAGTTATGAATTGGCCGAGACCGACATCAGTGCCAGAGATTCGCAGTTTCATGGGTTTAGCAGGGTATTACCGTCGATTTATCGAGGGCTTCTCTTCCATTGCAAAGCCGATTACCCAGTTGACCCAGAAGAATGCACCGTTTGTTTGGTCTGAGCAGTGTGAGGCCAGTTTCATTGAGCTGAAGAAGAGATTGACCAGCGCTCCGATCTTGTCTATTCCATCAGGTACTGGAGGTTTCTCCATGTATTGCGATGCTTCTCACCGTGGTCTTGGATGCATTCTGATGCAGAGGAAGCACGTCATAGCTTATGCGTCAAGGCAGCTGAAGCCTCACGAGACTCGTTATCCAATCCACGATCTTGAGCTAGCTGCAATCGTGTTTGCTTTGAAGACTTGGCGCCATAATCTGTATGGCGAGTCGTTTGAGATATTTTCTGACCATAAGAGCCTCAAGTACTTGTTTTCCCAATCCGAGCTGAACATGAGACAGAGGCGATGGATGGATCTGCTGAAGGATTTTGACTGTGAGATCAAGTATTATCCTGGAAAATCGAATGCAGCTGCAGACGCTCTTAGTAGGAAGCTTTGTTCTTTATCTCTTTCTACGATTGGTGTCTCTCGTTTGATTGAAGATTGTTGTACTTCTGGGTTGGAGTTTGAGACCGATAGGAGATCCATCAGAGTTTTTGCGATTCAGGCCGAGCCGGAGTTGTTTCAGTTGATCAGAGAGGCACAGAGGTCAGATCCGAGTATTCAGAGTTCGATAGAGAGAGTCCGATCAGGCCACCAGTCCGAGTTTCAGGTCAGGGATGATGTTCTGTTTGTGAATAGTCATATTGTTGTGCCCGATGTTTCTGAGTTGAGACAACATATTCTTCGAGAGGCGCATTGCAGTCGGTTCAGTGTTCATCCTGGAGGCCGAAAGATGTATAACGACTTGAAGACTCAGTTTTGGTGGAAGCAGTTGAAGGAAGCTGTCACGAGGTTTGTGTCCCATTGTCTGAATTGTCAACAGGTGAAAGCCGAGAGGAAGAAGCCCGGAGGTTTATTTCACAGTTTGCCTGTTCCGAAATGGAAGTGGGATCACATCATTATGGTCTTTGTCACGAAGCTACCACGTTCATTCAGAGGTTGCGATGCAATTTGGGTAGTGGTTGACCGGTTGACGAAGTCTGCTTGTTTCATTCCGTACCACATGACGTACCGCCACGACCAGATGGCCGAGTTGTATGTTAGAGAGGTGGTGAGATTGCACGGTGTGCCGAAGTCGATCGTATCAGACGGAGATCCGAGGTTCACTTCTCACTTTTGGCACAGTCTTCAGGCGGCTTTGGGTACTCGTTTGCACTTGAGCACAGCGTATCACCCTCAAACCGACGGTCAGTCCGAGCGTACGATCCAGACTTTGGAGGATATGCTTCGAGCCGTGGTACTTGATTTTGGCTCAGGATGGCAGGATTCTTTGCCTTTAGTAGAGTTTTTGTACAATAAAAGTTTTCAGACGAGTATTGGGATGGCACCGTTTGAAGCTTTGTACGGGAAGAAGTGCAGATCTCCGTTGTTCTGGGATGAGATTTCAGAGTCACCTGAGTTAGGTCCCGATATGATTCGTGACATGGCCGATCAGGTGAAGATTATTCAGATGAGGATGAAGACAGCCCAGGATTGGCAGGCCAAGTATGCGAATGTTCGACGTCGACCTCTGAGTTTTGAAATAGGAGACCGAGTTTTCTTGAAGATCTCTCCTTTTCGAGGTACTGTCAGATTCGGGAAGCGAGGGAAGTTGTCGCCTCGTTTTATTGGTCCTTATGAGATTCTGGAGAAGTTAGGCGATCTTGCCTACAGATTGGCTCTTCCCCCTTCTTTGTCCGGAATCCACGACGTGTTTCATGTTTCCATGCTTCGTAAATATCATCCAGATCCGTCCCACGTTCTTCAGCCAGATGAGGCCGAGTTGGATGAGACTCTGAGTTACTTCGAGAGACCGATTCAGATCCTTGACAGAAAAGAAAAGCAGCTCAGAAACAAGTCAATTCCATTGGTGAAGATTCAGTGGAGTCGTCACGGAGTTGAAGAAGCAACCTGGGAGAACGAATCCGATATGAGGCAACATTTTCCCGAGTTGTTCGATTGAGGTGAGTCCATCTTCAGTTTGTTCTTACTTGTTTCAGTTTTGATCTGTCAGATTTCGAGGACGAAATCGAATCTTAGAGGAGGAGAATTGTAAGGCCCTGAAATTACTTTTCGTGATTATTGGAATTGATTATTATTTATTTTGAAGATTTATTGAGCCGAGATTGAATCGAATTAAATTGGGAGTTTCAGGGACCGGAATGCAAAATGTGGATTTTATATATATTATCATCCAAGTTGCCTCCTCCCCATCACTTCAACCCATCACTCTCCTTTCTCCCTCCCTCTATCTCTCAATCTCTCTCTCCGGAAGCCATGGGAGACGATTCTTTGAGCTTTTCTTCCGTCTGATTCGCATGATCCGACCGTTAGATTTTAGTTCCGAGTTGAGTTTCACGATCACCGCAACGAGGGCTTCATTTAGACGTAAGTTTTACTTCGATCTCTTGAACTTCGATTTTGTTGAGTTGTCAGAATTTGATAATATTGGAGTATGTCGTTCTTGAGCTAGTATAGATCGTGTATTCGAAGTCGGTTTGGAAAAAGAATGAAGTTTGGATTTTATATGATTTTTTGGAGTTAAATTCGAAAATGGGGTTGTGAGATTTTGTTGGATTTTGATGGTTTTGATTTGTTTTGTTGATTGAGGAGTTGTTTTGGATGATTTGGGATTGTTGGTTGTTATCGGAGATTTTTGGTTTGACCGATTATAGCTGTTATGCCGTCGGAATCGAGTTTGGATTATTGGTTGTTTTGTTTCGGTTTGACTTCTGGGTTTGATTGAATTGGTAGATTGTTACCGAATCCGTATATTCTTCATTTTCAGATTGGATTGGAGTCTTGGAATTGGATTGAACTTGGAAGTTGAGTCGTGTCAAGAATTGAAGACGGTATATTGATTGAATTTCCTTGTTATGAAGTTTTGTGTTTCGATTGATTATTTATTTGAGTTCGTTATTATTCTCAGATTTGAATCTTCGACGGACTCGGAAGGTAAAAGATGACTTTGAATTGAATGGGGTTGAATACTTGTGTTCGATTGATTCTCGAGCCCCGAAAAACACATACTACATGTTTATTTGCTTGTGTGAACTTGTTTGAGTATCTTGTTACACTTGCATTCATATTGAGCCGATTATTCAATTCGTTTGAATTTAGACGATTTAGAGAGCTATATTGAAGTGGGCTTAGATTTCGAGTTTTTTTAAGTACCAGAATACTTCTTATAGTTGCTCTGAAGTCTAGGGGTTGAGTTGAGCGACATCCACCCCGAATGGGTGTGTCGGTGAGTTGTTGTGAATACTTAGCCCCGGGATCCCAACCGAGTATCGATTGACATTTCGATTATCTGATTTGATAGTCCCGAGTTTTAAAGTCATGCATACATCCCTTTTCTTTGAAGTTGTTGATGTTTGTGGATTTTGATACGAGGTTTTTATTTGATATTGCATGCCTGTCTCTTTTACTTAGAAATTATATTTCTAACCGGATTATTCCGGCTGTTGTCTTTGTTTTGTATGTGTAACTTGGCAAAAGGAGGATCAGAAGCTGGACCGAGTCATCTTGGTTAGCTTGGGGTGAGATGGATAGAAGTGAGACTCCGCGTCGTAGGGTCGAGTCTTTTGAACTTGTATTAGTTTTGTTGAGTCGTTGGAACTCTGATTTTAGAACTCGACTTGTTTTGTATTGCGGAAAGGATTTAGAACTTGTGGTATGTTCTGATTTCGTGTTGTATTGTATGTTGGAGCTTGGATTTGATTTGATTCGTGTTTGGCTTGATTTTCTCCAGGTTCCCCTGTTTTCTGTCCGTTTGGCCTGCGCGCGGGCGAGGCTTGTCCTCGCGCGCGCGCGAGCTGCCTGGAGTGGCTCGGGTATTTTTGCCCGCGCGCGCGCGAGCCCCTTCCTCGCGCGGGCGCGAGCTTCCCTCGAGGCCACTGGCCCTTTCTCCTGCGCACGCGCGAGGCGATAGCTCGCACGGGCGCGAGGCTTGTCTTTTAAAAAAAAAAAAATATTTTTGATTTGTTCCCGCGACTTACCGTGTTCGATTATGTTTAATTTTTTTCGAGTTTAGAATCGGGGTCTCACATAAGTTGTGTGTAATTTCTGTACTGCAATAACTTATTTATAATGTGGGCTGCTAACAGCTTAGGGCCCATTAGTCCTAAGTTCAAGCCTGACAAGCAAAGCTCGCATGTTCAGAAATTAATATAAAATTTATCGTGACTCAGATTGATAAACCAATTTCACCAATGTGGACAGAAACCATTTCTGCATCTTTTAAAGTCAAGATAAATTTTCTGAATCCGAATTCAGTGGTTTCCAAAAATGTCCATCACTATGTCATTTCAGGAAATCTTACTCCCTCTACTCTTAAATAAGAAGTCCCACTTCTTTATTCACTAAATTTAACTCTTTAAATTTAATTATCTCAATGGGGATTAAAAATCCATTACTTGTGTGACCCTCAATGGTTCAGGGATACAGCTAGCCGTGGGCTCACAACTCATTGTGACTCGGAACAACAATTTCCGACTTCCCCATTGAATCATGGTAAGAGAGCCTAGCAACATCGCCCCATGATTCCCTAGGTATCACTGATAGTGCCTGCAAGAACCAATAGATTTTGGTCAGCGTACAGTACGGTCCCTTCATCCATATATCCCGATCGAATCAACAACCATTGGTAAATCGAGAGTCGTTCGAGATTCGATAACTATGCAATTCATCTTGAAGATCAAATAGTGACATCGCATGTGCTACTAAGAAACCATTTATTAAAACACATCATGTACTCTGGCCAAACATTCGTCACACTAATATCTCCTCAGATTGCATAGGATATCCACACTCGCAAGTATGTGGTGAATCCTTGACAACAAAACATCGACTCCTATATGTGTCGTAACTGTACCCAATCCCGACACCTAATGACCCCAATAGAGTCGGTAAATGAGTCAAAGTACAGTACTAGCATATAGAGTCTCAATGATGTTTCAAGTAGTAAGGACTAATGGTGTACAACCAAAAACGCGGACTTTATCCACTCGATAAGTGATAACCACTTGGAAAGTCCGGATAGGGTAGTTCGATCATTCATCGTATGAATATCCATTTGCATGCTTTGAACATCTCTATGCTCCATACCAATGAAACGTGGTACTCGGCATCGCAAATGCTAGTCTCAATCTCGAGTGATCCTTATCCTTATTAACGGACGGCTCAATCGACTAGGAACTGTTTAGAATATACAGTGACTATAAGATGTGTTTCATGATAGCCATCCCCATGTGCCACCACATCTTACATACACTATAGTATATTCAAGGTCTTCATCTAAACATCTTATAGTATGTCACAACATAGTAATATGATAAAAGATAAAGTAAATGCCATTATAAAAGTGTAAATTATATTAAACAAAAGATTGTTTATACATAGAGTCATAAAAGCCCTTAGCCACAAGTTGGCTCACCGGGCACCCACTCTTTCAATATCCCACTTGCCCTAAAGCCAACTAGTCATACTACGTAGTCCCATTGCTTCGCGATGTTTGTCAAATAATGGTCATGGCAAGGGCTTAGTAAGTGGATCAGCGATATTTTCTGCAGAGGCCACTCTCTCGACAGTGATGTCTTCTCTTTCCACGATCTCCCGGATGATGTGGTATTTCCTCAGTACGTGTTCGGATCTTTGATGAGACCTTGGTTCCTTTGCCTGAGCAACGGCACCCGTGTTGTCACAGTACACCGGGACTGGACCAACAGCTTCAGGAATAACGCCCAACTCTTGGACGAAATTCCTCATCCAAACGGCCTCTTTAGCAGCAGCTGATGCCGCAATGTATTCTGCCTCAGTGGTGGAATCTGCTGTGGTGTCCTGCTTGGAACTTTTCTAAGAGACAGCACCGCCATTGAGCATGAACACAAATCCAGAGGTTGACTTCGAGTCATCCACGTCACTTTGGAAGCTAGAGTCGGTATAGCCTTCCAATTTCAGTTCTCTTCCTCCATAAACCATGAATACATTCTTAGTTCTTCTCAAGTACTTAAGAATATCCTTCACGGCTTTCCAATGCATTTGACCGGGATTGGCTTGATATCTGCTCGTGACACTCAGAGCAAATGCCACATCCGGTCTGGTGGATATCATCCCATACATGATACTCCCAATGGCTGACGCATATGGTATGTGTGTCATTTTCTCTATCTCTTCGTCAGTCTTGGGACACATAGACTTGGATAAAGAGACTCCATGACACATAGGTAGATGTCCTCTCTTGGACTCATCCATTGAAAACCTTTTCAATATAGTGTCGATGTAGGTAGCTTGAGTAAGTCCTATCATTCTCTTAGATCTATCTCTATAGATCTGTAACCCTAGAATATAGGACGCCTCACCCAAATCCTTCATCGAGAATCTACCTGATAACCATATCTTTGTTGACTGCAACATCCCTACATCATTCCCAATGAGTAAGATGTCATCAACATAAAGTACTAAGAATGTCGCAGCATCCTTAACTACTTTCTTGTACACGCACGATTCCTCCGGGTTCTTGATGAAACCAAAATCCTTTATTGTTTCATCAAATTTCTGGTTCCAACTTCTTGATGCTTGTTTGAGACCATAGATCGATCTCTGAAGCTTGCATACCTTATGCTCGCTTCCCATGGATGTGAATCCCTCGGGCTGCATCATATAGATTTCTTCCTTAATGTTTCCATTAAGAAATGCAGTCTTCACATCCATTTGCCATATCTCATAGTCATACCATGCTGCTATGACAATAAGAATTCTTATGGACTTGAACATTGCGACTGGTGAAAAAGTTTCATCATAGTCAACTCCTTGTCTTTGAGTATAACCTTTTGCCACCAATCGTGCCTTGTAGGTCAGTACCTTTCCATTAGGCCCAAGTTTTCTCTTATAGATCCATTTACACCCTATTGGAACAATTCTATCGGGAGGATCTACTAAAGTCCAAACTTTGTTTGTATGCATCGAATCTATTTCCGACTGCATAGCTTCAAGCCATAAATTCGAATCTGCATCAGAAATTGCTTCCTTGAAGTTTCTTGGATCACATCCAATGTCGGGTTCACTTTGATCCCATTCAAGAAGAAAACCATATCTAATAGGAGGCCTAGAAGTCCTCTCGGATCTTCTAGTAATAGGCGTGTCAATCAATGGTTCCTGAGGTGTAGGATCATTATTTTGTATCTTGGGTTCTTCTTGAATTTCTTCGAGTTCCATCATCTTGCCTTTCTTATCCAATAAGAACTCCTTCTCCAAGAAGGTGGCATTCCTTGAAACAAACACTTTTGTTTCAGTAGGATGATAGAAATAATATCCGATTGAATTCTTCGGATAACCTACAAAATAACATAAGGTGGATCGACTATCCAACTTATCTCCCACTGTCTGCTTTACGTAAGCAGGACATCCCCAAATCCTCAAGTACGAATACTTAGGAGCTTTGCCATTCCATAACTCGTATGGTGTTTTGTTCACTGCTTTAGTGTGAACGTTGTTCAACAACAATACCGCCGTTTCAAGAGCATAGCCCCAAAACAAAGGTGGGAGCTCAGTGAAGCTCATCATGGATCGAACCATGTCCAACAAAGTTCGATTGCGACGCTCCGAAACACCATTAAGCTGAGGTGTCATAGGAGGAGTCCACTGAGAGAGAATCCCATTCTCTTTTAGATAGCTCAAAAACTCGGTACTCAAGTATTCTCCACCTCGATCCAATCGAAGTGCTTTAATCCTCTTACCTAGTTTGTTTTCTACTTCAGCCTTGAATTCTTTGAACTTTTCAAATGATTCAGACTTATATTTCATCAAATATAAGTACCCATACCTAGAATAATCATCAGTAAAGGTAATGAAGTAGGTGTGACCAAATTTTGTACCAATACTAAATGGTCCGCAAACATCCGTATGGATCAAATCCAATAGATTTTGACTACGCTCAGGTTTTCCTTTGAAAGGAGATTTAGTCATTTTTCTTTTCAGGCAGGACTCACAAGTAGGTAGAGAGTTAATATCAGACATATCAAACATGCCCTCTCCCACTAGCTTGTTCATCCTCCTTGAGGAAATATGACCTAGCCTAGCATGCCAAAGGTTTGCCGGGTTTTGACTATCGATTTTCCTTTTGTTCGTTGTTACCGGTTTATCAACATAATTTATTGGAATGTCTTTTAATTTTATGTTATATAGATCGTTTTCAAGTTGTCCATTTCCAATCAAACATTCATTCTTGTAAATATTGCAAATCCCATTCACAAAATTGCAAGAAAAACCATCTCTATCAAGCATAGAAACAGAAATAATGTTTTTAATCAAGTCTGGAACAAATAAAACATCTCTCAAAAGTAACTTAAAATTGTTTTGCAAAATTAAATAAACGTCTCCCATAGCTTTGGCTTCAACTCTAGAACCATTTCCGAGCCTCAGCTGGGTCTCACCCATTCTAAGCTTGCGACTTCTTGTCATCACCTGCAAATCATTGCAAATATGAGATCCACATCCGGTATCCAATACCCAAGAAGTAGTATTAAGTGAAACATTTATTTCAATATAAAACATACCCTTCGCAGTTCGCAACTGCTCTAGATATTCCTTGCAGTTACGTTTCCAATGACCGGGTTTCTTGCAGTGATGGCAAACATCCTTGGACTTTTCCATGTTTGAAGCCTTTGTCTTGTTCTTCTTCTCGGGTCCGGTTTTCTTGGATGGGGCAGAACGTTTCTTACCCTTTGTACTTGGCCCCTTCTTAGCAGAAGAAGAGGAGCCCACCAAGAGAACCGGTTTATCCTTCTTTAAAGTGGCTTCATAAGTTACAAGCATATTGACCATCTCTTCATGGGAGGCCTCTATCTTGTTCATATTGAAATTCACCACAAAACCGTCAAACGATGAAGGAAGAGAGAGAACTAATAAGTCCACATTGAGTTCATGCTCCAATACCAATTCAAGCGTTACCAACTTCTGAATGAGCCAAATCACGCGTACCCCATGATCACGGACCGAAGTCCCTTCACGCATGCGACACGTCATTAACACTTTTACAGTAGCGAACCTTTCAGCTCTCGATTGAGCCCCAAAAAGTTCCTTGAGTTGTACATGAATGTCAGCAGCATTCATGGTATCCTCAAATCGCCTCTGGAGTTCATCAGACATCGAAGCTTGCATATAGCATTTGGCCTTGATATCATGGTCCCACCATTTATCAAGTTTGGCCAACTCTTCCGGACTTATATCAGCTGGTGCTTCCTTCGGAGGAGATTTTTCTAACACGTAGAGCATCTTCTCCGAGGTCAAGACAATCTTCAACTTACGGAACCATTCCGTATAGTTTGCGCCAGTCAGTTTATTTTGTTCGAGAATAGAGAATAGTGGATTGCGCGAATTCATCTTAATGAAATACTGAAAAGAAACAGACAATAATCAGTGATTGTTTAATTAATTTACTAAGACATAAAATAGGCGAAATTTATTTTATGAATCTCACTCCCACTATTTTAACGATTTCACTACCCTCTAGTGAAAACGAGAAACATTTTCTTTAGTGGGAACATGGAGTCCAATTGACAAACTATAGTCCCGAATAATATCAACCAACCATAATTTTTAAAAGGTAGGGCCCAATTGCTTCCAAAGCAACCTCCATGTTTTTACCTCATGGCCAATAAGGGCCCAATAATATGACGCCGTTTATTGTGACATGTCATGATGACCCATCATTATCAAGTTGTGATGGACGGTCGCCATGTAGATCCCCAATAATATGAGCCAATCCCATGGGAGTTCCATCCAACTAACAACATGTGTCGATCCAATGTACAGCTTTCCGACGAACGGGCCCCCCCAATAATATGAGCCGGACCATATCCGCGGGTAGCATCTCATACATTGATCGTTGATGGAAGGTAGGAACATTTAAACAATATTTAAATTTCCTTTATTTATCTTGATATCAATTTTAAATCATATTTAAAATGAGGAATTTTAATTTTGAAAATTTGTCTCATCATTTAAAATTTGTATGCTTGCGGGATTCATACAATTTAGTCTAAACATGCATACAACGATAATATCATATATTATATTTTAGGATGATCGATTCCATTACTAATCGACCCGTGGTTGCCAATCACGAGTCTAAGTCCAATCCTAGGTGATATGCAAGTATGCAATGCAATCCTATTACATTGTGCTTCCAATTTACATTTCTTCAGTATTTATCATTGCTTGCTGGTCCCACCTCCATCTTCAAAAACTCCCACTATTTCTAGTGAATTTACAATAAATTACTATGACAAATAAAGGGATACATTGTAGGGATGGGAACGGGCCATAAACCAGGCCCACTTTTATTACAAATGATAAAATCAAATTTGGGCCATAAACCAGGCCCATTAATAAAACCCAACAATCAATAATAAAGTCAAATGTAAACAACCTAACATACACCTATAATATTGGTCATGGCAATCGATCATCCTTATCCAATAATATTTAATTCAAAAATTAATTTATTGGATATCATGAAATGGCAATAAATATAAATAGATAAAATCATATTTCATTCATAAAATCTTATTTTATATATAAAATCATATTTTATCTAGTTTATCCATAAAATCATATTTTACATATAAAATCCAATTTTATACATAAAATCATATTTTATTATCAATTGTACCAAAATTAATAATTAAAGATTTAATTTATGGGATTAAATTTATAAATTTCCAAAATTCAAAATTTATCCAAAAATTAATTTTCTTAAAAATTTTGGGCTCAAACAATTTTGACCCATTGCCTCGTGGACCAACTGAAACAATTTTCAATCGGGCCAAAAACTGGGCCCAAAATAATTTTGGGCTAGAATTCATAATTCACGAAAAATTTAATTTTTAATAAAAAAAAAATTTTCTGGGTAGCCCGGGACAATCCCGGGCTGCCCGCCCTTCGCAGTCCAGCCCAGCCGCTGGGCCGCTCCATGCGGCCCAGCTGCGCGGGCTAGGGCAACGCTTGCCCTAGCTCGCGCAGGGCTGCACGCGGCGCTGCTCGCTGCCTTCGGGCAGCGGGCAGCCCCGAAAATATATATATTTTTTTTCTTTTCCGTTTTATTTTTCTGAAAAATCGAGGCTTTGTACAATCGATAAAATTTTAATCGTAAAATCCGAGAACAGCCTGGCTCTGATACCACTGTTGGAACACGATCGTTCTCCGGATTGAAAAATGATACCCGGTGCAGCGGAAGTTTTAAAATTTTATACGGAATGATTCCATATGGGTATCAAATTCCTACGATTAAAATTTATAATATAAAATTTAAACAATATAAATTTTACCTTAAAATCTCGAAACGAGATTATGGACACCAACAGATTAAAATGTTCTTGTTGTATATCCCAGGAACTGATGAACGAACAATTCTTCAATCAGGTCCACGAACAGAAGTTTAATCCCTCTGATGGACTGCACTAGAAAGTCTATCAGAAGTTTCTACGAAGAGATAGAACAGATATGATCTGCTAATTCAGACTGCAAATTCGAAATTCGCAGACTGAAAATTCTCTAAGACAGAGAAAGGGGGGGCGGCCGAAATTCCTAGACTGGAGGCTAGGGTTTTCAAAAATCTGAGTGTAAGTTGTGTGTAATTTCTGTACTGCAATAACTTATTTATAATGTGGGCTGCTAACAGCTTAGGGCCCATTAGTCCTAAGTTCAAGCCTGACAAGCAAAGCCCGCATGTTCAGAAATTAATATAAAATTCATCGTGACTCAGATTGATAAACCAATTTCACCAATGTGCACAGAAACCATTTCTGCATCTTTTAAAGTCAAGATAAATTTTCTGAATCCGAATTCAGTGGTTTCCAAAAATGTCCATCACTATGTCATTTTAGGAAATCTTACTCCCTCTACTCTTAAATAAGAAGTCCCACTTCTTTATTCACTAAATTTAACTCTTTAAATTTAATTATCTCAACGGGGATTAAAAATTCATTACTTGTGTGACCCTCAATGGTTCAGGGATACAGCTAGCCGTGGGCTCACAACTCCTTGTGACTCAGAACAACAATTTCCGACTTCCCATCGAATCATGGTAAGAGCGCCTAGCAACATCGCCCCATGATTCCCTAGGTATCACTGATAGTGTCTGCAAGAACCAATAGATTTTGGTTAGCGTACAGTACGGTCCCTTCATCCATATATCCCGATCGAATCAACAATCATTGGTAAATCGAGAGTCGTTCGAGATTCGATAACTATGCAATTCATCTTGAAGATCAAATAGTGACATCGCATGTGCTACTAAGAAACCATTTCTTAAAACACATCATGTACTCTGGCCAGAGATTCGTCACACTAATATCTCCTCAGATTGCATAGGATATCCACACTCGCAAGTATGTGGTGAATCCTTGACAACAAAGCATCGACTCCTATATGTGTCGTAACTGTACCCAATCCCGACACCTGATGACCCCAATAGAGTCGGTAAATGAGTCAAAGTACAGTACTAGCGTATAGAGTCTCAATGATATTTCAAGTAGTAAGGACTAATGGTGTACAACCAAAAACGCGGACTTTATCAACTCGATAAGTGATAACCACTTGGAAAGTCCGGATAGGGTAGTTCGATCATTCATCGTATGAATATCCATTTGCATGCTTTGAACATCTCTATGTTCCATACCAATGAAACGTGGTACTCGGCATCGCAAATGCTAGTCTCAATCTCGAGCGATCCTTATCCTTATTAACGGACGGCTCAATCGACTAGGAACTGTTTAGAATATACAGTGACTATAAGATGTGTTTCATGATAGCCATCCCCATGTGCCACCACATCTTACATACACTATAGTATATTCAAGGTCTTCATCTAAACATCTTATAGTATGTCACAACATAATAATATGATAAAAGATAAAGTAAATGCCATTATAAAAGTGTAAATTATATTAAACAAAAGATTGTTTATACATAGAGTCATAAAAGCCCTTAGCCACAAGTTGGCTCACCGGGCACCCACTCTTTCACGGGTGACCACCCTCGATGAGTGATCCAAAGGATCAGAAATTACATTAAAATCTCCACCAACCACCCATGGACATCCATCAACAGGTTTGCAACCAAGTAAGCCCTCCCATGGAGATAACCAAGAATCCCTACTACATTTAGCATAGACAATCAACATGTAAATATCCATCGGTAATAGCTTAGAAGACAATTTAACATGCATGAATTGATCATGATCATGAAGCACCACAACTGAAACCTCCAAATTATAGAAGAACCAAATTTTATTATTGGTATTAGAAATAACCGTCGCAAAACCAAACATCCTAGTCATCACCGAGTGATCAAGTTGATTCATCGGTTCCAAAATGACAATGAAAATAAATTTATTAATTTCCTTAAGGAGTTTAATCCTCCTCTAAGCATGTAGTAACTCGTCTCCAAATTAAATTAATCAAGAACCTAATTATTCATTGACTAAGACATGATTTAGAAATCCTCAAATGGGATTAAGGAGTTGGAGAATGGATCCAAAACAATGAAGTATAAGTTCGGTAGATCTTTGAACTTCGGAAGGATCGGATGCTCCGAACAGAGTTCGGAAGCTCCAAAGTGATCGGAGCCATAGTTTTGGGTTCGGAAGCCTTGTTATGTTCAGAAGCTCCAATCGTCGCTGAGTGCCAGTTGCCCAAGAATTATGTAAGCAGTGACATCATGGAGATCGGAAGCTCCGATCTACTGTCGACGGGCGTCCTCTAGAATCCAGACACGTGGTTGGCGAAGAGAGTTTGGAAGCAAGGATCGGAAGCTCCGTTCTTGTGATCGGAAGTTCCGATCACCGTCTATAAATAAAGGCTAAGAATCCCATTTTCAATTGCTCATTTCCCTCTTTTCTCTCTCTCTCTCCCGTCCCTATCTCTTCCTAGTTGATTTTGGGGGCTTTCCAAGCATTGTTTTGAGGGTCTATCGATAGTGGGGCGCTATCGGCGTGTAGCGGAGCTGTGCCTAAAATTTTGGAGGCAGTTGCCATCAGCGGACTGTCGATGGACGCAAGTATAATTTTGGATCTCTATAGAGATTAGGGAGTATATAATATCTAAGTTAAGGCTTTTAGATCACTATAAGTGATATAGTGTCTATGTGATTATAGGCTTGGACTAGAGAGCAGGATTTGCTAGGTTGATCTTATTATTGAGATTAAGGTACGAACGTATTACTCGAGTTACCAGGTTGAATATACATGTATTATTTTTGAATGTTTTTTGTGGCATTATTATGTGCATTGATATTATGCTGCATGCATGTACACGTTGAACTTTATGCTATGATTGCCTATCCTAAAATAGGGGTCGCTTGTCCCGTATGTTAGTGGATGTATTTCCATGGACTTGGAGCCGATTATATCTACGGTTTTATGGTATGGGAGCCACCTCATGATGCGACGGCCTAGCATGCTACATACTATGAAGCCCTGACTGAGCAGTCTTTTGGATAGATTTTTCCAGCACCCATCATATTTCATATGCATTCATGGTATATGTATATTCATACTTCTGTACTGACCGTTTTATGCTCACGTCCATAGTGTTTTGTGTTGGACGGACCCGGTCGGTGAGCTGCAGTGGTTCCGTGGACTTTATCTTTTTCCTGTATCAGGTTTATGGTTTGGATTTTATAACTATGACATTTGATTGGGTTGTGTAAACATTATTTGATTTTAGCCCGGTTGTTCTTCCGATTATGTACTTTGGTTCTAGTTTCCGCTGTTTATTTAATTATTGTGCTTTAAGTTAATTTCATGCTTAAGCTTTGTTCAGTTAGTGATTCCGGGTTGGGTCAATACAGAGAAGCTTTATTCACAATTCCTCTGATGTTCCAAATAAAACAATTCATTGATAAATATCAGAAGATCCCAAATTCATGTTTTTAGAATTACCTCGAATCTGCAATAATGACACCGATTTAGTCCTTTTTGGTGGTCTTCCACGTCCCCTTTTTTTGAGACAACTCCACAGGTTTAGATTGATCACCCAAATTTAGAGTTTCATTAATTTGCAAAGATTTTATAACTACTGCATCGGGATTAATATCCTCCAAAAAATTTTCCAAAGCACCCGAATCCAAACTGTCCAGCTCTCTATCCTCCTTATCCTCCAATCCATCCAAATCTCCCTGCTCCTCATCCATACTACAATTTTTAGAAAAGTTTTTTTTACGCCTTAAACGCATATAAATCTCGAATTATGAGATTAATGTTTTTAATGCATTAACAAGTCTTATTTCTCTATGTTTTGATGATTAACAAAACTAGGTTAAAATGTTACTAATATTTACATTGAGCTTATTACAGAGTTAAAATTTTCAAGATGAATTAAGACTAAATTCATACTCAAGATCAGAAATAAAATTCGAAGAAGTATACTGCTACGGGATCGGAAGCTCCGATTGGAGATCGGAACCTCCGATCATGATCAGAAGCATCTTCGAAAGCTAAGGGTAGATCGGAAGCTCCGATCATGGTTCGGAAGCTCCGATCTATTTCAGGGAGTTTTATATTGTTCGGAATAAAAAACGGAAGCTACGAAGAACAGGTTCGGAAGTTCCGATCTATGATCGGAAGGTCCGATCAATTTCTAAAGAATATTATATTGTTCGGAAGCAGATCGGAGGCAACGAAGTGAAGCAGATCGGAAGCACCGAACGTGATCGGATGTTCTGATCTTGAACGGCCGCCTGATAATCTTGTCCGGAAGACTTTTGCCCGACACCACATTTATTGCGCCGATCGGAAGCTCCGAAGTGGATCGGACGTTCCGATCCAGTACACCCGCGTGTCTCAGAATTCAAATTTCGGAAGCTCCGATGCAGGGATTGGAAGTTCCGATCGATGCCATAATTTCAGCTATAAAAGGAGGCATTCCGAGGTCATTCAATCCATCCCAACATCTTCAAGTCTCTCAATCCTCTCAAGCATTATTCAAGCCATTTGTTGAGCAATTTGTAGCCCCTTTTCAGTGTTCAAAATATATTCACATATCGAGTTGTATACGGGGTTGTAAAATCGAGGGTTGTTAGTTTGTGAGTTGGTTGCTCGGTTTTGTAAACACTTGTGTGTGAAGCCAAGTGTATTTTACGAGTGTTGAGGCTATCCTTGGAGCCCTTAAGGCCAAGAGTGTTGAGTTGTATCGGCACGGTGATCGTGTCAAGTTGTAAGGCTATCCTTGGAGCCATCAAGGCCAAGACGTTCGAAGTGCTAGTGGATCCTTGGTTAATCGACTTATCCAAGAAGGGGATACATAGACGATTTATCGTCGAACTTCCATAAGGCCAAGACGTTCGAAGTGCTAGTGGATCCTTGGTTAATCGACTTAACCAAGAAGGGGATACATAGACGATTTATCGTCGAACTTCCATAAACATCTCTTATCCCTTTTACTGCTTTATTTACATTACGTATTTATTTACCGCACTTATTATTTGATTGCTTAAGTCTTCCGCTTGCGTACTTGCATAATCGCTTTAAATTTCTAAAGTTGCCAATAGAACCTAAATCCACCCCCCCCCCCCCCATTAGGTTCTAACAAGTGGTATCAGAGCCATTTGAAAATACTTTTCAAATCCTTTTTATGGCAAACCTAGCGAGTGATTATGCTCAAGGGCAATCTACTAATCGTCCTCCTCTTTTTAATGGCATAAACTACGGGTATTGGAAAAATCGTATGTCCCTATATATCCAATCCGTAGACTATGACCTATGGAAAGTGACGGTGAAAGGTCCCTATACACCTATGAAAATAGTTGATGGGGTTGAAATTCCTAAGGGAATAGATGACTTTTCAAAAGAGGACATGAAATTAATTTCGCAAAATGCTAAAGCTATGAATATCTTGCATTGTTCCATAGATATGAACGAGTACAACCGGATATCGATGTGCTCATCCGCTAAAGAGATATGGGACAAGCTAGAGATATGTCACAAAGGCACCAACCAAGTAAAAGAGACAAAGATCGACTTACTCCAACTCAAATACGAAACATTTGAGATGGAATCCAATGAAGATGTTGACACCATGTTCCGAAGGCTTACTCAAATCATCAATGAGTTAGCACAATTGGGAGAACAATATCCTACCAAGCAAGTTTGGAGGAGAGCTCTTCGTGCCCTACCAAAAGAATGGGATGCAAAGAGAACCGCCATCATCGAATCCAACAAAGGGGACACTGCCGCCTATGATCTTGATCAACTACATGGGACCCTAAAAACCCATGAGTTAGAAGTGTCCACGAGAAAAGAATCAAAGAAAGAAGATGTCAAGCACAAAGGGATAGCTTTGACTACACAAGTCGAAGAAGATGACGATGATGACATGGCTCTCCTTGCAAGAAAATTCAAGAAATTCATGCGAGGAAACAAATTCAAGAAAGACAAGAAACCTGAGAGAGAAGTGACCTGCTACAACTGTCAACAACAAGGTCACTACGCCAATGAATGCCCACTCAAGAAGAAAGTGGACAAAGGAAAGAAGAAAGCCCTACTAGCTACCTGGAGTGATAGCGACGACGACGACGAGGAAGCAAACCTCTGCTTCATGGCTAAGAGTGATGACATCGTCTTTGACGACGATGACGAGGTACCTACTTACGATGAACTCTTACATGCTTATAAAGATATGTTTGATATGGTTAAGGTTCTTAGAAAAGAGAATAGAAATCTTAAAAAGGAATTAGAAACTAAGGAGCATGATAATCTTAGACTTAAGGATGACCTAGATCACTTAGAAAAATCATTCGATAAATTCAATGTGAGTAGCAATAAATTGAACAACCTACTTAGCATGCAGAAATGTAGCTTTGATAAGGGAGGAATAGGCTATGGTAAGAAGTCTATAGACTTTGCTAGTCTAATAGCTAAGGCTAAGATGAGATCACCCCCTACTTGTTCTTATTGTTGCAAATCTGGTCATGTTAGACATAAATGCAGATCATTGAAATATCAATATGTTCAAAAGATCTATATGAAATGGAGGCCTAAAAGTACTTAAAAACTCATTAGTCGGCATTATGAGATCACAATCTAAGGGAGTTCAATATAGACCGGCTTAAAAATGCCTTGACTTGCGGCTGGTCTCCCTGTTGAACGTTGTTCTGTCCAAGAAAATAGGTTTTTAAAAAGGCCATAGCCCTACCTACTACTGGGAGCACTCTTAGAAAGTGGCGATGATGTTGCTATGAGAGACTGAACTCTTAGAAGTCTATTTTGTATCTCTTTTTTCTAACATTGTGGACCCAAAAGAACTAAAGGGTACCAAAACCAATTTTTACAGGGAAATAGGAAAACTGTTCTCCCTAGCATATGGTATCTAGACAGTGGATGTTCTAGACATATGACGGGAAACAAAGAGCTACTCCAATCCGTCAAACCAAAGGAGAAGGGAACTGTCACCTTTGGAGACAACAGCAAAGGAGTAATTGAAGGAATCGGCTCAATAGGTATATCTGAATCCTGCTTGATTGATGATGTACTCCTAGTGAAAGGGCTTAAACATAATCTACTAAGCATAAGTCAATTGTGCGATAGAGGTTATGTAGTCAAATTCACTCCCCAACACTGCACTATATCACTCACATCTGACAAATCCATAAATTTCAAAGGATATAGAAGTGAAAATGTATACAAGGTTTCTTTAAACAATTTATCTTTATCAAATATTAAAATCCTTTTATCTTTGAATGTTGATGACAACATTCTTTGGCATAGACGACTAGGTCATGTTGGTCCTAGTACCATAGAAAAACTTTTTAAACTTGATTTAGTTGTTGGTACGCCAAAACTCAATTTAAAATTAGATTCTATTTGTGATGCATGTCAACTTGGCAAACATACAAGGGAATCTTTTAAAAGCAAAAATTTTATATCTACTTCTATGCCCCTTGAACTTCTTCACCTAGATCTATGTGGTCCCTCGAGGAACGCTAGCCTAGGAGGGAAGCTTTATGCATTTGTCATTGTGGATGATTTCTCACAAATCACATGGAAATTGTTTTTAGCCCACAAAAATGATGCCTTTGATTATTTTAAAACTTTTGTGAAACGTGTTGAGAATGAGAAAAATCTTTCAATAAAAAAGATCAGTAGTGACCACGGAACTGAATTTCAAAATGAGAGTTTTTCAAACTTTTGTGAAGAGAAAGGCATCGGTCATAATTTTTCTTGTCCTAGGACTCCTCAACAAAACGGGGTCGTTGAGAGGAAAAATAGGACACTTGTGGAGATTGCGAGGACCATGATATGTGAGCATTCTCTACCAAAATATTTTTGGGCTGAAGCAATGAACACTGCCTGTTACATTATCAATCGCGTATCAATAAGGCCAATTCTCAAGAAAACTCCATATGAATTATGGAGAGGGAGAAAACCTAATATTTCTTACTTTCGAGCTTTCGGTTCCAAATGCTACATACATAATAATGGTAAGGACAACCTTGGCAAATTTGATGCCAAATCCGACAAAGGTATCTTTCTCGGATATTCTACCTCAAGTAAGGCCTTTAGAGTTTTTAATAAACGCACTTTACTTGTTGAAGAATCTATGCATGTTATTTTTGATGAATCTATGTCTACTATTGTTCGCACTAACATTGATGATGTAGAATTACTCGAAGAAGAGTTGGCTTCCTCAAGCCTAAATGATATAGATGTTTCCGTTGAGAAAACACCACTTCCGAAGGATTGGACGCTTCACAAAGATCACCCAATGGATCTTATCATCGGAAGTCCTTCGAAGGGAGTAGCCACTCGTTCTTCTCTTAATAATATTTGTAATCATCTTGCCTTTGTTTCTCATGTTGAACCTAAATGCATAGATGATGCTTTGTTAGATGATGCATGGATAATTGCGATGCAAGATGAGTTGAATGAGTTTAAACGCAATGATGTTTGGATTCTTGTTCCTAGGCCGCATGATAGATCTATCATTGGTACTAAATGGGTGTTTAGGAAAAACTTGATGAGCATGGCACTATCACTAGAAATAAATCTAGGCTTGTTGCTAAAGGATATAGTCAAGAAGAAGGCATAGATTATGATGAAACTTATGCGCCTGTTGCTAGACTAGAATCCATTCGCATGCTACTTGCTTTTGCTTGCTCTAGAAATTTTTAGTTATTTCAAATGGATGTCAAAAGTTTCTTTCTTAATGGTGAATTGAAAGAAGAGGTTTATATTGAGCAACCTGATGGCTTTGTTGATCTTTCTTTGCCTGATCATGTGTTTAGACTAAACAAAGCATTGTATGGTTTGAAACAAGCTCCTCGAGCTTGGTATGATAAACTGTCTACTTTCTTGCTTTCAAATGGTTTTTCAAGAGGAAAGATCGACATTACCTTATTTACCAAGAATGTCAAAAATGATCTTTTGATTGTGCAAATTTATGTTGATGATATAATTTTTGGTTCTACTGACGAAACTCTTTGTCAAGATTTCTCCAAGCTTATGCAGGAACACTTTGAGATGAGCATGATGGGGAAACTTAACTATTTCCTCGGATTGCAAATCAAACAGTGTAAAGATGGGTTCTTTGTGAATCAAAGAAAATACATTAAGGAGATTCTAAAGAAGTTTGGGATGAAGAACACCAAATCATCATCCACACCGATGAGCACAGCAATCAGACTCGACAAGGATGAAAATGGTAAAACTGTAGATCAATCTTCCTTTCGTAGTATGATTGGCTCCTTATTATATGCTACTGCTAGTAGACCGGACATTATGTTTAGTGTTTGCTTGTGTGCATGATTTCAATCATGTCCAAAGGAATCACATTTGTTCGCCTTAAAACGCATTTTTAAATATCTTTCAAATACTCCAAATCTCGGCTTGTGGTATTCGAAAAATTCTTTCTTTGATTTAAAAGCTTACTGTGATGCCGACTTTGGTGGATATAAGGTGGACCGAAAAAGCACTAGTGGAACTTGTTTCTTTTTAGAAAACTGTTTAGTTTCTTGGTTTTCCAAAAAGCAAAACTGTGTTGCGTTGTCAACGACCGAAGCCCAATATATGGCTGCCGGTAGTTGTTGTGCGCAAATTCTTTGGATGAAGCATCAATTGCTCGACTATGGCGTCTCTTTTTCAAAAATCCCTATTTTCTGTGACAACACTAGCGCCATTTGTCTTACAAAGAATCCGATTCAACATTCGCACACCAAACATATTGACATTCGTCATCATTTTAATCGTGACCACATCGAACGAAATGAAGTTGAACTTCAATATGTTGACACAACTAATCAAATTGCTGATATTTTTACAAAACCACTAGATGAAAATACTTTTATTCGTTTGCGTGGTGAACTTGGCATGATTGAGTTCTAATCACTTGTAGGCATAAATTAAATTTAATGTCATATTAAGGGGGAGCTTAATATTAAATTCGATCAAATTAATTTTGGATAATACAAATCAATTGTATTTATTCAAAATTAAGAAGCTCACATTTTTATGTGAATTATTTGCTTAAATGTTAAATAAATTTTTTTTTAAAGAGTCGAAATCATGCATTCTTCCTAAGGCAGATCGGAACCACCGATCCGGTTCGGAACTTCCGATCTGTATCCCGCCACTTTTCATCTTGCGCGGTAAATTTTCCCTCCAAGATGCGGATCGGAACCACCGATCACGATCGGAACGTCCGATCCCCATCTGATCCGACTTTTCAAATTATTTTTCACCGCCTTATCTTTAATTACCGCCTCAGGATCGGAACGTCCGAAGCCTGTTCGGAGCTTCCGATCGACACGTGGCCTTACCTCAGTGGACCGCACGATCGGAACGACCGATCAGGATCGGAGCTTCCGATCGTTCCAACCCCTATAAATATCAGATCGCTCAGTCCGATTTCTTGCACCTAAATTTCTTCTCTTTTCTCTATTTCATCCGATTCCAACCTATGAAAATGTATGTCAAACGCCGTCGCGATTAGGCGAGTTCTAGTCGCCCTATTATTATCCGTGATCCTACCCAACCAGCTGTTTCTAGGCCCATTCCTGATGATTATTTGCATCGTCAGATTCATCCGGGTCGTATCTTAGATACTACCTACTTGGCCCAATCCCATCTCCTACTGTTGAACTTAATCAATGCTCAACATTGGGAATCCTTTTTTCAGCCATCTGTCCCCGACCGAATCTTTCCTCCACTGATTCACGAGTTCTATGCAAACCTTGAACTCGAATTAGGGCATGGTGATATCACCATTGCCACCATCGTTCAAGGTAGGCATATCATTTTTTCTTCTGCTGATCTGTCCTCCTGGTTTGATCTTCCCAGGAATGGACCCGGTGAATACTTTTCCCAAACTTGGCCACAAAATGATCCAAACTTTGATCGTGATCTCTTTCTTACTACTATTCTCGGTCGTCAAGCCACTGCTGCTGACGATCGAATCCATCTCAAGAGTCTTTGTCCTGATTTCCAAATCATTCAAAAACTCATCACCATATCCATAGTTCCCCGCAGTGGAGACCTCTCCCCTTTCAAATATCTAGATTTGTATATTCTTTTTCATATCATCTCCTCTCGACCTTTTAACCTTCCGCGCCTTGTTATGCAGACTATGCATCACACGGCAACGACGGCCAAAAAGGTTTCCTTTCCTTTTGCCCGGTTTATTAACTGGATTTTGAGTCGTTTTGATATTGATTTTGAGGGGATCCCTTCTCTTGAAATCCAGTCGAGTCATATCATCAACCATCAGTCCATTATCAGGATGGATTTATCTTGGAATCCTGTGTATTCTTGATGGGTTGATGATCCTAGTAGAGTTTTTTTCTAGATTTTCTCCTATTTCTGATTTTCATCGAGACTTTTCCTCTCTTCCTCCCTCTATCCAAACCAAAGGCTTTCCGACTGGTCCGCCCAACACTGATATTCCATCCTCTTCCAGTTTTGAGGCCTTTGCGTCTACCATTGGTGATCTTCCTTTCCAGGCTCCTGAGGTTCCTCCTACACCAATAAACCAATTTCCTAGCGACCGACTCTTCGAGACTCTTCATCGCATTGAGACGAGTATGCACACTCATTTTACCGAGTTTACTGCTAGAGTTGCCTCTCTGGAGACTCGATTTGATGACTTCGCCACTCGCTACCCTCCTCCACAGCATGATGATGACTCTTAGATTTTTATTTTATTTTTTTATTTGTATTTTTTTTTCTTGCGTTGTATTAAAAAATTATTATTGTAAATGAAAATGTTGCGTATTTTTAATTCTATGTTTCATTACTTTTTGCTTATCACAAAGGGGGAGAATTAATGGTTAAAATATCAATTGGGATAAAATTTGTTTATCTGATAAAAATTTGTTTATCCGTTAAACTCTGTTGCTTATAAAAATTGTTTATGATTATCGTATATTTTATCTCCTGTTTTTAACCAAGTTTTGTGATCCTCAAAAAGGGGGAGATTGTTACGCCTTAAACACATATAAATCTCGAATTATGAGATTAATGTTTTTAATGCATTAACAAGTCTTATTTCTCTATGTTTTGATGATTAACAAAACTAGGTTAAAATGTTACTAATATTTACATTGAGCTTATTACAGAGTTAAAATTTTCAAGATGAATTAAGACTAAATTCATACTCAAGATCAGAAACAAAATTCGAAGAAGTATACTGCTACGGGATCGGAAGCTCCGATTGGAGATCGGAACCTCCGATCATGATCAGAAGCATCTTCGGAAGCTAAGGGTAGATCGGAAGCTCCGATCATGGTTCGGAAGCTCCGATCTATTTCAGGGAGTTTTATATTGTTTGGAATAAAGAACGGAAGCTACGAAGAACAGGTTCGGAAGTTCCGATCTAATCGGAAGGTCCGATCAATTTCTAAAGAATATTATATTGTTCGGAAGCAGATCGGAGGCAACGAAGTGAAGCAGATCGGAAGCACCGAACGTGATCGGATGTTCCGATCTTGAACGGCCGCCTGATAATCTTGTCCGGAAGACTTTTGCCCGACACCACATTTATTGCGCCGATCGGAAGCTCCGAAGTGGATCGGACGTTCCGATCCATTACAACTGCGTGTCTCAGAATTCAAATTTCGGAAGCTCCGATGCAGGGATCGGAAGTTCCGATCGATGCCAAAATTTCAGCTATAAAAGGAGGCATTCCGAGGCCATTCAATCCATCCCAACATCTTCAAGTCTCTCAATCCTCTCAAGCATTATTCAAGCCATTTGTTGAGCAATTTGTAGCCCCTTTTCAGTGTTCAAAATATATTCACATATCGAGTTGTATACGGGGTTGTAAAATCGAGGGTTGTTAGTTCGTGAGTTGGTTGCTCGGTTTTGTAAACACTTGTGTGTGAAGCCAAGTGTATTTTACGAGTGTTGAGGATATCCTTGGAGCTCTTAAGGCCAAGAGTGTTGAGTTGTATCGGCGCGGTGATCGTGTCAAGTTGTAAGGCTATCCTTGGAGCCATCAAGGCCAAGACGTTCGAAGTGCTAGTGGTTCCTTGGTTAATCGACTTAACCAAGAAGGGGAGACGTAGACGATTTATCGTCGAACTTCCATAAACATCTCTTATCCCTTTTACTGCTTTATTTACATTACGCATTTATTTACCGCACTTATTATTTGATTGCTTAAGTCTTCCGCTTGCGTACTTGCATAATCGCTTTAAATTGCTAAAGTTGCCAATAGAACCTAAATCCCCCCCCCCCCCCATTAGGTTCTAACAGTTTTCCTCCTGAGGAATACGATTTTTCATCTCAAGACTAGCTCCACCATTTGTAGCACCTACCCGATGGGCAGGAACAGCTGCATCTGTCACCCTAACAATGGCATTGGTAGGCTGACTGCCACCCTCAAAAGAACTTGAGCTGCCCACTTGCTGAACAATTCGAGCTAGCTGCTGGATTGGAATGATTAGTTTATAAAAAACCACTCCACCCATCTCCAAATGATAATCTACATTCTCAAGCAACTCTTCCTCCACAACCACTTTTTCTTTCCCTTTACTGTTCAGCAGTTTTGGGCAACTATCTTTAGATGTTTCCATAACAATCAACCCATCCTCCTCCAAGTCAAGGATCAAAGGGTTGAATCTATTTGCACCAAGAGAGAGTCCTGCCAAAACTCCTCTTGATTCCCAATCATCACCACCCCGTGTACTAATACCTTCATCTTGCCTTGACCCCACTTTATTCCATATAAACTTCTATATTCCAGGAAATTTCAAAACAATATTTGAATTTGGATTATGCTGCCGCAAACCCTTCGAACCCTTTCCCCTTTTTCAATTTATGACAACACGTAAATCCTTAATTTGCTTCCTGAATTTTGGAGGTAGTCTAGGAGCTCGACCATTGACATAACATTCCTCGACACCATGTCCCCCATGACAACAATCTACAAAATATTTAGGAATATTTTCATATATCACACGCTGCTCAACAATTTTCTCTCCAAACCTAATGAAAATTTTATCGTGCAGATTCTGTAGAAGATTGATTTCAACACACACCCTTGCCACCGTCAGCCGCTCAGATTTCAAAGTTGGTTCATCCATCTTAAGAGGCTTTCCGATCAAATTTGCCATAGAGAATAAGTGTTTTTTATTAAATAGCGGTATTGGAAGATCAAGTGGCCGCTCCCAAACTTGAGCAATCGAGCTTTCTTTTTGATAATCAAACGTTGGTGTCCACTTAAACACCCGAAGCAGATGTCCTAGCAAAAACCAACGCCCTTTTCCCAGAACCTGGTCATATATCCCTCGATCTTAAAATCAATAAGAAGAAATCTTGGACATAGAAACTTAACATCATAAGGTCCAAAAAACCCCACTGATGCAAAGGATTTCAATGTCCGATCTTGTGTAGGCAATCCCCCTAAATATTTCCCAATAAATGCATAAGGATGTACCTTCCCCATTGCTAGTGTCTCCTCCTCCGAGAAAAAAATACTAGGTGTATTTTTGAACAAGATCATCGGCTTCCCTTCCAGATTACTCTCTCCTCCATCCAAAAAACTTTTACGGAGAATGCGAGGAGAAGAAGCGATAAACGTTGCTGCATAAGATTTATTTCCCCCATCGGGTGGCTCTGGCTCCAGCGTTGGACCACCGTGCAAATGAGAATGATCGCTCAAGGCTGCTCTCTCAGTCATCGCTTTTCAAACTAAAATGAAATCCTAAAATTGGGTTTGTTATTTTTGCCTTTACACAGTTTATCCTCATGCGGGCCAGTAGTGGATGGAACTCCATTTTTGTGGGCCTGGTAGAGCGTTCGGGCACAATAGGCCCAGTTGTCGTCCCATAAAAGCCTACTTACTGGTGTTTGATATATCCAACCCAACAGGTCTAAGTAGAGCTTTTGGATCCAGGCCTACTAGTCCCATAGCACACCTGGTGGGATTGGATAAAGGGTTTCAATTAATTCGTCCTCTCTGATAATTGAACCCAGGTCTCCCCACTTTGAAGTGGGTACATAACCATTGAGTCAAAGGCTAATTGGTTGAAACTTAGACATATAATTAACTTAAATGAAAAGTTTCTTATTAAAGCACTGTAGTGGCCAGTTCCATAGAAAATTATGAATGTCTTGCCAGGTAAACTACGTTACCATTAACTAAATGAATAGTTAACTTTTAGATATTTTAGAATAGAAGGCAATGATGAAAATCAAACAACATTACTTTTGAAATGTTAGAATGTTTTTATAGAATAGTTATGCAAATTCATATTTATTCTTAAAATAATTTTTAAAGCATTTTATAAAATAAATTTAGAAAACAATTTTATAAAACGTTTTATAAGAACTTGTCTAAGCGGAGCCTTAATTTCTATTAGCTTCTTAATCCAAAACGCATTATTAGTATCTATAATCATTTTAGATTAAATTAATTAAATATATATCTATTTATTTCTATAATTAAACTTGATATATGTATTAAAAAAATATTTTGATATGTCATGACATAACAAAAAATTCATTCCAAGTCTTAATTTGTTGTTTGTTGTTTTAATTGTTTTCTTTTTGTTGGAATTAAATTTATGTCATATCTTCTACAAGATTGAAGGGTATTGATCATAAAATAAGTGTTTATAGAAATTTCATACTCAATTCATGAGTAATATTGATTTTTTCTTTCAAAAATTTAGTTGTAGAAAATATATAGATCTACCACATTCTGTTAACATTGTATGCTAATTTTTTTGTACATGTTTTTCTACGTGTTAGAAAAATGGGTTGTGTATCCATTTAGAATCGATAAAATATTTGTGATGAAATTATTTCTCGATTACCTATTTGGAGAAATAAAAAAATAATTATTTATTTATTAATATTAGTTCAAATTTTATTGAGTAAAAAAGTTGAATATAAAATATTATATATTATATAATAATTAAATGAAAAGGATATGTGATTGTGTGTGTATATATATATATATATATAACAAAAAGGTGCCAGCAATCCTGATTGTCAATTTGAATTTGAATTCATACCATCCAAATTTGAATTGTATCCATTCAGCCAAATGGTTGGGTTATGAAAAGAGGTGGTGCAAGTGTGACATCTTTTGATAAAGAGATGTGTTACATTTTTATGTGATGTATCTTTACATTCAAGACTTTTCAGTCTCTATAAATTCATTCAATTTAGAATGGAAAATATTACACACATAAAAACTCGAAAATACACAGGTTTTTGTCCTATACATATTGTTGAATATCAGAATTCCTTTCATCTTTTTCTGAAGGTTCAAAAAGTATCTTGAAGTTCTCCGTATTTTGTAATTTGAAGTGCTTCTATTACAAAAATAAAGTCGTTGTATCTTGGCAGACAACTGTCGTATTCCATAAACACTGTGTGTGAGACAAACCCGTCTTAAGGAGATAGAGTCTAACTGTAGCATCTACTTTGCATTCTAATCGTGTATTATTCTAGCACGCGTCAAGAAATCAACCAAATAGTTTCATTTTCCACATAATCTAGAACCAACAACCTTATGACGAATTATACTGTGCATTCTAAAACGGAATCTTCATATACTTCTCCCATTGCAGCAAACTGTTCCAGTGACACTAGATGAGAAACCCAAGAAGTTTGTAGTTACTGACTTCAAAAGATGGCAACAAAAGATTATCTTCTATCTCACTACACTGCAACTGGTGAAGTTTCTGCATGAAAATTCTTCTACTATATCTGATAATAAAACCAACAAGGATAAGAGGGCTACTTATGATAGATGGAATATTGGGAACTACATTTTTCATAACTATATTTTCATTGTCTTGGACGACATGATGTAAAATGTGTATAGTCAAGGAAAGACTTAAAAGAAATTATGTAAATCCCTGAAAATAAAATTTCGGACATAACATGCCGGAATGAAGAAATTCATTGTAGGAAAGTTTATGAATTTTAAAATGGTTGATTTCAAATATGTTATAAGCCAAGTTCAAAAATTGAAATTGTCACTGCATTATTTGCATGTCATAGATATGCAACTAAGTTAACATTTCAAGTTGCTTCAGTAATAGAGAAACTTGCACATTCGTGGATGAATTTCAAAAATTATTTAAAGCATAAACAAATAGAAATGGGACTTGATCATTAGACTGCATATTAAAGAGGATAATCTTAATTATTTTGAACCAAAATAAAAATTTATATGTATGTAAGGGCTAATTTGGTTGAATTATATGCTAGCAAAGGGATTAAGTATATCAGCAAGTGGACTGTCAAAGGGTTTGGAGGACATTGCTAAAACTGTGGCAATCCAAATCTCAATATCGATGTCCAAAGAAAGGAAAAAAAGATCAAGTTAACTTGACTGTAACAGATTCTATCGCGATAAGTCATAAGAAAGAGTTGGAAATTGAATTCAATATTAATGAATTCTGCAGAAAATTTGGTTGAAGAACAAGAGGAATAGTGTATCAATTTCATAAAATGTGTCGTATTATTTGAAATATTTTGTGATATTTCTCATTTAATTCTAGTTGAATATGTACGCTTAAAATTCAAATTTTACAAGAAATAAATCTGAAATAAATTAAATTTTTAATATTTGTGCGCTTGAAATACAAAGTATGAATGAAACCCGAAAGTCCAAGTATAAATTTTATAAACTATCATGCTTAAATTAAAATTTAAAAGACATAAAATCTTGAATTTAGAGTTCTAAGCTGTAAAGCTTAAAAGTTTGAAAATTTGAAAGTTTGAACATTAGTCTAATTAAAAGTAAAGTTATAATTTGAAGAATAAAATATGGACAATTTTAATTATATTAATGTATAAACTTTGAATTATTTAATCAAAGCTCGCTTAAATTCAAATTTAACAAGATATGAAATCTTGAGTTTGGATTTTTAAGTTTTCACGCTTAGAATTTGAAAAGTTAAGATTACCCTTTTTTTTGTGTATGTGTCTGTGTGTGAAGGGGGGAGGGGGGGGGGGATATGATTTAATTGACAACACATATTCTCATCCAAATCGCAATTAATAAGGACACTGGATTTTTGAAAATATAAAAGTGTCTGTCAAATCAAATGAGTCCATATACCAAAGACATTTGATTGTCTCTTATAGGAAAAACCAATAACAGTAATGACAATCGAAATTCGGTGCACAATTGATACCTTGCAAAGAAATGTAAGGTAGTGACCTGGATCAAGTAACTAGAAGTCCAACGTAAGTAGAAGTACATACCTTCGTGTTAGCGCATCAACTACCATATTTTTCATACCTTGTTTGTAATTGATCACATAAGAAAAATCTTCTACAAACTCTACCCACTTTGAATCTCTACAAATATTACCCACCTTAACTTTTGCTCTCTTTTGAGTTGCTTTAGAGATTCATGATCTTTATGAATCACAAATGCCTTTTGTACTCGTTGCATCAATTCTCTTACAATACCTACACTTGATGCATCACATTCAATCTCAAAGGCATTAGTAAAGTCATTCAAAACAAGTAAAGGAGAATTAATCAATTTTTTTCTTAATATCATTAAAAGACTTCTCTTGATCCTTGCCCCAATAGAACGGGATGTTCTTCTTGATCACCCCAAGTATCGGTGTCGCCAATGTGCAAAAATCTTTTATAAATCTCCTATAGAAGCTTGAAAGACCATGAAAACTTTGAACTGACCAATAGTAGTAGGCGTTGGTCAATCTCGAATAGTATTCACCCTTTCATCGTCAACTCGCACTCCTTAAGAACTCACAATAATAACAAGTAAAACATGTTCTCTTGTATAAAATACACACTCCTTTAAATTAGCTCACAAATTTCAATCTCTAAGTGTGATTAGCACAAGTCTCAAATGTTCAACATGTCCATCCAAAATTTTTCTATTTACTAAGATATCATCAAAATATACCACAAAAAATTTACCTATATATGAATGCAAAACATTACCCATCAATATCTTAAAAGTACTAGGCACATTATACAACTCATGCACCATTCAAACACATCAATGTAAACAAAATCATCCAATCTTTTAATATGCACAAATTCAAAAAGTAAGTAAATCTATGCAATATAGAATTTAGATAATACCTTTGAAAGTTGACATTGGATTTGTATTTGAGATTTGAAGATAAATCATACCTTTCAAAGAGAGTAATTTTTAAGTCTTCAACCTCGTCTTATGTGTGCTCAAATTTTCGTAGAGCAAAAATGTGCACCCTTTTAACATTTGATCGCATTTGCCTCCTCATCAATACATCTCCCAAAACATGCAAAGAAGAAAGCAAAATGCTCGGGATTGAACCGGCTATATCATGAAAATGATATAAACCTCTTTGTGCAAAAGTAATTTTATTGGTTTATCCAATTTCAAAACCTTTTCAATATTACTATTTTGGACCATGTATATTCTTTTCTTGACCTCTTTCCTCTCATTTTCTTTCCTATTTTTTTAATGTCCAAGGTCATCTCACTCTTTCGTACACTCTTTATTTCGGCCACTATTTGTTTTCTTTTTTTCCATGGCCATCTCACTTTTTTTCCCTCTTTCTTTCAATAATATCACTCACTTTATGAATTTTCAATTGGTCTTCAAATACTTCATTTGGAATAAATTAAAAATTAAAAATAGATGGTTCCTCCAATAATTCATTACTAGTCTCACTAATAACACCAGCATGATTATCATCCACAACACGCACATTGGAAACTTCTTCATCAAATAATGATTCACCTTCCAACGTAAATTTTCTAACATTCACATTATCAATCATTGGAATATCATCATCCTAATCAACTTTCTAAACTTCAATTTTATACTCAAGATCAATTAAAACTTTTGATTCAAGCTCTACTTGAGAATACACTACTTTCAGCACCTCACTTGGACATTGGCTAATATCATGTCCAAATACTTGACACAAAAATCATAAAATATCACAAGTGCGAGTATTGAAAATTTTAGATGTACCTTGATATACATGCTTAGGAACTTCATGCCTTGAATTCCTCAATGGTCTAGTCAAAATTTCCTCTTCTACACTCGATCTCCATGTGGACACCTTGTGCAAGCCACTCCTATCAATTCTCCTATCGTAGTGATTGGGAACAAAATGTTTCTCATCAATCTTTTCACCTCATCTCATGTGATTATAGGACTCCTTCCACATCTTCTCCTAATGAACAACAATTGATCCCACCAAGTGATATCATAGTCGGTAAAATCGGTTGTGACAAGTTTAATTGTAACGCCTAGAATTTTCTCGTGCGTTAACCGTATGCATAATTAGATAATTAATATTTTAAATATATTAATAAAATAAATTAAGGGTTTAAATGACTTTTATTTATAATGATTATGTTTTTTTTATTAGGATTTTAAAGAGCCTAATATAATTATTTTAAGGTTCATTTTATAGAAAAATTTAATTTTTATATATATGTATATTTAGGAAGTTCATTTTTTCACCTTTATGGACCATTTTGTAGGCTTTTAAGGAACTTTCTTTTGGGTCGTTTATTTAAATCCGAAAATTTATCTTTTGGGTTCCAAATATTGGATCTGGGCTAAATCCTTAAGTTCTTTTTTTATGATCCCATAATCATTAATCAATTTGTTTTTGGGCCCAATGTGTTTTTTTAGCCCGATTGTATAAATCCCTAACATTACCTTCTTCGCCGTCTTCCTTCACGCAAATCCATCTGAAGAGACAAGAGGCGCAAGCCATTCCTTCACCTTGCACACACCTCACCTGTTAGTTTGGTAGAATTTCAGGATTTTAGCAGAAACTCGACCACCTCGTCGCAAGCTTCGTTTCCATACGCTTATTTCTCGATTTAGGCATGTTCGGCTTTCCTTGCTATCGCCATTTAGATCGTTATTTGCGCTTTGTGGTTTAAAATTTTTGTTGTGGCCTCTGTATGTGGATTTGAGCTCTTATTTTCTTTATATATGCATTGGTTCATGGTTTTCCCTTTGTTGTTCGGCCCTTTCGTTTTCTCTTTCTTTTTCAAGGCTGGGTTGGTTCGATTGCCGCTGGTGTGTTGGGTAGAGGGTATGGATTTAGCGATGGGGCTCAGACTAGATTTTTGATTCATGGCTCGGAGAGGGCTGCAATCTGGTTTAATATGGTTGAAAGTAGTGTGTGTGCAAGGGATGGAGTACAGGGGGGAGGCCGATAGAGATGAAAGGGGGTGTTCGGGGTGGCTTGAGCGCAGGGATTAGGTTAGAGTTAAGGTCGATGGCTCGAGTCATGGCCGGTCTTGGTAGACCCATCGGCCGAGCTCTGGCCATGGGTGGCCGGAGTAAGGAGTTTAGGCAAGGGGGAGGGGCGGCCTAGGAGAGGCTGGTGAGATTGGTAGGAGTGAGCTGCGGGCTGGAGAGTTGGGCTGCTTGTGTCATGTGTGGGCTTGGGGTAAATGGGCCGGTTCCGGGCCGGGTTCGAGTTGGGTCGGGTCTGGGTTAGTGGTTCAAGTCATGGGTTTAATTATTATTTAGGCCTAGGTTGTTGCAGTGGGTTTAAATAAATAATTGGGCATAGGATAATATTAGGAGTTAAGTTAATTTTATTCGGGGTTAAATAAGTATTTGGGCTTAAGGTATTATTAGGACATAAGTTCAATTTTTAATTGGGCTGGAAGAAATTAATTTGGTTATTGGGCTAGAATTAGTTACAGGACTTAGGTTATCAGGCAGCAATTCGAACCAGTTGTGACAAATAATAGTCCGTAAATATATATTTAATAAACGTATATGTAATATTTTGATAAGAATATTATTTTTTTATAAAAATGAATTAAATATATATTTACGGGCAAAGTTTTCAAAGAAAAAAAAATTAAAATTAATATTTTAATTCATGATTCATGCATATGATTTACGTTAAATTGATGGCATGTGAAAAAAAATAATTTTGGGATAATTGATGTGATTTGTGACAACACGGGACTGGAGGTCGAGATACCGGGCCCGATGACCTTTCCACTTACGATTATGAGCCTATGGATCCCCAAAGGTTGGGTGAAGTGGCATAGGGCGTTAGGGGTATACCCCACAGGCCACCACCACGTACGTTGGATTTAGATTGATCAATCGAATTAGGTTACACTTCATTGATATGACCCACATCAAAGATTTTTATGACTATGACATGCCATATTTATGTTATGTAGTTATGATATGATTATGTTACGATTTATTATTTCGCATATGATTTTACGTTCATGCATGCATTAAATCCTCAGGTTATTTTTATATGTGTCGTGCTTGCATGTGGTTTTATTTAGTAGTATTCGTTATGTATTTTATAGAGCATGATGGGCCTCTAGGCTCACTAGATCTAAATGGTGCAGGTGAGTCTGATTCCGTAGCCGATGTGATCCTGACTAGTGGCCAGGACCTCTGAGCATCCACTGCTAGCTTGCTTGCCCGTGACCATTGCAGTATTTATTTCGCACTTTTATGAGATTATTCTGAGGATTGTATTGAACTATTTACAGTGCATGTTTGCTATTTTTACCTTTCACGTTATGATCTTACCATGTTCGAGTATTTTTAAACTATGTATTTCCGCATTTTGCGATACCGTATTTCTCGCGCTTACATTATTTTAAATTATTCGAACAATTTAAATTGCTAGAGTTCAATCAATTTATTATATATTATATCACGTGGAATAAAATTATTTTTAATAATAACGCATATATGTATGGGCATATATGTGGTATTTAAAAAAAAATTTCCCTCGAGTTTTCGGGCGTTTCAACTTGGTATCAGAGCATGGTCCTTGGAGGGTAAGCTAGTCTGCTACGTGGAGCTCAGAAGTCCCATCGCCAGTCTGTGAGTTTAAATGTTTTAAGTATATGCTTTTGAGCGAGACCCATTAGTTAAATTTTATTGAAAGTTATTTTATAAGTGTTTTCTTAAATTAAATACTTAGTTATGCAATACGGTTACATGGGAATTTTTGGGAATTGCAGCGTGGATCCGAGGCGCGTTTTGAGACAGGAGGACCCCGATGGTGCGGACCAGGGTGATGATCCGGGGAGCCACCTCCACCACCGCCACCAACTCCGCCACTTACAGCATTTGAGAGTGCTAGCGTGGACATGCTAACAGGAATCACTAGGCTACTGGAGCATCAGGCCGATCGGCCTAGGATGACTCGCGAGGAGGACATCGCTGAGAGGTTCCCCAGGCAGGATCCCAAGGAGTTTGCAGGGACCACTGATCCGTTAGTTGCTGAGGAGTGGATCCGATCCTTAGAGATGATTTTTGCTTATATGGGGATTCAGGATGCTGACCGAGTTCGTTGCGCCATCTACATGCTAAAAGATGATGTAGCCCTTTGGTAGGAGGGCGCCGTGATTGGATTGGATGTGGCGGGGATGACTTGGAGGGACTTCAGGACCGTGTTCTTTGAGAAGTACTTCACGGAGGATGTTCGCAGTCGACTGGTCCGCGATTTTCTAACTCTCCGATAGGGAGACCGCTCTGTGGCCGAGTATGTGAAGTAGTTTGAGCGCGGGTGCCACTATGTACCCATGATAGCCGAGGATGAGAGAGAGAGGCTTTGACACTTCACCGATGGCTTGAGGCCCGACATCAAGCATGATGTTTTTATGGCCGATGTGGCGACATATAAGGCAGCGGTGAACAGGGCGTATCGGTCGGAGATAGGGAGGAGAAAGATGCAGGCCGAGTATCAGAGGAAGAGGCAGTTCCAGCAGCCATCTCGGGGATAGTCTTCGCAACATCCTGCAAAGAGATCTTACCTTGGGTCGTATGAGGGCCCAAATCCCCCTAGACCGCAGCAGCCCCAGCAGCAGAGGCCACAGGGCCAGCCCAGACAGCAGCAGCAGCAGGGGGCGGTTGCCCCTAACCCTGGAGGAGTGCCCATCTTTAGGTCGTGTCAGAGGCCCCACTCTGGTCAGTGTATGGCAGGTTCAGGCAGGTGCTATCACTGCGGGGAGCCGGGTCACGTTTCGAAGAACTGTCCGAGGAGGAAGCAGACGACGGGGCGCTTGTTTGTGATGCAGGCTGAGGAGGCTGATCCCAAAACATCGCTTATCATAGGTAATTCTCATTTATGCTTAGCCGCCACTCTTGGGTTGTTTAGTTAATGATTTGCTTGGACGATTATGCTATCGTTTGTACTTGTGATTTAGAACTGCATGCTTAAGCTTTATTGGAATTGTTGAATTTATGGATTTGCGTATTTAGGATGGATTTTGTTGGCAACTAAGATGAATTATTATGCTAGTTGGTACAGTCTATATCTGTTTGGGAACTTTTCTGCGTGCAGGGAAAAATTAGTATTAGAGGTGTTGCGACATTTGCGTTGTTAGATTCTGGAGCAACACACTCTTTTATCTCTCAGTCTTTCATTGAGCGGGTGGGTAATGTACCCTAGGTGTCTAGTTCAGGGTACGATATTACCGTGCCTTCTGGTGAGGTTCTCTCTACCACCAGTGTTATCAGTGGTTTGGAGTTGGAGTTTGAGGGGTATGTGGTTAGAGCTGATCTAGTGGTTTTGCCGATGACAGGGTTTGATCTTATTTTGGGTATGGATTGGTTGGCGGCCAATGGAGACCCGTTTTTCTTCTATGCATCCCATAGTAGTGGAGTCCCGCACGTTATCTCTTGCGTCTGTGCGAGGAAGTTATTACGTAGGGGTTGCCATGGATTTCTCGCTAGTGTGGTTGCAGTGGCAGAGCCATCTTTGGGATTAGTGGAGGATGTAGATGTGGTCCGTGACTTTTCGGATGTTTTCCCGGAGGATGTTGCCGGGATTCCGCCAGTCCGAGAGGTTGAATTCGGCATTGAGTTACTGCCAGGTACCGTGCCTATCTCTAAGGCACCGTATCGTCTTGCTCCTACCGAGATGAAAGAGTTGAAGGAACAGATCCAGGAATTGCTTGAGAAGGGCTTCATTCGCCCTAGTTTCTCACCTTGGGGTGCACCAGTGCTCTTCGTTAAGAAGAAGGATGGAAGTATGAGACTTTGCATTGACTATCGTGAGCTCAATCGGGTGACGGTGAAGAATAAGTACCCGTTGCCGAGGATTGATGACCTCTTTGATCAGGTACAGGGAGCTTCGATATTCTCTAAGATCGATCTGCGGTCTGGATACCATCAGTTGAGGGTCAGGGAGGAGGACGTGTCCAAGACTGCATTTGGGACACGATACGGCCATTATGAGTTTATGGTGATGTCTTTCGTATTGACGAACGCTCCAGCGGTTTTCATGGATCTCATGAACCGAGTTTTTCAGTCGTATCTTGATCAGTTTGTTATTGTCTTCATCGACGATATTTTGATCTACTCGAAGAGCGTGGAAGATCATAGGCAGCAATTGCAGACAACCTTGCAGATTTTGAGGGAGAGGCAGTTGTATGCCAAGTTCAGTAAGTGTCAGTTTTGGCTGGATAGTGTGGCGTTTTTAGGTCACATTGTTTCTAGAGATGGGATAGCTGTTGATCCGTCCAAGGTGGAAGCCGTTCAGAGTTGGAGGATTCCGAAGAATGTTTCGGAGATTCGCAGTTTCTTGGGTCTAGCGGGTTATTATCGGAAATTAATCAAGGGCTTTTCTTCTATTTCAGGGCCCTTGACTGCTTTGACCAGGAAGAATGCGAAGTATGTTTGGAGCTCGGAGTGTCAGTGGAGCTTTGATCGGTTGAAGGTAGCTCTTACTACGGCGCCAGTCTTGGTGATGCCCATGGATCATGAGGAGTTCGTGGTTTACACCGATGCGTCTATGTTGGGTTTAGGAGTTGTTTTGATGCAGTGTGACAGGGTGATTGCCTATGCGTCGAGACAGCTGAAGATTCATGAGCAAAATTATCTGATGCATGATTTAGAGCTTGCTGCAGTAGTGTTTGCACTCAAGGTATGGAGGCACTACTTGTATTGTGAGAAGTGTAAGATTTTCACTGATCACAAGAGCCTCAAATACTTCTTCACGCAGAAGGAGTTGAATATGAGGCAACGCAGATGGTTGGAGTTAGTGAAGGACTACGACTGTGACATTAGCTACCACCCGGGTAAGGCTAATGTGGTGACTGACGCTTTGAGTTGAAAAACTTCAGTAGTGGCTTGTTTGTCTGTGCAACGGCCTCTCCAGGCGGAGATAGAGAGGTTTGATTTGGAGGTCTACTCGTATGGTCTCACGCCGAGTTTATCCGCTTTGATAGTACAACCTACCTTACGAGATGGGATTAGAGATGGACAATTTTCTGATGAGCAGTTGGTTCTTATGAGGCAGAGGGATGAGGCCAAGGGAGGCCTACTTTATACAGTCGATGATGGCATTGTACGGTACAGAGGTCGGATGTGGGTGCCGAGTTTGGGACAATTGAGGACTGAGATCATGACCGAGCCGCACGCGTCTCCGTACTCCATCCATGGAGTACGAAGATGTACCGAGACTTGCTGTCATTGTATTGGTGGCCAGGGATGAAGCAAGACATTAGTCGCTTCGTATCCGAGTGTTTGACCTGTCAACAGGTCAAAGCAGAGCATCAGCGACCAGCAGGGTTGCTTCGACCACTCCCTATCCGTGAGTGGAAATGGGAGAACATTACTATGGATTTTGTGGTTGGATTGCCGAGGAGTGCTAGAGGATGCACCGCGATCTGGGTGAATGTCGATAGACTCACCAAGTCGGCGCATTTCTTGCCGGTGAGGACTAATTTCACCATGATTCAGTATGCAGAGCTGTATATCCAAGAGATTGTAAGACTTCATGGGATTCCAGTCTCGATTGTGTCAGACAGAGATCCGAGGTTTACTTCTTCTTTCTAGAAGAGTCTACATGCAGCTTTAGGGACGAAGCTGCAGTTCAACACTGTTTTTCACCCCCAGACTGATGGACAGTTGGAGTGGGTTATTCAGGTCCTTGAGGATTTGTTGAGAGCCTGTGTGATCGACTTTCAGGGCTCATGGGAGTCGAGGCTACCTCTAGTAGAGTTTACCTATAACAACAATTATCAAGCGTCTATAGGTATGGCTCCTTATGGACTCTTTATGGGAGAAGGTGTAGATCTCCCATGCACTGGGATGAGGTTGGCGAGCGGATTCTTTTAGGGCCAGAGTTGGTGCAGCAGACTGCAGATATTGTGTTGCGGATTCGAGACAGGATGAGGACCGCACGGAGTCGTCAGAAGAGTTATGCTGATCGACGACGACGCGACCTTGAGTTTGCCGTAGGAGACCATGTATTTGTGAGAGTCGCGCCCATGAAAGGCCTGATTAGTTTTTGTAAAAAGGGCAAGCTCAGTCCAAGGTTTATCGGTCCATTTGAGATTTTGGATAGGATTGGTACCTTGGCTTATCGTGTAGCACTGCCTCCTAGTCTTGCAGCGGTGCACAATGTATTCCATGTCTCGATGCTGAGAAAGTATATCTCCAACCCCTCGCATATTCTGGATTTTGAGCCTCTATGGCTGGCATCAGATTTGTCGTTCGAGGAGCGACCGGTGCATATTTTGGCACGTGAGGAGCAGAGACTGAGAAACGCGAGTTATTCCCATGGTCAAGGTCCGGTGGCTAAATCATTCTAAGGAGGAGGCCACCTGGGAGGCTGAGACCGATATGCGGACGCGTTATCCAGATCTTTTCGGTACGTATCTCAATTTCGAGGACGAAATTTCTTTTAAGGAGAGGGGGGGAGAATTGTAACGCCTAGAATTTTTTCGTTCCTTAACCGTATGCATAATTAGATAATTAATATTTTAAATATAATAATAAAATAAATTAAGGGTTTAAAAGACTTTTATTTATACTGATTATGGTTTTTTTATTAGGATTTTAAAGAGCCTAATATAATTATTTTAAGGTTCATTTTATAGAAAAATTTAATTTTTATATATATTTATATTTAGGAAGTTTATTTTTTCACCTTATTGGAACATTTTGTAGGCTTTTAGGGAACTTTCTTTTGGGCCGTTTATTTAAATCCGAAAATTTACCTTTTGGGTTCCAAATATTGGATTTGGGCTAAATCCTTAAGTTCTTTTCTTATGAACCCGTAATCATTAATCAATTTGTTTTTGGGCCCAATGTGTTTTTTTAGCCCGATTGTATAAATCCCTAACAATACCTTCTTCGCCTTCTTCCTTCACGCAAATCCCTCTGAAGAGACAAGAGGCGCAAGCCGTTCCTTCACCTTGCACACACCTCAGCTGTTAGTTTGGTAGAATTTCAAGATTTTAGCGGAAACTCGATCAACTCGTCGCAAGCTTCGTTTCCATACGCTTATTTCTCGATTTAGGCATGTTTGACTTCCCTTGCTATCACCATTTAGATCGTTATTTGCGCTTTGTGGTTTAAAATTTGTGTTGTGGCCTCTGTATGTGGATTTGAGCTCTTATTTTCTCTATATATGCATTGGTTCATGGTTTTCCCTTGTTGTTCGGCCCTTTCGTTTTCTCTTTCTTTTTCAAGGCTGGGTTGGATCGATTGTCGCTGGTGTGTTGGGTAGAGGGTATGGATTTATAGATGGGGCTCAGACTAGATTTTTGATTCATGGCTCGGAGAGGGCTGCACTCTGGTTTAATACGGTTGAAAGTAGTGTGTGTGCAAGGGATGTAGTACAGGGGGGAGGCCGATAGAGATTAAAGGGGGTGTTCGGGGTGGCTTTAGCGCGGGGATTAGGTTAGAGTTAAGGTCCATGGCTCGAGTCATGGCCGGTCTGGGTAGACCCGTCGGCCGAGCTCCGGCCATGGGTGGCAGGAGCAAGGAGTTTAGGCTAGGGGGAAGGGCGGCCGAGGAGAGGCTGGTGAGATTGGTAGGCGTGACCTGCGGGCAGGAGAGTTGGGCTGCTTGTGTCATGTGTGGGTTTGGGGTAAATGGGCCGGTTTTGGGCCGGATCCAAGTCGGGCCGGGTCTGGGTTAGTGGTTCAAGTCATGGGTTTAATTATTATTTGGGCCAAGGTTGTTGCAGTGGGTTTAAATAAATAATTGGGCTTAGGATAATATTAGGAGTTAAGTTAATTTTATTTGGGTTTAAATAAGTATTTGGGCTTAAGTTATTATCAAGACATAAGTTAAATTTTTAATTGGGCCGGAGGAAATTAATTTTGTTATTGGGCTAGACTTAGTTACAGGACTTAGGTTATCAGGCAGCAACTCGAACCAGCTGTGACAAATAATAGTCCGTAAATATATATTTAATAAACGTATATGTAATATTTTGATATGAATATTATTTTTTTATAAAAATGAATTAAATATATATTTACGGAAAAAGTTTTCAAAGAAAAAAAATTAAAATTAATATTTTAATTCATGATTCATGCATATGATTTACGTTAAATTGATGGCATGTGAAGAAAAATAATTTTGGGATAATTGATGTGATTTGTGATAACACGGGACTGGAGGTCGGGATACTGGTCCCGATGACCTTTCCACTTACTATTATGAGCCTATGGATCCCCAAAGGTTGGGTGAAGTGGCATAGGGCATTATGGGTACACCCCAAAGGCCGCCACCACGTACGTTGGATTTAGATGGATCAATCGAATTAGGTTACACTTCACTGATATGACCCACAACAAAGATTTTTATGACTATGACATGCCATATTTATGTTATGTAGTTATGATATGATTATGTTACGATTTATTATTTTGCATATGATTTTACGTTCATGCATGCATTAAATCCTCAGGTTATTTTTATTCGCGTCGTGCTTGCATGTGGTTTTATTTAGTAGTATTCGTTATGTATTTTATAGAGCATGATGGGCCTCTTGGCTCACTAGATCTAAATAATGCAGGTGAGTTTGATTCTGTAGCCGATGTGATCCCGACTTGCGGCCAGGACCTCTGAGCATCCACTGCTAGCTTGCTTGCCCGTGACCATTGCAGTATTTATTTCCGCACTTTTATGAGATTATTCTGAGGATTGTATTGAACTATTTACAGTGCATGTTTGCTATTTTTACCTTTCACGTTATGATCTTACCATGTTCGAGTATTTTTAAACTATGTATTTTTGCATTTTGCGATACCGTATTTCTCGCGCTAACATTATTTTAAATTATTCGAACAATTTAAACTGCTAGAGTTCAATCAATTTATTATATATTATATCACGTGGAATAAAATTATTTTTAGTAATGACGCATATATGTATGGGCATATATGTGGTATTTAAATCTATATTTAAAAAAAAAATCCCTCGAGTTTTAGGGCGTTTCATTAATCTTCTTAGCTTCGGAATAATCATGACCATCAAATACACATTTTACCTTTTATCCCACTCTAAATACGTCTCCGGATCCGATTCCCCATGGAACGACGGAATCTTCAACTTAATACTACTCAAATCACTTGTCTCCAATAATTTTCTCCACAAAAAATATTGTCATGCCAAAACATACCCCTATCCAAGTGTGACCCTTTATCCCCATTGATTCTTCTGCTTCTTCTATTCTCATCATAACTTTCGTCATCAACACCCATGTAAAATTCATCCTCCAAGTTACTCACCTTCTTATGCAATAGTTCCAATGCCACCCTCATCACCTTAGTCATAAGACCAAGCAATTCCACCCTCATTCCACAACAACTCGATAAACTCGGCTTCAAACTCGAGTATACACAACTGTAAGGCCCGAAAATATTTAATAATTAATTACGGAATTTAAGATTTAAATTCTGAATATGATAAAATATTAATTCCGAGTTTTGGGAATTATTAAAAAAGATTTAATTAGAAGGTGAAACTCGCGCAGGAATCAAATTGCAATTGTCGAAGTTTCAGGGGTAAGACCCGGGATTATTTAATTTTAATCCGATAATATTTAATTTGGGAATATTTAGAGTTTAGAATTAAATTCTAGTGTTTTTAAATTATTAAGGATTGAAATTGAATTAAAAATATTGGTCGAGGGATAATTTGCAAATAGCGCGGGGACTGATTTGCAATTAAGCCAAAGTTTAGGGACTAAACTGTAAATAGGCCAATATATATCCAAAATTCACATATTTCCTATCATTTCACGTGGAATTGGCAGCAGCTAAGGCCGAGAGTTCTGAAAAAATTCCAACGCCATTTTTCTCCTCTTCAAGATCCGGTAAAAATTGATCCGTCCGATAGAATTCAGATTCGAACATATATTTGCGATCACCGCTCCGAGATCTACGTTTTTACGTAAGTTTTCTTGAGTTCTCTCATTATTTAATTTTGGAGCAGATGATGTAATTATATTATTATTGGATATATATGTGCTTGAACTAGCATAGATTACATATCCAAGACGGATCGGAAAAAGAACGGTGTTTCGAATTGTTATGAATTTCTGAAGAAATTATCAAAATTCTGAATTTATGGGTTGTTGATTTCGTGTATCTAAGATGGAAATGAATATGTTATTGAGTTTAGATGATTGATAATTTGATGTTTAGGCTTTTGGAATTTTTGAAATCGAACAGTTACGCCGCTGGTTTAAATTCGGGTCACTTGATCAAGTTGTTAGATTGTTCGAGCCTAAATAAGATTGAAATGATATTGGAAGCTGATATTGAATTGTATATCAATGCATTTCAGATTTGAATTTCAAGAGAACGATTTCGAGTCGGTGAGCTCGAGTGGATTGAAATTGAATCAAAGCTTGAATCAAGTAGAGCTTGAACAAACTTGAAGAGATTGAGCAGAATTGAGAAGATTGAAGAGTTGATCAAAGTTGCAAGAAGTGAGAAGAATTGAACTAAAAGATATCAAATTAGAATAGATGAGTTCGAGTTCAAATGAATTAAAATGTTGGAAGTTGAATCAAGAAAACCTTCAATGAGCAACCATGGATCGAGAAGAATTTGATGACAGATTTGACTAGCCTTGTGTTGATCCGTATTTGCAAGAGTTTGCAAAGATTCAAGATGTTTGAATCAAGATCAAATGTATGAATTTACATGAAATATGGTGGGAATAACAACTCAAGATCGTTTATGATTATTGTGTTTTCTAAAATCACATACTTAAATGTTTATGTATTCATTTATTATTTCTTTGAATGATTATGTGATTACATGTTCAAGAAGTTTTACAGATTTGTATTATTAAATGCATCAAGATTATGTTGCATTCATCTTGAACCCTACCTTGAAAAGCATAGAGGGTAGAGTTGCCTAGATTGCAAAATGACGTTTAGAGGGCTATAGATGAGTGGCATGGATTGTAGATTCTCTTCAAGAGCCAGAAAACTCACTATAGTTGCACCAAAGTCAGGAGAAGTAAGATTCTTGACGCCACCTTGATTGGGAGAGTCGGTGGTTGGTTGGAGATTTTATTCCCCGGGATACAAATAGCTAAGATTTGTTGTTATCAGACTTGATAGCCTATTCCTTGAAACATGCATTGCATTTATGCATTAACCTATAGATTTCTATGGTTTATAATATGCATTTATAAATTCTAGCATTTTGTTATATGTCATTCTAGATATGAATATGTTGATATGCTTGATATGATATTGATGTAGATGAATAGCTATGCTTTAAGAATTTAATAATGGAACATGCTTTTATGATTACATGTTGTTACATGTTTTGATGATTTAGGATTATTATAGCATATAGATTCAATATGCTTAAATGATGTATATGCATGTTGTTCATACTGAGATTTATTCTCACCAAAGTTATCCGGCTGTTGCTTTGTTTGTATGTGTGCATTACATCAGGTAGGGGCATGAGCAAATCAGATGTGGCTTGGTTAGAAATATCTAGATTAGCACGTGGTGACTCGGGTTTTTAGCAGATGACATGTATTTTATGATTTATGAAACATGTTAGAAAAACAAGAAATATTGTATATGTTTTTGTTGTCGAGTATTGATTAATACTAAAGATCTCATGTATTACAGATGTGTATATTATTGATGTTGAAATGCATGTCAATTATATAGAATCATATTGAAAATATTATATGATAGATTGTACGATTTTTCAGATTTGAAAAGCTTAAATGTTTTTGAGTATAGGGCACGGACCCCGTGCATGCCCTGTGTATGGGTCCGTGTACCCGACTGATGTTGAATATGTTCAGAATAAATAAGGCACGGACCCCGTGCCAAGATCCATGTAGGGGTCCATGTGGTCTTGAATGAAACCAGTAGCTTCAGAAATTTTGAAACTTGGGCATGGACCCGGGCATGGAGGTAGGAACGGGGTTCGTGTACCTTGCATCTTTTTTATTGTGCGTACAGGTTCATGCACGGAACCAAGCACCGACCTGTGCACGGAATCTGTTTACTTTAAAAAAAACATTTCAGTCTTTGATTATATTGTTTTTAGTTTGATTCAATTATGATTAATTGTTAATTTTTCCTAAAAAAAGATTAGCAACCCGAGGTCCCCACAACAACTATGATTTTCAAGAACTTATACAACTTCATACACAAATATATATTGAGGGACTTTGAAATAGGCTTAGAATGCTTGAAGGATCGCTCAAATGGTGCTTGAATGAATAAGAGAGTCGGATGCTGAGTTGTGATTTCAAATGGCCTCGGAATGCCTGTATTTATAGTGTTGAACTCGGTTGAGATCAGAACCTCTGATCCATCATATCTTCCGAAGGTCATCAATTTCAAATTTGAATTTCCTGTGCCAAGGAGAGATCGGAACTTCCGTTCAGCACTTCGGAGCTTCCGATCGACTGCAATAAATACTTTGTCGGGCAAAAGTCTTCGGACAAATCCTGTATTTGCCGCCGAAGATCGGAACATTTGATCTTGCAAACGGAGCTTTCGATCATGCACCTTCGCTGGTTCTGATCTTCTTCCATAAATAAAATATCGCTGGAATATTGCTGACTGAGGATCGGAACATCCGATCGTGATTGGAGCTTTTGATCGTGTCCAATCGTTGCTTCTTATCTGCTTCCGAAGCTTTAAATAATAATAAATATTCATCGGTGCTTCCGAACGAGATCGGTGCTTCTGATCCTAAACTTCCGAATTTGTTCCAACTTTTATTCTGAAATTTGTTTCCGAAGTATGCATAATTGTTTTCTTCAATATTTTGAAATCCTGCTCAATTTTATTTTATAATTCTACAAATTGCTCACTGAAAATATTAGTAACGATTAACCTAGTTTTGTTATCATCAAAACATCATATTTAAGACTTGTTAATTCATTAAAAACATTAATCTCACAACAAGAGATTTGTATGCATTTAAGGCGTATAATCTTCTTTTTTTTTATAATCACAAAACATAGTTAAATAGGAAAAATAAATATGCATTGAATTAAATAGCATAAAAATTTAAATAAATCCCCCTCAATTTAAACAACACAAGTTTTAATGTATTTAAACAACACAAGTTTTTAATGCAATTAATATTTAACCAAATATTATTATTTAACCAAATTTATTCTCTCCTTTTTCGCGATAATCAAAAAGATAATTATAAGACAAGATAGAATATAAATTTAAGCTAATTTCATTAAACAAAAGAAATTACATTCAAATTTAAAATTACAACTTAAATGAAAAAATAAAATCTGAGAGTCATCTTTGTTCCGCGGAGGAGGATGAGATAGGTAGTGGTCAAAACGAGTCTCCAATGAAGCAACACTGAAAGTCAGCTTGTCTAAAGAAGTAGTGACCCGAGCACTCATCTCGGTCAAAGTAGCAGTTGACTGGGCATGGTTGCTGGCAATGGTGTTTTGGAGACGGGTGAAGTACTCAACAAAACGATCAAAAGAAAACTGTTGAGGAGTAGGGGGAACCTCAGAGAAAGAAAAAAAAAGATCACCAATATTATGTGGACTATGGTGAAGACCGGAAAAAGAAGGAACTTCTTTGGTAGGAGGTCCATTAGGAAAGCCCTTAATTTGAACAATGTGAGGAAGAGAATAGAAAAGAATGAAAAAGTTAGTAACTGGGTGGAATTTTGAAAAGACACGACTAGGGTCGTCAACCCAACGAGAAAAGACAGGATGCCAAGTTAGGTCCATCCTAGTGATAGAGGTGTGATCAAAAGCATGACTAGCCGGAATCGTCTCATGATCCAAATTCTCAAAATCAACATTAAAGTGAGTTAAAATGCGAATAATGAAGCAAGCGAAAGGAAGACTTACTCGCTTAGGAGTGTTAGCTATTTTATGCATAATTGCATAACTAAGCAAGGAAGGTTAAAAGGTCGGGAGGAAATTGCGAGGACCTCTGTTGTACTCAACTAATTGTAAATAAATCGATCAAACAATAACAAATGTCGAAGAAGAAAATAAGTAAAGAATTTTTTTTAAAACAAAAAACATCTACAGTACTTGCACTACTACGCAAGTACCCTGCAATTCTGCACAAGAGATCTCTCTTGCGCAAAAGCGCACACTCTTGCGCTTCTGCGCAAGAGAGCAGAGACCACTCCTGCGCAGAAGAGTGTTTTCTCACTCTTGCGCAGAGGCGCAGATCATGCGCGTCTGCTTTTCCGAAAAATCTACCTTCTCTTATCTTTTTGCGCTTCTGCTAAAAAAAAAACGCTTCTGCTTTTCCATAAAAATCCCAGCTTCTGTAAAAATTCTCAAGATCTGCTATTTTTTCCCCACAATTCCAAAAAAAACAAGATCTTAAAACATAGCTATAACCTAAGATTCTAAAACAACAAATTGGGGCATAAAAATACATTCAACTCGAAATCGATAGTACATGAAGGTCTAGAGTTGTTCAAAAGGTAGAACATTCATCGGTTCCAACTAGTTCAACAACATAATAAATATGAAGTTCGAAAATACATATTTGACTTCTAAACCGATCCTCACTTCTATCAATCACAACCCAAACTAGCCATGCTGCCTTTGACTCGATCTTGCCCCACCTGTTTCCAAGTACACATACAAAAACAAGACAATAGACGGATAACTCCGGTGGTAATAATATTCCTAGTAAAAGCAACATAACATGCAATATCAAGTAATATATCAACAACATGATATAACCTCAACATAATTCAAAGATAAATAGAATGAAATGCATCTATTTAAAATTCTGGATTATCAAATCGGATAATCATATGAGAGTTCGGTTCTTCGGTTGGGATCCCGAGGATAAGATATAACAACTCACCGACTCACCCGATCGAGGTGGATGAGGTATATTGTAACACCCCAAAATTATCTTAATTGACATTATTTGAGATATTCAGAGATTTTAGAATTTGAGGATCAACTTGTATTTGATCAGGGACTACTTTGAAATTTAAGAAGTTTCAGGGACTAAAATGCAAAATTGGACTTTATTATATATTTGTACTTGGGTTGACCTTTCTTTTTCATTCCACCTCCTCCCCCAACTCGCCTCCCTCCATTGAAGCCGACTCCAAGCTTTCTGAAGCTTTCAGATTTCACCCCGAGCTCGATCCGTGCGATAGAATTTCATTCTGAAGACATATTCGCGATCACGGCTAGGAGAGCTTCGTTATGCCGTAAGTTTTTCTTTGATCCAATATACTTCAATTTTTGGATGTTGTTAGAATCGAAAGAAATTCGAATATGTTGTTCTTGAGCTAAGATAGATCGTTTATTCTTAGAAGGAATTGAAAAAGAGCTTCGTTTGAATTCGTCATGATTTTTGGAAGTATATTTCGAAAATGGTGTTTTGGTATTTGATGGATTTGGATGTAAATTGATGAATTATGGTTGTTTGGAGTTGTTTAGTTCGATATATTGATGTTTGTGTTTCCGGTTTGATCAGAATACATCCGTTATGCCGCCGGTTTGAGTTTTGGATTGTCAATCGGTTTGAATTGTTTGAGCCGAGACTTCAATCGAGCTGTATGTTAATCTCGTGCTTTGACTACTTCTTTGCAGATAGATTGAAGACCGATAAGCTCAGAAGATTTCGGAGTTTAGATTTTTGGAGGATTGAAGACGGTATAGTATATTTCTTTATTTGAAGATAGTTTTGTTTGAATGATATTCTATTGGATTTTGATTGGAATTCTTGATATTGTAGCTTGATCGAGATTGGAAGCTACTTCGAATCGAGAAAGGTAAAAGATGACTTTGGAATGGAATAGGATGATTAACTCGAATCCGGATTGATTCGAGTGTCCTAGGGAAAATCACATACACATGCTACTTGAAGTGTAGTAACCCAGATTCCATTTTAAGATAATAATATGTTAAACATGATTAAGGGTTAGTAATTAACTGATTCCGGAGTTTAATTTGGGCTTTTGATTTTGTGCCGGATCGGAAGCTCCGAGCCCAGATCGGAAGCTCCGATCCTAGCCACTTCGGAACCTCATCGGAAGCACAGAGATCGGAAGCTCTGATCCTGGAACGGAAGTTCCGATCTCCAGCTGCCAGCAATGCTCGATGACTCAGCCGCGAGTTTTGACAAGTGTTGAACGTAGAGCAGATCGGAAGCTCCGATCACCCGATCGGAAGTTTCGATCCCGACGTGTCACAAATGCACGCAGTGAGCTGGATCAGAAGCTCCGATCCTGAAATCGGAAGTTCCGATCCTGGTCGGGAATTTTTCCTATAAATAGGGCTTCTCAGATTCATTTCTAAATACGAATTCCCGAGTTTCTTCCTTCAGTTATATAGTGTGAGATATACACTTGAGGGCCCTATCGGTTATAATAGAGGTTCTGAAATAACCAAGGTGTGGTTATAGTCATTCGGGACTAGCGACTTCAAAGGGCTAACTACAAACGAAGGTATGGTCCGGGAATCTATTTAAGTTTTGGGAGTACTTATTAGCTTAGTTAAGGCTTATAGAATTTATGTAGTGATACGGTGAACTTTTGAATATAGGCTTGGAACCTAGGATCCTACTTTACTTGAACTAGCCTAGAGGTACGTACACATTGACTGAGATTGCCAGCGAGTATACATGTTTATATGTTGCATTTATTTGGCATTATTATATGGCATGAGATATGATTTACCGTTTTTTATATTCATATGTCATGTGCATATACACATTGAGCCTATACCTTGTTATACCTGACTATAGAGCCGCTCAGCTCTATACTCGATAGTCTGTCACTAAGAGTACCACGACGGCAAGGGCATTTATGTTTGTCTACTCTGGTGTACTAGACGAGTGTGGTTGCACCCAAAGGTTGATCCGTGCGGTGGCAGCACTCATGTGGCGCCGGTACTGAGCATGATTTTCGGATGACCCGTTACCAGTCATCATGTTGCATGCATCATATATTTATGTGTACTCATGTTTATGTACTGGGCGTTAGCGCTCACGTCCTAGTTGTTATCTTGGACACCCTATCCCATGGGACAGGACGCAGGATGGACAGAGCTGGTAGTTCAAGGCAGGACTAGGGAGCAGGAGCCTTGAGGATTTTATTATACAGCAGGGTTCGATATAGCTATATAATGTTTACTGCTTAAGTTTTCGATTTGGTTGTATCACTACAGATTTAAGCCTAGATTTTATTACTAAGCTGATATGTAATTTATGGTTTTATTTCCGCATGTTTTACTCTGTTAAGTTTTTTTGTTGTATTAAGTTTAATGCATGCTATTAGTTGCCAGTTAGTAGGTGATACCATGCAGGGTCACTATATTTTTGGTATCAGAGCATGCTGAGATTTTGGGATTAGTACTTGGGATTTAGTTTAGTCTTGAGTAATTCTTGCGCATTGGGATTTTAATGTGTAATTCTTTTCAGGATATGGCTGACGAGAGTCACGGTAGTGTTGGACAGGGAGGTGGTCATCATCATCGTCACCGCCATCATGATGATCAACATCGTTATCATGAGGGTAGACGTCGCTACTCTATCAATAAGTTCATGCAAGTATTACCGAAACCCTTGGTGGGAGGCGAGAATCCTGAATAGGCGAGGAGTTGGATGTCTAAACTCGAGAGTACTTTTCGTGCTTTCGATTGTACTGAGGATCAGAAATTGGAAGTTCTAGAATTTGTTCTAGAGGATCGAGCACATTTTTGGTGGGATGCCAAAGCTGCTCAGGCACGTACTGAGAGAGGACAGGTGACTTGCGGGGATTTCTGTCGGGAGTTTCAGAAATTGTATTTTCCTCTGGCTGTTCGCCAAGAACGATCTATGGAGTTGCTTACTTTGAGGCAAGGATCAAAGACTATTGATCAATATCAGCAACGATTTCTTGATCTGCTATCTTTCAGTCCTCATATCAATGAGAGTGATGCATCGAAGTATGATATCTTTCTACAAGGTTTGAACCAAGATATCTACTCTCAGGTTGTCGTCTGTGATGACCCGGTATCTTTTGAGACTTTGGTGAACCTTTGCCGTCTTGTGGAGACTAGCAACAGTCGGGCACAGTTGATGATTCCAGGATAGCCTAGTGGATCTTTTGAGCCTCGAGCTCAATCTGTTGTGCAATCCGGACCTATGTCTTCTTCTACTCCTACTACTTCATCTTGATCTCATGGTTCACGAGGTATGTTCCGTTTCGGAAAGAAGAAGAAGAAGGAAGAATTTTGTAGTCATTGTGGAGGGAAGCATCCTGCAGCTTCATATCGGAGAGCTACTGGTGCTTGTTATATTTGCGGTCAGCAGGGACATCTGCGGAGAGATTGTCCTCAGTGCATGGGTTCTGCTAGTGGATCGGGAACACAGGTTGGATCTCAGGCTTCTATTGTTCCACGTCAGCAGCCAGCACTACAGAGTTCTTCTGGTTATCGTCCCCAGACTCAAGGGCAGGTGTTTGCTCTGTCTCAGGAGCAGGCTACAGAGGGAAGCGATCGCATGTTGGCAGGTACCATTCTGTTATGTGGTATTCCTGCACTTGTATTAATTGATACTGGAGCATCGCATTCCTTTATTTCTAGTCGCTTTGTTAAGAGACATAGATTACCTTATGTATCATTAGATATGGATTTAGTTGTACCTACTCCATTGGAGCAAGAGATAGGCTAGTGGATCGGGATCACAGGTTGGATCTCAGGCTTCTATTGTTCCACGTCAGCAGCCAGCACTACAGAGTTCTTTTGGTTATCGTCCCCAGACTCAAGGGCAGGTGTTTGCTCTGTCTCAGGAGCAGGCTACAGAGGGAAGCGATCGCATGTTGGCAGGTACCTTTCTGTTATGTGGTATTCTTGCACTTGTATTAATTGATACTGGAGCATCGCATTCCTTTATTTCTAGTCGCTTTGTTAAGAGACATAGATTACCATATGTATCATTAGATATGGATTTAGTTGTATCTACTCCATTGGAGCAAGAGATACTAACTAAGTGTCTAGTGATGGGTTGCCTTCTGGAGTTTGAGGGTAATGTGTTAGCAACTAATTTGATGATATTAGCGATGACAGATTTTGACTGTATCTTGGGAATAGATATGCTGACTTTGTATCACGCTACTGTGGATTGTTATCAGCGTCTGGTACAGTTTCATCCGGTTGAGGGTGATAGTTGGTATTTTTATGGTGAGGGTGCGCGACCTCCGATGCCACTTGTTTCGGCTCTGAAGGCATGTCATGTCTTGGAGTCAGGTGGGGAGGGCTACCTCATCTATACAGTTGATATATCCATGATTAGTACGGGTATTGATCAATTACCGGTTGTCAGCGAGTTTCTTGATGTATTCCCTGATGAGATTACTGGTTTTCCTCCGGTGCGAGAGGTTGAATTTGGTATTGATTTAGTACCAGAAACTACGCCTATATCCCGAGCACCTTATCGTCTGGCACCTTCAGAGATGAGGGAATTGAAACAGCAGTTACAGGATCTGCTTGATAAGGGATATATTCGTCCGAGTGTTTCTCCGTGGGGAGCACCTGTTTTGTTTGTCAAGAACAAGGATGGATCGATGCGATTATGTATTGATTACAGGCAGTTGAATCGTGTCACCATCAAGAATAAGTATCCTTTGCCGCGGATTGATGATCTGTTCAATCAATTACAGGGTACTTCTATTTACTCGAAGATAGATCTAAGATCTGGTTACCATCAGATGCGGGTACGAAACTCAGATATATCTACGACTGCTTTCAGGAACAGATATGGGCATTATGAATTTCTGGTGATGCCATTCAGTTTGACGAATGCACCGGCAGTCTTTATTAATCTGATGAATCAGATATTTCGAGAGTATCTGGATAGATTTGTCATCGTCTTCATTGATGATATTCTTGTCTATTCTCATGACAAGGATGAGCATGCACAGCATCTAAGGATTGTTTTACAGACGTTAAGAGATAAGCAGTTGTATGCAAAATTGAGCAAGTGTGAATTCTGGCTTGATCGGGTAGTGTTTCTCGGTCATGTGATTTCTAATGAAGGGATATCTGTAGATCCTAGTAAGATAGAGGCAGTGCTGAACTGGTCTCGTCGGACGACGGTTGCTGAGATTTGTAGTTTCTTGGGTCTAGCTGGATATTACCGTCGGTTCATCGAGAATTTTTCACAGTTGGCCAGGCCTTTGACTCAGCTTACTCGGAAAGATGTTACCTTCATTTGGTCCTCGGATTGTGAGGAGTCATTTCACGAGCTGCGTAGACATTTTACTACTGCACCTGTGCTAGCTCTACCTTCTGGATCAGGAGGTTATGTTGTCTATACTGATGCCTCTGGTCAGGGGTTAGTATGTGTTCTGACATAGCATGGACATGTTATTGCCTATGCTTCTCGACAGTTGAAGACGCATGAGACTAACTATCCAGTGCATGATCTCGAGTTGGCCGCCATTGTATTTGCACTCAAGATTTGGAGGCATTATCTTTATGGCGAGAAATTTGAGATATTTACGGATCATAAAAGTTTGAAGTATTTATTCACTCAAGCGGAGTTGAATATGCGACAGAGACGCTGGATGGGTCTTCTGAAGGATTATGATTGTGAAATCAAATATCATCCAGGTTCTGCTAATCTTACTGCTGATGTCTTGAGTCGGCAGGTGAGACTTTCTGCACTTTAGACTAGTGAAATATCTCATATGATTCAGGAGTGTTGTTCATTGAGTTTTATGCTCAAGCACAAGAAAGGGAGAAATGGAATTCGGTTGTATACTATTTTGTCTGAGCCAACATTGTATTCTCGGATCAGAGATGCTCAGATATCTGATGTTAAGACTCAGCATTTGGCACATTTAGCCAATGGAGTTAATACATCTGGATTCCATTTTCAGGCAGATGGTTTATTGTGCCTATCTAATTGAGTGGTTGTACCTAATGTTGCGGAACTCAGGAATGATATTCTATCTCAAGCTCACAGGAGTCGATTATCTATTCATCCTGGAAGCATGAAAATGTATAAGGACTTGCGAACTAGATTCTGGTGGAAGGGGATGAAGAGAAGTGTGTATCAGTTTGTTTCAAGATGTTTGGTTTGTCAACAGGTCAAGGCTGAACACCAACGACCAGGTGGATTACTGCAGAATCTTGAGATTCCCGAATGGATGTGGGAGCACGTAACTATGGATTTTGTTACCCACTTACCTATGACTTCACGTCAGTGTGATGCTATCTGGGTCGTTGTTGACCGTTTGAAATAATCAGCACACTTTATTCCTTTTAACCGGGAGTATTCTTATGATCGCATGACACGTTTATACATCCAAGAGATGTGCGATTACATGGGATTCCAGTGAGCATAGTCAGTGATAGAGACCCGCGATTTACCTCACTTTTTTGGGGTAGTTTTTAGGAGGCGTTGGGTACCACTCTGAGTTTGAGCACTGCATATCATCCGGAGACTGACGGGCAGTCAGAACGGACGATTCGTACGCTGGATTGCTACGTTCTTCTGTCATGGATTTTTGGCTTATCTTGGTAGGATCAGTTATCTTTGATCGAATTTGCCTACAATAACAGTTATTATCGTAGTATTGATATGGCACCTTTCGAGGCATTGTACGGTCGATGGTGTCATACTCCGTTATTCTGGGATGAATTCGGGGAACGACAAGTCGAGGGTCCTGAATTGGTGCAGCAGATTGTAGACAAGGTAGATTTGATCAAGCATAGGATCAAAGTTGCTCAAGATATACAAGCCAGTTATGCTAATATTCGTCGCAGGCCACTTCAGTTTGAGCCTGGTGAATATGTGTTCCTTCGAGTATCACCTTTCAGGAAGGTGATGAGATTCGGCGTGAAAGGAAAGTTGTCTCCTCGTTTTATTGGACCTTTCTAGATACTGAAAAAGATCGGAGATGTTGCATATCATTTGGCTTTACCACCAAATCTTTCCAGTATACATAATGTTTTTCATGTGTCGTTACTTCGATAGTATATAGCTGATGATTCTCATGTGATTCAGTCTAATGATATTCAGCTAGAGCCAGATCTGTCTTTTGTTGAACGATCAATCCGTATCCTAGACAGGAAGGAGAAAGTTCTTCGGAACAAGACTATACCACTTGTGATGGTACAGTGGCAGCGCCGAGGCGTTGAAGAAGCAACTTGGGAAACTGAAAGTCGTATGCAAGCGGAATATCCTGAGTTGTTTGCTTTGTACTTTTGATTTACCATGGAAGATGTAATTACAGTTGTTGTAATAAAACATGGTTTTATGTTTCATATTGTTATCTTGATTTTGTCTTTAGATGTTATTTCGCGGACGAAATATCTAAAGGTGGGGAGAATGTAGTAACCCAGATTCCATTTTAAGATAATAATATGTTAAACATGATTAAAGGTTAGTAATTAACTGATTCCGGAGTTTAATTTGGGCTTTTGATTTTGGGCCGGATCGGAAGCTCTGATCCTAGCCACTTCGGAACCTCATCGGAAGCACAGAGATCGGAAGCTTCGATCCTGGAACGAAAGTTCCGATCTCCAGCTGCCAGCAATGCTCGATAACTCAGCCGCAAGTTTTGACAAGTGTTGAACGTAGAGCAGATCGGAAGCTCCGCGCCCGATCGGAAGTTCCGATCCCGACGTGTCACACATGCACGCAGTGAGCTGGATCAGAAGCTCCGATCCTGAAATCGGAAGTTCCGATCTTGGACGGGAATTTTGCCTATAAATAGGGCTTCTCAGATTCATTTCTAAATACGAATTCCCGAGTTTCTTCCTTCAGTTATATAGTGTGAGATATACACTTGAGGGCCCTATCGGTTATAATAGAGGTTCTGGAATAGCCAAGGTGTGGTTATAGTCATCCGGGACTAGCGACTTCAAAGGGCTAACTACGGACGAAGGTATGGTCCGGGAATCTATTTAAGTTTTGGGAGTACTTATTAGATTAGTTAAGGCTTATAGAATTTATGTAGTGATACGGTGAACTTTTGAATATAGGCTTGAAACCTAGGATCCTACTTTACTTGAACTAGCCTAGAGGTACGTACACATTGACTGAGATTGTCAGCGAGTATACATGTTTATATGTTGCATTTATTTGGCATTATTATATGGCATGAGATATGATTTACCGTTTTTTATATTCATATGTCATGTGCATATACACGTTGAGCCTATACCTTGTTATACCTGACTATAGAGCCGCTCAGCTCTATACTCGATAGTCTGTCACTGAGAGTACCGCGACGGCGGGGGCATTTATGTCTGTCTACTCTGGTGTACTAGACAAGTGTGGTTGCACCCATAGGTTGATCCGTGCGGTGGCAGAACTCATGTGGCGCCGGTACTGAGCATGATTTTTGGATGACCCGTTACCAATCATCATGTTGCATGCATCATATATTTACGTGTACTCATGTTTATGTACTGGGCGTTAGCGCTCACGTCCTAGTTGTTATCTTGGACACCCTATCCCATGGGGCAGGACGCAGGATGGACGGAGCTGGTAGTTCAAGGCAGGACTAGGGAGCAGGAGCCTTGAGGATTTTATTATACAGCAGGGTTCGATATAGATGTATAATGTTTACTGCTTAAGTTTTTGATTTGGTTGTATCACTACAGATTTAAGCCTGGATTTTATTACTAAGCTGATATGTAATTTATGGTTTTATTTCCGCATGTTTTACTCTGTTAAGTTATTTTGCTGTATTAAGTTTAATGCATGCTATTAGTTGCCAGTTAGTAGGTGATACCATGCAGGGTCACTACATGAAGTTTATGTTGTTTGTTGTTTGAATTCAACTTGCATTCATATTGAGCCTATTTTGTTGTTTTGAAGGGCATGGAGGCCCAAGAGATTTAGACGTTCTGGGGATTATAGTCGAGTGGCATTGGTGGGAGACTTACTACCATTTGTCGATCAACTCTCTATTGAATGCCCCAGAGTCTAGAGGATCAAAATATGCACCTTCCACCTCGATCGGGAGAGTCAGTGTGTTGTGTGATATTTTGTCCTCGGGATCCCAACCAGAATAGAGAATTGTTTCCTGGAATTATCAGATTAGAGAACCCGATTTTAAAGACATGCATTGCATTGTATTGCATCTTGAATCATGTTGTTATGATTTGAGTATTGGAATTGATTTAGATTGCATGGACTATTTGTCTTGCTGCTATATATATACATCAGGATTTTATATATTACATGGATTTAATTTTTTATCTCTTTAACAGGGAATATTATTCTCACCGGATTATCCGGCTGTTGTATTTGTTTGTATGTGTACTTGGAAACAGGTGGGGCAGGAACGAGCCAGAGAATTCATGGATAGATGGGAGATGATGTAGAAGTGAGGATCGGTTTAGGAGGTGAATTTATTTTCAAACTCGATTTGTATTTTGGATTGTAAACTTAGATTGAAAGCATGTTCTATTAGTTTGGATTGGATGTATAACTTTAGAACTATCTTTTAATGTAATATGCATGTTGGATATGTTGATGCATGTTTTAGATTGAAGATTTGAATGGTGGTTTGAATTGAAGAAAGTCTATCATGTTTCTGGTGTTTTTCTGGGCAGAGGGCGCACTCGATCGCACGAGTTTGTAGGATCGAGCGTGGCCCTTAAATTTGTTGAGGCAGTAGAACTGCAAAAATGGTGCGCTCGATCCCACGAGTTCGTAGGATCGAGCGCAACACTTGAGATTTCTCCGGTAGTACTTGAGGCATGGATGGTGCGCTCGATCGCACGAGTACATGCGATCGAGTGCAGCCCTTTTAAAAAAAAGATGTTTTTTCTTGCCTTGACTTTTGAATTATTGTTGATGATGGTTTACATTATCTTAAGATTAGAGGATTAGAACCGATGCCTCACATATATCTTCATCTTCTAGACTTTGGAGCAACTATAAAAAGTATTCAGACTCTAGGAGACGTCAACAACCCATGCACTCAATTATATTCCCCAAATCATCTAATTCGAAAAGAAATCAAATAATTCGGCTCAAGATGAATGCATATGAAAATCGTAATACATTCAAGGATAATTCAAGTAATTCAAATAACATGCAAGCATGTGATTTCAAGGAACTTGAAAATAAATTCAGATTCGATTATTTTCCCCTTTTCAGTTCGATGTTGACTTTTCCCTTATTCTCGATTCAAGGTGCTCCACACTGGGCTTCAACTCAATCCTCGACTAACTCTTCAACGATTCGAATTTTGACAACTCCAAGTTCAACAGCCTTCAAAAAAATTTGTACGTGTATATATATATATAAGAACTCTACATCAATCATTCAATTCAACTCAATACCAAAAACTCAAACAATTGACCCCAAAAATTTTCTAATTCTCAAACCGGAAGCATAACGGCTAATAAACGGCCAACCGAAAATCAACAAACTCAGCATATCAATCAAATCTACCTCATATCTTCATCAAATCATCACAACAACCCAAATACCAACAATAATCAACAACATCATTTTCAAAAATCCCTAAAAAATTCATAACAAATCCGAATGTCGTTCTTTTCCTGATCTGTCTTCGAATATACAAACTATGCTAGCTCAAGAAAAACATATCCAATCGAAATCAAATTATATCGACATCTGATATTTGAAGTACAACTGATCAAATAAAAACTTACGGTAGAATAAAGCACTCGCAGCTATGATCGCAAATATCCCTTCATATTTGAAATCTACCGGTCGTATCGTGAATTATTGGAGCTTGAAGAGCTTGAAGGAAATGTCCTTGGAGGAATCAGCCAAGGAAGGAGAAGGTGAAGGAAGAATGATCCATTCACACGCCTACTCATCCATTTATATATAAAATACCAAGTCAAAATAAGTTAATCACATGTTGGTCCTTGAATTTTTCAAAAAATTGCAATTCAGTCTCTGCTCGAATTTCAATTCAACCCTCAAACTTCTAATATCGGTAAATTAATAATAAAATCAATTAAGATAATTTCAGGGCGTTACAGAAATGATATGAAAAATGACATAAAGATCAAGATATTTGCAGGTGGAGAGGTCTCCACTGCGAGGAACTATAGAAGTAGTAATGAGTTTTTGGACAATTTGAAAATCAGGGCAAAGATGTTTGAGATGAAGATGGTCGTCGGCAACAGTGGGTGGACGACCAAGAATAGCAGTAAGTACCTCTACGCGATCAAGAGTGGGATCGTTTTGAGGCCAACTTTGAGAAAAGAAATTACCTGGTCCATTTCGAGGAAGATTGAACCAAGCAGAGAGATCAGCGGATGAAAGGAAAATGTGCCGGCCTTGAACAACTGTGGAAACATAAATATCTTCGCTGCACAGTATAAGTTGAAGGTTGGCATAGAACTTGTGAATAAGAGTAGGAAAAATATAGTAAGGAATAGAGTGTTGGAAAAAGGATTCTCATTGTTGAATAGTGATAAAATTCCACAATAGGAGATGAGATTGGGCTAGATAAGTGATGTCTAAAAAATGGTCTGGTAGAATAGGTCCAGTAGGATAATCTTCGGGTATAGGCCGAGAGATAGGAAGTTGGATTGGATCAAGTTGTTGGGCATCAAGATGGCATTGGCTTCGATGACTCGAACCAACGTCAGCGTTAAAAAAACCTAGGGGCATTTTAAAAGGCTAGAAATTGAAAATTTAGAGACAAAGAATGCAAATGGTCCGAGTAGAAATGGAGTCTTCGTTCGGATATAAATAGGTGAGAGCGATCAGAAGCTCCGATCGCACTGTCCGCTCAGATGGTGACAAGTGTCGGAAGATGGGCGATCGAAAGCTCCGAACAGGTTCGGAGGTTCCGAACTTTGGACGGTGAATTCAATTTTCAAGGCGTTAATTAATTGTACTGACGGATGATATTCTAGATCGGAAGCTCCGATCGTGTTCGGAGGTTCCGAACCGTGCTTCTGGAGGGAATTTTCAAATTTTGAAGTTAAAAAGGTGGGAGGCAAGATCATAACCGATCTTCCCGAGATTGGAATTTGCCAAATTTGACTCTTAAATTTATAATTCGCAATTAAGTCCTAAACATATAATTCATATAAAATGTGAGCTAATAAATTTGAATAAATACAATTAAATTGTATTATTCAATATTAAATTGCTCAAATTTATTATTAAGTTCCCCCTCAATTTGACATTAAATTTAATTTATGTCTATATGCGATTACAACTCAATCATTCCAAGTTCACCAGTCAAACGAATAAAAGTATTTTCATCTAGTAGTTTTGTAAAAATATCAGCAAGCTGATTTTTGGTGTCAACATATTGAAGTTAAACTTCATTTTGTTCGATGTGAACACGAATAAAATGATGTAGAATATCAATATGTTTGGTGAGAGAGCTTGAATCGGATTCTTTGTAAGACATATGGCGCTAGTGTTATCACAGAAAATAGGAATTTTAGACAACGATACACCATAGTCAAGATATTGATACTTCATCCAAATAATTTGCGCACAACAACTACCGACAGCCATGTATTCGGCTTCGATCGTTGACAACGCAACACAATTTTGTTTTTTTTAAAAAACCAAGATACTAAATAGTTTCCCAAAAAAAAAACATGTTCAACTAGTTCTTTCTCTATCCAACTTGTATCCACCAAATTCGGCATCACAGTAAGCTTTTAAATCGAAAAATAAATTTTTGGAATACAATAATCCGAGATTTGGAGTATTTGAAAGATATTTGAAAATGTATTTTAAGGCGAACAAATGTGATTCCTTTGGACATGACTGAAATCGCGCACACAATCAAACACTAAACATAATGTTAGGTCTACTAACAGTTTCATAAAGTAGGAAGCCAATCATACTACGAAAATATTGTTGATCTACAGTTTTAACATTCTCATCCTTGTCGAGTCTGACTGGTGTGCTCATAGGGGTAGATGATGCTTTTGTGTTCTCCATGCCAAACTTCTTGAGAATCTCCTTAATTTATTTTCCTTGGTTGATAAAGAACCCATCTTTACATTGCTTGATTTGAAATTCGAGGAAATAATTAAGTTCCCCCATCATGCTCATCTCAAAGTGGTCCTGCATAAGCTTGGAGAATTCTTGGCAAAGAGTTTCATTAGTAGAACCAAAAATGATATCACCCACATAAATTTGCACAATCAATAACTAATTATTTTTAGTCAAGGTAAACACAGTATTATCAACAACACCTCTAGAAAAGGCATTAGAGATAAGAAACGAATAAAGTTTTTCATACCAAGCTCGAGGAGCTTGTTTCAATCCATACAAGTCTTTATCAAGTTTGTAAACATGATCAGGGAAATGGGGATCGATAAAGCCAGATGGTTGATCAACATAAACTTCTTCTTTCAAATCATCATTCAAGAATGCACTCTTAACATCTGTAACGCCCCAAAAATTATTTACTGAATCAATTAACAATTAAAATAATTATGGAATTGATAAAATAATTATTATTGCTAATGAGATTATAGAGTGTATTTAAAAAATACACGTGTCAGTTAATCAATGAATTTGACTCTTTCTGGATATCTGATATTTTTGGCATTTTGAAATAATTATTGAGATATTGAAATAAAAATAATTATTTATTCCGGATAAATTGATTTGGAGAATATTTGACCAAGTTGACTGGTCAGAGTCTAAGTTGGACTTTTATTTTAATTTGAAAAATTATGAGTTCAATTGACTGCTCAAAGTCAATAATTTCAGATAATGATGTTAATAGATTTTGGGTTTGTGTACCAGAAAAATATCAGATTGAGGATTAATTTTACCAATTGTGTATCAAATAAATTAGTTCGAGATCCGAAAATATCGGGTTACTATAAATAGAAAAACTCACACTGAGAAAACACGGATCAAGATTTTTTCCACAATTTTCCCATTTTCTCGACTTTACTGTAGCAGTCACGTTATTTTATTTTTCCGGCCATTCACCGGAGATCCTAACGAAGATCCGAACAGTCAGATTATAGCCAAGATCAAGATGAATCTATTGGTATAAAGAAATCAAAAATCCAACGGTTGGATCTCCGGGAAAATGAGAAATACCAGACGAGTTTTGCACAGAATTTTTGTGGGTACTGTATAAGTCCACGTTTTTTATTTTTTTGGACGTTCACCGGAGCTCCGATCAAAATCCGATCGGTCACTTTGTAGCCAACATCAAGACAAAGCTATTTTTGTAAAAAAATCGATGATCGGACGGTTGGATCGCTGGGAAATTGACGTGGAACAGACGAAATTTGCGCAGGTACTATTCATCATCTTCTTCGTCGGAAAAATTCGCGATTCGAGCCCGTTTTTGTTGGTTTTAAGGCTATTAATCGATGCTATGAGGTGTGTAGAAAATTTCCCAACCATAACCCTTCGGGTTTAGACCATTTCATGCCAAGATCGGAGCTCAAAGACTTCGCCGACGCCGCCCTGTTTTTCTCCGATCTACGGCGCATCGGAGCTCCGTTTCGGGAGTGGCTTAGATGGTTGAGATTGTCTCGTCAAGCTCTAAAACCCTGCCAAATTTCATAATTTTTGGAGAAGTTTTGCATCGCCGCCGCCGGACCGCCGCGTCGCCGCCATCTTCTCCGGCGAGCCACCGGATTTCGACATATTACCCAATTTTGATCGCCTCGACGTGATGAATTCAAATATCCAAGTTTCGAGTTGAGATTAGAAACCGTGAAGCGGTGAGAACACAATAAAGTTTGCAATTTAGCGGTCAAAGTTTGACCAAAGTTGACCAAAGTTGACTTTTTGTATATTATGTGATTTTTCGCAGATTGGAAGCCATTCGAGGATAATTAGAGGTAGAAATCAGCAGTCTAGGGATTTGAGCTTTTCCAGATTTGGAAAACTGAGGTATGAGCTGATGTTGATTTCGAAGGGAATGAACACTCGAGCAAGATTGAGATTCTCGAGTTCCCGTTAAAATCACATACTTGCATGATTATTTGATAGTGATTGAATATATGCTCTTATATGATTTTGTATGAGCTATTAATTTAATTTATTAATTTTCGATATGAATTGAAAGACATGAATTTGTTTATATGATTTTTATTTGGAATATTGATGCATTTATTTGATCGAAAAACATGATTTTGCTTATTTGAAATTAATTCAATGAGTTTCGATATTATATTCATGATTTTGAATATATAAATTGAATGAGATGACATCTACGATATTTTGATGTCTGAATAAAGAGATTTGTTGTTTTAATTTGATTTAATTGCATCTGAATCATGTGCATTCATCTTGAGCCTAAATCCTTGATTTTGAAATGGGCTGAGTTGCCCCGATACGAATTAGACGATTTAGGAGCTATATTTGAGTGGCCTAGGTTGTTGAGTTTCGCCTAGCGACCCGAATACTCATTATAGTTGCACCAAAGTCTAGAGGTTTGAGACATGTGACACCACCTCGAGCGGGAGAGTCGGTGAGTTTGTTGCGTGATCTTGGCCTCGGGATCCCAACCGAAGTATCGAGTCTCCTTTGATTATCCGATTTGATAATCCCGATTTTTAAACAAATGCATTTCATATTTATTTATCATCGAATAATATTTATGTTATATCATGTTTTTGATATACTTATTTGATACTGCATGTTACGTCGCTTATACTGGGATTTTATTCTCACCGGAGTTATCCGGCTGTTGTCTTGTTTTGTATGTGTACTTGACAACAGGTGGGGCAGGAGCTAGTCAGAGTCGGCATGGTTAGCTTGAGATCGAATGATAGACGTGAGGCGTCGGTTTAGAAGTTGAATAATTGTTCGAACTTGTAAAAAAAAAAATTTATTATTATTTTCTTGACTTATTATTGCTTATTGATTGATTTAATTTTGATTAGATGATTAGAACCGAGGTCCTCACATTAAGTGGTATCAGAGCCAATAAGATTCTTGGATTGAGTTAGAAGTGAGTGAGCGGGGTAGATCGAGTCCACATGAATTTATTTCTTTCGCATGTGATTGATTTCAGTTTTTGATTACCTGAATTACATGCGAGCATGCTTTACTGATTCAAAATTATATGATTACATGATTATGTGAATTGATTTTTTTTAAAAAAAGCATGCATTATATGAAAAGAGTATCTGAACTGAAATAGAGATGAGAATTTGAACACTCATGCGATTACATGAGTATGTGGATTAGAGGATGATCGAAACTAAGTTGATAATTTTGATATTCCGAGATTTCTGATTACGTGATTATTTGAGATAATAATTTGTTAAGTCGATATGATGGAGATAACCAGTAAACCAGATTTGAATTGTGATGAAAGATTGCTCGCTCATGAAAATAGACGTTTTGGAAAGAATTTGATGTTCAAGAATTATTGAGCATGATTACATTGTAGGTGAGATTATATATATGATATTCTGAATTGTTATTTCATTACCGTAATCATCTATATCTCCTTGTTGAGAAAAGAGGGTATGCTCAAGAAATTGAGAATAAAAAATGTCGATAGATGAGATGATTTAGAATATGATTAGATGATGTCTATTTTGATTGATTAATGAATTCATATGATATTTTGGGATGTATGCATGAGATTTAATGCAGGATTTTGTATGAGGTAGATAAAGATAAGCCAAATCAAGATTTGATGAGATTGACTACAGATGTCGTGAGATTGACATGATAAAGATGATGTGTGTTCTTGAGGAGATTGAATTTAAACCACTTCAAGTTATTGTGGCTAATATTGATCGAGGTAAGAGTTGATATTTTAATTCTTAGCAATGATTGAATTGAATTGTGTCAGATAAACCTCTAGAGAGACCGGAGTTAGAATTTCGATATTAAGAATTTCAGAATATTTCAGAATGAGGTCAGATTTGATAACCGATTGCATTGAACTGTTAAGAATTCTCGAGGTAAGAATTTTATTTATTTGATTTATTGAGGTAAAGAATGTGGGGGTAAGTTTTGAGAGAGTATTGTACAATGCTCTGAGATCGAAGTTAGATGTTTTCAAAACGCCCATTCTGAATAGATGATTCGATTTATCAGAGATGATAAGCTTGAATTTTTGTTTGATATCACGAGATTGGGTAGAAGTGAATTAAGATCCAGAGGTACTCAGTAAGGACATTTGTTGATTATGTCTTTTGAGTTGATGTTTAAAATTATAGCATAATGAGATTGATAATGAATGAACAGATTGTATCTGATTACTTGGATCTAAAATGATTAGATTTTGATGATAGATTGAATTATCGGGAATTGATCTAAGTATGTGATACTTTTGAAATATGTTAGTTATTTTCAGAATGTCAACACTCTTATGCTAAACTTTTGGGATAAGTAAGATTAATAGAATATTTTAAGAATTTGATTAGGTCCCAATTGACGATAACGACACTTTATTGATGTATCAAATATTGTTCTTTGGAAGAATGATGTTTTTATTGAGACTTAAGAAAACTTGTATGAATTTTTAGTATTGAATTGGTTTGAGTAGTTATTGTGATTGATACTTTGGAAAGATATGAATTTGAGAAATGTTGAGGAGAAAATTTTTTCCTATGGAATAAGAGGATGAAATTAGTGTATTTGGGATGACACCGAATTCAGTTACAGTTGAGCCTTCCTTCGATTAATCTGAAGATTCTTGAATCCTATTTTAGTTATACATCCTTGATTCGCATGACATTGACTTCGATAATTATTGTCATTCGACATCGATTGAAATTCTGAGTTTGAATTTTATAAATTCGTAATTCTTGAGAACTTGAATTTTTCTTTCTGGACATTGATATTGATTCGGGAGAGTTTCGATTATTTGATTCCTAAGTGATCTAGATTTATTTGATTGCGACATTCGAATATGCCTTAGGACTGAGTCCTAATCGATGACTGCGTGCGGATTCCTCGTGAGTGAGGCCACGTTGACAACCATGATTTTGGTTTGTATTGATATTGTGCATGGTCATACCCATTGACGGATGATCGCGTGATCTGATTATTATTGATAGATTGGCTCGCATTCTTGTTCATGGAGCCCTGATTTGATTCACTCTCCCTTAGTTGAAAAATGCAAGTGAGTTGTTTTCACTTAGCAGATGTGGTTGTCCAGAATTCCCACAATTGATAATCATGATTTGAGCGATTTTCTTTGATATTAATTTGATTCTGACTTTGAGAGTTATTGATTATTTGATGCATATCTTCAGTATATATGATTTTGATTGGCTTGTAACTGATAGAGATTGATAGCACTATCTGAATTTAGTGTTTGACCAATCCAGATAAAGATTAAGTCCGAAGATAGTTCAATTTTTTTTGTATTTTGGGTGAAATTTTGAAACAAATTTGCAGTGGAATCGAATTAAGGTTTAAGAATATTTCAGATGATTCTGAAGAATTGTTAGGATTCACTCGATGAAACAGTGATAATGGAATTGTCTTATGAATCTTGGATTTTGTGATGATGATTTTGGGAAATTATGGAATTTTGCGGTAAAATTTTACATTGTTGAACTAAGAGCAGAATTTTGAATTCAGAAATAAGATGGAAGTCTCAGTGTTAGTAGAGATGTTTGAATCTCGTTTTGTTATTCGAATTTACTTGCGTGAATTACTAGCACTTGAGATCAGAAAGAGCAAATTAGAAGAAGAAGAGACTTGAATTAGTGTGTCTGGTACCGAATAAGTTCCAATGCAGACAGATGATTTCCTGAGTATTTTGTTTCCAATGGATGAGATTAATCCGACCTTGTTGTGATTTATGATCGAATGAGAAATTTTGGGATTTAAACTTGCCTTGCTGATCGATTATTTGATTGATATTGGGAAGAATTTGAGGAGAATTGTCGAATTTTGAATTGTGATTGCTCCATGATTGCGAGAACAGATTGTGACTCGTAATATGAATATGTGATATTGCGAAACGATAGCGAAGAAAGGACTTTTCGATATTGAATTTTGGAATTTTGCGAAATATTGATTGATCGAATTTTTACTTGAAGACATTAGAGGAATACCGATTTGATTAAGATTAACTCAGTATATGAGTTTGGGATATTTGGAACTGTCTGATTGACATAAGTTTTCTCTGAATTCTAAACTGTGTATTGAGCCTAGATTAAGATTGATCGATTGAAGATTGAATTGTTGACTCGTTAAAGGATTTCGAAGTATCCTTGGTTGATCCATTATCAACTGACAGACAGATAAAATCTGATAACTGAATTTAGGTCAGAGTTAGATATTCAAGAAACTCTTTTTCCTCGCCTTATCAGAGTATAATATATTATTTTCAGACCGTCAGACAACTAGAGCAGAATGTTCATGGTTTTGGGAGAATATTCCACGAGCCGTAGTGCTAGAGTTTTTTCCAGTTGGCTAGATTCATGATTTGGTTGATTGTTCTTATTTGAACAAATACCAGAAGAGTTTAGAGATGACTCCTTTCGAAGCGATATATGATGAGTACTGCGAAATTTTTTCTCATTTCGAGAATGATGATTATGAAATACATCAGTTATAGAATCAGAACAGTGCGAGACAGATGTGTCAGAGTTGTAAGTCTTGATTCAGACTTTAATAATGGAACAAGATTCGTTCCTTTATACTTTGGCGAGATGAGACCAAATTGAATGAGACTTTGAACTACTTTGATTGATCGATAACCGATGACAGATACAGATTACGTACCAAAAGAGAAGTAGTTCTAGAACAAGTCAATTCTAGTTGTTTCAGTATAATGACTTAAAGAAGAGTCGAAGAAATCACTTGGAAGCTATAATAAGAATTGAGATAGATAATTCGAATCTCTTTATTGCAATGAGATTGAGTACAGATTCTTTCAGATATTTATCTGATGTGCTCATATTGCATACGATTTCGAAGACGAAATTAATTCTTAGAGGGGAAGAATTGTAACGCCCCAAAAATTATTTACTGATTCAATTAACAATTAAAATAATTATGGAATTGATAAAATAATTATTATTGCTAATGAGATTATAGTGTATTTACAAAATACACGTGTCAGTTAATCAATGAATTTGACTCTTTCTAGATATCTGATATTTTTGGCATTTTGAAATAATTATTGAGATATTGAAATAAAAATAATTATTTATGCCGGATAAATTGATTTGGAGAATATTTGAACGAGTTGAATGGTCAGAGTATAAGTTGGACTTTTATTTTAATTTGAAAAATTATGAGTTCAATTGACTGGTCAAAGTCAATAATTTCAGATAATGATGTTAATAGATTTTGGGTTTGTGTACCAGAAAAATATCAGATTGAGGAATAATTTTACCAATTGTGTATCAAATAAATTAGTTCGAGATCCGAAAATATTGGATTACTATAAATAGAAAAACTCACACTGAGAAAACACTGATCAAAATTTTTTCCCCAATTTTTCCAATTTTCTCGACTTTACTGTAGTAGCCATCGTTTTTTTATTTTTCCGGCCATTCACCGGAGACCCGATCGAAGATCCCAATGGTCAGATTGTAGCCAAGATCAAGATGAATCTATTGGTATAAAGAAATCGAAAATCCAACGGTTGGATCGCCAGGAAAATGAGAAATAACAGACGAGTTTTGCACAGAATTTTTGTGGGTACTGTATAAGTCCACGTTTTTGATTTTTTTGGACGTTCACCGGAGCTCCTATCAAAATACGATCGGTCACTTTGTAAACAACATCAAGATGAAGCTATTTTTGTAAAAAAATCGATGATCGGACGATTGGATCGCTGGGAAATTGACGTGGAACAGACGAAATTTGCCCAGGTACTATTCATCATCTTCTTCGTCGGAAAAATTCGCGATTCGAGCCCGTTTTTGTTGGTTTTAAGGCTATTAATCGATTCTATGAGGTGTGTAGAACATTTCCCAACCATAACCCGTCGGTTTTAGACCATTTCAGGCCAAGATCGGAGCTCAAAGACTTCGCCGGTGCCGCCCTGTTTTTCTCCGATCTACGACGCGTCGGAGCTCCGTTCTGGGCGTGGCTTAGATGGTTGAGATCGTCTCGTCAAGCTCTACAACCCTGCCAAATTTCATAATTTTTGGAGAAGTTTTGCATCGCCGCCGCCGGACTGCCGCGTGGCCGCCATCTTCTCCGGCGAGCCACCGAATTTCGACATACTACCCAATTTTGATCGTCTCGACGTGATGAATTCAAATATCCAAGTTTTGAGTTGAGATTCGAAACCGTGAAGCGGTGAGAACACAATAAAGTTTGCAATTTAGCGGTCAAAGTTTGACCAGAGTTGACCAAAGTTGACTTTTTGTATATTATGTGATTTTTCGCAGATTGGAAGCCATTCGAGGATAATTAGAGGTAGAAATCAGCAGTCTAGGGATTTGAGCTTTTCCAGATTTGGAAAACTGAGGTATGAGCTGATGTTGATTTCGAAGGGAATGAACACTCGAGCGAGATTGAGATTCTCGAGTTCCCGTTAAAATCACATACTTGCATGATTATTTGATAGTGATTGAATATATGCTCTTATATGATTTTGTATGAGCTATTAATTTAATTGATTAATTTTCGATATGAATTGAAAGACATGAATTTGTTTATATGATTTTGATTTGGAATATTGATGCATTTATTTGATCGAAAAACATGATTTTGCTTATTTGAAATTAATTCAATGAGTTTCGATATTATATTCATGATTTTGAATATATGAATTGAATGAGATGACATCTATGCTATTTTGATGTCTGAATAAAGAGATTTGTTGTTTTAATTTGATTTAATTGCATCTGAATCATGTGCATTCATCTTGAGCCTAAATCCTTGATTTTGAAATGGGATGAGTTGCCCCGATGCGAATTAGACGATTTGGGAGCTATATTTGAGTGGCCTAGGTTGTTGAGTTATGCCTAGCGACCCGAATACTCATTATAGTTGCACCAAAGTCTAGAGGTTTGAGACACGTGACACCACCTCGAGCGGGAGAGTCGGTTAGTTTGTTGCGTGATCTTGGCCTCGGGATCCCAAACAAAGTATCGAGTCTCCTTTGATTATCCGATTTGATAATCCCGATTTTTAAACACATGCATTTCATATTTATTTATTATCGAATAATGTTTATGTTATATCATGTTTTTGATATACTTATTTGATATTGCATGTTACGTCTCTTATACTGGGATTTTATTCTCACCGGAGTTATCCGGCTGTTGTCTTGTTTTGTATGTGTACTTGACAACAGGTGGGGCAGGAGCTCGTCAAAGTCGGCATGGTTAGCTTGAGATCGAATGATAGACGCGGTTTAGAAGTTGAATAATTGTTCGAACTTGTAAAAAAAAAAAAATTTATTATTAGTGTCTTGACTTATTATTGCTTATTGATTGATTTACTTTTGATTAGATGATTAGAACCGAGGTCCTCACAACATCCATTTGAAACAACTTAAAATTTCTAGAACAAGCAAAAGCAAGTAGCATGCGAATGGATTCTAGTCTAGCAATAGGCGCATAAGTTTCATCATAATCAATGCATTCTTCTTGACTATAACCCTTAGATACAAGTCTATATTTATTCCTAGTGATAGTACCATGCTCATCGAGTTTATTTCTAAACACCCATTCAGTACCTATAACAGGTCTATCATCAGGTCTAGGAACAAGATACCAATATTTCGTTTATATTCATTCAACTCATGCATAGAAATAATCCATGAATCATCTAAAAATGCATCATCTATAGATTTATGCTCAACATGAGAAACAAATGCAAGATGGTTACACAAATTATTAAGAGATGAACGAGTAGATACTCCCTTTGATGGACTTCCAATGATGAGATCCATAGGATAGTCTTTTTGAAGTGTCCATTCTTTTGGAAGGGATGTTTCCTCACTCGTATCATTGTTATCATTCAAGCTTAAGGAGGTCATCTCTTCTTCGAGTAATTCTACATCGTCATTGTTAGTGCAATAATGTAAAGAAATAGTATGGTGACCCGTATCCGTAATTAATGATTAATGAGTATATAAAAAATATGATCATGTTTAGATTAAGTAAAACATGATTAAGGAAGTTTTTGTTGGACTAACGGACTTCACAAATGGATTCAGAATGATCGGAAATGGTCCGGAGGGTGACCCAGAACGGAAGCAACGTTCTTGAACGGAAGCAACGTTCTAGCAGCTGATGTCATCCATGAAGTCAGCAATATTACGTCATTGCTTACGCACTTGATGGGAAATCGGAAGCAACGAAGAGGAACGGACGCATCTTTGATCAGGCAGAACGGACGCAACGAACCAGAACGGAAGCAATGTTCCGTGTCTATAAATATGAGGGCCGAGAGTTCATTTGAGATGCACCAATTCCTCTCTTCTCTCTCAATTCCTAAGCCTTCTAACTCAACGGGAAATCCGGAAGTGGCATAGCAGTCTAGGCGTCATAGAGGAGCTGTGGCCCAGTTTTGAGGCTATCTACATCAAAGGGCTATCGACGGACGCAGGTATAACTTTGGCATCCTAAAAATATTTAGTAGTATGCTTTAGCTTAGTTAAGGCTTTTAGAGCTTAATTATTGATGCATGGTTAATTGCATTGTAGTAGCAGTAGACTGGATTAGTAGGCTTGGAGTCTAGACCAGCGGAGCTAGGTTTTGACCAAGCAGTGTTAGAGGTACGTAAGTACTGATCGAGATAGCTGGCATGATATATTTGCATGTATTTTGCATGAGTATGTGCTATATGTTTTATCATGTTTAGCATGTTTTACCATCTTAGCACATACATGATTTTATGTGTGACTGCATGCTGAGAGATGTGAGTCATTGACAGTCTTCATAGGGAACAATGATCTCATTTTGGACTCGAGTCAGGCATGACAGTTTTCATATGGGACTTGTATCCTGTTTTGGATTCGGGTCAGGATGGGGTTGGCTCAGCCCTGATATAGAATAAAAGAGTACCGCGCGGAGTAGCTCTCTAGTCGGTACTGTATATTCCTGGCACCATGAGAAAGTGTTTTACTTGGGATTTTAAATCATTTATGTGCGCATATTTGTATTTATATCATTGCTTTCGTATTGAGCGTCGTCGCTCACGCCCCTGTGTTTGGGTATTGTGGTGTACCTTGTGGCGGGGAAGGTTTGAGGCTGGACGGTCCCGACGGCTCTCAGCAGGGTTGAGGATCTGCGAGCGTGAGGTGTTAGAGGGTAGGGATTTGTTTACCCTGAAGCTTCGATTTGGTTCTATAATGGTATTTATACACTTGTGTTATCGTCGGTTGTATTCTGACAATGGGATTTGTTGTATTTTATTATCCGCTCCGTATGCTTTTAAGTATTTTGCATGCGCTTTATTTATAACTCTGATTAGTTAGTGGATCCGGGTTGGGTCACTACATTTTGGTATCAGAGCGCATTGACTGGGAATTTCGTAGAGCGGATTAAGTTATTTTCTCTTATTGTGTAACAGATGGCAGATTACGATGAGAGCCACGATAGTGGAGGCGGCGGTCGTTGGGGCGATCCAGATGATCGTAGACTTTGTCGTGGTCAGCATGAGGAGCGCAGACGAGTGAGCATGCGCAGATTTAAGGAGGTTAGCCCGAAGCCTTTGTCAGGAGGTGAGACGCCTGAGCAGGCCGAGGATTGGCTTGAGAGGATGGAGCAGTGTTTTCAGGAGTTTCGTTGCACAGACGAGGAAAGGATGGAGATTCTTGCCTTCATGCTTGAGGGACGAGCGAGGAAGTGGTGGAGATTGACTTCCGCACCATTCATAGCAGCGAGAGGAGTAGCTACATGGGTTGAGTTCCGTACTGCTTATCGGAGGTTGTATTTTCCTCCAGCTCTTTGATAGGCGAAAGCCAGTGAGTTGCTGAGTTTGCGACAGGGTACGATGACAATCGAGGAGTACCAGCAGAAGTTATTTGATCTGCTACCTTATTGTCCTCACGTTGCTGATAGTTCTATGGCGAAGTACGACCATTTTCTTCAGGGTCTGAATCCAGAGATTCATCGGATGGTTGTTGTGGGCAGTGATGGGACCTATGAGAATTTGGTGGACCGTTGTCGTCAGGCCGAGGATAGTGTTCGGAGGAACAGAGGACTCTTCTCTTCTTCTTCCAGGCCAGCGAGTTGTAGTCCTTTGGGTCCGAAGGGCCAGTCATTCAAGAATCCAGGAGGAACTTCTTCTTCTTCATCTGGATCTGGTGGAGTGCATAACTTTGGTGGTCAGAGACCGAACCGATGTCGTCAGTGCAGACGCATACATCCACCAGGTCAGTGTGGTTGATCGACCAGTGCATGTTTCCTGTGTGGCCAGGAGGGTCACATGAAGAGGGATTGTCCGATGCTGATTGGGGCAGCGAGTGGTTCAGGAGGTTCTCAGGCATCTGTTCAGCCACCTCAGTTCCCGCAGCCACCTTATCAGCAGCAGTATTCTCAGCAGCACCAGCAGCCGTAGCAGTCTCAGCGACAGCTTATTCAGACTCCTTTTCGGGGTCATTCTTCTTTGCGGCCACGTGCCCAGGGTCAGGTCTTTGCGCTTAACCAGGAACAGGCAGAGGGTGACAGTGATAGGATAATCGCAGGTATCTATAGTTTATGTGGTTTTCCTGCATATATTTTGATTGATACCGGTGCATCGCATTCTTTCGTATCAGCAAATTTTGCTAAGAAGTATAAATTGCCATTCATTCTTTTAGACATCTTGCTAGTAGTTTCTACTCCTATGGGTAGCGAGGTTTTAGCCAATCGTCTAGTTGTGGATTGTGTTTTAGATTTCGAGGGACATCAACTTAGTGCTAACCTGATGATTCTAGCCATGGAGGATTTCGATTGTATCATTGGGATAGATATCTTAACTACCTACCGAGCGATAGTGGATTTCTATCAGAGATTTGTTCAGTTTCGTCCAGAGGATTGCGAGTCTTGGTATTTCTATTGTGAGGGAGAGCGACCTCCGATGCCAGTAGTTTCTGTTCTGATGGCCCGGCGTGCTTTAGAGTCTGGCGGGGAAGGGCTACATTCAACCTAGTGTTTCGCCATGGGGAGCCCCAATGTTGTTTGTCAAGAAGAAGGATGGTTCAATGTGGTTGTGTATCGATTACCGTCAGTTGAATCAAGCGATAGTGAAGAATCAGTATCCTCTTCCGCGGATAGATGATCTCTTTGATCAGTTACAGGGTACTTTTGTCTATTCGAAGATTGATCTTCGATCTGGGTATCATCAGTTGCGAGTTCGGTAGGAGAGTTCCGAAGACAGCATTTCGTACACGGTATGGGCACTATGAGTTTTTAGTGATGCCGTTTGGTCTGACGAATGCTCCAGATATTTTTATGGATCTGATGAACAGGGTGTTCCGTGAATTTTTGGATAAATTCGTGGTGGTGTTCATCGATGACATCTTGGTTTATTCTCGTAGCATGGATGAGCATGCCTACCATCTCTATACTGTATTGCAGGTCTTGAGGGAGAGACAGTTGTACGCGAAGTTGAGCAAGTGTGACTTTTGGATTGACCGAGTTGTATTTCTTGGTCATGTCATTTCTCAGGAGGGCGTATCTATTGACCCCAGCTAGACAGAGGCTATTCTGAATCGGTCGCGTCCGACTACAGCTTCTGAGATTCGTAGTTTCCTTGGTTTGGCAGGATACTATCGGCATTTTGTTGAGAACTTCTGCCAGATAGCTAGGCCTTTGACACAGCTGACGAAGAAAGATGCTTCTTTTGTGTGGTCTGATGCTTGCGAAGATAGTTTTTGTGAGTTGAGACGTCGTTTGAAGACAGCTCCAGTTCTTGCTTTGCCGTCTGGATCAGGTGGGTTTGTAGTATTCACTGATGCTTCTCTCCAGGGTTTGGGGTGTCTGTTGACTCAGAACGGCCACGTGATCGCGTATGCATCTAGACAGTTGAAAACTCACGAAGAGAACTATCCCGTACATGACCTAGAGCTAGCAGCCATCGTATTTTCCCTGAAGATATGGCGTCACTATTTGTACGGAGAATGATTTGAGATCTTCACCGATCATAAGAGTTTGAAGTATCTGTTCACTCAAGCTGAGTTGAACATGTGGCAGCATCGTTGGATGGATCTGTTGAAGGATTATGATTGTGAGATCAAGTACCATCCAAGATCTTCAAACCCCATTGCGGATGCGCTTAGTCGCAAGGTCTATGTGAGTTCCCTTCGTACCAGTTCGGTTTTGAAGGCAGTGGAGGAATGTTGTTCTTTGGGATTCACATTTCATCATAAGAAAGAACAACCAGGGATTCGTGTTTCTTCTGTGCTAGTAGAGCCAGCCTTGTATTGACGAATCCGAGAAGCCCAGAATTATGATCTGAAGACTCAGAAGTTAGCCCGGTTGGCTGAGGGTGATAGTACTTCTGGTTTCCATCTGCAAGGTGACGGTCTATTGTGTCTTTCTGGACAAGTGGTGGTAACCAAGGATTCTACTTTGAGGGATGAGATCTTATCACAAGCTCACCGCAGACGATTCACTGTACATCCAGGAAGCATGAAGATGTATAAGGATCTTCGCACACGGTTCTGGTGGAAAGGGATGAAACACATCATTTATCAGTTTATATCGCGATGCCTTGTGTGTCAGCAGGTCAAGGCAAAGTTAAGACGACCCGGAGGGTTACTTCACAGCTTAGAGATTCCAGAGTGAAAGTGGGAGCATGTGACGATAGATTTTGTCACCCACTTACCTATGTCTTCCAGGAATTGTGACGCTATTTGGGTTGTTGTGGATCGATTATCGAAGTCAGCGCATTTTCTTCCCTATAACCGCGATTATACCTTTGATAGGATGACTCAATTGTATGTGCGGGAGATCGTCCGATTGCATGGCATTCCGTTGAGTATTGTCAGTGATAGAGATTCGAGATTCACCTCGAGATTTTGGGGTAGTTTCCAGCGAGCCCTTGGTACTACTTTGAGCCTGAGTACGACTTATTATCCAGAGACGGATGGACAATCCAAACGTACTATTCGCACTTTAGAGGATATGTTTCGCGCGGCAATAATGGATTTTGGTCCAGCGTGGCATGATCATTTACCGTTGGTAGAGTTCGCTTACAACAATAGTTTCCATCGCAGCATTGTCATGGCACCATTTGAGGCTCTTTATGGACGTCGTTGTTCTATGCCTTTGTTTTGGGACGAGGTTGGCGAGCGTCAAGTTGAGGGTCCTAAGATGATTCAGCAGATTACTGATGCAGTGGAGTTGATTCGACGCAGGATTAAGGCGGCTTAGGATCGACAGGCTAGTTATGCGAACACTCACCGGAGGCCCTTGCACTTCGAGGTGGGAGAGCATGTATTCTTATGTGTGTCACCTTTCCGAAAGGTGATGAGGTTTGGTCGCAAGGGTAAGCTGACACCGAGATTTATTGGTCCTTTCGAGATTCTCGAGAAGGTTAGGGATGTGGCTTATCGTCTGGCCTTGCCACCCGATCTTTCGGAGATCCACGATGTATTCCACGTGTCCTTGTTAAGACAGTACGTGGCGGACGAGTCACATATTTTGCATCCGATCGAGGTAAAGGTAGATGAGGATCTATCGTATGTGGAGAAACCCCTGCGAATTCTGGACAGGAAGGACAAGGTACTTCGTAACAAGCGCATACCATTGGTGTTGGTACAGTGGCAACGCAGAGGTACAGAGGAAGCTACTTGGGAGTTGGAGAGCCGGATGTTAGCCGAGCACCCCGAGTTATTTTGATATTTGGTATTTCATTGTATCAAGTTGTACTTGTTCAGTTGTAATAAAGATCATTTGGTTGACTATTCATATTTTCCTCTAAGACTTAAATTTCGAGGACAAAATTTCTTAAGTGGGGGAGAATGTAGTGACCTGTATCCGTAATTAATGATTAATGAGTATATTAATCATATGATCATGTTTAGATTAAATAAAACATGATTAAGGAAGTTTCTGTTGAACTAACGAACTTCAGAAATGGATTCAGAATGATCGAAAATGGCCCGGAGGGTGACCCAGAACGGAAGCAACGTTCTGGCAGCTGATGTCATCCGTGATGTCAGAAATATTACGTCATTTCTTACGCACTTGATGGGACATCGGAAGCAACGAAGAGGAACGAACGCAACGTTCGTCAGGCAGAACGGACACAACGAACCCGAACCGAAGCAACATTCCGTGTCTATAAATATGAGGGTCGAGAGTTCATTTGAGATGCACCAATTCCTCTCTTCTCTCTCAATTCCTAAGCCTTCTAACTCAGATCTAGGAAGATCTAGGCGTCCTACGATAAATCCGAAAGTGGCATAGCAGTCTAGGCATCATAGCAGAGCTTTGGCCCAGTTTTGAGGATATCTACAGCAAAGGGCTATCGACTGACGCAGGTATAACTTTGGCATCCTAAAAATATTTAGGAGTATGCTTTAGCTTAGTTAAGGCTTTTAGAAGTTAATTATTGATGCATGGGTAATTGCTTTGTAGTAGCAGTAGACTGGATTAGTAGGCTTGGAGTCTAGACCAGCAGAGCTAGGTTTTGACCAAGCAGTGTTAGAGGTATGTAAGTACTGACCGAGATAGCCGGCATGATATATTTGCATGTATGTTGCATGAGTATGTGCTATATGTTTTATTAAGTTTAGCATGTTTTACCATCTTAGCACATACATGATTTTACATGTGACTGCATCTTGAGAGAAGTGAGTCATTGATAGTCTTCATAGGGAACAATGATCTCATTTTGGACTCGAGTCAGGCATGACAGTTTTCATATGGGACTTGTATCATGTTTTAGATTTGTGTCAGGATGGGGTTGGCTCAGCCCTGATAAAGAATATACGAGTACCCCGCGGAGTAGCTCTCTAGCCGGTTCTATATATTCCTGGCGCCATGAGCAAGTGTTTTACCTGGGATTTTAAATCATTTGTGTGCGCATATTTTTATTTATATCATTGCTTTCGTATTGAGCGTTGTCGCTCACGCCCCTGTGTTTGGGTATTGTGGTGTACCTTGTGGCGGGGCAGGTTTGAGGCTCGACGGTCCGGACGGCTCTCAGCAGGGTTGAGGATCTGCGAGCGTGAGGTGTTAGAGGGTAGGTATTTGTTTACCCAGAACCTTTGATTTGGTTATATAATGGTATTTATACACTTGTGTTATCGTCGGTTGTATTCTGCCCATCGGATTTGTTGTATTTTATTATCCGCTCCGTACGCTTTTAAGTATTTTTTATGCGCTTTATTTATAACTCTGATTAGTTAGTGGATCCGGGTTGGGTCACTACAAATAGATTCATCAAATACAACATGGGTTGATTCTTCTACAAGGCTCGGAGACCAATAAAGGAGACAAGTCGTCAATTGCAGTAAAGATCCGCAAGAATTAATATATTCATATTGGGAAAAGATTTTGTCTCATATCTTTGAAGACATTTATGAAGAATCTCGGAAAATTAACAATTCAGAAGAACACTTATGATGAACGTTACAAAAAGATGACTATATATATAGAGAGGAAGCTTTCGAATGATAACAACTAGAAGAAGAAATCACAAGTGAAAAATCTCGAAAGTTATCTCTCTAAGAACTTTGCATAAACTTATCTCAACTGCTCATCTACCCCACACGTAGAAGCTTCATATCAGATCATTCAAAGGATCATCAAGGGCAAAGAATAAACTCTCAACATCTCATTTAGTTTGAATCTAAGGATTCATTCAAACTATGATTATTTCCCCTGTTGTTGTTAAGAATTGTTGTATTAATTTGTGTTGAGAACTAGGACTTTCGATCTAGGAATCCATTTCCTATGATTTGAGTGGATTGTATACGAGACATTGTATAAAGCAAAGTCTTCTAGTAAATTCCTTCCTTCGTGAAAGAAGGGAGACGTAGAAGCAGTTTTATTCGAACTTCCATATATTCTTCGTTATTTATTTCAACTTCTCATTCATTTTATCATTTATACTCACTTGAATATATAAAAATATCGCAAGGCATTTGGACTGTTTATCCGCACTACTTTAGTAGTTCAAACTGCTTTTGAGAATAAAGAAAATAGTCTTAATAGGTAACTCTTTTAAGACTACTTGTGAAGAGTTTGAATAATATTTTGAAATACTATAAGTATGTATTCACCCCGCCCCCCTTTTACACACATATTTTATACTAACAAGTGGTATCAGAAAGGGTTTTTATTTATTCCTTGATATATTTTATACTCATAATGGCATCTGCATTTAAAAAAAAATTTTTGTTCTCTAAAAAAGATTACGATGATTGGAAAATACGTATGCAGGCACATTTATCAGCATAAGATGATGATATGTAGTATGTTATCACAGATGGTCTCATGAAAATCACAAAGATCAACACTGTTGCAGCTATGACGAGTGGTGAACCTCAGATTGTTGAAAAACACATGTCTGAATGGACCACTGAAGACAAAAAAAAAAAGGCAAATCTTGATAACGTGGCCAAAGATATTCTTTACAAAACTTTGGACAAAACCATGTCCAACAAGATTAAGACATGCTGAACTGCTTAAGAAATATGGGAAAAGCTAATTCACATATGTGAAGGAAATGAACAAACCAAGGATAATAAACTCACAGTGGACATCCAAAAGTATGAAAATATTAAAACGAAGCCTGGAGAAACTATGGCAGAATTTGATGAACGAATCAGTAGCATCATATGTGAACTTGTCACTCGAGGTAAGGTTTATTATAATCGTGAAATTTTCATGAAATTTATGCGTGTTTTGCCCAAGGAATGGGATGTGAAGACTGTAGCAATTCGAGAGTCTAAGGACTTGAGCAAAATTGAACTGCATGACTTTTTTGCTGATCTAAAGGCGTATGAGTTAGAACTAGGCATTCATACTGAAAAACCATCAACTCTTCAACCAACAAAAGCTCTGGCTGCAAATAATGTTGCTCCAATGGTTGAAGAAGGGTCTGGAAAGAAGACTGCCAAGCAAATCAGTAAAGAAGCTATGTCTCTATTGGTAAGAAAATTTGGTAAATTTATGAGAAAAAATCAATCTTTATTTTTAAAACCAGGTAAGTCAGAAAAACAAAATCAGGTGCCTAAATTGACCGGTAAACAGTTGTTTGACCCTTAGTTTTGGTTATTACAAACTGAACTACCAAGCATTGTAAAACAGGTAGAAGATCTCGAACTGCTCAATAGACACTTCGAACTACTCAAAAGCATAAAGACTTTTAACTGATCTAGAGACTCTTCGAACTACTTGAAGATTTTCAAGAAAAGTATCCAAGACAAAATTCTTTATGACTAATAAAGTCAAGACTTCTCTACAAAAATAATCTCGAAGACCAATAAAAGAGACCAAACGTAAATTGCATTAAAGAGCGGCAAGAATTAATATTATTTGGGCAAAGATTTTGTCTCAGATATTTGAAGACATTTATGAAGAATCTTGGAAAACTAACAGTTAGGAAGAACACTTACGAAGATGAACTTTACAAAAAGATGACTACATATATAGAGAGAGGAAGCTTTCAGAAGATAAAAACAAGAAAAAGATATCACGAGTGAAAAATTTTGAAAGCTATCTCTCTGAGCTCTTTGCATATATTTATCTCAACTGCTCATCTAACCCACACATACAAGCTTCATATCAGATCATTCTAAGGATCATCAAGGGAAAAGAATGACCTCTCAACTGCTCATTCCAGATTTGTTGAAGAAAAGTTGATCATCAGTTTGAATCTACAGATTCATTCAAACTACGATTATTTCACCTGTTGCTGTTAAAACTCGTCGTCTTAATTTGTGTTTAGAACTAGGAGTTTTGATCTAGAAAAAAAAAAGTCCTACGATTGGATTGGATTGTATACAAGACGTTGTATAAACCAAAGTTTTTTAGTAAATTCCTTCCTTCATGGAAAAAGGGGAGACGTAGAAGCAGTTTTCTTCAAACTTTCATATATCCTGTCTTGTTTATTTCAGGTGCTCATTCATTTTATCATTTATAATTACTTAAATATAAAAAGTATCACAAAGGAATTTGGAGTGTTTACCCGTACTACTTTAGTAGTTCAAAATGCTTTTGAGAATAAAGAAAATAGTCTTAATAGGTAACTCAATTAAGACTGCTCGCGAAGAGTTTGAAAAAAAAATTGAAATACTATAAATGTGGATTCACGCCCCCCCCCCCCCTCCCCTCTAAACACATATTCGATCCTAACAATTTGCATCTCATTTTTTTCGAGATTCTTCAACTCTCCTCTCATGTGCCCGTTGTGCTTCTTCTGCCTTACGTCTCTCTTCCTATGCTTTCCATCTTTCAGCTTCTTCTGCTTTCCATCTCGCCTCTTCCCCCTTTTGGGCATCACCCTGGGAGAGATGATTAATAATTTCACTCAATTGTGACCCAAGGGTTGCTTGAAAGGGTTTCATTCGAGCATCAAGGTGAGCACTCAACTTGGCTTGCAACGTGTCAATACGAGCATTTGTATGTTTGTTAATGCGCTGCTCACTTTAAAAGATTTTACCCGAGAGGGTGACGAGAGCTTTTTCTTTGGTACGCTTATGTGACATCATCGCCTGCATACCAAGTTGAGTTTCTAAGGATAGAGTAGACAGTTTTGATATAATTGCCTTCCTAGAATCGACAATGCCAATTGGTTCCCATTAAATGAGTGTCACAATTCTGATTGTTGCACTCCCAAGTATAGGTTGTCCACAAGTACTATAAGTCGTGAGCCCGAATGTCGTATCCATAGGAAAGATAAGGAAATCACAAATCTATTAAAATATTATTATTATTATTATTATTATTATTATTATTATTTTATTTTATTTTAGTTTATTTTTTTCAAATATGATTATGAATTTATGATGTGATCAAATTTTAAATTAAGTAGTCAAGATTAGAGGATCCACTCTTGGTATTCTAATAAAGTTAGCATTTGTGAACAAAATTGGAATCCATTTGATAAAATGGTTCCAATATATTAAATAATCATTATTTACATTATATTATATATTATTCTCTTATAAATATATTATATACACCAAAAATTATAGATGTTGTCAAGTATTTATTATGCTATAAATATATTTGTTAACATCAAATCAAGGTTTCTACTTTAAATGGCTGGAAACACCAATCAAACATTTAAATTGTACCAAAATTTTACTATTATGATATAATAATTCATATATAATAAATCAAGGTATCCACTTTAAATTGTTGGTAAAACCAAACTAACATTTAAATGGTACCAAAAATTTGGTGTAACATATAGAACAATAAATCAAGAACCCCACTTATAAGTAGGGTATAAAAATTCAAAAATAAAAGAAATTAAATATAACATAAATGATAAATAAAGATTAAATAATATTAATCATATATTATCATCTTTTAAATAACTTTAATATCATACCAAGAGATTCACCTTTTCATCTCGACTTTGAAAGATTACCTACTCATGTTGAAAGTGTATCACTTTGAATATTTAATTAACATGACAATTATTTAATTGATGAACTAAAGAGATAATAAAGAGATAAAAAGTATGAAATCAAGGTTTAGTTCATAGAATGAGGGATATCCCAATACATCAAAATACACCCCTACTTATAGCCAAATTTGGAGAGACAACAACAAATAAAATATTATTTTATATATATAAATCTTCAAAAATGGCCCAAGCATTAATATGATTTTTCACCCCACACTTGACCAGCTTACCAGTGGAGTTTAGACTCACATAAAACAACACTTGTAGATAATTGAGTTGTCTAAATTGTGGTAATTCGTTTGTACCATCTGACCAAGTAAATTAAGAAATATGGTCAAAATACTCGTGCTTGGTAAAATTGTAATTTCATTGGTACAACTTTTATTTGTTGCTTAATTTGATCCCAATTATGAGAAGGTTTTTATCTCATGCTTTTCATCAATATTGTAGATATTGAAATCAAATTTCTACCGGTACAAGATTCATCTCATTCCCATTTTCAAAGCTAAGTTATTCTTGTTTTACCAAACCTATAAAAATATCAAAATAATCCAATTACGGAACAAATTATGTTTTATACAATTTATTAAGAAACACATAAAATTCATTCACTAATAAAACTTAAATTCTAAAATATTATTATAAAACATACCATATATATATATATATATATATATATATATAAGTTTATCACACCCCAACCAACTTATTGCTAGTCTCTAGTAATTTAAGTGTCAACAGCAAAACAAAACATATTGATGGATTTAAACAAAATGTAATAGAAACTATCCAACTGTTTAAAATTTATTTGAAGACTATCAAAGTTATATCAAAATCACCATAATTATAATTTATGAAATAACATGGACCGATTAATTCAAAGCTTCTTACCAGATATTTAAATATATATGGCCTTAAAATTTTCAAATAATGGTCTCAACTCTATATTCTCACCGGTTAGTAAATGTGTTTCAAGGTAACGTTTTCTCTCATGGAGTTAGAATACAGATTAACACTCGAAAAAATGGGCTTAAAATACAAATAGACAAACGAGCCAAATTAATCAAAAGATAGAAAATCTATTAATTTAAAATCTAGTCATTCTTATTTTTCTGTCTTCTTTCGAATTTTGAGTTCTTTCATAATGCCTTGTAATGAAATTAGATCAATGCTCTTGTTCAAGATCTTTCTCTCTTTCTCTTTTTTTATGTCTCTCTTTCTTCTTCTTTTTTTCGGTTTTTCTTCTCTTTTTTCTTTTATTTTATTTTTTGTTTTTTTCTGTTTTGTTTTTCGAGAGAAATAGAAAAAGAGACTGAGAGTGAGAGTGAGAGGGAAAAATCTCATTTTAGGCAACTTAAATTTTGATTTTTGATCTTCAAACATCTTGAATCTTGGGTAAGATATTTCTTCAACATATATCAAGTTTTTCTTCAAAATAAGAAATCTAGATCTAAACAATAGACAATCTCTCTAATGATCTTTAAGGCTCGGATGCTGTTTTTTCAATCCTCTCCACTCACTCACAAAATATGTGTGAGTTTAAAAATTTAGACACTCTTACAATATATATTCTAGGTCATATATTTTAAAATTCGATATTATCACAATGGTAAATCATTCAATGAAATTTCAAAAATTATATATTTTATAATGATTAAGATATAAAAATGACTTTAATCAAATTAAAATTTAAACGTCCTCAAATAGAACAATATATTTTCTAATTTAAAATGTTCAAATATATAATGTATGATATTTTTGCAAAAATTACCAAGAAACAAGCAATAAGAATGGTTTATATTGAATTTTTTTGTTTTTTTTTAGAAAACATGAACCCTCCCCCCAACCTGAATATGACATTGTCCCTAATGTCAAAACAACTATAAATAAAGAGTACATAATGAAAGAGATATCACCTGAAATTTATTTAAGATAAGAAAACAAACACAAACCAACTTACGAATTGTCGAATCAATGATCCAATTTCTTTTCTTACTGCCCGTTTGAGACAGATTAATCTTTGTTATATCCGAACCAGGTTCATGAACAAAAGCTTGCATATCATCAATTAATTGGTCAACATTCGAAGCATAGATGAGCATCTGTCGAGAATTTTCTGAAATGAAATTTTGTTCCACATCTTTATCAAGAAATGTCAACAAACTGTCATAATAATTATTGATATTCAACAATCCAACTGATTTATTATGGATATTAAGTTCTTTGAGAAACATTTGAATCAGCAATCATAGTTCTAACTGCTTCTTTCAAAGTACGATTTTTTCTTTCAGCAATATCATTTTGTTGTAGAGTTCTAGCATCATATAAATCATGCTTGACTCACTAATCATCTAGATAGATTCCTAGGGTTTTATTTAAAAATTCAGTGTCTCTGTCACTCTTAATTCTATCTATCGCAGTAGATGTTCTATATATCGCAGTACATTTCTCATTTTGCAAACGTTTTAAAATTTTTATCAAGTGTGATATAGTTTGATCTTTAGAGGATAAAAATATCACCCATGTAAAACGAGAGTAATCATCCACTATAACCAACGTATATCTCATTTTCCCTATGTTTTTTATTGGTATAAGACCAAAGAGATCCATGTCAAGTAGGTCTAATCATTTGAAAGAATATATACAACCCTTGTTTTTAAAAGTGGCTTTCACTTGTTTGTCAAGCTGGAATGCAAAAAAAACTCTATTTTTTCATAAAATCGCCTTTGGGCAAGCCAATCACCAAATCATGTTTTCTCAAGTTTGAAATGTTCTTAAATTTGATATGGTTCAAATGCTTGTGCCACAGCCAATGCTTATTACCTTGAGCAACAAAGCAATTAGGGGAGGGAGGTTGTCCACATTTCCAATTGATCCTATAAGTGTTTTATTCCATTATGCCAGTTAACATGATTTCACCCTTACTAGATTTGATGGTGCAAGTGTGCTTACGAAATTCAACAATGTATCCATTGTCACAGAGTTGACTGATACTGATCAAGTTGTAGCACAGGTTGTCAACAAGCAACAAATCATTAATAATGATATTATCATGGGTATTATTACCCTTACCCACGGTCTTACCTTAAGATTTATCTCCAAATATGATCATTGGTCCTTTATAGTGCACAATCTCTGTTAATAAATTCTTGTTTTCTGTCATGTGTCTTGTGCAACCTCTATCCAGATACCATGTGTTTCTCTTGTCCTATTGGGACTTCTCGATTGGTTGAATTTTGAGTACCTAAAATAAAATAAATAAATTTTTGTACCCACATATATTTGGGTCTAAATTGGATTAGCCTTTTCGATACCCACACCTGAATTACCCTAACGGGCCTACCCGTTTGTGCGTCCAAAAATTGAAGCAATCGAGGGGATCTATGTGTGTAGTAACCCGCAATTAATCAAGGTAATTAAGGTAATTAATTACTAAATTATGCCTAAAATTATCCGAAGAGGATCGGAAGCTCCAAAGCACAGATCGGAAGCTCCGATCTAGATCGGACGTTTCGTTGGAGGATCGGACGTTTTGATCTGGATAGGGCTGGCGTCATCACTGACATCAGCAAGATGACGTCACTTCTTACGCACGTGAGGTGACATCGGACGTTCCGATGTCACGATCGGACGCTCCGTTCGCGATCGGACGTTCCGATGAGGGATCGGATGTTCCGATCGCCGTCTATAAATAAGGGGTCCGAGCCCTCATTCTGTGCACCGATTTCCCCTCATTTCCTCTGGTTTTTGAACCTTCTTTCTTATATCTACGGAGTTCTAGGCATCCTATTGGGAATCCGGAAGTTTCCTAGCGATCCCGGCGTCGTAGCGGAGGTGTGCCTAAGTTTTGAGGCGATTCTACACCAGCGGGCTGACGACGGACGAAGGTATAATTTGGCTTCCTAAAAATATTTAGGAGTATGCAATAGCTTAGTTAAGGCTTTTAGAGCATTTATAGTGATGCATGGACTTTTTCATGTGTGGACGCAGTAGAGCAGACCTGTAGGCTTTGGACCTAGACGGGTGTGATAGGAGTTGACCTGCAGTGTTAGAGGTACGTAAGTACTGACCGAGATAGCCGGCATGATATTTATACATATGTGTGTGGTGCATGATGTATGTGCTGTATTGGCTATGTTTTACTGTTTTTAGCACATGCATATGTTTTTACGGAGACTGCATCGGGTATGATGTAATTCATGATAGTTTCCATCAATCGAGGCAATTCTTCCTGAGGATTTGTGTCTTGAGAATATACGAGTACCACGCGGAGTCGCTCTCTTGCCCGGTACTGTGTATTCCAGGTGCCATGAGTAAAGTGATTTAACCCTGATTTTTAAAGTCATGTGCATGCTCATATTTGTATTTATATCATTGCTTCCGTATTGAGCGTTCTAGCTCACGCCCCTGTGTTTGGGTATTGTGTACCTTGTGGCGGGGCAGGTCTGAGGCTGGACGGTCCCGGTGGTTCCCTGTAGGGTTGAGGTTGCTACCATGCAGAGGTAGGTTGTTAGGGATTCTGATACCCTAATTTCGATTTGGTTGTATAAAGAATTATACACTGTTTCTATCGTCGGTTGAATTCTGCCGATTGGATTTGTTGTACTTTGGAATTATCCGCTATTTAACACTTTAATTATTGTTGCTTGCGCTAATCACTCTGATTAGGTAGTGGATCCGGGTAGGGTCGCTACATTTATTGGTATCAGAGCGCAATGCAACTGGGAATTAGTAAAGCGGATTTTAAGAGTTGTTTGTTGTTATTGACAGATGGCAGATGATGATTACGAGAGTCAGGCTACCGGTGGTCGTTGGGGTGATGCACCAAGGAGACATCACCATAGACATCATCATGAAGATCATAGGCGTTTTAGTATGAACCGTTTTCTTCAAATGGCTCCTAATCCATTGGTAGGTGGCGAGGCTCCAGCAGTTGCTGAGGACTGGTTGGAGCGTATGGAGAGTTGTTTTCGGGAGTATCAGTGTACTGAAGCCCAGAAGATGGAGACTTTAGCTTTTGTTCTAGAGGGAAATGCGAAGAGGTGTTGGAGAGCTACTTCTACTCCGTTTATTACCGCCAGGGGTACCGCTACTTGGGTTGAGTTTAAGTCTTCCTTCGAGAAGCATTACTTTCCTCGAGCTTTGCGTCAGATGAAGGCGAGCGAGTTGCTGAGTTTGCGACAGGGTACTATGACCATTGATGAGTACCAGCAGAAATTCTTTGAGCTTCTTTCTTTCAGTCCCCATATTGCGAGTAGCTCAGAGACGATGCACGATCTATTTCTTCAGGGCCTTAACCCTGACATTCATCAGTTGGTTGCCGTGGGCAGAGAGAGGAACTTCGAGAATTTAGTGAACAATTGTCACCAGGCAGAGGACAGTCTGCAGAGGAACAGGACTTTCGGATCTTCTGCATCCAGACCATCTATCTCTTTGGGTCCCAGGGCCCAGTCTTTTACGAGACAGGGTGGTACTTCTTCTTCTTCTTCCGGATCTGGCGGTGTTCATCATTTTGGTGATTCACGACGTTGTCGTCAGTGCAAACGGAAGCATCACCCAGGACCGTGTCCTCATATCACTGGTGTTTGTTTTCAGTGCGGTCAGGAGGGTCACATGAAGAGAGATTGTCCCACTTTGGTCGGTACAGTGAGTGGTTCGGGGAGTGTTGGTGGTTCTCAGACCACTATCTATCAGCCACCGCGGTATCAGCAGCAGCCTTTGCCGCAGCAGCGTCAGCAGTCGCAGCCATCGCAGCAACATCATTCTCAGTCTTCTTCAAGAGGACAGTAATCGCGCCCGCGTGCTCAGGGGCAGGTGTTTGCGCTGAACCAGGAGCAGGCTCAGGCAGACAGTGAAATCATGATTGCAGGTACTTTTAGTTTGTGCGGTTTTCCTGCTTATCTTTTGATCGATACCGGTGCTTCGCATTCATTCATATAAGCTCGGTTTGTTAAGAGGCATAGATTACCTTTTGTTTCCTTAGGCGTCTTGTTTTGGGTTGTATTTTGGGATTCGAGGGACATCTGTTGAGCGCTAACCTGATGATTTTAGCGATGGATGACTTTGATGGTATCATCGGGATTGATCTTCTGACTTCGTATCGAGCGGTAGTGGATTGCTACCAGAGATTTGTCCAGTTTCGCCCCGAGACTGAGGATGCTTGGTATTTCTATGGTGAGGGAGCGCGACCCCCGATGCCAGTGGTTTATGCTCTGAAAGCTCGATGTGCTTTAGAGTCTGGCGGGGAAGGCTACCTGATCTATGCGATTGATGCATCCTTAGAGGGTCCGGACATGGAGGAGATACCAGCAGTCACTGAGTTCCCGGATGTGTTTCCCGACGAGATTCCAGGGTTACCACCTGTGCGAGAGATCGAGTTTGGCATTGACTTGTTGCCAGGGACAGCGCCGATTTCCCGAGCACCGTACCGATTAGCTCCATCTGAGATGCGAGAGTTGCAGCAGCAGTTGCAGGATCTTCTTGATAAGGGCTACATTCGACCCAGTGTTTCACCTTGGGGAGCCCCGGTTCTATTCGTCAAGAAGAAGGAAGGTTCGATGCATTTGTGCATTGACTATCGTCAGTTGAACAAAGTGACAGTAAAGAACAAGTATCCTCTCCCGCGGATTGACGATCTGTTTGATCAATTGCAGGGTACTTCTGTCTATTCCAAGATCGACTTGCGTTCTGGGTATCATTAGTTGCGAGTTAGAGATGAGGATGTTTCGAAGACAGCATTTCGTACTCGATATGGGCACTATGAGTTCTTAGTGATGCCATTTGGTCTGACGAATGCTCCAGCTTTTTTCATGGATTTGATGAACAGGGTTTTTCGAGAGCTCTTGGATAAGTTCGTTGTAGTGTTCATCGATGACATCCTTGTATATTCTCGTAGCATGGATGAGCATGCCTTTCATCTTCGTACTGTTTTACAGACCTTGCGAGAGCATCAGTTGTATGCTAAGCTCAGCAAGTGTGACTTCTGGATTGACCGAGTTGTGTTCCTTGGTCATGTCATTTCTAGAGATGGAGTATCAGTGGATCCTAGCAAGACAGAGGCTATTCTTAATTGGTCGTGCCCAACGACAGCATCTGAGATTCGTAGTTTCTTGGGTTTGGCCGGATACTACCGTCGATTCGTGGAGAATTTCTCTCAGATAGCCAGGCCTTTGACACAGTTGACGCGAAAGGATGTTTCTTTTGAGTGGTCTTTCGCGTGCGAAGACAGTTTTCGTGAGTTGAGACGTCGATTGATGACTGCTCCAGTACTATTCTTGGCGACTGGATCTGGTGGTTTCGTAGTCCACACCGATGCTTCTCTTCAGGGTTTGGGGTGTGTGTTGAATCAAAATCGGCAGGTGATTGCCTATGCATCCAGGCAACTAAAGACTCACGAGGGGAATTATCCCGTACATGATCTAGAGCTTGCAGCCATTGTCTTTGCTCTGAAGATATGGCGTCATTATTTGTACGGTGAACGATTCCAGATTTTTATTGATCATAAGAGTTTGAAGTACCGGTTCACTCAGGCAGAGCTGAACATGCGACAGCGTCGTTGGATGGACTTGCTGAAGGACTATGATTGAGAAATCAATTACCATCCAAGATCTTCTAATCCGGTTGCTGATGCGCTTAGTCGCAAGATTTATTTGAGTTCCCTTCGTACAAGTGCAGTGTCACGAATGATCGAAGAGTATTGTTCCTTGGGTTTCACTTTCCGTCATAAGAAGGAACAACAGGGAGTTTATGTTGCATCTGTGCTTGCCGAGCCAGCCTTGTATAGACGTATTCGTGAGGCACAGGGTGTTGATCCTAAGATGCAGAGATTAGCCCGATTCACTGAGGGTGAGAATTCAGCTGGTTTCCATTTTCAGACGGATGGTTTGTTGTGTCTTTCTGGCCGTGTGGTTGTGCCTGATGATTCCACACTTAGAGACGAGATCTTATCGCAAGCTCATCATAGTAGGTTCTCAGTACATCCTGGCAGCATGAAGATGTACAAGGATCTACGTACTCAATTTTGGTGGAAAGGAATGAAGCGCAGCGTTTATCAGTTCGTGTCCCGATACCTTGTGTGTCAGCAGGTCAAGGCAGAGTATCGTCGACCCAGAGGTCTACTTCATAATCTCGATATTCCTGAGTGGAAGTGGGAGCATGTGACGATGGACTTTGTCACCCACTTGCCTATGTCTTCCAGGAATTGCGACGCGATTTGGGTTGTTGTTGAACGATTGTCGAAATCCGCGCATTTCTTACCATATAACCGGGATTTCACCTTCGACAGGATGGCATGGCTGTATGTGCAAGAAATTGTCCGTTTGCATGGTATTCCACTGAGTATTGTGAGCGACAGAGATCCTCGTTTCACCTCAAGATTTTGGGGGAGTTTTCAGCGTGCTCTTGGTACCACTTTGAGTTTGAGCACAGCGTATCATCCAGAGACTGATGGACAATCGGAGAGGACTATCCGTACTCTCGAGGACATGCTTCGAGCTACCATAATGGATTTTGGCACAGCATGGCACGATCATTTGCCATTGGTGGAGTTCGCTTATAACAATAGCTACCATAGCAACATTGGCATGGCACCATTTGAGGCTCTTTATGGACGTCGTTGTCGTACACCTTTGTTTTGGGACGAGGTTGGTGAGCGGCAGGTGGAGGGTCCTCAGATGATTCAGCAGATGATTGATGAAGTAGAATTGATCCGACGCAGGATTAAGGTATCCCAGGATCGACAGGCTAGCTACGCGAACACTCACCGCAGGCCACTTCATTTTGAAGAAGGAGAGTATGTATTCTTGCGTGTATCACCTTTCCGGAAGGTGATGAGGTTCGGTCTCAAGGGTAAGTTGTCACCAAGATTTATTGGTCCTTTCAAGATTCTCGAGAAAGTTGGAGACGTGGCTTATCGTCTAGCCTTGCCACCAAATCTTTCGGAGATCCACGATGTGTTCCACGTGTCCTTGTTGAGGAAGTATGTGGCGGACGAGTCGCATATTTTGCATCCGACCGAGGTAAAGGTAGATCGGGATCTATCGTATGTGGAGAAACCCCTGCGGATTCTTGACAGGAAGGACAAGGTACTTCGTAACAAGCGAATACCATTGGTTATGGTACAGTGGCAACACAGAGGTACAGAGGAAGCTACTTGGGAGTTGGAGAGTCGGATGTTAGCCGAGCACCCCGAGTTGTTTTAAGATTTTGTACTCTGCTGTATCAAATATATATTGTTCAGTTGTAATAAGAGCATTGATTTTGCGTACTACGTTTTTCTTAAGATGTAATTTCGAGGACGAAATTTCTTAAGTGGGGGAGAATGTAGTAACCCGCAATTAATCAAGGTAATTAAGGTAATTAATTACTAAATTATGCCTAAAATTATCCGAAGTGGATCGGAATCTCCGAAGCACAGATCGGAAGCTCCGATCTGGATCGGACGTTCCGTTGGAGGATCGGACGTTCCGATCTGGATAGGGATGGCGTCATCACCGACGTCAGCAAGATGACATCACTGCTTACGCACGTGAGGTGAAATCGGACGTTCCGATGTCACGATCGGACGCTCCGTTCGCGATCGGACGTTCCGATCGCCGTCTATAAATAAGGGGTCCGAGCCCTCATTCTGTGCACCGATTTCCCCTCCTTTCCTCTGGTTTTCGAACCTTCTTACTTAGATCTACGGAGTTTTAGGAATCCTATTGGAAATCCGAAAGTTTCCTAGCGATCCCGGCGTCGTAGCGGAGGTGTGCCTAAGTTTTGAGGCGATTCTACACCAGCAGGCTGATGACGGACGAAGGTATAATTTGGCTTCCTAAAAATATTTAGGAGTATGCAATAGCTTAGTTAAGGCTTTTGGAGAATTTATAGTGATGCATGGACTTTTGCATGTGTAGACGCAGTAGAGCAGACCTGTAGGCTTTGGACCTAGACGGGTGTGCTAGGAGTTGACCTGCAGTGTTAGAGGTATGTAAGTACTGACCGAGATAGCCGGCAAGATATTTATACATATGTGTGTGGTGCATGATGTATGTGCTGTATTGGCTATGTTTTACTGTTTTTAGCACATGCATATGTTTTTACGGAGACTGCATCGGGTATGATGTAAGTCATGACAGTTTCCATCAGTCGAGGTGATTCTTCCTGAGGATTCGTGTTTTGGGAATATACGAGTACCACGCGGAGTCGCTCTCTTGCCCGGTACTGTGTATTCCAGGCGCCATGAGTAAAGTGATTTAACCCTGATTTTTAAAGTCATGTGCATGCTCATATTTGTATTTATATCATTGCTTCCGTATTGAGTGTTCTAGCGCCCACCCCTGTGTTTGGGTATTGTGTACCTTGTGGCGGGGCAGGTCTGAGGCTGGACGGTCCCGGTGGTTCCCTGCAGGGTTGAGGTTGCTACCGTGCAGAGGTAGTTTGTTAGGGATTCTGATACCCTAATTTCGATTTGGTTGTATAAAGAATTATACACTGTTTCTATCGTCGGTTGTATTCTACCGATTGGATTTGTTGTACTTTGGAATTATCCGCTATTTAACACTTTAATTATTGTTGCTTGCGCTAATCACTCTGATTAGGTAGTGGATCTGGGTAGGGTCACTACAATGTGAGCTTGTGTGTGCTCGAGATCTTACAGTGTTGTCTAGGCCTTTGATCATTGTTGTTCAGTCTGTATCTCTTTTGAAAAGGCCTACAATTGAATTACTGTCTTTGTATCACCTGGTGAACCTTTTGATTATATTGACAAGGCTCAATCCTAGACTGGTTGAAATTATATCGGTTTCCCTTTCTGTTTTCATTTGGTCGTGGCTTGAGCCAAGTCTTTCTTTGCTTATATTCTTGAGGATCCACATACATCAGTCCTTTATGCTTGGTTTTGTTCTCGTAGCGCTCTTCTTGATTTACATCAATCTCTGGCCCGTCATGTTAATATATCGTTCTGGACCTTACAAATATCATAGTATTAAGATTGCCCTTGCCCAGATCCAATTAAGTATTTGCTTTAGTAGGACTACAATCATTTGACCCAAAGCCTAAGCCGGTCTTGCCACTTGCTTGCTTCTGGTTCTCATGCATCTTACTCAAAGACACAGAAGATTGGTTCCAAGAGTTGATTGTATTAAGCAACTTTTGATTCTCATTCAAAGTGTCTTGTAACATCTTTCTCATATTATCATTTTTAGTGGCCAGCATATTTAGTTTTACCTTCGGACAATCAAGTTCTTTTCGCTGCAAGTAGCTAGGGATGTAAATGAACCGAACGGTTCGCGAGCTATCCATTGCTCGGCTTGGTAAAAATCTTGTACAAGCTCGTTTGTAAAGCCTATCAAGCCGAGCTTCATTTAAGGCTCGACAACTTTCATGAGCCGAGCTTGAGCTTAGGGATGTTTGGCTCGTGAGCTCGCAAACATGTTTGTTAATCGGCTCGGGAACTCGAGCTTGGGCTCTGCTCATTTAGGAGGCTCACGAGCTTGAGCTGGGGCTTGGAATGTTAAGGAGGCTCACGAGCTCAAGCTCGGGCTCGGCTCGTTTAGGAGTCTCGCAAACTCGGGCTCGGGCTCAAGCTCGGCTCATTTAGGAAGCTTGCAATATGTTCCTTTAATTTAAATGGCTTTCAAACCTGAATTCGGTTCATTTATCTAGTTTGAGTTTGATTCTTATATATATCCTGAATATGTTATATGGCATGTGAGCAAGCACAAGCTCGTCTCATATGTTGAGTGGACAAATAAAAATATTAATACCAATGCAAATGACATGATTGAAACACATTAATTTTTTTTTTTTTAAAAAAAAGATGAATTTACAACACATATTACGCAGCCCCAATTTTCAATTTTATTTTAACATGAAAATAATTGTATTAAAAATGTTCTAAAAAACACAATAAATAAAATATATATGTGTAAATTACTAATAAATGGCAATTCAATCAATAAATTTCTAACGAACTGAAATACCAATTTTATTTAAAATGTCTTACAAGAATTAAAACTATACATGATAGATGCATGATATTCAAAACTTTTAGTTAAAATAAGTTATGAAATTATCTTAATTAAATTTGTTGAGTTTAAATTTTTTAACTCAATATATTTATATGCAAAACATTTTAATTAATTTATATAATATCATTAAATAAAATATTTAATATACTGGCGGATCGTGTCACAGATAATGCTTACATCTCGTTCAAAAAAATAAGAGAGTAGTTGTTTTTTTAAAATATTTCAAAATAAATGTAATTTTTTTTAAAATTTAAAAGAAAGATATATTATAATAATTAAGTCACACAATAAGTTTCATATACATGTGAACTAATCATAGACATTGCTGATTTTCTTCAAGGGTAAGTGCTCGAAACTTGAGTTTTACATTTTTAGTTGAGAGTTTCAGATTTTATTTGAAAGTTATAAAGAGAATCGAAGCTTGCATTTTGAGTTTATTAATTATTTGATCGTGTGATGAAATTTTTGGAATGATGAATACGTGTATTATACAGCAGAGAAGAGTGCACATTGAACCTGTACAACTTGAAAGTAGTCGAAGGTTTGTGGGTGAAATTTTTGTCTAGAATTTGATATGTAATAAATTTGGAGATTTCGGGATATATCATGACTTAAGTAGTTAATACTGATTTTGTAACTTCATAAAGATCGAAAACTTTGATGAATGAAATTGTTGGATTTTTTTCGAAATTGGGCTAAGTTGGAGATTGAAGTTTTAGATCATTCTAAGGTTGTAAATCAAGTTATATTCAATTTTATCAAGATATTATAATTGAAAAAATCAAACTTGAGCTCCGTTGTATGCCCGATGAGCCAGAAAACGAACTTTCTTAACGAGCTCGTTAACAAACCTGCTTATGAGCCTGAAAACAAGCACAGTTAATGTAGTAACCCGCTCTGTGATCACCTACTAATCATAACTAAGCATACAATAATCTTAATAAAAACATAATCAGAGTTAAAATATGGAAACTGATAAAGTTATACAATTTCAAGAGAAGAAATCTGCAAACTTAATTATTACAACCAAATCAAACTATTTGCCATCAGCACTAACAACCCTGAATAGTAAACAACCCTGCAAGGATAGAACTCCACAAGCCAACACCACAGTGCCTGGATCTCCCAGCATCTCCTACACCATCCAACTTAAGTTTTGCCCCGTCGAATGGGGTGTCCAATAAACACAGAAATATGGACGTGAGCGAACTACGCTAAGAACTAAAGTATGAGTATACAAGTATTAATTGTTGTAGTAGCCCGTACCCTAATTGAGTAATTAAAGGATTAATGCTAATTAAATAAATTGGGTATCGGATGGATCAGAAGCTCCGAAGGCACGATCGGAAGCTCCGAACAGGATCGGAAGCTCCGATGAGCGATCGGAGGCACCGATGATATTACGTCATTCATGAAGTGTGGTTGGATCGGAAGCTCCGATCACCCCTATCCGAAGTCAACAAGTGATATTTTGACACGTGGCAGATCAGGATCTTCGGAAGCTCATATGGCAGGATCGGACGTTCCGATCGAGGTTTGGACGTTCCGATCGAGGATCAGAAGTTCCGATCGTTGTCTATAAATAGAGGGCCGAGGCTTCATTTTCAATTGCCAATTTCGAGTATTTCCCTCTCCTTTCTAGTCTATTCGAGTTGTTCTAGCCTTCCTAGGCTTGACCCAACGGTCAGCGAGGCGTTCGGAAGTCGTAGCAGAGTTATGCCCAAGTTCTGGAGGCATCGACATCAAAGGGCTAACGACGGACGAAGGTATAGCTTTTGCTTCCTATAAATATTTAAGAGTATGCAATTGCTTAGTTAAGGCTTTAAGAGCACTATAATGATAGTAATATCATTTGGCAATGTAGAGCAGACTATAGGCGTTGACCTAGAGTTGGTAGAGCTTGCACTGATTTGAGGTACGAAAGTACTGTTCGAGATATCCTGACTGAGTATGCATGTATTATGTCACTGCATGGTTTATATGTCATTGATTATGCTGCATTCATTTGCATACTGAGCTATCTCCTTCGAGATGTTTGTTAGTAGGGTTTTTCCCTATTCTGTTAGTGGTTGGACTTCCATCGATTTGGGTCCGGCATATCCACTGGTATTGTAGTACCCCGTACCCGAAATCAGTAATTAAGGGATTGATCATAATAACTTAAATAGAGTTCGGAAGCTCCGAAGGTAGGTTCGGAAGTTCCGAACAGGATCGGAAGCTCCGATGCAGGATCGGAAGCTCCGATCATATTACGTCATCCATGACGATTGGCTAGATCGGAAGCTCCGATCAGGACCGGAAGCTCCGATCACCCCTATCTGGAGTCAACAAGTGATATTTTGACACGTGGCAGATCAGGATCTTCGAAAGCTCCGATGGCAGGATCGGACGTTCCGATCGAGTCCATCCGACATACTCTCGCACTGAGCGTTTTATGCTCACGTCTGTCTCTGTTATCTGATCCTTGACCTCGAGTCTTTAGGGAGTTCACTTTGCATGAATGTATACTCATACTCTCGCACTGAGCGTTTTATGCTCACGTATCGTACTCTGTATTTTCTGGACACCCTATTCCATGGGGCAGGTTTGCGATTGGACGAGGAGGGTGGATCCAGGAGCGGCTAGTCAGTGGTTGGCCAGCTGGAGCTTCGTCTAGGTTTTATTACTGTTGTTTTGGGTTTATACAGCTATTCGATTTGGTTGTATATTATTGGAAAAATTACAGATTCCTTTACTTGGGATTGTATAATGTTTATGGTTTCCGCAGTTTTATTCTGTTATCTGTTTAATTATGTTAATTGCATGCATAATTTCTGTTTAGTAGGTGATCCGGGTAAGGGTCACTACATTTATGGTATCAGAGCATGCAAAAGAATTCTTGGGATCTAGTCTCATCTTGAGGTATTTTTGTAGATGTCAAATCATGACGACCGGAGTTCTCATGGCAGTGTTGGTGGGCGTTGGGGTGATGCCGACCGGGAGCCTCGTCGAGAACGGCGTCATCGTCATCATGACGACGAGCGTTTCACTGTGCGTCGATTCATAGCTATGGGTCCTAAGCCCTTAGTTGGAGGTGAGTCTCCGGAGGATGCGGAGAACTGGTTAGACCGCATGGAGACGACTTTTCAGACTTTCCAATGCACCGAGGAGCAGAAGGTGGAGACCCTTGGCTATCTTCTAGATGGGCGTGCGCGCAGGTGGTGGAGGTTTACTTTTGCACCTTTTGTTGCGGCGAGAGGAGTGGCCACCTGGGCCGAGTTCCGCACAGCTTTCCAAAAGCGGTATTTTCCTCCTGCACTCCGTCAGTCGAAGGCAGGCGAGCTACTGAGTCTGCGACAGGGAGCCATGTCTATCGATGAGTATCAGCAGAGGTTCTTTGATCTGCTATCCTATTGTCCCGAGATTGCTGATAGCTCAGAGATGAAGTATAATCTGTTCCTTCAGGGCCTTAACCCTGAGATCCATGACCGTGTGGCGGTTGGCGATGACATGTCCTACGAGGGTTTGGTGAGCCGTTGTCACTAGGCGGAGGACAGCATTCGGCGGAACAGGTCTTTCCCTCAGTCGAGGCCTGCTAGTTCTTTGGGTCCCCGTGCCCAAACTTTCAAGAAGTCTGGATCTTCTTCTTCCTCTGGTTCTGGAGGTGTTGTCCGTTACGGTAAGAAGGACAAGTGTGATCACTGTGGGAAGAACCATCCATCCGACAAGTGCCGTAGAGCTTCTGGAGCTTGTTTTCGTTGTGGAGAGACTGGTCATATCCGGAGGGATTGTCCACTGTCTGGGGGAGGCGGTTCTGGTTCTGGTTCAGGATCGGGTTCTCAGGCCACCGTACAGCAGAGGTCGCAATGACAGTCTGCTGGGAGTTCTCATTTGAGGCCACGAGCTTCTGGCCAGGTGTTTGCCCTGAGACATGATCAGGCTGTGGAGGAGAATGAGAAAGTCATCGCAGGTACATTTCTGCTTTATGGTATACCTGCTCTTGTACTTATTGACACTGGTGCATCTCATTCCTTCATTTCTACACGTTTTGTTAAGAGGCATAAGTTAGCATTCATTGCACTAGACGTAGTGATGTCCGTTTCTACTCCGACGGGCCAATCTGCTTTGGCTAAGCGTCTAGTGATGGGTTGCCCTTTAGAGTACGAAGGGAAGAGTCTGTTAGCGAATCTCATGGTCCTGGCGATGGACGACTTTGATTGCATTCTGGGAAAAGATATGTTGACTACCTATCGAGCTTCAGTGGACTGCTATCAGAGATTAGTACGCTTTCATCCGGAGGGGAGCGAGAGCTGGTTTTTTTATGGTGAGGGAGCGCGACCCCCGATGCCTTTGGTATCAGCTTTGAGAGTCTGTCGAGCTCTAGAGTCTGGCGGGGAAGGCTACCTTATCTATGCAGTTGATTTGTCCGCTGAGAGTATTGGGATAGAGAGCATTCCTGTTGTGGATGAATTTCCAGATGTATTTCCTGATGAGATTCCGGGTTTTCCTCCTGCAAGGGAAGTCGAGTTTGGCATAGAGTTGATGCCGGGTACTTCGCCTATTTCTAGAGCACCGTATCGTCTGGCTCGGTCAGAGATGCGTGAGTTGAAGAATCAGTTACATGATCTTTTGGACAAGGGGTACATTCATCCTAGTATATCTCCTTGGGGAGCTCCTGTTCTCTTCGTGAAGAAGAAGAATGGGTCGATGCGGCTGTGCATTGACTATCGGCAGCTGAATCGAGTCACTGTGAAGAACAAGTATCCGTTGCCTCGTATTGATGACTTGTTTGACCAGCTGCAGGGCACATCAGTTTACTCGAAGATTGACTTGAGATCTGGGTATCATCAGTTGAAAGTCCGTGATCAGGACGTAGCCAAGACTGCATTTCGTACTCGCTATGGGCATTACGAGTTCCTAGTGATTCCATTTGGTTTGACCAATGCGCCGGCTATATTCATGGATTTGATGAACCGTGTCTTCAGGGAGTACTTGGACAAGTTTGTCGTGGTCTTCATTGACGACATCTTGGTGTATTCACGTAATACGGAAGAGCATGTTTCTCACTTGCGGTTGGTACTACAGACTCTTCGAGATGAGCAGTTGTACGCCAAGCTGAGCAAGTGTGAGTTCTGGATGGATAGAGTGGTCTTTCTTGGCCATATCATATCCAGGGAGGGGATTTCTGTTGATCCAAGCAAGATTGAAGCGGTACTTAATTGGTCGCGTCCGACGACAGTTGCTGAGATCCATAGTTTTCTGGGTCTAGCAGGGTATTATCGTCGCTTCATTCTGAACTTCTCTCAGTTAGCTCGACCGTTGATGCAGCTTACCCGCAAGGGTGTGGATTTTGAGTGGTCCTCCGAGTGTGAGGAGAATTTCCGTGAGCTTCGACGACGGTTGACTTCTGCGCCGGTGTTGGCATTACCGTCAGGATCTGGAGGGTATGTAGTTTACACGGATGCTTCTCTTCAGGGGTTGGGTTGTGTCCTGACTCAGAATGGGCATGTGATCGCATACGCTTTTAGACAGCTGAAGCTTCACGAGGACAACAACCCAGTCCATGATTTGGAATTGGCAGCCATTGTGTTCGATTTGAAGATCTGGCATCATTATCTGTATGGCGAGAAATTTGAGATCTTCACCGACCATAAGAGTCTCAAGTATTTGTTCACTCAGGCAGAGTTGAACATGAGGCAGAGACGTTGGATGGATTTGTTTAAGGACTATGATTGTGAGATTAAGTACCATCCGGGAGCTGCTAATCTCACCGCTGATGCTTTGAGTCGCAAGGTGCGACTATCCGCACTTCAGAATTTTTCGATGTCTAGTGCGATCAGTGACTGTTGTACTTCAGGTTATACCTTCAAGCATAAGAAAGGTATGCAGAATATCCAGATGTTTGCGATATTATCTGAGCCAGCCTTGTATTCGCGGATCCGAGATGCTCAGATGTCTGATTCGAAGACCCAGCGTTTAGCTCGTCTAGCTAATGAGGGTAGCTCGTCGGGATTTCATTATCAGTTAGATGGCTTTCTGTGTTTGTCTGGTAGGCTTGTGATTCCACAGGATGAAGAGTTGCGAGAGGAGATTTTGTCTCAGGCACATCGCACTAAGTTGAGTATTCATCCTGGGAGCAACAAGATGTACAAGGATCTCCGTACTCGTTTCTGGTGGAAGGTAATGAAACACAGTGTTTATCAGTTTGTTTCGAGATGTTTGGTGTGTCAACAGGTCAATGCAGAGCACCGACGACCTGGAGGATTACTTCACAGTCTGCCTATTCCTGAATGGAAATGGGAGTTTATCACAATGGACTTTGTGACCCATTTGCCGGTATCCCCGAGGAACTGTGATGCTATCTGGGTTGTGGTGGACCGACTCACCAAGTCAGCGCATTTCATTGCCTATAGTCGAGAGTACTCTGTGGATCGCATGTCATGGATGTACATTCAGGAGATCGTCCGACTTCATGGAGTGCCTGTGAGCATTGTCAGCGATCGGGACCCCAGGTTTACTTCTAGATTCTGGGGGAGTGTTCAGCGTGCGATGGGTACTACTCTCAGTTTGAGTACTGCCTATCATCCGGAGACTAATGGTCAGTCAGAGCGCACTATCCGTACGTTAGAGGATATGCTTAGAGCGTGCGTCTTGGATTTTGGTTCAGCCTGGCAGGATCATTTGCCGTTGATCAAGTTCGCTTACAACAACAGCTATCACACTAGTATTGGGATGGCACCTTTTGAGGCGTTGTATGGGCGACGTTGTCGTACTCCACTCTTCTGGGAAGAAGTTGGGGAGAGACAGGCTGAGGGACCAGAGTTTATCCAGTAGGCGATAGACATTGTTGATCAAATCAAGAAACGGATTAAGACTGCACAGGATCGTCAGGCCAGCTATGCTAATATCAAGCGTAGGCCTTTGCAGTTCGAGGTCGGGGAGAAAGTGTTTCTGAGAGTGTCACCTTTCCGCAAGATTCTCAGATTTGGCCTTAAGGGAAAGTTGTCTCCCAGATTTATCGGTCCGTTTGAGATCTTGGAGAGCATTGGCGATTTGGCTTATCGACTAGCTTTGCCACCGCATCTATCCAGTATTCACGACGTGTTCCACGTATCTCTGTTGCGACGGTATGTGGCGGATGAATCTCATATTCTGCAGCGGTCTGAGGTTCAGGTAGACAAGGATTTGACTTATGTTGAGAAACCTCTTCGTATCCTGGATTATAAGGATAAGGTTTTACGGAACAAAAGTCATTCCTTTGGTTTTAGTTCAGTGGCAGCGCCGAGGCACTGAGGAAGCTACTTGGGAGCTTGAGGACAAGATGCGTAAAGACCATCCTGAGTTGTTTTGATTTCATTCTTTAAGTTGTATTCAGTTGCAAACCCTGTAAACGTTTGATTTGAATAAAGAATGTTTCTGTAACCTTGTATTTCATTCAGTACTTAAGATCTATTTTCGAGGACGAAATATCTTAAGTGGGGGAGAATGTAGTACCCCGTACCCGAAATCAGTAATTAAGGGATTGATCATAATGACTTAAATAGTGTTCGAAAGCTCCGAAGGTAGGTTCGGAAGTTCCGAACAGGATCGAAAGCTCCGATGCAGGATCGGAAGCTCCGATCATATTACGTCATCCATGACGATTGGCTAGATCGGAAGCTCCGATCAGGACCGGAAGCTCCGATCACCCCTATCTGGAGTCAACAAGTGATATTTTGACACGTGGCAGATCAGGATCTTCGAAAGCTCCGATGGAAGGATCGGACGTTCCGATCGAGGTTCGGACGTTCCGATCAAGGATCGGAAGTTCCGATCGTTGTCTATAAATAGAAGGCCGAGACTTCACTTTCATTTGCCAATTCCAAGTTATCCTTTCCTTTCTAGTCCTTTTGGAGCTGTTTTAGTCTTCTTAGGCTTGGTCCGAAGGTCGGCGAGACGTTCGGTAGTCGTAGCGGAGTTGTGCCCAAGTTCTGGAGGCATCGACATCAAAGGGCTAACGACGGACGAAGGTATAGCTTTTGCTTTCTATAAATATTTAGGAGTATGCAATAGTTTAGTTAAGGCTTTTGGAGCACTTTAATGGTAGTAGTATCATTTGGCAGTGTAGAGCAGACTATAGGCGTGGACCTAGAGTTGGTAGAGCTTGCACTGTTTTGAGGTACGAAAGTACTGTTCGAGATATCCTGACTGAGTATGCATGTATTATGTGACTGCATGATTTATATTCCATGATATTATGCTGCATTCATTTGCATCCTGCTGTATCTCTTTCGAGATGTCTGTTAGTAGGGTTGTACCCTATCCTGTTAGTGGATGGACTTCCATCGATTTGGGTCCGGCGTATCCACGGTTATCTCGGTATGGGAGCCACCTCCTGAAGCTATGACACAGCGTGCTACATACCAGGGCCCGGTCTGTCTCTGTTATCTGATCCTTGACCTCGAGTCTTTAGGGAGTTCACTTTGCATGCATGTATACTCATACTCTCGCACTGAGCGTTTTATGCTCACGTCTCGTACTCTGTATTTTCTGGACACCCTATTCCATGGGGCAGGTTTGCGATTGGACGAGGAGGGTGGATCCAGGAGGGGCTAGTCAGTGGTTGGCCAGCTGGAGCTTCGTCTAGGTTTTATTACTGTTGTTTTGGGTTTATACAGCTATTCGATTTGGTTGTATATTATTGGATAAATTACAGATTCCTTTACTTGGGATCGTATAATGTTTATGGTTTCCGCAGTTTTATTCTGTTATCTGTTTAATTAAGTTAATTGCATGCATAAGTTTTGTTTAGTAGGTGATCCGGGTAAGGGTCACTACAGGTATTATGGTATGGGAGCCACCTCCTGAAGCGACGGCACAGTGTGCTACATACCAGGGCCCAGTCTGTCTCTGTTATCTGATCCTTGACCTCGAGTTTATACGGAGTTCACTTTGCATGCATGTATACTCATACTCTCGTACTGAGCGTTTCATGCTCACGTCTCGTACTCTGTGTTTTTGGACACCCTATTCCATGGGACAGGTTTGCGATTGGACGAGGCTGGGGGATCCAAGAGAGGCTAGGCAGTGGTTGGCCAGCTGGAGCTTCGTCTAGGTTTTATTTCTGTTGTTTTGGGTTGATTCAACTATTCAATTTGGTTGTATAATATTTTGGATAAATTACAGATTCCTTTCCTTGGGATTGTATTTATATATGTTTTCCGCAAGATTATTCTGATATCTGTTTTATTAAGTTAATTGCATGCCTAAGTTCTGTTAGTAGGTGATCCGGGTAAAGGTCACTACATTTATGGTATGAGAACATGCATAGTATTTTTGGGATTTAGACTCTGCATAAGATAACCGTGAGGTACTTTTGTAGATGGCAGATCGTGATGACCGGAGTTCTCATAACAGTATTGGTGGGCGTTGGGGTGATGCCGACCGAGAGCATCGTCGAGAACGGCGTCATGGTCATCATGAAGACGAGCGTTTCACTGTGCGTCGATTCTTAGCTATGGGTCCTAAGCCCTTAGTTGGAGGTGAGTCTCTGGAGGATGCGGAGAACTAGTTAGACCGCATGGAGATGACTTTTCAGACTTTCCATTGCACCGAGAAGCAGAAGATGGAGACCCTTGGCTATCTTCTGGATGGGCGAGCCCGCAGGTGGTGGAGGTTTACTTCTGCACCATTTATTGCGGCGAGAGGAGTGGCCACCTGGGCCGAGTTTCGCACAGCTTTCCAAAAGCGGTATTTTCCTCCTGCACTCCATCAGTCGAAGGCAGGCGAGCTACTGAGTCTGCGACAGGGAGCCATGTCTATCGATGAGTATCAGTAGAGGTTCTTTGATCTGCTATCTTATTGCCCCGAGATTTCTGATAGCTCAGAGATGAAGTATAATCTGTTCCTTCAGGGCCATAACCCTGAGATCCATGACCGTGTGGCGGTTGGCGACGACATTGTTGGAAAATCGTGTTCAGATCAATTGAATCGATACCCGGTGCAGCGGAAGTTTAAAAATTTTATTTTTCTTTGATATGAAACAATTTCATATCATGGGTATCAAAACGTTTAACGATTAAATCACACAAGTAAAATAAATAATAATTAATTAAATATTTTACCTCCAATCTCGAAGCGAGATTATGGACACCAACAGAATTTAATCTGCTCTTCTTGTATATCCCGGGAACCGATAGCGTCACGATCAATCACCGGAATAAGGTCCACGAATAGAAAACAGAAACCCTCTGATTGACTGCACTAGAAATAAATCAGAAATTTTGCGTAGAGAATAAACAGATATGATCTGTTAATTCAGAATTGTAATTTTCCACAAAAATCACAAGTCTGAATTTTCTCCGGGAGGGACAAGGATTTCGAAAAACCCTTAGAATATTTAGAGTGTAATTTCGAAAATTATAAGACACAAAGTGTTTGATTTTCGAACCCAACACCTCTATTTATAGATAATTTCTAGTTATAATTGTATCAGGACTCTAACTCCTTAAAGCCCACAATCCATAACTTAAGCCCAACAAGCCAAGACCGTTGTTATAGAAATTAATATAAAATTCATCGTGACTCCGATTGATAAACTGATTTCACCAATGTGCACAGAAACCATTTCTGCATCTTTTAGAGTCAAGATAATTTTTCTGAATCCGAATTCAGTGATTTCCAAAAATGCCCATCACTATGTCATTTTAGGAAATTCCACTCCCTTTAGTTGAGAAATCCAATTTCTCTTTCATTAAATTTAACTCTTTAAATTTAACTATCTCTACGGGGTTTTAGTAATCCATTACTTGTGTAACCCTCAATGGTTCAGGAATACAGCTAGCCGTGGGCTCACAACTCCTTGTGACTCGGAACAACAATTTCCGACTTACCCAACGAATCATGGTAAGAGCGTCTAGCAACATTGCCCCATGATTCCCTAGGTATTACTGATAGTGCCTGCAAGAACCAGTAGATTTTGGTTAGCGTACAGTACGGTCCCTTCAACCAAATATCCCGATCGAATCAACAACCATTGGTGCATCGAGAGTCGTTCGAGATTCGATAACTATGCATAACATCTTAGAGATCAAATAGTGACATCGCATGTGTTACTAGGAAAACCCATTAACCTAAAACACATCATGTACTCTGGCCAGAGATTCGTCACACTAATATCTCCTCAGATTGCATAGGATATCCACACTCGCAAGTATGTGGTGAATCCTTGACAACAAAGCATCGACTCCTATATGCGTCGTAATTGTACCCAATCCCGACACCTGATGACCCCCATAGAGTCGGTAAACGAGTCAAAGCACAGTACTAGCATATAGAGTCTCAATGATGTTTCAAGTAATAAGGACTAATGGTGTACAACCAAAACCGCGGACTTTATCCACTCGATAAGTGATAACCACTTGGAAAGTCCGAATAGGGTAGTTCGATCATTCATCATATGAATATCCATTTGCATGCTTCGAACATCTCTATGTTCCCTACCAATGAAACGTGGTACTCTGCATCGCAAATGCTAGTCTGAAACTCGAGCGATCCTTATCCTTATTTTCGGACGGCTCAATCGACTAGGAACTGTTTAGAATATACAGTGACTATAATATATGTTTCATGATAGTCATCCCCATGTACTACCACATTTTACATACACTATAGTATATTCAAGGTCTTTATCAAAACAACAATAGTATATCACAATATAACAATATGAAGAAAGATAAAGTCATTGCCATTAATAAAATGTAAATTATATTAAACAAAGATTGTTTACACAAAGAGTCATAAAATCCCTTAGCCACAAGTTGGCTATCCGGGCACCCACTCTTTCAATCTCCCACTTGCCCTAAAGCCAACTAGTCATATTACGTAATCCCATTGCTTCGCGATGTTTGTCAAACAATGGTCCTGGCAAGGGCTTCGTAAGCGGATCAGCGATATTGTCTGCAGAGGCCACTCTCTCCACGATCTCCCGGATGATGTGGTATTTCCTCAATATGTGTTTGGATCTTTTATGAGACCTTGGTTCCTTTGCCTAACCAACGGCACCAGTGTTGTCGCAGTACACCGGGACTGGACCAACAGATTCTGGAATCACACCCAACTCTTGGATGAATTTCCTCATCCAAACTGCCTCTTTAGCAGCAGCTGATGCTGCAATGTATTCAGCCTCAGTGGTGGAATCCGCTGTGGTGTCTTGCTTGGAACTCTTCCAAGAAACAGCACCGCCATTGAGCACGAATACAAATCCAGAGGTTGATTTCGAGTCATCCACGTCACTTTGGAAGCTAGAGTCGGTGTAGCCTTCCAACTTCAATTCTCTTCCACCATAAACCATGAATATATTCTTAGTTCTTCTCAAGTACTTAAGAATATCCTTCAAGGCTTTCCAATGCATTTGACCTGGATTGGCTTGATATCTGCTCGTGACGCTCAGAGCATAGGCCACATCCGGTCTAGTAGATATCATCCCATACATGATACTACCTATGGCTGACGCATATGGTATATGTGTCATTTTCTCTATCTCTTCGTCAGTCTTGGGACACATAGACTTGGATAGAGAAAATCCATGACACATAGGTAGATGTCCTCTCTTGGACTCATCCATTGAAAACCTTTTCAATATAGTGTCGATGTAGGTTGCTTGAGTGAGTCCTATCATTCTCTTAGATCTATCTCTATAGATCTGTATCCCTAGAATATAGGATGCCTCACCCAAATCCTTCATCGAGAATCTACCTGATAACCATATCTTTGTTGACTGCAACATCCCTACGTCATTCCCAATGAGTAGGATGTCATCAACATAAAGTACTAAGAATGTTACCGCATCCTTAACTACTTTCTTGTACACGCATGGTTCCTCCAGGTTCTTGATGAAACCAAAATCCTTTATTGTTTCATCAAATTTCTGGTTCCAACTTCTTGACGCTTGTTTTAGACCATAAATTGATCTCTGAAGCTTGCATACCTTATGCTCGCTTCCCATGGAGGTGAATCCTTCAGGCTGCATCATATAGATTTCTTCCTTAATGTTTCCATTAAAAAATGCAGTCTTCACATCCATTTGCCATATCTCATAGTCATACCATGCTGCTATGGCAATTAGGATTCTTATGGACTTGATGTAAGAGTGGGTGCCCAGTGAGCCAACTGTGTGGCTATGGGCTTTGTTGACTCTTTGTATAAACAATCTTTTGTTTAATATTATTTACACTTTTATGGCAATGACTTTATATTACTTCATATTGTTATATTGTGATATACTATTGTTGTTTTGATAAAGACCTTGAATATACTATAGTGTATGTAAGATGTGGTAGAACATGGAGATGTCTATCATGAAATACATCTTATAGTCACTGTATGTTCTAAAACCGTTCCTAGTCGATTGAGCCGTCCGATAATAAGGATAAGGATCGCTCGAGTTTGAGACTAGCATTTGCGATGCGGAGTACCACGTTTCATTGGTAGGGAACATGGAGATGTTCGAAGCATGCAAATGGATATTCATAGGATGAATAGTCGAACTACCCTATCCGGACTTTCCAAGTGGTTATCACTTATCGAGTGGATAAAGTCCGCGGTTTTGGTTGTACACCATTAGTCCTTACGACTTGAAACATCATGGAGACTCTATATGCTAGTACTGTGCTTTGACTCGTTTACCGACTCTGAGGGGGTCATCAGGTGTCGAGATTGGGTACAGTTACGACACATATAGGAGTCAATGCATTGTTGTCAAGGATTCACCACATACTTGCGAGTGTGGATATCCTATGCGATCTGAGGAGATATTAGTGTGACAAATCTCTGGCCAGAGTACTTGATGTGATTTAAGAAATGGTTTCTTAGTAGCACATGCGATGTCACTAATTTGATCTTCAAGATGTATTGCATAGTTATCGAATCTTGAGCGACTCTCGATATACCAATGGTTGTTGATTCGATCGGGATATTTGGATGAAGGGACCGTACTGTACGCTAACCAAAATCTACTGGTTCTTGTAGGCACTATCAGTGATACCTAGGGAATCATGGGGCGATGTTGCTAGGCGCTTTACCATGATTCGTTGGGCAAGTCGGAAAGTGTTGTTCCGAGTCACAAGGAGTTGTGAGCCCACGGCTAGCTGTATCCCTGAACCATTGAGGGTCACACAGTGTAATGGAGTTTTAATCCCCGTTGAGATAGTTAAATTTAAAGAGTTAAATTTAATGAACTAAGGAGTTGGACTTCTTGAATAAGAGTAAGGGAGTAGGATTTCCTAAAATGACATAGGGATGGACATTTTTGGAAACCACTGAATTCGGATTCAGGAAAATTTATTTTGACTTTAAAACGTGCAGAAATGGTTTCTGTGCACATTGGTGAAATCGTTTCATCAATCGGAGTCACGATGAATTTTATATTAATTTCTGAACGAGCGGGCTTTGCTTGTCGGGCCCCAGCTTATGACTAATGGGCCCTAAGGTGTTAGTGGCCTGCATTATAAATAAGTTATTTCAGTACAGAAATTACACACAACAGGTCATAATTTTTGAGACAGAGCAAAAATCGAACCCTAGCCTCTCTCTCAACAAATCGGCCGAACCCTCCCCCTCTGCCCGAGAAAATTCCGGTCTGTGATTTTGAATCGCAGTAAGGAATAACGAATCAAATTCGTGTATTCTCTTCGCAGAAAAATTCTGATAGATTTTCTAGTGCAATCTATCAGAGGGATTAAACCTCTGTTCGTGGACCTGATTGAAGGCGTTCATCGGTTCCAGGGAGAGACAACAAGAGCAGAATTGTTCTGTTGGTGTCCATTAATCTCGTTGCGAGATTTGAGGTAAAATTTATTTAATTGTTATTTAAATTTTACACACACACGTAATTCAATCGATGAACGGTTGATACCCATACCATGGAAACGTTCCATGAAAAATTTTTAAACTTCCGCTGCACCGGGTATCAATCGTAATTGGTCTGGGAACTCGCCAGTTTTCCAACAGTGGTATCAGAGCCAGGTTGCTCAGATCAATCGATTGAATTAATCAATTGTACAAAATTTTTGAGTCTCGGTTTTTGAAACAAAATAAATATTTTTAATAAAAAAAAAAATTTTTTTTTCGGGGGCGAAACCCGGGCAGCGATTGGATCGCTGCCCGGAAGGGGCAGCGATGGTCGCTGCCCCCAGGGGCGGCGCACGGCGCCGCCCAAAGGGGGCGCACGGCGCCGCCCAGGGCGGCGACCGTCGCCGCCCAGGGCGGCGCGCGGCGCTGCCCAGGGCAGCGCTGGGCGCTGCCCAGCGCAGCGCTCGGCGCCGCCCAGCGGCGGCGCCAGGCGCCGCCAGGGCAGCAAGCGTTGCTGCCCTAAGGGGGCAGCCGGGCTGCCCCGGCCCGCGCCCCGGGTGCGGGCCAACCCGGGAGTGTCCCGGGTGGCCCGCGGGAAAAATTAATATTTTATTAAAAATTAATTTTAATATGTTAAAATTTTATTTTTGGTCCGGTCAAAAATTGTTTTTGATTGGTTCACGAGATTTCGGATCGAATTGTTCGAGTCCGTAAATTTTAAAATTGATTTTGGATAAATTTGAATTTTTGGAAAATTTTAATATTTTATCCGTAAATTGAATTTTGAAATCAATTATTTTGGTACAATTGATGATAAGATATGATCTTATGATATATTAAGTAAAATATGATTTTATTTGTAAAATTGGATTTTATAGATAAAATATGATTTTATTTGATATAGAGATAAAATATGATTTTATATGTGAAATGAGATTTTATATATAAAATATGATTTTATCTTGTTTAAATTTGAATTGCCACAGCATGTTATCCAATAAATTAATTTTGAATTAAATGTTATTGGATAAGGATGATCGATTGCCATGACCAATTTTGTAGGTGTATGTTAGGAATTTACATTTTGTCTTTATTGTTGTTGGTTTTTATTAATGGGCCTGGTTTATGGCCCGATATGAATGTCATATGTAATAAAAGTGGGCTTGGTTTATAGCCCGTTCCCACCCCCTAAAAATGTATCCCCTACTTGTCATTGTTATTTATTGTAAATACATTAGATTTAGTGGGAGATCAAGATTTGAAGATGGTGGGCCCAGCAGACAATGAAGACTGAAGAAATGTAAATTGGAAGCATATGTAATAGGATTGCATTTGCATACTGCATATTACCTAGGATTGGACTAAGACCCGTGATTGGCAACCACGGGTCAATTAGAAATGGAATCGATCATCCTATATAATATGTGATATTATGATTGTATGCATGTTTAGACATAAATTGCGTGAATCCGGCAATGCATGCAATAAATTAAATATGATGAGACAAATATTTTTATAAATAAAATCCCTCATTTTAAATATGATTTAAAATTTATATCAAGATAAATAAAGGAAATTTAAATATTGTTTAAATGTTCCTACCTTCCATCAACGGTCAATGTATGTGATGCTACCCGCGGATACGGTCCGGCTCATATTATTGGGGGGGCCCGTCCGTCGGAAAGCTGTACATTGGATCGACAAATGTTGTAAGTTGGGTGGAACTCCCATGGATCGGCTCATATTATTGGGGGATCCACATGGCGACCGTCCATCACAACTTAATATTGATGGGTCTTCTTGACATGTCACTTTAAACGGCGTCATATTATTGGGCCCTTATTGGACATGAGGTAAATACATGGGGGTTGCTTTGGAAGCAATTGGGCTCTACCTTTTGAGAATTATGGTTGGCTGATATTATTCGGGACCATAAGTTTGTCAATTGGACTCCATGTTCTCACTAAGGAAAAAGTTTCCCGTTTTCACTAGAGGGTGGTGAAATCGTTAAAATAGTGGGAGTGAGATTCATAAAATTAAATTCGCCTATTTTATGTCTTAGTAAATTGTTAAACAATCATTGATATATGTCTGTTTTCCTTTTCAGTATTTCATACAATGAATTCGCGAAATCCTTTATTCTCGATCCTCGAACAAAACAAGCTGACTGGCGCCAACTATACGGAATGGTTCCGGAAGTTGAAGATTGTCTTAACTTCGGAGAAAATGCTCTACGTGTTAGAGAAAGCACCTCCGAAGGAAGCACCAGCTGACATAAGTCCGGAGGAATTGGCCAAACTTGATGCATGGTGTGACCATGACATCAAGACCAAATGCTATATGCAAGCCTCGATGTCTGATGAACTCCAGAGGCGATTTGAGGACACGGTGAATGCTGCTGACATTCACGCGCAACTCAAGGAACTTTTTGGGGCTCAGTCGAGGGCTGAAAGGTTCTCTACTGTTAAGGAGTTGATGACGTGCCGCATGCGTGAAGGGACTTCGGTCCGTGATCATGGGGTACGAGTGATTTGGCTCATACAGAAGTTAGCGACCCTTGATTTGGTGTTGGAGCATGAACTCAATGTGGACTTGCTGCTTCTATCTCTTCCTTCTTCATTTGATGGATTCGTGATAAATTTTAATATGAACAAGATAGAGGCCACCCTTGAAGAGATGGTCAATATGCTCGTTACATATGAATCCACACTTAAGAAGGATAAGCCAGCTTTCTTGGTGGGCTCCTCATCTTCTGCTAAGAAGGGGCCAAGTATGAAGGGCAAGAAACGTTCTGCCCCACCCAAGAAAGTGGAACCCGAGAAGAAGCAAAAGACAAAGGCTTCAAACAATGGAAAATCCAAGGATGTTTGCCATTACTGCAAGAAGCCGGGTCATTGGAAGCGCAACTGCAAGGAGTATCTTGAGCAGTTAGGAACTGCAAAGGGTATGTTCTATATCGAAATAAACATGTCACTTAATACAACTTCTTGGGTATTGGATACCGGATGTGGATCTCACATTTGCAATGATTTGCAGGTGATGACAAGAAGTCGCAGGCTTAGAATGGGTGAGACCCAGCTGAGGCTCGGGAATGGTTCCAGAGTTGAAGCTACGGCCATTGGAGATGTTTGTTTGATTTTGCAGAATGGTTTTAAATTATTGTTGAGAGATGTTTTATTTGTGCCAGATTTAATTAAAAACATTATTTCTATTTCTATGCTTGATAGAGATGGTTATTCTTGTAATTTTGTGAATGAGATTTGCAATATTTACAAGAATGAATGTTTAATTGGAAATGGACAACTTGAAAACGATCTATACAATTTAAAACTAAAAGACGTTCCAGTGAATTGTATTGACAAACCGGCGACAACAAACAAAAGGAAAATCGATAGTCAAAACCCGGCAAACCTTTGGCACGCTAGACTAGGTCATATTTCCTCAAGGAGGATGAACAAGCTAGTGGGAGAGGGCATGTTTGATATGTCTGATATTAACTCTCTACCTACTTGTGAATCCTGCCTAAAAGGAAAAATGACTAAATCTCCTTTTAAGGGGAAACCTGAGCGTAGTCAGAATCTGTTGGATTTGATCCATACAGATGTTTGTGGTCCATTTAGAGTAGGGACTCAACATGGCCACACCTACTTCATTACCTTTACTGATGATTATTCAAGGTATGGGTATTTATATTTAATGAAATATAAGTCTGAAGCATTTGAAAAGTTCAAAGAATTCAAGGCTGAAGTAGAAAACAAGCTAGGTAAAAGTATTAAAGCACTTCGATCGGATCGAGGTGGAGAATACTTGAGTACCGAGTTTTTGGACTATCTAAAAGAGAATGGGATTCTCTCTCAGTGGACTCCTCCTATGACACCACAGCTTAATGGTGTATCGGAGCGTCGTAATCAAACTTTGTTGGACATGGTTCGATCCATGATGAGTTTCACTGAGCTTCCACCTTCGTTTTGGGGCTATGCGCTTGAAACGGCGGTATTGTTGTTGAATAACGTCCACACTAAAGCAGTGGACAAAACACCATACGAGTTATGGAATGGCAAAGCTCCTAAGTATTCGAACTTGAGGATTTGGGGATGTCCTGCTTACGTGAAGCGGACAGTGGGAGATAAGTTGGATAGTCGATCCAGCTTGTGTTATTTTGTAGGGTATCCGAAGAATTCAATCGGATATTATTTCTATTATCCTGCTGAAACAAATGTGTTTGTTTCTAGGAATGCCACCTTCTTGGAGAAGGAATTCTTATTGGATAAGAAAGGCGAGATGATGGAACTCGAAGAAGTTCGAGAAGAACCCGAAATACAAAATAACGATCCCACACCTCAGGAACCATTGCTGGACACGCCTGCACCTAGAAGATCCGAGAGGACTTCTAGACCTCCAGTTCGATATGGTCTTCTTCTTGAAGAGGGTCAAGATGAACCCGACATTGGATGTGATCCAAGAAGCTTCAAGGAAGCAATTTCTGATGCGGATTCGAATTTATGGCTTGAAGCTATGCAGTCAGAATTGGATTCGATGCATACTAACCAAGTCTGGTCTTTAGTGGATCCTCCCGATGGAATTGTTCCAATAGGGTGTAAATGGATCTACAAAAGAAAGCTTGGGCCTGATGGTAAGGTATTGACCTACAAGGCGCGATTGGTGGCGAAAGGTTATACTCAAAGGCAAGGAGTTGACTATGATGAAACCTTTTCACCAGTCGCAATGTTCAAGTCCATAAGAATCCTAATTGCCATAGCTGCATGGTATGACTATGAGATATGGCAGATGGATGTGAAGACTGCTTTTCTTAATGGAGACATTAAGGAAGAAATCTATATGAAGCAGCCTGAGGGGTTCACATCCATGGGAAGCGAGCATAAGGTATGCAAGCTTCAGAGATCAATTTATGGTCTAAAACAAGCATCAAGAAGTTGGAACCAGAAATTTGATGAAACAATAAAAGATTTTGGTTTCATCAAGAACCCGGAGGAACCTTGCGTGTACAAGAAAGTAGTTAAGGATGCGGTGACATTCTTAGTACTTTATGTTGATGACATCCTACTCATTGGGAATGATGTAGGGATGTTGCAGTCAACAAAGATATGGTTATCAGGTAGATTTTCGATGAAGGATTTGGGTGAGGCATCCTACATTCTTGGGATACAGATCTATAGGGATAGATCTAAGAGAATGATAGGACTCACTCAATCAACCTACATCGATACCATATTGAAACGGTTTTCAATGGATGGGTCCAAGAGAGGACATCTACCCATGTGTCATGGAGTTTCTCTATCCAAGTCTATGTGTCCCAAGACTGATGCAGAGATAGAGAATATGACACATGTACCATATGCGTCAGCTATAGGTAGTATCATGTATGGGATGATATCTACCAGACCGGATGTAGCATTTGCTCTGAGTGTCACGAGCAGATATCAGTCTAATCTTGGTCAGATGCATTGGAAAGCCGTGAAGGACATTCTTAAGTACTTGCGAAGGACTAAGAATATGTTCATGGTTTATGGAGGACGAGAACTCAAACTGGAAGGCTATACCGACTCTAGCTTCCAAAGTGATGTGGATGACTCGAAGTCAACCTCTGGATTTGTGTTCATGCTCAATGGCGGTGCTGTCTCTTGGAAGAGTTCCAAGCAGGACACCACAGCGGATTCCACCACTGAGGCTGAATACATTGCAGCATCAGCTGCTGCTAAAGAGGCCGTTTGGATGAGGAATTTCGTCCAAGAGTTGGGCGTCATTCCTGAATTTGTTGGTCCAGTCCCGGTGTACTGCGACAACACGGGTGCCGTTGCTCAAGCAAAGGAACCAAGGTCTCATCAAAGATCCAAACACGTACTGAGGAAATACCACATAATCCGGGAGATTGTGGAAAGAGGAGACATCAGTGTCGAACGAGTGGCCTCTGCAGACAATATCGCTGATCCACTTACTAAGCCTTTGCCAGGACCATTGTTTGACAAACATCGCGAAGCAATGGGTCTACGTAGTATGACTAGTTGGCTATAGGGCAAGTGGGAGATTGTAAGAGTGGGTGCCCAGTGAGCCAACTGTGTGGCTATGGGCTTTGTTGACTCTTTGTATAAACAATCTTTTGTTTAATATTATTTACACTTTTATGGCAATGACTTTATATTACTTCATATTGTTATATTGTGATATACTATTGTTGTTTTGATAAAGACCTTGAATATACTATAGTGTATGTAAGATGTGGTAGAACATGGAGATGTCTATCATGAAATACATCTTATAGTCACTGTATGTTCTAAAACCGTTCCTAGTCGATTGAGCCGTCCGATAATAAGGATAAGGATCGCTCGAGTTTGAGACTAGCATTTGCGATGCGGAGTACCACGTTTCATTGGTAGGGAACATGGAGATGTTCGAAGCATGCAAATGGATATTCATAGGATGAATAGTCGAACTACCCTATCCGGACTTTCCAAGTGGTTATCACTTATCGAGTGGATAAAGTCCGCGGTTTTGGTTGTACACCATTAGTCCTTACGACTTGAAACATCATGGAGACTCTATATGCTAGTACTGTGCTTTGACTCGTTTACCGACTCTGAGGGGGTCATCAGGTGTCGAGATTGGGTACAGTTACGACACATATAGGAGTCAATGCATTGTTGTCAAGGATTCACCACATACTTGCGAGTGTGGATATCCTATGCGATCTGAGGAGATATTAGTGTGACAAATCTCTGGCCAGAGTACTTGATGTGATTTAAGAAATGGTTTCTTAGTAGCACATGCGATGTCACTAATTTGATCTTCAAGATGTATTGCATAGTTATCGAATCTTGAGCGACTCTCGATATACCAATGGTTGTTGATTCGATCGGGATATTTGGATGAAGGGACCGTACTGTACGCTAACCAAAATCTACTGGTTCTTGTAGGCACTATCAGTGATACCTAGGGAATCATGGGGCGATGTTGCTAGGCGCTTTACCATGATTCGTTGGGCAAGTCGGAAAGTGTTGTTCCGAGTCACAAGGAGTTGTGAGCCCACGGCTAGCTGTATCCCTGAACCATTGAGGGTCACACAGTGTAATGGAGTTTTAATCCCGTTGAGATAGTTAAATTTAAAGAGTTAAATTTAATGAACTAAGGAGTTGGACTTCTTGAATAAGAGTAAGGGAGTAGGATTTCCTAAAATGACATAGGGATGGACATTTTTGGAAACCACTGAATTCGGATTCAGGAAAATTTATTTTGACTTTAAAACGTGCAGAAATGGTTTCTGTGCACATTGGTGAAATCGTTTCATCAATCGGAGTCACGATGAATTTTATATTAATTTCTGAACGAGCGGGCTTTGCTTGTCGGGCCCCAGCTTATGACTAATGGGCCCTAAGGTGTTAGTGGCCTGCATTATAAATAAGTTATTTCAGTACAGAAATTACACACAACAGGTCATAATTTTTGAGACAGAGCAAAAATCGAACCCTAGCCTCTCTCTCAACAAATCGGCCGAACCCTCCCCCTCTGCCCGAGAAAATTCCGGTCTGTGATTTTGAATTGCAGTAAGGAATAACGAATCAAATTCGTGTATTCTCTTCGCAGAAAACTTCTGATAGATTTTCTAGTGCAATCTATCAGAGGGATTAAACCTCTGTTCGTGGACCTGATTGAAGGCGTTCATCGGTTCCAGGGAGAGACAACAAGAGCAGAATTGTTCTGTTGGTGTCCATTAATCTCGTTGCGAGATTTGAGGTAAAATTTATTTAATTGTTATTTAAATTTTACACACACACGTAATTCAATCGATGAACGGTTGATACCATACCATGGAAACGTTCCATGAAAAATTTTTAAATTTCCGCTGCACCGGGTATCAATCGTAATTGGTCTGGGAACTCGCCAGTTTTCCAACACTTGAACATTGCGACTGGTGAAAAGGTTTCATCATAGTCAACTCCTTGTCTTTGAGTATAACCTTTTGCAACCAATCGTGCCTTATAGGTCAACACCTTGCCATCAGGCCCAAGTTTTCTTTTGTAAATCCATTTACATCCTATTGGAACAATTCCATCAGGAGGATCTACTAAAGACCAAACTTAGTTTGAATGCATCGAGTCTATTTCCGACTGCATTGCTTCAAGCCATAAATTAGAATCCGCATCAGAAATTGCTTCCTTGAAGTTTCTTGGATCACATCCAATATCGGGTTCACTTTGATCCCCTTCAAGAAGAAGACCATATCTAACAGGAGGCCTAGAAGTCCTCTCGGATCTTCTAGCAATAGGCGTGTCTTGTGATGATTCTTGAGGTGTAGGATTGTTAATTTGTATTTTGGGTTCTTCTCGAATTTCTTCGAGTTCCATCATCTTGCCTTTCTTATCCAATAAGAATTCCTTCTCCAAGAAGGTGGCAGTCCTTGAAACAAACACCTTTGTTTCAGCAGGATGATAGAAATAATATCCGATTGAATTCTTCGGATACCCCACAAAATAACATAAGATGGATCGACTATCCAACTTATCTCCCACTGTCTACTTCACGTAAGTAGGACATCCCCAAATCCTCAAGTACGAATACTTAGGAGCTTTGCCATTCCATAACTCGTATGGTGTTTTATCTACTGCTTTAGTGTGAATGTTGTTCAACAACAAAACCGCCGTTTCAAGCGCGTAGCCCCAAAACAATGGTGGGAGCTCAGTGAAGCTCATCATGGATCGAACCATGTCCAACAAGGTTCTATTACGACGCTCCGAAACACCATTCAGCTGTGGTGTCATAGGAGGAGTCCACTGAGAGAGAATCCCATTCTCTTTTAGATAGTCCAAAAACTGGGCACTTAAGTATTCTCCACCACGATCCGATCGAAGTGCCTTAATACTCTTGTCTAGTTTGTTTTCTACTTCAGCCTTGAATTCTTTGAACTTTTCAAATGCTTCAGACTTATATTTCATTAAATATAAATACCCATACCTTGAATAATCATCAGTAAAGGTAATGAAGTAGGTGTGGCCAAATTGAGTACCAATTCTAAATGGACCACAAACATCTGTATGGATCAAATCCAACAGATTTTGACTACGCTCAGGTTTCCCCTTGAATGGAGATTTAGTCATTTTTCCCTTCAGGCAGGATTCACAAGTAGGTAGAGAGTTAATATCAGACATATCAAACATGCCATCTCCCACTAGCTTGTTCATCCTCCTTGAGAAAATATGACCTAGCCTAGCATGCCAAAGATTTGCCGGGTTTTGACTATCGTTTTTCCTTTTATTTGTTGTTACCGGTTTATCGACATAATTCATTGAAACGTCTTTTAATTTTAAGTTATATAGATCATTTTCAAGTAGTCCATTTCCAATCAAACATTCATTCTTGTAAATATTGCAAATCTCATTCACAAAATTGCAAGAATAACCATCTCTATCAAGCATAGAAATAGAAATAATGTTTTTGACCAAATCCGGAACATACAAAACATCTCTCAAAAATAACTTAAAATTGTTTTGCAAAATTAAATAATTGTCTCCTATCGCTTTGGCTTCGACTCTTGAACCATTCCCGAGTCTCAGTTGGGTCTCACCCATCCTTAGCTTACGACTTCTTGTCATCACCTGCAAATCATTGCAAATGTGAGATCCACATCCGGTATCCAATACCCAAGAAGAAGTATTAAGAGAAACATTTATTTCAATGTAAAACCCTTTTCAGTTCGCAACTGATCGAGGTATTCCTTGCAGTTACGTTTCCAATGACCGGGCTTCTTGAAGTAATGGCAAACGTTTTCATCCTTCTTCTCATATGAAACCTTGGCCTTCCCCTTCTTATTCGGTACACTCTTCTTGGGCGGGGCAGAACGCTTCTTACCCTTTCTACTTGGCCCCTTCTTCGAGTTAGAAGAGGACCCAACCAAGAGTACCGGTTTATCCTTCTTTAGTGTGGCTTCATATGTGACAAGCATATTGACCATCTCTTCAAGGGTGGCCTCTATCTTGTTCATGTTGAAGTTCACCACAAAACCGTCATACGATGAAGGAAGTGAAAGGAGTAACAAGTCCGATCTGAGTTCATGCTCCAAAGTCAAGTCGAGTGTTACCAACTTTTCAATGAGCCCAATCATGCGCACCCCATGCTCACGGACAGAAGTCCCCTCTCGCATGCGGCTTGTCATGAGCTCTCTGATAGTGGCATACCTCTCCGACCTTGACTGAGATCCAAATAGCTCCTTGAGTGCTATGTGAATGTCAGCAGCATTCACGGCATCCTCAAATCGCCTCTGGAGTTCATCAGACATCGAAGCCTGCATGTAGCATTTGGCCTTGATATCATGGTCCCACCATAAATCAAGTTTGGCCAACTCTTCCGGACTTGTATTAGCCGGGGCTTCCTTCGGGGGCGGCTTCTCTAACACGTAGAAAGCCTTTTTCGAAGTGAGAATAATCTTTAACTTACGGAACCATTCCGTATAGTTTGCGCCAGTGAGTTTGTTTTGTTCGAGAATTGCAAATAGTGGATTACGCGAATTCATTGTAACGATATACTGAAAAGGAAACAGACAATAATTAGTGATTGTTTAATTAATTTACTAAGACATAAAATATGGCGAATTTTAATTTTATGAATTACACTCCAACTATTTTAACGATTTCACCACCCTCTAGTGAAAACGGGAAACTTTTTCCTTAGTGAGAACATGGAGTCCAATTGACAAATCATAGTCCCGAATAATATCAGCCAACCATAATTTTCAAAAGGTAGAGCCCAATTACTTCCAAAGTAACCCCCATGTATTTACCTCATGTCCAATAAGGGCCCAATAATATGACGCCGTTTATTGTGACATGTCAAGATGACCCATCAATATTAAGTTGTGATGGACGGTCGCCATGTGGATCCCCCAATAATATGAGCCGATCCCATGGGAGTTCCACCCAACATACAACATTTGTCGATCCAATGTACAGCTTTCCGACGAACGGGCCCCCCCAATAATATGAGCCGGACCATATCCGCGGGTAGCATCTCATACATTGATCGTTGATGGAAGGTAGGAAAATTTAAACAATATTTAAATTCCCTTTTATTAATCTTGATATAAATTTTAAATCATATTTAAAATGAGAGATTTTTAATTTTGAAAATTTGTCTCATCATTCATTTTTATGTATGCTTGCGGGATTCATACAATTTGTTCTAAACATGCATACATCAATAATATCATATATTATTTAAGGATGATCGATCCCATTATCTATTCGACCCGTGGTTGCCAATCACGAGTCTAAGTCCAATCCTAGGTAATATGCAGGTATGCAATGCAATCCTATTACATTGAGCTTTCAATTTACATTTCTTCAGTCTTCATTGTCTACTGGGCCCACCATTTCTTCAAATCTTTGTCTCCCACTAAGTCTAATAAATTTACAATAAATTTCGATAACAAATATGGGATATATTTGTAGGGGTGAGAATGGGCCATAAACCAGGCCCACTTTTATTACATATGGCAATCATATTGGGCTATAAACCAAGCCCATTAATAAACACCAACAACAATAAGACAAATGTAAATTCCTAACATACACCTACAAAATTGGTTATGGCAATCGATCATCCCATTATCCAATTTCAAATTCAAAATTTAAATAATTGGATAAACATGCTGTGGCATCATAATTTAAAAGATAAAATTATATTTTATCTTGTCCATCCATAAGATCACATCTTATCATCAATTGTACCAAAATAATCAATTTTCAAAATTCAATTTAACGGATAAAATATTTAAATTTTCCAAAAATTCAAATTTATCCAAAAATCAATTTTAAAAATTTCGGACTCGAACAATTCGATCCGATGCCTCATGATCTTAAAACATTTTTCGATCGGATCAAACACTACAATTTCAAAAAATTCAAAATTTTCAAAAATCAATTTTTAATTTTTTCGGGCTGCCCGGGCAGCCCGTGCCCTGACCGGGAGCGGGCTGGGCAGCCTGCCGCTGCCCATTGGGCAGCGACGATCGCTGCCCTCGATCGCAGCCCTTTTTTCTTGCCCGTCAGAAAAATAAAATTTTTGATTTTTTTAAAAATATGTTTTGTTTTAAAACCCCGAGGCCAAAATTTTTTTTGTACAATCGATTAATTTAATCGTTTGATCTGAGCAACCTGGCTCTGATACCACTGTTGGAAAACCGTGTTCAGATCAATTGAATCGATACCCGGTGCAGCGGAAGTTTAAAAATTTTATTTTTCTTTGATATGAAACAATTTCATATCATGGGTATCAAAACTTTTAACGATTAAATCACACAAGTAAAATAAATAATAATTAATTAAATATTTTACCTCAAATCTCGAAGCGAGATTATGGACACCAACAGAATTTAATCTGCTCTTCTTGTATATCCCGGGAACCGATGGCGTCACGATCAATCACCGGAATAAGGTCCACGAACAGAAAACAGAAACCCTCTGATTGACTGCACTAGAAATCAATCAGAAGTTTTGCGTAGAGAATAAACAGATATGATCTGTTAATTCAGAATTGTAATTTTCCACAAAAATCACAAGTCTGAATTTTCTCTGGGAGGGACAAGGATTTCGAAAAACCCTTGGAATATTTAGAGTGTAATTTCGAAAATTATAAGACACAAAGTGTTTGATTTTCGAACCCAACACCTCTATTTATAGATAATTTCTAGTTATGATTGTATTAGGACTCTAACTCCTTAAAGCCCACAATCCATAACTTAAGCCCAACAAGCCAAGACCGTTGTTATAGAAATTAATATAAAATTCATCGTGACTCCGATTGATAAACTGATTTCACCAATGTGAAAAGAAACCATTTCTGCATCTTTTAGAGTCAAGATAATTTTTCTGAATCCGAATTCAGTGATTTCCAAAAATGTCCATCACTATGTCATTTTACGAAATTCCACTCCCTTTAGTTGAGAAATCCAATTTCTCTTTCATTAAATTTAACTCTTTAAATTTAACTATCTCTACGGGGTTTTAGTAATTTATAACTTGTGTAACCCTCAATGGTTCAGAAATACAGCTAGCCGTGGGCTCACAACTCCTTGTGACTCGGAACAACAATTTTCGACTTACCCAACGAATCATGTTAAGAGCGTCTAGCAACATCGCCCCATGATTCCCTAGGTATTACTGATAGTGCCAGCAAGAACCAGTAGATTTTGGTTAGCGTACAGTACGGTCCCTTCAACCAAATATCCCGATCGAATCAACAACCATTGGTGCATCGAGAGTCATTCGAGATTCGATAACTATGCATAACATCTTAGAGATCAAATAGTGACATCGCATGTGTTACTAGGAAAAACCATTAACCTAAAACACATCATGTACTATGGCCAGAGATTCGTCACACTAATATCTCCTCAGATCACATAGGATATCCACACTCGCAAGTATGTGGTGAATCCTTGACAACAAAACATCGACTCCTATATGCGTCGTAACTGTACCCAATCCCGACACCTGATGAATCCCATAGAGTCGGTAAACGAGTCAAAGCACAGTACTAGCATATAGAGTCTCAATGATGTTTCAAGTAATAAGGACTAATGGTGTACAACCAAAACCGCGGACTTTATCCACTCGATAAGTGATAACCACTTGGAATGTCCGAATAGGGTAGTTCGATCATTCATCATATGAATATCCATTTGCATGCTTCGAACATCTCTATGTTCCCTACCAATGAAACGTGGTACTCTGCATCGCAAATGCTAGTCTCAAACTCGAGCGATCCTTATCCTTATTTTCGGACGGCTCAATCGACTAGGAACTGTTTAGAATATACAGTGACTATAAGATGTGTTTCATGATAGTCATCCCCATGTACTACCACATCTTACATACACTATAGTATATTCAAGGTCTTTATCAAAACAACAATAGTATATCACAATATAACAATATGAAGAAAGATAAAGTCATTGCCATTAATAAAATGTAAATTATATTAAACAAAGATTGTTTACACAAAGAGTCATAAAAGCCCTTAGCCACAAGTTGACTATCCGGGCACCCACTCTTTCAGACATGTCCTATGAGGGTTTGGTGAGCCGTTGTCACCAGGCGAAGGACAGCATTCGGCGGAACAGGTCTTTCTCTCAGTTGAGACCTGCTAGTTCTTTGGGTCCCCGTGCCCAATCTTTCAAGAAGTCTGGATCTACTTCTTTCTCTGGTTCTGGAGGTGTTGTCCGTTTCGGTAAGAAGGACAAGTGTGATCACTGTGGGAAGAACCATCCATCCGACAAGTGTCGTAGAGCTTCTGGAGCTTGTTTTCGTTGTGGAGAGACTTGTCATATCCGGAGAGATTGTCCACTATCTGGGGTAGGCGGTTCTGGTTCTGGTTCAGGATCTTGTTCTCAGGCCACCGTTCAGCAGAGGTCGCAGGGACAGCCTGCTGGGAGTTCTCATTTGAGGCCACGAGCTTCTGGCCAGGTGTTTGCCCTGAGACATGATCAGGCAGTGGAGGAGAATGAGAAAGTCATCGAGGTACATTTCTGCTTTATGGTATACCTGCTCTTGTACTTATTGACACTGGTGCATCTCATTCCTTCATTTCTGCATGTTTTGTTAAGAGGCATAAGTTACCATGCATTGCACTAGACATAGTGATGTCTGTTTCTACTCCGACGGGCCAATCTCCTTTGGCTAAGCGTCTAGTGATGGGTTGCCCGTTAGAGTTCGAGGGGAACATTCTGTTAGCAAATCTCATGGTCCTAGCGATGGATGACTTTGATTGCATTCTGGGAATAGATATGTTGACTACCTATCGAGCTTCAGTAGACTGCTATTAGAGATTTGTACGCTTTCATCCGGAGGGGAGTGAGAGCTGGTTTTTATATGGTGAGGGAGCGCGACCCCCGATGCCTTTGGTATCAGCTTTGAGAGCCTGTCGAGCTCTAGAGTCTGGTGGGGAAGGCTACCTTATCTATGCAGTTGATTTGTCCGCTGAAAATATTGGGATAGAGAGCATTCCTGTTGTGGATGAATTCCCAGATGTATTTCCTGATGAGATTCTGGGTTTTCCTCCTGCAAGGGAAGTCGAGTTTGGCATAGAGTTTATGCCGGGTACTTCACCTATTTCTCGAGCACCGTATCGTCTGGCTCCGTCAGAGATGCACGAGTTGAAGAATCAGCTACAGGATCTTTTGGACAAGGAGTACATTCGTCCTAGTGTATCTCCTTGGGGAGCTCCTGTTCTCTTTGTAAAGAATAAGGATGGGTCGATACGGCTGTGCATTGACTATCGGCAGCTGAATCGAGTCACTATGAAGATTTAGTATATGTTGCCTCGTATTGATGACTTGTTTGATCAGCTGCAGGGCACGTCAGTTTACTCCAAGATTGACTTGAGATCTGGGTATCATCAGTTGAGAGTCCGTGATCAGGACGTAGCCAAGACTGCATTCTGTACTCGCTATGGGCATTACGAGTTCCTAGTGATGCCATTTAGTTTGACTAATGCGCCGGCTATATTCATGGATTTGATGAACCGTGTCTTCAGGGAGTATTTGGACAAGTTTGTCGTGGTCTTCATTGACGACATCTTGGTGTATTTGCGTAATATGGAAGAGCATGTTTCTCACTTGCGGTTGGTACTACAGATTCTTCGGGATGAGCAGTTGTATGCCAAGCTGAGCAAGTGTGAGTTTTGGATGGATAGAGTGGTATTTCTTGGCCATATCATATCCAGGGAGGGGATTTCTGTTGATCCAAGCAAGATTGAAGCGGTACTTAATTGGTCGTGTCCGACGACAGTTGCTGAGATCCGTAGTTTTCTGGGTCTAGCAGGGTATTATCGTCGCTTCATTCTGAACTTCTCTCAACTAGCTCGACCTTTGACGCAGCTTACCCGCAAGGGTGTGGATTTCGAGTGGTCCTCCGAGTGTGAGGAGAATTTCTGTGAGCTTTGACGATGGTTGACTTCTGCGCCGATGTTGGCATTACCGTCAGGATCTGGAGGGTATGTGGTATGCACTGATGCTTCTCTTCAGGGGTTAGGTTGTGTCCTGACTCAGAATGGGCATGTGATCGCATACGCTTCTAGACAGCTGAAGCTTCATGAGGACAACTATCCAGTCCATGATTTGGAGTTAGCAGCCATTGTGTTCGCTTTGAAGATCTGGCTTCATTATCTGTATGGCGAGAAATTTGAGATCTTCACCGACCATAAGAGTCTCAAGTATTTGTTCACCCAGGCGGAGTTGAACATGAGGCAGAGACGTTGGATGGAATTGCTTAAGGACTATGATTGCGAGATTAAGTACAATCCGGGAGCTGCTAATATCACCGCTGATGCTTTGAGTCGCAAGGTGCGACTATCCGCACTTCAGACTTGTTCGATGTCTAGTGCGATCAGTTATTGTTGTACTTCAGGATATACCTTCAAGCATAAGAAAGGTATGCAGAGTATCCAGATGTTTGCGTTACTATCTGAGCCAGCTTTGTATTCGTGGATCCGAGATGCTCAGATGTCTGATTCGAAGACCCAGCATTTAGCTCGTCTAGCTAATGAGGGTAGCTCGTCTGGATTTCATTATCAGTCAGATGGCTTTCTGTGTTTGTCTGGTAGGCTTGTGATTCCGCAGGATGAAGAGTTGCGAGAGGAGATTTTGACTCAGGCGCATCGCACTAAGTTGAGTATTCATCCTGGGAGCAACAAGATGTACAAGGATCTACGTACTCGTTTCTGGTGGAAGGGAATGAAACGCAGTGTTTATCAGTTTGTTTCGAGATGTTAGGTGTGTCAACAGGTCAAGGCAGAGCACCGACGACTTGGAGGTTTGCTTCACAGTCTGCCTATTCCTGAATGGAAATGGGAGTTTATCACAATGGACTTTGTGACTCATTTGCTGGTATCCCCGAGGAACTGTGATGCTATCTGGGTTGTGGTGGATCGACTCACCAAGTCAGCGCATTTCATTGCCTATAGCCGGGAGTACAATGTGGATCGTATGGCACGGTTGTACATTCAGGAGATCGTTCGACTTCATGGAGTGCCTGTGAGCATTGTCAGCGATTGGGACCTCAGGTTTACTTCTAGATTCTGGGGGAGTGTTCAGTGTGCGATGGGTACTACTCTCAGTTTGAGTACTGCCTATCATCCGGAGACTGATGGTCAGTCAGAGCGCACTATCCGTTCTTTGGAGGATATGCTTAGAGCGTGCGTCATGGATTTTGGTTTAGCCTGGCAGGATCATTTGTCATTGATCGAGTTCGCGTACAACAACAGCTATCATACTAGTATTGGGATGGCACCTTTTGAGGCGTTGTACGGGCGACGTTGTCGTACTCCACTCTTCTGGGAAGAAGTGGGGGAGAGACAGGCTGAGGGACCGGAGTTTATCTAGCAGGCGATAGACATTGTTGATCAGATCAAGAAACGGATTAAGACTGCACAGTATCGTCAGGCCAACTATGCTAATATCAAGCGTAGGCCTTTGCAGTTCGATGTCGGGGAGAAAGTGTTTTTGAGAGTGTCACCTTTCCGTAAGATTCTCAGATTTGGCCTTAAGGGCAAGTTATCTCCCAGGTTTATCGGTCCGTTTGAGATCTTGGAAAGCATTGGCGATTTGGCTTATCGACTAGCTTTACCACCACATATATCCAGTATTCACGACGTGTTTCACGTATCTCTGTTGCGACGGTATGTGGCGGATGAATCTCATATTCTGCAGCGGTCTGAGGTACAGGTGAATAAGGATAAGGTTTTACGGAACAAAGTCATTCCTTTGGTTTTAGTTCAGTGGCAGCGCCGAGGCACTGAGGAAGCTACTTGGGAGCTTGAGGACAGGATGCGTGAAGACCATCCTGAGTTGTTTTGATTTCATTCTTAAGTTGTATTCAGTTGCAAACTCTATAAATGTTTGATTTGAATAAAGAATGTTTCTGATTTCTGTATTATATTCGGTACTTAAGATCTAATTTCGAGGATGAAATATCTTAAGTGGGGGAGAATGTAGTAGCCCGTACCCTAATTGAGTAATTAAAGGATTAATGCTAATTAAATAAATTGGGTATTGGACGGATCGGAAGCTCCGAAGGCACGATCGGAAGCTCCGATGAGCGATCGGAGGCACCGATGATATTACGTCATTCATGACGTGTGGTTGGATCGGAAGCTCCGATCAGGATCGGAAGCTCCGATCACCCCTATCCGAAGTCAACAAGTGATATTTTGACACGTGGCAGATCAGGATCTTCGAAAGCTCCGATGGCAGGATCGGACGTTCCGATCGAGGTTCGGGCGTTCCGATCGAGGATCGGAAGTTCCGATCGTTGTCTATAAATAGAGGGCCGATGCTTCATTTCCAATTGCCAATTCCGAGTATTTCCCTCTTCTTTCTAGTCTATTTGAGTTGTTCTAGCCTTCCTAGGCTTGACCCGGCAGTCGGCGAGGCGTTCGGAAGTCGTAGCTGAGTTGTGCCCAAGTTCTGGAGGCATCGACATCAAAGGGTTAACGACGGACGAAGGTATAGCTCTTGCTTCCTATAAATATTTAGGAGTATGCAATAGCTTAGTTAAGGCTTTTAGAGCACTATAATGATAGTAGTGAAAGAGTGGGTGCCCAGTGAGCCAACTTGTGGCTATGGGCTTTGATGACTCTTTGTACAAACGATCTTTTGTTTAATGTAATTTACACTTTTATTAATGGCAATGACTTTATCTTTCTTCATATTGTTATATTGTGATATACTATTGTTGTTTTGATAAAGACCTTGAATATACTATAGTGTATGTAAGATGTGGTAGAACATGGGGATGTCTATCATGAAATACATCTTATAGTCACTGTATATTCTAAACTGTTCCTAGTCAATTGAGCCGTCCGATAATAAGGATAAGGATCGCTCGAGTTTGAGACTAGCATTTGCGATGCGGAGTACCACGTTTCATTGGTAGGGAACATGGAGATGTTCGAAGCATGCAAATGGATATTCATAGGATGAATAATCGAACTACCCTATCCGGACTTTCCAAGTGGTTATCACTTATCGAGTGGATAAAGTCCGCGGTTTTGGTTGTACACCATTAGTCCTTACTACTTGAAACATCATGGAGACTCTATATGCTAGTACTGTGCTTTGACTCGTTTACCGACTCTATGGGGGTCATCAGGTGTCGGGATTGGGTACAGTTACAACACATATAGGAGTCGATGCATTGTTGTCAAGGATTCACCACATACTTGCGAGTGTGGATATCCTATGCGATCTGAGGAGATATTAGTGTGACGAATCTCTGGCCAGAGTACTTGATGTGATTTAAGAAATGGTTTCTTAGTAGCACATGCGATGTCACTAATTTGATCTTAAAGTGTATTGCATAGTTATCGAATCTTGAGCGACTCTCGATATACCAATGGTTGTTGATTCGATCGGGATATATGGATGAAGGGACCGTACTGTACGCTAACCAAAATCTACTGGTTCTTGTAGGCACTATCAGTGATACCTAGGGAATCATGGGGCGATGTTGCTAGGCGCTTTACCATGATTCGTTGGGCAAGTCGGAAATCGTTGTTCCGAGTCACAAGGAGTTGTGAGCCCACGGCTAGCTGTATCCCTGAACCATTGAGGGTCACACAGTGTAATGGAGTTTTAATCCCCGTTGAGATAGTTAAATTTAAAGAGTTAAATTTAATGAATAAAGAAGTTGGACTTCTTAAATAAGAGTAAGGGAGTAGGATTTCCTAAAATGACATAGGGATGTACATTTTTGGAAATCACTGAATTCGGATTCAGGAAAATTTATCTTGACTTTAAAATGTGCAGAAATGGTTTCTGTGCACATTGGTAAAATCGGTTTATCAATCGGAGTCACGATGAATTTTATATTAATTTCTGAACATGCGGGCTTTGCTTGTCGGGCTTCAACTTATGACTAATGGGCCCTAAGGTGTTAGTGGCCTGCATTATAAATAAGTTATTACAGTACAGAAATTACAACACAACTGGTCATAATTTTGAGAGCAGAAATCGAAAAACCCTAGCCTCTCTCTCTTAAATTTCGGCCGACCCCTCCTTGCTCTGTCAGAGAATTTCCGGTCTGTGATTTTTAATTGCAGTCAGGAATAACGAATCAGATTCGTTTAATCTCTTCGCAGAAAAACTTCTGATAGATTTTCTAGTGCAATCTATCAGAGGGATTTAAACCCCATTCGTGGACCTGATTGAAGGAGTTCATCGGTTCCAGGGAGAGACAACAAGAGCAGAGAAATCTGTTGGAGTCCATTAATCTCGATTCGAGATTGAAGGTAAAATTTTAATAATTGTTATTTAAATTTTACACACACTTATAATTTAATCGTTGAACGGTTGATACCCACAATATGGAATTGTTCCATAATAAAATTTTTAAACTTCCGCTGCACCGGGTATCAATCGTGATTGATCTGAACGCCAGTTTTCCAACAGTGGTATCAGAGCCAGGTTGCTCAGATCAAACGATTAAATTAATCGATTGTACAAAAATTTTTGAGTCTCGGTTTTTGAAACAAAATAAATATTTTTAAATAAAAAAAAAATTTTCGGGGCAAAACCCGGGCAGCGATTGGATCGCTGCCCGGTGGGGCAGCAATTGTTGCTGCCCCGGGCGGCGCACGGCGCCGCCAGGGCAGCAACTGTTGCTGCCCTAAAGGGGCAGCCGGGCTGCCCCGGCCCGCGCCCACGGGTGCGGGCCGGCCCGGGAGTGTCCCAGGCGGCCCACGGGAAAAATTAAATTTTTTATTTAAAATTAATTTTAATGTGTTAAAATTTTATTTTTGGTCCGGTCAAAAAATTGTTTTTGATTGGTTCACGAGATTTCGGATCGAATTGTTCGAGTCCGTAAATTTTAAAATTGATTTTTGGATAAATTTGAATTTTTGGAAAATTTTAATATTTTATCCTTAAATTGAATTTTGAAATCAATTATTTTTGGTACAATTGATGATAAGATTTGATCTTATGATATATTAAGTAAAATATGATTTTATCTATAAAATTGGATTTTGTAGATAAAATATGATTTTATTTGATAAAGAGATAAAATATGATTTTAAATGTAAAATATGATTTTATCTTGTTTAAATTTGAATTGCCACTGCATGTTATCCAATAAATTAATTTTGAATTAAATGTTATTGGATAAGGATGATCGATTGCCATGACCAATTTTGTAGGTGTATGTTAGGAATTTACATTTGTTTTTATTGTTGTTGGTTTTATTAATGGGCCTGGTTTATGGCCCAGTATGAATGTCATATGTAATAAAAGTGGGCTTGGTTTATGGCCCGTTCCCACCCCTAAAAATGTATCCCCTACTTGTCATTGTTATTTATTGTAAATACATTAGATTTAGTGGGAGATCAAGATTTGAAGATGGTGGGCCCAGCAGACAATAAAGACAGAAGAAATGTAAATTGGAAGCACATGTAATAGGATTGCATTGCATACTGCATATTACCTAGGATTGGACTAAGACTCGTGATTGGCAACCACGGGTCAATTAGAAATGGAATCGATCATCCTATATAATATATGATATTATGATTGTATGCATGTTTTAGACATAATTGCGTGAATCCGGCAAGCATGCAATAATTTGAAATTGATGAGACAAATTTTTATAATTAAAAATCCCTCATTTTAAATATGATTTAAAATTGATATCAAGATAAACAAAGGAAATTTAAATTTGTTTAAATATTCCTACCTTCCATCAACGGTCAATGTATGTGATGCTACCCGCGGATACGGTCCGGCTCATATTATTGGGGGGGCCCGTCCGTCGGAAAGCTGTACATTGGATCGACAAATGTTGTAAGTTGGGTGGAACTCCCATGGGATCGGCTCATATTATTGGGGGATCCACATGGCGACCGTCCATCACAACTTAATATTGATGGGTTATCTTGACATGTCACTTTAAACGGCGTCATATTATTGGGCCCTTATTGGACATGAGGTAAATACATGGGGGTTGCTTTGGAAGCAATTGGGCTCTACCTTTTGAGAATTATGGTTGGCTGATATTATTCGGGACCATAAGTTTGTCAATTGGACTCCATGTTCTCACTAAGGAAAAAGTTTCTCGTTTTCACTAGAGGGTGGTGAAATCGTTAAAATAGTGGGAGTGAGATTCATAAAATTAAATTTCGCCTATTTTATGTCTTAGTAAATTGTTAAACAATCATTGATATATGTCTGTTTTTCTTTTCAGTATTTCATACGATGAATTCGCGTAATCCATTATTCTCGATCCTCGAACAAAACAAGTTGACTGGCGCCAACTATACGGAATGGTTCCGGAAGTTGAAGATTGTCTTGACTTCGGAGAAAATGCTGTACGTGTTAGAGAAAGCACCTCCGAAGGAAGCACCAGCTGATGTAAGTCTGGAGGAATTGGCCAAACTTGATGCATGGTGGGACCATGACATCAAGACCAAATGCTATATGCAAGCCTCGATGTCTGATGAACTCCAGAGGCGATTTGAGGACACCGTGAATGCTGCTGACATTCACGCTCAACTCAAGGAACTTTTTGGGGCTCAATCGAGGGCTGAAAGGTTCGCTACTGTTAAGGAGCTAATGACGTGTCGCATGCGTGAAGGGACTTCGGTCCGTGATCATGGGGTACGAGTGATTTGGCTCATACAGAAGTTAGCGACCCTAGATTTGGTGTTGGAGCATGAACTCAATGTGGATTTACTGCTTCTGTCTCTTCCTTCTTCGTTTGACGGATTTGTGGTAAATTTTAATATGAACAAGATAGAGGCCACCCTTGAAGAGATGGTCAATATGCTCGTTACATATGAATCCACACTTAAGAAGGATAAGCCAGCTTTCTTGGTGGGCTCCTCATCTTCTGCTAAGAAGGGGCCAAGTATGAAGGGCAAGAAACGTTCTGCCCCACCCAAGAAAGTCGAGCCCGAGAAGAAGCACAAGACAAAGGCTTCAAACAATGGAAAATCCAAGGATGTTTGCCATTACTGCAAGAAGCCCGGTCATTGGAAGCGCAACTGCAAGGAATATCTAGAGCAGTTGGGAACTGCAAAGGGTATGTTCTATATTGAAATAAACATTTCACTTAATACTACTTCTTGGGTATTGGATACCGGATGTGGATCTCACATTTGCAATGATTTGCAGGTGATGACAAGAAGTCGCAGGCTTAGAATGGGTGAGACCCAGCTGAGGCTCGGGAATGGTTCCAGAGTTGAAGCTACAGCCATTGGAGATGTTTGTTTAATTTTGCAGAACGGTTTTAAGTTATTTTTAAGAGATGTTTTATTTGTTCCGGATTTAATTAAAAACATTATTTCTGTTTCTATGCTAGATAGAGATGGTTATTCTTGCAATTTTGTGAATGGGATTTGCAATATTTACAAGAATGAATGTTTGATTGGAAATGGACAACTTGAAAACGATCTATACAACTTAAAACTGAAAGACGTTCCAATAAATTATATTGATAAACCGGCAACAACAAACAAAAGAAAAATCGATAGTCAAAACCCTTGCGAACCTTTGGCATGCTAGGCTAGGTCATATTTCCTCAAGGAGGATGAACAAGCTAGTGGGAGAGGGCATGTTTGATATGTCTGATATTAACTCTCTACCTACTTGTGAATCCTGTCTAAAAGGGAAAATGACTAAATCTCCTTTTAAGGGGAAGCCTGAGCGTAGTCAAAATCTGTTGGATTTGATCCATACAGATGTTTGTGGACCATTTAGAGTTGGGACTCAATATGGCCACACCTACTTCATTACCTTTACTGACGATTATTCAAGGTATGGGTATTTATATTTAATGAAATATAAGTCTGAAGCATTTGAAAAGTTCAAAGAATTCAAGGCTGAAGTAGAAAACAAGCTAGGTAAAAGTATTAAAGCACTTCGATCGGATCGAGGTGGAGAATACTTAAGTACCGAGTTTTTGGACTATCTAAAAGAGAATGAGATTCTCTCTCAGTGGACTCCTCCTATGACACCACAGCTGAATGGTGTATCGGAGCGTCGTAATCGAACTTTGTTGGACATGGTTCGATCTATGATGAGCTTCACTGAGCTTCCACCTTCGTTTTGGGGCTATGCGCTTGAAACGGCGGTATTGTTGTTGAACAACGTCCACACTAAAGCAGTGGACAAAACACCATACGAGTTATGGAATGGCAAAGCTCCTAAGTATTCGTACTTGAGGATTTGGGGATGTCCTGCTTACGTGAAGCGGACAGTGGGAGATAAGTTGGATAGTCGATCCAGCTTATGTTATTTTGTAGGGTATCCGAAGAATTCAATCGGATATTATTTCTATTATCCTGCTGAAACAAAAGTGTTTGTTTCTAGGAATGCCACCTTCTTGGAGAAGGAGTTCTTATTGGATAAGAAAGGTGAGATGATGGAACTCGAAGAAGTTCGAGAAGAACCCGAAATACAAAATAACGATCCTACGCCTCAGGAACCATTACTGGACACGCCTGAACCTAGAAGATCCGAGAGGACTTCTAGACCTCCTGTTCGATATGGTCTTCTTCTTGAAGGGGATCAAGATGAACCCGACATTGGATGTGATCCAAGAAACTTCAAGGAAGCAATTTCTGATGCGGATTCAAATTTATGGCTTGAAGCTATGCAGTCTGAATTGGATTCAATGCATACAAACCAAGTTTGGTCTTTAGTAGATCCTCCTGATGGAATTGTTCCAATAGGGTGTAAATGGATCTACAAGAGAAAGCTTGGGCCTGATGGTAAGGTATTGACCTACAAGGCGCGATTGGTGGCGAAAGGTTACACTCAAAGACAAGGAGTTGACTATGATGAAACCTTTTCACTAGTTGCAATGTTCAAGTCCATAAGAATCCTTATTGCCATAGCTGCATGGTATGACTATGAGATATGACAAATGGATGTGAAGACTGCTTTTCTTAATGGAGACATTAAGGAAGAAATCTATATGAAGCAGCCAGAGGGGTTCACATCCATGGGAAGCGAGCATAAGGTATGCAAGCTTCAGAGATCAATTTATGGTCTAAAACAAGCATCAAGAAGTTGGAACCAGAAATTTGATGAAACAATAAAAGATTTTGGTTTCATCAAGAACCCGGAGGAACCGTGCGTGTACAAGAAAGTAGTTAAGGATGCTGTGACATTCTTAGTACTTTATGTTGATGACATCCTACTCATTGGGAATGATGTAGGGATGTTACAGTCAACAAAGATATGGTTATCAGGTAGATTCTCGATGAAGGATTTGGGTGAGGCATCCTACATTCTTGGGATACAGATCTATAGAGATAGATCTAAGAGAATGATAGGACTCACTCAATCAACCTACATCGACACCATATTGAAACGGTTTTCAATGGATGGGTCCAAGAGAGGACATCTACCCATGTGTCATGGAGTTTCTTTATCCAAGTCTATGTGTCCCAAGACTGATGCAGAGATAGAGAATATGACACATGTACCATATGCGTCAGCTATAGGTAGTATCATGTATGGGATGATATCTACCAGACCGGATGTAGCATTTGCTCTGAGTGTCACGAGCAGATATCAAGCTAATCCCGGTCAAATGCATTGGAAAGCCGTGAAGGACATTCTTAAGTACTTACGAAGGACTAAGAATATGTTCATGGTATATGGAGGACGAGATCTGAAATTGGAAGGCTATACCGACTCTAGCTTCCAAAGTGACGTGGATGACTCGAAGTCAACCTCTGGATTTGTGTTCATGCTCAATGGCGGTGCTGTCTCTTGGAAGAGTTCCAAGCAGGACACCACAGCGGATTCCACCACTGAGGCTGAATACATTGCAGCATCAGCTGCTGCTAAAAAGGCCGTTTGGATGAGGAAGTTCGTCCAAGAGTTGGGCGTCATTCCTGAATTTGTTGGTCCAGTCCCGGTGTACTGTGACAACACGGGTGCCGTTGCTCAAGCAAAGGAACCAAGGTCTCATCAAAGATCCAAACACGTACTGAGGAAATACCACATCATCCGGGAGATTGTGGAAAGAGGAGACATCACTGTCGAACGAGTGGCCTCTGCAGACAATATCGCTGATCCGCTTACTAAGCCCTTGCCAGGACCATTGTTTGACAAACATCGCGAAGCAATGGGTCTACGTAGTATGACTAGTTGGCTATAGGGCAAGTGGGAGATTGAAAGAGTGGGTGCCCAGTGAGCCAACTTGTGGCTATGGGCTTTGATGTCTCTTTGTACAAACGATCTTTTGTTTAATGTAATTTACACTTTTATTAATGGCAATGACTTTATCTTTCTTCATATTGTTATATTGTGATATACTATTGTTGTTTTGATAAAGACCTTGAATATACTATAGTGTATGTAAGATGTGGTAGAACATGGGGATGTCTATCATGAAATACATCTTATAGTCACTGTATATTCTAAACTGTTCCTAGTCAATTGAGCCGTCCGATAATAAGGATAAGGATCGCTCGAGTTTGAGACTAGCATTTGCGATGCGGAGTACCACGTTTCATTGGTAGGGAACATGGAGATGTTCGAAGCATGCAAATGGATATTCATAGGATGAATAATCGAACTACCCTATCCGGACTTTCCAAGTGGTTATCACTTATCGAGTGGATAAAGTCCGCGGTTTTGGTTGTACACCATTAGTCCTTACTACTTGAAACATCATGGAGACTCTATATGCTAGTACTGTGCTTTGACTCGTTTACCGACTCTATGGGGGTCATCAGGTGTCGGGATTGGGTACAGTTACAACACATATAGGAGTCGATGCATTGTTGTCAAGGATTCACCACATACTTGCGAGTGTGGATATCCTATGCGATCTGAGGAGATATTAGTGTGACGAATCTCTGGCCAGAGTACTTGATGTGATTTAAGAAATGGTTTCTTAGTAGCACATGCGATGTCACTAATTTGATCTTCAAGATGTATTGCATAGTTATCGAATCTTGAGCGACTCTCGATATACCAATGGTTGTTGATTCGATCGGGATATATGGATGAAGGGACCGTACTGTACGCTAACCAAAATCTACTGGTTCTTGTAGGCACTATCAGTGATACCTAGGGAATCATGGGGCGATGTTGCTAGGCGCTTTACCATGATTCGTTGGGCAAGTCGGAAATCGTTGTTCCTAGTCACAAGGAGTTGTGAGCCCACGGCTAGCTGTATCCCTGAACCATTGAGGGTCACACAGTGTAATGGAGTTTTAATCCCCGTTGAGATAGTTAAATTTAAAGAGTTAAATTTAATGAATAAAGAAGTTGGACTTCTTAAATAAGAGTAAGGGAGTAGGATTTCCTAAAATGACATAGGGATGTACATTTTTGGAAATCACTGAATTCGGATTCAGGAAAATTTATCTTGACTTTAAAATGTGCAGAAATGGTTTCTGTGCACATTGGTAAAATCGGTTTATCAATCGGAGTCACGATGAATTTTATATTAATTTCTGAACATGCGGGCTTTGCTTGTCGGGTTTCAACTTATGACTAATGGGCCCTAAGGTGTTAGTGGCCTGCATTATAAATAAGTTATTACAGTACAGAAATTACAACACAACTGGTCATAATTTTGAGAGCAGAAATCGAAAAACCCTAGCCTCTCTCTCTTAAATTTCGGCCGACCCCTCCTTGCTCTGTCAGAGAATTTCCGGTCTGTGATTTTTAATTGCAGTCAGGAATAACGAATCAGATTCGTTTAATCTCTTCGCAGAAAAACTTCTGATAGATTTTCTAGTGCAATCTATCAGAGGGATTTAAACCCCATTCGTGGACCTGATTGAAGGAGTTCATCGGTTCCAGGGAGAGACAACAAGAGCAGAGAAATCTGTTGGAGTCCATTAATCTCGATTCGAGATTGAAGGTAAAATTTTAATAATTGTTATTTAAATTTTACACACACTTATAATTTAATCGTTGAACGGTTGATACCCACAATATGGAATTGTTCCATAATAAAATTTTTAAACTTCCGCTGCACCGGGTATCAATCGTGATTGATCTGAACGCCAGTTTTCCAACAAGTAGTATCATTTTGCAGTGTAGAGCAGACTATAGGCGTGGACCTAGAGTTGGTAGAGCTTGCACTGATTTGATGTACGAAAGCACTGTTCGAGATATCCAGACTGAGTATGCATGTATTATGTGACTGCATGGTTTATATGTCATTGATTTATGCTGCATTCATTTGCATACTGAGCTATCTCCTTCGAGATGTCTGTAGTAGGGTTTTTCCCTATCTTGTTAGTGGTTGGACTTCCATCGATTTGGGTCCGGCATATCCACTGGTATTATGGTATGGGAGCCACCTCCTGAAGCGACGGCACAGCGTGCTATATACCAGGGCCCGGTCTGTCTCTGTTATCTGATCCTTGACCTCGAGTTTATAGGGAGTTCAATTTGCATGCATGTATACTCATACTCTCGTACTGAGCATTTTATGCTCACGTCTCGTACTCTGTGTTTTTGGACACCCTATTCCATGGGGCAGGTTTGCGATTGGACGAGGCTGGGGGATCCAAGAGAGGCTAGGCAGTGGTTGGCCAGCTGGAGCTTTGTCTAGGTTTTATTTCTGTTGTTTTGGGTTGATACAACTATTCGATATGGTTGTATAATATTTTGGATAAATTACAGATTCCTTTCCTTGGGATTGTATTTATTTATGGTTTTCGCAAGATTATTCTGATATCTGTTTTATTAAGTTAATTGCATGCCTAAGTTCTGTTAGTAGGTGATCCGGGTAAAGGTCACTACAATTGTGCATGTATGAAAGACGGGTTACCAAGACTCAGGGTCAAGAATACTGCTCAACAAAATCGGGCTCTAGGTATGTAGAAATTTGTGCCATCGCACCAAGAGGAGGCTCACATACCCAACTGTGGATATAGGTGACCTGATCACATGACTACGTGTTCGACCATCAACTAACAAGATAGGGTGAGCACCCTACTACAGGATATCACAAGGATACAAGCTCAAGATGATAATGCATGAAGCATAATAATGTGACATAATATATACGCAGATAAAATCATGGCATATAAATAATGCAACACATAATACATGCATAATCAGTCAGGATATCTCGAACAGTACTTTCGTACCTTAATAATACTAGGAAAGATACACCAACTCTACTGTCCAAGCCTATAATCACAAGATTACTAGATCACTAAACAATATCTAAAAACCTTAACTAAGTTAATAGATTCTCCCAAAATTTTTGTAGGATCTCAATAATACCTCTGTCCGTCTTCAGCCCTTTAATGTCGATTGCCCTAGAACTTGGAAACAACTCCGCTATGATTCCAGATAACCTCGCCAACTCCCGGACCAAGCCTAGGAAGGCTGCAAACGCCCTCAAATACTCAAAGAGAAGGAAAGAACTTGTGAATTGGCAAGATACAAGTGAGCCTCGGATGTCATATTTATAGACTGAGATCGGAAGCTCCGAACTCCTCTTCGGAAGCTCTGATCTCGCATGCCAGCAACGTTGCAGAAATGCAACAATCGGAAGCTCCGAACTCCTCTTCGAAAGCTCCGATCTCCTGCGTGTCCGAACTCCTTGATACGTCTGTAGCGCAAAATTATTTATTTCTTGAAATTAAGAAATAGAAAATGGATACAAAGAGAATTTGAGAAATTAAATAAATATTAGTGGATGCAATCTCTAAATAATCCCTTGATTTTCCTCTTAATGACAATTTCTTGATGGATTTGAATTCCTTGAGTATTTGATCTTCTTGGAAGAAGATTTGATGTCTTGATATTTGATTTGATGTCTTGGTAAAGTTAATTCGATGGGTTAACACCTTGATATCGAATTAAACTTCAAAATTTGGGAAGAACGCGATGAACTCCTTGAATCGCGTCTTGAAATTTGTTATCTTGAATTTGATGAAGAACACGATCTTCTTGAATTTGATTTATTTGACGAAGAACACGAACTTCTTGAATTTTATGAAGAACATGATCTACTTGAATTTGATTTGATGAATAACACGAACTTCTTGAATTTGATTAAGAACACGATCTTCTTGAATTTGATTTATTTATGGAGAACACAAACTTCTTGAATTTGATGAAGAACACGATCTTCTTGAATTTGATGAATTTAAATATATTTGAAGAAGAATGCAATTAATCCTTGAATCACGCCTTGATCTTCTCGGATTTGATGAATTTGAAAAAGAACGCCTTGAATTGCGCCTTGAACTTCTTGAATATGACTTGATAGAAAAACTCTTGAATTTTTCTACTGCTTTGCTTCAGTCTTTTGTGTTGTTTTTTCTTCTTGGTCATCTGCCCCTATTTATAGTTGAAGGATGCAGATTCCTATCATTTTTATTTGATGAGGTGTTGCAATTTGATTAGCTTCTCCTTATTTATTTTGTGATTATCTTCCATTAATTACAAGATTTGATTTTAAATACTATAAATATTAGTTTTTATTTCCATTTGGTTTAAGATTTGATTTTAAACACTAAAAATGTTAGTATTTTCTTCTATTTGATACAAGATCCAATCTTGATTTTAAAATCTTGGTTCGATCACAAAATATATTAAAATATCAATTAGTTAACTATTTATTTTTTAGGAATTTAATCTCCCAAAAAATAGCTAATTGTTTTATTGATATTTAATTATTTTGTACTTTCCATATTTGAAGGTCAAAAAATTTAATTGTCTACAAATGCCCCCTCGAGACTTATTCATGATTGTTTTGGGAGTGAATAAGTCACGAAAATTTATTTGTTGAAATTCGATCTATGAGGTTGCACAAATCCTCATTCCAAAATTTCAATTTCAATATCTTCCAAATTTCTTCAATGTGGATTTTTTTTTATTGTGTTTAATTTCACTGAAAATATAAGGCATATTAATATTTCATGTGAAAAGAAAACAATAAATTCATGACTGTACTCAAAATATATCTAAGTTTTCTACGTACCTGATATGAATCTTATTTATGAAAGGCAACACGACTACAACGAATCACACCTAAATTCTATAACAAAATAATTCAAAGATTTTGTCCCGACTTTGAAACAAGTAACAGATTTTGGAATCTCCACCTCTAGTTGAACCTGTAACTAGCAACAGAGAATTCACGATAAAAAACAATCAAAGATTCAATTAGACCATCAAAGGAACCTGTCTTTTACAACCCAATTGAAAATCGATTGACAAACGCCACAAAGCTATGAAACTTTGATAAGTTTGATTTTGGGTAAAGCAAAAGCTTTGATAAAATTCTAGAGAGAATTTTGTATTGAATAATCAATAATCAGAAATCTTAAATTTATTAATAATGAATATTGTAGTATTTATATTACAACCCAAAATATTGAAAGATAACGCACAATAAATCAAAAAGATATCAAAGATATCTCTTAAAGTTTCCTAGTAGGAATAAAAGACTTTAAAAATAGCATAAAATATCAAAATATGCATAATATCTCGCACACACACGAACACCTTCGGTGTGTGTAAAATACGTCGGGGCGGGCGCGCTGGGGTATAGCACGGGCGCGCTGCAGTTGCGCAGGACATGGCACGGGCGCGCTGATAGTTCGCAAAATTCATAGGACACGGTGCGGGCGCGCGAAAATGCAACGCGGGCGCGCCATTGGTTCGAAAATAACAGGCGTGGGCGCGCTGTAGCTTCGACCTTGGTCTTCAATTTCTTCACTTTCTTGAACTCCTTTTACCTTCACAAAATTATAACATCCCCCAAATGGAATATCAAGAAATCCAACCCACCCTTGTGACTTCAACATCAAAGATGAAGTGCTTCCTTGAACTTCTGAGTTCGGCCTCTTGTAACTGGTCCTCTTAGTAACTCCAACGGATCCTTGGCCACTTGAACATCATGTGAGCCATCCATGTTCGCATCATCCTCCCATTTTTGAAAAGGATTTGTCCTCAAATCTTGATCATCACCTACATCAAACGGAGATAAATCAGAAACATTAAAAGTAGCACTGACATTATACTCACCTGGCAAATCTAATTTGTAGGCGTTGTCGTTGATGCGCTCCAATACTTGAAACGGTCCATCGCCTCTAGATAAAAGCTTTGAGCGTCGTTTTTTAGGAAACCGCTCTTTACTCAAATGCAACCACACCCAATCACCCGGCTCAAACACAACTCTCTTCTTTCCCTTATTTTCTTGCTTTGTATATTGCAAATTCTTTTTCTCAATGTTCGCCTTTACCCTTTCATGCAAATTTCTCACAAATTCCGCCTTTTCTTACAATCCATGTTAACCCTTTCACTCATAGGCAAAGACATCAAATCCAACGGGGTTAAAGGATTAAAACCATACACAATTTCAAATGGTGAAAAATTTGTAGTAGAATGCACACTACGATTATATGCAAACTCAACAAATGGCAAACATTCTTCCCAACTCTTCAAATTCTTTTTAATTATAGAACGCAACAAAGTTTCTAACGTTCTATTAACAACTTTAGTTTGACCATCCGTTTGAGGATGACATGTAGTCGAAAACAGTAGTTTATTACCAAGTTTGCACCATAATGTTTTCCAAAAGTAGCTCAAGAAACGAGTATCTCTATCAGACACAATACTCCTAGGCATGCCATGCAATCTAACAACTTCATTAAAGAACAATTCAGCAACATGAGAAGCATCATCAGATTTATGACACGCAATAAAATGAGCCATCTTAGAAAATCTATCAACCACAACAAAAATTGAATCCCTCCCCTTCTTAGACCTCGGTATTCCTAAAATAAAATCCATAGAAATATCTATCCACGGTTCACTAGGAACGGGAAGTGGAGTATACAAACCATGTGGATGTTGTCTAGACTTTGCTTTCTTACAAGTCACACATCTTTCACAAATTTTCTCAACATCATGCTTCATATGTGGCTAATAAAAATGTTCATGCAAAGTTTCATAAGTTTTAGACACACCAAAATGTCCCATTAAGCCACCCCCATGTGATTCCCTAACAAGTAATTCACGAATAGACGACTTAGGAATACATAACTTATCATCCTTAAACAAATACCCATAATGCATGAAGAATTTATTTTTTGAACCATGCAAACATGACGCATATATCACACCAAAATTAAGATCACTAATATATAACTCTTTCACATACTCAAATCCTAAGAATTTAGAATCTAGAGTAGATAAAGTACATACATTGGAAAACGTGTTCAGATCAATGAAGAATTGATACCCGGTGCAGCGGAAGTTTAAAAATTTTATTTTTATATATGGAACGATTCCATATCATGGGTATCAAAACTTTACGATTAAATTATGCAAGTAAAATAATAATAATCACAATTAATAATATTTTACCTCTTCAAGCAACGGCTTGATTATGGACACCAACATAATTTAATCGGCTCTTCTTTATACCCCGGGAACCGATGGCTTCACGATCAATCTCCGGAATAAGGTCTACGAACAGAAAACAGAAACCCTCTGATTGATTGCACTAGAAATCAATCAGATGTTTATCGATGAGAATAAATAGATTTGATCTGTTAATTCGGAATGTAATTTTTCACAAAAATCACAGACCGAATTTTCTCAAAAGAGACAGAGGATTTTCGAAAATCCCCTTGAATTATTTTATGTGAATTTCAAAAATTGCTAGAATGAATTGTGTCAATTTTCGTACACTACACATGTATTTATAGATAATTTCTAGACTAGATTAAGTTATAATTGTATTAGGACTCTAACTCCTTAGGTCCCACAATCCATAACTTAAGCCCAACAAGCCAAGCCCGTTGTTATATAAATTAATATAAAATTCATCATGACTCCGATTGATAAACCGATTTTACCAATGTGCACAGAAACCATTTATGCACCTTTTAAAGTCAAGATAATTTTTCTGAATCCGAATTCAGTGATTTCCAAAAAATGCCCATCCCTATGTCATTTTAGAAAATTCCACTCCTTTTTAGTTAAGAAGTCCAACTTCTCTTTCATTAAATTTAACTCTTTAAATTTAACTATCTCAACGGGGTTTAGTAATCCATTACATGTGTGACCCTCAATGGTTCAGGGATATAGCTAGCCGTGGGCTCACAACTCTTTGTGACACGGAACAATAATTTCTGTCTTACCCAACAAATCATGGTAAGAGCTTCTAGCAACATCGCCCCATGATTCCCTAGGTATCACTGATAGTGCCTGCAAGAACCAGTAGATTTTGGTTAGCGTACAGTACGGTCCCTTCATCCATATATCCCGATCGAATCAACAACCATTGGTGCATCGAGAGTCGTTCGAGATTCGATAACTATGCATTACATCTTGGAGATCAAATAGTGACATCGCATGTGTTACTAGGAAAACCGAGTAACCTAAAACACATCATGTACTCTGGCCAGAGATTCGTCACACTAATATCTCCTCAGATCGCATAGGATATTTACACTCGCAAGTATGTGGTGAATCCTTGACAACAAAGCATCGACTCCTATATGTGTCGTAACTGTACCCAATCCCGACACTTGATGACCCTAATAGAGTCGGTAAACGAGTCAATGTACAGTACTAGCATATAGAGTCTCAATGATGTTTCAAGTAGTAAGTACTAATGGTGTACAACCAAAACCGCGGACTTTATTCACTCGATAAGTGATAACCACTTGGAAAGTCCGAATAGGGTAGTTTGATCATTCATCATATGAATATCCATTTGCATGCTTTGAACATCTCCATGTCCATTACCAATGAAACATGGTACTTGGCATCACAAATGCTAGTCTCAATCTCGAGCGATCCTTATCCTTATTAGCGGACGGCTCAATTGACTAGGAATTATTTAGAATATACAGTGGCTATAAGATGTGTTTCATAATAGTGATCTCTCTTTATTCACTATCTTATCTTACTTACACTATAGTATATTCATGGTCTTTATCAAAACAACAATAGTATATCACAATATAACAATATGAAGAAAGACAAAGAAAATGCCATTAATGAATGTAAATTATATTAAACAAAGATTGTTTATACATAGAGTCACAAAAGCCCTTAGCCACAAGTTGGCTAACCGGGCACCCACTCTTTCAATCTCCCACTTGCCCTAAAGCCAACTAGTCACACTACACAATCCCATTGCTTCGCGATGTTTGTCAAACAATGGTCCTCGCAAGGGCTTAGTAAGTGGATCAGCGATATTGTCTGTAGAGGCCACTCTCTCGACAGTGATGTCTCCTCTTTCCATAATCTCCCGGATGATGTGGTATTTCCTCAGTACGTGTTTGGATCTTTGATGAGACCTTGGTTCCTTTGCCTGAGCAACGGCACCAGTGTTGTCGCAGTACACCGGAACTGGACCAAAAGCTTCAGGAATTACGCCCAACTCTTGGACGAAATTCCTCATCCAAACGGCCTCTTTAGCAGCAGCTGATGCTGCAATGTATTCTGCCTCAGTGGTGGAATCCGCTGTGGTGTCTTGATTGGAACTCTTCCAAGAGACAGCGCCGGCATTGAGCATGAATACAAATCCAGAGGTTGACTTCGAATCATCCACGTCGCTTTGGAAGCTAGAGTCGGTATAGCCTTCCAATTTCAATTCTCTTCCTCCATAAACCATGAATATATTCTTAGTCCTTCTCAAGTACTTAATAATATCCTTCACGACTTTCCAATGCATTTGACCGGGGTTGGCCTGATATCTGCTCGTGACACTCAGAGCAAAGGCTACATCCGGTCTGGTAGATATCATCCCATACATAATACTATCTATGGCTGACGCATATGGTATGTGTGTCATTTTCTCTATCACTTCGTCAGTCTTGGGACACATAGACTTGGATAGAGAAACTCCATGACACATAGGTAGATGTCCTCTCTTGGACTCATCAATAGAAAACCTTTTCAATATGGTGTCGATGTAGGTTGCTTGAGTGAGTCCTATCATCCTCTTAGATCTATCTCTATAGATCTGTATCCCTAGAATATAGGATGCTTCACCCAAATCCTTCATCGAGAATCTACCTGATAACCATATCTTTGTTGACTGCAACATCCCTAATTCATTCCCAATGAGTAGGATGTCATCAACATAAAGCACTAAGAACGTCACCACATCCTTAACTACTTTCTTGTACACGCATGGTTCCTCCGGGTTTTTGATGAAATCAAAGTCCTTTATTGTTTCATCAAATTTCTGGTTCCAACTTCTTGATGCTTGTTTGAGACCATAAATTGATCTCTGAAGCTTGCATACCTTATGCTCGCTTCCCATGGATGTGAAGCTGCATCATATTGTAGTGACCCTTACCCGGATCACCTACTAAACAGAACTTAGGCATGCAATTAACTTAATTAAACAGATATCAGAATAAAACTGCGAAAACCATAAACATTATACAATCCCAAGTAAAGGAATCTGTAATTTATCCAAATAATATACAACCAAATCGAATAGCTGTATCAACCCAAACAACAGTAATAAAACCTAGACGAAGCTCCAGCTGGTAACCACTGACTAGCCCCTCCTGGATCCATCCTCCTTGTCCAATCGCAAACCTGCCCCATGGAATAGGGTGTCCAGAAACACAGAGTACGAGACGTGAGCATAAAACGCTCAATACGAGAGTATGAGTATACATGCATGCAAAGTGAACTCCCTATAAACTCGAGGTCAAGAATCAGATAACAGAGACAGACCGGGCCCTGGTATGTAGCACGCTGTGCCGTCACTTTAGGAGGTGGCTCCCATACCATAATACCAGTAGATGTGCCGGACCCAAATCGATGGAAGTCCAACCACTAACAGGATAGGGAAAAACCCTACTAACAGACATCTCGAAGGAGATAGCTCAGTATGCAAATGAATGCAGCATAAATCAATGACATATAAATCATGCAGTCACATAATCATGCATACTCAGTCAGGATATCTCGAACAGTACTTCCGTACCTCAAATCAGTGCAAGCTCTACCAACTCTAGGTCCACGCCTATAGTCTGCTCTACACTGCAAATGATACTAATATCATTATATTGCTCTAAAAGCCTTAACTAAGCTATTGCATACTCCTAAATATTTATAGGAAGCAAAAGCTATACCTTCGTCCGTCTTTAGCCCTTTGATGTCGATGCCTCCAGAACTTGGGCACAACTCCGCTACGACTTCCGAATGCCTCGCCGACCACCGGGTCAAGCCTAGGAAGGCTAGAACAACTCGAAAAGACTAGAAAGGAGAGGGAAATACTCGGAATTGGAAATTGGAAATGAAGCCTTGGCCTTTTATTTATAGACAACGATCGGAACTTCCGATTCTCGATCGGAACGTCCGAACCTCGATCGGAACGTCCGATCCTGCCATCGGAGCTTTCGAAGATCCTGATCTGCCACATGTAAAAATATCACTTGTTGACTTTGGATAGGGGTGATCGGAGCTTCCGATCTAACCACACGTCATGGATGACGTTATATCATCGGTGCCTCCAATCGCTCATCGGAGCTTCCGATCCTGTTCGAAGCTTCCTATCGTGCCTTCGGAGCTTTCGATCTGTCCTATACCCAATTTATTTAATTAATATTAATTCTTTAATTACTCAATTAGGGTACGGGCTACTACATTCTCCCCCACTTAAGATATTTCGTCCTCGAAATCAGATCTTAAGTACCGAATGCAATACAGAAATCAGAAACATTCTTTATTGAAATCAAACGTTACAGAGTTTGCAACTGAATACAACTTAAGAATGAAATCAAAACAACTCAGGATGGTCTTCACGCATCCTGTCCTCAAGCTTCCAAGTAGATTCCTCAGTGCCTCGGCACTGCCACTGAACTAAAACCAGAGGGATGACTTTGTTCCGCAAAACCTTATCCTTATAATCCAGGATACGAATAGGTTTCTCAACATAATTCAAATCCTTGTCCACCTGAACCTCAGACCGCTGCAGAATATGAGATTCATCCGCCACATACCATCGCAACAGAGATACGTGGAACACGTTGTGAATAATGGATAGATGCGGTGGCAAAGCTAGTCGATAAGCCAAATCGCCAATGCTCTCCAAGATCTCAAACGGACCGATAAACCTGGGAGACAACTTGCCCTTAAGGCCAAATCTGAGAATCTTGCAGAAAGGTGACACTCTCAGAAACACTTTCTCCCCGACTTCGAACTGCAAAGGCCTACGCTTGATATTAGCATAGTTGGCCTGACGATCCTGTGCAGTCTTAATCCGTTTCTTGATCTAATCAACAATGTCTACCGCCTGCTGGATAAGCTCAGGTCCCTCAGCCTGTCTCTCCCCCACTTCTTCCCAGAAGAGTGGAGTACGACAACGTCACCCGTGCAACGCCTCAAAAGGTGCCATACCAATACTAGTATGATAGCTGTTGTTGTACGCGAACTCGATCAACGGCAAATGATCCTGCCAGGCTGAACCAAAATCCATGACGCACGCTCTAAGCATATCCTCCAATGTACGGATAGTACGCTCTGACTGACCATCAATCTTCGGATGATAGGCAGTACTCAAACTGAGAGTAGTACCCATCGCACGTTGAACACTCCCCCAGAATCTAGAAGTGAACCTGGGGTCCCGATCGCTGACAATGCTCACCGGCACTCCATGAAGTCGAACGATCTCCTGAATGTATATCCGTGCCGTGCTATCCACACAGTACTCTCGGCTATAGGCAATGAAATGCGCTGACTTGGTGAGTCGGTCCACTACAACCCAGATAACATCACAGTTTCTCGGGGATACCGGCAAATGGGTCACAAAGTCCATTGTGATAAACTCCCATTTCCATTCAGGAATAGGCAGACTGTGAAGAAATCCTCCAGGTCGTCGGTGCTCTGCTTTGACCTGTTGACACACCAAACATCTCGAAACAAACTGATAAACACTGCGTTTCATACCCTTCCACCAGAAACGAGTACGTAGATCCTTGTACATCTTGTTGCTTCCAGGATGAATACTCAACTTAGTGCGATGTGCTTGAGACAAAATCTTTTCTCGCAACTCTTCATCCTGCGGAATCACAAGCCTACCAGACAAACACAGAAAGCCATCTGACTGATAATGAAATCCAGACGAGCTACCCTCGTTAGCTAGACGAGCTAAACGCCAGGTCTTCGAATCAGACATCTGAGCATCTCGGATCCCCGAATACAAAGCTGGCTCAGATAATATTGCAAACATCTGGATACTCTGCATACCTTTCTTATGCTTAAAGGTATAACCTGAAGTACAACAGTCACTGATCGCACTAGACATCGAACAAGTCTGAAGTGCGGATAGTCGCACCTTGCGACTCAAAGCATCAGCGGTGAGATTAGCAGCTCCCGGATGGTACTTTATCTCGCAATCATAGTCCTTAAGCAAGTCCATCCAACGTCTCTGCCTCATGTTCAACTCCGCCTGAGTGAAAAAATATTTGAGACTCTTATGGTCGGTGAAGATCTCAAATTTCTCGCCATACAGATAATGACGCCAGATCTTCAAAGCGAACACAATGGCTGCTAACTCCAAATCATTGACTTGATAGTTGTCCTCGTGAAGCTTCAGCTGTCTAGAAGCGTATGCGATCACATGCCCCTTCAGAGTCAGAACACAACCTAACCCCTGAAGAGAAGCATCAGTGTATACCACATACCCTCCAGATCCTGACGGTAATGCCAACACCGGCGCAGAAGTCAACCGCCGTCGAAGCTCACAGAAATTCTCCTCACACTCGGAGGACTACTCGAAATCCACACCCTTGCGGGTAAGCTGCGTCAAAGGTCGAGCTAGTTGAGAGAAGTTCAGAATGAAGCGACGATAATACCCTGCTAGACCCAGAAAACTACGGATCTCAGCAACTGTCATCGGACGCGACCAATTAAGTACCACTTCAATCTTGCTTGGATCAACAGAAATCCCCTCCCTAGATATGATATGGCCAAGAAAGACCACTCTATCCATCCAGAACTCACACTTCCTCAGCTTGGCGTACAACTGATCATCTCAAAGAGTCTGTAGTACCAACCGCAAGTGAGAAACATGCTCTTCCGTATTACGCGAATACACCAAGATGTCGTCAATGAATACCACGACAAACTTGTCCAAATACTCCCTGAAGACACGGTTCATCAGATCCATGAATATAGCCAGCGCATTAGTCAAACCAAATGGCATTACTAGAAACACGCAATGCCCATAGCGAGTACGTAATGCAGTCTTGGCTACGTCCTGATCACGGACTCTCAATTGATGATACCCAGATCTCAAGTCAATCTTGGAGTAAACAGACGTGCCCTGCAGCTGATCAAACAAGTCATCAATATGAGGCAACGGATACTTGTTCTTCAAAGTGACTCGATTCAGCTGCCGATAGTCAAAGCACAGCCGCATCGACCCATCATTTTTCTTTACAAAAAGAACAGGAGCTCCCCAAGGAGATACACTAGGACGAATGTACCCCTTGTCCAAAAGATCCTGTAGCTGATTCTTCAATTCATGCATCTCTGACGGAGCCAGACGATACGGTGCTCGAGAAATAGGCGAAGTATCCGGCATCAACTCTATGCCAAACTCGACTTCCCTAGCAGGAGGAAAACCCGGAATCTCATCAGGAAATACATCTGGAAATTCATCCACAACAGGAATGCTCTCTATCCCAATGCTCTCAGCGGACAAATCAACTGCATAGATAAGGTAGCCTTCCCCGCCAGACTCTAGAGCTCGACAGGCTCTCAAAGCTGATACCAAAGGCATCGGAGGTCGCGCTCCCTCACCATAGAAAAACCAGCTCTCACTCCCCTCCAGATGAAAGCGTACTAATCTCTAATAGAAGTCCACTGAAGCTCGATAGGTAGTCAACATATCTATTCCCAGAATGCAATCAAAGTCGTAAATCGCTAGGACCATGAGATTCGCTAACAGAATGTTCCCTTCGAACTCTAAAGGGCAACCCATCACTAGACGCTTAGCCAAAGCAGATTGGCCCGTCGGAGTAGAAACAGACATCACTACGTCTAGTGCAATGCATGGTAACTTATGCCTCTTGACAAAACGTGCAGAAATGAAGGAATGAGATGCACCAGTGTCAATAAGTACAAGAGCAGGTATACCATAAAGCAGAAATGTACCTACGATGACTTTCTCATTGTCCTCCACCGCCTGATCATGCCTCAAGGCAAACACCTGGCCAGAAGCTCGTGGCCTCAAATGAGAACTCCCAGCAGGCTGTCCCTGCGACCTTTGCTGAACGGTGGCCTGAGAACCAGATTCTGAACCAGATCCAGAACCGCCTCTCCCAGATAGTGGACAATCTCTCCGGGTATGACCAGTCTCTCCACAACGGAAACAAGCTCCAGAAGCTCTACGACACTTGTCGGATGGATGGTTCTTCTCACAGTGATCACACTTGTCCTTATTACCGAAACGGACAACACCTCCAGAACCAGAGGAAGAAGTAGATCCAGACTTCTTGAAAGATTGGGCACGGGGACCCAAAGAACTAGCAGGCCACGACTGAGGGAATGACCTATTCCGCCGAGTGCTGTCCTCCGCCTGGTGACAACGGCTCACCAAACCCTCGTAGGACATGTCGTCGCCAACCGCCACACGGTCATGGATCTCAGGGTTAAGGCCTTGAAGGAACAGATTATACTTCATCTCTGAGCTATCAGCAATCTCGGGGCAATAGGATAGCAGATCAAAGAACCTCTGCTGATACTCATCAATAGACATGGCTCCCTGTCGCAGACTCAGTAGCTCGCCTGCCTTCGACTGACGGAGTGCAGGAGGAAAATACCGCTTTTGGAAAGCTGTGCGGAACTCGGCCCATGTGGCCACTCCTCTCGCCGCAACAAAAGGTGCAGAAGTAAACCTCCACCACCTGCGCGCACGTCGATCCAGAAGATAACCCAGGGTCTCCATCTTCAGCTCCTCGGTGCATTGGAAAGTCTGAAAAGTCATCTCCATGCTGTCTAACTAGTTCTCCGCATCCTCCGAAGACTCACCTCCAACTAAGGGCTTAGGACCCATAGCTAAGAATCAACGCACAGTGAAACGCTCGTCGTCATGATGACGATGACGCCGTTCTGAACGAGGCTCCCGGTCGGCATCACCCCAACGCCCACCAATACTGCCATGAGAACTCCGGTCGTCACGATCTGCCATCTACAAAAGTACCTCACAGTTACCTTACGCAGAGTCTAAATCCCAAGAATACTATGCATGCTCTGATACATAAATGTAGTGACCCTTACCCGGATCACCTACTAAAAAAAACTTAGGCATGCAATTAACTTAATTAAATAGATATCAGAATAAAACTGCGGAAACCATAAACATTATACAATCCCAAGTAAAGGAATCTGTAATTTATCCAAATAATATACAACCAAATCGAATAGCTGTATCAACCCAAACAACAGTAATAAAACCTAGACGAAGCTCCAGCTGGTCAACCACTGACTAGCCCCTCCTGGATCCACCCTCCTCATCCAATCGCAAACCTGCCCTATGGAATAGGGTGTCCAGAAACACAGAGTACGAGACGTGAGCAAAAACGCTCAGTACGAGAGTATGAGTATACATGCATGCAAAGTGAACTCCCTATAAACTCGAGGTCAAGAATTAGATAACAGAGACAGACCGGGCCCTGGTATGTAGCACGCTGTGCCGTCGCTTCAGGAGGTGGCTCCCATACCATAATACCAGTGGATATGCCGGACCCAAATCTATGGAAGTCCAACCACTAACAGGATAGGGAAAAACCCTACTAACAGACATCTCGAAGGAGATAGCTCAGTATGCAAATGAATGCAGCATAAATCAATGACATATAAATCATGAAGTCACATAATACATGCATACTCAGTCAGGATATCTCGAACAGTACTTCCGTACCTCAAATCAGTGCAAGCTCTACCAACTCTAGGTCCACGCCTATAGTCTGCTCTACACTGCCAAATGATATTACTATCATTATAGTGCTCTAAAAGCCTTAACTAAGCTATTGCATACTCCTAAATATTTATAGGAAACAAAAGCTATACCTTCGTCCGTCGTTAGCCCTTTGATGTCGATGCCTCCAGAACATGGGCACAACTCCTCTACGACTTCCGAACGCCTCGCCGACCACTGGGTCAAGCCTAGGAAGGCTAGAACAACTCGAATAGACTAGAAAGGAGAGGGAAATAATCGGAATTGGCAATTGGAAATGAAGCCTCGGCCCTCTATTTATAGACAACGATCGGAACTTCCGATCCTCGATCGGAACGTCCGAACCTCGATCGGAACGTCCGATCCTGCCATCGGAGCTTCCGAAGATCCTGATCTGCCACGTGTCAAAATATAACTTGTTGACTTCGGATAGGGGTGATCGGAGCTTCCGATCTAACCACACGTCATGGATGACGTAATATCATCGGTGCCTCCGATCGCTCATCGGAGCTTCCGATCCTGTTCGGAGCTTTCGATCGTGCCTTTGGAGCTTTCGATCCGTCCGATACCCAATTTATTTAATTAGCATTAATCCTTTAATTACTCAATTAGGGTACGGGCTACTACACATATAGATTTCTTCCTTAATGTTTCTATTAAGAAATGAAGTCTTCACATCCATTTGCCATATCTCATAGTCATATCATGCTGCTATGGCAATAAGGATTCTTATGGACTTGAACATTGCGACTGGTGAAAAAGTTTCATCATAGTCAACTCCTTGTCTTTGAGTATAACCTTTTGCTACCAATCGTGCCTTGTAGGTAAGTACCTTACCATTAGGCCCAAGTTTTCTCTTGTAGATCTATTTACACCCTATTGGAACAATTCCATCGGGAGGATCTACTAAAGACCAAACATGGTTTGTATGCATCGAGTCTATTTCCGACTGCATAGCTTCAAGCCATAAATTAGAATCCGCATCAGAAATTGCTTCCTTGAAGTTTCTTGGATCATATCCAATGCCGGGTTCACTTTGATCCCCTTCAAGAAGAAGACCATATCGAATAGGAGGTCTAGAAGTCCTCTCGGATCTCCTAGATATAGGTGTGTCCGTTGAAGGTTCTTGAGGTGTGTGGTCGTTATTTTGTATCTGGGGTTCTTCTCGAATTTATTCGAGTTCCATCATCTTGCCTTTCTTATCTAATAAGAACTCCTTCTCCATGAAGGTGGCATTTCTCGAAACAAACACTTTTGTCTCATAAGGATGATAGAAATAATATCCGATTGAATTCTTCGGATATCCTACAAAATAACATAAGGTGGATCGACTATCCAACTTATCTCCCACTGTCTGCTTCACGTAAGCAGGACATCCCTAAATCCTTATGTACGAATACTTAGGAGCTTTGCCATTCCATAACTCGTATGGAGTTTTATCTACTGCTTTAGTGTGGACATTTTTCAACAACAATACCGCCGTTTCAAGCGCATACCCCCAAAACGAATGTGGGAGCTCAGTGAAGCTCATCATAGATCGAACCATGTCCAACAAAGTTCGATTGCGACGCTCCGAGACACCATTCAGCTGAGGTGTCATAGGAGGAGTCCACTGAGAGAGAATCCAATTCTCTTTTAGATAGTTCAAAAACTCGGTACTTAAGTATTCTAAACCTCGATCCGATCAAAGTGCTTTAATACTTCTACCTTGTTTGTTTTCTACTTCAGCCTTGAATTCTTTGAACTTTTCAAATGATTCAGACTTATATTTCATTAAATATAAATACCCATACCTCGAATAGTCATCAGTAAAGGTAATGAAGTAGGTGTGACCAAATTTAGTACCAATACTAAATGGTCCGCAAACATCTGTATGGATCAAATCCAACAGATTTTGACTACGCTCAGGCTTCCCTTTGAAAGGATATTTAGTCATTTTTCCTTTTAGGCAGGACTCACAAGTAGGTAGAGAGTTAATATCAGACATATCAAACATTCCCTCTCCCACTAGCTTGTTCATCCTCCTTGAGGAAAAATGACCTAGCCTAGCATGCCAAAGGTTTGCCGGGTTTTGACTATCGATTTTCCTTTTGTTTGTTGTTATCGGTTTATCAACATAATCAACTGGAACGTCTTTCAATTTTAAGTTATATAGATCGTTTTTAAATTGTCCATTTCAAATCAAACATTCATTCTTGTAAATATTGCAAATCCCATTCGCAGATTTTCAAAAAATATCTTCTCTATCAAGAATAGAAAAAGAAATAATGTTTCAATGAAATCTTGGTACAAATAAAAACATCTCTCTCAAAATATAGCTTAAAATTGTTTTTGCAAAATTAAACAAATGTTTCCCATAGCTTTTGGATTCAACTCTTGAACCATTCCCGAGCCTTAACTGTTGGAAAACGCGGCTCTCAGTTCAATCGGTATTGATACCCGGTGCAGCGGAAGTTTAAAATTTTGTATGGAACAATTCCATAGTGTGGGTATCAATCCTTTTACGATTAAATTATTTGTGTGTGTAAAAATTAAATAACTGTTATGTAATTTTTACCTTTAATCTCGAATTGAGATTCTGGACACCAACAGATTTAATCTGCTCTTGTTGTCTCTTCTGGAACTGATGAATATTCTGTCCTTCAATCAGGTCCACGAATGGAGGTTTAATCCCTCTGATAGATTGCACTAGAAAATCTATCAGAAGTTTTCTACGAAGAGAATAAACGAATTTGATTCGCTATTCCAGACTGCAATTCAAAATCACAGACCGGAATTTCTCACGCAGAGAAGGGAGGGGGGCGGCCGAATTTCTTTTGAGAGAGAGCTAGGGTTTTCGATTTTCTGTCTCTCAAATTATGACCAGTTGTGTGTAATTTCTGTACTGCAATAACTTATTTATAATGCAGGCCACTAACACCTTAGGGCCCATTAGTCATAAGTTGAGGCCCGACAAGCAAAGCCCGCATGTTCAGAAATTAATATAAAATTCATCGTGACTCCGATTGATGAACCGATTTCACCAATGTGCACAGAAACCATTTCTGCACATTTTAAAGTCAAGATAAATTTTCCTGAATCCGAATTCAGTGATTTCCAAAAAATGTCCATCCCTATGTCATTTTAGGAAATCCTACTCCCTTACTCTTATTTAAGAAGTCCAACTTCTTTATTCATTAAATTTAACTCTTTAAATTTAACTATCTCAACGGGGATTAAAACTCCATTACACTGTGTGACCCTCAATGGTTCAGGGATACAGCTAGCCGTGGGCTCACAACTCCTTGTGACTCAGAACAACACTTTCCGACTTGCCCAACGAATCATGGTAAAGCGCCTAGCAACATCGCCCCATGATTCCCTAGGTATCACTGATAGTGCCTACAAGAACCAGTAGATTTTGGTTAGCGTACAGTACGGTCCCTTCATCCATATATCCCGATCGAATCAACAACCATTGGTATATCGAGAGTCGCTCAAGATTCGATAACTATGCAATACATCTTGAAGATCAAATTAGTGACATCGCATGTGCTACTAAGAAACCATTTCTTAAATCACATCAAGTACTCTGGCCAGAGATTCGTCACACTAATATCTCCTCAGATCGCATAGGATATCCACACTCGCAAGTATGTGGTGAATCCTTGACAACAATGCATCGACTCCTATATGTGTTGTAACTGTACCCAATCCCGACACCTGATGACCCCCATAGAGTCGGTAAACGAGTCAAAGCACAGTACTAGCATATAGAGTCTCCATGATGTTTCAAGTAGTAAGGACTAATGGTGTACAACCAAAACCGCGGACTTTATCCACTCGATAAGTGATAACCACTTGGAAAGTCCAGATAGGGTAGTTCGATTATTCATCCTATGAATATCCATTTGCATGCTTCGAACATCTCCATGTTCCCTACCAATGAAACGTGGTACTCCGCATCGCAAATGCTAGTCTCAAACTCGAGCGATCCTTATCCTTATTATCGGACGGCTCAATCGACTAGGAACAGTTTAGAATATACAGTGACTATAAGATGTATTTCATGATAGACATCCCCATGTTCTACCACATCTTACATACACTATAGTATATTCAAGGTCTTTATCAAAACAACAATAGTATATCACAATATAACAATATGAAGAAAGATAAAGTCATTGCCATTAATAAAAGTGTAAATTATATTAAACAAAAGATTGTTTTTTACAAAGAGTCATCAAAGCCCATAGCCACAAGTTGGCTCACTGGGCACCCACTCTTTCAATCTCCCACTTGCCCTATAGCCAACTAGTCATACTACGTAGACCCATTGCTTTGCGATGTTTGTCAAACAATGGTCCTGGCAAGGGCTTAGTAAGTGGATCAGCGATATTGTCTGCAGAGGCCACTCGTTCGACAGTGATGTCTCCTCTTTCCACAATCTCCCGGATGATGTGGTATTTTCTCAGTACGTGTTTGGATCTTTGATGAGACCTTGGTTCCTTTGCTTGAGCAACGGCACCCGTGTTGTCACAGTACACCGGGACTGGACCAACAAATTCAGGAATGACGCCCAACTCTTGGACGAACTTCCTCATCCAAACGGCCTCTTTAGCAGCAGCTGATGCTGCAATGTATTCAGCCTCAGTGGTGGAATCCGCTGTGGTGTCCTGCTTAGAACTCTTCCAAGAGACAGCACCGCCATTGAGCATGAACACAAATCCAGAGGTTGACTTCGAGTCATCCACGTCACTTTGGAAGCTAGAGTCGATATAGCCTTCCAATTTCAGTTCTCGTCCTCCATATACCTTGAACATATTCTTAGTCCTTTGTAAGTACTTAAGAATGTCCTTCACGACTTTCCAATGCATTTGACCGGGATTAGCTTGATATCAGCTCGTGACACTCAGAGCAAATGCTACATCCGGTCTGGTAGATATCATCCCATACATGATACTACCTATAGCTGACGCATATGGTACATGTGTCATATTCTCTATCTCTTCATCAGTCTTGGGACACATAGACTTGGATAGAGAAACTCCATGACACATTGGTAGATGTCCTCTCTTGGACCCATCCATTGAAAACCGTTTCAATATGGTGTCGATGTAGGTTGATTGAGTGAGTCCTATCATTCTCTTAGATCTATCTCTATAGATCTGTATCCCAAGAATGTAGGATGCCTCACCCAAATCCTTCATCGAGAATCTACCTGATAACCATATCTTTGTTGACTGCAACATCCCTACATCATTCCCAATGAGTAGGATGTCATCAACATAAAGTACTAAGAATGTCACAGCATCCTTAACTACTTTCTTGTACACGCATGGTTCCTCCGGGTTCTTTGATGAAACCAAAATCTTTTATTGTTTCATCAAATTTCTGGTTCCAACTTCTTGATGCTTGTTTTAGACCATAAATTGATCTCTGAAGCTTGCATACCTTATGCTCGCTTCCCATGGATGTGAACCCCTCAGGCTGCCTCATATAGATTTCTTTCTTAATGTCTCCATTAAGAAAAGCAGTTTTCACATCCATTTGCCATATCTCATAGTCATACCATGCAGCTATGGCAATAGGGATTCTTATGGACTTGAACATTGCAACTGGTGAAAAGGTTTCATCATAGTCAACTCCTTGTCTTTGAGTGTAACCTTTCGCCATCAATCGCGCCTTGTAGGTCAATACCTTACCATCAGGCCCAAGCTTTCTCTTGTAGATCCATTTACACCCTATTGGAACAATTCCATCGGGAGGATCTACTAAAGACCAAACTTGGTTTGTATGCATCGAATCTAATTCTGACTGCATAGCTTCAAGCCATAAATTTGAATCCGCATCAGAAATTGCTTCCTTGAAGTTTCTTGGATCACATCCAATGTCGGGTTCATCTTGATCCCCTTCAAGAAGAAGACCATATCGAACAGGAGGTCTAGAAGTCCTTTCGGATCTTCTAGGTTCAGGCGTGTCCAGTAATGGTTCCTGAGGCGTAGGATCGTTATTTTGTATTTCGGGTTCTTCTCGAACTTCTTCGAGTTCCATCACTCGCCTTTCTTATCCAATAAGAACTCCTTCTCCAAGAAGGTGGCATTCCTAGAAACAAACACCTTTGTTTCAGCAGGATAATAGAAATAATATCCGATTGAATTCTTCGGATACCCTACAAAATAACATAAGCTGGATCGACTATCCAACTTATCTCCCACTGTCTGCTTCACGTAAGCAGGACATCCCCAAATCCTTAAGTACGAATACTTAGGAGCTTTGCCATTCCATAACTCGTATGGTGTTTTGTCCACTGCTTTAGTGTGGACGTTGTTCAACAACAATACCGCCGTTTCAAGCGCATAGCCCCAAAACGAAGGTGGAAGCTCAGTGAAGCTCATCATGGATCGAACCATGTCCAACAAAGTTCGATTACGACGCTCCGATACACCATTAAGCTGTGGTGTCATAGGAGGAGTCCACTGAGAGAGAATCCCATTCTCTTTTAGATAGTCCAAAAAATCGGTACTTAAGTATTCTCCACCTCGATCCGATCGAAGTGCTTTAATACTTTTACCTAGCTTATTTTCTACTTCAGCCTTGAATTCTTTGAACTTTTCAAATGCTTCATACTTATATTTCATTAAATATAAATACCCATACCTTGAATAATCATCAGTAAAGGTAATGAAGTAGGTGTGGCCATGTTGAGTCCCAACTCTAAATGGACCACAAACATCTGTATGGATCAAATCCAACAGATTTTGACTACGCTCAGGTTTCCCCTTCAAAGGAGATTTAGTCATTTTCCCTTTTAGGCAGGATTCACAAGTAGGTAGAGAGTTAATATCAGACATATCAAACATGCCCTCTCCCACTAGCTTGTTCATCCTCCTTGAGGAAATATGACCTAGTCTAGCGTGCCAAAGGTTTGCCGGGTTTTGACTATCGATTTTCCTTTTGTTTGTTGTCGCCGGTTTATCAACATAATTTATTGGAAAGTCTTTTAGTTTTAAGTTGTATAGATCGTTTTCAAGTTGTCCATTTCCAATCAAACATTCATTCTTGTAAATATTGCAAATCCCATTCACAAAATTGCAAGAATAACCATCTCTATCTAGCATAGAAACAGAAATAATGTTTTTAATTAAATCCGGAACAAATGAAACATCTCTTAAAAATAACTTAAAACCGTTCTGCAAAATTAAACAAACATCTCCAATGGCTGTAGCTTCAACTCTGGAATCATTCCCGAGCCTCAGCTGGGTCTCACCCATTCTAAGCCTGCGACTTCTTGTCATCACCTGCAAATCATTGCAAATGTGAGATCCACATCCGGTATCCAATACCCAAGAAGTAGTATTAAGTGAAATGTTTATTTCAATATAGAACATACCCTTTGCAGTTCCCAACTGCTCTAGATATTCCTTGCAGTTGCGCTTCCAATGACCGGGCTTCTTGCAGTAATGGCAAACATCCTTGGATTTTCCATTGTTTGAAGCCTTTGTCTTGTGCTTCTTCTCGGGTTCGACTTTCTTGGGTGGGGCAGAACGTTTCTTACCCTTCGTACTTGGCCCCTTCTTAGCAGAAGATGAGGAGCCCACCAAGAAAGCTGGTTTATCCTTCTTTAGTGTGGATTCATATGTCACAAGCATATTGACCATCTCTTCAAGGGTGGCCTCTATCTTGTTCATATTAAAATTTACCACAAATCCGTCAAACGAAGAAGGAAGAGACAGAAGCAGTAAATCCACGTTGAGTTCATGCTCCAACACCAAATCAAGAGTTGCTAACTTCTGTATGAGCCAAATCACTCGTACCCCATGATCACGGACCGAAGTCCCTTCACGCATGCGACACGTCATTAGCTCCTTAATAGTAGCAAACCTTTCAGCCCTCGATTGAGCCCCAAAAAGTTCCTTGAGTTGAGCGTGAATGTCAGCAGCATTCACGGTGTCCTCAAATCGCCTCTGGAGTTCATCAGACATCGAGGCTTGCATATAGCATTTGGTCTTGATGTCATGGTCCCACCATGCATCAAGTTTGGCCAATTCCTCCGGACTTACGTCAGCTGGTGCTTCCTTCGGAGGTGATTTCTCTAACACGTAGAGCATCTTCTCCGAAGTCAAGACAATCTTCAACTTCCGGAACCATTCCGTATAGTTTGCGCCAGTCAACTTGTTTTGTTCGAGGATCGAGAATAATGGATTACGCGAATTCATTGTATGAAATACTGAAAAGAAAAACAGACATATATCAATGATTGTTTAAGCAATTTACTAAGACATAAAATAGGCGAATTTAATTTTATGAATCTCACTCCCACTATTTTAACGATTTCACTACCCTCTAGTGAAAACGGGAAACTTTTTCCTAAGTGAGAACATGGAGTCCAATTGACAAACTTATGGTCCCGAATAATATCAGCCAACCATAATTCTCAAAAGGTAGAGCCCAATTGCTTCCAAAGCAACCCCCATGTATTTACCTCATGTCCAATAAGGGCCCAATAATATGACGCCGTTTATAGTGACATGTCAAGATGACCCATCAATATTAAGTTGTGATGGACGGTCTCCATGTGGATCCCCCAATAATATGAGCCGATCCCATGGGAGTTCCACCCAACTTACAACATGTGTCGATCCAATGTACAGCTTTCCGACGGACGGGCCCCCCCAATAATATGAGCCGGACCGTATCCGCGGGTAGCATCACATACATTGACCGTTGATGGAAGGTAGGAACATTTAAACAAATTTAAATTTCCTTTATTTATCTTGATATCAATTTTAAATCATATTTAAAATGAGGGATTTTTAATTATGAAAATTTGTCTCATCATTTTTCAATTTATTGTATGCTTGCCGGATTCATACAATTATGTCTAAAACATGCATACAATCATAATATCATATATTATATATAGGATGATCGATTCCATTTCTAATTGACTCGTGGTTGCCAATCACGAGTCTTAGTCCAATCCTAGGTAATATGCAGTATGCAATGCAATCCTATTACATTAGCTTCCAATTTACATTTCTTCGTCTTTATTGTCTGCTGGGCCCACCATCTTCAAATCTTGATCTCCCACTAAATCTAATGTATTTACAATAAATAGCAATGACAAGTAGGGGATACATTTTAGGGGTGGGAACGGTCCATAAACCAAGCCCACTTTTATTACATATGACATTCATATTGGGCCATAAACCAGGCCCATTAATAAAACCAACAACAATAAAACAAATGTAAATTCCTAACATACACCTACAAAATTGGTCATGGCAATCGATCATCCTTATCCAATAACATTTATTTCAAAATTAATTTATTGGATATCATGCATATGGCAATTTAAATTTAAACAGGATAAAATCATATTTTACATATAAAATCATATTTTACATTTTATTAAATAAAATCATATTTTATCTACAGAATCTAATTTTATAGATAAAATCATATTTTACTTAATATATACATAAGATCAAATCTTATCATCAATTGTACCAAACATAATTGATTTCAAAATTCAATTTAAGGATAAAATATTAAAATTTTCCAAAAATTCAAATTTATCCAAAAATCAATTTTAAAATTTTCGGACTCGAACAATTCGATCCGATGCCTCGTGAACCAATCAAAAACAATTTTTGACCGGACCAAAAATAAAATTTTAACACATTAAAATTAATTTAAATAAAAAATAATAATTTTTCCCGCTGGCCGCCCGGGACACTTCCGGGCCGGCCCGCACCCGTGGGCGCGGGAGCGACAATCGCTGCCCTGGCGGCGCCAGGCGCCGTCCCTGGGCGGCGTCGTGCGCTGCCCTGGGCGGCGCCGAGCGGCGCAGCGCTCTGCGCTGCGCTGCGTTGCCGCCCCTGGGCGGCGACGTGCGCCGCCGTGGGCGGCGCACGGCGCCGCCCGGGCAGCGACCGTCGCTGCCCCACCGGGCAGCGATCCAATCGCTGCCCGGGTTTTGCCCGAAAAAAAAAAAAAATTTTATTTAAAATATTTATTTTGTTTTAAAAAACCAAGACTCAAAAATTTTTGTACAATCGATTAATTTAATCGTTTGATCTGAGCAACCTGGCTCTGATACCACTGTTGGAAAACGCGGCTCTCAGTTCAATCGGTATTGATACCCGGTGCAGCGGAAGTTTAAAATTTTGTATGGAACAATTCCATAGTGTGGGTATCAATCCTTTTACGATTAAATTATTTGTGTGTGTAAAAATTAAATAACTGTTATGTAATTTTTACCTTTAATCTCGAATTGAGATTCTGGACACCAACAGATTTAATCTGCTCTTGTTGTCTCTCCCTGGAACTGATGAATATTCTGTCCTTCAATCAGGTCCACGAATGGAGGTTTAATCCCTCTGATAGATTGCACTAGAAAATCTATCAGAAGTTTTCTACGAAGAGAATAAACGAATTTGATTCGCTATTCCAGACTGCAATTCAAAATCACAGACCGGAATTTCTCACGCAGAGAAGGGAGGGGGGCGGCCGAATTTCTTTTGAGAGAGAGCTAGGGTTTTCGATTTTCTGTCTCTCAAATTATGACCAGTAGTGTGTAATTTCTGTACTGCAATAACTTATTTATAATGCAGGCCACTAACACCTTAGGGCCCATTAGTCATAAGTTGAGGCCCGACAAGCAAAGCCCGCATGTTCAGAAATTAATATAAAATTCATTGTGACTCCGATTGATGAACCAATTTCACCAATGTGCACAAAAACCATTTCTGCACATTTTAAAGTCAAGATAAATTTTCCTGAATCCGAATTCAGTGATTTCCAAAAAATGTCCATCCCTATGTCATTTTAGGAAATCCTACTCCCTTACTCTTATTTAAGAAGTCCAACTCCTTTATTCATTAAATTTAACTCTTTAAATTTAACTATCTCAACGGGGATTAAAACTCCATTACACTGTGTGACCCTCAATGGTTCAGGGATACAGCTAGCCGTGGGCTCACAACTACTTGTGACTCAGAACAACACTTTCCGACTTGCCCAACGAATCATGGTAAAGCGCCTAGCAACATCGCCCCATGATTCCCTAGGTATCACTGATAGTGCCTACAAGAACCAGTAGATTTTGGTTAGCGTACAGTACGGTCCCTTCATCCATATATCCCGATCGAATCAACAACCATTGGTATATCGAGAGTCGCTCAAGATTCGATAACTATGCAATACATCTTGAAGATCAAATTAGTGACATCGCATGTGCTACTAAGAAACCATTTCTTAAATCACATCAAGTACTCTGGCCAGAGATTCGTCACACTAATATCTCCTCAGATCGCATAGGATATCCACACTCGCAAGTATGTGGTGAATCCTTGACAACAATGCATCGACTCCTATATGTGTTGTAACTGTACCCAATCCCGACACCTGATGACCCCCATAGAGTCGGTAAACGAGTCAAAGCACAGTACTAGCATATAGAGTCTCCATGATGTTTCAAGTAGTAAGGACTAATGGTGTACAACCAAAACCGCGGACTTTATCCACTCGATAAGTGATAACCACTTGGAAAGTCCGGATAGGGTAGTTCGATTATTCATCCTATGAATATCCATTTGCATGCTTCGAACATCTCCATGTTCCCTACCAATGAAACGTGGTACTCCGCATCGCAAATGCTAGTCTCAAACTCGAGCGATCCTTATCCTTATTATCGGACGGCTCAATCGACTAGGAACAGTTTAGAATATACAGTGACTATAAGATGTATTTCATGATAGACATCCCCATGTTCTACCACATCTTACATACACTATAGTATATTCAAGGTCTTTATCAAAACAACAATAGTATATCACAATATAACAATATGAAGAAAGATAAAGTCATTGCCATTAATAAAAGTGTAAATTATATTAAACAAAAGATTGTTTTTTACAAAGAGTCATCAAAGCCCATAGCCACAAGTTGGCTTACTGGGCACCCACTCTTTCATTAACTAGGTCTCACTCATCCTAATCCTATGACTTCTTGTCATCATCTGCAACTCATTGTAAATGTTAGATCTACATCTGGTATCCAATACCCAAGAAGTAATATTAAGTGAAACATTTATAAAATATATCCTTTGTAGTTCGTAACTACTCGATATACATTCTTTGCAGTTGAGCTTCCAGTAACCGGGTTTCTTACAGTGATGGCAAACTTATTTAGACTTGTCCATCTTTGCATGTAACATTTGGCCTTGAGATCATGGTCCTACCACTTCTCTAGTTCGGCCAACCTTTCCGAAATTACATCAGCCGAGGTTGTTTTCGGAGGAGCCTTTTCTAACACTTAGAAAATCTTTTCCGAGCTCAGGACAATCTTAACTTATGGAACCATTCCTTATAGTTTGCGCCAGAAAGTTTGTTTTGTTCGAGAATTAAAACATGTGGATTACGAAGATTCATCATAATGATATACTGAGATGAAACAGACAATAATCGATGATTGTTTAATTAATTTACTAAGACATAAAATATGGCGAAATTTAATTTTATGAATTTCACTCCCACTATTTTAACGATTTCACTACCCTCTAATGAAAACGGGAAACTTGTTTCCTTAGTGGTAACATGGAGTCCAATTGACAAATTATAGTCCCGAATAATATCAGCCAACCATAATTTTCAAAAGGTAGAGCCCAATTACTACAAAAGTAACCCCCATGTTTTTACCTCATGTCCAATAAGGGCCCAATAATATGACGCCGTTTATTATGACATGTCAAGATAACCCATCAATATTAAGTTGTGATGGACGGTCGCCATGTGGATCCCCCAATAATATGAGCCAATCCCATGGGAGTTCCACCCAACTTACAACATGTCTCGATCCAATGTACAGCTTTCCGACGAACGGGCACCCCCAATAATATGAGTCGGACCGTATCCGCGGGTAGCATCTCATACATTGATCGTTGATGGAAGGTAGGAACATTTAAACAATATTTAAATTCCCTTTTATAAATCTTGATATCAATTTTAAATCATATTTAAAATGAGGGATTTTAATTTTTTTTTGAAAATTTGTCTCATCATGCAATTTATGTATTCTTGCAGGATTCATACAATTTAGTCTAAACATGCATACATCAATAATATCATATATTATTTAAAGATGATCGATCCCATTATCTAATCGACCCGTGGTTGCCAATCACGAGTCTAAGTCCAATCCTAGGTGATATGCAAGTATGCAATGCAATCCTATTACATTGAGCTTCCATTTACATTTCTTCGGTCTTTATCGTCTGCTGGGCCCACCATTGTCTTCAAATCTTTATCTCCCACTAACTCTAACAAATTTACAATAAATTTCGATGACAAGTAGGGGATACATATTTAAGGGGTGGGAGCGGACCATAAACCAAGCTCACTTTTTATTACAAATGACAATTCAAATTGGGCTATAAACCAAGCCCATTAATAAAACCCAACAACAATAAAACCAAATGTAAATTACCTAACATACACCTAAAACATTGGTCATGGCAATCGATCATCCCTTATCCAATAATTAATTCAATAATTAAATAATTGGATAACATGCAATGACATCATAATTAAAAGATAAAATCAAATTTTATCTTATCCTTTCATAAGATCATATCTTATCATCAATTATATCAAAATAATTGATTTTATAAAATCTAATTTAACGGATAAAATTTATAAATTTTCCAGAAATTCAAAAATATCCAAAAATCAATTTTAAAAATTTCGGACTCGAAAAATTCGATCCGATACCTCGTGGACCAATCAAAAACAATTTTCGATGAGACCAAAAACTAAAATTCCAAAATATTAAAATTTAAAAAAAAAACAATTTTAATTTTTCCCGGGCTACCCGGGACAATCCCGGGCAGCCCGCGCCCCAAAATGGGGCCCGGGCTGGGCAGCCCGTCGCTGCCCCTTGGGCAGCGATCAAATCGCTGCCCATGGGCAGCACCGTGCGCTGCCCTGGGCAGCGATGGGCTCGCTGCCCTTGGGCAGCTCCCAGCGCTACCATGGGCAGCGACGATCGCTGCCCGATGTGCTCATTAAATTTTAATTTAAAATTTTGTTTTTGTTTCAAAAAACCCGAGACCAAAAATTTTGTACAATCGATTAATTTAATCGTTTGATCTGAGAAACCTGGCTCTGATACCACTGTTGGAAAACGTGTTCAGATCAATTAAGAATTGATACCCGGTGCAGCGGAAGTTTAAAAATTTTATTTTTATATATGGAACGATTTCATATCATGGGTATCAAAACTTTACGATTAAATTATGCAAGTAAAATAATAATAATCACAATTAATAATATTTTACCTCTTCAAGCAACGACTTGATTATGGACACCAACAGAATTTAATCTGCTCTTCTTGTATACCCCGGGAACCGATGGCTTCACGATCAATCTCCGGAATAAGGTCTACGAACAGAAAACAGAAACCCTCTGATTGATTGCACTAGAAATCAATCAGATGTTTATCGATGAGAATAAACAGATTTGATCTGTTAATTCGGAATGTAATTTTTCACAAATATCACAGACCGAATTTTCTCAAAAGAGACAGAGGATTTTCAAAAATCCCCTTGAATTATTTTATATGAATTTTGAAAATTGCTAGAATGAATTGTGTCAATTTTTGAACACTACACATGTATTTATAGATAATTTCTAGACTAGATTAAGTTATAATTGTATTAGGACTCTAACTCCTTAGGGCCCACAATCCATAACTTAAGCCCAACAAGCCAAGCCCGTTGTTATAGAAATTAATTTAAAATTCATCATGACTCCGATTGATAAACCGATTTTACCAATGTGCACAGAAACCATTTCTGCACCTTTTAAAGTCAAGATAATTTTTCTGAATCCGAATTCAGTGATTTCCAAAAAATGCCTATCCCTATGTCATTTTAGGAAATTCCACTCTCTTTTAGTTAAGAAGTCCAACTTCTCTTTCATTAAATTTAACTCTTTGAATTTAACTATCTCAACGGGGTTTAGTAATCCATTACTTGTGTGACCCTCAATGGTTCAGGGATACAGCTAGCCGTGGGAGTGGAATCATGGTAAGAGCGTCTAGCAACATCGCCCCATGATTCCCTAGGTATCACTGATAGTGCCTGCAAGAACAAGTAGATTTTGGTTAGCGTACAGTACGGTCCCTTCATCCATATATCCCGATCGAATCAACAACCATTGGTGCATCGAGAGTCGTTCGAAATTCGATAACTATGCATTACATCTTGGAGATCAAATAGTGACATTGCATGTGTTACTAGGAAAACCGAGTAACCTAAAACACATCATGTACTCTGACCAGAGATTCGTCACACTAATATCTCCTCAGATCGCATAGGATATCCACACTCGCAAGTATGTGGTGAATCCTTGACAACAAAGCATCGACTCCTATATGTGTCGTAACTGTACCCAATCCCGACACCTGATGACCCCAATAGAGTCGGTAGACGAGTCAAAGTACAGTACTAGCATATAGAGTCTCAATGATGTTTCAAGTAGTAAGGACTAATGATGTACAACCAAAACCGCGGACTTTATCCACTCGATAAGTGATAACCACTTGGAAAGTCGAATAGGGTAGTTCAATCATTCATCATATGAATATCCATTTGCATGTTTTGAACATCTCCATGTCCATTACCAATGAAACATGGTACTTGGCATCACAAATGCTAGTCTCAATCTCGAGCGATCCTTATCCTTATTAGCGGACGGCTCAATTGACTTGGAACTGTTTAGAATATACAGTGACTATAAGATGTGTTTTGTAGTAACCCGTATCCAGAATTAGCGATTAATGAGTATATTAATCGAGTAATCATGTTTAGATTAAGTAAAACATGATTAATGAAATTCCAAATGGGTAAACGGAGTCCAGAAATGGATTCAGGACACTCGAAAGTAGCCGAAAAGGTCCCAAAGGTCCGGAGGGTTCGGAAGCTCCGAACCTAGTGAGGAGGCTCCGAACTGGATCGGAGGATCCGAACTCAGGATCGGAGGCTCCGATCGAGATCGGAAGCTCCGTCGTCAAGATCGGATGTTCCGATCGGGACCAGGGCACATGTCATCGCTTACGTCAGCAAGGTGACATCATGGCTGACGTAATATTGGGCGATCGGACGCTCCAAAGATGGGATCGGAGGATCCGATCGTGTTCAGACATTCCGAACCGGGTTCGGAGGCTCCGAACTCCGTCTATAAATAGGGGCCGAAATTTCATTTCAAAGTGCACCTTTCCCTCTTTTCTCTCTGATTCCTAAGCCTTCTAACTCAGATCTAGGGAGTTCTAGGCATCCTATTGGGAATCCGGAAGTGGAATAGAGATCCAGGCATCGAGGCGGAGTTGTGGCCCAGTTTTGAGGCAATTGTCATCAGCGGGATGACGACGAACGCAGGTATAGCTATGGTCTCCTTAAATTATTTAGGAGTATGCAATAGATTAATTAAGGCTTTTAGAGCTTAGTTATTGATGCATGGGTATTTGCATTATAGGCTTGGAACCTAGAGCGGGACTGCTAGGAACTGCCTGTAGTAAGGTACGTAAGTACAGACTGAGATAACCAGCGGGTTTTTCATGCTTATATGTTGCATTTCTATGCCATATTATTATGCAGCATGTGCATATCATATTGTGCTTGTCCATCTTGTGAGATGAGCCATGTAGGGCCGCTCAGCCCTGTCTGGACGGTTGATGTCTAGGGCCTATTGACTGACGGGTCATGGGTGGCTAGCATCGGGGGACACGGTCCATGTCCTATAGGAATGAGCAGTGTACACAGGATTTGCTCCCCGGGTTGTACCACTCATGTCCTAGGCGCCATTACTGAGCAGTTATATACAGTTATCCCAGATATGGATACCCTATCATTTGCATGCATCATATTTGTATGTTTTACCCAGTGCTTTCGTATTGAGCTTAGAGCTCACGTCCAGTATTTTCTGTGTATCTGGACACCCCATTCGACGGGGCAGGTGTAGGTGCAGGATTGAGCACCAAGAGCTTGGAGTAGCCAGTGACCAGTGAAGACAGCAGGATTAGCTGTAGGTTTTGCCTTTAGGGTTTATTTATTCAATTGGGTTGTATAATCAAATTTATTTAACCGGTTGTATTCTGCCGGTCTGTTTTTATTTAAGTCTTCCGCAGCGATTTATTTAATGCATGTTTAATTATGCTCTTAAACTCTGATTAGGTAGTGGATCCGGGTAGGGTCACTACATGTTTCATAATAGTGATCTCTCTTTATTCACTATCTTATCTTACTTACACTATAGTATATTCAAAGTCTTTATCAAAACAACAATAGTATATCACAATATAACAATATGAAGAAAGACAAAGAAAATGCCATTAATGAATGTAAATTATATTAAACAAAGATTGTTTATACATAGAGTCACAAAAGCCCTTAGCCACAAGTTGGCTAACCGGGCACCCACTCTTTCATCCGCTACCACATTTTCCTTCCCTTGCTTGTATTTGATAACGTAGGGAAAAGTTTTCACAAATGCCACCCACTTAGCATGCCTCTTGTTTAGCTTTTGTTGTCCTTTGAGATGCTTCAATGATTCATGATCCGTATGAATCACAAATTCCTTTGGCCTCAAATAGTGTTGCCATGTCTCAAGTACCTTTACCAACGCATAAATCTCCTTGTCGTAGGTAGGATAATTCAAGGATTCCCCACTAAGCTTTTCACTTAAGTATGCAATCGGTCGCCCCCCTTGCATCAAGACACTTCCAATTCCTACACCTAACGCATCACATTCAATTTCAAAAGTGTTAGTAAAATCAGGTAATACAAGTAAAGGAGCATTAATTAATTTATGCTTGACAATATTAAAAGACTTCTCTTGCTCCTCGCCCCAATGGAATGGAACGTTCTTCTTGATCACTGCAGTCATAGGTGCCGCCAAAGTACTGAAATCTTTCACAAATATCCTATAGAAACTTGCAAGACCATGAAAACTTCGAACATGACCAATAGAAGTAGGCGTTGGCCAATCTCGAATTGCACTTACCTTGTCCTCGTCAACTCTGACACCTTGGGAACTCATAACAAAACCAAGAAACACAAGTTCTTTTGTACAAAACACACACTTCTTCAAGTTAGCATACAATTGTTCAGCTTTTAGTGTGATTAGCACAATTCTCAAATGTTCGACATGCTCATCCAAATTTTTGCTATATACCAATATATCTTTAAAATATACCACAACAAATTTTCCAATATAAGCACGCAACACATGATTCATCAATCTCATAAAAGTGCTAGGTGCATTAGTTAATCCAAAGGGCATAGCCAACCACTCATACAAGCCGTATTTGGTTTTAAAAGCAGTTTTCCACTCATCACCTTCTCTCATCCTAATTTGATGGTAACCACTATTTAAATCAATTTTACTAAAGATGCTAGAACCATGCAAATCATCCAACATATCATCTAGTCTATTAATAGGATGCCTATACTTGATGGTAATGTTATTAATGGCTCTACACTCCACACACATTCTCCATGAACCGTCTTTCTTAGGAACTAACAAAACAGGCACATCACACGGTGACATGGACTCACACACAAAACCTTTATCTAAAATTTCACTTACCTGTCTTTGCATCTCTTTTGTTTCCTCCGGGTTGCTCCTATACACTGTACGGTTTGGCAACGCACTTCCGGGCACAAAATGAATTTGATGTTCAATCCCCCTCAAAGGTGGTAAGCCTTGAGGCAAATCCTGCGGAAATAAATCTTCAAATTCCTGCAAAAGAGAAACAACAGTGCTCGGAAGATTTTCGGCTATATCACTTGTGTTAAGGAGAAACTCTTTATAGAAAATCAATACAAGTGGAGTATGCACATGTAAAATCTCTCGCAACTCACTCTTTTGTACCATAAATATTTTTTTATCGGCCTTTTTTCTCTCAATTTCTTTTTCATCTTCTTTTCTCTCAATCTTTTTTTCTAAGGTCATCTCACTTTTTTGTTCACTCTTTTTTTCGGCCTCTTCTTTCTTTTTCTTTTTCAGATGGTCCTCCAACACTTGCTTTGGAGTCATAGGTAATAATACAATATGCTCCTTTTTCAAGGTAAAAGAATAACAATTTTTAAAACCGTCATGTATCACCTTTCTATCAAATTGCCACGGCCTACCCAACAGAATATGACAAGCTTGCATAGGCACCACATCACACAACACTTCATCTACGTACTTACCAATGGAAAATGGTACCACCACCTGCTTATGCACTCTCACCTCCGAACTATCATTAAACCACTACAATTTATAGGGTTGAGGATGCTTTATAACAGGCAAACTCAACTTTTCCACCAACTCATAACTCGCTACATTAAAGCAACTCCCACTATCAATAATAACACTACATACTTTGTTATTCACAAAGCATCTAGTATGGAATAAATTTTCCCTTTGAGTTTCTTCCTTCTCCTTTTGTTGTACATTCAACACTCTCCTATTCACTAACAATTCTCCAACCACAACATCATATCCCTCTTCATCGGGATCCTCCAACGCAGGCATAACATCATAATTCTCCTCCTCACTCTCAGACTCAATATCACCACCAGCATTCATAATCATAATTTTTTTATTAGGAAACTGACTAGCAATATGACCAAGTCCTTGACATCTAAAACATTTAATATCTCTAGAGCAAGTATAAGTAGTTTCAGGTGTACCTTTAACCACTTGTTTTGGTGCCTCCAATTTGGTGTCAAATTTTGTCTTGGATACCGACTTGTTGTCCTCCCGTTTTGCAACGTTTGGACGCCAAGGAGTCGACGATCCTCCACTGGTAGGAAGTTGACCAGCTCCTCTCCTCTTGAGCTGCTGCTCCACCTTCATGGCCGTCTGCACCATCTCATCCAAATCAAAACAATGGCGAAGCTCCACTTGATCTTGGATTTCTCTATCAAACCGCACAAAAATCTGGCCATTGTAGCTTCATTATCCTCCTCAATGTTGGCCCGGATCATCGTGGTTTCCAACTCCTTGTAGTAATCCTCCATGCTTCTTGGACCTTGCTTCAGAGTTTGTAATCGCCTGTACATGTCACGATAATAATAGTTAGGCACAAACCGCTTTTTCATGACACGCTTCATCTCCTCCCACGTCTCAATAGACGGCTCTCCACACCTCCTTTTAGTGGTCACTAATTGATCCCACCAGATTAACGCATAGTCTACAAACTCAACCACTGCCAACCTCACTTTCTTTAGGTCAGAATAGTGATGGCAATCAAACACAAACTCCACACGCTTCTCCCATTCCAAATACGCCTCCGGGTCAGACTTCCCATGAAACGCTAGAATTTTCATCTTAATACTACTAATATTTCCATCCTCCTTACTGCACTCCGTATGTTTTCCTCGTACTGCTTCTCGCCTATGTCTACCCCCATGTACTCTTCTCTCTCCACCCCAATTCTCATCAAAACTCTCCTCATCTCCTTCAAAATTATTCCCCTTCCTATCTATAATTTTTTTTCCACTACCACTACTCTCCTCCAATCTACTCATCCGCTCATGAAGAGGTTCCAACTCCGACCTCATCACCCTAGTAAATTGCCCCATCAACGCCTCCATTTGAACCTTGGAAATTCCTTGGTTCACACTTTCACTAGCATCTTTATTAGGATTTATGGTACCTGCAAGAAAAAAAAAAGTTAGTAGTAAAATTCATCACACAAGTTCTCACAGATCACTCCAAACGAATCACACCAACACTCGTTTTCTTTCCACTCAAAATTTATGTAGGTTTTTGCTTTGTGTAAAAGTGAATCAAACTCTCAAGTTTACAACTTTTAGACGCTTGAAGATCGACTCTCGAAGATTGACAAAAACAAGAAGAAGAAATTTAGGGATGATCGAATTTTGACTTGCACCAAAGGATGAACAAGAACGAAAATTGTCCACAAGTTATCTTGCTTCTTCTATTATTTTTATTTTTTGAAGCTTTTTCGGTCTCTACTTTTTTTTTTGACCGATTTCAAATCTCTATTTTTTTATTTTTTATTTTTTTTAGAATTTTTCGAGATAACTTGAAGAAGGACGAAGAACGCGAAGAACAAGAAGAACAGATAGTCACAAAGATGTGAAAACTTACTTGTTTCAAACCTTTGCTTTGATATCAACTGATATGAATCTTATGTATGAAAGGCAACACGACTACAACGAATCGCACCTCAATTCTATAACAAAATAATTCAAAAATTTTGTACCGACTTTGAAACAAGTAACAGATTTTGTAATCTCCACCTCTAGTTGAACCTGTAACAAGAAACAGAGAATTTATGATAGAAAACAATCAAAGATTCAATTAGACCTTCAAAGGAACCTGTCTTTGAAAACCCAATTGAAAATCGATTGACAAACGCCACAAAGCTATGAAACTTTGATAAGTTTGATTTTGGGTAAAGCAATAGCTTTGATAAAATTCTAGAGAGAATTTTGTATTGAATAATCAATAATCAAAAATCTTAAATTTATTAATAATGAATATTGTAGTATTTATATTACAACCCAAAATATTGAAAGATAACACACAATAAATCAAAAATATATCAAAGATATCTCCTAAAGTTTCCTAGTAGGAATAAAAGACTTTAAAAATAGCATAAAATATCAAAATATGCATAATATCTCGCACACACACGAACACCTTCGGTGTGTGTAAAATACGTCAGGGCGGGCACGCTAGGGTGTAGCGCGGGCGCGCTGCAGTTTCGCAGGACATGGCGCGGGCGCGCGATAGTTCGCAAAATTCATAGGACACGGCGCAGGCGCGTTGTTGGTTCGAAAATAACAGGCGCGGACGCGCGATCTCCATGCGCGGGCGCGCTGTAGCTTCGACTTTGATCTTCAATTTCTTCACTTTATTGAACTCCTTTGACTTCCCCAAAATTATAACATCCCCAAAATGGAATATCAAGAAATCCAACACCCCCTTGTGACTTCAACATCAAAGATCGAAGTGCTTCCTTGAACTTCTGAGTTCGGCCTCTTGTAACTGGTCCTCTTGGTAACTCCAACGGATCCTTAGCCACTTGAACATCATGTGAGCCATCCATGTTCGCATCAGTACCCAATACAGGGATCAAGTCATAACGTAGTTCAAAATTTTGATTGTTTGAGATGGGGGGTGTCGTTCACAGTTTGTACTCAGGCGGGCCAGGAGTATCTATTTCTTAACCACCCTAAACTAGGTGAGGATTTAATATTTTATCCACATAAAATACCATAAGTGGGAGAAATACTTTTTAACCACATGAATTCACTATTGGTGGGGACATAATAGTTTAACCACGTGTAATACCTTTGGTGGAGTACATAACAGTTTAATCACATGTAATACATTTAGTGGATACCGTTCACAGTTTATACTCTTGTGGGTCAGGAGTATCTATTTCTTAACCACCCTAGACTAGGTGGGGATTTAATATTTTAGCCACATAAAATACCATAAGTGGGAGAAATATAGTTTAACCACATGAATTCACTATTGGTGGGGACATAACAGTTTAACCACGTGTAATACCTTTGGTGGAGTACATAATAGTTTAACCACATGTAATACACTTGGTGGATACCGTTCACAGTTCATACTCTTGTGGGTCAGGAGTATTGGTAAAATATTCATCCCCTTTCTTGGAAATTTTTGTTTCTATTGCTCTATGATATTCTTGAGTTGGATGCCCTTCCGCTCCACTTGTAGTTATGCTCAACTCCATGTCATGGGCTCGAGTAGCTAATTCTTCAAATATCATTGGCTGGATTCCTTGAAGGATATATCAAACTCCCCAATGCATACCTTGGATGCACATCTCAAATGCAAAAGATTCGGACAATCGATCTTTGCAGTTAAGACTCAAATTTCTCCACGATTGATAAAGTCAATTAATGTTCCTTCTTTCCATTGTCGTGAGTTTGTTAGCTCAATCATGCTAACTACTCGTCGAGTACTATAGAAGCGATTGAGAAATTCTTGTTCTTATTGTTTCCAAATATCAATTGAGCCTGGCTCCAGATCAGTGTACCAATCAAATGCGTTCCCTTTTAGTAAACGAACAAATTGCTTGACTAGGTGAACGGACAAATTGCCTGACTAGGTAATCTTCGTATGTCCCAGCATTGTTAAACGTTTCAACGAAATGCGCCACATGTTGTTTTGGGTTTCCTTTTCCATCAAATGTTGAAACTTTGGAGGTTGATAGTCATTTGGCATTCTTAAGTTATCAATCCTTTGTGAATATGGCTTGGCATAGGTGAGAGATGGATTCGAGCATCTGTCAAGATTTTCTTTGATACTACCCATGATGAACTCTTTTAAATGGTCAACAGGAACTGTGCCATCAGATGAAAAATGTAAATATTTAGTTTGTTCCTTTCATTTTTTCTTCAATGATGACTCAGTTCCATCATTAGTTTCATCTTGTTTTTCCACGTAACTTGCATCAGTATGGTTTATGTTGTCCATCAAATTCATAATTTGGGAGTCTTGTTCTTGAACATGTTTTGCAAGTCCCTCAATGGCCTTCGTCAAGTTTGCTATTTGATCTTATAGAGCTGTTGCATTTGTCACCATCACGCTTTCTATGTGAGAGTTCGAATGGGTCTTAAGGAAATGGGTTGCCTCCGAAGATACCTATAATTTCTTGGACATACTTCTCGTGATGACTCGAAGACTTCCAGTAGACTTCATTGCAGAAATCTTCATGCTCGAGGTATTTTCATTAGTAGACATGGTGGCTTAAAAATTTTGGTGAAGAGAAAAGATGGACGGTAGATATTGTCCCACTGGGCGTGCCAAAATTTGTAGCGCAAAATTCTTTATTTCTTGAAATTTAGAAATAGAAAATGGATACAAAGTGAATTTAAGAAATTAAATAAAGATTAGTGGATGCAATCTCTAAATAATCCCTTGATTTTCCTCTTAATGACAATTTCTTGATGGATTTGAATTTCTTGAGTATTTGATCTTCTTGGAAGACTATTTTATGTCTTGAGATTTGATTTGATGTCTTGGTAAAGTTAATTCTACGGGTTAACACCTTGATATGGAATTAAACTTCAAAATTTGGGAAGAACGCGATGAACTCCTTGAATCGCGTCTTGAAATTTGTTATCTTGAATTTGATGAAGAACATGATCTTCTTGAATTTGATTTATTTGACGAAGAACAAGAACTTCTTGAATTTGATTTATTTGATGAAGAACACGATCTTCTTGAATTTGATTTGATGAAGAACACGGTCTTCTTGAATTTGATTTATTTGATTAAGAACACGAACTTCTTGAATTTGACGAAGAACACGATCTTCTTGAATTTGATGAATTTAAATAAAGTTGAAGAATAACGCAATTAATCCTTGAATCACATCTTGATCTTCTCGAATTTGATAAATTTGAAGAAGGACACCTTGAATTGCGCCTTGAACTTCTTGAATATGACTTGAGAGAAAAACTCTTGAATTCTTCTACTCCTTTGCTTCAGTCTTTTGTGTTTTGTTTTCTTCTTGGTCATCTGCCCCCTATTTATAGCTAAAGGATGCAGATTCCTATCATTTTTATTTGATGAGGTGTCTCAATTTGATTAGCTCCTCATGATTTATTTGGTGATTATCTTCCATTGATCACAAGATTTGATTTTAAATACTAAAAATATTAGTTTTTTTTCCATTTGGTTTAAGATTTGATTTTAAATACTAAAAATGTTAGTATTTTCTTCAATTTGATACAAGATCCAACTTGATTTTAAAATCTTGCTTTGATCACAAAATAAATTAAAATATCAATTAATTAACTATTTATTTTTTTAGGAATTTAATCTTCCAAAAAATAGCTAATTGTTTTATTGATATTTAATTATTTTGTACTTGCCATATTTGAAGGTCGAAAAATTTAATTGTCTACAACGTCGACAAAGCTCATGAACTAACTCTGTTTGGAAGCTCTGATCACGTTCGGACATTCCGATTTGTCTGTAGCCTCCGAACCCTGAATTGTGATTCCAAAGTGTTCGGACCCTCCTAACATGGGTTCGAACCTTCCGAACTCTCCTTAACTAAAAATCATAATTTTCCCAATTAAATCCAAATTTAGTCCTTAATCCATGATTAATCAATTTAATGAAGTAAAATGGGACCGGGTTACTACAACACAAGTTTTCGATAACAATCCACTGAAGCTCGGTACGTGGTAAACATATCAATTCCCAAAATGCAATCGAAATCCTCCATTGCTAATACCATGAGATTCGCTGACAGAACATTACCCTCAAACTCTAAGGGACAACCCAGAACTAGACGCTTAGCCAACGCTGACTGACCAGTCAGGGTAAAAACAGAAAGCACTATGTCTAGGGCAATATAAGGCAACTTATGATGCTTGACAAAACGTGCTGATATGAAAGAATGAGATGCACCAGTATAAATAAGAACAAAAGCAGTTACACCATATAATAGAAATGTACTCGCAATAACCCTCTCATTCTCTTCCACTGTCTAATCATGACTCAGTGCAAACACCTGACTAGCAGTGTGCAGTCGAAGATTAGTTCCTCCCGCTGATTGCCCTGATGGCCTCTGCTGAACAATAGTCTGTGAACTAGATCCTGAGCCTCCATGCCTGTGGACAATCCTTTTTAATATGACCAATCTCTCCGCAACGAAAACAAGCTCCTAAGGCTTTACGGCACATGTCTGCCGGATGGTTCTTACCATAGTGGTCACACTTGTCTTTCTCCCCTAAATGCATCACAACATCAGATCCAAATGAATAATTAGAAGAAGCATACTTCTTAAAGGACTGAGAATGGGGACCCAAAGAAATCGCGGGTCGAGAAGACTGAAGCGCTCTAACATGATTCACACTGATCTCTTCTTGCCGACACCGGTTTACCAAACTCTCATAGGAAGTGGGAACATCACACACCGTAATCTGTCAAAATATCCTAGTTCAACCCCTACAGGAAATGATCGTACTTTGCCTCAGAACTGACGCCAATATAGGGACAATACGGAAGGAGATCAATAAAATTCTGTTGGTACTCATCCATAGACAAAGATCCCTGCTTCATATTAAGCAATTCAATGGCCTTCGCCTGACGAAGAGCTGTTGAAAAATACAGCTACCGGAATAGTATGCAGAAATCAGGCCACCCAACATGTGAGACCTCGGTTCTAAACAATTAATCTCGGATTAAACAACAATTAAACATACAAGATCCAAGACTAAAAGCAATAAAGAAATTTTTTTTTTAAAAATAACCTCGCTCGATCGGTAGAATTCAACCGATCGAGCGAGCCAAAAGTTACAAACTTTCTGCCCGAATAAAAACCAGCACCACTCGATTGGTAAGATTCAACCGATCGAGCGGACACCCTTTTGTTTAAATCAGAGAACAGCCACAAAGACCACCGCTCGATCGGTCAAATCTTACCGATCGAGCGGTGACAGCACAGGGTAAGGAAAATAGTAAAAAATCATGCCAACGCTCAAGTCCAATACATTCAATTCATAACAAGGTTCGTAATACATGCAACGACAACATAAAAACCTCAATACTTGCATAAACGATACAAAAGATAAAAATAAGTTTGAATTCTAAACATGATCCAGCATAAACTAGATTAACAAGCTAATTCGACTTCTAAACCGAGTCCCACTTATATCTCTCATTCTTGATGCTAACCAGGTCTTTACTGACTTGATCCTGCCCCACCTGTTGTCAAGTACACATACAAAACAAAGCAACAGCCGGATAACTCCGATGAGAATGATATTCCCAGTAAAAGCAACATAACATGCAAAATAACAACAACTTGCTTCCAAGACAACAACATATTCAATATCAATGTAAATGAAATGCATATCTTTAAAAATGGGATATCAACTCTGATAAACAAGGGATTGCTGCTATGCTTTTGGGATCCCGAGGATGAGATCACGTAACGACTCACCGAATCTCCCAATCGAGGTTTTTTATAATGCCATGTATCCCAATCCCCTAAACTTTGGTGCGAATATGAGGAGTATGCTGACACTAGGTGAACTTCTACAACCCAGGCCACTCGCAACATAGCCCCAAGATGTCTAAATAAAAAGGGTCATTCTGCCCGACAATTCAAAGGTTTGGCTCAAGATGAATGCATAAGAAAATATAAAACATTAATCCATATAATAAAACTCAACAACAAAATACATGCTCCACATTCTAGAACAGTTATTGATGCAAGTATGTGATTATTATGGGAAAACTCAAGAACCAACTGTCCCGATTATGCTATCCCGCTAATCGATGACAGCTTGTACCTTTCAATGCAAGTAGCTCCAACTATGGATACACTACAAAAGAGGTTATATCAAAATCTATACAACCTAAGCAGCAACAACGCTCAAGGTAAACTATTTACCACTCTTCGTCCAACTCTTCGACGATCGAATGCTGCTAACCCTGGGCTCGAAAAACTCCAAACGAATCTGTACGGAGGCAAAGAAGATCAACAACGACGATCAAAACTCAATAGCCAAGTTCAACAACTCAAACAGTTCAAAATATCTAAAACTCAAACAGGCGGCATAATGGCTATAACTATTAAACCGGAAACAGAAAAAGCAGTACAATATCGATATCAACTCATATCAATGCTAAGACAACAATAAAGGATCAAACCCAACAAATCTCAAAACTCAATTTTCGAAATAGGCTTCCAAAAATCATAACAAATCCAAACGACTCTCTAATTCAAAACCGACTGAGAATAAACGATCAAAAATCTATCAAGAACAACATAACCGAAACTCACTCGATTCTAACAACATCCAAAAATCAAAGTCTAGTTGATCGAAGAAAAACTTGCGATATAATGAAGCTCTTGCTGTTGTGATCGCTAAACTGCCTTCAGAAATAAATTCCAACGGACCGATCGAGCTCGGGGAGAAATCTGAAAAACTTGAAATCTCTAAAAGATGCAACAATGGTGGAGGAGGCGTGCAAGTGGAGGAGAAGAAGTGATGAGACTAGTCAACCAAGTGTAAAAAATATATAAAATCCATTAATTGAGTTTTAGTCCCTGAAATTTCCAAAATTTTCAAAATATACCCTGATAAAAAACAAGTCGGCTCTTGAACTCTGTAATCTACGATTATCTCAAATAAGCTCAATTAAGATAAATTTGGGGCGTTACAATTCTCCCCCTCTAATAAGAGATTTTGTCCTCGAAATCAATAAGAATCGCAACTTATAAGATAGAATAAAGAACTAAAGACAGTTAGAAGAACTCACATCATCCGAATAACTCAGGAAAACGCTGTCTCATGTCAGATTCTATCTCCCAAGTTGCTTCCTCGACCCCGTGATGGCTCCACTACACTTTCACCAAAGGAATCAACTTGATTCTAAGCTGTTTCTCCTTCCGATCAAGGATCTGAATCGGTCGCTCAAAGTATCTTAGAGTCTCGTCAAGCACGGCTTTGTCAGGCTAAAGAATATGAGAAGGATCTGGATGATACTTTCGCAACATAGAGACGTGAAAAACATCGTGAATACCAGATAAAGACGGAGGAAGTGCAAGTCTGTAGGCAAGATCGTCTATCTTCTCCAGAATTTCGTACGGTCGAATGAATGTCGGAGATAACTTCCCTCTCTTACCAAATCTGGCAGTGCCTCTGAACGGTGAAATCTTAAGGAAAACTCGATTTCCCTGCTCGAAACTAGGAGGTCTACGTCTGATATTTGTATACTTTGCCAGTCTATCCTGAGCTGACTTCATTCTCGACTGAATGATCTTAACTTGTTCTGCCATATCTCGAAGCATATCCGGTCCCAAATCAGGTGACTCGGACAAATCGTCCCAAAACAAAGGAGATCGGCACTTATTGTCGTACAATGCCTCAAAAGGCGCCATGCCAATACTCGATTGGAAGCTCTTGTTGTAAGAAAACTCAACAAGAGGCAAAGAATCCTGCAAACTAGTGCCAAAGTCTAGCACTACTGCTCGAAGAATATCCTTTATTGTCTGGATAGTCCGCTCTGAATTTCCATCAGTCTGAGGATGATAAGCTGTACTCAGATGAAATCGAGTACCAAGTGCCTCCTGAAGACTGTGCCAAAAGTGCGAAGTGAATCTAGGGTCTTGGTCTGAAACGATCGACTTCGGCACACCATGAAATCTCACAACGTTGCTAACATAAAACTCAGTCATCTGATCGTGACGATACGTCATCCTGTACGGAATAAAGCAAGCAGACTTCGTCAATCTGTAGATCACTACCCAAATAGCATCGCAACCTCGAATAGATCGAGGTAGCTTCGTGACGAAATCCATAGAAATGTGATCCCACGTCCATTCAGGAACAGATAAACTGTGCAACAGACCACCCGGTCACTTTCTTTCTGCTTTCACTTGCTGACAGTTCAAACATCGAGATACAAACCTCGCAACATCGCTCTTCATTTGCTTCCACCAAAACTAATTCTTCAGATCATTGTACATCTTACGGCCTCCAGGATGAATGCTGAACTGACTGCAATGAGCCTCTCGGAGAATATGTTGTCTCAACTCCAAATTATCAGGCACAACAATACGGTTATTCACAAACAAAACATCATTTCTAACCCGAAATTCAGACTAATGCCCAGATCTGACATTCTCTACTTAAATCTGAGTGCTCGGATCAGACTTCTGTGCTTCTTTGATCAATATAAATAACTCTGACTCGGCTTGAATAGCAAACACTCTGATAGTCTTCCTATCTATTTCAAACTCTAAACCAGAAGTGCAACAATCATTGATCAACTGAGAAACATCGATAGTACAAAGAGATAAAGAACAAAGCTTTCGGCTCAAGGCATCTGCAACTGCATTCGACTTTCCTGGATAATACTTGATTTCACAATCAAAATCCTTAAACAGATCTAACAATCTTCTCTGTCTCATATTCAGTTTTGCCTGTGAAAACAAATACTTAAGGCTTTTATGGTCAGAGAAGATCTCGAAAGACTCACCATAAATATAGTGACGCTAGATCTTAAGAGCAAAAATGATCGCAGCTAGTTCAAGATCATGAACCGAATAACGAGTCTCGTGCGGCTTCAGCTGCCTTGATGCATATGCTATCACATGCTTATGTTGCATAAGAACACATCCCAAGCCTTTGTTAGAAGCATCACAATACACGGTAAAACCTCCAGTAACTTTTGGAATAGAAATAATCGGAGCACTGGTCAGTCTCCTCTTCAGATCAACAAAGCTAGCCTCACAATCTGCAGTCCAGATAAAAGGCGCATTCTTCTGAGTTAGCTGGGTAATTGTCTTTGCAATAGAAGAGAATCCCTCGATGAATCGGCGATAATAACAAGCTAAACCCATAAAGCTTCGAATCTCAGGCACTGACGTTGGTCTAGGACAATTCATAACCGCTTCAATCTTGTTGGGATCGACACAAATCTCATCTCCAGAAATAATATGACCGAGGAAGACAACTCGGTCCAACCAGAATTCACACTTATACACTTGGCAAACAACTGCTCAACTCGCAAAATCTGCAAGACGGTCCTCAAATGATTTTCATGGTCAGTACGGTTCTTCGAGTAGATAAGAATATTATCAATGAAGATAATAACAAACTCATCTAAATAGCACTGAAAGATACTGTTCATCAAACCCATAAAAACCGCTGAAGCGTTAGTCAAACCGAACGGCATGACTATAAACTCGAAATGACCATACCTCATTCTGAATGCGGTCTTAGGAACATCTTCCTCACGCACTCTCAGCTGATGATAACCCGACCTCAGGTAAATCTTCGAATAGACAGAAGAACCCTGCAGTTGATCAAAAAGGTCATCTATTAGGGGTAAAGGATACATGTTCTTTACTGTAGCCTGATTCAGTTGATGGTAGTCAATACAAAGTCGCATAGAACCATCCTTCTTCAGAACAAACAGAGCAGGAGCACCCCAAGGCGACACACTAGGTCTGATGTATCCCTTGGAAATCAAATCCTCAAGTTGCTCCTTCAATTCTCTCAATTCGACCGGTGCCATACGATACAGAGATTTGAAAATAGGTTGAGTACCTGACAACAATTCAATGCTGAATTTGATCTCTCGAATAGGCGGCAATCCAGGAATCTCTTCTGGAAACACATCAACAAATTCTCTAACCACGGGTATATCAACCAATGCTAGGCTAGATTTTAGTACATCAACTGCATAAACCAAAATCCCTCTGCATCTCTTTGTAACAAACGAGTCATAGATAACACTGAAATCAAAGGAATTCTAGATCGAGAACCCTTACCAAAGAATTTCCACTCGTCTGCCATTTCAGGTCTGAATCTGACAACCTTCAGAAAACAATCGACGGTTGCCATGTACTTGGTTAAAGCATCTATACCAACAATATAGTCAAAATTTGACAGCCCAAGTACAATACAGTCAAACTCTAACAAAGTTCCCTAAAAAAAAAGTTCACAATTCCTGACTAATCTGACGGAAACAATTCCTACACCCAAAGGTGAAGTAACAGCTACTATAGTAGGCAACAACTCAGTATGCAAAGCATGCATCAACACAAAAGTTTCAAAGATAAAGGAATGAGAAGAACCTGTATCTATCAATACATGAGCAGAATAACCAAAAATCAAACAGTTACCTGTTATAACATCGTCAAGTGATGCCTGAGCCTGATCCTCTGTCAAAGCAAAGACTCGTGACTACTGTCTTGGAGGCTGGTTCGCACTAGGGTTACCTCCCTGTCTGTTCTGCTGCTGAGGCTGGAAGGAATGAACCGCAGAAGTCTGCCTCTCAGGCTAAGCTGCAGGACTAGAAAAACTTCCACTCTGAGCTCGATCTCTACCTCGCTGAGGGCACACCTTAGCAAAGTGTCCCGGTTGCTGACAATTATTGTTGTTCCCAAAGACTCCTACACAATGATCCGGGGAGTGTCTACCCCCACACTTGTTGCAGAAAAAAGATGAAGATTCCGAACTATGTCCTGAACTGAACTGCTTGGAACCACGGGAACTAGAAGAACTATTCCCCTTCTTCTTGAATTGTTTCCCTCTTTCTTTGTAATGATCCTTCCTGTTACCGCTACTGCTTCCTCCTTCGTACCTATTGTAGACAATTAAATTTGTCAACCTTAAATTATGGAAACTACAAAATAATTAAATATCAATAAAACAATTAGCTATTTTTGGAAAGATTAAATTTCTAAAAAATAAATAGTTAATTAATTGATATTTTAATATATTTTGTGATCAAATCAAGATTGCATCTTGCACAAATTGGAAGAGAAGACTAATATTTTTAGTATTTGAGATCAAATTGCATCAAATAGAAGAAAATACTAATATTTTTAGTATTTAAAATCAAATCTTGTGATTAATGGAAGAAATCACCAAATAAATCAGGATGAGCCAATCAAATTGCGACACCTCATCAAATAAAAATGGTAGGAATCTGCATCCTTCAGCTATAAATAAGGGGCAGATGACCAAGAAGGAAACACAACAAAGAAGACTGAAGCAAAGAAGTAGAAGAATTCAAGATTTTTTTCTCAAGTCACATTCAAGAAGTTCAAGGCGCAATTCAAGGCGTTCTTCTTCAAAATCATCAAATTCGAGAATATCAATGCGTGATTCAAGGGATTAAGTGCGTTCTTCTTCAAATATACTTAAATTCATTCAAATTCAAGAAGATCGTGTTCTTCATCAAATTCAAGAAGTTCGTGTTCTTCATCAAATTCAAGAATTTCGTGTTCTTTATCAAACAAATCAAATTATTCAAGAAGATCGTGTTCTTCATCAAATTCAAGAAGTTCGTGTTCTTCAACAAATAAATCAAATTCAAGAAAATTGTGTTCTTCATCAAATTCAAGAAGCTCGCATTCTTCATTAAATAAATCAAATTAAAGAAGATTGTGTTCTTCATCAAATTCAAGAAGTTCATGTTCTTCAACAAATAAATCAAATTCAAGAAGATCGTGTTCTTCAAAAAGATAGTGTTCTTCATCAAATTCAAGATAACAAATTTCAAGTCGCGATTCAAGGATTTCATCGCGTTCTTCCCAAATTTTAAAGTTTAATTCGATATCAAGGTGTTAAGCCATCGATTAACTTTATCAAGACATCAAATCAAATCTCAAGACATCAAATCGTCTTCCAAGAAGATCAAATACTCAAGAAAATCAAGGGATTATTTAGAGATTGCATCCACTAATCTTTATTTAATTTCTCAAATTCACTTTGTATCCATTTTTTATTTCTTAATTTTAAGAAATAAAGAATTTTGAGCTACAAATTTTGCACGCCCAGTAGGACCATCTCTACCCTTCATCTTTTCTCTTCACCAAAAGTTTTAAGCCATCATGTCTACCTATGAAAATATCTCGAGCATGAAGATTTCTGCAATGAAGTCTACTGGAAGTCTTGGAGTCATCACGAGAAGTATGTCCAAGAAATTACAAATATCTTCGGAGGCAACCCATTTCCTTGAGACCCATCCGAACTCTCACATAGAAAGCGTGATGGTGACAAATGACACAACTCTAGAAGATCAAATAGCAAACTTGACAAAGGCCATTGAGGGACTTGCAAAACATGTTCAAGAACGAGACTCCCAAATTATGAAGTTGATGGACAAGATATATCATACTTATACAAGTTACATGGACAAAGAAGATGAAACTAATGATGAAACTGAGTCATCATTGAAGAAAAAACAAAATGAACAAACTAAAGACTTACATTTTTCATCTGATGAGTCAGTTTCCATGGACCAGTTAAAAGACTTCATCATGGGTACTATCAAAGAAAAACTTGACGGAAGCTCCAAGCCATCTCTTACCTATGCCAAGCCACATTCACAAAGGATTGATAACTTAAGAATGCCAAATGGCTATCAACCTCCAAAGTGTCAACAATTTGATGGCAAAGAAAACCCAAAGCAACATGGCTCATTTCATTGAAACGTGTAACAATGCTGGGACATACGGAGATTACCTAGTCAAGCAATTTGTTCGTTCACTAAAAGGGAATGCATTTGATTGGTACACTGATCTGGAGGCATGCTCAATTGATAGTTGGAAACAACTAGAACAAAAATTTCTCAATCGCTTCTATAGTACTCGACGAGTAATTAGCATGATTGAGCTAACAAACTCACGACAATGGAAAAAAGAGACTGTCATTGACTTTATCAATCGATGGAGAAATTTGAGCCTTAACTGCAAAGATCGATCGTCCGAATCTTCTGCAATTGAGATGTGCATACAAGGTATGCATTGGGGACTTCGATATATCCTTCAAGGAATCTAACCAAAGACATTTGAAGAATTAGCTACTCGAGCTCATGACATGGAGTTGAGCATAACTATAAGTGGAGCAGAAGGGCCTCCAACTCAAGAATATCATAGAGCAAGAGAAGCAGAAATTTCCAAGAATGAAGATGAGTATTTCACCAATACTCCTGACCCACAAGAGTATAAACTGTGAACGGTATCCACCAAAGGTATTACACATGGTTAAACTGTTATGTCCCCACCAATAGTGAATTCATGTGGTTAAACTGTATTTCTCTCACTTATGGTATTTTATGTGGTTAAAATATTAAATCCCCACCTAGTCTAGGGTGGTTAAAAAATAGATACTCCTGGCCCACATGAGTATAAACTGTGCACGGCACCTATGGGGACCTCGGGTTGCTCTTTCTCATCTCAAGTGGCAATTAATGAATAATCATCAACAAAGTATGATAATTAAATCAAGCCTCAGCATAATCAACAAGCACAAAAAAATTTTATTTTTTTTAAATCTATGGTGGCTCGCTCGAGCGAGCCTTACCTTTCGCTTGAGCGAGAGCCACTCGGGTTGCCACACCCATGGCTCGCTCGAGCGAGCCCAGGCTTCGCTCGAGCGAGCTGTGCTCTGCCCGGCCTGCTGAAAATCTGCTCTTGAGCTGTTCTAGGTTGGTTTATTCAAGTCTATCCATCTACAAATACCAAATATGATATATAATGAAGACTTACACAAAACATTGCTGATATATAGATCTAAATCTCAATTGTTTACAACAACTCATAAATACAAAAGAGATGTCATCTTATCTACGTTCACCATATCATACGACAGCTGCTAAGACCCGAAGTCACCACGTGCTATTACTCTTTTCTCGAGCTATCCAAGCTATGACTGACTTTCTAATGCACCAACCTGATGCAATTCACACATACAAACAAAGCAACAGCTGGATAACTCCGGTGAGAATAAATCTCAGTATGAACAACATGCATATACATCCGTTAAACATATGATATCTATATGCCAAATGATTCATAAATCTCCAATCATGTAATAACAAGTAAAACATGATAGTATATTTGTTCATCTCTAATACCAAGCATATAAACTCATTCAAATCTTGAATGTCATAACATAACATGCTAGCATTTATAAACGCATATTCTAAACCATAGAAATCTCTAGGTTAATGCATAAATGCAATGCATGTGCCAAGGAATAGGCTATCAAATCTGGTATCAAGAAAATCATAGTTCTGGGATCCCGGGGAAATAAAATCTTTAACCGACACCGACTCTCCCAATCGAGGTGGTGTTAAATATCTCAATTTCCCTGACTTTGGTGCAACTATAGTTAGTCATCTAGCTCTGGAAAATAAATCTATATTCCGTGCCATGAGTCATCTGACTCTGGAAGTAAATCTACATTCCATGCCACTCACTACAGTTCTCCAAACGTCATCTGCACTCTAGGCCATTCTGCCCTCTGTGCTATTCAAGCTGGAGTTCAAGATGAATGCAACACAATCTGGATGCATTAAATATACATAAGCTAAAACAATATCTTGAACACATCAATCAAATAATCATATAATCACTCAAGGATATCGACATATCTGCAAACATCATATACTATATGTAAAACATGTTCAATAAAGAACATAATATAAATCAAAGAAGACAAGTAAACATTTACATAAATATTCTGGGACTTCAAGAAGATAGCTATCTTGAATAATCTATCCCATTTATGTAAACTTAAACCATAACATATATGAAAACATGCATGTATGTGATTTTAGGCAACTCGATACTCAGAAACAATCTCGAGTTATTCTGCCCATCTTATTAATGTCTATTCATACCTGTGATCTGGATTCAAACATCTTGAATCTGTTGCCAATGCTGATCATCTCAAAGCTAGCCAAATCGGTCATACAATTCTGCTCATTTCAATCAATGCTAATTGAAGGTGTTCTTGATTCAATCTTAAACACTTCAAGTCATTAGAACTCGAACTCGTCGATTCGACTTCGATAACTTCCATTCCCAACTGAAATGAAGTATAAACCATGCTCAATATCATTATCAAATCTGATATTTAGTGCTAAGTTCAATCTATAGTTGATATCGGATTGAATTGCAACCCGGCGGCGTAACGGTTCGAAATCGATAATTCCGAATACATTAACATCAATATCATCACCATCTTAACAATATAACATCATCAATTCTTCAGATGAATTTTTGAAATATGCAACCCCTAAAAAATCAGATTTTCAAAAATTCTTTCAATATTCCAAAACATGTCCAAACGACGATCTTTTATCGATCCATCCTAGATATGTTATTGTCGTATATGCTAGAACATGTTTATACAATCAAATCTTAATTCTAAAAACATCATAAAATTCAAACATGGTAGAACTTCATAAAACATACGTCAAAACGTAGCACTCGGAGCTGTGATTGCGAATATACGATCAATCGGAAATTCTACCAGGCGGATCAATTTTTATCGGGACTTGAAAGAGCAAAATTGGCTTGGAACTCTTTATGCCCTCTTCTCTCATTCTTGGCTGGGAATTTGATCCCTTTTCACGTTTTTAATGACCAAGTTGCAAGGGAATTGCATTTTGGTCCCTGAACTTTGGCCTAATGGCAATTCAGTCCCCGGACAAGCAATTTAATTCAATTTTAATCCTAAATAATTTAAGAATATTAGAATTTAATTCTAAACTCTAAATATTCTCAAATTAAATATTCTTGGATTGAAATTAAATCATTTCGGACCTTATCGCATTTTAGTCCTTGAACTACTCAATATTTGCAAATGGGTCCTTGCTCGGATTTCATCCTCAAATTCAATTCTTGATATTTATAATCTTGGAATTTACATCTTAAATTCCATAAATATTAATTCAAATATTTTTAATCTTTTTAATTTAAGAATTCCGATATTAAAATCTTAAAATCCGAAAAATCCTCAAATTAAATATTTCTGACCCGAAATTGAAATCTCTAATTTCCTTACATTCTTAAATTCATATTTTCTCTCTTATTCGGAATTTAAATCTTAAATCCCGTAATTAATAACTTAATATTTTCGGGCCTTACATTTCCTCTCCTCTAAGGAATGATTTCGTCATCGAAATCGCATTCGATCTGACTGCGGATTCTTGTAAGCTGTATAGCTGACTGAAGTAATACTGACTTCAATTCTCTGAGCTTTCGATATCTATTCTGATATCTTCTCTTCTATCGTATCTTAATCTTTTTTCTGATTGCTTCTACAATACATATAATCACTGAGACAACTTATATCTAAGTTTCTCTTTCTCGTGATCTAACTCTGCATTAGTTAGTCTGTCTTGCTTACAATCTTATCGACTTATATTGTATCTGAATTGAATGCACATACATATTTTAGCTGATATTCTTCAGCCAATGCATATGGATAACAATTCATCTATCTGACAATTCACAATTAAGTATTAATCAACTAGCTAGATCACATACTCATAGCTTCTAAAATCTCTTTCTGAACCTAATGATGCTTGGGAAAGAATTTCTTTTCTGATCATTCTGTTCAGGCTTCAAATCTCTATCTGTTACTCATCTACTAGCTCTGTTAATGCTGCTCTATTCGTATTCTGTTCGAAACCATCTTCACATTCTCTATCGTTTCTTGACTCATATCTGGTCTAATAGCTGATATTTCTGTAAGATTGTTTCAATATAAAGACAATTCTGTGTTTCTGATCAATAAATCATCAAAATATTGTATTTATATCTATCAAATAGCTGTCACATGAATCATAGTAATCACGTGGCAAATAATCAATCAACTAGTACCGAATCTAGTACTATAGTTCTGAGCATATCCTCGGAAATCTGGATAATCACATCTAATAGTCCACTAATCAGAGGATGGTATAATGAAATCTCATACAACCAAACACTCAAAACATCTGACAATCAACGCCACAATCTAGAAAACAAATCTAAAGTCTCTATCTTGAAAATATATTTCCATAATTCCTGTAATCTGATCATCTTGCTAAGTGCATGACAAGTACCTTTTATGTTTGTATCATATCTAATACAACATATTCATAAATTTGTCGAAATCTACTACACTTTAAACCGCAAAATCATGACGATTCGAGTAGATTCAAACTAAATTCGTTCACAAAGTTGATCTGTTTTCAACTCTTATGTAACTAATCTGTTACATAAACCACTTGCGTTCTTCTTTTCTGCTTCTTTTACTGGAATTTTAGTATTGGTACTGTCAATTCTGTCGTATCTGTTTTCAGTTCTTCTTCCAAAACTAATTTCCAAGTACTGACTACGTTTAAGTCATACATGTTTAGACAACTGAATGGATATTAAATCTGTTGTCATATGCCTCTTTCAGAATCTGATATTCCATATCTAGAATATCTGGCATAATCAAATGATTATTCACCGCAAAAATTCATCTGTTCTGCTCTGTTGTCTTATCTCTTATCTTAATCTAGCGTTCTCAAGCAATATGTTGCTTTTATCTTTCCAAACCAATTCGAGTTTAGCTTGGATCGCAACAATTCTGATCGTTTGATTATCTGTCAAGCATAAACATTCAACAAGTATATATCTGTACTCAATAAATCCAGCAATTAGCTAAAACCCATAAATTTTACTGATGATCTGAATCTGCTAAGTGAAAAAAACTCACTTGCATTTCAAAACTCAACGCAAATGAATCAAAACAGACTCTAGCAAAGGAATAAGAGTCAATCAAAATCGATCGAGGTCGAATACAAAAACCTCAGAATCGATAGCAAAAAATTCAAGAATCATGATTTTTATAATGGAATAGCTTCAGCAAAATTGATGAAAAAGCTCAACTGTAACTGATTTTTATTATTCTCTATTGATATGAGTTCATTTATTAATTCTTAATTCTCAGCTGACAATAGTCGAATATACTCTTTTCGACTTAACTTATTGTCAAAGAATTAATCATCATTTCGGTACTACATAACTCTTTTCTACGCAATCTGCTAGCTGTTTCTGAAGTTCTTCAGTTTAAGTAATGCTCTTCTATACAAGTTGTCATAATACCATTGTACTAGACACCACTCTATATAGAACTGCATTCATGTCGTAGAAAGGTCGAAATATGTCATTGAACTATTTCTGTACATTCTAACCACTGACATAGCTGTCAATTTTAGGTTAATTCTGTACTAGTTCAATATAACGACTAGACTTCTACTGACATTCTTCCACGGTCAAATGTGATATAACCAGTACCAAAATAACAAAATCTACTTTCTGAAACTCATATCATAAATTTCTAGTCATGTCTATTTCTTTATCAGTGCACGGAATCAGTCAACTGGTAACTGGTACTCAGTTATTGCATTAATATCTATAATGCATTCTAGCTTAATATCTCACGCCTGATATCAGCACATTCAATATTATTTCCTCAATTCTGTATTTCATCTTCTATGACTAATCTTACAAATGTATTCTATCTACTCAAAGGCAAAATTTCAGCAAATACGATGAATACAGGCTCATCAGATACATATTATAGCATAACAAATCACTGATCTATGAATATATGCTATGCAATCAATATATAAACAATTAACTAGAATTAACTCACTTACCTATAATATTCTTATCTGATACAACTTGAGCCTTTCAGCTAGGGGAGCTATGCTTATATATCTTGATCTGCTGGCATTTAGACTGACTCGATCTTTGCTGTTATTGTCACTATCGCTTGCTTCATAGCTATACTGCTATGAAAGTTTAGTGAAGGTGATGATTATAGTGTTTCCACAATTATAGAGGCGTGAATAAAAAAAATTCAACTCTGCCTCATACTACCAGTTCATGATTTCGTTCTTCTATTACTGACTTGAAATCAACTTATGCTTCTAGTCTGCAAAGTCTACTGTTCTATCTTCTTTAGCATATACAGAAAGAAATAATTCTGTTTACTTACCTGCCAAACAATTTCAGTACTTCTTCTGGCAACTTCACCAACTTCTTGCTAAGTCCTGAAGTTGATATAAAATCAAGCTGATTCTATGTTCATCTGAATATTCTTCTCTTGAACAACTGATCCAGCTCTTCAAATCAACTCCTTTTTAGACATAGCATATTTTGTATCTTTCTGAGTTGATGATACATAGCTTTGGAGTTGTTCAACTCACATACTCCTCAGTGCCTCGGCTCAAACACTTACCTCAACATTGTTCTGTTCTATCTGCGGTTCTGTTCTGTTTGAGGTTCTCATGCTATCTGCATAGTCTGTCTTATTCGATAACAGAAGCAATATATATGGCAGAGATTATAAAATACAATTTCAGTATAACATACATATACTCTCATGCTTCTGAATAGAACACATGCTTGCAAATTCTCATGCATTTTCACATATTACATTCTTACAACGAATTCACTTATTATAATGAATTCAAAAACTCTGGCATACATATCAGCATATAAGCATGTAATTCTATCAGTAAAGAAAGTAGTGTTCAAACAAGCAATCATAGTCGCATATAATTCTGTAAAACAAGTAAAGCATACTCATGCAATACTATCAATGCATGAGACTCAATCTACCCCGCTCAACTTCTATCTTAGTCCAAAACTTTATTCTCTGATACCACCTGTTGTGGGGACCTCGGGTTGCTAATCTCATCTCAAGGGGCAATTAATGAATAATCATCAACAAAATATGATAATTAAATCAAGCCTCAACATAATCAACAAGAACAAATTTTTTTATTTTTTTTAAACCCATGGTGGCTCGCTCGAGCGAGAGCCACTTGGGTTGTCACACCCATGGCCCGCTCGAGCGAGCCCAGGCTTTGCTCGAGCGAGCTGTGCTCTGCCCGGCCTGCTGAAAATCTTCTCTTGAGCTGTTCTAGGTTGGTTTATTCAAGTCTATCCATCTACAAATACCAAATATGATATATAATGAAGACTTACACGAAACATTGCTGATATATAGATCTAAATCTCAATTGTTTACAACAACTTATAAATACAAAAGAGATGTCATCTTATCTACGTTCACCATATCATACAACAGCTGCTAAGACCCGAAGTCACCACGTGCTATTACTCTTTTCTCGAGCTATCCAAGCTATGACTGACTTTCTCATGCCCCAACCTGATGCAATGCACACATACAAACAAAGAAACAGCCGGATAACTCCGGTGAGAATAACTCTCAGTATGAACAACATGCATATACATCAGTTAAACATATGATATCTATATGCCAAATGATTCATAAATCTCCAATCATGTAATAACAAGTAAAACATGATAATATATTTGTTCATCTCTAATACCAAGCATATAAACTCATTCAAATCTTGAATGTCATAACATAACATGCTAGCATTTATAAACGCATATTCTAAACCATAGAAATCTCTAGGTTAATGCATAAATGCAATGCATGTGCCAAGGAATAGGCTATCAAATCTGGTATTAAGAAAATCGTAGTTCTGGGATCCCGGGGATATAAAATCTTTAACCAACACCGACTCTCCCAATCGAGGTGGTGTTAAATATCTCAATTTCTCTGACTTTGGTGCAACTATAGTTAGTCATCTAGCTCTGGAAAATAAATCTATATTCCGTGCCATGAGTCATCTGACTCTGGAAGTAAATATACATTCCATGCCACTCACTACAGTTCTCCAAATACCATCTGCACTCTAGGCCATTCTGCCCTCTGTGCTATTCAGGCTGGAGTTCAAGATGAATGCAACACAATCTGGATGCATTAAATATACATAAGCTAAAACAACATCTTGAACACATCAATCAAATAATCATATAATCACTCAAGGATATCGACATATCTACAAACATCATATACTATATGTAAAACATGTTCAATACAGAACATAATATAAATCAAAGAAGACAAGTAAACATTTACATAAATATTCTGGGACTTCAAGAAGATAGCTATCTTGAATAATCTATCCCATTTATGTAAACTTAAACCATAAAATATATGAAAACATGCATGTATGTGATTTTAGGCAACTCGATACTCAGAAACAATCTCGAGTTATTCTGCCCATCTTATTAATGTCTATTCATACCTGTGATCTGGATTCAAACATCTTGAATCTGTTGCCAATGCTGATCATCTCAAAGATAGCCAAATCGGTCATACAATTCTGCTCATTTCAATCAGTGCTAATTGAAGGTGTTCTTGATTCAATCTTAAACACTTCAAGTCATTAGAACTCGAACTCGTCGATTCGACTTCGATAACTTCCATTCCCAACTGAAATGAAGTATAAACCATGCTCAATATCATTATCAAATCTGATATTTAGTGCTAAGTTCAATCTATAGTTGATATCGGATTGAATTGCAACCCGGCGGCGTAACGATTCGAAATCAGTAATTCCGAATACATTAACATCAATATCATCACCATCTTAACAATATAACATCATCAATTCTTCAGCTGATTTTTTGAAATATGCAAACCCTAAAAAAATCAGATTTTCGAAAATTCTTTCAATATTCCAAAACATGTCCAAACGACGATCTTTTCTCGATCCGTCTTAGATATGCTATCGTCGTATATGCTAGAATATGTTTATACAATCAAATCTTAATTCTAACAACATCATAAAATTCAAACATGGTATAAATTCATAAAACTTACGTCAAAACGTAGCACTCGGAGCTATGATCGCGAATATACGATCAATCGGAAATTCTACCAAGCGGATCAATTTTTATCGGGACTTGAAAGAGCAAAATTGGCTTGGAACCCTTTCTGCCCTCTTCTCTCGTTCTTGGCTGGGAATCTGATCCCTTTTCACGTTTTTAATGACCAAGTTGCAAGGGAATTGCATTTTGGTCCCTGAACTTTGGCCTAATGGCAATTCAGTCCCCGGACAAGCGATTTAATTCAATTTCAATCCTAAATAATTTAAAAATATTAGAATTTAATTCTAAACTCTAAATATTCTCAAATTAAATATTCTCGAATTAAAATTAAATCATTTCGGACCTTATCGCATTTTAGTCCTTAAACTACTCAATATTTTCAAATGGGTCCTTGCTCGGATTTCATCCTCAAATTCAATTCCTGATATTTATAATCTTGGAATTCACATCTTAAATTCCATAAATATTAATTCAAATATTTTTATTCTTTTTAATTTAAGAATTCCGGATATTAAAAGCTTAAAATCCGAAAAATCCTCAAATTAAATATTTCTGACCCGAAATTGAAATCTCTAATTTCCATACATTCTTAAATTCATATTTTCTCTCTTATTCAAAATTTAAATCTTAAATCCCGTAATTAATAACTTAATATTTTCGGGCCTTACAGCACCCCTATCTCAAACAATCAAATTTCTGAACTACGTTATGACTTGATCCCTATATTGGGTACGTAGGTAACTTAGATATATTCTGAGTACAGTCATGAACTTGTTGTTTTCTTTTCACATAAAATATTAATATGTCTTATAATTTCAGTGAAAGTTAAACCCAATCAAAAGATAAAAAAAAATCTTCAAGTCTTTTTAGGCAACTTCAAGATGGATTCTTGACGTGTTCAAATTCTTGATAATGTCATCATCGAAAGGAGAAATATTTTCAATCATAGTGTATTCCTCAATCTTATGAAGTGGTTGAACACTGGAAAATATTTCTCATTGTCTCTTCAAGAAAGTGAATTATTTTCACTTCTTCAAATCACCAAGCCTTCAAATTATGCGCTTCCACCATCTTGAGTTGATTGGACCTGATTCACCTTTCGAAATCTCTCGAAGTATGTGATGTGCAGCCACAAGATTGAAAAAAAAAATTCAAATATCTGCTTCATCAATGCTGGTGAATTCTTTGGCACCTTGAATGACTTCATCATATAGATGCCCGATGATGGAGAGGCCCAACAAAGAATATGCAAATGGTTCACAATGTAAAAGTCAATAGTTTATTATTGAGTGGACACCATGCTTCTCAAAATATTTTCATAATGTTGGAATCCCGATCAAATGTGAATAATGAAGCATACACGAGGTCGTATATTTGCACTGCCTGAAGCCTATGATCACTTCGGTAAAGAATGCCTTCAGTACACTTCCAATATCATTTGATGTAATGAAATTTGCCAATTAATTGAAGTGTACTGTCTCATCTTGCCTTCTCTTCAATGATCCATCGCTCCAACGATAATAATAGAACATGCTCTTGTGATTGTGAAAGATGAAGCCCAAACTTTGAAAGTATTTTCGAAAGAAGTCTCGATGGATCACAGAAGAATAAAGTGAGTTTATCAACCGCGTCCATGACTTTGCATAACGATCGGCCACGAGTTCATCAACAAACAAGATAGTGTTGTTTTTTTTTTTGGAGGTTGACTCTCATCATCAAATATCACCAGAGGTTGGATGTCGGAAGAAGAAAATATGGATGAAAGAAAATTCAGAGAGAATTAAATTTTGGATTGAAGATTGGTGCAACCTCAAATATCAAATTTCAAAAACTAAATTATCGTGACTTATTCACTCAAAAAAAATCATTTGTGAATAAGTCTCGAGGGGGCATTTGTACACAATTAAATTTGTCAACCTTAAAATATGTCAAGTACAAAATAATTAAATATCAATAAAACAATTAGCTATTTTTGGGAAGATTAAATTTCTAAAAAATAAATAGTTAATTAATTGATATTTTAATATATTTTGTGATCAAATCAAGATTTTTAAATCAAGATTGCATCTTGCACAAATTGGAAGAGAATACTAATATTTTTAGTATTTGAGATCAAATCTTGCATCAAATAAAAGAAAATACTAATATTTTTAGTATTTAAAATCAAATCTTGTGATTTATGGAAAATAATCACCAAATAAATCAGGAGGAGCCAATCAAATTGCGACACCTCATCAAATAAAAATGGTAGGAATCTGCATCCTTCAGCTATAAATAGGGGGCAGATGACCAAGAAGAAAACACAACAAAGAAGACTGAAGCAAAGAAGTAGAAGAATTCAAGATTTTTCTCTCAAGTCACATTCAAGAAGTTCAAGGCGCAATTCAAGGCGTTCTTCTTCAAAATCATCAAATTCGAGAATATCAAGGCGTGATTCAAGGGATTAATTGCGTTCTTCTTCAAATATACTTAAATTCATTCAAATTCAAGAAGATCGTGTTCTTCATCAAATTCAAGAAATTTGTGTTCTTCATCAAATTCAAGAAGTTCATGTTCTTCATCAAACAAATCAAATTCAAGAAGATCGTGTTCTGCATCAAATTCAAGAAGTTCGTGTTCTTCAACAAATAAATCAAATTCAAGAAGATTGTGTTCTTCATCAAATTCAAAAAGCTTTCATTCTTCATCAAATAAATCAAATTCAAGAAGATTGTGTTCTTCATCAAATTCAAGAAGTTCATGTTCTTGAACAAATAAATCAAATTCAAGAAGATCGTGTTCTTCAAGAAGATAGTGTTCTTCATCAAATTCAAGATAACAAATTTCAAGTCGCGATTCAAGGAGTTCATCGCGTTCTTCCCAAATTTTGAAGTTTAATTCGATATCGAGGTGTTAACCAATCGAATTAACTTTATCAAGACATCAAATCAAATCTCAAGACATCAAATCGTCTTCCAAGAAGATCAAATACTCAAGAAATTCAAATATATCAAGAAATTGTAATTGGAGAGGAAAATCAAGGGATTATTTAGAGATTTCATCAACTAATCTTTATTTAATTTCTCAAATTCACTTTGTATCCATTTTATATTTCTTAATTTTAAGAAATAAAGAATTTTGAGCTACACCTGTGTGGTTGGTTCTGATACTATGATGGCAGATTTTGATACTGAGACGGTTGGTTTTGAGATTGTCTCGGCTGTTGAGGTACCATTTGATTTCCTCTCTGTCTTCACAAACCTGCTTCAGCTCCCTTTGCATGATTCATGACATCCGCAAAGTTATCTGGCCTAGCAGTATTTACCAACATGAAGATGTCGGGGTTCAACCCATTAATGAACTGGTCGGCTTTGGCTTCTTCATTGTCGGCGATATGCGGTGCAAAATGCAACAGACTATCGAATTTGGCAACATACTCTTCAATGTTCAAGTTTCCTTGTCTCAGATTAGCAAACTCGGCTCCCTTATCCTTTCGATACGAAATAGTGAAAAACTGCTTATAAAACTCAGATTTGAAAAGAGTCCAATTAACAACTGTACCTCGATTCTCCATGGATCTCTTCGTAGTGATCCACCAGTTCTTAGCAACACCTCAAAGCTGATGAATTACTAACCTGGTTTGGCGGTCGTCAGAGTAATCAAGGGAATCGAACAACTTATCAATGTCATCCAACCAGCTCTCACAGTCAATAGGATTCTCTGTACCCAACAACAAAGGTGGATTAAATGACTGAAACCTCCTCAGCAAGGTTTCCATAGGCGTCGCTGTAGCATCCATCTGATCAGTTTCAGTACTAGCTTGCTCATTCGAAGGAGTAACTGGCGGTGGGTTTCTGTTAATAACTCGACGAGGACCCATCTGCTAATCAAAAGTTAGGACACAAGATATCTCATTTGCAACAAACGGTGCCCTTTCAACCTCTCAGAATATCGGATAACAGTCGATAAAAAAAACAGTTATATCTCAAGTAGTCCATGCTTTATAAATTAAATCACATAATCATGTAATTCAAATAATTCTCAAATAGTAAATAATGCTCGCATGGAATTAATCGACAATAAATAACCCAATCACATGCGAGGACCCAATACATGCGGACTCAAACTACCCCGCTCACTCTAGTTCAACCAAGAACTTATTTCTCTGATACCACTTAATGTGAGACCTCGGTTCTAAACAACTAATATCGGATTAAACAAAAATTGAACATACAAGATCCAAGACTAAAAGCAATAAAGAATTATTTTTTTTTGAAATAGTGCCTCGCTCGATCGGTAGAATTCAACCGATCGAGCGAGCCAAATGTTACAAACTTTTTGCCCGAATAAAAACCAGCAACGCTCGATCGGTATGATTCAACCGATCGAGCGGGCACCCTTTTTTCAAAATAGAGAATAGCCACAAAGACCATCGCTTGATCGGTCAATTCTTACCGATCGAGCGGTGACAGCACAGGGTAAGGAAAACAGCAGAAAATCATGCCAACTCTCAAGTCCAATACATTCAATGCATAACAAGGTTCGTAATACATGCAACGACAACATAAAAACCTCAATACTCGCATAAACGATACAACAGATAAAAAGAAGTTTGAATTCTAAACATGATCCAACATAAACTAGATTGACATGATAATTCGACTTCTAAACCAATTCCCACTTCTATCTCTCACTCTTGATGCTAACCAGGTCTTCGCTGACTTAATCCTGCCCCACCTGTTGCCAAGTACACATAAAAAAACAAATCAATAGCCGTATAACTCCGGTGAGAATGATATTCCCAATAAAAGAAACATAACATGCAAAATAACAACAACATGCTTCCAAGAAAACAACATATTCAATATCCATGTAAATGAAATGTATGTCTTTAAAAATGGGATATCAACTCTAATAAACAAGGGTTTGTTGCTATGCTTTTGGGATCCTGAGGATGAGATCACGTAATAACTCACCGACTCTCCCAATCGAGGTGGTGTCACGTATCCCAATCCCCTAGACTTTGGTGCGACTATGAGAAGTATGCTAACACTAGGTGAACTTCTACAACCCAGGCCACTCGCAACATAGCCCCCAAAACTTCTAAATAAAAAGGACCATTCTGCTTGACAATTCAAAGGTTTGGCTCAAGATGAATGCATAAGAAAACATAAAAAATTAAGCCATAAAATAAAACTCAACGACAAAATACATGCTCCACATTCTAGAACAAGTATTGATGCAAGTATGTGATTTTTAAGGGAAAACTCAAGAACCAACTGTCCCGAGTATGCTATCCCGCTAAACGATGACTACTTGTACCTTTCAATGCAAGTAGCTCCAACTCTGGATACGCTACAAAAGAGGTTATATCAAAATCTATACAACCTAAACTACAACAACAACGCTCAATGTAAACTCTTTACTGATCTTTGTCTAACTCTTCGACGATTGACTGCTACTAACCCTGGGCTCGACAAACTCTAAAAGAATCTGTACGGAGGCAAAGAATATCAGCAACGACGATCAAAACTCAATAGCCAAGTTCAACAACTCAAATGGTACAAAATCTCTAAAACTCAAACGTGCGGCATAACGGCTATAACTGATCAAACCAAAAACACAAACAGTAGTAAAATATCGATATCAACTCATATCAATGCTAAGACAACAATAAAGGCTCAAACCCAAAAAATTTCAAAACTCAATTTTTGAAATAGGCTTCCAAAAATCATAACAAATGCGAACAACGCTCTAATTCAAAATCTACTGAGAATAAACGATCAGAACACTGTCAAGAACAACATAACCGAAACTCACTCGATTCTAACAACATCCAAAAATCAAAGTCTAGCTGATCAAAGAAAAACTTACGATATAATGAAGCTCTTGTTGATGTGATCGCTAAACTACCTTCAGAAATAAATTCCAACAGACGGATCGAGCTCGAGGAGAAATCTGAAAGCTTGAAATATCTAAAAGGCGCAACAATGGTGGAGGAGGCGTGCAAGGTGAGGATAAGAAGTGATGAGATTAGTCAACCAAGTGTAGATAATATATAAAATCCATTAATTGCATTTTAGTCCCTGAAATTTCAAAAATTTTAAAAATAGACTCTGATAAAAAACGAGTCGGCTCTTGAACTCCGTAATATCCGATTATCTCAAATAAGCTCAATTAAGATAAATTTGGGGCGTTACACAACATGTCCATACTCTTGAAGCAATGGTGCAGACGCGGACTTCCACCACTTACCAGCACGTCCCTCCAAGAGAAAAGTGGATACCTCCATCTTCTGATCTTCGGAGCATTCAAAAGCATGGAAAAAATTCTCCATACGCTCAAGCTAGTCCTCTGCTGCCTCGGGTGTCTATCCTCCCTATAAAGGCTTCGGGCCTATCTGCACGAATCTATGGAGCTCGAAACGACACCTACCCTATCGATGATGGGGATGTGAATGGGGACATCTCGGAGCATCACCATCTCCCCAGCGACCAATACTACCATGACTCTCCTCGTCTCTATAGGACATATGAAAATACAACACACATAAAAAAACCAAAAGAGCCAGAACTAAATCCTAGAATTATCTTAGGCATGCTCTGATACCATAAATATAGTGACCCGTTCTGTTATCATCTACTAATCATAAATAAGCATGCAAAAATCTTAATTAAAACATAATCAAAGTTAAAATATGAAAACTGATAAAGCTATACAATCTCAAGAGAAGGAATCTGCAAACTTAATTATTACAACCAAATGGAGCTATTTGCTATCAGCACTTACAACCCCTGAATAGATAATAACCCTGCAAGAATAGAACTCCACATGCCAACATTACAGCGCCTAGGATCTCCCAGAACCTCCTGCACCATCCAACCTAAGGCATTTCCCATCGAATCGGTGTCCAATAAACACAGAAATAAGGACTTGATATAACTACGCTAAGCACTAAATTCTGAGTTTAAAATTATTAAATGTGCATGTATGCAAGTGTACGGGTTACCAAGTCTCTGCGTCAAGAATACTGCTCAACAAACTCGTGCCCTAGGTATGTAGCACTCTGTGCCATCGCACCAGGAGGTGGCTCACATACCCAACTTTGGATATAGGTGACCTGATCACATGACTACTTATCCAATCATCAACTAACAAGATATGGTGAGCAACCTACTACAGGATATCATAAGGATACAAGCTCAACATGATCATGCATGAAGCATAATAACGTGACATAAAATCATGTCGTATAAATAATGCAACACATAATACATGCATACTCATTCAGGGTATCTCGAATAGTACTTTCGTACATCAATACTAACAGGAAAGCTACACTAGCTCTACTGTCCAAGCCTATAATCACAAGATAACTATATCACTAAACAACATCTAAAAGTCTTAACTAATCTAATAGATAATCTCAAACTATTTATAGGATCTAGGGTTATACCTTCCTCTGCCGTTAGCACATTGTTGTCGAATACCCCTAGAACTTGGGCACTTCACTACGACTTTCGGATGCTTCGCCAAGACCCGCCCCTAACCAAAGAAGGATGGAAAACTCCCAACTAAGATTATAAAGGAGAGAGGAATTATGTGAATTGGCATGTTGAAATGGCTCTCGGATGCCCTATTTATAGACGGAGATCGGATAGTTCGATATAGGGATCGGACGATCCGATCCTGCATGCATGGCCACGTGCCCGGAAGCTCAGATCGGATGATCCGAACTCTTATTCGGACGATCCGATCTCTGCATGCAACCCTTGGTGTCAAAATCTATGTCATGTGTTGAGACACATCTTCGGATGCTCCAATTGTAACCACGTGTAAATCCCAAGTTGACAACACATCGAACACCTAACTGATGGTGTTCGGATGCTCCGATCTTGGGATCGGATGATCCGATCTCACTCACCTTCCGAAGTGAAATCCTAGATTCCAAACTCCTGGAGTTCGGACCTTCCGATCGTGTTTTTGGACCATACGAACTCACCCGAGTATAAATTTCCAAATTTCTTATTTAATCAGGATTAGACCCTTAATCATGATCAGTCACTTAAACTTGTGAAATTGGAAGTGGGTTACTACACTTAAAGTGTTGTGACCCGTATCCAGAATTAATGATTAAAGGGTAATTCATAAAGTAATCATGTTTTGATTAATTATTACATTATTAAGAGACTTTCAAACGGGTCTAAGGAGTTGAAAAATGAATCTAGAACACTAGAGAATGCCCGGGAGAGATCAAGCTCTCGGAGAGATCGGAAGGTCTGAACTATAGGATTGGACGGTCCGAAGAGATATAATTTGGAGGCCCTGATCCAGTTCGGAGGGGCAGGGTTTGGACGATCCGAACAAGGATCGGACAATCAGATCTCCATTGTATAAGATAAGATAAGAAATGAAATCTGATTGGCTAGGTCTGGGAGTTCGGATGGTCCGAAGTAAAGGTTCGGACGATCCGAACTGGGTCCAGTCATGTGTCCGAGTTGGTGACATCATGGATGACGTAATATTGGTATCGGACGAACCGAAGTGTATCTTCGGACGGTCCAAAGTTCTGGCAGTCACACATGTCACGCATGCAGAGATCGAACGATCCGAAGGTGGGATCGTACCGTCCGAACTCGCTCTATAAATAGGGGTTCCGAGGATTAGTTTGGAGTGCATCGAATCCCTCTTCCCTCTCCAATTCTAATTACTATTTAAGGCTTTTAGTGGTTTCTAGGCATACTACTGGAAAACTGGAAGTAGCGGGATGCTACAGGGATAGTAGCGGAGCTGTGCCTAAGTTTTGAGGCTGACGACAAACGTAGGTATAGCTTTGGATCCCTAAAAATATTAGGGAGTATCTATTAGCTTAGTTAAGGCTTTTAGAGTATACTTAGTAATGTATGAGTATTTTTCATTGTAGACGCAGTAGTGTGGACTCGTAGGCTTGGAACCTAGATGGATGCCTCTAGAACTGCCTTAGAAAGGTACGTAAGTACTGATTGAGATGGCCAGCATGATATATGATCTTATATGTTGCATTTGTATGTGATTTGTATTCCATGTTTTACTGTTTTAGCACATGCATGATTTTATACCAGACAGCATCTCGTGAGAGGTGAGTCGAGCGCAGGCTCAGCCCCCTTGGTTTTGTCTAACACTGGGAGGCGCCGCAACGGCGGGGATGAAGCTACAGTAATAGGGGAGTATACGAGTACCCCTTGGACTAGCTATCTAGCACGGTACTTTATATTCATTGGCTCCCCTGAGCAGACTACTTTACTAGGGTTTTAAATCCATTTACATGGTGTATATATGTTTATATATCATTTCTTCTGTACTGAGCGTAGTCTCTCACGTCCAGTGTTTTCTGTATGTCTGGACACCCCATTCGATAGGGGCAAGTGTAGGTAGTGCGCCCAATGACACCCCATTCGAGAGGACAACAGGATTAGATGTAGGTCCTATTGTTATTAAGATCTATTCAATGGGTTTGTATATCGAATTTATTTAACAGGCTGTATTCTTTCGGTCAGCATTTTTTTAGGCTTTCCGCAGTGTATTTCTGATTAGTGTTAATTGCATGCTTAATTAAGCTTTAATTCTCTGATTAGTAGTGGATCCGGGTTGGGTCGCTACATTTGTTGGTATCAGAAATCATGCAAAGAGACTTTTGGGACATAGTACTAAGACTTTGGGTTTTCCTTGTAGGAATGACGAGACCTTAAATATGATGATGATAATGCAATTAGTTTTCCCGAAGACTATCATCATCGGCATGATTTTTAAAGATTTGGCTTATGGGATTTCAACAAGTTCGGACAGGAGGGAAGGATCGTGTCCGAGTTATTTAGATTTCAACGCATCTGGAAACTAGCTTTGGATCAAGTACCAGACTTCGGAGGCAGTGGCAGAGGATTGGCTGGGACACACTTTATGTTTGCGTCTATTCCGTTCGGCCATGATGAAACTCCTCTGAAGATTCTCCACAAGCAATTGGAGAAATTGTCATAAAGACCTTGACCAGGGAATACCTCGTGTGATTAAGGCATAACAGGTAAATTGCGTAAGGTCTTTAAACTCAGGCAAAAGTTAATCCTGTCAGTATGCTTGTGTCGATTCTTTCGGTATGCAGACGGTAAACTTCATGTTCAAAGACATGTGATGGATGCAGGAAGATCCTGTAGGTTAGATCTTGTGCATAAGAAGTCTGCTGACATGCATTGATGCAGAGCATAGCCAAAAGGTTGGTAAGTGAGCACAGATCATTCCTCGAAAGAAATTTACCAAAGGTCTTTGCGGGAGATCGTGCGGAAGAGTTTGGCCAGTATGCTTGTATTGATTCTTGGACAGATGAGAAGCTTCATGCTCAAGATCAAGATTTGTACCACGACCCAAAAATGTTTAAATACTGTATTAAGTTTTGTCGTAAACAGTATTTCAGTTGTAATTATGGAATCATTGGTGTAAATGATTCCAGATGATTGTTGTATCAGTTGAAATTTTACATTTTCCAAGGTAATTGGGTTTTGTAATTATTTCTATTACATGGGATTGTAATATGAATTGTACAAACTCTTGGACAGATGATTCTACTACTTTAATCCTTGGAAATTTCTTGGGTTGAATCGAGTGCATCGTTGATTGGTGTTCAACTGTTGTAACTCATAGGTTTTTTAGTAATTCGATTGAAACTGCGTACCATGTGGTTATTCTAGGTGTTTTCATAGGATTGTTTAGTTAGTCAATTGACTATGGTTAGAGCCAAGGATGAGGTGATTCATCAGGGGCATGGGTATTGTTCTAGGTTGTTTTTCTTAGAACAATTGGTTGTTTGACCTTCTGGGGTTATTGCCATATGTTGATGGGTTTTCAGCAAGACTCCAGGTCAGGTGATACTAAGAGTTGTGGAATTTGACCAAGACTATATGTGGGGAGGCTTGACCCTATGCCAGTGTTGCTCTGAAAGCCTTTCGTGCTTCAGAGGTGGCCTGGAAGCCTTCGTGCTTCAGGGGTGGCTATACGGAAAGACTACTCAGTCTAGGGATTTGGAAACAATCACAACGAGGTATGACCTTGTATTGATACAGAGTTTGGTATTGAGGGATTAGTTATCGTCTGACTTTTTCAAGAGATATAGACTTGGATATCTGATGTCCGAGTTAGTCGTGGAAAGGGTTTTTCTAGACAAGTATTTATTCTGAGCAGATAGAATTTTTGGCCTTTGATATTTAGGATATCACTAGATGGCTAGGTCTAGTAGGTGGATGGAATTCTATCAGTGATTGCCTAAAATTGGCTGATACTGTTAGGCTAAGAGTGAGCTACAGTGGAACGACATGATTGATAGGTTTATTCCAAGCAGCATTGACTTGAGATGTAGTGAATCGAGAGGTACTTGGGATGGCACAATAAGCTGGTGTGCTTAGGAGTCTATATTTGGTAATACCTCAATGTGGTAAAGAAATTTAGGTGCATTCAGGAATCCCGAGTCGCTTGGGGAACTCTAAGAATGCTAAAGCCGAAACTTTTGAGTTTTGCTGATTACGGGAAGTGGTTACGTTGTGACTCGTGTGGAAATGGGATTAAATGGTTGTTCTAGATTATTAGTAGGCGACAGTTTTCGAAGACTGATAGCCTAATACTTCACTTTGGCATTCCCAGCAATAGTCTTAGAGTGTGCCATCGAGGGATTTTTGTCGTTGAGTTCTCAATGTATTAGACTGTTAGCCTAATACTTCACTGAGACAACAGCTGAGACCTGTTTTTCAGGGTCTGGAGGGTTTTTTGTCGTTGAGTTCTCAATGGGTTCTGATGTGTTGTGCCATTGAGATAATGGAATCGAGTTGGATCGACCTAGGGGTTAGCTAGATTGCCGAAAGCAATGAGGATTTCGTGTAGGATCAAGGTGAACCAATTTTTGTTTATTCTAGTAATGAGTCGAGTTGACAAGGGTTTGTTGTGGTTTGATAACCGTTGTGTATGTTCAGATGTTATCTCGAGTGACAAGACAGATGCGATCATTCGACACAAACTACTAATGCTGAGGATGGAGTTAGTCCATCGAAGTGTTCGGCATGATGGTAGTGTATTTCAGAGATGTTGATCTGAGACTTTTGTAAGATCAGGGATTGTGAACAACAATTTTGTCGCGATTTAATTCAGTTGACTAAGAATTTGCCATTTGATTTTGTGTGGCAGTATTCTTTTGGGAAATATCAGCCAGCGTCAAACGAGATAAGTACGAAATTATGTATTTTTGTAGTGACCCTTACCTGGATCACCTTCTAAACAGAACTTAGACATGCAATTAACTTAATTAAACGGATATCAGAATAAAACTACGAAAACCATAAACACTATACAATCCCAAGTAAAGGAATCTGTAAATACCCAAATATAATACAACCAAATCAAATAGTTGTATCAATCTAATAACAACAGAATAAAACCTAGGCGAAGCTCCAGCTGGCCAACCACTGCCTAGCCCCTCTTGGATCCACCCGCCTCGTCCAATCGCAAACCTGCCCCGTGGAATAGGGTGTCCAAAAACACATAGTATGAGACGTGAGCATAAAACGCTCAGTACGAGAGTATGAGTATACATGCATGCAAAGTGAACTCCCTATAACTCGAGGTCCAGGATCAGATAACAGGGATTGACCGAGCCCTGGTATGTAGCATGCTGTGTCGTCGCTTCAGGAGGTGGCTCCCATACCATAATACCAGTGGATTTACCGGACCCAAAGCCATGGAAGTCCATCCACTAATAGGATAGGGTACAACCCTACTAATAGACATCTCGAAGGAGATAGCTCAATATGCAAATGAATGCAGCATAAATCATGACATATAAATCATGCAGTCACATAATACATGCATACTCAGTCAGGATATCTCGAACAGTACTTTCGTACATCAAATCAGTAAAAGCTCTACCAACTCTAGGTTCACGCCTATAGTCTGCTCTACACTGCCAAATGATACTACTATCATTATAGTGCTCTAAAAGCCTTAAGTAAGCTATTACATACTCCTAAATATTTATAGAAAGCAAAAGATATACCTTCGTCCGTCGTTAGCCCTTTGATTTCGATGCCTCCAGAACTTGGGCACAACTCCGCTACGACTATCGAACGCCTCGCCAACCCCCGGGTCAATCCTAGGAAGACTAGAATTACTCCAAAGGACTAGAATGGAAAGGAAAACTCGAATTGGCAAATGAAAGTGAAGCCTCGGCCTTCTATTTATAGACATCGATCGGAACCTCGGATCCTCGATCGGAACGTCCGATCCTGCCATCGGAGCTTCCGAACATCGTTATCTACCACGTGTAAAACTATCACTGGTTGACTTCGGATAGGGGTGATCGGAGCTTCCGATCCTGCCACACGTCATGCCTGACGTAATACCATCGGAGCTTCCGATCCTGCATCGCAGCTTCCGATCTCGATCGGAACGTCCGATCCGTCCGGTACCCAATTTATTTAATTAGCGTTGATTAATCCTTAATCACTAATTTTGGTTACGGGCTATTACATTCTCCCCCACTTAAGATATTTCGTCCTTGAAATCAGATCTTAAGTACCGAATGTAATACAGAAATCAGAAACATTCTGTAACACCCGGAAATTTTAAACGTAAATCCACATGCATAATTAGGAGAAATTAATTTTTAATTAAGGGTTAAATGTATTTATGTGATATTATGTGATTTATATGCATGATTTAATTTATTTTATCATTTAACCCGCAATTATAGTATTTTTAGATTTTTAAGGAAATATTGGTTTTGATCGCGTAGACGGGACCGTGGACGGAAGAAACACCAAATTATTTAGCCAAATATATTTTATGAGTTTTACGAGCCTTAAAATAATATTTTAAGGTGTTGTGTCAAGAAAATTTTAGTATTTATTTATATATTTATTTAAGGATTTATTTTTAGCCAAAATAAGTCATTTTAATGACTTTTATTAATATTTAAAAATTCCCTAATATTATATTTCGGGATTTTGGCTGTGTTATCAGACTTTTAAATATCTTAGGAGTTTAAAACTTTATATTTAAGGTATAATATTTATATATTAATTTATTGAGATATTTTAAAATATTATCTACCAAAATTATTAAACCTAAATTAAATTCCTACCCCACAAACATCACCATCAGCCGCCTCCACCTTTTCTTCAACCTTTTCACGCAATTCTCCAGCAATAAAAAGTCCTCCATAGCCGATCCTTCAAGGAATTTGTGAGTTCTTGGCCGTCCGTCGTTTCGGAGCCCCCGTTCACGCGATAATCTTCGTTATATTAACAAGGCATGTTTAATTCCTTCCTTGAACACCATATAAGCTATTATTCTTTTCATGTCAGATTTTTATTGGATATTTATGGTTATGTTCGAAATAATTCAAAATTTTGGTGAGAACTCATTTGTCACATGGTTGTTGCACGGTTTCATGCTCATCCTCACGTTTCTTCTTGTTTGGGCGTTCATGGCTGCTGGTCCACGGTTTAAAGAGGGGTCTTAGGGTTCCTAGGCTTGATTCGGCTCGGTGTTTAAGGCTGGGAAAAAGGGCTAGGACCAAGCTGCTTCAATTCTGGTCCAAGGTGTGCGCAGGTTAGGGTTTAAGGGAAGGGTTGAACGTGCGGCCATGCAGGGCTGTTATGGGTTAAGTGGCTGCCTAGGTTAGGACCGGTAGGACACTGGGAAGGTCCTGCCGGTGGCACTTCGGTTGGTCGTAGCCGGAGCCGTGTGGCAGCAGCTCTTGAAGGGCTGCTGCTCGCGCAGCCGAATGAGGGGAGGGGGGCTTGGCTCGGGTTTAGGGTTAGAATGGATCCGGGTCGGGTTGTTGGGTCCGGGTCGGGTCTAGAAAGTCATGGGTTATGTTAGTTGGGTCCGGATCTGGGTTAAGTGAGTCGGGCTCGGGTATTTTATTTTGTTAAGTTTTAAGTTTAATTAAGTGTTAAATGGGCCTAATTAAATCCAAAAATTTAATTTGGTTCCATTTAATTATTTGGGTTGAAATTTAATTATTATTGGGCTTAAATAAATTTAATTAAGTTAGTCCAATAATTTTTATGGGCTTGGGGGCCCATGGAAGTTATTGGGCCAGTCTTTGGGATTTTGGGCCCATTGGGCCAGAATAGGTTGTTATTGGGCCATGAATGCATTAATGGGCTTTAATAAATTAATTGGGCTTAGAAATGTATTTTGGGCTTAAGTTTGTTAATGGGTCAGTCTCAGTGTTAATGGGCCAGAATTAAGAAAATGGGCTTGAGTGTTAGGGCCAGCAGTTCAGCACAAACCATGAGAAATTGCATTTGTCCTAATTATATATTTAATTATTTTATGCATGAATGTTATTTTAGTATTTATATGTTAGTATAAAAATTAAATTAAATATATAAGAAGGACACACATTTTATTTAAGTACATGAATTCATGAAATAATTTTATGGCATGATTTAATGTTTAAGGTTGAGCTAGAAAATAATTTTTATGTTGGAAGTTGAAGTAGTGTGACAATTTAAGGGGGACAAGTCCCCACATGTTAAGGGTAGTTTACTACCAGCAAGAGGTGATTCGTCACCGCCGCGTACGTTGGTTTTAAGAGACTGATCAGTCGAACCTTTTAAGTTTAAGGTTACACTATGGATATGACCATGCGATGTTAGAAAAATGTTATGCTCAACAATTTTTATGTATGTATTATATGATTATATTTAAGATCAAGTTTAAGTAAGATTTTAAGTTATGATTCAAGATTTTTAAACATGCCCATTCATGTATATGTTATGCATTAGTATTTCAGTGATTTAAATTATTTTAAATCCTTGTTATGTTAGCATGTTGGGCCTCTAGGCTCACTACACTTATATGGTGCAGGTGAGTACGTAGAGGAAGATGTAGTACCTACCGGCGGCAAGGACGTATGAGCAGACAGGCAGTGATCCCCCGCAGCCTTCGTTTGAGTCAATATGAATATTTTTTAAAGAATTTTTAAACCCTGTTATTTATTTATTTCTTTTAAGTCACTTCAGTGGCGAATTTTAATACTATTTTTATTAAGTAATTTATTGCATGCAAACTTTTAAGTTAACTGTTTTGAAAGTATTTTATTTAAGTTTGACTCAGATATTTAAGTATAAAATGTTGCATTTTATTTAAGTTATTTTTAAGTCTGTTATTGTTGTGCATATATGTATGGGCATGTATGTACATTTATTTTACTTAGGATGAAAAAAAAAAAAATTTCTTTTCCGCATATATTATTTTAGAAAATTTGGTCGTTTCAATTGATATCAGAGACGCGTTCTTGGTGGGGTCATCACTGCTATGCGAGCTCAAAAATCCACGCTACCGGTCTGTAAGTTTTAATTGCTTTTAGTATGATTTAGTAGTAGCATGTTTAAGACCTAAGTATTTATGTTAGCAGAAAATTTTTTTAAGTACTTAGTTATGCATGACGATTTACGTAAAGAAATATGTGGTGGTGCAGAATGCCTCCGAGACCAGCTAATAGGCGTGAGGGATCCCCACCACCGCGGAACCCTCTTTCAGCATTGGAGCAGGCCAATGCAAACATGATGGCCGGGATTACTGCTCTGTTGGAGCAGCAGGCAGCACGTCCGAGACTGTCCCATGATGAGGACGTAGCGGAGAGGTTCCAGAAGAAGGGACCGAAAGAGTTCGCAGGGGCCACAGATCCACTCATTGCTGAGGGGTGGATCCGTTCTTTGGAGAGTATCTTTGCTTATATGGGGTTGACTGATGCGGACAAGGTGAGGTGCGCAGTGTACATGCTGAAGGGTGATGCAGACTTATGGTGGGAGAGTGCATCACGAGGAGTGAATCTGACTACTATGCTTTGGGCAGACTTTCGGGGGATGTTTTACTCCAAGTATTTCACTGAGGACGTGCGCAGCCGCATGATCCGAGAGTTCATGAGTCTCCGACAGGGGGACAAGACCGTTGTGGAGTACATCCGACAGTTCGAGAGGGGCTGTCACCTTGTGCCATTGATTGCTGACAGTGCACCTGAGAAGATGAGACAGTTTATTGAGGGGCTCAGGGCAGAAATCAAGCATGACGTTCGCATGGCGGACGTCCCCACTTATGAGGCCGCAGTCAGTAGAGCCTTGCGTTCTGAGGAGGGTAGGAGAGAGATCCAGAGGGAGCAGCAGAGTAAGAGGCAGTTTCAGTCTGGGTATCAGCGACCATCTTCGCAGCCTCCTGCGAAGAAGCAGTTTACTAGGCCGTCTAAGGGCCCGAACCAGCAGAAGCCACAGCAGCAGAGACAGCAGCCTAGGGGCGGGGCCCCTAATACTGGAGGATATTCTACTTGCCCGAAGTGCCAGAAGATGCATCCAGGACCATGTCTTCTAGGAGCGGGCGTATGTTTTCATTGTAAAGAGCCAGGGCACCAGATGGCCAATTGCCCGAGGAAGAAGAACACTACAGGGAGAGTGTTTGTGATGCAGGCTGAGGAGGCAGACCCAGATACCTCCTTGATCACCGGTATATCTTACCCCTAGTATTTTATAATTTCTTCCTTTGGTTAAGAATTTCGATTTTTCTTTGTGGAATAATTTGTTATTTGGGATTTTTCTATCTGCATGTTAGAATAGGAAGCATGTTTTACTTGTGATTAGAATTAAGGGTTATTAGTGACTCATCTTTGGGGGAAAAGTTTAGTAGTGGTATGAAGTTGTTGGGATTCTTCTGCGTGCAGAGAGAATTCTAGTTGGAGGAAACTCCACGTTTGCGTTGCTAGATTCAGGGGCTACGCATTCGTTTATCTCCCTAGAGTTTATCAGACGGATAGGCATCACACCTGAAATTGCCGACAGTGGTTATGATGTCACTATGCCATCAGGACAGATTATTTCTACCTCTAGTGTCATTCGAGAGCTGGAGTTGGAGCTATAGGGGCACTCCATTCGCGCAGATGTAGTGGTTTTGCCGTTGAGCGGAATTGATTTGATATTGGGTATGGACTGATTGACAGTCAATGGAGCTTCGATTGATTTTTGTCGGAGGACAGTGTCGGTGAAACCGCCGGGAGGCGACCCGTTTACTTTTCATGCATCTCAGAGCAGTGATATTCCTCAGGTGATATCTCTTATTCGGGCGAGGAAGCTGTTGAAACAGGGTTGCCGAGGTTTCCTAGCGAGTATTGTCACGGCCTCAGAACCAGCTAGTAGATCATTATCATAGATAGAGGTGGTTCGTGATTTTTCGGACGTCTTTCCGGAGGATGTTGCAGGGATTCCACTAGTGAGAGAGGTGGAGTTCAGTATCGACTTATTGCCAGAAACGGTGCCTATCTCAAAGGCACCATACAGACTTGCTCCTACCGAGATGAAAGAGTTGAAGGAGCAGATTCAGGAATTATTAGAGAAAGGCTTTGTTCGTCCTAGATTTTCTCCATGGGGAGCTCCAGTGTTATTTGTAAAGAAGAAGGATGGCAGTATGAGACTGTGCATCGATTATCGAGAGCTCAACAGAGTCACGGTGAAGAATAAGTACCCAATGTCGAGGATAGAGGACTTATTTGATCAGTTGCAGGGAGCTTCAGTGTTCTCCAAGATCGATCTGCGATCTGGTTATCATCAGCTGTGAGTTAGAGATGCAGACGTGTCCAAGACTGCTTTCCGGACACGTTATGGGCATTACGAGTTCTTAGTGATGCCATTTGGGATGACCAATGCTCCAGCGGTTTTCATGGATCTCATGAACCGGGTATTTCAGCCGTATCTTGATCAGTTCATCATAGTCTTCATTGATGATATCTTGATCTACTCTAGGAGCATTGAGGAGCATAGGCAGCATCTAGAGACAGCCTTGCAGACTTTGAGGGAGCATCGTTTGTTTGCCAAGTTCAGCAAGTGCGAGTTTTGGCTTGAGCAGGTGGCATTTCTTGGCCACATTATTTCGAGAGATGGGATCGCAGTGGATCAGTCGAAGGTTGAGGCAGTGCAGAAATGGGGTATTCCGAGGAATGCTTCGAAGATTCGCAGTTTCTTGGGTTTGGCAGGATATTATAGGAAGTTCATCAAGGGTTTTTCCTCTATTGCAGTACCCTTGACTTCCTTAACCAAGAAGAATGCGAAGTTTATTTGGAGTCCATACTGTCAGAGGAGCTTCGATCAGCTGAAGGAAGCACTCACTACCGCACCAGTTTTGGCGATGGCAGTACCACACGAGGAGTTAGTGGTGTACACCGACGCGTCTAAGCTAGGTTTAGGCGCAGTACTTATGCAGTGTGGTAAGGTTATTGCTTATGCGTCGAGGCAGTTGAAGATTCACGAGCAAAACTACCTGACACATGATTTGGAGTTAGCAGCAGTGGTCTTCGCTTTGAAAATCTGGAGGCACTATCTATATGACAAGAAGTGCAAGATTTTCATGGATCATAAGAGCCTCAAGTACTTCTTCACTCAGAAGGAGTTAAACATGAGGCAACGGAGATGGTTGGAGTTAGTGAAGGATTACGACTACGACATTAGCTACCATTCAGGTAAGGCTGATGTAGTGGCCGATGCTTTGAGTCGGAAGTCGACAGTGGTATCGTGTTTGACAGTGCAGTTACCACTGCAGAGCGAGATTCAGAGGTTTGATTTGGAGTTTTACTCGATTGGTCATGCACCGAGCTTGTCAGTGTTTACGGTGCAGCCGATTCTACGAGATCAGATCAGAGATGGACAGCCTACTGATGAGGAGTTACAGCGTTGGAGGCAGAGAGATGAGGCCAAGGGTGGTCTTCTTTATACCATTGTGGATGGCATTGTTCAGTACCGTGGTAGGATGTGGGTACCGAACGTCGATCAGTTGAGAGCTGAGATTTTAGCAGAGGCTCACACATCTCCGTACTCCATTCACCCTGGAAGTACGAAGATGTACCAAGATTTACAGCTATTGTATTGGTTGCCCGGGATGAAGAGAGACATCGGGAGAGTTGTGTCAGAGTGCTTGACTTGTCAGCAGGTCAAGGCAGAGCATCAGCGTCCAGCAGGACTTCTTAGACCTCTTCCTATTCCGGAATGGAAATGGGAGAACATTACAATGGACTTTGTAGTTGTTTTACCGAGGAGTGCCAGAGGTTGCACGGCTATTTGGGTGATCGTGGATAGACTCACCAAGTCAGCACATTTCTTGCCAGTGAGGACTACTTACTCATTGACACAGTATGCGGAGCTTTACATCAAGGAGATTGTTAGACTGCATGGCATACCAGTGTCGATTGTGTCAGACAGAGATCCGAGATTTACGTTTGTGTTTTGGAAGAGTCTACATACAGCATTGGGGACTCGACTACTGTTCACCACAGCTTTTCATCCCCAGACAGATGGTCAGTCTGAGAGGGTGATACAGATTCTTGAGGACTTACTGAGAGCCTGTGTCATCGATTTTCAGGGCTCATGGGAGACGAGATTACCATTAGTGGAGTTTACCTATAACAACAGCTTTCAGGCGTCTATAGGTATGGCTCCTTATGCAGCTTTGTATGGGAGGAGATGCAGATCTTCTATTCATTGGGATGAGGTTGGGGAGAGGATTCTATTGGGTCCCGAGATTGTACAGCAGACTGCAGACATTGTGATTCAGATTCGGGATCGTATGAGGACTGCTCAGAGTCATCAGAAGAGTTATGCAGATACTCGACGACGAGATTTGGAGTTCGCAGTGGTGATCACGTGTTTCTGAGAGTATCACCTATGAAGGGAGTGGTACGTTTTGGCCGGAGAGGTAAGCTTAATCCGAGATATATTGGACATTTTGAGATCTTGGAGAGAGTTGGCACATTGGCCTACCGTTTGGCCTTACCACCAGGGCTTGCGGCAGTGCACAATGTCTTCCATGTATCCATGCTTCGGAGATATGTCTCTAACCCGTCGCATGTGTTGAATTACGAGCCCTTGCAGTTGCCACCTGATCTAGTATATGAGGATAGGCCAGTGCGGATCATGGCTAGGGATGAGCGGAGACTTAGGACGCGGGTCATACCGATGGTCAGAGTCCAGTGGCTGAATCACTCGGAGGAGGAAGCTACTTGGGAGACCGAGGCAAACATGAGGACTCGCTACCCGGAGTTATTCGGGTAAGTAATTTAATTTCGAGGACGAAATTCGATTTAAGGGGGGGAGAATTGTAACACCCGGAAATTTTAAACGTAAATCCACATGCATAATTAGGAGAAATTAATTTTTAATTAAGGGTTACATGTATTTATGTGATATTATGTGATTTATATGCATGATTTAATTTATTTTATCATTTAACCCGCAATTATAGTATTTTTAGATTTTTAAGAAAATATTGGTTTTGATCGCGTAGACGGGACCGTGGAAATTTTATGCGTTTTAACCAAATTATTTAGCCAAAAATATTTTATGCGTTTTACGAGTATTAAAATAATATTTTAAGGTGTTGTGTCAAGAAAATTTTAGTATTTATTTATATATTTATTTAAGGATTTATTTTTAGCCAAAATAAGTCATTTTAATGACTTTTATTAATATTTAAAAATTCCCTAATATTATATTTCGGGATTTTGGCTGTGTTATCAGACTTTTAAATATCTTAGGAGTTTAAAACTTTATATTTAAGGTATAATATTTATATATTAATTTATTGAGATATTTTAAAATATTATCTACCAAAATTATTAAACCTAAATTAAATTCCTACCCTACAACCATCACCATCAGCCGCCTCCACCTTTTCTTCAACCTTTTCACGCCATTCTCCAGCAATAACAAGTCCTCCATAGCCGATCCTTCAAGGAATTTGTGAGTTCTTGGCCGTTCGTCGTCCCGGAGCCCCCGTTCACGCGATATTCTTCGTTATATTAACAAGGCATGTTTAATTCCTTCCTTGAACACCATATAAGCTATTATTCTTTTCATGTCAGATTTTTATTGGATATTTATGGTTATGTTCGAAATAATTCAGAATTTTGGTGAGAACTCATTTGGCACATGGTTGTTGCACGGTTTCATGCTCATCCTCACGTTTCTTCTTGTTTGGGCGTGCATGGATGCTAGTCCACAGTTTAGAGAGGGGTCTTAGGGTCCCTAGGCTTGATTCGGCTCAGTGTTTAAGGCTGGGAAAAAGGTCTGGGACCGAGCTGCTTCAATTCTGGTCCAAGGTGTGTGCAGGTTAGGGTTTAAGGGAAAGGTTGAACGTGCGGCCATGCAGGGCTGTTATGGGTTAAGTGGCTGCCTAGGTTAGGACCGGTAGGACCCTGGGAAGGTCCTGCCAGTGGCACTCTGGCCGGTCGTAGCCGGAGCCGTGCGGCAGCAGCCCTTGAAGGGCTGCTGCTCGCGCATCCAAAGGAGGGGAGGGGGGCTTGGTTCGGGTTTAGGGTTAGAATGGATCCGGGTCGGGTTGTTGGGTCCGGGTTGGGTCTAGAAAGTCATGGGTTATGTTAGTTGGGTCCGGGTCTGGGTTAAGTGAGTCGGGCTCGGGTATTTTATTTTGTTAAGTTTTAAGTTTAATTAAGATAAAAAGACAATTTTGTGTTTCTGATCAATCAATCATCAAAATACTGTCTTTATATTTATCAAATAGCTGTCACAGGAATCATAGTAATCACATGGCAAATAATCAATCAACTAGTACCGAATCTAGTACTATAGTTCTGAGCATATCCTCGGAAATCTGGATAATCGCATCTGATAGTCCACTAATCAGAGGATGGTATAATGAAATCTCATACAACCAAACACTCAGAACATCTGACAATCAATGCCACAATCTAGAAAATAAATCTACAATCTCTATCTTAACAATAGATTTCAATAATTCCTGTAATCTGATCATCTTGTTAAATGCATAACCAATATCTTTTTATGTTTGTATCATATCTAATACAACATATTCATGAATCTGTCGAAATCTACTACACTCTAAATCGCAAAATCATGACGATTCGAGTAGATTCAAACTAAAGTCGTTCACAAAGTTGATCTGTTTTCAATTCTTATGTAACTAATCTGTTACATAAAACACTTGCGTTCTTCTTTTCTGCTTCTTTTACTGGAATTTTCGTATTATCTGTCCAAACTAATTCGAGTTTAGCTTGGATCACAACAATTCTGATTGTTTAATTATCTGCCAAGTATAAACATTCAACAAGTACAGATCTGTACCCAATAAATCCAGCAATTAGCTAAAACCCAGAAATCTTGCTAGTATTCTGAATCTGAATTTCTATCAGTTACGAGCCAAATACTTCAAGATACACTGAATAAATACATCAAATAATCAAAATTCTCAAATCTCAGCTCAAAGGAACTTGCTCAAATCAAGATCATCCAAAATTACATATTCTGAATGATAAAATCTGCTAAGTGATACCATATCACTTGCATCATAAAAATCAAGAAGAAGGAATCAAAGACTCTAGCAAAGAAATAAGAGTCCATCAAACTCGATCGAGGTCGAATACAAAAACCTCAGAATCGATATCAAGAAATTCAAGAATCATGATTTCTATGATGTAATAGCTTTAGCAAAATTGAAGATAAAGCTCAACTGTAACTGATTTTTCTTATTCTCTATTGACATGAGTTCATTTATTAATTCTTAGCTGACAATAGTCGAATATAATCTTTTCGACTTAACTTATTGTCATAGAATTAATCATTATTTCGGTACTACATAACTCTTTTCTACTCAATCTGCTAGATGTTTCTGAAGTTCTTCAGTTCACGTAATGCTCTTCTATACGAGTTGCCATAATACCATTGTACTAGACACCACTCAATATTGAACTGCATTCATGTCGTAGAAAAATCGATATATGTCATTGAACTATTTCTGTACATTCTAACCATTGACATATCTGTCAATTCTAGGTTAATTCTGTACTAGTTCAATATATCGACTAGACTTCTACTGACATTCTTCCACGATCATCATGATATAAACAGTACCGACATAATAGAAATTTATTTTTGCAACTCATATCAAATAGATCTCTACTCATTGCTATTGCTGATCTAACTTAATCACTGCACAGAATCAATCAATTCTTATCTGATACTCAGTTATTGCATTAATATCTATAATGCATATTCAATCTTATTTTCTCAAGTCTGCATTTCATCTTCTCTGTCTAATCATTCAAATGCATTTCTTCTACTCAAAGGCAAAAATCTCAGCAAATACATTGAATAAAGGCTCATCAGATACGGATTATAGCATAACAAATCACTAATCTATGATTGTATGCTATGACATCAATATATAAGCGGTTAACTAGAATGAACTCACTTACCTGTAATATTCTTATCTGATACAACTTGAGCCTTTCAATCTTTGCTGCTGTTGCCACTATCTCTTGCTTCATAGCTATACTGCTATGAAAGTTATAGTGAAGGTGATGATCATAGTGTTTCCACAATTACAGAGGCATGAATAAAAATTCAACTCTGCCTCGTACTACCGGTTCATGATTTCGTTCTTTTCTTACTGGCTTGAAATCAACTTATGCGTCTCTATTTTTCAAAATCTACTGTTCTATCTTCTTTAGCATATATGAAAATAAACAATTCTGTTTACTTACATGCCAAACAATTTCAGTACTTCTTCTGGCAACTTCACCAACTTCTTGCTAAGTCCTGGAGTTGATATAAAATCAAGCTGATTCTATGTTCATCGGAATATTCTTCTCTTGAACAACTGATCCAGCTCTTCAAATCAACCCCTTTCTAGACATAGCATATTCTGTATCTTTCTGAGTTGATGATCAATAGCTTTGGAGTTGTTCAACTAACATATTCCTCAGTGCAATTGGCTCAAAAACTTACCTCAACACTATTCTTTTCTGTCTGCGATTCTGCTCTGTCTGAGGTTCTCATGCTATCTGCATAAGCTATCTTATTCGATAACAGAAGAAATATATATATATATATATATATATATATATATATATGGCAGAGATTATAATATACAATGTCAGTATAACATACATATAATCTCATGCTTCTGAATAGAACACATGCTTGCAAAGTCTCATTTTTGTCAATTAATAAATGCTTGCAAATTCTCATGATTTTTCACATATTACATGCTTGCAACGAATTCACTTATTCTGATGAATTCAAGAAAGCATGCATACATATCAACATATAAGCATGTAATTCTCAATAAAGCAAGTAGTGTTCAATCAAGCAATCATAGTCGCATACAATTCTGTAAAGCAAGTAAAGCATACTCATGCAATACTATAAATGCATGCGACTCAATCTACCCCGCTCAACTTCTATCTTAGTCCAAGACTTTATGCTTTGATACCACCTGTTGTGGGGATCCGGGTTGCTAATCTCATTTTAGGGCAATTAACGTTTAATAGATAATTAATCGAACAAGAAAAGAATATTCAAATCAAGAGCTAAAACTTTTTTTTTTTTAAACTCAGCACCTCGCTCGATCGGGTAAATTCACCCGATCGAGCGAGCAAGAAAATCCTGCTCTCGGGTATGAATCCATATTGGTCTCGCTCGATCGGTGGAAATCACCCGATCGAGCGAGCCCAAAAAACTCACTTCTCTGCTTTGGAAATTCACAGGCCGCGCTCGATCGGCGGAGTTCACCCGATCGAGCGGGCACCCTGTCCAAAAAAATAAAATGAATCTTTGATTTACAATGTGATTCCAAAACTTATACAAACATCATATAAACTTCTAAACATGCTTCTAGATAATTTACATGCATTCAAACTAATATCAAGTGATCTAGAATACATGAACTCTCAAGTATAAATCAATATTTGACAAAAACAACATATACAAAGGTTCTTGCTTTCTAACATGTTTACCAAATCATAATTACATGTCATCTGCTTAAAACCCGAGTCACCACATGCTATGTCTCTTCTTAAGCTATCCAAGCTAACTCTAGCTTGATCTTGCCCCAACGTGATGCAATGCACACATACAAAAAAAGCAACAGCCGGATAACTCCAGTGAGAATAAATCTCAGTATGAAAGACATGCATATACATTAGTTAAACATATAATTCATTCATATCATGAACGTTACATAATAACATAACATGCTAGCATTTATAAACGCATATTCTAAACCATAGAAATCTCTAGGTTAATGCATAAATGCAATGCATGTGCCAAAGAATAGGCTATCAAATCTGATATCAATAAATCGTAGTTCTGGGATCCCGAGGAAATAAAATCTTCAACAAACAACAACTCACCCAATCGAGGTGACGTTGAATACTTCATTTCCTCTGACTTTGGTGCAACTATAGTGAGTCTTCTGGCTCTGGAAGTAAGTCTACATTCCGTGTCACTCAACTACAGCCCTCTAAACGTCATATGCACTCTAGGCCTTTCAACCCTCTGTGCTTTACAGGCTGGAGTTCAAGATGAATGCAACATGTTCTGTATGCATTAAATGCTATAAAACACCTTGAACACATACTCATTTAAACCAACAAAGCAATCAAAGCATCTAATCACATAAGGATATTGACAAATCTGTAAGCATCACATAATATATGTAAAACATGTTCAATACAGAAAATACTATAAATCAAATTAAACAAGTAAACTTTTACATAAATATTCTGGGAATTCAAGAAGATAGCTATCTTGAATAATCTATTCAATCTATGTAAACATAAACAATAACATATATTAAAAACATGCATGTATGTGATTTTAGGCAACTCGATATTCAAAAACAATCTCGAGTTATTCTGCCCATCTTCTTAATGTCTATTCATACCTTTCATCGCGATTCAAATATCTTGAATCTGTTGCCAATGATGATCATCTCAAAGCTAGCCAAATCAGTCATACAATGCTGCTCATTTCAATCAGTGCTACTTGAAGGTGTTTTTGATTCAACTTCAAACACTTCAAGTCATTCGAACTTGAACTCGTCGATTCAACTTCGATAATCTGCACTTCAAATCTGAAAAGGTTTATAACATAGCTAAACATCAATATCCAATCTGAATCGATGTTTCTTTAAAGCTTATATAGTTCAAATCTTGCTAATACAATCGGAATTCAAACCTACATCGCAACTATTCGAGTCCGATAAATCTTTCGATTTCAACTAGCATCATATCTTCATTCTAAACATAATTTCATAGTCAATTCATGCATAATAAACTTGAAGATGAGCTCTAGACATTCATAATGCATATCAATTCAAAATCTTGAACCGGCGGCGTAACGGATTAAAACCGGAAATTCTAAAAGTATAAACATCATATTGTTAATCATTTAAACTCAATATCATCACCAATTCAATAGCATAATCTCGAAATCATCAGCCTCATAAATTCAGAATTTCGAAAATTCTTTTAAAATTCCAAAACATGTCCAAACGACGATCTTTTCTCGATCCGTCTTAGATATGCTATCGTCGTATATGCTAGAACACGTTTATACAATCCAATCTTAATTCTAACAACAACTTAAAATTTAAACATGGTGAAACTTCATAAAACTTACATCAAAACGTAGCACTCGGAGCTGTGATTGCAAATATATGTTCAATCGGAAATTCTACCGGGCGGATCAAAAGTTATTGGAGTTTAAAGGGACAAAAATGGCTTGGAATTTTGTTTCAGACCTCTCGGCCTTAGCTACTGCCAATTCCACGTGAAATGCTAGGAATAATGTGCAAGTTCTGATAAATATTAGCCTAATTGCAACTTAGTCCCTGAAATCTTCAATAATTGCAATTTAGTCCCCGGACAAGCGATTTAATTCAATTTCAATCCTAAATAATTTAAGAATAATAGAATTTAATTCTATACTCTAAATATTCTCAAATTAAATATTCTCAGATTAAAATTAAATTATTTTGGAACTTATCGCATTTTAGTCCTTGAACTACTCAATATTTGCAAATTGGCCCTTGCTCGGATTTCATACTCAAATTAAATCCTTGATATTTATCATCTTGGAATTCACATCTTAAATTCCATAAATATCAATTCAAATATTTTTAATCTTTTAATTTAAGAATTACGGATATTAAAATCTTAAAATCCGAAAAATCCTCAAATTAAATATTTTGACCCGAAATTGAAATCTATAATTTCCATACATTCTTAAATTCATCTTTTCTCTCTTATTCGGAATTAAATCTTAAATCCCATACTTAAGAACTTAATATTTTCGGGCCTTACATGATCAAAGTTGCAAGAAGTGAGAAGAATTGAACTAAAAGATATCGAATTCGAATAGATGAGTTCGAGTTCAAATGAATTGAATTGTTTGAAGTTGAATCAAGAAAACCTTCAATGAGCAACCATGGATCAAGAAGAATTTGATGACAGATTTGACTAGCCTTGTGTTGATCAGTATTTACAAGAGTTTGCAAAGATTCAAGATGTTTGAATCAAGATCAAATGTATGAATTTACATGAAATATGGTGGGAAGAACAACTCAAGATCGTTTATGATTATTGAGTTTCCTAAAATCCCATACTTAAATGTTTATGTATTCTTTTATTATTGCTTTAATTGATTATGTGATTACATGTTCAAGATGTTTTACAGATTTTTATTATTAAATGTATCAAGATTAAGTTGCATTCATATTGAACCCTACCTTGAAAAGCATAGAGGGCAGAGTTTCCTAGATTGCGAAATGACGTTTGGAGGGCTATAGATGAGTGGCATGGATTGTAGATTCGCTTCCAAAGCCAGAAAACTCACTATAGTTGCACCAAATTCAGGAGAATTAAGATTCTTGACGCCACCTCGATTGGGAGAGTCGGTGGTTGGTTAGAGATTTTATTCCCCGGGATCCCAATAGCTAAGATTTGTTGTTATCAGACTTGATAGCCTATTCCTTGAAACATGCATTTCATTTATGCATTAACCTATAGATATCTATGGTTTATAATATGCATTTATAAATGCTAGCATGTTGTTCTATGTCATTCTAGATATGAATGTGTTGATATGCTTGATATGATATTGATGTAGATGAATAACTATGCTTTAAGAATTTAATAATGGAATATGCTTTTATGATTACATGTTGTTACATGTGTTGATGATTTAGGATTATTATAGCATATAGATTCAATATGCTTAAATGATGTATATGCATGTTTTTCATACTGAGATTTATTCTCACCGAAGTTATCCGGTTGTTGCTTTGTTTGTATGTGTGCATTGCATCAGGTAGGGGCATGAGCAAGTCAGATGTGGCTTGGTTAGCAAGATCGAGATTAGCACGTGGTGACTCGGGTTTTTAGCAGATGACATATATTTTATGATTTATGAAACATGTTAGAAAAATAAGAAATGTTGTATATGTTTTTGTTGTCGAGTATTGATTAATACTAAAGATCTCATGTATTACAGATGTGTAGATTATTGATGTTGAAATGCATGTCAAATATGTAGAATCATATTGAAAATCTTATATGATAGATTATATCATTTTTCAGATTTGAAAAGCTTAAATGTTGAATTTTGAGTACAGGGCACGGACCCCGTGCATGCCCTGTGTATGGGTCCGTGTACCCGATTGATGTTGAATATGTTCAGAATAAAGAAGGCACGGACCCCGTGCCAAGATCCATGTAGGGGTCCATGTGGTCTGGAATGAAACCAGTAGCTTCAGAAATTTTGAAACTTGGGCATGGACCCGGGCACGGAGGTAGGAACGGGGTCCGTGTACCTTGCATCTTTTTATTGTGCGTACATGTTCATGCACGGACCCGAGCGCGGAGTCCGTGTACTTTAAAAAAAACATTCCAGTCTTTGATTATATTGTTTTTAGTTTGATTCAATTACGATTAATTGTTAATTTGTCCTAAGAAAAGATTAGCAACCCGAGGTCCCCACAACAACTATGATTTTCAAGAACTTATACAACTTGATACACAAATATATATCTAGGGACTTTGAAATATGCTTAGAATGCTTGAAGGATCACTCAAATGGTGCTTGAATGAATGAGAGAGTCGGATGTTGAGTTGTGATTTCAAATGGCCTCGGAATGCCTCTATTTAAAGTGTTGAAATCAGTTGAGATCGGAACCTCTAATCCATTAGATATTCCGAAGGTCATCAATTTCAAATTTGAATTTACTGTGCCAAGGAGAGATCGGAACTTCCGTTCAGCACTTCGGAGCTTCCGATCGACTGCAATAAATAATTTCACTACAACAAAATTGGTCATCGACAACAGTTGAAAGACAACGCTTTTTACAAAAAGCGTTGTTAAAAAAGGAAACACAACTCTTTTATGATAAAGCGTTGTCTTTATTTTTTAAAATTTGTAAAAGACAACATTTTTTTCGTCATCCACAACGCTTTTTAAAAAGCGTTGTAGATGAGCGTTTTTTTTTATGTACAACAACGCTTTTTGTAGATAATATTATTTTAATTTTAAATAATAATAATATAATAAAAGTTAAAATACATCTATTATATTACCCTTACCCTTACCCTTCACGTCTGACAAAAAAAAACCCAAAATCCCCAAACCCTTAATCGCGATTTCTCCCTTTCTTTTTTTGCTCTCTTTCGATTCCAATTTGACAAAACCTTAATCGCTATTTCTTTCTCTTCTTTCTGCTTTCTCCCCGAACCCTAGCAGCCTTTCCATGTCGTCGATTTACCGCCCTAACGGCCGGAAAGATACAGGCTGAAGCTAGAAAAGGTAAGATTTCGTACTTTGCTTCAATTTAATACCAAAATATTGAGGAATTTTGGGCCAAAGCTCAAACCATGGCGTCCTGTTCGCGACTGGAGCTGCGTGGGTTTTTGTTCTTCGCGACTTTGAGCCATTTCTGGTCGTTTCTTGGTTTTCCAGATTTGCTATCAATTAATCGTCTCTCCCCTTCGCTCACTCGATCGTCTCCCCTACTCCGCGTTACTCTCTTTGAAATTAGCTGCCGGGAAACTACCGATTGCACAGTTGGTTTGACGCTGGGTAAGATTGGTTATTTGCCTTGCGCTCTTGTAGATTCTCTAATTTGTGTTTATTTTATTAACAATCCAGGCTTCTTGACTATGTAAGTGTTGATTCACTTTGTTCTGCTCTGTTGGTTTATTAACTATCTAAGTGTTATGTGACATTGATATTATCCTTCTTATGTTTTCTCCTACAGGAAAGCCTTCGATTTTTCGAGGACCACACAGGTAGATTTCGAGCATTTAGTTTAGTTTGTATTGTGCCATGTGATTGAGTCGTGAATCTTTGTTTTTTAATCTTGCATTTTTTGGTTGGTGGAATTGTAAATGCTGTCATGTTAGGCTAGTAGTACATGTATCTATCTCCTCATATGGTTTACCAAGAAATTTCGTTTATCAAATATGAATTTTTAGTGAAATTGTGCATGAAATCGAAAACTTTATTCAGTTGAGATGAACTATTCTGCTCGCTGGCCCTTGCTTGTGTGACGAAAGAGAATAAATAGCATACATTAATAGTGGAAATTACTGAATGTGTCTTATTGGATTCTATAAGCTAGACAATGACTGAAGACTACGGGTTCATATAAACCAATAAAATTCTGAAGTAGAAGTTAAAATGCAAGCTTTCGATATTCTTGTTCAAGTAAAATTCACATGGACGATTTGGTGCTAAATTCCAGCTCTACTTGTTTTCGCTTTCATCAACATTGATGAGATGATTGCAAAATATGCTCAACTTACACCAAAAGAAAGGGCTAAAAGGTACACGGTGATAGTTACACTTGATTTTGTTTCTGTCAAGTTGAAGCATTGTGGACGCAACTTATTCTTCTTTTTTTCCATCTCATGGCCTTTGAATAGGAGATTGGAGAGTCTCGAAGTAAGTTCAATGTTTATGTATGAATCCTGTTTCTTAAATTATTCCTCTTTCAGAAAAGAGTAATTGAATTTCGTGCCTTTGGATTCATTAAATGATAGACATTGAAAAGAAATTTCAAGAAGCTCGACCAGGATGTTGATATAGAAGAGTTTCTTGATGCAAGGTGGATATTATATTATATTGGTCAACTATATTTATTTTCTTTTCTTTGTAATTTATGATCAATTATACTTTCATCTGCTCTGTGTTAATTTTCCTTTTAAATTTTTGCAGTACACCGTCAGTCGAGGTACATCTCAGTTTTCCTTGCATCATCTATAATTATGAAATTTTTAGCCTACTACATCAAGGGCCATCCTTAAAATCTTCTCCTGGTGATCTGGTACTGCTAGGAAATGCAAAACCGGGTGAGGATGCTGCGTGATCAGCTTACTCAAGTACATAACAGACTAAGGTAAAGCTAAAATTCTTTAGCACATCAAATATGATTTTTAATGGTCTTTTTTGTTAATAGAAGCACAAGGGTTCAAAGTTCTCTCCAAGTTGTTATTTCAACTACAATGATGATAAAACAATCCAAATCTTAGAAAAACTTATTTTTTCCCCTGGTTGATACTCATTACTCAGGCTTCTGAAAAATAAGATGTAGCGCTTGCTATCTTTATTTCAAATCATTAATTTTGAGCAACATGTGTACAATGGATTTGAGACGTGGATTTCAAACCAATCCTCAATCCAAATATAACCTAAAAGAAATCAAGCAACGAGTTCAAGGTAGTTTCTGGGATGAGTATAAAACTATGAAGAAATAAATTCAAGCATTACTTCACAACAACCAAAATTTTCGATAGCAATTTGAAATAAACACAGCAATACATTTTATTTTTCAGAAGCCTAAGTATCAACCAGGGGAAATGATAAGTTTCTCTAAGATTTTGATTGTTCAACCATTGTAAGTTGAAATAGCACCTTCATGTGCAGGGGCTTTTGAGCTCATCAAGGATTCCATCAAGTATCCAACCGAATCCATTGCCATTTGTTTCAACATTTAATATGATTATTAGTTATTGTTTCATGTTCACTTAGCGTCTCATGGCTTCATGTTCATATAGACTGAAGATGTTTTTTGTTTTATATTTTGTTTGAGATTGATTTTTCAGTGTTTATGTCTATTATTTATGCATATGAAAATGGAATACATTCTTGGAAGCATGCTTTTGTATGCGTCTTTAGCTTTGGTTTTGTTAATTAAGTAATCTTCTGCATGTTTTGATGCAGTTGGTTTAAAGTTTTGAAGATGATTTTGTGTTTATTTTCAGTGAGTACAATTTTTCTCGCTAGAACACTTCTTGTTAATTTATGATCTATTTTAAGTCAATCACCAAAGCTAATTTTTTCAAATTACGTAAGTAGTCTTGAGGATTTTGCTGCTTTTTTTCATGTTAATTTTTTCAACTTACGGTAGTGATTGTTCCTTAATTTCATCGAAGCATGAAATTCTTGAATCATATTTGGCATATGTTGAAGATAAATAAAGGCTAAAATGCCAGTGTAAGGAATTGGTAATTGTAATTGTGAGATCTACTAGAGTAGAAACAAAATATTTCTCTGATGTTTCCTTCATGAGCTCCATTGTCTTGTTATCACAGTAATTCTTCGACTTCGCGATGATAAGAAAACAAACGATGAAATGTGTTAAACTAAAAGCTATGCCAATATCTTACTATGAATATGCATGAATATTGGAGCAAATTCTGTGAAACAGTGAAAGTTAAAATCATCATTGCCCTGTGAGTAGTTAATATTGGATGACAAATTTTGTCCGGTATATTGTTTCCATAAAGGCGTTTAGTAAACAGAGAATGAATTTGGAATTTGAACCGAAGTTATTTAGGTTTTCTAATTCCAATACCTTGTATCCTTGTCCTGTCTATTGACAATTCTAATATGTGGATTTCATGTGGAACACTGTTCTTTTTAGGTATAATTTTTGTTCTGTTTAAGATATATATATATATATATATATATATATATATACACACACACACACACACACACACTGCCTTAAATGTACACGCCTATAATTGTTGGGGTAGAATTGTTCATAATTAATGTTGGGGCTGGATGCATGCAGTAGCTCTATTTATAGTAATGTTGCGGTAGAATTGTTCATAATTAAAGTCCTTGTATATTATATATATATACACGCTTCACCGATCCAAGCCATTCCACAAATTAATCTAAAACACTTATAAGATGCATATAGCTGAAAGATTGAAGATGAAGTTGAAGAAAGGGCCATGGACTCGGGAAGAAGACAAGAAGCTGCTGGCTTATATTGCTCACCATGGCCATGGCAACTGGCGCATCCTTCCTGCTAAAGCTGGTAAGTAACTACCATGCATGAACATATATACAAACCCTTACCAGAAATTAATATAATTAAATTTAACCTTAATTAAGAATTAACTACGTACTGATGATTAATTTGATCCTTTTTCTCTCGATCGAGTATTTAATTAATTTGTACCAGCAGCAAGATGTAATAATTTAGATGTCTGGTGGTGTAAAATTCAGGGCTTCAGAGATGTGGAAAAAGCTGCAGATTAAGGTGGACAACAAGAAAGTTGTTGTCTTGTTCAATGTACCTGGGTTTTGCACAACTGCATATGTGGGTAAGTAAGATTGTAGCTTGTAGGCTGTCTAGGTGATGCATGAGGGTACTGCATGAGGGTATATGTAGGTGATGCATGAGGGTACTGCATGAGGGTATATGTAGGTGATGCATGGTGGTGGCGAGAGGCTACTGCATGAGGGTATATGTAGGTGATGCGCTCCTGTCACGGGATCGTAGCCTATACGCAACTTCAAGACGTCATATCTCCGATATTAAATTAAGATAAGAGTATTTTGAATGTTTTTTTGTTTATAATTGATCAAATATTTTCCTTTTTTACTTTTTCAGGGGCTTCTATTATCCTTGCAGAATTGTCCATGGAGGCTGGTTTGCCCTATGGTTTCCTTAACATTGTTCATGGCACCACTGTACGTTTATGTCAGTGACCAATTTGCATGATGCAACATGAACACTCTTTATGCCAACTCTGTGCAAGATGGTAGACAAGAATTATGATATCTAACACCTCTCTCTTAGAAAATACTATCTCCTCTATAATGTCGGCAAAACAAAAACTATATTACTATATAATAGTTTGTAAAATTTATGTTTAACACTAGAGATACATTTTCTTTTCATTTTATTTTGGATGTGACCAATTTTACCTTACTTTGTAATTTGATGTGTTGACTCCTTTATTTTTGCAGTTCTTGTCATAGGAAAAGTTATGTGTACCACTGCCGCAGTCTTGAGAGGGAAGACTCTACTCTCTAACGACTCAAATATAAGAGAAAATAGCAAGTTTGTTGGCATTTATCATACACTTGCTGTACTTCAGTCCTAAATCGATGACAATGTAAGAGATTTTCTTTCCAATGGAATTACGAGTCAGCAAATTCAGTTTTTTTATAAGATGCATGTGCTGAATTTATTTTGAAAAATACATATTCTGAAAAAGAATTTGGTGTCCCGTGTATTGTGAAAGATGAATCTTTTTATACGGCAAGCTGGGCGTGTACTATTGATGGAACTCCATTTTTGGTGGCTGGAGGACTTAATGGAATTATCTGTGTTATTGATACTGGCAGTGAGAAGATATATAAGGTAATATTTTGTTATGTAGTTAATTGTTTGCCATCCATACTTGTTGATTGCTTCCTATAGAGCATAGACTATATAGTTGGAAACAGGATAATAATAGGTAAAATAAAGAAAAGTTAGATCCATTTCTGGTTTTCAGGTGGATACATTAAGCTTAGATTTAGTAAAAAAGTAGTTGAGAAACATTAAGAAATATTGGTTATATTAATGTGAGGCCACAGTTTCGATTTTACCTGTTCATGTACTAGTGTCATGCGAATGAATGCGAACCAGTTAACATGAGGTGTATTTTTTTTGAAATAAAGTAATTAATAACCTTTGCTGATCTCAAAACATCTTTTACGGTGACACTATTTGGAATCTAAATTTACTTGAAAACAAAGGTTGTTTATACCTTGGTATGTCATTAATTATGGTTCTCTGTCAGGCTTTGTTCAGTGTTGATATTGTATTCTTCAAGAAATTTCTGATACAAATTGATCTATAGGTGCGTAGGATTTCAGCTTGTGAAACTATGGGATCAACAACTACCATTTGCAGTGATAAGACAAGAACTTTGACATGGCCGAGATGAACCTGAAGAATTCGATTATTTGTTATATTTGAATGATTTTTGTTATATTTGAATGATTTATAATATTGAAATATTGTATATTAGATTTAATTTTCAAAATTTTTTAATATTGAGTGATAATATTGAAAATTTGTGAATTAAATTTTATTTTTTTTTGTTTTTTATTTGAGAAAAGACAACGCTTTTTAAACGTTGTTGTAGGTGAAAAAAACGTTGTCGTTACTAAAAAAAACAACGCTTAAAAAGCGTTGTCTTTTTCAAACGTTGTGATATTTGAAAAAGACAACGCTTTTTAAGCGTTGTCTTTGACCGCGGCCTTTCCCAACACTGGCTACGACAACGTTTTTTTGTGACAAAGACAACGCGGAAAAAGCGTTGTCGTATTTAGATACGACAACGCTTAAAAAAGCATTGTCATTTTCAGAAACGACAACGCTTTTTCCGCGTTGTCTTTGAGCGTGGTCTTTTACAACACTGGCTACGACAACGCTTTTTTGGGGACATTAACAACGCGGAAAAAGCGTTGTCTTTGGCCGTTTTTCTTGTAGTGTTTGTCGGGCAAAAGTCTCCGGAAAAATCCTTTATTTGTCACCGAAGATTGGAACTTCTGATCTTGCAAACGGATCTTTCGATCATGAACCTTCGCTGGTTTTGATCTTCTTCCATTGAATAAAATATAGCTCGAATATTTCTGACTGAGGATCGGAACTTCCGATCATGATCGGAGCTTTCGATCGTGTCCAATCGTTGCTTCTTATCGACTTCCAAAGCTTTAAATAATAATAAATAAACATCGGTGCTTCCGAACTAGATCGGAGCTTCCGATCCTGAACTTCCGAATTTTTTCCAACTTTTATTCTGAAATTTGTTTCCGAAGTATGCATAATTATTTTCTTCAATATTTTGAACTCCTGTTCAATTTTATTTTATAATTCTACAAATTGTTCACTTAAAACATTTGTAACGATTAACCTAGTTTTGTTATCATCAAAACATCATATTTAAGACTTGTTAGTGCATTAAAAACATTAATCTCACAACAAGAGATTTGTATGTGTTTAAGGCGTAACAATCTCCCTTTTTTGATAATCACAAAACTTAGTTAAATGGGAGAAATAAATATGCATTAAATTAAATAGCATAAAAATTTAAATAACTCCCCCTCAATTTAAACAACACAAGTTTTAATGTATTTTAAAAACACAAGTTTTTAATGCAATTAATATTTAACCAAATATTATTATTTAACCAAATTTATTCTCCCTTTTTTGCGATAATCAAAAAGATAATTATAAAACAAGATAGAATATAAAATTTAAGCTAATTTCATTAAACAACAGGTATTACATTCAAATTTAAAATTACAAGTTAAATGAAAAAATAAAATCTAAGAGTCATCTTCGTTCCGCGGAGGAGGATGAGATAGGTAGTGGTCAAAACGAGTCTCCAAAGAAGCAACACTGGCAGTCAGCTTGTCTAAAGAAGTAGTGACTCGAGCACTCATCTCGGTCAAAGTAGCAGTTGACTGGGCATGGTTGCTGGCAATGGTGTTTTGGAGACGGGTGAAGTACTCAACGAAACGATCAAAAGAAAACTGTTGAGGAGTAGGGGGAACCTCAGGAGAAAGAAAAAAAAAATATCACCAATATTATGTGGACTATGGTGAAGACCGGAAGAAGAAGGAACTTCTTTGGTAGGAGGTCCATTAGGAAATCCCTTAATTTGGACAGTGTGAGGAAGAGAAGAGAAATTAATGAAAAAGTTAGTAACTAGGTGGAATTTTGAAAAGACCCGACTAGGGTCGTCAACCCAATGAGAAAAGACAGGATGCCAAGTTAGGTCCATCCTAGTGATAGAGGCGTGATCAAAAGTATGACTAGCCGGAATCGTCTCGTGATCCAAATTCCCAAAATCAACATCAAAGTGAGTTAAAATGCGAATAATGAAGCGAGCGAAAGGAAGACTTACTCGCTAAGGAGTGTTAGCTATGTTATGCATAATTGCATAACTAAGCAAGGAAGGTTGAAAGGTCGGGAGGAAATTGCGAGGACCTCTGTTCTACTAAACTAATCGTAAATAAATCGATCAAACAATCACAAATGTTGAGGAAGAAAATAAGTAAAGAATTTTGTTTTAAAAAAACACTTCTACAATACTTGCGCTACTACGCAAGTACCCTGCAATTCTGCGCAAGAGATCTCTCTTGCACAGAAGCGCACACTCTTGTGCTTCTGCGCATGTAGCGACCCTATCCGGATCCGCTACCTAATCATATTTAAGAGCATAATTAAACATGCATTAAATAAATCATTGCGGAAGACTTAAATAAAAACAGACCGGCGGAATACAACCGGTTAAACAAATTTGCTTTTATACAACCAAATCGAATAAATAGCCTAAAGGCAAAACTTACAGCTAATCCTGATGTCTTCACTTTGTCACTGGCTACTCCAAGCTCCTGGTGCTCAATCCTGCACCTACACCTGCCCCATCGAATGGGGTGTCCAAATACACAGAAAAGACTGTACGTGAGCTCTAAGCTCAATACGAAAGCACTGGGTAAAACATACAAATATGATGCATGCAAATGATAGGGTATCCATATCTGGGATAACTGTATATAACTGTTCAGTAATGGCTCCTAGGATATGAGTGGTACAACCCGGGGAGCAAACCCTGCGTACAATGCTCATTCCTACAGGACGTGGACTGTGTCCCCAGATGCTAATTACCCATGACCCGTCAGTCACTGAGTGCTAGACATCAACCGTCCAGACAGGGCTGAGCGGCCCTACATGGCTCATCTCGCAAGATGGACAGGCACAATATGATATGCACATGCTGCATAATAATATGACACATAAATGCAACATATAAGCATGCAAAACCCGCTGGCTATCTCAGTCTGTACTTGCGTACCTTACTACAGGCAGTTCCTAACAGTCCCGCTCTAGGTTCCAAGCATATCTCAGTTCTACAATGCAAATACCCATGCATCAATAATTAAGCTCTAAAAGTCTTAACTAAGCTATTGCATACTCCTAAATAATTTGAGGAGACCATAGCTATACCTGCGTCCGTCGTCAGCCTGCTGATGACAATTGCCTCAAAACTAGGCCATAGCTCCGCCTCGACGCCTGGATCGCTATGCCACTTCCGGATTCCCAATAGGATGCCTAGAACTCCCTAGATCTGAGTTAGAAGTCTTAGGAATCAGAGAGAAGAGAGGGAAAGGTGCACTTGAAAATGAAATCTCGGCCCCCTATTTATATACAGAGTTCAGAGCCTCCGAACCCGGTTCGGAACGTCCGAATACGATCGAATCCTCCGATCCCATCTTCGGAGCATCCGATCGCCCCAATATTATGTCAACCATGACTTCACCTTGCTGACGTAAGTGATGACGTGTGCCCTGGTCCCGATCGGAACGTCCGATCTTACCGACGGAGCTTCCGATCCACTTCGGAGCCTCCGATCCTGAGTTCGGATCCTCCGATCCACTTCGGAGCCTCCTGACTTGCTTCGGAGATTCCGAACTGTGAGACCTCGTTTCTAGTCCACTAAAATCAGAGAAGCAAGCGTTATGTAAACAAGAAACCAATAATTTAAATTTTTTTTTTTAAAAGGAGGCTCGCGCGCCCGCGCTGACATCAGCGCGCCCGCGCCTAAGCCCCGCAATTACCAGCGTGCCCACGCCTAAAGCAGCGCGCCCGCGCTTATGCTGCGCAAAGACTAGCGTGCCCGCGCTCTAAATAAGAGCGCCCGCGCCCAAACCTCACAAGGAGGCCGCGCGCCCGCGCCAACAAACGCGCGCCCGCGCCGTCCCCTCGCCCAGAAAAGTGAAAGCACTGAAATTTACCCAATCAAAACCTAAACACTTGCAATAAGAGTATTTGACATGCCAAAACAATACAAGAAAGGTTTAGGGAAGAGAAACATTCAATACGGTAGTACCTACATCGATTCTTGTTTACAAAACAATTACGAGAAGTTCGAATAACTAAACATGTTCGCAAAACATAACTAGGTTGACATGCTGATTCGACTTCTAAACGAGTCTCACTTCTATCTCTTGCTCTGGACGCTAACCAGGTCTATGCTGACTTGATCCTGCCCTTCCTGTTGCCAAGTACACATAAAAAAACAAAGCAACAGCCGGATAACCGGTGAGAATGATAATCCCAGAAAAAGCAACATATCAAGTAATACAACAATAACCATGCTTTCAAGACAACAACACAATCAATAACAACGTAATGAAATGCATGCCTTTAAACCGGAATATCAAGTCTGATAAACAAAGGATTGCTGCTGTGCTTTTGGGAACCCGAGGATGAGATCATGTGACGACTCACCGACTCTCCCAATCGAGGTGGTGCCACATATCTCGCTCCTCTAGACTTTGAGCAACCATAATGAGTATGCTAGCACTAGGCGATACGACTACGACCTAGGCCACTCAATCATAGTTCCCAAAAGTCCACACAAAAAGGGCGGTTCTGCCCGCTGAATCAACGTAGGCTCAAGATGAATGCAGAACAGAAACATAAACATAAGCCACATAAACAACTCAAATAACAACCCAAAATACATGTTCCACATGCTAGAACAAGTATTGATGCAATATGTGATTTGAAAGGGAAACTCGAGAACCAACTGTCCCGAGTATGCTATCCCGCTACGATGACTGCTTTTACCTTTCAATGTCGTAGATCCAACTCCGGAAAAGCTACAACAAAAGATTGTATCAACAACTATACAACCTAAACAACAACAACGGTTCAAGGTAAAACTCTTTACCGATATTCGTCCAACTCTTGACGATCAAAATGTTGTTAACTCTGGCTTGACAAACTCCAAACGAATCTGTCCAGATGAAATACAAGATCAATAACCAAGATCAACTTAAAATACAAGTTCAACAACTTCAAAAACGGTTCAAATCTCCAAAACTCAAACCGACGGCATAACGGCTATAACTGAACAACCCGACAATGCAGACAGCAGTTCAATAGCGATATAACCTCATAACAATGCTAAGACAACCAAAACAAAGCAAACCCATCAATCTCAAAATCCACATTTTCGAAAATGGCTTCCAAAAATCATAACAAATCCGAACGTCGCTCTAATTCAAAACCGACAGATAATAAACGATCAGAACTCTGTAGAGAACAACATACTCGAATCTCAAACGATTCTAACAACATCCAAAAACTAGAATGTATCCGATCAAAGAAGAACTTACAATATAACGGAGCTCTCGCTGTAGTGATCGATAATCTGCCTTCAGAAATAATTTCCAACAGCCGGATCGAGCTCGGACTGAAATCTGGGAGCTTGGAGAAACGTTTAAAGCGTTTCAATGGAGGGGAGGCGGCTAAGGGAAGGTGATGAATGAATAATTCAAGTCATTTCCCTTATAAATATCTAATAAAACCGATATTTGCGTTTTAGTCCCTGAAAAATCAAAAATTTGCAAAATAGACCCTGATCAAAATCGAGTCGGCTCGTGAACTCTGTAATCTCCGATTAACTCAAATAAACTCATTTAAGATAAAAATGGGGCGTTACAATTCTCCCCCACTAAGAAGAGATTTCGTCCTCGAAATCAACAAGAACCACAACTCATAAGATAGAATAAAGAACTAAAGACAGTAAGAAGAACTCACGTCATCCGAATAACTCCGAAAATCGCTGTCTCATGTCAGATTCTGTCTCCCAAGTCGCTTCCTCGACGCCGTGACGGCTCCACTGCACTTTCACTAACGGGATCGACTTGGTTCTGAGTTGTTTCTCCTTCCGATCAAGGATCTGAATCGGTCGCTCAAAGTAGCTCAGAGTCTCGTCTAACTCGGCTTCGTCAGGCTGAAGGATATGAGAAATATCTGGTTGATACTTTTGCAGCATAGAGACGTGAAAAACGTCGTGAATACCAGATAAAGACGGAGGAAGTGCAAGTCTGTAGGCAAGATCGCCTATCTTCTCGAGAATCTCGTACGGCCCGATGAATCTCGGAGATAACTTCCCTCTCTTACCGAATCTGACAGTGCCTCTGAAAGGTGAAATCTTCAGAAAGACTCGGTCTCCCTGATCAAAACTCAGAGGTCTACGCCTGACATTCGCATAATTCGCCTGTCTATCTTGAGCTGACTTCATTCTGGTCTGAATGATCTTAACCTGCTCTGCCATATCTCTAAGCATCTCCGGTCCCAAATCTGGTGACTCGGACAATTCATCCCAAAACAACGGAGATCGGCACTTTCTACCATACAAAGCCTCAAAAGGCGCCATACCGATACTCTCTTGGAAGCTGTTGTTGTAAGAAAACTCGACAAGAGGCAAGGAATCCTGCCAACTAGTGCCAAAGTCTAGCACTACCGCTCGCAGCATATCCTCTAACGTCTGGATAGTCCGCTCTGACTGTCCATCGGTCTGAGGATGATAAGTTGTACTCAGATGCAATCGAGTACCAAGTGCCCTCTGAAGACTGTGCCAGAAGTGAGAAGTGAATCTAGGATCTCTGTCTGAATCGATCGACTTCGGCATACCATGTAGTCTCACAACATTGCTAACATACAACTCAGCCATCTGATCATGAAGATACGTCATCCTGTACGGAATAAAACACGCAGATTTCGTCAATCGGTCGATCACTACCCAAATGGCATCGCATCCTCGAACGGATCGTGGTAGCTTCGTGACGAAATCCATGGAAATGTGATCCCACTTCCATTCAGGAACAGATAGACTGTGCAACAGACCTCCTGGTCGCTTCCGTTCTGCTTTCACCTGCTGACAATTCAAACACCGAGATACAAACCTCGCTACGTCGCTCTTCATTCTCTTCCACCAAAACTGAATCTTCAGATCGTTGTACATCTTACGACCTCCAGGATGAATACTAAACCGACTGCAATGAGCCTCTCGAAGAATACGCTGCCTCAACTCCAAAATATCAGGCACAACAATACGGTTATTCACATACAGTACATCATCTCTAACCTGGAATTCAGACTGATGCCCAGATCTGACTTTCTCTACAGAAACCTGAATGCTCGGCTCAGACTTCTGTGCTTCTCTGATTGCAACAAACAACTCCGGTTTGGCTTGAATAGCAAACACTCTAATAGTCTCCATATCTGTTTCAAACTCTAAACCAGAAGTGCAACAATCATCGATCAACTGAGAAACACCAATAGTAGAAAGAGATAAGGAACAAAGCTTTCGGCTCAAGGCATCTGCAACTGCATTCGACTTCCCTGGATAATACTTGATTTCATAGTCGAAATCCTTCAACAGGTCTAACCATCTTCTCTGTCTCATATTCAGCTCTGCCTATGAAAACAAGTACTTAAGGCTCTTATGGTCAGAAAAGATCTTGAAAGACTCACCATAAAGATAGTGACGCCAGATCTTCAGAGCAAAGACGATCGCAGCTAGTTCAAGATCATGAACCGGATAACGAGTCTCGTGCGGTTTCAGCTGTCTCGATGCATACGCTATCACATGCTTATGTTGCATAAGAACACAACCCAAGCCTCGGTTAGAAGCATCACAATAGACTGTGAAACCTCCAGTACCCTTCGGAATAGAAAGAATTGGAGCACTGGTCAGTCTCCTCTTCAGATCAACAAAGCTAGCCTCACAATCTGCAGTCCAGACAAAAGACGCATTCTTCTGAGTCAGCTAGGTAATAGGCTTGGCAATAGACGAGAAACCCTCGATGAAACGACGGTAATAACCAGCTAAACCCATGAAGCTTCGGATCTCCGACACTGAAGTAGGTCTAGGCCAATTCATAACCGCTTCAATCTTGCTGGGATCGACAGAAATCCCATCTTCAGAAATAATATGACCGAGAAAGACAACTCGATCTAACCAGAATTCACACTTAGACAGCTTGGCAAACAACTGCTCAACTCGTAAAATCTGGAGTACGGTCCTCAAGTGCTCTTAATGGTCAGTACGGTTCTTCGAGTAGATAAGAATATCATCGATAAAAATAATGACGAACTCATCTAAAAAATGCTGAAAGATACGGTTCATCAAACCCATAAAAGCCGCTGGAGCGTTAGTCAAACCGAACGGCATGACTATAAACTAAAAATGACCATACCTCGTTCTGAATGCGGTCTTAGGAACGTCTTCGTCTCGCACACTCAACTGGTGATAACCTGACCTCAGATCAATCTTAGAGTAGACAGAAGAACCCTGCAGTTGATCAAAAAGGTCATCTATTCGGGGTAAAGGATACCTGTTCTTAACTGTAGCCTGATTCAATTGGCGGTAGTCGATACAGAGCCGCATAGAACCATCCTTCTTCCGAACAAAAAGCACAGGAGCACCCCAAGGCGATACACTAGGCCTGATGTATCCCTTGGCAATCAAATCCTCAAGCTGCTCCTTCAACTCTCTCAATTCAATAAGTGCCATACAATAAGGAGCTTTTGAAATAGGTTGAGTACCTGGCACTAAGTCAATGCTGAATTCAACCTCTCGAATGGGTGGCAATCCAGGAACATCTTCTGGAAACACATCAACAAAATCTCTAACCACTAGTAAGTCAACCAAAGCTGGGCTAGATTTCAGTATATCAACCGCATAAACCAAAAATCCTTCTGCACCTCTCTGTAACAAACGAGTCATAGATAACACTGAAATCAAAGGAATTCTAGATCGAGAACCCTTACCAAAGAATTTCCACTCGTCTTCCATTTCAGGTCTGAACCTGTCAACCTTCAGAAAACAATCAAATGTTGCCTTGTACTTGGTCAAAGCATCTATACCGACAATACAATCAAAATCTGACAACCCAAGCACAATACAGTCGAATTCTAACAACTTTCCCTCAAAACAAAGTTCACAGTTCCTGACTATTCTGACAGAAACAATTCCTCCACCCAAAGGTGAAGTAACAGCTACTACTGTAGGCAACAATTCAGTTGGCAAAGCATGCAATAACACAAATTTCTCAGAGATAAAGGAATGGGAAGCACCTGTATCTATCAAGACATAAGCAAAATAACCGAAAATCGAACAGTTACCTGCTATAACATCATCAGATGCTGCTTGAGCCTGATTCTCTGTCAGAGCAAAGACTCGTGCTTGCTGTCTCGGAGGCTGGTTCGCACTAGTGCTACCTCCCTGTCTGTTCTGCTATTGCTAAGGTTGGAAAGAGTGCACTGCAGACGACTGCCTCTCCGGCTGAGCCGCAGGTCTAGACGAACTCCCACTCTGAGCTCTATCTCTATTACGTTGAGGGCACACTTTAGAGAAGTGTCCCGGTTGCTGACATGTGTTACAATTACCGAAGACTCCCACACACTGATCCGGTGAGTGTCTTCCCCCACACTTGCAGCAGTACAAGGCTGAAGATCCAGAACTCTGTCCGGAACCGAATTGCTTCGAACCACTGGAACTCGAAGAACTGTTCCCCTGCCTCTTGAACTGTTTACCTCTTGCTTTGTACTGATCTTTTCTGTTTCCCCCACTGTTTCCACCTTCATACCTTTGCTGCTGGTTTTGATGTTGCGGTGGCTGATTTTGATACTGAGATGGTGGGTTCTGATACTGTCTCTGTTGCTGAGGTGCTACCTGGTTACCTCTTTGCCTCCACAAGCCTGCTTCCGCTCCCTTTGCGTAATTCATAGCATCCGCAAAGTTGTTATGCCTGTTGGTGTTTACCAACGTGAAGACGTCGGGGTTCAAACCATTGATGAACTGATCTGCCTTAGCTTCTTCATCTCCGGCAATTAGCGGTGCAAAACGCAACAGACTATCGAACTTAGCCACGTACTCTTCAATGTTCAGATTCCCTTGCCTCAGATTTGCAAACTCTGCTCCCTTATCTTTGCGATACGAGATAGGGAAAAACCGCTTATAAAACTCAGATTTAAAAAGAGTCCAAGTAACTTCCGTACCTCTACTCTCCATTGCTTTCTTTTTCATGATCCACCAGCTCTTAGCAACCCCACGTAGCTGATGAATGACTAACCTGATTCTGCGGTCATCTGTGTAATCAATGGAATCGAACAGCTGATCAATATCATCCAACCAACTCTCGCAGTCAACTGGATTTTCTGAACCCATCAATAACGGCGATTAAACGACTGAAACCTCTTCAGCAAGGTTTCCATAGGCGTTGCTGAAGCATCCAACTGATCAACTTCAGTGCTAGCCTGCTCAGTCGCAGGGATAACTGGCGGTGTGTTTCTGTTTATCACTCGACGAGGACCCATCTGATAATCAAAGGTTAGGACACGAGATATCTCAATCGCTACAATCAGTGCCCTTACAACCGCTTGGAATACCGGATACCAGTCGGTAACAGAAACAGTTATATCTCAAGTAGATCATGCTTTATAAATTAAATCACATAACCATGTAATTCAATAATTCTCAATAATAAAGCATGCTCGCATGGAATTAAGTACACAGTTAAAATAATTCAAACACATGCGAGGAGTCAATACACGCAGACTCGATCTACCCGCTCACTCTAGTTCGACCAAGAATCTTAACTCTCTGATACCACTTAATGTGAGACCTCGTTTCTAATCCACTAAAATCAGAGAATCAAGAGATATGTAAACAAGAAACCAATAATTTTTTTTTTTTAAAAGGAGGCTCGCGCGCCCGCGCTGACATCAGCGCGCCCGCGCCTAAGCCCCGCAATTACCAGCGTGCCCGCGCCCAAACCTCGCAAGGAGGCCGCGCGCCCACGCCAACAAACGCGCGCCCGCGCCGTCCCCTCGCCCAGAAAAGTGAAAGCACTGAAATTTACCCAATCAAAACCTAAACACTTGCATTAAGAGTATTTTACATGCCAAAACAATACAAGAAAGGTTTAGGGAAGAGAAACATTTAATACGGTAGTACCTACATCGATTCTTGTTTACAAAACAATTACGAGAAGTTCGAATAACTAAACATGTTTGCAAAACATACCTAGGTTGACATGCTGATTCGACTTCTAAACGAGTCTCACTTCTATCTCTTGCTCTGGACGCTAACCAGGTCTATGCTGACTTGATCCTGCCCTTCCTATTGCCAAGTACACATAAAAAAAAAAAGCAACAGCCGGATAACCGGTGAGAATGATAATCCCAAAAAAAGCAAAATATCAAGTAATACAACAATAACCATGCTTTCAAAACAACAACACAATCAATAACAACGTAATGAAATGCATGTCTTTAAACCGGGATATCAAGTCTGATAAACAATGGATTGATGCTGTGCTTTTGGGATCCCGAGGATGAGATCATGTGACGACTCACCGACTCTCCCAATCGAGGTGGTGCCACATATCTCGCTCCTCTAGACTTTGAGCAACCATAATGAGTATGCTAGCACTAGGCGATACGACTACGACCTAGGCCACTCAATCATAGTTCCCAAACGTCCACACAAAAATGGCGGTTCTGCCTGCTGAATCAACATAGGCTCAAGATGAATGCAGAACAGAAACATAAACATAAGCCACATAAACAACTCAAATAACAACCCAAAATACATGTTCCACATGCTAGAACAAGTATTGATGCAATATGTGATTTGAAAGGGAAACTCGAGAACCAACTGTCCCGAGTATGCTATCCCGCTACGATGACTGCTTTTACCTTTCAATGTCGTAGATCCAACTCCGGAAAAGCTACAACAAAAGATTGTATCAACAACTATACAACCTAAACAACAACAACGGTTCAAGGTAAAACTCTTTACCGATATTCGTCCAACTCTTGACGATCAAAATGTTGTTAACTCTGGCTTGACAAACTCCAAACGAATCTGTCCAGATGAAATACAAGATCAATAACCAAGATCAACTTACAATACAAGTTCAACAACTTCAAAAACGGTTCAAATCTCCAAAACTCAAACCGACGGCATAACGGCTATAACTGAACAACCCGACAATGCAGACATCAGTTCAATAGCGATATAACCTCATAACAATGCTAAGACAACCAAAACAAAGCAAACCCATCAATCTCAAAATCTACATTTTCGAAAATGGCTTCCAAAAATCATAACAAATCCGAACGTCGCTCTAATTCAAAACCGACAGATAATAAACGATCAGAACTCTGTAGAGAACAACATACTCGAATCTCAAACGATTCTAACAACATCCAAAAACTAGAATGTATCCGATCAAAGAAGAACTTACAATATAACGGAGCTCTCGCTGTAGTGATCGATAATCTGCCTTCAGAAATAATTTCCAACGGCCGGATCGAGCTCGGACTAAAATCTGGGAGCTTGGAGAAACGTTTAAAGCATTTCAATGGAGGGGAGGCGGCTAAGGGAAGGTGACGAATGAATAATACAAGTCATTTCCCTTATAAATATCTAATAAAACCGATATTTGCGTTTTAGTCCCTGAAAAATCTAAAATTTGCAAAATAAACCCTGATCAAAATCGAGTCGGCTCGTGAACTCTGTAATCTCCGATAACTCAAATAAACTCATTTAAGATAAAAACGGGGCGTTACACGAACCCTCCGGACCTTCGGGACCTTTTTGGCTATTTTAAGTGTCCTGAATCCATTTCTGGACTTCGTTAACCTATTTGGAATTTCCTTAATCATGTTTTTACTTAATCTAAACATGATTACACGATTAATATACTCATTAATCGCTAATTCTGGATACGGGTTACTACATTCTCCCCCCCTTAAAAGATTTCGTCCTCGAAATCTATGGTAATACCTCGAGAACGTACAAGAAACCCTTGCTCGAGTGTCTGGTCGAAATAGCTTCCGACACACTCAGACTCCCGTCGAATTCTCTGCAAGCTTCATTAATACTGAATCGCATTAACATTTTCCCAGTTGAAAATTATTGCGCTACTGGTCGACAGTCGAATTCCTCTGGCACTAGAGTACCACAACACTAATACATCTTCCCTTCTGACCACGATCTTCCTGATCATGAAGGATACAATACCCGCTTGATCAATATCATCGTCCCAAAGTAATTTGATGACATATTTGACTAGCCTTGTGTTGATCAGTATTTGCAAGAGTTTGCAAAGATTCAAGATGTTTGAATCAAGATCAAATGTATGAATTTACATGAAATATGGTGGGAAGAACAACTCAAGATCGTTTATGATTATTGAGTTTCCTAAAATCACATACTTAAATGTTTATGTATTCTTTTATTATTGCTTTAATTGATTACGTGATTATATGTTCAAGATGTTTTACAGATTTGTATTATTAAATGCATCAAGATTAAGTTGCATTCATATTGAACCCTACCTTGAAAAGCATAGAGGGAAGAGTTTCCTAGATTACGAAATGACGTTTGGAGGGCTATAGATGAGTGGCATGGATTGTAGATTCGCTTCCAAAGCCAGAAAACTAACTATAGTTGCACCAAATTTAGGAGAACTAAGATTCTTGATGCCACCTAAGATTTGTTGTTATCAGACTTGATAGCCTATTCCTTGAAACATGCATTGCATTTATGCATTAACCTATAGATATCTATGGTTTATAATATGCATTTATAAATGCTAGCATGTTGTTCTATGTCATTCTAGATATGAATGTGTTGATATGCTTGATATGATATTGATGTAGATCACTAGCTATGCTTTAAGAATTTAATAATGGAATATGCTTTTATGATTACATGTTGTTACATGTTTTGATGATTTAGGATTATTATAGCATATAGATTCAATATGCTTAAATGATGTATATGCATGTTTTTCATATTGAGATTTATTCTCACCGATTTTATCCGGTTGTTGCTTTGTTTGTATGTGTGCATTGCATCAGGTAGGGGCATGAGCAAGTCAGATGTGGCTTGGCTAGCAAGATCGAGATTAGCACGTGGTGACTCGGGTTTTTAGCAGATGACATGTATTTTATGATTTATGAAACATGTTAGAAAAATAAGAAATGTTGTATATGTTTTTGTTGTCGAGTATTGATTAATACTAAAGATCTCATGTATTACAGATGTGTAGATTATTGATGTTGAAATGCATGTCAAATATGTAGAATCATATTGAAAATCTTATATGATAGATTATATCATTTTTCAGATTTGAAAAGCTTAAATGTTGAATTTTGAGTACAGGGCACGGACCCCGTGCATGCCCTGTGTATGGGTCTGTGTACCCGACTGATGTTGAATATGTTCAGAGTAAAGAAGGCATGGACCCCGTGCTAAGATCCATGTAGGGGTCCATGTGGTCTGGAATGAAACCAGTAGCTTCAGAAATTTTGAAACTTGGGCATGGACCCGGGCACGGAGGTAGGAACGGGGTCCGTGTACCTTGAATCTTTTTATTGTGCGTACATGTTCATGCACGGACCCGAGCGCGGAGTCCGTGTACTTTTAAAAAAAAACATATCAGTCTTTGAATATATTGTTTTTAGTTTGATTCAATTACGATTAATTGTTAATTTGCCCTAAGAAAAGATTAGCAACCCGAGGTCCCCACAACAACTATGATTTTCAAGAACTTATACAACTTGATACACAAATATATATCGAGGGACTTTGAAATAGGCTTAGAATGCTTGAAGGATCGCTCAAATGGTGCTTGAATGAATGAGAGAGTCGGATGTTGAGTTGTGATTTCAAATGGCCTCGGAATGCCTCTATTTAAAGTGTTGAACTCGGTTGAGATCGGAACCTCTGATCCATCAGATATTCCGAAGGTCATCAATTTCAAATTTGAATTTCCTGTGCCAAGGAGAGATCGGAACTTCCGTTCAGCACTTCGGAGCTTCCGATCGACTGCAATAAATAATTTGTCGGGAAAAAGTCTCCGGAAAAATCCTTTATTTGTCATCAAAGATCGGAACTTCTGATCTTGCAAAAGGATCTTTCGATCATGCACCTTTGGTGGTTTTGATCTTCTTCCTTTGAATAAAATATCGCTGGAATATTTCTGACTGAGGATCGGAACTTCCGATCATGATCGGAGCTTTCGATCGTGTCCAATCGTTGCTTCTTATCGGCTTCCAAAGCTTTAAATAATAATAAATATTCATCGGTGCTTCCGAACTAGATCGGAGCTTCCGATCCTGAACTTCCGAATTTTTTCCAACTTTTATTCTAAAATTTGTTTCCGAAGTATGCATAATTATTTTCTTCAATATTTTGAACTCCTGTTCAATTTTATTTTATAATTCTATAAATTGTTCACTTAAAACATTTGTAACGATTAACCTAGTTTTGTTATCATGAAAACATCATATTTAAGACTTGTTAATGCATTAAAAACATTAATCTCACAACAAGAGATTTGTATGCGTTTAAGGCGTAACAATCTCCTTTTTTTGATAATCACAAAACTTAGTTAAATAGGAAAAATAAATATGCATTAAATTAAATAGCATAAAAATTTAAATAACTCCCCCTCAATTTAAACAACACAAGTTTTAATGTATTAAAAAAACACAAGTTTTTAATGCAATTAATATTTAACCAAATATTATTATTTAACCAAATTTATTCTCCCTTTTTTGTGATAATAAAAAAGATAATTATAAAACAAGATAGAATATAAAATTTAAGCTAATTTCATTAAACAACAGGAATTACATTCAAATTTAAAATTACAACTTAAATGAAAAAATAAAATCTAAGAGTCATCTTCGTTCCGCGGAGGAGGATGAGATAGGTAGTGGTCAAAACGAGTCTCCAAAGAAGCAACACTGGCAGTCAGCTCGTCTAAAGAAGTAGTGACTCGAGCACTCATCTCGGTCAAAGTAGCAGTTGACTGGGCATGGTTGCTGGCAATGGTGTTTTGGAGACGGGTGAAGTACTCAACGAAACGATCAAAAGAAAACTGTTGAGGAGTAGGGGGAACCTCAGGAGAAAGAAAAAAAAAATATCACCAATATTATGTGGACTATGGTGAAGACCGGAAGAAGAAGGAAATCTTTGGTAGGAGGTCCATTAGGAAATCCCTTAATTTGGACAGTGTGAGAAAGACAAGAGAAATGAATGAAAAAGTTAGTAACTGGGTGGAATTTTGAAAAGACCCGACTAGGGTCGTCAACCCAATGAGAAAAGACAGGATGGCAAGTTAGGTCCATCCTAGTGATAGAGGCGTGATCAAAAGTATGACTAGCCGGTTTGTCTCGTGATCCAAATTCCCATAATCAACATCAAAGTGAGTTAAAATGCGAATAATGAAGCGAGCAAAAGGAAGACTTACTCGCTAAAGAGTGTTAGCTATGTTATGCATAATTGCATAACTAAGCAAGGAAGGTTGAAAGGTCGGGAGGAAATTGCGAGGACCTCTGTTCTACTCAACTAATCATAAATAAATCGATCAAACAATCACAAATGTTGAGGAAGAAAATAAGTAAAGAATTTTTTTTTAAAAAAACACTTCTACAGTACTTGCGCTACTACGCAAGTGCCCTGCAATTCTGCGCAAGGGATCTCTCCTGCACAGAAGCGCACACTCTTGCGCTTCTGCGCATGTAGCGACCCTACCCGGATCCGTTACCTAATCATAGTTAAGAGCATAATTAAACATGCATTAAATAAATCGCTGCAGAAGACTTAAATAAAAACAAACCGGCGGAATACAACCGGTTAAACCAATTTGATTTTATACAACCAAATCGAATAAATAGCCTAAAGGCAAAACCTACAGCTAATCCTGCTGTATTCACTTGGTCAATGGCTACTCCAAGCTCCTGGTGCTCAATCCTGCACCTACACCTGCCCCGTCGAATGGGGTGTCCAAATACACAGAAAAGACTGAACGTGAGCTCTAAGCTCAATATGAAAGCATTGGGTAAAACATACAAATATGATGCATGCAAATGATAGGGTATCCATATCTGGGATAACTGTATATAACTGCTCAGTAATGGCGCCTAGGATATGAGTGGCACAACCCGGGGAGCAAACCCTTCGTACACTGCTCATTCCTACAGGACGTGGACTGTGTCCCTAGATGCTAATTACCCATGACCCGTCAGTCACTGAGTGCTAGACATCAACCGTCCAGACAGGGCTGAGCGGCCCTACATGGCTCATCTCACAAGATGGACATGCACAATATGATATGCACATGCTGCATAATAATATGACATATAAATGCAACATATAAGAATGCAAAACCCGCTGGCTATCTCAGTCTGTACTTGCGTACCTTACTACAGGCAGTTCCTAGCAGTCCCGCTCTAGGTTCCAAGCTTATATCAGTTCTACAATGCAAATACCCATGCATCAATAATTAAGCTCTAAAAGTCTTAACTAAGCTATTGCATACTCCTAAATAATTTAAGGAGACCATAGCTATACCTGCGTCTGTCGTCAGCCCGCTGATGACAATTGCTTTAAGACTAGGCCACAGCTCCGCCTCGACGCCAGGATCGCTATGCCACTTCCGGATTCCCAATAGGATGCCTAGAACTTCCTAGATCTGAGTTAGAAGACTTAGGAATCAGAGAGAAGAGAGGGAAAGGTGCACTTGAAAATGAAATCTCGGCCCCCTATTTATAGACGGAGTTCGGAGCCTCCGAACTTGGTTCGAAACGTCCGAACACGATCGGATCCTCCGATCCCATCTTCGGAGCATCCGATCACCCCAATATTACGTCAGTCATGATGTCACCTTGCTGACATAAGCGATGACGTGTGCCCTGGTCCCGAGCGGAACGTCCGATCTTATCGACGGAGCTTCCGATCCACTTCGGAGCCTCCGATCCTGAGTTCGGATCCTCCGATCCAGTTCGGAGCCTCCTGACTTGCTTCGGAGCTTCCGAACCCTCCGGACCTTCGGGACCTTCCCGGCTATTATAAGTTTCCTGAATCCATTTCTGGACTCCGTTAACCTATTTGAAATTTCCTTAATCATGTTTTTACTTAATCTAAACATGATTACACGATTAATATACTCATTAATCGCTAATTCTGGATACGGGTTACTACATTCTCCCCCCCTTAAAAGATTTCGTCCACGAAATCTAAGGTAATACCTCGAGAACGTACAAGAAACCCTTGCTCGAGTGTTTGGTCGAAATAGCTTCCGGCACACTCAGACTCCCGTCGAATTCTCTGCAAGCTTCATTAATGCTGAATTGCATTAACATTTTCCCAGTTGAAAATTATTGCGCTACTGGTCGACAGTCGAATTCCTCTGGTGCTAGAGTACCACAACACTAATACGTCTTCCCTTCTGACCACGATCTTCCTGATCACGAAGGATACAATACCCGCTTGATCAATATCATCGTCCCAAAGTAATTTTAGACTAACAAAGACCAAATCATAACCTGATTGGCTTACGACAATCGTCGAATCACTAATCAAAATTAACCATCTAATGGTTCCAAAATTTCTCGGTGCTCTACACCTCTAGTTAGGAAACACTTTTCCCAACACTGTGTTGTCACAACAATTTCCAAATTTCTTCTCAAGAGAATCTAGTTGCTCAAGTCTATACTTCAACGTAACTGTTCGCAATGTTCCCTAGACTGGTTACCCTCCCCACTCTCCTTGAAGCACAACCGGCTTCCCAAGGAATACTGGGAACTTAAACCATCATGTTTAGTGCATTCTGTTGTCCACGTTTCTTAGTATAACGTCAACACTGTGCCCTGATGATAACTATCATCACTTGAGATTTATGACGCTACGTCATCTCCTAGCCATTGACCTGCGAAATCACGCATACATTGCAATGGAAGTCATCACGCCTCTGATGATCTACACCATCTCGATCATAGGTTATTCACCTCAAGAATTCAATCGATGGACGTCCTCCTGATAGTTATACATACTCGCAATCACTGTACGCTCATCAACACTAAGGCAAGCTCCCACCAATATGCTCGACTGGGACATTCCACAGTGCACAGACATATGGAATTGCTTCCTATTCCATCTCGAAACTCGACAGTCATTGCACCTGGTATAACTCAACTCAGAGTCTCTGATAATACCATCAGCTCATACCAATCTCTCAAGGTTGAACATACTGATCCTGGAACTAAATCTCAACGGATTCTCAATAGTCAAATCGCTCCCTTGCCGAACGTATCCGTCTCAACACTGAACGATCTAACTCGTCGATTCCCTAGTCAATCCTGGGAAATACTTGTGCTCGAAGTAACTTGCCACTCGACGCACATCCAAATATCGTCCATTGCTAAAGCACCATATCTTTGACGAATGTTCCGCACTGATGTGGCTTGTCGACTGGAAAGAACAAAGTTGCTTCATCGCTATCTTGCGAAATCTTTAATTCACACACTAATCTTGTTGGCTACTAAGTTGAAATTCTACTATTTCTGTCATTTCAAAGACATCGTTCATCACTCGCTGGAAGATTAGTGACACAACCTGCTAGATCTCGAGGATCAGATCCTAGCTATTGTCACACAGATCAGACAACTGATGTCTCCTTGCTAATGTCCATTAGCATTCCCAACTACTCGTCGGATCCAACCACAACGGTACACATAGATGCCCTCACTTAACCGAAATGTCCGGTCAGCAATCTTCACTATTGTTGTTCAATGGAAAACTCTCACATGAAACAACAACATGATCCTTTCCTGACCTATTGCTATCGCTAAGCAGTTGATTGGATCAATATCAGTTTTCTTCTTAACAAGAATGCACTATACTGGAAACTACCAACTCCCTTGCTTGTCTCCACTATCAAGTTAGCACCTAACTTGATCATACAATTCCATTGCAAACATTTCCGATTACAGCAATCTCAGAAGATTCATCTTTGGCGATCATTGAGACTAAATAACTCAAATATCCTATTTCTCTGAGATGATATTCAGTACTCATCCTATAAGCATTTACTCGACAAAATACTATCCCAAGTATTTCTTAATTGCTACATCCTGATCAACCCTGATTGGCTCAACCAATCGAATTCGTCGATCTACTTAAGCTCACACTTATCAGATCAGACCACCACTGATCATCCAACCTACATGGCTCGGTCAATAACTATGACTCAGCTGCCACAAAGAACCATTTCCAAACGGTGTCAGATCACGGTACATAAGTGTTGAAAAACGGTGATCAGATCAATCAGAATTGATACCTAGTGCAGCGGAAGTTTTAAAATTTTATATGGAATGATTCCATATCATGGGTATCAAAACTTTACGATTAAATTGCGCGTGTAAAAATTAAATAACAATTAAATTTTTACCTCCAATCTCGAAAAGAGATTATGAACACCAACAGATTACTCTGCTCTTGTTGTATATCCCAGGAACTGATGGACGAACAATTCTTCAATCAGGTCCACGAACAGAAGTTTAATCCCTCTGATAGATTGCACTAGAAAATCTATCAGAAGTTTCTATGAAGAGAATTAACGAATTTGATCCGTTAAACCAGACTGCAAATTCAAAATTCACAGGCTGGAATTTTCAGAGAGAAAACACAGAGAGGGGCGGCCGAATTCTCTAGACTGGAGGCTAGGGTTTTCGAAAATTTGACCTCTGTTCTTTAATTTCTGTACTGCAATAACTTATTTATAATGTGGGCTGCTAACAGCTTAGGGCCCATTAGTCATAAGTTCAAGCCTGACAAGCAAAGCCCGCATATTCAGAAATTAATATAAAATTCATCGTGACTTAGATTGATAAACCAATTTCACCAATGTGCAGAGAAACAATTTCTGCACCTTTTAAAGTCAAGATAAATTTTCTGAATCCGAATTCAGTGATTTCCAAAAATGCCCATCCCTATGCCATTTTAGGAAATCTTACTCTTCTGCTCTGATATAAGAAGTCCTACTTCTTTGTTCATTAAATTTAACTCTTTAAATTTAACTATCTCAACGGGGATTAAAAATCCATTACTTTGAAAGAGTGGGTGCCCAGTGAGCCAACTTGTGGCTAAGGGCTTTGATGACTCTTTGTATAAACAATCTTTTGTTTAATATAATTTACACTTTTATTAATGGCAATGACTTTATCTTTCTTCATATTGTTATATTGTGATATACTATTGTTGTTTTGATAAATACCTTGAATATACTATAGTGTATGTAAGATGTGGTAGAACATGGAGATGTCTATCATGAAACACATCTTATAGTCACTGTATATTCTAAACTGTTCCTAGTCGATTGAGCCAACCGATAATAAGGATAAGGATCGCTCGAGTTTGAGACTAGCATTTGCGATGCAGAGTACCACGTTTCATTGGTAGGGAACATAGAGATGTTCGAAGCATGCAAATGGATATTCATACGATGAATGATCGAACTACCCTATCCGGACTTTCCAAGTGGTTATCACTTATCGAGTGGATAAAGTCCGCGGTTTTGGTTGTACATCATTAGTCCTTACTACTTGAAACATCATTGAGACTATATATGCTAGTACTGTGCTTTGACTCGTTTACCGACTCTATTGGGGTCATCAGGTGTCGAGATTGGGTACAGTTACAACACATATAGAAGTCGATGCTTTGTTGTCAAGGATTCACCACATACTTGCGAGTGTGGATATCCTATGCGATCTGAGGAGATATTAGTGTGACGAATCTCTGGCCAGAGTACATGATGTGTTTTAAGAAATGGTTTCTTAGTAACACATGCGATGTCACTATTTGATCTTCAAGATGTATTGCATAGTTATCGAATCTCGAACGACTCTCGATATACCAATGGTTGTTGATTCGATCGGGATATATGGATGAAGGGACCGTACTGTACGCTAACCAAAATCTATTGGTTCTTGCAGGCACTATCAGTGATACCTAGGGAATCATGGGGCGATGTTGCTAGGCGCTCTTACCATGATTCGATGGGCAAGTCGGAAATTGTTGTTCCGAGTCACAAGGAGTTGTGAGCCCACGGCTAGCTGTATCCCTGAACCATTGAGGGTCACACAGAGTAATGGATTTTTAATCCCCGTTGAGATAGTTAAATTTAAAGAGTTAAATTTAATGAACAAAGAAGTTGGACTTCTTAATTATGAGTAGAGGAGTAAGATTTCCTAAAATGACATAGGGATGGGCATTTTTGGAAATCACTGAATTCGGATTCAGAAAAATTTATCTTGACTTTAAAAGGTGCAGAAATGGTTTCTGTGCACATTGGTGAAATCGGTTTATCAATCGGAGTTACGATGAATTTTATATTAATTTCTGAACATGCGGGCTTTGCTTGTCGGGCTTGAACTTATGACTATTGGGCCCTAAGCTGTTAGTGGCCTACATTATACATAAGTTATTGCAGTACAGAAATTAGACACAACAGGTCACAAAATTTTCGAAAAATCCTAGTGATTTTCTCAATAGTGGCCGCCCCCTTTTTCCCCTCTGCTCGGAAAATCCAGTCTGTGAATTTTGATTTACATTCTGGTTTAACGGATCAAATTCGTTAATCTCTTCGTAAAAACTTCTGATAGATTTTCTAGTGCAATCTATCAGAGGGATTAAATATCCGTTCGTGGACCTGATTGAAGAACAGTTCGTCCATCAGTTCCAGGGATATAAAACAAGAGCAGAGCAATCTGTTGGTGTCCATAATCTCGCTTCGAGATTGGAGGTAAAAATTTATAATTGTTATTTAATTTTTACACACACAATTTAATCGTAAGGTTTTGATACCCACTATGGAATCGTTCCATATAAAATTTTTAAACTTCCGCTGCACCGGGTATCAATCCTGATTGATCTGATCGCCGCGTTCTCCAACATACTTGTGTGACCTCAATGGTTTAGGGATACAGCTAGCCGTGGGCTCACAACTCCTTGTGACTCGGAACAACAATTTCCGACTTGCCCATCGAATCATGGTAAGAGCGCCTAGCAACATCGCCCCATGATTCCCTAGGTATCACTGATAGTGCCTGCAAGAACCAATAGATTTTGGTTAGCGTACAGTACGGTCCCTTCATCCATATATCCCGATCGAATCAACAACCATTGGTAAATCGAGAGTCGTTCGAGATTCGATAACTATGCAATGCATCTTGAAGATCAAATAGTGACATCGCATGTGCTACTAAGAAACCATTTCTTAAAACACATCATGTACTCTGGCCAGAGATTCGTCACACTAATATCTCCTCAGATTGCATAGGATATCCACACTAGCAAGTATGTGGTGAATCCTTGACAACAAAGCATCGACTCCTATATGTGTCATAACATTACCCAATCCCGACACCTGATGACCCCAATAGAGTCGGTAAATGAGTCAAAGTACAGTACTAGCATATAGAGTCTCAATGATGTTTCAAGTAGTAAGGACTAATGGTGTACAACCAAAACCGCGGACTTTATCCACTCGATAAGTGATAACCACTTGGAAAGTCCGAATAGGGTAGTTCGATCATTCATCGTATGAATATCCATTTGCATGCTTTGAACATCTCTATGTTCCATATCAATGACATGTGGTACTCGACATCGCAAATGCTAGTCTCAATCTCGAGCGATCCTTATCCTTATTAACGGACGGCTCAATCGACTAGAAACTGTTTAGAATATACAGTGACTATAAGATGTGTTTCATGATAGCCATCCCCATGTGCCACCACATCTTACATACACTATAGTATATTCAAGGTCTTCATCTAAACATCTTATAGTATGTCACAACATAATAATATGATAAAAGATAAAGTAAACGCCATTATAAAAGTGTAAATTATATTAAACAAAAGATTGTTTATACATAGAGTCATCAAAGCCCTTCGCCACAAGTTGGCTCACCGGGCACCCACTCTTTCAATCTCCCACTTGCCCTAAAGCCAACTAGTCATACTACGCAGTCCCATTGCTTCGCGATGTTTGTCAAATAATGGTCCTGTCAAGGGCTTAGTAAGTGGATCAGCGATATTGTCTGCAGAGGCCACTCTCTCGACAGTGATGTCTCCTCTTTCCACGATCTCCCGGATGATGTTGTATTTCCTCAGTACGTGTTTGGATCTTTGATGAGACCTTGGTTCCTTTGCCTGAGCAACGGCACCCGTGTTGTCACAGTACACCGGGACTGGACCAACAACTTTAGGAATAACGCCCAACTCTTGGACGAAATTCATCATCCAAACGGCCTCTTTAGCAGCAGCTGATGCCGCAATGTATTCTGCCTCAGTGGTGGAATCCGCTGTGGTGTCCTGCTTGGAACTCTTCCAAGAGACAGCACCGCCATTGAGCATGAATACAAATCCAGAGGTTGACTTCGAGTCATCCATGTCACTTTGGAAGCTAGAGTCGGTATAGCCTTCCAATTTCAGTTCTCTTCCTCCATATACCATGAACATATTCTTAGTCCTTCGTAAGTACTTAAGAATGTCCTTCAAGGCTTTCCAATGCATTTGACCGGGATTGGCTTGATATCTGCTCGTGACACTCAGAGCAAATGCTACATCCGGTCTGGTAGATATCATCCCATACATGATACTACCTATGGCTGACGCATATGGTACATGTGACATTTTCTCTATCTCTTCATCAGTCTTGGGACACATCGACTTGGATAGAGAAACTCCATGACACATAGGCAGATGTCCTCTCTTGGACCCATCCATTGAAAACCTTTTCAATATGGTTTCGATGTAAGTTGATTGAGTGAGTCCTATCATTCTCTTAGATCTATCTCTATAGATCTGTATCCCTAGAATATAGGATGCCTCACCCAAATCCTTCATCAAAAATCTACCTGATAACCATATCTTTGTTGACTGCAACTTCCCTACATCATTCCCAATGAGTAAGATGTCATCAACATAAAGTACTAAGAATGTCACAGCATCCTTAACTACTTTCTTGTACACGCACGGTTCCTCCGGGTTCTTGATGAAACCAAAATCCTTTATTGTTTCATCAAATTTCTGGTTCCAACTTCTTGATGCTTGTTTTAGACCATAGATCGATCTCTGAAGCTTGCATACCTTATGCTCGCTTCCCATGGATGTGTATCCCTCAGGCTGCGTCATATAGATCTCTTCCTTAATGTTTCCATTAAGAAATGCAGTCTTCACATCCATTTTCCATATCTCATAGTCATACCAAGCAGCTATGGCAATAAGGATTCTTATGGACTTGAACATTGCAACTGGTGAAAAGGTTTCATCATAGTCAACTCCTTGTCTTTGAGTATAACCTTTCGCCACTAATCGTGCCTTGTAGGTCAATACCTTACCATCAGGCCCAAGCTTTCTCTTGTAGATCCATTTACATCCTATTGGAACAATTCCATCGGGAGGATCTACTAAAGACCAAACTTGGTTTGTATGCATCGAATCTATTTCCGACTGCATAGCTTCAAGCCATAAATTTGAATCCGCATCAGAAATTGCTTCCTTGAAGTTTCTTGGATCACATCCAATGTCGGGTTCATCTTGATCCCCTTCAAGAAGAAGACCATATCGAATAGGAGGTCTAGAAGTCCTCTCGGATCTTCTAAGTATAGGCATGTCCTCTGAAGATTCTTGAGGTATGGGATCATTATTTTGTATTTCGGGTTCTTCTAGAATTTCTTCGAGTTCCATCATCTCGCCTTTCTTATCCAATAAGAACTCCTTCTCCAAGAAGGTGGCATTCCTTGAAACAAACACTTTTGTTTCAGTAGGATGATAGAAATAATATCCGATTGAATTCTTCGGATACCCTACAAAATAACATAAGGTGGATCGACTATCCAACTTATCTCCCACTGTCTGCTTCATGTAAGCAGGACATCCCCAAATCCTCAAGTACGAATATTTAGGAGCTTTGCCATTCCATAACTCGTATGGTGTTTTGTCCACTGCTTTGGTGTGGACGTTGTTCAACAACAATACCGCCGTTTCAAGCGCGTAGCCCCAAAATGAAGGTGGAAGCTCAGTGAAGCTCATCATGGATCGAACCATGTCCAACAAAGTTCGATTACGACGCTCCGATACACCATTCAGCTGAGGTGTCATAGGAGGAGTCCACTGAGAGAGAATCCCATTCTCTTTCAGATAGTCCAAAAACTCGGTACTTAAGTATTCTCCACCTCGATCCGATCGAAGTGCTTTAATACTTTTACCTAGCTTTTTTTTTACTTCAGCCTTGAATTCTTTGAACTTTTCAAATGCTTCAGACTTATATTTCATTAAATATAAATACCCATACCTTGAATAATCATCAGTAAAGGTAATGAAGTAGGTGTGGCCAAATTGAGTACCAATTCTAAATGGACCACAAACATCTTTATGGATCAAATCCAACAGATTTTGACTACGCTCAGGTTTCCCCTTGAATGGAGATTTAGTCATTTTTCCTTTCAGGAAGGATTCACAAGTAGGTAGAGAGTTAATATCAGACATATCAAACATGCCCTCATCCACTAGCTTGTTCATCCTCCTTGAGGAAATATGACCTGACCTAGCATGCCAAAGGTTTGCCGGGTTTTGACTATCGATTTTCCTTTTGTTCGTTGTTACCGGTTTATCAACATAATTTATTGGAACGTCTTTTAATTTTAAGTTATATAGATCGTTTTCAAGTTGTCCATTTCCAATCAAACATTCATTCTTGTAAATATTGCAAATCCCATTCACAAAATTGCAAGAAAAACCATCTCTATCAAGCATAGAAACAGAAATAATGTTTTTAATCAAATCTGGAACAAATAAAACATCTCTCAAAAGTAACTTAAAATCATTCTGCAAAATTAAATAAACGTCTCCCACAGCTTTGGCTTCAACTCTAGAACCATTTCCGAGCCTCAGCTGGGTCTCACCCATTCTAAGCTTGCGACTTCTTGTCATCACCTGCAAATCATTGCAAATGTGAGATCCACATCCGGTATCCAATACCCAAGAAGTAGTATTAAGTGAAACATTTATTTCAATATAGAACATACCCTTCGCAGTTCGCAACTGCTCTAGATATTCCTTGCAGTTACGTTTCCAATGACCGGGTTTCTTGCAGTGATGGCAAACATCCTTGGACTTTTCCATGTTTGAAGCCTTTGTCTTGTTCTTCTTCTCGGGTCCGGTTTTCTTGGGTGAGGCAGAACGTTTCTTACCCTTTGTACTTGGCCCCTTCTTAGCAGAAGAAGAGGAGCCCACCAAAAGAACTGGTTTATCCTTCTTTAAAGTGGCTTCATATGTTACAAGCATATTGACCATCTCTTCAAGGGAGGCCTCTATCTTGTTCATATTGAAATTCACCACAAAACCGTCAAACGATGAAGGAAGAGAGAGAAGTAATAAGTCCACATTGAATTCATGCTCCAACACCAAATCAAGTGTTACCAACTTCTGTATGAGACAAATCACGCGTACCCCATGATCACGGACCGAAGTCCCTTCACGCATGCGACACGTCATTAGCTCTTTTACAGTAGCGAACCTTTCAGCTCTCGATTGAGCCCCAAAAAGTTCCTTGAGTTGTACGTGAATGTCAGCAGCATTCACGGTATCCTCAAATCGCCTCTGGAGTTCATCAGACATCGAAGCTTGCATATAGCATTTGGCCTTGATATCATGGTCCCACCATATATCAAGTTTGGCCAACTCTTCCGGACTTATATCAGCTGGTTCTTCCTTCGGAGGAGATTTTTCTAACACGTAGAGCATCTTCTCCGAGGTCAAGACAATCTTCAACTTACGGAACCATTCCGTATAGTTTGCGCCAGTCAGTTTATTTTGTTCAAGAATAGAGAATAGTGGATTGCGCGAATTCATCTTAATGAAATACTGAAAAGAAACAGACAATAATCAGTGATTGTTTAATTAATTTACTAAGACATAAAATAGGCGAAATTTATTTTATGAATCTCACTCCCACTATTTTAACGATTTCACTACCCTCTAGTGAAAACGGGAAACTGTTTTTCTTAGTGGAAACATGGAGTCCAATTGACAAACTATGGTCCCGAATAATATCAGCCAACCATAATTTTCAAAAGGTAGAGCCTAATTGCTTCCAAAGCAACCTCCACGTTTTTACCTCATGTCCAATAAGGGCCCAATAATATGACGCCGTTTATTGTGACATGTCAAGATGACCCATCAATATTAAGTTGTGATGGGCGGTCGCCATGTGGATCCCCCAATAATATGAGCCGATCCCATGGGAGTTCCACCCAACTTACAACATGTGTCGATCCAATGTACAGCTTTCCGACGAATGGGTCCCCCCAATAATATGAGCCGGACCGTATCCGCGGGTAGCATCTCATACATTGATCGTTGATGGAAGGTAGGAACATTTAAACAATATTTAAATTTACTTTATTTATCTTGATATCAATTTTAAATCATATTTAAAATGAGGGATTTTAATTTTTAAAATTTGTCTCATCATTTAAAATTTGTATGCTTGCGGGAATCATACAATTTAGTCTAAAACATGCATAGGTAATATGCAAGTATGCAATCACGAGTCTAAGTCAAATCATATTAGGATGATCGATTCCATTACTAATCGACCCGTGGTTGCCAATCACGAGTCTAAGTCCAATCCTAGGTAATATGCAGGTATGCAATGCAATCCTATTACATTGAGCTTCCAATTTACATTTCTTCAGTCTTTATTGTCTGCTGGGCCCACCTCCGTCTTCAAATCTTCATCTCCCACTAAGTCTAATGTATTTACAATAAATAACTATGACAAGTAGGGGATATATTTTTAAGGGGTGGGAACGGGCCATAAACCAGGCCCACTTTTATTACATATGACAATTCATATTGGGCCATAAACCAGGCCCATTAATAAATCCAACAACAATAAAAACAAATGTAAATTCCCTAACATACATCTACAAAATTGGTCATGGCAATCGATCATCCTTATCCAATAATATTTAATTCAAAATTAATTTATTTGATAACATGCAATGGCAATTAAATTTAAAAAGGATAAAATCATATTCCATATATAAAATCTGATTTTACATACAAAATCATATTTTATCTTTTTATCAAATAAAATCATATTTTACATATAAAATCCAATTTTATACATAAAATCATATTTTACTCAATATTTCCATAAGATCATATCTTATCATCAATTGTACCAAAAATAATTAATTTCATAAAATCTGATTTAACGGATAAAATCTATAAATTTTCCAAAAATTCAAATTTATCCAAAAATCAATTTTTTAAATTTTCGGACTCGAACAATTCGATCCGACGCCTCGTGGACCAATCAAAAACAATTTTCGATCGGACCAAAAATAGAATTTTAACATATTAAAATTTTAGTTAAAAAAAATAAAAATTAATTTTTCCAGGCCGCCCGGGACGATCCCGGGCAGCCCGGTGCAGCGACGATCGCTGCCCCGGGTTTGCCCATTAATTTTTAAATTTTTTAAAATCTTTTGTTTCAAAAACCGAGACTTAAAAATTTTTTGTACAATCGATTAATTTAATCGCTTGATCTGAGCAACCTGGCTCTGATACCACTGTTGTGTAATTGTGATCAGATCAATCAGAATTGATACCCAGTGCAGCGGATGTTTTAAAATTTTATATGGAACGATTCCATATCATGGATATCAAAACTTTACGATTAAATTGCGCGTGTAAAAATTAAATAACAATTAAATTTTTACCTCCAATCTCAAAACGAGATTATGGACACCAACAGATTACTCTGCTCTTGTTGTATATGTTGGAGAACGCGGCGATCAGATCAATCAGAATTGATACCCGGTGCAGCGGAAGTTTAAAAATTTTATATGGAACGATTCCATAATGGGTATCAAAACTTAACTATTAAATTGTGTGTGTAAAAATTAAATAACAATTATAAATTTTTACCTCCAATCTCGAATCGAGATTATGGACACCAACAGATTGCTCTGCTCTTGTTGTATATCCCTGAAACTGATGGACGAACTGTTCTTCAATCAGGTCCACGAACGGATAATTAATCCCTCTGATAGATTGCACTAGAAAATCTATCAGAATTTTCTACGAAGAGAATTTACGAATTTGATCCGTTAAACCAGACTGTAATTCAAAATTCACAGGCTGGATTTTTCCTGAGCAGAGGGGAGGGGGGCGGCCACTGTTAGAGAGAAAACTAGGGTTTTTTCAAAAATTGTGACCTGTTGTGTGTAATTTCTGTTCTGCAATAACTTATTTATAATGTAGGCCGCTAACAGCTTAGGGCCCATTAGTCATAAGTTCAAGCCCGACAAGCAAAGCCCGCATGTTCAGAAATTAATATAAAATTCATCATGACTCCGATTGATAAACCGATTTCACCAATGTGCACAAAAACCATTTCTACACCTTTTAAAGTCAAGATAAATTTTTCTGAATCCGAATTCAGTGATTTCCAAAAATGTCCATCCCTATGTCATTTTAGGAAATCTTACTCCTCTACTCTTAAATAAGAAGTCCAACTTCTTTGTTCATTAAATTTAACTCTTTAAATTTAACTATCTCAACGGGGATTAAAAATCCATTACTATGTGTGACCCTCAATGGTTCAGGGATACAGCTAGCCGTGGGCTCACAACTCCTTGTGACTCGGAACAACAATTTCCGACTTGCCCATCGAATCATGGTAAGAGCGTCTAGCAACATCGCCCCATGATTCCCTAGGTATCACTGATAGTGCCTGCAAGAACCAATAGATTTTGGTTAGCGTACAGTACGGTCCCTTCATCCATATATCCCGATCGAATCAACAACCATTGGTAAATCGAGAGTCGTTCGAGATTCGATAACTATGCAATACATCTTGAAGATCAAATAGTGACATCGCATGTGCTACTAAGAAACCATTTCGTAAAACACATCATGTACTCTGGCCAGAGATTTGTCACACTAATATCTCCTCAGATCACATAGGATATCCACACTCGCAAGTATGTGGTGAATCCTTGACAACAAAGCATCGACTCCTATATGTGTTGTAACTGTACCCAATCCTGACACCTGATGACCCCAATAGAGTCGGTAAACGAGTCAAAGCACAGTACTAGCATATAGAGCCTCAATGATGTTTCAAGTAGTAAGGACTAATGGTGTACAACCAAAACCGCGGACTTTATCCACTCGATAAGTGATAACCACTTGGAAAGTCCGGATAGGGTAGTTCGATCATTCATCATATGAATATCCATTTGCATGCTTCGAACATCTCTATGTTCCCTACCAATGAGACGTGGTACTCTGCATCGCAAATGCTAGTCTCAAACTCGAGCGATCCTTATCCTTATTATCGGACGGCTCAATCGGCTAGGAACAGTTTAGAATATACAGTGACTATAAGATGTGTTTCATGATAGACATCCCCATGTTCTACCACATCTTACATACACTATAGTATATTCAAGGTCTTTATCAAAACAACAATAGTATATCACAATATAACAATATGAAGAAAGATAAAGTCATTGCCATTAATAAAAGTGTAAATTATATTTAAACAAAAGATTGTTTATACAAAGAGTCATCAAAGCCCTTAGCCACAAGTTGGCTCACCGGGCACCCACTCTTTCAATCTCCCACTTTCCCTAAAGCCAACTAGTCATACTACGTAGACCCATTGCTTCGCGATGTTTGTCAAATAATGGTCCTGGCAAGGGCTTAGTAAGTGGATCAGCGATATTGTCTGCAGAGGCCACTCTTTCGACAGTGATGTCTCCTCTTTCCACAATCTCCCGGATGATGTGGTATTTCCTCAGTACGTGTTTGGATCTTTGATGAGACCTTGGTTCCTTTGCCTGAGCAACGGCACCCGTGTTGTCACAGTACACCGGGACTGGAGCAACAACTTCAGGAATGATGCCCAACTCTTGGAAGAAATTCCTCATCCAAACGGCCTCTTTAGCAGCAGCTGATGCTGCAATGTATTCTGCCTCAGTGGTGGAATCCGTTGTGGTGTCCTGCTTGGAACTCTTCCACGAGACAGCACCGCCATTGAGGATGAACACAAATCCAGAGGTTGACTTCGAGTCATCCACGTCACTTTGGAAGCTAGAGTCGGTATAGCCTTCCAATTTTAGTTCTCTTCCTCCATATACCATGAACATATTCTTAGTCCTTCGTAAGTACTTAAGAATGTCCTTCACGGCTTTCCAATGCATTTGACCGGGATTAGCTTGATATATGCTCGTGACACTCAGAGCAAATGCTACATCCGGTCTGGTAGATATCATCCCATACATGATACTACCTATGGCTGACGCATATGGTACATGTGTCATTTTCTCTATCTCTTCATCAGTCTTGGGACACATAGACTTGGATAGAGAAACTCCATGAAACATGGGTAGATGTCCTCTCTTGAACCCATCCATTGAAAACCGTTTCAATATGGTGTCGATGTAGGTTGATTGAGTGAGTCCTATCATTCTCTTAGATCTATCTCTATAGATCTGTATCCCTAGAATATAGGATGCCTCACCCAAATCCTTCATCGAGAATCTACCTGATAACCATATCTTTGTTGACTGCAACATCCCTACGTCATTCCCAATGAGTAGGATGTCATCAACATAAAGTACTAAGAATGTCAAAGCATCCTTAACTACTTTTTTGTACACGCATGGTTCCTCCGGGTTCTTGATGAAACCAAAATCCTTTATTGTTTCATCAAATTTCTGGTTCCAACTTCTTGATGCTTGTTTTAGACCACAAATTGATCTTTGAAGCTTGCATACCTTATGCTCGCTTCCCATGGATGTGTACCCCTCAGGCTGCTTCATATAGATTTCTTCCTTAATGTCTCCATTAAGAAAAGCAGTCTTCACACCCATTTGCCATATCTCATAGTCATACCAAGCAACTATGGCAATAAGGATTCTTATGGACTTGAACATTGCAACTGGTGAAAAGGTTTCATCATAGTCAACTCCTTGTCTTTGAGTATAACCTTTCGCCACCAATCGCGCCTTGTAGGTCAATACCTTACCATCAGGCCCAAGCTTTCTCTTGTAGATCCATTTACACCCTATTGGAACAATTCCATCGGGAGGATCTACTAAAGACCAAACTTGGTTTGTATGCATCGAATCTATTTCCGACTGCATAGCTTCAAGCCATAAATTTGAATCCGCATCAGAAATTGCTTCCTTGAAGTTTCTTGGATCACATCCAACATCGGGTTCATCTTGATCCCCTTCAAGAAGAAGACCATATCGAATAGGAGGTCTAGAAGTCCTCTCGGATCTTCTAGGTACGGGCGTGTCTATCAATGGTTCCTGAGGTGTAGGATCGTTATTTTGTATTTCGGGTTCTTCTCGAATTTCTTCGAGTTCCATCATCTCGCCTTTCTTATCCAATAAGAACTCCTTCTCCAAGAAGGTGGCATTCCTTGAAACAAACACCTTTGTTTCAGCAGGATGATAGAAATAATATCCGATTGAATTCTTCGGATACCCTACAAAATAACATAAGGTGGATCGACTATCCAACTTATCTCCCACTTTCTGCTTCACGTAAGCAGGACATCCCCAAATCCTCAAGTACGAATACTTAGGAGCTTTGCCATTCCATAACTCGTATGGTGTTTTATCCACTGCTTTAGTGTGGACGTTGTTCAACAACAACACCGCCGTTTCAAGCGCATAGCCCCAAAACGAAGGTGGAAGCTCAGTGAAGCTCATCATGGATCGAACCATGTCCAACAAAGTTCGATTACGACGCTCTGATACACCATTCAGCTGTGGTGTCATAGGAGTAGTCCACTGAGAGAGAATCCCATTCTCTTTTAGATAGTCCAAAAACTCGGTACTTAAGTATTCTCCACCTCGATCCGATCGAAGTGCTTTAATACTTTTACCTATCTTGTTTTCTACTTCAGCCTTGAATTATTTGAACTTTTCAAATGCTTCAGATTAAATATAAATACTCATACCTAGAATAATCATCAGTAAAGGTAATGAAGTAGGTGTGGCCATATTGAGTACCAACTCTAAATGGACCACAAACATCTGTATGGATCAAATCCAACAGATTTTGACTATGCTCAGGTTTCCCCTTAAAAGGAGATTTAGTCATTTTTCCTTTCAGACAGGATTCACAAGTAGGTAGAGAGTTAATATCAGACATATCAAACATGCCCTCTCCCACTACCTTGTTCATCCTCCTTGAGGAAATATGACCTAGAATAGCGTGCCAAATGTTTGCCGGGTTTTGACTATCGATTTTCCTTTTGTTTGTTGTTGCCGGTTTATCAACATAATTTATTGGAACGTCTTTTAGTTTTAAGTTGTATAGATCGTTTTCAAGTTGTCCATTTCCAATCAAACATTCATTCTTGTAAATATTGCAAATCTCATTCACAAAATTGCAAGAATAACCATCTCTATCAAGCATAGAAACAGAAATAATGTTTTTAATCAAATCTGTAACAAATAAAACATCTCTCAAAAGTAACTTAAAACCGTTCTGCAAAATTAAATAAATATCTCTCACAGCTTTAGCTTCAACTCCGGAACCATTTCCGAGCCTCAGCTGGGTCTCACCCATTCTAAGCCTGCGACTTCTTGTCATCACCTGCAAATCATTGCAAATGTGAGATCCACATCCGGTATCCAATACCCAAGAAGTAGTATTAAGTGAAACATTTATTTCAATATAGAACATACCCTTCGCAGTTTGCAACTGCTCTAGATATTCCTTGCAGTTACGCTTCCAATGACCGGGCTTTTTGTAGTAATGGCAAACATCCTTGGATTTTTCCATGTTTGAAGCCTTTGTCTTGTACTTCTTCTCGGGTTCGATTTTCTTGGGTGGGGCAGAACGTTTCTTACCCTTTGTACTTGGCCCCTTCTTAGCAGAAGAAGAGGAGCCCACCAAGAAAGCCGGTTTATCCTTCTTTAAAGTGGATTCATATGTCACAAGCATATTGACCATCTCTTCAAGGGAGGTCTCTATCTTGTTCATATTGAAATTCACCACAAATCCGTCAAACGAAGAAGGAAGAGATAGAAGTAGTAAGTCCACGTTGAGTTCATGCTCCAACACCAAATCAAGGGTTACCAACTTCTGTATGAGCCAAATCACTCGTACCCCATGATCACGGACCGAAGTCCCTTCACGCATGCGACACGTCATTAGCTCCTTTACAGTAGCGAACCTTTCAGCCCTCGATTGAGCCCCAAAAAGTTCCTTGAGTTGTACGTGAATGTCAGTAGCATTCACGGTGTCCTCAAATCGCCTCTGGAGTTCATCAGACATCGAGGCTTGCATATAGCATTTGGCCTTGATATCATGGTCCCACCATGTATCAAGTTTGGCTAACTCTTCTGGACTTATGTCAGCTGGTGCTTCTTTCGGAGGAGATTTTTCTAACACGTAGAGCATCTTCTCCGAAGTCAAGACAATCTTCAACTTACGGAACCATTCCGTATAGTTTGCGCCAGTCAATTTATTTTGTTCGAGGATCGAGAAAAGTGGATTACGCGAATTCATATTTATGAAATACTGAAAGGAAACAGACAAATATCAGTGATTGTTTAAGTAATTTACTAAGACATAAAATAGGCGAAATTTATTTTATGAATCTCACTCCCACTATTTTAACGATTTCACTACCCTCTAGTGAAAACGGGAAACTGTTTTCCTTAGTGAGAACATGGAGTCCAATTGACAAACTATGGTCCCGAATAATATCAGCCAACCATAATTTTCAAAAGGTAGAGCCCAATTGCTTCCAAAGCAACCTCCACGTTTTTACCTCATGTCCAATAAGGGCCCAATAATATGACGCCGTTTATTGTGACATGTCAAGATGACCCATCAATATTAAGTTGTGATGGACGGTCGCCATGTGGATCCCCCAATAATATGAGCCGATCCCATAGGAGTTCCACCCAACTTACAACATGTGTCGATCCAATGTACAGCTTTCCGACGAACGGGCCCCCCCAATAATATGAGCCGGACCGTATCCGCGAGTAGCATCTTATACATTGATCGTTGATGGAAGGTAAGAACATTTAAACAAATTTAAATTTTTTTTATTTATCTTGATATCAATTTTAAATCATATTTAAAATGAGGGATTCTAATTTTGAAAATTTGTCTCATCATTTTTAAAATTTTGTATGCTTGTCGGATTCACACAATTTTGTCTAAAACATGCATACAACTTCACATATTATATAGGATGATCGATTCCATTTCTAATCGACCCGTGGTTGCCAATCACGAGTCTTAGTCCAATCCTAGGTAATATGCAGTATGCAATGCAATCTTATTACATTGTGCTTCCAATTTACATTTCTTCTGTCTTTATTGTCTGCTGGGCCCACCTTCGTCTTCAAATCTTCATCTCCCACTAAATCTAATGTATTTACAATAAATAACAATGACAAGTAGGGGATACATTTCAAGGGGTGGGAACGGGCCATAAACCAGGCCCACTTTTATTACATATGACAATTCATATTGGGCTATAAACCAGGCCCATTAATAAATCCAACAACAATAAAAATAAATGTAAATTCCTAACATACACCTACAAAATTGGTCATGACAATCGATCATCCTTATCCAATAACATTTAATTCAAAATTAATTTATTGGATAACAAGCAATGGCAATTTAAATTTAAAAGGATAAAATCATATTTCATATATAAAATCTTATTTTACATACAAAATCATATTTTATCTTTTTATCAAATAAAATCATATTTTATCTATAAAATCCAATTTTGTACATAAAATCATATTTTACTCAATATATCCATAAGATCATATCTTATCATCAATTGTATCAAAAATAATTAATTTCAAAATTTAATTTAACGGATAAAATATTTAAATTTTCCAAAAATTCAAATTTATCCAAAAATCAATTTTAAAATTTTCGGACTCGAACAATTCGATCCGACGCCTCGTGGACCAATCAAAAACAATTTTCGATCGGACCAAAAATAGAATTTTAACATATTAAAATTTTAATTTAAAAATTAAAAATAATTTTTCGCGGGCCGCCCGGGACACTCCCGGGCTGCCCGCGCCCCAAAGGGGCTCGGGCCGGGCAGCCCGGCTGCCCCTAAGGAAGCGACGATCACTGCCCTGAGCAGCGCCGTGCGCCGCCCTGCGCAGCGCCTAGCGCTGCGCTGCCCGGGTTTTTGCGCGAAATTTTTTTTTTATTTTTAAAATATTTATTTTGTTTCATAAACCGAGGCTTAAAAATTTTTGTACAATCAATTAATTTAATCGCTTGATCTGAGCAACCTGGCTCTGATACCACTGTTGGAGAACGCGGCGATCAGATCAATCAGAATTGATACCCGGTGCAACGGAAGTTTAAAAATTTTATATGGAACGATTCCATAATGGGTATCAAAACTTAACGATTAAATTGTGTGTAAAAATTAAATAACAATTATAAATTTTTACCTCCAATCTCGAATCGAGATTATGGACACCAACAGATTGCTCTCCTCTTGTTGTATATCCCTGGAACTGATGGACGAACTGTTCTTCAATCAGGTCCACGAACGGATAATTAATCCCTCTGATAGATTGCACTAGAAAATCTATCAGAAGTTTCTACGAAGAGAATTAACGAATTTGATCCGTTAAACCAGACTGTAATTCAAAATTCACAGGCTGGATTTTTCCTGAGCAGAGGGGAGGGGGGCGGCCACTGTTAGAGAGAAAACTAGGGTTTTTTCAAAAATTGTGACCTGTTGTGTGTAATTTCTGTACTGCAATAACTTATTTATAATGTAGGCCGCTAACAGCTTAGGGCCCATTAGTCATAAGTTCAAGCCCGACAAGCAAAGCCCGCATGTTCAGAAATTAATATAAAATTCATCATGACTCCGATTGATAAACCGATTTCACCAATGTGCACAGAAACCATTTCTGCACCTTTTAAAGTCAAGATAAATTTTTCTGAATCCGAATTCAGTGATTTCCAAAAATGTCCATCCCTATGTCATTTTAGGAAATCTTACTCCTCTACTCTTAAATAAGAAGTCCAACTTCTTTGTTCATTAAATTTAACTCTTTAAATTTAACTATCTGAACGGGGATTAAAAATCCATTACTCTGTGTGACCCTCAATGGTTCAGGGATACAGCTAGCCGTGGGCTCACAACTCCTTGTGACTCGGAACAACAATTTCCGACTTGCCCATCGAATCATGGTAAGAGCGTCTAGCAACATCGCCCCATGATTCCTTAGGTATCACTGATAGTGCCTGCAAGAACCAATAGAATTTGGTTAGCGTACAGTACGGTCCCTTCATCCATATATCCCGATCGAATCAACAACCATTGGTAAATCGAGAGTCGTTCGAGATTCGATAACTCTGCAATACATCTTGAAGATCAAATAGTGACATCACATGTGCTACTAAGAAACCATTTCTTAAAACACATCATGTACTCTGGCCAGAGATTCGTCACACTAATATCTCCTCAGATCGCATAGGATATCCACACTCGCAAGTATGTGGTGAATCCTTGACAACAAAGCATCGACTCCTATATGTGTTGTAACTGTACCCAATCCCGACACCTGATGACCCCAATAGAGTCGGTAAACGAGTCAAAGCACAGTACTAGCATATAGAGCCTCAATGATGTTTCAAGTAGTAAGGACTAATGGTGTACAACCAAAACTGCGGACTTTATCCACTCGATAAGTGATAACCACTTGGAAAGTCCGGATAGGGTAGTTCGATCATTCATCATATGAATATATATTTGCATGCTTCAAACATCTCTATGTTCCCTACAAATGAAACGTGGTACTCTGCATCGCAAATGCTAGTCTCAAACTCGAGCGATCCTTATCCTTATTATCGGACGGCTCAATCGACTAGGAACAGTTTAGAATATACAGTGACTATAAGATGTGTTTCATGATAGACATCCCCATGTTCTACCACATCTTACATACACTATAGTATATTCAAGGTCTTTATCAAAACAACAATAGTATATCACAATATAACAATATGAAGAAAGATAAAGTCATTGCCATTAATAAAAGTGTAAATTATATTTAAACTAAAGATTGTTTATACAAAGAGTCATCAAAGCCCTTAGCCACAAGTTGGCTCACCGGGCACCCACTCTTTCAGTATATCCCAGGAACTGATGAACGAACAATTCTTCAATCAGGTCCACGAACAGAAGTTTAATCCCTCTGATAGATTGCACTAGAAAATCTATCAGAAGTTTCTATGAAGAGAATTAACGAATTTGATCCGTTAAACCAGACTGCAAATTCAAAATTCACAGGCTGGAATTTTCAGAGAGAAAACACAGAGAGGGGCGGCCGAATTCTCTAGACTGGAGGCTAGGGTTTTTGAAAATTTGACCTCTGTTCTTTAATTTCTGTACTGCAATAACTTATTTATAATGTGGGCTGCTAACAGCTTAGGGCCCATTAGTCATAAGTTCAAGCCTGACAAGCAAAGCCTGCATGTTCAGAAATTAATATAAAATTCATCGTGACTCAGATTGATAAACCAATTTCACCAATGTGCACAGAAACAATTTTTGCACCTTTTAAAGTCAAGATAAATTTTTTGAATCCGAATTCAGTGATTTCCAAAAATGCACAACCCTATGTCATTTTAGGAAATCTTACTCTTCTTCTCTGATATAAGAAGTTCTACTTCTTTGTTCATTAAATTTAACTCTTTAAATTTAACTATCTCAACGGGGATTAAAAATCCATTACTTGTGTGACCCTCAATGGTTCAGGGATACAGCTAGCCGTGGGCTCACAACTCCTTGTGACTCGGAACAACAATTTCCGACTTGCCCATCGAATCATGGTAAGAGCGCCTAGCAACATCGCCCCATGATTCCATAGGTATCACTGATAGTGCCTGCAAGAACCAATAGATTTTGGTTAGCATACAGTACGGTCCCTTCATCCATATATCCCGATCGAATCAACAACCATTGGTAAATCGAGAGTCGTTCGAGATTCGATAACTATGCAATGCATCTTGAAGATCAAATAGTGACATCGCATGTGCTACTAAGAAACCATTTCTTAAAACACATCAGGTACTCTGGCCAGAGATTCGTCACACTAATATCTCCTCAGATTGCATAGGATATCCACACTAGCAAGTATGTGGTGAATCCTTGACAACAAAGCATCGACTCCTATATGTGTCGAAACTGTACCCAATCCCGACACCTGATGACCCCAATAGAGTCGGTAAACGAGTCAAAGTACAGTACTAACATATAGAGTCTCAATGATGTTTCAAGTAGTAAGGACTAATGGTGTACAACCAAAACCGCGGACTTTATCCACTCGATAAGTGATAACCACTTGGAAAGTCCGAATAGGGTAGTTCGATCATTCATCGTATGAATATCCATTTGCATGCTTTGAACATCTCTATGTTCCATACCAATGAAACGTGGTACTCGGCATCGCAAATGCTAGTCTCAATCTCGAGCGATCCTTATCCTTATTAACGGACGGCTCAATCGACTAGAAACTGTTTAGAATATACAGTGACTATAAGATGTGTTTCATGATAGTCATCCCCATGTGCCACCACATCTTACATACACTATAGTATATTCAAGGTCTTCATCTAAACATCTTATAGTATGTCACAACATAATAATATGATAAAAGATAAAGTAAACGCCATTATAAAAGTGTAAATTATATTAAACAAAAGATTGTTTATACATAGAGTCATCAAAGCCCTTAGCCACAAGTTGGCTCACCGGGCACCCACTCTTTCAATAAGTAGTTTACTTGTCACAAGTCCTGCGCCTTTTCAGCACCACTAACCGCTGCTTCGTATTCCGAACTTAATCATCCTAACTCTGACAGAGTTACCCAATAACCACTAGTAGTCACTAGCACAGATCCCGTGCCACCTTAGCACTACTAATCGTTGTCTTGTTCACCCAAGGCAAACATCAAGATAGAATAAGCCCATTTCCATCCCATGGAAAATCCTACGCTCAATCTCTGAAAATATCAGACAGTACTTAGCGCAGCCCCTGGACTCACTATCCTTACCTCGTTCATTCAGAATGAACACCACGGCTCGTCAAGTCCAAGAAGAATAACTAAAGAATCCCAAATATTTCCATAATTTTCGAACACAATCTTGATTATATCCCTCATATCTCAGATAGCTCTGTACAATCCTTAGCGCCTGACATAATCTATCACAGATGAAGTCAATCATCATGGTGTAGTCCTCGTATTCGAGTCTAAGTCTTAAAACAACATTCCATCCAGTATCTTGGATTATTCCTATCACAAGGAAATTTTAACCACAACTCTGATGACAACCCCTAGTCATCGCTGGTTGAAATCCGTCCACCTACTAGATCCACACGTCTAGCAGTAACCCAAAGGTTAAAACCTATCTGCTCAGAGTACACACTTGTCAAAAAAATCCCTCCATGACTGGTTCCCACAGTAGAACATAAACAATATCTCTGGCACACCAGACGATATCGAACCATCGATATCAAACCTGATATCTAATCCAAGGTCATACCTCGTCGTGACTGTCACCAAATCCCTAGACTGAGTAGCCTTCCTATCGCCATTTCCTAAAGCACATGGCTCCCAGGTAACCTCTGAAGTACAAGGACTCCCAGAGTAACACTGGCATAGGGTCGCGCCCTATCTCATCTAGTCATAGTCATAGTCCACAACTCTTGGCATATACTGGACCTGGTATCCCTGATGAAAACCTATCATCACAAGCCTCAACCTAACAAAGGTCAGACAGCCTACTGTTTCTCAAGGAAACAACTTAGAACAAAGCCCAAATCTTCTAACCGAACAATACTCTTAATGCCTCCAGATAAGTCCACTCATCACTGGCACTAACTTAGTCCACCGACTAACTAGGTTAATCCTAGGAAAACGCCTAGACTAACCGCAAGTCACCTTGTCATAGTCGGCTCACTCAAATCCCATGAGTTACCACAGTTGTACACTAATCAACTAAAACAATGTCAATCCTAGCAAAATCAGTCGCAATCATTCACGAATTGCTGGATAAACATGTATCATTGCTTCCATTTATGTACAATTCTCTTTATTACAATCTCATATAATACATACATTATTCAAAATACAATGAAATGTACAATCGAACTTGAAATGATACAACCAAAGTATGATGATTCATTACAACTGAAATACTGTTTACAACTACAATGATACAGTATTTAAATCATCGTACTAGTCTTTGTTTCTTGAGCATGAAGCTTCTAATCGACACACACATCGATACAAGCATAATCCGGACCAAGTCTCTCTGCATGTCCTCCTACGAATAACTCCAGAGAAATGGCTCGTGATAGCTAACCAGCTATGCTCTGCGTCAGTGCATGTCAGTCGACCTCTCCTGCTCACGATCTACCATCAGCGTTCTTCTTGTATTCATATCACGCTTCTGAACATTAAGTTTTCCGTGTGCCTACCAAAAGTATCGATATCAGCATACCGGCAAAACCATGTTCTGTATGAGGTTAAAGACCTCACTCTCGAAACCTGTCATGCTTTAGGCACTCGAGGCATTATCTGGTAAAGGTCTATCTGACAATATCTCCAACTACTAGTGGAGAATCTTCAGAGTAGTGTCATCATGGTATGGACGATACAGATGCAAGCATCAAGTGCGTCCCATCCAATGCTCTGCCACTGCCTCTGACATCCGGTACTCGATCCAAATCTAGGATCCACATGAGTAGAAATCTTGAAAATTCGGACACGATCCATCACTCCTGTCCGCACTTGCTAGAATCCCATAAGCCAAATCTTCAAAAATCCTGCCGATGATGATAATCTCTGGGCAAACTAATTGCCGCATCATCACCTCTTCCAAGGTCTCATCCATCCTATAAGGATAACCAAAATTCTTATTACTATATCCCAAGTCTCTTGCATGCATATACTCTGATACCAATAAATGTAGCGAACCTATCCGGATTCGCTATCTATCAGAGTTAAGAGCATAATTAAACATGCATTAAATAAATCGCTGCAGAAAACTTAAATAAAAACAAACCGGTGGAATACAACCGGTTTAACCAATTTGATTTTATATAACCAAATCGAATAAATAGCCTAAAGGCAAAACCTACAGCTAATCCTGCTGTCTTCACTTGGTCACTAGCTACTCCAAGCTCCTGGTGCTCAATCCTGCACCTACACCTGCCCCGTCGAATGGGGTGTCCAAATACACAGAAAAGACTGAACGTGATCTCTAAGCTCAATACGAAAGCACTGGGTAAAACATACAAATATGATGCATGCAAATGATAGGGTATCCATATCTGGGATAACTGTATATAACTGCTCAGTAATGACGCCTAGGATATGAGTGGTACAACCCGGGGAGCAAACCCTGCGTACACTGCTCATTCCTACAGGACGTGGACTGTGTCCCAGATGCTAATTACCCATAACCTGTCAGTCACTGAGTGCTAGACATCAACCGTCCAGATAGGGCTAAGCGGCCCTACATGGCTCATCTCACAAGATGGACAGGCACAATATGATATGCACATGCTGCATAATAATATGACACATAAATGCAACATATAAGCATGCAAAACCCGCTGGCTATCTCAGTCAGTACTTGCATACCTTACTACAGGCAGTTCCTAGCAGTCCCGCTTTAGGTTCCAAGCTTATATCAGTTCTACAATGCAAATACCCATGCATCAATAATTAAGCTCTAAAAGTCTTAACTAAGCTATTGCATACTCCTAAATAATTTAAGGAGACCATAGCTATACCTGCGTCCGTCGTCAGCCCGCTGATGACAATTGCCTCAAAACTAGGCCACAGCTCCGCCTCGACGCCTGGATCGCTATGCCACTTCCGGATTCCCAATAGGATGCCTGGAAATCCCAAGATTTGAGTTAGAAGGCTTAGGAATCAGAGAGAAGAGAGGGAAAGGTGCACTTGAAAATGAAATATCGGCCCCATATTTATAGACGGAGTTCGGAGCCTCCGAACCCGGTTCAGAACGTCCGAACACGATCGGATCCTCCGATCCCATCTTCGGAGCGTCTGATCGCCCCAATATTACGTCAGTCATGATGTCACCTTGCTGATGTAAGTGATGACATGTGCCCTGGTCCCGATCAGAACGTCCGATCTTACCGACGGAGCTTCCGATCCTGAGTTCGGATCCTCAGATCCAGTTCGGAGCCTCCTGACTTGGTTCGGAGCTTCCGAACCCTCCGGACCTTCGGGACCTTCCCGGCTATTTTAAGTGTCCTGAATCCATTTCTGGACTCCGTTAACCTATTTGAAATTTCTTTAATCATGTTTTTACTTAATATAAACATGATTACACGATTAATATACTCATTAATCGCTAATTCTGGATACGGGTTACTACAGCGCAAGAGTGCAGAAACCACTCCTGCGCAGAAGAGTGTTTTCTCACTCTTGCGTAGAGGCGCAGATCATGCGCGTCTGCTTTTCCAAATAATCTACCTTCTCTTATCTTTTTGCGCTTCTGCTGAAAAAAAAAACGCTTATGCATTTCCATAAAAATCCCACCTTTTTTAAAAATTCTCAAGATCTGCTAATTTTTTCCCACAATTCCAAAAAAAAAACAAGATCTTAAAACATAGCTATAACATAAGATTCTAAAACAACAAATCGGGGAATAAAAATACATTCAACTCGAAATCGATAGTACATGAAGGTCTAGAGTTGTTCAAAAGGTAGAGCATGCATCGGTTCTAACTAGTTCAACAACATAATACATATCAAGTTTGAAAATACATATTCGACTTCTAAACCGATCCTCACTTCTATAAATCACAACCCGAACTAGCCATGCTGCCTTTGACTCGATCCTGCCCCACCTGTTTCCAATTACACATACAAAAACAAGATTACGGCCAGATAACTCCGTTGAGAATAATATTCCCAGTAAAAGCAACATAACATGCAATATCAAGTAATATATCAACAACATGATATAACCTCAACATAATTCAAAGATAAGTATAATGAAATGCATGTATTTAAAATTCTGGATTATCTAATCGGACAATCGTAGGAGAATTCGGTTCTTCGATTGGGATCCCGAGAATAAGATATAACAACAACTCACCAACTCACCCGATCGGGGTGGATGAGGTATATTGTAACACCACGAAATTATCTTAATTGACATTATTTGAGATAATCAGAGATTTTAGAATTTGAGGATCAACTTATATTTGATCAGGGACTACTTTGCAATTTTCAAAAATTTCAGGGACTAAAATGCAAATTTGGACTTTATTAGATATTTATACTTGGGTTGACCTTTCTTTTTTATTCCAGCTCCTCCACCAACTCGCCTCCCTCCATTGAAGACGACTCCAAGCTTTCAGATTTCACCCTAAGCTCGATCCGTCCAATAGAATTTCATTCTGAAGACATATTCGCGATCACGGCTACGAGCGCTTCGTTATGCCGTAAGTTTTTCTTTGATCCAATATACTTCAATTTTTGGATGTTTTTAGAATCAAAATAAATTCGGATATGATGTTCTTGAGCTAAGATAGATCGTTTATTATCAGACGGAATTGAAAAAGAGCGTTGTTTGAATTTGTTATGATTTTTGGAAGTACATTTCGAAAATGGTGTTTTGGGATTTTATGTATTTGGATGGAAATTGATGAATTATGGTTGTTTGGAGTTGTTTAGTTCGATATATTGCTGTTTGTGTTTCCGGTTTGATCAGAATACAACCGTTATGCCGCCGGTTTGAGTTTTGGATTGTCAATCGGTTTGAATTGTTTGAGCTGTGTCTTCGATCGAGATGTATGTTAATCTCGCGCTTTGACTACTTATTTGCAGATAGATTAAAGACCGATAATCTCAGAAGATTTCGGATTTTAGATTTTTGGAGGATTGAAGACGGTATAGTATAGTTCTTTATTCGAAGATAGTTTTGATTGAATGATATTCGATTGGATTTTGATTGGAATTCTTGATATTGTAGCTTGATCGAGATTGGAAGCTACTTCGAATCGAGAAAGGTAAAAGATGACTTTGGAATAGAATATGACGATTAACTCGAATTCGGATTTATTCGAGTGTCCTAGGGAAAATCACATACTTGCATGCTACTTGAAGTTTATGTTGTTTGTTGTTTGAATTGCACTTGCATTCATATTGAGCCTATTTTGTTGTTTTGGAGGGCATGGAGGCCCAAGAGATTTAGACGTTCTGGGGATTATATTCGAGTGGCATTGGTGGATGACTTACTACCATTTGTCGATCAACTCTCTATTGAATGCCCCAAAGTCTAGAGGATCTAAATATGCACCTTCCACCTCGATCGGGAGAGTCGATGTGTTGTGTGATATTTTTTCTTTGGGATCCCAACCAGAACAGAGAATCGTTTCCAAGAATTATCATATTTGAGAACCCGATTTTAAAGACATGCATTGCATTGCATTGCATCTTGAATCATGTTGTTATGATTTGAGTATTGGAACTGATTTAGATTTCATGGACTATTTGTCTTGCTGCTATATATATACATCAGTATTTGATATATTACATGGATTTAATGTTTTGTCTCTTTTACTGGGAATATTATTCTCACCGGATTATCCGGCTGTTGTCGTTGTTTGTATGAGTACTTGGCAACAGGTGGGGCTGGAACTAGCCAGACAATTAATGGATAGATGGGAGATGATGTAGAAGTGAGGATCGGTTTAGGAGTTGAATTTATTTTCAAACTCGATTTGATTTTGGATTGTAAACTTATATTGAAAGCAAGTTCTATTAGTTTGGATTAGATGTATAACTTTAGAACTATCTTGTAATGTAATATGCATGTTGGATGAGTTGATGCATGTTTTAGATTGAAGATTTGAGCGCAACACTTGAGATTTCTCCGGCAGTACTTGAGGCATGGATGGTGTGCTCGATCGCACGATTACATGCGATCGAGCGCAGCCCTTTTAAAAAAAAAGATTTTTGTCTTGCCTTGACTTTTGAATTATTGTTGATGATGGTTTACATTATCTTAAGATTAGAGGATTAGAACCGATGCCTCACATATATCTTCATCCTCTAGACTTTGGAGCAACTATAAAAAGTATTCAGACTCTGGGATACGTCAACAACCCATGCACTCAATTATAGTCCCCAAATCATCTAATTCGAAAAGAAATCAAATAATTCGGCTCAAGATGAATGCATATGAAAATCTTCATACATTCAAGGATAATTCAAGTAATTAAAATAACATGCAATTATGTGATTTCAAGGAACTTGAAAATCAATTCAGATTCGAGTATTTGCCATTTTTCAGTTCGATGTCGACTTTTACCTTATTCTCGATTCAAGATGCTCCACATCGGGCTTCAACTCAATCCTCGAATAACTCTTCAACGATTCGAATTCTGACAACTCCAAGTTCAACAGCCTTCAAACAAATCTGTAGGTAGATATATATAAAAACTCTACATCAATCATTCAATTCAACTCAATCCCAAAAACTCAAACAATTGACCCAAAATATTCTCTAATTCTCAAACCGGAGGCATAACGGTTAATAAACTTCCAACCAAAAATCAACAAACTCATCATATCAATCAAATCTACCTCATATCTTCATCAAATCATCAAAACAACCCAAATACCAGCAATAATCAACAGCCCCATTTTCAAAAATCCCTAAAAAATTCATAACAAATCCGAACGTCGTTCTTTTCCTGATCCGTCTTAGAATATACAAACTATGCTAGCTCAAGAAAAACATATCCAATCGAAATCAAATTATATCGACATCCGATAATCGAAGTACAATTGTTCAAAGAAAAACATACGGTATAACAAAGCACTCACAGCTGTGATCGCAAATATCCCTTCATATTTGAAATCTACCGGTCGGATCGTGAATTATTGGAGCTTGAAGAGCTTGAAGGAAATGGCCATGGAGGAATCAACCAAGGAAAGAGAAGGAGAAGGAAGAATGATCCATTCACACGCCTACTCATCCATTTATATATAAAAGACCAAGTCAAAATAGGTAAATCACATGTTGGTCCCTGAATTCTTCAAAAAATTGCAATTCAATCCATGCTCAAATTTCAATTCAACCCTCAAACTTCTAATATCGGTAAATTAATAATAAACTCAATTAATATAATTTTAGGGCGTTACAGAAATGATATGAAAAATGACATAAAGATCAAGATATTTGCAGGTGGAGAGGTCTCCACTGTGAGGAACTATAGAAGTAGTAATGAGTTTTTGGACAATTTGAAAATCAGGGCAAAGATGTTTGAGATGAAGATGGTCGTCGGCAACAGTGGGTGGACGACCGATAATAGCAGTAAGTACCTTTACGTAATAAAAAGTGGGATCGTTTTGAGGCCAACTTTGAGAAAAGAAATAACCCGGTCCATTCCGAGGAAGATTGAACCAAGTGGAGAGATCAGCGGATGAAAAGCAAATGTGCCGGCTTTGAACAACTGTGAAAACATAAATATCGTCGCTACAGAGTATAAGTTCAAGGATGGCATAGAACTCGTGAATAAGAGTAGGAAAAATATAGTAAGGAATAGAGTGTTGGAAAAAGGATTCTCATTGTTGAAATGTGATAAAATTCCACAATAGAAGATGAGATTGGGCTAGATAAGTGATGTCTAAAAAACGGCCTGGTAGAATAGGTCCAGTAGGATAATCTTCGGGTATAGTCCGAGATATAGGAGGTTGGATTGGATCAAGTTGTTGGGCATCGAGACGGCATTGGTTTCAATGACTGGGACCCACGTCAGCGTTAAAAAACCTAGGGGCATTTTAGAAGGCTAGAAAATGAAAATTTAGAGAGAAAGAATGTAAAAGGTCCGTGTAGAAACGGAGTCTTTGTTCGGATATATATAGGTGAGATCGATCAGAAGCTCCGATCGCACCGTCTGCTCAGATGATGACAAGTGTCGGAAGTGGGCGATCGAAAGCTCCGAACAGGTTCGGAGGTTTCGAACTTTGGGCGGTGAATTCAATTTTCAAGGCGGTAATTAATTGTACTGACGGATGATATTCCAGATTGAAAGCTCCGATCTTGTTCGGAGGTTCCGAACCGTAATTCCGGAGGGAATTTTCAAATTTTGAAGTTAAAAAGGTGGGAGGCAAGATCAGAACCAATCTTCTTCATATTAGAATTTGCCAAATTTGACTCTTAAATTTATAATTCGCAATTAGGTCCTAAACATATAATTCATATAAAATGTGAGCTAATAAATTTGAATAAATACAATTAGTTTTTATTATTCAATATTAAATTGCTCAAATTTATTATTAAGCTTCCCCTCAATTTGACATTAAATTTAATTTATGTCTATATGCGATTACAACTCAATCATTTCAAGTTCACCAGTCAAACGAATAAAAGTATTTTCATCTAGTGGTTTTGTAAAAATATCAGCAAGCTGATTTTTGGTGTCAACATATTGAAGTTCAACTTCATTTTGTTCGATGTGATCACGAATAAAATGATGTAGAATATCAATATGTTTGGTGCGAGAGTTTGAATCGGATTCTTTGTAAGACATATGACGCTAGTGTTATCACAAAAAATAGGAATTTTAGACAACGATACACCATAATCAAGCAATTGATGCTTCATCCAAATAATTTGCGCACAACAACTACCGGCAGCCATGTATTCAGCTTCGATCGTTGACAATGCAACACAATTTTGTTTTTTTTAAAAACCAATGTACTAAACAGTTTTCCAAAAAAAAATACAAGTTCAACTAGTGCTTTCTCTATCCACCTTGTATCCACCAAATTCGGCGTCACATTGAGCTTTTAAATCGAAAAAGAAATTTTTGGAATACCATAATCCAAGATTTAGAGTATTTGAAAGTTATTTGAAAATGTGTTTTAAGGCGAACAAATGTGATTCCTTTGGAATACCATAATCCAAGATTTGGAGTATTTGAAAGTTATTTGAAAATGTGTTTTAAGGCGAACAAATGTGATTCCTTTGGACATGATTGAAATCGCGCACACAAGAAAACACTAAACATAATGTTAGGTCTACTAGCAGTTTCATAAAGTAGGGAGCCAATCATACTACGAAAATATTGTTGATCTACAGTTTTAACATTCTCATCCTTATCGAGTCTGACTGGTGTGCTCATAGGGGTAGATGATTTTTGTGTTCTCCATGCCAAACTTCTTGAGAATCTCCTTAATTTATTTTCCTTGGTTGATAAAGAACCCATCTTTGAATTGCTTGAATTGAAATTCATGGAAATAATTAAGTTCCCTCATCATGCTCATCTCAAAGTGGTCCTGCATAAGTTTGGAGAATTCTTGGCAAAGAGTTTCATTAGTAGAACCAAAAATGATATCATCTACATAAATTTGCACAATCAATAACTCATCATTTTTAGTCAAGGTAAACACAGTATTATCAACAACACCTCTAGAAAAGGCATTAGAGATAAGAAATGAATAAAGTTTTTCATACCAAGCTCGAGGAGCTTGTTTCAATCCATACAAGGCTTTATCAAGTTTGTAAACATGATCAGGGAAATGGGGATCGATAAAGCCAGATGGTTGATCAACATAAACTTCTCTTTTCAAATCACCATTCAAGAATGAACTCTTAACATCCATTTGGAACAACTTAAAATTTATAGAACAAGCAAAAGCAAGTAGCATGCGAATGGATTCTAGTCTAGCAACAGACGCATAAGTTTCATCATAAACAATGTCTTCTTCTTGACTATAACCCTTAGATACAAGTCTAGATTTATTCCTAGTGATAGTACCATGCTCTAAACACCCATTCAGTACCTATAACAGGTCTATCATCAGGTCTAGGAACAAGATACCAATATTTCGTTTAAATTCATTCAACTCATGCATAGCAATAATCCATGAATCATTTAATAATGCATCATCTATAGATTTATGCTCAACATGAGAAAAACATGCAAGATGGTTACACAAATTACTAAGAGATGAAAGAGTAGATACTCCCTTTGATGGACTTCCAATGATGATATCCATAGGATGGTCTTTGTGAAGTGTCCATTATTTTGGAAGGGATGTTTCCTCACTCGTATCATTGTTATCATTCAAGCTTGAGGAGATCATCTCTTCTTCGAGTAATTCTACATCGTCATTGTTAGTGCAATAATGTATAGAAGTAGATTCATCAAAGACAACATGCGTTGATTCATCTACAAGGCTCGAAGACCAATAAAGGAGACAAATCGTCAATTGCATTAAAGAGCCGCAAGAATTAATATATTCATATTGGGAAAAGATTTTGTCTCATATCTTTGAAGACATTTATGAAGAATCTCGGAAAATTAACAGTTCGGAAGAACACTTATGAAGATGAACGTTACAAAAAGATGACTATATATATAGAGAGGAAGCTTTCAAATGATAACACACTACAAGAAAAAAGGTTATAGACAACACCTAAAAGACAACACTTTTTACAAAAAACGTTGTTGTTTTTAAATAGACAATGCTTTTCATTTTTTTTAAATTTAATAAAGACAACTCTTTTGTTCTCAAAGACAACGCTTTTTGAAAAGCGTTGTCAATGAGCGTTTTTTATCTATATACAACCACGCTTTTTGAAAAGTGCTGTCTATGAGCGTTTTTTTGTTATATACAACAACACTTTTTAAAAAGTGTTGCGGATAATATTTTTATTTAAATAATTAAAACTATGCTTTTAACAAGAGTTGTGGCTAACCCCAAATTAACCCTAAAACTAACCTATAGCCTCATTCTTCCTCCCAGTCGCAATGCTGCCGGGAGATCTCGCTGATGAGCTCACCCTCTTCGACGCCAAAAAAGACAAGCTTTCGCAGCAGGATGCTCGACCTCCATCACGCCGCTGCTTTCCTTCCACTCACAAAGATACGCGCCTCCATTGACTACTCTGTCACTGCGGACTCCGAACTGTGCATCACCACCAGCGCACCGGTAGAAAGAAGGCTCAATCTGCTGCAAAAAAATTCTAAGGCCCGAGATTATTTAATTTTAATCTGAGAATATTTAATTTTAGAATTTTTGGAATTTAGATTTAAATTATAATATTCTTAAATTATTTAGGATTGAAATTGAATCAAAAAGAAGTTTCAAGGGCCAATTTGCAAATAGTGAAGAAATGAGGGGCCAAAGTGCAATTTTCAGAATTTGAGTGGGACACTTGGCTTTTAAGTGAGCATGTACGTGTATATACTTGCACTTATCAGATTTCTATCAATTCTTTCAGCCAAGAAACCAAGATTCATCTTCTTCCTTGCAAATTTTCATCTTAAATCTTTAATATCTCAAGATCCGTCCGGTCGAATTAAATTCCGGGCATAGTTCCGCGATCCTTGAAATACGAGCTTCGATTTGGTGTGAGTATATTTATGATCCAGCATATTTCGAAATTAAGATGATACAGAACTCAGAATTTTATGTTAGATATGTGTTCTTGAGCTTCTATGTGTTGTATTATCGCAATCGGGTCGAAGATTGGATGCCGTTTGTATTTCTTGTGAATTTTACAGAATGTATTTTGAAATGATAGCTGCTGATATGCTGGTATATCTATGTATATGAAGTTGGTTTGATTGATAGATTGGTTAGATTTCAATTTTGGTTACCGATTACGTACCGTTACGTCGTCGGTTTGAAAAATGATCAAGTTTGATTCTAGATTACATGAGCTGAGTATTATGTAAGTTCTTGCTGATATAATTAGCTTGCTATGCTATATTTTCAGATTGGTTTTGAAGGTCATCAAATTCGGAAATTCAGGGGTGAAACCGGAATAGAATAGCTCAAGGTTTGCTTTAAATATTAGCTTGCAAGACTTAGTTTGTTGAGCAGATTTTGATTGAGGTTTTGTTGTGCAGCTAGATCAGATTTGAAGAGCTTTGAAACCAAGCTTGAAGGTATAAGACAACCTTAGAACAAGGGCTTTGTACATTCAAGAGACTTTTCTTGAATTCCCTTTCAAAACCACATACTATGTGCTTATATGTGTGTATTTGCATCTTTACTTGCTGGTTTGATTCAGCTTGTTATTAGTTGGCTTTTATTCTTATGCTTCTAGACTTTGATGCATTCATATTGAGTCAACAACCCTTTGAGATTTTAAATGTCAGATTCGCCAAAAGAATACGGACGCTTGGATATATATCAAGGAACTTAGGAGATATATTGACTCCTATTGTTAGAAACTTGTTATAGTATGCCAAAGTCCGGGAAAAGAGCTCAACGCCACCCCGAAAGGGAGAGTAGGTGGGATATTTGTTGTGTTCTTCCTACCCGGGATCCCAAGAACCGATATAGAACTTGATAGCATATTTTTAAATCATGCATTACATTAGATTGGTTTAATGCTTGTTGAGATGTTTATATGAGTATTTCTTTAAACTCTATGATATGCATGATATAGTTGTTTTATACTGGGATTCAATTCTCACCGGAGATATCCGGCTATTTCTATGTTTGTATGTGTGCATGGGAATAGATGGGGCGAGCACATGACAAAGAAGGTTGTAAGAAGAAAGGGGTGAAGTTAGATGTCAACCTTTGTATCTAGATCTTGTATATGTTTTGTTATAAACTCTTAAACATAAGACTTGTATGTTTGGCAAGAATAAGAACAATGTAAGATCTTGTGGGTTGTATGTCAATTTCCATGTTTAGTTGCTTGGTTAGCTCATGGATTTGCATGTTTTCTTCTAGATTTTGATGTTGAATTCATGCTATTTATGTTAGATTATGTTTGAGGATCAAAACAGGGGCAAAGACATCATTTTTCAGCTCTTTGGAATTCAAATCGAGGGCCAGGCACGCCCGCCCAGCCCTCACGGCCAAGGCACCCACCTCAGGGTTAAAAATATATATATATTTGTCGATCTTTTTGCGACGCATTTTTGCGTCGCCAAATGTAAGATTTTGCATCGCCAAATGTCCGGTATTTCAGATTAACTATTTTTAGTTATTAATCACCCTATAAGATAAGATTAGCACCCGAGGTCCCCACAACAGGTGGTATCAGAGCGTAAGTTCTGGACTGATTAGGGATAAGCGAGCGGGGTAGATCGAGTCCTCTTGATTGATTGATTTTGCTAGCATGTGTTAATGTTTTAGTTTAAATTGATCACATGACTATGTGTATTGATTTTATAAGCATGCGTTACTGCTTTATCAAGTATGTATTATTTGAGAATGAATTAGAATCGGTTTTGGATCAGAACTTGATCTCTAGAGAAGGCATGAAAATGCTAATCAGAGGGGGACTGAAACAGAATGGGTGAGTCTGATATATTGATACCTTTGTGTGCTAATCCTTTTGAATATAAGATATGCCTCCTCGTCAAGGGCCGGTTACTAGACAGACATTGGCCGTTCCTCCACCAGAACAGGCAGATGTGCCACAAGCCGCAGAAGCTCCTAGAACAGAACAGGGCAGTACATCCAATGACCCAATGGATGTTACAGCAACACCTATGGAGACTTTACTGAAAAGGTTTCAATCCTTCAATCCGCCTACTTTGAAAGGAACCGAGAACTCAGTTGAATGTGAAGGTTGGTTAGAGGATCATGAAATGTTGTTTGATTCCCTAGATTATGCAGATGACAGCAGAGTCAGATTGATTGGGCACCAACTACACGATGTTGCCAAGATTTGGTGGATAACAACCAAGAGAGCTCTTGAAAATCGAGGTACGAATATCACATGGAAAGTATTTACAAAAGAATTTTATCAACGTTTATTTCCAGTGTCGAAAAAAAAGGACAAGGGTGCAGAGTTTGCAAATCAGAAAAAGGAGAAACTGAATATAGAAGAGTACGTTGCCAAGTTCTCTACGTTGCTAAAGTTTGCTCAACATGTAGCCGGGAGTGAAGAGGCCAAAGCTGACCAGTTCATCAATGGACTGAATCCAGATGTCTTTACCTTGTGAACTCTTGGAGGCCGAATAACTTTGCTGATGCATTGGATAGGGCAAAGGGAGCGGAGGCTGGTTTGATTAAACAGAGAGGAGCATCTTTTGTTGCACAGTCTCAACGACAACCACAACCCCCAACTCAGTTTCAGCAATCATCTCCTAGATTTGAGGAAGGTAGCAGCAGTGGTAAGAAAGATTATTTGAAAGCAAAAGGAAAGCAGTTTAAGAAGTCAGGCAGTGGTTCATCCAGCTCTAGTGGGCCAAGACAGATCAGTGCTGGACAGGGTTCAAGCTACATAGGAATGTATTGCAACAAATGTGGAGGAAGACATCCTAGTGATCAGTGCAGAGGTATGTTTGGGAGTTGTAACATATGCCATCAGCCAGGACATTTTGCCAAGGTATGTCCATAGCGTGGTTCAGTGAGGTCTCAAGGTGTGGGATCATCACGATCAGTGGCACAGCCTGAAAGGAAAGCATCTTCTGTTCACTCCTTTCAGCCATAGCCTCAGCAACAGAATAGAGCAGGAGGTATCCAAGCAACGAATCAACCTCCTAGACAACAAGCTCGAGTCTTTGCCTTGACTGAAAGCAGGCTCAATCAGCACATGATGACATTATAGCAGGTAACTGTACTCTCTGTGGTTATCCTGCTTATGTGTTAGTAGATACAGGTGCATCCCATACGTTTATATCTGAACAATTTGCTACATTACATGCATTGCCTGTTGCGTCATTATCTGTTGTAGTATCTATATCTTCACCTTTGGGGAGCGGTATAGTATCAGTGAAATCTGTCAGAAATTGAATACTACAGTTTGAAGGTAATGTGATAGAAATAGACTGTATTGTGCTTGGGTTGTCAGAATTTGATTGAATTATTGGTATCGATATGTTAACCAAGTACAGTGCTACCGTAGATTGTTTTCAGAAGGTTGTGAGATTAAGAACAAAAATGGCAGGATAATGGAAGTTCTACGGTAAAGGTTCGAGATATCGAATACCTTTGATATCAGTTCTATCTATGACTCGTTTATTGAAGAAAGGGGCAGAGGGATTCCTTGTTTATGCAGTAGATGTGTTGAAAACTAGCCCAAAATTGGCAAATCTGCCAGTGGTTAGTGAGTTTGCTGATGTCTTTCCAAACGAAATTCCAGGATTACCTCCGGCTCGGGAGATAGATTTCATTATTGAATTGATGCCAGGTACGTTACCGATTTCTAAAGCACCTAAGAGAATGGCACCAATAGAATTGAAAGAATTAAAAGAACAACTTGAAGATCTCTTAGCAAAAGGGTACATTAGACCGAGTGTTTCACCCTGGGGCGCTCCGGTTCTATTTGTACGAAAGAAAGACAACTTAATGAGACTTTGCATTGACTACCGACAACTGAATAAGGCAACGGTAAAGAATAAATATCCACTGCCTAGAATAGATGATTTGTTTGATCTGTTGCAGGGTTCCTCAGTGTATTCAAAGATATATTTGAGATCCGGATATCATCAGTTGAGAGTTCGGGATGAAGACATACCGAAGACCGCCTTCAAAATGAGGTATGGTCATTTTGAGTTTATCGTTATGCCGTTTGGTCTGACGAATGCTCCAGCAGTATTTATGGGCCTTATTAATAGAGTATTTCAGAAATATCTTGATGACTTCGTTATTATCTTTATTGATGATATTATGATTTATTCTCAGAACCTTTGTGATAATGCCGAGCATCTCAGAATTATTTTAAAAACTTTGAGAGCGGAAAAGTTGTATGCCAAACTGTCAAAGTGTGAATTCTGGTTGAAGAAAATGGTCTTCCTTGGGCATATTATATCAAGAGATGGGATTTCTTTTGATCCTAGCAAGGTTGAAGCTGTTATAAGTTGGCCTAGACCGACATCTGTAACAGAGATACGGAGTTTTATGGGCTTAGCAGGTTATTATCGCAGATTTATTAAAAAAATTTCCAGTATTGCCAAGCCTATTACTCAGTTGACTCAGAAGAATGCACCGCATGTCTTGACTGAAGCATATGAAGCCAGTTTCATTGAGTTGAAGAAGAGATTGACGAGTGCACCAGTCTTGACTATTCCTTCAGGTACTGGTGATTTTACTGTATATTGTGATGCTTCTCACAGGGGATTTGTAGTGACCCTTACCCGGATCACCTACTAAACAGAACTTAGGCATGCAATTAACTTAATAAAACAGATAACAACAATAATCTTGCGGAAACCATAAATAAATACAATCCCAAGGAAAGGAATCCATAATTTATCCAAATATTATACAACCAAATCGAATAGCTGTATCAACCCAAAACAACAGAAATAAAACCTAAACGAAGCTCCAGCTGGCCAACCACTGCCTAGCCCCTCTTGGATCCCCCAGCCTCGTCCAATCGCAAACCTGCCCCATGGAATAGGGTGTCCAGAAACACAGAGTACGAGACGTGAGCATAAAATGATCAGTACGAGAGTATGAGTATACATGCATGCAAAGTGAAATCCCTAAAAAATCGAGGTCAAGGATCAGATAACAGAGACAGACCGGGCCCTGGTATGTAGCACGCTGTGCCGTCGCTTCAGGAGGTGGCTCCCATACCATAATACAAGTGGATATGCCGGACCCAAATCGATGGAAGTCCAACCACTAACAGAATAGAGAAAAACCTTACTAACAGACATCTCGAAGGAGATAGCTCAGTATGAAAATGAATGCAGCATAAATCAATGACATATAAACCATGCAGTCACATAATACATGCATACTCAGTCAGGATATCTCGAACAGTACTTCCGTACCTCAAATTAGTGCAAGCTCTCCCAACTCTAGGTCCACGCCTATAGTCTGCTCTACACTGCCAAATGATACTACTATCATTAAAGCGCTCTAAAAGCCTTAACTAAGCTATTGCATACTCCTAAATATTTATAGGAAGCAAAAGCTATACCTTCGTCCGTCGTTAGCCCTTTGATGTCGATGCCTCCAAAACTTGGGCACAACTCCGCTACGACTATCGAACGCCTTGATGACTCCCGGGTCAAGTCTAGGAAGGCTAGAACAACTCGAATACGATTAGAGTAGAGAGGAAATCCGGAATTGGCAATTGAAAATGAATTCTCGGCCTTCTATTTATAGACAACGATCGGAACTTCCGATCCTCGATCGGAATGTCCGAACCTCGATCGGAACATCCGATCCTGCCATCGGAGCTTCCGATGATCCTGATCTGCCATGTGTCAAAATATCACTTGTTGACTTCGGATAGGGGTGATCGGAGCTTCCGAACTCACCTTCGGAGCTTTCGAACTCTACCCAAGTAATTATGATTAATCCCTTAATTACTGATTTTGGTTACGGGCTACTACATTCTCCCCCACTTAAGATATTTCGTCCTCGAAATCAGATCTTAAGTACTGAATGAAATACAGAAATCAGAAACATTCTTTATTCAAATCAAATGTTTACAGAGTTTGCAACTGAATACAACTTAAGAATGAAATCAAAACAACTCAAGATGGTCTTCACGCATCCTGTCCTCAAGCTCCCAAGTAGCTTCCTTAGTGCCTCGGCGCTGCCACTGAACTAAAACCAGAGGAATGACTTTGTTTCGCAAAACCTTATCCTTATAATCCAGGATACGAATAGGTTTCTCAACATAAGTCAAATCCTTGTTAACCTGAACCTAAGACCGCTACAGAATATGAGATTCATCCGCCACATACCGTCGCAACAGAGATACGTGAAACACGTCGTGAATACAGGATAGATGTGGTGGCAAAGCTAGTCGATAAGCCAAATCGTCAATGCTCTCCAAGATATCAAACGGACCGATAAACCTGGGAGACAACTTTCCCTTAAGGCCAAATCTGAGAATCTTGCGGAAAGGTGACACTCTCAGAAACACTTTCTCCCCGAAATCGAACTGCAAAGGCCTACGCTTGATATTAGCATAGCTGGCCTGACGATCCTGTGCAGTCTTAATCCGTTTATTGATCTGATCGACAATGTCTACCGCCTGCTAGATAAGCTCCGGTCCCTCAGCCAATCTCTCCCCCACTTCTTCCCAAAAGAGTGGAGTACGAAAACGTCGCCCGTACAATGCCTCAAAAGGTGCCATCCCAATACTAGTGTGATAGCTATTGTTGTACGCGAACTCGATCAACGGCAAATGATCCTGCCAGGCTGAACCAAAATCCATGAAGCACGCTCTAAGCATTTCCTCCAAAGTACGGATAGTGTGCTCTGACTGACCATCAGTCTCCGGATGATAGACAGTACTAAAATTGAGAGTAGTACCCATCGCACGCTGAACACTCCCCCAGAATCTAGAAGTGAACCTGGGGTCCCGATCGCTGACAATGCTCACAGGCACTCCATGAAGTCGAACGATCTCCTAAATGTACAACCGAGCCATACGATCCACATTGTACTCTCGACTATAGGCAATGAAATGCGCTGACTTGGTGAGTCGGTCCACCACAACCCAGATAGCATCACAGTTCCTCGGGGATACCGGCAAATGGGTTACAAAGTCCATTGTGATAAACTCCCATTTCCATTCAGGAATAGGCAGACTGTGAAGCAATCCTCCAGGTCGTCGGTGCTCTGCTTTGATTTGTTGACACACCAAACATCTCGAAACAAACTGATAAACACTGCGTTTCATACCCTTCCACCAGAAACGAGTACGTAGATCCTTGTACATCTTGTTGCTCCCAGGATGAATACTCAACTTAGTGCGATGTGCCTGAGACAAAATCTCCTCTCGCAACTCTTCATCCTGTGGAATCACAAGCCTACCAGACAAACACAGAAAGCCATCTGACTGATAATGAAATCCAGACGAGCTACCCTCGTTAGCTAGACGAGCTAAACGCTGGGTCTTCGAATCAATCATCTGAGCATCTCAGATCCGCGAATACAAAGCTGGCTCAGATAGTATCGCAAACATTTGGATACTCTGCATACCTTTCTTATGCTTGAAGGTATATCCCGAAGTACAACAGTCACCGATCGCACTAGACATCGAACAAGTCTGAAGTGCGGATAGTCGCACCTTGCGACTCAAAGCATCAGCGGTGAGATTAGCAGCTCCCGAATGGTACTTAATCTTGCAATCATAGTCCTTAAGCAAGTCCATCCAACGTCTCTGCCTCATGTTCAACTCCTCCTGAGTGAACAAATACTTTAGACTCTTATGGTCAGTGAAGATCTCAAATTTCTCGCCATACAGATAATGACTCCAGATCTTCAAAGCGAACACAATGGCTGCTAACTCCAAATCATGGACTGGGTAGTTGTCCTCATGAAACTTCAGCTGTATAGAAGCGTATGCGATCACATGCCCATTCTGAGTCAAAACACAACCTAACCCCTGAAGAGAAGCATCATTGTATACCACATACCCTCCAGATCCTGACGGTAATGCCAACACCGGCGCAGAAGTCAATCGTCGTCGAAGCTCACAGAAATTCTCCTCACACTCGGAGGACCATTCGAAATCCACACCCTTCCGGGTAAGCTGCGTCAAAGGTCGAGCTAGTTAAGAGAAGTTCAGAATGAAGCGACGATAATACCCCGCTAGACCCAGAAAACTACGGATCTCAACAACTGTCGTCGGACGCGACCAATTAAGTACCGCTTCAATCTTGCTTGGATCAACAGAAATCTCTTCCCTTGATATGATATGGCCAATAAAGACCACTCGATCCATCCAGAACTCACACTTGCTCAGCTTGGCGTACAAGTGCTCATCCCTAAGAATCTGCAGTACCAACCGCAAGTGAGAAACATGCTCTTCTGTATTACGCGAATACACCAAGATGTCGTCAATGAAGACCGCGACAAACTTGTCCAAATACTCCCTGAAGACACGGTTCATCAAATACATGAATATAGCCGGCGCATTAGTCAAACCAAATGGCATCACTAGGAACTCGTAATGTCCATAGCGAGTACGGAATGCAGTCTTGGTTACGTCCTGATCACAGACTCTCAACTGATGATACCCAGATCTCAAGTCAATCTTGGAGTAAACTGACGTGCCCTGCAGCTGATCAAACAAGTCATCAATACGAGGCAACGGATACTTGTTCTTCACAGTGACTCGATTCAGCTGTCGATAGTCAATGCATAGCCGCATTGACCCATCCTTCTTCTTCACAAAGAGAACAAGAGCTCCACAAGGAGATACACTAGGAGGAATGTACCCCTTGTCCAAAAGATCCTGTAGCTGATTCTTCAACTCACGCATCTCTGACGGAGCCATACGATACGGTGCTCGAGAAATAGGCGAAGTACCCGGTATCAACTCTATGCCAAACTCGACTTTCCTAACAGGAGGAAAACCCGGAATCTCATCAGGAAATATATCTGGGAATTCATCCACAACAGGAATGCTCTCTAACCCAATGCTCTCAACGGACAAATCAACTGCATAGATAAGGTAGCCTTCCCCACCAGACTCTAGAGCTCTATAGGCTCTCAAAGCTGATACCAAAGGCATCGGGGGTCGCGCACCCTCTCCATAGAAAACTAGCTCTCACTCCCCTCCGGATGAAAGCGTACTAATCTCTGATAGCAGTCCATTGAAGCTCGATAGGTAGTCAACATATCTATTCCCAGAATGCAATCAAAGTCGTCCATCGCCAGGACCATGAGATTTGCTAACAGAATGTTCCCTTCGAACTCTAAAGGGCAACCCATCACTAGACGCTTAGCCAAAGCAGATTGGCCCGTCGGAGTAGAAACAGACATCACTACATCTAGTGCAATGCATGGTAACTTATGCCTCTTAACAAAACGTGCAGAAATGAAGGAATGAGATGCACCACTGTCAATAAGTACAAGAGCAGGTATACCATAAAGCAGAAATGTACCTACGATGACTTTCTCATTCTCCTCCACTGCCTGATCATGTCTCAGGGCAAATACCTGGCCAGAAGCTCGTGGCCTCAAATGAGACTCCCAGCAGGCTGTCCCTGCGACCTCTACTGAACGGTGGCCTGAGAACCAGATCCTGAACAAGAACCAGAACTGCCTCCCCCAGATAGTGGACAATCTCTCCGGATATGACCAGTCTCTCCACAATGGAAACAAGCTCCAGAAGCTCTACGGCACTTGTCGGATGGATGGTTCTTCCCACAGTGATCACACTTGTCCTTCTTACCGAAACGGACAACACCAGCAGAGCCAAAGGAAGAAGAAGTAGATCCAGATTTCTTGAAAGATTGGGCACGGGGACCCAAAGAACTAGCAGGTCTCGACTGAGAGAAAGACTTATTCCGCCGAATGCTGTCCTCCGCCTGGTGACAACGGCTCACCAAACCCTCATAGGACATGTCGTCGCCAACCGCCACACAGTCATGGATCTCAGGGTTAAGGCCTTGAAGGACCAGATTATACTTCATCCCAGAGCTGTCAGCAATCTCGGGGCAATAGGATAGCAGATCAAAGAACTTCTGCAGATACTCATCGATAGACATGGCTCCCTGTCGCAGACTCAGTAGCTCGCCTGCCTTCAACTGTCGGAGTGCAGGAGGAAAATACAGCTTCTGAAAAGCTGTGCGGAACTCGGCCCAGGTGGCCACTCCTCTCGCCGCAACAAAAGGTGCAGAAGTAAACCTCCACCACCTACGCGCACGTCCATCCAGAAGATAACCCAGGGTCTCCATCTTTTGCTCCTCGGTGCATTGGAAAGTCTGAAAAGTCATCTCCATGCGGTCTAACCAGTTCTCCGCATCCTTTGGAGACTCACCTCCAACTAAGGGCTTAGGACCCATAGCTAAGAATCGACGCACAGTGAAACGTTCATCATCATGATGACGATAACGCCGTTCTCGATGATGCTCTCGGTCGGTATCACCCCAACGCCCACGAATACTGCCATGAGAACTCTGGTCATCACGATCTGCCATCTACAAAAATACCTCATGATTACCTTATGCTCTGATACCATAAATGTAGTGACCCTTACCCGGATTACCTACTTAACAGAACTTAGGCATGCAATTAACTTAATAAAACAGATAACAGAAATAATCTTGCGAAAACCATAAATAAATACAATCCCAAGGAAAGGAATCCGTAATTAATCCAAATATTATACAACCAAATCGAATAGCTGTATCAACCCAAAAAAACAGAAATAAAACCTAAACGAAGCTCCAGCTGGCCAACCACTGCTAGCCCCTCTTGGATCCCCCAGTCTCGTCCAATCGCAAACCTGCCCCATGGAATAGGGTGTCTAGAAACACAGAGTACGAGACGTGAGCATAAAACGCTCAGTACGAGAGTATGAGTATACATGCATGCAAAGTGAAATCCCTAAAAACTCGAGGTCAAGGATCAGATAACAGAGACAGACCGGGCCATGGTATGTAGCACGTTGTGCCGTCGCTTCAGGAGGTGGCTCCCATACCATAATACAAGTGGATATGCCGGACCCAAATCGATGGAAGTCCAATCACTAACAGAATAGAGAAAAACCCTACTAACAGACATCTCGAAGGAGATAGCTCAGTATGCAAATGAATGCAGCATAAATCAATGACATATAAACCATGCAGTCACATAATACATGCATACTCAGTCAGGATATCTCGAAAAGTACTTCCGTACCTCAAATCAGTGCAAGCTCTACCAACTCTAGGTCCACGCCTATAGTCTGCTCTACACTTCCAAATGATACTACTATCATAAAAGTTCTCTAAAAGCCTTAACTAAGCTATTGCATACTCCTAAATATTTTTAGGAAGCAAAAGCTATACCTTCGACCGTCGTTAGCCCTTTGATGTCGATGCCTCCAAAACTTGGGCACAACTCCGCTACGACTATCGAACGCCTTGACGACTCCCGGGTCAAGCCAAGGAAGGCTAGAACAACTCGAATACGATTAGAGTAGAGAGGAAATCTGGAATTGGCAATTGAAAATGAATTCTCGGCCTTCTATTTATAGACAACGATCGGAACTTCCGATCCTCGATCGGAATGTCCGAACCTCGATCGGAACGTCCGATCCTGCCATCGGAGCTTTCGAAGATCCTGATCTTCCACGTGTCAAAATATTACTTGTTGACTTCAAATAGGGGTGATCGGAGCTTCCGAACTCACCTTCGGAGCTTCCGAACTCTACCCAAGTAATTATGATTAATCCCTTAATTATTGATTTTGGTTACGGGCTACTACAGGATTAGTTTGTGTGCTTATGCAGTGAGGACATGCCATTGCTTATGCCTTGAGACAGCTGAAACCACATGAAACCAGATATCCTATCCATGACCTGGAACTTGCAGCCATCGTATTTGCATTGAAGATATGGTGAAATTACCTATACAGTGAGAAGTTTGAAATTTATTCAGATCATAAAAGTATGAAATATCTGTTTTCACAGTCTGAACTGAATATGAGGAAACGAAGATGGCAAGATTTATTGAAATATTTCGACTGTGAGATCAAATATTATCCAGGAAAGTTTAATGCAGCTGCAGATGCCTTGAGTAGAAAGGTATGTGCCTTATCCTTATCCACGATAGGTATCACTAAATTGGTAGAAGATTGTTGTATTTCTGGATTGGTATTCAAAACAAATATGAAGTTTATCATAATTTGTGCACTTCAAGTTGAGCTAGAGTTGTTGGTTAGAATTAAAGAAGCACAGAGAAATGATCAGAATATTCAGAAGTCCATTGACATGGTCAGATCAGGGCATCAGTCTGAATACAAGGTTAGTGTAGATGGTGTTTTATATGTGAATAACAGACTTGTTGTTCCAGATATTTTAGATTTGAAACAACACATATTTAAAGAGGCTCACTACAGCAGATACATTGTTCATCCAGGTGGCAAAAAAATGTACAATGATTTGAAAACTCAGTATTGGTGGAAACAGATGAAATCTGATGTTACAGAGTTTGTATCTCGTTGTCTGAATTGTCAGCAGGTAAAGGCCGAAAGAAAGAAACCAGGTGGGTTATTGCATAGCTTACCTATTCCAGAATGGAAGTGGGATCATATTTCTATGGATTTCGTTACGAAGCTACCACGTTCATCCAGAGGTTGTGATGCTGTCTGGGTAGTTATCGACAGATTGACGAAATCATCCTGCTTTATTCCATACAGAATGACATACAGACACAATCAGATAGCAGAGATTTATGTCAGAGAAGTGGTAAAATTACATGGTGTGCCTAAATCTATTGTTTCAGATCGAGACCCTAGATTTACATCGCACTTTTGGCATAGCTTGCAGCATGCTTTTAGTACTCGATTGCACTTGAGTACTGCGTATCATCCTCATACTGATGGACAGTCAAAGCGGACTATCCAGACACTCGAGGATATGTTTAGAACTATAGTGCTAGATTTTGGCACTAGTTGGCAAGATTCATTACCACTTGTGGAGTTCTCGTACAATAACAGCTATCAGACTAGTATCGAGATGACTCCATTTGAAGCTTTATATGGAAAGAAGTGCAGATCTCCTCTTTATTGGGATGATATTTCAGAGACACCTGATATTGGACCAGATATGATCCGAGAGATGACCGAGAAAATAATACTAATTCATCTTCTTCCTTGCAAATTTTCATCTTAAATCTTTAATATCTCAAGATCCGTCCAGTCGAATTAAATTCCTGGCATAGTTCCGCTATCCTTGAAAGACGAGCTTCGATTTGGTGTAAGTATCTTTATGATCCAGCATATTTCGAAATTGAGATGATACAGAACTCAGAATTTGATGTTAGATATGTGTTATTGAGCTTTTATGTGTTGTATTATCTCAATCGGGTCGAAGATTGGATGTCGTTTGTATTTCTTGTGAATTTTACAGCATGTATTTTGAAATGATAGTTGCTGATATGCTGGTATACCATGTATATGAAGTTGGTTTGATTGATAGATTGGTTAGATTTCAGTTTTGGTTACCGATTCCGTACCGTTACGCCGTCGGTTTGAAAAATGATCATGTTTGAGTCTAGATTACATGAGCTGAGTATTATGTAAGTTCTTGCTGATATAATTATCTTGCTGTGCTATATTTTCAGATTGGTTTTGAAGGTCATCGAACTCGGGAATTCAGCGGTTAAACCGGAATAGAATAGCTCAAGGTTTGCTTTGAAGATTAGCTTGCAAGACTTAGTTTGTTGAGCAGATTTTGATTGAGGTTTTGTGGTGCAACTAGATCAGATTTGAAGAGCTTTGAAACCAGGCTTGAAAGGTAAAAGACAACCTTAGAACAAGGGCTTTGTACATTCAAGAGACTTTTCTTGAATTTCCTTTCAAAACCACATACTATGTGCTTATATGTGTGTATTTGCATCTGTACTTGCTTGTTTGATTCAGATTGTTTAGTTGGCTTTTATTCTTATGCTTCTAAACTTTGATGCATTCATATTGAGTCAACAACCCTTTGAGATTTGAAATGGCAGATTCGCCAAAAGAATACAGACGTTTGGATATATATCAAGGAACTTAGGAGATAGATTGACAACTATTGTTAGAAATTTGTTATAGTATGCCAAAGTCCGGGAAAAAAGCTCAATGCCACCCCGAAAAGGAGAGTAGGTGGGAGATTTGTTGTGTTCTTCTTCCCCGGGATCCCAAGAACCGATACAGAACTTGATAGCAGATTTTTAAATCATGCATTGCATTAGATTGGTTTAATGCTTGTTGAGATTTTTATATGAGTATTTCTTTAAACTCTATGATATGCATGATATAGTTGTTTTATACTGGGATTCAATTCTCACCGGAGATATCCGGCTATTTCTATGTTTGTATGTGTGCATGGGAATAGATGGGGCGAGCACAGGACAAAGAAGGTTCTAAGAAGAAAGAGGTGGAGTTAGATGTGGTGATCTCGGGTTTATGCAGTAGATTTTATGTCAACCTTTGTATCTAGATCTTGTATATGTTTTGTTATAAAATCTTAAACATAAGACTTGTATGTTTTGCAAGAATAAAAACAATGTAAGATCTTGTGGGTTGTATGTCAAGTTCCATGTTTAGTTGCTTGGTTAGCTCATGGATTTGCATGTTTCCTTCTAGATTTTGATGTTGAATTCATGCTATTTGTGTTAGATGATGTTTGAGGATCAAAACAGGGGCAAAGACATCATTTTTCAGCTCTTTGGAAGTCAAATCCGAGGGCCAGGAGCGCCCGCCCAGCCTAGAGGGAGCGGCCGCGCCAAACCAAGGCACCATGGGTGCCTTGGCCGTAAGGGGCGCGCGCCCGCGCCTAAGGGTTAAAAAAATTAAAAATATTTGTCGATCTTTTTGCGACGCGTTTTTGCGTCGCCAAATGTCCGGTATTGCAGATTAACTATTTTTAGTTGTTAATCACCCTATAAGATGAGATTAGCACCCGAGGTCCCCACAAAATGGGTCTTGTTCGGTGATTTTATTTTACCATTTTCATTTTTCCCGTGATTATCCATATTGCAACACTGAGCTCAATTCCAAAGGCGTGAATGCGATTATGGTAGTGTCGAGATCACAAACTGACAAACCTGAGGAGCAAACCACCAAAAGGATGAAAAATCCTGAAGTTCAAGAGGAGGTGCGAACTGAGAAATCCTCCACGACAGGTAAGGAAGGTAAGACTTCAAAATTTGAAGTTAATGAAAATGTTGATTTATCTACTTTACCTTTTCCCCATAGAGCTAAGCAACTGCTGTTTGATTCTCAATTTAAAAAGTTTCTTGAAATTTTCATGAAACTGCATATTAACATTCCTATTGCAGATGCATTAGCTCAGATGCCGAGATATGCAAAGTTTCTGAAAGACTTGCTGAAAACTAAGAAAAAATTGACTGATCTTACGCAGGTTACAGTGAATGAGGAGTGCTCGGCAGTGCTGCAAAAGAAGCTTCCAACAAAATTTCAAGATCCAGGGAGTTTTTCTATACCCTGTCATATTGGAAGTCTGTCTTTTGATAATGTGCTGTGTGATTTAGGATCGAGTATAAATTTAATGCCATATTCTATTGCTTGAAAACTACGAATAGAAAATATTGAACCTGCTGCTATATCTCTCAAATTTGCTGATGGTTCTATTAAATATCTGAGAGGGATTGTAGAGAATGTCCTAGTCAAGATTGATAATTTAATTTATCCTGTAGACTTTGTTATCCTTGACATGGTAGAGGATTTAGAGGTTCCCCTGAATTTAGGACGTCCTTTTCTTGCTGCTAGTAGGGCGTTGATTGATGTTGAGAGAGGAGAGTTGGTGTTGATACTGAATGATGAACAAGTAGTTTTTACTATGTCTAAGTCGGCTACTGAGAGCCCAATTTTGAAAGCTTGTTCTGCTATTTTTTTGATTGATATGCTTGATGTTGTTGGTGATGCATGTCAGCAAGTGCAGTTGTCTGCAGGAATTGGTCCAATGCATAAAATTTTTAATGATGTAGCATGCAAGTGCAGGACTGATTCGAGTTTTTCATAGACGGTGGATAAACCACCTTGAATTTCGCCACTCAAGAGAGGAGTATAGTCGGGCTAAAGACTATAAATTTAGCTCTGACTGGGAGGCAACCCAGTGTTTTTTCTTTTGTTTTTTCTTTTGTTTTTGTTTTGTTTTTATTTGAGTTTTGTTTTTTGTCCCATGCCAGTTGGTCGTGCCTGCCGATATTCTAGAATGCTGATACCGTCCCGAACGATTCTGTCAAGAAGGAAAAGAATGAATCGAAAACCAGGGGAGTGTTATTTTTGTTTTCTTTGTGTTTTTGTTTTTCATTGCATTGTGTGTTTGTTTGCATTATGTTCATTGTTCTTGAGCATTGAGGGCAATGCTTTGGATAAGTATGGGGGGGGGGGGGGGGGGGGTAGACTAGTTTTGCATTTGTGTGTTTGTTTTGCATCTGTCATATTTCATGTTGGCTTTCATATTGTTTATTTTTGTTTGTTTGTGTTGTCTTGCATGAGTGGGATGAGTCATAATAGCCAATGATGATGAAGTTTATGTTGAAAAAAATTTATTTTTGAAAAGTTTTGCTCTTGACTTGACATGAGAAACTGTAGGTTGAATCGTGAATATTTATAAACACTAATGTTAGACCAGTGAATTGTAACGAAAGATTTGATGAAGTTTCTGTCTGTTTGACCATTGCACGACAATAGGTGGTTTGTGGATCTTAATTGTGTTCTATGAATTTTTATGAGGCTCTAGTAAGACACTTATGATCTTGGGCGCACCTAGAAAAAAAATTATTCAATTCCATCCGGGCTTTGAAAGGATTAAAATCCTATAAAAAAATTTAAATTTAAGGCTAACTATGCGGATTAAATAGAATTGATGCTCCATCCGGGCTATAGACGAGGGGATTAGAAAGAAAAAATAGAATGATTTTTTGTATCCTAACAAGTTATAGCTATGTCAGCGGGTAATTATTGGGGCTAAAGAAATACCGGGTGCAAAATTCGGAGGTGTGTAATTCATTATCTCAAGAGAGGTGGGTATGTCTAGAGGTAGTTGGAAGGAGTGGACACTTGAAAAGTGAAACTTGCACTAAATTTTCATAGGTTGCTAAGCAGTTTTGAAACGAATTCGGTCTAAGTTGTATGAAACTGGAATTACATTTCACACACGCATGTTCACGTTAAACCGAAAGTGTATTATGAAAAGTTGAGAGCATGTCTGTGTTTTTGGTTTTGTGATTGAACTTCTTGGAGGTTGTGCACATTTATGAATCATCCTTACTTATGTTTTTGTGTGCATTTTGTTTTGCATGTCTTGCTCGAGGGCGAGCAAGAGTTAAGTATGGGGGTGTTGATAAGTGCATTTTGTATGCATTAGTTCGTGATATTTTTATGTTTATTTTTTGTGCATTCATATTGTTTTTATGTATTTTTATGTGTTTTAAGTGCATGTGTGTGTATTTCACTCCTCGGGTTTATTTTGTAGGAAAATGGATTTTTGAAGAGTTAATTATGGAGCAGCCTTGATCTAAAAATCATTCCGATCTCCACCAATAAGAATGAATTTCAAGATGTTTTGAAGCTGATGTCCAAATTTCAGCTCGATTCGACGGCTAGAACTCAAGATATGAATTTTTCAAAATTGTCGCTTGGAGCAGGTTGAAAGTTGCGCTGATGGTGAGTGTGTAGCACGTTTTCCCTTGTGTTTGGCGCTAACAAGAAATGGTGGAGGCGCTATCGCGCTAAGGAAAGGGAGTTTAGCGCATGAATGAGCGCTAACGCGCAAGAGGAAGAAGGGAACCGCGCATGAAGTCTGTACGTGAGTTTTTCTCGGGCAGAAAATGTCTCGCTCGAGCGAGAGTTGATGCTCGCTCGAGCGAGCGAGACGTGATTTTAAATCCTCGGAGCAGAAGAGTGTTCGCTTGAGCAAGACCCTATGCTCGCTCGAGCGAGCCGCGGGACCAGAGTTTTATTTTTGGAAAATTCTTGCTCGGGAAGGATTTTATCTTTTTAATATTTGGGATCTATAAATATATTTTTTAGCATCAGAATAAGGGTTCCAGTTCCAGATTTTTATAGGCGGCTACAGGCTACACGCTTGGGAGAAGATTTCTTATTCTTTATTTTATTTTATTTTTACTTTTCATGATTAAAAACCTTGTTTGATCATGAATTTATTTATTGAGTAGTTTCTCTTTCGATCAAGGCCACGTGATTGGGCCAGACAATTTATGTATAAAACTCGTTTGTTTATTTGAGATTTTCAGACTTGATTGATTTTATTGATTATCGAATTTATATTTGTCTTACAAATTTCTTGGCCAGTTATTTTTTTGCTTGTTAATCGATTCCAAGTCGACAGAGGAGGTTTCGAATTCGATCACTTTGATTTTCAACATAGTGTAAAACTGACTAGAAATAGAATTCGGTTTCATTATGCGGTTTAGGTGTTTACTGAATTTTCACAGTTCATTATGCATTCAAATTTGATTAGAATTACGAAAGATTAGTTCATAAATATTTGAATAGGTTTGATTGTTCTAGAAATAGTCCTTTGAACAAATTAGAAAAATTCCCGTGAATTAAGATTAAGTCTGATGTCTTAGATCGACTGCTTGTTACATGAATTGTCTGGTACCTACGTGAGTCCTTCATCGAATTTTTACCAAATTTGAGTTAAATCCAAAATTTCCAGCTCCGTTTTAGTTTATTTAATTTTATTTGCAATTTTATTTGTTAGTTAAAAATCTGAAATCATCCTTTTAATTAGTCTAGATTAGGTAGAAATAAATATATTTTGGTAATCATTTTTATACAGTCCCTGTGGGTTCGACACATGGACCTTTGTTCATTATATTATTACTTGACCTTGTACGCTTGCCAGTGAATTTATTCACACCGATTAACGCGGTCAGACATCAAGAAAACAATAATAAGGATGACATGCCAAATGTTCAATCATTTTGTAACGCCCCGATTTTATCTTAATTGAGTTTATTTGAGTTAATCGGAGATCGCAGAGTTCACGAGCCGATTTGATTTTGATCAGGGTCCTTTTTGCAAATTTTGGAAATTTCAGGAACTAAAACGCAAATTTGGAGTTTAATATATTATCTACACTTAGAATTCATTTGACTTAGTCTCTTATCCTTCCTCTCCTTCCCTTCCATCGGCTAGACTCCATTGAAGACGCCTCTTGGAGCTTTTGAGCTTTCTAATTTCAGTCCGAGCTCGATCCGGTCGTTGGAAATTAATTCTGAAGGCAGTTTAGCGATCACGGCTACGAGAGCTTCGTTCTATCGTAAGTTTTTCTACGATCTGATACATTCTAGTTTTTGGATGTTGTTAGAATCGTTCTAGATTCGAGTATGTTGTTCTTGGCGAAGTTCTGATCGTTTATTATCTATCGGTTTTGAAATAGAGCAACGTTCGGATTTGTTATGATTTTTGGAAGCCTTTTTCGAAAATTATGGTTTTGAGATTTGTTGGGTTTGCCTTGTTTTGATTGTATTGACTTTGATATGAGTTTATATCAGTATTGAACTACTGTATGCGTTTCCGATTTGTTCAGTTTATAGCCGTTATGCCGTCGGTTTGAGTTTTGGGGATTTCGAACCGTTTTTGAGTTGTGATCTTGGCTTGTAAGTTGATCGTGGTTATTGATCATTAAATTGTATCTGAACAGATTCGTTTGGAGTTGTCAAGCCCTGTGTTAGCAGCATTTGGTCGTCGAGAATTGGATGGTAAAGAGATTACCTTGAACCGTTGCCTTTGTTGTTGGATTGTTTAGTTGTTGATTAAACCTTTTGTTGAAGCTTATCCAGAGTTGGAACTACTGCATTTAAAGGTAAAGGCAGACATCGATAGCGGGATAGCATACTCGGGACAGTTGGTTCTCGAGTTTCCCTTAAAATCACATACTTGCATCTACACTCGTTCTAGCATGAGGAACTTGTGTTTTGTTGTTTTGATTGAGCTTTTGTTATATGGCTATGTTTTATGTTTCTGTTATGCATTCATCTTGAGCCAATCTTGTTTTCAGCGGGTAGAACCGCCCTTTTTGTTTAGACGTTTGGGAACTATGATTGAGTGGCCTAGGTCGTAGTCGTTTAACCTAGTGCTAGCATACTCATTATAGTTTCTCAAAGTCTAGAGGAGTGAGATACGTGGCACCACCTCAATTGGGTGAGTCAGTGAGTCGTTACGTAATCTCACCCTCGGGATCCCAAAAGCACAGCAGCAATCCCTCGTTATCAGATTTGATATCCCGGTTTAAAGACATGCATTTCATTACATCGTTATTGATTTCGTTGTTGTCTTGAAAGCATGTTTATTGTTGTATTACTTGATATGTTGTTTTTACTGGGATTATCATTCTCACCGGTTATCCGGCTGTTGCTTTGTTTTGTATGTGTACTTGGAAACAGGTGGGAGAGGAACAAGTCAGAAGAGGCATGGTTAGCTCCGAGGGAAAGTTGTAGAAGTGAGACTCGGTTTAGAAGTCGTGTCAATATGTTTATCTAGTTATATTAGAACATGTTTAGATCTCGAACTTCGTTGTTTATGTTGTATCGATTATGCGAGTCTTATGTTGCATGTTATTGACTGGTTCGTAGTTGATCAACGCTAGCATTTCATGTAATAACTGGAGAAGTTATGTTTTTAATTCATGAATTTGAGTTTGATGTATGGAATAACTTTTAGTTTGAGCTGCCAAGCTTTTTCTGCTCTGTTCTGTTTCTGCTGCAGGGGGGCGCCTGAGCTGCAGTCATTAGCAGCCCGAGCGCACCCCAGTTCGAGTAATCTAGCAGCGCTGAACTTTAGGGCGCGCTCGAGCGCCAGTTTTTGCCCGCCCGAGCGCACCCCCCTTTTTATTGTCCAGCAGTGCTGGAGTTTAGGACGTGCTCGAGCGGCAGTTTTTGCCTGCCCGAGCGCAGCCTCCTTTAAAAAAAATAAATAAATAAAAAATTTCTTTCTTACTTTGGTCTTGGATCTTGTATGCTTAATTGTTGTTTAAGCCGAGATTAGTTGTTTAGAACTGAGGTCTCACATTAAGTGGTATCAAAGCATTAAGATTCTTGGTCAAACTAGAGTGAGCGGGTAGATCGAGTCTGCGTGTATTGGCTCCTCGCATGTGTTTGAATTATTTTAACTGTGTACTTAATTCCATGCGAGCATGATTTATTATTGAGAATTATTGAATTACATGGTTATGTGATTTAATTCATAAAGCATGATCTACTTGAGATATAACTATTTTTGTTATCGACTGGTATCCGGTATTCCAAGTGGTTGTAAGGGAACTGATTGTAGCGATTGAGATATCTCGTGTCCTAACCTTTGATTATCAGATGGGTCCTCGTCGAGTGATAAACAGAAACACATCGCCAGTTATCCTTGCGACTGAGCAAGATAGCACTGAAGTTGATCAATCCACCGTTATTGATGGGTTCAAAAAATCCAGTTGACTGCGAGAGTTGGTTGGATGATATTGTTCAGCTGTTCGATTCCATTGATTACACAGATGACCGCAAAATCAGGTTAGTCATTCATCAGCTACGTGGGGTTGCTAAGAGCTGGTGGATCATGACAAAGAAAGCAATGGAGAGTAGAGGTACGGAAGTTACTTGGACTCTTTTTAAATCTGAATTTTATAAGCAGTTTTTTCCTATCTCATATCGCAAAGATAAGGGAGCAGAGTTTGCCAATCTGAGGCAAGGGAATCTGAACATTGAAGAGTACGTGGCTAAGTTTGATAGTTTGTTGCATTTTGCACCGTTAATTGCCAGAGATAAAGAAGCTAAGGCAGATCAGTTCATCAATGGTTTGAACCCCGACGTCTTCACGTTGGTAAATACCAATAGGCCTAACAACTTTGCGGATGCCATGAATAACGCAAAGGGAGCAGAAGCAGGCTTGTGGAGGCAGAGAGGTAATCAAGTAGCACCTCAGCAGCAGAGGCAGTATCAGAACCAACCATCTTAGTATCAGAATCAACCACCTCAGCATCAGAACCAGCAGCAGAGGTATGAAGGTGATAGTAGTGGGGGAAACAGAAAGGATCAGTACAAGGCAAGAGGTAAACAGTTCAAAAGGCAGGGGAACATTTCGTCTAGTTCCAGTGGTTCCCGACAGTTTGGTTCAGGGCAGAGTTCTGGATCATCAACCTTGTACTGCAGCAAGTGTGGAGGAAGACACTCACTGGATCAGTGTGTGGGAGTCTTTGGTAATTGCAACACCTGTCAGCAACCGGGACACTTCTCTAAGGTGTGCCCTCAGCGTAACAGAGATAGAGCTCAGAGTGGGAGTTCGTCTAGACCTGCAGTTCAGCCGGAGAGGCAGTCGTCTGCAGTGCACTCTTTCTAGCCTCAGCAGCAGAACAGATAGGGAGGTAACTCTAGTGCGAACCAGCCTCCAAGACAGCAAGCACGTGTCTTTGCCTTGACAGAGGATCAGGCTCAAGCGGCACCTGATGATGTTATAGCAGGTAACTGTTCGATTTTTGGTCATTCTGCTCATGTTTTGATAGATACAGGTTCTTCCCATTCCTTTATCTCTGAGAAATTTGTATTATTGAATGCTTTTCCAACTGAATTGTTGCCTACAGTAGTAGCTGTTACTTCACCTTTGGGTGGAGGAATTGTTTCTGTCAGATTAGTCAGGAACAGTGAGCTCTGTTTTGAGGGAAATTTTCTAGAATTCACCTGTATTTTGCTTGGACTGTCAGATTTTGATTGTATTGTCGGTATAGATGCTTTAACCAAGTACAGGGCAACAGTCGATTGTTTTCTGAAAGTTGTCAGGTTCAAACCTGAAATGGCAGACGAGTGGAAATTCTTTGGTAAGGGTTCTCGATCTAGAATTCCTTTGATTTCAGTGTTATCTATGACTCGTTTGCTACAGAAAGGTGCAGAAGGATTTTTGGTGTATGCAGTTGATGTACTGAAATCTAGCCCAGCTTTGGTGGATTTACCGGTGGTTAGAGAATTTGCAGATGTGTTTTCGGAAGATGTTCCTGGATTGCCACCCATTCGAGAGGTTGAATTCAGCATTGACTTAGTTCCATGTACTCAACCTATTTCAAAAGCTCTGTATCATATGGCACTTATTGAATTGAGAGAGTTGAAGGAGCAGCCTGAGGATTTGATTGCCAAGGGATACATCAGTCCTAGTGTATCGCCTTGGGGTGCTCCTGTGCTTTTTGTTCGGAAGAAGGATGGTTCTATGCGGCTTTGTATCAACTACCGCCAATTAAATCAGGCTACAGTTAAGAACAGGTATCCTTTACCCCGAATAGATGACCTTTTTGATCAGCTGCAGGGTTCTTCTGTCTATTCTAAGATTGATTTGAGGTCAGGTTATCACCAGTTGAGAGTGCAAGAGGAAGATGTTCCTAAGACCGCATTCAGAACGAGGTATGGTCACTTTGAGTTTATAGTCATGCCATTCGGTTTGACTAATGCTCCCGCGGTTTTTATGGGATTGATGAACCGTATCTTTCAGCGCTATCTAGATGAGTTCGTCATTATCTTCATCGATGATATTCTTATCTATTCAAAGAACCGTACTGACCATGCAGAGCACTTGAGGATCATCTTGCAGATCTTACGAGTGGAGCAGTTGTTTGCCAAGCTGTCGAAATGTGAATTATGGTTGGATCGAGTTGTTTATCTCGATCACATTATTTCTGAAGATGGGATTTCTGTTGATCCCAGCAAGATTCAAGAGGTTATGAATTGGCCTAGACCGACATCAGTACCTGAGATCCGAAGCTTCATGGGACTAGCTGGTTATTACCGTCGTTTCATCGAGGGTTTCTCATCCATTGCTAAGCCGATTACCCAGCTGACTCAAAAGAATGCGCCTTTTGTTTGGACTTCAGATTGTGAGGCTAGCTTTGTTGATCTGAAGAGGAGACTGACCAGTGCTCCAATTCTTTCTATTCCGAAGGGTACTGGAGGTTTCACAGTCTATTGTGATGCTTCTAACCGAGGCTTGGGTTGTGTTCTTATGCAGCATAAGCATGTGATAGCGTATGCATCGAGGCAGCTGAAACCGCACGAGACTCGTTATCTGGTTCATGATCTTGAACTAGCTGCGATCGTCTTTGTTCTGAAGATCTGGCGTCACTATCTTTATGGTGAGTCTTTCGAGATCTTTTCTGACCATAAGAGCCTTAAGTACTTGTTTTCATAGGCAGAGCTGAATATGAGACAGAGAAGATGGTTAGATCTGTTGAAGGATTTCGACTATGAAATCAAGTATTATCCGGGAAAGTCGAATGCAGTTGCAGATGACTTGAGCCGAAAGCTATGTTCTTTATCTCTTTCTACTATTGGTGTTTCTCAGTTGATCGATGATTGTTGCACTTCTGGTTTAGAGTTTGAAACTGATAGGGAGACTATCAGAGTGTTTGCTATTCAAGCCGAGCCGGAGTTGTTTGTTGCAATCAGAGAAGCACAGAAGTCTGAGCCGAGTATTCAAGTTTCAGTAGAGAAAGTCAGATCTGGGCATCAGTCTGAATTCCAGGTTAGAGATGAAGTCTTGTTTGTGAATAACCGTCTTGTTGTGCATGATGTTGCGGAGTTGAGACAGCGTATTCTCCGAGAGGCTCATTGCAGTCGGTTCAGTATTCATCCTAGAGGTCGAAAGATGTACAACGATCTGAAGAGTCAGTTCTGGTGGAAGAGAATGAAGAGCGACGTAGCGAGGTTTGTATCTCGGTGTTTGAACTGCCAGCAAGTAAAAGCAGAGCGGAAGCAACCAGGAGGTCTTTTGCACAGTCTATCTGTTCCTGAATGGAAATGGGATCACATTTCTATGGATTTTGTCACGAAGCTACCACGATCCGTTCGAGGATGTGTTGCTATTTGGGTAGTGATCGACTGATTGACAAAGTCTGCGTGTTTTATTCCGTACATGATGACGTATCGTCATGATCAGATGGCTGAGTTGTATGTTAGCAATGTTGTGAGATTGCATGGGGTACCAAAGTCGATCGTTTCAGATAGAGACCCTAGATTCACTTCGCACTTCTGGCATAGTCTTCAGGAGGCACTTGGTACTCGATTGCATCTGAGTACAGCTTATCATCCTCAGACAGATGGACAGTCAGAGCGGACTATCCAGACGTTAGAGGATATGCTGCGAGCGGTAGTGCTAGACTTTGGCACTAGTTGGCAAGATTCTTTGCCTCTTGTCGAGTTTTCTTACAACAACAGCTTCCAAGCGAGTATCGGTATGGTGCCTTTTGAGGCTTTGTACGGCAAGAAGTGCCGATCTCCGCTGTTTTGGGATGACTTGTTCGAGTCACCAGATTTGGGACCGGAGATGCTTAGAGATATGGCAGAGCAGGTTAAGATCATTCAGGCCAGAATGAAGTCAGCTCAAGATAGGCAGGCGAAGTATGCGAACGTCAGACGTAGACCTCTGAGTTTCGAGCAGGGAGACCGTGTTTTACTTAAGATTTCTCCTTTCAGAGGCACTGTCAGATTTGGTAAGAGAGGGAAGTTGTCTCCGAGATTCATCGGACCATATGAGATTCTCGAGAAGATAGGCGATCTCGCCTATAGACTTGCACTTCCTCCGTCTTTATCTGGTATTCACGACGTTTTTCACGTCTCTATGCTGCGAAAGTATCATCCAGATCTTTCTCATATCCTTCAGCCTGACGAAGCCGAGTTAGACGAGACTCTGAGCTATTTTGAACGACCGATTCAGATCCTTGATCGGAAAGAAAAGCAACTCAGAACCAAGTTGATTCCATTAGTGAAAGTGAAGTGGAGCCGTCACAGAGTCGAGGAAGCGACTTGGGAGACAGAATCTGACATGAGACAGCGTTTTCCAGAGTTATTCGGATGACGTGAGTTCTTCTTACTGTCTTTAGTTCTTTATTTTATCTTATGAGTTGTGGTTCTCGTTGATTTCGAGGACGAAATCTCTTCTTAGTGGGGGAGAATTGTAACGCCCCATTTTTATCTTAATTGAGTTTATTTGAGTTAATCGGAGATCGAAGAGTTCACGAGCCGATTTGATTTTGATCAGGGTCATTTTTGCAAATTTTGGGAATTTTAGGGACTAAAACGCAAATTTGGAGTTTAATATATTATCTACACTTAGAATTCATTTGACTTAGTCTCTTATCCTTCCTCTCCTTCCCTTCCATTGGCTAGACTCCATTGAAGACGCCTCTTGGAGCTTTTGAGCTTTTTAATTTCAGTCCGAGCTCGATCCGGCCGTTGGAAATTAATTCTGAAGGCAGTTTAGCGATCACGGCTACGAGAGCTTCATTCTATCGTAAGTTTTTCTACGATCAGATACATTCTAGTTTTTGGATGTTGTTAGAATCGTTCTAGATTCAAGTATGTTGTTCTTGGCGAAGTTCTGATCGTTTATTATCTGTCGGTTTTGAAATAGAGCGACGTTTGGATTTGTTATAATTTTGGAAGCCTTTTTCGAAAATTATGGTTTTGAGATTTGTTGGGTTTGACTTGTTTTGGTTGTATTGGCTTTGATATGAGTTGATATCAGTATTGAACTGCTGTCTGCATTTCCGGTTTGTTCAGTTTATAGCCGTTATGCCATCGGTTTGATTTTTGGGGATTTCAAACCATTTTTGAGTTGTGATCTTGGCTTGTAAGTTGATCGTGGTTATTGATCATTAAATTGTATCTGAACAGATTCGTTTGGAGTTGTCAAGCCCTGTGTTAGCAGCATATGGTCGTCGAGAATTGGACGAAGAACGGTAAAGAGATTACCTTGAACCGTTGCCTTTGTTGTTGGATTGTTTAGTTGTTGATTAAACCTTTTGTTGTTGCTTATCCAGAGTTGGAACTACTGCATTGAAAGGTAAAGGCAGACATCGATAGCGGGATAGCATACTCGGGACAGTTGGTTCTCGAGTTTCCCTTAAAATCACATACTTGCATCTACACTCGTTCTAGCATGAGGAATTAGTGTTTTGTTGTTTTAATTGAGCTTTTGTTATATGGCTATGTTTTATGTTTCTGTTATGCATTCATCTTGATCCAATCTTGTTTTCAGCGGGCAGAACCGCCCTTTTTGTTTCGACGTTTGGGAACTATGATTGAGTGGCCTAGGTCATAGTCGTTTCACCTAGTACTAGCATACTCATTATAGTTGCTCAAAGTCTAGAGGAGTGGGATACGTGGCACCACCTCGATTGGGTGAGTCGGTGAGTCGTTACGTAATCTCACCCTCGGGATCCCAAAAGCACAGCAGCAATCCCTCGTTATCAGATTTGATATCCCGGTTTAAAGACATGCATTTCATTACATCGTTATTGATTTTGTTGTTGTCTTGAAAGCATGTTTATTGTTGTATTACTTGATATGTTGTTTTTACTAGGATTATCATTCTCACCGGTTATCCGGCTATTGCTTTGTTTTGTATGTGTACTTGGCAACAGGTGGGGCAGGAACAAGTCAGAAGAGGCATGGTTAGCTCCGAGGGAAAGTTGTAGAAGTAAGACTTGGTTTAGAAGTCGTGTCAATATGTTTATCTAGTTACATTAGAACATGTTTAGATCTCGAACTTCATTGTTTATGTTGTATCGATTATGCGAGTCTTATGTTGCGTGTTATAGACTGGTTCTTTGTTGATCAACGCTAGCATTTCATGTAATAACTGGAGAAGTTATGTTTTTAATGCATGAATTTGAGTTTGATGTATGGAATAACTTTTACTTTGAGCGGCCAAGATTTTTCTGCTCTGTTCTGTTTCTGTTGCAGGGGGGCGCCCGAGCTGCAGTTTTTAGCAGCCCGAGCACACCCCAGTTCGAGTAATCCAGCAGCGCTGAACTTTAGGGCGCGATCGAGCGGCAGTTTTTGCCCGCCCGAGCGCACCCCCCTTTTTCTTGTCCATCAGTGCTGGAGTTTAGGACGCGCTCGAGCGGCAGTTTTTGCCCACCCGAGCGCAGCCTCCTTTTTAAAAAAAAAAATTAAAAATTCTTTCTTACTTTGGTCTTGGATCTTGTATGCTTAATTGTTGTTTAAGCCGAGATTAGTTATTTAGAACCGAGGTCTCACACATTTGATCAATAAAGGGTAAAGGGAAGTGGTCCTTTCGGGTTCCAACATTTAACTTCCTATAATCTATACAAACCCTCCACCCATTTTGAATTCGGGTGGGAACCAATTCATCATCCTTGTTCTTCACCACAGTTATCCCGGTTTTCTTGGGCACCACTTGGATTGGACTGACCCACTGACTGTCAGAAATCGGGTAGATGACTCCAACTTCAAGGAGTTTCAGAGTTTCAGCCTTCACCACCTCCATCATCGGTGGGTTCAACTTTCTTTGCGGCTGACGTGAGGGATACACTCCTTCCTCCATCAAAATTCTGTGCATGCAAGTAGAAGGGCTAATTCCCTTAATGTCTGCTATGGTCCACCCAATAGCAGTCTTGTGCTCTTGTAGTACATTGACTAATTGTTCCTCTTGGTCGGCTTCCAAACTATTGGAGATGATGACTTGTAATGTTTCTCCTTCTCCAAGGAAAACATACTTAAGATGTTTGGGAAGCGTCTTTAGTTCAACCACTGGAGCCTGCAAAACAGATGGAAGGCGCTGAGTATTAGAGATTGGTAATGATATATAAGAGACATTACTTGACTGAGGTAGCTCAGGAGAACTGTTCAAAATTTTTTCAATCTCTTTCGCTTCTTCGCTGAATCCAATTCCACTATCCTGCTGAATGGGTGCAACAATAGCCACCTCAAACTCATCTTTTCCTGTATGCTCATAATAATCTTGTGCCATGTAATCCACAATATCAACAGAAAATACACAATCATCACTGTCAGGAATTTTCATGGCATCATAAATATTGAATTTCAAAACTTCTCCATCAAACTCCATAGTGAGTGTGCCACAGTGAACATCAATTTTAGTCATGGAAGTTTACAATAATGGTCTGCCAAACAAAATAGGACTAGTGTGATCACCGTTTTCCATGTCGAGCACATAAAAATCTGCAAAAAATACCAAATCATTTACTTGCACTAACACATCTTCTACTATTCACCTAGGGTATGCATTAGACCTATCAGCTAACTGAATAACAATTCAAGTTTTATTCAATGGAACAAGTTTCAAGGATGCTCATAGATAGAATATGGCATAATTTTGATTGATGCTCCTAGATCTAACATGGCTTTCTCAAGTCTAACATTTCCTATAGTGCATGGGATAGAAAACATACCTGGATCCTTGCATTTTGCGGGAAATTTTCTTTGGATCACAGCAGATACTTTCTTACCAAGCTTCACTTTTTGACAACCCTTCAGTGTCTGTTTCCTCTTTGTTGTGCACAATTCCTTCAAAAACTTTGCGTATCGAGGTACCTCCTTAATAGCATCTAGCAACGGAATATTTACCTAAAATCTATGAAATGTCTCATAAAGTTCCTTTATCCCTTCATCTTTTCTAGATTCCTTAAGTGCTAAGGGAAAAGGGGCAACGGGCTTATATTCAGAAAGTGGATGAAACTTACCTCTTGGCGCTTCTTCCTTGGATGCTTATCCATCAGTCGCTTTCGGTTCTTCTTGTGGCTTCTCCTTAGGCGAAGCCTCAACTTCTTTCTCCTTAATCTTTAACTCCTTTCCATTCCTTAGAGTGATAGCACTTGCGTTCTCTCTTGGATTAGGAATTGTTTGATATGGTAAAGCATTGGATTGCTGTGATTCCAACTTATTGATTGCAGTGGAAAGCTGTCCCATCTGGGTATTCAAGTTTTGCATACTTGCTCTTGTTTTCTGTTGGAAAGTTACAGTATTAGTAGCAAGATCCTTAACAATATTTTCAAGAAACTCACGTGGATTTGGAATCTGAGGACGCTGCTGATGTTGAGGATACGATGGCCTATAAGCTTGATTGTGCGGTGGTGCTTGAGGCCCAGATTGATTTTCCTGAGGGTTTCCATATCTCAAATTTGGATGATCCTTCCAACCAGGATTGTATGTGTTGGAATAGGGATCATATTTCCACTATGGTGGTCAAGGAAATCCTCCAATAGCATTGACCCGTTAAACCGATTCTTCTTGAAGTGTGGGACACATATCAGGAGCATGTCCCATTGCAACACAAATCCCACAGGCCTTTGTAGTTTGACCATTCCCTACAGCCATCTGATGCACAAGAGACGTCAATTCAATTAATTGTTGCTAAAGGGAAATAAATTTACCTCGTTGTTCTTCTTTGGTACATGCTCATTCCTTTTGGTGCCAAATTGTTGAGAATTGGCAGCCATATTTGAAAGAGTGGGTGCCCGGTGAGCCAACTTGTGGCTAAGGGCTTTTATGACTCTATGTATAAACAATCTTTTGTTTAATATAATTTACACTTTTATAATGGCGTTTACTTTATCTTTTATCATATCATTATGTTGTGACATACTATAAGATGTTTAGATGAAGACCTTGAATATACTATAGTGTATGTAAGATGTGGTGGCACATGGGGATGGCTATCATGAAACACATCTTATAGTCACTGTATATTCTAAACGGTTCCTAGTCGATTGAGCCGTCCGTTAATAAGGATAAGGATCGCTCGAGATTGAGACTAGCATTTGCGATGCCGAGTACCACGTTTCATTGGTATGGAACATAGAGATGTTCAAAGCATGCAAATAGATATTCATACGATGAATGATCGAACTACCCTATCCGGACTTTCCAAGTGGTTATCACTTATCGAGTGGATAAAGTCCGCGGTTTTGGTGGTACACCATTAGTCCTTACTACTTGAAACATCATTGAGACTCTATATGCTAGTACTGTACTTTGAATCGTTTACCGACTCTATTGGGGTCATCAGGTGTCGGGATTGGGTACAGTTACGAAACATATAGGAGTCGATGCTTTGTTGTCAAGGATTCACCACATACTTGCTAGTGTGGATATCCTATGCAATCTGAGGAGATATTAGTGTGACGAATCTCTGACCAGAGTACATGATGTGTTTTAAGAAATGGTTTCTTAGTAGCACATGCGATGTCACTATTTGATCTTCAAGATGCATTGCATAGTTATCGAATCTCGAACGACTCTCGATTTACCAATGGTTGTTGATTCGATCGGGATATTTGGATGAAGGGACCGTACTGTACGCTAACCAAAATCTATTGGTTCTTGCAGGCACTATAAGTGATACCTAGGGAATCATGGGGCGATGTTGCTAGGCGCTCTTACCATGATTCGATGGGCAAGTCGAAAATTGTTGTTCCGAGTCACAAGGAGTTGTGAGCCCACGGCTAGCTGTATCCCTGAACCATTGAGGGTCACACAAGTAATGGATTTTTAATCCCCGTTGAGATAGTTAAATTTAAATAGTTAAATTTAATGAACAAAGAAGTAGGACTTCTTATATCAGAGTAGAAGAGTAAGATTTCCTAAAATGACATAGGGATGGGCATTTTTGGAAATCACTGAATTCGGATTCATAAAATTTATCTTGACTCTAAAAGATGCAGAAATGGTTTCTGTGCACATTGGTGAAATTGGTTTATCAATCTGAGTCACGATGAATTTTATATTAATTTCTGAACATGCGGGCTTTGCTTGTCAAGCTTGAACTTATGACTAATGGGCCCTAAGCTGTTAGCAGCCCACATTATAAATAAGTTATTGCAGTACAGAAATTAGACAACAGAAGGCATAATTTTCGAAAACACTAGGGTTTTCTCTCTAGTGGCCGCCGCCCCTCTCCTCTCTCTGTTCGAAAATTCCAGCCTGTGAATTTCGAATTTGCAGTCTGGTTTAACGGATCAAATTCGTTAATTCTCTTCGTAGAAACTTCTGATAGATTTTTTAGTGCAATCTATCAGAGGGATTAAACTTCTGTTCGTGGACCTGATTGAAGAATTGTTCGTCCATCAGTTCTTGGGATATACAACAAGAGCAGAGTTATCTATTGGTGTCCATAATCTCGTTTCGAGATTTCAAGGTAAAAATTTAATTGTTATTTAATTTTTACACGCACAATTTAATCGTAAAGTTTTGATACCCATGATATGGAATTGTTCCATATAAAATTTTTAAACTTCCGCTGCACCAGGTATCAATTCTGATTGATCTCATCACCGTTTTCCAACAGTGGTATCAGAGACAGGTTGCTCAGATCAAGCGATTAAATTAATCGATTGTACAAAAATTCTTAAGCCTCGGCTTTTGAAACAAAATAAATTTTTTAAAATAAAATTTTTTTTTTCGGGCAAAACACGGGCAGCGATTGGATCGTTGCCCAGGGCAGCAATCGTCGCTGCCCAGCCCGAGCCCCTTTTGGGGCGCGGGCTGCCCGGGATCATCCCGGGCGGCCCGGGAAAATTAATTTTTATTTTTTTTTAATTAAAATTTTAATATGTTAAAATTCTATTTTTGGTCCGATCGAAAATTGTTTTTGATTGGTCCACGAGGCGTCGGATCGAATTGTTTGAGTCCGAAAATTTTAAAATTGATTTTTGGATAAATTTGAATTTTTGGAAAATTTATAGATTTTATCCGTTAAATCATATTTTATGAAATTAATTATTTTTGGTACAATTGATGATAAGATATGATCTTATGGAAATATTGAGTAAAATATGATTTTATTTATAAAATTGGATTTTATATGTAAAATATGATTTTATTTGATAAAAAAATAAAATATGATTTTGTATGTAAAATAAGATTTTATATATGGAATATGATTTTATCCTTTTAATTTAAATTGCCATTGCATGTTATCCAATAAATTAATTTTGAATTAAATATTATTGGATAAGGATGATCGATTGCCATGACCAATTTTGTAGGTGTATGTTAGGGAATTTACATTTGTTTTTATTGTTGTTGGATTTATTAATGGGCCTGGTTTATGGCCCAATATGAGTTGTCATATTTAATAAAAGTGGGCCTGGTTTATGGCCCGTTCCCACCCCTTAAAATGTATCCCCTACTTGTCATAGTTATTTATTGTAAATACATTAGACTTAGTGGGAGATGAAGATTTGAAGACAGAGTGGGCCCAGCAGACAATAAAGACTGAAAAAATGTAAATTGGAAGCTCAATGTAATAGGATTGCATTGCATACCTGCATATTACCTAGGATTGGACTTAGACTCGTGATTGGCAACCACGGGTCAATTAGAAATGGAATCGATCATCCTATATAATATATGATATTATCGTTGTATGCATGTTTTAGACTAAAATGTATGAATCCCGCAAGCATACAAATTTTAAATGATGAAACAAATTTTCAAAATTAAAATCCCTCATTTTAAATATGATTTAAAATTGATATCAAGATTAAAAGGAAATTTAAATATTGTTTAAATGTTCCTACCTTCCATCAACGATCAATGTATGAGATGCTACCCGCGGATACGGTCCGGCTCATATTATTGGGGGGGCCCGTTCGTCATAAAGCTGTACATTGGATCGACACATGTTGTAAGTTGGGTGGAACTCCCATGGGATCGGCTCATATTATTGGGGGATCCACATGGCGACCGTCCATCACAACTTAATATTGATGGGTCATCTTGACATGTCACAATAAACGGCGTCATATTATTGGGCTCTTATTGGACATGAGGTAAAAACGTGGAGGTTGCTTTGGAAGCAATTGGGCTCTACCTTTTTGAAAATTATGGTTGGCTGATATTATTCGGGACCATAGTTTGTCAATTGGACTCCATGTTCCCACTAAGGAAAACAGTTTCCCGTTTTCACTAGAGGGTAGTGAAATCGTTAAAATAGTGGGAGTGAGATTCATAAAATAAATTTCGCCTATTTTATGTCTTAGTAAATTAATTAAACAATCACTGATAATTGTCTGTTTATTTTCAGTATTTCATAAAGATGAATTCGCGCAATCCACTATTCTCTATTCTCGAACAAAATAAACTGACTGGCGCAAACTATACGGAATGGTTCCGTAAGTTGAAGATTGTCTTGACCTCGGAGAAGATGCTCTACGTGTTAGAAAAATCTCCTCCGAAGGAAGCACCAACTGATATAAGTCCGGAAGAGTTGGCCAAACTTTATACATGGTGGGACCATGATATCAAGGCCAAATGCTATATGCAAGCCTCGATGTCTGATGAACTCCAGAGGCGATTTGAGGATACCGTGAATGCTGCTGACATTCACGTACAACTCAAGGAACTTTTTGGGGCTCAATCAAGAGCTGAAAGGTTCGCTACTGTAAAAGAGTTAATGACGTGTCGCATGCGTGAAGGGACTTCGGTCCGTGATCATGGGGTACGAGTGATTTTGCTCATTCAGAAGTTGGTAACGCTTGATTTGGTGTTGGAGCATGAACTCAATGTGGATTTATTACTTCTCTCTCTTCCTTCATCGTTTGACGGTTTTGTGGTGAATTTCAATATGAACAAGATAGAGGCCTCCCTTGAAGAGATGGTCAATATGCTGTAAGAGTGGGTGCCCAATGAGCCAACTGTGTGGCTATGGGTTTTGTTGACTCTTTGTATAAACAATCTTTTGTTTAATATTATTTACACTTTTATGGCAATGACTTTATATTACTTCATATTGTTATATTGTGATATACTATTGTTGTTTTGATAAAGACCTTGAATATACTATAGTGTATGTAAGATGTGGTAGAACATGGAGATGTCTATCATGAAATACATCTTATAGTCACTGTATATTCTAAAACCGTTCCTAGTCGATTGAGCCGTCCGATAATAAGGATAAGGATCGCTCGAGTTTGAGACTAGCATTTGCGATGCGGAGTACCACGTTTCATTGGTAGGGAACATGGAGATGTTCGAAGCATGCAAATGGATATTCATAGGATGAATAGTCGAACTACCCTATCCGGACTTTCCAAGTGGTTATCACTTATCGAGTGGATAAAGTCCGCGGTTTTGGTTGTACACCATTAGTCCTTACGACTTGAAACATCATGGAGACTCTATATGCTAGTACTGTGCTTTGACTCGTTTACCGACTCTGAGGGGGTCATCAGGTGTCGAGATTGGGTACAGTTACGACACATGTAGGAGTCAATGCATTGTTGTCAAGGATTCACCACATACTTGCGAGTGTGGATATCCTATGCGATCTGAGGAGATATTAGTGTGACAAATCTCTGGCCAGAGTACTTGATGTGATTTAAGAAATGGTTTCTTAGTAGCACATGCGATGTCACTAATTTGATCTTCAAGATGCATTGCATAGTTATCGAATCTTGAGCGACTCTCGATATACCAATGGTTGTTGATTCGATCGGGATATATGGATGAAGGGACCGTACTGTACGCTAACCAAAATCTACTGGTTCTTGTAGGCACTATCAGTGATACCTAGGGAATCATGGGGCGATGTTGCTAGGCGCTTTACCATGATTCGTTGGGCAAGTCGGAAAGTGTTGTTCCGAGTCACAAGGAGTTGTGAGCCCACGGCTAGCTGTATCCCTGAACCATTGAGGGTCACACAGTGTAATGGAGTTTTAATCCCCGTTGAGATAGTTAAATTTAAAGAGTTAAATTTAATGAACTAAGGAGTTGGACTTCTTAAATAAGAGTAAGGGAGTAGGATTTCCTAAAATGACATAGGGATGGACATTTTTGGAAACCACTGAATTCGGATTCAGGAAAATTTATTTTGACTTTAAAACGTGCAGAAATGGTTTCTGTGCACATTGGTGAAATCATTTCATCAATCGGAGTCACGATGAATTTTATATTAATTTCTGAACGAGCGGGCTTTGCTTGTCGGGCCCCAGCTTATGATTAATGGGCCCTAAGGTGTTAGTGGCCTGCATTATAAATAAGTTATTTCAGTACAGAAATTACACACAATAGGTCATAATTTTTGAGACAAGATTTTTCGAAACCCTAGCCCCTCTCAAAAACGTTTTTGGCCGACCCCTCCCCTCTGCCCGAGAAAATTCCGGTCTGTGATTTTGAATCGCAGTAAGGAATAACGAATCAAATTCGTGTATTCTCTTCGCAGAAAACTTCTGATAGATTTTCTAGTGCAATCTATCAGAGGGATTAAACCTCTGTTCGTGGACCTGATTGAAGGCGTTCATCGGTTCCAGGGAGAGACAACAAGAGCAGAATTGTTCTGTTGGTGTCCATTAATCTCGTTGCGAGATTTGAGGTAAAATTTATTTAATTGTTATTTAAATTTTACACACACGTAATTCAATTGATGAATGGTTGATACCCACACCATGGAAACGTTCCATGAAAAATTTTTAAACTTCCGCTGCACCGGGTATCAATCGTAATTGGTCTGGGAACTCGCCAGTTTTCCAACAGTGGTATCAGAGCCAGGTTGCTCAGATCAATCGATTGAATTAATCAATTGTACAAAATTTTTGAGTCTCGGTTTTTGAAACAAAATAAATATTTTTAATAAAAAAAAATTTTTTTTTTTTTTTCCGGGGGCGAAACCCGGGCAGCGATGGTCGCTGCCCCCAGGGGCGGCGCACGGCGCCGCCCAAAGGGGGCGCACGGCGCCGCCCAGGGCGGCGCACGGCGCTGCCCAGGGCAGCGCTGGGCGCTGCGCAGGGCAGCGCTTGGCGCTGCCCAGGGCAGCGCTCGGCGCCGCCCAGCGGCGGCGCCAGGCGCCGCCAGGGCAGCAAGCGTTGCTGCCCTAAGGGGGCAGCCGGGCTGCCCCGGCCCGCGCCCCGGGTGCGGGCCAACCCGGGAGTGTCCCGGGTGGCCCGCGGGAAAAATTAATATTTTATTAAAAATTAATTTTAATATGTTAAAATTTTATTTTTGGTCCGGTCAAAAATTGTTTTTGATTGGTTCACGAGATTTCGGATCGAATTGTTCGAGTCCGTAAATTTTAAAATTGATTTTGGATAAATTTGAATTTTTGGAAAATTTTAATATTTTATCCGTAAATTGAATTTTGAAATCAATTATTTTGGTACAATTGATGATAAGATATGATCTTATGATATATTAGATAAAATATGATTTTATTTGTAAAATTGGATTTTATAGATAAAATATGATTTTATTTGATATGGAGATAAAATATGATTTTATATGTGAAATGTGATTTTATATATAAAATATGATTTTATCTTGTTTAAATTTGAATTGCCACAGCAAGTTATCCAATAAATTAATTTTGAATTAAATGTTATTGGATAAGGATGATCGATTGCCATGACCAATTTTGTAGGTGTATGTTAGGAATTTACATTTTGTCTTTATTGTTGTTGGTTTTATTAATGGGCCTGGTTTATGGCCCGATATGAATGTCATATGTAATAAAAGTGGGCTTGGTTTATAGCCCGTTCCCACCCCCTAAAATGTATCCCCTACTTGTCATTGTTATTTATTGTAAATACATTAGATTTAGTGGGAGATCAAGATTTGAAGATGGTGGGCCCAGCAGACAATGAAGACTGAAGAAATGTAAATTGGAAGCATATGTAATAGGATTGCATTTGCATACTGCATATTACCTAGGATTGGACTAAGACCCGTGATTGGCAACCACGGGTCAATTAGAAATGGAATCGATCATCCTATATAATATGTGATATTATGATTGTATGCATGTTTAGACATAAATTGCGTGAATCCGGCAATGCATGCAATAAATTAAATATGATGAGACAAATATTTTTATAAATGAAATCCCTCATTTTAAATATGATTTAAAATTTATATCAAGATAAATAAAGGAAATTTAAATATTGTTTAAATGTTCCTACCTTCCATCAACGGTCAATGTATGTGATGCTACCCGCGGATACGGTCCGGCTCATATTATTGGGGGGGCCCGTCCGTCGGAAAGCTGTACATTGGATCGACAAATGTTGTAAGTTGGGTGGAACTCCCATGGGATCGGCTCATATTATTGGGGGATCCACATGGCGACCGTCCATCACAACTTAATATTGATGGGTCATCTTGACATGTCACTTTAAACGGCGTCATATTATTGGGCCCTTATTGGACATGAGGTAAATACATGGGGGTTGTTTTGGAAGCAATTGGGCTCTACCTTTTGAGAATTATGGTTGGCTGATATTATTCGGGACCATAAGTTTGTCAATTGGACTCCATGTTCTCACTAAGGAAAAAGTTTCCCGTTTTCACTAGAGGGTAGTGAAATCGTTAAAATAGTGGGAGTGAGATTCATAAAATTAAATTCGCCTATTTTATGTCTTAGTAAATTGTTAAACAATCATTGATATATGTCTGTTTTCCTTTTCAGTATTTCATACAATGAATTCGCGAAATCCTTTATTCTCGATCCTCGAACAAAACAAGCTGACTGGCGCCAACTATACGGAATGGTTCCGGAAGTTGAAGATTGTCTTAACTTCGGAGAAAATGCTCTACGTGTTAGAGAAAGCACCTCCGAAGGAAGCACCAGCTGACATAAGTCCGGAGGAATTGGCCAAACTTGATGCATGGTGTGACCATGACATCAAGACCAAATGCTATATGCAAGCCTCGATGTCTGATGAACTCCAGAGGCGATTTGAGGACACGGTGAATGCTGCTGACATTCACACGCAACTCAAGGAACTTTTTGGGGCTCAGTCGAGGGCTGAAAGGTTCGCTACTGTTAAGGAGTTGATGACGTGCCGCATGCGTGAAGGGACTTCGGTCCGTGATCATGGGGTACGAGTGATTTGGCTCATACAGAAGTTAGCGACCCTTGATTTGGTGTTGGAGCATGAACTCAATGTGGACTTGTTGCTTCTATCTCTTCCTTCCTCATTTGATGGATTCGTGATAAATTTTAATATGAACAAGATAGAGGCCACCCTTGAAGAGATGGTCAATATGCTCGTTACATATGAATCCACACTTAAGAAGGATAAGCCAGCTTTCTTGGTGGGCTCCTCATCTTCTGCTAAGAAGGGGCCAAGTATGAAGGGCAAGAAACGTTCTGCCCCACCCAAGAAAGTGGAACCCGAGAAGAAGCAAAAGACAAAGGCTTCAAACAATGGAAAATCCAAGGATGTTTGCCATTACTGCAAGAAGCCGGGTCATTGGAAGCGCAACTGCAAGGAGTATCTTGAGCAGTTAGGAACTGCAAAGGGTATGTTCTATATCGAAATAAACATGTCACTTAATACAACTTCTTGGGTATTGGATACCGGATGTGGATCTCACATTTGCAATGATTTGCAGGTGATGACAAGAAGTCGCAGGCTTAGAATGGGTGAGACCCAGCTGAGGCTCGGGAATGGTTCCAGAGTTGAAGCTACGGCCATTGGAGATGTTTGTTTGATTTTGCAGAATGGTTTTAAATTATTGTTGAGAGATGTTTTATTTGTGCCAGATTTAATTAAAAACATTATTTCTATTTCTATGCTTGATAGAGATGGTTATTCTTGTAATTTTGTGAATGGGATTTGCAATATTTACAAGAATGAATGTTTAATTGGAAATGGACAACTTGAAAACGATCTATACAATTTAAAACTAAAAGACGTTCCAGTGAATTGTATTGACAAACCGGCGACAACAAACAAAAGGAAAATCGATAGTCAAAACCCGGCAAACCTTTGGCACGCTAGGCTAGGTCATATTTCCTCAAGGAGGATGAACAAGCTAGTGGGAGAGGGCATGTTTGATATGTCTGATATTAACTCTCTACCTACTTGTGAATCCTGCCTAAAAGGGAAAATGACTAAATCTCCTTTTAAGGGGAAGCCTGAACGTAGTCAGAATCTGTTGGATTTGATCCATACAGATGTTTGTGGTCCATTTAGAGTAGGGACTCAACATGGCCACACCTACTTCATTACCTTTACTGATGATTATTCAAGGTATGGGTATTTATATTTAATGAAATATAAGTCTGAAGCATTTGAAAAGTTCAAAGAATTCAAGGCTGAAGTAGAAAACAAGCTAGGTAAAAGTATTAAAGCACTTCGATCGGATCGAGGTGGAGAATACTTGAGTACCGAGTTTTTGGACTATCTAAAAGAGAATGGGATTCTCTCTCAGTGGACTCCTCCTATGACACCACAGCTTAATGGTGTATCGGAGCGTCGTAATCGAACTTTGTTGGACATGGTTCGATCCATGATGAGCTTCACTGAGCTTCCACCTTCGTTTTGGGGCTATGCGCTTGAAACGGCGGTATTGTTGTTGAATAACGTCCACACTAAAGCAGTGGACAAAACACAATACGAGTTATGGAATGGCAAAGCTCCTAAGTATTCGTACTTGAGGATTTGGGGATGTCTTGCTTACGTGAAGCGGACAGTGGGAGATAAGTTGGATAGTCGATCCAGCTTGTGTTATTTTGTGGGGTATCCGAAGAATTCAATCGGATATTATTTCTATTATCCTGCTGAAACAAAGGTGTTTGTTTCACGGAATGCCACCTTCTTGGAGAAGGAGTTCTTATTGGATAAGAAAGGCGAGATGATGGAACTCGAAGAAGTTCGAGAAGAACCCGAAATACAAAATAACGATCCCACACCTCAGGAACCATTGCTGGACACGCCTGCACCTAGAAGATCCGAGAGGACTTCTAGACCTCCAGTTCGATATGGTCTTCTTCTTGAAGAGGGTCAAGATGAACCCGACATTGGATGTGATCCAAGAAGCTTCAAGGAAGCAATTTCTGATGCGGATTCGAATTTATGGCTTGAAGCTATGCAGTCTGAATTGGATTCGATGCATACTAACCAAGTCTGGTCTTTAGTGGATCCTCCCGATGGAATTGTTCCAATAGGGTGTAAATGGATCTACAAAAGAAAGCTTGGGCCTGATGGTAAGATATTGACTTACAAGGCGCGATTGGTGGCGAAAGGTTATACTCAAAGGCAAGGAGTTGACTATGACGAAACCTTTTCACCAGTTGCAATGTTCAAGTCCATAAGAATCCTAATTGCCATAGCTGCATGGTATGACTATGAGATATGGCAAATGGATGTGAAGACTGCTTTTCTTAATGGAGACATTAAGGAAGAAATCTATATGAGGCAGCCTGAGGGGTTCACATCCATGGGAAGCGAGCATAAGGTATGCAAGCTTCAGAGATCAATTTATGGTCTAAAACAAGCATCAAGAAGTTGGAACCAGAAATTTGATGAAACAATAAAAGATTTTGGTTTCATCAAGAACCCGGAGGAACCTTGCGTGTACAAGAAAGTAGTTAAGGATGCGGTAACATTCTTAGTACTTTATGTTGATGACATCCTACTCATTGGGAATGATGTAGGGATGTTGCAGTCAACAAAGATATGGTTATCAGGTAGATTTTCGATGAAGGATTTGGGTGAGGCATCCTACATTCTTGGGATACAGATCTATAGGGATAGATCTAAGAGAATGATAGGACTCACTCAATCAACCTACATCGATACCATATTGAAACGGTTTTCAATGGATGGGTCCAAGAGAGGACATCTACCCATGTGTCATGGAGTTTCTCTATCCAAGTCTATGTGTCCCAAGACTGATGCAGAGATAGAGAATATGACACATGTACCATATGCGTCAGCTATAGGTAGTATCATGTATGGGATGATATCTACCAGACCGGATGTAGCATTTGCTCTGAGTGTCACGAGCAGATATCAGTCTAATCCTGGTCAGATGCATTGGAAAGCCGTGAAGGACATTCTTAAGTACTTGCGAAGGACTAAGAATATGTTCATGGTTTATGGAGGACGAGAACTCAAACTGGAAGGCTATACCGACTCTAGCTTCCAAAGTGATGTGGATGACTCGAAGTCAACCTCTGGATTTGTGTTCATGCTCAATGGCGGTGCTGTCTCTTGGAAGAGTTCCAAGCAGGACACCACAGCGGATTCCACCACTGAGGCTGAATACATTGCAGCATCAGCTGCTGCTAAAGAGGCCGTTTGGATGAGGAATTTCGTCCAAGAGTTGGGCGTCATTCCTGAATTTGTTGGTCCAGTCCCGGTGTACTGCGACAACACGGGTGCCGTTGCTCAAGCAAAGGAACCAAGGTCTCATCAAAGATCCAAACACGTACTGAGGAAATACCACATAATCCGGGAGATTGTGGAAAGAGGAGACATCAGTGTCGAACGAGTGGCCTCTGCAGACAATATCGCTGATCCACTTACTAAGCCTTTGCCAGGACCATTGTTTGACAAACATCGCGAAGCAATGGGTCTACGTAGTATGACTAGTTGGCTATAGGGCAAGTGGGAGATTGTAAGAGTGGGTGCCCAGTGAGCCAACTGTGTGGCTATGGGTTTTGTTGACTCTTTGTATAAACAATCTTTTGTTTAATATTATTTACACTTTTATGGCAATGACTTTATATTACTTCATATTGTTATATTGTGATATACTATTGTTGTTTTGATAAAGACCTTGAATATACTATAGTGTATGTAAGATGTGGTAGAACATGGAGATGTCTATCATGAAATACATCTTATAGTCACTGTATATTCTAAAACCGTTCCTAGTCGATTGAGCCGTCCGATAATAAGGATAAGGATCGCTCGAGTTTGAGACTAGCATTTGCGATGCGGAGTACCACGTTTCATTGGTAGGGAACATGGAGATGTTCGAAGCATGCAAATGGATATTCATAGGATGAATAGTCGAACTACCCTATCCGGACTTTCCAAGTGGTTATCACTTATCGAGTGGATAAAGTCCGCGGTTTTGGTTGTACACCATTAGTCCTTACGACTTGAAACATCATGGAGACTCTATATGCTAGTACTGTGCTTTGACTCGTTTACCGACTCTGAGGGGGTCATCAGGTGTCGAGATTGGGTACAGTTACGACACATGTAGGAGTCAATGCATTGTTGTCAAGGATTCACCACATACTTGCGAGTGTGGATATCCTATGCGATCTGAGGAGATATTAGTGTGACAAATCTCTGGCCAGAGTACTTGATGTGATTTAAGAAATGGTTTCTTAGTAGCACATGCGATGTCACTAATTTGATCTTCAAGATGCATTGCATAGTTATCGAATCTTGAGCGACTCTCGATATACCAATGGTTGTTGATTCGATCGGGATATATGGATGAAGGGACCGTACTGTACGCTAACCAAAATCTACTGGTTCTTGTAGGCACTATCAGTGATACCTAGGGAATCATGGGGCGATGTTGCTAGGCGCTTTACCATGATTCGTTGGGCAAGTCGGAAAGTGTTGTTCCGAGTCACAAGGAGTTGTGAGCCCACGGCTAGCTGTATCCCTGAACCATTGAGGGTCACACAGTGTAATGGAGTTTTAATCCCCGTTGAGATAGTTAAATTTAAAAAGTTAAATTTAATGAACTAAGGAGTTGGACTTCTTAAATAAGAGTAAGGGAGTAGGATTTCCTAAAATGACATAGGGATGGACATTTTTGGAAACCACTGAATTCGGATTCAGGAAAATTTATTTTGACTTTAAAACGTGCAGAAATGGTTTCTGTGCACATTGGTGAAATCGTTTCATCAATCGGAGTCACGATGAATTTTATATTAATTTCTGAACGAGCGGGCTTTGCTTGTCGGGCCCCAGCTTATGATTAATGGGCCCTAAGGTGTTAGTGGCCTGCATTATAAATAAGTTATTTCAGTACAGAAATTACACACAATAGGTCATAATTTTTGAGACAGGATTTTCGAAACCCTAGCCCCTCTCAAAAACGTTTTTGGCCGACCCCTCCCCTCTGCCCGAGAAAATTCCGGTCTGTGATTTTGAATCGCAGTAAGGAATAACGAATCAAATTCGTGTATTCTCTTCGCAGAAAACTTCTGATAGATTTTCTAGTGCAATCTATCAGAGGGATTAAACCTCTGTTCGTGGACCTGATTGAAGGCGTTCATCGGTTCCAGGGAGAGACAACAAGAGCAGAATTGTTCTGTTGGTGTCCATTAATCTCGTTGCGAGATTTGAGGTAAAATTTATTTAATTGTTATTTAAATTTTACACACACGTAATTCAATTGATGAACGGTTGATACCCACACCATGGAAACGTTCCATGAAAAATTTTTAAACTTCCGCTGCACCGGGTATCAATCGTAATTGGTCTGGGAACTCGCCAGTTTTCCAACATATGCTTGTAACATATGAAGCCACTTTAAAGAAGGATAAACCGGTTCTCTTGGTGGGCTCCTCTTCCTCTGCTAAGAAGGGGCCAAGTACAAAGGGTAAGAAACGTTCTGCCCCACCCAAGAAAACCGGACCCGAGAAGAAGAACAAGACAAAGGCTTCAAACATGGAAAAGTCCAAGGATGTTTGCCATCACTGCAAGAAACCCGGTCATTGGAAACGTAATTGCAAGGAATATCTAGAGCAGTTGCGAACTGCGAAGGGTATGTTCTATATTGAAATAAATGTTTCACTTAATACTACTTCTTGGGTATTGGATACCGGATGTGGATCTCACTTTTGCAATGATTTGCAGGTGATGACAAGAAGTTGCAAGCTTAGAATGGGTGAGACCCAGCTGAGGCTCGGAAATGGTTCTAGAGTTGAAGCCAAAGCTGTGGGAGACGTTTATTTAATTTTGCAGAACGATTTTAAGTTACTTTTGAGAGATGTTTTATTTGTTCCAGATTTGATTAAAAACATTATTTCTGTTTCTATGCTTGATAGAGATGGTTATTCTTGCAATTTTGTGAATGGGATTTGCAATATTTACAAGAATGAATGTTTGATTGGAAATGGACAACTTGAAAACGATCTATATAACTTAAAATTAAAAGACGTTCCAATAAATTATGTTGATAAACCGGTAACAACGAACAAAAGGAAAATAGATAGTCAAAACCCGGCAAACCTTTGGCATGCTAGGCTAGGTCATATTTCCTCAAGGAGGATGAACAAGCTAGTGGGAGAGGGCATGTTTGATATGTCTGATATTAACTCTCTACCTACTTGTGAGTCCTGCTTGAAAGGAAAAATGACTAAATCTCCTTTTAAGGGGAAACCTGAGCGTAGTCAAAATCTGTTGGATTTGATCCATACAGATGTTTGTGGTCCATTTAGAATTGGTACTCAATTTGGCCACACCTACTTCATTACCTTTACTGATGATTATTCAAGGTATGGGTATTTATATTTAATGAAACATAAGTCTAAAGCATTTGAAAATTTCAAAGAATTCAAGGTTGAAGTAGAAAACAAGCTAGGTAAAAGTATTAAAGCACTTCGATCGGATCGAGGTGGAGAATACTTAAGTACCGAGTTTTTGGACTATCTGAAAGAGAATGGGATTCTCTCTCAGTGGACTCCTCCTATGACACCTCAGCTGAATGGTGTATCGGAGCGTCGTAATCGAACTTTGTTGGACATGGTTCGATCCATGATGAGCTTCACTAAGCTTCCACCTTCGTTTTGGGGCTATGCGCTTGAAACGGCGGTGTTGTTGTTGAACAACGTCCACACCAAAGCAGTGGATAAAACACCATACGAGTTATGGAATGGCAAAGCTCCTAAGTATTCGTACTTGAGGATTTGGGGATGTCCTGCTTACGTGAAGCAGACAGTGGGAGATAAGTTGGATAGTCGATCCACCTTATGCTATTTTGTAGGGTATCCGAAGAATTCAATCGGATATTATTTCTATCATCCTAATGAAACAAAAGTGTTTGTTTCAAGGAATGCCACCTTCTTGAGAAGGAGTTCTTATTGGATAAGAAAGGCGAGATGATGGAACTCGAAGAAATTCGAGAAGAACCCGAAATACAAAATAATGATCCCATACCTCAAGAATCTTCAGAGGACACGCCTATACTTAGAAGATCCGAGAGGACTTCTAGACCTCCTATTCGATATGGTCTTCTTCTTGAAGGGGATCAATATGAACCCGACGTTGGATGTGATCCAAGAAACTTCAAGGAAGAAATTTCTGATGCGGATTCAAATTTATGTCTTGAAGCTATGCAGTCGGAAATAGATTCGATGCATACAAACCAAGTTTGGTCTTTAGTAGATCCTCCCGATGGAATTGTTCCAATAGGGTGTAAATGGATCTACAAGAGAAATCTTGGGCCTGATGGTAAGGTATTGACCTACAAGGCACGATTGGTGACGAAAGGTTATACTCAAAGACAAGGAGTTGACTATGATGAAACCTTTTCACCAGTTGCAATGTTCAAGTCCATAAGAATCCTTATTGCCATAGCTGCTTGGTATGACTATGAGATATGGAAAATGGATGTGAAGACTGCATTTCTTAATGGAAACATTAAGGAAGAGATCTATATGATGCAGCCTGAGGGATACACATCCATGGGAAGCGAGCATAAGGTATGCAAGCTTCAGAGATCGATCTATGGTCTCAAACAAGAATCAAGAAGTTGGAACCAGAAATTTGATGAAACAATAAAGGATTTTGGTTTCATCAAGAACCCGGAGGAACCATGCGTGTACAAGAAAGTAGTTAAGGATGATGTGACATTCTTAGTACTTTATGTTGATGACATCCTACTCATTGGGAATGATGTAGGGATGTTGCAGTCAACAAAGATATGGTTATCAGGTAGATTCTCGATGAAGGATTTGGGTGAGGCATCCTATATTCTAGGGATACAGATCTATAGAGATAGATCTAAGAGAATGATAGGACTCACTCAAGCAACCTACATCGACACAATATTTAAAAGGTTTTCAATGGATGGGTCCAAGAGAGGACATCTACCTATGTGTCATGGAGTTTCTCTATCCAAGTCTATGTGTCCCAAGACTGATGAAGAGATAGAGAAAATGACACATGTACCATATGCGTCAGCCATAGGTAGTATCATGTATGGGATGATATCTACCAGACCGGATGTAGCATTTGCTCTGAGTGTCACGAGCAGATATCAAGCCAATCCCGGTCAAATGCATTGGAAAGCCGTGAAGGACATTCTTAAGTACTTACGAAGGACTAAGAATATGTTCATGGTATATGGAGGAAGAGAACTGAAATTGGAAGGCTATACCGACTCTAGCTTCCAAAGTGACGTGGATGACTCGAAGTCAACCTCTGGATTTGTGTTCATGCTCAATGGCGGTGCTGTCTCTTGGAAGAGTTCCAAGCAGGACACCACAGCGGATTCCACCACTGAGGCAGAATACATTGCGGCATCAGCTGCTGCTAAAGAGGCCGTTGGATGAGGAATTTCGTCCAAGAGTTGGGCGTTATTCCTGAAGTTGTTGGTCCAGTCCCGGTGTACTGTGACAACACGGGTGCCGTTGCTCAGGCAAAGGAACCAAGGTCTCATCAAAGATCCAAACATTTACTGAGGAAATACCACATCATCCGGGAGATCGTGGAAAGAGGAGACATCACTGTCGAGAGAGTGGCCTCTGCAGACAATATCGCTGATCCACTTACTAAGCCCTTGCCAGGACCATTATTTGACAAACATCGCGAAGCAATGGGTCTACGTAGTATGACTAGTTGGCTTTAGGGCAAGTGGGAGATTGAAAGAGTGGGTGCCTGGTGAGTCAACTTGAGGCTATGGGCTTTTATGACTCTATGTATAAACAATCTTTTGTTTAATATAATTTACACTTTTATAATGGCGTTTACTTTATCTTTTATCATATTATTATGTTGTGACATACTATAAGATGTTTAGATGAAGACCTTGAATATACTATAGTGTATGTAAGATGTGGTGGCACATGGGGATGGCTATCATGAAACACATCTTATAGTCACTGTATATTCTAAACGGTTCCTAGTCGATTGAGCCGTCCGTTAATAAGGATAAGGATCGCTCGAGATTGAGACTAGCATTTGCGATGCCGAGTACCACGTTTCATTGGTATGGAACATAGAGATGTTCAAAGCATGCAAATGGATATTCATACGATGAATGATCGAACTGCCCTATCCGGACTTTCCAAGTGGTTATCACTTATCGAGTGGATAAAGTCCGCGGTTTTGGTTGTACACCATTAGTCCTTACTACTTGAAACATCATTGAGACTCTATATGCTAGTACTGTACTTTGACTCATTTACCGACTCTATTGGGGTCATCAGGTGTCGGGATTGGGTACAGTTACGACACATATAGGAGTCGATACTTTGTTGTCAAGGATTCACCACATACTTTCTAGTGTGGATATCCTATGCAATCTGAGGAGATATTAGTGTGACGAATCTCTGGCCAAAGTACATGATGTGTTTTAAGAAATGGTTTCTTAGTAGCACATGCGATGTCACTATTTGATCTTCAAGATGCATTGCATAGTTATCGAATCTCGAATGACTCTCGATTTACCAATGGTTGTTGATTCGATCGGGATATTTGGATGAAGGGACCGTACTGTACGCTAACCAAAATCTATTGGTTCTTGCAGGCACTATCAGTGATATCTAGGGAATCATGGGGCGATTTTGCTAAGCGCTCTTACCATGATTCGATGGGCAAGTCGGAAATTGTTGTTCCGAGTCACAAGGAGTTGTGAGCCCACGGCTAGCTGTATCCCTGAACCATTGAGGGTCACACAAGTATTGGATTTTTAATCCCCGTTGAGATAGTTAAATTTTAAGAGTTAAATTTAATGAACAAAGAAGTAGGACTTCTTATATCAGAGTAGAAGAGTAAGATTTCCTAAAATGACATAGGGATGGGCATTTTTGGAAATCACTGAATTCGGATTCAAAAAATTTATCTTGACTCTAAAAGATGCAGAAATGGTTTCTGTGCACATTGGTGAAATTGGTTTATCAATCTGAGTCACGATGAATTTTATATTAATTTCTGAACATGCGGGCTTTGCTTGTCAGGCTTGAACTTATGACTAATGGGCCCTAAGCTGTTAGCAGCCCACATTATAAATAAGTTATTGCAGTACAGGAATTAGACAACAGAAGGCATAATTTTCGAAAACACTAGGGTTTTCTCTCTAGTGGCCGCCGCCCCTCTCCTCTCTCTGTTCGAAAATTCCAGCCTGTGAATTTCGAATTTGCAGTCTGGTTTAACGGATCAAATTCGTTAATTCTCTTCGTAGAAACTTCTGATAGATTTTCTAGTGCAATCTATCAGAGGGATTAAACTTTTGTTCGTGGACCTGATTGAAAAATTGTTCGTCCATCAGTTCCTGGGATATACAACAAGAGCAGAGTTATCTGTTGGTGTCCATAATCTCGTTTCGAGATTTCAAGGTAAAAATTTAATTGTTATTTAATTTTTACACGCACAATTTAATCGTAAAGTTTTGATACCCATGATATGGAATTGTTCCATATAAAATTTTTAAACTTCCGCTGCACCGGGTATCAATTCTGATTGATCTGAACACAGTTTTCCAACAATATTCTCAATTAAATTCCTCGCTTGTACCGGCGTTTTATCCATAAAAACGCCTCCACTTGCTGCATCTAGAATACTCCTATCATGAGGTAACAAACCTTAATAGAATAATTGAATCAATTGATTTTCACTTATCTGGTGCTGCGGACAGCTAGCACAAAGCTTCTTTAACCGCTCCTAGTATTTGTGCAGTGATTCCCCTAAGTATTTCTTGATTCCATAGATTTCCTTCTGGATGTTCGCAGCTCTAGAGGCTGGGAAATATTTTTCCAGAAAGATTATTTTCATCTCCATCCAAGTTGTGATAGAACCAGAGGGCAAGTAATATAGCCAATACTTAGCTGCACTCTTCAAAGAGAAAGGAAAAGCTCTAACTGAATCTGCTCCTCTGTCACTCCATGGGGTTTCATACTCGTGCAAACCACGTGTCATTCCAACAAGTGTTTATTCGGGTCCTCACCTGCAAGACCATGAAAGGAGGGTAATAAGTGAATCAATCCAGATGTAAGTTCAAAAAGTGGCATTATTTTCTAATTTAGGAAAAGTAATGCATAAGGGTGGTTGATTGGGATCAAGAGTGCCCAATTTTCTAAGACTCAGATTAGCATTGGCCGCTATTTCTTCTTCTGGAAATGCAGTTCGAGCAACTTCCTCTTGTTGTTTCCTACGAAGTTCTCTCCTTCGCCTGTGCAAAGTCCTTTCGATCTCCGGGTCCTAGAGAAAGTCTTCTTCTGCAAAATCACATGAGAGCATGAACGAGAGAGAACTAGAAACAAAGAAAAGAGAGGAGAGTGAGATTAAACAAAACAAAACAAAAAAAAAGAACACAATAAATTAAACATCGTCTCCCGGCAACGACGCCAAAATTTGGTAGCGCTAAGTCGCGTCACGCCCAAATTACCCAACTCAATAGATAAACAAGAATATGTATTAGTGTGAGTAGGGATCGTTACCACAAGGAAAGGGAAATTTAATGTGTTCTAAATAAAACAAAGGGGGTTTTTGAGTTTTGGAATTAACTACTAAAAATTTAAGCAATTAAAAAGTAATATTATCACTATCATGCAAGATTGAGAATTTAACTAGAGAAATCAATAAGAGACAGGCCTTGGTATCGGTCGACTATATCCTTGATATTCATTCATTCAATCATCGATTCCCTAAAGATAATTAATCCTATCAAATATTCATCATTGAAAATCAAATTCATGTTTCACCTTAATCTTAGTTAATTAGACACCAGCGTTTTAGATTAACTCTTACCAATAAATTAACCCGGATTCCAGCGATCTAGATTTAAATTTAAGATAGCATTCAAACAAGTAAAACTGATGAACCTAGACAACACATGCACCAGCGGATGTATTTAGCCTAGTCAAGAGTTGTTGATACGATTTAATAAATTCAACAGCATAAAATATCAAACGTAGTTGCTTCGCAAATTAGTTGATTCAAACAATTACGAATTTGAATTCTAATTTAGCTGTAGTTTGCATAGCAAAATCCTAAGATGGCCAATCTGAAAATTTCTCATACAAACATGAAATAAAACAGATCAACTATTGATACTCAATAAGAATTAAACACTGAAAATCAAATCTCATGAATAAATTATATCAAGGTTTCGTCCCCCTCTACCAAGTATAAAAGTTTAGCTACAACGATTCATCAAAAACCCAAGAATAATTCAAAACAAAGGAAGAGAACTTGAGAGAGAATTGTAATACAAAACCTAGCCTCCTTAGAGATATGCCAAAATCTGATAATTATCTCCCAAAAATGGAATAAAAGCCTAATAAAAACTAGAGTCCAAAATAAAAGAGTTTCCAAAATTATAATTTTTTTCCCGAACAAACTAGCACGCTTGATCGCGTAAGTATGCAGGATCGAGCGCATGAAAAATTGTGAACATACTGTTTTAAAAATTCCTCGGCCGCGCTCGATCTTATGAGTTCCTTGGATCGAGCGCATAAAAAGTGAGTTGCCTACTGCCTTGAATCTTCAGATGTCGCGCTCGATCCTATGAGTTGGTGCGATCGAGCGCATGAAACTTTGCAGACCTTCTGCCTTACTTCTTCTTGGGTCGCGCTCGATCCTATGAGTACGTCCGATCGAGTGCATGAAGAAAAAAATCCGATTTCTTCTGAAAACTTGATAATTCCTACACATTAAACTCGGGAGTAAATTATGTAACTCAATGCATGCATAAAACAAAACTAAGATAAAACATGATTAAAGACATATGAATGTATGCAAACTACTAACAAAATAACATTAAAATATGCAAAGAAAAGACGACTATCAACTTAACTTAAGACATGCAACCAACATCTTTGTTCAACATGAATTCTCCAAAAGTTGATACCAAATGTACAAAACTCTCAAAGTTACTACAACACAAGTCTAGTTGATATAGTTCACAACCTCTTGAGTTTACAACAAAGTTATGACAGCAAACTCTACTCAAAACCCGAAGTCTCCATGTCTAATCTCTCAATCTCAATCTATTCTTGTCGTCTCTAACCAGCTCCTGCCCCACCTATTGTCATGCACACATACAAACAAAGCAATAGCCGGATATCTCCGGTGAGAATTTAATTCCAGTATAAAAACAACTAAACATGCATAGCATTTAAAGACAATAGCCATATGAACATCTCATTAAGCTTTATAAGTCATAAAACATCTAGCATAAGCAAAATCCAATGCAATGCATGATTTAAAATTGGTAAATCAACTCAATATTGGTTCTTGGTATCCCGGGGAAGAAGAACACAATAAGTCTCCCACCAAAACTCCCATTCGAGGTGGTGTTGGGTTCTTATTCCCGGACTTTGGCCCATTGTATCGATATTCTCGCAATAGGGATACGTCAATCGCTTAAGCTCCTCGATGCAAGTCCAAACAACCTCTATCTCTTGGCAAATCAGCCATCAAAATCTCAATAAAAAAGTAGCTCAATATGAATGAATCAAAGTCTAGAAGCATAATAATATAGGCCAATCAAAATTCAAGCTAAATCAAGCAAAGAAATCATCTATACAATATAAAGCAATTAAGCATATAGTATGTGGTTTTAGAAAGGGCACTCAATAAAATCATATTGAGTGTTCAAAGCCCTTTACTATAAGGTTGTCTTATACCTTTATTTTCTTGGTTTCAAGTGTGCTCCAACTCTTGATCTAGCAAGACAACAAAAGCTTTATAAAACTTCAACTCACAACTCAACTTAATCCTCAAGGCTAGAAGTCACAAACCTTGTTCCTTTCTTTTCCGGTTTGAAATATGAAATCCCGAGCTTGATGGCCTTCATTAAAAATATCAATTCATAGCTCGCGAAGAGAGGATCGTAGAACTATGGTCGGATTAAAAATCGGATAGCCGGATCTTGCACAATTCAAGATTGAAGATGAAAATTCCAAGGAAGAAGATGTTATCGGTTCATGGTGCTGAAATGTGATGAATATACATGTATATACACGTACACAAAATATATAAAAGCCATGTGTCCTCCACTAAATATCAAATTTTTCCCTTTGGCGCCAGAAATCTTCATTATTTGCAATTCAGTCCTCGGCCAATCTTTTTAATTCAATTTCAATCCTAAATAATTTAAGAATATTAGAATTTAAATCTAAACTCCAAAAATTATCAACTTAAATATTATCGGATTAAAATTAAATAATCTCGAGCCTTACAAAATCTCTCTCTGTCATCCCTAGACGATGGTGCCTTTGCTGTGGTTCTCTGACCTCGTCATCTCCCCAGCGACCACCGATGCTCCCATGACTTTCATCGTCTTGACCAGTCATCTGGAAAAATTTAGTTAAAAATTAAACCTCAATATTGAATTCCTATGCCTCAAATTCAATGCATGCTCTGATACCAATAAATGTAGTGACCCAACCCAAAATCAATAACTAATCAGAGATTAAGCATGCAATTAAGTCCTAAAACGGCATTAAATAAATCAAGCCAAAACTTAAGTCATAAGCACGTCACACACCGGCAGAAAAACTGGGCTAAATTAAAATATTATACAACCCCATCGAAAAGTACTTAAAAGTCCATCCTAAACACTAGAACAGAGATAGGATCACCACACAACCACTGCAGCTCAACGACCGCTGCCACCGGGTCCGTCCAACCTATGTACTGCCCCATGGAATAGGGTGTCTAACACAAAACACTTGTACGTGATCATAAACGCTCAGTACAGAAGTACGAATATACATATATCATGCATGCACAGACAATATGAAGGGTACTGGAAAAACCTATCCAGAAGACTGCTCAGTGAAGACACCATGGTATGTAGCATGCTGAGCCGTTGCATCAGGGCCGTGGATATAATCAGTTTCCAAATCCATGGAAATCCATACACTAAAATACGGGCCTGAGTGACCCCTACTACAAGGTACGAAAATAAAGGCATAAAGCTCAACGTGTACATGCATGTCGCATAATATCAACGTACATAATAATTCCACAAAACATGCAAACATAATACATGTATATCCCACCTGGTATCTTGGATAATACGTCCATACCTCTAAGAAGAAAACCCAAGTACCTTAGCAACCTAGAAGTTTAGGTACTTATAGTCCAAGACTATAAGCAATAATTACCATATCACTTATAATACTCTAAAAGCCTTAACTAAGGTATTACATACACCCTAATCTCTATAGGGATCCAAGGTTATACATGCGTCCATAGTCAGCCCATTGATGGCGACTGCCTCCTAAAATTAGGCACAGATCCGCTGTCATCACCGAAGTTCTTTGCCACTCCCGGCTTCCCAAAATTATGCCTAGAAAAGCACTAAGACCGAGCTAGATTGAGAGAGAGAATTTGGAAGGTGGACTTGAAAATGAACCCTCGGCCCTCTATTTATAGATAGCGATTTGACTGCCCGATCACACCATCGGAGCGTCCGATCATCATCGGACCATCCGTTCTAGCTTCCTATCTCTCCTGTCCAACCACGTGTCCAAGAAACTGTTCAGAGCATCGATCATCACCAACGGAGAGTCCGATGTCACCTCTTAGATGTCACTGCTTACATCATCGTGATGATGTCACCCTGGACACCTGTCCTGTCCAGATTGGAGCATCCGATTCTGCCGATGCAGCATCCGTTCTATGCCAACGGAACGTCTGTTCATTTCAATCACTTGGAACCCTTATGGCCATTTACTAGTGTTCTAAATCAATTTCCAAACTCCTTAGACTCGTCTGGAGATCATTTAATCATGTTTTACTTAATCTAAACATTATCATATGATTAATTACCACTTAATCAATAATTCTGGATACAAGTTACTACATGGAGGCTATCGAGATAATCCTGTTCCGAATACTTATGACCCTTTCTTGCGTAATCATCAGAAATTTTCATATGCCAACAATAAAAATGTGTTGAATCCTCCTCCGGGGTTAAATAAAAACAAGGGTAAAGGAAAGCCTTCGTTGGAAGATATGGTAAGCATTTTTGTTACTTAATCTAGTAAGAGGATGGCGATAACTGAAAATCTTCTTGATAGCTTTGAGATGCATGTGGTAAACATGGGTGCTATGATGAAATCTATGGAGACACAAATTGGGCAGCTGGTGAATGCATGGAAAGATAATAACAGAGGTCAATTCCCAAGCAATACTGAATTGAATCCAATAGAGCACTGCAAGTCTATAGAATTGCGAAGTGGGAAACGACTAGTGGCAGAAGGAAGTATTTGAGGACCTCGGTTCCAATCATCTAAACTAGAACAAACCAATATAAAAGCATACAAGAGTCAAGCTTAAGAATAATAATAAAAAAATTTATTTCCTGTGAACAGTGCCTCGCTCGAGCGGTGGAAATCGCCCGCTCGAGCGAGCAAAACCCTGTCCCGAATCTTGGAGAGCTCTCACTCGAGTGGCAAGAAACGCCCGCTCAAGCGATCAGAACTCTAGCTCAAAAAAATATGGAGCCCCTCGCTCGAGTGGTACAACACCCTTGCTCGAGCGAGAACAGTTCTGGACCAAAAATTCAGAACTACTCTAATTCATTCCTCCAACTCCAAATGCTCCATTCTCAAGTATAAAACATGCATTAAAAACATCAATCTAAAAACATACAATACATGAAGTTCTAAGGTTGTACAAATCGTCGATAAGTAGAACATGCATCTATTCTATGTTCTTCAAAAAAAAAAAAATACAACTCGAAGGAGTTCGAATACAAAGTTCGACTTTAAACCAAGCCCTCACTTATATCGTACAAATCCCAGTCTATTCATGCTGCCTCTGACTCGAACCTGTCCCACCTGTTGCCAAGCACACATACAAAGACAAGACAACAGCCGGATAAATCCGGTGAGAATACAATTCCCAGTAAAAGAGACATAACATGCTATATCAAATAGGCATCTCAAAATGAAATACATCAACTTCAAGATATTCCAAATCAGAATAAATGAATGCATGACTTCAAAAGTCTAGATTATCAATCTGGATAATCAAAAGGTAAATCGGTTCCTCGATTCTTTGGTTGGGATCTCGAGGATGAAATATCACAACAATCACACCGACTACCCCTTTTGAGGTGGATGATTTATACATCAATCCTCCAGACTCCGGAGCAGTCAATAGAGTGTTGATCGGCCACTGTATTGCCTACCAGTGCCACTCGACTATAATACCCAGATCGTCTAATTCAAATGAAACGAATCGTTGGGCTCAATATGAATGCATATGAAAACTAAAACATTCAATCATGTAGTTCAAATAATTTACATAGACATGAAAGTATGTGATTTCTCTAGGGCACTCGAATCAATCTGGATTCGAGTTAATCGTCTTATTCCATCCAGTGTCGTCTTATACCTCTTTTTTGATTCAACGTAGCTGCAATCCAAACAAGCTACAATAACAAGAAATCCAATCAAAAGTCATACAACTCAATTCCAAGAATGAGATCAACTCGATACCAAACCTCGATCATTTCTTTGACGATTCGAATTTTGCCAATTCTGAACTCCACTATCTCAATCAAATCTGTACGGACATACATACAAGTTCAATATCAAACACACAATTCAAACCATTCAAAAACTTAATTCCAATTCCTAAAATCCAAAAATCTCAAACCGGCGGCATAACGGCTATAAATTCAACTATCCGAAATCACAGACAACAATATACCAGTCTAAACAACTCAAATCAACAACAACTCATCCAATTCAACTCAATTCCAACAAATCTCAAAATCTTAATTTTCGAATTAATGCCTAACAATTCAAAACAAATCCCAATGACGTTCTTTTTCCAATCCTACTTCGAATAAATGATCTATGCTAGCTCGAGTACGTTATATCCTAATTAAAACAAATTCTGACAACATCCCAAAATCGAAGTATACTGGATCGAAAAAAAACTTACGGTAGAATGGAGCACTCGCAGCCGTGATCGCAAATATGTCCTCAGATTGGATTTCTATCGGACGGATCAAGCTCGGAATGAAATCTCAAAGCTTGGAGAGGCGTTTTAATAGAGGAATCGGCTTGGAGGCATGGAGGAGAAAGAGGGAGAAGAAAATGAAGACCAAGTCAAAGCCAAGGATATATATAAAATCTTATTTTTGCACTTTGGTCACTGAATTTTCCAAAATTTGAAATTCAGTCCCTTATCGAAAAACAATTAAATCCTCGAATTTCTGAATCTCCGATTAACAATCTTAATCTCCTAAAATCTCGATTAGGCTAATTTTGTGACGTTACAATTTTCCCCCTCTAAGAACTGATTTTCTCCTCGAAATCGAATACGTTCAATCTCAAAAGATAAGGGATAATATCCAAAACTTGAAAAGAATTCATCTCCCAGAATAAGTCTAGAAAATTATGTCTCAAATCGGACTCTATCCCCCAAATCTCTTCTTCAAATCCTTAGCGGCCTCTCTACACTAACACAAACTGGATCGGTTTGTTCATAGATGCTTCTAATGCAGGTCGAAACTCTAAATCAGTCATCCCAAGCAATTCGGCATCTCATCAATCTGGTCTCATCAGCTAAAGAACATAAGAAATTCTGGTCGGGGTAATTCAGCTACACAGATCTGGCGATAATCCTCAACGAAAGACGGAAATTCAATAAAACAAGAATGTAGGCAAGATCGTCTATAATCTCTAGACTCTAGTGAGATTCAATAAATCTCAAAGACGATTTCTCTCTCATCTCATATCTGACAAATTCTCTGAAAGTCGAAATCTTCAGAAAAAATTTTGATATTTTGATCAAAATACGAAAGTCTACATCTTAACATTCGTATACTTCGACTGTCTAATCCAAGTCGTCTTCATTCTCGATAGAAAATCTACATCTATCCATTCAACCTCGAATCTAAATCTGGTCCCAAATCAGGTGGCTTAGAAAAATCATCTCAATTCAAACGAGATTTTCATTTCTGTTCGCACAACTCATCGCAAGGTGTCGTCAAGATAATCATCCGATAGCTATTGTTGTACAAGAACTTCAAAGGAGTTAGCGACACTCGTCATCCAGTGCAAGAATCAAGCACCATATTCAAGATCTTCCCTTCCCTATAACTTCCTCTAATACGAACCATGTACCTTCAGGATCGGTACCATGATTTACCAAGTCTGGTAAAAATTGAGCTTAAGAGATGGCATGGACCGCTCACCCTCACCTAGCCCAATCAGGCTATTTAGATATTGGGCCGGCCCAGCACCACATCTCGGCAAAGCCTCTAAATCCAAATTTTCTGTTCTGACTGTCCGTTGTTCTGAGGATAACAATTGCACTCAGATGTAATCGAATAACAAAGTATCTTCGAAGACTATGCCAAAAAGAAGAGTAAATCAAGGATCTCTGTCAGAAAATGACCCAAATTCGGCAAACCAAACAATCTGACAAGGTTTTGACAAAATATATATCATCTGAACATGTTTGATGATCATACTCGAACATCATTCTTCATTTGCTTCTATCCCATATGATTCCTCAAATCATCAAACATCTTTCGGTCATCTGGAAGAGCACGGAATACACTACATTGTGCCAATCTCAAGATACGCTGTCTCCATCAGAAACATCTGGCACAACAATATGCTCAATCTCCAATAGAGCATCAACACCAACCTAAATTTCAGACTGGTTCAATTTTTACTTTTTGCATCGAACTCTGAAAAGTTGAATCAAATCTCTGAACGATCTTGATCTTCTCAATTAATTCTGATCCGAATCGAATGCAAAATCCTCATAGACCTCCTATCTGCTTTTAATTCTAAATCGAAAGTACATCATTCATCAATCAATGGAAATGCTGATAGTAGATAAAATAAGAACAGATCTTTTGGCTCAGGGCAACAGCTGTTGCATTCAATTACTCCGGATAGAAAGGATTTCCAATCCGAAATTCCTCAGTAACTAATCATCTTCTCTTTCTCATAGTCAGTTCAAACTGCGAATCAATTACTCCAACTTCCAAGACCAGGAAGATTACGGAAATATCCTCATAAGAAAATAGATACCAGATCTTCTAATCAATAAGATCGCTGCGAGCTCAAAATCCAGAATCAGACATTGAGTCTCGAGCGTCTTCAGTTGTCTCGATGCTCATGCTATAAGAGATTCTTCTGAACAAGAATATACCTCAAATCTCAATAAGAAGAATTCATTGTACTGCAAGATCATCAGTACAAAAATGAATAAATGATATTGAAGCGTTGATCAATCTGACGAATCGGAATCCAAACTAGAAGCTTATCCTGCTATATCATCTTCTGTAATTCTATAACCACTGGTGTATCAACCAGATCGGGTTAATAATTCAGGACATCAACGTATACATCTCGAATTCCTCCGCACATTTCTGTAATAACCGGTCATTACACAGAACAAATTTCAACAAAATCTACGAATCAAGAATTCTTACCGGAGGATTTCAACTCACCAAACGATTTTGCTCTAAACCTGACAACCCATGAACACATTCCTCAATTGCCCTGTACATGGTTAAACAGCTCAACGGATAATAAAATCAAAATCTGATAACTTAAGTACCATACTGCCCAGTTCAAACTTATTCCTATCAATTCAAGAGTTTCAACTACTGTAACCCAAAATTTCAACAAGGGAATGCATCAAATCTATCACTCAAATAGAAGAAAAACCAAAAATTCAAAGGGTTACATGTCACAACATATCCAGGTGCAGCCCGAGTCTGCTGATCCTCATTAAGAGCAAAGACTAAAATTTTTTGCATCGGGGGTTGATTCATATTCGGATAACCTCCTAGTCGATTTTGATGCGGCGGCTGAAAGGAATGAACCAAAGAAGCATGCTGCTCCTGCTGAACTATCGGTCTAAAAGAACTCCCAGTCCGAGATCCAATGGTATTACGCTGAGTACATCTCCTAGCATAGTGTTCTGTCTGATGGCAGATATAGAAGCTACCATAAATTCCAAGACAGTGCTCGCTGAGGTGTCAACCTTCACAATTGTTGCAAGATACTCCTGAAGACCCAGAACTCTGTCCTGAACCAAACTGTCCCAATCCACTGGAGCTAGAAGAACTGCTCCCCGACTTCTTGAATTTTTTTCCTCTTGGTTGCAAAATATCCCTCGTGTTACTTCCTCTATATCAAGTCGCTTGCTGGAACGGGATCTGCCAAAGAAATTCAGCTTTAAATAAACTCCAAGAAACAATCATACATTGATTTTCCAAGGCTCTCTTCCTCGAAATCCACAAACCTTTGGACATCCCTTGAAGTTGGTACACTACTAACCAAATTCGACGTTCATCGGTGTAGTCAAGAGAATCAAACAACTGATCGATTTCTTCCATCCAATTCTTGCACTCCATAGCATTATCATTACTCTTCAAAGTCGGTGGGTTAAACGACTGAAACCTCATTAAAAGTGCTTCCATCGGTGTTGGGGTTACTTCCATCTAAATAGTCTCAGCACTACTCTATCCAATCGGGGTTCGATGCTGGTAGGTTCCTGTTCAAAAATTATTTCAGGGGACAAATCCGATACTCTAAAGAATTAGGACACAAATACCTCAATCTTCGAACATTCGGTGTCCAAAAACCTCTACTCTGATTACTCAAGCAATTCGATGGAATCCACATTTAAACAGGAATAATACAGTTCGTATCTCAAGTAAGCCATGCTTCGCAACTTATATTAATTAACCATTCTTTATAATTTAAATCACATACTCATGTAATTCAAATAATTTCCAAGTAATAAAGCATGCTCGCATGAAATTTAGATAATCTTTTAAATAATTCAATCACGTGCGAGAGTTCAATCCATGCGGACTAGATCCACCCTGCTCACTTCTAAATTCAGTCCAAGATCATATCGCTCTGATACCACTTAATGTGAGGACCTCGGTTCCAATAATCTAAACTAGAATAAACCAATATAAAAGCATACAAAAGCCAAGCTTAAGAATAATAATAATAAAAATTTTATTTCCTTTGAGCAGTGCCTCGCTCGAGTGGTGGAAATCACCCGCTCGAGCGAGCAAAACCCTGTCCCGAATCCTGGAGAGCTCTCGCTCGAGCGGCAAGAAATGCCTGCTCGAGCGAGCAGAACTCTAGCTCAAAAAAAATAAGGAGCCCCTCGCTCGAGCGGTACAACTCCTCCGCTCGAGCGAGACCAGTTCTGGACCAAAAATCCAAAACTGCTCTAATTCATTCCTCCAACTCAAAATGCTCCATTCTCAAGTATACAACATGCATTAAAAACATCAATCTAAAAACATACAATACATGAAGTTCTAAGGTTGTACAAATCGTCGATAAGTAGAACATGAATCTATTCTATGTTCTTCAAAACAAAAAATACAACTCGAAGGAGTTCGAATACAAAGTTTGACTCTAAACCAAGCCCTCACTTCTATCGTCCAAATCCTAGTCTAGTCATGCTGCCTCTAACTCGAACCTGTCCCACCTGTTTTCAAGAACACATACAAAGACAAGACAATAGCCAGATAAATTCGGTGAGAATACAATTCCCAGTAAAAGAGACATAACATGCTATATATATCAAATAGGCATCTCAAAATGAAATACATCAACTTCCAGATATTCAAAATGAGAGAAAATGAATGCATGACTTCAAAAGTCTAGATTATCAATCCGGATAATCAAAAGGTAAATCGGTTCCTCGATTCTTTGGTTGGGATCCCGAGGATGAAATATCACAACAATCACACCGACTTCCCCTTTCGAGATGGACGATTTATACATCAATCCTCCAGACTCCGGAGCATTCAATAGAGAGTTGATCGGCCACTGTATTGCCTACCAGTGCCACTCGACTATAATCTCCAGATCGTATAATTCAAATGAAACGAATCGTTTGGCTCAATATGAATGCATATGAAAAACTAAAACATTCAATCATGTAGTTTAAATAATTTACATAGACATGCAAGTATGTGATTTCTCTAGGACACTCGAATCAATCCGGATTCGAGTTAATCGTCCTATTCCATCCAATGTCGTCTTATACCACTTATTTGATTCAACGTAGCTGCAATCCGAACAAGCTACAATAACAAGATCTCCTATCAAAATGCATACAACTCAATTCCAAGAATGAGATCAACTCGATACCAAACCTCGATCAATTCTTCGACGATTCAAATTCTGCCAATTCTGAACTCCACGATCATAAGTCAAATTTGTATGACCATACAATAAATACGAGTTCAATATCAAACAAACAATTAAAAAACTTAATTCCAATTCCTAAAATCCGAAAATCTCAAATCGACGGCATAACGGCTATAAATTCAACTATCCAAAATCACAGACAGCAATATACCAATCTAAAAACCTCTAATCAACAAAAACTCATCCAATTAAACTCAATTCCAAAAAATCTCAAAATCTCAATTTTTGAATTAATGCCTAAAAATTCAAAACAAATCCGAACGACGTTCTTTTTTCGATACGACTTCGAATAAACTATCTATGCTTGCTCGAGCACGTTATATCCAAATTTAAAAAAACATTGACAACATCCCAAAATCAAAGTATACTGGATCGAAGAAAAACTTACGGTAGAACGGAGCTCTTGCAGCCGTGATCGCAAATATGTCTTCAGATTGGATTTCTATTAGACGGATCGAGCTCGGAATGAAATCTCAAATCTTGGAGAGGCGTTTTATTGGAGGAATCGGCTTGGAGGTGTGGAGGAGAAGGAGGGAGAATAAAATTAAGACCAATTCAAAGCCAAGGATATATATATAATCTCATTTTTTCACTTTGGTCCCTGAATTTTCCAAAATTTTCAATTCAGTCCCTTATCTAAAACCAATTAAATCCTCGAATTTCTCAATCTCTGATTAACGATCTTAATCTCCTAAATTCTCGATTAGGCTAATTTTGGGGCGTTACAAAGTAAATATGAGATTGAAAGATCTGAGGGGACCGAAAATTTAGTAGAGGAAAAGAAGACCAAAAATTCTGCAATTAAGAATAAAATTGAGAAGTTGAGGAGAAAAAGAGTAACCTGAGCCAAAACCGATGTATAAGCCACAGCTTCCATACCCCCAGAGGTTCAAGAAAAAGGCATTGGATGAGTAGTTCACAAAATGTTTGGATATTTTCAAGAAGATACACATCAATATCCCCTTTGCTGATACTTGGAGAAAATGCCGAACTATGCAAAATTTATTAAGGAGGTGATGTCCAAGAAAATAAGGCTGCCTGACAACGAGGTATTTCACATGACTGAAGAATGCAGTGTTGTTCTCCAAAAGAAGATGCCACAAAAGTTGAAAGATCCAGGGAGTTTAATTATACCTTGTTTTATTGGTGGATCTCATATTACTAGTTCTTTCTGTGATTTACGGGCCAGTATTAATTTGATGTCATTGTTTATTTACATGGTCTTGGAGCTTGGATAGATGAAACCGTCCACGATCACATTGAAGTTGGCGAATAGAAGCATCACGTATCCACATGGTATGGTTGAAGATGTGCTGGTCAAGGTGGATAAATTTATCTTTTCAGTCGATTTTGTGATTATGGACATGGAATAAGATCATGATGCTCCATTTATTTTTGGGAGAACATTTTTGGCTACTGCTGATGCCATAATAGATGTCAAGAATTGTGAATTGACGATGGGTGTGGAAGGTGAAAAAGTAAATTTTAACATATTCAAGAAGGCTAAAAATTCATCCATTGAGGAATTGTTCATGATTGAGCAAGTAGAGAAGCTGGAATTCCGTCACAAAGCTGTTAGTGAGTTAGAATCGCCAAAGGAGAAAGAGCCGAGCGTACCAAAGAAGAAAACTCAGAAAAAGAAAGCGAAATTTAAAAAGAGGTTTGTAGAGTATGTTTGGAGGGTGAAAGCGAAATGGAAGGTCCCAACCAAAGTGACAACCGCCTAAGACCGGTGAAAGTCAAGCTGATGACTATAAACCAAGCGCTTCTTGGGAGGAAACCGTGTTTTATTCTTTCATTTATTTATTTTTGTGTACTTAATTTATTTTGCAATGCTAGACTTCAATTTAATTTCAATTTTATTTTCTGGTACAGGTTGCAAAATCACTGTGAAATAAAACATAAGCGCTTTTGCGCCACACACACAGCAGCGCATATATGCTAAAAGTCAGAAACTTTGAGTTATGAAGAGAGAATAAGAACCTCACACTAAGCGCATCTGCTCTAAAAAACATTCACCTCAAGAAAAGAAAAGCGCATTTGCACTCATACTAAGCGCATCTGCGCCAAAAGTCAGTAAGTTGAAGAAAACATAGGCGCTTCTGCGCCCCAATTCAGAGCTTTTGCGCCTTAAGTTTGTAGTGCGAGCGCATCAGCGCCACAAAGAAAGAACATCTGCGCTAAGTCACTATATGGGAATTAAAAAATGGGGCTCTCTCAAATCCATAATTCATTCTCATATTTCTCCTTCAATCTCGAAAGCGGAGGTCTCCACTCTAAAACTCTTACATCCACGCTCATTCCTTTGTACAACATTCCAGACCTTATCCAAAATCAAAGGAAAGTGAATCTCAATTTCTATCTCAATTTCACAAGAGAGAGTTGTGAAGATAGGGTTCTTGTGGCCATACTTCGAAAGGGGCGTTCACACAAACTGCTTCAAGGCCGAAATTTTGCTGAGAATTAGAGGTTTTGGCTACTGTTAAAGGAGGTAATTGGATATTCTACTTGAAGTGTTGAGGTTTTGATTCAATTTCCCAAACCAAAATGGGCCACGTTGTGCGTATTGTTTACTAGGTGTTTGTTGAATTGCATAGGATTTTGATTATTTGACTGGTGGTTTTAGCTGGTGGGATTTTGGTACATTGTTTGACAAAGATTTGTGTATGTTGAATTCATTAACAATTCCTTCGAAAACCAAAGGAAAAGGTTCGGATTCCTCGTCATCATCGGTATCATATGATAAAAGGCATTTTTGTGACGCCACGGCAGTCAAGAATTACACCAAGCTGATAGAAAAAACCATGCATAAGGGGAGGGGCATGAACATGAGTGAGCATGATGCCCCCACACTAACTGAAGCCAGGAGACGAGGTTAGGAGGCTTTTGTGAAACAACTGCAAGATGTGTTCATGTCCATCGTTTGTGAGTTCTATGTTGGAAAACTGGCGAGTTCCCAGACCAATTACGATTGATACCCGGTGCAGCGGAAGTTTAAAAATTTTTCATGGACGTTTCCATGGTATGGGTATCAACCGTTCATCGATTGAATTACGTGTGTGTGTAAAATTTAAATAACAATTAAATAAATTTTACCTCAAATCTCGCAACGAGATTAATGGACACCAACAGAACAATTCTGCTCTTGTTGTCTCTCCCTGGAACCGATGAACGCCTTCAATCAGGTCCACGAACAGAGGTTTAATCCCTCTGATAGATTGCACTAGAAAATCTATCAGAAGTTTTCTGCGAAGAGAATACACGAATTTGATTCGTTATTCCTTACTGCGATTCAAAATCACAGACCGGAATTTTCTCGGGCAGAGGGGGAGGGTTCGGCCGATTTGTTGAGAGAGAGGCTAGGGTTCGATTTTTGCTCTGTCTCAAAAATTATGACCTGTTGTGTGTAATTTCTGTACTGAAATAACTTATTTATAATGCAGGCCACTAACACCTTAGGGCCCATTAGTCATAAGCTGGGGCCCGACAAGCAAAGCCCACTCGTTCAGAAATTAATATAAAATTCATCGTGACTCCGATTGATGAACTGATTTCACCAATGTGCACAGAAACCATTTCTGCACATTTTAAAGTCAAAATAAATTTTCCTGAATCCGAATTCAGTGGTTTCCAAAAATGTCCATCCCTATGTCATTTTAGGAAATCCTACTCCCTTACTCTTATTCAAGAAGTCCAACTTCTTAGTTCATTAAATTTAACTCTTTAAATTTAACTATCTCAACGGGGATTAAAACTCCATTACACTGTGTGACCCTCAATGGTTCAGGGATACAGCTAGCCGTGGGCTCACAACTCCTTGTGACTCGGAACAACACTTTCCGACTTGCCCAACGAATCATGGTAAAGCGCCTAGCAACATCGCCCCATGATTCCCTAGGTATCACTGATAGTGCCTACAAGAACCAGTAGATTTTGGTTAGCGTACAGTACGGTCCCTTCATCCATATATCCCGATCGAATCAACAACCATTGGTATATCGAGAGTCGCTCAAGATTCGATAACTATGCAATACATCTAGAAGATCAAATTAGTGACATCGCATGTGCTACTAAGAAACCATTTCTTAAATCACATCAAGTACTCTGGCCAGAGATTTGTCACACTAATATCTCCTCAGATCGCATAGGATATCCACACTCGCAAGTATGTGGTGAATCCTTGACAACAATGCATTGACTCCTATATGTGTCGTAACTGTACCCAATCTCGACACCTGATGACCCCCTCAGAGTCGGTAAACGAGTCAAAGCACAGTACTAGCATATAGAGTCTCCATGATGTTTCAAGTCGTAAGGACTAATGGTGTACAACCAAAACCGCGGACTTTATCCACTCGATAAGTGATAACCACTTGGAAAGTCCGGATAGGGTAGTTCGACTATTCATCCTATGAATATCCATTTGCATGCTTCGAACATCTCCATGTTCCCTACCAATGAAACGTGGTACTCCGCATCGCAAATGCTAGTCTCAAACTCGAGCGATCCTTATCCTTATTATCGGACGGCTCAATCGACTAGGAACGGTTTTAGAACATACAGTGACTATAAGATGTATTTCATGATAGACATCTCCATGTTCTACCACATCTTACATACACTATAGTATATTCAAGGTCTTTATCAAAACAACAATAGTATATCACAATATAACAATATGAAGTAATATAAAGTCATTGCCATAAAAGTGTAAATAATATTAAACAAAAGATTGTTTATACAAAGAGTCAACAAAGCCCATAGCCACACAGTTGGCTCACTGGGCACCCACTCTTACAATCTCCCACTTGCCCTATAGCCAACTAGTCATACTACGTAGACCCATTGCTTCGCGATGTTTGTCAAACAATGGTCCTGGCAAAGGCTTAGTAAGTGGATCAGCGATATTGTCTGCAGAGGCCACTCGTTCGACACTGATGTCTCCTCTTTCCACAATCTCCCGGATTATGTGGTATTTCCTCAGTACGTGTTTGGATCTTTGATGAGACCTTGGTTCCTTTGCTTGAGCAACGGCACCCGTGTTGTCGCAGTACACCGGGACTGGACCAACAAATTCAGGAATGACGCCCAACTCTTGGACAAAATTCCTCATCCAAACGGCCTCTTTAGCAGCAGCTGATGCTGCAATGTATTCAGCCTCAGTGGTGGAATCCGCTGTGGTGTCCTGCTTGGAACTCTTCCAAGAGACAGCACCGCCATTGAGCATGAACACAAATCCAGAGGTTGACTTCGAGTCATCCACATCACTTTGGAAGCTAGAGTCGGTATAGCCTTCCAGTTTGAGTTCTCGTCCTCCATAAACCATGAACATATTCTTAGTCCTTCGCAAGTACTTAAGAATGTCCTTCACGGCTTTCCAATGCATCTGACCAGGATTAGACTGATATCTGCTCGTGACACTCAGAGCAAATGCTACATCCGGTCTGGTAGATATCATCCCATACATGATACTACCTATAGCTGACGCATATGGTACATGTGTCATATTCTCTATCTCTGCATCAGTCTTGGGACACATAGACTTGGATAGAGAAACTCCATGACACATGGGTAGATGTCCTCTCTTGGACCCATCCATTGAAAACCGTTTCAATATGGTATCGATGTAGGTTGATTGAGTGAGTCCTATCATTCTCTTAGATCTATCCCTATAGATCTGTATCCCAAGAATGTAGGATGCCTCACCCAAATCCTTCATCGAAAATCTACCTGATAACCATATCTTTGTTGACTGCAACATCCCTACATCATTCCCAATGAGTAGGATGTCATCAACATAAAGTACTAAGAATGTCACCGCATCCTTAACTACTTTCTTGTACACGCAAGGTTCCTCCGGGTTCTTGATGAAACCAAAATCTTTTATTGTTTCATCAAATTTCTGGTTCCAACTTCTTGATGCTTGTTTTAGACCATAAATTGATCTCTGAAGCTTGCATACCTTATGCTCGCTTCCCATGGATGTGAACCCCTCAGGCTGCCTCATATAGATTTCTTCTTTAATGTCTCCATTAAGAAAAGCAGTCTTCACATCCATCTGCCATATCTCATAGTCATACCATGCAGCTATGGCAATTAGGATTCTTATGGACTTGAACATTGCAACTGGTGAAAAGGTTTCGTCATAGTCAACTCCTTGCCTTTGAGTATAACCTTTAGCCACCAATCGCGCCTTGTAGGTCAATACCTTACCATCAGGCCCAAGCTTTCTTTTGTAGATCCATTTACACCCTATCGGAACAATTCCATCGGGAGGATCTACTAAAGACCAAACTTGGTTTGTATGCATCGAATCCAATTCTGACTGCATAGCTTCAAGCCATAAATTCGAATCCGCATCAGAAATTGCTTCCTTGAAGTTTCTTGGATCACATCCAATGTCGGGTTCATCTTGACCCTCTTCAAGAAGAAGACCATATCGAACTGGAGGTCTAGAAGTCCTCTCGGATCTTCTAGGTGCAGGCGTGTCCAGCAATGGTTCCTGAGGTGTGGGATCGTTATTTTGTATTTCGGGTTCTTCTCGAACTTCTTCGAGTTCCATCATCTCGCCTTTCTTATCCAATAAGAACTCCTTCTCCAAGAAGGTGGCATTCCGTGAAACAAACACCTTTGTTTCAGCAGGATAATAGAAATAATATCCGATTGAATTCTTCGGATACCCCACAAAATAACACAAGCTGGATCGACTATCCAACTTATCTCCCACTGTCCGCTTCACGTAAGCAGGACATCCCCAAATCCTCAAGTATGAATACTTAGGAGCTTTGCCATTCCATAACTCGTATGGTGTTTTGTCCACTGCTTTAGTGTGGACGTTGTTCAACAACAATACCGCCGTTTCAAGCGCATAGCCCCAAAACGAAGGTGGAAGCTCAGTGAAGCTCATCATAGATCGAACCATGTCCAACAAAGTTCGATTACGACGCTCCGATACACCATTAAGCTGTGGTGTCATAGGAGGAGTCCACTGAGAGAGAATCCCATTCTCTTTCAGATAGTCCAAAAACTCGGTACTCAAGTATTCTCCACCTCGATCCGATCGAAGTGCTTTAATACTTTTACCTAGCTTGTTTTCTACTTCAGCCTTGAATTCTTTGAACTTTTCAAATGCTTCAGACTTATATTTCATTAAATATAAATACCCATACCTAGAATAATCATCAGTAAAGGTAATGAAGTAGGTGTGGCCATGTTGAGTCCCTACTCTAAATGGACCACAAACATCTGTATGGATCAAATCCAACAGATTTTGACTACGCTCAGGCTTCCCCTTAAAAGGAGATTTAGTCATTTTCCCTTTTAGGCAGGATTCACAAGTAGGTAGAGAGTTAATATCAGACATATCAAACATGCCCTCTCCCACTAGCTTGTTCATCCTCCTTGAGGAAATATGACCTAGTCTAGCGTGCCAAAGGTTTGCCGGGTTTTGACTATCGATTTTCCTTTTGTTTGTTGTCGCCGGTTTGTCAATACAATTTACTGGAACGTCTTTTAGTTTTAAATTGTATAGATCGTTTTCAAGTTGTCCATTTCCAATTAAACATTCATTCTTGTAAATATTGCAAATCCCATTCACAAAATTACAAGAATAACCATCTCTATCAAGCATAGAAATAGAAATAATGTTTTTAATTAAATCTGGCACAAATAAAACATCTCTCAACAATAATTTAAAACCATTCTGCAAAATCAAACAAACATCTCCAATGGCCGTAGCTTCAACTCTGGAACCATTCCCGAGCCTCAGCTGGGTCTCACCCATTCTAAGCCTGCGACTTCTTGTCATCACCTGCAAATCATTGCAAATGTGAGATCCACATCCGGTATCCAATACCCAAGAAGTTGTATTAAGTGACATGTTTATTTCGATATAGAACATACCCTTTGCAGTTCCTAACTGCTCAAGATACTCCTTGCAGTTGCGCTTCCAATGACCCGGCTTCTTGCAGTAATGGCAAACATCCTTGGATTTTCCATTGTTTGAAGCCTTTGTCTTTTGCTTCTTCTCGGGTTCCACTTTCTTGGGTGGGGCAGAACGTTTCTTGCCCTTCATACTTGGCCCCTTCTTAGCAGAAGATGAGGAGCCCACCAAGAAAGCTGGCTTATCCTTCTTAAGTGTGGATTCATATGTAACGAGCATATTGACCATCTCTTCAAGGGTGGCCTCTATCTTGTTCATATTAAAATTTATCACGAATCCATCAAATGAAGAAGGAAGAGATAGAAGCAGCAAGTCCACATTGAGTTCATGCTCCAACACCAAATCAAGGGTCGCTAACTTCTGTATGAGCCAAATCACTCGTACCCCATGATCACGGACCGAAGTCCCTTCACGCATGCGGCACGTCATCAACTCCTTAACAGTAGAGAACCTTTCAGCCCTCGACTGAGCCCCAAAAAGTTCCTTGAGTTGCGTGTGAATGTCAGCAGCATTCACCGTGTCCTCAAATCGCCTCTGGAGTTCATCAGACATCGAGGCTTGCATATAGCATTTGGTCTTGATGTCATGGTCACACCATGCATCAAGTTTGGCCAATTCCTCCGGACTTATGTCAGCTGGTGCTTCCTTCGGAGGTGCTTTCTCTAACACGTAGAGCATTTTCTCCGAAGTTAAGACAATCTTCAACTTCCGGAACCATTCCGTATAGTTGGCGCCAGTCAGCTTGTTTTGTTCGAGGATCGAGAATAAAGGATTTCGCGAATTCATTGTATGAAATACTGAAAAGGAAAACAGACATATATCAATGATTGTTTAACAATTTACTAAGACATAAAATAGGCGAATTTAATTTTATGAATCTCACTCCCACTATTTTAACGATTTCACCACCCTCTAGTGAAAACGGGAAACTTTTTCCTTAGTGAGAACATGGAGTCCAATTGACAAACTTATGGTCCCGAATAATATCAGCCAACCATAATTCTCAAAAGGTAGAGCCCAATTGCTTCCAAAGCAACCCCCATGTTTTTACCTCATGTCCAATAAGGGCCCAATAATATGACGCCGTTTAAAGTGACATGTCAAGATGACCCATCAATATTAAGTTGTGATAGACGGTCGCCATGTGGATCCCCCAATAATATGAGCCGATCCCATGGGAGTTCCACCCAACTTACAACATTTGTCGATCCAATGTACAGCTTTCCGACGGACGGGCCCCCCAATAATATGAGCCGGACCGTATCCGCGGGTAGCATCACATACATTGACCGTTGATGGAAGGTAGGAACATTTAAACAATATTTAAATTTCCTTTATTTATCTTGATATAAATTTTAAATCATATTTAAAATGAGGGATTTTATTTATAAAAATATTTGTCTCATCATATTTAATTTATTGCATGCATTTCCGGATTCACGCAATTTATGTCTAAACATGCATACAATCATAATATCACATATTATATAGGATGATCGATTCCATTTCTAATTGACCCGTGGTTGCCAATCACGGGTCTTAGTCCAATCCTAGGTAATATGGAGTATGCAAATGCAATCCTATTACATATGCTTCCAATTTACATTTCTTCAGTCTTCATTGTCTGCTGGGCCCACCATCTTCAAATCTTGATCTCCCACTAAATCTAATGTATTTACAATAAATAACAATGACAAGTAGGGGATACATTTTTAGGGGGTGGGAACGGGCTATAAACCAAGCCCACTTTTATTACATATGACATTCATATCGGGCCATAAACCAGGCCCATTAATAAAACCAACAACAATTAAGACAAAATGTAAATTCCTAACATACACCTACAAAATTGGTCATGGCAATCGATCATCCTTATCCAATAACATTTAATTCAAAATTAATTTATTGGATAACATGCTGTGGCAATTTAAATTTAAACAAGATAAAATCATATTTTATATATAAAATCACATTTCACATATAAAATCATATTTTATCTCCATATCAAATAAAATCATATTTTATCTATAAAATCCAATTTTACAAATAAAATCATATTTTACTCAATATATCATAAGATCATATCTTATCATCAATTGTACCAAAATAATTGATTTCAAAATTCAATTTACGGATAAAATATTAAAATTTTCTAAAAATTCAAATTTATCCAAAATCAATTTTAAAATTTACGGACTCGAACAATTCGATCCGAAATCTCGTGAACCAATCAAAAACAATTTTTGACCGGACCAAAAATAAAATTTTAACATATTAAAATTAATTTTTAATAAAATATTAATTTTTCCCGCGGGCCACCCGGGACACTCCCGGGTTGGCCCGCACCCGGGGCGCGGGCCGGGGCAGCCCAGCTGCCCCCTTAGGGCAGCAACGCTTGCTGCCCTGGCGGCGCCTGGCGCCGCCGCTGGGCGGCGCCGAGCGCCGCCCCTGGGCGGCGCCGAGCGCTGCCCTGCGCAGCGCCCAGCGCTGCGCTGGGCAGCGCACAGCGCTGCCCTGGGCAGCGCCGTGCGCCGCCCTGGGCGGCGACGGTCGCCGCCCTGGGCGGCGCCGTGCGCCGCCCCTGAGGGCAGCGACCATCGCTGCCCCTTCCAGGCAGCGATCCAATCGCTGCCCGGGTTTCGCCCCCGGAAAAAAAAATTTTTTTATTAAAAATATTTATTTTGTTTCAAAAACCGAGACTCAAAAATTTTGTACAATTGATTAATTCAATCGATTGATCTGAGCAACCTGGCTCTGATACCACTGTTGGAAAACTGGCGAGTTCCCAGACCAATTACGATTGATACCCGGTGCAGCGGAAGTTTAAAAATTTTTCATGGAACGTTTCCATGGTATGGGTATCAACCGTTCATCGATTGAATTACGTGTGTGTGTAAAATTTAAATAACAATTAAATAAATTTTACCTCAAATCTCGCAACGAGATTAATGGACACCAACAGAACAATTCTGCTCTTGTTGTCTCTCCCTGGAACCGATGAACGCCTTCAATCAGGTCCACGAACAGAGGTTTAATCCCTCTGATAGATTGCACTAGAAAATCTATCAGAAGTTTTCTGCGAAGAGAATACACGAATTTGATTCGTTATTCCTTACTGCGATTCAAAATCACAGACCGGAATTTTCTCGGGCAGAGGGGGAGGGTTCGGCCGATTTGTTGAGAGAGAGGCTAGGGTTCGATTTTTGCTCTGTCTCAAAAATTATGACCTGTTGTGTGTAATTTCTGTACTGAAATAACTTATTTATAATGCAGGCCACTAACACCTTAGGGCCCATTAGTCATAAGCTGGGGCCCGACAAGCAAAGCCCACTCGTTCAGAAATTAATATAAAATTCATCGTGACTCCGATTGATGAACTGATTTCACCAATGTGCACAGAAACCATTTCTGCACATTTTAAAGTCAAAATAAATTTTCCTGAATCCGAATTCAGTGGTTTCCAAAAATGTCCATCCCTATGTCATTTTAGGAAATCCTACTCCCTTACTCTTATTCAAGAAGTCCAACTCCTTAGTTCATTAAATTTAACTCTTTAAATTTAACTATCTCAACGGGGATTAAAACTCCATTACACTGTGTGACCCTCAATGGTTCAGGGATACAGCTAGCCGTGGGCTCACAACTCCTTGTGACTCGGAACAACACTTTCCGACTTGCCCAACGAATCATGGTAAAGCGCCTAGCAACATCGCCCCATGATTCCCTAGGTATCACTGATAGTGCCTACAAGAACCAGTAGATTTTGGTTAGCGTACAGTACGGTCCCTTCATCCATATATCCCGATCGAATCAACAACCATTGGTATATCGAGAGTCGCTCAAGATTCGATAACTATGCAATACATCTAGAAGATCAAATTAGTGACATCGCATGTGCTACTAAGAAACCATTTCTTAAATCACATCAAGTACTCTGGCCAGAGATTTGTCACACTAATATCTCCTCAGATCGCATAGGATATCCACACTCGCAAGTATGTGGTGAATCCTTGACAACAATGCATTGACTCCTATATGTGTCGTAACTGTACCCAATCTCGACACCTGATGACCCCCTCAGAGTCGGTAAACGAGTCAAAGCACAGTACTAGCATATAGAGTCTCCATGATGTTTCAAGTCGTAAGGACTAATGGTGTACAACCAAAACCGCGGACTTTATCCACTCGATAAGTGATAACCACTTGGAAAGTCCGGATAGGGTAGTTCGACTATTCATCCTATGAATATCCATTTGCATGCTTCGAACATCTCCATGTTCCCTACCAATGAAACGTGGTACTCCGCATCGCAAATGCTAGTCTCAAACTCGAGCGATCCTTATCCTTATTATCGGACGGCTCAATCGACTAGGAACGGTTTTAGAACATACAGTGACTATAAGATGTATTTCATGATAGACATCTCCATGTTCTACCACATCTTACATACACTATAGTATATTCAAGGTCTTTATCAAAACAACAATAGTATATCACAATATAACAATATGAAGTAATATAAAGTCATTGCCATAAAAGTGTAAATAATATTAAACAAAAGATTGTTTATACAAAGAGTCAACAAAGCCCATAGCCACACAGTTGGCTCACTGGGCACCCACTCTTACATTCTACGCGAATTTGATGGTCAAGCCCGACGATTATAAAGCGAAGGTGCAGAGTTGTTTGGTTGAATTTGATAGGAAGACAATTAATGCCCTTTACAACATGCCTAACATTGGAAGATATGAGTTTAGGGAATTCAAGAGTGGGGTTTTCCAGCTGAAGTCGTGATTCGCACTCTATTTACTGAGGAGGCAAAATGGAAGGTAAATAATAGAGGGCTCCGGTCACGTTTCTCTCGAGATTCAATCGGGAAGCTAATAATTGTCACGAATTTGTAGTTGCACGGATTCTTCCCACAGGTCATACTTATGAAGTCACAAAAGCACGAGCTAGTCTAGTATATTGCATTGTGACAGGGAAATCAGTTGATGTGGGACGAGTGATTCAAGATTCGATTGTGGCTGTTGTTAAGGGTTAAACGGCCATCAGTGTAGTAGCCCGTGCCCTAATTGAGTAATCAAAGGATTAATGCTAATTAATTTAAATGGGTATTGGACGGATCGGAAGCTCCGAAGGCACGATCGGAAGCTCCGAACAGGATCGGAAGCTCCGATGAGCGATCGGAGGCACCGATCGATATTACGTCAAGCATGACGTGTGGTTGGATCGGAAGCTCCGATCAGGACCGGAGGCTCCGATCACCCCTATCCGGAGTCATCAAGTGATATTTTGACACGTGGCAGATCAGGATCTTCGGAAGCTCCGATGGCAGGATCGGACGTTCCGATCAAGGATCGGAAGTTCCGATCGTTGTCTATAAATAGAAGGCCGAGACTTCACTTTCATTTGCTAATTCCAAGTTCTCCTTTCCTTTCTAGTCCTTTTGGAGCTGTTCTAGTCTTCTTAGGCTTGGTCCGGAGGTCGGAGAGGAGTTCGGTAGTCGTAGCGGAGTTGTGCCCAAGTTCTGGAGGCATCGACATCAAAGGGCTAACGACGGACGAAGGTATAGCTTTTGCTTCCTATAAATATTTAGGAGTATGCAATAGCTTAGTTAAGGCTTTTAGAGCACTTTAATGATAGTAGTATCATTTGGCAGTGTAGAGCAGACTATAGGCGTGGACCTAGAGTTGGTAGAGCTTGCACTGTATTGAGGTACGAAAGTACTGTTCGAGATATCCTGACTGAGTATGCATGTATTATGTGACCGCATGATTTATATGCCATGATATTATGCTGCATTCATTTGCATCTTGCTGTATCTCCTTCGAGATGTCTGTTAGTAGGGTTGTACCCTATCCTGTTAGTGGATGGACTTCCATCGATTTGGGTCCGGCGTTTCCACGGTTATCTCGGTATGGGAGCCACCTCCTGAAGCGACGGCACAGCGTGCTACATACCAGGGCCCGGTCTGTCTCTGTTATCTGATCCTTGACCTCGAGTCTATAGGGAGTTCACTTTGCATGCATGTATACTCATACTCTCGCACTGAGCATTTTATGCTCACGTCTCGTACTCTGTATTTTCTGGACACCCTATTCCATGGGCAGGTTTGCGATTGGACGAGGAGGGTGGATCCAGGAGGGGCTAGTCAGTGGTTGGCCAGCTGGAGCTTCGTATAGGTTTTATTACTGTTGTTTGGGTTTATACAACTATTCGATTTGGTTGTATATTATTGGATAATTACAGATTCCTTTACTTGGGATTGTATAATGTTATTGGTTTCCGCAGTTTTATTCTGATATCTGTTTTATTAAGTTAATTGCATGCCTAAGTTCTGTTTAGTAGGTGATCCGGGTAAGGGTCACTACAATCAGTATGGTCAACTCCTCGATGATTACGGCCCTTGGTCATAGTTTTGGCATCGTTTGGGACGCAAATGAGAAAATTCTAGCTACAATGTCCCCTATTGTACTCGTTGAGCCATTGAAAAGGGATAGGAAGAGGCAGATGCAGCAGGTCGATATTGAGCAGCCCCCTCCGCAGCCATCACAGCCCCCGCCTCAATCCTCACAACTTACTTATGAGCCCCATCAGCATCCGCATCCTGAGCGCTCTGTCCATTACATATTGGATGTATGGAGGGAAGGTTGAAGATATATTGGGAGATGACACGTGCGCACATGGCATATTTGCATGACTTCAGTTCAGTCCTCGCTCAGCGTTTCCCAGCCATCGGCCCCTCTGATCCAGCATATCCTTACCCACCTCCTTGGTCTCACACTGCAGTTTCTGATGATTTTTGTTCTGATGACGGCAGAGAAGATGATGATGATGATGCCGAGTCCTGACGCTCGGTGTCCAAAGTACATGTCCCTTGATTTTATTTGTTTTAATCATTGGGACAATGATTGTACCTAAGTTTGGGGGGTGGATCATTTTGTGAAAATGAGTTAATGTTTGTAACGCCCCGATTTTATCTTAATTGAGCTTATTTGAGTTAATCGGAGATTTCAGAGTTCAAGAGCTGAATTTATTTTGATCAGGGTCTATTTTGTTGGAAATTTCAGGGACTAAAACGCAAATATTGGATTTTATATATTATGTACACTTGGTTGACTTGGTCATTCTCCTCATCACCTTCCTCAAGCCGTCTCCCCTCCATTTTCACGCCTCCAAGTTTTTCCAAGCTTTGGAAATTCAGTCCGAGCTCGATCCGGCCGTTGGAATTTAATTCTGAAGGCAGTTTAGCGATCACTGCAGCGAGAGCTCCGTTATATCGTAAGTTGTTCTACGATCAGATATATTATATTTTTTGGATGTTGTTAGATTCGATTGAGTTTCGAGTATGTTGTTCTTGGCAGAGTTCTGATCGGTTAATATCTATCGGTTTTGAAATAAAGCGACATTCATAATTTTTATGATTTTAGTAAGCCTATTTTCAAAAATGTAGTTTTGAGATTGGTTGGGTTTGAGCCTTTATTGTGGTTTTAGCATTGATATGAGTTAGTATCGTTGTTGTACTGCTGTCTACGTTAGTTTGTTCAGTTTTTAGCCGTTATGCCCCTGGTTTGCATTTTTTAGATTTCGAACCGTTTCGAGTTGTTGAAACTTGGCTATTGAGTTTGATCGTCATTGTTGATCATCTTTTGTCTCTGTACAGATTCGTTTGGAGTTGTTGAGCGTGGTGTTGACAGCATTCGATCGTCGAGGAGTTGGACGAAGAACGGTAAAGAAATTTTCTTGAGCCGTTATTGTTGTGAGGTTGTTCAGTTTCTTATATAACCTTTTATTGTAGCTTAACCAGAGTTGGAGCTATTGCATTAAAAGGTAAAAGCAGTCATCGTTATTGGGATAGCATACTCGGGACAGTTGGTTCTCGAGTTTTCCCTTAAAATCACATACATGTATTAATACTTGTTCTAGCCTGTGGAACTTGTATTTTGTTGTTGATTGAATTCTTGTTATGTGGCTTATGCTTTATGTTCCTTATGCATTCATCTTGAGCCAAACCTTTGATTTCAGCGGGCAAAACAACCCTTTTTGTTTAGACGTTTTGGGAGCTATACTGTAAGTGGCCTGGGTGTATAGGTTCACCTAGTGTCAGCATACTCGTTATAGTTGCACCAAAATCTAGGGGAGTGGGATACGTGGCACCACCTCGATTGGGAGAGTCGGTGATCGTTACGTGATCTCATCCTCGGGATCCCAAAAGCACAACAACAATCCCTCGTCTATCAGATTTGATATCCCGATTTAAAGACATGAATTTCATTACGTTGATATTGATTACGTTGTTGCCTTAAAAGCATGTTTGTCGTTGTATTACTTGTTATGTTGCTTTTACTGGGAATATCTTTCTCATTGAAGTTATCCAGCTATTGCTTTGTTTTGTATGTGTACTTGGCAACAGGTGGGGCATGATCAAGTCAGCGAAGACCTGGTTAGCAACAAGAGGGAGAGTTAGTGGTGGGACTCGGTTTTGAAGTCGAATCAGCATGTTTATCTAGTTTAAGATTGAAGCATGTTAGAACTCGAACTTGTTATGTATTGTAATTTGAACTTGTTCTGTATTCGGATCGTAGTCTAGAATCGAAGCATGTTTGGAATTTTATCGATGTAGACTTCTTGTTGATCTTAGGCTTTATGAAAGCATGTTTTGATATTGCGTGTATTCTCTACACCCCCTTTTGTGTATGTATTTGAATGCATGTTGGAAGCGAGCACGAAAGCCATGCTATTCTTGTTTTTATTTTTCTGCCCAAGTCTTTCGCGCACGAGCAAGAATGGATCTCGCACGTGCGGGAGGATCTTTAGGGGCTCGGGTTTGTTAGCCCGCGTGCGCGAGAGTTGCATCTCGCGCGGGTGGGAACCTTCAGCTGAGATTCTGGAGGCGTAGCCTACGCACGCGAGGGGTGCATCTCGCGCGAGCGCAAGGCATTTAAAAAAAATTATTGCTTTAATCTTGGATCTTGGTTGCTTAATTGTTGTTTAGTCCGAGATTAATTGTTTACAACGTAGGTCTCACATTAAGTGGTATCAGAGCGATAATTTCTTGGTTGAACTAGAGTGACCGGGGTAGATCGAGTCTGCGTGTATTGGCTCCTCGCATGTGATTGAGTTATTTAGCTGTTTATTTAATTTCATGCGAGCATGCTTTGTTATTTGAGAATCAAATGAATTACATGCTTATGTGATTAAATTTATAAAGCATGATCTACTTGAGATATAACTGTTTTTGTTATCGACTGGTATCCGATATTCTGAGAGGGTGAAAGGGCACCGTATTGTAGCGATTGAGATATCTTGTGTCCTAACCTTTGATTATTAGATGGGTCCTCATTGAGTTATTAACAGAAACCCACCGTCAGTTACTTCTCCGAATGAGTAAGCTAGTACTGAAACTGTTCAGATGGATGCTACAGCGACTCCTATGGAAACCTTGCTGAAGAGGTTTCAGTCGTTTAATCCGCCTTTGTTGCTAGGTATAGAGAATCCGGTTGACAGTGAGAGCTGGTTGGATGACATTGATCAGTTGTTCGATTCCCTTGACTACTCTGACGACCACCGAACTAGGTTGGTCATTCATCAGCTTCGTGGTGTTGCTAAGAACTGGTGGATCACGACAAAGAGATCCATGGAGAACCGAGGTACAGTCATTACTTGGTCTCTTTTCAAAACAGAGTTTTATAAGCGGTTTTTCCCTGTTTCGTACCGAAAGGACAAGGGAGCTGAGTTTGCCAATCTGAGGCAAGGGAACTTGAACATTGAAGAGTATGTTGCCAAATTCGATAGTCTGTTGCGTTTTGCACCGCATATCGCTGACAATGAAGAAGCCTAAGCCAATCAGTTCATTAACGGCTTGAATCCTGAAATCTTCATGTTGGTAAATACTGCTAGGCCTGATAACTTTGCGGATGCCATGAATCACGCAAAAGGAGCTGAAGCGGGTTAGTGGAGACAAAGAGGAAATCAGATGGTACCTCAGTAGCCGAGACGTCTCAGAACCAACCGTCTCAGCATCAAAATCAGCCACCTCAGTACCAGAACCAACAGCAGAGGTATGAAGGTGGAAGCAGTGGGGGAAACAGAAAGGATCATTACAAAGCAAGGGGGAAACAGTTCAAGAGGCAGGGGAACAACTATTCTAGTTCAAGTGGTTCCATACAGTTTGGTTTGGGACAGAGTTCTGGATCTTCATCCTTGTTTTGCAACAAGTGTGGAGGTAGACACTCTTAGGATCAATGTGTAGGGGTATTTGGGAACTGCAATACCCGTCAGCAACCAGGAAACATTTCTAAGGTGTGCCCTCAGCGTAGTAGAGATCGAGCTCAGAGTGGGAGTTCATATAGACCTACAGTGCAGCCTGAGAGATAGTCTTTTGCAGTTCACTCCTTCCAGCCTCAACATCAGAACATACAGGGAGGTAACCCTGGTGCGAACCAGCCTCCGAGACAGTAGACACGAGTCTTTGCTTTGACAGAGGATCAAGCTCAGGCAGCACCATACGATGTTATAGCAGGTAACTGTTTGATTTTCGGTTATTCTGCTTATGTTTTGATAGAAACAGGTGCTTTATCTCTGAGAAATTTGTGTTGTTGCATGCTTTGCCTACTGAGTTGTTAACTACTGTAGTAGTTGTTACTTCATGTTTGGGTGGAGGAATTGTTTTTGTCAGATTAGTCAGGAAATGTGAACTCTGTTTTGGGGGAAATTTGTTAGAGTTCGACTATATTGTACTTGGGCTGTCAGATTTTGATTGTATTTTTGGTATAGATGCTTTAACCAAGTACATGGCAACCGTCGATTGTTTTCTGAAGGTTGTTAGATTCAGACCTGAAATGGCAGACGAGTGGAAATTCTTTGGTAAGGGTTCTCGATCTAGAATTCCTTTGATTTCAGTGTTATCCATGACTCATTTGTTACGGAGAGGTGCAAAGGGATTTTTGGTTTATGCAGTTGATGTACTAAAATCTAGCCCTGAATTGGTTGATATACCAGTGGTTAGTGATTTTGCTGATGTGTTTCCGGAAGATGTTCCTGGATTTCCGCATATTCGAGAGATCGAATTCAGCATTGATTTGGTGTCAGGTACTCAACCTATTTCCAAAGCTCCGTATCGTATGACACCGATTGAATTGAGAGAGTTGAAGGAGCAGCTTGAGGATTTGATTGCCAAGGGATACATCAAACCTAGTGTATCGCCTTGGGGTGCTCCTATTCTGTTTGTTCGGAAGAAGGATGGTTTTATGCGGCTCTATATTGACTACCGTCAACTGAATCAGGCTACAGTCAAGAACAGATATCCATTACCCCGAATAGATTAACTTTTGATCAGCTGCAGGGTTCTTCTGTTTATTTGAAGATTAATATGAGGTCAGGTTATGATCAGCTGAAAGTACGAGAGGAAGATGTTCCTAAGACCGCATTCAGAAAGAGGTATGGTCATTTCTAGTTTATAGTCATGCCGTTCGGTTTGACTAACACTCCAGCGGTTTTTATGGGTTTGATCAACCGTATCTTTCAGCGCTATTTAGATGAGTTTGTCATTATCTTCATCGATGATATTATTATCTACTCTAAGAACCGTACTAACCATGCAGAATATTTGAGGATCGTTTTGCAGATTTTGCGAGTTGAACAGTTGTTTGCCAAGCTGTCTAAGTGTGAATTTTGGTTAGATCGAGTTGTCTTTCTCGGTCACATTATTTCTGGAGATGGGATTTCTGTCGATCCCAGCAAGATTGAAGCGGTTATGAATTGGCCTAGACCAACATCAATAACTGAGATCCGAAGCTTTATGGGTTTAGCTGGTTATTGTCGCCGATTCATCGAGGGTTTCTCATCTATTTCCAAGTCGATTACCTAGCTGACACAGAAAAATGCGCCTTTTGTCTGGACTGCAGATTGTGAGGCTAGCTTTGTTGATCTGAAGAGGAGACTGAACAGTGCTCCAATTCTTTCTATTCCAAAAGGTACTGGAGGTTTCACAGTCTATTGTGATGCTTCTAATCGAGGCTTGGGATGTGTTCTTATGCAGCATAAGCATGTGATTGCGTATGTATCGAGGCAGCTGAAGCCGCACGAGACTCGTTATCCTATTCATGATCTTGAACTAGCTGCGATCGTATTTGCTCTGAAGATCTGGCGTCACTATCTGTATGGTGAGTCTTTAGAGATATTTTCTGATCATAAGAGTCTTAAGTACTTGTTTTCATAGGCAGAGCTGAATATGAGACAGAGAAGATGGCTAGATCTCTTGAAAGATTTCGACTACGAAATCAAGTATTATCCGGAAAAGTCGAATGCAGTTGCAGATGTCTTGAGCCGAAAGCTTAGTTCTTTATCTCTTTCTACTATCGGTGTTTCTCAGTTGATCGATTATTGTTTCACTTCTGGTTTAGAGTTTGAAACAGATAGGAGGACTATCTGATTGTTTTCTATTCAAGCCGAGCCGGAGTTGTTTATTGCGATCAAAGAAGCACAGAAGTCCGAGCCGAGCATTCAGGCTTCAGTAGAGAAATTCAGATATAGGCATCAGTCTGAATTCCAGGTTAGAGATGATGTTTTGTTTGTGAATAGCCATATTGTTGTGCCTGATATTTCGGATTTGAGACGGCGTATTCTCCAAGAGGCTCATTGTAGTCGGTTCAGTGTTCATCCTGGAGGTCGAAAGATGTACAACGATCTGAAGAATCAGTTTTTGTGGAAGAGAATGAAGAGCAATGTTGCGAGGTTTCTATCTCGATGTTTGAACTGTCAGCAAGTGAAAGCAGAGCGGAAGCGACCCGGTGGTCTGTTGCACATTCTATCTGTTCCTGAATTGAAATGGGATCACATTTTTATGGATTTTTCCACGAAGCTATCGCGATCTATTCGAGGATGCAATGCTATTTGGGTAGTGATCGACCGATTGATGAATTCTACTTATTTTATTTCATACAGGATGACGTATCGTCACGATCAGATGGCTGAGCTGTATGTTAGCAATGTTGTGAGATTCCATGGTGTGCCGAAGTTGATCGTTTCAGACCGAGATCCTAGATTCACTTTGAACTTTTGGCACAGTCTTCAGGAAGCACTTGGTACTCGATTGCATCTGAGTACATATTATCATCCTCAGACTGATGGACAGTCAGAGCGGACTATCCAGACGTTAGAGGATTCGCTTCGAGTAGTAGTGCTAGACTTTGGCGCTAGTTGGCAAGATTCTTTGCCTCTTGTCGAGTTTTCTTACAAAAACAGCTTCCAAGCGAGTATCGGTATGGCGCCTTTTGAGGCTTTGTACGGTAAGAAGTCCCGATCTCCGTTGTTTTGGGATGATTTGTCCTAGTCACAAGATTTGGGACTGGATATACTTCGAGATATGGCGGAGTAAGTTAAGATCATTCAGACAAGAATGAAGTCAGCTCAGGATAGACAGGCAAATTATGCGAATGTCAGACGTAGACCTCTGAGTTTCGAGTAGGGAGACCGCGTTTTCCTTAAGATTTCTCCTTTCAGAGGCACTGTCAGATTTGGTAAGAGAGGGAAGTTATCTCCGAGATTCATCGGGCCGTACGAGATTCTCGAGAAGTTAGGCGATATTGCCTACAGACTTGCAATTCCTCCATCTTTATCTGATATTCACGACGTTTTTCACGTATCTATGTTGCGGAAGTATCATCCAGATCCTTCTCATATTCTTCAGCCTAACGAAGTCGAGCTTGACGAGACTCTAAGTTATTTCGAGCGACCGATTTAGATCCTTGATCGGAAAGAAAAGCAGCTCAGAACCAAGTTGATTTCGTTGGTGAAAGTGCAGTGTAGCCGTCATGGAGTCGAGGAAGCGACTAGGGAGACAGAATCTGACATGACACAGCATTTTCCTTAGTTATTCGGATGACGTGAGTTCTTCTTACTGTCTTTAGTTCTTTTTTTTTCTATCTTATGAGTTGTGATTCTTATTGATTTCGAGGACGAAATCTCTTCTTAGAGGGGGAGAATTGTAACGCCCCAATTTTATCTTAATTGAGCTTATTTGAGTTAATCGGAGATTTCAGAGTTAAAGAGCTGACTTGATTTTGATCAGGGTCTATTTTGCAAATTTCGGAAATTTCAGGGACTAAAACACAAATATTGGATTTTATATATTATCTAAACTTGGTTGACTTGGTCATTCTCCTCATCACCTTCCCCAAGCCGTCTCCTCTCCATTTTCACGCCTCCAAGCTTTGGAAATTCAGTCCGAGCTCGATCCGACCGTTGGAATTTAATTCTGAAGCCATTTTAGCGATCATTGAAGCGAGAGCTCCGTTATATCGTAAGTTGTTCTACGATCAGATATATTCTATTTTTTGGAGGTTTTTAGATTCGATTGAGTTTTGAGTATGTTGTTCTTGGCAGAGTTCTGATCGGTTATTATCTGTCGGTTTTGAAATAGAACGACGTTTTGAATTTTTATGATTTTTGGAAGCCTATTTTCGAAAATCTAGTTTTGAGATTGGTTGGGTTTGAGCCTTTATTGTGGTTTTAGCATTGATATGAGTTAGTATCGTTGTTGTATTGTTGTCTGCATTTTCAGTTTGTTCAGTTTTTAGCCGTTATGCTGCCGGTTTGAGTTTTTGAGATTTCGAACCGTTTCGAGTTGTTGAAACTTGGCTATTGAGTTTGATCGTCATTGTTGATCATCTTTTGTCTCCGTATAGATTCGTTTGGAGTTGTTGAGCCCGGTGTTTACAGCATTCGATCGTCGAAGAGTTGGACGAGGAACGGTAAAGAGATTACCTTGAGCCGTTGTTGTTGTGAGGTTGTTTAGTTTTTGATATAACCTTTTATTGTAGCTTAACCAGAGTTGGAGCTATTGCATTGAAAGGTAAAAGCAGTCATCGTTAGCGGGATAGCATACTTGGGACAGTTGGTTCTCGAGTTTTCCCTTAAAATCACATACTTGCATTAATACTTGTTCTAGCCTATGGAACTTGTATTTTGTTGTTGATTGAATTCTTGTTATGTGGCTTATGCTTTATGTTTCTTATGCATTCATCTTGAGCCAAACCTTTGATTTCAGCGGGCAGAACAACCCTTTTTGTTTAGATGTTTTGGGAGATATACTGTGAGTGGCCTGGGTGTAGAGGTTCACCTAGTGTCAACATACTCCTTATAGTTGCACCAAAGTCTAGGGGAGTGGTATATGTGGCACCACCTCTATTGGGAGAGTCGGTGAGTCGTTATGTGATCTCATCCTCTGGATCCCAAAAGCAGAGCAGCAATCCCTTGTCTATCAGATTTGATATCTCGATTTAAAGATATGCATTTCATTACGTTGATATTGATTACGTTGTTTCCTTGAAAGAATGTTTGTCGTTGTATTACTTGTTATGTTGCTTTTACTGGAAATATCTTTCTCACCGGAGTTATTCGGCTGTTTCTTTGTTTTGTATATGTACTTGGCAAAAGGTGGGGCAGGATCAAGTCAGCAAAGACCTGGTTAGCAACAAGAGGGAGAGTTAGTGGTGGGACTCGGTTTAGTAGTCGAATCAGCATTTTTATCTTGTTTAAGATTGAAGCATGTTAGAACTCGAACTTGTTATGTATTGTAATTCGAACTTGTTCTGTATTCGGATCGTAGTCTAGAATCTAAGCATGTTTGGAATTTTATCGATCTAGACTTCTTGTTGATCTTAGGCTTTATGAAAGCATGTTTTGATATTGCATGTATTCTCTACACCCCGTTTTGTGTATGTATTTGAATGAATGTTGGAAGCGAGCGCGGAAGCCATGTTATTCTCGTTTTTATTTTTCTGCCCAAGTCTTCCACGCGCGAGCGAGAATGGACCTCGCGCAGACACGAGGATCTTTAGGGGCTCGGGTTTGTTAGCCCACGTGCGCGCGAATGTTGCATCTCGCGCGGGCGCAAACCTTCAGCTGATGTTCATGATTATCTGCCTATCTAACCATTTCTGGACTGGTGAAGCTGATTAGATGAATAATTTCTTTATATAGTCTGTGATTTTCACTTGATTTTGAGCTAAAGACATGCACAAATAGATATGATTGAGGCATTGTTTGATGTTTTGGGCCTAGTTTTCTTTGAAATCACTCCATCTTTAGTTGCCCTTTGAGCTTGCAAGTTGATGAAAATTTTGCAGTGATATATTCTGTCGAAGTTGTTATACTGTTCTTGAACTGATTGAATTTTTATGATTTGATTGTGGATTAAGATTTTTCTAGAACTTGTTCGGACACCCTTCGAGGCGAAATACGAGCATATTGTGACTTAAGAATGATTTAGGTAATTTTTTAATCGTTTGAGCCTTTCAATCTACACATTGATACATTTTATCCCTGGTTACCTTGTTTGAGCTTTATTGAAAACGAATGGCATACGTGAAGGCGTATGGTTGAACCCCATTCTGCATCGCTTCAAGGTCCTACATTCCCTGCCAAATGAATAGGTTAAACACTATTTCCTACCCTAAAGGGAGTAAGTATTGAATGTGAAAATTTTATATGGTCCTTATTTGAACTTGAAGGGTAGAATGGTGTGTTGAAGAGAAAAGTTGAAAATAAATAGGCAGAAAACAAAAGAAAAAAACAAATGAAGTGAAATGAAAAGAAAAGAAAAGAAAAGAAAAGAAAAACAAAAGAGTTGTGAAATCAATGAGTTGACGAAGTAAAATAAGATTGAAAATGAGAAGAAGATGGAAAATTAAGATTGAGTTCAACTTACTCCCTTCTTTGAATTGTTATCATTCGTTTGTATCCATGAGCCAGGCCTTGCATTACAAGCTTAGAAGCCCTAATGATCAGGTCACAGTTGCCCAATATACTAGTGGGGAAGGGTTGCGAAAATTTAGCCTATGGACAGTCGAGAAACACTTTCAATGAGTATGAAATTTTAATCAAAACATGTACACACATATTTATTTTTATTGAGCTATTTGTTAGTATTTTTGATTGAGTTCTAACTTATCTTTGAACCTTGTTACCTAAAAAGACCTTATGATCTATGAATGTATGAATTGAACTTGGATGAATGTGTTTTGAAATGTGAGTTGCGGGAATTGTGAGTTTATGAGGTTAACCAGTTACATGATTAATTTTTAGTGTTGAATGGGTTGGATGAGATTGGATTTAAATATTTTTTGAATAACTTCTGAGGCCAGTTGCTCAAAATTTTTTTTTGACTTTGTATGGTTGTGTTGTTTTGTTGGTGATTTTGTGGTTATGTTTTTGAGTTTGATTTGTTTTTTTTTTTGCTCGGGACTAGCAAACATTTATGTTTTGGAGAATTTGATAAGTGCAATTTATGCACTTAACTTGTTTATAATTTTAATTGAACTTTTCTTTGTTTCGAGCATATTTATTCATTTTAGTTGTTGTTTGTGTGCATGTAGGAATATTTTAAGTTGGTAAAAAAAAGAGAAGAAAAGAAGAAAATATGACAAAAGAAGAAGAAACATAGCAAAATAGGGGAACTGAATGAAGCGCTTTTGCGCTAAAAAAAAGAGCGTCAGCGCTAGAGAAGAAAGGAAGAGGCGCTTATGCGCTAAGAAGATCTTCATCTGCGCCTAAACCAGTAGATTTCCAAATCTTGAAGAGCATATGCGCTAAGTGGAAGAGCATATGGGAAAAAAGACAGTGAACTAAGAAACATGCAGCGCTTTTGAGCTTGAATGGTAGCGCATCTTCACCAATGCCTGGAAGAGGAATTAAGAAGTGAAGCACTTATGCACTTGATTTCATGCGCTTCTGCGCCTCTGTGTAATTTTGGAAAACAACAGAGTTTTGGAAATATGAAAGTCTGGATTTTTTGGGCTTGATTGATGGGATTTCATCTACATATAAAAGATAGTTTGAAGATCACATTAGGGAAGCAGCCGCATATTTTGACAGAGAAAAATTGAGAGAAAATCGTGAGATTGAGAGAAGTGAAAGGAAGGAAATCTGCACAGTGAAGAACATCAAGCAACAAAGATGAAGATCGATCAATCGGACACGGAAGAGCGACTTTGGATTTGTTTTCTTTACTACTTACTTTTTAATATTTAATTGATGTCTAGATTTTTGAACATGAATTATTTTTACAATAATTTGATTATGAACTAAATTTTTTGATTCTAGAGGATGATGTAACCTGGCATAGACGACTTCTATGACTTTTGATTTTATTGGTTTGACTTCTCCTAAATTAATTGTGTTTTCTAGATTTGATTGTCTTTTCAATTACTTGATCACTAATTGAATTGTCATATTTATTTGAAATCGATTCTCGGGAGAGGAGATTTTGAATAGGACATTAGAAAATACACTTTATTGTTTACATAGATTTAACGGAGCTTTGAAAGAACATCGTCTTTCACATATCATTAAGCCTAGATTTTTAATAGGGAAATTGGAATCGAATCTTAATTAATACACTTTATTTGTTGCTCGGGAGAGGAAAAAAAAACAACTAAGTGTTCTTAGACATTAATTGAATAGAATTCATGAAAATAATTTAATTAGAAGTAGTTTTTATCGAAACTAAGTGAAATCAAATTCTCTATGTCATTATTCTCTCATTGATGTTTCTCTGAATTTGAGTACTTGGCTTGCTAAAGTTTCTTAATTTATTTAAGTTTTCAAACAAAATTCTCTAATTAATTTTCTAAATAAATTTTGAATTATTTTAATTACAAGAACTAAATAATTTTCACTACTACTCCTCGTGAGAATGATACTTTACTCATTCAATATTAAAACTTGGCAATCGTGCACTTGCGAGCATAAAAATACGCAACAGTAGTGCACAAGACATTACATGACAAACACTTGGGTAATGGTTCTTCTAATATTGATGTATTGAAAACTACTCTTAATGGGTGTCATGCAACATAATACATGTGATCTTGGTGATTGTGAAAACGATGAATCTCAACTTCACAATGACATGTCATCTTGTGCCGCAAATCAAACAGATTATTCCGAATTTTTCTGGGATTGTTCCAATACCTGACATTTCGACCCGATATCAATTTCACTAGGAGAGAGTGATCTTTTTGGCCCAGATGATATTTCTCAAAGTTGGAACAAGGTGTGCTCGATTAAATCTAATGTATCCTATTACCGCGTACATGTTGTGTCCGATCTCACTAATCATATTCTATATGATTACTGTAGTTGAAGTGTAGTAACCTGTATCCAGAATTAATGATTAATGAGTGATTAATCAAGTGATCATGTTTATATTAAGTAAAACATGATTAAGGAAATTTCAAACGGGTCTACGGAGTTCGAAAATAGATTCAGGACACCCGAGAATGGCCCGAAGGGTCGCACTGGATCGGACAATCCGATGAGAGAACGTACCATCCAAACGTGGTGCAGATCGGACGCTCCGATGAGAGAACGTGAAACGACCCTAACTCTACTTTAAATAATAATTAAATAAAACCCGCCTGTCTCAGACAACAAACAAAATTAAATGGAAGAAATAAACAACCAATGAAACAAGTAAACTAAACCGAGAAAAGAACGAGAACCCAAGAGAGAGATTTGACATGGAAAATATCAAAAGGTTTAAAAATCTAATGTTTACAAGCCCAAATCAATTCTAACAAAACACTACATAAGCATTTGACAAATAAGAAAAATAAATGCTTCATAACATATAAATTTGAATGACTATGCGTAAGACTAGCATAGGTCGGAGGGATGTGCCGTGCCTACATCGCAGTCCTCTCTAAAGTCTTGACCCTCAATCTCAATGATAACGTAAACCTGCCTGAGAACAAAAAAGTGTAGTGAGTCTAACAGACTCAGCAAGAATATGAGGGGGGGGGGGGGGGGGGGGGGATAATGAGTACTACGTAAATACAAACACACACAGATTAAAAAATAGCTTGATAATAAAATACTTTGTACCCTTAATTTTAATAAAATATACTTCTAAAATGAGAGAGCATGAATATAACATATGCATGGCTAAGTCATTTATAATCAATGAAACTGCATCAACTTTACTGAAACGTAGTCATAAAAACTGTGAATTGTAACTGTATCTGAATTTGTAACTGTATCTGTGAACTTAGATCCTTGATTGTGACTCTGTGTTTTTGATCATGATCATGGCTACAGTGCACTATGCCGCAAGGAAGTCAGGATATCTCCCAACCCGTTTTGCCCTATGGGTGGTAAGGGAAGCCAAGATTTCTCCCAGCCCCATGCATTACACATTAATAGTTGGTAAGGGAAGCTAAACGTCTCCAGCCCCATACATTACACATGAATAGTTGGTAAGGAAAGCTAAACGTCTCCAGCCCCACACATTACATATGAATAGATGTAATCACAATCATCTCACTTCGTTCAAAATATTTTCTTTCCTTCTTGAATATGGGACTTAGCATGCATATGTAAATATGACGTACATGTAAATGTTAATCAATAATCATGCACATGACACATACATGGATGATTGAGATGGTGATTTAGGAGACAAACCAAAGGATGGAAAAACTAAACCATAATGTAGCGCTTAAAACAATTCGAGCGATTTGCCCGTAAAATTTGTAACTTGCTCGATTCTTAATCAAAAGGGATTCCGCTTGAAACCACGACTCCATGACACTTATAACTAAGTAGGGAAATCATCCACTTAATTTTATTCCTAAGAAATCATTTTACAAAACTCAAAATTCCGGGCAGCAGCCCTTTGGCTTCACAAATATTCTGCACCTTATTAATTTAAAAATCCAAAACTCGACCAAAACATAACCGAATTAACTCCCACTTGAACTGACATATTCATAACATCTTAGAATAATTCCAGACCTGAGCCCTTGACCAAAACCCAAGTTTAACCCCTATTTTAAAACATGTTTCCGGACAGCCCAACACATATCCAAGAATTCTGCTCATGCTCATTCCTCATACTCAATCCAAAAACCTATCTATTTGTCTCCAAACTCCAGCCACTATCCTAGTATCATAACCAACATTTAATCTCACACAAAACCCCCTTAAACTTACCACAAATAGTTCAAACTCAGCTCAACATGGCAACCAAAATCGAGCCCCTAAACTCTAGACCATTCGAAGTTTCCTCAAAACAAACTCACGATCTAACTTCAACCCATGATAACACTACCATGTGAACTACATTTCACCCATGGTAGCCCCTAATCCACCATCCAAATCAACACAAATAATAACACAACATTTTCGAACCAACAAGCTAGGGAAACAATCTGAAATTTTCGAAACCAACAAACATCAATACCATCACCATTTCAGAATTTAAATCCTTTTCAAACCTCAACCGTAACCATAATATAAACATTTCTCAGTCATGAAAATGGAACAATTTTGACCGGAATTTTTCTGAAATTTTTTGAAAAAGAACTAGGCATCAATGCAATCAACATTTCAAACTCATACTCATTTCAACCTTCAACAAGAAACCAACATATCACATTTTCTCATGCATGTATGAAGTAGAATTTCAGCAGAAATGAGAAAACTCAAACAGGGCATATATAGGCATACATACATTTTCAAAATTTCAAGAAATTCTAGGCACAAAATATACTAATCTACATGGGGAGGAGAAAGAACTATATCCTTGCCTAGCTAGGAATCAAAAGAGAACAAAAGCTTGAGTGAGCTATGGCCGAATGATCTAGCTGGAAAGGGGCTAAACTCAAGCTTGAACGGAGGGGAAACCAGCTTGCTCAGCTCGCTGTGGTGGAGCTTCGTCGGAGAAGAGAGGTGGTTGGCGGCGCTCGGAGCTTGAAGAAGGAGATGGAGTTGATGGCTATCTCGATTTGGAAATCTCAAAAATGGGCTCGAGCTGCTGGAATTGGACTGGAAATCGAGCTGAAGGAGAGGAGGAGCATGTGCAGCTCTCTTGGAGGATAGCCTCGCCGGAAAAAGGTTGTTGCAGCGGCCGAAACTGAAAGAGTGGGTGCCCGGTAAGCTAACTTGTGGCTAAGGGCTTTGATGACTCTTTGTATAAACAATCTTTTGTTTAATATTATTTACACTTTTATTAATGGCAATGACTTTATCTTTCTTCATATTGTTATATTGTGATATACTATTGTTGTTTTGATAAAGACCTTGAATATACTATAGTGTATGTAAGATGTGGTAGAACATGGAGATTTCTATCATGAAACACATCTTATAGTCACTGTATATTCTAAACTGTTCCTAGTCGATTGAGCCGTCCGATAATAAGGATAAGGATCGCTCGAGTTTGAGACTAGCATTTGCGATGCAGAGTACCACGTTTCATTGGTAAGGAACATAGAGATGTTCGAAGCATGCAAATGGATATTCATATGATGAATGATCGAACTACCCTATCCGGACTTTCCAAGTGGTTATCACTTATCGAGTGGATAAAGTCCGCGGTTTTGGTTGTACACCATTAGTCCTTACTACTTGAAACATCATTGAGACTCTATATGCTAGTACTGTGCTTTGACTCGTTTACCGACTCTATTGGGGTCATCAGGTGTCGGGATTGGGTACAGTTACAACACATATAGAAGACGATGCTTTGTTGTCAAGGATTCACCACATACTTGCGAGTGTGGATATCCTATGCGATCTAAGGAGATATTAGTGTGACGAATCTCTGGCCAGAGTACATGATGTGATTTAAGAAATGGTTTCTTAGTAGCACATGCGATGTCACTATTTGATCTTCAAGATGTATTGCATAGTTATCGAATCTCGAGCGACTCTCGATATACCAATGGTTGTTGATTCGATCGGGATATTTGGATGAAGGGACCGTACTGTACGCTAACCAAAATCTACTGGTTCTTGTAGGACTATCAGTGATACCTAGGGAATCATGGGGCGATGTTGCTAGGCGCTCATACCATGATTCGATGGGCAAGTCGGAAATTGTTGTTCCGAGTCACAAGGAGTTGTGAGCCCACGGCTAGCTGTATCCCTGAACCATTGAGGGTCACACAGTGTAATGGATTTTTAATCCCCGTTGAGATAGTTAAATTTAAAGAGTTAAATTTAATGAACGAAGAAGTTAGACTTCTTATTTAAGAGTAGAGGAGTAAGATTTCCTAAAATTACATAGGGATGGCCATTTTTGGAAATCACTGAATTCGGATTCAGAAAAATTTATCTTGACTTTAAAAGGTGCAGAAATGGTTTATGTGCACATTGGTGAAATCGGTTTATCAATTGGAGTCACGATGAATTTTATATTAATTTCTGAACATGCGGGCTTTGCTTGTCGGGCTTGAACTTATGACTAATGGGCCCTAAGCTGTTAGTGGCCTACATTATAAATAAGTTATTGCAGTACAAAAATTAAACACAACAGGTCACAAAATAATTTTCGAAAACCCTAATTTTATTGATTGTGGCCGCCGCCCCCTCTCCCTCTGCTTGAGAAAAATCCAGCCTGTGATTTTGAATTACAGTCTGGTTTAACGGATCAAATTCGTTAATCTCTTCGTAGAAAACTTTTGATAGATTTTCTAGTGCAATCTATCAGAGGGATTAAATATCCGTTCGTGGACCTGGTTGAAGAACAGTTCGTCCATCAGTTCCAGGGATATACAACAAGAGCAGAGAAATCTGTTGGTGTCCAAAATCTCGATTCGAGATTAAAGGTAAAAATTTTATAATCGTTATTTAATTTTTACACACACAATTTAATCTTAAGGTTGATACTGTTGGAAAACTGGCGGTCAGATCAATTACGATTGATACCCGGTGCAGCGGAAGTTTAAAAATTTTATTATGGAACAATTCCATAGTGTGAGTATCAACCGTTCAACGATTAAATTATAAGTGTGTGTAAAATTAAATAACAATTATTAAATTTTACCTTCAATCTCAAAGCGAGATTATTGGACACCACACAGATTTCTCTGCGCTTCTTGCATCTCCCAGGAACTGATGAACTCCTTCTATTAGGTCCACGAATGGAGGTTTAATCCCTCTGATAGATTGCACTAGAAAATCTATCAGAAGTTTTCTACGAAGAGAATAAACGAATTTGATTCGCTATTCCAGACTGCAATTCAAAATCACAGACCGGAATTTCTCACGCAGAGAAGGGAGGGGGGCGGCCGATTTGTTTTGAGAGAGAGGCTAGGGTTTCGAAATTTTGCTCTCAAAATTTATGACCAGTTGTGTGTAATTTCTGTACTGCAATAACTTATTTATAATGCAGGCCACTAACAGCTTAGGGCCCATTAGTTATAAGTTGAGGCCCGACAGGCAAAGCCCGCATGTTCAGAAATTAATATAAAATTCATCGTGACTCCGATTGATGAACCGATTTCACCAATGTGCACAGAAACCATTTCTGCACATTTTAAAGTCTAGATAAATTTTCCTGAATCCGAATTCAGTGGTTTCCAAAAATGTCCATCCCTATGTCATTTTAGGAAATCCTACTCCCTTACTCTTATTTAAGAAGTCCAACTTCTTTATTCATTAAATTTAACTCTTTAAATTTAACTATCTCAACGGGGATTAAAACTCCATTACACTGTGTGTCCCTCAATGGTTCAGGGATACAGCTAGCCGTGGGCTCACAACTCCTTGTGACTCGGAACAACACTTTCCGACTTGCCCAACGAATCATGGTAAAGCGCCTAGCAACATCGCCCCATGATTCCCTAGGTATCACTGATAGTGCCTACAAGAACCAGTAGATTTTGGTTAGCGTACAGTACGGTCCCTTCATCCATATATCCCGATCGAATCAACAACCATTGGTATATCGAGAGTCGCTCAAGATTCGATAACTATGCAATACATCTTGAAGATCAAATTAGTGACATAGCATGTGCTACTAAGAAACCATTTCTTAAATCACATCAAGTACTCTGGCCAGAGATTCGTCACACTAATATCTCCTCAGATCGCATAGGATATCCACACTCGCAAGTATGTGGTGAATCCTTGACAACAATGCATCGACCCCTATATGTGTTGTAACTGTACCCAATCCCGACACCTGATGACCCCCATAGAGTCGGTAAACGAGTCAAAGCACAGTACTAGCATATAGAGTCTCCATGCTGTTTCAAGTAGTAAGGACTAATGGTGTACAACCAAAACCGCGGACTTTATCCACTCGATAAGTGATAACCACTTGGAAAGTCCGGATAGGGTAGTTCGATTATTCATCCTATGAATATCCATTTGCATGCTTCGAACATCTCCATGTTCCCTACCAATGAAACGTGGTACTCCGCATCGCAAATGCTAGTCTCAAACTCGAGCGATCCTTATCCTTATTATCGGACGGCTCAATCGACTAGGAACAGTTTAGAATATACAGTGACTATAAGATGTATTTCATGATAGACATCCCCATGTTCTACCACATCTTACATACACTATAGTATATTCAAGGTCTTTATCAAAACAACAATAGTATATCACAATATAACAATATGAAGAAAGATAAAGTCATTGCCATTAATAAAAGTGTAAATTATATTAAACAAAAGATCGTTTGTACAAAGAGTCATCAAAGCCCATAGCCACAAGTTGGCTCACTGGGCACCCACTCTTTCAATCTCCCACTTGCCCTATAGCCAACTAGTCATACTACGTAGACCCATTGCTTCGCGATGTTTGTCAAACAATGGTCCTGGCAAGGGCTTAGTAAGCGGATCAGCGATATTGTCTGCGGAGGCCACTCGTTCGACAGTGATGTCTCCTCTTTCCACAATCTCCCGGATGATGTGGTATTTCCTCAGTACGTGTTTGGATCTTTGAAGAGACCTTGGTTCCTTTGCTTGAGCAACGGCACCCGTGTTGTCACAGTACACCGGGACTGGACCAACAAATTCAGGAATGACGCCCAACTCTTGGACGAACTTCCTCATCCAAACGGCCTCTTTAGCAGCAGCTGATGCTGCAATGTATTCAGCCTCAGTGGTGGAATCCGCTGTGGTGTCCTGCTTGGAACTCTTCCAAGAGACAGCACCGCCATTGAGCATGAACACAAATCCAGAGGTTGACTTCGAGTCATCCACGTCACTTTGGAAGCTAGAGTCGGTATAGCCTTCCAATTTTAGATCTCGTCCTCCATATACCATGAACATATTCTTAGTCCTTCGTAAGTACTTAAGAATGTCCTTCACGGCTTTCCAATGCATTTGACCAGGATTAGCCTGATATCTGCTCGTGACACTCAGAGCAAATGCTACATCCGGTCTGGTAGATATCATCCCATACATGATACTACCTATAGCTGACGCATATGGTACATGTGTCATATTCTCTATCTCTGCATCAGTCTTGGGACACACAGACTTGGATAAAGAAACTCCATGACACATGGGTAGATGTCCTCTCTTGGACCCATCCATTGAAAATCGTTTCAATATGGTATCGATGTAGGTTGATTGTGTGAGTCCTATCATTCTCTTAGATCTATCTCTATAGATCTGTATCCCAAGAATGTAGGATGCCTCACCCAAATCCTTCATCGAGAATCTACCTGATAACCATATCTTTGTTGACTGTAACATCCCTACATCATTCCCAATGAGTAGGATGTCATCAACATAAAGTACTAAGAATGTCACAGCATCCCTAACTACTTTCTTGTACACGCATGGTTCCTCCGGGTTCTTGATGAAACCAAAATCTTTTATTGTTTCATCAAATTTCTGGTTCCAACTTCTTGATGTTTGTTTTAGACCATAAATTGATCTCTGAAGCTTGCATACCTTATGCTCGCTTCCCATGGATGTGAACCCCTCAGGCTGCTTCATATAGATTTCTTCCTTAATGTCTCCATTAAGAAAAGCAGTCTTCACATCCATTTTCCATATCTCATAGTCATACCATGCAGCTATGGCAATAAGGATTCTTATGGACTTGAACATTGCAACTGGTGAAAAGGTTTCATCATAGTCAACTCCTTGCCTTTGAGTATAACCTTTTGCCACCAATCGTGCCTTGTAGGTCAATACCTTACCATCAGGCCCAAGCTTTCTCTTGTAGATCCATTTACACCCTATTGGAACAATTCCATCAGGAGGATCTACTAAAGACCAAACTTGGTTTGTATGCATCGAATCCAATTCAGACTGCATAGCTTCAAGCCATAAATTTGAATCCGCATCAGAAATTGCTTTCTTGAAGTTTCTTGGATCACATCCAATGTCGGGTTCATCTTGATCCCCTTCAAGAAGAAGACCATATCGAACAGGAGGTCTAGAAGTCCTCTCGGATCTTCTAGGTTCAGGCGTGTCCAGCAATGGTTCCTGAGGTGTAGGATCGTTATTTTGTATTTCGGGTTCTACTCGAATTTCTTCGAGTTCCATCATCTCGCCTTTCTTATCCAATAAGAACTCCTTCTCCAAGAAGGTGGCATTCCTTGAAACAAACACCTTTGTTTCAGCAGGATAATAGAAATAATATCCGATTGAATTCTTCGGATACCCTACAAAATAACATAAGCTGGATCGACTATCCAACTTATCTCCCACTGTCCGCTTCACGTAAGCTGGACATCCCCAAATCCTCAAGTACGAATACTTAGGAGCTTTGCCATTCCATAACTCGTATGGTGTTTTGTCCACTGCTTTAGTGTGGACGTTGTTCAACAACAATACCGCCGTTTCAAGCGCATAGCCCCAAAACGAAGGTGGGAGCTCAGTGAAGCTTATCATGGATCGAACCATGTCCAACAAAGTTCGATTACGACGCTCCGATACACCATTAAGCTGTGGTGTCATAGGAGGAGTCCACTGAGAGAGAATCCCATTCTCTTTTAGATAGTCCAAAAAATCGGTACTTAAGTATTCTCCACCTCGATCCGATCGAAGTGCTTTAATACTTTTACCTAGCTTATTTTCTACTTCAGCCTTGAATTCTTTGAACTTTTCAAATGCTTCATACTTATATTTCATTAAATATAAATACCCATACCTTGAATAATCATCAGTAAAGGTAATGAAGTAGGTGTGGCCATGTTGAGTCCCAACTCTAAATGGACCACAATCATCTGTATGGATCAAATCCAACAGATTTTGACTACGCTCAGGTTTCCCCTTAAAAGGAGATTTAGTCATTTTCCCTTTTAGGCAGGATTCACAAGTAGGTAGAGAGTTAATATAAGACATATCAAACATGCCCTCTCCCACTAGCTTGTTCATCCTCCTTGAGGAAATATGACCTAGTCTAGCGTGCCAAAGGTTTGCCGGGTTTTGGCTATCGATTTTCCTTTTGTTTGTTGTTGCCGGTTTATCAACATAATTTATTGGAACGTCTTTTAGTTTTAAGTTGTATAGATCGTTTTCAAGTTGTCCATTTCCAATTAAACATTCATTCTTGTAAATATTGCAAATCCCATTCACAAAATTGCAAGAATAACCATCTCTATCTAGCATAGAAACAGAAATAATGTTTTTAATCAAATCCGGAACAAATAAAATATCTCTTAAAAGTAACTTAAAACCGTTCTGCAAAATTTAAATAAATATTTCCCATAGCTATGGATTTAACTCTGGAACCATTCCCGAGCCTTGACTGGGTCTCACCCATCCTTAGCCTATTACTTCTTATCATCATTTGCAACTCATTGCAAATATGAGATCTACATCTGGTATCCAATACCCAAGAAGTAGTATTAAAAATATTTATTTCAATGTATAACATACCCTTTGCAGTTCGCAACTGCTCGAGGTATTCCTTGCAGTTACGTTTCCAATAATCGGGTTTCTTGCAGTGATGGCAAACTTGTTTAGACTTGTCCAATTTTGTATGTAACATTTTGCCTTGAGATCATGGTCCAACCATTTCTCTAGTTACATCAGCCGGGGCTGTTTTCGGAGAAGCCTTTTCTAACAATTAGAAAATCTTTTCCGAATTTAGGACAATCTTAACTTATGGAATCATTCTGTATTTGTTTGCGCCAATAAGTTTGTTTTGTTGGAGAACAGAAATATGTGGATTACTGAGATGAAACAGACAAATATCAATGATTGTTTAAGCAATTTACTAAGACATAAAATAGGCGAATTTAATTTTATGAATCTCACTCCCACTATTTTAACGATTTCACCACCCTCTAGTGAAAACGGGAAACCTTTTCCTTAGTGAGAACATGGAGTCCAATTGACAAACTTATGGTCCCGAATAATATCAGCCAACCATAATTCTCAAAAGGTAGAGCCCAATTGCTGTAAGAGTGGGTGCCCAGTGAGCCAACTATGTGGCTATGGGCTTTGATGACTCTTTGTATAAACAATCTTTTGTTTAATATTATTTACACTTTTATGGCAATGACTTTATATTACTTCATATTGTTATATTGTGATATACTATTGTTGTTTTGATAAAGACCTTGAATATACCATAGTGTATGTAAGATGTGGTAGAACATGGAGATGTCTATCATGAAATACATCTTATAGTCACTGTATATTCTAAACTGTTCCTAGTCGATTGAGCCGTCCGATAATAAGGATAAGGATCGCTCGAGTTTGAGACTAGCATTTGCGATGCGGAGTACCACGTTTCATTGGTAGGGAACATAGAGATGTTCGAAGCATGCAAATGGATATTCATAGGATGAATAATCGAACTACCCTATCCGGACTTTCCAAGTGGTTATCACTTATCGAGTGGATAAAGTCCGCGGTTTTGGTTGTACACCATTAGTCCTTACGACTTGAAACATCATGGAGACTCTATATGCTAGTGTTGTGCTTTGACTCGTTTACCGACTCTATGGGGGTCATCAGGTGTCAAGATTGGGTACAGTTACGACACATATAGGAGTCAATGCATTGTTGTCAAGGATTCACCACATACTTGCGAGTGTGGATATCCTATGCGATCTGAGGAGATATTAGTGTGACAAATCTCTGGCCAGAGTACTTGATGTGATTTAAGAAATGGTTTCTTAGTAGCACATGCGATGTCACTAATTTGATCTTCAAGATGTATTGCATAGTTATCGAATCTTGAGCGACTCTCGATATACCAATGTTTGTTGATTCGATCGGGATATATGGATGAAGGGACCGTACTGTACGCTAACCAAAATCTACTGGTTCTTGTAGGCACTATCAATGATACCTAGGGAATCATGGGGCGATGTTGCTAGGCGCTTTACCATGATTCGTTGGGCAAGTCGGAAAGTGTTGTTCCGAGTCACAAGGAAGTTGTGAGCCCACGGCTAGCTGTATCCCTGAACCATTGAGGGTCACACAGTGTAATGGAGTTTTAATCCCCGTTGAGATAGTTAAATTTAAAGAGTTAAATTTAATGAACTAAGGAGTTGGACTTCTTAAATAAGAGTAAGGGAGTAGGATTTCCTAAAATGACATAGGGATGGACATTTTTGGAAACCACTGAATTCGGATTCAGGAAAATTTATTTTGACTTTAAAACGTGCAGAAATGGTTTCTGTGCACATTGGTGAAATCGTTTCATCAATCGGAGTCACGATGAATTTTATATTAATTTCTGAACGAGCGGGCTTTGCTTGTCGGGCCCTGACTTATGACTAATGGGCCCTAAGGTGTTAGTGGCCTGCATTATAAATAAGTTATTGCAGTACAGAAATTACACACAACAGGTCATAATTTTGACAGCAAATTTTCGAAACCCTCCTCTCTCTCAAAGCATTCGGCCGACCCCTCCCCCTCTGCCCGAGATTTTCCGGTCTGTGATTTTGAATTGCAGTCTGGAATAGCGAATCAGATTCGTTTATTCTCTTCGCAGAAAACTTCTGATAGATTTTCTAGTGCAATCTATCAGAGGGATTAAACCTCTGTTCGTGGACCTGATTGAAGGAGTTCATCGGTTCCAGGGAGAGACAACAAGAGCAGATAAAATCTGTTGGTGTCCATTAATCTCGTTGCGAGATTGGAGGTAAAATTTAATAACTGTTATTTAAATTTTACACACACAATAATTTAATCGTTGAACGGTTGATACCCACACTATGGAATTGTTCCATAACAAAATTTTTAAACTTCCGCTGCACCGGGTATCAATCGTGATTGATCTGACCGCCAGAGTTTTCCAACAGTGGTATCAGAGCCAGGTTGCTCAGATCAAACGATTAAATTAATCAATTGTACAAAATTTTTGAGTCTCGGTTTTTGAAACAAAATAAATATTTTTAAATAAAAAAAAAATTTTTCGGGGCAAAACTCGGGCAGCGATTGGATCGCTGCCCGGTGGGGCAGCAATTGTTGCTGCCCCGGGCGGCGCACGGCGCCGCCCAAAGGGGGCGCACGGCGCCGCCCAAGGCGGCGACCGTCGCCGCCCAGGGCAGCGCTGTGCGCTGCCCAGCGCAGCGCTGGGCGCTGCGCAGGGCAGCGCTCGGCGCCGCCCAGGGCAGCGCACGGCGCCGCCCTAAGGGGGCAGCCGGGCTGCCCCCGGCCGCGCCCCGGGTGCGGGCCGGCCCGGGAGTGTCCCGGGCGGCCCGCGGGAAAAATTATATTTTTATTAATTTTAATATTTAAAATTTTATTTTTGGTCCGGTCAAAAATTGTTTTTGATTGGTTCACGAGATTTCGGATCGAATTGTTCGAGTCCGTAAATTTTAAAATTGATTTTGGATAAATTTGAATTTTTGGAAAATTTTAATATTTTATCCGTAAATTGAATTTTGAAATCAATTATTTTGGTACAATTGATGATAAGATATGATCTTATGATATATTAAGTAAAATATGATTTTATTTGTAAAATTGGATTTTATAGATAAAATATGATTTTATTTGATATAGAGATAAAATATGATTTTATATGTGAAATGAGATTTTATATATAAAATATGATTTTATCTTGTTTAAATTTGAATTGCCACAGCATGTTATCCAATAAATTAATTTTGAATTAAATGTTATTGGATAAGGATGATCGATTGCCATGACCAATTTTGTAGGTGTATGTTAGGAATTTACATTTTGTCTTTATTATTGTTGGTTTTATTAATGGGCCTGGTTTATGGCCCGATATGAATGTCATATGTAATAAAAGTGGGCTTGGTATATAGCCCGTTCCCACCCCCTAAAAATGTATCCCCTACTTGTCATTGTTATTTATTGTAAATACATTAGATTTAGTGGGAGATCAAGATTTGAAGATGGTGGGCCCAGCAGACAATGAAGACTGAAGAAATGTAAATTGGAAGCATATGTAATAGGATTGCATTTGCATACTGCATATTACCTAGGATTGGACTAAGACCCGTGATTGGCAACCACGGGTCAATTAGAAATGGAATCGATCATCCTATATAATATGTGATATTATGATTGTATGCATGTTTAGACATAAATTGCGTGAATCCGGCAATGCATGCAATAAATTAAATATGATGAGACAAATATTTTTATAAATTAAATCCCTCATTTTAAATATGATTTAAAATTTATATCAAGATAAATAAAGGAAATTTAAATATTGTTTAAATGTTCCTACCTTCCATCAACGGTCAATGTATGTGATGCTACCCGCGGATACGGTCCGGCTCATATTATTGGGGGGGCCCGTCCGTCGGAAAGCTGTACATTGGATCGACAAATGTTGTAAGTTGGGTGGAACTCCCATGGGATCGGCTCATATTATTGGGGGATCCACATGGCGACCGTCCATCACAACTTAATATTGATGGGTCATCTTGACATGTCACTTTAAACGGCGTCATATTATTGGGCCCTTATTGGACATGAGGTAAACACATGGGGGTTGCTTTGGAAGCAATTGGGCTCTACCTTTTGAGAATTATGGTTGGCTGATATTATTCGGGACCATAAGTTTGTCAATTGGACTCCATGTTCTCACTAAGGAAAAAGTTTCCCGTTTTCACTAGAGGGTGGTGAAATCGTTAAAATAGTGGGAGTGAGATTCATAAAATTAAATTCGCCTATTTTATGTCTTAGTAAATTGTTAAACAATCATTGATATATGTCTGTTTTTCTTTTCAGTATTTCATACAATGAATTCGCGAAATCCATTATTCTCGATCCTCGAACAAAACAAGTTGACTGGCGCCAACTATACGGAATGGTTCCGGAAGTTGAAGATTGTCTTAACTTCGGAGAAAATGCTCTACGTGTTAGAGAAAGCACCTCCGAAGGAAGCACCAGCTGACATAAGTCCGGAGGAATTGGCCAAACTTGATGCATGGTGTGACCATGACATCAAGACCAAATGCTATATGCAAGCCTCGATGTCTGATGAACTCCAGAGGCGATTTGAGGACACGGTGAATGCTGCTGACATTCACGCGCAACTCAAGGAACTTTTTGGGGCTCAGTCGAGGGCTGAAAGGTTCGCTACTGTTAAGGAGTTGATGACGTGCCGCATGCGTGAAGGGACTTCGGTCCGTGATCATGGGGTACGAGTGATTTGGCTCATACAGAAGTTGGCGACCCTAGATTTGGTGTTGGAGCATGAACTCAATGTGGATTTATTGCTTCTGTCTCTTCCTTCTTCATTTGATGGATTTGTGATAAATTTTAATATGAACAAGATAGAGGCCACCCTTGAAGAGATGGTCAATATGCTCGTTACATATGAATCCACACTTAAGAAGGATAAGCCAGCTTTCTTGGTGGGCTCCTCATCTTCTGCGAAGAAGGGGCCAAGTATGAAGGGCAAGAAACGTTCTACCCCACCCAAGAAAGTTGAGCCCGAGAAGAAGCAAAAGACAAAGGCTTCAAACAATGGAAAATCCAAGGATGTTTGCCATTACTGCAAGAAGCCGGGTCATTGGAAGCGCAACTGCAAGGAGTATCTTGAGCAGTTAGGAACTGCAAAGGGTATGTTCTATATCGAAATAAACATGTCACTTAATACAACTTCTTGGGTATTGGATACCGGATGTGGATCTCACATTTGCAATGATTTGCAGGTGATGACAAGAAGTCGCAGGCTTAGAATGGGTGAGACCCAGCTGAGGCTCGGGAATGGTTCCAGAGTTGAAGCTACGGCCATTGGAGATGTTTGTTTGATTTTGCAGAATGGTTTTAAATTATTGTTGAGAGATGTTTTATTTGTGCCAGATTTAATTAAAAACATTATTTCTATTTCTATGCTTGATAGAGATGGTTACTCTTGTAATTTTGTGAATGGGATTTGCAATATTTACAAGAATGAATGTTTAATTGGAAATGGACAACTTGAAAACGATCTATACAATTTAAAACTAAAAGACGTTCCAGTGAATTGTATTGACAAACCGGCGACAACAAACAAAAAGAAAATCGATAGTCAAAACCCGGCAAACCTTTGGCACGCTAGACTAGGTCATATTTCCTCAAGGAGGAACAAGCTAGTGGGAGAGGGCATGTTTGATATGTCTGATATTAACTCTCTACCTACTTGTGAATCCTGCCTAAAAGGAAAAATGACTAAATCTCATTTTAAGGGGAAGCCTGAGCGTAGTCAAAATCTGTTGGATTTGATCCATACAGATGTTTGTGGTCCATTTAGAGTAGGGACTCAACATGGCCACACCTACTTCATTACCTTTACTGATGATTATTCAAGGTATGGGTATTTATATTTAATGAAATATAAGTCTGAAGCATTTGAAAAGTTCAAAGAATTCAAGGCTGAAGTAGAAAACAAGCTAGGTAAAAGTATTAAAGCACTTCGATCGGATCGAGGTGGAGAATACTTGAGTACCGAGTTTTTGGACTATCTAAAAGAGAATGGGATTCTCTCTCAGTGGACTCCTCCTATGACACCACAGCTTAATGGTGTATCGGAGCGTCGTAATCGAACTTTGTTGGACATGGTTCGATCTATGATGAGCTTCACTGAGCTTCCACCTTCGTTTTGGGGCTATGCGCTTGAAACGGCGGTATTGTTGTTGAACAACGTCCACACTAAAGCAGTGGACAAAACACCATACGAGTTATGGAATGGCAAAGCTCCTAAGTATTCGTACTTGAGGATTTGGGGATGTCCTGCTTACGTGAAGCGGACAGTGGGAGATAAGTTGGATAGTCGATCCAGCTTATGTTATTTTGTAGGGTATCCGAAGAATTCAATCGGATATTATTTCTATTATCCTGCTGAAACAAAGGTGTTTGTTTCTAGGAATGCCACCTTCTTGGAGAAGGAGTTCTTATTGGATAAGAAAGGCGAGATGATGGAACTCGAAGAAGTTCGAGAAGAACCCGAAATACAAAATAACGATCCTACACCTCAGGAACCATTGCTGGACACGCCTGCACCTAGAAGATCCGAAAGGACTTCTAGACCTCCAGTTCGATATGGTCTTCTTCTTGAAGGGGATCAAGATGAACCCGACATTGGATGTGATCCAAGAAACTTCAAGGAAGCAATTTCTGATGCGGATTCGAATTTATGGCTTGAAGCTATGCAGTCAGAATTGGATTCGATGCATACAAACCAAGTTTGGTCTTTAGTAGATCCTCCCGATGGAATTGTTCCAATAGGGTGTAAATGGATCTACAAGAGAAAGCTTGGGCCTGATGGTAAGGTATTGACCTACAAGGCGCGATTGGTGGCGAAAGGTTATACTCAAAGGCAAGGAGTTGACTATGATGAAACCTTTTCACCAGTTGCTATGTTCAAGTCCATAAGAATCCTTATTGCCATAGCTGCATGGTATGACTATGAGATATGGCAGATGGATGTGAAGACTTCTTTTCTTAATGGAGACATTAAGGAAGAAATCTATATGAAGCAGCCTGAGGGGTTCACATCCATGGGAAGCGAGCATAAGGTATGCAAGCTTCAGAGATCAATTTATGGTCTAAAACAAGCATCAAGAAGTTGGAACCAGAAATTTGATGAAACAATAAAAGATTTGGGTTTCATCAAGAACCCGGAGGAACCGTGCGTGTACAAGAAAGTAGTTAAGGATGCTGTGACATTCTTAGTACTTTATGTTGATGACATCCTACTCATTGGGAATGATGTAGGGATGTTGCAGTCAACAAAGATATGGTTATCAGGTAGATTTTCGATGAAGGATTTGGGAGAGGCATCCTACATTCTTGGGATACAGATCTATAGAGATAGGTCTAAGAGAATGATAGGACTCACTCAATCAACCTACATCGATACCATATTGAAACGGTTTTCAATGGATGGGTCCAAAAGAGGACATCTACCCATGTGTCATGGAGTTTCTCTATCCAAGTCTATGTGTCCCAAGACTGATGAAGAGATAGAGAATATGACACATGTACCATATGCGTCAGCTATAGGTAGTATCATGTATGGGATGATATCTACTAGACCGGATGTAGCATTTGCTCTGAGTGTCACGAGCAGATATCAGTCTAATCCTGGTCAAATGCATTGGAAAGCCGTGAAGGACATTCTTAAGTACTTGCGAAGGACTAAGAATATGTTCATGGTTTATGGAGGACGAGAACTCAAATTGGAAGGCTATACCGACTCTAGCTTCCAAAGTGACGTGGATGACTCGAAGTCAACCTCTGGATTTGTGTTCATGCTCAATGGCGGTGCTGTCTCTTGGAAGAGTTCCAAGCAGGACACCACAGCGGATTCCACCACTGAGGCTGAATACATTGCAGCATCAGCTGCTGCTAAAGAGGCCGTTTGGATGAGGAATTTCGTCCAAGAGTTGGGCGTCATTCCTGAATTTGTTGGTCCAGTCCCGGTGTACTGCGACAACACGGGTGCCGTTGCTCAAGCAAAGGAACCAAGGTCTCATCAAAGATCCAAACACGTACTGAGGAAATACCACATAATCCGGGAGATTGTGGAAAGAGGAGACATCATTGTCGAACGAGTGGCCTCTGCAGACAATATTGCTGATCCGCTTACTAAGCCCTTGCCAGGACCATTGTTTGACAAACATCGCGAAGCAATGGGTCTACGTAGTATGACTAGTTGGCTATAGGGCAAGTGGGAGATTGTAAGAGTGGGTGCCCAGTGAGCCAACTGTGTGGCTATGGGCTTTGATGACTCTTTGTATAAACAATCTTTTGTTTAATATTATTTACACTTTTATGGCAATGACTTTATATTACTTCATATTGTTATATTGTGATATACTATTGTTGTTTTGATAAAGACCTTGAATATACCATAGTGTATGTAAGATGTGGTAAAACATGGAGATGTCTATCATGAAATACATCTTATAGTCACTGTATATTCTAAACTGTTCCTAGTCGATTGAGCCGTCCGATAATAAGGATAAGGATCGCTCGAGTTTGAGACTAGCATTTGCGATGCGGAGTACCACGTTTCATTGGTAGGGAACATAGAGATGTTCGAAGCATGCAAATGGATATTCATAGGATGAATAATCGAACTACCCTATCCGGACTTTCCAAGTGGTTATCACTTATCGAGTGGATAAAGTCCGCGGTTTTGGTTGTACACCATTAGTCCTTACGACTTGAAACATCATGGAGACTCTATATGCTAGTGCTGTGCTTTGACTCGTTTACCGACTCTATGGGGTCATCAGGTGTCGAGATTGGGTATAGTTACGACACATATAGGAGTCAATGCATTGTTGTCAAGGATTCACCACATACTTGCGAGTGTGGATATCCTATGCGATCTGAGGAGATATTAGTGTGACAAATCTCTGGCCAGAGTACTTGATGTGATTTAAGAAATGGTTTCTTAGTAGCACATGCGATGTCACTAATTTGATCTTCAAGATGTATTGCATAGTTATCGAATCTTGAGCGACTCTCGATATACCAATGGTTGTTGATTCGATCGGGATATATGGATGAAGGGACCGTACTGTACGCTAACCAAAATCTACTGGTTCTTGTAGGCACTATCAGTGATACCTAGGGAATCATGGGGCGATGTTGCTAGGCGCTTTACCATGATTCGTTGGGCAAGTCGGAAAGTGTTGTTCCGAGTCACAAGGAAGTTGTGAGCCCACGGCTAGCTGTATCCCTGAACCATTGAGGGTCACACAGTGTAATGGAGTTTTAATCCCCGTTGAGATAGTTAAATTTAAAGAGTTAAATTTAATGAACTAAGGAGTTGGACTTCTTAAATAAGAGTAAGGGAGTAGGATTTCCTAAAATGACATAGGGATGGACATTTTTTGGAAACCACTGAATTCGGATTCAGGAAAATTTATTTTGACTTTAAAACGTGCAGAAATGGTTTCTGTGCACATTGGTGAAATCGTTTCATCAATCGGAGTCACGATGAATTTTATATTAATTTCTGAACGAGCGGGCTTTGCTTGTCGGGCCCTGACTTATGACTAATGGGCCCTAAGGTGTTAGTGGCCTGCATTATAAATAAGTTATTGCAGTACAGAAATTACACACAACAGGTCATAATTTTGAGAGCAAATTTTCGAAACCCTCCTCTCTCTCAAAGCATTCGGCCGACCCCTCCCCCTCTGCCCGAGATTTTCCGGTCTGTGATTTTGAATTGCAGTCTGGAATAGCGAATCAGATTCGTTTATTTTCTTCGCAGAAAACTTCTGATAGATTTTCTAGTGCAATCTATCAGAGGGATTAAACCTCTGTTCGTGGACCTGATTGAAGGAGTTCATCGGTTCCAGGGAGAGACAACAAGAGCAGATAAAATCTGTTGGTGTCCATTAATCTCGTTGCGAGATTGGAGGTAAAATTTAATAACTGTTATTTAAATTTTACACACACAATAATTTAATCGTTGAACGGTTGATACCCACACTATGGAATTGTTCCATAACAAAATTTTTAAACTTCCGCTGCACCGGGTATCAATCGTGATTGATCTGACCGCCAGAGTTTTCCAACAATTGCTTCCAAAGCAACCCCCATGTGTTTACCTCATGTCCAATAAGGGCCCAATAATATGACGCCGTTTAAAGTGACATGTCAAGATGACCCATCAATATTAAGTTGTGATGGACGGTCGCCATGTGGATCCCCCAATAATATGAGCCGATCCCATGGGAGTTCCACCCAACTTACAACATTTGTCGATCCAATGTACAGCTTTCCGACGGACGGGCCCCCCCAATAATATGAGCCAGACCGTATCCGCGGGTAGCATCACATACATTGACCATTGATGGAAGGTAGGAACATTTAAACAAATTTAAATTTCCTTTTTTTATCTTGATATCAATTTTAAATCATATTTAAAATGAGGGATTTTTAATTATAAAAATTTGTCTCATCATAATCATTTTATTGCATGCTTGCCGGATTCACGCAATTATGTCTAAACATGCATACAATCATAATATCATATATTATATAGGATGATCGATTCCATTTCTAATTGACCCGTGGTTGCCAATCACGAGTCTTAGTCCAATCCTAGGTAATATGAAGTATGCAATGCAATCCTATTACATGTGCTTCCAATTTACATTTCTTCTGTCTTTATTGTCTGCTGGGCCCACCATCTTCAAATCTTGATCTCCCACTAAATCTAATGTATTTACAATAAATAAAAATGACAAGTAGGGGATACATTTTTAGGGGTGGGAACGGACCATAAACCAAGCCCACTTTTATTACATATGACATTCATACTGGGCCATAAACCAGGCCCATTAATAAAACCAACAACAATAAAAACAAAATGTAAATTCCTAACATACACCTACAAAATTGGTCATGGCAATCGATCATCCTTATCCAATACCATTTAATTCAAAATTAATTTATTGGATAACATGTAGTGGCAATTCAAAATTAAACAGGATAAAATCATATTTTATATATAAAATCTCATTTTACATATAAAATCATATTTTATCTCTTTATCAAATAAAATCATATTTTATCTACAAAATCCAATTTTATAGATAAAATCATATTTTACTTAATATATCCATAAGATCAAATCTTATCATCAATTGTACAAAAAATAATTGATTTCAAAATTCAATTTAAGGATAAAATATTAAAATTTTCCAAAAATTCAAATTTATCCAAAAATCAATTTTAAAATTTACGGACTCGAACAATTCGATCCGAAATCTCGTGAACCAATCAAAAACAATTTTTGACCGGACCAAAAATAAAATTTTAACACATTAAAATTAATTTTAAATAAAAATAATAATTTTTCCCGCGGGCCGCCCGGGACACTCCCGGGCCGGCCCGCACCCGTGGGCGCGGGCTGGGGCAGCCCGGGTGCCCCATTAGGGCAGCGACATTCGCTGCCCTGGCGGCGCCGTGCGCCGCCCGGGGGCAGCGACCATCGCTGCCCGGGTTTTGCCCCGAAAATTTTTTTTTTTTTTTTTAAAAATATTTATTTTGTTTCAAAAACCGAGACTCAAAAATTTTTGTACAATCGATTAATTTTAATCGTTTGATCTGAGCAACCTGGCTCTGATACCACTGTCCGAAAACGCGGCTCTCAGATCAATCACGATTGATACCCGGTGCAGCGGAAGTTTAAAAATTTTATTATGGAACAATTCCATAGTGTGAGTATCAACCGTTCAACGATTAAATTATAAGTGTGTGTAAAATTAAATAACAATTATTAAATTTTACCTTCAATCTCGAAGCGAGATTATTGGACACCACACAGATTTCTCTGCGCTTCTTGCATCTCCCAGGAACTGATGAACTCCTTCTATCAGGTCCACGAATGGAGGTTTAATCCCTCTGATAGATTGCACTAGAAAATCTATCAGAAGTTTTCTACGAAGAGAATAAACGAATTTGATTCGCTATTCCAGACTGCAATTCAAAATCACAGACCGGAATTTCTCACGCAGAGAAGGGAGGGGGGCGGCCGATTTGTTTTGAGAGAGAGGCTAGGGTTTCGAAATTTTGCTCTCAAAATTTATGACCAGTTGTGTGTAATTTCTGTACTGCAATAACTTATTTATAATGCAGGCCACTAACAGCTTAGGGCCCATTAGTTATAAGTTGAGGCCCGACAGGCAAAGCCCGCATGTTCAGAAATTAATATAAAATTCATCGTGACTCCGATTGATGAACCGATTTCACCAATGTGCACAGAAACCATTTCTGCACATTTTAAAGTCTAGATAAATTTTCCTGAATCCGAATTCAGTGGTTTCCAAAAATGTCCATCCCTATGTCATTTTAGGAAATCCTACTCCCTTACTCTTATTTAAGAAGTCCAACTTCTTTATTCATTAAATTTAACTCTTTAAATTTAACTATCTCAACGGGGATTAAAACTCCATTACACTGTGTGACCCTCAATGGTTCAGGGATACAGCTAGCCGTGGGCTCACAACTCCTTGTGACTCGGAACAACACTTTCCGACTTGCCCAACGAATCATGGTAAAGCGCCTAGCAACATCGCCCCATGATTCCCTAGGTATCACTGATAGTGCCTACAAGAACCAGTAGATTTTGGTTAGCGTACAGTACGGTCCCTTCATCCATATATCCCGATCGAATCAACAACCATTGGTATATCGAGAGTCGCTCAAGATTCGATAACTATGCAATACATCTTGAAGATCAAATTAGTGACATCGCATGTGCTACTAAGAAACCATTTCTTAAATCACATCAAGTACTCTGGCCAAAGATTCGTCCCACTAATATCTCCTCAGATCGCATAGGATATCCACACTCGCAAGTATGTGGTGAATCCTTGACAACAATGCATCGACTCCTATATGTGTTGTAACTGTACCCAATCCCGACACCTGATGACCCCCATAGAGTCGGTAAACGAGTCAAAGCACAGTACTAGCATATAGAGTCTCCATGCTGTTTCAAGTAGTAAGGACTAATGGTGTACAACCAAAACCGCGGACTTTATCCACTCGATAAGTGATAACCACTTGGAAAGTCCGGATAGGGTAGTTCGATTATTCATCCTATGAATATCCATTTGCATGCTTCGAACATCTCCATGTTCCCTACCAATGAAACGTGGTACTCCGCATCGCAAATTCTAGTCTCAAACTCGAGCGATCCTTATCCTTATTATCGGACGGCTCAATCGACTAGGAACAGTTTAGAATATACAGTGACTATAAGATGTATTTCATGATAGAAATCCCCATGTTCTACCACATCTTACATACACTATAGTATATTCAAGGTCTTTATCAAAACAACAATAGTATATCACAATATAACAATATGAAGAAAGATAAAGTCATTGCCATTAATAAAAGTGTAAATTATATTAAACAAAAGATCGTTTGTACAAAGAGTCATCAAAGCCCATAGCCACAAGTTGGCTCACTGGGCACCCACTCTTTCAGATACCCATTATGGAATCGTTCCATACAAAATTTTAAACTTCCGCTGCACCGGGTATCAATCCTAATTGATCTGAACGCCGCGTTTTCCAACAGTGGTATCAGAGCCAGGTTGCTCAGATCAAGCGATTAAATTAATCGATTGTACAAAAATTTTTTAAGCCTCGGTTTTTGAAACAAAATAAATATTTTAAAATAAAATATTTTTTCGGGCAAAAACCCGGGCAGCGATTGGATCGCTGCCCGGGGCAGGGGCAGGGGCAGGGGCAGCGATCGTCGCTGCCCGGCCTGAGCCCTACGGGGCGCGGGCAGCCCGGGAATGTCCCGGGCGGCCCGCGGAAAAATTAATTTTTAATTTTTAAATTAAATTTTAATAGGTTAAAATTCTATTTTTGGTCCGATCGAAAATCGTTTTTGATTGGTCCACGAGGCGTCGGATCGAATTGTTCGAGTCCGAAAATTTTAAAATTGATTTTTGGATAAATTTGAATTTTTGGAAAATTTTAATATTTTATCCTTTAATTGAATTTTGAAATTAATTATTTTTGGTACAATTGATGATAAGATATGATCTTATGGATATATTGAGTAAAATATGATTTTATGTATAAAATTGGATTTTATAGATAAAATATGATTTTATTTGATAAAAAGATAAAATATGATTTTGTATGTAAAATAAGATTTTATGTATGAAATATGATTTTATCCTTTTAAATTTAAATTGCCATTGCATGTTATCCAATAAATTAATTTTGAATTAAATGTTATTGGATAAGGATGATCGATTGCCATGATCAATTTTGTAGGTGTATGTTAGAAATTTACATTTGCTTTTATTATTGTTGGTTTTATTAATGGGCCTGGTTTATGGCCCAATATGAATGTCATAAGTAATAAAAGTGGGCTTGGTTTATGGCCCGTTCCCACCCCTTAAAAATGTATCCCCTACTTGTCATTGTTATTTATTGTAAATACATTAGATTTAGTGGGAGATCAAGATTTGAAGATGGAGGTGGGCCCAGCAGACAATAAAGACAGAAGAAATGTAAATTGGAAGCAAATGTAATAGGATTGCATTGCATACTGCATATTACCTAGGATTGGACTAAGACTCGTGATTGGCAACCACGGGTCGATTAGAAATGGAATCGATCATCCTATATAATATGTGATATTATAGTTGTATGCATGTTTTATACAAAATTGTGTGAATCCGACAAGCATACAAAATTTTAAAAATGATGAGACAAATTTTCATAATTAAAAATCCCTCATTTTAATATGATTTAAAATTGATATCAAGATAAATAAAGAAAATTTAAACTTGTTTAAATGTTCCTACCTTCCATCAACGATCAATGTATGAGATGCTACCCACGGATACGGTCCGGCTCATATTATTGGGGGGGCCCGTTCGTCGGAAAGCTGTACATTGGATCGACACATGTTGTAAGTTGGGTGGAACTCCCATGGGATCGGCTCATATTATTGGGGGATCCACATGGCGACCGTCCATCACAACTTAATATTGATGGGTCATCTTGACATGTCACGATAAACGACGTCATATTATTGGGCCCTTATTGGACATGAGGTAAAAACATGGAGGTTGCTTTGGAAGCAATTGGGCTCTACCTTTTGAAATTATGGTTGGCTGATATTATTCGGGACCATAGATTGTCAATTGGACTCCATGTTCTCACTAAGGAAAACAGTTTCCCGTTTTCACTAGAGCGTAGTGAAATCGTTAAAATAGTGGGAGTGAGATTCATAAAATAAATTTTGCCTATTTTATGTCTTAGTAAATTGCTTAAACAATCACTGATATTTGTCTGTTTCTTTTCAGTATTTCATACGATGAATTCGCGTAATCTACTTTTCTCGATCCTCGAACAAAATAAGTTGACTGGCGCAAACTATACGGAATGGTTCCGTAAGTTGAAGATTGTCTTGACTTCGGAGAAGATGCTCTACGTGTTAGAAAAATCTCCTCCAAAGGAAGCACCAGCTGACGTAAGTCCGGAGGAGTTACATGGTGGGACCATGATATCAAGACCAAATGCTATATGCAAGCCTCGATGTCTGATGAACTCCAGAGGCGATTTGAGGACACCGTGAATGCTGCTGACATTCACGTTCAACTCAAGGAACTTTTTGGGGCTCAATCGAGGGCTGAAAGGTTCGCTACTGTAAAGGAGCTAATGACGTGTCGCATGCGTGAAGGGACTTCGGTCCGTGATCATGGGGTACGAGTGATTTGGCTCATACAGAAGTTGGTAACCCTTGATTTGGTGTTGGAGCATGAACTCAACGTGGACTTACTACTTCTGTCTCTTCCTTCTTCGTTTGACGGATTTGTGGTAAATTTCAATATGAACAAGATAGAGGCCTCCCTTGAAGAGATGGTCAATATGCTTGTGACATATGAATCCACATTAAAGAAGGATAAACCGGCATTCTTGGTGGGCTCCTCTTCTTCTGCGAAGAAGGGGCCAAGTACAAAGGGTAAGAAACGTTCTGCCCCACCCAAGAAAATCGAACCCGAAAAGAAGTACAAGACAAAGGCTTCAAACATGGAAAAATCCAAGGATGTTTGCCATTACTGCAAGAAGCCCGGTCATTGGAAGCGTAACTGCAAGGAATATCTAGAGCAGTTGCGAACTGCGAAGGGTATGTTCTATATTGAAATAAATGTTTCACTTAATACTACTTCTTGGGTATTGGATACCGGATGTGGATCTCACATTTGCAATTATTTGCAGGTGATGACAAGAAGTCGCAGGCTTAGGATGGGTGAGACCCAGCTGAGGCTCGGAAATGGTTCCAGAGTTGAAGCAAAAGCCGTGGGAGATGTTTATTTAATTTTGCAGAACGGTTTTAAGTTACTTTTAAGAGATGTTTTATTTGTTCCGGATTTGATTAAAAACATTATTTCTGTTTCTATGCTTGATAGAGATGGTTATTCTTGCAATTTTGTGAATGGGATTTGCAATATTTACAAGAATGAATGTTTAATTGGAAATGGACAACTTGAAAACGATCTATACAACTTAAAACTAAAAGACGTTCCAATAAATTATGTTGATAAACCGGCAACAACAAACAAAAGGAAAATCGATAGCCAAAACCCGGCAAACCTTTGGCACGCTAGGCTAGGTCATATTTCCTCAAGGAGGATGAACAAGCTAGTGGGAGAGGGCATGTTTGATATGTCTTATATTAACTCTCTACCTACTTGTGAATCCTGCCTAAAAGGAAAAATGACTAAATCTCCTTTTAAGGGGAAACCTGAACGTAGTCAAAATCTGTTGGATTTGATCCATACAGATGTTTGTGGTCCATTTAGAGTTGGGACTCAATATGGCCACACCTACTTCATTACCTTTACTGATGATTATTCAAGGTATGGGTATTTATATTTAATGAAATATAAGTCTGAAGCATTTGAAAAGTTCAAAGAATTCAAGGCTGAAGTAGAAAACAAGCTAGGTAAAAGTATTAAAGCACTTCGATCGGATCGAGGTGGAGAATACTTGAGTACCGAGTTTTTGGACTATCTAAAAGAGAATGAGATTCTCTCTCAGTGGACTCCTCCTATGACACCACAGCTTAATGGTGTATCGGAGCGTCGTAATCGAACTTTGTTGGACATGGTTCGGTCCATGATGAGCTTCACTGAGCTTCCACCTTCGTTTTGGGGCTATGCGCTTGAAACGGCGGTATTGTTGTTGAACAACGTCCACACTAAAGCAGTGGACAAAACACCATACGAGTTATGGAATGGCAAAGCTCCTAAGTATTCGTACTTGAGGATTTGGGGATGTCCTGCTTACGTGAAGCGGACAGTGGGAGATAAGTTGGATAGTCGATCCAGCTTATGTTATTTTGTAGGGTATCCGAAGAATTCAATCGGATATTGTTTCTATTATCCTGCTGAAACAAAGGTGTTTGTTTCAAGGAATGCCACCTTCTTGGAGAAGGAGTTCTTATTAGATAAGAAAGGCGAGATGATGGAACTCGAAGAAATTCGAGAAGAACCCGAAATACAAAATAACGATCCTACACCTCAGGAACCATTGCTGGACACGCCTATACCTAGAAGATCCGAGAGGACTTCTAGACCTACTATTCGATATGGTCTTCTTTTTGAAGGGGATCAAGATGAACCCGATGTTGGATGTGATCCAAGAAACTTCAAGGAAGCAATTTCTGATGCGGATTCAAATTTATGGCTTGAAGCTATGCAGTCGAAAATAGATTCGATGCATAGAAACCAAGTTTGGTCTCTAGTAGATCCTCCCGATGGAATTGTTCCAATAGGGTGTAAATGGATCTACAAGAGAAAGCTTGGGCCTGATGGTAAGGTATTGACCTACAAGGCGCGATTGGTGGCAAAAGGTTATACTCAAAGACAAGGAGTTGACTATGATGAAACCTTTTCGCCAGTTGCAATGTTCAAGTCCATAAGAATCCTTATTGCCATAGCTGCATGGTATGACTATGAGATATGGCAAATGGATGTGAAGACTGCTTTTCTTAATGGAGACATTAAGGAAGAAATCTATATGAAGCAGCCTGAGGGGTTCACATCCATGGGAAGCGAGCATAAGGTATGCAAGCTTCAGAGATCAATTTATGGTCTAAAACAAGCATCAAGAAGTTGGAACCAAAAAAATTTGATGAAACAATAAAGGATTTTGGTTTCATCAAGAACCCGGAGGAACCATGCGTGTACAAGAAAGTAGTTAAGGATGCTGTGACATTCTTAGTACTTTATGTTGATGACATCTTACTCATTGGAAATGATGTAGGGATGTTGCAGTCAACAAAGATATGGTTATCAGGTAGATTCTCGATGAAGGATTTGGGTGAGACATCCTATATTCTTGGGATACAGATCTATAGAGATAGATCTAAGAGAATGATAGGACTCACTCAATCAACCTACATCGACACCATATTGAAACGGTTTTCAATGGATGGGTCCTAGAGAGGAAATCTACCCATGTGTCATGGAGTTTCTCTATCCAAGTCTATGTGTCCCAAGACTGATGAAGAGATAGAGAAAATGACACATGTACCATATGCGTCAGCCATAGGTAGTATCATGTATGGGATGATATCTACCAGACCGGATGTAGCATTTGCTCTGAGTGTCACGAGCAGATATCAAGCTAATCCCGGTCAAATGCATTGGAAAGCCGTGAAGGACATTCTTAAGTACTTACGAAGGACTAAGAATATGTTCATGGTATATGGAGGAAGAGAACTAAAATTGGAAGGCTATACCGACTCTAGCTTCCAAAGTGACGTGGATGACTCGAAGTCAACCTCTGGATTTGTGTTCATGCTCAATGGCGGTGCTGTCTCTTGGAAGAGTTCCAAGCAGGACACCACAGCGGATTCCACCACTGAAGCAGAATACATTGCAGCATCAGCTGCTGCTAAAGAGGCCGTTTGGATGAGGAATTTCGTCCAAGAGTTGGGCATCATTCCTGAAGTTGTTGGTCCAGTCCCGGTGTACTGTGACAACACGGGTGCCATTGCTCAGGCAAAGGAACCAAGGTCTCATCAAAGATCCAAACACGTACTGAGAAAATACCACATCATCCGGGAGATTGTGGAAAGAGGAGACATCACTGTCGAAAGAGTGGCCTCTGCAGACAATATCGCTGATCCACTTACTAAGCCCTTGTCAGGACCATTATTTGACAAACATCGCGAAGCAATGGGTCTACGTAGTATGACTAGTTGGCTATAGGGCAAGTGGGAGATTGAAAGAGTGGGTGCCCGGTGAGCCAACTTGTGGCTAAGGGCTTTGATGACTCTTTGTATAAACAATCTTTTGTTTAATATAATTTACACTTTTATTAATGGCAATGACTTTATCTTTCTTCATATTGTTATATTGTGATATACTATTGTTGTTTTGATAAAGACCTTGAATATACTATAGTGTATGTAAGATGTGGTAGAACATGGAGATGTCTATCATGAAACACATCTTATAGTCACTGTATATTCTAAACTGTTCCTAGTCGATTGAGCCGTCCGATAATAAGGATAAGGATCGCTCGAGTTTGAGACTAGCATTTGCGATGCAGAGTACCACGTTTCATTGGTAAGGAACATAGAGATGTTCGAAGCATGCAAATGGATATTCATATGATGAATGATCGAACTACCCTATCCGGACTTTCCAAGTGGTTATCACTTATCGAGTGGATAAAGTCCGCGGTTTTGGTTGTACACCATTAGTCCTTACTACTTGAAACATCATTGAGACTCTATATGCTAGTACTATGCTTTGACTCGTTTACCGACTCTATTGGGGTCATCAGGTGTCGGGATTGGGTACAGTTACAACACATATAGGAGTCGATGCTTTGTTGTCAAGGATTCACCACATACTTGCGAGTGTGGATATCCTATGCGATCTGAGGAGATATTAGTGTGACGAATCTCTGGCCAGAGTACATGATGTGATTTAAGAAATGGTTTCTTAGTAGCACATGCGATGTCACTATTTGATCTTCAAGATGTATTGCATAGTTATCGAATCTCGAGCGACTCTCGATATACCAATGGTTGTTGATTCGATCGGGATATTTGGATGAAGGGACCGTACTGTACGCTAACCAAAATCTACTGGTTCTTATAGGCACTATCAGTGATACCTAGGGAATCATGGGGCGATGTTGCTAGGCGCTCATACCATGATTCGATGGGCAAGTCGGAAATTGTTGTTCCGAGTCACAAGGAGTTGTGAGCCCACGGCTAGCTGTATCCCTGAACCATTGAGGGTCACACAGTGTAATGGATTTTTAATCCCCGTTGAGATAGTTAAATTTAAAGAGTTAAATTTAATGAACGAAGAAGTTGGACTTCTTATTTAAGAGTAGAGGAGTAAGATTTCCTAAAATGACATAGGGATGGCCATTTTTGGAAATCACTGAATTCGGATTCAGAAAAATTTATCTTGACTTTAAAAGGTGCAGAAATGGTTTCTGTGCACATTGGTGAAATCGGTTTATCAATCGGAGTCACGATGAATTTTATATTAATTTCTGAACATGCGGGCTTTGCTTGTCGGGCTTGAACTTATGACTAATGGGCCCTAAGCTGTTAGTGGCCTACATTATAAATAAGTTATTGCAGTACAGAAATTAAACACAACAGGTCACAAAATAATTTTTGAAAACCCTAATTTTATTGATTGTGGCCGCCGCCCCCTCTCCCTCTACTTGAGAAAAATCCAGCCTGTGATTTTGAATTACAGTCTGGTTTAACGGATCAAATTCGTTAATCTCTTCGTAGAAAACTTTTGATAGATTTTCTAGTGCAATCTATCAGAGGGATTAAATATCCGTTTGTGGACCTGATTGAAGAACAGTTCGTCCATCAGTTCCAGGGATATACAACAAGAGCAGAGAAATCTGTTGGTGTCCAAAATCTCGATTCGAGATTAAAGGTAAAAATTTTATAATCGTTATTTAATTTTTACACACACAATTTAATTGCAAGGTTGAAACCCATTATGGAATTGTTCCATACAAAATTTTAAACTTCCGCTGCACCGGGTATCAATCCTAATTGATCTGAACGCCGCGTTTTCCAACAGAAACTTGAAGGAGGAGAAGTGAGAGTGCGTCGATTGTGAGAATTAAAAAAATGGAGAGGGAAGGAGTGTCAGTTGCTGCTTGAGAAAGGGGAGGTAGAGAAATGGGCCGATCAATTGAGCCTAAATAAATTCCTCTAATGGGCAAGGTCAACACAAAAGTTTAAGTGGGTAAGAAACATAATACATAAAATATAATATGTAGTATTTTTATAAGTGTTAGGCCCAATTTCCACAAATACTCAAATTTTAAAATTCAAGAATTAAACACTTTAAATATCCTGATTTCACGAAAATGAGTAAAATATTTAAATAACAAGAAGAACGATTAAAATAATTTTAAACAAACTAGACAAACGTTTAAAAGAAATTTAAATAAATACACAAGCGGAAATAAAAACTTTTAAAATGATTTGGACAATTAAAAAAACATTTAAATAATTAATCTAGACATTTAAAATAACTAATTGCTAAACTTAGGTTATTTAAAATAAATAAGCTAGACTACTCGAAAATATTTAAACAAATAAGCTAAACAGTTAAAATCATTTAAAAGAATAAACTAAACAATTAAAATCAAAATCATTTAAATATGCAAGCCTAAACCTTTAAAATATTAAAGCAATTTAAATTGCACAATAAAATCATTTAGACACATAAATTTAAACAATTAAAAATATTAATTAAATAGTTAGTACAATAAAATTATTTGAATAAATAATAAAAATATTTTATTAACACATAATACACATAAAAAATTTAATCAATTAAACTTAAAAATAATAATCCTAATATTTATTAAATTTAGTGCATGCGATTTAGTAGATTGGGTTTTAGGCACTACAGAACAGACGGTCCAATCCTGAGAATCTAGCTGTCCAGGATATTAGGTAAGCAGTGACGTAATGAGAGGACATCGGACGCTCCGATGCATGGATCGGATGGTCCGATCTATACCAGGGACATATGTATGGTTGCATGTCAATGGATTGATGCGTGGCAGAGAACGGACGGTCCGATGCATGGATCAGATGGTCCGATGGAGATCGAACGCTCCAATGGCATGATCGGACGGTCCGATCGCTGTCTATAAATATGGGGTTCGAGAGCCTCATTTGGTGCTCATTTCCAACTTCTTCCTCTCCCATTCTTAGCTCATTTTAGGGGCTTTGGGGACTCTTATTTAAGAGTAGGAGTTGGCGGACAGTGTCCGGAGCAGTAGCAGAGCTATTGCAAGGTTGTGCCCAAGTTGTGGGACAGTCGCCAAGAGCGGGCTGATGACGGACGCTGGTATAACCTTGGCTTCCTAAAAATATTAGGGAGTATGCTATAAATTAGTTATGACTTTTAGATCATGTTTAGTAATGCATGGATATTTTGCATTGTATATTTGTAGTGCTGGATGGTAGGCTTGAAATCTAGATGGATGCTTCTAAGACTGTCTTTGTAAGTTACGTAAGTACTTACTGAGATTGCCAGCGGGTATGCATGCTTATGTGTTGCATTTATGTGCCATGATTACATGTTATTCCTTGATATGCTATACTGCATATGCATACATCTTGATTTAGCCGGTATTATTGGCTTACCCAGTATAGGGGTTGCTCAGCCCCATTTTATGTATGGATGAGAACTATTGTTTTGGAACCCGGATATGTCCACGGTTATATGGTATGGGAGTCACCTCCTGATGCGACGGCCCAACGTGATACATACCATGTAGCCTAGACTGAGCAGGTTTTGATGCCCAGTATGATACCCAAATATTCATTTGCATGAATCATGTTTGTATGCTTACCCGTATGATGTGATGGTATTTTCCTATGTTTGATTGAGTTAATTTGTGATGATTAGGTGTATTTTGATTGATTAAACTCATGTTATAGTTCCTAATCACGGTATGTGATTTGATATAGGAAAAGTGAAGAAAATGAGCTAAAGATGGAAGAAAGAGCCGAGATAAGAGAAGAATTGCGGAGCAGCAATGATCCAAAAATCATTTTTAATTTTAGAAAGCTTAAAATCCAATCTCCACTGTTCATAATGCAATTCAAGATGTTTTGAAGTTTCTGTTCAAATTTCATCTCAATCCGACGGCTAGATCTTCGGATATGAATTTTTCAAAATCGCTGCTCGTTGGAAAAAAAGTTTCTCGCTCGATCCGCAACATTTAACCGATCGAGCGGGAGCAGAAATAAAAGTTGACGGATCGAGCGAGCAACTTTTTTTCCAGCAAGCAGCGATTTTGAAAAATTCATTTTCGGAGATCTAGCCGTCAGATTGAGCTGAAATTTGGACAGCAGATTCAAAACATCTTGAATTCATTATGAACGGTGGAGATTCGATTTAAAGCTATCTAAAATTAAAAATAATTTTTGGATCATTGCTGCTCTGTAATTCTTCTCTTATCTCGGCTCTTTCTTCCATCTTTAGCTCCTTTTCGTCACTTTTCCTATATCAAATCACATACCATGATTAGGAACTATAACATGAGTTTAATCAATCAAAATACACCTAATCATCACAAATTAACTCTATCAAACATAGGAAAATACCATCACATCAAATTCCCCCTACTTAATCCTTGCTCGCCCTCGAGCAACACAAAACATAAACACAAATGAATAATGAAATCACAGCCTCAAAGAAGTTTTCACATACAAACAAAATTATGAATACTCTCGATTTTTTATAATACACCATCAGTCAAGCATGAACGTGTGTGTGTGTCATGTTATTCCAACTACATGCAACTTCAAAAGATTCAGTTTTAAGACTGTTTGCCGACCTATGACAAATCAGTGTAAGTATCCCCATCAAGAGCCCTTTCCTCCCAACAATCTTCAAACAAAAACACAGCTCTCTTGAGATAAAATTACGCACCTCTGGATTTTGCACCCGGTATTACTTAGCCCCAATAATTACCCGCTAACTTAGCTATAAATAAGATAGGATTAGAATTTCAATCCCCTCGTCTATAGCCCGGATGGATCATCGACCCCATTTAATCCGCATACTTAGCCTTGAATTTAATATTTTAGGATTTCAATTGTAGCGACCCTACCCGGATCCACTACCTAATCAGAGTGATTAGCGCAAGCAATAATAATTAAAGCGTTAAATAACGGATAATTCCAAAGTACAACAAATCCAATCGACAGAATACAACCGACGATAGAAACAGTGTATAATTCTTTATACAACCAAATCGAAATTAGGGTATCAGAATCCCTAACAAACTACCTCTGCACGTTAGCAACCTCAACCCTGCTGGGGACCACCGGGACCGTCCAGCCTCAGACCTGACCCGCCACAAGGTGTCCCAAAACACGAAACATGAAGGGCGTGAGCGACTATGCTCAATACGGAAGCAATGATATAAATACAAATATGAGCATGCACATGACTTTAAAAATCAGGGTTAAATCACTTTACTCATGGCGCCTGGATTACACAGTACCGGGCAAGAGAGCGACTCCGCGTGGTACTCGTATATTTCCAAGACACGAATCCTCAGGAAGAATCGCCTCGACTAATAGAAACATATGCATGTGCTAAAAACAGTAAAACATAGCCAATACAGCACATACATCATGCATCACACACATTTGTATAAATATCATGCCGGCTATCTCGGTCAGTACTTACGTACCTCTAACACTGCAGGTCAACTCCTAGCACACCCGTTTAGTTCCAAAGCCTACAAGTCTGCTCTACTGCGTTTATACATGCAAAAGTCCATGCATTACTATAAACGCTCTAAAAGCCTTAACTAAGCTATTTCATACTCCTAAATATTTTTAGGAAGCCAAATTATACCTTCGTCCGTCGTCAGCCCGCTGGTGTAGAATCGTCTCAAAACCTAGGCACACCTCCGCTATGACACCGAGATCGCTAGGAAACTTCCGGATTCCCAATAGGATGCCTAGAACTCCGTAGATCTAAGTAAGAAGGTTCGAAAACCAGAGGAAAGGAGGGGAAATCGGTGCACAGAATGAGGGCTCGGACCCCTTATTTATAGACGGCGATCGGAACGTTCGATCCCTCATCGGAACGTCCGATCGCGAACGGATCGTCCGATCGTGACATCGGAACGTCCGATGTCACCTCACGTGCGTAAGCAGTGACGTCATCTTGCTGACGTCGGTGATGATGCCAGCCCTAGCCAGAACGGAACCTCCGATCCTCCAACGGAACGTCCGATCCCGATCGGAGCTTCCGATCCGTGCTTCGGAGCTTCCGATCCACTTTGAATAATTTTAGGCAAAATTTAGTAATTAATTTCCTTAATTACCTTGATTAATTGCGGGTCACTACATTCTCCCCCACTTAAGAAATTTCGTCCTCGAAATTACATCTTAAGGAAAACATAGTACGCAAAATCAATGCTATTATTACAACTGAACAATATACATTCGATACAACAGAGTACAAAATCTTAAAACAACTCGGGGTGCTCGGCTAACATCCGACTCTCCAACTCCCAAGTAGCTTCCTCTGTACCTCTGCGTTGCCACTGTACCATCACCAACGGTATGCGCTTGTTACGAAGCACCTTGTCCTTCCTGTCGAGAATCCTGAGAGGTTTCTCCACATATGACAAATCGTGGTCTAGTTGCACCTCAGTCGGACGCAAGATGTGGGACTGATCCGCCACGTACTGTCTCAACAAAGACATGTGAAACACATCATGAATCTTCGAAAGATTCGGTGGCAAGGCTAGACGATAAGCCACGTCTCCAACTTTCTCGAGAATCTCGAAAGGACCAATAAATCTTGGTGACAACTTACCCTTGAGACCAAACCTCATCACCTTCTGGAAAGGTGATACACGCAAGAATACATACTCTCCTTCTTCAAAATGAAGTGGCTTGCGGTGAGTGTTCGCGTAGCTAGCCTGTCGATCCTGGGATGCCTTAATCCTGCGTCGGATCAATTCTACTGCATCAGTCATCTGCTGAATCATCTGAGGACCCTCAACCTGCCGCTCTCCAACCTCGTACCAAAATAAAGGTGTACGACAACGACGTCCATAAAGAGCCTCAAATGGTGCCATGCCAATGCTGCTATGGTAGCTATTGTTATAAGCGAACTCCACCAATGGAAAATGATCGTGCCATGCTGGGCCAAAATCCATTACGGTAGCTCGAAGCATGTCCTCGAGAGTACGGATAGTCCTCTCCTATTGTCCATCATTCTCTGGATGATACGCTGTGCTCAAACTCAAAGTGGTACCAAGAGCACGCTGAAAGCTCCCCCAAAACCTTGAGGTGAAACGAGGATCTCTGTCGCTCACAATACTCAGTGGAATACCATGCAAACGGAAAATCTCTTGCACATACAGCCGTGCCATCCTGTCGAAGGTGAATTCCCAGTTATATGGTAAGAAATGCGCGGTTTTCGACAATCGGTCAACAACAACCCAAATCGCGTCGCAATTCCTGGAAAACATAGGCAAGTGGGTGACAAAGTCCATCGTCACATGCTCCCACTTCCACTCTGGAATATCAAGATTGTGAAGTAGACCTCCGGGTCGACGATACTCTGCCTTGACCTGCTGACACACAAGGCATCGGGACACGAACTGATAAACGCTGCGCTTCATTCCTTTCCACCAAAATCGAGTACGAAGATCCTTGTACATCTTCATGCTACCAGGATGTACTGAGAACCTACTATGATGAGCTTGCGATAAGATCTCATCTCTAAGTGTGGAATCTTCAGGCACAACCACACGGCCAGAAAGACACAACAAACCATCCGCCTGAAAATGGAAACCAGCTGAATTCTCACCCTCAGTGAATCGGGCTAATCTCTGAATCTTGGGATCAACACCCTGTGCCTTACGAATACGTCTATACAAGGCTGGCTCGGCAAGCACAGACGCAACACGAACTCCCTGTTGTTCCTTCTTATGACGGAAAGTGAAACCCAAGGAACAACACTCTTCGACCATTCGTGACACTGCACTGGTAGGAAGGGAACTCAAATAAATCTTGCGACTAAGCACATCAGCAACCGGATTAGAAGATCCTGGATGGTAATTGATTTTGCAATCATAGTCCTTCAGCAAGTCCATCCAAAGGCGCTGTCGCATGTTCAACTCTGCCTGAGTGAACAGGTACTTCAAACTCTTATGATCAGTAAAAATCTGGAATCGTTCACCGTACAAATACTGACGCCATATCTTCAGAGCAAAGACAATGGCTGCAAGCTCTAGATCATGTACGGGATAATTCCCCTCGTGAGCCTTTAGTTTCCTGGAGGCATAGGCAATCACATGCCTATTTTGAGTCAACACACACCCCAAACCCTGAAGAGAAGCATCGGTGTGGACTACGAAACCACCAGATCCAGTCGACAAGGATAGTACTGGAGCAGTCGTCAATCGACGTCTCAACTCACAAAAACTGCCTTTGCACGCGGAAGACCACTCAAAAGAAACATCCTTGAGTGTCAACTGTGTCAAAGGCCTGGCTATCTGAGAGAAATTCTCCACGAATCGACGGTAGTATCCGGCCAAACCCAAAAAACTACGAATCTCAGATGCTATCGTCGGGCGCGACCAATTAAGAATAGCCTCTGTCTTGCTAGGATCCACTGATACTCCATCTCTAGAAATGACATGACCAAGGAACACAACTCGGTCAATCCAGAAGTCGCACTTGCTGAGCTTAACATACAACTGATGCTCTCGCAAGGTCTGTAAAACAGTACGAAGATGAAAGGCATGCTCATCCATTCTACGAGAATACACAAGGATGTCATCGATGAACACTACAACGAACTTATCCAAGAGCTCTCGGAAAACCCTGTTCATCAAATTTATGAAAACAGCTGGAGCATTCTTCAAACCAAATGGCATCACTAAGAACTCATAGTGCCCATATCGAGTACGAAATGCTGTCTTCGAAACATCCTCGTCTCTAACTCGCAACTGATGATACCCAGAACGCAAGTCGATCTTGGAATAGACAGTAGTACCCTGCAATTGATCAAACAGATCGTCAATCCGCGGGAGAGGATACTTGTTCTTTACTGTCACTTTGTTCAACTGACGATAGTCAATGCACAAACGCATCGAACCATCCTTCTTCTTGACGAATAGAACCGAGGCTCCCCAAGGTGAAACACTGGGTCGAATGTAGCCCTTATCAAGAAGATCCTGCAACTGCTGCTGCAACTCTCGCATCTCAGATGGAGCTAATCGGTACGGTACTCGGGAAATTGGCGTTGTCCCTGGAAACAAGTCAATGCCAAACTCGATCTCTCGCACAGGTGGTAACCCTGGAATCTCTTTGGGAAACACATCCGGGAACTCACTGACTACTGGTATCTCCTCCATGTCCGGACCCTCTAAGGATGCATCAATCGCATAGATCAGGTAGCCTTCCCTGCCAGACTCTAAAGCACGTCGGGCTTTCAGAGCAGGAACCACTGGCATCGGGGGTCGCGCTCCCTCACCATAGAAATACCAAGAATCCTCAGCCTCGGGGTAAAACTGGACAAATCTCTGGTAGCAATCCACTACCGCTCGATACGAAGTTAGAAGATCAATCCCGATGATACCATCAAAGTCATCCATCGCTAAAACCATCAGGTTAGCGCTCAACAGATGTCCCTCAAATCCCAAAATACAACCCAAAACAAGACGCTTAGCTAAGACTTCCTGACCCATCGGAGTCGAAACCGCTAACAAGACATCTAAGGAAACAAAAGGTAATCTATGCCTCTTAAAAAATCGAGCTGATTTGAATGAATGCGAAGCACCAATATCGATCAAAAGATAAGCAGGAAAACCGCACAAACTAAAAGTACCTGCAATCATGTTCTCACTGTCTGCCTGAGCCTGCTCCTGGTTCAGCGCAAACACCTGCCCCTGAGCACGCGGGCGCGATGACTGTCCTCTCGAAGAAGGCTGAGAATGATGTCGCTGCGTTGGCTGCAACTGCTGACGCTGCTGCTGCGAAGGCTGCTGCTGATACTGCGGTGGCTGATAGATAGTGGTCTGAGAACCACCAACACTCCCCAAACCACTCACTGCGGTGGCTGATAGATAGTGGGACAATCTCTTTTCATGTGACCCTCCTAGCCGCACTGAAAACAAACACCAGTGATATGAGGACACGGTCCTGGGTGATGCTTCCGTTTTCACTGACGACAACGTCGTGAATCACCAAAATGATGAACACCGCCAGATCCGGAAGAAGAAGAAGAAGTACCACCCTGTCTCTTAAAAGACTGGGACCTTGGACCCAAAGAGCTAGATGGTCTGGATGCAGAAGATCCGAAAGTCCTGTTCCTCTGCAAACTGTCCTCTGCCTGGTGACAATTGTTCACCAAATTCTCGAAGTTCCTCTCTCTGCCCACGGCAACCAACTGATGAATGTCAGGGTTAAGGCCCTGAAGAAATAGATCGTGCATCGTCTCTGAGCTACCCGCAATATGGGGACTGAAAGAAAGAAGCTCAAAGAATTTCTGCTGGTACTCATCAATGGTCATGTACCCTGTCGCAAACTCAGCAACTCGCTCGCCTTCGTCTGACGCAAAGCTGGAGGAAAGTAATGCTTCTTGAATGAATACTTAAACTCAGCCCAAGTAGCGGTACCCCTGGTGGAAATAAACGGAGTAGAAGTATCTCTCCACCACCTCTTCGCATTTCCCTCTAGAACAAAAGCTAAAGTCTCTATCTTTTGGGCTTCAGTACACTGATACTCCCGAAAACAACTCTCCATATGCTCCAACCAGTCCTCATCAACTGCAGGAGCCTCACCACCCACCAATGGCTTAGGAGCGATCTGAAGAAAATGGTTCATACTAAAACGCCTATGATCCTCATGATGATGTCTACGGTGATGTCTCCTTGGTGGATCACCCCAATGACCACCGCTAGCCTGACTCTCGTAATCATCATCTGCCATCTGTCAATAACAACAGACAACTCTTAAATTCCGCTTTTCTAATTCCCAGTTGCAATGCGCTCTGATAACAATGAATGTAGCGAACCTACCCGGATCCATTACCTAATCAAAGTGATTAGCACAAGCAATAATAATTAAAGCGTTAAATAGCGGATAATTCCAAAGTACAACAAATCCAATCGGCAGAATACAACCAACGATAGAAACAGTGTATAATTCTTTATACAACCAAATCGAAATTAGGGTATCAGAATCCCTAACAAACTACCTCTGCACGGTAGCAACCTCAACCCTGCTGGGGACCACCGGGACCATCCAGCCTCAGACCTGACCCGCCACAAGGTGTCCCAAAACATGAAACATAAAGGGCGTGAGCGACTACGCTCAATACGGAAGCAATGATATAAATACAAATATGAGAATGCACATGACTTTAAAAATCAGGGTTAAATCACTTTACTCATGGCGCCTGGAATACATAGTACCAGGCAAGAGAGCGACTCCGCGTGGTACTCGTATATTCCCAAGACACGAATCCTCAGAAAGAATTGCCTCGACTGATAGAAACTGTCATGACTCACATCATACCCGATGTAGTCTCCGTAAAAATATATGCATGTGCTAAAAATAGTAAAACATAGCCAATACAGCACATACATCATGCATCACACACATATGTATAAATATCATGCCGGCTATCTCGGTCAGTACTTACGTACCTCAAACACTGCAGGTCAACTCCTAGCACACCCGTTAAGGTCCAAAGCCTACAAGTCTGCTCTACTGCGTCTACACATGCAAAAGTCCATGCATTACTATAAACGCTCTAAAAGCCTTAACTAAGCTATTTCATACTTCTAAATATTTTTAGGAAGCCAAATTATACCTTCGTCTGTCGTCAGCCCGCTGGTGTAGAATCATCTCAAAACCTAGGCACACCTCCGCTACGACGCCGAGATCGCAAGTCAACTTCTGGATTCCCAATAGGATGCCTAGAACTCCGAAGATCTAAGTAAGAAGGTTCGAAAACCAGAGGAAAGGAGGGGAAATCGGTGCACAAAATGAGGGCTCGGACCCCTTATTTATAGACGGCGATCGGAACGTCCGATCCCTCATCAGAACGTCCGATCGCGAACGGAGCGTCCAATCGTGACATTGGAACGTCCGATGTCACCTCACGTGCGTAAGCAGTGCATCTTGCTGGCGTCGGTGATGATGCCAGCCCTAGCCAGAACGGAACCTCCGATCCTCTAACGGAACGTCCGATCCCGATCGGAGCTTTCGATCCGTGCTTCGGAGCTTCCGATCCACTTCGAATAATTTTAGGCAAAATTTAGTAATTAATTTCCTTAATTACCTTGATTAATTGCGGGTCACCACATCAATCCTTTATAGGCCCGGATGGAGTTGTATATAAATTTTTTTTTTCTAGGTGCGCACAAGATCGTTTATGTCAAGCCAAAAAGATCATCAGGGTTCAACAAAACACTATCAGGCTCCACAAACACCTATTGTCGTGCAATGGTCCAACAGACACAAACATCATGTAATACATCGCTACAGTTCACTGGTTTAACATGTGTGCTTAAAATATTCACTAATCAACCTACGGTTTCTCATATCCAATCAAGAGCAAATATTAATGTAAAATAATTTTACAAAACTTCATCATCACAGGCTAGTGAATTTCATCAGTGATATTCATTGCTAACTATGAGCTCTAGAATTTTTAAAAAATACGGCTAAATACTCTAACTGACTGGCTAAGTCCTCTCCCCCATACTTAGAATCTTACATTGTCCCCAATGTAAGTCAAAATTCAAAATAAAAATAAAAATAAAAACTAAAAAATCAAAGTAAATACTCCCCTTGGGTTGCCTCCCAAGCAGCGCTTGATTTCCAGTCTTCAGCTTGACCCTCAGAAGCACTCCTTAAAGAGCGGCTGACGCCCAAAATAAGTGTCATATGACACCACAAATGGGTCTTTGTTGCATGTGCCCTCAATCTTGGCTAGATGTATACAGTTTAATCTCGTCACCTCAACAACACTCCAAAGTAGCTGGTAAACATGGGAAGAGAACACCTCCGTTGGCTCTCGGACGCCAACATCTTTTGAAACTGGTACTGATGAAAGAGAAGGTTTTGGGGATGTGTGTATAATAATACTATCTATGAGCTCAAATCGATAGACTCTTGAACTTTGTCATCCTCAAACTCGAGTGGCAAAATATTTCCATCATATCTTATTTCTTCCATAACTTCTTCCGACTGCGGTTCAATAATAAGAGAAGACTCAAACGCCTTAAAATCTTCAGCATGATTTGGTTCGCACTCCCAATCCTGGTTCTCTGAATCATCATCATCGAACCAAATCGGGTTGGTCACTGCTTGAGTATCTTTCTCCACTTCCTGTTCTTGGTGTTCCTGGGGAATTGATCTCTTGATATTCTCCATGTGCTCCACAAGGTGACATCTAGAATTTTTTAGATCTTCTATAGTTTCCACAGTCGATGCCACAAGCTTTCTCATTATATCCTCCAGCGGATGTAAGATCAATTGCGAACAACTTCCCTCCTCCTTTTGAAGCTCAAATGTTTGGTCTATAAAATTCGGGTATTGAGATTGCGAATACCGATAATAGTCAAACTCTGCCATATCATCCAACAGGTGTCTCATGGTATTAGAATCTCGGCAAAATATTGATATACCGGTTGTGAAAGCTCCATCAATTACCCATTTTCTTGTCACTGCATCCAAACCATTAAGAAAATATGTAAGGAGAGAATAGTTAGAAAATCATGATACCGGAAGATGGTTTCCAAATCTTTGAATCTCTTCCATGCTGTGTAGAATGGCTCTCCGTGTTGCTGGATAAAACTTGCTAATACTTTTCGATTTGACATCTCGAAGTATCACACCACAAGAATCCCCTTCGCCTATGCAAAATTATTTCTATCTCTGGGTCGTGTGGAAATTCTTCTTCTTCCGAATATTCACCTGCACGCATGAACAAACCAGAGTAGCACTAGGAGGAATAATAAAAATAAAAAAAAACAAAACAAAAACAAAAACACAAATAAATTAAATGCCTTTCCCCGGCAACGGCGCCAAAATTTGGGCGCAACACGAGTAAGAGCTACCACCGTACTAGCGTATTAGGCTTTAGAGCTCACTTCCAGCGTTTTCTGTTTTCTGGACACCCCATTCAACGGGGCAGTTTCAGGTGCAGGAAGTGCACCCAGAGACTCGGAGTAGTCAGTGTTCAGGAAGAGACATCAGGATTAGTTGTAGGATTTATTGTTATTAAGATTTATTCGATTGGGTTGTATTTATCGAATTTGTTTAACCGGTTGTATTCCTCCGGTTCAGTATTTATTTTGGGTTTTCCATAGCATATCTCTGATTATGTTTAATTAAGCTTTAATATTTGATTAGTATTGGATCCGGGTTGGGTCACTAAATTTATTGGTATCAGAGCATGCAATAGTGCTATGACTTTGGTGATCCTTGTAGGAATTATGAGACCTTAAAAAAGATGATGATGAGGCAATTAGGTTGCCCGAAGACTATCATCATCGGAAGAATTTTTAAAGATTTGGCTTATGGGATTCCAGCAAGTTCAGACAGGAGCGAAAGATCGTGTCCGAGTTATCAAGATTTTGACTCATGTGGATCCTAAATTTGGATCGAATACTGGATGTCAGAGGCAGTGGCAGGGGATTGGTTGGGACACACTTGATGCTTGCATCCATACCATTCAGCCAAGATCGCACTCCTCTGAATATTCTCCACATGTAATTGGAGAGATTTTCATAGAGATCTTATCACATATATCTAGAGTTGCATATATAACAGTGACGCACCCGATCGAGTAATAAGAATCTTTGGGGTTGAGGCATGAATAAATACGTCTATCAGAGTATGCTTGTATTGATGCTCAAACAGATGAGAAACTTCATCCTCAAAATCAAGACTAGTACGGTGATTTAAATGTATTCAAATACTGTGTTTTGTTGTAAACAATATTTCAGTTATAAGTATTAAATCATATGTCTTAGTGATTTCAGACACTTTTTCTATCATTTCAAGTTTTGGTTGTACAATTTTTAGTGTATTTGGATTCTAGTGATTTTGTATTACATGGGATTGTAATAAAGAGATTGTACATTGAAACAATGATGCATGTATTAACTTTGAGGTTAATCTAGTGATTAGATGGGGTAATTTTATGTTTCCGGATGACTTGTTCTAAGTGTTTTTCCTAGGATGACCTAGTTAGTCGATTGACAATGGATAATGTCATGGATGATGTGATTCATCAGGGGGCATGAGTGTTTGTTCTATGCGGGTTGCCTTAGAACAGTTGGCTGTTTTTACCTCTTTAGGTTGTTGCCTTGTGATGATGGATTTTCATCAAGGTGTCAGGTCAAATAATACCAAGAGTTGTGGACTGTGACCGAGACTAAACATGAGGAGGAGAGACCCTTAGTCGGTATTGCTCTGGAAGTTTTGATACTTCAGAGGTTGTTTGGAGGCCTTTGTGCTCCAGGGACAATATAGACAAGGCTACTCAGTCTGATGATTTGGCAACAGTCACAGCAGGGTATGACTTTGGATTGGATAGATACGAGGAGTGGTATCAGGATTTAGTTATCGTCTGGATTTTTTCAGAGATACAGACTTGGAGTTTCTGCTGTCAGAATTAGTCTTGAAGGGATTTTCCTTGACGCATGGTTGATCTGAGAAGATAGGTTTTGACTTTTGATATTGGGATATTACTAGACGGATAGATCTAGCTGATAGACCGATTTATACCAGTGATGATTGGGAGTATCATTTGATTTAATCAGAAATACCATTGGGATTTCTTGTGATAGGATTGAGCCAGGCTACTGGATTGTAAGCTATTTTTGGGACATTGACTCGGAAATGGGTAGTGCTCAGTGATGATATACTTCATCAGTTGTGGATTATATCAGGTGCTGAGGATTGTACTGGATTGTTTGAGGCAGGAGGGAAGCGTGACTTACGCCAGTGTTCTCTGGAAGGTTGTTCCGGATTTGGGCTATCGGTGGGAGGTTACCTCAGTCTTGATTTGTTGCACAGTCTTAGCAAGAGATATAACAATCAGGAGCATGTACAATTATAGTTGGAATCTTTCGGACTTGTTGTAAATATGGGAATTTGCGAGTCCTGGTGTTCATCTCAAATGAACGAGTCAGTTGATAGTAGGTCCAGAATGGTGCAGGATTGGTACCAGTGACTATTTGTAACTGTTGTCGGACTCGTTCGGGAATAGGTATGTCGAAGTGTTTTGGGATTAGCAGATTTGTGGCAGCGAGGTCAGCGATAGTGATCGAGCCATGTAAGTTAAGTAATAGTGAAAGTCTGATTTGGTTTAATACTGTCAGGCCGAGCGTGAGCCACAGTAAATCGACTTGGTCGATAAGTTTATGTCAATTAGTGATTGATTTGGGATATAGTAAATCAACATGTACTTGGGATGGTACTATAAGTTGATGTGCTTATTAGTTGATCCTTGGTAATGTTTAGTAGCAGCGATTCGAGTGCATTCAAGATTCTCTATTTGTTGGGGATCTCCAGGAATGCAGGGAACGGATTTTTTTTTTGGATTCTTGCGGATCATAGGAAGTAGTTGTAGTTTGTAGTCATAGTTAGGTTTGTAGCGTTGATAAGTTTATCAGTGATGATCTAAGCATTTCTTGGTGTTAGCAATGGTTGACCGAGTTTTCGGAAATATGGTTAAGTAATTATTCCAAGTTATCAGTAGAAGATTTCGGAGGCTGTTAGCTAAGTATTTTGCTTGGTGTTGCATATTTTTGTGCCGGCAAGTGCACGGTGTCAAGTTTTAATAAAGTGATGAATAGAGTGTCGATCTCACGAGGAGTAATATTGAAAACTAATTAGTACTTGTAATTAGAATATTCAAAACTTTATCTAGAAAATTAAATAAATATTTTTGGTTTTCAACTTAAATAAATTCAGAAAATTTTAGCAAAGCGCACACACAACATCAAAAAATATCAATGAGATAAAATGGTATAGATGTTCAGATTTCACCTGTTTTGACAACAACTACTCCTAATGATATTATTTTCATGAATTCTATTCAATTAATAGTCAAGAACACTTAATTATATTATTTCCCTTTCCCGAGCAACAAATAATATGTATCAACTAATATTCAATTCCAATATCCCTATTAAAAATCTAGTCTAATGATATGTGAAAAACGATGTTCTTCCTACGGCTCCATTAACATTATATACTCTCTCGAGCTATATAAACAATTAAGGTGTAATTTTTATTGGTCCTATTCAAAATCCCCTCTCTCGAGCAATGATTTAAAATAAATATAACAAATCAATTAGTGCTGAAGTAATTTTAAACGACAATAAAATCTAAAAAAAATAATTAATCTAGGAGAATTCAATCCAATAAAATTAAAAACTTATAAAAGTGTCTACACCATGTTTCATCATCCCTCTAGACTAATAAAATTTAGTTCATGATAAAAAATAAATAAAACCAATTCATGTTCAAAAATCCAAACATCAATTTAATAATAAGTTAAAGGTAAGAGGAACAAATCCGAATATTGAAAGCCGTGTCCGGTCGATCGATCTTCGTCTTCGTTCCTTGATTGTTCTGCACTTTTTCTGCAGATTTCTCGTCCGATCTTTCTCTCAATTCTCACGTGAAAGCTCTCTAAATTAGTTTCTATCTTGGGGCGGCCGCTCTTTCAATTATATGCATTCAAGTCCCTTTTATATGTGCTTCCAATCCAATAAATAAAAGCTCGCGAAAGTCCGAAGATTTCCTTCCCGAAAAATAAAAAAAAATTGACGTTCGTGATGGCGCGGGCGTGTAGTAGAAGGGCTCGGTCACGCATTTGCTTTGAATTTTCACTTCTTTTCACGTCCAGGACAGCGCGAGTGCGCCTGTTGAGAGGGGCGGGCGCTCATGCCTCTCGCATGTGCTATTCTACAACGCGCGATAACTTTCAAAAAATCATATATCACAATCTAACTGTCGGATCAAGATGAAATTTTAACAACAGCTTCAAAACATCTTGAAATGTATTATGAACGTTGGAGATTGGATTTGGATGTCTCAAACATTCTCAGTAATTTTCTGAATTTTGCTGTCCGAAATTCGTCTTTTCGCTTCTTCTCGGTACTTTTCCTCCAATCCTTGCATCTCACAAAAATAACAAATATGCATAATATCTAATCGATACATCACAAAATCCAAGCCAAATCATATATAAATTAAGTGCATAAAATGCACTTATCAAATCCCCTCAAACTTAGACTTTTGCTAGTCCCGAGAAAAACAATAATGAGTAATATAGTTGACCTTCGAATTTGATATTCCAAGATTCATCTACATGTAGGCTGATTTTCTCAAGAGTTCTTGTGTGTGTGTGATTTGCCAATCTTGTCTATCCTCCTCGCTTTCAATACACTAATGCAACAAGTTTGTTTCATAGAATCATCAACTCCGTTCTCTAGTTTCAAAACACTCTCTACCAAGTTCAACTTCTACTCACTAAGATAAAAATGATTTTTTTAGGTATATTACAGCTTTTTCATAATGCTGGATTTTGCACCCGGGTTTTGTTTTAGCCCCATAAATTACTCGCAACTTATCTATAACTAAAGATGGGATTCGGATTTCAATCCCTTTGTCTATAGCCCGGATTGAGTATCAACCCCATTTTGTCCAAAAACTTAGCCATGGATTGGTGATTAGGATTTCAATCCCTTTCTAGGATTGGATGGAGTTGTAAAAAAAACTTTTCTTTGTTGCTTTTGCAACATTTTAGCTACACATTAAAATTGCTTAAATCAATTCTAATCTTGTATTAGTCTACCTCGGTTTCAAGTATAAATCACCAAATTTAATAATCGAATCATCCAATCCACTCACAAAGTCACAAAGCTTCTCTAATCACTAGAGTCTAAACAATCAAGACATAGTGCAATTTTGTGAAAACTCAAGATTAAATATAGCTAACATTGACATTTTTTACACAAAAAAAAAATTATTTTCATAATAGGCCAACAAAATTACACATCATGCCTTTAACTCAAACTAACACATGAAAATTTTCAAAATTTTTAACCTTCACACATCCCCCCAAACTTAAATTGTGAATTTTTCTCAATGTACAATATTAACTAAAAACACGTACCTTGGGCACCGAGCATCAGTACTCGGCACCATCTTACTCATTCAATGCTCTTTTTCAGGGGTAGCGTCGAAACTTCTCATCGCTTCACAATTTTCACCTGCACAACTCAAAATAATTATAAATGTCTAGTCTCCTCATGCACAAAATAAAATAAAAAGTAAAACAAATAAAAATAAAGCAAATAAAAATACTATCTTGGGTTGCCTCCCAAGAAGCACTTAGTTTATAGTCCATAGCCCGACTATATGCTGGTTCTAGCCCGGTGCCATTGTCTTGGAGGTTTTGCCCTTCTCTTTCACCCTCCAAACATATTCAACAATCCTCTTGATCTTTGATTTCTTTTTTTTCTTCTTCTTTTTCTTTGGCACCGAAACCTTCGAATCCTTATCCCTTGGCAAATCTACCTTACTCTCAACTTTGCAGCAACCTTCCATCCATTTTTCTTGATCGATCATAAGCACCATTTCTTTGGATGGATTTCCAACCTCCTTGAATAAATTAAAAATTACCTTCTCACCATCAACTTCCATTGACAATTCTCTTTTCTTTACATCGATCATGGCTTCTGCCGTAGCCAAGAATGGTCTTCCCAATATCAATGGTATATTCGCATTCTCCTCCATATCTAGCACAACAAAATCCGCAGGAAAAATACATTTTTCCATTTTTACCAGAACATCCTCAATGATTCCACGCGGATATGTGAGAGATCTATCGGTTAGCTTCAATACGATCGTAATGGGTTTTATCTCGAAAATAGACAAAGACATAAAATTAATGCTAGCTCCTAAATCACAAAGTGATTTATTCAAATTTGAAGAACCAATAATGCAAGGAATAGTAAAACTCCCTGGATCTTTAAATTTTTGTGGTATCTTCTTTTGAAGTAACGCACCTCAGTCAGGTTCATTGTCTCAAAATTCTTCCAACTTCCGCTTTCTAGACATCACCTCCTTCAAGAATTTGGCATAGTTCGGCATTTGAAGCAAAGCATTGGCGAACGGAATGTTAATGTGGAGTTTCATGAGGATCACAAGAAATTTAGCAAACTGTTCATCCAACACTTTTTTTCTTGAATCTCTGTGGGTACGGAAGTTTCGGCTTAAACATGGGTTTCTCTTCAGATGCATCCTTCAACTCCATAGGCTCTTTCTCACCAACTTCAACCTCTTCAACTTTCTTCTCCTCCTTCTCCACTTTAAATTTCGACTCATTGACTCCAACCTCTTTTCCGCTTCTCAATCCGATGGCTTTACAATATTCTAATGGATTCACCACAGTATTACTTGGGAACTGACCTCTGTTTTGATCTTTTAATGCATTCTCCAGCTGCCCAATTTGTGTCTCCATAGATTTCTTCATAACACCCATATTAACCATTTCTGTCTCCAAGCTATCGAGACAATTTTCAGTTCTCGCCATCCTCTTACCAGATTCCTGCACAAAAGTACTAACCACATCTTCCAATCATCATGCACAACCACTCTACTAGAAAAACATAACAATCTGTTTGTCTGAAAATGAAAACCAGGTGTGTTGTTTCCCTGAGCAAGCCTGGCTAACTTCAACGTCTTTAGATCCGAAAACTAAACTTTCTGGATACGAGTAAACAATGATGGCTCAACCTATGCCGAAAATACTCGGATCCCCTACAGTCATTTTTTTTGCCTAAACATAAAACCCAAAGAAAAAAATTCCTAAACTGCAATGGATATTGCACTAGTGCGAAGAGCACTAATATTCACCTTACGGCTAAATGCGTCTATAACTGGATTTGCAGAACCTGGATGGTACTTGATCTCACAATCATAATCCTTGAGAAGATCCACCCAACGACATTTTCGCATGTTCAACTCAGCCTGATTGAATAAATACTTCAAAGTCTTATTTTCCGAAAAGATCTCGAAATGCTCGACATACAGATAATTATGCCAAATCTTCAGTGCGAACACAATCACTACAAGCTCTATATCGTGTGCTGGGTAAATACCTTTATGGGTCTTCAACTATCGAGAAGCATAGACAATCACATGCTCGTTCTGTGTCAGCACACAACCTAGACCTTGAAGAGATGAATTTGTTTATACCACATAGCCTACGTACCCAAATGATAAATCAAGAATAGGAGCAATAGTCAATCGACTCCTCAACTCATCGAAGCTCCGCTCACACTCGGCTGACTAGAAAAAAAGAACATCCTTTATTGTCAATTGCGTCAGTGGCCTAGAAGTCTATGAGAAATTCTCAATGAATCTTCGATAGTACCTTGCTAAACCCAAGAATCTACGAATCTCTGAAGCTTTCGTCGAACGCGACCAGTTCAATGTAGCATCAATCTTACTCAGGTCTACTGAAACACCCTCCCGAGAAATGATACGACCAAGGAACATTACTCGGTCAATCCAAAACTCGCAATTACTGAACTTGACATATAACTACTTCTCCCAGAGAATCTGTAGTACAAGCCTCAAGTGATACACATGTTCATCAACACTACGTGAGTAGATCAGAATATTGTCAATAAAACCACAACAAATTTGTCCAAATAACTGTGGAAAACCATTCATCAAATCCATGAACACTGCAGGTGCGTTCCTTAGTCCAAAAAGCATCATTAAAAACTAATAGTGATCATACCTTTTGTGAAACACAGTCTTCAAAACATACGCATCTCGAACTCGCAATTGATGATACCCTGATCTCAAATCAATCTTGGAATACACGGAGGTACCTTGAAGTTGGTCAAACAAATCATCAATGTGCAGAAAAGGATTTGTTCTTGATCTTTGCTTGGTTCAAATATTTGTAGTCAATACAGAGATGCATGGAACCATCATTCTTCTTGATGAAAAGTACTGACGCTCCCCAAGGTGAAACACTCGGTCAGATATATCCCTTATCCAAAAAATCCTACAAATTCTATTGCAATTCCCTCATATCTGCTAGTGCAAGATGATAAGGTGCATGAGAAATCGTTACCGTCTCTGGCACAAGCTCGATCCCAAGCACAATCTCTCAATCTGGAGGAAGACCTGGAAACTCATCCGAAAAAAAATCTGGCAAAAGCTTCGACGAGTTGAGGAGTCGATTGACTACCGCGCCTGTTCTTGCATTACCATCTGGGCTAAGAGGCTTTGCAGTGTATACAAATGCATATCTTCAAGGATTATGTTGTGTGTTGACACAGAATGGGCATGTGATTGCCTATGCTTCTAGACAGCTGAAAACCCACGAAGGGAATTACCCAGTGCACGATCTAGAGCTTGCAGCGATTATGTTTGCGCTAAAGATCTGGCATCATTATCTGTATGGCGAGGTATTTAAGATCTTTTTGGATCATAAGAGTTTGAAGTATTTGTTCACTCAGACAAAGTTGAACACGCGTCAGCGTCATTGGATGAATCTTCTCAAGGACTATGATTGCGAGATTAAGTACCATCCGGGTACTGCAAATCCAGTGGTATACGCATTGAGCCGTAAAGTGAGTATTAGTGCTCTCCGCACTAATGCAAGAGTTAGTACCATTCAGGAGTTTGTTCTTTAGACTTTATGTTTCAACATAAGAGAGGAAAATAGGGGATCCGAGTGTTTTTAGTACTAGCTGAACCATCTTTGTTTACTCATATTCGAGAAGCACAGTTTTCTGATCCGAGAGGCAAAAGTTAGCGAGACTTGCTCAAGGAGAAAACACATCTGGTTTCCATTTTCAGACAGACAGATTGTTGTGTTTGTCTGGTAGAGTTGTGTTACCTGACGATTCGACCTTGTGAGATGAGATTCTGCTTCCCTTCCACGTTCATGTTCTGCACACCCAGAATATGCTGGAACTCCTCGTTCAACAACAGCAACTGCAATTCAATTGATGTTGAATATTCTGCTGCACCAAATATGAGTTCTGGAGCACGATAGTAATGAGTGAAAATGTAGGCTATGTTAGTTTCACCCTTCACCTGATAATCGTATAGTTTGTGGTGCGAAATAATCATAATTGATAAGAATTTAAGTCCACAGAGAAGATAATTTAATAAGCAAACATAACAAAATTTTAATTGGACTCAGTGGGGTAGGTTCCTGGCTCGCACCACTTAAACTTGAAAACAAACATGCCTCAGTCATTTCCTTCACAACAAATCATGAACTATGTACCATAATACCAGCTATTCTCTGGACAACAAAAACCCAAGGATAACCTTTTTGGTGAATTAAATCAAATACCAAGTAAACCCTTTCACCCTTAACCCGAGATCAGTATTCATCACGCTTCTTGAATTATAACAAAAGATCATTCTTTGAAATTGAAAATTCATCTACCCATCCATGAAAACAGCGGAAAACATGCACTACACAAAAAAACCCGGTTGACAAGCATGGAGAAAATCTAAACACAACAGAGTTACAAACATCTTCAACAACAAAATGAATTCCAGCAAACAAAGGGCAGATCTGACACCAACAAAGCAATCATATAGCAACATATCAATGCCCAAATGCATCTCCCAAAAAAACAAATGGAACATATTAAGGAAATTACTAGCCAAGGCCAAAGAGACTCATGGCTCCCGACACAAAGAGAGAAAGGAGTTGAATTGTTGATTTGATTTAGAGCGGAATATTTGTGTGTGTGTGTGTGTGTGTGTATTAGTGGAAGACTGGAAATGGCAAAAAAGCTAGCAAGCACTGACTTGGCATCAAATAACAAACATGTTATGTTGTATAACCAACATGCAGATAGGTTAACCAAATAATTAGCAGGATACTATAGAACTTTTAGATTTACAGATGTAGACAGAAATTACCTAAGGATGAACGTTCAAAAAGTAGGCGATTCGATTTTAAATCCACCAAGAAATTTTGATGTAACTTGTTCAAACATGGATGTAGAATCACCTACAACTTCTTTGAAGTCCATCTGAAGGCTTGTTTCTGTAGTGATTACACAATTACCAGTTGTTACCAAAATGTTGAATAAATCACACAGCCATTAATATCATCAAACACTTATTAATATCATTAAACACTTAACCTGTTTCTTGTACTGAAAACAATAAGAAATACGGGTCTATGAGTATGGATATGCCGATGGTTTGCCCGAACAAGCTATGGATTACACAAATAAAATATCTTCCCACAATAGATTGTGGGTTACTATAAAAGGTCAAGAAACCTGTGTCTCCAACCGTGTGTTCAAAGCATCAATATTGATGGATCGGACATGCTTCCAGTGGCTTTTGCATCTTGGACAATAGCTTCGACCTAATATGAATATCAACCACAAAGTAACCAATAACCATCAAATGCAAAGAAAAATCATCATTGATGTAAAAAAAAGACTCAAATCATTCTGTAGATAAAGTGTTCTACATTGTACACAAAAGCAATGATATTTATAGACATTCACATCAAATTAGATATGTTAAAAGAAATACTCTAATGAATACAATGACAACCTTGCAGTATCTCTATCAAAGAGGAGCAGCAATCTCCAGATTTTGAACCTTAAATCAAAATATTAGAAGGTACCTATTCTAATTATTGATCAATATTAGAAGTCTAAATTACAATACATATTCATCCAATTACCCAAAACCTGTAGCAAACGACTGCATCCACTCAATGAAACAAAGAAGAAATTTCTGTCATAGTTGATTGACGTACAATATATGCATTGCCAAATAGACTGAAAATATTTTACCTATTCCAATAAAAATGAAATTCCTATATTGTGCCACATGGGAGTTAATATCGGGAAGAAAATTAAACTCCTTCAGTAGCAAGATAGAGATACAAAGGTGTCGCAAACAAAATCATTCACAACACCAATATCCTATTGAATATTACATTCAAACATGGAAAAGCAGCTTATGGAAAATGGAACTTCTCAAGAAAATACAGATAATACTCCTTATTCTTTCCCTCTAACCATTATATACTTTATTTCACCCTTTTATCTTGGTTTCATTTTAGTAACAAAAGATTTATGCCCCATATTGAACAAATATAATAAGAAAACAAAACACAAGTCTCATTATTTTCTATTATTATTTAATCCTTCCATTAGAGAACTACATGCAGACATGGAAAAGAAGCTTACAAAACTTTTGTAAAAATTAATATGAGGAACAGTGTACTTCGTCCCAAGTTGGGACCGATCATCTGAACACTATTTACAAAGTGGAAAAATAAACATTTTCATCTCCTCGTTTAATAAAGTGGAAATCGAAAACAATAATAATGTATTCATAATTCATCATTTAATAAGGAGGAAATCAAAAAAACTCTAATAATCATATGTGTATATATATATATATGTGTGTGTATGTGTGTGTGTGTGTGTGTAGGAATTGGAGCTAGAAGGCTGGTACCTGTAGGAATAGCTGAACGTTATGTAAAATAGGAGTACTTAGATACATATATATTTACATCAATATCCAAATTTCACAACTAAAATAAGAGAGCCTACACATGTCTTTATGCGTAAGATCTCATTCTCCTCCATGTATTGTTGCTCCTGCAAAAAAAAAAAAAAAAACATAGTGAACAATTTTTGTCTACCATTTTTCTCCAGAACCTTATGAGAAATCAACTGATGCACAAAACAAGAGAATAATCGGCATACTTTATTCCTTGATAGTTCAAGTTGCTGGACCAATATCGTAGATATTCACGAATCATGCGCTCGAGATCTTTCCCCAACACATGCCTGAAAAAAATCAACAAGCGAAGATAGAAACCACTCTCTAACTTACGCTTAAATCGAGCTGCCGTCTGGAAAATGCTCGGGATTGAGAGAGTGACCGAAAGTCTTCCATCATCGATCCTTCGGGTGCAACCGCTTGATGAAACTTAAAATTTGTAATTATTTATATGTTAAAATTTGTGTTTTAAAATTAAAGTTTCATTAAAATTATGAAGTATTATTTTAGTGTTATATGTTTAAATTTAAATGTTTTACTAAAAATATTGTACTTTACAGTTTACGCAGGTTTGATAAAAATTAAATTACTCAAGCTACAAGGGTCATATTGGAGTAATTTCAAATTCTGTAAAATCAAAAAAGAGGCATCTTCAACTTTGTAGAAGACAAAAAAATTCCAAAAACCTCATTAATATGATCAAAATGATCAAACATGAAAAAGGAGACATATTTACTTATACTATGACCAGCTTGTAGTAAAAATATCATAAATAATTCACCCTTTACCCAAAAGAGGTGAATTATATGTCCAATCACATCTACACATAATTTCCTACGTGTTTTCATTTGAGTGTAAGGTCTGAATCGGTGGTCTAAGGCATCAAACATGTCAATTAAATTTGGGTCAAGGTATTGACATTCAAGGAGACAAGCACCCACAAAATTTATCATTCAACATTTAATGATCATTGGACTCTTGCTCTCATTTGGCCTATAAATATATGGGAAAATAATTTTTTTGGTCCATTAACTTGTCCATTTTTTGGTTTTGGTCCATTAACTTTTTCGATGTGGGTTTTGGTACACTAACTTTGCATTTTCAGTGTTTTTTGGTCCAACTGCATACATGTTAGTTTTTTATTGGTCCAAAATGATGACTTGGATCAATCAAAAGCTGACACGTATGCAGTTGGACCAAAAAACACTTAAAATGCAAAGTTAGTGTACCAAAACACACATCGAAAACGTTATTGGACCAAAACCTAATGGGGATAAAGTTATTGGACCAAAAAACTTATTTTTCCTAAATATATGTGTTGTATAATCTTTGAAGTGTGCAAAAATTTAGAGAAATTCCTCACTTGTAAAATAAATATTGTGTGTGTAAGAATAAGAGTTTGAGTATGCATATTTCACCAAGTTTAAGTATGAAATTTCTTTTATCCATACTCTTGAATCTTTTGTTCAAGAAAAGCTAAATCTTTTTATGTCAAGGCTTCAAAGGTTTCATTGTTGGTCAAGTAAGATTGTTTATATTTTGTATATTCTTCCCTTTTCTATTTTTATTTTGTTTTACTAATTGATCTTTATTTGTAGGTATAATTTGGATGATTTATTGTTATCTATTTACATCAAATACTTCGTACCTTAAATGTGGTTACCTTGATTTGTTGTCTAATATGATACAATAAATACTACAATAATTATATACTATAAATATATGTATCAATTTATAATAAAGTCATATATATTATTTAGAAGATAGCATGGCTCTGCCGGTTGTTCTAAATAATATATTATGATTTGAACTAACATTTACTTTTTCGCAACTAACATTTATTTTTTTCGCAACTAACATTTACTTTCTTGCATCTAATATAAAAAAAATTCATATATTTTACTTAGACAATAGCGTGGCTTTGCCGGTTGTTCTAAATAAAATATTGTGATTTGATCTAATATTTACTTTTATGTCAATTTATATTTATGCATTTATATATATATATATATATATATATATATATATATATTATGGATACTGTAGTGACCCTTACCCGGATCACCTACTAAACAGAACTTAGGCATGCAATCAACTTAATTAAACAGATATCAGAATAAAACTGCGAAAACCATAAATAGTTACAACCCCAAGTAAAGGAATCTGTAATTTATCCAATAATATACAACCAAATCGAATAGCTGTATAAACCCAAACAACAGTAATAAAACCTAAGCGAAGCTCCAGCTGGCCAACCACTGACTAGCCCCTCCTGGATCCACCCTCCTCGTCCAATCGCAAACCTGCCCCATGGAATAGGGTGTCCAAAAAACACAGAGTACGAGACGTGAGCATAAAACGCTCAGTGCGAGAGTATGAGTATACATGCATGCAAAGTGAACTCCCTATAGACTCGAGGTCAAGGATCAGATAACAGAGACAGACCGGGCCCTGGTATGTAGCACGCTGTGCCGTCGCTTCAGGAGGTGGCTCCCATACCGAGATAACCGTGGATGCGCCGGACCCAAATCGATGGAAGTCCATCCACTAACAGGATAGGGTACAACCCTACTAACAGACATCTCGAAGGAGATACAGCAAGATGCAAATGAATGCAGCATAATATCATGTCATATAAATCATGCAGTCACATAATACATGCATACTCAGTCAGGATATCTCGAACAGTACTTTCGTACCTCAATACAGTGCAAGCTCTACCAACTCTAGGTCCACGCCTATAGTCTGCTCTAAACTGCCAAATGATACTACTATCATTAAAGTGCTCTAAAAGTCTTAACTAAGCTATTGCATACTCCTAAATATTTATAGGAAGTAAAAGCTATACCTTCGTCCGTCGTTAGCCCTTTGATGTCGATGCCTCCAGAACTTGGGCACAACTCCGCTACGACTACCGAACGCCTCGCCGACCTCCGGACCAAGCCTAAGAAGACTAGAACAGCTCCAAAAGGAATAGAAAGGAAAGGAGAACTCGGAATTGGCAAATGAAAGTGAAGCCTCGGCCTTCTATTTATAGACAACGATCGGAAATTCCGATCCTTGATCGGAACGTCCGAACCTCGATTGGAACGTCCGATCCTGCCATCGGAGCTTCCGAAGATCCTGATCTGCCACGTGTCAAAATATCACTTGTTGACTCCGGATAGGGGTGATCGGAGCCTCCGGTCCTGATCGGAGCTTCCGATCGAACCACACGTCATGCCTGACGTAATAACATCGGTGCCTCCGATCGCTTATCGGAGCTTCCGATCCTGTTCGGAGCTTCCGATCGTGCCTTCGGAGCTTCCGATCCGTCCAATACCCAATTCAATTAATTAGCATTAATCCTTTAATTACTCAATTAGGGTACGGGCTACTACATTCTCCCCCACTTAAGATATTTCGTCCTCGAAAACAGATCTTAAGTACCGAATGCAAAAACAGAAATCAGAAACATTCTTTATTCAAATCAGACGTTTACAGAGTTTTGCAACTGAATACAACTTAAAGAATGAAATCAAAACAACTCAGGATGATCTTTGCACATCCTGTCCTCAAGCTCCCAAGTAGCTTCCTCAGTGCCTCTGCGCTGCCACTGAACTAAAACCAAAGGAATGACTTTATTCTGTAAAACCTTATCCTTATAATCCAGGATACGAAGAGGTTTCTCAACATAAGTCAAATCCTTGTCTACTTGAACCTCAGACCGCTGCAGGATATGAGATTCATCTGCCACATACCGTCGTAACAGAGATACGTGGAACACGTCGTGAATACTGGACAGATGCGGTGACAAAGCTAGTCGATAAGCCAAATCGCCAATGCTCTCCAAGATCTCAAACGGACCGATAAATCAGGGAGACAACTTGCCCTTAAGGCCAAATCTGAGAATCTTGCGGAAAGGTGACACTCTCAGAAACACTTTCTCCCCGACCTCGAACTGCAAGGGCCTACGCTTGATATTAGCATAGCAGGCCTGACGATCCTGTGCAGTCTTAATCCGTTTCTTGATCTGATCAACAATGTCTATCGCCTGCTGGATAAACTCCGGTCTCTCAGCCTGTCTCTCCCCCACTTCTTCCCAGAAGATTGGAGTACGACAACGTCGCCCATACAACGCCTCAAAAGGTGCCATCCCAATACTAGTGTGATAGCTGTTGTTGTAAGCGAATTCGATCAACGGCAAATGATCCTGCCAGGCTGAACCAAAATCCATGACGCACGCTCTAAGCATATCCTCTAACGTACGAATAGTGCGCTCTGACTGACCATCAGTCTTCGGATGATAGGCTGTACTCAAACTGAGAGTAGTACCCATCGCACGCTGAACACTCCCCCAGAATCTAGAAGTAAACCTGGGGTCCCGATCGCTGACAATGCTCACAGGCACTTCATGAAGTCGAACGATCTCCTGAATGTACATCCGTGCCATGCGATCCACAGAGTACTCTCGGCTATAGGCAATGAAATGTGCTGACTTGGTGAGTCGGTCCACCACAACCCAGATAGCATCAAAGTTCCTCGGGGATACCGGCAAATGGGTCACAAAGTTCATAGTGATAAACTCCCATTTCCATTCCGGAATAGGTAGACTGTGAAGCAATCCTCCAGGTCGTCGGTGCTCTGCCTTGACCTGTTGACACACCAAACATCTCGAAACATACTGATAAACACTGCGTTTCATTCCCTTCCACCAGAAACGAGTACGTAGATCCTTGTACATCTTGTTGCTCCCAGGATGAATACTCAACTTAATGCGATGTGCCTGAGATAAAATCTCCTCTCGCAACTCTTCATCCTGTGGAATCACAAGCCTACCAGACAAACACAGAAAGCCATCTGACTGATAATGAAATCCAGACAAGCTACCCTCGTTAGCTAGACGAGCTAAACACTGGGTCTTCGAATCAGACATCTGAGCATCTCGGATCCGCGAATACAAGGCTGGCTCAGATAATATCGCAAACATCTGGATACTCTGCATACCTTTCTTATGCTTGAAGGTAAAACCTGAAGTACAACAGTCACTGATAGCACCAGACATCGAACAAGTCTGAAGTGCGGATAGTCGCACCTTGCGACTCAAAGCATCAACGGTGAGATTAGCAGCTCACGGATGGTACTTAATCTCGCAATCATAGTCCTTAAGCAAGTCCATCCAACGTCTCTGCCTCATGTTCAACTCCACCTGAGTGAACAAATACTTGAGACTCTTATGGTCGGTGAAGATCTCAAATTTCTCGCCATACAGATAATGACGCCAGATCTTCAAAGCGAACACAATGGCTGCTAACTCCAAATCATGGACTGGGTAGTTGTCCTCGTGAAGCTTTAGCTGTCTAGAAGCATATGCGATCACATGCCCATTCTGAGTCAGGACACAACCTAACCCCTGAAGAGAAGCATCCGTGTAAACTACATACCCTCCAGATCCTGACGGTAATGCCAACACCGGCGCAGAAGTCAACCGCCGTCGAAGCTCACGGAAATTCTCCTCGCACTCGGAGGACCACTCGAAATCCACACCCTTGCGGGTAAGCTGCGTCAACGGTCGAGCTAACTGAGAGAAGTTCAGAATAAAGCGACGATAATACCCTGCTAGACCCAGAAAACTACGGATCTCAGCAACTGTCGTCGGACGCGACCAATTAAGTACCGCTTCAATCTTGCTTGGATCAACAGAAATCCCCTCCCTGGATATGATATGGCCAAGAAAGACCACTCTATCCATCCAGAACTCACACTTTCTCAGCTTGGCGTACAACTGCTCATCTCGAAGCGTCTGTAGTACCAACCGCAAGTGAGAAACATGCTCTTCCGTATTACGCGAATACACCAAGATATCGTCAATGAAGACCACGACAAACTTGTACAAATACTCCCTGAAGACACGGTTCATCAAATCCATGAATATAGCCGGCGCATTAGTCAAACCAAATGGCATCACTAGAAACTCATAATGCCCATAGCGAGTACGGAATGCAGTCTTGGCTACGTCCTGATCATGGACTCTCAACTGATGATACCCAGATCTCAAGTCAATCTTGGAGTAAACTGACGTGCCCTGCAGCTGATCGAACAATTCATCAATACGAGGCAACGGATACTTGTTCTTCACAGTGACTCGATTCAGCTGCCGATAGTCAATGCACAGCCGCATCGACCCATCCTTCTTCTTCACGAATAGAACAGGAGCTTCCCAAGGAGATACACTAGGACGAATGTACCCCTTGTCCAAAAGATCTTGTAGCTGATTCTTCAACTCACGCATCTCTGACGGAGCCAAACGATACGGTGCTCTAGAAATAGGCGAAGTACCCGGCATCAACTCTATGCCAAACTCGACTTCCCTAGCAGGAGGAAAACCCGGAATCTCATCAGGAAACACATCTGGAAATTTATCCACAACAGGAATGATCTCTAACCCAATACTCTCAGCGGACAAATCAACTGCATAGATAAGGTAGCCTTCCCCGCCAGACTCTAGAGCTCGACAGGCTCTCAAAGCTGATACCAAAGGCATCGGGGGTCGCGCTCCCTCACCATAGAAAAACCAACTCTCACTCCCTTCCGGATGAAAGCGTACTAATCTCTGATAACAGTCCACTGAAGCTCGATAGGTAGTCAACACATCTATTCCCAGAATGCAATCAAAGTCGTCCATCGCCAGGACCATGAGATTCGCCAACAGAATGTTCCCTTCGAACTCTAAAGGGCAACCCATCACTAGACGCTTAGCCAAAGCAGATTGGCCCGTCGGAGTAGAAACAGACATCACTACGTCTAGTGCAATGCATGGTAACTTATGCCTCTTAACAAAACGTGCAGAAATGAAGGAATGAGATGCACCAGTGTCAATAAGTACAAGAGCAGGAATACCATAAAGCAGAAATGTACCTGCGATGACTTTCTCATTCTCTTCCACAGCCTGATCATGTCTCAGGGCAAACACCTGGCCAGAAGCTCGTGGCTTCAAATGAGAACTCCCAGCAAAATGTCCCTGCTACCTCTGCTGAACGGTGGCCTGAGAACCCGATCCTGAACCAGAACCAGAACCGCCTCCCCCAGACTGTGGACAATCCCTCCGAATATGACCAGTCTCTCCACAACGGAAACAAGCTCCAGAAGCTCTGCGGCACTTGTCGGATGGATGGTTCTTCCCACAGTGATCACACTTGTCCTTCTTATCAAAACGAACAACACCTCCAGAACCAGAGGAAGAAGAAGATCCAGACTTCTTGAAAGTTTGGGCACGGGGACCCAAAGAACTAGCAGGTCTCGACTGAGAGAAAGACCTGTTTCGCCGAATGCTGTCCTCCGCCTGGTGACAACGGCTCACCAAACCCTCGTAGGACATGTCGTCGCCAACCGCCACACGGTCGTGGATCTCAGGTTAAGGCCCTGAAGGAACAGATTGTACTTCATCTCTGAGCTATCAGCAATCTCGGGGCAATAGGATAGCAGATCAAAGAACCTCTGCTGATACTCATCAATAGACATGGCTCCCTGTCTCAGACTCAGTAGCTCGCCTGCCTTCGACTGATGGAGTGCAGGAGGAAAATACCGCTTTTGGAAAGCTGTGCGAAACTCGGCCCAGGTGGCCACTCCTCTCGCCGTAACAAAAGTTGCAGAAGTAAACCTCCACCACCTGCGCGCACGCCCATCCAGAAGATAGCCAAGGGTCTCCACCTTCTGCTCATCGGTGCATTGGAAAGTCTGAAAAGTCGTCTCCATGCGGTCTAACCAGTTCTCCGCATCCTCCGGAGACTCACCTCCAACTAAGGGCTTAGGACCCATAGCTAAGAATCGACGCACAGTGAAACGCTCGTCGTCATGGTGACGATGACGCCGTTATCGACGAGGCTCCCGGTCGGCATCACCCCAACGCCCACCAACACTGCCATGAGAACTCTGGTCGTCACGATTTGACATCTACAAAAATACCTCAAGATGAGACTAAATCCCAAGAAATCTTTTGCATGCTCTGATACCAAAAATGTAGTGACCCTTACCCGGATCACCTACTAAACAGAACTTAGGCATGCAATCAACTTAATTAAACAGATATCAAAATAAAACTGCGGAAACCATATATAGTTACAACCCCAAGTAAAGAAATCTGTAATTTATCCAATAATATACAACCAAATCGAATAGTTGTATAAACCCAAACAACAGTAATAAAACCTAAGCGAAGCTCCAGCTGGCCAACCACTGACTAGCCCCTCCTGGATCCACCCTCCTCGTCCAATCGCAAACCTGCCCCATGGAATAGGGTGTCCAGAAAACACAGAGTACGAGACGTGAGCATAAAACGCTCAGTGCGAGAGTATGAGTATACATGCATGCAAAGTGAACTCCCTATAGACTCGAGGTCAAGGATCAGATAACAGAGACAGACCGGGCCCTGGTATGTAGCACGCTGTGCCGTCGCTTCAGGAGGTGGCTCCCATACCAAGATAATCGTGGATGCGCCGGACCCAAATCGATGGAAGTCCATCCACTAACAGGATAGGGTACAACCCTACTAACAGACATCTCGAAGGAGATACAACAAGATGCAAATGAATGCAACATAATATCATGTCATATAAATCATGCAGTCACATAATACATGCATACTCAGTCAGGATATCTCGAACAGTACTTTCGTACCTCAATACAGTGCAAGCTCTACCAACTCTAGGTCCACGCCTATAGTCTACTCTACACTGCCAAATGATACTACTATCATTAAAGTGCTCTAAAAGTCTTAACTAAGCTATTGCATACTCCTAAATATTTATAGGAAGCAAAAGCTATACCTTCGTCTGTCGTTAACCCTTTGATGTCGATGCCTCCAGAACTTGGGCACAACTCCGCTACGACTACCGAACGCCTCGCCGACCTCCGGACCAAGCCTAAGAAGACTAGAACAGCTCCAAAAGGACTAGAAAGGAAAGGAGAACTCGGAATTGGCAAATGAAAGTGAAGCCTCGGCCTTCTATTTATAGACAACGATCGGAACTTCCGATCCTTGATCGGAACGTCCGAACCTCTATCGGAACGTCCGATCCTGCCATCGGAGCTTCCGAAGATCCTGATCTGCCACGTGTCAAAATATCACTTGTTGACTCCGGATAGGGGTGATCGGAGCCTCCGGTCCTGATCGGAGCTTCCGATCGAACCACACGTCATGCCTGACGTAATAACATCGGTGCCTCCGATCGCTTATCGGAGCTTCCGATCCTGTTCGGAGCTTCCGATCGTGCCTTCGGAGCTTCCGATCCGTCCAATACCCAATTCAATTAATTAGCATTAATCCTTTAATTACTCAATTAGGGTACGGGCTACTACAGGTACCATGTATTAAATATCGGTTAATATGATATTAATATAGTGGGACTGTATTATATGATATACTTGTTTAAATATTTAATTGTTCTTTTATGTTTATATTTATTTTAGTTTCTTTTATTTATTTTTTGTTAAGCAATCTTAAATAAACGAACAATGAACCTTTGAAGCCTTGACAATTTTATAATTTGTGTATTTGAAGTTTTATAATAATATTTCCATCTATAATATATCATTGCTAAAATTAAACTTACAGCATCCTTTCTGTGGATCGATGTCATACTCACGAGTATATTACTTGCAGACAACCTACACTTGAGTGAATTAAAATTTAAGTTGTAGCAAGTTTTTGGCGCCGTTGTCGGGGAGGTATAAATTAAGTTTAATTTTTTTTATTTATGTTATTTATGTAAATAGTATGTTGTTTTTAATCGTATGATTGTTTGGAGTCGTAAACAAAGTGGTAGACTTGTTCGAGTATCTGAAAATATTTTAAACATGTTGGATAATTCTAATAATCAAGATAATAATAATAATAATAATAATAATAATAATAATAATAATAATAATAATAATAATAATAATAATAATAATAATAATAATAATAATAATAATAATAATAATAATAATAATAATAATAATAATAATAATAATAATAATAATAATAATAATAATAATAATAATAATAATAATAATAATAATAATCAAGAACATGAACAACCAAGAACACTTAGGCACCATATAAATCCAATAAGAACTAGTACACCAACTTGTTTAGTTTTTCCTCTTGATGCGTCTAATTTCAATTTTAAGCCACAAATCATTCAACTTTTACCAAATTTTCATAGCTTAGATTCTGAAAATCCATATTTGCTTTTAAGAGAATTTGAGGAGGTCTGCAACACTTATAATTATCAAAATTGTAGCATGGATATTGTTCGATTAAAGCTTTTATATTTTTCTTTAAAAGATAAAGTTAAAACATGGTTGCAAAATTTGAGATCAAGCTCAATAAGATCATGGGAAGAAATGCAACAACAATTTATTAAAAAGTTTTTTCCTTCCCATAGAACAAACTCTTTTAAAAGACAAATTACAATTTTTTCTCAAAAACATGGGGAAACATTTTATCAATGTTGGGATAGATATAAAGAGTTACTTAATACATGTCACATCATGGTTTTGAAATATGGAGGATAGTTTCTCACTTTTATGAAGGTTTAATACCTAAAGATAGGCAAATGATAGAATTCATGTGTAATGGAACTTTTGAAAATAAAAATCCAAATGAAGCTATGGAATATTTGGAGTCATTAGCAGAAAATGCTCAAAATTGGGATAATATAGGCTCAATTGAACCACCAAGTAAAACCAATAATTCAACAAATGGGGTTGGTATTTATCATCTTAAAGATGATGTAGATATTCAAGCTAAACTTGCATCTTTAGCAATAAAAATCGAGTCATTAGAAATTAAAAAGAGTGATCAAAAAAGTGTTCAAGAAATTTTTTGTCATATATGCGACACACATGCTCATCTTACAAAAAATTGTCCAACTTTGCCTTCATTTAAAGAATGTCTCCATGAACAAGCCAATTATGTTAACAATTTTAAAAAACCAACATTAGATCCTTTTTCACAAACATATAATCCTGGTTGGAGAAATCATCCTAATTTTAGTTAGAAGAACGATAATAATGCACAACCTTCACAACAATCTTTTCAAAATAACCAAAATCATCAAGGTTATGCTCCTTATGTAGTAGCCCGAACCCAGTTTTAGTGAGTAATTGCTAATTAATCCAATCAACATGATTAAGGGAACTTTTAATGGATTAACGAAGTCCGGGATTAGACACGAAATGATCAGGAATAGTCCGGAGGGTCAGAAGGAACGGACTCAACGTCCAGGGATCGGACGCAACGTTCGTGCCATCTGAAATGCGTCATTGCTTACGCACTTTATGGCACATCGGAAGCAACGAAGTAGAACGGAAGCAACGTTCGTCAGGCATAACGGACGCGACGATGAGGAACGGACGTTCCATTCGTGGTCTATAAATAGGGGTGCCAAGATTCACATTTGAGCACACCAATCACCTCTTCTCTCTCGTTTTTTTAGCCTTCTAGCTTAGATCTAGGGCATTCTAGGCATCCCATTGGGAATCCGGAAGTGGCATAGCGATCCAGTTGTCGTAGCGGAGCTGTGGCCTAGTTTTGAGGAATATGCAATATCCTAGTTAAGGCTTTTAGAGCACTATAATGATATTAGTATCGTTTGGCAGTGTAGTGCGGATTATAGGCGTAGACCTAGAGCTGGTAGAGCGCGCCTAGTATTTGAGGTACGAAAGTACTGTTCGAGATATGCTGACTGAGTATGCATGTATTATGTGACTGCATGATTTATATGTCATGATTTTATACTGCATACATTTGCATCTTGAGCTATCTCTTTTGAGATGTCTGTTAGTAGGGTTTACCCTATCCTGTCAGTGGATGGACTTCCATCGAGTATCCACTGGTATTTTGGTATGTGAGCCACCTCCTGAAGCGACGGCACAACGTGCTACATACCAGGGTCCGGTCTGTCTTTGTTATCTGATTCTTGACCTCCAGTCAGTAGACGGTACACTTGCATGCATGTATACTCATACTCTCGTGCTGAGCATTTTATGCTCACGTCTCGTATTCTGTGTTTTTGGACACCCTATTCCATGGGGCAGGTTTGCGATTGGACGAGGCGGGTGGATCCAAGAGGGGCTAGGCAGTGGTTGGACCGCTGGAGCTTCGTCTAGGTTTATTCTTTTGTATTGGGTTGATACAGCGTTTGATTTGGTTGTATAACTATTTGGGTATTTGCAGATTCCTTTCCTTGGGAATGTTTATTCTTTATGGTTTTCGCAGCTTAATTCTGTTTTACTGTTTGTTTATGTTAATTGCATGCCTAAGTTCTTTTTAGTAGGTGATCTCGGTAAGGGTCACTACATTTATGGTACCAGAGAATGCATAATATTTTTGGGATTTAGATTCTGCATAAGATAACCGTGAGGTAATTTTTGTAGATGGCAGACTGCGATGATCAGAGTAGTCATGGCAGTGTTGGTGGACGTTGGGGCGATGCCGATCGGGAGTGTTGTCGAGAACTCCATCATCGTCGCCATGATGATTAGCGTTTCAGTGTGCACCGATTCTTGCAGATGGGCCATAAGCACTTGGTCGAAGACGAGTCTCCGGAGGATGCGAAGAACTGGTTAGACCGCATGGAGACTATTTTTCAGACATTTTTCTGTACTGAGGAGCAGAAGATGGAGACGACACTTGGTTATCTTCTGGATGGGAGAGCCCGGAAGTAATGGAGATTCACTTCTGCTCCTTTTGTTGCGGCGAGAGGAGTAGCCACATCGGCCGAGTTTCGCACAGCTTTTCAGAAGCTGTATTTTCCTCCTGCACTCCGTCAGATGAAGGCGGGTGAGCTACCGAGCCTGCGACAGGGAGCCATGTCTATTGACGAGTATCAGCAGAAGTTCTTCTTTCTATTATCCTATTGCCCCGAGATTGCCGAAAGCTCTGAGATGAAGTATAATTTGTTCCTTCAAGGCCTTAACCCTGAGATTCATGACCGTGTGGCGGTTAGTGATGACATGACCTACGAGGGTTTGGTGAACCGTTGTCACCAGGCGGAGGATAGCATTTAGCGGAACAGGTCTTTCTCTCAGTCTAGGCCTGCGAGTTCTTTGGGTCCCCATGCTCAGACTATCAAGAAGTCAGGATCTACTTCTTTCTTTGGTTCCGCTGGTGTTGCTCGTTTTGTGAAGAAGGAGAAGTGCGACCATTGCGGGAAGAACCATCCGACCGATAGATGCCGAAAATCTTCTGGAGCTTGTTTCCATTGTGGAGAGGTGGGTCATCTCCGGAGGGATTGTCCACTATCTGGGGGAGGCGGTTCTGGTTCTGGGTCGGGATCGGGTTCTCAGGCCATCGTTCAGCAGAGTTCGCAGGGACATCCTGCTGGGATTTCTGTAGTGACCCTTACCTAGATCACCTACTAAACAGAACTAAGACATGCAATTAACTTAATTAAATGGATATCAGAATAAAACTGCGGAAACCATAAACATTATACAATTCCAAGGCAAGGAATCTGTATGTGAGACCTCGATTCTAATCATCAAATCTCGCCAAAGAAAACATAAAATTAATCCAGCACAATTGGCGACGCAAAATCGGACATTTGGCCATGCAAAATCACGTCGCGAAACAACAAATTTTTATTTATTAATTTTTTTTAAATCGAGCTTCAGGTGCTGGCGCGCCGGAATTTCGCAAAATGCGAAATTCCAAGCCTAGGGGAGGCGCAGGCGGTCCTCAAGTTGCGCGGGCGTGCTGCCCCTTTGACCTACACTGAAAAACACTCCCAAAAGAAAAACTAAAGCTTGGGAAAGTGCAAAACCATAAACCAACTTAATCATAAGCATGCATTGGTACACCAAACTGTCAAAATACAATACATGAAGTTCTAAAGTTGTACAATAATCAATCTAGTAGAACATGTATCACTTCTAAGTTCCATAACCGATACAAAATGAGTTCGAATACAATCTATGTTCGATTACATATTCGACTTCTAAAACAACAAGGTCTCACGTCTATCATCTCAACCACCTAGCCATGCTGCCTCTGACTTAGTCCTGCCCCGCCTGTTGCCAAGTACACATACAAACAAAGACAACAGCCGGATAACCGGTGAGAACGAAATTCCCAGTAAAAGAGACAGACATGCAATATCAAATAAGTATCTCAAGCGAAATACATCAACTTCCAAATTCATATCTAAACTCAATTCAAATGCATAAATGCAATGCATGTCTTTAAAATCTGGGATTATCAAGTCGAATAATCAAAAGAGTTGCTGCTTTTGCTTTTGGGATCCCGAGGATGAGATCACGTAAACAACTCACCGACTCTCCCGATCGAGGTGGTGCTACGTATCTCCATCCTCTAGACTTTGGTGCGACTATAAGGAGTATGCTAGCACTAGGTGAAACGGCTACACCCAGGCCACTCACAGTATAGCCCCCAAAACTTCTATCATAAAAGGGTCGTCCTGCCCGCTGCTCAAATCAAGAATTCTTGGCTCAATATGAATGCAATACAAAACATTACTCAATTAACTCAAATAATCAAATAACATGCAAGTATGTGATTTTTCCGGAACACTCGAATCAAGTCGGATTCGAGTCACACGTTCCATTCCAGTCTAAGTCATCTTATACCTCTTTCAAACGTCTATGCTCCAAATCTGGAAACAACAACGATTCCTCAATTCAAGATTCAATCAAACTTCGTAGTCGATACTAAGAAATCGATACTATACCGGCTACAATCTTCAAAGAGTTCCAACTCCTGTAATCTCGCTACTCCACGGCCTTCAAACGAATCTGTACAGAGGTAATAAAGGCTCAAGATTACATAGAACTCAAACGAATACTTGGCTCAAACAATTCAAACCGATTGACAAACCAAAACTCAAACCGGCGGCATAACGACTGTAAATTCAACTAACCGGAAATGCAAACCTCAATCTAACAATGCCAACAACTCATAACAACAAATAATTCATCCAATCCAATCAAATTCCAACAAATCCAAAAGTCCCATTTTTGAATTAAAGCCTACAAATTCATAACAAATCCAAACGACGCTCTATTTCGAAATCGACAGAGAATAAACGATCAGAACTCTGCCAAGAACAACATACTAGCAACTCAATCGATTCTAACGACATCCCAAAATTAGAATGAACCTGATCGAAGAAAAACTTACAACAGAACGAAGCTCTCTCAGCCGTGATCGCTAATCTGCCTTCAAAAATAATTTCCAACAGACGGATCGAGCTCAGGATGAAATCTGATAGCTTGAAGAATCGATTTCTTCAACAATGGAGGAGGGAGGCGTGAAGAGGAAGGTGATGGAGTGAAAATAATAGTAAAAGATCCTATAAATATCTAACAAATCCAATATTTGCATTTTAGTCCCTCAAAAATCCAAAATTTGCAAAAAGGACCCTGATCAAAATAAAGTCTGCTCTTGAACTTTGGAATCTCCGATTATCTCAAATAAAGTCAATTAAGATAAAATCGGGGCGTTACAATTCTTCCCCTCTAAGAAAAGATTTCGTCCTCGAAATCAAACACGGTTCTAACACGAACTGTGTCTTTCCAATTTACTCCTTCAAGTCCGTCAATCCAAAGTCGACTCATTCTCGTCAGAATAATCATCCTCTACTTAGTCACAATTCGATACATCTTTGGTTCCAAAACAGGTGACACAGAAAATCACCTCCAATCAACGGGAATCTTCTTCTCTTCTCGTACAACTCTTGAAAAGTGCATTCAAGAATTCACCAAAAAGCTTTCGTTGTACGAAGTCTCCACAAGAATTCGGAGTTCTGCCAACTAGTGCTAAGTCGAGCACTACAACTCATGGCATAACTTCAAAAGTTCAACTCATCTGCTCTGGCTGTCCGTCGTTCTGAGGATATCGAACTGAAAGAGTTGCAATCAGACAACCATAAACAGATAGTAGATAAAATAAAAACATCTCAAAACATCAGCTGCTGCAATCAAATCCTCAGAAAGATTTGTAGTCAGAAATCTCATACAATCTAATCCTCTTCTCTGTCTCCAAATCAGTTCCGTCTGCGAAAACAATTACTCCAACTCTTAAGATTAGAACAGATCACGCAAATTTCCTCATAAGACAATAGAAAATAGATCTTCTAATCAATAAGATCGCTGCGAGCTCAAAGTCCAGATTCAGACATTGAGTCTCGAGCGTCTTCAACTGTCTCGACGTCTAGACTATAGCGCAATTCCACTTAATAAGAATACATCCCCAAAATCTCGATAAGAAAAGATCGCTGATTGGCATAAATTCCATCATCAAATCATACAATCGACTAAGACCATTCGATCCAAAAGAATTCAGACATCGATGAAAAACATACAACTGCTCGACACAAACATATGCTATAAGATTCTCAAAAGCTCTGAAAGATCAGTACAATTCTCATTCCAAAAAGATAAGAAATCAACGATAAGAATTCCTAGTCTCAACTAATTCTTCTAAAAGATCCGGTTAACAGAAGTTAACAACACTACTGGAGCATTCATCAATTCAAACGATTCAACAATTTAAAGAGGCACGTTAAACATATACAGATTCTTCAATAAGAAGGCAAGAGATTCGCCAGTATCTAACAGTCCAATAAGAATAGGAAACTCAATATCGAACGTTACCTGATCTATCATTATCGGGTGCAGCCTGAGTCTGCGGATCCTCAAACAGAGCAAAAACTCGTGCCTGCTGTCTGGGAGGCTGGCTTGCATACTGTAATGCCCCGATTTTATTATAATTGAGTTTAATCGAGATAATCAGGGTTTTCAGTAATTGAGGATTGTTTTGTTTTTAGCAGGAGGTTACTTTGCAAGATTTGAGAAATAAAGGACTGAAATGAAAAAGTTGGATTTATTTATTATTATTTGGATGCAAGTAGCCTACCTCCCCATCCCTCCATCATATCACCATCACTTCCTCTTCCCTCCTCCTCTCCATTTCGTACGTACTGAGGGGAAGCCATGGCTATCGACATTTCAAGCTTTTCCTTTCCTCGATTCGCTCGATCCGACCGTTAGATTTTCATTCCGAGTTGAGATTCACGATCACCGCAACGAGGGCTTCTTTTAGACGTAAGTTTCGCTGCGATCTCTTGAACTTCGATTTTGTTGAGTTGTCAGAATTTGATAATATTGTAGTATGTCGTTCTTGAGCTAGTATAGATCGTGTATTCGAAGTTTGTTTGGAAACAGAACGAAGTTTGGATTTTATATGAATTTAGAGGCATATTTTCGAAAATGGTGATTTTTGATTGAGGTTGGATTTGAGTTGTTTTGATGGATTGTGATGATGTTTGAGTTATTGTGATGTTGTTGGATGATTTGAGTTTCTCCGGATAGTCGATTTATAGCCGTTATGCCGTCAAAATCAATTTTGGACTACCGGTTTTGTTATTCGGTTTGATTTCGAATTATTCGAATTATTGAGTTTGTTTTGAATCCGCATCCGATGTTTTGACAGTTGATTGAAGGATTTGAAGTTAAAGATTTGAAGGCTCAGTTGTCGATTGAAGTTTGAAGACGGTATAGATTGTTTGATTTATCGACTTTGAGTTTCGAATTGTTTAGAGTTTTAATCGAGTTGTCTCTTGTTTGACAGGATTGATTGAAGCTTCGAGAAAAAGGTAAAAGATTACATCGATTCAAATGGGGTTGAATACTCGAGTTTGATTGATTCTCGAGCCCCGAAAATCACATACTGCATGTTATCTGTTTGTGTGAACTTGACTGATTATTCGTTTACACTTGCATTCATATTGAGTCGATTATTCGATTCGTTTTGAATATAGATGATTTAGGGAGCTATATTGAAGTGGCTTTGGATTTCGAGTTTTTCCAAGTGCCAGAATACTTCTTATAGTTGCTCTGAAGTCTAGGGGTTGAGTTGAACGACATTCACCCCGAATGGGTGTGTCGGTGAGTTGTTGTGAAGACTTGGCCCCGGGATCCCAACCGAATACTGATTGACATTTCGATTATCTGACTTGATAGTCCCGAGTTTGTAATCATGCATACATCCACTCTCATTTGGATTGATTGATGAATGTTACATTTCGATTGAAGTGTTTATTTGATAGTGAGTGCATGTCTCTTTTACTTAGAAATTATATTTCTAACCGGTTTATCCGGCTGTTGTCTTTATTTGTATGTGTATTTGGCAACAAGAGGATCAGGAGCTGGACCAAGTTGTTTGGGTTAGCTCGGGGTGAGACGATAGACGTGAGACACCGTGTTGTAGGGTTGAGTCGAATGATCTATTTTGAGTTTTGTTGAGTCGTTTGAACTCCTTAGAACTCGATATGTTGTAATTGGGAAGAACTTAGTCTATTGCATGATCTACTCTTCTTTTGTATTTTGAATATCTTATGATTGTTGAATTATTAGTTGGATCTTGTCGGAACCTTTCCGGGTGTTATTTTACACTTTTGAGGTATTTTTGGGAGCGATTTCAGCAGGCCGCGCGTCCCTTTTAAAAAAAAATAATAAATTTGATTCGATTTTATATTGGCTCTCGTGTTCGATTTTGTTTAATTATGCGATATTAGAGGATTAGAAACGGGGTCTCACATTAAGTGGTATCAGAGAGATAAGATTCTTGGAGTCGAACTAGAGTGAGTGGGGTAGATTGAGTCCGCATGAATTGAATTCTCGCATGTGATTGATTTATTTAATCGATTATTTTAAATACGTGCGAGCATGCTTTATTGATTCTTGGATTAATTGAATTACATGAGTTGTGGTTTAATTTATAAAGCATGAATTATGTGATATATATATATGTCATTGTATATCGTTGAGATTCTTGAGTTCTCAAAGCAGATTTTTGAATACCGAGGTTTTGAGGTTGAGATTGAGATTGAGTTTGAGATATTGTGTCCTAACCCTTGATATCAGATGACACCTCGACGATCTTTGAGAAGGAATCAACCACCTTTGACTCCTCCTTTTACTGAGAATCTGCCGCCAGTGATAACTCCTCCGAATGATCAGGATAGTACATGAGTGGATCAGTTTGATGCAACTGCAACCCCGATGGAGACTCTTCTAAAGAGGTTTCGATCTTTCCGACCGCCTAATCTATCGGGTACCGAGAACTCCGTTGCTTGTGAAAGTTGGCTAGATGAAATGGATGAGCTCTTTGATTCCCTCAACTATAACGATGACCGCAGAATCAGGTTAGTCAGTCATCAGTTACAGGGTGTTGCCAAGAATTGGTGGACCACGACCAAGAGGGCCAACAAAAATCGAGGCACCGTTATCACTTGGAGTTTTTTCAAGGCCGAGTTCTACAAGCGTTTCTTTCCTGTCTCTTATCGAAAGGAAAAGGGTGCCAAATTTGCAAATCTGAAACAAGGGAACTTGAGAATTGAGGACTATGTGAGCAAATCTAACAGTCTCTTGAGGTTTGCACCTCACGTTGCAGATAACGAGGAAGCCAAGTCCGACCATTTCATCAATGGCTTGAATCCTGAAATTTTTACCTTGGTCAATACCGGAAGACCCAACAACTTTGCAGATGCTATGGATCAGGCAAAGGGAGCCGAAGCTGGATTCTTGATGCAACGAGGTAATCAGGTAGCTCCACAGCCACAACAGAGGTCCTTTCAGAATCAGCATGTTCAGTTTCAGCCTCAGAAATCTCAGTATTAGTACCAACCTTCTCCAAAGTCAAATCAGTCTCAGAGGGTTGATGGAGGCAACAGTAGTAGAAACAGGCGAGATTAGTATCGGCCGAAGGGGAAGAATTTCAAGAGGTCGGGGAGCAACTCATCGAGTTTCAGTGGTTCTAGACAGTTCAGTTCTGGACAGAGTTCAGGGCTTTCTGGAGTATCTTGCAGCAAGTGTGGAGGATGTCATCCGAGTGATCAGTGTCGAGGCGTGTTTGGTAGTTGCAACATCTGCCAGCAGCCGGGTCATTTTGCTAGATTCTGTCCTCAGCGAGGATCCGATAGAGCTCAGAGCGGCAGTTCTTCTCGACCGCCAGCTCAGCCCGAGAGATCAGCTTCTGCAGTCCATTCCTTTCCGCCTCAGCAACAGAATCGTCAGGGAGGTAACCAGAACCAGAACCAACCTCCATGAAAGCAGGCGAGGGTGTTTGCCTTGACAGAGGATCAAGCCAATGCAGCACCGAATGATGTAATAGCAGGTAATTGTTCGATCTTTGGTTATCCTGCGTTTGTGCTGTTTGATACAGGTGCTTCTCACTGTTTTATTTCTGAAAGATTTGTCGTGATGCATGATTTAATTGCTGAGCCATTATTTGATGTTGTTGCTATTACTTTACCTTTGGGTGGAGGAATTATTTCGGTGAGAATGGTCCGAAATTGTGTGATAGAATCCGAAGGGAACTCGATTGAGATTGACTGCATCGTATTTGGATTATCTGATTTTGATTGAATCATTGGTATTGATGCCATAACCAAGTATAGGGCGACAGTAGATTGCTTTCAGAAAGTTGTTTGCTTCAGGCCTGAGATGGCAGATGATTGGAAGTTTTTCGGTAAGGGTTCTCGATCCAAAATTCCTTTGATTTCGGTGTTAACCATGTCTCGTTTACTACAGAAAGGAGCAGAGGGATTCTTGATTTATGCTTTGGATATTCAGAAGTTTAGCCCTGAGTTGTCCGAGATACTGGTGGTTATCGAGTTTCCTGACGTTTTTTCAGACGAGATTCCTGGTTTACCGCCTATTCGAGATATCGAATTTAGCATTGAACTTGCGCCAGGTACTCAGCATATTTCGAAAGCACCTTACCGAATGGTTCCTTTAGAGTTGAAAGAATTGAAGGAGCAGTTGGAAGATTTGATTGCCAAGGGATACATCCGACCTAGCGTATTGCCTTGGGGTGCTCCAGTGCTTTTTGTGAGGAAGAAAGACGGTTCTATGCGACTTTGCATCGACTACCGCCAGTTGAATCAAGCGACGGTCAAGAACAAGTATCCTCTACCAAGAATCGACGATCTTTTTGATCAACTGCAAGGTTCTTCAGTGTATTCAAAGATAGATTTGTGATCAGGGTATCATCAGCTGAGAGTTCGCGACGAGGATGTGCCGAAGACAGGTTTCAGAACCAGATATGGGCATTTCGAATTCATACTCATGCCTTTTGGTTTGACCAATGCTCCAGCAGTGTTTATGGACCTGATGAATCGCATCTTTCAGCGGTATCTAGATGAGTTCGTCATCATCTTCATCGACGACATTTTGATCTATTCTATGAACCGTTCTGATCATGCCGAGCATTTGAGAATCGTATTGCAGACCTTGCGAGCCGAACAGTTGTATGCTAAGCTATCGAAGTGCGAGTTTTGGTTGGACTGAGTGGTTTTCTTAGGCCACATTGTATCGGGAGATGGAATATCTGTAGATCCCAGTAAGATCGAAGCAGTTATGAATTGGCAGAGACCGACATCAGTACCAGAAATCCGAAGCTTCATGGGTTTAGCGGGGTATTATCGCCGATTTATCGAGGGATTCTCTTCCATTGCAAAGCCGATTACTCAGTTGACCCAGAAGAATGCACCGTTTGTTTGGTCCGATCAGTGTGAGGCTAGTTTCTTTGAGCTGAAGAAGAGATTGACCAGCACTCCGATCTTGTCTATTCCATCAGGTACTGGAGGTTTCTCTATGTACTGTGATGCTTCTCACCGTGGTCTTGGATGCATTCTCATGCAGAGGAAGCATGTCATAGCTTATTCTTCGAGGTAGATGAAGCCTCACGAGACTCGTTATCCAATCCATGATCTCGAGCTAGCTGCAATCGTGTTTGCTTTGAAGACTTGGCGCCATTACCTATATGGCGAGTCGTTTGAGATATTTTCTGACCATAAGTGCCTGAAATACTTGTTTTCCCAGTCCGAGCTGAATATGAGACAGAGGAGATGGATGGATTTGCTTAAGGACTTTGACTGTGAGATCAAGTATTACCCTGGGAAGTTGAATGCAGCCGCAGACGCTCTTAGTCGGAAGCTTTGTTCTTTGTCTCTTTCTACAATTGGTGTCTCTTGATTTATTGAAGATTGTTGTACTTCTGGTTTAGAGTTTGAGAACGATAGGAGATCCATCAGAGTTTTTGCGATTCAAGCCGAGCCAGAGTTGTTTCAGTCGATTAGAGAGGCTCAAAGATCAGATCCGAGTATTCAGAGTTCGATAGAGAGAGTCCGATCAGGTCACCAGTCAGAGTTTCAGGTTTGGGATGACGTTTTGTTTGTGAATAGCCGTATTGTTGTGCCCGATGTTTCTGAGTTGAGACAGCGCATTCTTCGGGAGGCGCATTGCAGTCGGTTCAGTGTTCATCCAGGAGGCCGAAAGATGTATAACGACTTGAAGACTCAGTTCTGGTGGAAACAGTTGAAAGGAGACGTCACAAGGTTTGTATCCCGTTTTCTGAATTGCCAACAGGTGAAAGCTGAGAGGAAGAAGCCCGGAGGATTATTGCACAGTTTGCCTGTCCCGGAATGGAAATGGGATCATATCTCAATGGATTTTGTCACGAAGCTACCGCGTTCAGTCAGAGGTTGTGATGCGATTTGGGTTGTGATTGACCGGTTAACGAAATCTGCTTGCTTCATTCCTTACCGTATGACATACCGTCACGATCAGATGGCCGAGTTGTATGTCAGAGAGGTTGTGAGATTGCACGGCATGCCGAAGTCGATAATATCAGACAGAGATCTGAGATTCACTTCTCACTTTTGGCACAGTCTTCAGGAGGCTTTGGGTACTCGTTTGCACTTGAGCACAGCGTATCACCCTCAGACCGACGGTCAGTCCGAGCGTACGATCTAGACTTTGGAGGATATGCTTCGAGCTGTAGTGCTTGATTTTGGATCAGGTTGGCAGGATTCCTTGCCTCTAGTGGAGTTTTCGTACAATAACAGCTTCCAGGCGAGCATTGGAATGGCACCTTTTGAAGCTTTGTACGGGAAGAAGTGCAGATCTCCGTTATTTTGGGACGAGATTTCAGAATCACCTGAGTTGGGTCTAGATATGATTCGTGATATGGCAGAACAGGTGAAGTTGATCCGAGTCAGAATGAAGATAGCCCAAGATCGTCAGGCCAAGTATGCGAATGTCAGACGCAGACCACTGTGTTTCGAGCAGGGAGACCGTGTGTTTCTGAAGATTTCTCATTTCCGAGGCACTGTCAGATTTGGGAAGAGAGGAAAATTGTCTCCGAGGTTCATTGGTCCGTATGAAATTCTGGAGAAGACAGGCGATCTTGCCTATAGGATTGCTCTTCCTCCGTCTCTTTTAGGCATCCACGATGTGTTTCACGTTTCGATGCTACGGAAGTACCATCCGGATTCGTCTCATGTTCTTCAACCAGATGAGTCCGAACTTGACGAGACTCTGAGTTACTTCGAGCGATCGATTCAGATTCTTGACAGAAAAGAGAAGCAGCTCAGAAACAAGTCGATTCCGTTGGTGAAGATTCAGTGGAGTCGTCACGGAGTTGAAGAAGCGACTTGGGAGACCGAATCCGATATGAGGCAGCAATTTCCAGAGTTGTTCGATTGAGGTGAGTTCGTCTTTAGTTGCTTTCGTTCTTGTTCAGTCTGTGATCTGTCAGATTTCGAGGACGAAATCGAATCTTAGAGGGGGAGAATTGTAATGCCCCGATTTTATTATAATTGAGTTTAATCGAGATAATCAGGTTTTTCAGTAATTGAGGATTGTTTTGTTTTTAGCAATAGGTTACTTTGCAAGATTTGAGAAATAAAGGACTGAAATGCAAAAGTTGGATTTATTTATTATTATTTGGATGCAAGTAGCCTACCTCCCCATCCCTCCATCATATCACCATCACTTCCTCTTCCCTCCTCCTCTCCATTTCGTACGTACTGAGGGGAAGCCATGGCTATCGACATTTCAAGCTTTTCATTTCCTCGATTCGCTTGATCCGACCGTTAGATTTTCATTCCGAGTTGAGATTCACGATCACCGCAACAAGGGCTTCTTTTAGACGTAAGTTTCGCTACGATCTATTGAACTTCGATTTTGTTGAGTTGTCAGAATTTGATAATATTGGAGTATGTCGTTCTTGAGCTAGTATAGATCGTGTATTCGAAGTCGGTTTGGAAAAAGAACGAAGTTTGGATTTTATATGATTTTAGAGGCATATTTTCGAAAATGGTGATTTTTGATTGAGGTTGGATTTGAGTTGTTTTGATGGATTGTGATGATTTTTGAGTTATTGTGATGTTGTTGGATGATTTGAGTTTTTTCGGATAGTCGATTTATAGCCGTTATGCCGTCGAAATCTATTTTGGACTACCGGTTTTGTTATTCGGTTTGATTTCAAATTATTCGAATTATTGATTTTGTTTTGAATCCGCATCCGATGTTTTGAAAGTTTATTGAAGGATTTGAAGTTAAAGATTTGAAGGCTCAGTTGTCGATTGAAGTTTGAAGACGGTATAGATTGTTTGATTTATCGACTTTGAGTTTCGAATTGTTTAGAGTTTGAATCGAGTTGCCTCTTGTTTGACACGATTGATTGAAACTTCGAGAAAAAGGTAAAAGATTACATCGATTCAAATGGGGTTGAATACTCGAGTTTGATTGATTCTCGAGCCCCGAAAATCACATACTGCATGTTATCTGTTTGTGTGAACTTGACTGATTATTCGTTTACACTTGCATTCATATTAAGCCGATTATTCGATTCGTTTTGAATATAGATGATTTAGGGAGCTATATTGAAGTGGCTTTGGATTTCGAGTTTTTCCAAGTGCCAGAATACTTTTTATAGTTGCTCTGAAGTCTAGGGGTTGAGTTGAACGACATTCACCCCGAATGGGTGTGTCGGTGAGTTGTTGTGAAGACTTGGCCCCTGGATCCCAACCGAATACTGATTGACATTTCGATTATCTGACTTGATAGTCTTGAGTTTGAAATCATGCATACATCCACTCTCATTTGGATTGATTGATGAATGTTACATTTCGATTGAAGTGTTTATTTGATAGTGAGTGCATGTCTCTTTTAATTAGAAATTATATTTCTAACCGGTTTATCCGGCTGTTGTCTTTGTTTGTATGTGTACTTGGAAACAGGAGGATCAGGAGCTGGACCAAGTCGTTTGGGTTAGCTCGGGGTGAGACGATAGACGTGAGACACCGTGTTGTAGGGTCGAGTCGAATGATCTATTTTGAGTTTTGTTGAGTCGTTTGAACTCCTTCTTAAAACTCGATACGTTGTAATTGGGAAGAACTTAGTCTATTGCATGATCTACTCTTCTTTTGTATTTTGAATATCTTATGATTGTTGAATTATTAGTTGGATCATGTCAGAACCTTTTCGGGTGTTATTTTACACTTTTGAGGTATTTTTGGGAGCGATTTCAGCAGGCCGCGTGTCCCTTTTTTTAAAAAATAAAAATAATTTGATTCGATTTTATATTGGCTCTCGTGTTCGATTTTATTTAATTATTCGATATTAGAGGATTAGAAACGGGGTCTCACACATACTGATTACCTTCCTGCACATTCTGTTGCTGAGGTTGGAAAGAGTGGACAGTAGGTGCTTGCTGCTGAGGCTGAGCTGTCTGTCTCGGGAAAATTCCACTCTAAGCTTGCTGAGGAACACGCTGAGGACATGTTCTCGCAAAATGCACCGCCTGGTTACGAATATGACAGCTTCCAAAAATGCCTCTACACTGATCACTGGAGTGACGACCTCTGCAGTTGGCACAAGACATGCCTGACTGTCCCAAACTCTGTCCCGATCCATACTGCCTCGAACAACTAGAGCTCGAAGAACTGGTTTCTTGCTTCTTAAACTGCTTTCCTTTCGGATGATAGTAATCCTTCCTATTGACTCCACTACTACCACCTTCATAACTCGGTGGTTGATTCTGAAATTGAAAGGACTGGTTTTGGTAATACAATGGTTGGTTCTGATATTGGTAAGGTTGTGCCTGAAACTGTCCTTGCTGTTGCTGCGGCACAAACTGACCTCCTCTCTGTCTCCACAAACCTGCTTCAGCTCCTTTTGCGTGATTCATGGCATCCGCAAAATTATCTGGCCTAGCAGTGTTTACCAGCGTGAAGATGTCAGGGTTCAAGCCATTAATGAAATCGTCGGCTTTAGCTTCCTCATAACCGGCAATAAGTGGTGCAAAACGCAACAGACTATCAAACTTGGCTACGTACTCCTCAATATTCAAATTCCCCTGCTTCAAATTGGCAAACTCTGCTCCCTTGTCCTTTCGGTACGACACTGGGAAAAACCTCTTATAGAATTCAGACTTAAACAGATTCCAGTTAATAGTTGTACCTCGGTTCTCAATGGATCTCTTCGTCGTGATCCACCAGTTCTTAGCCACACCACGTAGCTGATGAATGACCAACCTGGTTCTACGGTCATCAGAATAGACAAGGGAATCGAACAACTGATCTACGTCGTCCAACCAACTCTCACAATCAACTGGATTTTCTGTACCCAACAACAAGGGAGGATTAAACGACTGAAACCTCTTCAGCAAGGTTTCCATCGGCGTCGCTGTAGCATCCAACTGATCAACCTCGGTACTAGCTTGCTCAGTCGCAGGAGTAACTAGCGGTGGGTTCCTATTAATAACTCGTCGAGGACCCATCTGATAATCAAATGTTAGGACACAGGATATCTAATCGCTGCAATCGGTGCCCTTGCAACCTCTCAGAATTCCGGATACAGGTGAAATACTAAAAATATCTCAAATAATTCATGCTTTATAATTCAAATCACAAAATCATGTAACTCAAATAATTCTCAACAATAAAGCATGCTCGCATGGTATTTAAATAAATAAATTTAAATAACTCAATCACATGCGAGAATCAATTCATGCGGACTCGATCTACCCCGCTCACTTCTAAATTCAGTCCAAGAATCTTATCGCTCTGATACCACTTAATGTGAGACCTCGATTCTAATCATCTAATCTCGCCAAAGAAAACATAAAATTAATCCAGCACAATTGGCGACGCAAAATCGGACATTTGGCGACGCAAAATCACGTCGCGAAACAAAAAATTTTATTTTTTATTTTTTAAATCGAGCTTCAGGCGCGGGCGCGCCTCTTGGTGGCGCGGGCGCACCGGAATTTCGCAAAATGCAAAATTCCAAGCCCAGGAGAGGTGCGGGCGCTCCTCAAGTCGTGCGGGCGCGCTGCCCCTTCGACCTGCACTGAAAAACACTCCCAAAAGCAAAACTAAAGCTTGGGAAAGTGCAAAACCATAAACCAACTTAATCATAAGCATGCATTGATACACCAAACTATCAAAATACAATGCATGAAGTTCTAGAGTTGTACAATAATCAATCTAGTAGAACATGCATCACTTCTAAGTTCCATAACCGATACAAAACGAGTTCGAATACAATCTACGTTCGATTACATATTCGACTTCTAAAACAACAAGGCCTCACGTCTATCATCTCAACCACCTAGCCATGCTGCCTCTGACTCGGTCCTGCCCCACCTGTTGCCAAGTACACATACAAACAAAGACAACAGCCGGATAACCGGTGAGAACGATATTCCCAGTAAAAAAGACAGACATGCAATATCAAATAAGTATCTCAAACGAAATACATCAACTTCCAAATTCATATCTAAACTCAATTCAAATGCATAAATGCAATGCATGTCTTTAAAATCTGGGATTATCAAGTCGGATAATCAAAAGAGTTGCTGCTTTTGCTTTTGGGATCCCGAGGATGAGATCACGTAAACAACTCACCGACTCTCCCGATCGAGGTGGTGCTACGTATCTCCATCCTCTATACTTTGGTGCGACTATAAGGAGTATGCTAGCACTAGGTGAAACGGCTACACCCAGGCCACTCACAGTATAGCATCCAAAACGTCTATCATAAAAGGGTCGTCCTGCCCGCTGCTCAAATGAAGAATTTTTGGCTCAATATGAATGCAATGCAAAACATAACTCAATTAACTCAAATAATCAAATAACATGCAAGTATGTGATTTTTTCGGAACACTCGAATCAAGCCGGATTCGAGTCACACGTTCCATTCCAGTCTAAGTCATATTATACCTCTTTCAAACATCGATGCTCCAAACCTGGAAACAACAACGATTTCTCAATTCAAGATTCAATCAAACTTCATAGTTGATACTAAGAAATCGATACTATACCGGCTACAATCTTCAAAGAGTTCCAACTCCTGCAATCTCGCAACGAATTTGTACAGAGGTAATAAAGGCTCAAGATTACATACAACTCAAACGAATACTTGGCTCAAACAATTCAAACCGATTGACAAACCAAAACTCAAACCGGCGGCATAACGACTGTAAATTCAACTAACCGGAAATGCAAACCTCAATCTAACAATTGTTTATTAATCGTTAATTGCCCTAAGATGAGATTAGCAATCCGGGTCCCCACACATACTTTTGTATTGAGCATTGTTAGCTCACGTTCTCGGTTTTTATTCTGGACACCCCATTTCACGGGATAAGATTTAGGTTGAACGAACCGGGTGGGTAGCGGCCGGTTGAGCTTCAGCAAGGCTGGATTTTACTGTACCAGGTTTTCTTTTTGTGGGGTTTAGTACTATGTTTCGGTTGTGTTGTATAACATTTACAATATTTTTACTTTGGACCGGTTGTATTCTGCCCGTGGTTGTAGTTGTATTATTTAAGTTTTCGCTAGATTATCTGATTATCGTGTTTAAATTATTTTGCATGCTTAAAGCTTCGTTTAATTAGTGATTCTGGGACGGGTCACTACAACCTTAACATATTTATTAGCTAGTCAAGATTTTACCCTTGGCGTGAAGAACACAACATATTTCTTGAGTTTTCATAGTCAAGTTCTTCAAAACTTAACTCACTCACACACATATGAGAGATGATTTGTATATATTAGTTGAGTGAGAGTCTTCACACAAAGACATTAAAAATTTTGTTTGTAGTCTTGGAATAAGAGACGCTAAACATTATGCGGATTATAAGGTTGAGACCTACAATCGAGTGTGTTAGGAGTTTCGATCTAGGCAAGAGATAAGTCTTACGATTGTAGTGAGTTGTATACAAAGGATTGTATAAACCAAAATTTTCTATTGAATCTTTCTCGTGTGAAAGAAGGAGTGACGTAGGAGTTTTGTCTCGGAACATCAATAAACAAATTTGCGTCTCTTTACTTTATCGTATTTACTTTACACATTAAACTTGCATATCTTTTTCAAATGATTTGCAAACTGTTTTATCGGTTTCTACGAAGGATTATTTTGAGTTTCTTTTGCATGGTTTGAAATATAATTTCTTGGTGCTCGGTTCATTTTTGAACATTTCAAGAACGAGTTATTGTAACTCAATGAATCTCCCTAAATCGATCCTATCACAATCTTTCTCAAATTAAAGATTTTTTTAATGAAAAAATATGTTCATTCATCTACAAGAAAATAAAACAGAATTTTGGAGTTTGAATCTTCTTGGCAACTAGATTCTTATCTCAAATTAAGATTTTTGTGGAAAAATTTTGTTTCATTCATCTACAAGCAAATAAAGACCAAATAATTTTGGATTTTCAATCCTTTTGACAACTGTATTTTTATACAGAATCACGTAGTTTGACAATTTTGACCACATTATAATAATTGATTTTACAAAAATATCATCACCAAATTTTTCATGTGTTTGTAAACAAATGACAAAGTTAAAAACGCACATTGTAAAACTTTAACATTGATTTACACTTTTATAATAGGTACAAATATAGATTTTCACCAACTTTTATATTTTTGATAATGAGACCATAATTCATAACAGATTCTTTGGCCTTAAACCGTTAAGGTGACACTTTTTAAAAATGTAAAGGTAGTAAATAAATAGAAATCACACCTTAATTTCTATCACATACGAATATGGGACGGCGACAATACGACTCTCAAATCGGATTCAACATGGACCAAATTAAATGTTTCGAAGTTTCCCAAAGTTACGTTTCAAACCAACGTCATATTTGCCAACCAACGTAGTTATGACTTTTTTGAAAACGTAGTTATTACTTTAATACTCACTCTATCCCATATATGTTGTCTTGTTTTAGTTTTCACACGAATTAAGAAAAATTTATTGGAAAAGTAAATTTTATATAAACTTTCTTTTTTATCCCTATTTAATATATTAAAAAATGATTGCCAAGGTGTAGTTAATGGGGTATATTAGTAAAGAAGTGTAAAAAAGTATTACTAAATATGGTGTATGACTATATATTTGGGACAAACAAAAAAGAAAACGTGAACAATATAATTGAGACGGAGGGAGTAATAATAATAATTCTGTATTGTATTGTATTATATTATATCATAATCATAATAGAGAACAATTAAAAAAAACAAGAATTTAGGCACTAATAATCTTAATTACTATACACAATATTCATTTGGATTATTTTATAATTAATAATAAAATTATAGAAATGGTTTATTGGTCACAAATATACCTCAACATGATTAGGATCGAGAGTCTGTCGCTTTTCCAAAAGCTATATACAACTAATGATAATGGTGCAAATCAAATCTTTAAACCGCACAACAGCCCAAGTGTTATGATTCGATAATTCTACCAAGCAGAGACAATTATTGAATCCCAATAATCTCTCTCTCGATAATTGTGCCTTGCAATCAATGGTTATCAAAAATATGATCAATTTGACTCTGATATCAATTGTAGGATCGAACGTTTGTCGCTTTACCAAAATTTATAGTTGATGGTAATTATGCAACTCAAATCTTTTAAACCGCAATAGCCCAAATATCATGGTTTGATCGCACTACCAAGTTATGACGATTATTACACCACAACAATGATTAATTGTTACCATTTTGAAATCAAAATTCGTTAATTCTGACAAATTAATCAACAAAAATGCCGTCGTTTCTCTCTACAACTACTCCTAAAAGGAGAATATTCTTTTGAAAATGGACCCAAATAATCATTTTGACCCTCAATTTGGTAACACCATCTTATTCTAGGATCCATGCTTCATATTATATTCTATTGAACATTCAAAATTATTAAATTGTTGTCGACTAAGGCCCCGTTTGGATTTGGTAGACATTTAAAAAAAAAACACTTTTTTAAGCTATAATTTTTTGCTTTTGAAAAAGCTCTAATTTTGACTTAAAAAAGTGCTTATTGAAGCACTTTTATGGTCAACCAAACACTTTATTAAATGAAAAGCATTTAAAAAAGTGCTTTTTTGGTCTGGTTTTTGAAACCAAACGATGCCTAAGATATAGATGAGTGTTTTACTCTCTCTGGTTTCAAGTTTAGCCTAATTTTTTTAGAAGCCAGTCACATTTAAATTAATTAAAACATGTATATATATATATATATATCCAATGTATGGATAACCTTATGCATGTGAAAAATACTTAACGTAAAATTATTATTTTACTTAATATATATCGCTTTACCTTAATAAAGCATGACAAACACTCCTATGAGACGGTCTTAAGGGTCATTTTTTTGAGACGAATCTCTTGTATGGGTTATCCATTAAAAAGTATTACATTTTATTCCAAAAGTATTATTTATTATTATAAATATGGGTAGGGTTGACCCGTCTTACGAATGAGACTGTCTCACAAGAGCATTACTCATAAAGCAAAGAGGGGAAACAAAATTGGCAAATTGAATTTCAAACTTATGAACAAGAATGAACACAAAAGATCAAGTCCTAAATCGACACCACCACTAAGGTGAAATAACATAAAAAATTTCCTCCGAAAAAAGACTCATGTAAAAGAAAATGAAAAAAAATAATAATTAACATCACATATCCCCACTTCACCCGGATGTTGTAATAAGGAAAAAAAAAAATCTAAATCGGGTGAATCCATTAAAAAAAAATAAAATAATAAAATCGAATGAAACACACATTTCCAATGAGTTATATGCTATTTGATTGCGTAATATACATGAATTCCGTATTTTCTCCTCATTAAATTAAAAAAAATAGTAAGGCAGAAAATAATAACGGAATTTTTTTTATTATTATTTCTAATTTGTGAAAAAATATATTTTTCGAATTACCAAGTAAAACTATTTTCACTGGAGCTGCTACTACTCAAGAGCTCCTCCAAATAATCGGCGCCCAAATCCTCCAAAACCACCACATTCTCCACCTCCGTTTCCCTCCCCCTCCCCTTCCCTCCGCCGCCTCCGTTCCTCCGCCGCATCAAGTGCTTCTTCTTCAACGCCATCACCGGCGAACACCCCTCCTCGACCCACCCCTTCATTCCCCTCAAAGACTCCCGCACCTTCTCCACCGGGAAATTCAACACCGCCGCCTGCCCCCGCATGGAGAACGCCGCCTGATCATAAGCCAAGGCGGCGGCCTCCGCTGTTTCAAACGTCCCGAGCCAGACCCTTATCCCTTTCCTGGTAGAATCCCGTATCTCCGCCGCGAACTTCCCCCACGGCCGCCGCCTAACACCCCTGTAAGCCTTCTCCTTCACGGGTTTCTCCTCCTCCTGGGATTTCTCCGATTCCGGCGCTCCTTGGCCGCCTTCCGACAAGATTCCGAACAGAAGCATATCTTGGGAGTCACTTTGGTTGAAAGGGAGTGAATATTTCTGGACATTTTGGTCATCGATTAATCCCCAAAAGCATGAGGATTCATTTGAGTTTTCATAGAAGAAATCATCACATATGGAGTAAAAATTGACAGAGGAAGAATCCATTTGAAGAAATATATTTAGAAACTGTTTGGGTTTCTATTTACGGCTTATAATTGGTGGAGTGCTTGTTTGAGGTTTGGGGATCATTTATATATACACACACTATTTTATGTTTATATTCAATAAACTCTTTTAATAATATAATAAGGAGTTTGAATACCTTTATATTAATAGAATAGATTCTCGTCACATTATTTTAATCAATATTAACATTTATTAGCTAGACAATTATCCTCTCTTTCTTTAGATAAAATCATGTTCAGTATATGTTAGATTTTTTCATTTCTGATGAAAAGGGACTAGAGGTTTATAAAAATAGATCAACTTAATTATCATTCTAAGCTCAAAATTACTCAACATGATTATGCAGAAAATAATTGCATTATTTCATATTTTTGAAGTAAAAAAAATAGTTTCGAAGATGAGAAAATTGTATGAAAAGATACATAGCTGATCATTTGAGAAAAGTCTTTCTATAATATTAAAATATAGAGTTGCATCAAATTCACAGTAAGAATAATATATTTTGTATTGGGCAAGAAAATATGCAAGGGAGGATGTTTTGGGTTTAATTTATTAGTATTGGGGATAAAATTAATGGGTATTATTTGGAGGACGAAGGTTGATATGGCACGTGGGTCAAAGGATACCCGAAGGCCGCCAGGTCAGATTAATAGCACCTGGCTGAGATAATCATTTATAATTTATAAGTTGCTTTATTTTATATATATATGTATATCAATATCAATATATAGATATTGTTTGTTTTTGTTTTTTTTACAGTAAAACTAGTATTTTATTATGAATGAACATCAATCAATACAAGATTTACTAACCAAACAGGTAAATTCCCAGGATTCCAAACAAAAGGAGAGGTAGAATAAATAGCAAAACAAGCAAGTTCATGTGCAACCGTATTAACTGATCTACTAACATGTCTAAGAATAATATTAGGATGACTATCAAGAAATAGCCGAATCTCCAAGGCAATTGCACCCGAAAGACTGAAATCCTCAGCTGGGTTGGCGACTACTTACATCGCCAGCAAAGAGTCAATTGAAATACATTTGTTGTATCTCCACTCCACGTTGTTCCTGCACATTATATAATCCTTCCCTTAAATGGAATAGTGTTCCAATCGTGCATAGGACCAGTTAACATTTCGGATTCTTTCATGTTATCATAAGTAGTATTTCACGATATATCAAATGTATCAAAATTATTGTCACATATGAGATGCAATGTTGAAAAAAAAATACAGACTTGATCACATGTAAAATAATTATAACCGTATTAATCTCATGATAACGTCTCATTACGTACCTCTGTGCGTCGTTCATAGGATACAATTTTTTTTTTTTAAAGGATTCATAGGATATAACTTGGAAAATTACGAGCGGTATTACGCAAGTGGCGGCAGTGAGAGTCCGATATTGACTCGAGAATACAAGTATAAAACTATTTACCATTTGTTCATATTTTAAATAAACGAAGACTTTGTTATCCGATTTCATTCTCATGGACGAAGTTGGGATACCACACGGGGATAATGTTGGTGGTGTAGCCAAAAAGTTTATATCACCCAATCAACGAAAATCCAAGCAGTCTGTTTCAGATTTGGGTGACCCGTTATTATTCGAACGAGTCAAACAAATTAAATTCGTGAGTTGTTATATGTATCACAAAATGTTAGGAATCAATGAGAGCAAAACTTGATATTCCGGGGAATTTAACCGACAAACACGCACACAGCAAAACTCAAGAACACAATCCCAATGATGAATAAGAACACAAAACGCAGATCAAATACCAACTCACACGAAAGCAAATAACCAACACAAGTATTTACGTGGTTCGGCAAAAAATTTGTCTACGTCCACGGGAGAGCAACACAACACTTTATTAATCACGAACAGAAAAAATCCAAACACAAACCCGAGCTTATTACAGAACCAGACCAGACAATTCTAACACTAGATATAAACACAATTCAAGCTTTAAATCCTTGAATCCTCCCGTCACAATCTACGCCCCAGTTCTCTCCTTTGAATTCTCTCTCAAATATTTTCTGGAGGTTGAAGAATTTGATTTTCTGTTATGTTGGTTAATAAAGTCAACATGGTCCAACCCGATAAGTCATCTCACATCAGTCTGATATGCTCTTGTACTTCGATCTGCCTTCAAGCTTACAGCTTCACGGACAATTCATCTGACTTCTAACCAAGTCCCAGTACTCGAGCAATCGATCTGCCTGAACTCATCTGAAGAACTCATCTGACCATTCACCTTCGATCTGATCCCAATATTCGATCTGATCATGAACTCATCTGACCACTGAACTCATCTGGTCACTATACTTTGATCTGATCTCTTCTCTATTCCTATTCAATCTGACAGAAGCACACTTCAACAATCTCTACCTTGATTCTTTCAGGTTCAATGCTGCTCTCCAATCTAGCCTCCATAGGCTAATCTTCAATCACCGCATTAACTAAGTCCAAACATTTCTTGAACTTAGTATACGGCAGTGACTTTTTCATAACATCTGCATGATTTTATTCTGATGTTATCTTCACAAGGATCACATCTCCTTTTTCAATTACATCTCTGACGAAATGCATCTTCACATCTATGTGTTTCGAATGTTCATGATAGACTTGGTTTTTTGTCAAGTATATTGCACTTTGATTGTCACAGTGTACTACAACTTGATCTTGTTTCACACCAAGCTCTGCTAACAACCTTTTTAACCACAATCCTTCTTTTATGGCCTCAGTGACAGCTATGAATTCTGCCTCAATGATAGAAAGGGCAACCAATGACTGTAGATTAGACTTTCATGTGATCGTTGGGCCATAAAAGGTGAACACATATCGAGTCAATGATTTTCTCGTGTCTAAGTTCCCATTAAAATCTGAAACCACATATCCAACCCCCGGATCAATTCCATCTTGTTGTTTCTCAAACTTCAACCCCAGCCCAGTTGTGTTTATGAGATATATGAAAATCCATTTCAGAGCTTCTCAATGATATGTACCTGGATTAGCCATAAATCTTGACACAACACTGATTGTATATTCCAGATCAGGCATACTACACATCATTCCATATATGAGACTCCCAACTCCACTAACATATGGAATACCAGGCATCTTCATCTTGTCTTCCTCACTTTCAGGTGACTGACTCGCAGACAGCTTCAAATGTTGTCCTTGAGGGATCAAGACAAATGTTGCTTGATTCATGTTGAACTTCAGAACTACCTTCTTCTAATAATTCTTCTGACTTAGATGAATCTCCTGCCTTTTTCCGTTTCTCATTATATCCATGCCCAAAATTCTCTTTGCTTCTCCTAAATCTTTCATCTCAAACTCTGAGTTGAGCTGTTGCTGATGGAACACGTTCTCGGATCAGTCAGATGTGATACCCGTAGCAGCGGAAGTTTAAAATTTTTTATTTTTTGATCTGGAACGATTCCAGATCATGGGTATCAAATCCTAACGATTAAAACAAACAAGTAAATAAAACAGAATTAAATTTTACCTCTCAAGTCTCAACTTGAGGTTATGGACTCCAACAAAAAATTCTGCTCTTCTTGTATATCCCAGGAACTGATGACTCGATTGATCAACTCCTGAATCAGGTCCACGAACAGAATTCTAAATCCCTCTGATAGACTGCACTAGAAAGTCTATCAGAATTTTCTAGAAGAGAATTTAACAGATCTAATCTGTTAAACCAGACTGCAATTTTCGAAAATTTCAGACTGATTTTCGAACACAGAGGGGAGAGGGGCGGCCGAAACCCTAGGAAGAGAGAGCTCTCTAGGTTTCGAAATTTTTGAGCTATTATGTCTAATTTTTGTACTGCAATAACTTATTTATAATGTGGGCTACTAGCAGCTTAGGGCCCATTAATCATACGTTCAAGCCTGACAAGCAAAGCCCGCATGTTCAGAAATTAATATAAAATTCATCGTGACTCAAATTGATAAACCAATTTCACCAATGTGTACAGAAAACTTTTCTGCATATTTTAAAGTCAAGATAAATTTTCTAAATCCGAATTCAGTGGTTTCAAAAAATGGCATCCCTATGTCATTTTAGGAAATCTCACTCCCTCTACTCTTTAATAAGAAGTCCTACTTCTCATTTTCTAAATTTAACTCATTAAATTTAATTATCTCAACGGAGATTAAAAATCTATTACCTGTGTAACCCTCAATGGTTCAGGGATACAACTAGTCGTGGGCCCACAACTCCTTGTGACTCGGAACAACAATTTCCGACTTACCCATCGAATCATGGTAAGAGCGCCTAGCAACATCGCCCCATGATTCCCTAGGTATCACTGATAGTTCCTGCAAGAACCAGTAGGTTTTGGTTAGCGTACAGTACAGTCCCTTCATCCATATATCCCGATCGAATCAACAACCATTGATATATTGAGAGTCGTTCGAGATTCGATAACTATGCAATACATATTGAAGATCAAATAGTGACATCGCATGTGCAACTAGGAAACCAAGTAACCTAAAGCATATCATATACTCTGGCCAGAGATTTGTCATACTAATATCTCCTCAGATCACATAGGATATCTACACTCGCAAGCGTGTGGTGAATCCTTAACAACAAATCATTGACTCCTATATGTGTCGTAACTGTACCCAATCTCGACACCTGATGACTCTCATAGAGTCGGTAAACGAGTCAAAGTACAGTACTAGCATATAGAGTCTCCATGATGTTTCAAGTAGTAAGGACTAATGGTGTACAACCAAAAACCGCGGACTTATCCACTCAATTAGTGAAAACCACTTGGAAAGTCCGAATAGGGTAGTTCGATCATCCATCAAATGAATATCCATTTGCATGCTTCGAACATCTCTATGTTCCATACCAATGAAACGTGGTACTTGGCATCGCAAATGCTAGTATCAATATCGAGCGATCCTTATCCTTATTTGCGGACGGCTCAATTGACTAGGAACTGTTTAGAATATACAGTGATTATAAGATGTGTTTCATGACAGTCATTCAAATCTACTATCACATCTTACATGCACTCTAGTATACTCAAGGTCTTTATCTAAACATCGTATAGTACGTCACAACATAATAATATGATAAAAGATAAAGCAAAAGCCAATATAAAAGTGTAAATTATATTAAATAAAGATTGTTTATATATAGAGTCATAAAGGCCCTTAGCCACAAGTTGGCTAACAGGGCACCCACTCTTTCAGTTGCTTCAAGGATGATATCTCTGTCTTACTTTTACTTGCAATAAAAATATCATCAACGTAAATTAGTAGGTACAAGATAACATGATTTTCATCCTTCTTCAGATAAACACATCTGTCATATTGGCTTCTCACAAAACCAATATATACAAATCATGAACTCATCAAACCTCCTATTTCACTGCCTCGGACTCTGCTTAAGCCCATACAATTATTTCCTCAATAAGCAGACCTTATTGTGTGTTTTCTGATGTATGTAGCCCTTAGGTTGTTCCATATAAATGATTTCTTCGAGGTCACCGTGTAAAAATGTTGTCTTCACATCAAGCTGCTCAAGCTCTAAATTGAGCTGGTTCACCAGTGCTAACATAATTCGAATGGAACAATGCTTCACCATTGGAGAATAGATTTCATTATAGTCTATTCCTTCTACCTGACCAAAACACTTTGCAACCAATCAAGATTTATACTTGATCTGCTATGTACCAGGAGTTCCTTCCTTTTGTTTATAGATCCACTTGCATCCCAATGTTTTCTGATGCTTCGGTATGTGTACTAACGTCCAAGTTTGATTCTTCTCAAGTGATTTCATCTATTCATTCATAGCTTATATCCATCTGTCTTTGTGTTTACTAGCCATAGCTTCATCATAAGTATTCGGCTTTGAGTAATCAACCTCCTCAGCTACTGTAAGTGCATACCAAGCCAGATCAGCTTCACCAAACCTCTTAGGAGCTCTGATCTCCCTTCTGATTCTGTCCCTTGCAAGATTATAGGTACTCAAGTCCTCTTTTGGATCACTTGCTGTCACATTCTCATCTTGCATCTCATCTGACCTTGTATCTGGCAAAAAAGACTCCACCTCAAACAGTAGTTTAAGATTCTCACTGATCTGACTGTCCTTTCCATATGTATTTATTTTATATCCAAGTTTGGTTTCATCAAACTTTAAATCTCTTGTGTTGAAACACTTTGGACCTTTTGACTCCAGGTTCCAAACTTTATAACTCTTCACACCATCCGGATACCCAATGAATATACATCTGACTGCCCTTGCTTCCAACTTGTCCTGTTTTAGATGAGCATATGCAAGACATCCGAATACTCTCAATTTTGAATAGTCTGCAGATGTTCCACTCCAGTTTTCTATTGGTGTCTTGAAACCATTTGCACTGGATGAACATCTATTGAACAAATAGTATGCAGTAGATAATGCTTCTCCCCAGAAGAACTTAGGATGAGAAGCATTGATCAACATACATCTGACCCTTTCCAGAAGAGTTCTGTTCATTCTCTCTGCTAGGCCATTCTGCTGTGGTGTTCCTGCCACTGTTCTGTGTCTGGTAATGCCTTTTTCCTTACATAGTTTAACAAACTTATCTGATAAATATTCCAGCCCATTATCTGTTCTCAGGTGTTTCACTCTTCGATCACTCTTGTTCTCATTACCAGCAATCATTCTCTGAATTTGTCATAAGCTTCATCCTTAGTCTTTAAGATGAATATCCATACTCTCCTTGAGTAATTATCTATAAAAGACATAAAGTATGTGTCTCCATCATGAGTTTCTGTCCGAGAAGGACCCCATAGATCTGAATGAATGTAGGCCAATGGTTGCTCAGTTGTGTGACTTCCTTGACCAAATGATACTCTTTTTGATTTCCCAAGAGCACATCTGTCACACAACTCTAGTGATTCACTCTTATCTCCACCCAACAGACCCTGTTTAGACAGTTCATGTAATCTCTTCTCACTTACATGTCTAAGCCTCAGATGCCATAGCTTGGTTCTGTCTTGCTATTCTTGAATATTTGTTGTGCTTCCAATGATTGTCTCACCTTGTAGTTCATATAGGAGGTTTCTTTTGATAGCTTTCATAATAAACAAAAACTCTTTAGACACTGAGAGAATTCTTGCTCCTGATTTGAATGAGTATCCCTGAGCATCAAGTGTTCCCAATGATATCAATTTTCTCTTCAACTCGGGCACATACCTCACATTAGTGAGTACTTTGTCAATCCCATCATGCATCATTATTCTGATATTTCCAGAGCCCTTTATACTACATGATTGATTATTTCCCAACAATACCATGCTCTGATCTGATTCCTCCAACTTTTCAAACCAGGACCTTATAGGACACATGTGAAAGGAGCACCCTGAATCCAGTATCCATTCGTGGTTTTGATCACCTTTAAAAACCACCAATACTTCTGCTGAGTCATATCCATCTAAATCTATGGCCAGTGTACCATCATTTTTGGGTTTTTCTTGTTGATTCACTTTCCTTTCTGGACAATCTCTCCTGATATGCCCAACTTTATGACATGCAAAGCACTTCAGATTCCCCAAATTTCTGTTCTAGTATTTTCCCTGACTCTTCGATCTGGATTTTGGCCTATATTTTCCATTGGATTTTCTCTTATCACTTCTGCCCCTTACCATAAGACCCTCTCCATTTGATTCAGTGTTTGTGTTTGACTTCCTCTGAAGTTTCTTGGATTGAAAAGCCGAAATAACTTCTTCCAAAGTTATCGTCTGTTCTCTGCCATAGAGCAATGCATCTCTAAAGTTTTCATAGGTTTTAAGGAGTGCATTCAGGAGTATCAAAGCCCGATATTCATCCTCAAGTTTTATTTCAATATTCTCCAAGTCATCCAATATCTTGGTGAATTCTTCGATCTAGTCTTAAAGGTTCTTATCATCCTTTATCACAAAAAAATACAACTTATGTTTCATGTACAAACGGTTAGCCAAGGATTTCTTCATGTATAAATTTTCGAGTTTAAGCCACACAGCTGCAGCAGATTCTTCTCTCGCCACCTCTCAAAGAGGTCTATCACCCAGACAGAGAATAATAGCTCTGTGTGCTTTCTCGAGGAATTCATCCTTGTTCTTTTTTTCATCGAACATGTCCTCCTTCTTCTTGAGGGCTTCCACCAATCCTTGCTGTATCAGGATCGCTCGCATTTTAATTCTCCAGAGCGAGAAATCGTTCTTTCCAGTAAACTTCTCAATATCAAATTTTATTGATCCCACCATATTTGCTTAGTTTTCCATAGACGGCGCCACATGTTAGGAATCAATGAGAGAAAACTTGATATTCCGAGGAATTTAACAGACAAACACGCACACAGCAAAACTCAAGAACACAATCCCAACGATGAATAAGAACACACAACGCAGATCAAATACCAACTCACGCGAAAGCAAATAACCAACACAAGTATTTATGTGGTTCGACAATGAATTTTCCTACTTCCACGGGAGAGCAACACAACAATTTTATTAATCACGAACAGAAGAAATCCAAGCTCAAACCCGAGCTTATTACAAAACCATACCAGACAACTCTAACGATAGATACAGACACAATTCAAGCTTTAAATCCTTGAATCTTTCCGTCACAATCTACACCCCAGTTCTCTCCTCTGAATTCTCTTTTTTTTCTCTCTCAAATATTTTACGGAGGTTGAAGAATTTGATTTTCTGTTATGTTGGTTACGGCCAGCTTTCATCTTCTTATATAGAGAAAATACGCCGAATTTCTTCTTGGGCTTTAGGTCAACAACTTCCTTAGGCCCAATCATAAAGTCAACATGGTCCAACCCGATAAGTCATCTCACATCAGTCTGATCTGATCTTGTACTTCGATCTGCCTTCAAGCTGATTCATATGACTTCTAACCAAGTCCCAGTACTCGAGCAATCGATTTGCCTGAACGCATCCGAAGAACTCATCTGACCATTCACCTTCGATCTGATCCCAATATTCGATCTGACCATTAACTCATCTGACCACTGAACTCATCTGGTCATTATACTTTGATCTGATCTCTTCTCTATTCCCATTAAATCTGACAGAAGCACACTTCAACACAAAAAAAAAAAAAGTACCGTCGAGGGTTGTCCGAAAAAGACATTATGATGTTCAAGTTAGTATTCGCCCAATAAAAATCAAAAAGTATCAAAGCATATGATTATAGAGAGTATATAACTTAAAAATGAGGTAACTTGAGCTATTTACGGATATTCGGTGAGTTTTGCAGGTTGAGCTTCGTATAAGCTTTTTTGAATTCATGGATCTTTATAATGTGCCTTGATAAATAAATAAATAATATTGAGTCCAGCTGAATAGAGTAATTGAACTTAGGCATATGAGGTACATAATTGAATTGGATCATAACCCATCGGTTATACATCGTAATGTGCGATGTTTACCATCATTTTTATTTTAGACCATGAAAATTTTATAAAATTTCAAATAAATTAAGGGTAATAATTAAAACATGATATTTAATTTCGAAAGAATTCCCTACTAGCTATGTCCAAAATAGTGTATGTGACTTTCCCTCATTTATTAAAAATTCCACATGTTACTTCCCCATCCTATATCAATATTTACATGACCAAATGGAACCTCCCCCAATTATTAATTTTTTGTGAGCGAGAAATTTCAATCAAATTTAGACACGAACATTAACGAACATGAATTGAGATTGCATCACCAGCAATTTTGCTCCAAGAAATGCTTTCTCAATATACGTACTATAATGTGTTTGTTGTTTTAGTCTTGTTTGTGGTTTTAGCAAAATTAAATTCATAGTATAAACATTTCATTTTGACCGCTCATCATAAATCATAATACAAGTAATTATTGATTTTAATTATTTTTCTTGTGCAGAAACTACATCTTGAATGACCTTGATGACACTCTCTATAGTTTTTACTCCTCTGTGAAGACTACCAAGAAACTCTGGGATTCCTTGGAAAAGAAATACAAAACTGAAGACGCAGACATAAAGAAGTTTTTGGTTGGCAAATTTTTGGACTTCAAGATAATCGACTCAAAAACTGTGATGAGTCAAGTGCAAGAGATACAAATTATCTTGCATGACTTGTTGGCCGAAGGGATGGAGATCAACGAACCGTTCCAAGTCACTTCTATCATCGAGAAGTTGCCACCGCAGTGGAAGGACTTTAAAAACTACCTTAAGCACAAACGTAAGTAGTTAAAACTTGAAGACCTTATTGCGAGGCTTTGCATCGAGGTGGACAACAGAAACACTGAGGCCAAATCAAATAAAAAGATGATGGAAACCGAGTCCAAAGCCAATCTGGCGGAATCGAGTATGAATCACAAGAAGAAGCGCCCCTATGATGGAAAACAAAAGGGAAAAGCAAAGAAATTCCAAGGAAGTTGCTACAACTGTGGCAAACAAAATCACATGGCCAGGGACTGCCGACTTCCAAGAAAAAACAATAAAAATAAAAAAAAAATCAAGCAAACATGGTTGAAGAAAGGTCTGTACCTTTATAAATTTCTGATATTGATTTAAGTGCTGTTATTTGTGAGACCAACATGGTGGATGATTCAAGAGGATGGTGGATCGATACCGGCACTACGAGCCACATTTGTGCCGAAAAAGATATGTATTCCACCTATGCCACCGTTGGGGATCGAAAATTGTTCATGGGAAACTCCGAAACGTCTGAAGTTGTTGGAGTTGGAAATGTGGTGTTTAAAATGACCTCGGGCAAAGAGGTGACGCTCAAAAATGTGCTGCATGTGTCAGACATTCGAAAGAACTTAGTTTCGGGTTCTCTTTTGAGCAAGACAGGATTTAAAATGGTTTTTGAATCTGATAATTTTGTATTAAACAAATTTTGTGTATTTTCTGGTAAAGGGTACCAAGATAGTGGTCTCTTTAAATTGAATGTAATGAATGTTTCCCGCCTTGAGGCGAAGAATAAAATTTATGGTTCTGCTTACTTGATTGAAAGTTTTGATTTATGGCATGAACATTTAGGACATGTTAACTTCAACACATTGAGACTTGAAAATTTAAATGTAATCCCTATGTTTAAAAGAAATCCAAAAAACAAGTGTGAGATTTGTGTTGAAGCAAAAATGAAAAAAGCTCCATTTCATACTTTCAAGAGAAGTACTACGCCACTTGAACTAATACATACTGATGTATGTGATTTAAAAATGGTACAAACACGAGGTAGAAATAAGTACTTTATAACATTCATTGATGATTGCACCAGATTTTGTTATGTATATTTATTGAAAAGCAAAGATGAAGCAATCGAAGCTTTCAAAAAATATAAGACTGAGATTGAAAATCAACAAAGTTCAAAGATTAAAATGATTTGAAGTGATCGAGGTGGAGAGTATGTGGCTCCTTTTGAAGAATTTTGCTCAACTTCGGGCATCATTCATCAAACGAAAGCCCATATTCACCTCAATCTAATGGAGTTGCAGAACGCAAGAATCAAACCTTAAAGGAAATTATAAACGCGTTGTTAATAAATTCTGGCTTAACTCAAAATTTGTGGGGTGAAGCGATTCTTTCAGCAACTCACATTCCAAACAAGATTCCAATCAAAGGGAAAGATGAAACACCGTATGAACAGTGGAAATGTCGTAAACCTTCTTACCAATACCTCAAAGTGTGGGGGTGTTTGGCTAAAGTAGAATTACCTAAGCCGAAACAAATAAAAATTGGGCCTAAAATGCTTGACTGAATATTTATTGGTTATGCATACAATAGTAGTGCATATCGATTCTTAGTGCATAAGTCAACAATTCCTAATGTAAATGAAGACACAATCATGTAGTCAAGGAATGCTATATTATTTGAAAATATATTTCCTTATAAAAAAAGGAAATAAATAAGTTTGAACAAGCGAACTTATGAAAATACAATTGAAACTCCACAAACCAACGATGAACCAAGACGCAGCAAGCGAGTAAGAGTTGAAAAGTTGTTTGGTCCTGATTTTCTAACATACATGTTAGATAATGAACCACGAACTCTTCAAGAGTCTTTATCTAATCCCGAGGCTCCTTTTTGGAAGGAAGATATACAAAATGAGATAGATTCCATCATGCATAATCATACGTGGGAGTTGGTTGATCTCCCTTCGGGATGTAAACCTTTTGGATCCAAGTGGATTCTTAAAAGAAAATACAAAGAGTATGGATCTATAGATAAATATAAAGCTTGACTAGTGGTTCAATGTTTTAAACAAAAGGAAGGATATAATTTCTTCGATACCTACTCTCCGGTTTCTAGAATAACATCCATTCGTGTTCTCATAGCTATTGCAGCATTGAATGATCTTGAAATACACCAAATGGATGTTAAAAAAGCATTTTTGAATGGACTTAAACAAGCAGCTAAACAGTGGCATCAAAAGTTTGACACTGCTATGATATCAAATGGTTTCACAATAAATGAATGTGACAAATGTGTCTATATTAAAGGTGCTACAAATGCATATGTAATTGTTTGCCTTTATGTAGATGACATGTTAATCATGGGAAGCAACCATGAATTGATTGTGAAAACCAAGAAAATGTTGAGACAACATTTTGACATGAAGGATTTGGGATTGTGTGATATTATTCTAGGGATTAAAGTCTCTAGAATTCCTGCTGGAATTATGTTATCCCAATCTCATTATATAGAAAAGGTTCTTGAACGATTTAATGCCACAAATCGTCCTCCGGCTAGAAAACCTATGGATTTGGGTATACATTTAGCCAAAAATAGAGGAGAACCTGTTTTACAAGTGGAGTATGCAAGGGTTATAGGAATTTTGATGTACTTAACTAACTGTACACGTCCTGATCTTGCATATACAGTAAACAAACTTAGTCGGTTCACAAGTAATCCAAGTGAGGATCATTGGAAAGCATTAATAAGAGTGTTTGGATATTTGCAATACACTTCAAGTTATGGAATAATGTATACAAAATATCTTGCGGTCCTAGAAGGATATTGTGATGCAAATTGGATTTCTGACACAAAAGAATCCGAGTCTACTAGTGGATATGTGTTCACAATTGGTGGAGGAGAGGTGTCTTGGAGATCCTCTAAACAAACATGTATAGCTCGGTCGACTATGGAGTCCGAGTTCATTGCTTAAGATAAAGCTGGAGAAGAAGCCGAGTGGCTTCGAAATTTTCTAGAAGATATTCCTTGTTGGAATAAACCGGTGTCTTTCATTATTATTCATTGTGACAGTCAGTCAGCAATAGGAAGAGCACAAAGTAGTATGTACAATTGTAAATCTCGACATATTCGTCGGAGACACAATACCATAAGACAATTGATCTTGAATGGGGTTATTTCGGTTGATTATGTGAAGACAAAGGAAAACCTTGCGGATCCGCTTACAAAAAGTATAAATAGATATCAAATTTACAAACTACTAAGAGGAATGGGCTTAAAATCCACAAAATAAAATGTTTATAGCGGTAACCCAACCTTGAGAATTGGAGATCCCAAAACCTTGGTTTAATGGGACAACTAAGTTATAAATATTAGTTTGAGTACTTGAAATATTTCTCGCTCATTCCTAGAACATCCAAGTAAAAATGACCTGCAAAATGTGGTGAGGTTAAGTTTTCTTTGAATGATTCCTATACCTATAAGGTAGAGTAACGCAGGATACTCTTTATAGGAGATCTCCTATATAAGTGTAAAGTATTGGCCGCTTTGATTGAAACACTTATGAATCTAAGATATGGTCCAGGGCAGAAATGGACACAACGTGAGAATAAAATATGTTAGAGTATTGTTATGTAAATACTATTGACTTGGTTTACACAAACGGTTGACTAGTTCAAGATATCGCATCACTAAGCAACTAGTAAATCCGATAGTATTTTACTAAGGTAGGTTCAAAGTCACAAGCTATCTATCCTGATGTAACAATAACTCATAAAGACTTTATAGTGAGAATGCTAACATACGTGAAATTTATTCATGCGGGAGATTGTTGGAAAATATTTGAATGAATTGAAGAAATATTTGAATGAGTTGAAGGAAAGGCTTGTCTCAAGTGTTGAAACAAATTTGAATTTGGTGAAATGAATTGGAGGGAAAAATTGGTTTTGGCTTGTACCACATTGAAACAACTCCAATGTATTGTTCACCTTATATAATCCAACTTTGGATTATGGGATTGGGCCCTTAGGGGCACCGGATGTTTTGTAAAGGGGCAAGACACTAATTGATGCAACAAACACACGGCCGACCGGCTTGGCGGGGCAGGGCGGGGCGGTGGGGCGGTGTGAGGCCTCGGCTCTAAACAACAATTAAAGGAGTAATTCATTAAGTAAGCAATTAAAAGCCAAGAGCATTTTTTTTTAAAAGGGGACCCGCGGGTGCGCTGCTTGAGGCTCGGGCGCGCATGGCGTCCTGCCCAAGCCCTCGCTTGGGCGCGCCACCCGAGGCACGGGCACGCCTGAAGCTCTGCCCAAAACTTCCGAAACAAAGTGTGGGACGCGCGGGCGCGCATGGCCTGCTGAATTGGCTCAAAACAAGCCTCCAAAAGTGCAATAACATAACCAAAAAAACTCTAACATGATCCAACTAATATATATCCAACAACATAGCATTTAAATACATAAAAGTGAAGAACACGCATCGATGCTAGCTATTACAAGCCGAATACAGAATACAAGAGTTCTAACCACAAGCAATACCACTTCCAATCCAAGTTCAAGTTCTTAACATGCTTCAAAACATAAGCTAGATTGTCATGCTAACAAGACTTCTAAACCGAGTCTCACTTCTACATCATTCCCTCAAAGCTAACCATGCCTCTTCTGACTTGATCCTGCCCCACCTGTTGCCAAATACACATACAAAACAAAGAAACAGCCGGATAACTGGTGAGAATGATAATCCCAGTAAAAGCAACATAACAAGTAATACAAAAATAATCATGCTTTCAAGACAACGACGAAATCCATGACAACGTAATGAGATGCATGTCTTTAAACCGGGATATCAAATCTGATAAACGAGGGATTGCTGCTATGCTTTTGGGATCCCGAGGGTGAGATTACGTAACGACTCACCGACTCACCCAATCGAGGTGGTGCCACGTATCCCACTTCTCTAGACTTTGAGCAACTATAATGAGTATGCTAGCACTAGGCAAAACGACTACGACCTAGGCCACTCATAGTTCCCAAACGTCTAAACAAAAAGGGCGGTTCTGCCCGCTGAAAACAAGATTGGCTCAAGATGAATGCATAACAGAAACATAAAACATAGCCATATAACAAAAGCTCAATCAAAACAACAAAAAACGAGTTCCTCATGCTAGAACGAGTATAGATGCAAGTATGTGCTTTTAAGGGAAACTCGAGAACCAACTGTCCCGAGTATGCTATCCCGCTATCGATGTCTGCTTTTACCTTTCAATGTCGTAGATCCAACTCCGGACAATCTACAACAAAATATTGTATCAACAACTATACAACCTAAACAACAAACAACGGTTCAAGGAAATCTCTTTACCGATCTTCGTCCAACTCTTGACGAACAATGCTGCTAACACGGGCTTGACAAACTCCAAACGAATCTGTTCAGATACAAATCAAAGATCAATTACCATGATCGACTTACAAGCCAAGTTCAACAACTCAATAACGGTTCGAAATCCCCAAAACTCAAACCGACGGCATAACGGCTATAAACTGAACAAACCGACAACGCAGACAGTAGTTCAATAGCGATATCAACTCAATTCAATGCTAATACAACAACAACAAGACAAACCCAACAAATCTCAAAATCATGATTTTCGAAAATAGCTTCCAAAAATCATAACAATTCCGAACGTCGCTCTAATTCAAAACCGACAGATAATAAATGATCAGAACTCCGCCAAGAACAATATACTAGAATCTAGATCGATTCTAACAACCTCCGAAAAACAAAACATATCTGATCGGAGAAATACTTACGGTATAACGGAGCTCTCACTGCAGTGATCACTAATCTGCCTTTAGAAATAATTTCTAACGACCGGATCGAGCTCGGGAGGAAATCTGGAAGCTTGGAAAAGCTTGAAGGCATCTTCAATGGAGGAGCTCGATTTAGGGAAGAGGATGAAATGATTTCCAAGTCAAACAAATGTGTAGATAATATATAAAAATCAATATTTGCGTTTTAGTCCCTGAAATTTTCAAATTTGCAAAAAGGACCCTGATCAAAATCAAACCGGCTCGAGAACTCTGTAATCTCTGATTAACTCAAATAAACTCATTTAAGATAAAAACAGGGCATTACAATTCTCCCCCACTAAGAAGAGATTTCGTCCTCGAAATCAATGAGAACCACAACTCATAAGATAGAATAAAGAACTAAAGACAGTAAAAAGAACTCACGTCATCCGAATAACTCCGGAAATCGCTGTCTCATGTCAGACTCTGTCTCCCAAGTCACTTCCTCGACGCCGTGACGGCTCCACTGCACTTTCACCAACGGAATCGACTTGGTCCTGAGTTGTTTCTCCTTCCGATCAAGGATCTGAATCGGTCGCTCAAAGTAGCTCAGAGTCTCGTCTAACTCGGCTTCGTCAGGCTGAAGGATATGTGAAGGATCTGGATGATACTTTCGCAGCATAGAGACGTGAAAAACGTCGTGAATACCAGATAAAAACGGAGGAAGTGCAAGTCTGTAGGCAAGATCGCCTATCTTCTCGAGAATCTCATACGGACCGATGAATCTCGGAGATAACTTCCCTCTCTTACCGAATCTGACAGTGCCTCTGAACGGAGAAATCTTAAGGAAAACGCGGTCTCCCTGCTCAAAACTCAGAGGTCTACGTCTGACGTTCGCATACTTCGCCTGTCTATCTTGAGCTGACTTCATTCTGGTCTGAATGATCTTAACCTGCTCTGCCATATCTCTAAGCATATCCGGTCCCAAATCTGGTGACTCGGACAAGTCATCCCAAAACTACGAAGATCGGCATTTCTTACCGTACAATGCCTCAAAAGGCGCCATAACGATACTCGCTTGGAAGCTGCTGTTGTAAGAAAACTCGACAAGAGGCAAAGAATCCTGCCAACTAGTGCCAAAATCTAGCACTACCGCTCGCAGCATATCCTATAACGTCTGGATAGTCCGCTCTGACTGTCCATCGGTCTGAAGATGATAAGCTGTACTCAGATGCAATCGAGTACCAAGTGCCCCCTGAAGACTGTGCCAGAAGTGAGAAGTGAATCTAGGATCTCTGTCTGAAATGATCGACTTCGGCACACCATGCAATCTCACAACATTGCTAACATACAACTCAGCCATCTGATCATGATGATACGTCATCCTTTACGGAATAAAACACGCAGACTTCATCAATCGGTCGATCACTACCCAAATGACATCGCATCCTCGAATGGATCGTGGTAGCTTCGTGACGAAATCCATGGAAATGTGATCCCACTTCCATTCAGGAACAGATAGACTGTGCAACAGACCTCCTGGTCGCTTCCGTTCTGCTTTCACCTGTTGACAATTCAAACACCGAGATACAAATCTCGCTACGTCGCCCTTCATTCTCTTCCACCAAAACTGGTTCTTCAGATCGTTGTACATCTTACGACCTCCAGGATGAATACTAAACCGACTGCAATGAGCCTCTCGGAGAATACGCTGTCTCAACTCCGAAATATTAGGCACAACAATACGGTTATTCACGAACAAAACATCATCTCTAACCTGGAATTCAGACTGATGACCCGATCTGACTTTCTCTACTGAAATCTGGATGCTCGGCTCAGACTTCTGTGCTTCTCTGATTGCAACAAACAACTCTGGCTCGGCTTGAATAGCAAACACTCTGATAGTCTCCCTATCTGTTTCAAACTCTAAACCAGAAGTGCAACAATCATCGATCAACTGAGAAACACCGATAGTAGAAAGAGATAAAGAACAAAGCTTTCGGCTCAAGGCATCTGCAACTGCATTAGACTTCCCCGGATAGTAATTGATTTCACAGTCGAAATCCTTCAACAGATCTAACCATCTTCTCTGTCTCATATTTAGCTCTGCCTGTGAAAACAAGTACTTAAGGCTCTTATGGTCAGAAAAGATCTCGAAAGACTCACCATAAAGATAGTGACGCCAGATCTTCAGAGCAAAGACGATCGCAGCTAGTTCAAGATCATGGACCGGATAACGAGTCTCGTGCGGTTTTAGCTGCCTCGATGCATACGCTATCACATGCTTATGATTCATAAGAACACAACCCAAGCATCGGTTAGAAGCATCACAATAGACTGTGAAACCTCTAGTACCCTTCAGAATAGAAAGAATTGGAGCACTGGTCAGTCTCCTCTTCAGATCAACAAAGCTAGCCTCACAATCTGGAGTCCAAACAAAAGGCGCATTCTTCTGAGTCAGCTGGGTAATAGGCTTGGCAATAGACGAGAAACCCTCAATGAAACGACGGTAATAACCAGCTAAACCCATGAAGCTTCGGATCTCCGGCACTGAAGTAGGTGTAGGCCAATTCATAACCGCTTCAATCTTGTTGGGATCGACGGAAATCCCATCTTCAGAAATAATATGACCGAGAAAGACAACTCGATCTAACCAGAATTCACACTTAGATAGCTTGGCAAACAACTCCTCAACTCGCAAAATCTGCAGTACGGTCCTCAAGTGCTCTGCATGGTCAGTACGGTTCTTCGAGTAGATAAGAATATCATCGATAAAGATAATGACGAACTCATCTAAATAATGCTGAAAGATACGGTTCATCAAACCCATAAAAAACGTTGGGGCGTTAGTCAAACCGAACGGCATGACTATAAACTCAAAGTGACCATACCTCGTCCTGAATGCGGTCTTAGGAACGTCTTCCTCTCGCACTCTCAACTGGTGATAACCTGACCTCAGATCAATCTTAGAGTATACAAAAGAACCCTGCAGCTGATCAAACAAGTCATCTATTCGGGGTAAAGGATACCTGCTCATGTAGCCTGATTCAATTGACGGTAGTCGATACAGAGCCGCATAGAACCATCCTTCTTCCGAACAAATAGAACAGGAGCACCCCAAGGCGATACACTAGGTCTGATGTATCCCTTGACAATAAAATCCTCAAGCTGCTCCTTCAACTCTCTCAATTCAACAAGTGCCATAAGATAAGGAGCTTTTGAAATAGGTTGAGTACCTGGCACTAAGTCAATACTGAATTCAATTTCTCGAATAGGCGGCAATCCAGGAACATATTCCGGGAACACATCCGCAAATTCTCTAACCACCGGTAAATCTACCAAAGCTGGGCTAGATTTCAGTACATCAACTGCATACACCAAAAATCCTTCTGCACATTTCTGTAGCAAACGAGTCATAGATAACACTGAAATCAAAGGAATTCTAGATCGAGAACCCTTACCAAAGAATTTCCACTCGTCTGCCATTTCCGGTCTGAACCTGACAACTTTCTGGAAACAATCGACTGTCGCCCTGTACTTGGTTAAAGCATCTATCCCGACAATACAATCAAAATCTGAAAGTCCAAGTATAATACAGTCGAATTCTAACAAATTTCCTTCAAAACACAGTTCACAGTTCCTGACTAATCTGATAGAAACAATTCCTCCACCCAAAGGTGAAGTAACAGCTACTACTGTAGGCAACAATTCAGTTGGCAAAGCATGCAATAATTTGAATTTATCAGAGATAAAAGAATGGGAAGCACCTGTATCTATCAAGACATGAGCAAAAAAACCGAAAATCGAACAGTTACCTGCTATAACATCGTCAGGTGCTGCTTGAGCCTGATCCTCTGTCAGAGCAAAGACTCGTGCTTGCTGTCTCGGAGGCTGATTTGCACTGGTACTACCTCCCTGTCTGTTCTACTGCTGAGGCTGAAAAGAGTGCACTGCAGAAGACTGCCTCTGAGGCTGAGCTACAGGTCTAGACGAACTCCCACTCTGAGCTCTATCTCTGTTACGCTGTGGGCACACTTTAGAGAAGTGTCCCGGTTGCTGACAGGTGTTACAATTGCCGAAGACTCCCACACACTGATCCGATGAGTGTCTTCCTCCACACTTGCTATAGTACAAGGATGATGACCCAGAACTCGGTCCTGAACCGAATTGCTTCGAACCACTGGAACTGGACGAACTGTTCCCCTGCCTCTTGAACTGTTTACCTCTTGCCTTGTACTGATCCTTTTTGTTTCCCCCACTGTTACCACCTTCATACCTCTGCTGCTGGTTCTGATGCTGAGGTGGCTGATTCTGATACTGAGAGGGTTGGTTCTGATACTGCCTCTGCTGCTGAGGTGCTACCTGATTACCTCTTTGCCTCCACAAGCCTGCTTCTGCTCCCTTTGCGTGATTCATGGCATCCGCAAAGTTTTCTTGCCTAGCAGTGTTCACCAAAGTGAAGATGTCAGGATTCAAGCCATTTATGAAGTGATCTGCCTTAGCTTCTTCATCTCCGGCAATTAGTGGTGCAAAATGCAACAGACTATCAAACTTGGCAACATACTCTTCGATGTTCAGATTCCCTTGTCTCAAATTGGCAAATTCTGCTCCCTTGTCCTTATGGTACGAGATAGGGAAAAACCGCTTATAGAATTCAGATTTAAAAAGAGTCCAAGTAACTTTCGTACCTCTATTCTCTATTGCTTTCTTTTTCATGATCCACCAGCTCTTAGCAACCCCACGTAGCTGATGAATGACTAACCTGATTTTGCGGTCATCTGTGTAATCAATGAAATCGAATAGCTGATCAATATCATCCAACCAACTCTCGCAGTCAACTGGATTTCTGAACCCATCAATAATGGCGGATTGAACGACTGAAACCTCTTCAACAAGGTTTCCATAGGCGTTGCTGAAGAATCCAACTGATCAACTTCAGTGCTAGCTTGCTCAGTTGCAGGGATAACTGGCGGTGTGTTTCTGTTTATCACTCGACGAGGACCCATCTGATAATCAAAGGTTAGGACACGAGATATCTCAATCTCTACAATCAGTGCCCTTACAACCGCTTGGAATACCGGATACCAGTCGATGACAGAAACAGTTATATTTCAAGTAGATCATGCTTTATAAATTAAATCACATAACCATGTAATTCAATAATTCTCAATAATAAAGCATGCTCGCATGGAATTAAGTACACAGTTAAAATAATTCAAACACATGCGAGGAGCCAATACACGCAGACTCGATCTACCCGCTCACTCTAGTTCGACCAAGAATCTTAATTCTCTGATACCACTTAATGTGAGACTCGGTTCTAAACAACAATTAAAGGAGTAATTCAATAAGTAAGCAATTAAAAGCCAAGAGCATTTTTTTTAAAAGGGGACCCGCGGGTGCGCCGCTTGAGGCGCGGGCGCGCATGGCGTCCTGCCCAAGCCCTCGCGCGGGCGCGCCACCCGAGGCACGGGCGCGCCTAAAGCTCTGCCCAAAATTTCCGAAACAAAGTGTGGGACGCGCGGGCGCGCCACCCAAGGCGCGGGCGCGCATGGCCGTCTGAATTGGCTCAAAACAAGCCTCCAAAAGTGCAATAACATAACCAAAAAAACTCTAACATGATCCAACTAATATATATCCAACAACATAGCATTTAAATACATAAAAGTGAAGAAGACGCATCGATGCTAGCTATTACAAGCCGAATACAGAATACAAGAGTTCTAACCACAAGCAAGACCACTTCCACTCCAAGTTCAAGTTCTTAACATGCTTCAAAACATAAGCTAGATTGTCATGCTAACAAGACTTCTAAACCGAGTCTCACTTCTACATCATTCCCTCAAAGCTAACCATGCCTCTTCTGACTTGATCCTGCCCCACCTGTTGCCAAGTATACATACAAAACAAAGCAACAGCCGGATAACCGGTGAGAATGATAATCCCAGTAAAAGCAATATAACAAGTAATACAAAAATAATCATGCTTTCAAGACAACGACGAAATCCATGACAACGTAATGAGATGCATGTCTTTAAACCAGGATATCAAATCTGATAAACGAGGGATTGCTGCTATGCTTTTGGGATCCCGAGGGTGAGATTACGTAACGACTCACCGACTCACCCAATCGAGGTGGTGCCACGTATCCAACTCCTCTAGACTTTGAGCAACTATAATAAGTATGCTAGCACTAAGCGAAACGACTACGACCTAGGCCACTCAATCATAGTTCCCAAACGTCTAAACAAAAAGGGCGGTTCTGCCCGCTGAAAACAAGATTGGCTCAAGATGAATGCATAACAGAAACATAAAACATAGCCATATAACAAAAACTCAATCAAAACAACAAAACACGAGTTCCTCATGCTAGAACGAGTATAGATGCAAGTATGTGCTTTTAAGGGAAACTCGAGAACCAACTGTCCCGAGTATGCTCTCCCGCTATGGATGTATGCTTTTACCTTTCAATGTCGTAGATCCAACTCCGGACAAACTACAACAAAAGATTGTATCAACAACTATACAACCTAAACAACAAACAACGGTTCAAGGAAATCTCTTTACCGATCTTCGTCCAACTCTTGACAAACAATGCTGCTAACACGGGCTTGAAAAACTCCAAACGAATCTGTTCATATAAAAATCAAAGATCAATTACCATGATCGACTTACAAGCCAAGTTCAACAACTCAATAACGGTTCGAAATCCCCAAAACTCAAACCGACGGCATAACGGCTATAAACTGAACAAACCGACAACGCAGACAGCAGTTCAATAGCGATATCAACTCAATTCAATGCTAATACAACAACAACAAGACAAACCCAACAAATCTCAAAATCATGATTTTCGAAAATAACTTCCACACAACATACTAGAATCTAGATCGATTCTAACAACCTCCGAAAAACAAAACATATCTGATCGGAGAAATACTTACGGTATAACGGAGCTCTCACTGCAGTGATCACTAATCTGCCTTCAGAAATAATTTCTAACGGCCGGATCGATCTCGGGAGGAAATCTGGAAGCTTGGAAAAGCTTGAAGGCGTCTTCAATGGAGGAGCTCGATTTAGGGAAGAGGATGAAATGATTTCCAAGTCAAAAAAATGTGTAGATAATATATAAAAATCAATATTTGCATTTTAGTCCCTGAAATTTCCAAAATTTGCAAAAAGGACCCTGATCAAAATCAAACCGGCTCGAGAACTCTGTAATCTCTGATTAACTCAAATAAACTCATTTAAGATAAAAACAGGGCGTTACAGGTGGGGTGGGGTCTTGTGATCCGATTATTCTTTTTGGATAAAATTTTGTTAAAATAATATTTATTATTATTTTTATTAGGTGCGCCTGAGCGGTAAAATATTACCGCCCGAGGCAGCACTCCACATGCGAGACAGTAAGGTTAGGTATGTTTGGCCGCCCGGGCGGTCAAAAATTACCGCCCGAGCGCAACACACAATCTGCAAAACAGAAAGGTGGGTTTAAATTGGCCGCCCGAGCGGTAAAATATTACCGCTCGAGAGCGCCTTCTGTGCTCCAAAAAGTTGCTTTTTTTGTTGGAATTTTTCTGTCATGGGTTGCATCCTTAGTCCATAAGATGTATTGTTTGGAGTCTTAGGCTATATATATGATTAGTTATAATGCATAAATCTGATCGGAAAACAACTGATAACATATAAACATCAGATTTCAGCTTTATCTGTGATTCCTCCCTCACTCTCTCTCAAAAGAAAGTTTTGCATATTTTCGTTCGCTGAAGTTCGTGATATTTGTAGTGCTTCTATATCATGATTGTTAGTCGTTGTATCTTAGAGACAATTGCCGCCAACGTTGAGTACTGTTAACGGACAATTTTGTCTTGTGGATATAGAGATTCTCTCGCATCGACTTATTGTTTTTGTATTTGCTGTTAGTGCGGGTGTGTTCAGAATTCGAAATACTATCCACATAACATATTAATAAAAGGAAAGGTTTTTAAATTTTAATTATAAGATCAATCAATTAAAGAGAAAAAGTCTCACTCTCTCATATAAACAGAATGAGGGAGAAAATAGCAAAAGAGGCAAGCGAATGAGAAACTCGATTCGCCGACCTGCGGATATGACTTAAACAGATGGTATCTTCAAGCCTCAAAATAATCCTGATTTCAGCTGCTAAAACACCGTCGTAGCTAAGATTCAACCTCAAAATATTCTCTGTACTGTTTTTGACATAATTTTATCGTAATATTTTATTTCGTCAATTAAAATGTCACCTCAGTCATTCGTAATATCAAAATATTTATTTATTTTAATTTCATAGAAATTTAATTTTTATGAGATCTTATCATGGGTAAATTTTGTACGACGGAGTCCCAATATGACCCCACCCGACCTATGAAAAAGTTTTATTTTTTATCTCAAAAATATTACTTTAATATTTACTACAGTTATGGACCAGGTCGACATGTCATACGAATATAGATCCGTGAGACCATTTCGCAAGAGATCTACTCTTTAATTTAGTACAAATTGGGTGGTATGAATATATTTACAAATTAAGAAAAAATATCCTACAAGGGGATATCCGAGTTGGTGTAGTATGCGAGTGTTTGACCAGTGATAATATATATATATATATATATATATATATTTATATATATATATATATATATATATATATATATATATATGTTATTACTATCTATAATGCAAGACTCCATAATGTTACAAAATTGGTAACTTAATATCTTGACAAAAATACAAATACTTTTATATTTCAATAAATTTACTATTTATGATTTATAATCATCATCTTTCATATATTTTTTCAATTTAAAAATTATTATAATATTGATTTAACTTTTAATATTGCATAAATTATTTATGAACGTAAATTTTCACGTGAATAGATTTGCTAGTATATAAAAAATGAGGATGGGGGAGAGGGGGGGGGGGGGGGGAAGGATTTAAAGTACACAAAAACTCTTGTGAAACCATCTCACGGGTTAATTTTGTGTAACAGATCTCTTACTCGACTCTACCCGTGTAAATATATTATTTTTCAAAAAACTCATATAATACATTCTCACGGGTCAATTTATGAGACGGATCTTTTATTCGACCAGATCCATGAAAAAGTAATATTTTTATGCTAAAATTATTATTATTTTTATTATAAAAATTGGTTGGTGCAACCAATCTCATGGATATAGATGTAGTAGTCCAATTTCATAATTAAGCTAATGAACTATCCAATCATGTTTAAATAGTCAAAGAATGGATAATGGATCTTCATTTGGGATTGTAGAGTTAAAAATCAGATTCAGAACGATAAAAAATGGTATAGGGAGTCCCAAGTGTGTGGGCAGTTCGGAAGATTTGAACCAAGATCATGTATGGATCGGTGGTTCCGAACCCTTTGGAAGAAAGATTGTAGTTCGGATGCAGAAGGTGAGTTCGGAAGCTTCGAACGTGTTCAGATGACAATGTGAAAGATCGGAGGCACCGAGCAATTCAAAGTTCTGAACTGTAGATCGGAAGATCCGATCGCCTTTGAATAAGAAAGTATGAGATTTCTGATTCGTGATTTGACTTGAGTGAGTTCAGAAGCTCTCAATTCAAGTTTGGAAGGTTCGAACTCTGCAAGCCTCAGTGATTTGTCCACTCAAAGGACACACGTTCGGTGGCTAGATATCAGAAGCTCCGAACAAGGGATCGGAAGTTCCGGTCATTGCCTATAAATAGGGGCCGAGATCTTCATTTCCAATTTCTCATTTCTCTTTTCTCTCTCTCGTTCCTAGCGGGGTTTTGATAGTTTCTAGGCATCGTTTAGGAGGCCATTCGATAGCGAGGCGCTAACGGGATCGTAGCGGAGTTGTGCCTATAGTCTGGGCCATCACCATCAAAGGGCTAACGATGGACGCATGTATAATACTAGACTCTTCTTAGCTTCTGTGAATAGCTATTAGTCTAGTTAATGCCTTTAGTACACAGAGAGTGATGTGGTGACTTCTTGCTCATATGCTTGGATTTAGTACCTGAGTTGCTAGGTAGCTTGAGTAGAGGTAAAGGCATATTATCCGAGATATCCTGGTTGAGTATGAATGTTCTATGTGTGAGACCCCGATTCTAATCATCTAAACTCGAAATAATACAAACATACAATGATAATCAAAGCACGAAGAAATCGAATAAATAAAAAAAAATTCTTTTAAAGGTGCCGCGCTCGATCGCATGAACTCGCGCGATCGAGCGCGCCATCCAAGCATCAAACACTGCCGGAAAAATCTGAGATGTCGCGCTCGATCCGCTGAACTCGTGCGATCGAGCACGCCACCCATGGACATAAAACTGCCTCAAAAATTTAAGGGCTGCGCTCGATCTGCTCAACTCGTGCAATCGAGCGCGCCCTCTGCCCAAAAAAATCAGAAAACAGAGCAGGTTCCCCAACTTCAATTCAATAAACCAAATCTAATCAAATTCAACATGAGCTCGTCCAACATGCACAATACAATACCATACAAAGTAGTTCTAAAAATATTCGTCCATTCCAAAATATTATAACATGCTTCAATTTCTAGGTTTACAACTCACGAAAATACAACGAGTTCTAATACAAAATCGACTCTTAAACACCAAGGCCTCACTTCTATCCACACGACCACCTAGCCAAGCGATATTTGACTTGGTCCTGCCCCACCTGTTGCCAAGCACACATACAAAGACAAGACAACAACCGGATAATCCGGTGAGAATAACATTCCCAGTAAAAGCAACGAACATGTAATATCATTCAATATAACAACTCATGATATAAAACATCAACAATGCAATTCAAATACTCTAAATGAAATGCATGACTTTAAAATCCGGGATTATCAAGTCTGGATAATCAAAGGTGCTCCAGTTATTCTCTTCCTCTTTTGGGATCCCGAGGATGAAATATCACATCAATCACACCGACTCTCCCTTCGAGGTGGATAATGTATATTTCAATCCTCTAGACTCTGAAGTAACTATATAGAGTTAAGTCGGTCATTGCAGTAATTCGCCTGCTGGTAGGGCTTATCGCGTACGCCCAAATTACCCGACTCAATCAGATAAACAAATAATGCAGTAGCGTGAGTAGGGATCGTTCCCACGAGGAAAGGTAAATTTAAAAAAGTTATTTAAAATAAAAAGGGGGTTTTGGAGTTTGGATTAACTACTAAAAACTTTAAGCAATCAAAATTCACTAGCCTGCAAAATTTGAATAAAAGACTGGAGAAATTCAATAAGAGACGAGACTTGGTATCGGTCGACTACACCCTTGATATTCATTCATTCAATCATCTATTCTCCAAAATAATTAATCTTATTAAATATTCTTCATTGGAAATTTAATTCCATTCTCACCTTAATTTTAGTTAACTAGACAACAGCAGCCTAAGTTAACCCTTACCCCATAAACTAACCCAACACCAGCGATCAGATTTAAATTCACGGTAGCATTCAAACTAGTAAAACTGACAAAACTAGACAACACAAACACCAGCGGTTGTATTTAGCCTAGTCAATTATTATCCCTACGAAATAATAAATTCAACAGCAGAAAATATTACACGCAGTTGCTTCGCAAATTAGAGGTTTCAAACAATTACGGATTTGAGTTCTAATTTAGCTTTTGTTTGTATAATGAAATCCTAAGATGGCCAATCTAAAAATCTCATACACAAGCATATCAATAAATTCAGAATAATCCTTGATACTTGATAAAAATCAAACATAGTAAATCAAAATCTCATGAATAAGTAAAATCAAGGGTTTTGTCTTCCTCAACCAAGTACTAAAGTTTAGCCAACAATACTCATGAATTTTCTACAAAAAATCATGAGAGAAAATAAAAATAAGAAAAGATAGATGAAAACCTAGCCGTCCACAGAGAGTTCTCCCCGTTCTAAGCGTGTAGAATCTCTGATAAAATCCCTAAAACCGACTTAAAAATCAAATAAAAGTCTAGAGCCTTAATTAAAAGAGTTTCCAAAATTACAATTTTTTTTTCCGCAATAGACTCGCTCGCTCGATCCGAGAAAATGCTAGGATCGAGCACGCAAAACTGGGCAACCTTCTGCCTCGAAAATTCCTTGAGCTCGCTCGATCCGGGACTTCCACCCGATCGAGCGCACAACATTGAGCATCCTACTGTCTTGAAAATTTCATGACCGCGCTCGATCCGGGCAAATTCCAGGATCGAGCGCATGCTTCCATGATGAAAAATTTGCTTCGCTGCTTTCTTTGGACGCATGGACGCACTTCGATTTCTTTAATCAAAACAAGGTAATTCCTACACAATGAATAAAAACTAAGTTAAGAAGCTCAATGCATGACATGAAGTAAAACTAGAATAAAACATTAATAATGACACAAAATGCATGCAAAACACTTAACAAAGTGACACTAAAAATGCAAACAAAACACTACTATCAAATACCCCCACACTTTAACCTTGCTCGCCCTCGAGCAAGTTATGCAAAAACAAAATGAAACAGAACAAAAACATAAGCAAGGATGAATCACGCAAATCATAGCCTCAGAGAAAACCATTTTCATCTAAAATAAGCTCATAGCAAACTCTCAATTATCAATGATACACCTACAGTCGAATGCGAACATGTGTGTGTGCCATGTTACCCTAGTTACATGCAACTTCAAAAGACAAAGTTTCAAGACTGTTCGCCGACCTATAACAATTCAGTGCAAGCTACACCATCAAGAACTCTCCTCCCAACAATCCTTCAACACAACACAACTTTCTTGAGAATGATTACGCACCTCCGGATTTTACACCCGGTATTGCTTTAGCCCCAATAATTTCCCGCATACTTAGCTATAACTAAGACAGGATTAGATTTTCAATCCCCTCTTCTATAGCCCAGATGGAGCATCAACCCCATTTTATCCGCATACTTAGCATTGAATTTGATTTTTTTTAGGATTAGGATTTCAATCCTTCTCAGGCCCGGATGGAGTTGTAAATTTTTTTTTCTAGGTGCGCCCAGGATCATTTATGTCATATCAAAGAAATCATCAAGATTCAAACACTATCAAGTTTCACAAACACCTATTGTCGTGAAATGGTCCAACAGACATCCACGATATCTAATACATCGCTACACTTCACTGGTTAAACATGCGTGCTTAAGAATATTCAACAAACAACCTACGGTTTCTCATATCCAATCAAGAGTTAAATTTTTTCAAAAATCAATTTTTCAACTATCTCATCATAGGCTGACAATTTCATCCTCAACTCATGCACACAAAACACTCATGAAACAATTTACGAACTATATGCAAGTACGCAATAAACACAATGCAAAACAAACAACAAAACACTGAATGCACCCCCCCACACTTAAACGAAGCATTGCCCTCAATGCTCGAGAACTAAACTAAACAACTAACAACACAAAAGAAAATGAATGCAATGCAAAGAAATGAAAAGATAAAAAGAAAACTCCCCAGGTTTATGTATTGGCGTCCGCCCCGTCCTCATCATGCTCTGGCGGTGGCACTGGGTCGACCCATGGAAACTCAAAAGGTGGCGGGAAAGGAACAACTGGTGGGAGCGTGGTGGGATCAATCCCAAGTATCGCGGAGATGCCACGAGTAATGTAATCTATCACCTGAAATTTTGCAGCTGTGGCCGCATTGAACATGTTCTGGTGCTGCGTGAAAGCGGCCATCTCTTGAACAGTAACTGCAGTAGGGCGGCGTGGAGGTGGAATAGGACGCACCGGTTGGTGCACCGCCATAAATTGGTCATCCAACAGAAATAGGCTCCGCCTATAAGCTCTTTTGGAATCAACAGCTCCTTGGTCAATGGGTCGCATCGGCTGCAACCATTCCTCGTCTGCTCTAGCTTGCACACCAGCGTGCAGGCATAACTGTGTAATGATCATGGGAAAGAAAAGACCGGATGTCTTAGAAGTGATCGACTGCCGTATCTGATCATGAATAACTCGACCCACATTGACCAGGAGTCCGACATCAAGAGCATATAGCAGCACAGCACGCTCAACATGAACTTCACTCTTGTGTGAGATTGGCATTAGGCGGCGGCAGAGGAATGCGTTCCAGGTGGCCGGATTCACAAAAAGATATTTCTCTTTGAAGCACTTGTAAGTAACCGGATCCAACCAAGCAGCCCCGGTAAAGCACAGCTGAGTAAGGATCTCGTGAACATCCGGGGAAAGGGCAGCACTTTGGAAAATGCTGTCATCGACATCTGGTGTCTCTAGCATGGCGTTCAACTCAGAAGCTGCGTAGGAAATCAAAGTGCCCCGGACAAAGGCCTTGCCATCCTTCCGCTCCGCAGCATTAGCATAGAATTCCCTAACAAGAGGGAAAATGGCTGGAGCGGGTTTCTTACAGAACGTTCCCCACCCACGTGCCAAGACTTGAGCTGCTACTTCGTTTACAGTCACATCGAGATCAAAACCCCTCTCAGTAATAGGGGAGCGATGGTTCTTAGCGCGGTCGTAGCGATCCCGGGCCGCTTGATTGACAAAACGACCGGCAAGGTTGAAGGATGCGGTTGTAGCTCGTGTGCCTTGGCAAGAAGATTCGCCTCTCTCAGTAGTACGCTTTGGACCCATGATCACTCAAAAATTGGCAAGGATGAGTAATATTGGCAATTCGTCGAACACCTTGTGTGCACGAACAATTCCGGCTTTTCTAGCAAAATATGACCTTGGAGGAGTAGAGAGGAGGGAAAAAATGAAGATTCCAAGCCCTTGAATGATCCTGCAATAGATAGATAACCAATTGTGAAAAATTTGGAAATTTCAAAAATTTGGAGAAAATTGGTTCTAAGGGCCGAGGGGGATTTGAAAGGGGGAGTGGGGGAAAAGAGGGAGAAAACGCTCCAAAATAAAGCAAAGTAAAGGGCGCGCTCGATCCTAAAACTTTCCTGGATCGAGCACGCCTGTTAAAATGTGCGGGCAGTGGACTTACGATTTCGGTGCGCTCGATCCTAAAAACAATCAGGATCGAGCGCGCCTGCTACTTCAGAAGTTATATTTTTTTTAATTTTCCAAAAATTTTCCGAAACAAAAATTAAAATAAAAATTCTCCGAAACCAAAATTAAAAACAAAAATTCAACGAAACAAAAAAATAGAACGAAGAAAAAACAAAAAAAAACTAATTGCTGGGTTGCCTCCCAGTCAGCGCCTTTGTTTACGGTCGTTGGCTCGACTGAATGTTGCAGTTCCTCAGGGTGGTTTAAATCTGGTTCCTTTGTCCACCTTTACCCACTTCATAATTTTTCCAGTCAATGTTCCATTCTTTTTCTGCTTTGACTTCTTGGCGATTCTTTTCGCTCGGTCAGGAGGATGTTTTGTCGCGGTTTTGGTGCCTGCATATCAGAGATAAAATTTTCAGCAGTAGAAATTTCAGCAGGCGTTGCAAGTATATTAACAACACTTTCACAAACAGGATTTTTCAGGGCATCAAAAATATTAAATTTGGTAATTTTCCCATCGAATTCCTTAGTGAGAGTACCGTTATCAACATCTATTACAGACTTAGAAGTTTTCAAGAATGGTCTTCCTAATAAAATAGGGCTATTCACTTCATTGTTTTTCATGTCAAGAATATAAAAATCAGCCGGGAAGACCAATTCGCCAACTTGCACTAGGACATCTTCTAATAAACCCCTCGGGAAAATAGTAGATCGATCAGCCATTTGGATAACAATATCCGTTTCATTCAAAGACTCAAGATTTAAGGAAGCATAAACAGAGTATGGCATGACATTAATCGACGCTCCTAAATCTAGCATGGTTGTATCAAGCTGAACATATACTATTTTACATGGAATCGAGAACATACCTGGGTCCTTGAATTTTGCAGGTACCTTTTTTTGAATAACAGCAGAGACCTGTTCTCCCAATTCAACTTTCTTACAAACCTTCAATTTTTGTTCTCTTTTCGCAGTACATAATTCTTTCAAAAATTTATCATAGCGAGGTACTTGCTTAATAGCATCTAAAAGTGGAATGTTTACCTCGCATCTACGAAAAGTTTCATAGAGCTCCTTAATCCCCTCATTTTTCCTAGAATCCTTCAAAGCTAAGGGAAAAGGGGCTACAGGTTTATACTCAGAAAAAGGGGGAAACTTACCTCGCAGTGCTTCTTTAGGGATGGGCTCACTCTCCTCCACCTTAGATTCTTTGTCCCCTTCAATCTCTACCGGTTCTTTGACCAATCCATTTTTAATCTGCAGCTCTTTTCCACTCCTCAAAGTAATAGCACTCACATTCTCCCTCGGATTCACCACTGTTTGTGAAGGCCAACGGTTGGAATTTTGTGCTTCCAACTTGCTGAATGCTGCAGCGAGCTGCCCTATTTGTGTATTTAAGCTTTGGATGCTCGTCCGGGTGTCCTGTTGAAAAGCCAAAGTATTAGTGGCAAGATTCTGAACTATGTTTTCAAGAGACTTACCTGGCGTAGGAATCTGAGGGCGCTGTGGTGGAGGATACGGTTGCCTATAAGATTGATTGTGCTATGGTGCTTGAGGTCCAGGCTGATTCACTTGTGGATTGCCATATCTGAGGTTTGGATGATCCTTCCAATCTGGATTGTATGTGTTAGAGTAAGGATCATACCTCTGCTGAGGTGGCCTGGAAATCCTCCTGCCGCATTAACTTGTTCCGCATATCCCTCTTGAAGAGTGGGACACATGTCAGTTGCATGTCCCAATTGAGTACAAATTCCACATACCCTTGCAATCTGTCCATTCCCTACAGCCATATGACGCACAAGAGACGTCAGTTCGCTCAGTTGTTGTTCAAGGGAAGAAACGTTTACCTCGTTACTTTTTCTGGGCACAGAATCACTTCTCGTGGTGCCAAATTGCTGAGAATTGGCAGCCATATTCTCTATTAGATTTCTTGCTTGCACTGGAGTTTTATCCACGAAAACCCCACCACTGGCCGCATCCAGCATACTCCTGTCATGAGACAACAACCCTTCATAACAGTATTGAATTAGTAAATTTTCACTTATCTGGTGCTGTGGACAGCTGGCGCAAAGTTTCTTGAAGCGCTCCCAATATTCGTGCAGTGACTCTCCCATCTGCTGTTTGCACCCATAAATTTCTTTCCGGATGTTTGCTGCTCTAGAAGCTGGAAAGTACTTCTCTAAAAATATCCTCTTCATCTCAGTCCAGGTGGTGATGGATCCAGAAGGTAGGTAGTATAGCCAATCCTTAGCAGAACTCTTTAAAGAGAAAGGAAAGGCTCTGAGCTGAATCTGCTCCTCTATCACTCCATGCGGTTTCATGCTTGAACACACCACGTGGAATTCCATCAGATGCTTGTGCGGATCCTCACCTGCAAGACCATGAAAAGCAGGAAGTAAGTGTATCAGTCCAGATTTCAATTAAAAATTAGCATTATTTTCTAGAGTGGGGAAAGTAATGCATAAGGGCTGTTGGTTAGGATCAGGAGTGCCCAATTGTCTCAAACTCAGATTGGCGTTAGCAGCCATCTCTTCTTCTGGGAATGCAGCTCGAGCAGCTTCCTCTTGTTGTTTTCTATGAAGTTCTCTCCTCCGCGTATGCAAGGTCCTTTCTATTTCCGAATCGTAGAGAAAATCTTCTTCAGCAGAGTCACCTGAAAGCATGAACAAACCAGAGTAGCACTACGAGGAATAAAAAAAATAAAAAATTAAAATTAAAAATAAAGTAAGAAGAACACAATAAATTAACACCGATCCCCGGCAACGGCGCCAAAATTTGGTAGCGCTTATCGCGTACGCCCAAATTACCTGACTCAATCAGATAAACAAATAATGCAGTAGCGTGAGTAGGGATCGTTCCCACGAGGAAAGGTAAATTTAAAAGTGTTCTTTAAAATAAAAAGGGGGTTTTGGAGTTTGTATTAACTACTAAAAACTTTAAGCAATCAAAATTCACTAGCATGCAAAATTTGAATAAAAGACTGGAGAAATTCAATAAGAGACGAGACTTGGTATCAGTCGACTACACCCTTGATATTCATTCATTCAATCATCGATTCTCCAAAATAATTAATCTTATTAAATATTCGTCATTGGAAATTTAATTCCAGTCTCACCTTAATTTTAGTTAACTAGACAACAGCAGTCTAAGTTAACCCTTACCCCATAAACTAACCCAACACCAGCGATCAGATTTAAATTCACGGTAGCATTCAAACTAGTAAAACTGACGAAACTAGACAACACAAACACCAGCGGTTATATTTAGCCTAGTCAATTATTATCCCTACAAAATAATAAATTCAACAGCAGAAAATATTACACGCAGTTGCTTCGCAAATTAGAGGTTTCAAACAATTACGGACTTGAGTTCTAATTTATCTTTTGTTTGTATAATGAAATCCTAAGATGGCCAATCTAAAAATCTCATACACAAGCATATCAATCAATTCAGAATAATCCTTGATACTTGATAAAAATCAAACATTGTAAATCAAAATCTCATGAATAAGTAAAATCAAGGGTTTTGTCTTCCTCAACCAAGTACTAAATTTTAGCCAACAATACTCATGAATTTTCTACAAAAAATCATGAGAGAAAATAAAAATAAGAAAAGATAGATGAAAACCTAGCCGTCCACAGAGAGTTCTCCCCGTTCTAAGCGTGTAGAATCTTTGATAAAATCCCTAAAACCGACTTAAAAATCAAATAAAAGTCTAGAGCCTTAATTAAAAGAGTTTCCAAAATTACAAATTTTTTTCCGCAATAGACTCGCGCGCTCGATCCGAGAAAATGCTAGGATCGAGCGCGCAAAACTGGGCAACCTTCTGCCTCGAAAATTCCTTGAGCTCGCTCGATCCGGGACTTCCACCCGATCGAGCGCACAACGTTGAGCATCCTACTGTCTTGAAAATTTCATGAACGCGCTCGATCCGGGCAAATTCCAGGATCAAGCGCATGCTTCCATGATGAAAAATTTGCTTCGCTGCTTTCTTTGGACGCATGGACGCACTTCGATTTCATTAATCAAAACAAGGTAATTCCTACACAATGAATAAAAACTAGGTTAAGAAGCTCAATGCATGACATAAAGTAAAACTAAAATAAAACATTAATAATGACACAAAATGCATGCAAAACACTTAACAAAGCGACACTAAAAATGCAAACAAAACACTACTATCACCTGCCAATGCCCTCACTATAGTTCTCGGAACTTCTAATTCAAAATGAAATAATCATTTGGCTCAATATAAATGCAATGCAAATCATAACTCATTCAATTAAAATCAAACACATCAATTAACATTCAAGTATGTGATTTCTCCGGAACACTCGAATCAAGTCGTATTCGAGTCATTTGTTCCATTCAATTCTAAATTGTCTTTTATCTCTTCTTTGATTCAACGTAGCTTCCAATCTCGATCAAGCTCTAACAATACTTCGACGATTCGAAACCTGCCAATTCTAAACTCCACGATCTTCAGTTAAATCTGTACGGAGATATCAACAATCCAATATTAATCCATCCAAATCAACTTAACTTCAAAACTCAATCAAACTCCCTAAACACTGAAAATCTCAAACCGACGGCATAACGTCTATAAATCGACTAACCAAAAACCACAAACATCAAAAAGTCAATCCAAGGCAACTCTTAACATCCATACTTTATCCAAAACAACTCAAAATCCAACAAATACTTAAACCAAATTTTCGAATCACACTCCAAAAATCATAACAAATCCGAACGACGCTCTTTTTCAATTCCGACTGAGAATAAACGATCTATCTTAGCTCAAGAACAACATATCCGAATTTCATCCAATTCTAACAACATCCAAGAATTGAAGCATACTGGATCGAAGAAAAACTTACGGCATAACACAGCTCTCGTAGCCGTTATCGCGAATATGCCTTCAGAATGAAATTCTATCAGACGGATCGAGCTCGGGGTAAAATCTGAAAGCTTGAGAAAGCTTGGAGTCGGCTGTAATGGAGGCTTGGCGAGATGGGAGAGGTGAAGAGTGAGGAGAAAAGTTAATAACCCGTATAAATATCTAATAAAGTCCAATTTTGCATTTTAGTCCCTGAAATTTCTAAAAATTACAAAGTAGTCCCTGATCAAATACAAGTCGATCCTCGAATTCTATAATCTCTGATTATCTCAAATAAAGTAAATTAAGATAATTTCGGGGCGTTAAAATTCTCCCCCTCTAAGAATAGATTTCGTCCTCGAAATCAAATACTACTCAATCTCAAAAGCTAAGGGATAAAACCCAAAACTTCAAGAGAATTCATCTCTCAGAATAAGTCCTGAAAACGCTGTCTCAACTCGGACTCTATTTCACAAATCTCTTCTTCAAAACCATAACAGTTCAACTACACTAACACAACTGAATCACTTTGTTTTAGAACTGCTTCTAATTCAGGTCGAAACTCTGAATCACTCGTCTCAAGCAATTTGTCATCTCAACAAATCCGGTTTCAACATTTAAAGAACACAAGAAACTTTGGTCTAGTCATTCCGCAACAAAGATCTGGTGATAATCCGCATCAAGAGATGGAAAAACACCTCGTGAACAACCAGAAGGAGACCGAACTAAACCAGTCTGTAGGCAAGATCGCCTATCATTTCCAGACTCTATTGAGAACAATCAATCTCAGAGACGACTTCTCTCTTTCTCAAGTCTTACATGTTCTCTGAAAGTCAAAATTTTTAGAAAACACCGATCTTACTGATCAAAATACGAAAGTCTGCATCTAAACATTCGTACTACAGTGGTCTAATCCAAGTCGTCTTCATTCTCGACATAAAATCTTCATCTGTCATCCAACCTCAAAACAAAACTGATCACAAATCAGGTGACTCAGAAAATTTATCCCAATTAAGCTATTCAGATACTGGGCTGGCCCAGTCCTACAACATGACCAAGCCTCTAAATCCAAATTGTCTGTTCTGGCTGTCCGTTGTTCTGAGGATATCAACTGTACTCAGATGTACTGGAATAACAAAAACCTCTTCGGAGACTAAGGTATAACAAAGATCTCTGTTTGAAATGACCAAATCCAGCAGTCCAAAAAATCTGACAATTTTGACATAATATCCATCATCTAATCATGTCTGAGAACCAATCTGTAGGGAATACAATAGCAGATTTATTAATCGTCAATCAGACACGGATAGCAACTCAACTCAAACAGATCACAGAAGTATCGCGACGTATCTCTCGAACACAATCTCTATCCCATTCTGATGTGGCTCAAAAGCAAAATTCCTGATAGGCCTCCTATCTGTTTCAAACTCTAATCAGAAGTGTAACAATCATCGATCAAAGAAAATACCAATAGTAGATAAAATAAGAACAGATATTTTGTCTCAGAGCATCAGCTGATGCATTCAATTTCTTCAAATAGAATCAGGCTCCAAATCAGAAGTTCCTCAATACTTCTAATCCTCTTCTCTTTCTCATACTCAGTCTGTACGGCAAAACTAGTACCACAACTTCCGAGATCAGAAAATATTACGTAATCTCCTCATAAGAAAAGAAACGATGCCTGATCTTACAATCAATAAGAACGCTGCGAGCTCAAAGTCTAGATTCAGACATTGAGTCTCGCACGTCTTTAGCCGTCTCGGCGCTCAAGCTAAAAAAAATGATTCTTCTGAACAATAATATACCCTAACCTCAATAAGAAGAAGTGTAAAGCACTTGTAAGGTCATCAATACAGAAGAAATAAGGGATAAAGGAGCGCTGATAAATCTCTTCTTCAACAATAAGAACCGGTCTCATAAGATGAAGTCCAGACAGAAGAACATAATCTGCAGAGTAATCGGCTTCACAAACGATAAGAATTCCTCAAATATTCTGCGATAGAACTCATAAATCTTCAAATTTCAGGTAACGACATCGATAGAATAACATATAACTGCTCGGAATGCAATTATACAAACAACTTGCCAAGAATCTGAAAGATTTGGCTCCTAAAATTCCTAAATGCTGCAGGAACATCTGTCTATCAAATGGCATGACAAAATCAGCGCGGTCGTACCTCTACATGAGTGCGGTCTATGGAACACTTCCTCTCAATTCTCAACTACGATGTCCTGATATCCAGTCAGAGTTCTCTCGATCTGACAATCAGAGGTAATATGAGAATCTCGTTCGGATCAACTTCGATCCACTCTATAACCACTGGTAATCAACTATTTCGGGTTACAATTTAGGACATCGACTATAGCATTGAGAATTCCTCCGCACAATTATGTAATAAACAGTTCCTCTATAGAATAATATCAATGAATCCTTGAATAAAAAATTCTTACCAGAGAATTTCCACTCGTCTAACGATTCAGATCTGAATTTGGCAACTTTTTGAAAATAATCCTCGGTTGTCCTGTACTTGGTTAACAACTCCACGGATAATAAACTCAAAATTCGTGTGAGACCTCGGTTCTAAACATCTAATCAAGGAGTAAACTAACAAGAAAGCATTAAAAGCCAAGAAAATTTTTTTTAAAACGGGAAGGGGCCGCGCCCTAGATCGGCGCGGCCGGGCACGGTGCCCTGGTTGCTGCACGGACGCGCCCTCCAGAGGCACGTGCGTGCATGGCGCCCTGTCCGGGGGGGCACAGGCCATGCGGGTGCGTTGCTCCCGCTGTTTCGGCTTCGAAAAATAATCCAAAGTATATTTAAAGCTCGGGAGAATGCAATAATCATACCACAAACAACATAATCATGCATTGGTACACAAATCCAGCAACATACAATACAAGACTAATAGAGTTGTTCAACTACTCAACAGGATAGAACATGCATCGGTGCTAGCTATTACATGCCGAATACAAAACATAACGGGTTCTAAACATATGCAAGACAACCTCCAATCCAAGTTCGAGTTCTAAACACGCTTAAAAAAAAAACTAGATTGTCATGCTAATACGACTTCTAAACCGAGTCCCACGACTAACTCTCTCTCTTGTTGCTTACCAGGTCTTCGCTGACTTGATCCTGCCTCACCTGTAGCCAAGTACACATACAAGACAAAGCAACAGCTGGATACACCGGTGAGAAGGATACTCCCAGTAAAAGCAACATAACAAGTAATGCAATCAATAAACATGCTTCCAAGGCAACACATAATCAATATCAACGTAATGAAATGCATGTCTTTAAATCGGGATATCAATTCTAATAAACGAGGGATTGCTGCTGTGCTTTTGGGATCCCGAGGATGAGATCACATAACGACTCACCGACTCTCCCAATCGAGGTGTTGCCACGTATCCCACTCCCCTAGACTTTGGTGCGACTATAAGGAGTATGCTGACTCTAGGTGAACCTCTACACCCAGGCCACTCACAGTATAGCCCCCAAAATGTCTAAACAAAAAGGGCTGTTCTGCCCGCTGAAATCAAAGTTGGATCAAGATGAATGCATAAGAAACAGAAGACATAAGCCACATAACAAAATCTCAATGAATCAACCAAATATGAGTTCCACATGCTAGAACAAGTATTGATGCAAGTATGTGATTTTTAAGGAAAACTCGAGAAAAAACTGTCCCGAGTATGCTATCCCGCTAACGATGACTGCTTTTACCTTTCGATGCAGTATCTCCAACTCTGAAAACGCTACAATAAAAATTTTAATAAAAAACTAAACAATCCAACAACAACAACAACGGCTCAAGGTAATCTCTTTACCGATCTTCGTCCAAATCTTGACAATCAACAGCTGTTAACTGCGGGCTTGACAACTCCAAACGAAACTGTTCAGATACAAAAAGATGATCAACAACGACGATCAATTCACAAGCCAAAGATCAACAACTCAAAATGGTTCAAATCTCCAAAAACTCAAACAGACGGTATAACGGCTATAAACTGAACGAACCAGAAATGCAAACAGCAGTTCAATATCGATATCAACTCGTATCAATGCTAATACAACAATAAAAAGGCAATTCCAACAAATCTCAAAACCTCTTTTTCAAAAATGGCTTCCAAAAATCATAACAATTCCGAACGACGCTCTATTTCAAAATCGACAAAGAATAAACGATCAGAACTCTGCCACGAACAGCATACTCGAATCTCAAACGATTCTAATAACATCCGAAAAACAAAACGTGTCTGATCGGAGAAATACTTACGGTATAACGGAGCTTTCGTTGTTGTGATCGCTAATCTGCCTTCAGAATTAAATTATAACGGCCGGATCGAGCTCGGATTGAAATCCCAAAGCTTGGAAGCTCAAGGAATCGGCTTCAATGGAGAAGGAACGAATGGGGAAGGAGATGGAGTGCTTTAGACAAGTCAACTATGAGTAGATAATATATAAATCCATTAATTGTGTTTTACTCCCTAAAATTTCCAAAATTTGCAAAATATACCCCGATCAATAAAAGTCGGCTCTTGAACTCTGGAAACTCTGATTAGCTCTAATAAACTCATTTAAGATAAAAACGGGGCGTTTCAATTCTTCCCCTCTAAGAAGAGATTTCGTCCTTGAAATCAATTAGAATCACAACTGGATGATACTTCCGCAGCATAGAGACGTGAAAAATGTTGTGAATACAAGATAAAGACGGAGGAAGTGCAAGTCTGTAGGCAGGATTGCCTATCTTCTTGAGAATCTCGTACAGACCGATGAATCTCGGAGATAACTTCCCTCTCTTACAAAATCTGACAGTACCTCTGAAAGGAGAAATCTTAAGGAATACACGGTCTCCCTGCTTGAAACTCAGAGGTCTACGTCTGACATTCGCATACTTTGCCTGTCTATCTTGAGCTGACTTCATTCTAGACTTGATGATCTTAACTTGCTCTGCCATATCTCGAAGCATATCCGGCCCCAAATCAGGTGACTCGGACAATTCATCCCAAAACAACGGAGATCGGCACTTCTTGCCGTACAAATCCTCAAAAGGCACCATACCGATACTCGCTTGGAAGCTGTTGTTTTAAGAAAACTCGACAAGAGGCAAAGAATCTTGCCAACTAGTGTAAAAGTCTAGCACTACCGCTCGCAACATATCCTCTAACGTCTGGATAGTCCGCTCTGACTGTCCATCGGTATGAGGATGATAAGCTGTACTTAGATGCAATCGAGTACCAAGTGCCTCCTGCAGACTGTGCAAAAAGTGTGAAGTGAATCTAGGATCTCGGTCTGAAAAGATCGACTTCGGCACACCATGCAGTCTCAAAACATTGCTAAAATACAACTCAGCCATCTTATCATGACGATACATCATCCTGTACGGAATAAAACAAGCAGACTTTGTCAATCGGTCGATCACTACCCAAATAGCATCGCATCCTCGAACAGATCGCGGTAGCTTCGTGACGAAATCCATAGAAATGTGATCCCATTTCCATTCAGGAACAGATAGACTGTGCAATATACCACCCGGTTGCTTCCTTTCTGCTTTCACTTGCTGACAGTTCAAACATCGAGATACAAACCTCGCAACATCTCTCTTCATTCTCCTCCACCAAAACTGGTTCTTCAGATCGTTGTACATCTTACGGCCTCCAGGATGAACATTGAACCGACTGCAATGAGCCTCTCGAAGAATACGCTGTCTCAACTCCGAAATATCAGGCAAAACAATACGGCTATTCACAAACAAAAAGTCATCTCTAACCTGGAATTCGAACTGATGCCCAGATCTGACTTTCTCTACTGAAACCTGAATGCTTGGATCAGACTTCAGTGTTTCTTTGATCAATACAAATAGCTCTGGCTTGGCTTGAATAGCAAACACTCTGATAGTCTTCCTATCTGTTTCAAACTCCAGACCAGAATTGCAACAATCATCGATCAACTGAGAAACACTAATAGTAGAAAGAGATAAAGAACATGGCTTTCGGCTCAAGGCATCTGCAACAACATTCGACTTTTCGGGATAATACTTGATTTCACAGTCAAAATCCTTTAATAGATCTAACCATCTCGTATGTCTCATATTCAGCTCTGCTTGTGAAAACAAGTACTTAATACTCTTATGATCCGAAAAGATCTCGAAAGACTCACAATAAAGATAGTGACGCTAGATCTTCAAGAAAAAACGATCGCAGCTAGTTCAAGATCGTGAACCGGATAACGAGTCTCGTGCGGTTTCAGCTGCCTCGATGCATACGCTATCACATGCTTATGTTGCATAAGAACACAATCCAAGCCTCGGTTAGAAGCATCACAATAGGCAGTGAAACCTCCAGTACCCTTTGGAATAGAAAGAATCGGAGAACTGGTCAGTCTCCTCTTCAGATCAACAAAGCTAGCCTCAAAATCTGCAGTCCAGATAAAAGGCGCATTCTTCTGTGTCAGCTGGTTAATTGGCATGGCGATAGAAGAGAATCCCTCGATGAATCGGCGATAATAACCAGCTAAACCCATGAAGCTTCAAATTCAGGCACTGATGTCGGTCAAGGCCAATTCATAACCGCTTCAATCTTGCTGGGATCGACAGAAATCCCATCTCCAGAAATAATTTGGCCAAGAAAGACAACTCAATCTAACCAGAATTCACACTTAGATAGCTTGGCAAACAACTGTTCAACTCGTAAAATCTGCAAGACGATCCTCAAGTGCTCTGCATGGTCAATACGATTCTTCGAATAGATCAGAATATCATCGATGAAGATAATGACGAACTCATCTAAAAAGCGCTGAAAGATACGGTTCATCAAACCCATAAAAACTGCTGGAGCATTAGTCAAATTGAACGGCTTGACTATAAACTCAAAATGACCATACCTTGTTCTTAATGCGGTCTTAGGAACATCTTCCTCTCGCACTCTCAGCTGGTGATAAACTGATCTCATATCAATCTTCGAATAGACAGAAGAACCCTGCAGCTGATCAAAAAGGTCATCTATTTGGGGTAAAGGATACCTGTTCTTGACTGTAGCCTGATTCAATTGACGGTAGTCAATACAGAGCCGCATAGAACCATCATTCTTCCAAACAAACGGAAAAGGAGCGCCCCAAGGTGATACACTAGGTCTGATGTATCCCTTGGCAATCAAATCTTCAAGATGCTCCTTCAACTCTATCAATTCAATCGGTTACATAAGATAAGGAGCTTTGGAAATAGGTTGAGTACCTGACACCAAATCGATGCTGAATTCGATCTCTCGAATTGGCGGCAATCCAGGAACATCTTCCGGAAACACATCAGAAAAATCTCTAACCACTAGTATATCAACCAATTCGGGGCTAGATTTAAGTACATCAACTGCGTAAACCAAAAATCCTTATGCACCTCTCTGTAACAAACGAGTCATAGATAACACTGAAATTAAAGGAATTCTAGATCGAGAACCCTTACCAAAGAATTTCCACTCATCTGCCATTTCAGGTCTGAACCTGACAACTTTCTGAAAACAATCGACTATTGCCCTGTACTTAGTTAAAGCATCTATACCAACAATATAGTCAAAATCTGACAGCCCAAGTACAATGCAGTCGAACTCTAACAAATTTCCCTCAAAACAGAGTTCACAGTTCTTGACTAATCTGACAAAAACAATTCCTCTACCCAAAGGTGAAGTAACAGCTATTACTGTAAGAAACAACTCAGTAGGCAAAGCATGCAATAACACAAATTTCTCAGAGATAAAGGAATGGGAAGCACCTGTATCTATCAAAACATGAGAAGAGTAACCAAAAATCGAACAGTTACCTGCTATAACATCGTCAGGTGCTGCCTGAGCCTGATTCTCTGTCAAGGCAAAGACTCGTGCCTGCTATCTCGGAGGCTGGTTCGCACTAGGGTTACCTCCATGCCTGTTTTGCTGCTGAAGCTGGAAAGAGTGAACTGCAGAGGACTGTCTCTCAGGCTGAGCTGTAGGTCTAGATGAACTCCCACTCTGAGCTCGATCTCTACTACGCTGAGGGCACACCTTAGAAAAGTTTCTCGGTTGCTGACAGGTATTGTAGTTCCCAAAGACTCCTACACACTGATCTGGTGAGTGTCTGCCTCCACACTTGCTGCAATACAAGGATGATGATCCAGAACTCTGTCCTGAACCGAACTGCTTGGAACCACTGGAACTAGAAGAACTGTTCCCCTGCCTCTTGAACTGTTTCCCTCTTTACTGATCCTTTCTGTATCCCCCACTGCTTCCACCTTCATACCTCTGCTTCTGGTTCTGATACTGATGTGGCTGATTCTGATACTGAGGTGGTTGGTTCTGAGACTGCCTCTACTGCTGAGGTACCATCTGATTTCCTAGCTGTCTCCACAAACCCGCTTCAGCTCCCTTTGCATGATTCAAAGCATCTGCAAAGTTATCAGGTCTAGCAGTGTTTACCAACGTGAAAATGTTGGAATTCAAGCCGCTGATGAACTGATCGGCTTTGGCTTCTTCACTGTCGGCAATGTGCGGTGCAAAACGCAACAAGCTATCAAACTTGGCTACGTACTCCTCAATGTTCAGATTCCCTTGCCTGAGATTGGCAAATTCGGCTCCCTTGTCCTTTCGGTACGAAACAAGGAAAAACCGCTTATAAAACTCAGTTTTAAAAAGAGACCAATTAACCACTGTACCTCTGTTCTCCATGGACCTCTTGGTCGTGATCCACCAGTTCTTAGCAACACCACGAAGCTGATGAATGACTAACCTGGTTCAGCGGTCATCTGTGTAATCAATGGAATCGAACAACTGATCAATGTAATCCAACCAACTCTCACAGTCAACTGGATTTTCTGTACCCATCAAAAATGGTGGATTAAACGACTGGAACCTCTTCAGCAAGGTTTCCATAGGAGTCGCTATAGCATCCAACTGATCAACTTTAGTGCTAGCTTGCTCAGTCGTAGGAATAACTGGCGATGGGTTTCTGTTAATCACTCGACGAGGACCCATCTGATAATCAAAGGTTAGGGCACAAGATATCTCAATTGCTACAATTTGGTGCCCTTACAACTGCTTGGAATATCGGATACCAGATGATAACAGAAGCAGTTATATTCCAAGTAGTTCATGCTTTATAAATTAAATCACATAATCATGTAATTCAAATACTTCTCAATCAATAAAGCATGCTTGCATGGAATTAAATAAACAATTAAATAACTCAAGCACATGCGAGGAGCCAATACATGCGGACTCGAACTACCCCGCTCGCTCTAGTTCAACCAAGAATCTTAATCTGATACCACTTAATGTGATACCTCAGTTCTAAACATCTAATCAAGGAGTAAACTAACAAGCAAGAATTAAAAGCCAAGAACTTTTTTTTAAAAAAAAAACGGGAAGGGGGCCGCGCGGCCGCGCCCCAGATCGGCGCGGCCGCGCACGGCGCCCTGGTTGCCATGCGGATGCGCCCTCCAGAGGCACGGGCGCGCATGCCAGGTTGCGCGGGTGCGCTGCTCCTGCTGTTCCGTCTTCGAAAAACAATCCAAAGTATATTTAAAGCTCGGGAGAGTGCAAAAATCATACCACAAACAACATAATCATGCATTGGTACACAAATCCAGCAACATACAATACAAGACTAATAGAGTTGTTCAACTACTCAACAGGATAAAACATGCATCGGTGCTCGCTATTACAATCCGAATACAAAACATAACGAGTTCTAAACATATGCAAGACAACCTCCAATTCAAGTTCGAGTTCTAAACACGCTTCAAAACATAAACTAGATTGTCATGCTAATATGACTTCTAAACCGAGTCCCACGACAAACTCTCCCTCTTGTTGCTAACCAGGTCTTCGCTGACTTGATCCTGCCCCACCTGTTGCCAATTACACATACAAAACAAAACAACAGCCAGATAAACCGGTGAGAAGGATACTCCCAGTAAAAGCAACATAACAAGTAATGCAATCAATAAACATGCTTCCAAGGCAACACATAATCAATATCAACGTAATGAAATGCATGTCTTTAAATCGGGATATCAATTCTGATAACAAGGGATTGCTGCTGTGCTTTTGGGATCTCAAGGATGAGATCACGTAAAGACTCACCGACTCTCCCAATCGAGGTGGTGCCACGTATCCCACTCCCCTAGACTTTGGTGCGACTATAAGGAGTATGCTGACTCTAGGTGAACCTCTACACCCAGGCCACTCACAGTATAGCCCCAAAAACGTCTAAACAAAAAGGGTTGTTCCGCCCGCTGAAATCAAAGTTGGCTCAAAATGAATGCATAAGAAACAGAAGACATAAGCCACATAACAAAAGCTCAATCAATCAACCAAATACGAGTTCCACATGCTAGAACAAGTATTGATGCAAGTATGTGATTTTTAAGGAAAACTCGAGAACCAACTTTCCAGGGTATGGTATCCCGCTAACAATGACTTCTTTTACCTTTTGATGCAGTCGCTCCAACTTTGGAAACACTACAATAAAAGGTTTAAACAAAAACTAAACAATCCAACAACAACAACAACGACTCAAGGTAATCTATTTACCGATCTTCGTCCAACTCTTGACGATCAACAGCTGTTAACTCCGGGCTTGACAACTCTAAACGAAACTGTTCAGATACAAAAATATGATCAACAATGACGATAAATTCACAAGCCAAAGATCAACAACTCAAAACGGTTCAAATCTCCAAAAACTCAAACAGGCGGCATAACGACTATAAATTGAACGAACCAGAAACACAGACAGCAGTTCAATATCGATATCAACTCGTATCAATGTTAATAAAACAATAACAAGGCAATTCCAACAAATCTCAAAACCTCTTTTTCGAAAATGGCTTCCAAAAATCATAAAAATTCCGAACGACGCTCTATTTCAAAACCGACAGAGAATAAACGATCAGAACTCTGCCAATAACAACATAATCGAATCTCAAATGATTCTAACAACATCCAAAAAACAAAACGTGTCTGATCGAAGAAATACTTATGGTATAACGGAGCTCTCGTTGCTGTGATCGCTAATCTTCCTTTAGAATTAAATTCTAACGGCCGGATCGAGCTCAGATTGAAATCCCAAAGCTTGGAAGCTCAAGGAATTAGCTTCAATGGAGGAGGAACGAATGGGGAAGGAGATGGAGTGCTTTAGAAAAGTCAACTATGAGTAGATAATATATAAAATCCATTAATTATGTTTTAGTCCCTGAAATTTCCAAAATTTTCAAAATAGACCCTGATCAATAAAAGTCGGCTCTTGAACTTTGAAAACTCTGATTATCTCAAATAAACTCATTTAATATAAAAATGGGGAATTACAATACGATAACCAATATCTAACATCTGATCAGTCGCAGTGTCACTCTATCCAGTTTGGATTCTATGCAGTTCGATTCCTGTTCAAAAAACAACGAGAACATATATTCCATGCTCTCGGGAGTTAGGACACAATTCTCGGTCTTCAAACAATGGGTGTCCAAAACCTCTTTCTCAAATAATTCAACAATCTCGATAAATTTCAAATTCGATCCAGGAATCCATGCAATTGATATCTCAGGTAAATCATGCTTTAGAAATTTAAATCAAATAATCATGTAATTCAAATAATTCTCAATTAATAAAGCATGCTCACATGGTACTTAATACATCAATTAATTAACTCAATCACATGCGAGAGTTCAATTCATGCGGACTCGATCTACCCTGCTCACTCTAATTCAACCAAGAACTTATGCTTTGATACCACTTAATGTGAAACCCCAATTCTAATCATCTAAACTCGAAATAATACAAACATACATCGATAATCAAAGCCCAAAGAAATCGAATAAAAAAAAATTTCTTTTAAAGGTGCCGCGCTCGATCGCATGAACTCGCGCGATCGAGCACACCATCCAAGCATCAAACACTTCCGGAAAAATATGAGGTGCCACGCTCGATCCGCTGAACTCGTGCGATCGAGCACGCCACCCATTGACATAACACTGCCTCAAAAATTGAAGGGTCGCGCTCGATCCGCTCAACTCGTGCGATCGAGCGCGCCCTCTGCCCAAAAAAAATAAGAAAACGGAGCAGGTTCCCCAAATCCAATTCAACAAACCAAATCTAATAAAATTCAACATGAGCTCGTCCAACATGCACAATACAATAACATACAAAGTAGTTCTAAAAATATTCGTCCATTCCAAATATTATAACATGCTTCAATTTCTAGGTTTACAACTCACGAAAATACAACGAGTTCGAATACAAAATCGTCTCCTAAACACCGAGTCCTCACTTCTCTCCACTCGACCACCTAGTCATGCTATCTCTGACTTAGTCCTGCCCCACCTGTTGCCAAGCACACATACAAAGACAAGAAAACAACCGGATAATCCGATGAGAATAACATTCCCAGTAAAAGCAACGAACATGTAATATCATTCAATATAACAACTCATGATATACAACATCAACAATGAAATTCAAATACTCTAAATGAAATGCATGACTTTAAAATTTGGGATTATCAAGTCTGGATAATCAAAGGTGCTCCGATTATTCTCTTCCTCTATTGGGATCCCGAGGATGAAATGTAACGCACCAAATTTATCTTAATTGAGTTTGATTGAGATAATCAGAGATTACAGAGTTCGAGAGCCGACTTGATTTTGATCAGGGTCCTTTTTGCAAATTTCAGATTTTTCAGGGACTAAAATGCAAATTTTGGATTTGTTATATTATTTGGCACTTGGTTGACTTCTCCACCACTTCATCCTCTTCCCCTTCGTCTCCCTCCTCCATTGATGACGCCCAAAACCCCTTCCTAGCTTTGTGATTTCAATTTCCGGTCGATCCGTCTGTTGGAAATTATTTCTGAATGCATATTAGCGATCACGGCAGCAAGAGATTTGTTCTATAGTAAGTTTTTCTTCGATCGGACACTTTTCAATTTTTGGATGTCGTTAGAATCGGCTGAGTTTCGAGTATGTTGTTCTTGGCAGAGTTTTGGTCGTTTATTCTCTTTCGGTTTTGAATTTGAGCGTCGTTCAGAATTTTTATGATTTTTGGAAGATTATTCGTAATTTGGGTTTTGGAAATTTGTTTGGTTTGAGCCATTTTTGGTTGTATTAGCATTGATATGAGTGGGTATAATTATACTACTGCTGTCTGTGTTTCCGGTTTGATCAGAATATAGCCGTTATGCCGCCGGTTTGAGTTTTGGACTTTAGTTCATTTTGAATTGTTGAGCCAAGTCTTCGATTGAGTTGTATGTTAATCTCGAGCCTTTATTACTTTTTTTACAGATTGCTTTTAGGCCGTTGGGTTGCGAGGGTGCAGAAGTTGGATCGTTCTGAAGATTGGAGCCGGTATAGTATCGAATTCTTACCGTATGAAATAGAATCGAGGGAGTATTTGAATGAGTTTATTGTTGTTGTTTCCAGGTTTGGAGCATTGACATCTTGAGAAGAGATATAAGATGACTTAGACTGGAAATGGAACGAGTTACTCGAATCCGACTTGATTTGAGTGTTCCAAAAAAATCACATACTTGCATGTTAATTGGTTTACTTGAATTTATTGAATGAGTTATGATTTGCATTTCATTCATATTGAGCCAATGGATTTTATTTACTGTCCAACCCTAGATTATATGGTTGGAAATGACCCAAAGAACTCAAGACAAGATAGGAAAGAAGTGTGAATGAGCAAGAAATATGATTCTCAGATGACCTATTTATAAGTGACGATCGGAAGCTTCGATCTCTGCATGCAAGCAATGTTTCCAAACTGTCCTGATCGGAAGCTCCGATCTCAACTTCGGAAGCTCCGATCCCATGCATGCATCTACGTGTCCAAATGTTGGCAACACGTTACTAGTGTGTATGAACTAACCTTCGGAAGGTCCGAATGCTCCCTTTGCTTTCGATCTCAACTGATAGAGTTCGGTGTTTCCGAACCCACTTCGAAAGTTTCAATCTGTACGGTGGTTCTGAAGCTCTGATTCCACATTTTTGATAAAATTAATCATTTATTTAGTTTATATTGGAATCCTTTAGTCTTGTTTTACTATTTAATATTGTAAAATGGGGTACAGGTTACTACATTCTCCCAACCTTAAGAGATTTTATCCTCAAAATCAAGCCTTAGAAAAAACTATTAATCAAAACCACGAAATGTCTTTATTACATCTGAAAATTACAAGATACAAATATTAAATCCAAAATAAGGTACAAGACTAAAAACAACTCGGGATGCTCTGAACGCATACGACTCTCTAACTCCCATGTCGCTTCTTCGGTGCCTCTGCGCTGACACTGTACCATGACCAATGGTATGCGCTTGTTCCATATCAGTTTCTCTTTCCTATAGATTAATTTGAGAGGTCTCTCCACGTATGAAAGATCCTGATCAAGATGAACCTCAGTCGAGTGCAAATCATGCGACTCATCAACTATATACTGCCGCAACAAGGATACGTGGAACACATCGTGAATGCTGGAGAGATAGTGCAGAAAATCCAAACGGTAGGCTACATCCCCACTTTCTAAAGAATCTAAAACAGTTTGCTGAACCTCGGTGATAACTTACCCTTTAGCCCAAATCTCATCACCTTCCAGAAAAGTGATACCTTCAGAATAACATGCTCTCCAGGCTGAAATTGTAAGGGTCTGCGCTATGTGTTGGCGTAGCTAGCATGTCGATGTTGAGCAGCTTTGACTCTCTGTCTGATCAATTCCACTTAGTCATCGATTTGTTGGACTAACTGGTCCCTCAACTTGATGTTAACCAACCTCATCCCAAAACAAAGGTGTACGAAATCATCGTCTGTACAAGGCCTCAAAAGGTGACATGCTGATACTGTGATGGTAACTATTATTATAAGCAAACTCAATTAAGGGCAAATGATCTTGCCACGTTTGCCCAAAATCCATCACAGAAGCCCTGAGCATGTCCTCAAGAGTGCGGATCGTCTTCTCTGACTGATTGTCAGTATACGAGTGATAAGCAGTACTCAGAATCAAAGTAGTGCCCAAAACACGATAGAAGATACCCCAGCATGAAACTCCCCTTTCCAGGTGGGGAGAAGGCCCATGAGTTAGAATATGGCTGGGCCAGCAGAGAGAGGCCCAGTCCATTACAATTGCCATTTAAGATTTAATTGCATGCGTAAGAATTGTTAGTAGGTGATTCCGGTGCGGGTTGCAACATTTATGGTATCAGAGCATGCAATAATACTTTGGGACATAGAAATTTCTTTTAGGTTTTGAACTTAGTTTTGCTTTTTAGATGGCATGACAAGGTGACGAGAGTATTCACGAGAGTGTAGTTCGATGTGGAGACGATGATGAGGGCCGCAATCGCCACCGAGAACGTTGCCACTACTACCACGAGGACCGTCATATCTTTGACATGCGTAGGTTCCTCCAGATGGGTCCCAAGCCACAAGTGGGCTGAGAGTATTCTGAAGTGGTAGTGGATTGGTTGGAATGCATGGAGGGTTGTTTTCAAGTATTCGATAAAACTGAGGAACAACGTATGGAAGCGGGGAACTTCCTTCTTGAAGGGCATGTTCGGAAATGGTGGAAATCTGTTTCTACTCCCTACTGCATGAAGAAGGTACGGTTACTTGGGCTGATTTCCTTACTGCATTTGCAAAGTTGTATTTTCCTCCAGCTCTTCTCTAGGCCAAATACATAGAGCTTCTATCGCTGAAGCAAGGGGTCATGATGATTGATGAATACCTCTTTGAGATCTTGCCTTATTGTCCTCACATTCACTCCAGTTCCGAGGTGAAGTATGATCATTTCTTGAAATTATTGAACCAAGAGATTTTTGATCGGGTGTCAGTCTGTGAAGATCTGACGTCCATAAGAGTTTGGTGAATCGTTGCCGACAAGCGGAGATCAGTCTACAGCGGGTAGGTCTTTGAATTCTACTCAGTCTTCTGGTAACTTTGGGCCCCGAGCTCAATATTTTAAGATTAATTGTTCTACTAGTTCTTTGGGATTGGTATCTATTCATCGATTTGTTCAGAAGAAGAGGCAATGCAACTATTGTTAAAAGAATCACCCGACTGACAAGTGTCGTAAAGCTGCTAGAGATTGTTTTTGTTGTGGGGAGATCGAGCATCTCATGAAAGACTGTCCACAGGCCTGTGGAGGACAAAAATCTGGTGTTGATTCCAAGTATACAGTGCAGCAGAGGCAGTTTACGCCATCAGTGGGAGCATATCGCGATGAACTTCGTGACCCATTTGCCTTCGTCTTCAAGGATCTTTGACCTTATCTGGGTAGTTGTAATGCCCCAAAATTAGCCTAATCGAGATAAAATGAGTTTAATATTGATAATCAAATGTTATGAAATCCGAAGGTTTAATTGAAATTTGATCAGGGACTGAATTGCAATTTTTGAGGAATTCAGGGACCAAAGTGCGAATTACCTATTTTGACCAAGTATTTTATATTTAAAGGTTGATGTAGGCATCTTCTTATTCATTCTTCTCCCTCCTTCACGCCTCATCCTTCATTTTTGTTCCTCAACGTGATTTCGAGCTTCTGATTTCTTCCTTTTGCTCGATCCGTCCGATAGAATTTCAATCCGAAGGTATATATTTGCAATCACGGCTGCGAGGGATTCGTTGTAATGTAGGTTTTTCTTCGATCAACTATACTTCATTTTTGGGATTTTATTGGAATCAAATGATTTTCGGATATGTTGTTCTTGAGCTAGCATAGATCGTATATTCGAAGTCGGATCGGAAAAAGAACGAAGTTCGAAATTATTATGATTTTATAGGCTAAATTAAAAAATAGGGATTTTGATATTCGTTGGGATTGAGTTGAATTGGATGGATCGTAGTTGTATTGAGTTGTTTTGGTTGACATGTTGTTGTCTGTGTTTTTCGGTTGGTCGTTTTATAGCCGTTATGCCGCCGGTTTGAGATTTAAGAATTTAGTAGTTTGATTGAATTTTTGGGCTTGATTTGAATTGGATTGTTTGATATTGAGCTCTTTTGTATCTCCGTACATATTTGGTTGAAGATTGTTGAGTTCAGAGTTCGTGGAATCTTGACTGGAATTCTTATTGTTGTAGCTGATTCAAATTGGAAGCTTCATCGAATCGAAGAAAGGTAAAAGTCGACATCGAATCGAAAAGGGACGAATACTCGAGTTTAGATTGATTCTCGAGTCCCTAAATCACATACATGCATGCTTACTTGTTTTGAATGATTACTTGATTTTAGTGGAATTACTTGAATATAATGCGAGTTTCACATTCATTCATCTTGAGCCGAATTACTTGATTACATATCGAATTAAACGATTTGAGGATTATAGTTGAGTGACATTGGTCGTCAAGTTTTACTCCAATGGCCGGATTTACTCTCTATAGTTGCTCCAAAGTCTAGAGGAAGCGATATATATCGCATTCACCTCGATCGGGAGATTCGTTGAGTTGTGGTGATATATCTTGGCCTCAGGATCCCAATTGAAGAACAAAATTCCCTTTGATTATCCGATTTTAGATAATCTCAAAACCCGGAGACTTGCATTGCATTTTATTGCATTTCGAATTGAGTTGTTGATTTACTACTTGAAATTACTTGTTTGTTATCGTTATATCAGGTTTGATGTACTTGTTGATATTACTTGCCTTGTTGCTTTTACTGGGAGTTTTATTCTCATCGGATTTATCCGGTTCTTTCCTTGTCTTTGTATGTGAGCTTGGCAACAGGTGGGGCAGGTTCATATCAGAGGCAGCATGCCTAAATCGAGTTGGGAATGATAGAAGTGAGGACTTGGTTTTAGAGTCGTTTGTATTTGGAACTCATTGTACCATGTATTGTATTTTGAATTGTAAAACTTAGAATTGTTGCATGTTCTACTTTCGAGTATTTGTACAACTTTAGACGTATCATGTACTGTTTTCATATGAGTTTTATGGATTTATGCATGTTTGAGTTGTTATTATTGAGTTGATTTTGGAATGCATCTTTTTTTGCATGCTTTTTATTTTTGTTGGTGTAGCGCGCAGGGCACGGACCCCGTGCACCCCCCGTGCAGGTTCCGGGTGCACTCTGCCTAGCTTCGTTGTTTTGTGTTTGACATGCACGGACCCCGTGCCACCTTCGGGTAAGGGTCCGTGTGATGTTTGGTCGAGGCAGAGAGTTGATTTTTTGTGCATTTTGTGCACGGACCCAGGCACGGAGGTGTGCATAGGGTCCGTGTATTTGTAGTCTTCGAGCTTTGGCTACAGCTTAATGCACGGACCCGGGCACGGAGGGTGCACGTGGTCCGTGCATGCTTTTTTTTAAAAAAAAATTTCTTGATTAATCCTTTGAATCTCTATCGTTGATTGTATGATTTTTTCTTGATTAGATATTTAGAACCGAGGTCCTCACAGTAGTGGTGGATAGACTCACCAAGTCAGCGCATTTCCTCACATATAACCGAGATTACTCATTTGATATTATGGCGAGATTGTACGTCCAAGAGATAGTACGATTTCATGGTATACTCGCGAGCATAGTCAGTGACATAGATCCCCACTTTACTTCCAGATTTTGGGGAAGTTTCCAGAAGGCATTGGGCACTAACCCGAGCCTTAGTACTACCTATCACCCTGAGACGGATGGTCAGTCGGAGAGAACCATTCGCACCCTTGAGGATATCTTGAGAGCATGTACCATGGATTTTGGTCCAGCTTGGCTAGAATATTTGCCACTGATTGAGTTTGCGTACAACAACAACTATCACTGTAGTATAGGTATGGCACATTTTGAAGAACTGTACGGACGATGATGTCGTACACCTCTATTTTGGGAAGTGGTCGTAGAACGGCAAGTGAAAGGACCAGAGTTAATTTAGCAAGCTATGGATATTGTCGATCAGATCAAGAAGGGAATCAAAACTGCACAGGATCGATAGGCTAATTACGCTAACACCAAGCATAGGACTTTACAGTTTCAGCTAGGGGAAAATGTATTTCTGAAATTTTCTCGTTTTCGTCGAATTTTGAGATTTGGACTCAGAGGAAATCTATCTCCTAGATTCATTGGCCCATTTGAGATTCTGGAAAGCGTTGGAGAATTGGCTTATAGTTTGGCCTTGCAGCCATATTTTTCTTGTATAAATGATGTGTTTCATGTGTCCTTATTGAGACGATATGTGGCTGATGAGTCGCACATCTTGCACTCAACTGAAGTTCGACTCAGCGAGGATCTGACTTATGTGGAGAAATTGATTTGTATCCTAGATCGAAAGTTCAAGATCTTGCACAACAAGATCATTCCTCTTGTTCTAGTCCAGTGGCAACGCCGAGGCACCGAGGAAGCCACTTGAGAGCTAGAAAGTTGCAAGCAAACTGAAAACCCTGAACTATTCTGAGTTGTAAAAGCATGCTTTGTATTTCGTTACAGTTTCATTTATAATTCAGTAATGTTTCAAATAAAATTTTTCTTATTCTGTTACCCTGATTTCCAGGATGAAATCTCTTAAGGTAAGAAGAATGTAGTAACCGATTTTGGATTAAGCTAATCAACGGAATAAACATGTTTAAGAGTTAAGACATGATTAAGGAGTCCTCAATTTGGTTTAAAGAGTTGAAGATCGGATTCAAAATGCTCAAAAATGGTTCCGAGAGTTTCTTGTGTTGGGATAGTTTGGATGCTCCGAAGAGAAGTTCGGAAGCACAGAACTCGATTGGAAGCCAGTGTTGTAAATCGGAAGTATCGAGCAGTTCGGAAGCTTCGAACTATAGATCGAAAGCTCCAAACTGCAGATCCAAAGCTCTGATCTCCTTAAATTTAGACAGGGTATGGGTTTTGATTGGTGATGGGACTTGAACGAGTTTGGAAGGTCTGAAAAGTGTCGACAGCAGTGTGTTGTCCAATATGAGACAAGCATTTGGCAGAGGGAATTCGGAAGGATGATCGGAAGTTCTGAAGTGCGTTCGAAAGATCCGAATGAGAGATCAAACGTTCCGGTTGTGTCTATAAATAAGGACCGAAAGCTTCACTTCTCCTTGCCAATTCCTCAGCTTTCCCTCTTGTTTCTAGTTCTTTTTAAAGATTTTTTGACGTTGTATTCGAAGTCCAGGTGGTGACGAAGCACAACCAGGATCGTAGCAGTGTAGTGCCTTGAGTTTAGGGCAATCTTCATCAAAGGATGACTATGGATGCAGGTATATTGTTAGACTCTGAATAGCTTCAGCGACTAGCTATTAGTCTAGTTAAGAATGTTATAATCGTATAAGTGATATCATATACATTTGATTATTGGTTGGATACTAGGCTGTTCACATAGACTTGACCTAGAAAGGTACGTAAGTACTGACTGAGATATCCAGCTGTATATACATTCTTATGTGTTGCATTTTATCTGCATTATATGCATGTATTTACTGTTCATATGACGCATGATCATTTATCACGTTGAGCCGTATCTCCTTCATGATATCCATAGTATAGCAGGGCCGCTTAGCCTTAGTTGTGGACGATTGGGCTTCATGAGTCACATGGCCGACGGGCACGGAGGGTTGTGATATTTCCAGGATATTTCTCAATCCACGTCCGGTTGTTATGCTTGTAGTCCAGGGGGGTACTATCGAGTGACACTAGATTCTTTTGGCGCCTTCTGTCCGAGCATGAGTTTCGCGTTGATCCAGTCATCCTGTCTATGTCATTTTGCATGCACATATAGGTTTGTATACTCGTATTTATTGTACTGGATGTAAGCGCTCACGTCCCTATGTTTTCATCTTGGACACCCAATTCTGCGGGGCAAACCTCATGTAGTGACCCGCACCATGATCACCTACTAATCAAGAGCTTATGCATGCATTTAACTTAATTAAACAGTAATCATAAATTAACAGCGGAAAACCATAAAATAGGTTACAATCCCAAGAAAAGAAATCTAAAAAATACTCTGTTATACAACCATTTCAAATCAAATGTATCAACCCGAAAACATCAATACTGAAAGCTTAGACAGACAAAACTGGTGGCAACCTGAAGCCTAAGCCCTTCTAGATCCACCCGCCTCGTCCAATCGCAAACCTGCCCCATGGAATAGGGTGTCCGGAAACAATATTACGAGGACGTGAGCATAAAACGCTCAGTACGAGAGTATGTGTCATGCCCCGAAACCGAGGTTGGTCGACATCGGCGTTGTTTAACAATTTAACATTGAAACAACAAGCCTCATAGTACAAGTCTTGCCAAAAACCAGTCTATTTCATAAATCATAACTGTTTTTACAGAGAAAAAAACACAAGTGCAACAATGCGGAAGCGAAACTGAAATTTAAAGTAAAAATATTTCTTCAACTTGAACTGATCCATCCTCACCAACCTCAGAACTTATTCTATTCTTCGTCATCTAACTCATCTTCATTCTTATCTAGAGCAAATTAAGGGGGTGAGTGTTTTGGGAAACACTCAGCAAGTGGGGCCGATCGAGCACGATAAACACCAAAATATATTTACATGTACTCATGTATATTTTATAATCTCGAAACAAAATAAGCATGCTGAATTCGAACAAATACGAAGCAAATATTGCACTGTTAATTATCTCATTTTCCGTGGTTTTACTGATCAGTCCCCAATATGTTACTCCTCTAAGGGGAGAGGCCAAAAGAACGGTTATTATAACCCACCGCATCAGGGCCATATCAAATCAAATCAAATCAAATCGTCGGAAATTCCTTAACCATTTCTAAATCGACTCTTAACAGTGCATCTCAAATATTTCCAAATAATTCTAACATGCTTCAAATAATATCACGAATAGCCAACAAATAATATATATATCAAAGTAAAACGAATATTATCATGCCGATCGAATTTTCAAAAGTATAAGTATTTATGTTATAAAACTTAACTCACACGCAAAAATAAATATAAGTGTAGAAATTTATATCACACAAAAAAAAGGTAGAAGCCCACTTACTGATTTGTTGCATGCAAAAAAATCAATATCACGAATAATCGAAGCTTGGACCAAAAATGTTAGGAGCAAATCTCAAAAATTCACCCTCTTGTTTTCCCAAAATTGGCAGATCAATGGACTTTTCTTTGAGCACCTTTCTTCCCAAATTCCTAGGCTTGATTCTCGAGCCAATTTCCTTAGCCTATTATCTTCCCTAATTACCAACCTTAATTTCGAAAATATATGTAGAAAAATGGACGAAAGTTTTGGTGATTTTATAGGGCAAACAATATTAAATAATATTAAACACGTAAGTTAGTGGGTAGAGAAAAAGTTAGAAAGATTTAATGACTATTTAGGATATAATTAAATTATTACTTGAAGACTAACTAATAATTCTAATAAATGTGAATTTAACTATATATATAAATACTTTGTTAAAAATAATAAAAATACATTAATATAAATAAGCTAATAATAATATATATATATATATATATATAGATATATATACATGTATATATATATGTATATATTCTAACAAGTTAATGCATTTTCTTGTAAATAAAAATAAATAAATATATAGAATAGAAGCATGATGTTTCTATTTTATTTTGTGCAAGAATTTATACCCAAGACTAACATAAAAGTTTTAAATTAAAAAATAAAAAATTAATATCATAATGAAAATGAATTTACAAAACCGTTTACAGATTCTAAACTCTAATAACTCCACATTAATATGACAATTAAGATAAATCATTATTTTAAAAATAATACTAGTAAATAATAAGTTTTCTTTACATGTAAAATAATAAGTATAATATGATAACCGAGATTTAGCCAAAACAATTGAAATTAAAAATCTTAATTTTTATTTCAATAGTAGGTACAAAAATATATTTAAATATATTTTCTTTATTATACCATAAATTTGGTCACGGGTATCACATTCTTCCCTTTTAAAAAAAAATTTCGTCCTCGAAACTTGAAATTTATATTTTGATTTTTGTAAACAAACAAAATTTGAAAATAAAAGTGTAAAAAAAAATTTCAAGATTGTTTTGTGTTGATGGTGGAAAATTATCTCAATATATGAAAACTAAATGATCTAAGAAAATATTTATCGAGAAGGGAATTTAAAAATTAAAATTTCAGAGAAAAATTTTAACAAAATAAATTTTTTTTCTTTATCTAACATTAGAAAAAAAAATTAATGCATAATATCTAGGAACATGAATAGTTTTTTTTTTTTTTTTTTTTTTTCTGAAATCAGCTCAACAAAATTTTTGAACAAAAGTTTTAAGCATAGAATGAAACTTCAATAGCTAGATAGATTTAATTTTGAGGAAGTGAAGATATTTTTATTTTAAAAACATAAATGAGAAATGATGATTCAAAAAAACTTAATATATGACTCAGAATATACGAGAGAGTTAAATTTTTTTTTTATTTTTATAGCCCAATCAAGTTAATTTATAACCCAATATTCCCAAACTAATTTAAACTTTGACAATCATGACTTATATTTTCTATATATAATATAGTGAATACTAGCTCCCAAGTAAATCTCTATAAATCTGAACTCAAAACTTTAATATTTCTCTCGACAATGTACTTAAATAATATTCCTAAAATGAGTCCAACTTAAGTCTAACTAACCATTCTCAAAATATTTACTGGCCTTAAAAATAATATTAGTTCCCAAGTGGTTCTTTCCTATTCTCAATCTTACTTACTAGTTTCCAAGTGATTCCTCATCATTCCAAATCTTACTTACTAAACCCCAAGAGATTTGTTCTCATTCTTCATCCTAATTTCCCATCAAGATCATGAACCTAGTTTGACTTTGATACCACTTCTGATACTTATTATTGTGAAGGCCTTTTACGTAAATCTAACCATTGGATTGAGTTGAAACTTGGACATAATATATATAACATATAGAGGTATATTGTGAACGGTGGAGATTTGATTTAGAACTCATATGGGGTGACGAAAAAAATCAGTACAATGGACTTTGAAATGCTTCTTGGTTGTGATTTTTCACTCAACCTTTGGGAGTATTTATAGGCAACTTAGATCAGCTGAATGGTCATGGTTTAAAGCCATTAAATCCCATTTTAATGTCATTATCAACCATGAATTGGGCTGTTACAAACCTTGATCATGACTCTTCAATTTCTACATTGATGTTGGCCTTTCAATTCCTTGTAATGCTACTAAAAAAAACTGAATCTTCACATCCCACTGTCCTTATTGAGAGTTTCGTCCCCGAAACTCGAGTCAACTTTCCCTTTAAAAAGAAAGGGATATATTTGCACATTTTTTCCTCAAGTTCTGAAGTTCCTCTCTCTCCGTGTGGTTAGACCATTTTATTTTTATGTACGGAATGGTTCTTCATCTCAAAACTTGGTCCTTGGTATCCACTATTTGGATTGGACTTTCTTCATACTTCAAATATTCATTAAAGATCCCTTTAATCACGAGTGGTCCTACTTCAAGAATTTGACTTAGATATCTACAAGATAGTATGCTTGTCATGATTCCTCGTAATCGCACCATATTGTCTATGTCTAGGGTAACCAACTTGTCTAGAATAAATTCATGCGATGATGCACAAATTTTATGAGTCTATCAACGATCACCCATGATCTTATTTAAACCCAAAAATAATTTTGATACAATTAATGTCCATAAAAAAAATTCCTTATTGGCATATCTCTACTAATTGAACCCAAATTACGTAATTATCTTACATTGTTCTATCAAGTTCACTAAAATCCCCATCCTCTCGGCATGTTTTCTTTTAGCCGAACTTTTCTTAATCTTGTCTATAAGAATTACATACCCAAATTCCTACTAGGTGAATTACTAATAGTTGAATTCCTCTCTAAATATATCCATATTTTTCAATAGTTCAAACCTAAATTCCTTTAACTGAGTTTCTCTTAACTAGAATCATCCTTAATTTGTTTACCCTTAGCTAAACACACAAGATATAGTGTGATAGATCTATGAATTAAAATTCATCCTTTAAGTGATAAGCTTAGTCAGTCGCATTTCACGCATGTCTACTTCTATTGGCTCTTCTTCATGTGCGTTCTTTGCGCTAACTGGTATTGATTTGTAGCTAACTTGATTTGAGTACTTGCACATCCCATAACTCGTTCAAGGACAAAAGTGAAGTTCATTCTAGAATCAGATTACTCTTAACAAATCTATTCTATCAGCCAACTATTTTGTCTTATCGGATTCTTTCTCTCCCAACTGGTCTATTGTCCCAGCTGGTCTATCTGAACAAGGGCTGCTTCACAACTGATTTTTTTTTTCCGCAAGAAGCTCTTCCCATCCGGATTATGGAACCTGGAGGCTCTGATACCACTAAAATTTCACGCCCCGAAACCGGGACTAGTCGACATTGGCATTGTTTAACAATTTAACATTGAAACAACAAGCCTCATAGTACAAGTCTTGCCAAAAATCAGTCTATTTCATAAACCATAACTATTTTTACAGAGAAAAAAACACAAGTGCAACAATGCGGAAGCGAAACTGAAATTTAAAGTAAAAATATTTCTTCAACTTGAACTGATCCATCCTCACCAACCTCAGAACTTATTATGTTCTTCGTCATCTAACTCATCTTCATTCTTATCTGGTGCAAAGTAAGGGGGTGAGTGTTTTGGAAAACACTCAGCAAGTGGGGGCCGATCGAGCACGATAAACACCAAAATATATTTACATGTACTCATGTAAATTTTATAATCTCGAAACAAAATAAGCATGCTGAATTCGAACAAATACGAAGCAAATATTGCACTGTTAATTATCTCATTTTTCGTGGTTCTACTGATCAGTCCCCTATATGTTACTCCTCTAAAGGGCGAGGCCAAAGGAACGGTTATTATAACCCACTGCATCAGGGCCATATCAAATCAAATCAAATCATCGGAAATTCCTTAACCATTTCTAAATCGACTCTTAACAGTGCATCTCAAATATTTTCAAATAATTCTAACATTCTTCAAATAATATCACGAATAGCCAACAAATAATATATATATCAAAGTGAAACGAATATTATCATGCCGATCGAATTTTCAAAAGTATAAGTATTTATGTTATAAAACTTAACTCAAACGCAAAAATAAATATAAGTGTAGAAACTTATATCATACAAAAGAAAGGTAGAAGCCCACTTGGACCAAATAATTGAAGCTTGGACCAAAAATGTTAAGGCAAATCTCGAAAATGCACCCTCTTGTTTTCCCAAAATTGGCAGATCAATGGACTTTTCTTTGAGCACCTTTCTTCCCAAATTCCTAGGCTTGATTCTCGAGCCAATTTCCTTAGCCTATTATCTTCCCTAATTACCAACCTGAATTTCGAAAATATATGTAGAAAAATAGACGAAAGTTTTGGTGATTTTATAGGGCAAACAATATTAAATAATATTAAAAACGTAAGTTAGTGGGTAGAGAAAAAGTTAGAAAGATTTTATGACTATTTAGGATATAATTAAATTATGACTTGAAGACTAACTAATAATTCTAATAAATGTGAATTTAACTATATATATAAATACTTTGTTAAAAATAATAAAAATACATTAATATAAATAAGCTAATAATATATATATATATATATAGATATATATACATGTATATAATATATATATATATATATATATTCTAACAAGTTAATGCATTTTCTTGTAAATAAAAATAAATAAATATATAGAATAGAAGCATGATGTTTCTATTTTATTTTGTGCAAGAATTTATACCCAAGACTAACATAAAAGTTTTAAATTAAAAAATAAAAAATTAATAACATAATGAACATGAATTTACAAAACCGTTTACAGATTTTAAACTCTAATAACTCCACATTAATATGACAATTAAGATAAATCATTATTTTGAAAATAATACTAGTCAATAATAAGTTTTCTTTACATGTAAAATAATAAGTATAATATGAGAACCGAGATTTAGCCAAAACAATTGAAATTAGAAATCTTAATTTTTATTTCGATAGTAGGTACAAAAATATATTTAAATATATTTTCTTTATTATACCATGAATTTGGTCACGAGTATCATAGTATGAGTGTAAAATATTATATGTGCATGAATGCAAGTGTACGGAAACTAAGACACGAGGTCAAAAATATTTGATCAAGAACAGACTTGGGCCCTGGGTAGGTAGCATGTTGTGTCGTCGCTTCAGGAGGTGACCTACATACCCAACTGATGGTGACCTGACACAAGTCTATGTATCCAACCATCCACTAACACGATAGGGAAAACACCTTATTACAGGATATTACAAGGATACATGATCAGTATGCTCATAGATGCAGCATAATATCATGGCAGGTATATGCAGATAAAAAAATCATTCTATATAATCAAATAAACCATGCAACACATAATACATGCATAACATGTCTGAATATCTCAAACAGTACTTTCGTACCTCATATACTAAGTGTAGCGACCCATCCCAGACCCAGTACCTAATCAGAGTTAAGCGCATAATTAAGCATGTATTAAATAAATCGCTGCGGAAGACTTTAAATAAAATGGACCAGCAGAATACAACTGGCTAAACAAACTCGATTATACAACCCAATCGAATTATCTTAAATAAAACCTACAGCTAATCCTGCTGTCTTCAAGGTCACTGGCTACTCCAAGCTCCTGGTGCTCAATCCTGCACCTACATCTGCCCCGTCGAATGGGGTGCCCAGATACACAGAAAAGACTGGACGTGAGCTCTAAGCTAAATACGAAAGCACGGATAGACATACAAATATGATGCATACAAATGACAGGGTATCTATATTTGGGATAACTGTATACAAACTGCTCAGACTGGCACCTGGGATGTGAGCTCGTCACATCGGGGTAGCTAACCACTGTGTGCAACCACTCACTCCCGAATAACGGACGCGGACCACGGAGTCCTCTAGATTCCAGTACCTAAAGGGTACACTATATCAAAACGTCCAACATGGCTGAGCAACCCCAACTTGCTCATCTCAAAAGATGTATAAAGGTACAGGCACAAGATGATATGTACATGCAAAATTACAATAATAACATGCAAACACATAAATGCAACATATAAGCATGCATATCCGCTGGCAATCTCAGTCAGTACTTACGTACCTTACTACGGGCAGTCCTAGCAGTCCAACTCTAGGTTCCAATTCTATCATCAACTCTATAATGCAAATACCCATGCATCATTCAATAGACTCTAAAATAGAGCCACGCGGCTAACAAATGAGCCTCTCGGCCCCTTTAAATAGGCGAGGGTTCGGACCGTCCAAACCTCACTTCGGATCGTCCGATTCTTGTATGCCTAACAAGTGTCCCTGCAGCACTTCGGACCATCCGATCCTGCACTTCGGATCGTCCGAGGTCAGCTCCATGACGTCACCGATGAAATATTATATTGGGACAGCTGGGCGCACACGAACAGATCATCCGATCGGACTTTGGATTGTCTGAACTCCTTAGGCCTCCTGTGAGACCATGGGGCTCGTTTACTAAAATACCACAATTAAATAAGGTATATAAATTAAACAACAACAACCACAAGAGAAACAAGAAAAAAAAATTTTAAAGTTGGGTCGCGCTCGATCGAACGAACTTCCCAGATCGAGCGGGCACAAAGTGAGCAACGTACTGTCTTTAAAATTTTGGGGCCGCGCTCGATCGGTTGTACTCAGCCGATTGAGCGGGCTCGAAATCTGCAGAATTATGTTTCTGCACAATTGCTCCTATCTTGCTCTATGCTAAATTTTCTTTCTCTCCTTTGTTGTAAACACATGAAATAATGATGATATAAAAGGATTACAACCTCAACTTGAAGACTCACAACCAAAAAGCATGCTACACTTACCCAAACCATGATACAACAACACATAATCTATACAACTAGACTATGCAAAGCTATACAATACAAAGTTGTATACCATCCAAACTCAACATGGTTTAAAAATCAGTTTCCAACAACATGCTACAACACAACCCGGAGCACCACTTCTAAACTCTTCCCAAATCTCGTAGCCTCTTATGACTTGGCCTTGAATCACCTGTTGCAATGCACACACAAACAAAGAAACAACCGGAAAACCGGTAAGTCTAAAGACTTCGTATGAATGACAGAAACATATACTTACTCACATGTAGCCATATCATGCATTTCAAATCATAAATAAAACCTTATGAAATGCAGAATAAATTAAATGGCTAGGAAGGAATAAGGCTCAAAGGCGACACCGGTTTAGATTCTAGAACACATTACTCACCATCAATGTTAAAACTCCTCATTGATGTTATAAACCCGGAATCTAAGTATCAATGATAAAATCGCATCACTGATACTTGATATCGATGTTTAAAACTCATCAACGATATCAAGACAACTTGGAGAGAAAGGTTAGGCGTAAGAAACACAGCGAGATGACACAATACACAATCACCTCATAATATAGCCTAACAAGTAAGCCACAAGCTCATAACTCCAATAAAGAATAGAAAAACACATAAAAACATAAAATAGAAAACATTGTGTGATTTTAGGAATCGAGAGATCAAACACATCTCGATGCTCATTCCCTGCTTTTATCATCGTCGAATCATACCTTTCTCTTTTCAATATTGATTCTGAAATAGCTTGAAATCCTCAAGCTACAATAATAAAAATCTTGTATCAATTCACTATCTAGAATGGTAGCAGTCTCAAGGCTAGAACTCAAACCTTGATCTACTTCTTCGACGACCCGAATTCTTCGATTCGAATTTGATTTGTTCTTCACCTTCAAGCTGAAATGAAGTGTTCTATTAGCTCACAACATCTCACAATCTCATTCAAATCCTATCAAAGCTCAAACAACTACATGACTTGATTGATCAACCAAACTCAAACCGACGGCGCACCGATTCGAAACCGGCAATTCCTACAACTTATGCAACATATAAACATTGATATATAACTCATATAAATATCATTTCTTCAACATAATTTCGAAATCCAGCAGCATGTATTTTCAGAAATTTATTAAACGTAAACTGACGGTGTAACGGTACAAATTCGGTACCCGAAACTGAAATCTATCAATTATAACCACCAAGTTTACTTCAAATACATCACATACAGCAAGAATATCAACTTAAACCAGAATATCAGAAGGTGCAAAGATTCGAAATATATTCTGAAAATCATAACAATTGCGTACGTTGTCCGTTTTTCGCTCTGGTTTTGATATCGTAAAGCTTATATCATCAAGAACACTAATACATACTCAAATTCTGATTTCTCCCAACATCCCAACATCATAATTTCGATACCTACTGGATAATAGAGATACTTACATCACAACTAAGCTCTTGTCGCGAGGATTCCAAAACTATGCTCGGTTTTGAAATCGGACGGCCGGATCTTGAGATATTGAATTTTGAAAATGAAAATGGAATTAGAAATCTGAAGTTATCAATCTTGGCTGCTGAAAATCTGATATGAAAATGTATATACACATATGAAAGCTTCTAAGGCCATGTGTCCCACTCAAGTTTCCATATTTTCACTTTGGCCCCTAAGCTTTGGAATATTTGCAATTCAGTCCCTCGGCAAGCTTCCGACTTCTAATTAAATCCTTTAATTCCGGAAACATGGAATTTAAATCTTAAATTCCATAAATATCTAATTAAAATATTTTAATCTTTTAATTTAAATCTCGAAATTTAAATCTCACTATCCGTAAATTCTCAAATTAAATATTTTTTAGCTTGGAAATTAAATCTCTAATTTCCATAATTTTTTTAATTAATATTTTCAAAAATTCTAAATTAAATTTCTAATTCCGTAATTAATAACTAAATATTTTCGGGGCCTTACAATTCTCCCCCTCTGAGACATGATTTCGTCCTCGAAATCGCAGGCAAATATACCGAAAAGTCAAGTGCTGAATAAACGACTGAAGTAAAAACCTCTATTCAGTAACATAACTCAGAATATCGTATCTCAATCTCAATATCATGGGTTGAATACATACTAAAACAATTTCACCTTTTAAAACGAGTTCCTGATATATCTATCTCATATCCTGATCTAATTCTCATGTAGCTTTCTCAACACTGTATATATACTGCTGCACATAACCTAGTTTAAAATCTCATCCAGTTATATCTCACTTGGATAGAATACGTAGAAAGTATTTAACTCATACTTCCACATATCAACACGTATAACACCTCGTGTATAACGGATAAAGCTGAAGATAAATTTAATTACTCAACTGGGTGCGTTCCGTAACTTGCTTTCGTCCGGAGGCTCATAATTATACTCTGCCTTGCTCTACTTTATTCTAGACTGAATTAACCAATTCGTATTCGACATTTCTCATGATCATTCTGGTTCAATCATTTGTGATGTTTAAATCTCGTCTCAGATAAGTAAACTATGCATCTCCTACTGCTGAAGCATCAGAACAAATCATTCCACCACCGGAAAGACCTTTACTTTCTACCTCAGAACGCTACAACAAAATCACTATCATGCTTGCTTATGAGCGTTCCTATAGGAATCTATAAATGGTAAATAAGCTTACCAAATAAGAGTAATCTTGAACCTCAAATTCTCTCGCTGAGATCATGTAGATGCTAACACTCGGCATCCTGACATAAATGCTATAACTCATCATGGATGTCATATCTCGGAATCATGGTATCCATGCTATAACTCATCATTAATACTTGTCATCGATGCTATAACTCATCACCAATGCTGAGAGAATATACGTAGAGCCAGTCTATACATTCTGTCGAATCTAGATAAATGATCTTAATTGCCAATCAATCTGAGGATGTTACATTGTACTCTCAAGCAAACGAGTATCCAAAGCTTCTTTCAGACTGTGCCAAGAATACGAAATTAATCAAGGATCTCAATCAGAGATAGAAAAATTCGGCACAACATGCCCTTTCAAAACATCTCTGTCATACAAAGTGATCAGATGGTCATGTCGTAATAGCATCTGATAAGGAATACTCTATCAGATTTATTCAGTCTGTCATAAACTACCTTATTGCATCACATCCTATCTAGGATTTCGGTAGTTTCGTGACACATTTCATCGTGTTTTGATCCCATTCTTATTCTAAACACCCTAAACTGTACAATAGACCACGTGGTCTCTTTCTTTTTGCTTTCATGGCTGACAGTTTAGGCATCAGGACACAAATTCTATCATATTTGCTTTCATACTCTGACCTGGATGGTTAAAACTTTTATTGTAATGTGCCTATTTCAGAATTTATTGTCTGACCTCTGAAATACTGTGCACAATAATACCTGTATTTGCAGACACCAAACTTCATCCATACTCAACTGATACTCAAACTCATGTCTAAGTCTGATTTTCTCTATCGAGTTTCGAATAATTTGATTGGATTTCTGCGCTTCTTTAACCCTCACAAACAATATTGGTGCGGTTTGGATTGAAAATACTCTACTTGGTTGCAAATCTATTGCAAAATCCAATCTAGAAGCACAATAACTCTTGATCCATTTAACCACACAAATAGCAGATAAGATCAAATCGCACACCATTTGACTTAAGCATCAATGGTTGTATTACATTTTCCTGGATAATACTCTTCCAGCAAATTTACTCAACTCGTCTGTTTCACATCTGTCAAGGTTCATTGGGTACTGATCTCATACTACAGGAGAATCCTTTAACAATCTCTGTTAATACCTTAGTTATTCACTGTCTCAACCGTGCTAGGATTCATCATAATCCCGTTCTTTGAAACAATATGGCCAAGAATCACAATTATATTCAGTTAAAATTCGCACCTGGACAGTTTGGCATACCATTGCTCTGCCTACGTCGGCTCATTCATCAACTAACTCATGATATCATCACTAAATAACGCAATAAATTCACCAATAAATCTCCGACAGATTCTGTTCATTAAACTCATGAACATCGCTGAATTATTCATCACACAAAACAACATAATCAGGTCTTAGGCACAGTCGCCTCACTGATTTTCCCTTGATGATATCCAAACTCAAACAATCTTTGAATAGACAAAAGCACCATACCACAGGTTAAACAAATCATCTATTCACTGCAAAAGATACTTCTTCTTTACTGTAGTCCTGTTCAATAGGCTATAGTCGAAATACAATCTTATCGACCCATTTTTCTTCTCACCTTTGGCAACAAAGGACTTCAAAGCAGAATACCCGGTCTAATGTATTCTTTGACTAGCAATCTCTATCAGTTACGAGCCATCACTTCCAATTATATGATTCTCTAATTCAACATCAGATAGTCTCGAAGGTAATTTCTCAAATCATGATCATCAAAATAAAGTAAATTCTGGAAAATAATCGCTGCGAAGTGAAAAAAATTCACTTGCATTACAATACTAGGGGTGAATGCTTCAATTTAAGCTCGAGAAATAAGAAATACGAGCCAATCAACAATAAACATAACTGGTGATCAATTCATCAATAATGCAATATTATAAAAATACCCCAAATCAGGGTTGATAGCGTGGCTTTATGATGAGATATCTACACACGTGTATCAATTAGGACAGAGTCCTAAGCATTTTCAATGATTGCACAAAGACAAGTAGATCACCATGGAATCCAATAAAAATTCACCCAATTCAATATCAAGGTCAAGAATTAGAAATTCAAATTTCAAGAATATAACTTTCCAAGTTCATACTCGAAGAACAATCGAGATCAAATGGCAAGAATCATAAAATTCAATGTCATGTGAATCAAGAATACATGACTACGATAAAATTCGAATATCAGCAAAATAATCGAAGGAAGGCTCAACTGTAACTGAATTCTGAAATCCCAAAACACTAGTGTCATTCGCATACTCTTCAACCCAAAAGATATCATAAAATCAATGTTTTTATAGAGTACATTTGGATCACTAAATCAGTTCTACTTGATCAATGAATCAAACTTAGCATTACTGCTGTAGTAGCCCGTACCCTAATTGAGTAATGAAAGGATTAATGCAAATTAATTGAATTGGGTATCGGACGGATCGGAAGCTCCGAAGGCACGATCGGAAGCTTCGATCAGGATCGGAGGCTCCAAACAGGATCAGAAGCTCCGATCGGTATTACGTCAGGCATGACGTGTGGCAAGATCGGAAGCTCCAATCAGGACCGGAAGCTCCGATCACCCCTATCCGGAGTCAACGAGTGATATTTTGACACGAGGCAGATCAGGATCTTCGGAAGCTCCGATGGCAGGATCGGACGTTCCGATTAGGGATCGGAAGTTCCGATCATTGTCTATAAATAGAAGGTCGAGGCTTCACTTTCAATTGCCAATTCCGAGTTCTCCTTTCCTTTCTAGTCCTTTTGGAGCTGTTCTAGTCTTCCTAGGCTTGGTCAGGAGGTCGCCAAGGCATTCGGTAGTCGTAGCGGAGTTGTGCCCAAGTTCTGGAGGCATCGACATCAAAGGGCTAACGAAGGACGAAGGTATAGCTTTTACTTCCTATAAATATTTAGGAGTATGCAATAGCTTAGTTAAGGCTTTTAGAGCACTTTAATGATAGTAGTATCATTTGGCAGTGTAGAGCAGACTATAGGCGTGGACCTAGAGTTGGTAGAGCTTGCACTGTTTTGAGGTACGAAAGTACTGTTCGAGATATCCTGACTAAGTATGCATGTATTATGTGACTGCATGATTTATATGCCATGATATTATGCTGCATTCATCTGCATCTTGCTGTATCTCTTTCGAGATGTCTGTTAGTAGGGTTGTACCCTATCCTGTTAGTGGATGGACTTCCATCGATTTGGGTCCGGCGTATCCACGGTTATCTCGGTATGGGAGCCACCTCCTGAAGCGACGGCACAGCGTGCTACATACCAGGGCCTGGTCTGTCTCTGTTATCTGATCCTTGACCTCGAGTCTATAGGGAGTTCACTTTGCATGCATGTACACTCATACTCTCGCACTGAGCGTTTTATGCTCACGTCTCGTACTCTGTATTTTCTGGACACCCTATTCCATGGGGCAGGTTTGCGATTGGACGAGGAGGGTGGATCCAGGAGGGGCTAGTCAGTGGTTGGCCGGCTGGAGCTTCGCTTAGGTTTTATTACTGTTGTTTGGATTTATACAGCTATTCGATTTGGTTGTATATTATTGGATAAATTACAGATTCCTTTACTTGGGATTGTATAATGTTTATGGTTTCCGCAGTTTTATTCTGATATCTATTTTATTAAGTTAATTGCATGCATATGTTTTGTTTAGTAGGTGATCTGGGTAAGGGTCACTACATTTATGGTATCAGAGCATGCAAAATAATTCTTGGGATTTAGTCTCATCTTGAGGTATTTTTGTAGATGTCAAATCGTGACGACCAGAGTTCTCATGGCAGTGTTGGTGGGCGTTGGGGTGATGCCGACCGGGAGCCTCGTCGAGAACGGCGTCATCGTCACCATGACGACGAGCGTTTCACTGTGCGTCGATTCTTAGCTATGGGTCCTAAGCCCTTAGTTGGAGGTGAGTCTCCGGAGGATGCGGAGAACTGGTTAGACCGCATGGAGACGACTTTTCAAACTTTCCAATGCACCGAGGAGTAGAAGGTGGAGACCCTTGGCTATCTTCTGGATGGGCGTGCGCGCAGGTGGTGGAGGTTTACTTCTGCACCTTTTGTTGCGGCGAGAGGAGTGGCCACCTGGGCCGAGTTCCGCACAGCTTTCCAAAAGCGGTATTTTCCTCCTGCACTCCGTCAGTCGAAGGCAGGCGAGCTACTGAGTCTGCGACAGGGAGCCATGTCTATCGATGAGTATCAGCAGAGGTTCTTTGATCTACTATCCTATTGCCCCGAGATTGCTGATAGCTCAGAGATGAAGTATAATCTGTTCCTTCAGGGCCTTAACCCTGAGATCCATGACCGTGTGGCGGTTGGTGACGACATGTCCTACGAGGGTTTGGTGAGCCGTTGTCACCAGGAGGAGGACAGCATTCGGCGGAACAGGTCTTTCCCTCAGTCGAGGCCTGCTAGTTCTTTGGGTCCCCGTGCCCAAACTTTCAAGAAGTCTGGATCTTCTTCTTCCTCTGGTTCTGGAGGTGTTGTCCGTTACGGTAAGAAGGACAAGTGTGATCACTGTGGGAAGAACCATCCATCCGACAAGTGCCGAAGAGCTTCTGGAGCTTGTTTCCGTTGTGGAGAGACTGGTCATATTCGGAGAGATTGTCCACTGTCTGGGGGAGGCGGTTATGGTTCTGGTTCAGGATCGGGTTCTCAGGCCACCGTACAGCAGAGGTCGCAGGGACAATCTGCTGGGAGTTCTCATTTGAGGCCACGAGCTTCTGGCCAGGTGTTTGCCCTGAGACATGATCAGGCTGTGGAGGAGAATGAGAAAGTCATCGCAGGTACATTTATGCTTTTTGGTATACCTGCTCTTGTACTTATTGACACTGGTGCATCTCATTCCTTCATTTCTGCACGTTTTGTTAAGAGGCATAAGTTACCATGCATTGCACTAGACGTAGTGATGTCTATTTCTACTCCGACGGGCCAATCTGCTTTGGCTAAGCGTCTAGTGATGGGTTTCCCTTTACAGTTCGAAGGGAACATTCTGTTAGCGAATCTCATGGTCCTTGCGATGGACGACTTTGATTGCATTCTGGGAATAGATATGTTGACTACCTATCGAGCTTCAGTGGACTGCTATCAGAGATTAGTACGCTTTCATCCAGAAGGGAGTGAGAGTTGGTTTTTCTATGGTGAGGGAGCGCGACCCCCGATGCCTTTGGTATCAGCTTTGAGAGCCTGTCGAGCTCTAGAGTCTGGCGGGGAAGGCTACCTTATCTATGCATTTGATTTGTCCGCTGAGAGTATTGGGATAGAGAGCATTCCTGTTGTGGATGAATTTCCAGATGTGTTTCCTGATGAGATTCTGGGTTTTCCTCCTGCTAGGGAAGTCGAGTTGATGCCGGGTAGTTCACCTATTTCTAGAGCACCGTATCGTCTGGCTCCGTCAAAGATGCGTGAGTTGAAGAATCAGCTACAGGATCTTTTGGACAAGGGGTACATTCGTCCTAGTGTATCTTCTTGGGGAGCTCCTGTTCTCTTCGTGAAGAAGAAGGATGGGTCGATGCGGCTGTGCATTGACTATCGGCAGCTGAATCGAGTCACTGTGAAGAACAAGTATCCGTTGCCTCGTATTGATGACTTGTTTGACCAGCTGCAGGGCACGTCAGTTTACTCCAAGATTGACTTGAGATCTGGGTATCATCAGTTGAGAGTCCGTGATCAGCATGTAGCCAAGACTGCATTCCGTACTCGCTATGGGCATTACGAGTTCCTAGTAATGCCATTTGGTTTGACTAATGCGCCGGCTATATTCATGGATTTGATGAACCGTGTGTTCAGGGAGTACTTGGACAAGTTTGTTGTGGTCTTCATTGACGACATCTTGGTGTATTCGCGTAATATGGAAGAGCATGTTTCTCACTTGCGATTGGTACTACAGACTCTTCGAGATGAGCAGTTGTACGCCAAGCTGGGCAAGTGTGAGTTCTGGATGGATAGAGTGGTATTTCTTGGCCATATCATATCTAGGGAAGGGATTTCTGTTGATCCAAGCAAGATTGAAGCGGTACTTAATTGGTCGCGTCTGACGACAGTTGCTAAGATCCGTAGTTTTCTGGGTTTAGCAGGGTATTATCGTCGCTTCATTCTGAACTTCTCTCAGGTAGCTCGACCGTTGACGCAGCTTACCCGCAAGGGTGTGGATTTTGAGTGGTCCTCCGAGTGTGAGGAGAATTTCCGTGAGCTTCGACGGCGGTTGACTTCTGCGCCGGTGTTGGCATTACCGTCAGGATCTGGAGGGTATGTAGTTTACACGGATGCTTCTCTTCAGGGGTTGGGTTGTGTCCTGACTCAGAATGGGCATGTGATCGCATACGCTTCTAGACAGCTGAAGCTTCACGAGGACAACTACCCAGTCCATGATTTGGAATTGGCAGCCATTGTGTTCGCTTTGAAGATCTGGCGTCATTATCTTTATGGCGAGAAATTTGAGATCTTCACCGACCATAAGAGTCTCAAGTATTTGTTCACTCAGGCAGAGTTGAACTTGAGGCAGAGACGTTGGATGGATTTGCTTAAGGACTATGATTGCGAGATTAAGTACCATCCGGGAGCTGCTAATCTCACCGCTGATGCTTTGAGTCGCAAGGTGCGACTATCCGCACTTCAGACTTGTTCGATGTCTAGTGCGATCAGGGACTGTTGTACTTCAGGTTACACCTTCAAGCATAAGAAAGGTATGCAGAGTATCCAGATGTTTGCGATATTATCTGAGCCAGCCTTGTATTCGCGGATCCGAGATGCTCAGATATCTGATTCGAAGACCCAGCATTTAGCTCGTCTAGCTAACGAGGGTAGCTCGTCTGGATTTCATTATCAGTCAGATGGCTTTCTGTGTTTGTCTGGTAGGCTTGTGATTCCACAGGATGAAGAGTTGCGAGAGGAGATTTTGTCTCAGGCACATCGCACTAAGTTGAGTATTCATCCAGGGAGCAACAAGATGTACAAGGATCTACGTACTCGTTTCTGGTGGAAGGGAATGAAACGCAGTGTTTATCAGTTTGTTTCGAGATGTTTGGTGTGTCAACAGGTCAAGGCAGAGCACCGACGACCTGGAGGATTGCTTCACAGTCTGCCTATTCCTGAATGGAAATGGAAGTTTATCACTATGGACTTTGTGACCCATTTACCGGTATCCCCGAAGAACTGTGATGCTATCTGGGTTGTGGTGGACCGACTCACCAAGTCAGCGCATTTCATTGCCTATAGCCGAGAGTACTCTGTGGATCGCATGGCACGGATGTACATTCAGGAGATCGTCCGAATTCATGGAGTGCCTGTGAGCATTGTCAGCGATCGGGACCCCAGGTTTAATTCTAGGTTCTTGGGGAGTGTTCAGCGTGCGATGGGTACTACTCTCAGTTTGAGTACAACCTATCATCCGGAGACTGATGGTCAGTCAGAGCGCACTATCCGTACGTTAGAGGATATGCTTAGAGCGTGCGTCATGGATTTTGGTTCAGCCTGGCAGGATCATTTGCCGTTGATCGAGTTCGCTTACAACAACAGCTATCACACTAGTATTGGGATGACACCTTTTGAGGCGTTGTATGGGCGACGTTGTCGTACTCCACTCTTCTGGGAAGAAGTGGGGGAGAGACAGGCTGAGGGAGCGGAATTTATTCAGCAGGCGATAGACATTGTTGATCAGATCAAGAAACGGATTAAGACTGCACAGGATCGTCAGGCCAGCTATGCTAATATCAAGCGTAGGCCCTTGCAGTTCGAGGTCGGGGAGAAAGTGTTTCTGAGAGTGTCACCTTTCCGCAAGATTCTCATATTTGGCCTTAAGGGCAAGTTGTCTCCCAGATTTATCGGTCCGTTTGAGATCTTGGAGAGCATTGGCGATTTGGCTTATCGACTAGCTTTGCCACCGCATCTATCCAGTATTCACGACATGTTCCACATATCTCTGTTGCGACGGTATGTGGCGGATGAATCTCATATTCTGCAGCGGTCTGAGGTTCAGGTAGACAAGGATTTGACTTATGTTGAGAAACCTCTTCATATCCTGGATTATAAGGATAAGGTTTTACGGAACAAAGTCATTCCTTTGGTTTTAGTTCAGTGGCAGCGCCGAGGCACTGAGGAAGCTACTTGGGAGCTTGAGGACAGGATGCGTAAAGACCATCCTGAGTTGTTTTGATTTCATTCTTTAAGTTGTATTCAGTTGCAAACTCTGTGAACGTTTGATTTGAATAAAGAATGTTTTTGATTTCTGTATTTGCATTCGGTACTTAAGATTGATTTCGAGGACGAAATATCTTAAGTGGGGGAGAATGTAGTAGCCCGTACCCTAATTGAGTAATGAAAGGATTAATGCTAATTAATTGAATTGGGTATCGGACGGATCGGAAGCTCCGAAGGCACGATCGGAGGCTCCGAACAGGATCGGAAGCTCCGATCGGTATTACGTCAGGCATGACGTGTGGCAAGATCGGAAGCTCCGATCAGGACCGGAAGCTCCGATCACCCCTATCCGGAGTCAACGAGTGATATTTTGACACGTGGCAGATCAGGATCTTCGGAAGCTCCGATGGCAGTATCGGACGTTCCGATCGAGGTTCGGACGTTCCGATTAGGGATCGGAAGTTCCGATCGTTGTCTATAAATAGAAGGCCGAGGCTTCACTTTCAATTGCCAATTCCGAGTTCTCCTTTCCTTTCTAGTCCTTTTGGAGCTGTTCTAGTCTTCCTAGGCTTGGTCCGGAGGTCGGCGAGGCATTCGGTAGTCGTAGCGGAGTTGTGCCCAAGTTCTGGAGGCATCGACATCAAAGGGCTAACGACGGATGAAGGTATAGCTTTTACTTCCTATAAATATTTAGGAGTATGCAATAGCTTAGTTAAGGCTTTTAGAGCACTTTAATGATAGTAGTATCATTTGGCAATGTAGAGCAGACTATAGGCGTGGACCTAGAGTTGGTAGAGCTTGCACTGTTTTGAGGTACGAAGGTACTGTTCGAGATATCCTGACTGAGTATGCATGTATTATGTGACTGCATGATTTATATGCCATGATATTATGCCGCATTCATCTGCATCTTGCTGTATCTCTTTCGAGATGTCTGTTAGTAGGGTTGTACCCTATCCTGTTAGTTGATGGACTTCCATCGATTTGGGTCCGGCGTATCCACGGTTATCTCGGTATGGGAGCCACCTCCTGAAGTGACGGCACAGCGTGCTACATACCAGGGCCCGGTCTGTCTCTGTTATCTGATCCTTGACCTCGAGTCTATAGGGAGTTCACATTGCATGCATGTACACTCATAATCTCGCACTGAGCGTTTTATGCTCACGTCTCGTACTCTGTATTTTTTGGACACCCTATTCCATGCGGCAGGTTTGCGATTGGACGAGGAGGGTGGATCCAGGAGGGGCTAGTCAGTGTTGGGCCGGCTGGAGCTTCGCTTGGGTTTTATTACTGTTGTTTGGGTTTATACAGCTATTCGATTTGGTTGTATATTATTGGATAAATTACAGATTCCTTTACTTGGGATTGTATAATGTTTATGGTTTCCGCAGTTTTACTCTGCTATCTGTTTTATTAAGTTAATTGCATGCCTAAGTTCTGTTTAGTAGGTGATCTGGGTAAGGGTCACTAAAACTGCTATATCGATTCATCTACCAGTAGAAGGTTATATACAATTCTAGCTTTGATATCAAAGTATTTACCACACTAGCGCAAAGCTTATAAACCATTCTTGAAATCGAAATCAAACCATATAATTGTAACCTCAAGAATTCTTACCGCCATATTTCAGTCACTAATCTAATATGATCAATTTCCTAGACTAGTCTGAAATCCATCATATCGAGGATTTATCTCTATTGTGCTCGAGGTTATCTGATAAAATCAATTCACACATAGATATACATCCACAATATCAGATCTTACCTCACTCAATTTCGGCCACAGCAGGTCTTAGGGAATGATAACTTAATCTCCTCGAGAATAGATTTCATCTCTGTCCTTTCAACCTCATAATATCACTAACCAAATGCATCCAATTCTGATATGGCTTTTCCGTATCTATCTTCTACAACACTTGCATCAAAATCGCATGCAGCCACTCAAAGGATCATGATTAATCTGAAGCAATCACAACAAACAACAACTATTACATAATCATGATTTCAATTTATCACTACTCTTTAGTCTCAAGAGCATACCATTGCTTGATTGACAAGGAGACATACCTGTTATACTGAAAAACATTAGCCTTACATTCGAGTCATATTCTTTGGTTCCACATTTCTTAGCTTCCCCTAGCACCAAGAAAGGTAATGAGATGAGTGCTCCATACCTCATACTCTTCAGTCTTCTGAGTATTGCTCAATTCCCAACACATAAAAACTCATGAGTGTACCCTTGTTTTCCTCACACATCATTTTCTATTTATATGTTTATCAATTATAGAAATATACTCAATAAACACATAAGCATATGATTTGCAACACATAAGCATGTAATTTGATGCCAACACATTCAACATCAAAAAGATAAACACATGCTAGAATATAGTCAGGTAATTTTTCAAGGTAGAAACATGCTCGCATCGAATTCACATAATCAAACAATGCATTAACTCTTGCATAATGAACTCATGCGACTCAATATATCCACTCAGCTTCTAATATTGACTCAAGACAACTTACGCTCTGATACCAAACAATGTGGGACCCCAGGGCTCGTTTACTAAAATACCACAATTAAATAAGGTATCTAAATTAAACAACAACAACCACAAGAGAAACAAGAAAAAAAAATTTAAAAAACGTTGGGCCGCGCTCGATATGACGAACTTCCCCGATCGAGCGGGCACAAAGTGAGCAACGTACTGTCTTTAAAAACTTGGGGCCGCGCTCGATCGAATGTACTCAGCCGATCGAGCGGGCTCTAAATCTGCAGAATTATGTTTCTGCACAATTGCTCCTATCTTGATCTATGCCAAATTTTCTTGCTCTCCTTTGTTGTAAACACATGAAATAATGATGATATAAAAGGATTACAACCTCAACTTGAAGACTCACAACCAAAAAGCATGCTACACTTACCCAAACCATAATCCAACAACACATAATCTATACAATTCTAGACTATGCAAAGCTATACAATACAAAAGTTGGATACCATCCAAACTCAACATGGTTTAAAAATCAGTTTCCAACAACATGCTACAACACAACCCGAAGCACCACTTCTAAAATCTTCCCAAATCTCGTAGTCTCTTATGACTTGGCCCTGAATCACCTGTTGCAATGCACAAACAAACAAAGAAACAGCCGAAAAACCGGTAAGTCTAAAGACTTAGTATGAATGACGAAAACATATACTTACTAACATATAGCCATATCATGCATTTCAAATCATAAATAACACCTTATGAAATGCAGAATAAATTAAATGTTAAGGAAGGAATAAGGCTCAAAGGCGACACCGGTTTAGATGCTAGAACACATCACTCACCATCAATGTTAAAACTCCTCATTGATGATATAAACCCGGAATCTAAGTATCAATGCTAAAATCGCATCACTGATACTTGATATCGATGTTTAAAACTCATCAACGATATCAGGACAAATTGGAGAGAAAGGTTAGGCGTAAGAAACACAGCGATATGACACAATACACAATCACCTCATAATATAGCTTAAGAAGTAAGCCACAAGCTCATAAACACGTAAAATAGAAAACATTGTGTGATTTTAGGGATCGAGAGATCAAACACATCTCGATTCTCATTCCCTGCTTTGATCATCGTCGAATCATAACTTTCTCTTTTCAATCTTGATTCTGAAATAGCTTCAAATCCTCAAGCTACAATCATACAAATCTTGTATCAATTCACTAGCTAGAATGGTAGCAGTCTCAAGGCTAGAACTCAAACCTTGATCTAATTCTTCGACGACCCGAATTATTCGATTCGAATTTGATATGTTCTTCACCTTCAAGCTGAAATGAAGTGTTCTATTAGCTCACAACATCTCACAATCTCATTAAAATCCTATCAGAGCTAAAAAAACTACAAGACTTGATTGATCAACAAAAACTCAAACCGACGGCGCATCGATTCGAAACCGGAAATTCCTACAACTTATGCAACATATAAACATTGATATATAACTCATATCAATATCATTTCAACATCATTTCGAAATCCAGCAGCATGTATTTCCAGAAATTTATTAAACGTAAACTGACGGCGTAATGGTACAAATCCGGTATCCGAAACTGAAATCTATCAATTATAACCACCAAGTTTACTTCAAATACATCACATACACCAAGAATATCAACTTAAACCAGCATATCAGAAGTTGCAAGGATTCAAAATATATTCTGAAAATCATAACAATTGCATACATTGTCCGTTCTTCGCTCCGGTTTTGATATCGTAAATCTTATATCATCAAGAACACTAATACATATTCAAATTCTGATTTCTCCCAACATACCAACATCATAATTTTGAGACCTACTGGATCATAGAGATACTTACATCACAACGAATCTCTTGTCGCGAGTATTTCAAAACTATGCTCGGTTTTGAAATCGGACGATCGGATCTTGAGATATTGAATTTTGAAAATGAAAAAGGAATTAGAAATCTGAAGTTATCAATCATGGCTGCTGAAAATCTGATATGAACATGTATATACATGTATCAAAGCTTCTAAGGCCATGTGTCCCACTCAAGTTGCCATATTTTAACTTTGGCCCCTAAGCTTTGGAATATTTGCAATTCAGTCCTTCGGCAAGCTTTCGACTTCTAATTAAATCCTTTAATTTCAGAAACATGGAATTTAAATCTTAAATCCCATAAATATCTAATTCAAATATTTTAATCTTTTAATTTAAGAATTCCAAAATTTAAATCTCACTATCCATAAATTCTCAAATTAAATATTTTTCAGCTCGGAAATTAAATCTATAATTTCCATAATTTCTTCAATTAATATTTTCCGAAATTCGGAATTAAATCTTTAATTCCGTAATTAATAAATTAATATTTTCGGGGCCTTACACCTCCAATCCTTGGCTCCGTTTACGTTCGGATCCTCTGAACTCAGTTCGGGTCGTCCGATCCTCCCGAACCTTTTCCACCATTTTTGAGTGTCCTGGATTCATTTCTGGTCTCCGTTAATCCTTTGAGAATTTCCTTAATCATGTTTTACTTAATTTAAACATGATCACACGATTAACTACTCATTAATTGTTAATTCTGGATACGGGCTACTACATTCTCCCTCCCTTGAAGGATTTCGTCCTTGAAATCTAGGGTAAACCTCGAGAACGTAACATAGACCACTTGTTCAATCCACCAATAGTTCCAGTTCGAATCATCTGGTCGAATAACCTTCGACAACTCCAAACCTCTCTCGACAGCTATCTCTAGACATGCACGAACTTCATCGTTGCCCGACGAGAACACAAGATACATCATACATCATAGTGTATCTCTTTAATCCCTTGATGTTATCGCAACGCGCTAAACAATCGATCTAGATTCAACTCTCGGTCAAATCCTAGAGATCTCTTTTCAAGAACACCTCCATGTTATTCCTTATCACTAAGGATAAAATATTTATTCCCAAAACAATACCTTATGCGAAGAGAAATGGTAACTACCGGCCACCAGCTCGCAAAGCAATCGCATCGCTGCACACCACTCTAACCATCTGAAATCCTCAGACCGATTGCGATCAACCTTGATCCGAATCTCGCTATCGTTGATAGCATCTACTCAATCACATTAGTCATCCTACCATGGATAACAACCAAATCCTGACAATTTCTGACATCATAGTACGTACCTTCAGTACTTACCCTGCCCGATGCTGACGAATGTTCCCAAAGAACACCAACTAAGTAAACAGATGACAAAATCTCTGTTTACTAACCCCAATTGTGACAAAATCATTGTACATAATTTCTTGTCTTAATGCACTCTTTGAGGTCGTCTCCACGAAATATACTACCATCCTGCTGAATCTCTCAGATGGACTAACACCACCCTCAGCATTAGTAGTCTATATTGAACGCTTACCTCTATCTCGTCACTAGAGATAGTATCGACAAAAACTATTCTGGTTATCCAGTCCTAGATAAAGGAAAATCCTTGACTCACCAACTAGGATAACCAAATTGGTTCACCTTGATCCCACACAAAATCTATCAATTGTGAGACCTCGGTTCTAAACATCTAATTAAGGAGTAAACAATAATTAAGCATACAAGATTCAAGAACTAAAAGCAAAACCAAAACAAAAGAGATTATTTTTTTTTAAAAGGGGCCGCGCTCGGGCGGCCATAAACTGCCGCTCGAGCGCGCCCTACTCCTTGGCGCTACTGAAATACACGGAATGGGGTGCGCTCGGGCTGCTAAAAAATGCAGCTCGAGCGCCCTCCTACTGCAGAAACAGAACAACATAATTTATGCTAAAACTCAAGTCCAAAACCATCAACTAATAATCATGCATTACAATCATGAATTCTCCAACTAATACATGAAGTTCTAGATTTGATCAAATGTCCAAAAGGTTAGAACATGCAACGATCATATCTCGACAAGGCTATTACAATACGAATACAAACATAAGAAGTTCGAATTCTAACATGCTACTATCTTAACTAGATGAACATGCTGACACGACTTCTAAACCGAGTCTCACTACTAGCTCTCCCTCTTGAAGCTAACCATGCCTCTTCTGACTTGGTCCTGCCCCACCTGTTGCCAAGTACACATACAAAACAAAGAAACAGCCGGAAAACCAGTGAGAATGATAATCCCAGTAAAAGCAACATATCAATAATGGATATACAACATGCTATCAAAACAACATATTCAAGTCGAAGCTAAAGATATGCATGTCTTTAAAACCAGGATATCGATTCTGATAAACACGGGAGTGCTGCTCTGCTTTTGGGATCCCGAGGATGAGATCACGTAACGACTCACCGACTCTCCCAATCGAGGTGGTGCCACGTATCCCACTCCTCTAGACTTTGAGCAACCATAATGAGTATGCTAGCACTAGGCGAAATACTACAACCTAGGCCACTCAATCATAGTTCCCAAACGTCTAAACAAAAAGGGCTGTTCTGCCCGCTGAAAACAAGATTGGCTCAAGATGAATGCATAACAGAAACATAAAACATAAGCCAAAACAATCAAACAAAACACAAGTTCCTCATGCTAGAACAAGTGTAGATGCAAGTACGTGATTTCAAAAGGAAAAACTCGAGAACCACAGTCCCGAGTATGCTATCCCGCTACGATGACTGCTTTTACCTTTCAATGCAGTAGCTTCCAACTCTGGATACGCTACAAAAGAGACTGTATCAACAACTATACAATCTAACAACAACAAGGCAACGGTTCAAGGAATGCTCTATACCGTTCTTAGTTCAAATCTCGGAAACGATCAAACAACTGCTAACTCTGGGCTTGAAAACTCCAAACAAATCTGTTCAGATACAAGAGATGATTGATCAATAACCACGATCAACTTACAAGCCAAGTTCATAACTCAAAAACGGTTCGAAATCTCCAAAACTCAAACCGACGGCATAACGGCTATAAGTGAACAAACCGGCAATGCAGACAGCAGTTCAATACCGATAAAAACTCAATTCAATGCTAATACAACAACAAAAAGACAAACCCAACAAATCTCAAAACCATGATTTTCGAAAATGGCTTCCAAAAATCATAACAATTCCGAGCGTCGCTCTATTTCAAAACCGACAGATAATAAACGATCAGAACTCTGTCAAGAACAACATACTCGAATCTAGAACGATTCTAACAACATCCAAAAACTAGAATGTATCGGATCGAAGAAGAACTTACGATATAACAGAGCTTTCACTGCAGTGATCGATAATCTGCCTTCAGAAATAAATTCCAACGGCCGGATCGAGCTCGAACTGAAATCTAGGAGCTTGGAGAAAGATTGGGGCATTTCAATGGAGTCTCTCGGTTGAGAGGAGGAGGAGGAATGCTTTCAAAAGTCAAAACAAGTGTAGATAATATATTAAATCCCCTATTTGCGTTTTAGTCCCTGAAATTTCCAAAATTTGCAAAAAGGACCCTGATCAAAATCAAACCGGCTCGAGAACTCTGTAATCTCTGATTAACTCAAATAAACTCATTTAAGATAAAAACAGGGCGTTACAATTCTGGCTTTCAAAAATCATAACAATTCCGAACGTCGCTCTATTTCAAAACCGACAGATAATAAACGATCAGAACTTGTCAAGAACAACATACTCGAATCTAGAACGATTTTAACAACATCCAAAAACTAGAATGTATCGGATCGAAGAAGAACTTACGATATAACAGATCTCTCACTGCAGTGATCGATAATCTGCCATCAGAAATAAATTCCAACGGCCGGATCTCGGACTGAAATCTAGGAGCTTGGAGAAAGCTTGGGGCGTTTCAATGGAGTCTCTCGGTTGAGAGGAGGAGGAGGAATGCTTTCAAAAGTCAAAACAAGTGTAGATAATATATTAAATCCCCTATTTGCGTTTTAGTCCCTGAAATTTCCAAAATTTGCAAAAAGGACCCTGATCAAAATCAAACCGGCTCGAGAACTCTGTAATCTCTGATTAACTCAAATAAACTCATTTAAGATAAAACAGGGCGTTACAATTCTCCCCCACTAAGAAGAGATTTCGTCCTCGAAATCAATGAGAACCACAACTCATAAGATAGAATAAAGAACTAAAGACAGTAAGAAGAACTCACGTCAACTGAATAACTCTGGGAACCGCTGTCTCATGTCAGACTCTGTCTCCCAAGTCGCTTCCTCGACTCCGTGACGGCTCCACTGTACTTTCACTAATGAAATCAACTTGGTTCTGAGTTTCTTCTCTTTCCGATCAAGGATCTGAATCGGTCGTTCAAAATATCTCAGAGTCTCATCTAACTCGGCTTCGTCAGGCTGAAGGATGTGAGTAGGATCTGGATGATACTTTCGCAGCATAGAGACGTGAAAAACGTCGTGAATACCAGATAAAGACGGAGGAAGTGCAAGTCTGTAGGCAAGATCGCCTATCTTCTCGAGAATCTCGTACGGCCCGATGAATCTCGGAGATAACTTTCCTCTCTTACCGAATCTGATGGTGCCTCTGAACGGAGAAATCTTAAGGAAAACACGGTCTCCCTGCTCAAAACTCAGAGGTCGACGTCTGACATTCGCATACTTTGCCTGTCTATCTTGATCTGTCTTCATTCTGGTCTGAATGATCTTAACCTGCTCTGCCATATCTCTAAGCATATCTGGTCCAAAATCTGGTGACTCGGTCAAATCATCCCAAAACAATGGAGATCGGCATTTTTTACCATACAATGCCTCAAAAGGCGCCATACCGATACTCGTTTGGAAGCTGTTGTTGTAAGAAATTCGACAAGAGGCAAAGAATCCTGCCAACTAGTGCCAAAGTCTAGCACTACCGCTCGCAGCATATCCTCTAACGTCTGGATAGTCCGCTCTGACTGTCCATCGGTCTGAGGATGATAAGCTGTACTCAGATGCAATCGAGTACCAAGTGCCCCCTGAAGACTGTGCCAAAAGTGAGAAGTGAATCTAGGATCTCTGTCTGAAACGATCGACTTCGGCACACCATGCAATCTCACGACATTGCTAACATACAACTCAGCCATCTAATCATGACGATACGTCATCCTGTACGGAATAAAACACGCAGACTTCGTCAATTGGTCGATCACTACCCAAATGGCATCGCATCCTCGAACGGATCGTGGTAGCTTCGTGACAAAATCCATAGAAATGTGATCCCATTTCCATTCAGGTACAGATAAGCTGTGCAATAGACCACCTGGTATCTTCCGCTCTGCTTTCACTTGCTGATAGTTCAAACACCGAGATACAAATCTCGCAACATCGCCCTTCATTCTCTTCCACCAGAACTGACTCTTCAGATCGTTGTACATCTTACGACCTCTAGGATGAATACTGAACCGACTGCAATGAGCCTCTCGGAGAATACGCTGTCTCAACTCCGAAATATCAGGCACAACAATACGGTTATTCACAAACAAGACGTCATCTCTAACCTGGAATTCTGACTGCTGCCCAGATCTGACTTTCTCTACTGAACCTGAATGCTCGGCTCAGATTTCTGTGCTTCTCTGATTGCAACAAACAACTCCGGCTCGGCTTGAATAGCAAACACTCTGACAGTCTTCCTTTCTGTTTCAAACTCTAGACCAGAAGTGCAACAATCATCGATCAACTGAGAAACACCGATAGTAGAAAGAGATAAAGCACACAGCTTTCGGCTCAAGGCATCTGCAACTGCATTCGACTTCCCCGGATAATACTTGATCTCACAGTCGAAATCCTTCAACAGATCTAACCATCTTCTCTGTCTCATATTCAGCTCTGCCTAGGAAAACAAATATTAAGGCTCTTATGGTCAGAAAAGATCTCGAAAGACTCACCATAAAGATAGTGACGCCAGATCTTCAAAGCAAAAACAATCGCAGCTAGTTCCAGATCATGAATCGGATAACGAGTCTCATGCGGTTTCAGTTGCCTCGATGCATACGCTATCACATGCTTATGCTGCATAAGAACACAACCCAAGCCTCGGTTAGAAGAATCACAATAGACTGTGAAACCTCCAGTACCCTTCGGAATAGAAAGAATCGGAGCACTGGTCAGTCTCCTCTTCAGATCAACAAAGCTAGCCTCACAATCTGGAGTCCAAACAAAAGGCGCATTCTTCTGAGTCAGCTGGGTAATTGGCTTGGCAATAGACGAGAAACCCTTGATGAAACGACGGTAATAACCAGCTAAACCCATGAAACTCCTTATCGTATGGCACTTGTTGAATTGAGAGAGTTGAAGGAGCAGCTTGAGGATTTGATTGACAAGGGATACATCAGACCTAGTGTATCGCCTTGGGGTGCTCCTGTTCTATTCGTTCGGAAGAAGGATGGTTCTATGCGACTCTGTATCGACTACCGCCAATTGAATTAGGCTATAGTCAAGAACAGGTATCCTTTACCCAGAATAGATGCCCTTTTTGATCAACTGCAGGGTTCTTCTGTCTATTCTAAGATTGATCTGAGGTCAAGCTACCATCAGCTGAGAGTGCGAGAGGAAGATGTTCCTAAGACCGCATTCAGAACGAGGTATGGTCATTTCGAGTTTATAGTCATGCCGTTCGGATTGACTAATGCTCCAGCGGTTTTTATGGGTTTGATGAACCGTATCTTTTAGCGTTATTTAGATGAGTTCGTCATTATTTTCATCGATGATATTCTTATCTACTCGAAGAACCGTACTGACCATGCAGAGCACTTGAGGACCGTACTGCAGATTTTGCGAGTTGAGCAGTTGTTTGCCAAGCTGTCTAAGTGTGAATTCTGGTTAGATCGAGTTGTCTTTCAATACTAGCGGCAATCCCGCTATCTCAACCTCTCAATGACACAACATATCAAAACGCACTGGGATATTAGCGACAAAAATCCCGCCAAACTCAGAAACACAAGTCTTAGCTGCTGTATCATCCCACGAAACAACTAATGCTAACCTGCTAATGCTCATTGAAATCCATAAGCACTTGTCGAATCGCCTCTCAATAACAACTCTTTGAGAAATTTGTTGGAAGCACCCAAGCAAAACACTCCGAATAACAATCCAAAAAATTTGTCTGCTGACAATCCTGGAACAATCACTGAATCCCATTTCCGCAAACTAGATCAATCATTGCTAAAACCAAGCAATGCTTAGATCAAAATCCGTCACTGGTAACCTCAGCAACGCTACCTACAAACTATGATCACAAGAGTCAATCTATGACCACTTTCGTGATCCGCAGAACCTTATAGTCCCGATTCCCGCATTCCTGGAGATTCTTAACGACTGAAGAATTCCCTAAATGCCATTGAGCCGCTGCATCTAAGCATACCATGCTTCTAGTACTATCCCAATGTTGGAAAAACTGGCGGTCAGATCAATCACGATTGATACCCGGTGCAGCGGAAGTTTAAAAATTTTGTTATGGAACAATTCCATAGTGTGGGTATCAACCGTTCAACGATTAAATTATTGTGTGTGTAAAATTCAAATAACAATTATTAAATTTTACCTTCAATCTCGCAACGAGATTACTGGACACCAACAGATTTTATCTGCTCTTGTTGTCTCTCCCTGGAACCGATGAACTCCTTCAATCAGGTCCACGAACAGAGGTTTAAATCCCTCTGATAGATTGCACTAGAAAATCTATCAGAAGTTTTCTGCGAAGAGATTAAACGAATCTGATTCGTTATTCCTGACTGCGATTCAAAATCACAGACCGAAATTTCTCGGGCAGAGGTAGGGAGGGGTCGGCCGATTGCTTTTTAAGAGAGAGGAGGGTTCGAAATTTCTGTCTCAAAAATAATGACCTGTTGTGTGTAATTTCTGTACTGAAATAACTTATTTATAATGCAGGCCACTAACACCTTAGGGCCCATTAATCATAAGCTGGGGCCTGACAAGCAAAGCCCGCTCGTTCAGAAATTAATATAAAATTCATCGTGACTCCGATTGATGAAACGATTTCACCAATGTGCACAGAAACCATTTCTGCACGTTTTAAAGTCAAAATAAATTTTCCTGAATCCGAATTCAGTGGTTTCCAAAAATGTCCATCCCTATGTCATTTTAGGAAACCCTACTCCCTTACTCTTAATTAAGAAGTCCAACTCCTTAGTTCATTAAATTTAACTCTTTAAATTTAACTATCTCAACGGGGATTAAAACTCCATTGCACTGTGTGACCCTCAATGGTTCAGGGATACAGCTAGCCGTGGGCTCACAACTCCTTGTGACTCGGAACAACACTTTCCGACTTGCCCAACGAATCATGGTAAAGCGCCTAGCAACATCGCCCCATGATTCCCTAGGTATCACTGATAGTGCCTGCAAGAACCAGTAGATTTTGGTTAGCGTACAGTACGGTCCCTTCATCCATATATCCCGATCGAATCAACAACCATTGGTATATCGAGAGTCGCTCAAGATTCGATAACTATGCAATGCATCTTGAAGATCAAATTAGTGACATCGCATGTGCTACTAAGAAACCATTTCTTAAATCACATCAAGTACTCTGGCCAGAGATTTGTCACACTAATATCTCCTCAGATCGCATAGGATATCCACACTCGCAAGTATGTGGTGAATCCTTGACAACAATGCATTGACTCCTATATGTGTCGTAACTGTACCCAATCTCGACACCTGATGACCCCCATAGAGTCGGTAAACGAGTCAAAGCACAGCACTAGCATATAGAGTCTCCATGATGTTTCAAGTCGTAAGGACTAATGGTGTACAACCAAAACCGCGGACTTAATCCACTCGATAAGTGATAACCACTTGGAAAGTCCGGATAGGGTAGTTCGATTATTCATCCTATGAATATCCATTTGCATGCTTCGAACATCTCCATGTTCCCTACCAATGAAACGTGGTACTCCGCATCGCAAATGCTAGTCTCAAACTCGAGCGATCCTTATCCTTATTATCGGACGGCTCAATCGACTAGGAACGGTTTTTAGAATATACAGTGACTATAAGATGTATTTCATGATAGACATCTCCATGTTCTACCACATCTTACATACACTATAGTATATTCAAGGTCTTTATCAAAACAACAATAGTATATCACAATATAACAATATGAAGTAATATAAAGTCATTGCCATAAAAGTGTAAATAATATTAAACAAAAGATTGTTTATACAAAGAGTCATCAAAGCCCATAGCCACACAGTTGGCTCACTGGGCACCCACTCTTACAATCTCCCACTTGCCCTATAGCCAACTAGTCATACTACGTAGACCCATTGCTTCGCGATGTTTGTCAAACAATGGTCCTGGCAAGGGCTTAGTAAGCGGATCAGCGATATTGTCTGCAGAGGCCACTCGTTCGACAATGATGTCTCCTCTTTCCACAATCTCCCGGATTATGTGGTATTTCCTCAGTACGTGTTTGGATCTTTGATGAGACCTTGGTTCCTTTGCTTGAGCAACGGCACCCGTGTTGTCACAGTACACCGGGACTGGACCAACAAATTCAGGAATGACGCCCAACTCTTGGACGAACTTCCTCATCCAAACGGCCTCTTTAGCAGCAGCTGATGCTGCAATGTATTCAGCCTCAGTGGTGGAATCCGCTGTGGTGTCCTGCTTGGAACTCTTCCAAGAGACAGCACCGCCATTGAGCATGAACACAAATCCAGAGGTTGACTTCGAGTCATCCACATCACTTTGGAATCTAGAGTCGGTATAGCCTTCCAATTTGAGTTCTCGTCCTCCATAAACCATGAACACATTCTTAGTCCTTCGCAAGTACTTAAGAATGTCCTTCACGGCTTTCCAATGCATTTGACCAGGATTAGACTGATATCTGCTCGTGACACTCAGAGCAAATGCTACATCCGGTCTGGTAGATATCATCCCATACATGATACTACCTATAGCTGACGCATATGGTACATGTGTCATATTCTCTATCTCTGCATCAGTCTTGGGACACATAGACTTGGATAGAGAAACTCCATGACACATGGGTAGATGTCCTCTCTTGGACCCATCCATTGAAAACCGTTTCAATATGGTATCGATGTAGGTTGATTGAGTGAGTCCTATCATTCTCTTAGACCTATCTCTATAGATCTGTATCCCAAGAATGTAGGATGCCTCTCCCAAATCCTTCATCGAAAATCTACCTGATAACCATATCTTTGTTGACTGCAACATCCCTACATCATTCCCAATGAGTAGGATGTCATCAACATAAAATACTAAGAATGTCACAGCATCCTTAACTACTTTCTTGTACACGCACGGTTCCTCCGGGTTCTTGATGAAACCAAAATATTTTATTGTTTCATCAAATTTCTGGTTCCAACTTCTTGATGCTTGTTTTAGACCATAAATTGATCTCTGAAGCTTGCATACCTTATGCTCGCTTCCCATGGATGTGAACCCCTCAGGCTGCTTCATATAGATTTCTTCCTTAATGTCTCCATTAAGAAAAGCAGTCTTCACATCCATTTGCCATATCTCATAGTCATACCATGCAGCTATGGCAATCAGGATTCTTATGGACTTGAACATTGCAACTGGTGAAAAGGTTTCATCATAGTCAACTCCTTGCCTTTGAGTATAACCTTTCGCCACCAATCGCGCCTTGTAGGTCAATACCTTACCATCAGGCCCAAGCTTTCTCTTGTAGATCCATTTACACCCTATTAGAACAATTCCATCGGGAGGATCTACTAAAGACCAAACTTGGTTTGTATGCATCGAATCCAATTCTGACTGCATAGCTTCAAGCCATAAATTCGAATCCGCATCAGAAATTGCTTCCTTGAAGTTTCTTGGATCACATCCAATGTCGGGTTCATCTTGATCCCCTTCAAGAAGAAGACCATATCGAACTGGAGGTCTAGAAGTCCTTTCGGATCTTCTAGGTGCAGGCGTGTCCAGCAATGGTTCCTGAGGTGTAGGATCGTTATTTTGTATTTGGGGTTCTTCTCGAACTTCTTCGAGTTCCATCATCTCGCCTTTCTTATCCAATAAGAATTCCTTCTCCAAGAAGGTGGCATTCCGTGAAACAAACACCTTTGTTTCAGCAGGATAATAGAAATAATATCCGATTGAGTTCTTCGGATACCCCACAAAATAACATAAGCTGGATCGACTATCCAACTTGTCTCCCACTGTCTGCTTGACGTAAGCAGGACATCCCCAAATCCTTAAGTACGAATACTTAGGAGCTTTGCCATTCCATAACTCGTATGGTGTCTTGTCCACTGCTTTAGACGTTGTTCAACAACAGTACCGCCGTTTCAAGCGCATAGCCCCAAAACGAAGGTGGAAGCTCAGTGAAGCTCATCATGGATCGAACCATGTCCAACAAGGTTCGATTACGACGCTCCGACACACCATTAAGCTGTGGTGTCATAGGAGGAGTCCACTGAGAGAGAATCCCATTCTCTTTTAGATAGTCCAAAAACTCGGTACTCAAGTATTCTCCACCTCGATCCGATCGAAGTGCTTTAATACTTTTACCTAGCTTGTTTTCTACTTCAGCCTTGAATTCTTTGAACTTTTCAAATGCTTCAGACTTATATTTCATTAAATATAAATACCCATACCTTGAATAATCATCAGTAAAGGTAATGAAGTAGGTGTGGCCATGTTGAGTCCCTACTCTAAATGGACCACAAACATCTGTATGGATCAAATCCAACAGATTTTGACTACGCTCAGGCTTCCCCTTAAAATGAGATTTAGTCAATTTTCCTTTTAGGCAGGATTCACAAGTAGGTAGAGAGTTAATATCAGACATATCAAACATGCCCTCTCCCACTAGCTTGTTCATCCTCCTTGAGGAAATATGACCTAGTCTAGCGTGCCAAAGGTTTGCCGGGTTTTGACTATCGATTTTCCTTTTGTTTGTTGTCGCCGGTTTGTCAATACAATTCACTGGAACGTCTTTTAGTTTTAAATTGTATAGATCGTTTTCAAGTTGTCCATTTCCAATTAAACATTCATTCTTGTAAATATTGAAAATCCCATTCACAAAATTACAAGAATAACCATCTCTATCAAGCATAGAAATAGAAATAATGTTTTTAATTAAATCTGGCACAAATAAAACATCTCTCAACAATAATTTAAAACCATTCTGCAAAATCTAAATAAATATTTCCCATAGCTATGGATTTAACTCTGGAACCATTCCCGAGCCTTGACTGGGTCTCACCCATCCTTAGCCTATTACTTCTTATCATCATTTGCAACTCATTGCAAATATGAGATCTACATCTGGTATCCAATACCCAAGAAGTAGTATTAAAAATATTTATTTCAATGTATAACATACCCTTTGCAGTTCGCAACTGCTCGAGGTATTCCTTGCAGTTATGTTTCCAATAACCGGGTTTCTTGCAGTGATGGCAAACTTGTTTAGACTTGTCCAATTTTGTATGTAACATTTTGCCTTGAGATCATGGTCCAACCATTTCTCTAGTTACATCAGCCGGGGCTGTTTTCGGAGAAGCCTTTTCTAACACTTAGAAAATCTTTTCCGAACTTAGGACAATCTTAACTTATGGAATCATTCTGTATTTGTTTGCGCCAATAAGTTTGTTTTGTTGGAGAACAGAAATATGTGGATTACTGAGATGAAACAGACAAATATCAATGATTGTTTAAGCAATTTACTAAGACATAAAATAGGCGAAATTTAATTTTATGAATCTCACTCCCACTATTTTAACGATTTCACTACCCTCTAGTGAAAACGGGAAACTTTTTCCTTAGTGAGAACATGGAGTCCAATTGACAAACTTATGGTCCCGAATAATATCAGCCAACCATAATTCTCAAAAGGTAGAGCCCAATTGCTTCCAAAGCAACCCCCATGTATTTACCTCATGTCCAATAAGGGCCCAATAATATGACGCCGTTTAAAGTGACATGTCAAGATGACCCATCAATATTAAGTTGTGATGGACGGTCGCCATGTGGATCCCCCAATAATATGAGCCGATCCCATGGGAGTTCCACCCAACTTACAACATTTGTCGATCCAATGTACAGCTTTCCGACGGACGGGCCCCCCCAATAATATGAGTCAGACCGTATCCGCGGGTAGCATCACATACATTGACCGTTGATGGAAGGTAGGAACATTTAAACAATATTTAAATTTCCTTTATTTATCTTGATATAAATTTTAAATCATATTTAAAATGAGGGATTTTATTTATAAAAATATTTGTCTCATCATATTTAATTTATTGCATGCATTGCCGGATTCACGCAATTTATGTCTAAACATGCATACAATCATAATATCACATATTATATAGGATGATCGATTCCATTTCTAATTGACCCGTGGTTGCCAATCACGGGTCTTAGTCCAATCCTAGGTAATATGCAGTATGCAAATGCAATCCTATTACATATGCTTCCAATTTACATTTCTTCAGTCTTCATTGTCTGCTGGGCCCACCATCTTCAAATCTTGATCTCCCACTAAATCTAATGTATTTACAATAAATAACAATGACAAGTAGGGGATACATTTTTAGGGGGTGGGAACGGGCTATAAACCAAGCCCACTTTTATTACATATGACATTCATATCGGGCCATAAACCAGGCCCATTAATAAAACCAACAATAATAAAGACAAAATGTAAATTCCTAACATACACCTACAAAATTGGTCATGGCAATCGATCATCCTTATCCAATAACATTTAATTCAAAATTAATTTATTGGATAACATGCTGTGGCAATTCAAATTTAAACAAGATAAAATCATATTTTATATATAAAATCTCATTTCACATATAAAATCATTTTATCTCTATATCAAATAAAATCATATTTTATCTATAAAATCCAATTTTACAAATAAAATCATATTTTACTTAATATATCATAAGATCATATCTTATCATCAATTGTACCAAAATAATTGATTTCAAAATTCAATTTACGGATAAAATATTAAAATTTTCCAAAAATTCAAATTTATCCAAAATCAATTTTAAAATTTACGGACTCGAACAATTCGATCCGAAATCTCGTGAACCAATCAAAAACAATTTTTGACCGGACCAAAAATAAAATTTTAAATATTAAAATTAATTTTTAAATAAAAATATAATTTTTCCCGCGGGCCGCCCGGGACACTCCCGGGCCGGCCCGCACCCGGGGCGCGGGCCGGGGGCAGCCCGGCTGCCCCCTTAGGGCAGCGCCTGGCGCCGCCCCTGGGCGGCGCCGAGCGCCGCCCCTGGGCAGCGCCGTGCGCCCCCTTTGGGCGGCGCCGTGCGCCGCCCTGGGCAGCAACAATTGCTGCCCCACCGGGCAGCGATCTAATCGCTGCCCGGGTTTTGCCCCGAAAAATTTTTTTTTTTTATTTAAAAATATTTATTTTGTTTCAAAAACCGAGACTCAAAAATTTTGTACAATTGATTAATTTAATCGTTTGATCTGAGCAACCTGGCTCTGATACCACTGTTGGAAAAACTGGCGGTCAGATCAATCACGATTGATACCCGGTGCAGCGGAAGTTTAAAAATTTTGTTATGGAACAATTCCATAGTGTGGGTATCAACCGTTCAACGATTAAATTATTGTGTGTGTAAAATTCAAATAACAATTATTAAATTTTACCTTCAATCTCGCAACGAGATTACTGGACACCAACAGATTTTATCTGCTCTTGTTGTCTCTCCCTGGAACCGATGAACTCCTTCAATCAGGTCCACGAACAGAGGTTTAAATCCCTCTGATAGATTGCACTAGAAAATCTATCAGAAGTTTTCTGCGAAGAGATTAAACGAATCTGATTCGTTATTCCTGACTGCGATTCAAAATCACAGACCGAAATTTCTCGGGCAGAGGTAGGGAGGGGTCGGCCGATTGCTTTTTAAGAGAGAGGAGGGTTCGAAATTTCTGTCTAAAAAATAATGACCTGTTGTGTGTAATTTCTGTACTGAAATAACTTATTTATAATGCAGGCCACTAACACCTTAGGGCCCATTAATCATAAGCTGGGGCCTGACAAGCAAAGCCCGCTCGTTCAGAAATTAATATAAAATTCATCGTGACTCCGATTGATGAAACGATTTCACCAATGTGCACAGAAACCATTTCTGCACGTTTTAAAGTCAAAATAAATTTTCCTGAATCCGAATTCAGTGGTTTCCAAAAATGTCCATCCCTATGTCATTTTAGGAAACCCTACTCCCTTACTCTTAATTAAGAAGTCCAACTCCTTAGTTCATTAAATTTAACTCTTTAAATTTAACTATCTCAACGGGGATTAAAACTCCATTGCACTGTGTGACCCTCAATGGTTCAGGGATACAGCTAGCCGTGGGCTCACAACTCCTTGTGACTCGGAACAACACTTTCCGACTTGCCCAACGAATCATGGTAAAGCGCCTAGCAACATCGCCCCATGATTCCCTAGGTATCACTGATAGTGCCTGCAAGAACCAGTAGATTTTGGTTAGCGTACAGTACGGTCCCTTCATCCATATATCCCGATCGAATCAACAACCATTGGTATATCGAGAGTCGCTCAAGATTCGATAACTATGCAATGCATCTTGAAGATCAAATTAGTGACATCGCATGTGCTACTAAGAAACCATTTCTTAAATCACATCAAGTACTCTGGCCAGAGATTTGTCACACTAATATCTCCTCAGATCGCATAGGATATCCACACTCGCAAGTATGTGGTGAATCCTTGACAACAATGCATTGACTCCTATATGTGTCGTAACTGTACCCAATCTCGACACCTGATGACCCCCATAGAGTCGGTAAACGAGTCAAAGCACAGCACTAGCATATAGAGTCTCCATGATGTTTCAAGTCGTAAGGACTAATGGTGTACAACCAAAACCGCGGACTTAATCCACTCGATAAGTGATAACCACTTGGAAAGTCCGGATAGGGTAGTTCGATTATTCATCCTATGAATATCCATTTGCATGCTTCGAACATCTCCATGTTCCCTACCAATGAAACGTGGTACTCCGCATCGCAAATGCTAGTCTCAAACTCGAGCGATCCTTATCCTTATTATCGGACGGCTCAATCGACTAGGAACGGTTTTTAGAATATACAGTGACTATAAGATGTATTTCATGATAGACATCTCCATGTTCTACCACATCTTACATACACTATAGTATATTCAAGGTCTTTATCAAAACAACAATAGTATATCACAATATAACAATATGAAGTAATATAAAGTCATTGCCATAAAAGTGTAAATAATATTAAACAAAAGATTGTTTATACAAAGAGTCATCAAAGCCCATAGCCACACAGTTGGCTCACTGGGCACCCACTCTTACACCCAAGTACTTCCTGATTCGCTATATCCCAACTCAGCACCGGTTGGAATAATCGGATCGATCAAGTCGATCTACTGTGGCTCTCGCTCTGCCTGATAGCATCAACCCAAATCAGACAATCATTGATCAATGAAAAAATCTCATGGCTCGATGATTATCGATGATCTCACCACCACATGTCCGCTAATCCCAAATACTGGGAATCAAAAGAATCACACCTGATTCAATCATCTTTCTCTGATAGAGTTTAACAACAGCTACATGCAGTCACTAGTGCCAAGCCTGCACCAGTCTAGAAATACTATGCACTATCTATGTTCATTCAAAATTACCATTAGGACTTGCTAAACTCAGGATGCAATACAAGTCCGAAAGATTCCAACTATATCTGAACATTCTTCTGATAATTATATACATAGCTAAGACTGCAACAAATCAAGACTGAGGTAACTTACCTCGATGTACCACCTGGAATCACTACCAAGTGTACACTGACATAAGTCACGCTTTCCTCACGCCTCAAATAGTCCTGTACAATCCTTAGCATTGGATATATCCCATTACTGAAGGAAACCATCATTGCTGGAAAATACTCACCCCTGAGTCAATGTTCCAGGCAGTTCACAGACCTATCTCCTGGATAGCCCCTATCACAAGAGAATCCAATCACCGACTAGATCCACTAGTCTAGCAGTATCCCATAGACTAAAACTATCTGCTCAGAGTATGCATTCGTCAAGGAAATCCCTCCAAGACTGGTCCTTACGGCAGAAATCCAAACCAATATCTCTGACGACAGTCAGACGATATCTAAACCACTGATACCTAACCAGACATCTAATCCAATGTCATACCCCATCGTGATTGTTACAACTCTAGACTTAGTAGCCTTCCCACCGCCAATCTTGAAGCACGAAAGCTCCCAGGTAATCCTCTTATGTGCAAAGACCCCCAGAGTACACTGGCATAGGGTCACGCCCCATCCTTGTCTAATCATGGTCATAGTCCACAGCTCTCGGCATATACTCGACCTGGTATCCCGATGAAATCCCATCATCATGAAGTCTCAACCTACGAAGGTCAAATGGACTACTGTTCTAAGAAAACAACTTAGAACAAAACTCATGCCTACTGATAAATCAACTCATCACTGGCACCAACTTAGTCCACTGACTAACTAGGTCAATCCTTGAAAACGCCCAGACTAACTGCAAGTCAAACGTTCATAGTCAACCCACTCAAACCCCATGAGCTACAATAGTTTAACACTAAACAACTAGAACCACGCCAAACTTAGCAAAATCACTTGCAATCATTCACGAATTGCTGGATAAATAAAACATGTATCATTGATTCAAGTTATGTACAATTCATTTATTACAATCCCATGTAATACAATTGCAATATTTAAAAAATACAACAAAAATGTACAACCAATAACTTGAAATGATACAACCAGATTCTGATGATTCTTTACAACTGAAATACTGTTTACAATTACAACAATACAATATTTAAAATCATCATACTAGTCTTCGTTCCTTGAGCATGAATCTTCAAATAGACACGCACATCAATGCTAGCGTACTCCTGACCAAATCTCTCTACCCATCCTCCTACAAAGGCATCCGGAGAAGTGATCCGTTCTCGCTAACCAGCTACGCTCTGCATCAGTGCATGTCAGTCTACTTATTCTGCTCACGATCTACCGTCAGCGTTCTTCTTGTAACCAAATCATGCTTTTGAACATGAAGTTTCCCGTTTGCCTACCAAAAGCATCGATACAAGCATACCGGCAAAACCATGTTCTGCATGAGTTTACAGACCTTACGCTTGAAACCTGTCATTCCTTAGGCACTCGAGGCATTCCCTGGTGAAGGTCTATCTGACAATCTCTCCAACTATGACTGGAGAATCTTTAGAGTAGTGTCAACATGGTATGGACTGTACAGATGCAAACATCAAGTATGTCCCAACCAATCCTTTGACACTACCTCTGGCATCCGGTACTATATCCAAAGCTAGGATCCACATGAGTAGAAGTCTCGAAAACTCGGACATGATCCATCGCTCCTGTCCGCACTTGCTGGAATTGTAAGAGTGGGTGCCCAGTGAGCCAACTGTGTGGCTATGGGCTTTGTTGACTCTTTGTATAAACAATCTTTTGTTTAATATTATTTACACTTTTATGGCAATGACTTTATATTACTTCATATTGTTATATTGTGATATACTATTGTTGTTTTGATAAAGACCTTGAATATACTATAGTGTATGTAAGATGTGGTAGAACATGGAGATGTCTATCATGAAATACATCTTATAGTCACTGTATATTCTAAAACCGTTCCTAGTCGATTGAGCCGTCCGATAATAAGGATAAGGATCGCTCGAGTTTGAGACTAGCATTTGCGATGCGGAGTACCACGTTTCATTGGTAGGGAACATGGAGATGTTCGAAGCATGCAAATGGATATTCATAGGATGAATAGTCGAACTACCCTATCCGGACTTTCCAAGTGGTTATCACTTATCGAGTGGATAAAGTCCGCGGTTTTGGTTGTACACCATTAGTCCTTACGACTTGAAACATCATGGAGACTCTATATGCTAGTACTGTGCTTTGACTCGTTTACCGACTCTGAGGGGGTCATCAGGTGTCGAGATTGGGTACAGTTACGACACATATAGGAGTCAATGCATTGTTGTCAAGGATTCACCACATACTTGCGAGTGTGGATATCCTATGCGATCTGAGGAGATATTAGTGTGACAAATCTCTGGCCAGAGTACTTGATGTGATTTAAGAAATGGTTTCTTAGTAGCACATGCGATGTCACTAATTTGATCTTCAAGATGTATTGCATAGTTATCGAATCTTGAGCGACTCTCGATATACCAATGGTTGTTGATTCGATCGGGATATATGGATGAAGGGACCGTACTGTACGCTAACCAAAATCTACTGGTTCTTGTAGGCACTATCAGTGATACCTAGGGAATCATGGGGCGATGTTGCTAGGCGCTTTACCATGATTCGTTGGGCAAGTCGGAAAGTGTTGTTCCGAGTCACAAGGAGTTGTGAGCCCACGGCTAGCTGTATCCCTGAACCATTGAGGGTCACACAGTGTAATGGAGTTTTAATCCCCGTTGAGATAGTTAAATTTAAAGAGTTAAATTTAATGAACTAAGGAGTTGGACTTCTTAAATAAGAGTAAGGGAGTAGGATTTCCTAAAATGACATAGGGATGGACATTTTTGGAAACCACTGAATTCGGATTCAGGAAAATTTATTTTGACTTTAAAACGTGCAGAAATGGTTTCTGTGCACATTGGTGAAATCGTTTCATCAATCGGAGTCACGATGAATTTTATATTAATTTCTGAACGAGTGGGCTTTGCTTGTCGGGCCCCAGCTTATGACTAATGGGCCCTAAGGTGTTAGTGGCCTGCATTATAAATAAGTTATTTCAGTACAGAAATTACACACAACAGGTCATAATTTTGAGAGCAAAAATCGAAAACCCTAGTCTCTCTAAAAGAATTTTCGGCCGACCCCTCCCCTCTGCCCGAGAAAATTCCGGTCTGTGATTTTGAATCGCAGTAAGGAATAACGAATCAAATTCGTGTATTCTCTTCGCAGAAAACTTCTGATAGATTTTCTAGTGCAATCTATCAGAGGGATTAAACCTCTGTTCGTGGACCTGATTGAAGGCGTTCATCGGTTCCAGGGAGAGACAACAAGAGCAGAATTGTTCTGTTGGTGTCCATTAATCTCGTTGCGAGATTTGAGGTAAAATTTATTTAATTGTTATTTAAATTTTACACACACTCGTAATTCAATCGATGAACGGTTGATACCCATACCATGGAAACGTTCCATGAAAAATTTTTAAACTTCCGCTGCACCGGGTATCAATCGTAATTGGTCTGGGAACTCGCCAGTTATCCAACAGTGGTATCAGAGCCAGGTTGCTCAGATCAATCGATTGAATTAATCAATTGTACAAAATTTTTGAGTCTCGGTTTTTGAAACAAAATAAATATTTTTAATAAAAATTTTTTTTTTTTTCCGGGGGCGAAACCCGGGCAGCGATTGGATCGCTGCCCGGAAGGGGCAGCGATGGTCGCTGCCCCCAGGGGCGGCGCACGGCGCCGCCCAGGGCGGCGACCGTCGCCGCCCAGGGCGGCGCACGGCGCTGCCCAGGACAGCGCTGTGCGCTGCCCAGCGCAGCGCTGGGCGCTGCGCAGGGCAGCGCTCGGCGCCGCCCAGGGCGGCGCACAGCGCCGCCCAGGGGCGGCGCTCGGCGCCGCCCAGCGGCGGCGCCAGGCGCCGCCAGGGCAGCAAGCGTTGCTGCCCTAAGGGGGCAGCCGGGCTGCCCCGGCCCGCGCCCCGGGTGCGGGCCAACCCGGGAGTGTCCCGGGTGGCCCGCGGGAAAAATTAATATTTTATTAAAAATTAATTTTAATATGTTAAAATTTTATTTTTGGTCCGGTCAAAAATTGTTTTTGATTGGTTCACGAGATTTCGGATCGAATTGTTCGAGTCCGTAAATTTTAAAATTGATTTTGGATAAATTTGAATTTTTGGAAAATTTTAATATTTTATCCGTAAATTGAATTTTGAAATCAATTATTTTGGTACAATTGATGATAAGATATGATCTTATGATATATTAAGTAAAATATGATTTTATTTGTAAAATTGGATTTTATAGATAAAATATGATTTTATTTGATATGGAGATAAAATATGATTTTATATGTGAAATGTGATTTTATATATAAAATATGATTTTATCTTGTTTAAATTTGAATTGCCACAGCATGTTATCCAATAAATTAATTTTGAATTAAATGTTATTGGATAAGGATGATCGATTGCCATGACCAATTTTGTAGGTGTATGTTAGGAATTTACATTTTGTCTTAATTGTTGTTGGTTTTATTAATGGGCCTGGTTTATGGCCCGATATGAATGTCATATGTAATAAAAGTGGGCTTGGTTTATAGCCCGTTCCCACCCCCTAAAAATGTATCCCTACTTGTCATTGTTATTTATTGTAAATACATTAGATTTAGTGGGAGATCAAGATTTGAAGATGGTGGGCCCAGCAGACAATGAAGACTGAAGAAATGTAAATTGGAAGCATATGTAATAGGATTGCATTTGCATACTGCATATTACCTAGGATTGGACTAAGACCCGTGATTGGCAACCACGGGTCAATTAGAAATGGAATCGATCATCCTATATAATATGTGATATTATGATTGTATGCATGTTTAGACATAAATTGCGTGAATCCGGCAATGCATGCAATAAATTAAATATGATGAGACAAATATTTTTATAAATAAAATCCCTCATTTTAAATATGATTTAAAATTTATATCAAGATAAATAAAGGAAATTTAAATATTGTTTAAATGTTCCTACCTTCCATCAACGGTCAATGTATGTGATGCTACCCGCGGATACGGTCCGGCTCATATTATTGGGGGGGCCCGTCCGTCGGAAAGCTGTACATTGGATCGACAAATGTTGTAAGTTGGGTGGAACTCCCATGGGATCGGCTCATATTATTGGGGGATCCACATGGCGACCGTCTATCACAACTTAATATTGATGGGTCATCTTGACATGTCACTTTAAACGGCGTCATATTATTGGGCCCTTATTGGACATGAGGTAAACACATGGGGGTTGCTTTGGAAGCAATTGGGCTCTACCTTTTGAGAATTATGGTTGGCTGATATTATTCGGGACCATAAGTTTGTCAATTGGACTCCATGTTCTCACTAAGGAAAAAGTTTCCCGTTTTCACTAGAGGGTGGTGAAATCGTTAAAATAGTGGGAGTGAGATTCATAAAATTAAATTCGCCTATTTTATGTCTTAGTAAATTGTTAAACAATCATTGATATATGTCTGTTTTCCTTTTCAGTATTTCATACAATGAATTCGCGAAATCCTTTATTCTCGATCCTCGAACAAAACAAGCTGACTGGCGCCAACTATACGGAATGGTTCCGGAAGTTGAAGATTGTCTTAACTTCGGGAGAAAATGCTCTACGTGTTAGAGAAAGCACCTCCGAAGGAAGCACCAGCTGACATAAGTCCGGAGGAATTGGCCAAACTTGATGCATGGTGTGACCATGACATCAAGACCAAATGCTATATGCAAGCCTCGATGTCTGATGAACTCCAGAGGCGATTTGAGGACACGGTGAATGCTGCTGACATTCACGCGCAACTCAAGGAACTTTTTGGGGCTCAGTCGAGGGCTGAAAGGTTCTCTACTGTTAAGGAGTTGATGACGTGCCGCATGCGTGAAGGGACTTCGGTCCGTGATCATGGGGTACGAGTGATTTGGCTCATACAGAAGTTAGCGACCCTTGATTTGGTGTTGGAGCATGAACTCAATGTGGACTTGCTGCTTCTATCTCTTCCTTCTTCATTTGATGGATTCGTGATAAATTTTAATATGAACAAGATAGAGGCCACCCTTGAAGAGATGGTCAATATGCTCGTTACATATGAATCCACACTTAAGAAGGACAAGCCAGCTTTCTTGGTGGGCTCCTCATCTTCTGCTAAGAAGGGGCCAAGTATGAAGGGCAAGAAACGTTCTGCCCCACCCAAGAAAGTGGAACCCGAGAAGAAGCAAAAGACAAAGGCTTCAAACAATGGAAAATCCAAGGATGTTTGCCATTACTGCAAGAAGCCGGGTCATTGGAAGCGCAACTGCAAGGAGTATCTTGAGCAGTTAGGAACTGCAAAGGGTATGTTCTATATCGAAATAAAACATGTCACTTAATACAACTTCTTGGGTATTGGATACCGGATGTGGATCTCACATTTGCAATGATTTGCAGGTGATGACAAGAAGTCGCAGGCTTAGAATGGGTGAGACCCAGCTGAGGCTCGGGAATGGTTCCAGAGTTGAAGCTACGGCCATTGGAGATGTTTGTTTGATTTTGCAGAATGGTTTTAAATTATTGTTGAGAGATGTTTTATTTGTGCCAGATTTAATTAAAAACATTATTTCTATTTCTATGCTTGATAGAGATGGTTATTCTTGTAATTTTGTGAATGGGATTTGCAGTATTTACAAGAATGAATGTTTAATTGGAAATGGACAACTTGAAAACGATCTATATAATTTAAAACTAAAAGACGTTCCAGTGAATTGTATTGACAAACCGGCAACAACAAACAAAAGGAAAATCGATAGTCAAAACCCGGCAAACCTATGGCACGCTAGACTAGGTCATATTTCCTCAAGGAGGATGAACAAGCTAGTGGGAGAGGGCATGTTTGATATGTCTGATATTAACTCTCTACCTACTTGTGAATCCTGCCTAAAAGGAAAAATGACTAAATCTCCTTTTAAGGGGAAACCTGAGCGTAGTCAGAATCTGTTGGATTTGATCCATACAGATGTTTGTGGTCCATTTAGAGTAGGGACTCAACATGGCCACACCTACTTCATTACCTTTACTGATGATTATTCAAGGTATGGGTATTTATATTTAATGAAATATAAGTCTGAAGCATTTGAAAAGTTCAAAGAATTCAAGGCTGAAGTAGAAAACAAGCTAGGTAAAAGTATTAAAGCACTTCGATCGGATCGAGGTGGAGAATACTTGAGTACCGAGTTTTTGGACTATCTAAAAGAGAATGGGATTCTCTCTCAGTGGACTCCTCCTATGACACCACAGCTTAATGGTGTATCGGAGCGTCGTAATCGAACTTTGTTGGACATGGTTCGATCTATGATGAGCTTCACTGAGCTTCCACCTTCGTTTTGGGGCTATGCGCTTGAAACGGCGGTATTGTTGTTGAACAACGTCCACACTAAAGCAGTGGACAAAACACCATACGAGTTATGGAATGGCAAAGCTCCTAAGTATTCATACTTGAGGATTTGGGGATGTCCTGCTTACGTGAAGCGGACAGTGGGAGATAAGTTGGATAGTCGATCCAGCTTGTGTTATTTTGTGGGGTATCCGAAGAATTCAATCGGATATTATTTCTATTATCCTGCTGAAACAAAGGTGTTTGTTTCACGGAATGCCACCTTCTTGGAGAAGGAGTTCTTATTGGATAAGAAAGGCGAGATGATGGAACTCGAAGAAGTTCGAGAAGAACCCGAAATACAAAATAACGATCCCACACCTCAGGAACCATTGCTGGACACGCCTGCACCTAGAAGATCCGAGAGGACTTCTAGACCTCCAGTTCGATATGGTCTTCTTCTTGAAGAGGGTCAAAATGAACCCGACATTGGATGTGATCCAAGAAGCTTCAAGGAAGCAATTTCTGATGCGGATTCGAATTTATGGCTTGAAGCTATGCAGTCTGAATTGGATTCGATGCATACTAACCAAGTCTGGTCTTTAGTGGATCCTCCCGATGGAATTGTTCCGATAGGGTGTAAATGGATCTACAAAAGAAAGCTTGGGCCTGATGGTAAGGTATTGACCTACAAGGCGCGATTGGTGGCTAAAGGTTATACTCAAAGGCAAGGAGTTGACTATGACGAAACCTTTTCACCAGTCGCAATGTTCAAGTCCATAAGAATCCTAATTGCCATAGCTGCATGGTATGACTATGAGATATGGCAGATGGATGTGAAGACTGATTTTCTTAATGGAGACATTAAGGAAGAAATCTATATGAAGCAGCCTGAGGGGTTCACATCCATGGGAAGCGAGCATAAGGTATGCAAGCTTCAGAGATCAATTTATGGTCTAAAACAAGCATCAAGAAGTTGGAACCAGAAATTTGATGAAACAATAAAAGATTTTGGTTTCATCAAGAACCCGGAGGAACCTTGCGTGTACAAGAAAGTAGTTAAGGATGCGGTAACATTCTTAGTACTTTATGTTGATGACATCCTACTCATTGGGAATGATGTAGGGATGTTGCAGTCAACAAAGATATGGTTATCAGGTAGATTTTCGATGAAGGATTTGGGTGAGGCATCCTACATTCTTGGGATACAGATCTATAGAGATAGGTCTAAGAGAATGATAGGACTCACTCAATCAACCTACATCGATACCATATTGAAACGGTTTTCAATGGATGGGTCCAAAAGAGGACATCTACCCATGTGTCATGGAGTTTCTCTATCCAAGTCTATGTGTCCCAAGACTGATGAAGAGATAGAGAATATGACACATGTACCATATGCGTCAGCTATAGGTAGTATCATGTATGGGATGATATCTACCAGACCGGATGTAGCATTTGCTCTGAGTGTCACGAGCAGATATCAGTCTAATCCTGGTCAGATGCATTGGAAAGCCGTGAAGGACATTCTTAAGTACTTGCGAAGGACTAAGAATATGTTCATGGTTTATGGAGGACGAGAACTCAAACTGGAAGGCTATACCGACTCTAGCTTCCAAAGTGATGTGGATGACTCGAAGTCAACCTCTGGATTTGTGTTCATGCTCAATGGCGGTGCTGTCTCTTGGAAGAGTTCCAAGCAGGACACCACAGCGGATTCCACCACTGAGGCTGAATACATTGCAGCATCAGCTGCTGCTAAAGAGGCCGTTTGGATGAGGAATTTCGTCCAAGAGTTGGGCGTCATTCCTGAATTTGTTGGTCCAGTCCCGGTGTACTGCGACAACACGGGTGCCGTTGCTCAAGCAAAGGAACCAAGGTCTCATCAAAGATCCAAACACGTACTGAGGAAATACCACATAATCCGGGAGATTGTGGAAAGAGGAGACATCAGTGTCGAACGAGTGGCCTCTGCAGACAATATCGCTGATCCACTTACTAAGCCTTTGCCAGGACCATTGTTTGACAAACATCGCGAAGCAATGGGTCTACGTAGTATGACTAGTTGGCTATAGGGCAAGTGGGAGATTGTAAGAGTGGGTGCCCAGTGAGCCAACTGTGTGGCTATGGGCTTTGTTGACTCTTTGTATAAACAATCTTTTGTTTAATATTATTTACACTTTTATGGCAATGACTTTATATTACTTCATATTGTTATATTGTGATATACTATTGTTGTTTTGATAAAGACCTTGAATATACTATAGTGTATGTAAGATGTGGTAGAACATGGAGATGTCTATCATGAAATACATCTTATAGTCACTGTATATTCTAAAACCGTTCCTAGTCGATTGAGCCGTCCGATAATAAGGATAAGGATCGCTCGAGTTTGAGACTAGCATTTGCGATGCGGAGTACCACGTTTCATTGGTAGGGAACATGGACATGTTCGAAGCATGCAAATGGATATTCATAGGATGAATAGTCGAACTACCCTATCCGGACTTTCCAAGTGGTTATCACTTATCGAGTGGATAAAGTCCGCGGTTTTGGTTGTACACCATTAGTCCTTACGACTTGAAACATCATGGAGACTCTATATGCTAGTACTGTGCTTTGACTCGTTTACCGACTCTGAGGGGGTCATCAGGTGTCGAGATTGGGTACAGTTACGACACATATAGGAGTCAATGCATTGTTGTCAAGGATTCACCACATACTTGCGAGTGTGGATATCCTATGCGATCTGAGGAGATATTAGTGTGACAAATCTCTGGCCAGAGTACTTGATGTGATTTAAGAAATGGTTTCTTAGTAGCACATGCGATGTCACTAATTTGATCTTCAAGATGTATTGCATAGTTATCGAATCTTGAGCGACTCTCGATATACCAATGGTTGTTGATTCGATCGGGATATATGGATGAAGGGACCGTACTGTACGCTAACCAAAATCTACTGGTTCTTGTAGGCACTATCAGTGATACCTAGGGAATCATGGGGCGATGTTGCTAGGCGCTTTACCATGATTCATTGGGCAAGTCGGAAAGTGTTGTTCCGAGTCACAAGGAGTTGTGAGCCCACGGCTAGCTGTATCCCTGAACCATTGAGGGTCACACAGTGTAATGGAGTTTTAATCCCCGTTGAGATAGTTAAATTTAAAGAGTTAAATTTAATGAACTAAGGAGTTGGACTTCTTAAATAAGAGTAAGGGAGTAGGATTTCCTAAAATGACATAGGGATGGACATTTTTGGAAACCACTGAATTCGGATTCAGGAAAATTTATTTTGACTTTAAAACGTGCAGAAATGGTTTCTGTGCACATTGGTGAAATCGTTTCATCAATCGGAGTCACGATGAATTTTATATTAATTTCTGAACGAGTGGGCTTTGCTTGTCGGGCCCCAGCTTATGACTAATGGGCCCTAAGGTGTTAGTGGCCTGCATTATAAATAAGTTATTTCAGTACAGAAATTACACACAACAGGTCATAATTTTGAGAGCAAAAATCGAAAACCCTAGTCTCTCTAAAAGAATTTTCGGCCGACCCCTCCCCTCTGCCCGAGAAAATTCCGGTCTGTGATTTTGAATCGCAGTAAGGAATAACGAATCAAATTCGTGTATTCTCTTCGCAGAAAACTTCTGATAGATTTTCTAGTGCAATCTATCAGAGGGATTAAACCTCTGTTCGTGGACCTGATTGAAGGCGTTCATCGGTTCCAGGGAGAGACAACAAGAGCAGAATTGTTCTGTTGGTGTCCATTAATCTCGTTGCGAGATTTGAGGTAAAATTTATTTAATTGTTATTTAAATTTTACACACACACGTAATTCAATCGATGAACGGTTGATACCCATACCATGGAAACGTTCCATGAAAAATTTTTAAACTTCCGCTGCACCGGGTATCAATCGTAATTGGTCTGGGAACTCGCCAGTTATCCAACAGGAATCCCATAAAAAAAATCTTTATAAATTCTGCTGATGATGATAGTCTTCGGGCAACCTAATCGCCACGTCATTATCTCTTCCATGGTCTCATCAATCCTACAAGGATAACCCAAAAGTCTTATTACTATTTCCCAAGTATCTTGTATGTATGCTCTGATACCACAAATATAGCGACCCATCCCGGATCCACTACCTAATTAGAGTTAAGAGCATAATTAAGCATGCATTAAATAAATCGTTGCGGAAGACTTTAAATAAAATGGACCGGCAGAATACAACCGGCTAAACAAAATCGATTATACAACCCAATCGAATTATCTTAAATAAAACCTATAGCTAATCCTGCTGTCTTCAAGGTCACTAGCTACTCCAAGCTCCTGGTGCTCAATCCTGCACCTACACCTGCCCCGTCGAATGGGGTGCCCAGATACACAGAAAAGACTGGACGTGAGCTCTAAACTCAATACAAAAGCATGGATAGGCATACAAATATGATGCATACAAATGACAGGGTATCCATATCTGGGATAACTGTATACAAACTGCTCAAACTGGCGCCTGGGATATGAGCTCGTCACATCGGGATAGCTAACCACTGTGTGCAACCACTCACTCCCGAATAACGGACGTGGACCACGGAGTCCTCTAGATGCCAGTACCTAAGGGTACTCGATATTAAAATGTCCAACAGGGCTGAGCAACCCTAACTGGCTCATCTCAAAAGATGTATAGAGGTACAGGCACAAGATGACACGTACATGCCACATAACAATAATAACATGCAAACACATTAATGCAACATATAATCATGCATATCCGCTGGAAATCTCAGTCAATACTTACGTACCTTACTACCGGAAGTCCTAGCAGTCCAACTCTAGGTTCCAAGCCTATCATCAACTCTATAATGCAAATACACATGCATCATTCAATAGACTCTAAAATAGAGCCATGCGGTCGAAGGAGAGTAAATTGGTGCGGCTAACAAATGAGCCTCTCGGCCCCTTTATATAGGCAAGGGTTCGGACCGTCTGAACCTCACTTTAGATCGTACGATCCTTGCATGCGTGACAAGTGTCCCTGTCAGCACATCGGACTATCCGATCCTGCACATCGGATCGTCCGAAGTCACCTCCGTGACATCACCGATGACATATTATATTGGGACAGCTAGGCGCACACGAACGGATCGTCCGATCGGACTTAGGATCGTCTGAACTCCTTGAGCCTCCGATCCTTGGCTCCGTTTACGTTTTGATCCTCCGAACTTAGTTCGGGTCGTTCGATCCTCCCGAACCTTTCCCACCATTTTTGAGTGTCTTGTATTCATTTCTGGACTCCGTTAATCACTTGGGAATTTCCTTAATCATGTTTTACTTGATCTAAACATGATCACACGATTAACTACTCATTAATCGTTAATTCTGGATATGGGCTACTACACTAGGCAAGCAAAACCAACTCTATGTCCAAGCCTATAGTCCGCACTACAATGAAAAATACTCAGGCTTCATAATAATATTCTAAAAGTCTTAACTAAGCTATAGCATACTCCATATTTACTATAAGGATCCAGAGCTATGCCTTCGTCTGTTTTCAGTCCGCTGATGACGACTGCCCCAAAACTTGGACACTACTCCGCTGCGACTCCGGAGCACCCTGCCAACTTCTAGACCAAAACTAGGAATGCTTTAAATCAACCCAAAACACCTAGAATGCCTAAGAACCAAGAGAAAAAGCTAAGAAATTGGTATGAAAATGTGGAGCTTGGAGGACCTATTTATAGGATCGGACGCTCCGATCGGGGGTTCGAACTCTTAGATCTCTGCATGCAGACCACGTCACTGCATGCACAGTTCGGAAGCTCCGATCTTGAATTCGGAGGTTCCGAATTGCTACGTGTCCGATCATTCTTGACACCTCACCAACTGCAAGGCCTAACTGAGATTGAATGCTTTGATCCTGGTTCGGGCGCTCCGAACGCACTGTAACCTCCGATCCTTGATCTATGCTTCTGAAGGGTTTGGACCCTCCGATCTTGGGTTTGGACCCTCCGAACTGCCCTTGGAAAAAATCCAAAAATTTTCCAATTTAATCCAAATTAAGCCTCTAATTCCATGCTTAATCATTTTAATCTTGTAAAAATGGAATCGGGTCATTACATTATCCCCCACTTAAGTTATTTTCATACTCGAAACAAATCTTAAGTACTGAATGCAGATAATACTTGAATAAACATCTTTTATTAAAACTGAAAATTTTTACAAGATATAATTGAAATACAACATAATCAGAACAACTCTGGATAGTCTGTTCGCATACGAATCTCTAGTTCCCAAGTGGCTTCCTCAGTGCCTCGGCGCTGAAACTAAACTAGAACAAGAGGAATGATCTTTTTACGCAATACATTGTCCTTATGACTCATGATACGCAAAGGTCTCTCCACATATGTCAAATTTGTATCCAACGAGACCTCAGACGGCTACAAGATGTGGGACTCATCAGCCACGTACCATCGCAACAGTGATACATGGAAAAAATCGTGTTGGAGAACGCGGCGATCAGATCAATCAGGATTGATGCCCGGTGCAGCGGAAGTTTAAAAATTTTATATGGAACGATTCCATAATGGGTATCAAAACTTTTTACGATTAAATTTTGTGTGTGTAAAAATTAAATAACAATTATAAATTTTTACCTCCAATCTCGAAGCGAGATTATGGACACCAACAGATTGCTCTGCTCTTGTTGTATATCCCTGGAACTGATGGACGAATTGTTCTTCAATCAGGTCCACGAACGGATAATTAATCCCTCTGATAGATTGCACTAGAAAATCTATCAGAAGTTTCTATGAAGAGAATTAACGAATTTGATCCGTTAAACCAGACTGTAATTCAAAATTCACAGACTGGATTTTCCGAGCAGAGGGGAGGGGGCGGCGGCCACACTCAATAAAATTAGGGTTTTTCGAAAATTATTTTTGTGACCTGTTGTGTATAATTTCTGTACTGCAATAACTTATTTATAATGTAGGCCGCTAACAGCTTAGGGCCCATTAGTCATAAGTTCAAGCCCGACAAGCAAAGCCCGCATGTTCAGAAATTAATATAAAATTCATCATGACTCCGATTGATAAACCGATTTCACCAATGTGCACAGAAACCATTTCTGCACCTTTTAAAGTCAAGATAAATTTTTCTGAATCCGAATTCAGTGATTTCCAAAAATGCCCATACCTATGTCATTTTAGAAAATCTTACTCCTCTACTCATAATTAAGAAGTCCAACTTCTTTGTTCATTAAATTTAACTCTTTAAATTTAACTATCTCAACGGGGATTAAAAATCCATTACTCTGTGTGACCCTCAATGGTTCAGGGATACAGCTAGCCGTGGGCTCACAACTCCTTGTGACTCGGAACAACAATTTCCGACTTTCCCATCGAATCATGGTAAGAGCGCCTAGCAACATCGCCCCATGATTCCCTAGGTATCACTGATAGTGCCTGCAAGAACCAATAGATTTTGGTTAGCGTACAGTACGGTCCCTTCATCCATATATCCCGATCGAATCAACAACCATTGGTAAATCGAGAGTCGTTCGAGATTCGATAACTATGCAATACATCTTGAAGATCAAATAGTGACATCGCATGTGTTACTAAGAAACCATTTCTTAAAACACATCATGTACTCTGGCCAGAGATTCGTCACACTAATATCTCCTCAGATCGCATAGGATATCCACACTCGCAAGTATGTGGTGAATCCTTGACAACAAAGCATCGACTCCTATATGTGTTGTAACTGTACCCAATCCCGACACCTGATGACCCCAATAGAGTCGGTAAACGAGTCAAAGCACAGTACTAGCATATGGAGTCTCAATGATATTTCAAGTAGTAAGGACTAATGGTGTACAACCAAAACCGCGGACTTTATCCACTCGATAAGTGATAACCACTTGGAAAGTCCGGATAGGGTAGTTCGATCATTCATCGTATGAATATCCATTTGCATGCTTCGAACATCTCTATGTTCTTTACCAATGAAACATGGTACTCTGCATCGCAAATGCTAGTCTCAAACTCGAGCGATCCTTATCCTTATTATCGGACGGCTCAATCGACTAGGAACAGTTTAGAATACACAGTGACTATAAGATGTGTTTCATGATAGACATGTCCATGTTCTACCACATCTTACATACACTATAGTATATTCAAGGTCTTTATCAAAACAACAATAGTATATCACAATATAACAATATGAAGAAAGATAAAGTCATTGCCATTAATAAAAGTGTAAATTATATTAAACAAAAGATTGTTTATACAAGGAGTCATCAAAGCCCTTAGCCACAAGTTGGCTCACCGGGCACCCACTCTTTCAATCTCCCACTTGCCCTAAAGCCAACTAGTCATACTACGTAGACCCATTGCTTCGCGATGTTTATCAAATAATGGTCCTGGCAAGGGCTTAGTAAGTGGATCAGCGATATTGTCTGCAGAGGCCACTCTTTCGACAGTGATGTCTCCTCTTTCCACAATCTCCCGGATGATGTGGTATTTCCTCAGTACGTGTTTGGATCTTTGATGAGACCTTGGTTCCTTTGCCTGAGCAACGGCACCCGTGTTGTCACAGTACACCGGGACTGGACCAACAACTTCAGGAATGACGCCCAAATCTTGGACGAAATTCCTCATCCAAACGGCCTCTTTAGCAGCAGCTGATGCTGCAATGTATTCTGCCTCAGTGGTGGAATCCGCTGTGGTGTCCTGCTTGGAACTCTTCCAAGAGACAGCACCGCCATTGAGCATGAACACAAATCCAGAGGTTGACTTTGAGTCATCCACGTCACTTTGGAAGCTAGAGTCGGTATAGCCTTCCAATTTTAGTTCTCTTCCTCCATATACCATGAACATATTCTTAGTCCTTCGTAAGTACTTAAGAATGTCCTTCACGGCTTTCCAATGCATTTGACCGGGATTAGCTTGATATCTGCTCGTGACACTCAGAGCAAATGCTACATCCGGTCTGGTAGATATCATCCCATACATGATACTACCTATGGCTGACGCATATGGTACATGTGTCATTTTCTCTATCTCTTCATCCGTCTTGGGACACATAGACTTCGATAGAAAAACTCCATGACACATGGGTAGATGTCCTCTCTTGGACCCATCCATTGAAAACCGTTTCAATATGGTGTCGATGTAGGTTGATTGAGTGAGTCCTATCATTCTTTTAGATCTATCTCTATAGATCTGTATCCCTAGAATGTAGGATGCCTCACCCAAATCCTTCATCGAGAATCTACCTGATAACCATATCTTTGTTGACTGCAACATCCCTACGTCATTCCCAATGAGTAGGATGTCATCAACATAAAGTACTAAGAATGTCACAGCATCCTTAACTACTTTCTTGTACACGCATGGTTCCTCCGGGTTCTTGATGAAACCAAAATCCTTTATTGTTTCATCAAATTTCTGGTTCCAGCTTCTTGATGCTTGTTTTAGACCATAAATTGATCTCTGAAGCTTGCATACTTTATGCTCTCTTCCCATGGATGTGTACCCCTCAGGCTGCTTCATATAGATTTCTTCCTTAATGTCTCCATTAAGAAAAACAGTCTTCACATCCATTTGCCATATCTCATAGTCATACCAAGCAGCTATGACAATAAGGATTCTTATGGACTTGAACATTGCAACTGGTGAAAAGGTTTCATCATAGTCAAATCCTTGTCTTTGAGTATAACCTTTCGCCACCAATCGCGCCTTGTAGGTCAATACCTTACCATCAGGCCCAAGCTTTCTCTTGTAGATCCATTTACACCCTATTGGAACAATTACATCGGGAGGATCTACTAAAGACCATACTTGGTTTGTATGCATCGAATCTATTTCCGACTGCATAGCTTCAAGCCATAAATTTGAATCCGCATCAGAAATTGCTTCCTTGAAGTTTCTTGGATCACATCCAACATCGGGTTCATCTTGATCCCCTTCAAGAAGAAGACCATATCGAATAGGAGGTCTAGAAGTCCTCTCGGATCTTCTAGGTACAGGCGTGTCTATCAATGGTTCCTGAGGTGTAGGATCGTTATTTTGTATTTCGGGTTCTTCTCGAATTTCTTCGAGTTCCATTATCTCGCCTTTCTTATCCAATAGGAACTCCTTTTCCAAAAAGGTGGCATTCCTTGAAACAAACACCTTTGTTTCAGCAGGATAATAGAAATAATATCCGATTGAATTCTTTGGATACCCTACAAAATAACATAAGGTGGATCGACTATCCAACTTATCTCCCACTGTCTGCTTCACGTAAGCAGGACATCCCCAAATCCTCAAGTACAAATACTTAGGAGCTTTGCCATTCCATAACTCGTATGGTGTTTTTTCCACTGCTTTAGTGTGGACGTTGTTCAACAACAATACCGCCGTTTCAAGCGCATAGCCCCAAAACGAAGGTGGAAGCTCAGTGAAGCTCATCATGGATCGAACCATGTCCAACAAAGTTCGATTACGACGCTCCGATACACCATTCAGCTGTGGTGTCATAGGAGGAGTCCACTGAGAGAGAATCCCATTCTCTTTCAGATAGTCCAAAAACTCGGTACTTAAGTATTCTCCACCTCGATCCGATCAAAGTGCTTTAATACTTTTACCTAGCTTGTTTTCTACTTCAGCCTTGAATTCTTTGAACTTTTCAAATGCTTCAGACTTATATTTCATTAAATATAAATACCCATACCTAGAATAATCATCAGTAAAGGTAATGAAGTAGGTGTGGCCATATTGAGTACCAACTCTAAATGGACCACAAACATCTGTATGGATCAAATCCAACAGATTTTGACTACGCTCAGGTTTCCCCTTAAAAGGAGATTTAGTCATTTTTCCTTTCAGGCAGGATTCACAAGTAGGTAGAGAGTTAATATCAGACATATCAAACATGCCCTCTCCCACTAGCTTGTTCATCCTCCTTGAGGAAATATGACCTAGCCTAGCATGCCAAAGGTTTGCCGGGTTTTGGCTATCGATTTTCCTTTTGTTTGTTGTTGCCGGTTTATCAACATAATTTATTGGAACGTCTTTTAGTTTTAAATTATATAGATCATTTTCAAGTTGTCCATTTCCAATCAAACATTCATTCTTGTAAATATTGCAAATCCCATTCACAAAATTGCAAGAATAACCATCTCTATCAAGCATAGAAACAGAAATAATGTTTTTAATCAAATCCGGAACAAATAAAACATCTCTCAAAAGTAACTTAAAACCGTTCTGCAAAATTAAATAAATATCTCCCACAGCTTTAGCTTCAACTCTGGAACCATTTCCGAGCCTCAGCTGGGTCTCACCCATTCTAAACCTGCGACTTCTTGTCATCACCTGCAAAGCATTGCAAATGTGAGATCCACATCCGGTATCCAATACCCAAGAAGTAGTATTAAAAGAAACATTTATTTCAATATAGAACATTCCCTTCGCAGTTCGCAACTGCTCTAGATATTCCTTGCAGTTACGCTTCCAATGACCGGGCTTCTTGCAGTAATGGCAAACATCCTTGGATTTTTCCATGTTTGAAGCCTTTGTCTTGTACTTCTTCTCGGGTTCGATTTTCTTGGGTGGGGCAGAACGTTTCTTACCCTTTGTACTTGGCCCCTTCTTAGCAGAAGAAGAGGATCCCACCAAGAAAGCCGGTTTATCCTTCTTTAATGTCGATTCATATGTCACAAGCATATTGACCATCTCTTCAAGGGAGGCCTCTATCTTGTTCATATTGAAATTCACCACAAATCCTTCAAACGAAGAAGGAAGAGATAGAAGTAGTAAGTCCACGTTGAGTTCATGCTCCAACACCAAATCAAGGGTAACCAACTTCTATATGAGCCAAATCACTCGTACCCCATGATCACGGACCGAAGTCCCTTCACGCATGCGACACGTCATTAGCTCCTTTACAGTAGCGAACCTTTCAGCCCTCGATTGAGCCCCAAAAAGTTCCTTGAGTTGTACGTGAATGTCAGCAGCATTCACGGTATCCTCAAATCGCCTCTGGAGTTCATCAGACATCGAGGCTTGCATATAGAATTTGGCCTTGATATCATGGTCCCACCATGTATCAAGTTTGGCTAACTCTTCCGGACTTATGTCAGCTGGTGCTTCCTTCGGAGGAGATTTTTCTAACACGTAGAGCATCTTCTCCAAAGTCAAGACAATCTTCAACTTACGGAACCATTCCGTATAGTTTGCGCCAGTCAATTTATTTTGTTCGAGGATCGAGAAAAGTGGATTACGCGAATTCATCTTTATGAAATACTGAAAAGAAACAGACAAATATCAGTGATTGTTTAAGTAATTTACTAAGACATAAAATAGGCGAAATTTATTTTATGAATCTCACTCCCACTATTTTAACGATTTCACTACCCTCTAGTGAAAACGGGAAACTATTTTCCTTAGTGAGAACATGGAGTCCAATTGACAAACTATGGTCCCGAATAATATCAGCCAACCATAATTTTCAAAAGGTAGAGCCCAATTGCTTCCAAAGCAACCTCCACGTTTTTACCTCATGTCCAATAAGGGCCCAATAATATGACGCCGTTTATTGTGACATGTCAAGATGACCCATCATATTTTAAATTTATCTTGATATCAATTTTATCTTGATATAAATTTTAAATCATATTTAAAATGAGGGATTTTAATTTTGAAAATTCGTCTCATCATTTTAAAATTTTGTATGCTTGCCGGATTCACACAATTTTGTCTAAAACATGCATACAACAATAATATCATATATTATATAGGATGATCGATTCCATTTCTAATCGACCCGTGGTTGCCAATCACGAGTCTTAGTCCAATCCTAGGTTATATGCAGTATGCAATGCAATCCTATTACATTGTGCTTCCAATTTACATTTCTTCTGTCTTTATTGTCTGCTGGGCCCACCTCCGTCTTCAAATCTTCATCTTCCACTAAATCTAATGTATTTACAATAAATAACAATGACAAGTAGGGGATACATTTTTAAGGGGTGGGAACGGGCCATAAACCAAGCCCACTTTTATTACATATGACAATTCATATTGGGCCATAAACCAGGCCCATTAATAAATCCAACAACAATAAAAACAAATGTAAATTCCTAACATACACCTACAAAATTGGTCATGGCAATCGATCATCCTTATCCAATAACATTTAATTCAAAATTAATTTATTGGATAACATGCAATGGCAATTTAAATTTAAAAAGGATAAAATCATATTTCATATATAAAATCTTATTTTACATACAAAATCATATTTTATCTTTTTATCAAATAAAATCATATTTTATCTATAAAATCCAATTTTATACATAAAATCATATTTTACTCAATATATCCATAAGATCATATCTTATCATCAATTGTACCAAAAATAATTAATTTCAAAATTCAATTTAACGGATAAAATATTTAAATTTTCAAAAAATTCAAATTTATCCAAAAATCAATTTTAAAATTTTCGGACTCGAACAATTCGATCCGATGCCTCGTGGACCAATCAAAAACAATTTTCGATCGGACCAAAAATAGAATTTTAACATATTAAAATTTAATTTTAAAATTAAAAAATTAATTTTTCGCGGGCCGCCCGGGACGTTCCCGGGCTGCCCGCGCCCCAAAGGGCTCGGGCCGGGCAGCTGCCCTGGGCAGCTGTGAGACCTCGTTTCTAAACAACTAATATCAGACAACAAGCGATAAGAAATCAAGAACCCAATAAATATTTTTTTTTTAGAAGAAGGCTCGCGCGCCCGCGCTGACATCAGCGCGCCCGCGCCTACATCCCGCAAATCCCAGCGCGCCCGCGCCAAAGGAATTGCGCCCGCGCTCATATCTCGCAAAGAGGCCGCGCGCCCGCGCCGTCCCCTCGCCCAGAATGGTTAAGGCACTGTAATAAACTCAAACAAAACCTAAACACTTGCATTAAGAGTATTTGACATTCCAATAACAATACAAGAAAGGTTTAGGGAAGAGCAACATTCAATTCAATAGCACCTACATCGTTCTTGCTTACAAAAAATATACGAGAAGTTCGAATGACTAAACATGATCGCAAAACATAACTAGGTTGACATGCTGATTCGACTTCTAAACGAGTCTCACTTCTATCTCTTGCTCTGGACGCTAACCAGGTCTAAGCTGACTTGATCCTGCCCTTCCTGTTGCCATGTACACATACAAAACAAAGCAACAGCCGGATAACCGGTGAGAATGATAATCCCAGTAAAAGCAACATATCAAGTAATGAATATACAACATGCTATCAAACCACATATTCAAGTCGAAGTTAATGATATGCATGTCTTTAAAACCAGGATATCGAATCTGATAAACACGGGAGTATTACTCTGCTTTTGGGATCCCGAGGATGAGATCACGTAACGACTCACCGACTCTCCCAATCGAGGTGGTGCCACGTATCCCACTCCTCTAGACTTTGAGCAACCATAATGAGTATGCTAGCACTAGGTGAAATACTACAACCTAGGCCACTCAATCATAGTTCCCAAACGTCTAACAAAAAGGGCGGTTCTGCCCGCTGAAATCAAAGTAGGCTCAAGATGAATGCATAACAGAAACTTAAACGTAAGCCACATAACAAAAACTCAATCATTCAACAAATAAAAGTTCCACGTGCTAGAACAATTATCAATGCAATATGTGATTTAAAAAGGGGAAAACTCGAGAACCAATAGTCCCGAGTATGCTATCCCGCTACGATGACTGCTTTTACCTTTCAATGCAGTAGTTCCAACTCTGGATAAGCTACAACAAAAGGTTTAATCAACAACTAAACAATCCAACAATACAGGCAACAGTTCAAGGTAATCTCTTTACCGTTCTTCGTCCAATTCTCGACGACCAAATGCTGCTAACACAGGGCTTGACAACTCCAAACGAATCTGTTCAGATACAATCAAAGATCAATTACCATGATCGACTTACAAGCCAAGTTCAACAACTTCAAAAACGATTCAAATATCCAAAACTCAAACCGACGGCATAACGGCTATAACTGAACAAACCGACAATGCAGACAGCAGTTCAATAGAGATATAACCTCATAAAAATTCTAAGACAACCAAAACAAAGCAAACCCATCAATCTCAAATTCCATATTTTCGAAAATGGCTTCCAAAAATCATAATAAATCCGAACGTCTCTCTAATTCAAAACCGACAGATAATAAACGATCAGAACTCTGTAGAGAACAACATACTCGAATCTCAAACGATTCTAACAACATCTAAAAACTAGAATGTATCCGATCGAAGAAGAACTTACGATATAACGAAGCTCTCGTTGCTGTGATTGCTAATCTGCCTTCAGAAATAATTTCTAACGGACGGATCGACAAAATCGTAGAATTCCAAAGCTTGAAGAAACATTTTGGGCGCCTACAATGGAGGTTCACGCTTTGGGGAGGAAGGAGAAGTGATCTAAATAAAAATCTAAGTGTAGATAATATATTAAATCCCCTATTTGCGTTTTAGTCCCTGAAATTTCCAAAATTTGCAAAAAGGACCCTGATCAAAATCAAACTGGCTCGAGAACTCTGTAATCTCTGATTAACTCAAATAAACTCATTTAAGATAAAAACAGGGCATTACAATTCTCCCCCACTAAGAAGAGATTTCGTCCTCGAAATCAACGAGAACCACAACTCATAAGATAGAATAAAGAACTAAGGACAGTAAGAAGAACTCACGTCATCCGAATAGCTCCGGAAATCGTTGTCTCATGTCAGATTCTGTCTCCCAAGTCGCTTCCTCGACGCCGTGACGGCTCCACTGCACTTTCACCAATGGAATCAACTTGGTTCTGAGTTGTTTCTCCTTCCGATCAAGGATCTGAATCGGTCGCTCAAAGTAGCTCAGAGTCTCGTCTAACTCGGCTTCGTTAGGCTGAAGGATATGAGAAATATCTGGTTGATACTTTCGCAGCATAGAGACGTGAAAAACGTCGTGAATACTAGATAAAGACGGAGGAAGTGCAAGTTTGTAGGCAAGATCGCCTATCTTCTCGAGAATCTCGTACGGCCCGATGAATCTCGGAGATAACTTCCCTCTCTTACCGAATCTGACAGTGCCTCTGAAAGGTGAAATCTTCAGAAAGACTCGGTCTCCTTGATCAAAACTCAAAGGTCTATGCCTGACATTCGCATACTTTGCCTGTCTATATTGAGCTGACTTCATTCTGGTCTGAATGATCTTAACCTGCTCTGCCATATCTCTAAGCATCTCCGGTCCCAAATCTGGTGACTTGGATAAATCATCCCAAAACAACGGAGATCGGCACTTCTTACCATACAAAGCCTCAAAAGGCGCCATACCAATACTCGCTTGGAAGCTGTTGTTGTAAGAAAACTCGACAAGAGGCAAAGAATCCTGCCAACTAGTGCCAAAGTCTAGCACTACCGCTCGCAGCATATCCTCTAGCGTCTGGATAGTCCGCTCTGACTGTCCATCGGTCTGAGGATGATAAGTTGTACTCAGATGCAATCGAGTACCAAGTGCCCCCTGAAAACTATGCCAGAATTGAGAAGTGAATCTAGGATCTCTGTCTGAAACGATCGACTTCGGCACACCATGCAGTCTCACAACATTGCTAACATACAACTCAGCCATCTGATCATGACGATACGTCATTCTGTACGGAATAAAACACGCAGACTTCGTCAATCGGTCGATCACTACCCAAATGGCATCGCATCCTCGAACGGATCGTGGTAGCTTCGTGACAAAATCCATGGAAACGTGATCCCACTTCCATTCAGGAACAGATAGACTGCGCAACAGACCTCCTGGTCGCTTCCGTTCTGCTTTCACCTGCTGACAATTCAAACACCGAGATACAAACCTCGCTACGTCGCTCTTCATTCTCTTCCACCAAAACTGAATCTTCAGATCGTTGTACATCTTACGACCTCCAGGATGAATACTAAACCGACTGCAATGAGCCTCTCGAAGAATACGCTGCCTCAAATCCGAAATATCAGGCACAACAATACGGTTATTCACACACAGTACATCATCTCTAACCTGGAATTCAGACTGATGCCCAGATCTGACTTTCTCTACTGAAACCTGGATGCTCGGCTCAGACTTCTGTGCTTCTCTGATTGCGACAAACAACTCCGGTTCGGCTTGAATAGCAAACACTCTGATAGTCTCCCTATCTGTTTCAAACTCTAAACCAGAAGTGCAACAATCATCGATCAACTGAGAAACACCAATAGTAGAAAGAGATAAAGAACAAAGCTTTCGGCTCAACGCATCTGCAACTGCATTCGACTTCCCCGGATAATACTTGATCTCACAGTCGAAATCTTTCAACAGATCTAACCACCTTCTCTGTCTCATATTCAGCTCTGCCTGAGAAAACAAGTACTTAAGACTCTTATGATCAGAAAATATCTCGAAGGACTCACCATAAAGATAGTGACGCCAGATCTTCAGAGCAAAGACGATCGCAGCTAGTTCAAGATCATGAACCGGATAAAGAGTCTCGTGCGGTTTCAGCTGCCTCGATGCATACGCTATCACATGCTTATGCTGCATAAGAACACAACCCAAGCCTCGGTTAGAAGCATCACAATAGACTGTGAAACCTCCAGTACCTTTTGGAATAGAAAGAATCGGAGCACTGGTCAGTCTCCTCTTCAGATCGACAAAGCTAGCCTCACAATCTGCAGTCCAGACAAAAGGCGCATTCTTCTGAGTCAGCTGGGTAATAGGCTTGGCAATAGATGAGAAACCCTCGATGAAACGACGGTAATAACCAGCTAAACCCATGAAGCTTCGGATCTCCGGCACTGAAGTAGGTCTAGGCCAATTCATAACCGCTTCAATCTTGCTAGGATCGACAGAAATCCCATCTCCAGAAATGATATGACCGAGAAAGACAACTCGATCCAACCAGAATTCACACTTAGACAGCTTGGCAAACAACTGCTCAGCTCGTAAAATCTGCAGTACGGTCCTCAAGTGCTCTGCATGGTCAGTACGGTTCTTCGAGTAGATAAGAATATCATCGATAAAGATAATGACAAACTCATCTAAATAACACTGAAAGATACGGTTCATCAAACCCATAAAAACCGCTGGAGCGTTAGTCAAACCAAATGGCATGACTATAAACTCAAAATGACCATACCTCGTTTTGAATGCGGTCTTAGGAACGTCTTCCTCTCGCACTCTCAACTGATGATAACCTGACCTCAGATCCATCTTAGAGTAGACAGAAGAACCCTGCAGTTGATCAAAAAAGTCATCTATTCGGGGTAAAGGATACCTGTTCTTAACTGTAGCCTGATTCAATTGACGATAGTCGATACAGAGCCTCATAGAACCATCCTTCTTCCGAACGAATAGAACAGGAGCACCCCAAGGCGACACACTAGGTCTGATGTATCCCTTGACAATTAAATCCTCAAGCTGCTCCTTCAACTCTCTCAATTCAACAAGTGCCATACGATAAGGAGCTTTTGAAATAGGTTGAGTACCTGGCACTAAGTCAATACTGAATTCAACCTCTCGAATGGGTGGCAATCCAGGAACATCTTCCGAAAACACATCAGCAAAAGAATTTCCACTCGTCTGCCATTTCAGGTCTGAACCTGACAACTTTCAGAAAACAATCAACTGTTGCCCTGTACTTGGTCAAAGCATCTATACCGACAATACAATCAAAATCTGACAACCCAAGAACAATACAGTCGAATTCTAACCAATTCCCCTCGAAACAAAGTTCACAGTTCTTGACTAGTCGGACAGAAACAATTCCTCCACCCAAAGGTGAAGTAACAGCTACTACTGTAGGCAACAATTCAGTTGGCAAAGCATGCAATAACACATATTTCTCAGAGATAAAGGAATGGGAAGCACCTGTATCTATCAAGACATGAGCAGAATGACCGAAAATCAAACAGTTACCTGCTATGACATTGTCAGGTGCTGCCTGAGCCTGATCCTCTGTCAATGCAAAGACTCGTGCTTGCTGTCTCGGATGCTGATTTGCACTAGAGCTACCTCCCTGTCTGTTCTGCTGTTGCTGGGGTTGGAAAGAGTGCACTGCCAATGACTGCCTCTCCGGCTGAGCTGCAGGTCTAGACGAACTCCCACTCTAAGCTCTATCTCTATTACGTTGAGGGCACACTTTAGAGAAGTGTCCCGGTTGCTGACATGTGTTACAATTGCCAAAGACTCCCACACACTGATCCGGTGAGTGTCTTCCTCCACACTTGCTGCAGTACATGATTGAAGATCCAGAACTCTGTCCGGCGAATTGCTTCGAACCACTGGAACTGGACGAACTGTTTCCTTGCCTCTTGAACTGTTTACCTCTTGCTTTGTACTGATCCTTTCTGTTTCCCCCACTGCTACCACCTTCATACCTCTGCTGCTGGTTCTGATGTTGAGGTGGCTGATTCTGGTACTGAGATGGTAGGTTCTGATACTGTCTCTGTTGCTGAGGTGCTACCTGGTTACCTCTTTGCCTCCACAAGCCTGCTTCCGCTCCCTTTGCGTAATTCATGGCATCCGCAAAGTTGCTAGGCCTGTTGGTGTTAACCAACGTGAAGACATCGGGGTTCAACCCGTTGATGAACTGATCTGCCTTAGCTTCTTCATCTCCGGCAATTAGCGGTGCAAAACGCAACAGACTATCGAACTTAGCCACGTACTCTTCAATGTTCAGATTCCCTTGCCTCAGATTTGCAAACTCTGCTCCCTTATCCTTACGATACGAGATAGGGAAAAACCGCTTATAAAACTCAGATTTAAAAAGAGTCCAATTAACCTCTGTACCTCTACTCTCAAATGCTTTCTTTGTCATGATCCACCAGCTCTTAGCACCATCACGCTGCTGATGAATTACTAACCTGATTCGGCGGTCATCTGTGTAGTCAATGAAATCAAACAACTGATCCATATCATCCAACCAACTCTCGCAGTCAACTGGATTTTCTGAACCCATCAATAACGGCGGATTGAAAGACTGAAACCTCTTCAGCAAGGTTTCCATAGGAGTCGTTGAAACATCCAACTGATCAACCTCAGTGCTAGCTTGCTCAGTCGCAGGGATAACTGGTGGTGTGTTTCTGTTTATCGCTCGAAGAGGACCCATCTGATAATCAAAGGTTAGGACACGAGATATCTCAATCGCTACAATCAGTGCCCTTACAACCGCTTGGAATACCGGATACCAGTCGGTAACAGAAACAGTTATATCTCAAGTAGATCATGCTTTATAAATTAAATCACATAACCATGTAATTCAATAATTCTCAATAATAAAGCATGCTCGCATGGAATTAAGTACATAGTTAAAATAATTCAAACACATGCGAGGAGCCAATTCACGCAGACTCGATCTACCCGCTCACTCTAGTTCGACCAAGAATCTTAACGCTCTGATACCACTTAATGTGAGACCTCGTTTCTAAACAACTAATATCAGACAACAAGCGATAAGAAATCAAGAACCCAAAAAATATATATATATTTTTTTTAGAAGAAGGCTCGCGCGCCCGCGCTGACATCAGCGCGCTCGCGCCTACATCCCGCAAAGCCCAGCGCGCCCGCGCTCATATCTCGCAAAGAGGCCGCGCGCCGGCGCCGTCCCCTCGCCCAGAATGGTTAAGGAACTGTAATAAACTCAAACGAAACCTAAACACTTGCATTAAGAGTATTTGACATTCCAATAACAATACAAGAAAGGTTTAGGGAAGAGCAACATTCAATTCAATAGCACCTACATCGTTCTTGCTTACAAAACATATACGAGAAGTTCGAATGACTAAATATGATCGCAAAACATAACTAGGTTGACATGCTGATTCGACTTCTAAACGAGTCTCACTTCTATCTCTTGCTCTGGACGCTAACCAGGTCTAAGCTGACTTGATCCTGCCCTTCCTGTTGCCAAGTACACATACAAAACAAAGAAACAGCCGGATAACCGATGAGAATGATAATCCCAGTAAAAGCAACATATCAAGTAATGAATATACAACATGCTATCAAACCACATATTCAAGTCGAAGTTAATGATATGCATGTCTTTAAAATCAGGATATCGAATCTGATAAACACGGGAGTATTACTCTGCTTTTGGGATCCCGAGGATGAGATCACGTAATGACTCACCGACTCTCCCAATCAAGGTGGTGCCACGTATCCCACTCCTCTAGACTTTGAGCAACCATAATGAGTATGCTAGCACTAGGTGAAATACTACAACCTAGGCCACTCAATCATAGTTCCTAAACGTCTAACAAAAAGGGCGGTTCTGCCCGCTGAAATCAAAGTAGGCTCAAGATGAATGCATAACAGAAACATAAACGTAAGCCACATAACAAAAACTCAATCATTCAACAAATACAAGTTCCACGTGCTAGAACAATTATCAATGCAATATGTGATTTAAAAAGGGGAAAACTCGAGAACCAACAGTCCCGAGTATGCTATCCCGCTACGATGACTGCTTTTACCTTTCAATGCAGTAGTTCCAACTCTGGATAAGCTACAACAAAAGGTTTAATCAACAACTAAACAATCCAACAACACAGGCAACGGTTCAAGGTAATCTCTTTACCGTTCTTCGTCCAATTCTCGACGACCAAATGCTGCTAACACAGGGCTTGACAACTCCAAAAGAATCTGTTCAGATACAATCAAAGATCAATTACCATGATCGACTTACAAGCCAAGTTCAACAACTTCAAAAACGGTTCAAATCTCCAAAACTCAAACCGACGGCATAACGGCTATAACTGAACAAACCGACAACGCAGACAGCAGTTCAATAGAGATATAACCTCATAAAAATTCTAAGACAACCAAAACAAAGCAAACCCATCAATCTCAAAATCCATATTTTCGAAAATGGCTTCCAAAAATCATAATAAATCCGAACGTTGCATCTAATTCAAAACCGACAGATAATAAACGATCAGAACTCTGTAGAGAACAACATACTCGAATCTCAAACGATTCTAACTACATCCAAAAACTGGAATGTATCCGATCGAAGAAGAACTTACGATATAACGAAGCTCTCGTTGCTGTGATTGCTAATCTGCCTTCAGAAATAATTTCTATGATCCGTATCGACAAAATCGGAGAATTCCAAAGCTTGAAGAAACGTTTTGGGCGCCTACAATGGAGGTTCACGCTTTGGGGAGGAAGGAGAAGTGATCTAAATAAAAATCTAAGTGTAGATAATATATTAAATCCCCTATTTGCGCTTTAGTCCTTGAAATTTCCAAAATTTGCAAAAAGTACCCTGATCAAAATCAAACCGGCTCGAGAACTCTGTAATCTCTGATTAACTCAAATAAACTCATTTAAGATAAAAACAGGGCGTTACAGCAGCGCCGTGCGCCACCCTGCGCAGCGCCCAGCGCTGCGCTGGGCAGCGACCATCGCTGCCCGGGTTTTGCCCGGAAAAATTTTTTTATTTTTAAAATATTTATTTTGTTTCAAAAACCGAGGCTTCAAAATTTTTGTACAATCGATTAATTTAATCGCTTGATCTGAGCAACCTGTCTCTGATACCACTGTTGGAGAACGCGGCGATCAGATCAATCAGGATTGATACGCGGTGCAGCGGAAGTTTAAAAATTTTATATGGAACGATTCCATAATGGGTATCAAAACGTTTTACGATTAAATTTTGTGTGTGTAAAAATTAAATAAAAATTATAAATTTTTACCTCCAATCTCGAAGCGAGATTATGGACACCAACAGATTGCTCTGCTCTTGTTGTATATCCCTGGAACTGATGGACGAACTGTTCTTCAATCAGGTCCATGAACGGATAATTAATCCCTCTGATAGATTGCACTAGAAAATCTATCAGAAGTTTCTACGAAGAGAATTAACGAATTTGATCCGTTAAACCAGACTGTAATTCAAAATTCACAGACTGGATTTTCCGAGCAGAGGGGAGGGGGGCGGCGGCCACACTCAATAAAATTAGGGTTTTTCGAAAATTATTTTTGTGACCTGTTGTGTGTAATTTATGTACTTCAATAACTTATTTATAATGTAGGCCGCTAACAGTTAGGGCCCATTAGTCATAAGTTCAAGCCCGACAAGCAAAGCCCGCATGTTCAGAAATTAATATAAAATTCATCATGACTCCGATTGATAAACCGATTTCACCAATGTGCACAGAAACCATTTCTGCACCTTTTAAAGTCAAGATAAATTTTTCTGAATCCGAATTCAGTGATTTCCAAAATTGCCCATACCTATGTCATTTTAGGAAATCTTACTCCTCTACTCATAATTCAGAAGTCCAACTTCTTCGTTCATTAAATTTAACTCTTTAAATTTAACTATCTCAACGGGGATTAAAAATCCATTACTCTGTGTGACCCTCAATGGTTCAGGGATACAGCTAGCCGTGGGCTCACAACTCCTTGTGACTCGGAACAACAATTTCCGACTTGCCCATCGAATCATGGTAAGAGTGCCTAGCAACATCGCCCCATGATTCCCTAGGTATCACTGATAGTGCCTGCAAGAACCAATAGATTTTGGTTAGCGTACAGTACGGTCCCTTCATCCATATATCCCGATCGAATCAACAACCATTGGTAAATCGAGAGTCGTTCGAGATTCGATAACTATGCAATACATCTTGAAGATCAAATAGTGACATCGCATGTGTTACTAAGAAACCATTTCTTAAAACACATCATGTACTCTGGCCAGAGATTCGTCACACTAATATCTCCTCAGATCGCATAGGATATCCACACTCGCAAGTATGTGGTGAATCCTTGACAACAAAGCATCGACTCCTATATGTGTTGTAACTGTACCCAATCCCGACACCTGATGACCCCAATAGAGTCGGTAAACGAGTCAAAGCACAGTACTAGCATATAGAGTCTCAATGATGTTTCAAGTAGTAAGGACTAATGGTGTACAACCAAAACCGCGGACTTTATCCACTCGATAAGTGATAACCACTTGGAAAGTCCGGATAGGGTAGTTCGATCATTCATCGTATGAATATCCATTTGCATGCTTCGAACATCTCTATGTTCCTTACCAATGAAACGTGGTACTCTGCATCGCAAATGCTAGTCTCAAACTCGAGCGATCCTTATCCTTATTATCGGACGGCTCAATCGACTAGGAACAGTTTAGAATACACAGTGACTATAAGATGTGTTTCATGATAGACATCTCCATGTTTTACCACATCTTACATACACTATAGTATATTCAAGGTCTTTATCAAAACAACAATAGTATATCACAATATAACAATATGAAGAAAGATAAAGTCATTGCCATTAATAAAAGTGTAAATTATATTAAACAAAAGATTGTTTATACAAAGAGTCATCAAAGCCCTTAGCCACAAGTTGGCTCACCGGGCACCCACTCTTTCAAATCGTGGATACTTGACTGATACGGCGGTAAAGCCAGTCTACAAGCCAAATCTCCAACACTCTCCAAGATCTCAAATAGACCAATGAATATAGGAGATAGCTTACCTTTGAGACCAAATCTCAAAATCCTGCGGAAAGGTGAAACTCGCAAGAACACTTTCTCTCCTACCTCAAAATGCAAAGGTATGCGCTTAACATTTGCATATCTAGCTTGTCGATCCTGTGCAGTATTAATTCGCTTCCTGATATGTCCAACGATATCACTATCCTGTTGGATTAACTCTGGTCCCTCTACCTATCGCTCCCCCACTTATTCCCAACAGTGAAGTACGACAATGTCGCCCGTACAACGCTTCAAAAGGTGTCATGCCAATATTTCTATGGTAACTATTGTTGTACGTGAAATCAATCAATGACAACTGATCTTGCCAAGCTGGACCAAAATCCATCGAACAAGCTCTCAGCATATCCTCAATAGTAAAGATAGTGAGCTCCTACTGTCCGTCAGTCTTCGGGTGATAATCAATGCTCAAGCTCAGAGTAGTACCCATAGCGCGCTGAAAGCTCCCCCAGAATCTAGAAGTAAACCTGGGGTCTCGATAGCTGATTATGTTCATAGGTACTCCGTGAAGTCGAACAATCTCTTGGATGTACAAGCAAGCCATCCTGTCAAAACTATAGTCTCTGTTATAAGGAATGAAATGTGCTGATTAGGTGAGTTGGTCTACCACAACCCAGTTAGCATCACAATTACTCGAGGATACCGGCAAATGGGTCACAAAATTCATCATGATAAATTCACATTTCCACTTAGGAATAGGCAAACTGTGAGTAATCCTCCAGGTCTTCGGTGCTATGCTTTGACCTGCTGACATACCACACATATGAAAACATACTGATATACGTTGCGCTTCATTCCTTTCCACCAAAATCGAGTACACAAATCCTTGTACATCTTGTTGCTCCCAGAATGAATACTCAACTAAGTACAATGATTCTGGGATAAAATCTGTTTCCTAAGATTATCATCCTCTGGCACTACAATACGGCCATACAAACTAAGAAAACCATAAGCCTGGATATTAAATCGAGATGTACTACCTTCGTTGGCTGGACGAGCCAAATGCTGGGTCTTCGGATCAGACATCTGAGCATCTCGAATCCGAGAATACAAGGCTGGCTCAGATAAAATTGCAAAAATCTGGATACTCTGCATACCTTTCTTATGCTTGAAGGTATACCCTGAAGAATAACAATCTTCAATCGCACTGGATACCAAAAAAGTCCGAAGTGCGGATACTCTCACCTTGCGACTCAAGGCATCAGTAGTGAGATTAGCTGTAGTGACCCTTACCCGGATCACCTACTAAACAGAACTTATGCATGCAATTAACTTAATAAAACAGATATCAGAATAAAACTGCGGAATCCAATAACATTATACAATCCCAAGTAAAGGAATCTGTAATTATCCAATAATATACAACCAAATCGAATAGCTGTATAAACCCGAACAACAGTAATAAAACCTAGACGAAGCTCCAGCTGGCCAACCACTGACTAGCCCCTCCTGGATCCACCCTCCTCGTCCAATCGCAAACCTGCCCCATGGAATAGGGTGTCCAGAAAATACAGAGTACGAGACGTGAGCATAAAACGCTCAGTGCGAGAGTATGAGTATACATGCATGCAAAGTGAACTCCCTATAGACTCGAGGTCAAGGATCAGATAACAGAGACAGACCGGGCCCTGGTATGTAGCACGCTGTGCCGTCGCTTCAGGAGGTGGCTCCCATACCGAGATAACTGTGGATACGCCGGACCCAAATCGATGGAAGTCCATCCACTAACATGATAGGGTACAACCCTACTACAGACATCTCGAAGGAGATACATCAAGATGCAAATGAATGCAGCATAATATCATGGCATATAAATCATGCAGTCACGTAATACATGCATACTCAGTCAGGATATCTCGAACAGTACTTTCGTACCTCAATACAGTGCAAGCTCTACCAACTCTAGGTCCACGCCTATAGTCTGCTCTACACTGCCAAATGATACTACTATCATTAAAGCGCCCTAAAAGCCTTAACTAAGCTATAGCATACTCCTAAATATTTATAGGGAGCAAAAGCTATACCTTCGTCCGTCGTTAGCCCTTTGATGTTGATGCCTCCAGAACTTGGGCACAACTCCGCTACGAATATCGAACGTCTAGACGACTCCCGGTTCAAGCCTAGGAAGGCTAGAACAACTCGAATATGACTAGAAATAGGGAGTAAATCCGGAATTGGCAAGGAGAAATGAAGCCTCGGCCTTCTATTTATAGACAACGATCGGAGCCTCCGATCCTCGATCGGAACGTCCGAACTTCGATCGGAACGTCCGAACTTCGATCGGAACGTCCGATCCTGCCATCGGAGCTTCCGAAGATCCTGATCTGCCACGTGTCAAAATATCACTTGTTGACTCCAGATAGGGGTGATCGGAGCCTCCGGTCCTAATCGGAGCTTCCGATCCAGCCACACGTCATGGATGACGTAATATCATCGGTGCCTCCGATCCTCATCGGAGCTTCCGATCCCGATCGGAGCTTCCGATCGTCCCTTCGGAGCTTCCGATCCGTCCAATCCCCAATTTATTTAATTAGCATTAATCCTCTAATTACTCAATTAGGGTTTGGGCTACTACATTCTCCCCCACTCAAGATATTTCGTCCTCGAAAACAGATCTTAAGTACCGAATGCAAATACAGAAATCAGAAACATTCTTTATTCAAATCAAACGTTTACAGAGTTTGCAACTGAATACGACTTAAAGAATGAAATCAAAACAACTCAGGATGGTCTTTACGCATCCTGTCCTCAAGCTCCCAAGTAGCTTCCTCAGTGCCTCGGCGCTGCCACTGAACTAAAACCAAAGGAATGACTTTGTTCCGTAAAACCTTATCCTTATAATCAAGGATGCGAAGAGGTTTCTCAACATAAGTCAAATCCTTGTCTACCTGAACCTCAGATCGCTGCAGAATATGAGATTCATCCGCCACATACCGTCGCAATAGAGATACATGGAACACGTCGTGAATGCTGGATAGATGCGGTGGCAATGCTAGTCGATAAGCCAAATCGCCAATACTCTCCAAGATTTCAAACGGACCGATAAATATGGGAGACAACTTGCCCTTAAGGCCAAATCTGAGAATCTTGCGGAAAGGTGACACTCTCAGAAACACTTTCTCCCCGACCTCGAACTGCAAGGGCCTACGCTTGATATTAGCATAGCTGGCCTGACGATCCTGTGCAGTCTTAATCCGTTTCTTGATCTGATCAACAATGTCTATCGCCTGCTGGATAAACTCCGGTCCTTCAGCCTGTCTCTCCCCCACTTCTTCCCAGAAGAGTGGAGTACGACAACGTCGCCCATACAACGCCTCAAAAGGTGCCATCCCAATACTAGTGTGATAGCTGTTGTTGTAAGAGAACTCAATCAACGACAAATGATCCTGCCAGGCTGAACCAAAATCCATGACGCACGCTCTAAGCATATCCTCTAACGTACGGATAGTGTGCTCTGACTGACCATCAGTCTCTGGATGATAGGCTGTACTCAAACTGAGAGTAGTACCCATCGCACGCTGAACACTCCCCCAGAATCTAGAAGTAAACTGGGGTCCCGATCGCTGACAATGCTCACAGGCACTCCATGAAGTCGGACGATCTCCTGAATGTACAACCGAGCCATACGATCCACATTGTACTCCCGGCTATAGGAAATGAAATGCGCTGACTTGGTGAGTCGGTCCACCACCACCCAGATAGCATCACAGTTCCTCGGGGATACCGGCAAATGGGTCACAAAGTCCATAGTGATAACCTCCCATTTCCATTCAGGAATAGGCAGACTGTGAAGCAATCCTCCAGGTCGTCGGTGCTCTGCCTTGACCTGTTGACACACCAAACATCTCGAAACAAACTGATAAACACTGCGTTTCATTCCCTTCCACCAGAAACGAGTACGTAGATCCTTGTACATCTTGTTGCTCCCAGGATGAATACTCAACTTAGTGCGATGTGCCTGAGATAAAATCTCCTCTCGCAACTCTTCATCCTGTGGAATCACAAGCCTACCAGGCAAACACAGAAAGCCATCTGACTGATAATGAAATCCAGACGAGCTACCCTCGTTAGCTAGACGAGCTAAACGCTGGGTCTTTGAATCAGTCATCTGAGCATCTCGGATCCGCGAATAAAAGGCTGGCTCAGATAATATCGCAAACATCTGGATACTCTGCATACCTTTCTTATGCTTGAAGGTATAACCTGAAGTACAACAGTCACTGATCGCACTAGGCATCGAACAAGTCTGAAGTGCGGATAGTCGCACCTTGCGACTCAAAGCATCAGCGGTGAGATTAGCAGCTCCCGGATGGTACTTAATCTCGCAATCATAGTCCTTAAGCAAGTCCATCCAACGTCTCTGTCTCATGTTCAATTCTGCCTGAGTGAACAAATACTTGAGACTCTTATGGTCGGTGAAGATCTCAAATTTCTCGCCATACAGATAATGACGCCAGATCTTCAAAGCGAACACAATGGCTGCCAATTCCAAATCATGGACTGGGTAGTTGTCCTCGTGAAGCTTCAGCTGTCTAGAAGCGTATGCGATCACATGCCCATTCTGAGTCAGGACACAACCTAACCCATGAAGAGAAGCATCCGTGTAAACTACATACCCTCCAGATCCTGACGGTAATGCTAACACCGGCGCAGAAGTCAACCGCCGTCAAAGCTCACGGAAATTCTCCTCACACTCGGAGGACCACTCAAAATCCACACCCTTGCGGGTAAGCTGCGTCAACGGTCGAGCTAACTGAGAGAAGTTCAGAATGAAGCGACGATAATACCCTGCTAGACCCAGAAAACTACGGATCTCAGCAACTGTCGTCGGACGCGACCAATTAAGTACCGCTTCAATCTTGCTTGGATCAACAGAAATCCCTTCCCTGGATATGATATGGCCAAGAAAGACCACTCTATCCATCCAGAACTCACACTTGCTCAGCTTGGCGTACAATTGCTCATCTCGAAGAGTCTGCAGTACCAACCACAAGTGAGAAACATGCTCTTCCGTATTACGCGAATACACCAAGATGTCGTCAATGAAGACCACGACAAACTTGTCCAAATACTCCCTGAAGACACGGTTCATCAGATCCATGAATATAGCCGGCGCATTAGTCAAACCAAAAGGCATCACTAGGAACTCGTAATGCCCATAGCGAGTACGGAATGCAGTCTTGGCTACGTCCTGATCACGGACTCTCAACTGATGATACCCAAATCTCAAGTCAATCTTGGAGTAAATTGATGTGCCCTGCAGCTGGTCAAACAAGTCATCAACACGAGGCAACGGATACTTGTTCTTCACAGTCACTCGATTCAGCTGCCGATAGTCAATGCACAGCCGCATCGACCCATCCTTCTTCTTCACGAAGAGAACAGGAGCTCCCCAAGGAGATACACTAGGACGAATGTACCCCTTGTCCAAAAGATCCTGTAGCTGATTCTTTAACTCACGCATCTCTGACGGAGCCAGACGATACGGTGCTCTTGAAATAGGCGAAGTTCCCGGCATCAACTCTATGCCAAACTCGACTTCCCTAGCAGGAGGAAAACCCGGAATCTCATCAGGAAACACATCTGGAAATTCATCCACAACAGGAATGCTCTCTATCCCAATACTCTCAGCGGACAAATCAACTGCATAGATAAGGTAGCCTTCCCCGCCAGACTCCAGAGCTCGACAGGCTCTCAAAGCTGATACCAAAGGCATCGGGGGTCGCGCTCCCTCACCATAGAAAACCAACTCTCACTCCCTTCCGGATGAAAGCGTACTAATCTCTGATAGCAGTCCACTGAAGCTCGATAGGTAGTCAGCACATCTATTCCCAGAATGCAATCAAAGTCGTCCATCGCCAGGACCATGAGATTCGCCAACAGAACGTTCCCTTCAAACTCTAAAGGGCAACCCATCACTAGACGCTTAGCCAAAGCAGATTGGCCCATCGGAGTAGAAACAGACATCACTACGTCTAGTGCAATGCATGGTAGCTTATGCCTCTTAACAAAACGTGCAGAAATGAAGGAATGAGATGCACCAGTGTCAATAAGTACAAGAGCAGGTATACCATAAAGCATAAATGTACCTGCGATGACTTTCTCATTCTCCTCCACTGCCTGATCATGTCTCAGGGCAAACACCTGGCCAGAAGCTCGTGGCCTCAAATGAGAACTCCCAGCAGACTGTCCCTGCGACCTCTGCTGTACGGTAGCCTGAGAACCCGATCCTGAACCAGAACCAGAACCGTCTCCCCCAGACTGTGGACAATCCCTCCGGATATGACCAGTCTCTCCACAATGGAAACAAGCTCCAGAAGCTCTACGACACTTGTCGGATGGATGGTTCTTCCCACAGTGATCACACTTGTCCTTCTTACCGAAACGGACAACACCTCCAGAACCAGAGGAAGAAGAGGATCCAGACTTATTGAAAGTTTGGGCACGGGGACCCAAAGAACTAGCAGGTCTCGACTGAGAGAAAGACCTGTTCCGCCGAATGCTGTCCTCCGCCTGATGACAACGGCTCACCAAACCCTCGTAGGACATGTCGTCGCCAACCGCCACACGATCATGGATCTCAGGGTTAAGGCCCTGAAGGAACAGATTATACTTCATCTCTGAGCTATCAGCAATCTCGGGGCAATAGGATAGCAGATCAAAGAACCTCTGCTGATACTCATCGATAGACATGGTTCCCTGTCGCAGACTCAGTAGCTCGCCTGCCTTCGACTGTCGGAGTGCAGGAGGAAAATACCGCTTTTGGAAAGCTGTGCGGAACTCGGCCCAGGTGGCCACTCCTCTCGCCGCAACAAAAGGTGCAGAAGTAAACCTCCAGCACCTGCGCGCACGCCCATCCAGAAGATAGCCAAGGGTCTCCACCTTCTGCTCATCGGTGCATTGGAAAGTCTGAAAAGTCGTTTCCATGCGGTCTAACCTGTTCTCCGCATCCTCCGGAGACTCACCTCCAACTAAGGGCTTAGGACCCATAGCTAAGAATCGACGCACAGTGAAACGCTCGTCGTCATGATGACGATGACGCCGTTCTCGACGAGGCTCCCGGTCGGCATCACCCCAACGCCCACCAACACTGCCATGAGAACTCTGGTCGTCACGATTTGACATCTACAAAAATACCTCAAGATGAGACTAAATCCCAAGAAATCTTTTGCATGCTCTGATACCATAAATGTAGTGATCCTTACCTGGATCACCTACTAAACAGAACTTATGCATGCAATTAACTTAATAAAACAGATATCAGAATAAAACTGCGGAATCCAATAACATTATACAATCCCAAGTAAAGGAATCTGTAATTATCCAATAATATACAACCAAATCGAATAGCTGTATAAACCCGAACAACAGTAATAAAACCTAGACGAAGCTCCAGCTGGCCAACCACTGACTAGCCCCTCCTGGATCCACCCTCCTCGTCCAATCGCAAACCTGCCCCATGGAATAGGGTGTCCAGAAAATACAGAGTACTAGACGTGAACATAAAACGCTCAGTGCGAGAGTATGAGTATACATGCATGCAAAGTGAACTCCCTATAGACTCGAGGTCAAGGATCAGATAACAGAGACAGACCGGGCCCTGGTATGTAGCACGCTGTGCCGTCGCTTCAGGAGGTGGCTCCCATACCGAGATAACTGTGGATACGCCGGACCCAAATCGATGGAAGTCCATCCACTAACATGATAGGGTACAACCCTACTACAGACATCTCGAAGGAGATATAGCAAGATGCAAATGAATGCAGCATAATATCATGGCATATAAATCATGCAGTCACGTAATACATGCATACTCAGTCAGGATATCTCGAACAGTACTTTCGTACCTCAATACAGTGCAAGCTCTACCAACTCTAGGTCCACGCCTATAGTCTGCTCTACACTGCCAAATGATACTACTATCATTAAAGCGCCCTAAAAGCCTTAACTAAGCTATAGCATACTCCTAAATATTTATAGGGAGCAAAAGCTATACCTTCGTCCGTCGTTAGCCCTTTGATGTCGATGCCTCCAGAACTTGGGCACAACTCCGCTACGACTATCGAACGTCTAGACGACTCCCGGTTCAAGCCTAGGAAGGCTAGAACAACTCGAATATGACTAGAAATAGGGAGGAAATCCGGAATTGGCAAGGAGAAATGAAGCCTCGGCCTTCTATTTATAGACAACGATCGGAGCCTCCGATCCTCGATCGGAACGTCCGAACTTCGATCGGAACGTCCGATCCTGCCATCGGAGCTTCCGAAGATCCTGATCTGCCACGTGTCAAAATATCACTTGTTGACTCCAGATAGGGGTGATCGGAGCCTCCGGTCCTGATCGGAGCTTCCGATCCAGCCACACGTCATGGATGACGTAATATCATCGGTGCCTCCGATCCTCATCGGAGCTTCCGATCGTCCCTTCGGAGCTTCCGATCCGTCCAATCCCCAATTTATTTAATTAGCATTAATCCTCTAATTACCCAATTAGGGTTCGGGCTACTACATTAGCAGCTCCTGGATGGTATTTAATTTCACAATCATAATCCTTCATTAAATCCATCCAATGTCTCTGTCTCATGTTCAACTCTTCCTGAGTGAACAAATACTTGAGACTCTTGTGATCTGTGAAAATCTCAAATCGCTTGCCATACAAATAATGACGCCAGATTTTCAACGCAAAAATAATAGCTTCTAACTCAAGATCATGCACTGGGTAATTATCCTCGTGAACCTTTAACCGCCTAGAAGCATATGCGATAGCATGCCCATTCTGAGTCAGGACACAACCCAACCCCCGAAGAAACGAATTTGTATATACTTCATACCCTCCAGATCCTGAAGGTAAATACAAAACAGGTGCAGAAGTCAATCGTCGACGAAGTTCACAGAAATTCTCTTCACATTCTGAGGACCATTTAAAAGTTATGCCCTTGCGAGTAAGTTGCGTCAGAGGTCGAGCTAGTTGCGAGAAATTCTCAATGAAGTGACGATAATACCCTGCCAGACCTAGAAAAATACTGATCTCAACTATTGTCGTCTGACGCGACCAATTCAGTACAACCTCAATCTTTCTCGGATCTACGGAAACTCCATATTTGGATATAATGTAGCTTATAAATACCACCCGATCCAGCCAGAATTCAAAATTACTCAACTTTGTGTATAATTGCTTCTCTAGAATTGTTTGCAACACAAACTTTCGGATGATAAGCATGCTCATTCAAATCACGTGAATACGCCAAGATGTCATCAATGAACACGATGACAAGCTTGTCCAGAAATTCCCAGAATACCCGATTCATCATATCAATGAATATAGCCGGTGCATTAGTTAACCCAAATGGCATCACTAAGAACTCATAATGTCCATACCTGGTCCTGAATGTTGTCTTGGCTATATCCTGATCTCTGACTCGCATCTGGTGATATCCAGATCTCAAGTCAATCATGGAATAAAATGAAGTACCCTGCAACTGATCAAATAAATCATCTATACGAGGCAAATAATACTTATTCTTGATGGTCACGCGATTCAATTGTCGATAGTCAATACACAGATGCATAGACCCATCTTTCTTCTTCACGAAGAGAATAGACGCCCCACGGAGATACACAAGGACGAATGTATCCCTTATCCAAGAGATCCTGTAATTGATTCTTTAATTCACACATCTTTGACAGAGCCATACGATACGGCGCTCGAGAAATAGGTGAAGTCCCTAGAATTAACTCAATACCAAACTCGACTTCTTTGATAGGAGGAAAACCCGGAATCTCATCCGGAAAAACGTCAGGGAATTCACTCACAACCGACAGATCCTCTATACCAACGCTCTCAGTGTACAAATCAATTGTATAGATGAGGTAGCCTTCCCCGCCAGACTCCAGAGCATGACAAGCTCTCAAAGATGATACCAGTGGCATCGGGGATGCACTCCCACACCATAGAAAAACCATCTATCACCATCGACCGGGTGAAACTGTACCAATCTCTGGAAACAATCCATTGAAGCTCGGTACATGGTCAACATATCAATTCCCAAAGTGCTATCTAAATCCTCCATTGCTAATATTATGAGATTCTCCATCAAAACATTCCCCTCAAACTATAAAGGGCAACCAAACACTAGACGCTAAGCCAACGCAGACTGACCCGTAGGTGTAGAAACAAAAAGTATTACGTCTAGGTTAATGTATGGTAACTTATGATGCTTGACAAATCGAGCAGATATGAATGAATGAGATGCACCTGTATCAATAAGAATAAAAGCAGATATACCGCATAATAGAAACGTACATGCGATAACCCTCTCATTCTCGCCCACTGCCTGATCATGTCACAAGGAAAATACCTGACCAGAACTACGAGGTCGCAGATTAGAACCTATTGTTGACTTTCCATGTGGCCTCTGCTGCACTGTATCCTGAGAACCAGAACCAGCTCCCCCGGCCTGTGGACAATCCTTCTTCAAGTGACCAATCGCCCCGCATCTTAAACATGCTCCTGTAGCTTTCTGACACTTGTCAGTTGGATGATTCTTACCACAATGGTTACACTGAACCTTGCTTCCAAAACGCATCACTCCCCCAGATTCGAAGGAAGAAGAAGAAGCAGACTTCTTGAAATACTGAGCATAGGGACCCAAAGAACTCATGGGTCTAGACGAAGGAAAAGACATGTTACATCGAATGATGTCCTTTGCCTTGTGACATCGACTAACCAGTCCCTCGTAAGTCATGTCATCGCCCACAGCTACTCGGTCATGGATTTCTGGATTAAGGCCCTGAAGAAACAAATTGTACTTGTCCTCGGTGCTATCAAAGATCTGGGGAATAGAGCAACAGTTCAAATAACTTCTGCTGGTACTCGTCAATGGAAATCGAGCCCTGCATTAAACCCAGCAATTCACTAGCTATCGCCTGTCGGAGTGCGGAAGGAAAGTACAACTTATGGAAAGTTGTGCGAAAGTCTACCCAAGTAACAACTCCTCGCGCTGCGATGATAGGTGCGGACGTATATCTCCACCATTTCCTAGAACATCCTTCTACTAGAAACTTGAGAGTATCCATCTTCTGTTCCTCAGTACAATGGAACTCTTGGAAACAGCTCTCCTTACGTTCTATCCAGTTCTCTGCATCCTCTGGGGTCTCTCCTCCAGCTAGTGGCTTAGGACCCTTCTGCATAAATTGATGCATACATGAAACTCTTGTTATCATCACGGTGGTGCCTCTCACGATGCGGACGATATCCCTGATGACATCCCTGAGCATCATCATCACCCCATTGTCCAACACTACCATGACTACTCTGATTATCCTGACCCGCTATCTACAAGACAAGCAACGATTTCCATGATCAAAATCTATATCCCAAGATTACTATGCATGCTCTGATACCATAAATGTAGTGACCCGCACCGTGATCACCTACTAATCAAGAGCTTACACATGCATTTAACTTAATTAAATAGTAAACAGAATTAACAGCGAAAAACCATAAAATAGGTTACAATCCCAAGAAAAGGAATCTAAAAAATACTCTGTTATACAACCATATCGAATCAAATGTATCAACCCGAATACATCAATAATAAATGCTTAGACAGAAAAAACTGCTGGAAACCTGAAGCCTAAGCCCTCCTGGAACCACCCGCCTTGTCCAATCGCAAATTAGCCACATGGAATAGGTGTCCAAAAACAACAGTACGAGGACGTGTGAATAAAACACTCAGTACGAGAGTATGAGTATACAATATTATATGTGCATGAATGAAAAGTGTACGGGTACCAAGACATGAGGTCAAGAATATCTGATCAAGAACAGACTTGGGTCTTGGGTAGGTAGCACATTGTGTCGTCGCTTCAGGAGGTGACCTACATAAGCAATTGATGGTGACCAGACACAAGTCCATGTGTCCAACCATCCACTAACAAGATAGGTTAAACACCCTATTACAGGATATTACAAGGATACAGGATCAATATGCTCATGGATGCAGCATAATATCATGACAGGTATATGCAGATAAAAAAATCATTCCATATAATCAAATAAACCATGCAACACATAATACATGCATAATCAGTCTGGATATCTCAAACAGTACTTTCGTACCTTAGATACTAGGCAAAAAAAACCAACTCTATGTCCAAGCCTATAGTCCGCACTACAATGAAAAATACTCAGGCATAATAATATTATTCTAAAAGTCTTAAATAGGCAATAACATACTCCATATTTAATATAAGGATCCAGAGCTATACCTTCGTTCATTGTCAGCCCGCTGATAACGACTGCCCCAGAACTTGGGCACCACTCCGCTGCGACTCCGAAGCACCTTGCCAACTTCCGGACCAAGACTAGGAAGGCTGAAAATCACCCCAAAACACCTAGAATGCCTAAGAATCGAGAGAAGAAGCTAAGAAATTGGTGTGAAAATGAGGAGCTAGGAGGGCCTATTTATAGGCGGAGATCGGACGCTCCGATCGGGGGTTCGGACGCTCCCATCTCTATATGCAGACCACGCCACTGAATGAACATTTTGGACGCTCCGATCTCAACTTCGGAGGTTCCGAACTGCTGCGTGTTTGATTAGTCTTGAAACCTCACCAGATGTATGGCCGAACTGAGATCGGATGCTCCGAATGCACTGTAGCCTCCGATACTTGATTTGTGCTTCCGAAGGGTTTGGACCCTCCGAACTGCCCTTGGAAAAATCCAAAAATCGTCCAATTTAATACAAATTAAGCCTCTAATTCCATGCTTAATCATTTTAATCTTGTAAAAATGGAACCAGGTCATTACACCTCAGGTTGGATGACGTAGGCAGGAGTGAGCCCCGAGGTGAGAACCATCGTTGTTGAGATCTCCGATTATTTGATTATGTTATGTTACGCTGCTTTTCGTTGTTACACATGTAGTAACCCGCATTTCTGATTAGTGATTAAATGAGTAATTAATCACGTGATCATGTTTAGGTTAAGTAGAACGTGATTAAGTAAGTTTCTGTTGGGATAACGGACTTCAAAAATGGATTCAGAGCACTCGAATTAGTTGAATTGGTTCAGCAGGATCGGACGGTCCGAAGAGGAAGTTCGGACGATCCGAAGTGGATCGGAAGCTCCGTGCCTAGATCGGAGGCTCCGATCGAGATCGGAAGCTTCGTCGATGAGATCGGAAGCTCCGATCTGGACCAAAGCACACGTCGTCGCTTACGTCAGCAAGGTGACATCATGGCTGACATAATATTGAGCGATCGGACGCTCCGTAGGTGCGATCGGAGGTTCCTATCGAGTTCGGACGTTCTGAACCAGGTTCGGAGGCTCCGAACGTTGTCTATAAATATGGGGGCCGAGGGTTCATTTGGAGTGCACCAATTCCTCTCTTCTCTCTCGATTCCTAAGCTTCTAACTCAGATCTAGGGAGATCTAGGCGTCCTACGGGGAATCCGGAAGTGGCTTAGTGATCTAGATGTCATCGCGGAGCTTTGGCCTAGTTTTGAGGCTATCGACAGCAAAGGGCTAAAGACGGACGCAGGTATAGCATTGGCATCCTAAAAATATTTAGGAGTATGCAATAGCTTAATTAAGGCTTTTAGAGCTTAATTGTTGATGCATGGATATTTGCATTGTAGTAGCTAGTAGACTGGACTAGTAGGCTTGGAGTCTAGGTCAGTGGAGCTAGGTTTGACCAGCACTGTTAGATGTACGTAAGTACTGACCGAGATAGCCGGCATGATATATTTGCTTATATGTTGCATGAGTATGTGTTATATGTTTTATCATGTTTTAGCATGTTTTACCGCCTTAGCACATACATGATTTTACGTGTGACGGCATCCGAAGAGATGTGAGTCATTGACAGTCTCCATAGGGAACGATGATCTCATTTTGGACTCGAGTCAGGTATGACAGTTTCCATATGAGGCTTGTATCCTGTTTTGGATTCGGGTCAGGATGGGGTTGGCTCAGCCCTGATATGGAATATACGAGTATCCCGCGGAGTATCTCTCTAGCCGGTACTGTATATTCTCGGCGCCATGAGCAATTGTTTTCACTTGAGTTTTAAATCATCTGTGAGCGCATATATTTATTTATATCATTGCTTCGTATTGAGCATTCTAGCTCACGCCCCTGTGTTTGGGTATTGTGTACCTTGTGGCGGGGCAGGTTTGAGGCTGGACGGTCCAGGCGGCTCTCAGCAGGATTGAGACTTTGGAGAGTCCAAGGTTGTAGAGGGTAGGGATTTATTTACCTTGAACCTTCGATTTGGTTGTATAAACAGTATTTATACACTGGTGATAGAGTTGGTTGTATTTTGCCGATTGGATTTGTTGTATTTAATTATCCGCACTTTACGCTTTAAGCTTTTATTGCGTGCGCTTTTACTATAACTCTGATTAGATAGTGGATCCGGGTTGGATCACTACATTTTTGGTATCAGAGCAACGCATTGCACTGGGAATATCGTAAAGCGGATTAAGTAATTATCTGTTCTTATGTAACAGATGGCAGATTACGACGAGAGTCACGGTAGCATAGACGGCAGTCGTTGGGGCGATCCGGACGATCGTAGACGTCGGGGACAACCCGAGGAGCGCAGGCGAGTAAGCATGCGTAGATTCAAAGAAGTTAGCCCGAAGCCTTTGACGGGTGGGGAGACAGCTGAAGAGGCGGAGGATTGGATGGAGAGGATGGAGCAGTGCTTCCTGGAATTCCGTTGCACGGCTGAGGATAGGATGGAGATTCTTGCCTTTATGCTTGAGGGCAGAGCGAGGAAGTGGTGGAGATCTACTTCCGCACCATTCATAGCAGCTAGAGGTGCAGCTACTTGGGTGGAGTTTCGTACTGCTTATCAGAGATTTTATTTTCCTCCAGCTCTTCGTCAGGCGATAGCCAGTGAGTTGTTGAGTTTGCGATAGGGGACGATGACGATCGAGGAATACCAGCAGAAGTTCTTTGATCTGCTACCCTTTTGTCCTCATATTGCTGATAGTTCTATGGCGAAGTTTGATCATTTCATTCATGGTTTGAATCCTGACATTCATCGGATGGTTGCTGTGGGCGGCGATGGGACTTACGAGGATTTGGTGGACCGTTGTCGCCAGGCAGAGGACAGTATTCGGAGAAACAGGGGACTTTACTTTTCTTCTTCCAGGCCAGCGAGCTCTAGTCCTTTGGGTCCGAGAGGACAGTCCTTCAAGAATCCAGGAGGTACTTCTTCTTCTTCCTCTGGATCTGGTGGAGTGTATAACTTTGGTGGCCAAAGGCCGAACCGTTGTCGTCAGTGCCGACACAGACATCCGCCAGGGCAGTGTGGTCGATCGACCACTGCATGTTTCCAGTGTGGTCAGGAGGGTCACATGAAGAGAGATTGTCCTATGCTGATTGGGGCAGCGAGTGGTTCCGGAGGTTCTCAGGCATTTGTTCAGCCACCTCAGTACCAGCAACCACCTTTTCAGCAACAATATTCGCAGCAGCACCAGCAGCCGCAGCAGTCTCATAGACAGCCTACTCAGACTCCTTCTCGGGGTCATTCTTCGTTGAGGCCACAAGCCCAGGGTCAGGTCTTTGCGCTTAACTAGGAGCAGGCAGAGGCTGACAGCGATCGGATGATTGCAGGTATCTGTAGTTTATGTGGTTTTCCTGCATATGTTTTAATTGATACCGGTGCATCGCATTCTTTTGTCTCAGCACGTTTTGCTAAGAAGTATAAGTTACCATATATTCCTCTAGACGTGTTATTAGAGGTTTCTACTCCTATGGGTAGCGAGGTTTTAGCCAAGCGTCTAGTTGTGGGTTGTGTTTTGGATTTCGAGGGACATCAGCTTAGTGCTGACCTAATGATTCTAGCGATGGAGGATTTCGATTGCATCATTGGGATAGATCTATTGACTACCTACCGAGCGATAGTGGATTGCTATCAGAGGTTTGTTCAGTTTCTTCCAGAGGATGACAAGTCGTGGTATTTCTATGGTGAGGGAGCGCGACCCCCGATGCCAGTGGTTTCAGCTTTGAAGGCCCGGCGTGCTTTAGAGTCTGGCGGGGAAGGCTACCTTATCTACGCCATTGACGCATCCTTAGGAGAGCCAGATATCCGAGAGATACCAGTGGTTCGTGACTTTTCAGATGTGTTTCCAGAGTAAATTCCAGGTTTACCACCTGTTAGGGAGATTGAGTTTGGCATTGAGTTAGTGCCAGGGACTGCACCGATTTCCAGAACTCCTTACCAATTGGCACCGTCAAAAATGAAAGAGCTGCAGAAGCAATTGAAAGATCTTCTTGATAAAGGTTATATTCGACCTAGTGTTTCGCCATGGGGAGCCCAGTACTGTTTGTCAAGAAGAAGGATGGGTCGATGCGGTTGTGTATTGACTACCGTCAGTTGAATCAGGTGACAGTGAAGAATAAGTATCCTCTTCCACGGATAGATTATCTCTTTGATCAGTTACAAGGTACTTCTGTCTACTCGAAGATTGATCTTCGGTCTGGGTATCATCAGTTGCGAGTTCGACTGGAGGATGTTCCTAAGACAGCATTTCGTACGCGGTATGGACACTATGCGTTTCTAGTGATGCCGTTTGGTTTGACGAATGCTCCAGCTGTTTTTATGGATCTGATGAACAGAGTTTTCCGCGACTTTTTGGATAAGTTTGTGGTGGTGTTCATCGATGACATTTTGGTGTACTCTCGCAGCATGGATGAGCATGCCTACCATCTCTATACTTTATTGCAGGTCTTGAGGGAGAGACAGTTGTACGCGAAGCTGAGTAAGTGTGACTTCTGGATTGACCGATTAGTGTTCCTTGGTCATGTCATTTCTCAGGAGGGCGTATCTGTTGATCCTAGCAAGACAGAGGCTATTTTGAATTGGTCACGTCCGACTACAGCTTCTGAGATTCGTAGTTTCCTTGGTTTAGCAGGATACTATCGTCGTTTTGTGGAGAATTTCTCTCAGATAGCTAAGCCTTTGACTCAGTTGACGAAGAAAGACGTTTCTTTCGTTTGGTCTGATGCTTGTGAAGACAGTTTTTGTGAATTGAGACGTCGTCTGATGACAGCTCCAGTTCTTGCTTTATCGTCTGGATCAGGTGGTTTTGTAGTCTTCACTGATGCTTCTCTCCAGGGTTTGGGGTGTGTGTTGACTCAGAATGGCCACGTGATCGCTTATGCCTCCAGACAGTTGAAGATTCACGAGGAGAACTATCCCGTACATGATTTAGAGCTTGCAGCCATTGTCTTTGCTCTTAAGATATGGCGTCACTATTTGTACGGAGAACGATTTGAGATCTTCACCGATCATAAGAGTTTGAAGTATCTATTCACTCAGGCTAAGTTGAACATGCGGCAGCGTCATTGGATGGATCTGTTTAAGGATTACGATTGTGAGATCAAGTACCATCCAGGTTCTTCTAACCCCGTTGCTGATGCGCTTAGTCGCAAGATTTATGTGAGTTCCCTTCATACCAGTTCAGTTTCGAAGGCAGTGGAGGAGTGTTGTTCTTTAGGATTCACATTCCGTCATAAGAAAGAACAGCAAGGGATTCGTGTTTCTTCTGTGCTTGCAGAGCCAGCGCTATACATACGAATCCGGGAAGCTCAGAAATCTGATCTGAAGACTCAGAAGTTGGCCCGTTTGGCTGAGGGTAGTAATACTTTTGGTTTTCATCTGCAAGGAGACGGTTTGTTGTGTCTTTCTGGTCAAGTTGTGGTACCCGAGGATTCTACTTTGAGGGAGGAGATCTTATCGCAAGCTCACCGCAGTCGATTCTCTGTACACCCAGGCAGCATGAAGATGTATAAGGATCTTCGCACTCGATTTTGTTGGAGAGGGATGAAGCGCAACGTTTATCAGTTTGTGTCCCAATGCCTTGTGTGTCAACAAGTCAAGGCAGAGTTTAGACGACCCGGAGGGTTACTTCACAGCTTAGAGATTCCTGAATGGAAGTGGGGAGCATGTGACGATGGATTTTGTCACCCACTTGCCTATGTCTTCCAGGAATTGTGATGCTATTTGGGTTGTCTTGGATCGGTTGTCGAAGTCAGCGCATTTTCTTCCCTATAACCGCGATTACACCTTTGATAGAATAGCGCAATTATATGTGCGAGAGATTGTTTGATTGCATGGGATTCCGTTGAGCATTGTCAGCGATAGAGATCCGAGATTCACCTCGAGATTTTGGGGTAGTTTCCAGCGAGCCCTTGGTACTACTTTGAGCTTGAGTACGGCTTATCATCCAGAGACGAACGGACAGTCGGAGCGTACTATTCGCACTCTAGAGGATATTCTTCGTGCGGTAGTGATGGATTTTGGTCCAGCGTGGCATAATCATTTACCCTTGGTGGAGTTCGCCTACAACAATAGTTTTCATCGCAGCATTGGCATGGCACCATTTGAGGCTCTTTATGGACGCCGTTGTCGTACACCTTTGTTTTGGGACGAGGTTGGCGAGTGTCAGGTTGAGGGTCCTCAAATGATTCAGCAGATGATTGATGCAGTATAGTTGATCCAACGCAGGGTTAAGGCAACCCAGGATCGACAGGCTAGCTACGCGAACACTCACCGCAGACCACTTCATTTTGAGGTAAGAGAGTATGTTTTCTTGCGTGTGTCACATTTCCGGAAGGTGATGAGGTTTGGTCGCAAGGGTAAGCTGACACCTAGATTTATTGGTCCTTTCGAGATTCTCGAGAAGGTTGGGGATGTGGCTTATCGTCTGGCCTTGCCACCTGATCTTTCGAAGATCCACGATGTGTTCCACGTGTCCTTGTTGAGGCAGTATGTGGTGGACGAGTCGCATATTTTACATCCGACCAAGGTAAAGGTAGATCGAGATCTATCGTATGTGGAGAAACCCCTACGTATTCTTGACAGGAAGGACAAGGTACTTCGTAACAAGCGCATACCATTGGTTATGGTACAGTGGCAGCGCAGAGGTACAGAGGAAGCTACTTGGGAGTTGGAGAGCCGGATGTTAGCCGAGCACCCCGAGTTATTTTGAGATTTTGTACTTCTTTGTATCGAGTTTGTGCTTGTTCCATTGCAATAAAGAACATTTGGTTGGCTATTTATGTTTTCCTCTAAGACTTAAATTTCGAGGACGAAATTTCTTAAGTGGGGGAGAATGTAGTAAACCGCATTTCTTATTAGTGATTAAATGAGTAATTAATAATGTAACACCCGGTATTTTCAGTACGTAAATCCGCATGCATAATTAAGAATTTAATTAATTTAAAATTTTAGATTTATGGGTTAAATAATTATGTGAATTATATGTGCTTATTTAAATGATTTTTTTAAGTATTTAACCCATAAATAGAGATTTTCCTGATTTATGATATTGTATTATTTTATCGCGTTGACGAGACCGTGGACGGACGAGATGATAACTTTCTACCCAAATTATTTTATGAGTCTTTTAGGAGCCCGAAAATATTATTTTGAGTTTTATTTCCTCAAAATTATCAGTATTTAATTTTATATAATTTTAGGAGTCCATTTTTACCCAAATTAAGCCAAAATAATGACTTTTAATTATCTTAAAATTCCCTTAATATAATATTTCGGGGATTTTTATGTTTATTATGATATCTATTAATTTTTTTTTTAAAAGCATAGATATATTTTTATTTATGTCATTATCTTGAAAGTTATTCTTTATCTACCCCAAGGCCCACCCTCACACGCTCAAATCACTTCTCCCTCACCCTAGCCGTCTCCCTCACCTCTCCATTCTTTTCCATCGACAGCAACATCAAGGAGGAAGCCATAGACCTTTATTTTTGAAGCTTTTTCGAAGGTTGCACGTCGTAGTCGTCCGGAATCGTCTTCACGTTCTTTCCATCTACTTTCTACGATTGAAAGGCATGTTTTTCTTCCCTTCTTAAGCACCATATCAGTATGTATTATGTAGGTGTTGTGTACGTGTCGAAATCCTCAAATATTTTCAGATTTTAAATGGTATCGTTTGATGTTTGCACCTTGTTTATGTGTTTTGTCATCATCTCACGTTTTTTATTTAGCATGGGCGTGCATGGCTGCTCGGCCAAGATTCATGGGTGTCCTAGGGTCCCTAGACTTGGGCTAGTTGATCGGTTAAGGTTGGAGAAAGTCTGGAACGAAGCAAATCGAATTCTGTCATGGGTGGCTCGCGCAGGTTCGGTTCACGCAGGTTTTGGGGCTGTGGGAGAATTCTTCGTTCTCCCTCCTCAGGCCATGGTTTAGAGTGAGGTTTAAAAGTTTAGAACCCCCTTGATGTTGGCTAAGATTGAGAAGTGGTTTCACAAACAAATATGGTTGGAGTAGGGAGAACGATCAAATTTACGGCAGCCGCTCAGGGCTGGGTGCGAGCTAGGGGACAGCCTGTTGCAAGGCTTCGTTCTCCTTCCTCGGACCACAGTTTGGGCTGGTTCTTGGCTTGATGGAAAGGTCTAGATGTGGGATAGATCCTAGGTGTGGTTCTCTGGCCGGTGGGTGGCCGGAGCAGGGCGGCCGCCGGTGTTCTTTGCAGCTGCTCGCGGCCGAGGGCTGTGCAAGAGGAGGAAACGGGTTTTGGGTTTCAAGGTGGGTCCGAGTCGAGTCATAGGTTCGGATCGGGGTCAGTAAGTCATGGTTCATGTTAGTTGGGTCCGAGTCCGGGTTAAGTGAGTCGGGCTCGGGTATTTTTATTTTTAAGTTTTAAGTTTAATTAAGGGTTAAATGGGCTTAATTAAATCCCAAAATTTGATTGGGCTCCATTTAATTATTTGGGTTGAATTTAATTGTTATTGGGTTTAATTAAATTAAATTAAGTTAGCCCAATAATTTTATGGGCTTGAGAGCCCATGGAAGTTATTGGGCCAGTTTTTGGGCTTTTGGGCCCATTGGGCCAGAATAGGTTGTTATTGGGCCAGGAATGCATTAATGGGCTTGAATAAATTAATTGGGCTTAGAAATGTATTTTTGGGCTTAAGTATGTTAATGGGCCAGAATTTAAGAAAAACGGGCTTGAGTGTTAGGGCCAGCAGTTCAGTACAACCCATGACAAATTGCATGTGTCCTGAATATATATTTAATTATTTTTATGCATGGAAGTTATTTTTAATATTTATATGTTAGTATGAAATTAAATTAAATATATATAAAGAACACACATTTTATTTAAGTACATGCATTCATGAAATAAATTTTTATGCATGATTTAATGTTTAAGGTTGAGCAAAAGAAAATAATTTTTATGTTGGAATTTGAAGTAGTGTGACAATTTAAGGGGGATTCGTCCCCATATATGAACTATTGAAGGGCAGTTTACTGCCAATTTAAGAGGTGATTCGTCACCGCCACGTACGTTGGTTTACCACGCTGATCAGTATTTAATGTATGTATGGTTACACTATGGATACGACCTTTCGATGTTAGAAAATACTTTGCTCAACAATGTTTATGTATTATTATGATATTCAAGTTTAATTTAAGTTTATGTTATGTTCATGATATTTTTTTTAGCATGCTCATTCATGTATATGTTATGTATTAGTATTCCAGTGATTAAACCCTTGTTATGTTAGCATGTTGGGCCTCTAGGCTCACTACACTTATATGGTGCAGGTGAGTACGTAGAAGAAGTTGTAGTTCCTACCGGTGGTGAGAACGTATGAGCGGACAGGCAGTGATCCCCTGTGACCGTCGGCTGAGTCCTTATGAACATTTTAAGAATGTTAAACTCTTTTTCTTATTTTTTTTATTTTATGTCTTTTCAGTGATGAATTTTAGTACTACTTTTATTAAATAATAATTTTATTGCGTGCAAACTTTTAAGTGGATTGTTTGACAGTATTTTATTTAAGTTTGACTCAGATATTTAAGTAAAAATGTTGCATTTTATTTATGTTATTTCTAAATCTATTTATTTTGTGCATATATGTATGGGCATGTATGTACATTTATTTTACTTAGTATTATTTTAAAACAAAAAATTCCGCATATATTATTTTAGAATGTTTGGGTCGTTTCAAATCACGTGATCATGTTTAGGTTAAGTAGAACGTGATTAAGTAAGTTCCTGTTGGGATAACGGACTTCAGAAATGGATTCAGAGCACTCGAATTAGTTGAATTGGTTCAGCGGGATCGGACGGTCCGAAGAGGAAGTTCGGACGATACGAAGTGGATCGAAAGCTCCGTGCCAGGATCGGAGGCTCCGATCGAGATCGAAAGCTCCGTCGACGAGATCGGAAGCTCCGATCTGGACCAGAGCACACGTCATCGCTTACGTCAGCAAGGTGACGTCATGGCTAACATAATATTGAGCGATCGGACGCTCCGAAGGTGCGATCGGAGGTTACGATCGAGTTCGGACGTTCCGAACCAGGTTCGGAGGCTCCGAACGTTGTCTATAAATATGGGGGCCGAGGGTTCATTTGGATTGCACCAATTCCTCTCTTCTCTCTCGATTCCTAAGCCTTCTAACTCAGATCTAGGGAGATCTAGGCGTCCTACGGGGAATCCGGAAGTGGCTTAGTGATCTAGACGTCATCGCGGAGCTTTGGCCTAGTTTTCAGGCTATCGACAGCAAAGGGCTAACGACGGACGCAGGTATAGCATTGGCATCCTAAAAATATTTAGGATTATGCAATAGCTTAATTAAGGCTTTTAGAGCTTAATTGTTGATGCATGGATATTTTCATTGTAGTAGCTAGTAGACTGGACTAGTAGGCTTGGAGTCTAGGTCAGTGGAGCTAGGTTTGACCAGTAGTGTTAGAGGTACGTAAGTACTGACCGAGATAGCCGGCATGATATATTTGCTTATATATTGCATGAGTATGTGCTATATGTTTTATCATGTTTTAGCATGTTTTACCGCCTTAGCACATACATGATTTTACGTGTGACTGCATCCGGAGAGATGTGAGTCATTCACAGTCTCCATAGGGAACGATGATCTCATTTTGGACTCGAGTCAGGTATGACAGTTTCCATATGAGGCTTGTATCCTGTTTTGGATTCGAGTCAGGATGGGGTTGGCTCAGCCTTGATATGGAATATACGAGTACCCCGCGGAGTAGCTCTCTAGCCGGTACTATATATTCTCGGCGCCATGAGCAAGTGTTTTCACTCGAGTTTTAAATCATCTGTGTGTGCATATTTATATTTATATCATTGCTTCGTATTGAGCGTTCTAGCTCACGCCCCTATGTTTGGGTATTGTGTACCTTGTGGTGGGGCAGGTTTGAGGCTGGACGGTCCAGGCGGCTCTCAGCAGGATTGAGACTTTGGAGAGTCCAAGGTTGTAGAGGGTAGGGATTTATTTACCCTGAACCTTCGATTTGGTTGTATAAACAGTATTTATACACTGGTGATAGCGTCGGTTGTATTTTGCCGATTGGATTTATTGTATTTAATTATCCGCACTTTACGCTTTAAGCATTTATTGCGTGCGCTTTTACTATAACTCTGATTAGATTGTGGATCCTGGTTGGGTCACTACAACACATCTATTCAATTTGGTTGTACAAGGTTTGTTCCGCAGGCATGGAAGAAACTAGAATTCCCCGCTGCTCCTTGTGACAGAAGGTAAAACACAAAGAACAACACTCCTATAGCACTCTAGAAACTACACTGGTACGAAGGAAACTTACTTACACTTTACGACTAAGTGCATCATCTGCTGGGTTTGAAGAACCTGGATGGTATTTGATCTCACATTTGTAATCCTTCAACAGATTCATCCAAAGACGCTGCCTCATATTCAACTCTGCTTGAGTGAATAGGTACTTCTGTAATACCCGAAAATTTTAATACGTAAATTTGCATGCATAATTAAGGAAAATAATTATTTAAAATTTATATTTGGGTTAAATGACATTTATGTGTTATTATGTGAATTATATGCATGATTTAATTTATTTTAGCATTTAACCCGCTATTTTAGAATTTTTAGAATTTTAAGGATTTATTGGTTTTGATCGCGTAAACGGGACCGTGGACGGACTACCAAAATTCTTAGCCAAAAATATTTTATGAGTTTTATGAGCCTTAAAATATTATTTTAAGATATTTTTGTAAAGAAAATTTTAGTATTTTATTATATGTTTATTTAAGGGTTGATTTTTAGCCAAAATTAGCCACTTAATTGACTTTTATTAATTTTTAAAAATACCCTAAATTAGTATTTCGGGATTTATAGTTTTATATCAGATTAGTGGGTATTTTGAATATTTTAAAATCTTATTTTTATGTTATATTATCTACCTAACTAAATTATATCTATTATTAACCTAATCTACCCAAAATAATCCCCAAAAATCCCTCCAACCCTACGTTTCTAGTGAGTAGCCGCCTCCATCATATCCCTCACCTCCATTCTCACGCTTCAGCAGAAAACTTCACACCATAGCCAAAGTTTTCAAGGTTTTCAAGAAAACAAGAAGATCTGTTTGTCTCGGAGCGCCGTACACGCAATTATTGTCTCGTTTCTTCTTTCATCTTCGTCTAAGACATGTCTATTCTTTAGTTTGAACACCATATAAGCTACTACTCACCATGATGGTTTATTTCAGATTGTTAGCATGAACTTTTCGAATTTATGCATTGTATGAATATTTTGATGCATGTGTTTGTGTTTCTTGCCATGACTCACGCCTTTTTCTGACATGGATCGGTCCAGGGCTGCTGAAGGTTGGTTCAAGGGTCTGTTACGTCCTTTAGGACCGAACCGTGGCTGGGTTAGAGTTGGTTAAGGGCTAGGCCGATAAGGAGAAGGGTTGGTTGTGTTGTTGGCTCGGTTTAGGGCTGTTAGGAAGAGGGGTCGGTTGGCCCATGAATGACCATGAACCAGCCGACCAGTTGCTAGGTAAGGAGCGGCAGGACCCTGGGAAGGTCCTGCCAGCGGCGCTCCGGCCGGCCATGGTCGGAGCAAGGCGGCAGAGGGCTGCTGCTCGCAGCCGAGGGGAAAAGGGAAAGGAGGGGGATCGGGTTGGGCTATGGGTGGGGGTTGGGTTGGGTCCTGGGGGTCTGGGTCGGGTCTGGGTAATAGTAGGGTCGGGTCAGGTGGTCCGGGTCCGGGTTAGGTGGGCCGGGCTCGAGTATTTTAATTTTTAAGTATTTAATAGTTTAAGTGTATTTTGGGCTTTAATAATTAGTTAGAAAATTATTTGGGCCTCCAAATAATTTTATTTGGGCCTTAAATAATTTATTTAAGTTAGTCTAATAATTTTTATGGGCTTGGGAGCCCATGAATATTTTTGGGCCAGTCAGTGGATTTTGGGCCAGTCTAGAATTTTATTGTGTTTAATTAAGTTAATGGGCTTAAATATTTTATTTGGGCCCAGTTAATTTTAATTAAGTTATTTGGGCTAAAAAATATGATTATTGGGTTTTATTTAAGTTTAATGGGCCTGAATGAGTGACCAGCAGTCTGGACCAACCCATGAAAAATAAATAAGTCCGGAATATATATTTAATTATTTTTATGCATGAAGTCTATTTTAAGTATATTATGAAAAATTAATTAAATATATATTACGGACATATTTTCAGTGCATGCATTCATGAAATTTCTTATGTATATAATTATGTAAATGATGAGCAATAAAATATTTTGGTGGAAATTGAAGTATGTGTGACATAGGGGTGGTTTTCCACCATATGATTCGCTAGTTTTACTACCATAGGGGTGGTTATCCACCATATGATTCGGTAGTTTACTACCATAGGAGGTGATTTATCATCGCCATCGTACGTTGGTTCAGGAGACTGATCAGTCGACACATGAGCGTCACACTTATGGATAGGACCATCTTCAGGTTTCAAAAGCATTGCTCAATTATGTTATATATGATGAAGAAATAATATGTTTATGATTATGGTTATGATTCAGTTTATGATTCAGTAGTTTTATTATGTGATGAAAATATTTCCATGAATGCTCATGTACATGTATATGTATTAGTAATTATGTGATGCATTATTTTTAACCTTGTTATAAAGGATTAGACATGTTGAGCCCCTAGGCTCACTACGCTTATATGGTGCAGGTGAGCATGATGACGTTTATGTAGCTCCTACCGGTGGTGAGTACTTATGAGCTCACGGAGCAGTGGACCCCGTGACCGTCGCAGCTATTTAGTTTATTATGTTGAGTTTTGAAACATGTTTTATTTTATTATTGTTTCCGCATATGAGATTTTTCAACAGCATTGTTTATTATTTTAAATTGATGCATGAAACACTTTTAAGGATTTATTTATTTAATATTTTTTTAGGTTATTTAAGAAAAAGTATGTTATTTTTATATACATATATGTATGGGCATGTATGTATAGTAGTATTATAGAAAAAAAATAATAATTTCCGCATTTATTAGTAGTAGGTGTTTCAATTGGTATCAGAGCACGGTCCTTGGAGGGTGTCTACTGTCACGTGAAGCTCAGAAATCTCACTATCGGTCTGTAAGTTTTAAATGCTTTAATAAGATTTAGAAGGAGCTTATGTATTTCTTGTTCAGTAAGACTTTTGAAACCCTTAGTTATGCATTGCGATTTACGTAAAGAAAATATGTGGTGGTGCAATGCCTCCGATACAGATGAATAGGCGAGGGGGACCTCCACCTCATGCTCCGCAGAACCCTCTCTCAGCATTGGAGCAGGCCAATGCTAACATGATGGCTGGGATTACTGCTCTGTTGGAGCAGCAAGAGGCACGTCCTAGGCTCACACATGATGAGGATGTTGCCGAGCGGTTCCAGAAGAAGGGACCTAAGGAGTTTGTTGGCACCACTGATCCACTCATTGCTGAGGGGTGGATTCGATCACTGGAGTCCATATTTGACTACATGGGGATCACTGATGCTAACAGGGTGAAGTGTGCAGTGTATATGATGAGAGGTGATGCAGCCTCTTGGTGGGAAGGTGCGGTTCGAGGTGTGAATCTACCTACATTGACTTGGATAGAGTTCAGACGCATGTTCTATGCCAAGTATTTCACTGAGGATGTGCGCAGTCGCATGATCCGGGAGTTTATGAGTTTCCGCCAGGGAGACAAGTCTGTGGTGGATTACATCACCCAATTCGAGAGAGGGTGTCATTTTGTGTCTCTTATTGCTGACAGTGCGCCGGATAAGTTGAGGCAATTTGTGGATGGTTTGCAGGCTGACATCAAGCATGACGTTCGCATGTTGGATGTCACTACTTATGAGGCGGCAGTTAGCAGATCATTACGTTCTGAGGAAGGGAGGCGATACATGTAGCGAGAGCAGCAGAGTAAGAGGCAGTTTCAGCCAAGGTATCAGAGGGCGACTTCAAGCCTCCTTCAAAGAAGCTGTATACTGGGCCGTCTAAGGGCCCGAATAAGCAGGGACAGAAGCAGAGGCCTCAGGGGCGTCAGCCATAGCAGCAGCAGAGGGGTGGGGCCCCTAATACTGGAGGAGTTCCAATCTGCCCGCAGTGTCAGAAGCCGCACACCGGGAAGTGTCTAGTGGGGTCCAATGTATGCTATGTTTGCAAGGAGCTAGGGCATGTTTCATATAACTGCCAAAAGAGGAAGAACACCACTGGGTGGGTGTTCGTCATGCAGGCTGAGGAGGCAGACCCAGATACCTCCTTAATCACCGGTATTTCCTAAACTTATTCTTTTAAGAAATTTTTGGGAATTTACTTCATGATTTTAAATTGCATGAATTATCTGTTTGTTTGGTTAGAGTAGGATGTTCATTTTATTCGTGTTTAATTAAGAGAAATATTTTGTAACTTGTATTGGGAGAAAAGTAAGTTTAGTATTTAATTGTTGGGATTTTCTGCGTGCAGGGAGAATTCTAGTGGGAGAAAATTCCACGTTTGCGTTGCTAGATTCAGGAGCCACGCATTCGTTCATCTCCCTAGAGTTTATCAGGCGGGTAGGCATCAAGCCTGAGGTTGCTATTACAGGTTACGATGTCGCTATGCCGTCTGGTCAGATTCTTACTACCACTAGCATCTGCAGAGATTTGGAGATGGAGTTACAGGGACATACTATCAGAGCAGATTTTGTGGTTTTACCGTTGAATGGATTCGATCTGATTTTGGGTATGTATTGGTTGTCAGTCAACGGAGCAGTGATTGATTTTCGACAGAGGACAGTGGAAGTGAAACCAGTGGTAGGCGACCAGTTTGTTTTCTATGCATCTCCGAGCAGTGAGATCTTGCCTGTTATCTCTTATACACGTGCGAGGAAGTTATTGAGACGTGGTTGCCAGGGGTTTCTCGCCAGTGTAGTCACTTCATCAGAACAACCTAGCAGATCATTGTCAGATATAGAGGTGGTTTGAGACTTTTTAGATGTCTTTCCGGAGGACGTTTCGGAAGTACCACCAGCTAGAGAGGTGGAGTTCAGTATTGATCTGATACCAGTGTTGTTTGTGAAGAAAAAGGATGGTAGCATTAGACTTTGTATCGATTACCGCGAGCTCAACAGGGTCACTGTGAAGAACAAGTATCCACTGCCGAGGATTGAGGATTTGTTCGATCAGTTGCAGGGAGCTTCGGTTTTCTCTAAGATCGATTTGCGATCTGTCTATCATCAGTTGAGGATCAGAGATGCAGATGTGTCCAAGACTGCTTTCCGGACACTCTATGGGCATTACGAGTTCTTAGTAATGTCGTTTGTATTGACCAATGCTCCAGCGGTCTTCATGGATCTCATGAACCGCATATTTCAGCCGTACTTAGATCAGTTTATCATAGTCTTTATTGATGATATCTTGATCTACTCGAGGATCATTGAGGAGCATAGACAGCACTTGCAGACAGCATTGCAGACTTTGAGGGAGCATCGACTGTATGCAAAATTCAGTAAGTGCGAGTTTTGGCTAGAGCAGGTGGCATTTCTTGGCCATATAGTTTCGAAAGATGGGATAGCGGTGGATCAGACGAAAGTACAGGCAGTGCAAGATTGGAGAATTCCGAAGAATCCTTCAGAGATTCGCAGTTTCTTGGGTTTAGCAGGCTACTACCGGAAGTTCATCAAGGGTTTTTCTTCTATTGCAGTACCCTTGACTTCCTTGACCAAGAAAAATGCGAAGTTTATATGGAGTTCAGACTGTTAGAGGAGCTTTAATCGACTTAAAGAAGCACTCACATCTGCGCCAGTGTTGGCGATGCCTGTTCCACACGAGGAGTTAGTGGTTTACACGGACGTGTCTAAGCTTGGGCTGGGCGCCGTATTAATGCAGAGTGACCGAGTCATTGCCTATGCGTCGAGACAGTTGAAGATTCATGAGCAGAACTATCCGACGCATGACTTGGAGCTAGCAGCAGTGGTTTTTGCTTTGAAAATCTGGAGGCACTATCTGTATGGTGAGAAGTGCAAGATTTTCACAGACCACAAGAGTCTCAAATACTTCTTCACACAGAAGGAGTTGAACATGAGACAGCGCCGATGGTTGGAATTAGTTAAGGATTATGACTGTGACATTAACTACCATCCGGGTAAGGCTAATGTAGTGGCTGATGCATTGAGTCGGAAGACTTCAGTGGTATCTTGTGTGACAGTTCAGTTGCCACTTCAGGAGGAGATTCAGAGATTCGAGCTGGAGTTTTACTCGAGCGGTCAGGCACCGAGTTTGGCAGTGTTAGTGGTACAGCCGAATCTTCGGAATCGTATCAGAGTTGGACAGCCTGCAGATGAGGAGTTGCAGCGATTGAGGCAGAGAGATGAAGCCAAGGGCGGGCTTCTCTATACAGTTGTTGATGGTATCGTTCAGTACCGTGGTCGTATGTGGGTACCGAACATTGATCAGTTGAGGATTGAGATCTTGACAGAGGCTCATACATCTCCGTATTCCATTCACCCCGGAAGTACGAATATGTATAGAGATTTTCAGTCATTGTATTGGTGGCCCGGCATGAAGAGAGATATTGGCCGATTTGTATCAGAGTGCTTGACTTGTCAGCAGGTCAAGGCAGAGCATCAGCATCCTGCAGGGTTACTTAAGCCTCTACCCATTCCGGAGTGGAAGTGGGAGAACATCATGATGGACTTTGTAGTTCGCCTTCTGAGGAGTACTAGAGGATGTACAGCAATTTGGGTGATCGTGAATAGACTCACCAAGTCAGCTCATTTCTTGCCGGTGAGGACTAATTACTCATTGACGCAGTATGCAGAGCTTTACATCAAAGAGATTGTTAGACTACATGGCATACCAGTGTCGATAGTATCGGACAGAGATCCGAGATTTACGTCTGCATTCTGGAAGAGTTTGCACACAGCTTTGGGGACTCGGCTATTATTCAGTACAGCGTTCCATCCCCAGATAGATGGTCAGTCAGAGAGGGTGATCCAGATTCTTGAGGATCTACTGAGAGCTTGTGTCATTGATTTTCAGGGCTCTTGGGAGACTAGACTGTCATTAGTGGAGTTTACCTATGACAACAGTTTTCAGTCATCTATAGGTATGGCTCCTTATGCAGCTCTCTACGGGAGGAGATATAGATCGCCAGTGCATTGGGATGAGGTTGGCGAGAGAATTTTACTTGGTCCTGAGATTATACAGCAGACTGTCGATATTGTGACATAGATACGGGATCGTATGAGGACAGCTCAGAGTCGTCAGAAGAGTTATGCTGATACTCGACGACGAGATCTTGGGTTTGTAGTAGGTGATCATGTGTTTTTGAAAGTATCACCTATGAAAGGGGTGATGAGATTTGGTCGCAGAGGCAAGTTGAATCCGAGATATATTGGGCCATTTGAGATCTTGGAGAGAATTGGCACTTTGGCATACCGTTTAGCACTAGCGCCAGGGCTTGCAGCAGTGCACAACGTTTTCCATGTATCCATGCTTCGGAGATACATCTCTAATCCGACGCATGTGTTGGATTACGAGCCTTTGCAGTTAGCACCAGATCTAGCATTTGAGGAGAGGCCTGTTCGTATCTTAGCCAGAGATGAGCGGAGATTGAGGACGCTGGTCATACCGATGGTCAAAGTCCAGTGGCAGAATCATTCCGAGGAGGAAGCCACTTGGGAGACCGAGGCAGACATGAGTACTCGCTACCCGGAGTTATTCGAGTAAGCACTTTAATTTTGAGGACGAAATTCAATTTAAGGGGGGGAGAATTGTAACACCCAAAAATTTTAATACGTAAATTTGCATGCATAATTAAGGAAAATAATTATTTAAAATTTATATTTGGGTTAAATGACATTTATGTGTTATTATGTGGATTATATGCATGATTTAATTTATTTTAGCATTTAACCCGCTATTTTAGAATTTTTAGATTTTTAAGGAATTATTGGTTTTGATCGCGCAGACGGGACCGTGGACGGACGAGATACCAAAATTCTTAGCCAAAAATATTTTATGAGTTTTATGAGCCTTAAAATATTATTTTAAGATATTTTTGTCAAGAAAATTTTAGTATTTTATTATATGTTTCTTTAAGGGTTGATTTTTAGCAGAAATTTGCCACTTTATTGACTTTTATTAATTTTTAAAAATACCCTAAATTAGTATTTCGGGATTTATACTTTTATATCAGATTAGTGGGCATTTTGAATATTTTAAAATCTTATGTTTATGTTATATTATCTACCTAACTAAATTATATCTATTATTAACCTAATCTACCCAAACTAATCCCCAAAAATCCCTCCAACCCTACGTTTCTAGTGAATAGCCGCCTCCATCATATCCCTCACCTCCATTCTCACACTTCAGCAGAAAACTTCACATCATAGCCAAAGTTTTCAAGGTTTTCAAGAAAACAAGAAGATCCGTTCGTCCCGGAGCGCCGTACACGCGATTATTGTCTCGTTTCTTCTTTCATCTTCGTCTAAGGCATGTCTATTCTTTCGTTTGAACACCATATAAGCTACTACTCACCATTATGGTTTATTTCAGATTGTTAGCATGAACTTTTCGAATTTATGCATTGTATGAATATTTTGATGCATGTGTTTGTGTTTCTTGCCATGACTCACGCCTTTTTCTGACATGGATCGGTCCAGGGCTATTGAAGGTTGGTTCAAGGGTCTGTTAGGTCCTTTAGGACCGAACCGTGGCTGGGTTAGAGTAGGTTAAGGGCTAGGCCGATCAGGAGAAGGGTTTGTTGTGTTGTTGGCTCGGTTTAGGGCTTTTAGGAAGAGGGGTCGGCTGGCCCATGCATGACCATGAACCAGCCGACCAGATGCTAGGTTAGGACCGACAGGACCCTGGGAAGGTCTTGCCGGCGGTGCTCCGGCCGGCCATGGCAAGAGCAAGGCGGCAGCAGCCTTGGAAGGGCTGCTGCTCCTGGCCGAGGGGAAAAGGGAAAGGGGGGGATCGGGTTGGGCTATGGGTGGGGGTTGGTGAAAAAGTGGGTGCCCGGTGAGCCAACTTGTGGCTAAGGGCTTTGATGACTCTTTGTATAAACAATCTTTTGTTTAATATAATTTACACTTTTATTAATGGCAATGACTTTATCTTTCTTCATATTGTTATATTGTGATATACTATTGTTGTTTTGATAAAGACCTTGAATATACTATAGTGTATGTAAGATGTGGTAGTACATGGGGATGTCTATCATGAAACACATCTTATAGTCACTGTATATTCTAAACAGTTCCTAGTCGATTGAGCCGTCCGTTAATAAGGATAAGGATCGCTCGAGTTTGAGACTAGCATTTGCGATGCAGAGTACCACGTTTCATTGGTAAGGAACATAGAGATGTTCGAAGCGTGCAAATGGATATTCATACGATGAATGATCGAACTACCCTATCCGGACTTTCCAAGTGGTTATCACTTATCGAGTGGATAAAGTCCGCGGTTTTGGTTGTACACCATTAGTCCTTACTACTTGAAACATCATTGAGACTCTATATGCTAGTACTGTGCTTTGACTCGTTTACCGACTCTATTGGGGTCATCAGGTGTCGGGATTGGGTACAGTTACAACACATATAGGAGTCGATGCTTTGTTGTCAAGGATTCACCACATACTTGCGAGTGTGGATATCCTATGCAATCTGAGGAGATATTAGTGTGACGAATCTCTGGCCAGAGTACATGATGTGTTTTAAGAAATGGTTTCTTAGTAGCACATGCGATGTCACTATTTGATCTTCAAGATGTATTGCATAGTTATCGAATCTCGAACGACTCTCGATTTACCAATGGTTGTTGATTCGATCGGGATATATGGATGAAGGGACCGTACTGTACGCTAACCAAAATCTATTGGTTCTTGCAGGCACTATCAGTGATACCTAGGGAATCATTGGGCGATGTTGCTAGGCGCTCTTACCATGATTCGATGGGCAAGTCGGAAATTGTTGTTCCGAGTCACAAGGAGTTGTGAGCCCACGGCTAGCTGTATCCCTGAACCATTGAGGGTCACACAGAGTAATGGATTTTTAATCCCCGTTGAGATAGTTAAATTTAAAGAGTTAAATTTAATGAACAAAGAAGTGGGACTTCTTATTTAATAGTAGAGGAGTAAGATTTCCTAAAATGACATAGGGATGGGCATTTTTGGAAATCACTGAATTCGGATTCAGAAAAATTTATCTTGACTTTAAAAGATGCAGAAATGGTTTCTGTGAACATTGGTAAAATTGGTTTATCAATCTGAGTCACGATGAATTTTATATTAATTTCTGAACATGCGGGCTTTGCTTGTCAAGCTTGAACTTATGACTAATGGGCCCTAAGCTGTTAGCAGCCCACATTATAAATAAGTTATTGCAGTACAGAAATTACACAACAGAGGTCACAATTTTCGAAAACCTAGTTGTTTTTCTCTCTAAAGTGGCCGCCCCCTCCCTCTCTCTGTCGGGAAAATCCAGCCGGTGAATTTTGAATTTGCAGTCTGGTTTAACGGATAAAATTCGTTAATTCTCTTCGTAGAAACTTCTGATAGATTTTCTAGTGCAATCTATCAGAGGGATTAAATCTCTGTTCGTGGACCTGATTGAATAACAGTTCGTCCATCAGTTCCAGGGATATACAACAAGAGCAGAGTAATTTGTTGGTGTCCATAATCTCGATTCGAGATTGGAGGTAAAAACTTATAATTGTTATTTAATTTTTACACGCACAATTTAATCGTAAAGTTTTGATACCCATTATGGAATTGTTCCATATAAAATTTTTAAACTTCCGCTGCACCGGGTATCAATTCTGATTGATCTGATCGCCGTTCTCCAACAGTTGGGTTGGGTATTGGGGGTCTGGGTTGGGTCTGGGTAGTATCAGAGTCGGGTCAAGTGGTTCGGGTCCGGGTTAGGTGGGCCGGGATCGAGTATTTTAATTTTTAAGTATTTAATAGTTTAAGTATATTTTGGGCTTTAATAATTAGTTAGAAAATTATTTGGGCCTCCAAATAATTTTATTTGGGCCTTAAATAATTTATTTAAGTTAGCCTAATAATTTTTATGGGCTTGGGAGCCTATGAATATTTTTGGGCCAGTCAGTGGATTTTGGGCCAGTCTAAAATTTTATTGTGTTTAATTAAGTTAATGAGCTTAAATATTTTATTTGGGCCCAGTTAAGTTTAATCAAGTTATTTGGGCTAAAAATATGATTATTGGGTTTTATTTAAGTTTAATGGGCCTAGATGAGTGACCAGCAGTCTGGACCAACCCATGAAAAATAAATAAGTCCGGAATATATATTTAATTATTTTTATGCATGAAGTCTATTTTAAGTATATTATGAACAATTAATTAAATATATATTACTACATATTTTCAGTGCATGCATTCATGAAATTTATTATGTATATAATTATGTAAATGATGAGCAATAAAATATTTTGGTGGAAATTGAAGTATGTATGACATAGGGGTGGTTTTCCACCATATGATTCGGTAGTTTTACTACCATAGGGGTGATTATCCACCATATGATTCGGTAGTTTACTACCATAGGAGGTGATTTATCACCGCCATCGTACGTTGGTTCAGGAGACTGATCAGTCGACACATGAGCGTCACACTTATGGATAGGACCATCTTCAGGTTTCAAAAGCATTGATCAATTATTTTATATATCATGAAGAAATAATATGTTTATGATTATGGTTATGATTCAGTTTATGATTCAGCAGTTTTATTATATGATGAAAATATTTCCATGCATGCTCATGTACATGTATATGTATTAGTAATTATGTGATGCATTATTTTTAACCTTGTTATAAAGGATTAGACATGTTGAGCCCCTAGGCTCACTACGCTTATATGGTGCAGATGAGCATGATGACGTTTATGTAGCTCCTACCGGTGGTGTGGACTTATGAGCTCACGAAGCAGTGGACCCCGTGACCGTCGCAGCTATTTAGTTTATTATGTTGAGTTTTGAAACATGTTTTATTTTATTTATTGTTTCCGCATATGAGATTTTTCAACAGCATTGTTTATTATTTTAAATTGATGCATGAAACATTTTTAAGGATTTATTTATTTAATATTTTTTTAGGTTATTTAAGAAAAATTATGTTATTTTTATATACATATATGTATGGGCATGTATGTATAGTAGTATTATAAAAAAAATATTTCAGCATTTATTAGTAGTATGTGTTTCAACTTCAAACTCTTGTGGTCCGAAAAGATCTCGAACCTCTCGCCGTACAATTAATGCCGCCGAATCTTCAGGGCGAAGACAATGGCTGCCAGCTCTAAATCATGCAAGAGATAATTCTCCTCATGAGTCTTCAGCTGTCTAGAGGCATAGGCAATTACATGTCAATTCTAAGTCAGAATGAAACCCAGACCCTGAAGTGATGCATCATTGTAGACAACAAATCCACAAGATCCAAGCGACCATAAAAAAGGGGGTTGTCGACAAATTATTTCGCAATTCACGAAAACTATCCTCACACTTGGTAGACCAAACAAATGGAGCATCTTTATTCGTCAACTGGTCAACGGTCTAGCTATCTGCAATAATTCTCAATAAAGTGACGATAATAACCTGCCAGACCCATGAAACTTCGGATTTTTGAAAGTGTCAAAGGTCGTGACCAATTCAGAATTGCTTCCGTATTACTGAGATCAAATTAAACTCCATCCCTAGAGATCACATGAACAAGGAAGGCAACTCGGTCAATCCAAAACTCGCACTTGCTGAGTTTGACATACAACTGATTCTCTTGCAAAATATGTAGAACTGTACGGTGATGGTAGACATTATCTTCAATGTTGTGCGAGTAGATCAAGATGTCGTCGATGAATACTACCACGAACTTATCCAAGTAATCTCGGTACAAACTATTAATAAAATTCATAAATACAGCAGGCGCGTTTGTTAGACCAGAATTCATCACTAAAAACTCATAGTGACAGTACCTCGTACAAAAATAAATCTTCAGAATATCCTCGTCTTGCACCTGCAACTAATGATACCCAGACCTCAAGTCAATATTGGAGTACACAGAAGTCCCATGAAATTGGTCTAACATGTCATCTATGTGCGGCAAAGGATCCTTGTTATTAACGGTTACTTGATTCAACTGTTTATAGTCAATGCAAAGCCGCATCGAATCATCCTTCTTCTTGGAAAACAAGATTGGGACTCCCCAAGGTGAAACACTCAATCAGATATAACCCTTGTCTAGCAGATCCTAAAATTGATGCTTTAGCTTTCTCATCTCTGATGGTGCCAGACGATAAGGAACTTGAGATATCGGTTATGTCCCTGACATCAGCTCAATACCAAAATATACCTCGCGTAAAGGAGGTAAACCTGGAATCTCATCAGGAAATACACCCGAAAACTCTCGGACCACTAGTATATCCTGAATATCCAATCTGTCTAAGGATGCATCCACAACGTAGATAAGGTAGCCTTCCTAGCTAGATTCTTAAGCACGACGGGCTTTCAAAGTAGATACAATCAGCATCGAGGGTCATGCTCCCTCACCGTAGAAAAAAAAAAGTAACACCATCCTCAGGACAAAAATGGACTATGGTTGTAGTGACCCGCACCGTGATCACCTACTAATCAGTAGCTTAAGCATGCATTTAACTTAATTTAAAAAATGATCATAAATAACAGCGGAAAATCATAAATAAATCCTCAAATAATGATACAATTAAATTTAATAAATACCAGCTAAAATCTTAATCTAATACTCTTCTGAAGACTCCTGCTACCAAGACCTGGTCACCAACCAACTACAACTCTCACTCCTGATCCACCTACAAACTTGCCCCGTCGAATGGGGTGTCCGAGATAAAAGCAGGGACGTGAGCGCGAACGCCCAGTACGTAAAGTATTGAATATACAGGTCTATATGATGCATGCAACATGAACTATGAATGCTCGAGGTAACTGGGATCATATCTAGAAAATCATGCTCAGTACACAGGCGCCTACAATATGTGCATGCTGCTCCGAAGATCCAGTGGGTGCCATACATACTGAACACGATCTTGGACTATCACCGTCCTGAATAAAACCGCACACACTGCCCGGTCGGTCCAGTGGGTGTCACACGGTACCCGATCGTATAATAACAACAACCCTAGGGCTGAGCGACCCTAGAACAACTGGCTATCTCAAAAGGATCACAGGCTCAACATGATATGCAAATGCCGCATAGAAATCATGAACAGTAAATCATGCATATCATGCCAGATAATAATGCAACACATAAACATGTATATTCAGCTAGTTATCTCAGTCTATACTTACGTACCTTAGTTCTACTAGGCAAGCTATACCAGCTCTAAAGTCCAAGCCTACAGTCCGCACTACAATGCAAAATACTCATGCATTATAATATTATTCTAAAAGCCTTAACTACGCTATAGCATACTCCCTATTTACTATAAGGAGCTAGAGCTATACCTGCGTCCGTCGTTAGCCCGCTGATGATGACTGCCCCAGAACTTGGGCACCGCTCCGCCGCAACCCCGGAGCACCTGGCCAACCTCCGGACCAAGCCTAGGAAGGCTGAAAACACCCCAAAACCCCTAGAATACACTAAAGACCGAGAGAGAAATCTGAATTGGTGTGAAAAATCTAAAATTCGGAGGGCCTATTTATAGGCGCAGTTAGGACGGTCCAAACTGCCACTTGTCCGAGCCTTTTAGACACATGGACCCTGCGGAGTTCGGAGGGCCCGAACTGGTCCGTGTGCTCCGAACTATTTTGGTCCTTCTGAACTCATTTTTGGATCCCCAGGACCTACCCTACCATTTTCGGACGTTCCGGATCTGATTTTCCACTTATTTTAACCAAATAAGGATTCCTTAAACATGTTTTGACACTTTTAAAATTATATGTCACTTTCTAACATTTTTAAAATCACTTAATCTTGTAAAATGGAACCGGGCTACTACATTCTCCCCCACTTAAGATAATTTTGTCCTCGAAATACATCTTAAGTACCGATATGGACTTGAATAAGAACAACATGTTCTTTATTCTCTCAAATCATTTTACAAGACCTCACTGAATCCAAGTAATCACTAGTAACATCATGGTCTCCAGACTAGGGTAACTTTACAATGACCTGTCTGAAGTACAAAAGACTTTCAGATCAATAATGGAAACCACCCAAATAAGTCTTACAATCGCTTAATAAGAAACCCAAATCATCATGTTGATCATGTCCCTGATCTCTATCTACAACTCTGATAAGGCCAGACAATACTGATCAAATTTCCTGGTTCTCCCCCAGTACCACCAGCGAAAACTATCCATCCAGAATGTAAACTTGTCAAAGAATCCTTTTCAAGACTATTCTGTTAACAAAAACTAAAATCTGTATCTCTGATAAAGTCAGACGATAGCGTTCAAATCTCTTGGCACTAATCCAGTTCCAATATCAAATTTATAAAAACATTCCTTTTGATAATTATACCCCTTGCTATAACTGTGCAAAATATCAAGACTCGGGTAGCCTCCCCCAATAGCTTATCTGGAATAAACTTCCCAGAAAACACCGGCGTAGGTCGCGCTTCCTATCCCATCTTGAACGACCCTGCACAATCCTCAGCACCTGGTATAATCTATCACTGAATCTATGATGAAAATCCATCATTAATAACCAATGACCCTAACATTGAGTCATCTCAGACACTATGTCAAACCACTGACTTTCTGAATCGTTTCAGGATAAAGCCTAGAACTGATCACCAGCGCAACTCTAACCCCTGGTTATGCAAATATCTATCATACTAAAACGCCTAAGATCATTATGGCGATGGTGATGACAACCCGACGATGCTCTCGATCGTCCTGATCCCCCCAGCGTCCACCCACGCTACTATGGCTACTTTCGTCACCAAGTCCCGCCATCTATGCAATGATCAAAATATTAAACCCAATTCCAACAATCTAGATCCCAAGATTACTATGCATGCTCTGATACCATAAATGTAGTGACCCGCATCGTGATCACCTACTAATCAGAAGCTTAATCATGCATTTAACTTAATTAAAAAAATGATCAGAAATAACAACGGAAAATCATAAATAAATCCTCAAATAATGATACAACCAAATCAAATAAATACAAGTTAAAATCTTAATCTAAAACTCTTCTGAAGACTCCTGCTACCAAGACCTGGTCATCGACCAACTACAACTCTCGCTCCTGATCCACTTGCAAACATGCCCCGTTGAATGGAGTGTCCGAGATAAAAGCAGGGACGCGAGCGCGAATGCCCAGTACGTAAAGTATTGAATATACATGTCTATATGATACATGAAACATGAACTATGAATGCTCTGGGTAACTGGGATCATATCTAGAAAATCATGCTCAGTACACAGGCTCCTCCAATATGTGCACGCTGCTCCGAAGATCCAGAGGGTGCCACACATACTGAACCCGATCTTGGACTATCACCGTCCTGGGTAAAACCGCACACGCTGCCCTGTCGGTTCAGTGGGTGTCACACGGTACCCGATCGTATAATAACAACAACCCTAGGGCTGAGCGACCTAAGAACAACTGCTATCTCAAAAGGATCACAGGCTCAACATGGTATGCAAATGCCGCATACAAATCATGAACAGTAAATCATGCATATCATGCCAAATAATAATGCAACACATAATTATGCAACACATAAACATGTATATTCAGCTGGCTATCTCAGTCTGTACTTACGTACCTTAGTTCTACTAGGCAAGCTATAGCAGCTCTAATGTCCAAGCCTATAGTCCGCACTACAATGAAAAATACTCATGCATTATAATATTATTCTAAAAGCCTTAACTACGCTATAGCATACTCCCTATTTACTATAAGGAGCCAGAGCTATACCTGCGTCCGTCGTCAGCCCGCTGATGATGACTGCCCCAGATTTTGGGCACCACTCCGTCGCAACCCCAAAGCACCTTGCCAACCTCCGGACCAAGCCTAGGAAGGCTGGAAACACCCCAAAACCCCTAGAATACACTATAGACCGAGAGAGAAATCTAAATTGTTGTGAAAAATCTGAAATTCGGAGGGCCTATTTATAGGCGGAGTTCGGATGGTCCGAACTGCCACTTGTCCGAGCCTTTTAGACACCTGGACCCTGCGGAGTTCGGAGGGCCCGAATTGGTTTTGAGGGCCCGAACTGGTCTGTGTGCTCCGAACAGTTTTGGTCCTTCTGATTTCATTTTTGGATCCCCAGGACCTACCCTACCATTTTCGGACGTTCCGGATCTGATTTTCCACTTATTTTAACCAAATAAGGATTCCTTAAACATGTTTTGACACTTTTAAAATTATATGTCACTTTCTAACATTTTTAAAATCACTTAATCTTGTAAAATGGAACCGGGCTACTACATTCTCCCCCACTTAAAATAATTTTGTCCTCGAAATACATCTTAAGTACCGATATGGACTTGAATAAGAACAATAAGTTCTTTATTCTCTCAAATCATTTTACAAGACCTCACTGAATCCAAGTAATCACTAGTAACATCATGGTCTCCAGACTAGGGTAACTTTACAATGACCTGTCTGAAGTACAAAAGACTTCCAGAGCAATAATGGAAACCACCCAAATAAGTCTTACAATCGCTTAATAAGAAACCCAAATCATCATGTTGATCATGTCCCTGATCTCTATCTGCAACTCTGATAAGGCCAGACAATACTGATCAAATTTCCTGGTTCTCCCCCAGTACCACCAGCGAAAACTATCCATCCAGAATGTACACTTGTCAAAGAATCCTTTTCAAGACTATTCTGTTAACAAAAACTAAAATCTGTATCTCTGATAAAGTCAGACGATAGCGTTCAAATCTTTTGGCACTAATCTAGTACCAATATCAAATTTATAAAAACATTCCTTTTGATAATTATACCCCTTGCTATAACTGTGCAAAATATCAAGACTCGGGTAGCCTCCCCCAATAGCCTATCTGGAATAAACTTCCCAGAAAACACCGGCGTAGGTCGCGCTTCCTATCCCGTCTTGAACGACCCTGCACAATCCTCAGCACCTGGTATAATCTATCACTGAATCTATGATGAAAATCCATCATTAATAACCAATGACCCTAACATTGAGTCATCTCAGACACTATGTCAAACCACTGACTTTCTGAATCGTTTCAGGATAAAGCCTAGAACTGATCACCAGCGCAACTCTAACCCCTGGTTATGCAAATATCTATCATACTAAAACGCCTAAGATCATCATAGCGATGGTGATGACAACCCGATGATGCTCTCGATTGTCCTGATCGCCCCAGCGTCCACCCACGCTACTATGGCTACTTTCGTCACCAAGTCCCGCCATCTATGCAATGATCAAAATGTTAAACCCAATTCCAACAATCTAGATCCCAAGATTACTATGCATGCTCTGATACCATAAATGTAGTGCCCCGCATCGTGATCACCTACTAATCAGAAGCTTAAGCATGCATTTAACTTAATTAAAAAAAATGATCAGAAATAACAGTGGAAAATCATAAATAAATCCTCAAATAATGATACAACCAAATCAAATAAATACAAGTTAAAATCTTAATCTAAAAATCTTCTGAAGACTCCTGCTACCAAGACCTGGTCATCGACCAACTACAACTCTCGCTCCTGATCCACTTGCAAACTTGCCCCGTTGAATGGGATGTCCGAGATAAAAGCAGGGACGCGAGCGCGAATGCCCAGTACGTAAAGTATTGAATATACATGTCTATATGATGCATGAAACATGAACTATGAATGCTCTGGGTAACTGGGATCATATCTGGAAAATCATGCTCAGTACACAGGCGCCTCCAATATGTGCACGCTGCTCCGAAGATCCAGTGGGTGCCACACATACTGAACCCGATCTTGGACTATCACCATCCTGGGTAAAACCGCACACGCTGCCCTGTCGGTTCAGTGGGTGTCACACGGTATCCGATCGTATAATAACAACAACCCTAGGGCTGAGCGACCCAAGAACAATTGGCTATCTCAAAAGGATCACAGGCTCAACATGGTATGCAAATGCCGCATACAAATCATGAACAGTAAATCATGCATATCATGCCAAATAATAATGCAACACATAAACATGTATATTCAGCTGGCTATCTCAGTCTGTACTTACGTACCTTAGTTCTACTAGGCAAGCTATAGCAGCTCTAATGTCCAAGCCTATAGTCCACACTACAATGAAAAATACTCATGCATTATAATATTATTCTGAAATCCTTAACTACGCTATAGCATACTCCCTATTTACTATAAGGAGCCAGAGCTATACCTGCGTCCGTCGTCAGCCCGCTGATGACGACTGCCCCAGATCTTGGGCACCACTCCGCCGCAACCCCGAAGCACCTGGCCAACCTCCGGACCAAGCCTAGGAAGGCTGGAAACACCCCAAAACCCCTAGAATACACTATAGACCGAGAGAGAAATCTGAATTGGTGTGAAAAATATAAAATTCGGAGGGCCTATTTATAGGCAGAGTTTGGACTGTCCGAACTGGGATCGGACGGTCCAAACTGCCACTTGTCCGAGCCTTTTAGATACCTGGACCCTGCGGAGTTCAGACGATTCGAACTCGGGTTCGGACGGCCCGAACTGGTTCGGAGGGCCCAAACTGGTTTGGAGGGCCTGAACTGGTCCGTGTGCTCCGAACTGTTTTGGTTCTTCTAAACTCATATTTGGATCCCCAGGACCTATCCTACTATTTTCGGACGTTCCGGATCTGATTTTTTACTTATTTTAACCCAATAAGGACTCCTTAAACATTTTTTGACACTTTTAAAATTATATGTCACTTTCTAACATGTTTAAAATCACTTAATCTTGTAAAATGGAACCGGGCTACTACACTGGTATTAATCCACTATGGCTCGATAGGTACTGAGAAGTTCAATCCCGATGATGCAGTCAAACTCATCCATCGCTAAAACCATCAAGTTGGCAAACAACTGATGACCATCAAACCCCGAAGTACACCCTACCACTAGACGTTGAGCTAAAACTTCCTGTCCCATCGACGTCGATACAACTAAAAGGACGTCTAAGGAAATATAAGGCAACTTAAATCTCTTGAAAAATCGTGCTAAAATGAACGAATGGGACACACTAGTGTCAATCAAAATCAGGTATACCACATAAGCTAAAAGTACCTGCAATCATGCGCTCACTCTCGACATTAGTTTGTTCCAGGTTGAGTGAAAAACTAGCCCCTGAACTCGTGGGGGCAAAGTATATGGACCATGCGATGCAGTCTGAGGGCGCTGGTGAACTGTAGCTTGAGAAACAGAACCAGCACCTGACCCTCCACGGCTAGTACAGTCCTTTTTCATCTTGCCCAAATCAACGCATATGAAACAAGCTCCAGATGCGCGACGACCTCATCAGACAGGTGCTTTCTCTCACTGTGCTCACAATGGCCTTCCCTCTTCATTTTCCCGAATCGAAACACACCATCAGAACCAGAGGAAGAAGACGTAGAGAATTGTTTCTTAAATGACTGTGCACGAAGCCCAAAGAAACTATCAGGTCGGGAAGAATAAAAAAAATTCGCGTGGTTAACACTGGTCTCTGTCTATCGGTGCCGATTTACTAAATCCTTATAAGAAGTGAGGTCATCACAGACAGTGACTCGATCATAGATCTCATGATTCAGACCCTGCGGGAAGTGATCATACTTCACCTCAGAACTGGCGCCAAGATGTGGGAAAAATGAAGAAGATCCAAGAACTTCTACTGATATTGGTCAATTGACATGGACCCCTGCTTCAGATTAAGAAACTCCATAGATTTTGCTTGACGGAAGGCTCGAGGAAAGTGCAATTTCATGAATGCCCTACGAAAATCATCCCACAGAACATGTCCTTGCTCCTGGAGCTACTGTGCTGACGTGGATCTCCACCACTTGCACGCACTATCATCCAAAAGAAAGGTGGTCGCCTCCATATTCTGCTCCTCGGAGCAGTCAAAAGCACGGAAACAGCCTTCCATCCGCTCCAACCAATTCTCTGCAAGTTCCGTAGTCTCTCCTCCTTTCAAAGGCTTCAGCCCCATCTGAAGGAACCTATGCATCTCAAAACATCGTCTATCCTCACGGTGTTGGAGGTGACCATGGTGAAGTCTAGGGGCATCAACATCTCCCCAATGACCCAAACTATCGTGACTCTTGTCGTCTCTACCAGCCATCTGGAAGAAGTATCGCACATCAAAACCCAAATGTACCTCACTAAGTCCCAGATATCAAACATGCTCTGATACCATAAATGTAGGGACCCTGAAACGCCTACTACTAATAAATGCGAATATTTTTTTTTTTTAAAAATACTACTATACATACATGCCCATACATATATGTATATAAAAATAACATACTTTTTCTTAAATAACCTGAAAAATATTAAATAAATAAATTCTTAAAAATGTTTCATGCATCAATTTAAAATAATAAACAATGCTGCTGAAAAATCTCATATGCGGAAACAATAATAAAATAAAACATGTTTCAAAATTCAACATAATAAACTAAATAGCTGCGACGGTCACGGGGTCCACTGCTCCGTGAGCTCATAAGTTCTCACCACCGGTAGGAGCTACATAAACGTCATCATGTTCACCTGCACCATATAAGCGTAGTGAGCCTAGGGGCTCAACATGTCTAATCCTTTATAACAAGGTTAAAAATAATGCATCACATAATTACTAATACATATACATGTACATGAGCATGCATGGAAATATTTTCATCACACAATAAAACTGCTGAATCATAAACTGAATCATAACCATAATCATAAACATATTATTTCTTCATCATATATAACATAATTGAGCAATGCTTTTAAAACCTGAAGATGGTTCTATCCATAAGTGTGACGCTCATGTGTCGACTGATCAGTTTCCTGAACCAACGTACGATGGCGGTGATAAATCACCTCCTATGGTAGTAAACTACCGAATCATATGGTGGATAACCACCCCTATAGTAGTAAAACTACCGAATCATATGGTGGAAAACCACCCCTATGTCACACATACTTCAATTTCCACCAAAATATTTTATTGCTCATCATTTACATAATTATATACATAAGAAATTTCATGAATGCATGCACTGAAAATATGTCTGTAATATATATTTAATTAATTTTTCATAATATACTTAAAATAGACTTCATGCATAAAAATAATTAAATATATAATCCGGACTTATTTATTTTTCATGGGTTGGTCCAGACTGCTGATCACTCACTCTAAGCCCATTAAACTTAAATAAAATCCAATAATCATATCTTAGCCAAAATAACTTGATTAACTTAACTGGGCCTAAATAAAAATATTTAAGCCCATTAATTTAATTAAACCCAATAAAATTCTAGACTGGACCAAAAATTCACTGACTGGTCCAAAAATATTCATGGGCTCCCAAGCCCATAAAAATCATTAGCCTAACTTAAATAAATTATTTAAGGCCCAAATAAAATTATTTGGAGGCCCAAATAATTTTCTAATTAATTATTAGAGCCCAAAATACACTTAAACTGTTAAATACTTAACAATTAAAATACCCGAGCCCGGCCCACCTAACCCGGACCCGGACCACCTGACCCAAACCACTATGAACTAGACCCAACCTGGACCCCCAGGACCCGGCCCAAACCCAGCCCCAGCTCAAAACCCGAACCATCCCCCATCCCCTCAGCTATTCACCTCTCGGCCGTGAGCAGCAGGCCTTCTTGGCCTGTTGTCGGCCAGCTCCGGCCACCCTTGGCCGGAGCACCGCCGCCCAGACGCAGAACACGTCTGGGCGGTGCTAACCCACCATGGCTCAGCCCAAGCCATGGTCCCTAACCCTAGACCGAACCCTCCTTCCAGAAAACCTTGCTGTGAGCCACCCTTGACCAACTTGTTTCCAGCCTTGCACTCGGTGAACCTAGCCTCTAACCAACCAACCAGCCCATCTCCCAAGACCCTTACGCACCCATGACGGCACGGACCAGCAGCCATGCACCACTCCATGAGAGAAAACGTGATAAATGTGCATCTAAACCATCGAATACATATAACTCAAGGAAAAATCATTATTTTCTAGCATAAATCAGAAACATGAACGTGAAAATCTTTCAAAATCTGTCCATGAATGCATACATAGCTTATATGGTGTTCAAACGAAGGAAAAAGACATGCCTTTAAATTTTTAGAACGGAGGTTGATGCGTTTACAGGTTTTCGGGACGACGAACGGACCAAAAACCTTCAAAACTAGAGCTTGATTGGCTATGGGGCTTGAAGTTTTCTGTCAAAAATGGTGGAGGAGGCTGATGAACGTGTGGGAAGAGATGGTGTCTGCTAAGGAGATGGTGGTGGGGTTTGGGGTAGGTTTAGGTTTAAATTATGCTAGATAATATCTTAAAAAAAATCTCAATAAATTAATATATAAATATTATACCTTAAATATAAAAGTTTTAAGCTCCTAAAATATTTAAAAGTCTGATAACAATTCAAAAAAATTCCGAAATAATAATTTAGGAAATTTTTAAATATTAATAAAAATCATTAAAATGACTTATTTTGGCTAAAAATAAATCCTTAAATAAATATATAAATAAATACTAAAATTTTATTGACAAAATAACTTAAAATAAATCCTTAAATAAATATATAATTAAATACTAAAATTTTCTTGACAAAAATATATTAAAATAATATTTTAAGGTAAATGCTAAAATAAATTAAATCATGCATATAATTCACATAATAACACATAAATGTCATTTAACCCAAATATAAATTTTAAATAATTATTTTCCTTAATTATGCATGCAAATTTACGTATTAAAATTTTCGGGTGTTACAATTCTCCCCCCCTTAAATTGAATTTCGTCCTCGAAATTAAAGTGCTTACTCGAATAACTCCGGGTAGCGAGTCCTCATGTCTGCCTCGGTCTCCCAAGTGGCTTCCTCCTCGGAATGATTCTGCCACTAGACTTTGACCATCGGTATGACCTGCGTCCTCAATCTCCGCTCATCTCTGGCTAAGATACGAACAGGCCTCTCCTCAAATGCTAGATCTGGTGCTAACTGCAAAGGCTCGTAATCCAACACATGCGTCGGATTAAAGATGTATCTCCGAAGCATGGATACATGGAAAATGGTATGCACTGCTGCAAGCCCTGGCGGTAGTGCTAAACGGTATGCCAAAGTGCCAACTCTCTCCAAGATCTCAAATGGCCCAATATATCTCGGATTCAACTTGCCTCTGCGACCAAATCTCATCACCCCTTTCATAGGTGATACTTTCAAAAACACATGATCACCTACTACAAACCCAAGATCTCGTCGTCGAGTATCAGCATAACTCTTCTGACGACTCTGAGCTGTCCTCATACGATCCCGTATCTGTGTCACAATATCGGCAGTATGTTGTACAATCTTGGGACCAAGTAAAATTCTCTCGCCAACCTCATCCCAATGCACTGGCGATCTACATCTCCTCCCGTAGAGAGCTGCATAAGGAGCCATACCTATAGATGACTGAAAACTGTTGTTATAGGTAAACTCCACTAATGGCAGTCTAGTCTCCCAAGAGCCCTGAAAATCAATGACACAATCTCTTAGTAGATCCTCAAGAATCTGGATCACCCTCTCCGACTGACCATCTGTCTGGGGATGGAACGCTGTACTGAATAATAGCCGAGTCCCCAAAGCTGTGTGCAAACTCTTCCAGAATGCAGACGTAAATCTCGGATCTCTGTCCGATACTATCGACACTGGTATGCCATGCATCCTAACAATCTCCTTGATGTAAAGTTCTGCATACTGCGTCAATGAGAAAGTAGTCCTCACCGGCAAGAAATGAGCTGACTTGGTGAGTCTATCCACGATCACCCAAATAGATGTACATCCTCTAGTACTCCTCGGAAGGCCAACTACAAAGTCCATCGTGATATTCTCCCACTTCCACTCCAGAATGGGTAGAGGCTTAAGTAACCCTGCAAGACGCTGATGCTCTGCCTTGACCTGCTGACAAGTCAAGCACTCTGATACAAATCGGCCAATATCTCTCTTCATGTCGGGCCACCAATACAATGACTGCAAATCTCTATACATCTTCGTACTTCCGGGGTGAATGGAATACGGAGATGTATGAGCCTCTGTCAAGATCTCAATCCTTAGCTGATCAACGTTCGGTACCCACATACGACCATGGTACTGAACGATACCATCAACAACTATATAGAGAAGCCCGCCCTTGGCTTCATCTCTCTGCCTCAATCACTGTAACTCCTCATCTGCAGGCTGTCCAACTCTGATACGATTCTGAAGATTCGGCTGTACCACTAACACTGCCAAACTTGGTGCCTGACCGCTCGAGTACAACTCCAGCTCGAATCTCTGAATCTCCTCCTGAAGTGGCAACTGAACTGTCACACAAGATACCACTGAAGTCTTCCGACTCAACGCATCAGCCACTACATTAGCCTTACCCGGATGGTAGCTAATGTCACAGTCATAATCCTTAAATAATTCCAACCATCGGCGCTGTCTCATGTTCAACTTCTTCTGTGTGAAGAAGTACTTGAGACTCTTGTGGTCTGTGAAAATCTTGCACTTCTCACCATAGAGATAGTCCCTCCAGATTTTTAAAGCAAAAACCACTGCTGCTAGCTCCAAGTCATGCGTCGGATAGTTCTGCTTATGAATCTTCAACTGTCTCGACGCATAGGCAATGACTTGGTCACTCTGCATCAATACGGGGCCCAACCCAAGCTTAGACGCGTTCGTGTAAACCACTAACTCCTCGTGTGGAATAGGCATCGCCAACACTGGCGCAGATGTGAGTGCTTCTTTAAGTCGATTAAAGCTCCTCTAACAGTCTGAACTCCATATAAACTTCGCATTTTTCTTGGTCAAGGAAGTCAAGGGTACTGCAATAGAAGAAAAACCCTTGATGAACTTCCGGTAGTAGCCTGCTAAACCCAAGAAACTGCGAATCTCTGAAGCATTCTTCAGAATTCCCCAATCCTGCACTGCCTGCACTTTCGTCTGATCCACCGCTATCCCATCTTTCGAAACTATATGGCCAAGAAATGCCACCTGCTCTAGCCAAAACTCACACTTACTGAATTTCGCATATAGTCGATGCTCCCTCAAAGTCTGCAATGCTGTCTGCAAATGCTGTCTATGCTTCTCAATGCTCCTCGAGTAGATCAAGATATCATCAATAAAGACTATGATAAACTGATCTAAGTACGGCTGAAATATGCGGTTCATGAGATCCATGAAGACCGCTGGAGCATTGGTCAATCCAAACGGCATTACTAAGAACTCGTAATGCCCATAGCGTGTCCGAAAAGCAATCTTGGACACATCTGCATCTCTGATCCTCAATATATGATAGCCAGATCGCAGATCGATCTTAGAGAAAATCGAAGCTCCCTGCAACTGATCGAACAAATCCTCAATCCCCGGTAGTGGATACTTGTTCTTCACAGTGACCCTGTTGAGCTCTCGGTAATCGATACAAAGTATCATGCTACCATCCTTTTTCTTCACAAACAACACTGGAGCTCCCCAAGGAGAAAATCTAGGACGAATAAAGCTCTTCTCCAACAACTCTTGAATCTGCTCCTTCAACTCTTTCATCTTAGTAGGAGCAAGTCGATACGGTGCCTTAGAGATAGGCACAGTACCTGGTATCAGATCAATACTGAACTCCACCTCTCTAGCTGGTGGGACTCCCGAAACGTCCTCCGAAAAAACATCTGAAAAGTCACAAACCACCTCTATATCTGACAATGATCTGCTAGGTGGTTCTGATGAAGTGACTACACTGGCGAGAAACCCCTGGCAACCACGTCTCAATAACTTCCTCGAACGTGTATAAGAGATAACAAGCGAGATCTCACTGCTCGGAGATGCATAGAAAACAAACTGGTCGCCTACCACTGCTTTCACTGACACTGTCCTCTGCCGAAAATCAATCACTGCTCCATTTACTGACAACCAATCCATACCCAAAATCAGATCGAATCCAGTCAACGGTAAAACCACAAAATCTGCTCTGATAGTATGTCCCTGTAACTCCATCTCCAAATCTCTGCAGACGCTAGTGGTAGTAAGAATCTGACCAGACGGCATAGTGACATCGTAACCTGTAACAGAAACCTCAGGCATGATGCCTACCCGCCTAATAAACTCTAGGGAGATAAACGAATGCGTGGCTCCTGAATCTAGCAACGCAAACGTGGAATTTCCTCCCACTAGAATTCTCCCTGCACGCAGAAAATCCCAACAATCGCATACTAAACTTACTTTTCACCCAATACAAGTTACAAAATATTTCTCTTAATTAAACACGAATAAAATGAACATCCTACTCTAACCAAACAAACAGATAATTCATGCAAATTAAAAATCATGAAGTAAATTCCCAAAAATTTCTTAAAAGAAGAAGTTTAGGAAATACTGGTGATTAAGAGGTATCTGGGTCTGCCTCCTCAGCCTGCATGACGAACACCAGCCCAGTGGTGTTCTTCCTCTTCGGGCAGTTATATGAAACATGCCCTGGCTCCTTGCAAACATAGCATACATTGGACCCCACTAGACACTTCCAGGTGTGCGGCTTCTGACACTGCGGGTAGATCGGAACTCCTCCAGTATTAGGGGCCCTGTCCCTCTGCTGCTGTTGTGGCTGACGCCCCTGAGGCCTCTGCTGCTGTCCCTGCTGATTCGGGCCCTTAGACGGCCCAGTATACAGCTTCTTCACAGGAGGCTGCAAAGTCGCCCTCTGATACCCTGGCTGAAACTGCCTCTTACTCTGCTGCTCTCACTGCATCTCTCGCCTCCCTTCCTCAGAACGTAATGCTCTGCTAACTGCCGCCTCATAAGTAGTGACATCCAACATGCGAACGTCATGCTTGATGTCAGCCCGCAAACCATCCACAAATTGCCTCAACTTATCCGACGCACTGTCAGCAATAAGAGGCACGAAATGACACCATCTCTCGAATTGGGTGATGTAATCCACCACAGACTTGTCTCCCTGGCGGAGACTCATAAACTCCCGGATCATGCGACTGCGCACATCCTCAGTGAAATACTTGGCATAGAACATGCGTCTGAACTCTATCCAAGTCAATGTAGGTAGATTCACACCTCGAACCGCACCTTCCCACCAAGAGGCTTCATCACCTCTCATCATATACACTGCACACTTCACGTTGTCAGCAGCAGTGATCCCCATGTAGTCAAATATGGACTCCAGTGATCGAATCCACCCCTCAGCAATGAGTGGATCAGTGGTGCCGACAAACTCCTTAGATCCCTTCTTTTGCAACCGCTCGGCAACATCCTCATCATGTGTGAGCCTAGGACGTGCCGCTTGCTGCTCCAACGAGCAATAATCCCAGCCATCATGTTAGCATTGGCCTGCTCCAATGCTGAGAGAGGGTTCTGCGGATCTTGAGGTGGAGGTCCCCCTCGCCTATTCATCTGTCTCGGAGGCATTCTGCACTACCACATATTTTCTTTACGTAAATCGCAATGCATAACTAAGTGTTTCAAAAGTCTTACTGAACATGAAATACTTAAACTTAATACATAAGCTCCTTCTAAATCTTATTAAATCATTTAAAACTTACAGACCGATAGTGAGATTTCTGAGTTTCATATGACAGTAGACACCCTTCAAGGACCGCGCTTTGATACCAAATGAAACGCCTACTACTAATAAATGCAAAAAATTTTATTTTCTTTTTAAAATAATACTACTATACATACATGCCCATACATATATGTATATAAAAATAACATACTTTTTCTTAAATAACCTAAAAAATATTAAATAAATAAACCCTTAAAAATGTTTCATGCATCAATTTAAAATAAAAAATAATGCTGCTGAAAAATCTCATATGCGGAAACAATAATAAAATAATACATGTTTCAAAATTCAACATATTAAACTAAATAGCTGAGACGGTCACGGGGTCCACTGCTCCGTGAGCTCATAAGTCCTCATCACCGGTAGGAGCTACATAAACGTCATCATGCTCACCTGCACCATATAAGCGTAGTGAGCCTAGGAGCTCAACATGTCTAATCCTTTATAACAAGGTTAAAAATAATGCATCACATAATTACTAATACATATACATGTACATGAGCATGCATGGAAATATTTTCATCACACAATAAAACTGCTGAATCATAAACTGAATCATAACCATAATCATAAACATATTATTTCTTCATCATATATAACATAATTGAGCAATGCTTTTGAAACCTGAAGATGGTCATATCCATAAGTGTGACGCTCATGTGTCGACTGATCAGTCTCCTGAACCAACGTACGATGGCGGTGATAAATCACCTTCTATGGTAGTAAACTACCGAATCATATGGTGGATAACCACCCCTATGATAGTAAAACTACCGAATCATATGGTGGAAAACCACCTCTATGTCACACATACTTCAATTTCCACCAAAATATTTTATTGCTCATCATTTACATAATTATATACATAAGAAATTTCATGAATGCATGCACTGAAATATGTCCGTAATATATATTTAATTAATTTTTCATAATATACTTAAAATAGACTTCATGCATAAAAATAATTAAATATATATTCCGGACTTATTTATTTTTCATGGGTTGGTCCAGACTGCTGATCACTCACTCTAAGCCCATTAAACTTAAATAAAATCCAATAATCATATCTTAGCCCAAATAACTTGATTAACTTAACTGGGCCTAAATAAAAATATTTAAACCCATTAATTTAATTAAACCCAATAAAATTCTAGACTGGCCCAAAAATCCATTGACTGGTCCAAAAATATTCATGGGCTTCCAAGCCCATAAAAATCATTAGCCTAAATTAAATAAATTATTTAAAGCCCAAATAAAATTATTTGGAGGCCCAAATAATTATCTAATTAATTATTAGAGCCCAAAATACACTTAAACAGTTAAATACTTAACAATTAAAATACCCGAGCCCGGCCCACCTAACCCGGACCCGGACCACCTGACCCGACCCACTATGACCTAGTCCCGACTCGGACCCCCAAGACCCGGCCCAAACCCAGCCCCAGCCCAAAACCCGAACCATCCCCCATCCCCTCGGCTATTCACCTCTCGGCCGTGAGCAGCAGGCCTTCTTGGCCTGTTGCCGGCCAGCTCCGGCCACCCCTGGCCGGAGCGCCGCTGCCCAGACGTAGCCCACGTCTGGGTGGTGCTAACCCATCATGGCTCAGCCCGAGCCATGGTCCCTAACCCTAGACCGAACCCTCCTTCCAGAAACCCTTGCTGTGAGCCACCCTTGACCAACTTGTTTCCAGCCTTGCACCCGGTGAACCTAGCCTCTAACCAACCAACCAGCCCATCTCCCAAGACCCTTACGCACCCATGGCGGCACGGACCAGCATCCATGCACCACTCCATGAGAAAAAACGTGATAAATGTGCATCTAAACCATCGAATACATATAACGCAAGGAAAAATCATTATTTTCTAGCATAAATCAGAAACATGAACGTAAAAATCTTTCAAAATCTGTCCATGAATGCATACATATCTTATATGGTGTTCAAACGAAGGAAAAATACATGCCTTTAAATTTTTAGAATGGAAGTTGATGCGTTTACGGGTTTTCGGGACGACGAACGGACCAAAAACCTTCAAAACTAGAGCTTGATTGGCTATGTGGCTTGAAGTTTTCTGTCAAAAATGGTGGAGGAGGCTGATGAACGTGTGGGAAGAGATGGTGTCGGCTAATGAGATGGTGGTGGGGTTTGGGGTAGGTTTAGGTTTAAATTATGCTAGATAATATCTTAAAAAAAATCTCAATAAATTAATATATAAATATTATACCTTAAATATAAAAGTTTTAAGCTCATAAAATATTTAAAAGTCTGATAACAATTCAAAAAAAGTCCGAAATAATAATTTAGGAAATTTTTAAATATTAATAAAAGTCATTAAAATGACTTATTTTGGCTAAAAATAAATCCTTAAATAAATATATAATTAAATACTAAAATTTTCTTGACAAAATACCTTAAAATAAATCCTTAAATAAATATATAATGAAATACTAAAATTTTCTTGACAAAAATATCTTAAAATAATATTTTAAGGCTCATAAAACTCATAAAATATTTTTGGCTAAGAATTTTGGTATCTCGTCCGTCCACGGTCCCGTCTACGCGATCAAAACCAATAATTCCTTGAAATTCTAAAAGTTCTAAAATAGCGGGTTAAATGCTAAAATAAATTAAATCATGCATATAATTCACATAATAACACATAAATGTCATTTAACCCAAATATAAATTTTAAATAATTATTTTCCTTAATTATGCATGCAAATTTACGTATTAAAATTTTCGGGTGTTACAGACCCAACCTGGATCACCTACTAAATCTATTATTAAGCACGCAATTGGAGATAATCTTAAAACAGTAAACAAAAAACGGAAGTAAAACGAGTTAACAACCCAATATACGACCGGTGACTAAAAATAAAAGTAACAATAGCATTATACAATCAAATCGAATTAGTATCGAAACCTACTGAACAACTGTAGTGACCCTTACCCGGATCACCTACTAAACAGAACTTAGGCATGCAATTAACTTAATAAAACGTATATCAGAATAAACTTGCGGAAACCATAAATAAATACAATCCCAAGGAAAGGAATCTGTAATTTATCCAAATAATATACAACCAAATCGAATAGCTGTATCAACCCAAAACAACAGAAATAAAACCTAGACGAAGCTCCAGCTGGCCAACCACTGCCTAGCCCCTCTTGGATCCCCCAGCCTCGTCCAATCGCAAACCTGCCCCACGGAATAGGGTGTCCAGAAACACAGAGTACGAGACGTGAGCATAAAACGCTCAGTACGAGAGTATGAGTATACATGCATGCAAAGTGAACTCCCTATAAACTCGAGGTCAAGGATCAGATAACAAAGACAGACCGGGCCCTGGTATGTAGCACGTTGTGCCGTCGCTTCAGGAGGTGGCTCCCATACCGAAATACAAGTGGATATGCCGGACCCAAATCGATGGAAGTCCAACCACTAACAGGATAGGGAAAAACCCTACTAACAGACATTTCGAAGGAGATAGCTCAGTATGCAAATGAATGCAGCATAAATCAATGACATATAAATCATGCAGTCACATAATGCATGCATACTCAGTCAGGATATCTCGAACAGTACTTCCGTACCTCAAATCAGTGCAAGCTCTACCAACTTTAGGTCCACGCCTATAGTCTGCTCTACACTGCCAAATGATACTACTATCATTAAAGCGCTCTAAAAGCCTTAACTAAGTTATTGCATAATCCTAAATATTTATAGGAAGCAAAAGCTATACCTTCGTCCGTCGTTAGCCCTTTGATGTTGATGCCTCCAGAACTTGGGCACAACTCCGCTACGACTATCGAACGCCTCCCCAACCCCTGGGTCAAGCCTAGGAAGACTAGAACTACTCAAATATGCCTGGAATAGAGAGGGATTCTCGAAATTTGCAAATGAAAGTGAAGCATCGGCCTTCTATTTATAGACAACGATCGGAACCTCCGATCTTCGATCGGAACGTCCGATCCTTGATCGGAACTTCCGATCCTCGATCGGAACCTCCTATCCTGCCATCGGAGCTTCCGAAGATCCTGATCTGCCACGTGTCAAAATATCACTTGTTGACTTCGGATAGGGGTGATCGGAGCTTCCGATCCTGATCGGAGCTTCCGATCTTGCCACACGTCATGCCTGAAGAAATACCATCGGAGCTTTCGATCCTGCATCGGAGCTTCCGATCCTGTTCGGAACTTCTGAACTCACCTTCGGAGCTTCCGAACTCTATCCAAGTAATTATGATTAATTCTTTCATTACTGATTTTGGTTACGGGCTACTACAACAACCTTGGAGAAGAAGCACAACACTGCGGCCACTGATCCACTCTCAACCCTGCCTCGAGCCACTTGCTTCGCCCAACCATATCCCGGTCCCATCGAATGGGATGTCCAAGGAAAACACAATACAAGGACATGAGAGAACTATGCTCAGAACACAAACACGAGTATACAAACCTACTATGATGCATGAAAATGAAGGGGTACTGGTCAACTGTATCGTACTGCTTTGCCTAGGTTCCAATAAGCGTATAGTACCATCTGAGATCAACTCCGCCGGGTATATCCACAAACTTGACAAGGATCACCATAGCGTCAGTCCACGTAATCACAAAATCTCTAGGATTCCAATAATATAACAAGAACGTAGGGCTGAGCGACCCTATTCAACTAGCTATCTCAAAGGATATTCGGCTCAACATGAATATGCACATGCAACATAATATATAAAGCTGTAATACATGGATAATGGCACATAAAATTCAACATATAAGAATGCATACTCACTAACAATCTCAGTCTGTACTTACGTACCTCACTCAGGCAGTCCTTGAAATACCAGTCTAGGGTCCAAGCTTACAAGTAAACAATTGTCATATCACTAAAATTGGTCTAAAAGCCTTAACTAAGTCAATAGATACTACCTAATGTTACTAGAGATCTCCGACTATACCTACTTCCATCTTCAGCCCTTTGCTGTTGAAGGCCCCAACTCCTGAGCACCACTCTGCAGCTCCTCCAGAAGTGCCTTGCTACTATCCAACCCTCGAGCATATGGCTGGAAACACCCCAAAGAACTCAATACAAGATAGGAAAGAAGTGTGAATTGAAAGAGTGGGTGCCCGGTGAGCCAACTTGTGGCTAAGGGCTTTGATGACTCTTTGTATAAACAATCTTTTGTTTAATATAATTTACACTTTTATTAATGGCAATGACTTTATCTTTTTTCCTATTGTTATATTGTGATATACTATTGTTGTTTTGATAAAGACCTTGAATATACCATAGTGTATGTAAGATGTGGTAGAACATGGGGATGTCTATCATGAAACACATCTTATAGTCACTGTATATTCTAAACTGTTCCTAGTCGATTGAGCCGTCCGATAATAAGGATAAGGATCGCTCGAGTATGAGACTAGCATTTGCGATGCAGAGTACCACGTTTCATTGGTAGGGAACATAGAGATGTTCGAAGCATGCAAATGGATATTCATATGATGAATGATCGAACTACCCTATCCGAACTTTCCAAGTGGTTATCACTTATCGAGTGGATAAAGTCCGCGGTTTTGGTTGTACACCATTAGTCCTTACTACTTGAGACATCATTGAGACTCTATATGCTAGTACTGTGCTTTGACTCGTTTACCGACTCTATTGGGGTCATCAGGTGTCGGGATTGGGTACAGTTACAACACATATAGGAGTCGATGCTTTGTTGTCAAGGATTCACCACATACTTGAGAGTGTGGATATCCTATGCGATCTGAGGAGATATTAGTGTGACGAATCTCTGGCCAGAGTACATGATGTGATTTAAGAAATGGTTTCTTAGTAGCACATGCGATGTCACTATTTGATCTTCAAGATGTATTGCATAGTTATCGAATCTTGAGCGACTCTCGATATACCAATGGTTGTTGATTCGATCGGGATATATGGATGAAGGGACCGTACTGTACGCTAACCAAAATCTATTGGTTCTTGTAGGCACTATCAGTGATACCTAGGGAATCATGGGGCGATGTTGCTAGACGCTCTTACCATGATTCGATGGGCATGTCGGAAATTGTTGTTCCGAGTCACAAGGAGTTGTGAGCCCACGGCTAGCTGTATCCCTGAACCATTGAGGGTCACACAGTGTAATGGATTTTTAATCCCCGTTGAGATAGTTAAATTTAAAGAGTTAAATTTAATGAACAAAGAAGTTGGACTTCTTATTTAAGAGTAGAGGAGTAAGATTTCCTAAAATGACATAGGGATGGCCATTTTTGGAAATCACTGAATTCGGATTAAGAAAAATTTATCTTGACTTTAAAAGGTGCAGAAATGGTTTCTGTGCACATTGGTGAAATCGGTTTATCAATCGGAGTCACGATGAATTTTATATTAATTTCTGAACATGCGGGCTTTGCTTGTCGGGCTTGAACTTATGACTAATGGGTCCTAAGCTGTTAGTGGCCTACATTATAAATAAGTTATTGCAGTACAGAAATTACACACAACAGGTCACAAGGATTTTTCGAAAACCCTAGTTAATTTTCAAAAGGTGGCCGTCCCCCCTCTCCCTCTACTCGAGAAAAATCCAGCCTGTGATTTTGAATTACAGTCTGGTTTAACGGATCAAATTCGTTAATTCTCTTCGTAGAAACTTCTGATAGATTTTCTAGTGCAATCTATCAGAGGGATTAAATATCCGTTCGTGGACCTGATTGAAGAACAGTTCGTCCATCAGTTCCAGGGATATACAACAAGAGCAGAGAAATCTGTTGGTGTCCAAAATCTCGATTCGAGATTAAAGGTAAAAATTTATAATTGTTATTTAATTTTTACACACACAATTTAATCGTAAGGTTGATACCTATTATGGAATCGTTCCATACAAAATTTTTAAACTTCCGCTGCACCGGGTATCAATCCTAATTGATCTGATCGCCCTGTTCTCCGACATGAATGAGCAAGAAATCTGATTCTCGGATGCCATATTTATAGGCGATGATTGGAAGCTCTGATCTCTAGATGCAAGCCACGTTTCTGATATGTCCTGATCGGAAGCTCTGATCTCAACTTCGGAAGCCCTATCCCATGCAAGCATCTGCGTGGCCAAACGCTGGTGACACTTCACTAGTGCGCATGACCTAACCTTCGAAAACTCCGATCTCTCGTTTGGAAGGTCCGAACGCTCCCTTTGCTTTCGATCTCAGCTGCTAGGGTTCGGTGATTCTGAACCCACTTCGAAAGTTCCAATCCGTATGGTGGTTTCAAAGTCGTGATTCACATTTATGATCCAATTAATCATTTATAATTTAGATTGGAATCCTTTAGTTTTTTTTAGCATTTAATCTTGTAAAACGGGGTACAGTTTACTATAGTTCTACATCCCATGCTGTTATTTGAAGGACCAAGAGGTTTATCGTGATAGGTTTTCGATACTGTTTATTTGTATTAGCATTCATAGCATGTGTATACTCATACTTCTGTACTGAGTGTTAATGCTCAAGTTCTCGGTTTTGTCTTGGACACCTCATTTCAAGGGGGCAGGGCTTAGGTTGGACGGTCCAGCAGATAGCGTTTCTGAGGGTGCGGCAGTTCTGTGGTTGGCATTGTTTCCGATATCAGGTTTTCAGTTTAAGGATATTATTTTCAGTACTTTATTCGATGAGGTTGTATAAATAATGTTTCACTGTTGGTTTAGTGGCCGGTTGTATTCCGTCGGTTATTTGGTTGTATCGATTTTTTTTTGCTGTTTAACGATTGTTATGTTTTAATTTTTAATTGTATGGCTAAATATGATTAGTAGGTGAGCCCTGAGTGGGTCACTGCAATAGATTAATGACTTTCTCACATGAGAATCTACTCATTATGTTTTATGCTAAGTATTACTTTTCACTTTCTATATGAATCGGATCAACCCGTCTCAAAGATAAATACCCATCTCAAAGATAAATAGTCGTAAGACCGTTTTACAGTAGATGCAACTTTTAAAGGTACTACTTGAAATCATGTTGTAAATTTAATTTAATTTAGAATATCTAAATTACTACTATCAATTTAAATAAATATTTTATTTTCACTTTAGAAAATATCATAAGAATCTATGTCGGTAAAATTTATATTTCATGTATGACTGTCATATCTCTAACATATTCCATAACTTTTAAAACTACTAACATAATATTTTTATCCTCTCTCTATACTTTTGAACCTATATAAAAGATTATATCACTCCTATACTAAATTGTATTACAAACTCTGGTATATAAAAAAATTTCTATAATATTTTATCTAATATGATATCTAGATTTTTTATATGAAAATTTTAGTATGTATGAAGTTACTAGTGTACGTTAGCCAACATGTGGATGTTTTTGTTTGTGGCAAACGAAAACTGAACCTAGTTATTTAAATAACTAACAGTAACCATTATCGTTATCATTCATTCTTCTTATTATTTAAAATTATTTGGTATCAATTATCATTCATTCCTCTATTTATTAATTAATATTAATATAATATTAATATGGTAAAAAGTTATCATCCTTATCTTTATTTCATCTTCTGTACTATATATAATACCACTTGGCATTGCTGCAATGCGTGCATTCATATTAAAATATTTTTATATTGATAATTTTTTTATAAAAAAATATATAAATTATAAAGAAAATTAAAATAAAATTTATAAGCTATAGAAATTGAAATTCAATAGAAGAAATAAAAATATTCTGTATTTTATTTAGAAAAATTTATGTTATTTGGATATTTTTTAAAATAATATTTAATATTTATGGGTGGAAAATATGATGAAAATTTATGAAAATAGGTAAGGATGTTTAAAGAGATAAAATGTTAAAATAAAATTTTTTTAAAAAAATTTAAGGTCACCCTTTAAAAATAATATTTTTCATTAGGTCGGATCGAATTGGAGACATATCTCACAAAATTAAACTTGAGGCTATCTCACACAAATTTTTGTAAATTCTAAAATTATATCTCGAATTCATATATATAATTATTATAAAATGCTATTGTAGTATATATACGAAACGATATTACATACATACATACATACATACATACATACATACATTTACCATAAAAAGTACGAAAAAGAAAGCACACGATTACGTGTTGTACATCAATTTGCTTCTACTTTGGGATTCATGTGAACAAATGCAACGGTATTCATAGATTGCTGCTAAATCTAGTTAAAGAACCACTTCCATAAATATATATGATTAAGTCACACAAGCAAGGACACCTATTTAATCTCATCATTAAATTAGGAAAATTGCCATTTTCGTTTTATATATTTGTCTTATTGCAATTGCACTCCTCTCCTACACTCCCTCCTACATGTTTAATTTAGATAAATAAATATGCTATACAATCTATTAATTGATTTATCAATTAATATCTCTTTCACATCTTACCTTTATCACAATAAAAGAATATTTAGTATTTATGGAAATACTAAAATATAATAAAAATTTTACTTTTAATTAAATGATATTCAATACATTGTAATAATATCTTTTTTTTTAATATCCATATTTTTATACGTGTGTGTATATATATGTATTATCGATAATGAAAATATTAAAACATTGATATTTTTAAAATGATATTTTTTATTTATCGTAATATTCATGGATTCACTAAGTTAGTATATATGTTTTAAAATATTCAATGAGAGGACATGTGATATTCATGGATTTTATATCTTTGTTTTTTTTTCATATATTTGAATTAATTGTGTTTCATCTAAATAATTTAATTTATTTTATTAAGCATAAAACTAAAAAAAATTAATAAAAAATTAAAAATTCGATATCCATAATCAAACAGATCTTCTAACATTCTAGTATAAATTTAAATTGTAATAGAAGTTAGTTTTGTTAAAACTTTTTTCATCTTAAATTTTAAAAAAATCTTTAACTTTTTTATTATGAATAATATGAATATATACGTGTATATAAAATAATTTATTTTTATTATATCTCAATATTTTCATAATTAAATATTGTTTATTATATTATAATTATTTTTCTATATTTTAATTTAAATATCAATGTTTAATTATTTTTTAAATCAATGTTTTAATATTTTCATTATCGATAATACATATATATACACACACATATAAAAATATGGATATTAAAAAATAGATATTATTACAATGTGTTGAATATTATTTAATTAAAATAAAATTTATTTAACAGTAAAATTTTTATTATATTTTAATATTTCCATAAATAGTAAATATTCTTTTATTGTAATAAAGGTAAAATGTGAAAGAGATATTAATTGATAAATCAATTAAGAGATTGTATAGCATATTTATTTACCTAAATTAAACATGTAGGAAGGAGTGTAGGAGAGGATTGCAATTGGTCTTATTGTGATTCGGTTCTTTTATGTTTATTAAAATTTTGTTTTAGTTTTATATTTTTCAATTAGCGATCATTTTAATAATTTTCATAAGAATAATGGTGCATGTGTCACGGACTATGCTTGGTGTATATATATATATATATATATATATATATATATATATATATATATATATATATATAGTGCGGTCGTGCTAACCATTGAGGTGACACTCATGACTCATCTGTTGGAGAGTGCAATTCAGAATCCGAGTATTTGTCTGAGGATTCAAATAATAAATTCACTAATTAAAGAATTGTTATAGAGTAATTTTACTAATTTCACAATTCAGTTTAATCAAGAATAATACTGAAGGTAAATATAATATATTGTACATCGATATTTACATATATTATTGAAAGAGTGGGTGCCCTGTTAGCCAACTTGTGGCTAAGGGCCTTTATGACTCTATTTGTAAACAATCTTTGTTTAATATAATTTACACTTTTCATTGGCATTTACTTTATCTTTTATCATATTATTATGTTGCGACGTACTATACGATGTTTAGATAAAGACCTTGAATATACTAGAGTGCACGTAAGATGTGATAGTGAATATGGATGACTATCATAAAACACATCTTATAAGCACTGTATATTCTAAACCAGTTCCTAGTCAATTGAGTCATCCGCAATAAGGATAAGGATCGCTCGAGATTGAGACTAGCATTTGCGATGCCGAGTACCACGTTTCATTGGTATGAAACATAGAGATGTTCGAAGCATGAAAATGGATATTCATTGGATGGATGATCGAACTACCCTACTCGGACTTTCCAAGTGGTTTTCACTAATTGAGTGGATAAGTCCGTAGTTTTGGTTGTACACCATTAGTCCTTACTACTTGAAACATCATGGAGACTATATATGCAATTACTGTACTTTGACTCGTTTACCGACTCCATGAGGATCATCAGGTGTCGAGATTGGGTACAGTTACGACACATATATGAGTCAATGCTTTGTTGTCAAGGATTCACCACACGCTTGTGAGTGTGGATATCCTATGCGATCTGAGGAGATATTAGTGTGACAAATTTCTGGCCAGAGTACATGATGTGCTTTAGGTTACTTGGTTTTCTAGTTGCACATGCGATGTCACTATTTGATCTTCAAGATGCATTGCATAGTTATCGAATCTCGAACGACTCTCGATATACCAATGGTTTTTGATTCGATCAGGATATATGGATGAAGGGACCGTACTGTACGCTAACCAAAACCCACTGGTTCTTGCAGGCACTATCAGTGATACATAGGGAATCATGGGGCGATGTTGTTAGGCGCTCTTACCATGATTCGATGGGCAAGTCGGAAATTATTGTTCCGAGTCACAAGGAGTTGTGGGCCCACGGCTAGCTGTATCCTTGAACCATTCAGGGTTACACAAGTAATAGATTTCTAATCCCCGTTGAGATAAATAAATTTAAGGAGTTAAATTTAGCGAATGAGAAGTAGAACTTTTTATTGATGAGTAGAGAGAGTGAGATTTCCTAAAATGACATTGGGATGCCATTTTTGGAAACCACTGAATTCGAATTCAGAAAATTTATCTTGACTTTAAAATATGCAGAAAAGGTTTCTGTATACCTTGGTAAAATTAGTTTATCAATTTGAGTCACGATGAATTTTTTATTAATTTTTGAACATGCGGGCTTTGCTTGTCAAACTTGAACTTATGACTAATGGGGCCTTAAGCTGTTAGCAGTCCATGTTATAAATAAGTTATTGCAGTACAGAAATTACACATAACAAGCTCATAATTTTTGAAATCTAGAGAGCTCTCTCCCTAGGGTTTCGAAAATCCCCTCTCCTCACCTTCGAAAATTCTATCTTCTATTTTCAAAAATTCAGACTGCAGTTTTCGAAATTTGCCGCCTGATTTAACAGATCAAATCTGTTTATTCTCTTCGTAGAAAATTCTGATAGACTTTCTAGTGCAGTCTGTCAGAGGGTTTAGAATTCTGTTCGTAGACCTGATTCAGGAGTTGATCGAGTCATCAGTTCCTGGGATATACAAGAAGAACAGATTTATCTGTTGGAGTCCATTACCTCAAGTTGAGACTTGAGAGGTATACTATTGTTTTATTTTACTTATTTATTTAATCGTAAGAATTTGATACCCACGATCTGGAATCGTTCCAGATCTCAAAATAAAAATTTTAAACCTTCCGCTGCTACGGGTATCAGATCTGATAGATCCGAGAACGTGTTTCAACAGTGGTATCTGAGCCAGGTTTCTCTCGGATCTTACGATTAAAATTTTATCAAAATTGTACCAAGCCTCGGTTTTCAAGAAAAACAAAACAAAAAATAATAATTTTTTTTGGGGACTGCCCGCTGCCCAAAAGGGCAGCGGGCTGCCGCCGCCCGGCGCGCAGCCCATGCGCTCAGCAGCTCAGCGTGATGGGCTAGGGCAAACGTTGCCCTAGCCCATCACACAGCTGGTTTGCGCGAGGTGGCTGGGCTAGGCAAGCGGGCAACTGGGCCGCAGGAGGCGGTCCAGTAGCCCAGCAGTTGGGCCGCAAGCAACGGCGCAGCAGCCCAGCAGTTGGGCTGGGGCAAATGTTGCCCTAGCCCAGCACGCGGCTGGGCCGAGAGCTATGCTGGGCGATGGCCTAGCATCCCGGCAGCCCCTTAATTTAAATTAATAATTTTTATTATAATTTTAGAAATTATAAATTTTGGACCGATTGAAAATTGTTTCGGTTGGTCCATGAGGCAATGGGTCAAAATTGTTTGAACCCGGATTTTTAAAAAAATTAATTTTTGGATAAATTTGAATTTTTGGAAAATTTATATATTTAGTCCAATAAATTAAATTTCATGAAAATTAATTATTTTGGTACAATTGATAATAAAATATGATTTTATATATAAAATTAGATTTTATGTATAAAATATAATTTTATGGATAAACTAGATAAAATATGATTTTATATATAAAATAGGATTTTATGTATAAAATATGATTTTATCTATTTACAATTATTGTCATTTTGAATTTCATGTTATCCAATCATTTAATTGAATTAAATAATTGGATAAAAGGATGATCGTTTGCCATGACCAATTTTTATGTGTATGTTATGTTGTTTACATTTGGTTTTTATTATTGTTGGGTTTTATTAATGGGATTGTATTATGGCCTAATTTGATTTGTCATTTGTAATAAAAGTGGGCCTGGTTTATGGCCCGTTCCCACCCTTAAATATGTATCCCCTACTTGTCATCAAAATTTATTGTAAATTTATTAGACTTAGTGGGAGATAAAGATTTGAAGACAATGATGGGCCCAGCAGATGATAAAGACCGAAGAAATGTAAATTGGAAGCTCAATGTAATAGGATTGCATTGCATACTTGCATATCACCTAGGATTGGACTTAGACTCGTGATTGGCAACCACGGGTTCTAGGCATCGATCATCCTTTATTTAATATTTGATATTATTGTTGTATGCATGTTTAGACTAAATTGCGTGAATCCCGCAAGCATACAAATTTATTAAATGATGAGACAAATTTTCAAAATTAAAATCCCTCATTTTAAATATGATTTAAAATTAATATCAAGTTTAATAAAAGATAAATTAAATATAGTTTATATTTTCCTACCTTCCATCAACTATCAATGCATGATAGATGCTACCCGCGACCGTGGTCCATCTCATATTATTGGAAAGGCCCGTTCGCCGGAAAGCTGTGCATTGAGTAAACAATTGTTGTAAGTTAGGTAGAACTCCCATGGGATGACCTTATATTATTGGGGGTCCACATGGCGACCGTCCATCACAACTTAATATTGATGGGCCAACATGACATATCACTTTAAACGGCGTCATATTATTGGGCCCTTCATTGGATATGAGGTAAAAACATGGAGGTTGATCTAGCAGCAATTGAACTCTACCTTTTTAAAATTATAATTGGCTGATTTTATTCGGAACTATAATTTGTAAATTGGGCTCCATGTTCCTACTAAAGAAAATGGTTTTCTCGTTTTCACTAGAGGGTGGTGAAATCGTTAAAATGGTGGGAGAGTAATTGTAGTAACCCGTATTTCTAATTAGTGATTAATGAGTAATTAATCACGTGATCATGTCTAGATTAAGTAAAACATGATTAAGTAAGTTCCTGTTGGGATAACGGACTTCAGAAATGGATTCAGAGCACTCGAATTAGTTGAATTGGTTCAGCAGGATCGGACGGTCCGAAGAGGAGTTCGGAAGATCCGAAGTGGATCGGAAGCTCCGTGCCAGGATCGGAGGCTCCGATCGAGATCGGATGCTCCGTCGGCAAGATCGGAAGCTCCGATCTGGATCAGGGCACACGTCATTGCTTACGTCAGCAAGGTGACATCAAGGCTGACGTAATATTGAGCGATCGGATGCTCCGAAGGTGCGATCGGAGGTTCCGATCGTGATCGGACGTTCCGATCAGGGATCGGAGATTCCGAACGCCGTCTATAAATAAGGGGTCCGAGCCCTCATTCTGTGCACCGATTTCCCCTCCTTTCCTTTGGTTTTCGAACCTTCTTACTTAGATCTACGGAGTTCTAGGCATCCTATGGGGAATGCGGAAGTTGCCTAGCGATCCCGGCGTCGTAGCGGAGGTGTGCCTAATTTTTGAGGCGATTCTACACCAGCGGGCTGACGACGGACGAAGGTATAATTTGGCTTCCTAAAAATATTTAGGAGTATGCAATAGCTTAGTTAAGGCTTTTAGAGCTTAATTGTTGATGCATGAATATTTGCATTGTAGTAGCTAGTAGACTGGACTAGTAGGCTTGGAGTCTAGACCAGCAGAGCTAGGTTTGACCAGCAGTATAAGAGGTACGTAAGTACTGACCGAGATAGCCGGCATGATATATTTGCTTATATGTTGCATGAGTATGTGCTATATGTTTTATCATGTTTTAGCATGTTTTACCGCCTTAGCACATACATGATTTTACGTGTGACTGCATCCGGAGAGATGTGAGTCATTGAAAGTCTCCATAGGGAACGATGATCTTATTTTGGACTCGAGTAAGGTATGAAAGTTTCCATATGGGACTCGTATCCTGTTTTGGATTCGGGTCAGGATGGGGTTGGCTCAGCCCTGATATGGAATATACGAGTACCCCGCGGAGTAGCTCTCTAGCCGGTACTGTATATTCTCGGCGCCATGAGCAAGTGTTTTCACTTGAGTTTTAAATCATCTGTGTGCGCATATTTGTATTTATATCATTGCTTCGTATTGAGCATTCTAGCTCACACCCCTGTATTTGGGTATTGTGTACCTTGTGGCAGGGCAGGTTTGAGACTGGACGGTCCAGGCGGCTCTCAGCAGGATTGAGCTTGGGGAGTGCGAGGTTGTAGAGGGTAGGGATTTATTTACCCTGAACCTTCGATTTGGTTGTATAACAGTATTTATACACTTGTGATAGCATCGGTTGTATTCTGCCGATTGGATTTGTTGTATTTTAATTATCCGCTTTTTACGCTTTAAGCTTTTATTGCGTGCGCTTTTACTATAACTCTGATTAGGTAGTGGATCCGGGTTGGGTCACTACATTTTTTTGGTATCAGAGCGACGCATTGCACTGGGAATATCGTAAAGCGATTTAAGTAATTATCTGTTCTTATGTAACAGATGACAGATTACGACGAGAGTCACGGTAGCGTAGATGGCGGTCGTTGGGGCGATCCAGATGATCGTAGACATTGGGGACAGCCCGAGGAGCGCAGGAGAGTCAGCATGCATAGGTTTAAGGAAGTTAGCCCAAGGCCTTTGACAGGTGGCGAGACAGCCGAAGAGGCGGAGGATTGGATGGAGAGGATGGAGCAGTGCTTCCAGGAGTTCCGTTGCACGGCTGAGGATAGGATGGAGATTTTTGCCTTTATGCTTGAGGGCAGGGCGAGGAAGTGGTGGAGGTCTACTTGCGCACCGTTCATAGCAGCTAGAGGTGCAACTACTTGTGTGGAGTTCCGTACTGCTTATCAGAGATTTTATTTTCCTCCAGCTCTTCGTCAGGCAAAAAGCCAGCGAGTTGTTGAGTTTGCTACAAGGGACGATGACGATCGAGGAGTACCAGCAGAAGTTCTTTGATCTGCTACCTTTTTGTCCTCATATTGCTGATAGTTCTATGGTGAAGTTTGATCATTTCCTTCAGGGTTTGAATCCTGACATTCATCGTATGGTTGCTGTGGGCGGCGATGGGACTTACAAGGATTTGGTGGACCGTTGTTGCCAGGCCGAGGACAGTATTCGGAGGAACAAGGGACTTTATTCTTCTTCTTCCAGGCCAGCGAGCTCTAGTCCTTTGGGTCCGAGAGGACAGTCCTTCAAGAAGCCACGAGGTACTTCTTCTTCTTCCTCTGGATCTAGTGGGGTGCATCGTTTTGGTGGACAGAGACCGAACCGGTGTACTCAGTGCCGACGCAGGCATCCGCCAGGACAGTGTGGTCGATCGACCACTGCATTTTTCCAGTGTGGCCAGGAGGGTCACATGAAGAGAGATTGTCCTATGCTGACTGGGACAACGAGTGGTTCTGGAGGTTCTCAGTCATCTGTTCAGCCACCTCAGTACCAGCAGCCACCTTTCCAACAGCAGTTTTCGCAGCAGCGCCAGCATCTGCAGCAGTCTCAGAGACAGCCTACTCAGACTCCTTCTCGGGGTCATTCTTCTTTGAGGCCACGTACCTAGGGTCAGGTCTTTGCGCTTAACCAGGAGCAGGCAGAGGCTGACAGCGATCGGATGATTGCAGGTATCTGTAGTTTATATGGTTTTCCTGCATATGTTTTAATTGATACTGGTGCATCGCATTCTTTTGTCTCGGCACATTTTGCTAAGAAGTATAGATTGTCATTTATTCCTCTAGACGTGTTATTAGTGGTTTCTACTCCTATGGGTAACGAGGTTTTAGCCAAGCGTCTAGTTGTGGGTTGTGTTTTGGATTTTGAGGGACATCAGCTTAGTGCTAACCTAATGATTCTAGCAATGGAGGATTTTGATTGCATCATTGGGATAGATCTATGACTACCTACCGAGCGATAGTGGATTGCTATCAGAGGTTTGTCCAGTTTCATCCAGAGGATGACGAGTCATGGTATTTCTATGGTGAGGGAGCGCGACCCCCGATGCCAGTGGTTTCAGCTTTGAAAGCCCGGCATGATTTAGAGTCTGGCGGGGAAGGCTACCTTATCTACGCCATTGACGCATCCTTAGGAGAGCCAGATATCCAAGAGATACTAGTGGTTCGTGATTTTCCAGATGTGTTTCCGGAGGAGATTCCAGGTTTGCCACCAGTAAGGGAGATTGAGTTTGGCATTGAGTTAGTGCCAGGGACTGCACCAATTTCCAGAACTCCTTACCGATTGGCACCGTCAGAAATGAAAGAGCTGCAGAAGCAATTGCAAGATCTTTTTGATAAGGGTTATATTAGACCTAGTGTTTCACCATGGGGAGCCCCAGTACTGTTTGTCAAGAAGAAGGATGGTTCAATGCGGTTGTGTATTGACTACCGTCAGTTGAATCAAGCGACAGTGAAGAATAAGTATCCTCTTCCGCGGATATATGATCTCTTTGATCAGTTGCAGGGTACTTCTGTCTATTCGAAGATTGATCTTTGGTCTGGATATAATCAGTTGCGAGTTCGACAGGAGGATGTTCCTAAGACAGCATTTCGTACGCGGTATGGACACTATGAGTTTCTAGTGATGCCGTTTGGTTTGACGAATGCTCCAGCTATTTTTATGGATCTGATGAACCGAGTTTTAAGCGAATTTCTGGATAAGTTCGTGGTGGTGTTCATCGATGACATTTTGGTGTATTCTCGCAGCATGGATGAGCATGCCTACCATCTCTATACTGTATTGCAGGTCTTGAGGGAGAGACAGCTGTACGCGAAGCTGAGTAAGTGTGACTTCTGGATTGACCGAGTTGTGTTCCTTGGTCATGTCATTTCTCAAGATGGCGTATCTGTTGATCCTAGCAAGACAGAAGCTATTTTGAATTGGTCACGTCCGACTACAACTTCTGAGATTCGTAGTTTCCTTGGTTTAGCAGGATACTATCGTCGTTTTGTGGAGAATTTCTCTCAGATAGCTAAGACTTTGACTCAGTTGACGAAGAAAGACGTTTCTTTCGTTTGGTCCGATGATTGTGAAGATAGTTTTCGTGAGTTGAGACGTCGTCTGACGACAGCTCTAGTTCTTGCTTTACCGTCTGGATCAGGTGGTTTTGTAATCTTCACTGATGCTTCTCTCCAGGGTTTGGGGTGTGTGTTGACTCAGAATGGCCACGTGATTGCCTATGCTTCCAGACAACTAAAGACTCACGAGGAGAACTATCCCGTACATGATTTAGATCTTGCAGTCATTGTCTTTGCTCTTAAGATATGGCGTCACTATTTGTACGGAGAACGATTCGAGATCTTCACCGATCATAAGAGTTTGAAGTATCTGTTTACTCAGGCTGAGTTGAACATGCGGCAGCGTCGTTGGATGGATATGTTGAAGGATTACGATTGTGAGATCAAGTACCATCCAGGTACTTCAAATCCCGTTGCTGATGCGCTTAGTCGCAAGGTTTATGTGAGTTACCTTCGTACCAGTTCGGTTTCGAAGGAAGTGGAGGAGTGTTGTTCTTTGGGATTCACGTTCCGTCATAAGAAAGAACAACAAGGGATTCATGTCTCTTCTGTGCTTGCAGAGCCAGCACTATACAGACGAATCTGGGAAGCTCAGAATTCTGATTTGAAGACTCAGAAGTTGGCCCGACTGGCTGAGGGTGATAATACTTCTGGTTTTCATCTGCAAGGAGACGGTCTGTTGTGTCTTTCTGGTCTAGTTGTGGTACCCGAGGATTCTACTTTGAGGGATGAGATCTTATCGCAAGCTCACCGTAGTCGATTCTCTGTACATCCAGGCAGCATGAAGATGTACAAGGATCTTTGCACTCGATTTTGGTGGAAAGGGATGAAGCGCAGCGTTTATCAGTTCGTATCCCGATGCCTTATGTGTCAACAAGTCAAGGCAGAGTTTAGACGACCCGGAGGGTTACTTCACAGCTTAGAGATTCCTGAATGGAAGTGGGAGCATGTGACGATGGACTTTGTCACCCATTTGCCTATGTCTTCTAGGAATTGTGATGCTATTTGGATTGTCGTGGATCGGTTGTCAAAGCCAGCGCATTTTCTTCCCTATAACCACGATTACACCTTTGATAGGATGGCACAATTGTATGTGCGGGAGATTGTGCGATTGCATGGGATTCCGTTGAGCATTGTTAGCGATAGAGATCCGAGGTTCACCTCGAGATTTTGGGGTAGTTTCCAACGAGCCCTTGGTACTACTTTGAGCTTGAGTACGGCTTATCATCCAGAGACGAACGGACAGTCGGAGCGTACTATTCGCACTCTAGAGGATATGCTTCACGCGGCGGTGATGGATTTTGGTCCAGCGTGGCATGATCATTTACCATTGGTGGAGTTCGCCTACAACAATAGTTTCCATCGCAGCATTGGCATGGCACCATTTGAGGCTCTTTATGGACGCCGTTGTCGTACACCTTTGTTTTGGGATGAGGTTGGCGAGCGTCAGGTTGAGGGTCTTCAGATGATTCAGCAGATGATTGATGCAGTAGAGTTGATCCGACGCAGGGTTAAGGCAGCCCAGGATCGACAGGCTAGCTACGCGAACACTCACCGCAGGCCACTTCATTTTGAGGTAGGGGAATACGTTTTCTTGCATGTGTCACCTTTTCGGAAGGTAATGAGGTTTGGTCGCAAGGGTAAGTTGTCACCAAGATTTATTGGTCCTTTCGAGATTCTCGAGAAGGTTGGGGATGTTGCTTATCATCTGGCCTTGCCACCCAATCTTTCGGAGATCCACGATGTGTTCCACGTGTCCTTGTTGAGACAGTATGTGGTGGACGAGTCGCATATTTTGCATCCGACTGAGGTAAAGGTAGATCGGAATCTATCGTATGTGGAGAAACCCCTGCGGATTCTTGACAGGAAGGACAAGGTACTCCGTAACAAGCGTATACCGTTGGTTATGGTACAGTGGCAGCGCAGAGGTACAGAGGAAGCTACTTGGGAGTTGGAGAGTCGGATGTTAGCCGAGCACCCCGAGTTATTTTGAGATTTTGTACTTCCTTGTATCGAGTTTATACTTGTTCAGTTGTAATAAAGAACAGTTGATTGGCTATTTATGTTTTCCTCTAAGACTTAAATTTCGAGGACGAAATTTCTTAAGTGGGGGAGAATGTAGTAACCCGCATTTCTAATTAGTGATTAATGAGTAATTAATCACGTGGTTATGTCTAGATTAAGTAAAACATGATTAAGTAAGTTCCTGTTGGGATAACGGACTTCAGAAATGGATTCAGAGCACTCGAATTAGTTGAATTGGTTCAGCTGGATCAGACGGTCTGAAGAGGAGTTCGGACGATCCGAAGTGGATCGAAAGCTCCGTGCCAGGATCGGAGGCTTTGATCAAGATCGGACGCTCCGTCGGCAAGATCGGAAGCTCCGATCTGGACCAGGGCACACGTCATTTCTTACGTCAGCAAGGTGACATCATGGCTGACGTAATATTGAGCGATCGGACGCTCCGAAGGTGCGATCGGAGGAATCGATCGTGATCGGACGTTCCGATCAGGGATCGGAGGTTTCGAATGCCGTCTATAAATAAGGGGTCCGAGCCCTCATTCTATGCACCGATTTCCCCTCCTTTCCTCTGGTTTTCGAACCTTCTTACTTAGATCTACGGAGTTCTAAGCATCCTATGGGGAATCCGAAAGTTGCCTAGCGATCCCGGCGTCGTAGCGGAAGTGTGCCTAAGTTTTGAGGCGATTCTACACCAGCGGGCTGACGACGGACGAAGGTATAATTTGGCTTCCTAAAAATATTTAGGAGTATGCAATAGCTTAGTTAAGTCTTTTAGAGCATAATTGTTGATGCATGAATATTTGCATTGTAGTAGCTAGTAGACTGGACTAGTAGGCTTGGAGTCTAGACCAGCAGAGCTAGGTTTGACCAGCAGTGTAAGAGGTACGTAAGTACTGACCGAGATAGCCGACATGATATATTTGCTTATATGTTGCATGAGTATGTGCTATATGTTTTATCATGTTTTAGCATGTTTTACCGCCTTAGCACATACATGATTTTACGTGTGACTGCATCCGAAGAGATGTGAGTCATTGACAGTCTCCATAGGGAACGATGATCTCATTTTGGACTCGAGTCAGGTATGACAGTTTCCATATGGGACTCGTATCCTGTTTTGGATTCAGGTCAGGATGGGGTTGGCTCAGCCCTGATATGGAATATATGAGTCCCCCGCGGAGTAGCTCTCTAGCCGGTACTGTATATTCTCGGCGCCATGAGCAAGTGTTTTCACTTGAGTTTTAAATCATCTGTGTGCGCATATTTGTATTTATATCATTGCTTCGTATTGAGCGTTCTAGCTCACGCCCCTGTATTTGGGTATTGTGTACCTTGTGGCGGGGCAAGTTTGAAACTGTACGGTTCAGGCGGCTCTCAGCAGGATTGAGCTTGGGGAGTGCGAGGTTGTAGAGGGTAGGGATTTATTTACCCTGAACCTTCGATTTGGTTGTATAACAGTATTTATACACTTGTGATAGCATCGGTTGTATTTCGCCGATTGGATTTGTTGTATTTTAATTATCCGCTCTTTACGCTTTAAGCTTTTATTGCGTGCGCTTTTACTATAACTATGATTAGGTAGTGGATCCGGGTTGGGTCACTACAGTAATTCATAAAATTAAACTCGCCTTATTTTATGTATTAGTAAATTAATTAAACAATCACTGATTATTGTCTGTTATCTTTTCAGTATATCGTTATAATGAATTCGCGTAATCCACTCTTTTCCATTCTCGAACAAAACAAACTGACTGGCGCAAACTATACAGAATGGTTCTGAAAGTTGAATATTGTTCTATGCTCGGAAAAGATTTTTTACGTATTAGAAAAGTCTCCTCCAAAGGAATCTCCAGCTGATGTGAGTCCGGAAGAGTTGACCAAACTTGATAAATGGTGGGACCATGATATCAAGGCCAAGTGCTAGATGCAGGCTTCGATGTCTGATGAACTTCAAAGGCGATTTGAAGATGCAGTGAATGCTGCTGACATTCACAAGACCCTCAAGGAACTTTTTGGAGCTCAGTCGAGACCTGAGCGGTACGCCACTGTCAAAGAGCTAATGACATGCCGCATGCGAGATGGGACTTCGGTCCGTGAGCATGGGGTACACATGATTTGGCTTATTGAAAAATTGGTGACCCTCGAGTTGAAATTGGAGCACGAACTATGTGTGGACTTACTGCTTCTTTCTCTTCCTTCATCGTTTGACGGTTTTGTGGTGAACTTTAATATGAACAAGATAGAGGCCACCCTTGAAGAGTTGGTCAATATGCTTGTCACTTATGAGGCCACATTCAAGAAGGATAAACCGGTTCTCTTGGTAGGCTTCTCTTCTTATGCGAAGAAGGGGCCAAGTGCAAAGGGTAAGAAACGTTCTGCTCCATCCAAGAAAACTGGGCCCAAGAAGAAGCACAAGACCAAAGCTTCTAACATGGACAAGTCTGAAGATGTTTGTCATCACTGCAAGAAACCCGATCACTGAAAACGTAACTGCAAGGAATATCTCGAGCAGTTGCGAACTGCGAAGGGTACGTTTTATATTGAAATAAATGTTTCACTTAATACTACTTCTTGGGTATTGGATACCGGATGTGGATCTCACATTTGCAATGATTTGAAGGTGATGTCAAGAAGTCGTAAGCTGAGGATGGGTGAGACCCAGTTGAGGCTCGAAAATGGTTCCAGAGTTGAAGCAAAAGCTGTGGGAGATTTTTGTTTAGTTTTGCAGAACAATTTTAAGTTATTTCTGAGAGATGTTTTATTTGTGCCAGATTTGGTTAAAAACATTATTTCTATTTCTATGCTTGATAAAATTGGTTTTTCTTGCAATTTTGTGAATGCGATTTGCAATATTTACAAGAATGAATGTTTGATTGGATGTGGACAACTTGAAAACGATCTATATAACTTAAAATTAAAAGACGTACCAGTTAATTATGTTGATAAACCGGCAACAACAATAAAAAGGAAAAACGATAGTCAAAACCCAGCAAACCTTTGGCATGCTAGGCTAGGTCATATTTCCTCACGGAGGATGAACAAGCTAGTGGGAGAGGGCATGTTTGATATGTCAGATATAAACTCTCTACCTACTTGTGAGTCTTGCCTGAAAAGAAAAATGACTAAAACACCTTTTAAGGAAAAGCCTGAGCATAGTCAAAATCTATTGGATCTGATCCATACAGATGTTTGTGGACCATTTAGTATTGGTACTAAATATGGTCACACCTACTTTATTACCTTTACTGATGATTATTCTAGGTATGGGTATTTATATTTAATGAAATATAAGCCTGAATCATTTGAAAAGTTCAAAGAATTCAGGACTGAAGTAGAAAAAATCAGCTTGGAAAGAGTATTAAAGCACTTCGATTTGATCGAGGCGGTGAATACTTGAGTACCAAATTTTTAGACTATCTGAAAGAAAATGGAATTCTTTCTCAGTGGACTCCTCCTGCCACGCCTCAGCTTAATGGTGTAGTAGAGCGTCGTAGTCGAACTCTGTTGGACATGGTTCGATCTATGATGAGCTTCACAGAGCTCCCACCTTTGTTTTGGGGCTATGCACTTGAAACGGCGGTATTGTTGTTAAACAATGTCCACACTAAAGCAGTGAATAAAACTCTATACGAGCTATGGACTGGCAAAGCTCCTAGTACTTGAAGATTTGGGGATGTCCTGCTTACGTGAAGCAGACAGTGGGAGATAAGTTGGATAGTCGATCCACCTTATATTATTTTGTGGGGTATCCGAAGAATTGAATCGGATATTACTTCTATCATCCTACTGAAACAAAAGTGTTTGTTTCCAGGAATGCCACCTTCCTGGAAAAGGAGTTCTTACTTGAAAGAAAAGGCAAGATGATGGAACTCGAAGAAGTTTGAGAAGAGCCCAAGATACAAAATAATGATCCCACGCCTCAGGAACCAATAAATGACACGCCACTTCTTAGAAAATCTGAAAGGGCTTCCAGACCTCCTGTTCGACTTAATATCCTACTTGAAGGGAATCAAAGTGAACCCATCAATGGATGTGATCCAAGAAACTTCAAGGAGGCAATTTCTGATGCCAATTCGAATTTATGGCTTGAAGCCATGCAGTCTAAAATAGACTCCATGCTTGCAAACCAAGTTTGGTCTTTAGTAGATCCTCCCGATGGAATTGTTCCTATAGGGTGTCAATGGATCTACAAGAGAAAACTTGGGTCTTATGGTAAGGTGCTGACCTACAAGGCACGATTGGTCGCAAAAGGTTATACACAAAGACAAGGTGTTGACTATGATGAAACCTTTTCACCAGTCGCAATGTTCAAGTCCATAAGAATCTTAATTGCCATAGAAACATGGTATGACTATGAGATATGGCAGATGAATGTGAAGACTGCATTCCTTAATGGAAACATTAAGGAAGAGATCTATATGATGCAGCCCGAGGGATTCACATCCATGGGAAGCTAGCATAAGGTATGTAAACTTGTAGTAGCCCGTACCCTAATTGAGTAATTAAAGGATTAATGCTAATTAAATAAATTGGGTATCGGACAGATCGAAAGCTCCGAAAGCACGATCGGAAGCTCCGAACAGGATCGGAAGCTCTGATGAGCGATCGGAATCACCGATGATATTACGTCATCCATGATGATTGGCTAGATCGGAAGCTCCGATCAGGATCGGAAGCTCCGATCACCCCTATCCGAAGTCAACAAGTGATATTTTGACACGTGGCAGATTAGGATTTTCGGAAGCTCCGATGGCAGGATCGGAAGTTCCGATCGTTGTCTATAAATAGAAGGCCGAGGCTTCACTTTCATTTGCCAATTCCGAGTTTTCCTTTCCATTCTAGTCCTTTTTGGAGCTGTTCTAGTCTTCTTAGGCTTGGTCCGGAGGTCGGCAAGACATTCGGGAGTCGTAGCGGAGTTGTGTCCAAGTTCTGGAGGCATCGACATCAAAGGGCTAACGACGGACGAAGGTATAGCTTTTGCTTCCTATAAATATTTAGGAGTATGCAATAGCTTAGTTAAGGCTTTTAGAGCGCTTTAATGATAGTAGTATCATTTGGCAGTGTAGAGCAGACTATAGGCGTGGACCTAGAGTTGGTAGAGCTTGCACTGTTTTGAGGTACGAAAGTACTGTTCGAGATATCCTGACTGAGTATGCATGTATTATGTGACTGCATTATTTATATGCCATGATATTATGCTGCATTCATTTGCATCTTGCTGTATCTCTTTCGAGATGTCTGTTAGTAGGGTTGTACCCTATCCTGTTAGTGGATGGACTTCCATCGATTTGGGTCCGGCGTATCCACGGTTATCTCGGTATGGGAGCCATCTCCTGAAGCGACGGCACAGCATGCTACATACCAGGGCCCGATCTGTCTCTGTTATCTGATCCTTGACCTCGAGTTTATAGGGAGTTCACTTTGCATGCATGTATACTCATACTCTCGTACTGAGCGTTTTATGCTCACGTCTCGTACTCTGTATTTTTTGGACACCCTATTCCATGGGGCAGGTTTGCGATTGGACGAGGAGGGTGGATCCATGAGGGGCTAGTCAGTGGTTGGCCAGCTGGAGCTTCGTCTAGGTTTTATTACTGTTGTTGGGTTTATACAGCTATTCGATTTGGTTGTATATTATTTGGATAAATTATAGATTCCTTTACTTGGGATTGTATAACGTTTATGGCTTCCGCAGTTTTATTCTGATAACTATTTAATTAAGTTAATTGCATGCATAAGTTCTGTTTAGTAGGTGATCCGGGTAAGGGTCACTACATTTATGGTATCAGAGCATGCAAAAGAATTCTTGGTATTTAGTCTCATCATGAGGTATTTTTGTAGATGGCAAATCATGACGACCGGAGTTCTCATGGAAGTGCTGGTGGGCGTTGGGGTGATGCCGACCGGGAGCCTCGTTGAGAACGGCGTCATCGTCATCATGAAGACGAGCGTTTCACTGTGCGTCGATTCTTAGCTATGGGTCCTAAGCCCTTAGTTGGAGGTGAGTCACCGGAGGATGCGGATAACTGGTTAGACCGCATGGAGATGACTTTTCAGACTTTTCAATGCACCGAGGAGCAGAAGGTGGATACCCTTGGCTATCTTCTGGATGGGCGTGCACGCAGGTGGTGGAGGTTTACTTCTGCACCTTTTGTTGTGGCGAGAGGTGTGGCCACCTGGGCCGAGTTCCGCACAGATTTCCAAAAGCGGTATTTTCCTCCTGCACTCCAACAGTCGAAGGCAGGCGATCTACTGAGTCTGCGACAGGGATCCATGTCTATCGATGAGTATCAGCAGAGGTTCTTTGATCTGCTATCCTATTGCCCCGAGATTGCTGATAGCTCAGAGATGAAGTATAATCTGTTCCTTCAGGGCCTTAACCCTGAGATCCATGACCGTGTGGCGGTTGGCGACGACATGTCCTACGAGGGTTTGGTGAGCCGTTGTCACCAGGCGGAGGACAGCATTTGGCAGAATAGGTCTGTCCCTCAGTCGAGGCCTGCTAGTTTTTTGGGTCCCCATGCCCAAAATTTCAAGAAGTCTGGATCTTCTTCTTCCTCTGGTTCTGGAGGTGTTGTCCGTTTCGGTAAGAAGGACAAGTGTGATCACTGTGGGAAGAACCATCCATCCGACAAGTGCCGTAGAGCTTCTGGAGCTTGTTTCCGTTGTGGAGAGACTGGTCATATCCGGAGGGATTGTCCACTGTCTAGGGGAGGCGGTTCTGGTTCTGGTTCAGGATCGGGCTCTCAGGCCACCGTTCAGCATAGGTCGCAGGGACAGTCTGCTGGAAGTTCTCATTTGAGGCCACGAGCTTCTGGCCAGGTGTTTTCCCTAAGACATGATCAGGCTGTGGAGGAGAATGAGAAAGTCATCGCAGGTACATTTCTGCTTTATGGTATACCTGCTCTTGTACTTATTGACACTGGTGCATCTCATTGCTTCATTTCTGCACGTTTTGTTAAGAGGCATAAGTTACCATGCATTGCACTAGACGTAGTAATGTCTGTTTCTACTCCGACGGGCCAATCTGCTTTGGCTAAGCGTCTAGTGATGGGTTGCCCTTTAGAGTTCGAAGGGAACATTCTGTTAGCGAATCTCATGGTCCTGGCGATGGACGACTTTGATTGCATTCTGGGAATAGATATGTTGACTACCTATCGAGCTTCAGTGGACTGCTATCAGAGATTAGTACGCTTTCATCCGGAGGGGAGTGAGAGCTGGTTTTTCTATGGTGAGGGAGCGTGACCCCCGATGCCTTTGGTATCAGCTTTGAGAGCCTGTCGAGCGCTAGAGTCTGGCGGGGAAGACTACCTTATCTATGCAGTTGATTTGTCCACTGAGAGTATTGGGATAGAGAGCATTCCTGTTGTGGATGAATTTCCAGATGTATTTCCTAATGAGATTCCGGGTTTTCCTCCTGCTAGGGAAGTCGAGTTTGGCATAGAGTTGATGCCGGGTACTTCGCCTATTTCTAGAGCACCGTATCGTCTGGCTCCGTCAGAGATGCGTGAGTTGAAGAATCAGCTACAGGATCTTTTGGACAAGGGGTAAATTCGTCCTAGTGTATCTCCTTGGGGAGCTCCTGTTCTCTTCGTAAAGAAGAAGGATGGGTCGATGCAGCTGTGCATTGACTATCGGCAGCTGAATCGAGTCACTTTGAAGAACAAGTATCCATTTCCTCGTATTGATGACTTGTTTGACCAGCTGCAGGGCACATCAGTTTACTCCAAGATTGACTTGAGATCTGGGTATCATTAGTTGAGAGTCCGTGATCAGGACGTAGCCAAGACTGCATTCCGTACTCGATATGGGCATTACGAGTTCCTAGTGATGCCATTTGGTTTGACTAATGCGCCGGCTATATTCATGGATCTGATGAACCGTGTCTTCAGGGAGTATTTGGACAAGTTTGTCGTGGTCTTCATTGACGACATCTTGGTGTATTCGCGTAATACGGAAGAGCATGTTTCTCACTTGCGGTTGGTACTACAGACTCTTCGAGATGAGCAGTTGTACGCCAAGCTGAGTAAGTGTGAGTTCTGGATGGATATAGTGGTCTTTCTTGGCCATATCATATCCAGGGAGGGGATTTCTGTTGATCCAAGCAAGATTGAAGCGGTACTTAATTGGTCGCGTCCGACGACAGTTGCTGAGATCCGTAGCTTTCTGGGTCTAGCAGGGTATTATCGTCGCTTCATTCTGAACTTCTCTCAGTTAGCTCGACCGTTGACGCAGCTTACCCGCAAGGGTGTGGATTTCGAGTGGTCCTCCGAGTGCGAGGAGAATTTCTGTGAGCTTCGACGGCGGTTGACTTCTGCGCCGGTGTTGGCATTACCGTCAGGATCTGGAGGGTATGTAGTTTACACGGATGCTTCTCTTCAGGGGTTAGGTTGTGTCCTGACTCAGAATGGGCATGTGATCGCATACGCTTCTAGACAGCTGAAGCTTCACGAGGACAACTACCCAGTCCATGATTTGGAATTAGCAGCCATTGTGTTCGCTTTGAAGATCTGGCGTCATTATCTGTATGGCGAGAAGTTTGAGATCTTCACCGACCATAAGAGTCTCAAGTATTTTTTCACTCAGGCGGAGTTGAACATGAGGCAGAAATGTTGGATGGACTTTCTTAAGAACTATGATTGCGAGATTAAGTATCATCCGGGAGCTGCTAATCTCACCGTTGATTCTTTGAGTCGCAAGGTGCGACTATCCGCACTTCAGACTTGTTCGATGTCTAGTGCGATCAGTGACTATTGTACTTCAGGTTATACCTTCAAGCATAAGAAAGGTATGCAGAGTATCCAGATGTTTGCGATATTATCTGAGCCAGCCTTGTATTCGCGGATCCGAGATGCTCAGATGTCTGATTTGAAGACCCAGCGTTTAGCTCGTCTTGCTAACGAGGGTAGCTCGTCTGGATTTCATTATCAGTCAGATGGCTTTCTGTGTTTGTCTGGTAGGCTTGTGATTCCGCAGGATGAAGGGTTGCGAGAGGAGATTTTGTCTCAGGAACATCGCACTAAGTTGAGTATTCATCCTGGGAGCAACAAGATGTACAAGGATCTCCGTACTCGTTTCTGGTGGAAGGGAATGAAACGCAGTGTTTATCAGTTTGTTTCGAGATGTTTGGTGTATCAACAGGTCAAGGAAGAGCACCGACGACCTGGAGGATTGCTTCACAGTCTGCCTATTCCTGAATGGAAATGGGAGTTTATCACAATGGACTTCGTGACCCATTTGTCGGTATCCCCAAGGAACTGTGATGCTATCTGGGTTGTGGTGGACCGACTCACCAAGTCAGCGCATTTCATTGCCTATAGCCGAGAGTACTCTGTGGATCTCATGGCACGGATGTACATTCAGGAGATCGTTCGACTTCATGGAGTGCCTGTGAGCATTGTCAGCGATCGGGACCCCAGGTTTACTTCTAGATTCTGGGGGAGTGTTCAGCGTGTGATGGGTACTACTCTCAGTTTGAGTACAGCCTATCATCCGGAGCATGATGGTCAGTCAGAGCACACTATCCGTACCTTAGAGGATATGCTTAGAGCGTGCGTCATGGATTTTGGTTCAGCCTGGCAGGATCATTTGCCGTTGATTGAGTTCGCTTACAACAACAGCTATCACACTAGTATTGGGATGGCACCTTTTGAGGCGTTGTATGGGCGATGTTGTCGTACTCCACTCTTCTGGGAAGAAGTGGGGGAGAGACAGGCTGAGGGACCGGAGTTTATCCAGCAGGCGATAGACATTGTTGATCAGATCAAGAAATGGATTAAGACTGCACAGGATCGTCAGGCCAACTATGCTAATATCAAGCGTAGGCCCTTGCAGTTCGAGGTCGGGGAAAAAGTGTTTCTGAGAGTGTCAACTTTCCGCAAGATTCTCATATTTGGCCTTAAGGGCAAGTTGTCTCCCAGATTTATCGGTCTGTTTGAGATCTTGGAGAGCATTAGCGATTTGGCTTATCGACTAGCTTTGCCACCGCATCTATCCAGTATTCACGACGTGTTCCACGTATCTCTGTTGCGACGGTATGTGGCGGATGAATCTCATATTCTACAGAGGTCTGAGGTTCAGGTAGACAAGGATTTGACTTATGTTGAGAAACCTATTCGTATCCTGGATCATAAGGATAAGGTTTTACGGAACAAAGTCATTCCTTTGGTTTTAGTTCAGTGGCAGCGCCGAGGCACTGAGGAAGCTACTTGGGAGCTTGAGGACAGGATGCGTAAAGACCATCCTGGGTTGTTTTGATTTCATTCTTTAAGTTGTATTCAGCTGCAAACTCTGTAAACGTTTGATTTGAATAAAGAATGTTTCTGATTTTTGTATTTTCATTCGGTACTTAAGATCTGATTTCGAGGACGAAATATCTTAAATGGAGGAGAATGTAGTAGCCCGTACCCTAATTGAGTAATTAAAGGATTAATGCTAATTAAATAAATTGGGTATCGGACGGATCGGAAGCTCCGAAGGCACGATCGAAAGCTCCGAACATGATCGGAAGCTCCGATGAGCGATCGGAATCACCGATGATATTACTTCATCCATGACGATTGGCTAGATCGGAAGCTCCGATCAGGATCGGAAGCTCCGATCACCCCTATCCGAAGTCAACAAGTGATATTTTGACACGTGGTAGATCAAGATTTTTGGAAGCTCCGATGGCAGGATCGGACGTTCCGATCGAGGTTCGGACGTTCCAATCAAGGATCGAAAGTTCCGATCGTTGTCTATAAATAGAAGGCCAAGGCTTCACTTTCATTTGCTAATTCTGAGTTTTCCTTTCCATTCTAGTCCTTTTTGGAGCTGTTCTAGTCTTCTTAGGCTTGGTCCGGAGGTCGGCGAGACATTCGGGAGTCGTAGCGGAGTTGTGTCCAAGTTCTGGAGGCATCGACATCAAAGGGCTAACGACGGACGAAGGTATAGCTTTTGCTTCCTATAAATATTTAGGAGTATGCAATAGCTTAGTTAAGGCTTTTAGAGCGCTTTAATAATAGTAGTATCATTTGGCAGAGTAGAGCAGACTATAGGCGTGGACCTAGAGTTGGTAGATCTTGCACTGTTTTGAGGTACGAAAGTACTGTTCGAGATATCCTGACTAAGTATGCATGTATTATGTGACTGCATGATTTATATGCCATGATATTATGCTGCATTCATTTGCATCTTGCTGTATCTCTTTCGAGATGTCTGTTAGTAGAGTTGTACCCTATGCTGTTAGTGGATGGACTTCCATCGATTTGGGTTCGGCGTATCCACGGTTATCTCGGTATGGGAGCCACCTCCTGAAGCGACGGCACAGCGTGCTACATACCAGGGCCCGGTCTGTCTCTGTTATCTTATCCTTGACCTCGAGTTTATAGGGAGTTCACTTTGCATGCATGTATACTCATACTCTCGTACTGAGCGTTTTATGCTCACGTCTCGTACTCTGTATTTTCTGGACACCCTATTCCATGGGGCAGGTTTGCGATAGGACGAGGAGGGTGGATCCAGGAGGGGCTAGTCAGTGGTTGGCCAGCTGGAGCTTCGTCTAGGTTTTATTACTGTTGTTGGGTTTATACAGCTATTCGATTTGGTTGTATATTATTTGGATAAATTACAGATTCCTTTACTTGGGATTGTATAACGTTTATGGCTTCCGCAGTTTTATTCTGATAACTGTTTAATTAAGTTAATTGCATGCATAAGTTCTGTTTAGTAGGTGATCCGGGTAAGGGTCACTACAAAACTTCAGAGATCAATTTATGGTCTCAAACAGGCGTCAAGAAGTTGGAACCAGAAATTTGATGAAACAATAAAGGACTTTGGTTTCATAAAGAACCCGGAGAAACCGTGCGTGTACAAGAAAGTAGTTAAGGATGTTGTGACATTCTTAGTGCTTTTTGTTGACGACATCCTACTCATTGGGAATGATGTAGGGATGTTACAGTCAACAAAGATATGGTTATCAGGTAGATTTTCGATGAAGGACTTGGGTGAGGCGTCCTATATTCTAGGAATACAGATCTATAGAGATAGATCTAAGAGAATGATAGGACTCACTCAAGCGACCTAAATCGACACCATATTGAAGAGGTTATCTATGGAAGAGTCCAAGAGAGGACATCTACCTATGTGTCATGGAGTTTCTCTATCCAAGTCAATGTCTCCCAAGACTGACGAAGAGATAGAAAAAATGACACACGTACCATATGCGTCAGCTATAGGTTGTATCATGTATGAGATGATATCTACCAGACCGGATGTAGCCTTTGCTCTGAGTGTCACGAGCAGATATTGAAAGAGTGGGTGCCCGGTGAGCCAACTTGTGGCTAAGGGCTTTGATGACTCTTTGTATAAACAATCTTTTGTTTAATATAATTTACACTTTTATTAATGGCAATGACATTATCTTTCTTCATATTGTTATATTGTGATATACTATTGTTGTTTTGATAAAGACCTTGAATATACTATAGTGTATGTAAGATGTGGTAGAACATGGAGATGTCTATCATGAAACACATCTTATAGTCACTGTATATTCTAAACTGTTCCTAGTCGATTGAGCCGTCCGATAATAAGGATAAGGATCGCTCGAGTTTGAGACTAGCATTTGCGATGCAGAGTACCACGTTTCATTGGTAAGGAACATAGAGATGTTCGAAGCATGCAAATGGATATTCATACGATGAATGATCGAACTACCCTATCCGGACTTTCCAAGTGGTTATCACTTATCGAGTGGATAAAGTCCGCGGTTTTGGTTGTACACCATTAGTCCTTACTACTTGAAACATCATTGAGACTCTATATGCTAGTACTGTGCTTTAACTCGTTTACCGACTCTATTGGGGTCATCAGGTGTCGGGATTGGGTACAGTTACAACACATATAGAAGTCGATGCTTTGTTGTCAAGGATTCACCACATACTTGCGAGTGTGGATATCCTATGCGATCTGAGGAGATATTAGTGTGATGAATCTCTGGCCAGAGTACATGATGTGTTTTAAGAAATGGTTTCTTAGTAACACATGCGATGTCACTATTTGATCTTCAAGATGTATTGCATAGTTATCGAATCTCGAACGACTCTCGATTTACCAATGGTTGTTGATTCGATCGGGATATATGGATGAAGGGACCGTACTGTACGCTAACCAAAATCTATTGGTTCTTGCAGGAACTATCAGTGATACCTAGGGAATCATGGGGCGATGTTGCTAGGCGCTCTTACCATGATTCGATGGGCAAGTCGGAAATTTTTGTTCCGAGTCACAAGGAGTTGTGAGCCCACGGCTAGCTATATCCCTGAACCATTGAGGGTCACACAGAGTAATGGATTTTTAATCCCCGTTGAGATAGTTAAATTTAAAGAGTTAAATTTAATGAACAAAGAAGTTGGACTTCTTATTTAAGAGTAGAGGAGTAAGATTTCCTAAAATGACATAGGGATGAGCATTTTTGGAAATCACTGAATTCGGATTCAGAAAAATTTATCTTGACTTTAAAACGTGCAGAAATGGTTTCTGTGCACATTAGTGAAATCGGTTTATCAATCGGAGTCATGATGAATTTTATATTAATTTCTGAACATGCGGGCTTTGCTTGTCGGGCTTGAACTTATGACTAATGGGCCCTAAGCTGTTAGTGGCCTACATTATAAATAAGTTATTGCAGTACAGAAATTACACACAACAGGTCACAATTTTCGAAAACCTAGTTATTTTCTCTCTAAAGTGGCCGCCCCCTTCCCTCTCTACTCGGGAAAATCCAGTCTGTGAATTTTGAATTACAGTCTGGTTTAACGGATCAAATTCGTTAATTCTCTTCGTAGAAACTTCTGATAGATTTTCTAGTGCAATCTATCAGAGGGATTAATTATCCGTTCGTGGACCTGATTGAAGAACAGTTCGTCCATCAGTTCCAGGGATATACAACAAGAGCAGAGTAATCTGTTGGTGTCCATAATCTCGATTCGAGATTTGAGGTAAAAATTTATAATTGTTATTTAATTTTTACACACACAATTTAATCGTAAAGTTTTGATACCCATTATGGAAACGTTCCATATAAAAATTTTAAACTTCCGCTGCACCGGGTATCAATTCTGATTGATCTGATCGCCGCGTTCTCCAACAGATATCAGGCCAACGCCGGTCAAATGCATTGGAAAGCTGTGAACGATATTCTTAAATACTTGAGAAGGACTAAGAATATATTCATGGTTTATGGGGGAAGATAATTGAAATTGGAAGACTATACCAACTCTAGCTTCCAAAGCGACGTGGATGACTCGAAATCAACCTCTGGATTTGTATTCATGCTCAATGGTGGTTCTGTCTCTTGGAAAAGTTCCAAGCAGGACACCACAGCGGATTCCACCAATAAGGCAGAGTACATTGCAGCATCAGCTGCTGCTAAAGAGGCCGTTTGGATGAGGAATTTCGTCCAAGAGTTGGGGGTCATTCCTAAAGCTGTTGGTCCAGTCCCGATGCACTGTGACAACACTGGTGCGGTAGCTCAGGAAAAGGAACCAAGTTCTCATCAAAGATCTAAACACATACTGAGGAAATACCACATCATCCAGGAGATCGTGGAAAGAGAAGACATTACTGTCGAAAGAGTGGCCTCTGCAGAAAATATCGCTGATCCACTTACTAAGCCCTTGCCGGGACCATTATTTGACAAACATCGCGAAGCAATGGGACTACGTAGTATGACTAGTTGGCTTTAGGGCAAGTGGGAGATTAAAAGAGTGGGTGCCCTGTTAGCCAACTTGTGGCTAAGGGCCTTTATGACTCTATTTGTAAACAATCTTTGTTTAATGTAATTTACACTTTTCATTGGTATTTACTTTATCTTTTATCATATTATTATGTTGTGACGTACTATACGATGTTTAGATAAAGAACTTGAATATACTAGAGTGCACATAAGATGTGATAGTGAATATGGATGACTATCATGAAACACATCTTATAAACATTGTATATTCTAATTTCTAGTCAATTGAGCCGTCCACAATAAGGATAAGGATTGCTTGAGATTGAGACTAGCATTTGCGATGTCGAGTACCACGTTTCATTGGTAAGGAACATAGAGATGTTCGAAGCATGCAAATGGATATTCATTGGATGGATGATCGAACTACCCTACTCGGACTTTCCAAGTGGTTTTCACTAATTGAGTGGATAAGTCCGTGATTTTGGTTGTACATCATTAGTCCTTACTACTTGAAATATCATGGAGACTATATATGCAAGTACTGTACTTTTACTCGTTTACCGACTCCATGAGGGTCATCAGGTGTCGATATTGGGTACAGTTACGACACATATAGGAGTCAATGCTTTGTTGTCAAAGATTCACCACACGCTTGCGAGTGTGGATATCTTATGCGATCTGAGGAGATATTAGTGTGACACAAAAATCTCTGGCCAGAGTACATGATGTGCTTTAGGTTACTTGGTTTCTTAGTTGCACATGCGATGTCACTATTTGATCTTCAAGATGCATTGCATAGTTATCAAATCTTGAACGACTTTAGATATACCAATGGTTGTTGATTCGATCAGGATATATGGATGAAGGGACCGTACTATACGCTAACCAAAACCCACTAGTTCTTGCAGGCACTTCGGAAATTGTTGTTCCGAGTCACAAATAGTTGTGGGCTCACGGCTAGCTGTATCCGTGAACCATTGAGGGTTACACAAGTAACAGATTTCTAATCCCCTTTGAGATAAATAAATTTAATGAGTTAAATTTAGCGAATGAGAAGTAGAACTTCTTATTGATGAGTAGAGGGAGTAAGATTTCCTAAAATGACATAGGGATGCCATTTTTGGAAACCACTGAATTCGGATTCAAAAAATTTATCTTGACTTTAAAATATTCAGAAAAGGTTCCTGTACACATTGGTAAAATTGGTTTATCAATTTGAGTCACGATGAATTTTATATTAATTTCTGAACATGCGGGCTTTGCTTGTCAGGCTTGAACTTATGACTAATGGGTCCAAGCTGTTAGCAGCCCATGTTATAAATAAGTTATTGCAGTACAAAAATTACACATAACAAGCTCATAATTTTCGAAATCTAGAGAGCTCTCTCCCTAGGGTTTCGAAAATCCCCTCTCCTCACCTTCGAAAATTCTGTCTTCTATTTTCGAAAATTCAGACTGCAGTTTTCGAAATTTGCTGTCTGATTTAACAGATCAAATCTGTTAATTCTTTTCGTAGAAACTTCTGATAGACTTTCTAGTGCAGTATGTCAGAGGGTTTAGAATTCTGTTCGTGCACCTGATTCAGGAGTTGATCGAGTCATCAGTTCCTGGAACATACAAGAAGAGCAGATTTATCTGTTGGAGTCCATAACCTCAAGTTGAGACTTGAGAGGTAAAATTTACTATTGTTTTATTTTACTTATTTATTTAATCGTAAGGATTTGATACCCACGATCTGGAATCGTTTCAGATCAGAAAATAAAAATTTTAAACATCCCGCTGCTACGGGTATCAGATCTGACAGATGCTAGAACGTGTTCCAACAATTATATCATGAGATGTTATATTTTATGATTTTATATTCAATGTATTATGAGATTTTAATATGGGTTTTTTTTTTTTACGATGTAAAAATTGATGTACATATAGCATTACAATATTGATCATAAAATTATGAATTCATCAAAATAATAGAGACTAAGAATTTTTTATATATAATTTTTTTAAATTTATATAGACACTATTGTAAAACAACATTTTTGATAATCAATTTAATATAATATATATTCTTAGACATAATTATGGTTTCGTATACTGTTCAAACATGTATATATCTTTAGTTTAGGCATAGTTTAAACCTAAGTCGGGATTATATTATAAATAAAATATTACACACCACTTGAATATTTTTTGTCACACTTTGTAGAATACTGATCCAAATCGTCAATAACAACCATTATTATAAACTGACAAAAGAAGGTGTCATTATCATTAAGTAAAATCCTAATAGTTTAACCATTGAATAGAAAGGCTACATTCAGATCCCCTTTTCAAGTTCTTAATTACTTTAATTCCAATATTGATAAATAAAATTAAGGATTTGGAAAAGGTCTTGTCATTTCAAATTGCTTGCCACATTTTTGGTGTGGATCCGATATATTATTTTAATTAATTAAAGATATTTTTAATAATATTTCTTATAATTAAAAATAATAAATACATAATGATTGTGTATTATTTTATAAGTTTATATTATGTCATTTTTCATTTAATTTTGTAATATAGTCTAGATCTAGTTCCATTATTAATATCTTTGAAAAATCGAAATGTAATTGGACATTTCTGATCTGGATGCTCATTTTAAAATAGTTACTCTTTCCGAATTAATATGCAATTAAATTAGTCAACCCAGCGCTGCCAAATAAACGGATGAGTTGATAATTTTCCGGTTCATCCCGTCATCGGTGGGCTGTGATGGGTTTCAGGTCAATCTACCCTGATCCGCCTCATATATATAACTTAAAAATTGCTAGGTCTACAGGGTTGGCCCCCTTCACGTCATCAGATAGGTGTGTTAAGTTGAGAAATTCCCAACTCATCCAAATGGCGAGCCGGCTCATCCCATTCCATCAAATAGTGGGTTGTGGCAAGTTACGGGCTAGCCCGGTCCTGCTAACCCGTTTTGAATTCTCTAAATATATTGTGCTAGAGTTAAATTATTGATTCAAAACCATATACTATCTTTTTGTCATGGACAAGTCTATATTCAGAGCTTCGTAATCGTATACCATGAATCTATTGACTACATATTCTTCCAAATGTAGTTATATAAGTTCAAACATGTGGAACTAAATCCGATTGTAGCTCGAGTTCAGTTCTCGGTGACAACCATTAAAAGTTAAAGTGGCATTGTCCAAGTGATACAATTCTATCGTTACAAAGGCTATAATTTCGAAATTTTTGGAAAGCGACGTAATGTCATGATCTTTGAAGGAATTACGCCGGACTTTGACGCCGCCTGATCGAGGTTGAGGTTTATTATCTTAGGGGAATCTCGTTGTAGGACATTATTGCTAATATTAATTTGTGTATTTAGATCAATATTTTATATAGGATGCCAGATTTGTATCGCATTTTGTTGTAGTAACCCTGAGTCCCTGATGCATACATCATATATGGAGTACGCGTAGTGTGACTCGAGTATGATGTAATAAAATAAAATAAAAAACCTTTTGTCAATCAATTCACATTTACTTTTTAAAAAATAATCAAACAGGAGAATATTTGCACGAAGATAATGTATCGGTAGAAACTTGCGTGAGGTGGGAAGCAAAGGATGAGGTCTTCTAAAAAGTACTAAAAATGTTTTTCATGTATTTGCGCGTAGAATTAGGTATCCAAAAAAATCAAATAAATTCCAATTGTAACGTGGTGTCTGAAATATTGGATCGAAACTTGTGTGTGTTTTTGGGCCTGCTTGATAAAGCATATACGTCTTTGATTTGTGCCTTAATTCTCTTGCTAAGAACCTAATAAGGCCCAAATATATAGAAGATGGACTTTTGGTGAACTCGGCTAAAAAGTAGCTTAATTAAAAGAGCCGTTGGAGCTCAAATTGTTCTTTAACCAACGAGCTTCGAGAAAATAAAAGAAGCCGTAGGATCATTGTAGCGACTCGCACTGTGATCACTTACTAATAAAAAAATTAGGCATATAATTAACAATAGTTAATCATAATCAAAGATATACTGCGGAAACTCAAACTAAATAAATAACTTAATACCAGTAAGGTAAAGCCTAGTGGCTAACCCTGCTATTCTGTCTTGGCCATCACCCAATCTCCAAATCTCTAGGAGAACTACCTGAAACTGCCCCATTGAATGAGGTCTCCAGACAACAGAAAAATAATTGGACGTGAGCATAAAATGCTCAGTATGAGGGTATGAGTATATGCTACAACTTAAATTGTAATTCACCCAAGTGTAGGTTGTCTGCAAGTAATATACTCGTGAGTACGAGATCGATCCACGGAGAGGATGTTGTAAGTTTAATTTTAGCAATGATATATTATAGATGAAAATATTATTATAAAACTTCAAATACACAAATTATAAAATTGTCAAGGCTTCAAAGGTTCATTGTTGGTTTATTTAAGATTGCTTAATAAAAATAAATAAAAGAAACTAAAATAAGAATAAACATAAAAGAATAATGAAATATTTAAACAAGTATATCATATAATATAGTTCCCACTATATTAATATCAGATTAACCGATATTTAATACATGGTACCCATAATATATATATAAATGCATAAATATAAATTGACATAAAAGTAAATGTTATATCAAATCACAATATTTCATTAAGAACAACTGGCAGAGCCACGCTATCGTCTAAATAAAATATATGACTTTATGTTAGATGCGATAAAGTAAATGTTAGTTGCGGAAAAATAAATGTTATATGCGAGAAAGTAAATGTTAGTTGCGGAAAAGTAAATGTTAGTTGCGATAAAGTAAAAGTTAGATGCGAGAAAGTAAATGTTAGTTCAAATCACAATATATTATTTAGAACAACCGACAGTATCACGCTATCGTCTAAATAATATATATGACTTTATTATAAATAGATACTTATATTTATAGTATATAATTATTGTAGTATTTATTGTATCATATTTGACAACAAATCAAGGTAACCACATTCAAGGTACCAAGCATTTGATGTAAATAGATAACAACAAATCTTCCAAAATTATACCTACAAATAAGGATCAATTAGAAAAACAAAATAGAAATAGAAAAAGAGAAGAATATACAAAATATAAACAATCTTACTTGACCAACAATGAAACCTTTTCACCTTGACATAAAAAGATTTAGCTTGCCATGAACATGAAACTCAATAGTAAGGATAAAATAAATTTCATACTTGAACTTGAGAAATATGCACACTCAAACTTTTATTCTCATACACACAATATTTATTTTACAAATGAGGACTTCTCTACACTCTTGCATACTACAAAGCTTATACAACACATCTATTTATAGGCTAAATGAGAGAAAGAGTCCAAGACTCATTAAATGTTGAATAGTAAAGTTGGTGGGTGCTTGTCTCCTTGAATGTCAATACATTGACCCAACTTTAATTGGCATGTTTGATGCCTTAGACTTCCGATTTTGCTTCTGCACAAAACATATAACACGTAGCCCTTTGTCTGTAGATGTGTTTTGACAACTCATTCACCCCTTTTGGATAAAATATGAAATACTTATGATATTTTTACTCCAAGCTGGTCATAGTAAAAGTAAATCTGTCTCCATTTTGATGTTTGATTATTTTGATCATCTTAATGAAGTTTTTGGAATTTACTTGTCTTCTACAAAGTTGAAGATGCCTTTTTTGTGATTCTACAGGTTTTGAGATTACTCCATTATGACCTCTTTATCTTGAGTAATTTTATTTTTACCAAACCTGCGCAAACCGTAAAATACAACATTTTAGTAAAACATTTAAATATAAACACATAACACTAAAATAATACAACTTCAAAATTTTAATTAAACTTAAATTTTAAAACACACTTTTTAACATATAAATAATTACAAATTTTAAGTTTCATCACACCCCCAAACCGGCTAATTACTAGTCCCTTAGTAATAAAATATCATAAAATATCATAAAATATCATAAAATCACAAGTTAGATTTTTATTCCTTAATATATATATTCAAATTTGCAAACTTTGAAATTTTAAAAACACAATTGTGAGGAGATCATATGTTAATTTTAAATCTCATTATCAACCAATATATTAATATGTAATTGGATGGGCTATACATATATATTTCACACAATATCAAAATATTAAATATATATAATTTTTTTTACATAAATATTTTCTAAAAACTTTGAGAATAATATAATTAAAAGGATAATAGAAATCATTTTCATAACATCTATATCATCAGGAATATTAATGTAAAAGTCTCAACTCCATATTCTCTCGGGTTAAAGTATTTCATATATAGCTGTTTTTCACTCATGGAGTTGGAAGAAAATTATACACTCTTTGAAAATGGCTAGTAAAGCAGACAATCAAATAACCTAATATTGAAAATAAGATAGGATGATTTACAAAGAATAAACCCATTTTTTTTTTGTTTTTTTTTTTTGCTTGGCTGCAAAATTGTTTTTACATAATCAAATACCTCCAATAAACTTTGAAAATGTAACATTTTTTTTTTCAAAGTTTATTTTTTTTTTATTTTTTATGAGGTAAATCTATTACATTAATAATTATAGTAGAGATATTAATACTCTACATCTTTACAATCAAACTTCAAACAACTTTGCAGCCAATTTTCTTTTTTCTTTTTTTTTCTTTTTTTTTTTTTTTCAAAATGGGTTTAATCTAGTAATCAACCATTTCTTAATAATCAATAAAAGCTTATAAGTTATTTTCTCAATTCTCACCCCTCACTCACAAAATTTATGTGAGTAAATATTGCACTTTTACAAATTAATTCCCTCAATTATACATGTTATTATTCATTCAATCAATATCACTTTAATTATATACTCATAAAAGTTTTAGAAAATATTTTATTTGAAAACACACAATTATATATTATTTATAACTTATATCCCATCAATTATATATTTTCTATTAAATTGATAAAAAGAAGGATAAATAAACATCTATACAAAAAGACTTCATTGTTTGCAATTTAAATATATACGAAATATTAAAATCTAATCTATTGTGATAATATGATAAATAAAAACTAATGCGTGTCAGGAGTTTTTGACTCCTTACTCTGCCATTGAAAAAGGAAAAATATATATTATTATAGAAATATATATATATATATATTTTTTAAATTTTACATTTTTTTTTAAAATCAACCCTCCCCCAAACCTGAATATGATATTTTTTTTTAAAGAAAAATAAAGAGTACATGATGAAAGAGATATCACCTGGAATTTATTGAAGATGAGGAACAAACACAAACCATTTCGTGACATGTTGAATCAATGATCCAGTTTTCTTTTCTTACTGGTTGGTTGAGACCAATTGATCTTTGTTATAGCCGAATCAGGTTGATGAACAAAAGCTTGGAGATCATCAATTAATTGGTCTTCATTCGAAGCAGAGATGAGCATCCTTCGTGAATTTTCTGAAATAAAATTTTGTTCCAAGGCTACATCAAGAAAAGTCAACAAACCATCATAATAGTTATTGATATTCAACAAGCCAACAGGTTTATTATGGATATTAAGTTGTGCCCAAGAAACAACATGAAAAATTTCTTCTAAAGTACCAAAACCACCAGGTAAGGCAATAAAAGCATCAGAATTTTCTATCATTTTAGTTATTCTCTCGTACATTGATGAAACTTTCAACTCTTCCCCAACCGTAACACCTGTAATATTTCCTTCAGCTAAAGCTGTAGGAATAATACCAAAAACCTGACTACCTCCAAGATGAGCTGCTGTTGAAATAGATCCCATTAACCCAATATTGCCTCCTCCGTAAACCAAGTGAATTTTTCTCTCTGCTAAATTTTTTCCAAGATTAATTGTTGCATCAACAAATATTTCATTCTTTCCAGTATTAGAACCACAAAAGACACAAATATTTTTCAATTTTTGTGAAGAAGATCCTGCCATGTTTTTTTTTTTTTTTCTTTTCAAAAATATAGAGAGAGTTGAGTGATTTTATAAGGAAAACAAGGAATAAGACAGAAATAGGAATACAGATGTGAACAAAATGATGAAAATAGTAAAAAACAATAATATATAATAATAACATGCATGCGTATAAACAGTGATGTGATTGTGGCTCACAGTGTTCCTTCAATATTTATGAGTCGAGGGTTGGCTTACCATCCAATTTTCTTATAAATTGGAAAATAGGGTCTTTTTTAGTCAGATTCCCAAGACCATTACCATGACGCTGCGCTTGGAATAGTTTCCATAAATGGAGAAGTTGACCTTGAACATCTCCACTAAAATGCGTCTCAAGAGTCAATGAGATATCATCTAATGACTCTTTACTCAGTCCATTCTTAATGAAATCAATTTTATCTTCTCTATTTGTGGAAACATATCCCAAAGATCTGCATTGTCTATTACAAGTCCATCTGGCACAATTATGACAAACATCTAACCTTTTAGCCCTTCTTTTCTTCGCATAGGTACTTTTACCTAGTCCAGACATATTTCGAACAAGTAAGAATTTTGGAACTTCACCACCTAATCGAACCTTGGCTTCAATTATAAGACGAATATCCTCCGGGATTTCTTTTTGCATAAGCATTCTCAATCTTTCACATCTGCCTTCATAAATCATTCTCAGAACTTTTTTAGAAACAGATGGAAAATATTTACCAAGTTTTTTGATAGCTTCATCCATAATATATATTTATATATATATATATATTCAATTTTTTTGAGAAATTGAAATAAAACCGACTGAAAGTAGTCACGGAGTACCGTTATCCGCCACTTAACCGGAAAGTGAACTCAATTCTGCAAAAAAAAAATAAAAATATAAGTAACAATTAAGTTGGATCATATAAAGGCATAAACTCTTCATTAAGAACTTCATTTTCTATAAACGGTTTAAGTTTTTGCCCATTAACTTTAAATACATTATTATTTTTAGGATTTTCTACATCAACACCATGAGGATAGACAAATTTAACAATAAATGGTCCAGACCATCGCGATCTAAGTTTTCCTGGAAACAAATGCAAGCGAGAATTATAAAGTAAAACTTTTTGTCCGATTTCAAAAGATTTTCTCATAATATTTTTATCATGAAATGCTTTTGTTTTATCTTTATAAATCTTTGCATTTTCATATGCATCATTTCTTAATTCTTCTAGTTCATTTAATTGCAATTTTCTTAATTTAGATGCATCATCTAAATTAGTATTAAACGCTTTAATTGCCCAATAAGCTTTATGTTCAATTTCAACAGGTAGATGACAATGCTTTCCAAAAACTAATCTATATGGTGACATCCCCAATGATGTTTTAAATGCAGTTCTATATGCCCATAATGCATCACTTAATCTTAAAGACCAATCTTTTCGATTTGGATTGACTGTTTTTTCCAAAATTTGTTTTATTTCTTTATTTGCAAGTTCAACCTGACCATTCGTTTGAGGGTGATATGGAGTAGAAACTTTATGTGTAATACCATATTTTCTTAACAACGAAGAAAATGATTTATTTATAAAATGACTTTCCCCATCACTGATTATAGCTCTAGGTATTCCAAATAGACTAAAAATATTTTTTTTCAAAAATTTTATCACAACTTTATTATCATTAGTTCTACATGCAATTGCTTCAATCCATTTTGAAACATAATCGACAGCCACTAAAATATAAGTGAATCCAAAAGATAATGGAAATGGACCCATAAAATCTATTTCCCAACTGTCAAATATTTCAATAATCATGATTGGATTTAAATGCATCATGTTTCGTTTTGAAATTGAACCCTTTTTCTGACAATTTTCACAAGATTTGCAAAATGAATGTGTATCTTTGAATAAAGAAGGCCAATAAAATCCACATTGAAAGATTTTTGCAGCTGTTTTCTTTGACGAAAAATGACCTCCACATGCCTCAGAATGACAAAATTTAATGACACTACTTACCTCATTGTCGGGTATGCATCGTCGAAAAATTTGATCAGGACAATACTTAAACAAATAAGGATCATCCTAATAAAATTTTTTGACCTCTTTCAAGAATTTATTGTTATCTTGTGAACTCCAATGAGAAGGCATTTTATTTGTCACAAGAAAATTTACAATATTAGCAAACCAAGACATAGTAGTAGCATAAAATAGTTGATCATCCGGAAAATTTTCATTTATTGGTATTTCATTTTGAGATGATTTAGAAATTATTCTTGATAAATGATCGTCTACTACATTTTATTTTTCTTTTTTATCTTTTATTACAAGATCAAATTCTTGTAACAACAAAATCCATCTTATTAATCTCGGCTTAGCATTTTGTTTATTTGATAAATATTTTATGGCAGAATGATCAGTGTAAACAATAGTAGTAGAACCAATTAAATAGGATCGAAATTTATCTAATGCAAACACTACTGAAAGTAATTATTTTTCAGTTGTTGAATAATTGATTTGAGCACTATTTAAGGTTCTACTTGCATAATAGATCACATAAGGTTTACCTTCTTTTCTTTGTCCTAACACGGCTCCTACAGCATAATTACTTGCATCACACATTAATTCAAATGGTAAAGACCAATCAGGATGTTGTAAAATAGGTGATGTAGTTAAAAGATTAATTATCTTTTTAAAAGCAGTTTCACATTCTTGAGTCCATTCAAATTGTGCATCTTTTGTTAAAAGATTTGAAATTGGTTTCGATATTATGCTAAAATTTTTTATAAATCTTCTATAAAATCCCGCATGACCGAAAAATGATCGAATTTCTTTGATCGTGTTTGGTGATGGTAAATTAGCAATAACATCAACCTTAGCTTTATCAACTTCAATTCTTTTTTCAGATATGACATGCCCTAACACAATTCCGGATTTAACCATGTAGTGACATTTTTCCCAATTTAAAACAAGATTTTTTTCTTCACATCTTTTTAAAACTTCTTCCAAATTTTTAAGACAGTTTTCAAATGAGTTTCCAAAAACAGTTATATCATCCATAAAAACTTCCACAAATTCTTCAATCATGTCACTAAAAATACTTAGCATGCATCTTTGAAAAGTAGCCGGGGCATTACATAAACCTAATGGAATTCTTTTAAAAGCAAAAGTTCCGAATGGACAAGTGAAAGCAGTTTTTTCTTGATCTTCTAATGATATTGGTATTTGATAATACCCCGAATACCCATCAAGAAAACAATAATAAGGATTACCTGCCACATTCTCTAAAATTTGATCTAAAAATAGTAACGGAAAGTGATCTTTTCTAGTTGCATCATTTAATTTTCTATAATCAATGCACATACGCCAACTAGATGGAATCCTAGCTTGTAATAATTCTCCCTTTTCATTTTTTATAACTGTGATGCCTGATTTTTTTGGTACTACTTGTGTTGGAATTACCCATTTACTATCCGAGATTGGATAAATAATTCCGGCATCTAATAGTTTTAAAACTTCATTTTTAACAACTTCTTTCATGTGTGGATTTAATCTTCTTTGTGGTTGTTGATATGTTTTAGCATTTTCTTCCAAGTGAATTCCATGTGTGCAGATTAAAGGATTTATACCTTTTATATCTTGCAAAGTCCATCCAATTGCATTTTTGTGTTTTTTAAGTAGTGTTATTAAATCTTCTTCTTGTTTTGGTAGGAGGGTAGAAGATATTACAATAGGATATGTTTGATTTTCACCAAGAAAAGCATATTTTAGTTATATTGGTAAGGGTTTTAATTCAAGTTTTGGATGATCATTTTCTTTTACTTCTTCAAGTTCATTAATTTCTTCAAATAACTTTGATTTAAAAACATTTTTTGAATCAAAACTTTTCACTAAACACACTTCAGATTGTTGATTTAAGTTTTCTTGGTGTATATTTTCTTCCACGATTGTTTCTATTGCATTATCATCTTCATCTTCATTAATACTTGGTTGTTTACATAAATTGAACACATTAAGTTCTAAAGTCATATTTCCAAAAGACAATTTCATTATTCCATTTCGACAATTAATTAAAGCATTTGAAGTTGCTAGAAATGGATGTTCCAATATTACTGGAATTTCGTTATGTACTTCTATTGGTTGTGTATCCAAGACAATAAAATCCACGGGATATATGAATTTATCGACTTGAACTAATAAATCTTCTACAATACCTCTAGGTATTTTGATTGACCTATCGACTAGTAAAAGAGTAACAGATGTAGGTTTTAAATCTCCCAACTTAAGCTTTTCATAAACTGAATAAGGAATTAAATTCACACTTGCTCCCAAATCTAATAAAGCTTTTTTAATTTTATTTTTTCCAATAATACATGAAATTGTTGGACAACCGGGATCTTTATATTTCAAGGTAGAATTATTTTGAATAATAGAGCTTACTTGCTCCGTTAAGAATGCTTTCTTCTTTACATGCAATTGTCTTTTCACAGTACATAAATCTTTTAAAAACTTTGCATAAGAAGACACTTGTTTAATAGCATCTAATAATGGAATATTTATTTTTACTTGTTTAAAAATTTCATAAATATCAGAATCATTTTTTTGTTTTTTATTATTAACTAATGCATGAGGGAAATGAACATGTTTATTTGACTCACATATTATTTCAGATAATTTATCATCAACTTTCTTAATCTTAGGACTCAAAGTGTAGGTTGTCTGCAAGTAATATACTCGTGAGTACGAGATCGATCCACGGAGAGGATGTTGTAAGTTTAATTTTAGCAATGATATATTATAGATGAAAATATTATTATAAAACTTCAAATATACAAATTATAAAATTTTCAAGGCTTCAAAGGTTCATTGTTGGTTTATTTAAGATTGCTTAATAAAAATAAATAAAAGAAACTAAAATAAGAATAAACATAAAAGAACAATGAAATATTTAAACAAGTATATCATATAATATAGTTTCCACTATATTAATATCAGATTAACCGATATTTAATACATTGTACCCATAATATATATATAAATGCATAAATATAAATTGACATAAAAGTAAATGTTAGATCAAATCACAATATTTCATTTAGAACAACCGGCAGAGCCACGCTGTCGTCTAAATAAAATATATGACTTTATGTTAGATGCGATAAAGTAAATGTTAGTTGCGGAAAAATAAATGTTATATGCGGGAAAGTAAATATTAGTTGCGGAAAAGTAAATGTTAGTTGCGATAAAGTAAAAGTTAGATGCGAGAAAGTAAATGTTAGTTCAAATCAAAATATATTATTTAGAACAACCGACAATATCACGCTATCGTCTAAATAATATATATGAATTTATTATAAATAGATACTTATATTTATAGTATATAATTATTGTAGTATTTATTGTATCATATTTGACAACAAATCAAGGTAACCACATTCAAGGTACCAAGCATTTGATGTAAATAGATAACAACAAATCTTCCAAAATTATACCTACAAATAAGGATCAATTAGAAAAACAAAATAGAAATAGAAAAAGAGAAGAATATACAAAATATAAACAATCTTACTTGACCAACAATGAAACCTTTTCACCTTGACATAAAAAGATTTAGCTTGCCATGAACATGAAACTCAAGAGTAAGGATAAAATAAATTTCATACTTGAACTTGAGAAATATGCACACTCAAACTTTTATTCTCACACACACAATATTTATTTTACAAATGAGGACTTCTCTACACTCTTGCATACTACAAAGCTTATACAACACATCTATTTATAGGCTAAATGAGAGAAAGAGTCCAAGACTCATTAAATGTTGAATAGTAAAGTTGGTGGGTGCTTGTCTCCTTGAATGTCAATACATTGACCCAACTTTAATTGGCATGTTTTATGCCTTAGACTTCCGATTTTGCTTCTACAAAAAACATATAACACGTAGACCTTTGTCTGTAGATGTGTTTTGACAACTCATTCACCCCTTTTGGATAAAATATGAAATACTTATGATATTTTTACTCCAAGCTGGTTATAGTAAAAGTAAATCTGTCTTCATTTTGATGTTTGATTATTTTGATCATCTTAATGAAGTTTTTGGAATTTCTTGTCTTCTACAAAGTTGAAGATGCCTCTTTTGTGATTCTACAGGTTTTGAGATTACTCCATTATGACCTCTGTAGCTTGAGTAATTTTATTTTTACCAAACCTGCGCAAACCGTAAAATACAACATTTTAGTAAAACATTTAAATATAAACACATAACACTAAAATAATACAACTTCAAAATTTTAATTAAACTTAAATTTTAAAACACATTTTTTAACATATAAATAATTACAAATTTTAAGTTTCATCAGTATACAATATTAAATGTGCATGCATGCAAGTGTACATGTTACTGACCTTTAGAATCGGTGTGATTAAAATCAACTGACAAGCATACCAGGTCAAGTTATATATAATGAATAGAATCAGATGTCGAACCCACATGGACTATATAAATATGGCTACCAGAATATAATTATTTCTACTTAATCTAGACTAATAAAAAAGAGTGATTTCATATTTTAAACTAAGAAATTAAATTGCAAATAAAATTCAACTCAAAACACAACAGAGATTTTTGGATTAAATTCGATAGGGAAAAAGCTCGATTAATGACTCACGTAGGTACAAGACAAATTATGTAACAAGTAGTTGAATCAAGACTCAGAATTAATCTTAATTCACGAAAATCTCCTACTTTGTTCAAAGGTTCTAGAACAATCAAACCTATTCAAATATTGACGGATTAATCTTTCGTAATTCTAATCAAATTTGAATACATGACGAACGGTGAAAATTCAGTTTACACCCAAATCGCATAATGAAATCGAATTCTATTTCTAGTCGGTTTTACAATATGTTGATTATCAAAGTGATCAAAATCAAAACCTCTTCTGTCGACTTGGAATCGATTAACATGCAAGCAAATAACTGGCCAGATTATTCACAAGACAACTATAAATTCGATAATAAATAAAATAAAACTAAGTGTGAAAATTCTCAAATAAACATCCAAGTTTTCAACATAAATTGTCTGGCCCAATCACGTGGCCTTGATCGAAAGAGAAAAACTACTCAAAGTTCAACATAGTTAAAAAACAAAAGTTTTTAATCCAAAACATCAAATGAGAATCAAAAATAAAAAGAAAAGAAAAAAAAATAGAATCAGATATGATGATCAGCCGCCTCTTGCCTTCGAATGCGTTGTGTAACCCTTGTTCTGACGATTAATTTCGTATATATATGCCCAAGGGTCTTCAAAAGATGGTATCCTTCCCGAGCAGGAATTTCAAATTTAAAAAACTCTTCACGCTCCGCTCGCTCGAGCGAGCATGACTCTGTTCCGGAGGATTTCTTTGCTCGCTTCTCTCGCTCGAGCGAGCATGATTCTCGCTCGAGCGAGCAACCTTCTGTCTCGGAGGATTTGTGGCACGTCTCGCTCGCTCGAGCGAGACACTTTCTGAATTTTTTCCTTGATCTCATGGCCTCGCTCGAGCGAGCATTGCCTCTCGCTCGAGCGAGTATATTTCTGTCCAAATTCTGGATTTTTCCGAGTTTTCCTACAAAATGGACCAGAAAGATTATTATGCAGTCAAATGCATTAAACATGCTAAAACTAAATAAAACAACAACAATAACATATGAATGCATGAAAAACAAACACAAAAATATGCATATGAAACACAGTTATCAACTCACCCATACTTAAGCCTTGCTCGCCCTCGATCAAGACATACAACAACAAAATGCAATGACACAAGTAAGAATGAATCATGAACAAGAAAGCCTCCGATAAGTTCCTACTTCAACAACTAAAAACCACAACTACTTCTGATTGTCCACAATACACCGCCGGTTTAACGTAAATGTGCGTGTGTGCCATGTTATTCCAGTTTTATGCAACTTCAAAAAAATCCATTCCAAGAATGCTTATAATCTCATTTAACCCGCAAACTTAGCTATGGAAAATTTGATTAGGATTTCAATCATTTTCCCAAACCCGGATGGAATTGTTATTTTAAAATTTCAAAATTTTGTTAACCCCATGGAATCTGCATACTTAGTCACAAATAAGGGATTAGGATTTCAATCCCTCGCTCGTAACCCTGATGGAGTTAACTTAAGTTGCAACCAAAATTTTTCAAATTTTTTAGGTACGCCCAAGATCATACATGAAATGTCTAACAATCATCAGGAATCCAAAGACACTATCATGATCAACAAGCATCTATTGTCGTGCAATGGTCAAACAAACACAAATATCATCAATTACATCGTCACACTACACTAGTATAAAATGTGTGCTTAATATGATTCACGATTCAACCAACAGTTTCTCATGTTCAATCAAAAGTAACATTTTCACAAAAAACAATTTTCTTATCAACTCTATCATCATCGGATAACAGTCATCATTGTACTCGTATCCACAACACAAACAACAACATAATGATATGCATGATGACGAACGAAACACAAAGAACGAAACCGAATGAATGCAAACACAAAGAAGAACAAAATGATAAACAACACAACAAATAACTAAACACCCCCATACTTATCTAAAGCATTGTCGTCAATGCTTCAGAGACACAAACAAACATACACATGACCAACTAAAAGAGAACGAACAAATGCAATGCAAAACATAAATAGGACTCCCCTGGTCTAGTGCGTTGCGTGAGCGTCGGAATGCTCCTCATGATACTCTGGAGGCGTCATCTCTTGTTCGAAAAACTCAAACTAGAATGGTGGCACTTGATATGAGGGGGCTGGAGCAGCATACTGGAAATTGAAAGGAGGCGGATATGGAACCGCAGTAGGAATGGACGAGGTGTCGATCCGCAAATGAGTGGTAATACCACTAAGGAGAGCATCCATCCTATTAAAATTGTCAGTAGCAGCAACCATAAACTCATTTTGGACATGAGAAAAAGCAGTAAGCTCATGAATGGCCTCAGGAAATGGCCGACGACGGGGCTGTGGTGGTGGTGGCGCAGGAGCGGTACTAGAGCTCGCTAATCCTCCATGCGAAAAGTCCTTCTTCCTCTTGTCTTTATTTTTCTGTACCAATGCCGGATCAACAGGTTGTCTCGGCTGTAGCCACTCTTCGTCTACTCTAACTTGGACACAAGCCTGAATGCATAACTCGGAGATAATGCTGGGAAAGAAAAGGCCCAAGGAGGACGTGTAGATGGAGCGCCGAATCTCACTATGAATAATCCGATCGAGATTGATTGGCCATCCCAAACTCAATGCATAGAGAAGAATAGCACTGGACATGTTCACGCTGCTTGTATGAGAAACAGGCATCAAATTCTTAGCAGTAAAGGAGAACCAAGTCGATACATTCACCAAGAAAAATCTTTCCGGAAAATTAAGATACGTGTTCGGGTCATGCCAAGTCGCCCCATCAAAACACAATTGTTCCAAAATTTTATTATAATTGGGGTCGACCTTTAAACTCTGATATAACACATCATCAACAGCCGGAGTCTGAATTAAGGCATTCAATGCATTTTAATCAAAAGAAACTAGTTTTTCCCGAACATACGCTTTACCATCCTCTCTCTCAGCAGCATTTGCATAAAACTCTCGCACTAAAGGAACAACGGCCGCCTTAGGTTGCTGACAAAAAAAAATCCCAATGTCTATAACCAATTTCTATCGCTACACCTCTATCCCTATGCATTAATTCCACACCCCTCTCAGGAATAGGGGTGCGATGAATTTTAGCTCTATCGTACCTTTCCTTGGCCGTAGTGTTGACAAATTTTCTGGCGATGCCTGATGATGAAGAAGAAGATGGAACTCTTTGGGATGAAGAGGAGCCATCCAACCGTGCTCGTTTAGGCCCCATGAATATGAAGAATGGACTAGTGAATTCCAGCAAGAATGATTAGGAGGCGGACTGTCGGAGATGGGAAATTGGAACGGATCAAAATAACTCTACAATATGGACTCGGCAACGATAGGTGGTGAATCGGCAACGTGATGCACGGGTGGTAGATGGCCGGCAAAGAAGTGGCTCGAAGAGATTGAGGTCCGGTGAGCTCAAGGTAGAGGAATAGCATCTGCAAAAATTTGAGTTGAAGAGGCGGATTTGTGCACGGAGGCGAAGCTTTTACAATGACAGGGATGGAACAGCTTGGTGGAGGTGAATTGGCGGAGATGGACTCGGCAAGGAGAAGGTTCGAATAGATGGGGAGGCGTCGGCTGCTAATGAACGGCGGCTGATTGGTGGTGTATGGCGGCAGAGACGACGAGCCAAGATCGATTTCTTCAAGAAAAGTGCCGGAATGAGTGAGACGAATTAGATGGAGAATTGGGGGTTTAGGGATTTAAAATATGGGAGAGAAGAAGTGAGGGAGAAGAAGAGAAAGGGCCCCCATATATTTGATTGAAAGCACGCTCACTCGAGCGAGCCCAAAAATATATCGGGTGTTGGAAAACTGGCGAGTTCCCAGACCAATTACGATTGATACCCGGTGCAGCGGAAGTTTTAAAAATTTTTCATGGAACGTTTCCATGGTATGGGTATCAACCGTTCATCGATTGAATTACGTGTGTGTAAAATTTAAATAACAATTAAATAAATTTTACCTCAAATCTCGCAACGAGATTAATGGACACCAACAGAACAATTCTGCTCTTGTTGTCTCTCCCTGGAACCGATGAACGCCTTCAATCAGGTCCACGAACAGAGGTTTAATCCCTCTGATAGATTGCACTAGAAAATCTATCAGAAGTTTTCTGCGAAGAGAATACACGAATTTGATTCGTTATTCCTTACTGCGATTCAAAATCACAGACCGGAATTTTCTCGGGCAGAGGTAGGGAGGGGTCGGCCGATTGCTTTTTGAGAGAGAGGAGGGTTCGAAATTTCTGTCTCAAAAAATGACCTGTTGTGTGTAATTTCTGTACTGAAATAACTTATTTATAATGCAGGCCACTAACACCTTAGGGCCCATTAGTCATAAGCTGGGGCCCGACAAGCAAAGCCCGCTCGTTCAGAAATTAATATAAAATTCATCGTGACTCCGATTGATGAAACGATTTCACCAATGTGCACAGAAACCATTTTTGCACGTTTTAAAGTCAAAATAAATTTTCCTGAATCCGAATTCAGTGGTTTCCAAAAATGTCCATCCCTATGTCATTTTAGGAAATCCTACTCCCTTACTCTTATTTAAGAAGTCCAACTCCTTAGTTCATTAAATTTAACTCTTTAAATTTAACTATCTCAACGGGGATTAAAACTCCATTACACTGTGTGACCCTCAATGGTTCAGGGATACAGCTAGCCGTGGGCTCACAACTCCTTGTGACTCGGAACAACACTTTCCGACTTGCCCAACGAATCATGGTAAAGCGCCTAGCAACATCGCCCCATGATTCCCTAGGTATCACTGATAGTGCCTACAAGAACCAGTAGATTTTGGTTAGCGTACAGTACGGTCCCTTCATCCATATATCCCGATCGAATCAACAACCATTGGTATATCGAGAGTCGCTCAAGATTCGATAACTATGCAATGCATCTTGAAGATCAAATTAGTGACATCGCATGTGCTACTAAGAAACCATTTCTTAAATCACATCAAGTACTCTGGCCAGAGATTTGTCACACTAATATCTCCTCAGATCGCATAGGATATCCACACTCGCAAGTATGTGGTGAATCCTTGACAACAATGCATTGACTCCTACATGTGTCGTAACTGTACCCAATCTCGACACCTGATGACCCCCTCAGAGTCGGTAAACGAGTCAAAGCACAGTACTAGCATATAGAGTCTCCATGATGTTTCAAGTCGTAAGGACTAATGGTGTACAACCAAAACCGCGGACTTTATCCACTCGATAAGTGATAACCACTTGGAAAGTCCGGATAGGGTAGTTCGACTATTCATCCTATGAATATCCATTTGCATGCTTCGAACATCTCCATGTTCCCTACCAATGAAACGTGGTACTCCGCATCGCAAATGCTAGTCTCAAACTCGAGCGATCCTTATCCTTATTATCGGACGGCTCAATCGACTAGGAACGGTTTTAGAATATACAGTGACTATAAGATGTATTTCATGATAGACATCTCCATGTTCTACCACATCTTACATACACTATAGTATATTCAAGGTCTTTATCAAAACAACAATAGTATATCACAATATAACAATATGAAGTAATATAAAGTCATTGCCATAAAAGTGTAAATAATATTAAACAAAAGATTGTTTATACAAAGAGTCAACAAAGCCCATAGCCACACAGTTGGCTCACTGGGCACCCACTCTTACATCGGGGTCAGAGTACCTCTCGCTCGAGCGAGATAGGGGGCTCGCTCGATCGAGAGAAATGTGCCAAAAAAATTTTCTTAACAGATAGATGCTCGCTCGAGCGCATATGGCATCCGCTCGAGCAAGCTTCTTTATTCCCAAAAATTCAACAATAGAGACCCGCTCGCTCGAGCGAGAAAAAAATATTTTTTAAAAAATTTACTAAATTTTCAAAAATAACACAAAAATTTCAAAAACTAACTTAAAAGCAAAAATATAACGCAAAACAAAAAAATTATAGGGAAAAGAACACTAGGTTGCCAATCACTCAGCGCTAAATTTATAGTCTATAGCCCGACTTTACCTCCCTTTTTAATTTGTCGGGTCATGGTGGTTATCCACCCTCTTGAATAATGTCTGATCAATCCCGCAACTGCTGCATGCTTTGATTCTACCACTTTTGTGCACGGGATTTATGCTTTCATAGCGCAGAACCTGAAACTTTTATCAATAAATTCTTTAAACACATCTAAAAAATTCAAAGCAGAGCAAGAATTAAAGTTAGGACTATCGCTAGTTGATTTAAGCATATGAAATACGACTTGATCAACATTCATCCTCAGAACTAATTCGCCTTTTTTCTACATCAATTAACGCTCTACTCATAGCTAAGAAGGGACGACCTAGAATTAGAGGAACTTCACAATTTTCATCCATGTCAAGAATAACAAAAATTATAGGATAAATAAATTTGTCTATCTTGACTAAAAAATTCTCCACAACTCCTCTTGGGTATTTTATGGATCCTTCAGCAAATTTAAGAGATATATTTTCCGGTTCAATGTTGCTTATACCCAACCTCATAGCAAGTAAATATGGCATCAAGTTTATACTTGCTCCTAAGTCACATAATACATTATCAAATGATACACTTCCTATTTGACAAGGTATGGAAAAACTCCCTGGGTCATGAAATTTGCGTGGGCGTTTGTTTTGCAGCACAACCGAACACTCCTCGTTCATTGTGACTTGCATTATATCATGCAACTTCTTTTTATTTTTCAGCAAGTCCTTCAAAAATTTGGCATAACTCGGCATCTGAGCTAAAGCATCTACAAAAGGAAGGTTATATATTGTTTTTTGAAAATTTCAAGAAACTTTTTAAATTGATTCTCAAATAATACTTGATTAGCTCGCTTCGGAAAAGGAAGGCTAGACAAATCTACATCATCATTAACTTCAAATTTTAAAGTTTTTCCTTTCTTTTTCTTACCTGTCATGTCAGACTATTCCTCACTATGCGTGTCCTCCTTGAATCTTGAAGTTTTTGTCCTCTCCACGTTATTCCCATCGTCGCTATTCTCTGGCTCCTCATGCTATGTCCTTTTCACCACCATAATCGCATTCAACTCCCTTGGATTTGTGACTGTATTGCTGGGCAACGACCCTTCTGGTCTGGTTGACAATTTTGTCGCTATCTAAGCCATTTGTGTTTCCAACTTTTGCATCATTGCCTCCTGATTCTGTAGGCGAGTCTCAGTACCCGCTACATATTTCATCATGATTTATTCAAAGGAGGGCTTTTTCTCTACTGTCTTTGATGTGTTGGCTGTAGGATCTGCAGGTTTCCACGAGAAGTTCGGATTATTCTTCCAGCTAGTATTATAGGTATTGCTATAAGGATTGTACGGCTGTTTCCCTTGATTTTCCATGAAATTCGCCGCATCAATCTCAAATACTTGCTGTTCCTCAGGCTGCTGAGCTTGCACTTGATTGGCTGGAGCTGTCTGCATAATTGTCATTTGATGAGTAAGAGAATCGATTTTGGCATTAAGTGCTGTCAGTGCATCGACTTCTAAAACTCCAGCTTTTTTCTCCTTCTTCACGTCTGGCCATCCAATGTTGCTTTCAGCCATGTTTCCAATGATCTCCCATGCCTCTGCTGGTGTCTTCCTGAATAGGCTTCCATTAGCAGCAACATCCAACATGGATCAAACAGATTGATCAGCCCCATTGTAGAAAGCCTGAGTCTGCTGGCTCTAAGTAAGATTATGTTGAGGACACATCCTTAACATCTTTTTGAATCGGGTCCAAGCCGCATGTAGAGATTCAGCTTCCTTCTGCTTGAATGAGATGATGTCAGAAAATAGTTTTTCATCTTCGTGGGAGGGAAATACTTGTTCAGAAAAGTCTGAACAAGTTGGTTCCATGTAGTGATAGAACCCAAAGGCAATTCATCCAACCATTCAACAGTTTTGCCTTGTAGAGAAAATGGGAATAACTGCAGTCGTACTGCATTAGATGTTACCCCATTAGCCTTAAAAGTGTCGTAGATCGACATAAAATGCTCCAGATGAGCGTAGTGGTCTTCCACAGATGTACCCCCAAATCTCGCTTGCAGCTGAATCATCTGAATGATTGAAGGCTTCAATTCAAAATTATTCGCCTCCACAGTAGGGCGAACGATTCTAGATCCATAGCCTTCAGTAGGTGGATGAATGATGTCCAGAAAAGTTCTGTTGTCCGCATTTTCTTCTTCTGATTCGGATTCTGTTTCAATTTCAAGATTGATATATCCCTTGGCCTTTCGGATTCTGCTGAGCATGCGTTCGATCTCCAAATCAAGTGGTAATAGCTCTATGGATCGAATTATATGCATGCACAACAGATAGTACCTGAAAATCACCAAGAAATAAAATTCAGAATTTAAGAAAATAAACAAAGTCTAATCTCAAGAGAAATAAAAATTCTGATATCAAACAATCCACGACAACGGCGCCAAAAACTTTACCGCTAGAATCGGTGTAATTAAAATCAACTGCCAAGCGTACCAGGTCAAGTTATATATAGTGAATAGAATCAGATGTCGAACCCACATGGACTGTATAAATATGACTACCAGAATATAATTACTTCTACTTAATCTAGACTTATCAAAAAGAGTGATTTCAGATTTTAAACTAAGAAATTAAATTGAAAATAAAATTCAACTCAAAACACAACAGTGATTTTTGGATAAAATTCGATAGGTCGATCAAGGACTCATGTAGGTACCAGACAAATTATGTAACACGTAGTTGATTCAAGAGTCAAAATTAATCTTAATTCACGGGAATTCTCCTAGTTTTTTGTTGTGAAAATTCCTCGCAAGCGTACGAGTGTCAAGTTTTAATATAGTGATTAAATCAGATATCGATCCCACAGGGAGTAAAATGAAAATATTTAGTACTTGTAATTAGAATAGTCTAAACTTTATCTAGAAAATCAAACTTTGAAAATTTTGCAATAAAATAAATAATCAGATGATTTTAGATAGCACACACACAACTTTCAGGAATAATCAATCAGAGAATAATGGTCTAGAGGTATAGATTTCACCTGGTTTCAACAACAGTCAATCCTAATTAATTAATCTTCATGAATTTCATTCAATTAATATCCAAGAACACTTACGTGTATTATTTCCCTCTCCCAAGAAACAAATAATTTTTATCAACTACAATTCAATTTCAATATCCCTATTAAGAATTTATCGCCGTGATCTATCACAAAACAATGTTCTCTTTAAAAGCTCTGTTAAAATCATACACTCTCCCAAGCTGTATAAATAATTAACAGTGTAGTTCTAGTGTCCTATTCAAAATCCCCTCTCCCGAGCAATGATTTCAAATAAATATAACAAATCAATTATTGATCAGATAATTGAAAAGACAATCAATTCTAGAAAAAACAATTAATCTAGAAGAAACTCAAACCAATAAAATCAAAAATTCATGAAAGCGTCTACACCAGGTTCCATCCGACCTCTAGACTATAAAAATTTAGTTCATAATAAAATTCTGAATAAAACAAAACATGTTCAAAAATCCAAACATATTCAGAATAAAATAAAAGTAAGAAATCAAATCCGTCGTCGACGCCGTGTCCGGACTATCGATCTCCGTCTTCGTTCTTCAGATTAAGCTCCATAAATCTTCAGAAAATTCCAACGATCAAGCCCTGTTCTCTCTGATATTTCATGTAATAGGTTGTGCGGCTCTCATCCCTTTTCTCTGACAAAGAATTCCCTTTTATATCGCTCAGGAAAAAGCCCACTCAAAAGCCCAATAATTAATTGATCGAGATAATAAATTTCCAAATCACGATCGCGCGGGCGCTCTAGGAACGGCACGGGCGCGCCTTAATTTCGCAGATTCAATTCTCCAATCTTCAACACTATGCGCGTTAGCTTTTGAATGAGCGCTAACAAGGAGCGCTAATCTTTCTTCAGGCCCATTAAAGAAAAGCTCATTAACTTTCTTTCTCCTTGTCTGATCGTTTCTTTTCCTTTTTCTTCTAAATTTTTCTTTTATTCTCTTTTCCAAATAAATTCAATAAATCACTGTAAACACAAAAACAAAAAAATACCCACATAAATCTGCTCGAAACAAACAATTAATAATTAAAATCATATATAAATTAAGTGTATAAAATACACTTATCAAATACCCCCAAACTTAGACTTTTGCTAGTCCCGAGCAAAACTATTCAAAACCAAATTACTTCAAAAACTACTACTACCCAACAACCAACAAAAATAGCCAAGAAATAATATGGAACAATGGCCTCATCAATGATTTCAAAAATATCAAATCCAATCATGTCACACCTACTAACACTTGAAAGTTTTAGCCAATCACAAAATAATAATTGCATAAACTCACAATCTCCGCAACTCATGTTCAAAACACCATTCTCCAAGTTCAATTCAAACATTCATAGATCATGAGGACTTTTTCAAGAAGGCATAGGATCAAATAAAGGATATACAATCAAAAACACTCACAAATAGGTAAATGCAAAGAATAATAATGTGCGTGTTTCGATCAAAATTCATAATCATTAAAAGCATCAATCAACAGTCCATAGGCTAAATTCTCACAACTCTTCTCCACTAGTATATTGGGCAACTGAGACTCGGTCAATAGGACTTATTCAGCTTATAATGTAAGGCCTGGCTCATGGCTACAAACGAAGGATAAGAATTCAAAATAAGGAGTAATTTATAATTTTATCAAACTCTAATTACGACTCCTTTTTCATTCACAATTTCACACTTTTTCTCTTCAATTCACTTCATTAATTTTTTTCTCAACTTCATCTTCTTTCACAACTCTTTTCAACTTTCATCATTTTTTTTTTCTACTACATTTTTCATTTTTTTCAATTCATCCACCACACCATTCCATTTTTTTCACAAATAAAACTAGGAGCATACAAAATTTTAGCATTCAAATTACTCCCTTAAAGGTAGGAATTAGTGTTTAGGCTATTCAGGTAGTCAATGTAGGACCTTGAAATAATGACGAATGGGGGTTTCATCACACCTTTACACGCATGCCATTCGATTTTCAATTAGGCTCAAACAAGGTACTAGGGATAAAATTCATTACAGGGTAGCTTGAAAGGCTCAAACGAATTCAGAAAAATTGCCTAAATCATTCCTAATCTCAGTTTTGCCCGTATTTCGCCTCGAAGAGTGTTCGAACTAGTTTTAGACAAGTCTCAATCCACAATTAAATCATACAAATTCAATCAGTGCAGAAAAAGAACAATCATCAGCAGTTAATGATGATTTTCACAAAAATTTTAGATTTTATCGTACCTCAATGTACTAATATGCGTGTAAGCTTAAATGGGCAACAAAGGATAAAATAATTCAATGAAAATAAAATTTCAAACAATGCCTCAATCATATCTATGTCTGTATGTCTCAAAAATCAGATTCAAGTATTAATCACAGAGTATATAGGAAATTGTTCATCCAATTGGTTCCATTTTTTTTTCAAAAAATATTTTTCAGATAGGCAGACAATCATGGATTTCAGTTATAGCACAAAAAACATTTTTTATCTATGAAATTCAAAACTCAACTTTCAACCAAACAACTAAATCAAACATTGATTCACCCCCCCAAACTTAATGTAATCATTGTCCCTAATGATTAAAAACAATAAAAAGAACAAGGGAAACGTACCTTCGACACCGAGCATCAGGACTCGGTGTCATCATCATCATCTCCATGGAAAGAAGGTGCAGCATCAGCAGTATCATCAGAAGACCACTACGGAGGAGGTGGATAAGGCACAACAGTGGGTGGATAATTCTGGGCGAGAGCGGCAGTGAAGTCATGCATATATGTCCTATGTGCTTGCATCATCTTCCACTGCTTCTTCATCTGAGTAAGCACGACCGTAGAATCATCACGAGTAGAATACTCAGTGGCCGGATGCGTCGGTAGTGACATAGGTCCTTCCAAATGGGAAGGTGCTGGCTCAAAGTGTGGTAGTGGCTCAGAGGGCTGCGGTGGTTCAGCTGCCTGTTCAGAAGTACTGGCTGCTTTCTTCTTCTTGTCCCGTCTCAGTGCACCAGTAATTCTTATAGGACCTCGAATTGGAAGAATCTGCTCCGTATCATCCCACACAACACCAGCTAACCGGCAAAGTTGAGTATGTTGGATAACGCGGCGTTCAGATCAATTATGATTGATACCCGGTGCAGCGGAAGTTTAAAATTTTTGTATGGAACGATTCCATAATGGGTATCAACCTTACGATTAAATTGTGTGTGTAAAAATCAAATAACAATTATAAAATTTTTACCTTTAATCTCGAATCGAGATTTTGGACACCAACAGATTTCTCTGCTCTTGTTGTATATCCCTGGAACTGATGGACGAACGGTTCTTAAATCAGGTCCACGAACAGAGATTAAACCCTCTGATAGATTGCACTAGAAAATCTATCAGAATTTTTCTACGAAGAGATTAAAGAATTTGATCCGTTAAACCATACTGTAATTCAAAATCACAGGCTGGATTTTTCTCGAGTAGAGGGAGAGAGGGGGGACGGCCACCTTTAAAAAAATAGACTAGGGTTTTCGAAAAATCCTTGTGACCTGTTGTGTGTAATTTCTGTACTGCAATAACTTATTTATAATGCAGGCCACTAACAGCTTAGGGCCCATTAGTCATAAGTTCAAGCCCGACAAGCAAAGCCCGCATGTTCAGAAATTAATATAAAATTCATCGTGACTCCGATTGATAAACCGATTTCACCAATGTGCACAGAAACCATTTCTGCACCTTTTATAGTCAAGATAAATTTTTCTGAATCCGAATTCAGTGATTTCCAAAAATGGCCATCCCTATGTCATTTTAGGAAATCTTACTCCTCTACTCTTAAATAAGAAGTCCAACTTCTTCGTTCATTAAATTTAACTCTTTAAATTTAACTATCTCAACGGGGATTAAAAATCCATTACACTGTGTGACCCTCAATGGTTCAGGGATACAGCTAGCCGTGGGCTCACAACTCCTTGTGACTCGGAACAACAATTTCCGACTTGCCCATCGAATCATGGTATGAGCGCCTAGCAACATCGCCCCATGATTCCCTAGGTATCACTGATAGTGCCTACAAGAACCAGTAGATTTTGGTTAGCGTACAGTACGATCCCTTCATCCATATATCCCGATCGAATCAACAACCATTGGTATATCGAGAGTCGCTCGAGATTCGATAACTATGCAATGCATCTTGAAGATCAAATAGTGACATCGCATGTGCTACTAAGAAACCATTTCTTAAATCACATCATGTACTCTGGCCAGAGATTCGTCACACTAATATCTTCTCAGATCGCATAGGATATCCACACTCGCAAGTATGTGGTGAATCCTTGACAACAAAGCATCGACTCCTATATGTGTTGTAACTGTACCCAATCCCGACACCTGATGACCCCAATAGAGTCGGTAAATGAGTCAAAGCACAGTACTAGCATATAGAGTCTCAATGATGTCTCAAGTAGTAAGGACTAATGGTGTACAACCAAAACCGCGGACTATATCCACTCGATAAGTGATAACCACTTGGAAAGTCCGGATAGGGTAGTTCGATCATTCATCATATGAATATCCATTTGCATGCTTCGAACATCTCTATGTTCCTTACCAATGAAACGTGGTACTCTGCATCGCAAATGCTAGTCTCAAACTCGAGCGATCCTTATCCTTATTATCGGACGGCTCAATCGACTAGGAACAGTTTAGAATATACAGTGACTATAAGATGTGTTTCATGATAGACATCTCCATGTTCTACCACATCTTACATACACTATAGTATATTCAAGGTCTTTATCAAAACAACAATAGTATATCACAATATCACAATATGAAGAAAGACAAAGTCATTGCCATTAATAAAAGTGTAAATTATATTAAACAAAAGATTGTTTATACAAAGAGTCATCAAAGCCCTTAGCCACAAGTTGGCTCACCAGGCACCCACTCTTTCAATCTCCCACTTGCCCTAAAGCCAACTAGTCATACTACGTAGACCCATTGTTTCGCGATGTTTTTCAAATAATGGTCCTGGCAAGGGCTTAGTAAGTGGATCAGCGATATTGTCTGCAGAGACCACTCTTTCGACAGTGATGTCTCCTCTTTCCACAATCTCCCGAATGATGTGGTATTTCCTCATTACGTGTTTGGATCTTTGATGAGACCTTGGTTCCTTTGCCTGAGCAACGGCACCCGTGTTGTCACAGTACACCGGGACTGGACACAACTTCAGGAATGACGCCCAACTCTTGGACGAAATTCCTCATCCAAACGGCCTCTTTAGCAGCAGCTGATGCTGCAATGTATTCAGCTTCAGTGGTGGAATCCGCTGTGGTGTCCTGCTTGGAACTCTTCCAAGAGACAGCACCGCCATTGAGCATGAACACAAATCCATAGGTTGACTTCGAGTCATCCACGTCACTTTGGAAGCTAGAGTCGGTATAGCCTTCCAATTTTAGTTCTCTTCCTCCATATACCATGAACATATTCTTAGTCCTTCGTAAGTACTTAAGAATGTCCTTCACGGCTTTCCAATGCATTTGACCGGGATTAGCTTGATATCTGCTCGTGACACTCAGAGCAAATGCTACATCCGGTCTGGTAGATATCATCCCGTACATGATACTACCTATGGCTGACGCATATGGTACATGTGTCATTTTCTCTATCTCTTCATCCGTCTTGGGACACATAGACTTGGATAGAGAAACTCCATGACACATGGGTAGATGTCCTCTCTTGGACCCATCCATTGAAAACCGTTTCAATATGGTGTCGATGTAGGTTGATTGAGTGAGTCCTATCATTCTCTTAGATCTATCTCTATAGATCTGTATCCCAAGAATATAGGATGCCTCACCCAAATCCTTCATCGAGAATCTACCTGATAACCATATCTTTGTTGACTGCAACATCCCTACATCATTCCCAATGAGTAGGATGTCATCAACATAAAGTACTAAGAATGTCACAGCATCCTTAACTACTTTCTTGTACACGCATGGTTCCTCCGGATTCTTGATGAAACCAAAATCTTTTATTGTTTCATCAAATTTTTGGTTCCAACTTCTTGATGCTTGTTTTAGACCATAAATTGATCTCTGAAGCTTGCATACCTTATGCTCGCTTCCCATGGATGTGAACCCCTCAGGCTGCTTCATATAGATCTCTTTCTTAATGTCTCCATTAAGAAAAGCAGTCTTCACATCCATTTGCCATATCTCATAGTCATACCATGCAGCTATGACAATAAGGATTCTTATGGACTTGAACATTGCAACTGGTGAAAAGGTTTCATCATAGTCAACTCCTTGTCTTTGAGTATAATCTTTTGCCACCAATCGCGCCTTGTAGGTCAATACCTTACCATCAGGCCCAAGCTTTCTCTTGTAGATCCATTTACACCCTATTGGAAAAATTCCATCGGGAGGATCTACTAAAGACCAAACTTGGTTTGTATGCATCGAATCTATTTCCGACTGCATAGCTTCAAGCCATAAATTTGAATCCGCATCAGAAATTGCTTCCTTGAAGTTTCTTGGATCACATCCAACATCGGGTTCATCTTGATCCCCTTCAAGAAGAAGACCATATCGAATAGGAGGTCTAGAAGTCCTCTCGAATCTTCTAGGTACAGGCGTGTCCAGCAATGGTTCCTGAGGTGTAGGATCGTTATTTGTATTTCGGGTTCTTCTCGAATTTCTTCGAGTTCCATCATCTCGCCTTTCTTATCCAATAAGAACTCCTTCTCCAAGAAGGTGGCATTCCTTGAAACAAACACCTTTGTTTCAGCAGGATAATAGAAATAATATCCGATTGAATTCTTCGGATACCCTACAAAATAACATAAGCTGGATCGACTATCCAACTTATCTCCCACTGTCTGCTTCACGTAAGCAGGACATCCCCAAATCCTCAAGTATGAATACTTAGGAGATTTGCCATTTCATAACTCGTATGGTGTTTTGTCCACTGCTTTAGTGTGGACGTTGTTCAACAACAATACCGCCGTTTCAAGCGCATAGCCCTAAAACGAAGGTGGAAGCTCAGTGAAGCTCATCATGGATCGAACCATGTCCAACAAAGTTCGATTACGACGCTCCGATACACCATTAAGCTGTGGTGTCATAGGAGGAGTCCACTGAGAGTGAATCCCATTCTCTTTTAGATAGTCCAAAAACTCGGTACTCAAGTATTCTCCACCTCGATCCGATCGAAGTGCTTTAATACTTTTACCTAGCTTGTTTTCTACTTCAGCCTTGAATTCTTTGAACTTTTCAAATGCTTCAGACTTATATTTCATTAAATATAAATACCCATACCTTGAATAATCATCAGTAAAGGTAATGAAGTAGGTGTGGCCATATTGAGTCCCAACTCTACATGGACCACAAACATCTGTATGGATCAAATCCAACAGATTTTGACTACGCTCAGGTTTCCCCTTAAAAGGAGATTTAGTCATTTTTCCTTTTAGGCAGGATTCACAAGTAGGTAGAGAGTTAATATCAGACATATCAAACATGCCCTCTCCCACTAGCTTGTTCATCCTCCTTGAGGAAATATGACCTAGCCTAGCGTGCCAAAGGTTTGCCGGGTTTTGGCTATCGATTTTCCTTTTGTTTGTTGTTGCCGGTTTATCAACATAATTTATTGGAACGTCTTTTAGTTTTAAGTTGTATAGATCGTTTTCAAGTTGTCCATTTCCAATCAAACATTCATTCTTGTAAATATTGCAAATCCCCTTCACAAAATTGCAAGAATAACCATCTCTATCAAGCATAGAAACAGAAATAATGTTTTTAATCAAATCCGGAACAAATAAAACATCTCTTAAAAGTAACTTAAAACCGTTCTGCAAAATTAAATAAACATCTCTCACGGCTTTTGCTTCAACTCTGGAACCATTTCCGAGCCTCAGCTGGGTCTCACCCATCCTAAGCCTGCGACTTCTTGTCATCACCTGCAAATCATTGCAAATGTGAGATCCACATCCGGTATCCAATACCCAAGAAGTCGTATTAAGTGAAACATTTATTTCAATATAGAACATACCCTTTGCAGTTCGCAACTGCTCTAGATATTCCTTGCAGTTACGCTTCCAATGACCGGGCTTCTTGCAATAATGGCAAACATCCTTGGATTTTTCCATGTTTGAAGCCTTTGTCTTGTACTTCTTCTCGGGTTCGATTTTCTTGGGTAGGGCAGAACGTTTCTTACCCTTCGTACTTGGCCCCTTCTTAGCAGAAGAAGAAGAGCCCACCAAGAAAGCCGGTTTATCCTTCTTTAATGTGGATTCATATGTCACAAGCATATTGACCATCTATTCAAGGGAGGCCTCTATCTTGTTCATATTGAAATTTACCACAAATCCGTCAAACGAAGAAGGAAGAGACAGAAGTAGTAAGTCCACGTTGAGTTCATGCTCCAACACCAAATCAAGGGTTACCAACTTCTGTATGAGCCAAATCACTCGTACCCCATGATCACGGACCGAAGTCCCTTCACGCATGCGACACTTCATTAGCTCCTTTACAGTAGCGAACCTTTCAGCCCTCGATTGAGCCCCAAAAAGTTCCTTGAGTTGAACGTGAATGTCAGCAGCATTCACGGTGTCCTCAAATCGCCTCTGGAGTTCATCAGACATCGAGGCTTGCATATAGCATTTGGTCTTGATATCATGGTCCCACCATGTATCAAGCTTGGCTAACTCCTCCGGACTTACGTCAGCTGGTGCTTCCTTCGGAGGAGATTTCTCTAACACGTAGAGCATCTTCTCCGAAGTCAAGACAATCTTCAACTTACGGAACCATTCCGTATAGTTTGCGCCAGTCAACTTATTTTGTTCGAGGATCGAGAAAAGTGGATTACGCGAATTCATCGTATGAAATACTGAAAAGAAACAGACAAATATCAGTGATTGTTTAAGCAATTTACTAAGACATAAAATAGGCGAAATTTATTCTATGAATCTCACTCCCACTATTTTAACGATTTCACTACCCTCTAGAGAAAACGGGAAACTGTTTTCCTTAGTGAGAACATGGAGTCCAATTGACAAACTTATGGTCCCGAATAATATCAGCCAACCATAATTTTCAAATGGTAGAGCCCAATTGCTTCCAAAGCAACCTCCATGTTTTTACCTCATGTCCAATAAGGGCCCAATAATATGACGCCGTTTATTGTGACATGTCAAGATGACCCATCAATATTAAGTTGTGATGGACGGTCGCCATGTGGATCCCCCAATAATATGAGCCGATCCCATGGGAGTTCCACCCAAATTACAACATGTGTCGATCCAATTTACAGCTTTCCGACGAACGGGCCCCCCCAATAATATGAGCCGGACCGTATCCGCGGGTAGCATCTCATACATTGATCGTTGATGGAAGGTAGGAACATTTAAACAAATTTAAATTTCCTTTATTTATCTTGATATCAATTTTAAATCATATTTAAAATGAGGGATTTTTAATTATAAAAATTTGTCTCATCATTTTTAAAATTTTGTATGCTTGTCGGATTCACACAATTATGTCTAAAACATGCATACAACTATAATATCACATATTATATAGGATGATCGATTCCATTTCTAATCGACCCGTGGTTGCCAATCACGAGTCTTAGTCCAATCCTAGGTAAAATGCAGTATGCAATGCAATCCTATTACATTTGCTTCCAATTTACATTTCTTCTGTCTTTATTGTCTGCTGGGCCCACCTCCATCTTCATATCTTGATCTCCCACTAAATCTAATGTATTTACAATAAATAACAATGAAAAGTAGGGGATACATTTTTAAGGGGTGGGAACGGGCCATAAACCAAGCCCACTTTTATTACATATGACATTCATATTGGGCCATAAACCAGGCCCATTAATAAAACCAACAACAATAAAACAAATGTAAATTCCTAACATACACCTACAAAATTGGTCATGGCAATCGATCATCCTTATCCAATAACATTTAATTCAAAATTAATTTATTGGATAACATGCAATGGCAATTTAAATTTAAAAAAAATAAAATCATATCTCATACATAAAATCTTATTTTACATATAAAATCATATTTTATCTTTTTATCAAATAAAATCATATTTTATCTATAAAATCCAATTTTATACATAAAATCATATTTTACTCAATATATCCATAAGATCATATCTTATCATCAATTGTACCAAAAATTAATTAATTTCAAAATTCAATTAAAGGATAAAATATTAAAATTTTCCAAAAATTCAAATTTATCCAAAAATCAATTTTAAAATTTTCGGACTCGAACAATTCGATCCGACGCCTCGTGGACCAATCAAAACAATTTTCGATCGGACCAAAAATAGAATTTTAACATATTAAAATTTAATTTAAAAAATTAAAATAATTTTTCCGCGGGCCGCCCGGGACGTTCCCGGGCCGCCCGGGACGTTCCCGGGCCGGGCAGCGACGATCGCTGCCCCTCCCGGGCAGCGATCCAATCGCTGCCCGGGTTTTTGCCCGAAAAAATTTTTTATTTTTAAAATATTTATTTTGTTTCAAAAACCGAGGCCTAAAAATTTTTGTACAATAGATTAATTTAATCGCTTGATCTGAGCAACCTGGCTCTGATACCACTGTTGGAAAACGCGGCGTTCAGATCAATTATGATTGATACCCAGTGCAGCGGAAGTTTAAAATTTTTGTATGGAACGATTCCATAATGGGTATCAACCTTACGATTAAATTGTGTGTGTAAAAATCAAATAACAATTATAAAATTTTTACCTTTAATCTCGAATCGAGATTATGGACACCAACAGATTTCTCTGCTCTTGTTGTATATCCCTGGAACTGATGGACGAACTGTTCTTCAATCAGGTCCACGAACAGAGATTTAATCCCTCTGATAGATTGCACTAGAAAATCTATCAGAAGTTTTCTACGAAGAGAATAACGAATTTGATCCGTTAAACCAGACTGTAATTCAAAATCACAGGCTGGATTTTTCTCGAGTAGAGGGAGAGAGGGGGGACGGCCACCTTTAAAAAAATAGACTAGGGTTTTCGAAAAATCCTTGTGACCTGTTGTGTGTAATTTCTGTACTGCAATAACTTATTTATAATGCAGGCCACTAACAGCTTAGGGCCCATTAGTCATAAGTTCAAGCCCGACAAGCAAAGCCCGCATGTTCAGAAATTAATATAAAATTCATCGTGACTCCGATTGATAAACCGATTTCACCAATGTGCACAGAAACCATTTCTGCACCTTTTAAAGTCAAGATAAATTTTTCTGAATCCGAATTCAGTGATTTCCAAAAATGGCCATCCCTATGTCATTTTAGGAAATCTTACTCCTCTACTCTTAAATAAGAAGTCCAACTTCTTCGTTCATTAAATTTAACTCTTTAAATTTAACTATCTCAACGGGGATTAAAAATCCATTACACTGTGTGACCCTCAATGGTTCAGGGATACAGCTAGCCGTTGGCTCACAACTCCTTGTGACTCGGAACAACAATTTCCGACTTGCCCATCGAATCATGGTATGAGCGCCTAGCAACATCGCCCCATGATTCCCTAGGTATCACTGATAGTGCCTACAAGAACCAGTAGATTTTGGTTAGCGTACAGTACGGTCCCTTCATCCATATATCCCGATCGAATCAACAACCATTGGTATATCGAGAGTCGCTCGAGATTCGATAACTATGCAATGCATCTTGAAGATCAAATAGTGACATCGCATGTGCTACTAAGAAACCATTTCTTAAATCACATCATGTACTCTGGCCAGAGATTCGTCACACTAATATCTTCTCAGATCGCATAGGATATCCAAACTCGCAAGTATGTGGTGAATCCTTGACAACAAAGCATCGACTCCTATATGTGTTGTAACTGTACCCAATCCCGACACCTGATGACCCCAATAGAGTCGGTAAACGAGTCAAAGCACAGTACTAGCATATAGAGTCTCAATGATGTCTCAAGTAGTAAGGACTAATGGTGTACAACCAAAACCGCGGACTATATCCACTCGATAAGTGATAACCACTTGGAAAGTCCGGATAGGGTAGTTCGATCATTCATCATATGAATATCCATTTGCATGCTTCGAACATCTCTATGTTCCTTACCAATGAAACGTGGTACTCTGCATCGCAAATGCTAGTCTCAAACTCGAGCGATCCTTATCCTTATTATCGGACGGCTCAATCGACTAGGAACAGTTTAGAATATACAGTGACTATAAGATGTGTTTCATGATAGACATCTCCATGTTCTACCACATCTTACATACACTATAGTATATTCAAGGTCTTTATCAAAACAACAATAGTATATCACAATATCACAATATGAAGAAAGATAAAGTCATTGCCATTAATAAAAGTGTAAATTATATTAAACAAAAGATTGTTTATACAAAGAGTCATCAAAGCCCTTAGCCACAAGTTGGCTCACCGGGCACCCACTCTTTCAGAGTAATCAAAGACGAGTGGGGTAAACTGATAGTCGAGGAACCCCTAACTGCAGCAATAATAGACTCCTGAATCACCCTCCCAGCATCAACAGATTTTCCAGTGACAATGCAGTACACAAGACCAGCTCTAACCTTAGTCACATCGGATGTATGCCCAGATGGAAAAATTCTGGCAGCCACAAACTCATGCCAATTATTCGCTTCTCTTCTAAGAAAGATGGATGGAAATGTAACAGCTTCATCCTTTGCATTCCTCTTCCATTCCGCCCCATCATGACACAAAGTCTGAATTACAATATTATCTGGATATGAATCATTCTTAAATACCTCATACTCATCATCTGAAATGTCCGAATCCGGCATTTCATAGAGACTGTTAATTGTACTCTTATCAAAAGGCACCAATTTTTCTCGAACACGAACTTTCAGATTCACGTCTTTGACCATCAAATTTGCATAAAACTCATGAATCAATGATATAACAGCATCTGGTGGACTCCTAACAAATGTCTCCCAACCTCTTCTCTTAGCTTCAATTAAAGCCGGAGCATTACATTCTCTCAAGCTCATTCCCCTTTTTTTGTGCATCCCTCTCTCCATTACATCAAAACAATACTCCTCTGCTGTGGCATTCCAAAATCTGTGTCTATCATATGAACTAGCAGAGGACGAAGAAATTGCACCCTTTCCTTTGGTTTTCGGTGGCATTGTAACTCAATAATTCAACTCAAATCAAATGCCTCAAACAATGCACTAAACTCCAAACAATTCCTGTAGTGACCCTTACCCAGATCACCTACTAAACAGAACTTAGGCATGCAATTAACTTAATAAAACAGATATCAGAATAAAACTGCGGAAACCAATAACATTATACAATCCCAAGAAAAGGAATCTGTAATTATCCAATAATATACAACCAGATCGAATAGCTGTATAAACCCAAAAAACAGTAATAAAGCCTAGACGAAGCTCCAGCTGGCCAACCACTGACTAGCCTCTCCTGGATCCACCCTCCTCGTCCAATCGCAAACCTGCCCCATGGAATAGGGTGTCCAGAAAATACAGAGTACGAGACGTGAGCATAAAACGCTCAGTGCGAGAGTATGAGTATACATGCATGCAAAGTGAACTCCCTATAGACTCGAGGTCAAGGATCAGATAACAGAGACAGACCGGGCCCTGGTATGTAGCACGCTGTGCCGTCGCTTCAGGAGGTGGCTCCCATACCGAGATAACTGTGGATACGCCGGACCCAAATCGATGGAAGTCCATCCACTAACAGGATAGGGTACAACCCTACTACAGACATCTCGAAGGAGATACAACAAGATGCAAATGAATGCAGCATAATATCATGGCATATAAATCATGCAGTCACATAATACATGCATACTCAGTCAGGATATCTCGAACAGTACTTTCGTACCTCAAATACCAGGTAGGCACTACCAGCTCTAAGTCCAAGCCTAAAGTCCGCCTACACAGCGAAATGATACTACTATCATTATAGCGCCCTAAAAGCCTTAACTAAGCTATTGCATACTCCTAAATATTTATAGGAAGCAAAAGCTATACCTTCGTCCGTCGTTAGCCCTTTGATGTCGATGCCTCCAGAACTTGGGCACAACTCCGCTACGACTATCGAACGCCTCTCCGACCTCCGGACCAAGCCTAAGAAGACTAGAACAGCTCGAATATGACTAGAAATAGAGAGGAAATCCGGAATTGGCAAGGAGAAATGAAGTCTCGGCCTTCTATTTATAGACAACGATCGGAGCTTCCGATCCCTGATCGGAACGTCCAAACCTCGATCGGAACGTCCGATCCTGCCATCGGAGCTTTCGAAGATCCTGATCTGCCACGTGTCAAAATATCACTTGATGACTCCGGATAGGGGTGATCGGAGCTTCCGATCCAACCACACGTCATGCCTGACGTAATAACATCGGTGCCTCCGATCGCTCATCGGAGCTTCCGATCCTGTTCGGAGCTTCCGATCGTGCCTTCGGAGCTTCCGATCCGTCCGATACCTAATTCAATTAATTAGCATTAATCCTTTAATTACTCAATTTGGGCACGGGCTACTACAATTCCAGCAACGTTCAAATACAACCCAAGAAATTCAACAAACACTTGGTAGGAACGAATAAAATGATATAGAAATTCACTACATAAAACGTACTCTACACCACAGCTCAGACAACCCAATAGCCTCAAATCACAACATTTATCACAGATCAAATGTAATAGATAAAATTTCACCTTTTGTACCGTTCAAGAAGAAAATTTTCCAAATCCTCCAAATTCCCCTTTCTCGACAAGCGTAGATGGAGCAAGACGAATTCTGAGAATCTCTGCCTTGTAATCAAGATCAAAATCCTTGAGATGATGATATTTTGTTGAGTGGAAGATTTACGATGATCGTGCCAGTATGTGAGATTTAAAGATGGAATCGAACGAGGGATCGTGATTTCTAAAGTCTGGAAGGAGCAGACTCTGGAGTGGGCTTTTAAATTTCTGAAGCATAAATTGCGCGATAGCGCCTAAGCATGCGCTATTCACTCGCACGATAGCGCTTAGATTGGCGCTGTAAAGGAGCGCGATAGTGCTTAGATTGGCGCTGTAAAGGAGCGCGATAGCGCTTGCTATGGCGCGGTTGAGGATGCGCGATAGCGCTTAATGGAGCATCCTTGAGTTGCGCGATAGCGCTAGGTGTAGCGCTGTTCTTGACTTAGTGAAACGAAGGGGAGGCACGTGCGATCGAGAGCAATGGCGCGGCCGCGCCTTTAATTCGCAAACAACTCCAATTTCGTCCAGGTAAGGCGCGGGCGCTCCGATAAATGGGGCGGGCGCGCCGTCTGCTTGACTTTGAGATTTCTAGAGCCTGAAAAATTTTGAAAATTAAGAAAAATTAAGCTCAAAAAAATGAAAATAAAAAAACTTAAAACAATTAAATAAAAAAAATTAAATAAACTGAAAATAAAAGCAAATAAAATAAAATAAAAATGCTTGGGTTGCCTCCCATGTAGCGCTTGGTTTAAAGTCGTCAGCCTGACTTTCACCGGTGTTAGATCTTCCCTTTTTCCTTCACACGTCAAATAAATTCCACGATCCGCCGTTTAAGTTTTGCTCTCTTTTTCTTGGCCTTCATTGGTGGTAAATTTGGCTTTTTCCTCTTTGACGATTCAACCGCACTATTAGCTCTTTGACAACCCTCTAGCTTCACAACCGGCTCAATTAAGCATAATTCTTCGATGGGTGGATTATGTGCTTTCATAAATAGATTAAAAATCACCCGTTCTCACTCCACACCCATCGACAATTCACCCTTTTTTCACTTCAATTTTTGCATCAGCCGTAGCCAAAAATGGACGTCCAAAAATCAACGGAGCCCCATGATCCGCTTCAATATCCAAGATCACAAAATCCGCTGGGAAGATAAATTTATCCACCTTGACTAAAACATCTTCAACAATGCCAAGGGGATATGTAATGCTCCGATCCGCCAATTGCAATGAAATCTTAGTCGATTTCATGTCTCCCAACTCCAAGGACCTATAAATAGATAACGGCATTAAATTAATACTGGCCCCTAAATCACAAAGTGCATTATTAAAATAAGAACCACCAATGGAACAAGGAATAGTAAAACTCCCTGGATCCTTAAGCTTTTGTGGCATTTTCTTTTGAAGCACCGCACTGCACTCTTCAGTCAGATTGACAACCTCGTTCTCTAGCAGTCTCCTTTTCTTGGACATCATCTCCTTGATGAATTTTGCGTAGTTCGGCATTTGTTCCAAAGCTTCAGCAAAGGGGATGTTGATGTGAATTTTCTTGAAAATCTCCAAGAATTTGGAGAACTGCTCATCCAATGCCTAATTCTTGAACCTCTGCGGGTAGGGAAGTGGAGGCTTGTACATCGGTTTCGGCTCAGTTTTAAGCTCCTTCTCTTTGAGTTCCTTCTCTTTCTCGACATCAGCTGCATGTTCCTGGACTCCAACTTCTTGTCCACTCCTCAACTCTATGGCCTTACACTGTTCTATGGGATTCACCTCAGTATTGCTAAGAAACTGGCCTCTGTTATTATCCTTCAGTGCGTTCGCCAATTGCCCTATGCTAGTCTCCATGGATTGCAACACAGCACCCATGTTGGCCATGTGCGTCTCCAAGCTATCAAGGCGAGACTCAGTTATCGCCATACTCTTACCTGATTCCTGCACAAAGGTACTAACTACGTCCTCCAAAGACAGCTTACAATCACCCTTATTAGTATTGTTAGCATATGAAAAATTTTCATTATTCCTCAAACTAGGGTGATAAGCATTAGGAATCGGATTACCTCTGTAAGCTCCATAACCTCGGTAGCCATTAGGATGGATATAATTATCTTCCTCTGGGTTATGTGATCCCTCAACTCCAATGGAATCTGCAACGGTGATCTTATTCAAAGAAGCTACCTGTGTAGTTAGTGCAGATTATTGGGCCGTGATAGATGTGAGAGGATCTACTGCATACACTCCAGCTGGCTTCTTGACTCCCACTCGCTCAGATGGCGATTGAAAACTGTTTATCGTCATCTGTTCCGGCATATCATAGGCTTGAGCGGGGTCCTTTGCAAAAATAGTTCCTCCAGAAGCAGAATCCACGTTCATCCTCGTAGGCGCATTCAGTCCATTGTAAAACCACTCGATCTGTTCCCAATCTGCAAAATTATGGTTAGGACAACGTCTAAGTAGTTCTTTGTACCTTTCCCACGCCTCGTAAAGCTGTTCAGAATCCATCTGCCTGAAAGTGCTGATCTCTATCTTCAACTGGGTGGACTTGGCAGGTGGAAAATATTTAGCAAGAAATTTTTCTGCCATCCCCTCCCAAGTAGTGATGCTTCCAAGCGGCAGTGATTGCAACCAACTTCTGGCTTGATCCCTGAGAGAAAACGGAAACAAGCGTAAACGAATAATATCCTCAGAAACACCATTTATTTTAACAGTATCAGTAATCTCTAGAAAAGTGCGCAAGTGTAAGTGAGGATCAGCTGTGGCAGTTCCATTGAATTGGTTCTGCTGAACCATGTTGATTAAGGCCGACTTTAACTCAAAGTTGTTGGCATTTATTGTCCCTCTAGCGATTCCAGAATAGTGAGCCTGGATCGTCGGCCTGAAGTGATCTCTGATAGGCACCAGGGGAGCTTGATTCACATTCTCTTCAGCCATGTTATTAATTTCTTCTCTTCTCTCTCTTCTCAAAGCACGTGCAGTTCGTTCGATCTCCGGATCAAAAAGTAGAGAATTCGCACTTTGAGATCGTCGCATAAACTGCAATTAAAAGTAAGAAGAATTTAATTAGTAACTTCAAAATAAAATAAAAAAAACTCTAAATTAAAATCTAGACTAATTGGTAACAAGACTAAAAAAAAATAATCAAAATTACTCCCCTGCAACGGCGCCAAAAACTTGTTGTGAAAATTCCTCGCATGCGTACGAGTGTCAAGTTTTAATATAGTGATTAAATCAGATATCGATCCCACAGGGAGTAAAATGAAAATATTTAGTACTTGTAATTAGAATAGTCTAAACTTTATCTAGAAAATCAAACTTTGAGAATTTTGCAATAAAATAAATAATCAGATGATTTTAGATAGCACGCACACAACTTTCAGGAATAATCAATCAGAGAATAATGGTCTAGAGGTATAGATTTCACCTGGTTTCAACAACAGTCAATCCTAATTAATTAATCTTCATGAATTTCATTCAATTAATAGCCAAGAACACTTACGTGTATTATTTCTCTCTCCCAAGCAACAAATAATTTTTATCAACTACAATTCAATTCCAATATCCCTATTAAGAATTTATCGCAGTGATCTATCACAAAACAATGTTCTCTTTAAAAGCTCTGTTAAAATCATACACACTCCCAAGCTGTATAAATAATTAACAGTGTAGTTCTAATGTCCTATTCAAAATCCCCTCTCCCGAGCAATGATTTCAAATAAATATAACAAATCAATTATTGATCAGATAATCAAAAAGACAATCAATTCTAGAAAAAAATAATTAATCTAAAAGAAACTCAATCCAATAAAATCAAAAATTCATGAAAGCGTCTACACCAGGTTCCATCCGACCTCTAGACTATAAAAATTTAGTCCATAATAAAATTCTGAATAAAACAAAACATGTTCAAAAATCTAAACATATTCAAAATAAAATAAAAGTAAGAAATCAAATCCGTCGTCGATGCCGTGTCCGGACTATCGATCTCCGTCTTCGTTCTTCAGATTAAGCTCTAGAAATCTTCAGAAAATTCCAACGATCAAGCCCTGTTCTCTCTGATATTTCATGTAATAGGTTGTGCGGCTCTCATCCCTTTTATCTGACAAAAAATTCCCTTTTATATCTCTCAAGAAAAAGCCCACTCAAAAGCCCAATAATTAATTGACCGAGATAATAAATTTCCAAATCACGATCGCGCGGGCGCTCTAGGAACGGCGCGGGCGCGCCTTAATTTCGCAGATTCAATTCTCCAATCTTCAACACTCTGCGCGTTAGCTCTTGAATGAGCGCTAACAAGGAGTGCTAATCTTTCTTCAGGCCCATTAAAGAAAAGCCCATTAACTTTCTTTCTCCTTGCCTGATCGTTTCTTTTCCTTTTTCTTCTAAATTCTTCTTTTATTATCTTTTCCAAATAAATTCAATAAATCACTGTAAACACATAAACAATAAAATACCCACATAAATCTGCTCGAAACAAACAATTAATAATTAAAATCATATATAAATTAAGTGTATAAAATACACTTATCATTTGTTCAAAGGACTATTTCTAGAACAATCAAACCTATTCAAATATTTACGGATTAATATTTCGTAATTCTAATCAAATTTGAATGCATGACGAACGGTGAAAATTCAGTTTACACCCAAACCGAATAATGAAACCAAATTCTATTTCTAGTCGGTTTTACAATAGGTTGATTATCAAAGTGATCAAAATCAAAACCTCCTCTGTCGACATGAAATCGATTAACATGCCAGCAAATAACTGGCCAGATCATTCACAAGACAAATATAAATTCGATAATCAATAAAATAAAATCAAGTCTGAAAATTCTCAAATAAACATCCAAGTTTTCTCCATAAATTGTCTGGCCCAATCACGTGGCCTTGATTGAAAGAGAAAAACTACTCAAAGTTCAACATAGTTCAAAAAAAAAAGTTTTTAATCTAAAACATCAAAAAATAAAAAGAAAATAAAAAAAAAGTAGAATCAGAGATGATGATCAGCCACCTCTTGCCTTCGAATGCGTTGTGTAACCCTTGCTCTGATGATTAAGTTCGTATTTATATGCCCAAGTGTCTTCAAAAGATGGTATCCTTCTCCAGCAGGAATTTCATATTTAAAAAACACTGCAAGCTCTGCTCGCTCGAGCGAGCACAACTCTCACTCGAGCGAGCATGACTCTGTTCCGAAGGATTTCTTTGCTCGCTTCTCTCGCTCGAGCGAGCAACCTTCTGTCTCGAAGGATTTGTGGAACGTCTCACTCGCTCAAGCTAGCACAAGTCTCGCTCGAGCGAGACACTTTCTGACTTTTTTCCTTGATCTCACGGCCTCGCTCGAGCGAGCATTGCCTCTCGCTCGAGCGAGTATATTTCTGTCCAAATTTTGGATTTTTCTGAGTTTTCCTACAAAATGAACCAGGAAGAGTATTATGCAGGCATATGCATTAAACATGCAAAAACTAAATAAAACAAAAACAATAACATATGAATGCATGAAAAACAAACACAAAAATATGCATATGAAACACAGTTATCAGTTACCAAGACTCGATGTCAAAAATCTCTGGTCAGGAACAGACTCGATGTAGCATGTTGTGCCGTTGCTTTAGGAGGTGACTTATATACCCAACTGAAGGTGACCTGACACAAGTCTACGTGTCCAACCAATATCGATGACCTAACATGAGCCCATGTGTTCAACCATCCACTGACAAGACAGGGTAAACACCCTACTACAAGATATCAGAAGGATATAAGCTCAAGATGATCATACATTCAACATAATACCATGTCATAATATATGTAGATAAAAATCATGACATACAAACAATGCAACACATAATACATGAACACTCAGTCAGGATATCTCGAACAGTACTTTTGTACCTTACTAAGGCAGTCCTAGAAGCACCCATCTGGGTTCCAATCCTAACATCAGCACTAAAATGAAAAATATCAATGCATTATATTCTTGGTCAAAAAGCCTTAACTAAGCTATTGCATACTTCCTAATAATTATAGGGAACTTAGGAATACTTCTGTCCGTCGTCAGACCGCTGATGTTGATAACCACAGAACTTGGGCACAACTCCGCTATGACTTCTGGATGCTTCGCCAAAGCCTCATCGCTCGACAACTATAGCTGGAAACTCATAAAATACTATGAATTTGAGAGGGAATCAGGTGAATTGCTGCTCAAATATGAAATTCAGATCCCCTATTTATAGGCAAAGATTGGACTATCCAATCTCGAGTTTGGACTTTTCAATCCTGCATAAGGCCACGTCGCCTGCATGCGAGTTCGGACGCTCCGAACACGAACACTCTGAACTCCTCTTCGGATCGTTTGATACACTTATATAAATTCCTTTGACACTTTTCTGGGTTACACTTCGGACGTTCCGATCCTATACTTCAGTTCGTCTGATTTGGCTTGGTGACATCAGCCATGATGTCATCCATCTAACCTGATTTAGACACCTGTCCCACTTGAGTTAGGACCGTCCGATCTCCTGATCGGAGCGTCCGATCTCCCTCAGATTCCGAACTACTTCGTGACATCCGATGGCTTCGGATCATCCGATGTAACATGGGCTTAAGTTCAGACCATCCGAACTCTCCGAGCCCAATTAATCCCACTAACCATTTTTGGGTTTTCTGGATCCGATTTCTAGGTACTTTTGATTATATTAAAATCCTTTATTCATGTTTTATTATTTCTTAATGTTATTAGCAAATTAATCTTGTAAAATGGGAACAGAGTACTACATTCTTCCCCACTTAAGATAATCGTCCTCGAAATAAATCTTAAGTACTGAAATGAACTTGTAATAGTGATTCATTTTATTACATATGAACATTTTACAAGATACACAACTGATCAAAATATCTTTGGATACTATGTTTGCATATTACACTAACATTGCCAAGCTGGATCAAAATACATAGTACAAGCTTACAACATATCCTCAAGACTACGGATAGTGCGCTCTAACTGCCCATCAGTCTTTGTGTGGTGACTGTACTCAACTTAGTGTAGTACTTTAAGTACACTGAAATCTCCCCCAGAATCTAGAAATAAATCTGAGGTCTCAATCATTGTCTATATTTTCAGGCATTCTATGGAAACACACAATCCCATGAGTGTACTAGATAATCATACTATTCATGGTATAATCTTGATTATACAAAAAAGAGTACACTGACTTGGTGAGTCGATCCACTACAACCTCAATAGTATCAGAATTTCTTGAGGATACTGACAAATGAGTCACAAAGTCCATTGTGATAAACTCTCATTTTTACTCAAGAACAAACTGTGAAGAAATCTTACAGGTCGTCAGTATTATGTCTTATTATGTTGACACACCAAATATCTAAAAATATTCTGACACATATTGTGCTTCATGTTCATTTGTTAAATAAAGTACACAAACCCTTGTACATCGAAAGGATACTATTACCAATAACAAAGAATGACTGATTCCTCATTATAACACTAAATTATGTGACAACGTCGTTGTCCACAATTCTTGAACCTTTCAGATTTTCAACTTGGACAAACCAATATTATTCTGCTGATTCTAAATTCAATTAGTACTTTTCCCTTATACTAGTGATCTGAGTCTATCTCACATCTTGAGATAACAATCAACTGGTTATCCTGCCACAGATAAATTCTTACTGGATCCTGACTTGTTTATACTTATATGAACACAAACTAGTTCACCCAAAATTTTTGAAGTATCCGTGCCAATATAATCTAGCTAACTCTTGACTTGATTCTATTAAATCAAATACATCAATGGTCTAACGCATTCAAAATACATCCTGGGAAATCAGTAACAACAATCCCAGTAGACCTGGTAACTATAGATCTCATCTGCTATCTTTTCCCTATGTTTAAATTTTTTATGCTTTCCTGTTAGTACCCATTGGAATCCAAATTCTTGCTAGATCAAAACATTGACATCCTCAGAACACTGTAGTACCTGCTATATCAATCGTCCAAAACTAATATCTCTCAAAGAGTAATCAATTATACTGCTTCGTTCAATCTCCGAGAACTTAATTTAATGATCCTAAATAATTAAATAATACCCAAAAATTCTAGTTGTCTTTCCAGCAAAGTGGCACTCCACCTCCCCCATTTCTAGGTTACACCATCTGTATCTACCACAGATAATTTCAGAAATAAGATTAAACTGGTTCCCAATGTCCCAAGTATTATTTCTTATCAGTTCTTCTTAACAGAAAAATATCCAAATTCTGAACTAACAAATTTCCGAAAATTTCCCAACAAGTGAGAAGTTCTAAGTACATTTCTCAGACTAAGTTCTTAAGCATTAAAGCTTACAGAACTGCTTTAATTATCTTTTACATAACTAAACTCAACTTAATATTGATCAAACTTATCATTCATATCAATCATACTAGATCCATTGTAGCTCACACTGATCCATTGATTCTAAGCCTGAAATTATCAATCAATTAAGTAAATCCTCTTATCCATTCTCGATTTATTATAATCCCACTCCGTAGAACAATAACTATGATCTCTGTGATTCTGCTTATCGATAAATTGTTTGAACCCAAAAAACTTGGAATAACCAAATTCCCATGCTAATTACTTACCTTATCTCTGACTAGGTCAGACGATAATCAAGAGTAGTGATCACTGACGCACATTATGATCTACTACAAGACTGATCCTTGTCCAGGCAACATAGATCAATAATCCTTGGCTAATTCCAATAAAATGATCATTAATCTCTATTCTGAACAATCTCAGTTACCAGAATATCTCATTCAATAATTCTAATGAAGTTAGACAATAATTCAATGATCTTTGATTAGTTCTCTTACTAGATCAATCCATCTAGTGATATCTTCCAATATCGACTGCATAAACTATCTGCTTAGAATGATCACTAATCAATGAATAATCTTTCCAAGACTATCCTGCCAGCAGAGAATCTTTTTATGTATCTCTAATGAAGTCAGACGATAACTAATTTCCTTAGACACTGAATTTGACATCAAATTCTATTTCTTACAAAAGAATTTCAAATGTCACATAATTGTACTTCTTTTGTGACTGTATAAAATGTCAAGACTGAGTTTTTCCACTCTTGTAAGTCATTTCTGAAGCACGAAAGGCTTTCCAAAATCTAAACTAACATAGGATCGCGCATCCTCAGCGTCTAGATTCATATCAACACAGTCCACAACACTCATTATAACTTACCGTCTTGCCTTAATGAAATCTGTCATCTGTAAATAAATAGAATATTTTAGGGAATACATCTAGAACTATTCAGCTGAAAACATGTATAATCTTACTCAATTATACAAATCATCAATCTAATCACTTTATTTGAATAACTGATCAACTAATCAAATCCTAATAATTCTAAAGATTACAGTACTTGAACCACAAATCCAGGTTCTAAACAATCTTTTATTACAATCCCAAGTAATCAAAATATTCAACTTATTACATCAAACCAAAATATGTACAATGAAATAACCGATACATCAAAATGTCTGGAATCACTAATACATTGAGTAAAATGCTTACAACTGAATAATTAATACCACAAATCTTGGTACAAAACTTACAATCTGACTAAATGCGGAAATCTATCATTCCGTCTTCTGATCTTGAACGTGAGGTTTCCGCCCGTCTTCAATCAAATGTCTCCATAGACTGCTGTCGGAACCTCTTACTCACAAGATCTAAAAGAGCTTTCTAATATACCGGATCTTTCCAATATTGTTGGGTTACTTATCTGGTATATGAGACAAGATTCTCCTTACAATCTCACCAACTACTAGTGGAGAATATTCAGGGGTATCTATGGACCACAAGAAGTTTAGACGATCACGTCTTCCCATGCTCCAATAGATCCTGAGAAGTACTTAGAGTTCAAAACTGGATCTTATCTCTAGCTCCATCCTGCTGAAATCCATATAATGCGAGTCTCTGTTGCAAATCTCGGTAATGACGATCTTGGAAAAGCCTAAGTAACCTGCTATTCTAACTCCTATAACTGCTATCTTCATTGTATCCAATTTGTAATCTGCAAGGATACCCTAAATGAAACAACCTCTACCACTACTATAATTAATAATTAAATAAAATACGGATTTTCAAAAAATTTCGGCATGACCTATCTGTTTATATTAAAACCCACCTGTCACAGACGTAAAATTAAAAATACAACCAAAAACACTAAATAAACTAGACCGAGAAAATGAACGAGAACCTAAGAAAGAGTTTCAACAATATAAACATCCAAAAGTTTAACAATTTGATATTTACATTTCCACAATCAAATATATAAATCCTTACATTTATATTTATCCAATTGACAAATAAAAGTCTTTAAAGCATTAAAGTTTGAATAAATTTTGCGGAAGACTGGCATAGGTCGGAGGGATGTGTCGTGCCCGCATCACAGTCAACTCGATAGTCGTGCCCCTCGATCTCAACGATAATCTAACCTGCACCAATTTGATGTAGTGAGCCTAAAGACTCAGCAAGAATATTGTGTGAAGTAACGAGTAATAAATATACATGCACACGCCAATAAAATATCTTGTACTGAAAATACTTTGTGCCCTTTCTTAAAATAGACCTCCATCGAATAGAGTAACTTTAAAATATCACATGCATGACTGAGTTTAATTGACTGAAACTAAACTGAACTGAACTGTAACTGTATAAACTTAACTGTGAACTTAGATCCTTGATTGTGGCCTTTCTAAAGTTTTGATCGATCAATGGCTGCAGTATACTATGGCGGCAAGGAAGCCAAGATTTCTTCCGACCCATCTTGCCTTGTGTTGGTAAGGAAAGACAAGATTTCTCCCAGCCCGTCCAAACCCATGAAATGGTCAGGGAAGCCAAAATTTCTACCAGCCCGTTCAAAGCCATGAAATGGTAAGAAAAGCCAAGATTTCTCCCAACCCGTCCAAACCCATGAAATGGTAATGGAAGACAAGATTTCTCCCAGCCCGTCCAAACCCATGAAATGTTAAGGGAAGCCAAGATTTCTCCCAGCCATCCAAACCTATGAAGTGTTAAGTAAATCAAAGATTTCTCCCAGCCCGTCCAAACCCATTAAATGGTAAGGAAAGCCAAGATTTCACTCAGCCCGTCCAAACCCATGAAATGGTCACAATCAACTCTCCTTATTCAAAATAGTTTTCCTTTCTTGACTCAGCTCATAAGACTTAGCATGTATTTATGGAAATGACTTTATTTGTAAATATTTACTCGATTACTCGACTCACATATAAATTATTCAAAATGGTTGACAAGGATGGTGATTTAGGTAGCAACCCATAGCTAAGAACCTAGACATTAATTTGGCAATTAGAACATATTCTGAGCGATCCGCCCGCAAAGCTTATAACTTACTGATTTCTTAATCAAAACGGCTTCTGCTTGAAACCACGATTCTCTCACACCTCAAACTTCATAGGGAAGTCATCCTCAAGGCACCACCCTCATAAAAGCATTCTGTAAAACACAATTTCCGGGCAGGAACCTTAAACATCTAAATTCTGCACCTCTTTGATCAAACGCCTAGAACTCAAGGAAAACTCATCCGAATTGATTTCCGCTTGAAAAATCATGTCCCTAACATCCTAGGCTACTTCCAGACTCAAGACCTTAACCAAAGAATGACTCTAACCTTGCCTTAATCATTAGTTTCTGGGCAGCCCCAACACTATCACAATTCTGCTCAACACAAATCCTAGCTTATCTCTCTTCCAATACACTTAACCACTGGAAACACATGTTCCCATATAAACTAAAACCAAGATCATTTGTTAGACCTACTCAAACCACTAGGACAAACCTCCCAAGCCTAGCTTAGCTCGAATCCAGCCCTTGCCCAACACCTCAAAAATCGATTCCATCAACAACCCAAAACCGGGCAACCCTCTCTTTTCCAACTTGCTAGCTAACTTCAACACATCCTAAGAACTACCATGTGAGCTACATTCTCAACCATGGTAGCCCCTTAACCACCATCCGAACATACACCAGAAATGAGCTCAAAACACTACATATAAAAATCGGAAATTTTCGAAAAACATGCAAGAATTCGAAGACACAACCAAAAAACTTAACATTGCCCATTCCAACATAAAAAATACATGTAGGTTAGAAATATTCATGTCTATTTACTGTTTTTTCTTCAAAAATCCAAAACCCTAGCTTGAAATTTCAAGAAATTCGAAATGCAACAAGAAATCAAACACATGACATAAATAATATAATTGGAGAGTCAATAAAACCATATCCTTGCCTAGCTCCCAAAATTCTCAAAGAAATGGAGATGGAAACAAGCTGGAACCCATGACCAGCAGCTAAAAAATAATCCAAGGTGCAAGCTCCGACGACGGTGATGGTGGTGGCTGGTCGGCGGCGACCGAAAAACCAAGGAGAAGAAGGGCCGATCGATTTTCTCTTTTTGAAAGGGAATGGGGCGGCTTGGGGTGTAAGGGCTAGGGCTAGTGTTTTATTTTGTGTTATAATTTAAGTGTTGGGTGTGTATGTGTGTGTATAGGTAGGTGTGTGAGTGAGATTTAAAAGTGCTAATAACTTTTAAAAAAATGTGTCACTCAACTATAACAACTTTTGGCTTTAATTAACTTGCACCTTTAAAATACCCAAGTTTGAGAATCCCAAATTAAAATATTAAATTTGATTTTACTAGTCCGAGTTCAAAATTCCAATTTTCGAAAAAGTTTAAAAATAAGCTCAGGAACGCGATAAAAGCGATTTTTGACACCCGGAAAATTCTAAAATCAACACTTCATCTATTTTCCTCATTTCTAACAATATTTTTACTCTTGAAATAAAATCTAAAAATTTACCGCTGAAATCCACTATCGTCGTAAGCCAGAACCGGAAGTCACTGAACGCAAGAATCTCAATAATAATTAACTAAAAATATTTGACCAACTTATACTTCAAAGAAATTTAAAGCATCTAACTCAAAAAAATTAAAATCAATACTTAAATATTCTGATGTCACAACGATAAATAAAATATTTAAATAATAAATAGAGCGATTAAAATAATTTAAAAAAACTAGATGAACGGTTAAAAGTCATTTAAATAATACACAAGCGAAATAGAAACCTTTAAAAATAGTTGGACAATTAGAAAGGATTTAAATAAAAGATAGACATTTAAAATAATTTAAAGTGACTAACCGCTAAATTTAAGTTAGTTAAAATAAATAAGTTGGACAATAAAATTCACTTAAATAAACAAGCTTATACTTGTTAAATCTTTAAAATGATTGAGTTGCACAATAAAATCATTTAAATAAATAAACTTAAACAATTAAAAACATTAATTAAATAGTTAATAAAATAAAATCATTTGAACAAACAATTAATATTTTATTATCACATAATTCAAATAAATAATTTAAATCAAATAAATTTAAAAATAATAATCCTAAAATTTATTAAATTTAATGAATGCGATTTAGTAGATTGGATTTTACGTGCTACAATTCCTTCCCCACTTAAATGGAATTTCGTCCTCGAAATTCAAGACTGACTAACTAGGTTCGAATGCCTTAAACCATAACAAAACTAAATTTTCTTACCTTGCACCCCCATGAGTTGACGCCAATCAGCTTTCGCTGCGCACTCTGATGCTTATTGACATCTATATCATCAAGGATCTGACTAACTCCTGCTGCAATATAAAATTCAAAATTCTTATTTGTTCCCAAGTGGTCTTATCCTCGATGAAATTTTATCACTCCTCAAAATTACTTTCGATCTAAATTTACAAACCTAAAAACGTCATCCTACCACAACTGATAAGTTTTACAACCCACAAATTATTAGATCTTTAAGTTGTTGCACAACTTACATTTCGCTAACCTTATACCCTACATCGGAATTTCAAGCAATAGAGTCCATAAAACCAATAAATAATTTATGTCGATCTCGATCATAAATTAAAATCTTTCTAACAACGAAACTATGCTTAATGTATATTTACCAATTAAGCTTAACACATATAATTTAGAACTCAAACCCTTAAGAAGTCCACAAACCATCAAAATGCTTAGCAACCAAACAGTCAACTTTTCTAAATAAGATAGTTAAGGGACTATAGAATTCTACATCGTTAGAACTCAAGATATGAGATTGATCTGACTCATACTTCTACAACATCGACACATGAAACCCATCATGTATCACAAACAAACTTTGCTGCATGCCAAAAGATAAAACAAATTACCAATCTCCCCAACAATATCATAAGGACCAACAAAACGAGTTAATTTCCCTATGTACCCAAATCAATAGTATTTACGGAACAACGATATCTTCAAGAACAACCTAACATCCAATTTGAAATTTTAAAGGCCTACACCATCTATTAGCAGTGCTTTGCTTAATGATCATGAACTATGCTCAATCCCTTATTAGTTACTACATCTCACAACGCTTCTATGGATGATTAAAATTTTACTTAAGCAACGACTCTAGTTTATCTAACCTTCAAGTGAGACAAATTATTCTTCTCAACTTATGATTGATTGACCCATTTCTATAAATAAATAAATCTAATCCTCGACAAGAGAACATAACCATAAAATCCATCGTTGTTCAATTCCAGGATATTATCCAATAATATAAAGAATCCAAATGGGTATCTAAACAAATCTTAGTCCTCCATTAACCAATTTACTCTATCACCTCTTGGGCATTTTTGATCCTTCCGAAAATTCAATTCTTAATTAAAATTTTCTAACGGATTTACCCATCTTTTTCTTTCCCAGACGCAACGACTAAGAAATCCCTATTTACTCTTGAAGCCAAAATATACCATGAGCTATTATCCGTTTGTTGGATTAGATCGTCTCTAAATACCAAATAATTCTTACATATCGCATGAAGAAATATCTCAAACCTCCAGTTCAACTCGACAGCAGGTCTGGAAATCCAAAAATTTCCAAATTATTATATGTACAACTCGAATTCATATTTCAAGAACTCAGTATACAATTGGACACCTCGAAGGGTTTGTAACCCAATTGTAAATGCTTCCTCATTGTTCCTCCAGTACATTAGTATTTCACTGATAAATAAATCTACAAATTATCCAGAAAACTACATAAATATTCAATTCATCATTTTGTTCCCGTAGTTGGTGCATTAGTCTTACCGGTTGGCATTCAAAAAATTTAGGAAGGAAAATTTAAAGTACCCAAAAGTGCTCTAGGGACAACTCTATATCCCTATCTCACGACCGATCACCCAAATTATCGATTCTAAATGGGGAAAATTCACTCCCAAATATGCTCCAAGTCCTAATCAGATCATTAACACAACCATTCAGCTTACCAAAGTCGTCTGTTTACTCTTAATGATCCTGTTTATAATTAAAACAATTCACTAACTAGCAGTCTTCTCGCTAGAACTAGATAAAATAAGTAGTCGTCATTCCTCGGATCATAACAATAACTTAGGATTTTAACTAGTATTAATACTAAATCACAACAGTCTAAACACTTAATATGTGGTTACGAGCCAATTTTCTACACAAGAAATCGAAATAATAATTGAAACTATAATCCACTCGAGACTTCATCATGATGGATTATAAAAGAAAAAAAAACATACAAGTAATGATGCTTAATACGAAATGAAATAGTGCAAGAATTAAAAATAAACAAAGTGGAGATAAAAATCTAGATAAGTGAAAGCAACTCACTTGTAATTCAATTCTAGGGGTGGGTGAATAATAATGGAGGCTCTAAGAATAATGAATATGAGCCAACAAGATAACATATCTGGTGATCACTCACCCATGGATAATGACATTATGCCCAAACAATCAAAGTACAATCAAGGCAATCAGTGTGACTACAGTCGACAGAAGTCCACACAAGTCAATAATCAGGGGAAACAACGGTCTTAAGATATATTCAGATGCCAACCACAACATAAGTAGATCACCGAAAAGAAAGATAAGGTGAATCCCACTCACATCAACATGTGGCTCTAGAACCGGAGAAAATTTTTAAGAAGTGTGAAATTCGAACAAGGTTTTATAAAAAAAAATTCAACCAATGTTAAAGTAGCATAATACGACATTGAATGATTTCATATGAATCCATAAATACACAAAGGAAGCGCAAAGAGATTTCGAATACTGAAATGTATATGTTGTAATGGATATGAGCACAAAAGAAGAAAAATGTAATAATGATCAGAATAATAGTTCATATAATCAAAAGGCTCATTAGTAACCGATTCACTATTATCAAAAATCATATTTTTCCATGTAACAAGAGTAAAACTCAAACTACCCATAATAATATAAAACAAAGTACGTATCCCAAGTCTTCGCACGGCTTCGATTCATTAACTTAACAGACCAAAACATATGTCTTATCAATTTCTAAAAAAACTATGCACTTAGTTGTATCCGACAAAATCCAATATAAGAACATAACTTACAATAGTGACACACAATTAATATCTCCAAATGCGCAAGTTTAATAATTTTTGACAAAATCCTAAAATCTCATCAACAATTGTTAACACTACCTAATAACTCAAATAACTTCCACGTACTATCTAAAAGTAGAAGGGATATTGGTACACCAACTCCGCTTAACATGAAATCGCATGCTAGAAAAATAAACATATAAATGGTACACTTTAAACTACTAAAAGAATTTTTTTTTAAAAAAATAAACACGGACCTACACATTTGATTAAATTAAACACCTAGTTTTAAAAATATTTTTAAAAAGGATGACATCAAAACATTTAAAGTAGTAATTCAAATTCGACTAACATATAAAATTTCATTAAAACTTACAGACTTTATGGCGAGACTTCTCGAGTTTCTTGCAACCGACAGTAGGCATAACCCAACCAGAACCATGCTCTGATACCAACTGAAACGACCTCTACCTCTACTATAATTAATAATTAAATAAAATACAGATTTTCAAAAATTTTCGGCATGACCTATCTGTTTATATTAAAACTCACCTGTCACAGACAAAAAATTAAAAATACAACCAATAACACTAAATAAACTAGACCGAGAAAATGAAAGTGAACCTAAGAAAGAGTTTCGGCAATATAAAAATCCAAAAGTTTAACAATTTGATATTTACATACCCACAATAAATTTTATAAATCCTTACATTTACATTTATCCAATCGACAAAATAAAAGACTTTAAAGTATTAAAGTTTGAATAAATTTTGCGGAAGACTGACATAGGTCGGAGGGATGTGCCGTTCTTTCATCACAGTCCACTCGATAGTCGTGACCCTCGATCTCAACGATAATCTAACCTATACAAAGTAGATGTAGTGAGCCTAAAGACTCAACAAGAATATTGTGTGAAGTAACGAGTAATAAATGTAGTGACCCTTACCTGGATCACCTACTAAACAGAACTTAGGCATGCAATTAACTTAATTAAATGGATATCAGAATAAAACTGCGGAAACCATAAACAATATACAATCCCAAGGCAAGAAATCTGTAAATACCCAAATATTATACAACCATATCGAACAGCTAAATCAATCTAATAACAACAGAATAAAACCTATGAGAAGCTCCAGCTGGCCAACAACTGCCTAGCCCCTCTTGGATCCACCCGCCTTGTCCAATCGCAAACCTGCCCCATGGAATAGGGTGTCCAAAAACATAGAGTACGAGACGTGAGCATAAAACGCTCAGTACGAGAGTATGAGTATACATGCATGCAAAGTGAACTCCCTATAAACTCGAGGTCAGGGATTAGATAACAGAGACAGACCGGGACCTGGTATGTAGCACGCTGTGCCGTCGCTTCAGGAGGTGGCTCCCATACCATAATACCAGTGGATATGCCGGACCCAAATAGATGGAAGTCCAACCACTAACAGGATAGGGAAAAACCCTACTAACAGACATCTCGAAGGAGATAGATCAGTATGCAAATGAATGCAGAATAAATCAATGACATATAAACCATGCAGTCACATAATACATGCATACTCAGTCAGGATATCTCGAACAGTACTTCCGTACCTCAAATCAGTGCAAGCTCTACCAACTCTAGGTCCACGCCTATAGTCTGCTCTACACTGCCAAATGATACTACTATCATTATAGCGCTCTAAAATCCTTAACTAAGCTAAAGCATACTCCTAAATATTTATAGGAAGCAAAAGCTATATCTTCGTCCGTCGTTAGTCATTTGATGTCGATGCCTCCAGAACTTGGACACAACTCTGCTATGACTTCCGAACGCCTCGACGACTCCCGGGTCAAGTCTAGGAAGGCTAGAATAACTTGAATACGACTAGAATAGAGAGAAATCCGGAATTGGCAATTTAAAATGAATTCTCGGCCTTCTATTTATAGACAACGTCCGAAGCCTCCGAACCTCGATCGAAATGTCCGAACCTCGATCGGAACGTCCGAACCTCGATCGGAACTTCCGATCCTGCCATCGGAGCTTCCGAAGATCCTGATCTTCCACGTGTCAAATTATCACTGGTTGAATTTGGATAGGGGCGATCGGAGCTTCCGATCCGGCCACACGCATTCCTGACGTAATACCATCGGAGCTTTCGATCGCTCCTTCGGAGCTTCCGTACCTGTTCGGAGCTTTCGAACTCACCTTCGGAGCTTCCGATCTTGTTCGGAGTTTTTGATCCTGTCTTCGGAGCTTCCGAACCCTTCTCAAGTAATTATGATTAATTCCTTAATCACTGATTTTGGTTACGGGCTACTACATTCTCCCCCACTTAAGATATTTCGTCCTCGAAATCAGATCTTAAGTACTGAATGTAATAGAGAAATCAGAAACATTCTTTATTCAAATCAAATGTTTACAGAGTTTTCAACTGAATACAACTTTAAGAATGAAATCAAAACAACTCAGGATGGTCTTCACGCATCCTTTCCTCAAGCTCCCAAGTAGCTTCCTCAGTGCCTCGGCGCTGCCACTGAACTAAAACCAGAGGAATGACTTTGTTTCGTAAAACCTTATCCTTATAATCCAGGATACGAATAGGTTTCTCAACATAGGTCAAATCCTTGCTCACCTGAACCTCAGACCGCTGCAGAATATGAGACTCATCTGCCACATATCGTCGCAACAGAGATACGTGGAACACGTCGTGAATATTGGAAAGATGCGGTGGCAAAGCTAGTCGATAAGCCAAATCGCCAATGCTCTCCAAGATTTCAAACGAACCGATAAATCTGGGAGACAACTTGCCCTTAAGGCCAAATCTGAGAATTTTGCGAAAAGGTGACACTCTCAGAAACACTTTCTCCCCAACATAGAACTGCAAAGGCCTACGCTTAGTGTTATCATAGTTGGCCGGACGATCCTGTGCAGTCTTAATCTGTTTCTTGATCAGATCAACAATGTGTATCGCCTGCTGGATAAACTCCGATCCCTCAGCCTGTCTCCCCCCCACTTCTTCCCAGAAGAGTCGAGTACGTCAACGTCGCCCATACAACGCCTCAAAAGGTGCCATCCCAATACTAGTATGATAGCTGTTGTTGTACGCGAACTCGATCAATGGCAGATGATCCTGCCAGGCTGTACCAAAGTCCAAAACGCACGCTCTAAGCATATCCTCCAAAGTACGGATAGTGCGCTCTGACTGACCATCAGTCTCTGGATGATAGGCAGTACTCAAACTGAGAGTAGTACCCATTTCACTCTGAACACTCCCCCAGAATATAGAAGTAAACCTGGGGTCCCGATTTCTGACAATGCTCACAGGCACTCAATGAAGTCGAACGATCTCCTGAATGTACAATCGAGCCATACGATCCACATTGTACTCTCGGCTATAGGCAATGAAATGCGCTGACTTGGTGAGTCGGTCCACCACAACCCAGATAGCATCACAGTTCCTCGGGGATACCGGCAAATGGGTCACAAAGTCCATTGTGATAAACTCTCATTTCCATTCAGGAATAGGCAGACTGTGAAGCAATCCTCCAGGTCGCTGTTGGAAAACTGGCGAGTTCCCAGACCAATTACGATTGATACCCGGTGCAGCGGAAGTTTAAAAATTTTTCATGGAACGTTTCCATGGTATGGGTATCAACCGTTCATCGATTGAATTACGTGTGTGTGTAAAATTTAAATAACAATTAAATAAATTTTACCTCAAATCTCGCAACGAGATTAATGGACACCAACAGAACAATTCTGCTCTTGTTGTCTCTCCCTGGAACCGATGAACGCCTTCAATCAGGTCCACGAACAGAGGTTTAATCCCTCTGATAGATTGCACTAGAAAATCTATCAGAAGTTTTCTGCGAAGAGAATACACGAATTTGATTCGTTATTCCTTACTGCGATTCAAAATCACAGACCGGAATTTTCTCTGACAGAGTGGGAGGGTGATCGGCCGAATTGAGAGAGAAATAGGGGCTAGGGTTTTCGAAATTTTGTCTCTCAAAATTATGACCTATTGTGTGTAATTTCTGTACTGAAATAACTTATTTATAATGCAGGCCACTAACACCTTAGGGCCCATTAGTCATAAGCTGGGGCCCGACAAGCAAAGCCCACTCGTTCAGAAATTAATATAAAATTCATCGTGACTCCGATTGATGAAACGATTTCACCAATGTGCACAGAAACCATTTCTGCACGTTTTTTAAAGTCAAAATAAATTTTCCTGAATCCGAATTCAGTGGTTTCCAAAAATGTCCATCCCTATGTCATTTTAGGAAATCCTACTCCCTTACTCTTATTTAAGAAGTCCAACTCCTTAGTTCATTAAATTTAACTCTTTAAATTTAACTATCTCAACGGGGATTAAAACTCCATTACACTGTGTGACCCTCAATGGTTCAGGGATACAGCTAGCCGTGGGCTCACAACTCCTTGTGACTCGGAACAACACTTTCCGACTTGCCCAACAAATCATGGTAAAGCGCCTAGCAACATCGCCCCATGATTCCCTAGGTATCACTGATAGTGCCTACAAGAACCAGTAGATTTTGGTTAGCGTACAGTACGGTCCCTTCATCCAAATATCCCGATCGAATCAACAACCATTGGTATATCGAGAGTCGCTCAAGATTCGATAACTATGCAATACATCTTGAAGATCAAATTAGTGACATCGCATGTGCTACTAAGAAACCATTTCTTAAATCACATCAAGTACTCTGGCCAGAGATTTGTCACACTAATATCTCCTCAGATCGCATAGGATATCCACACTCGCAAGTATGTGGTGAATCCTTGACAACAATGCATTGACTCCTATATGTGTCGTAACTGTACCCAATCTCGACACCTGATGACCCCCTCAGAGTCGGTAAACGAGTCAAAGCACAGTACTAGCATATAGAGTCTCCATGATGTTTCAAGTCGTAAGGACTAATGGTGTACAACCAAAACCGCGGACTTTATCCACTCGATAAGTGATAACCACTTGGAAAGTCCGGATAGGGTAGTTCGACTATTCATCCTATGAATATCCATTTGCATGCTTCGAACATCTCCATGTTCCCTACCAATGAAACGTGGTACTCTGCATCGCAAATGCTAGTCTCAAACTCGAGCGATCCTTATCCTTATTATCGGACGGCTCAATCGACTAGGAACGGTTTTAGAACATACAGTGACTATAAGATGTATTTCATGATAGACATCTCCATGTTCTACCACATCTTACATACACTATAGTATATTCAAGGTCTTTATCAAAACAACAATAGTATATCACAATATAACAATATGAAGTAATATAAAGTCATTGCCATAAAAGTGTAAATAATATTAAACAAAAGATTGTTTATACAAAGAGTCAACAAAGCCCATAGCCACACAGTTGGCTCACTGGGCACCCACTCTTACAATCTCCCACTTGCCCTATAGCCAACTAGTCATACTACGTAGACCCATTGCTTCGCGATGTTTGTCAAACAATGGTCCTGGCAAAGGCTTAGTAAGTGGATCAGCGATATTGTCTGCAGAGGCCACTCGTTCGACACTGATGTCTCCTCTTTCCACAATCTCCCGGATTATGTGGTATTTCCTCAGTACGTGTTTGGATCTTTGATGAGACCTTGGTTCCTTTGCTTGAGCAACGGCACCCGTGTTGTCACAGTACACCGGGACTGGACCAACAAATTCAGGAATGACGCCCAACTCTTGGACGAAATTCCTCATCCAAACGGCCTCTTTAGCAGCAGCTGATGCTGCAATGTATTCAGCCTCAGTGGTGGAATCCGCTGTGGTGTCCTGCTTGGAACTCTTCCAAGAGACAGCACCGCCATTGAGCATGAACACAAATCCAGAGGTTGACTTCGAGTCATCCACATCACTTTGGAAGCTAGAGTCGGTATAGCCTTCCAGTTTGAGTTCTCGTCCTCCATAAACCATGAACATATTCTTAGTCCTTCGCAAGTACTTAAGAATGTCCTTCACGGCTTTCCAATGCATCTGACCAGGATTAGACTGATATCTGCTCGTGACACTCAGAGCAAATGCTACATCCGGTCTGGTAGATATCATCCCATACATGATACTACCTATAGCTGACGCATATGGTACATGTGTCATATTCTCTATCTCTGCATCAGTCTTGGGACACATAGACTTGGATAGAGAAACTCCATGACACATGGGTAGATGTCCTCTCTTGGACCCATCCATTGAAAACCGTTTCAATATGGTATCGATGTAGGTTGATTGAGTGAGTCCTATCATTCTCTTAGATCTATCCCTATAGATCTGTATCCCAAGAATGTAGGATGCCTCACCCAAATCCTTCATCGAAAATCTACCTGATAACCATATCTTTGTTGACTGCAACATCCCTACATCATTCCCAATGAGTAGGATGTCATCAACATAAAGTACTAAGAATGTCACCGCATCCTTAACTACTTTCTTGTACACGCAAGGTTCCTCCGGGTTCTTGATGAAACCAAAATCTTTTATTGTTTCATCAAATTTCTGGTTCCAACTTCTTGATGCTTGTTTTAGACCATAAATTGATCTCTGAAGCTTGCATACCTTATGCTCGCTTCCCATGGATGTGAACCCCTCAGGCTGCTTCATATAGATTTCTTCCTTAATGTCTCCATTAAGAAAAGCAGTCTTCACATCCATCTGCCATATCTCATAGTCATACCATGCAGCTATGGCAATTAGGATTCTTATGGACTTGAACATTGCGACTGGTGAAAAGGTTTCATCATAGTCAACTCCTTGCCTTTGAGTATAACCTTTCGCCACCAATCGCGCCTTGTAAGTCAATATCTTACCATCAGGCCCAAGCTTTCTTTTGTAGATCCATTTACACCCTATTGGAACAATTCCATCGGGAGGATCCACTAAAGACCAGACTTGGTTAGTATGCATCGAATCCAATTCAGACTGCATAGCTTCAAGCCATAAATTCGAATCCGCATCAGAAATTGCTTCCTTGAAGCTTCTTGGATCACATCCAATGTCGGGTTCATCTTGACCCTCTTCAAGAAGAAGACCATATCGAACTGGAGGTCTAGAAGTCCTCTCGGATCTTCTAGGTGCAGGCGTGTTCAGCAATGGTTCCTGAGGTGTGGGATCGTTATTTTGTATTTCGGGTTCTTCTCGAACTTCTTCGAGTTCCATCATCTCGCCTTTCTTATCCAATAAGAATTCCTTCTCCAAGAAGGTGGCATTCCTAGAAACAAACACCTTTGTTTCAGCAGGATAATAGAAATAATATCCGATTGAATTCTTCGGATACCCTACAAAATAACACAAGCTGGATCGACTATCCAACTTATCTCCCACTGTCCGCTTCACGTAAGCAGGACATCCCCAAATCCTCAAGTACGAATACTTAGGAGCTTTGCCATTCCATAACTCGTATGGTGTTTTGTCCACTGCTTTAGTGTGGACGTTATTCAACAACAATACCGCCGTTTCAAGCGCATAGCCCCAAAACGAAGGTGGAAGCTCAGTGAAACTCATCATGGATCGAACCATGTCCAACAAAGTTCGATTACGACGCTCCGATACACCATTAAGCTGTGGTGTCATAGGAGGAGTCCACTGAGAGAGAATCCCATTCTCTTTTAGATAGTCCAAAAACTCGGTACTCAAGTATTCTCCACCTCGATCCGATCGAAGTGCTTTAATACTTTTACCTAGCTTGTTTTCTACTTCAGCCCTGAATTCTTTGAACTTTTCAAATGCTTCAGACTTATATTTCATTAAATATAAATACCCATACCTTGAATAATCATCAGTAAAGGTAATGAAGTAGGTGTGGCCATGTTGAGTCCCTACTCTAAATGGACCACAAACATCTGTATGGATCAAATCCAACAGATTCTGACTACGTTCAGGCTTCCCCTTAAAAGGAGATTTAGTCATTTTCCCTTTTAGGCAGGATTCACAAGTAGGTAGAGAGTTAATATCAGACATATCAAACATGCCCTCTCCCACTAGCTTGTTCATCCTCCTTGAGGAAATATGACCTAGTCTAGCGTGCCAAAGGTTTGCCGGGTTTTGACTATCGATTTTCCTTTTGTTTGTTGTCGCCGGTTTGTCAATACAATTCACTGGAACGTCTTTTAGTTTTAAATTGTATAGATCGTTTTCAAGTTGTCCATTTCCAATTAAACATTCATTCTTGTAAATATTGCAAATCCCATTCACAAAATTACAAGAATAACCATCTCTATCAAGCATAGAAATAGAAATAATGTTTTTAATTAAATCTGGCACAAATAAAACATCTCTCAACAATAATTTAAAACCATTCTGCAAAATCAAACAAACATCTCCAATGGCCGTAGCTTCAACTCTGGAACCATTCCCGAGCCTCAGCTGGGTCTCACCCATTCTAAGCCTGCGACTTCTTGTCATCACCTGCAAATCATTGCAAATGTGAGATCCACATCCGGTATCCAATACCCAAGAAGTTGTATTAAGTGACATGTTTATTTCGATATAGAACATACCCTTTGCAGTTCCTAACTGCTCAAGATACTCCTTGCAGTTGCGCTTCCAATGACCCGGCTTCTTGCAGTAATGGCAAACATCCTTGGATTTTCCATTGTTTGAAGCCTTTGTCTTTTGCTTCTTCTCGGGTTCCACTTTCTTGGGTGGGGCAGAACGTTTCTTGCCCTTCATACTTGGCCCCTTCTTAGCAGAAGATGAGGAGCCCACCAAGAAAGCTGGCTTATCCTTCTTAAGTGTGGATTCATATGTAACGAGCATATTGACCATCTCTTCAAGGGTGGCCTCTATCTTGTTCATATTAAAATTTATCACGAATCCATCAAATGAAGAAGGAAGAGATAGAAGCAGCAAGTCCACATTGAGTTCATGCTCCAACACCAAATCAAGGGTCGCTAACTTCTGTATGAGCCAAATCACTCGTACCCCATGATCACGGACCGAAGTCCCTTCACGCATGCGGCACGTCATCAACTCCTTAACAGTAGAGAACCTTTCAGCCCTCGACTGAGCCCCAAAAAGTTCCTTGAGTTGCGCGTGAATGTCAGCAGCATTCACCGTGTCCTCAAATCGCCTCTGGAGTTCATCAGACATCGAGGCTTGCATATAGCATTTGGTCTTGATGTCATGGTCACACCATGCATCAAGTTTGGCCAATTCCTCCGGACTTATGTCAGCTGGTGCTTCCTTCGGAGGTGCTTTCTCTAACACGTAGAGCATTTTCTCCGAAGTTAAGACAATCTTCAACTTCCGGAACCATTCCGTATAGTTGGCGCCAGTCAGCTTGTTTTGTTCGAGGATCGAGAATAAAGGATTTCGCGAATTCATTGTATGAAATACTGAAAAGGAAAACAGACATATATCAATGATTGTTTAACAATTTACTAAGACATAAAATAGGCGAATTTAATTTTATGAATCTCACTCCCACTATTTTAACGATTTCACCACCCTCTAGTGAAAACGGGAAACTTTTTCCTTAGTGAGAACATGGAGTCCAATTGACAAACTTATGGTCCCGAATAATATCAGCCAACCATAATTCTCAAAAGGTAGAGCCCAATTGCTTCCAAAGCAACCCCCATGTATTTACCTCATGTCCAATAAGGGCCCAATAATATGACGCCGTTTAAAGTGACATGTCAAGAAGACCCATCAATATTAAGTTGTGATGGACGGTCGCCATGTGGATCCCCCAATAATATGAGCCGATCCCATGGGAGTTCCACCCAACTTACAACATTTGTCGATCCAATGTACAGCTTTCCGACGGACGGGCCCCCCCAATAATATGAGCCGGACCGTATCCGCGGGTAGCATCACATACATTGACCGTTGATGGAAGGTAGGAACATTTAAACAATATTTAAATTTCCTTTATTTATCTTGATATAAATTTTAAATCATATTTAAAATGAGGGATTTTATTTATAAAAATATTTGTCTCATCATATTTAATTTATTGCATGCATTGCCGGATTCACGCAATTTATGTCTAAACATGCATACAATCATAATATCACATATTATATAGGATGATCGATTCCATTTCTAATTGATCCGTGGTTGCCAATCACGGGTCTTAGTCCAATCCTAGGTAATATGCAGTATGCAAATGCAATCCTATTACATATGCTTCCAATTTACATTTCTTCAGTCTTCATTGTCTGCTGGGCCCACCATCTTCAAATCTTGATCTCCCACTAAATCTAATGTATTTACAATAAATAACAATGACAAGTAGGGGATACATTTTTAGGGGGTGGGAACGGGCTATAAACCAAGCCCACTTTTATTACATATGACATTCATATCGGGCCATAAACCAGGCCCATTAATAAAAACCAACAACAATAAAGACAAAATGTAAATTCCTAACATACACCTACAAAATTGGTCATGGCAATCGATCATCCTTATCCAATAACATTTAATTCAAAATTAATTTATTGGATAACATGCTGTGGCAATTCAAATTTAAACAAGATAAAATCATATTTTATATATAAAATCTCATTTCACATATAAAATCATATTTTATCTCTATATCAAATAAAATCATATTTTATCTTTAAATCCAATTTTACAAATAAAATCATATTTTACTTAATATATCATAAGATCATATCTTATCATCAATTGTACCAAAATAATTGATTTCAAAATTCAATTTACGGATAAAATATTAAAATTTTCCAAAAATTCAAATTTATCCAAAATCAATTTTAAATTTACGGACTCGAACAATTCGATCCGAAATCTCGTGAACCAATCAAAAACAATTTTTGACCGGACCAAAAATAAAATTTTAACATATTAAAATTAATTTTTAATAAAATATTAATTTTTCCCGCGGGCCACCCGGGACACTCCCGGGTTGGCCCGCACCCGGGGCGCGGGCCGGGGCAGCCCGGCTGCCCCCTTAGGGCAGCAACTCTTGCTGCCCTGGCGGCGCCTGGCGCCGCCGCTGGGCGGCGCCGAGCGCTGCCCTGCGCAGCGCCCAGCGCTACGCTGGGCAGCGCCGCGCGCCGCCCTGGGCGGCGACGGTCGCCGCCCTGGGCGGCGCCGTGCGCCCCCTTTGGGCGGCGCCGTGCGCCGCCCCTGGGGGCAGCGACCATCGCTGCCCCTTCCGGGCAGCGATCCAATCGCTGCCCGGGTTTCGCCCCCGGAAAAAATTTTTTTTTTTTTTTTATTAAAAATATTTATTTTGTTTCAAAAACCGAGACTCAAAAATTTTGTACAATTGATTAATTCAATCGATTGATCTGAGCAACCTGGCTCTGATACCACTGTTGGAAAACTGGCGAGTTCCCAGACCAATTACGATTGATACCCGGTGCAGCGGAAGTTTAAAAATTTTTCATGGAACGTTTCCATGGTATGGGTATCAACCGTTCATCGATTGAATTACGTGTGTGTGTAAAATTTAAATAACAATTAAATAAATTTTACCTCAAATCTCGCAACGAGATTAATGGACACCAACAGAACAATTCTGCTCTTGTTGTCTCTCCCTGGAACCGATGAACGCCTTCAATCAGGTCCACGAACAGAGGTTTAATCCCTCTGATAGATTGCACTAGAAAATCTATCAGAAGTTTTCTGCGAAGAGAATACACGAATTTGATTCGTTATTCCTTACTGCGATTCAAAATCACAGACCGGAATTTTCTCTGACAGAGTGGGAGGGTGATCGGCCGAATTGAGAGAGAAATAGGGGCTAGGGTTTTCAAAATTTTGTCTCTCAAAATTATGACCTATTGTGTGTAATTTCTGTACTGAAATAACTTATTTATAATGCAGGCCACTAACACCTTAGGGCCCATTAGTCATAAGCTGGGGCCCGACAAGCAAAGCCCACTCGTTCAGAAATTAATATAAAATTCATCGTGACTCCGATTGATGAAACGATTTCACCAATGTGCACAGAAACCATTTCTGCACGTTTTAAAGTCAAAATAAATTTTCCTGAATCCGAATTCAGTGGTTTCCAAAAATGTCCATCCCTATGTCATTTTAGGAAATCCTACTCCCTTACTCTTATTTAAGAAGTCCAACTCCTTAGTTCATTAAATTTAACTCTTTAAATTTAACTATCTCAACGGGGATTAAAACTCCATTACACTGTGTGACCCTCAATGGTTCAGGGATACAGCTAGCCTTGGGCTCACAACTCCTTGTGACTCGGAACAACACTTTCCGACTTGCCCAACGAATCATGGTAAAGCGCCTAGCAACATCGCCCCATGATTCCCTAGGTATCACTGATAGTGCCTACAAGAACCAGTAGATTTTGGTTAGCGTACAGTACGGTCCCTTCATCCAAATATCCCGATCGAATCAACAACCATTGGTATATCGAGAGTCGCTCAAGATTCGATAACTATGCAATACATCTTGAAGATCAAATTAGTGACATCGCATGTGCTACTAAGAAACCATTTCTTAAATCACATCAAGTACTCTGGCCAGAGATTTGTCACACTAATATCTCCTCAGATCGCATAGGATATCCACACTCGCAAGTATGTGGTGAATCCTTGACAACAATGCATTGACTCCTATATGTGTCGTAACTGTACCCAATCTCGACACCTGATGACCCCCTCAGAGTCGGTAAACGAGTCAAAGAACAGTACTAGCATATAGAGTCTCCATGATGTTTCAAGTCGTAAGGACTAATGGTGTACAACCAAAACCGCGGACTTTATCCACTCGATAAGTGATAACCACTTGGAAAGTCCGGATAGGGTAGTTCGACTATTCATCCTATGAATATCCATTTGCATGCTTCGAACATCTCCATGTTCCCTACCAATGAAACGTGGTACTCCGCATCGCAAATGCTAGTCTCAAACTCGAGCGATCCTTATCCTTATTATCGGACGGCTCAATCGACTAGGAACGGTTTTAGAACATACAGTGACTATAAGATGTATTTCATGATAGACATCTCCATGTTCTACCACATCTTACATACACTATAGTATATTCAAGGTCTTTATCAAAACAACAATAGTATATCACAATATAACAATATGAAGTAATATAAAGTCATTGCCATAAAAGTGTAAATAATATTAAACAAAAGATTGTTTATACAAAGAGTCAACAAAGCCCATAGCCACACAGTTGGCTCACTGGGCACCCACTCTTACAGTCGTCGGTGCTCTGCCTTGACCTGTTGACACACCAAACATTTCAAAACAAACTGATAAACACTGCGTTTCATTCCTTTCCACCAGAAACGAGTATGTAGATCCTTGTACATCTTGTTGCTCCCAAGATGAATACTCAACTTAGTGCGATGCGCCTGAGACAAAATCTCCTCTCGCAACTCTAAATCTTGCGGAATCACAAGTCTACCAGACAAACACAGAAAGACATCTGACTGATAATGAAATCCAGATGAGCTACCCTCGTTAGCTAGACGAGCCAAACGCTGGGTCTTCGAATCAGACATCTGAGCATCTCGAATCCGCGAATACAAAGCTGGCTCAGATAATATCGCAAACATCTGGATACTCTGCATACCTTTTTTATGCTTGAAGGTATATGCCGAAGTACAACAGTCACCGATCGCACTAGACATTGAACAAGTCTGAAGTGCGATAGTCGCACCTTGCGACTCAAAGCATCAGCAGTGAGATTAGCAGCTCCCAGATGGTACTTAATCTCGCAATCATAGTCCTTAAGCAAGTCCATCCAATGTCTCTGCCTCATGTTCAACTCCGCTTGAGTGAACAAATACTTGAGAATCTTATGGTCGGTGAAGATCTCAAATTTCTCGCCATACAGATAATGACGCCAGATCTTCAAAGCGAACACAATGGCTGCTAACTCCAAATCATGGACTGGATAGTTGTCCTCGTGAAGCTTCAGCTGTCTAGAAGCGTATGCGATCACATGCCCATTCTGAGTCAGGACACAACCTAACCCCTGAAGAGAAGAATCAGTGTACACCACATACCCTGCAGATCCTGACGGTAATGCCAACACCGGCGCAGAAGTCAACCGCCGTCGAAGCTTACAGAAGTTCTCCTCACACTCGGAGGACCACTCGAAATCCACACCCTTGCGGGTAAGATGCGTCAAAGGTCGAGCTAGCTTAGAGAAGTTCAGAATGAAGCAACGATAATAACCTGCTAGACCCAGAAAACTACGGATCTCAGCAACCGTCATTGGACGCGACCAATTAAGCACCGCCTCAATCTTGCTTGGATCAACAGAAATCCCTTCCCTGGATATGATATGGCCAAGAAATACCACTCGATCTATCCAGAACTCACACTTGCTCAGCTTTGCATACAATTTCTCATCCCGAAGAGTCTGCAGTACCAACCGCAAGTGAGAAACATGCCCTTCCATATTACGCGAATACACCAAGATGTCGTCAATGAAGACCACGACAAACTTGTCCAAATACTCCCTAAAGACATGGTTCATCAGATCCATGAATATAGCCGGCGCATTAGTCAAACCAAATGACATCACTAGAAACTCGTAATGCCCATAGCGAGTACGGAATGCAGTCTTGGCTACGTCCTGATCACGGACTCTCAATTGATGATACCCAGATATTAAGTCAATCTTGGAGTGTAGTAGCCCGTGCCCTAATTGAGTAATTAAAGGATTAATGCTAATTAATTGAATTAGGTATCGGACGGATAGGAAGCTCCGAAGGCACGATCGGAAGCTCCGAACAGGATCGGAAGCTCCGATGAGCGATCGGAGGCACCGATGTTATTACGTCAGGCATGACGTGTGGTTGGATCGGAAGCTCCGATCAGGACCGGAAGCTCCGATCACCCCTATCCGGAGTCAACAAGTGATATTTTGACACGTGGCAGATCAGGATCTTCGAAAGCTCCGATGGCAGGATCGGACGTTCCGATCGAGGTTCGGACGTTCCGATCAAGGATCGGAAGTTCCGATCGTTGTCTATAAATAGAAGGCCGAGGCTTCACTTTCATTTGCCAATTCCGAGTTCTCCTTTCCTTTCTAATCCTTTTGGAGCTGTTCTAGTCTTTTTAGGCTTGGTCCAGAGGTCGGAGAGCCGTTCGGTAGTCGTAGCGGAGTCGTGCCCAAGTTCTGGAGGCATCGACATCAAAGGGCTAACGACGGACGAAGGTATAGCTTTTGCTTCCTATAAATATTTAGGAGTATGCAATAGCTTAGTTAAGGCTTTTAGAGCACTTTAATGATAGTAGTATCATTTGGCAGTGTAGAGCAGACAATAGGCGTGGACCTAGAGTTGGTAGAGCTTTCACTGTTTTGAGGTACGAAAGTACTATTCGAGATATCCTGACTTAGTATGCATGTATTATATGACTGCATGATTTATATGCCATGATATTATGCTGCATTCATTTGCATCTTGTTGTATCTCCTTCGAGATGTCTGTAGTAGGGTTGTACCCTATCCTGTTAGTGGATGGACTTCCATCGATTTGGGTCCGGCGTATCCACGGTTATCTCGGTATGGGAGCCACCTCCTGAAGCGACGGCACAACGTGCTACATACCAGGGCCCGGTCTGTCTCTGTTATCTGATCTTTGACCTCGAGTCTATAGGGAGTTCACTTTGCATGCATACTCATACTCTCGCACTGAGCGTTTTATGCTCACGTCTCGTACTCTGTATTTTCTGGACACCCTATTCCATGGGGCAGGTTTGCGATTGGACGAGGAGGGTGGATCCAGGAGGGGCTAGTCAGTGATTGGCCAGCTGGAGCTTCGTCTTGGTTTTATTACTGTTGTTTGGGTTTATACATCTATTCGATTTGGTTGTATATTATTGGATAAATTACAGATTCCTATTCTTGGGATTGTATAATATTTATGGTTTCCGCAGTTTTATTCTGATATCTGTTTTATTAAGTTAATTGCATGCCTAAGTTCTGTTTAGTAGGTGATCCGGGTAAGGGTCACTACATTTATGGTATCAGAGCATGCAAAAGAATTCTTGGGATTTAGTCTCATCTTGAGGTATTTTTGTAGATGACAAATCGTGACGACCAGAGTTCTCATGGCAGCGTTGGTGGGCGTTGGGGTGATGCCGACCGGGAGCCTCGTCGAGAACGGCGTCATCGTCATCATGACGACGAGCGTTTCACTGTGCATCGATTCTTAGCTATGGGTCCCAAGCCCTTAGTTGGAGGTGAGTCTCCGGAGGATGCGGAGAACTGGTTAGACCGCATGGAGACGACTTTTCAGACTTTCCAATGCACCGATGAGCAGAAGGTGGAGACCCTTGGCTATCTTCTGGATGGGCGTGCGCGCAGGTGGTGAAGTTTTACTTCTACACCTTTTGTTACGGCGAGAGGAGTGGCCACCTGGGCCGAGTTCCGCACAGCTTTCCAAAAGCGGTATTTTCCTCTGGCACTCCGTCAGTCGAAGGCAGGCGAGCTACTGAGTCTGCGACAGGGAGCCATGTCTATCGATGAGTATCAGCAGAGGTTCTTTGATCTGCTATCTTATTGCCCCGAGATTGCTGATAGCTCAGAGATGAAGTATAATCTGTTCCTTCAGGGCCTTAACCCTGAGATCCATGACCGTGTGGCGGTTGGTGACGACATGTCCTACGAGGGTTTGGTGAGCCGTTGTCATCAGGCAGAGGACAGCATTCGGCGGAACAGGTCTTTCCCTCAGTCGAGGCCTGCTAGTTCTTTGGGTCCCCGTGCCCAAAATTTCAAGAAGTCTGGATCTTCTTCTTCCTCTGGTTCGGGAGGTGTTGTCCGTTATGGTAAGAAGGACAAGTGTGATCACTGTGGGAAGAACCATCCATCTGACAAGTGCCGTAGAGCTTCTGGAGCTTGTTTCCGTTGTGGAGAGACTGGTCATATCCGGAGGGATTGTCCACTGTCTGGGGGAGGCGGTTCTGGTTCTGGTTCAGGATCGGGTTCTCAGACCACCGTTCAGCAGAGGTCGCAGGGACAGTCTGCTGGGAGTTCTCATATGAGGCCACGAGCTTCTGGCCAGGTGTTTGCACTGAGACATGATCAGGCTGTGGAGGAGAATGAGAAAGTCATCGCAGGTACATTTATGCTTTATGGTATACCTGCTCTTGTACTTATTGACACTGGTGCATCTCATTCCTTCATTTCTGCACGTTTTGTTAAGAGGCATAAGTTACCATGCATTGCACTAGACGTAGTGATGTCTGTTTCTAATCCGACGGGCCAATCTGCTTTGGCTAAACGTCTAGTGATGGGTTGCCCTTTAGAGTTCGAAGGGAACATTCTGTTAGCGAATCTCATGGTCCTGGCGATGGACGACTTTGATTGCATTCTGGGAATAGATGTGTTGACTACCTATCGAGCTTCAGTGGACTGCTATCAGAAATTAGTACGCTTTCATCCGGAGGGGAGTGAGAGCTGGTTTTTCTATGGTGAGGGAGCGCGACCCCCGATGCCTTTGGTATCAGCTTTGAGAGCCTGTCGAGCTCTAGAGTCTGGCGGGGAAGGCTACCTTATCTATGCAGTTTATTTGTCCGCTGAGAGTATTGGGATAGAGAGCATTCCTGTTGTGGATGAATTTCCAGATGTATTTCCTGATGAGATTCCGGGTTTTCCTCCTGCTAGGGAAGTTGAGTTTGGCATAGAGTTGATGCCGGGTACTTCGCCTATTTCTAGAACACCGTATCGTCTGGCTCCGTCAGAGATGCGTGAGTTGAAGAATCAGCTACAGGATCTTTTGGACAAGGGGTATATTCGTCCTAGTGTATCTCCTTGGGGATCTCCTGTTCTCTTCGTGAAGAAGAAGGATGGGTCGATGCGGCTGTGCATTGACTATCGGCAGCTGAATCGAGTCACTGTGAAGAACAAGTATCCGTTGCCTCGTGTTGATGACTTATTTGACCAGCTGCAGGGCACATCAATTTACTCCAAGATTGGCTTGAGATCTGGGTATCATCAGTTGAGAGTCCATGATCAGGACGTAGCCAAGACTGCATTTCGTACTCGCTATGGGCATTATGAGTTCCTAGTGATGCCATTTGGTTTGACTAATGCGCCGGCTATATTCATGGATCTGATGAACCGTGTCTTCAGGGAGTATTTGGACAAGTTTGTCGTGGTCTTCATTGACGACATCTTGGTGTATTCGCGTAATACGGAAGAGCATGTTTCTCACTTGCGGTTGGTACTACAGACTCTTCGAGATGAGCAGTTATACGCCAAGCTTAGCAAGTGTGAGTTCTGGATGGATAGAGTGGTCTTTCTTGGCCATATCATATCCATGGAAGGGATTTCTGTTGATCCAAGCAAGATTGAAGCGGTACTTAATTGGTCGCATCCGACGACGGTTGCTGAGATCCGTAGTTTTCTGGGTCTAGCAGGGTATTATCGTCGCTTCATTCTGAACTTCTCTCTGTTAGCTCGACCGTTGACGCAGCTTACCCGCAAGGGTGTGGATTTTGAGTGGTCCTTCGAGTGTGAGAAGAATTTCCGTGAGCTTCGACGGCGGTTGACTTCTGCGCCGGTGTTGGCATTACCGTCAGGATCTGGAGGGTATGTAGTTTACACGGATGCTTCTCTTCAGGGGTTAGGTTGTGTCCTGACTCAGAATGGGCATTTTATCGCATACGCTTCTAGACAGCTGAAGCTTCACGAGGACAACTACCCAGTACATGATTTGGAATTGGCAGTCATTGTGTTCGCTTTGAAGATCTGGCGTCATTATCTGTATGGCGAGAAATTTGAGATCTTCACCGACCATAAGAGTCTCAAGTATTTGTTCACTCAGGCTGAATTGAACATGAGACAGAGACGTTGGATGGACTTGCTTAAGGACTATGATTGCGAGATTAAGTACCATCCGGGAGCTGCTAATCTCACCGCTGATGCTTTGAGTCGCAAGGTGCGACTATCCGCACTTCAGACTTGTTCGATGTCTAGTGCGATTAGTGACTGTTGTACTTCAGGTTTTACCTTCAAGCATAAGAAAGGTATGCAGGGTATCCAGATGTTTGCGATATTATCTGAGCCATCCTTGTACTCGCGGATCCGAGATGCTCAGATGTCTGATTCCAAGACCCAGCGTTTAGCTCGTCTAGCTAACGAGGGTAGCTCGTCTGGATTTCATTATCAGTCAGATGGCTTTCTGTGTTTGTCTGGTAGGCTTGTGATTCCACAGGATGAAGAGTTGCGAGAGGAGATTTTATCTCAGGCACATCGCACTAAGTTGAGTATTCATCCTGGGAGCAACAAGATGTACAAGGACCTACGTACTCGTTTTTGGTGGAAGGGAATGAAACGCAGTGTTTATCAGTTTGTTTCGAGATGTTTGGTGTGTCAACAGGTCAAGGCAGAGCACCGACGACCTGGAGGATTGCTTCACAGTCTGCCTATTCCTGAATGGAAATGGGAGTTTATCACAATGGACTTTGTGACCCATTTGCCGGTATCCCCGAGGAACTGTGATGCTATCTGGGTTGTGGTGGACCGACTCACCAAGTCAGCGCATTTCATTGCCTATAGCCGAGAGTACTCTGTGGATCGCATGGCACGGATGTACATTCAGGAGATCGTCCGACTTCATGGAGTGCCTGTGAGTATTCTCAGCGATCGGGACCCCAGGTTTACTTCTAGGTTCTGGGGAAGTGTTCAGCGTGCGATGGGTACTACTCTCAGTTTGAGTACAGCCTATCATCCGGAGACTGATGGTCAGTCAGAGCGCACTATCCGTACGTTAGAGGATATGCTTAGAGCGTGCGTCATGGATTTTGGTCCAGCCTGGCAGGATCATTTGCCGTTGATCGAGTTCGCTTACAAAAACAGCTATCATACTAGTATTGGGATGACACCTTTTGAGGCGTTGTATGGGCGACGTTGTCGTACTCCACTCTTCTGGGAAGAAGTGGGGGAGAGACAGGCTGAAGGACCGGAGTTTATCCAGCAGGCGATAGACATTGTTGATCAGATCAAGAAACGGATTAAGACTGCACAGGATCGTCAGGCCAGTTATGCTAATATCAAGCGTAGGCCTTTGCAGTTCGAGGTCGGGGAGAAAGTGTTTCTGAGAGTGTCACCTTTCCGCAAGATTCTCAGATTTGGCCTTAAGGGCAAGTTGTCTCCCAGATTTATCGGTCCGTTTGAGATCTTGGAGAGTATTGGCGATTTGGCTTATCGACTAGCATTGCCACCGCATCTATCCAGCATTCACGACGTGTTCCACGTATCTCTGTTGCGACGGTATGTGGCGGATGAATCTCATATTCTGCAGTGGTCTGAGGTTCAGGTAGACAAGGATTTGACTTATGTTGAGAAACCTCTTCGTATCCTCGATTATAAGGATAAGGTTTTACGGAACAAAGTCATTCATTTGGTTTTAGTTCAGTGGCAGCGCCGAGGCACTGAAGAAGCTACTTGGGAGCTTGAGGACAGGATGCGTAAAGACCATCCTGAGTTGTTTTGATTTCATTCTTTAAGTTGTATTCAGTTGCAAACTCTGTAAACGTTTGATTTGAATAAAAAATGTTTCTGATTTCTGTATTTGCATTCGGTACTTAAGATCTGATTTCGAGGACGAAATATCTTAAGTGGGGGAGAATGTAGTAGCCCGTGCCCTAATTGAATAATTAAAGGATTAATGCTAATTAATTGAATTAGGTATCGGACGGATCGGAAGCTCCGAAGACACGATCGAAAGCTCCGAACAGGATCGGAAGCTCCGATGAGCGATCGGAGGCAACGATGTTATTACGTCAGGCATGACGTGTGGTTGGATCGGAAGCTCCGATCAGGACCGGAAGCTCCGATCACCCCTATCCGGAGTCAAAAAGTGATATTTTGGCACGTGGAAGATCAGGATCTTCGGAAGCTCCGATGGCAGGATCGGACGTTCCGATCGAGGTTCAGACGTTCCGATCAAGGATCGGAAGTTCCGATCGTTGTCTATAAATAGAAGGCCGAGGCTTCACTTTCATTTGCCAATTCCGAGTTCTCCTTTCCTTTCTAGTCCTTTTGGAGCTGTTCTAGTCTTTTTAGGCTTGGTCCGGAGGTCGGAGAGGCGTTCGGTAGTCGTAGCGGAGTCGTGCCCAAGTTCTGGAGGCATCGACATCAAAGGGCTAACGACGGACGAAGGTATAGCTTTTGCTTCCTATAAATATTTAGGAGTATGCAATAGCTTAGTTAAGGCTTTTAGAGCACTTTAATGATAGTAGTATCATTTGGCAGTGTAGAGCAGACAATAGGCGTGGACCTAGAGTTGGTAGAGCTTTCACTGTTTTGAGGTACGAAAGTACTATTCGAGATATCCTGACTGAGTATGCATGTATTATATGACTGCCTGATTTATATGCCATGATATTATGCTGCATTCATTTGCATCTTGCTGTATCTCCTTCGAGATGTCTGTAGTAGGGTTGTACCCTATCCTGTTAGTGGATGGACTTCCATCGATTTGGGTCCGGCGTATCCACGGTTATCTCGGTATGGGAGCCACCTCCTGAAGCGACGGCACAGCGTGCTACATACCAGGGCCCGGTCTGTCTCTGTTATCTGATCTTTGACCTCGAGTCTATAGGGAGTTCACTTTGCATGCATACTCATACTCTCGCACTGAGCGTTTTATGCTCACGTCTCGTACTCTGTATTTTCTGGACACCCTATTCCATGGGGCAGGTTTGCGATTGGACGAGGAGGGTGGATCCAGGAGGGGCTAGTCAGTGATTGGCCAGCTGGAGCTTCGTCTAGGTTTTATTACTGTTGTTTGGGTTTATACAGCTATTCGATTTGGTTGTATATTATTGGATAAATTACAGATTCCTATTCTTGGGATTGTATAATATTTATGGTTTCCGCAGTTTTATTCTGATATCTGTTTTATTAAGTTAATTGCATGCCTAAGTTCTGTTTAGTAGGTGATCCGGGTAAGGGTCACTACATGGAGTAAACTGAAGTGCCCTGCAGCTGATCAAACAAGTCATCAATACGAGGCAAATGATACTTTTTCTTCACAGTGACTTGATTCAGCTGCCGATAGTCAATGCACAACCGCATAGACCCATCCTTCTTCTTTACAAAAAAAACAGGAGCTCCCCAAGGAGATACACTAGGACGAATGTACCCCTTGTCCAAAAGATCCTGTAGCTGATTCTTCAACTCACGCATCTCTGACGGAGCCAGATGATACGGTGCTAGAGAAATAGACGAAGTACCCGGCATCAACTCTATGCCAAACTCGACTTCCCTAACAGGAGGAAAACCCGGAATCTCATTAGGAAATACATCTGGAAATTCGTCCATGACCGGAATACTCTCTATCCCGACGCTCTCAGCGGACAAATCAACTGCATAGATAAGGTAGCCTTCCCCGCTAGACTCTAGAGCTCGACAGGCTCTCAAAGCTGATACCAAAGGCATCGGGGGTCGCGCTCCCTCACCATAGAAAAACCAGCTCTCACTCCCTTCCGGATGAAAGCGTACTAATCTCTGATAGCAGTCCACTGAAGCTCGATAGGTAGTCAACATATCTATTCCCAGAATGCAATCAAAGTCGTCCATCGCAAGAACCATGAGATTCGCTAACAGAATGTTCCCTTCGAACTCTAAAGGGCAACCTATCACTAGAAGCTTAGCCAAAGCAGATTGGCCCATCGGAGTAGAAATAGACATCACTACATCTAGTGCAATGCATGGTAACTTATGCCTCTTAACAAAACGTGCAGAAATGAAGGAATGAGATGCACCAGTGCCAATAAGTACAAGAGCAGGTATACCATAAAACAGAAATGTACCTACGATGACTTTTTCATTCTCCTCCACTGCCTGATCATGTCTCAGGGCAAACACCTGGCCAGAAGCTCGTGGCCTCAAATGAAAACTCCCAATAGGCTGTCCCTGCGACCTCTGCTGAACGGTGGCCTGAGAACCAGATCCTGAACCAGAACCAGAACCGCCTCCCCCAGATAGTGGAAAATCCCTCCGGATATGACCAGTCTCTCCACAATGGAAACAAGCTCCAGAAGCTCTACGGCACTTGTCGGATGGATGGTTCTTCCCACAGTGATCACACTTGTCCTTCTTTCCAAAACGGACAACACTAGCAGAGCCAGAGGAAGAAGAAGTAGATCCAGACTTCTTGAAAGATTAGGCACGGGGACCCAAAGAACTAGCAGGTCTCGACTGAGAGAATGACCTGTTCCGCCGAATGCTGTCCTCCGCCTGGTGACAACGGATCACCAAACCCTCGTAGGACATGTCATCACCAACCGCCACACGGACATGGATCTCAGGGTTAAGGCCCTGAAGGAACATATTATACTTCATCTCGGAGCTGTCGGCAATCTCGGGGCAATAGGATAGCAAATCAAAGAACTTCTGCTGATACTCGTCAATAGACATGGCTCCCTATCGCAGACTTAGTAGCTCGCCTGCCTTTGACTAACGGAGTGCAGGAGGAAAATACAGCTTCTGAAAAGCTGTGCGGAACACGGCCCAGGTGGCCACTCCTCTCACCGCAACAAAAGGTGCAGAAGTAAACCTCCACCAAATGCGCGCATGTCCATCCAGAAGATAACCCAGTGTCTCCATCTTCTGCTTCTCGGTGCATTGGAAAGTCTGAAAAGTCATCTCCATGCGGTCTAACCAGTTCTCCGCATCCTCCGATGACTCACCTCCAACTAAGGGCTTAGGGCCCATAGCTAAGAATCGACGCACAGTGAAACACTCGTCGTCATGATGACGATGATGCCGTTCTCAACGACGCTCTCGGTCGGCATCGCCCCAACGACCGCCTCCACTTCCGTGGCTACTCTTATCATCGTAGTTTGCCATCTACAAAAATACCTCATGATGAGACTAGATCCCAAGAATACTTTGCATGCTCTGATATCATAAATGTAGTGACCCTTACCTGGATCACCTACTAAACAGAACTTAGGCATGCAATTAACTTAATTAAACGGATATCAGAATAAAACTGCGGAAACCATAAACAATATACAATCCCAAGGCAAGGAATCTTTAAATACCCAAATATTATACAACCATATCGAACAGGTAAATCAATCTAATAACAACAGAATAAAACCTAGGCGAAGCTCCAGCTGGCCAACAACTGCCTAGCCCCTCTTGGATCCACCCGCCTCGTCCAATCGCAAACCTGTCCCATGGAATAGGGTGTCCAGAAACACAGAGTACGAGACGTGAGCATAAAACGCTCAGTACGAGAGTATGAGTATACATGCATGCAAAGTGAACTCCCTATAAACTCGAGGTCAAGGATCAGATAACAGAGACAGACCGGGCCCTTGTATGTAGCACGCTGTGCCGTCGCTTCAGGAGGTGGCTCCCATACCATAATACAGTGAATATGTCGGACCCAAATCGATGGAAGTCCAACCACTAACAGGATAGAGAAAAACCCTACTAACAGACATCTCGAAAAAGATAGCTGAGTATGCAAATGAATGCAGCATAATACTCCTAAATATTTATAGGAAGCAAAAGCTATACCTTCGTCCATCGTTAGCCCTTTGATGTCGATGCCTCCAGAACTTGGGCACAACTCTGCTATGACTTCCGAATGCCTCGACGACTCCCGGTTCAAGCCTATGAAGGCTAGAATAACTCGAATACGACTAGAATAGAGAGGAAATCCGGAATTGGCAATTGAAAATGAATTCTCGGCCTTCTATTTATAGACAACGATCGGAGCCTCCGAACCTTGATCTGAATGTCCGAACCTCGATCGGAACGTCCGATCCTGCCATCGGAGCTTCCAAAGATCCTGATCTACCACGTGTCAAATTATCACTAGTTGACTTCGGATAGGGGCAATCAGAGCTTCCGATCCTGATCGGAGCATCCGATCCGGTCACACGTCATGCCTGACGTAATACCATCGGAGCTTCCGATCGCTCCTTCGGAGCTTCCGTACCTGTTCGGAGCTTTCGAACTCACCTTCGGAGCTTCCGATCTTGTTCGAAGCTTCCGATCCTGTCTTCGGAGCTTCCGAACCCTTCTCAAGTAATTATGATTAATTCCTTAATCACTGATTTTGGTTACGGGCTACTACAATAAATATACATGCACATGCCAATAAAATATCTTGTACTAAAAATACTTTTTGCCCTTTCTTAAAATAGGCCTCCAGTGAATGGACTAACTTTAAAATATCACATGCATGACTGTGTCTAACTGACTGAAACTGAACTGAACTGAACTGAACTGTAACTGTATAAACTGAACTGTGAACTTAGATCCTTGATTGTGGCCTTTCTAAAGTTTTGATCGATTAATGGCTGCAGTATACTATGCCGGCAAGAAAGCCAAGATTTCTCCCGACCCATATTTCCCTGTGTTGGTAAAGAAAGCCAAGATTTCTCCCAGCCCGCCCAAACCCATGAAGTGGTAAGGAAAGCCAAGATTTCTCCCAGCATGTCCAAACCCATGAAATGGTAAGGAAAGCTAAGATTTCACCCAGCCCGTCCAAACCCATGATATGGTCACAATCAACTCTACTTATTCAAAATATTTTTTCTTTCTTGACTCAGCTCATAAGAATTAACATGTATTTATGGAAATGACTTCCTTTGTAAATATTTACTCGATTACTCGAATCCCATATAAATTAATCAAAATGGTTGACAAGGATGGTGATTTAGGTAGCAAACCATAGCTAAGAACCTAGACCTTAATTTGGCACTTAGGACATATTCCGAGCGATCCGCCCGCAAAGCTTATAACTTACTTATTTCTAAATAAAAACGGCTTCCGCTAGAAACCACGATTCTCTCACACCTCAAACCACATAGGGAAGTCATCCTCAAGGTACCACCCTCATACAATCATTCTATACAACACAATTTCCGGGCAGCAACCTTAAACATCTAAATTATGCATCTCTTTGATCAAACGCCTAGAACTCAAGGAAAACTCAACTGAATTGATTTCCGCTTGAAACATCATGTCCCGAAAATCCTAGGCTAGTTCCAGACCCGAGACCTTAACAAAAGCATGATTCTAACCCTGCCTTAATCATTCATTTCCGGGCAGCACCAACACTATCAAAATTCTGCTCAACATAAACCCTAGCTTATCTCCCTTCCAAGACACGTAACCATTGGACACCCATGTTCCAAACCTATAAACTAAAACCAAAACCACTTCTTAGACCTACTCAAACCACTAGGACAAAACTCCCAAGTCTAGCTTTGCTCGAATCCAACCCTTGCCCAACACCTCAAAAACCGATTCCATCAACAACCCAAAACTGGGCAGCCCCCTCTTCTCCAACTTGCTAGCTAACTTCAACACAACCTAAGCACTACAATGTGAGCTACATTCGCAATTATAGCATCCCCTTAACCACCATCCGAACATACACTAGAAATGATCTCAAAACACTACATATAAAAATCGGAAATTTTTGAAAAACATGCAAGCATTCGAAGACACAACCAAAACACTTAGCATTGCCCATTAAAAAATAAAAAATACATGTAGGTTCTAAATATTAAAGTCTATTTACTGTTTTTGCTTCAAAAATCTGACCCTAGCTTGAAATTTCAAGAAATTCAAAATGCAACAAGAAATAAAAGACATGACATAAATAATCTACTTGGTGAGTCAATAAAACCATATCCTTGCCTAGATCCTAAAATTTTCAAAGAAATGGAGATGGAAACAAGCTGGAACCCACAAAAAGCAGCTAAACAAAATCCTCCAAGGTGCGAGCTCCGGCAACGGTGGTGGTGGTGGCTGGTCGGCGGTGGCCGAAAAACCAAGAAGAAGAAGGGCCGATCGATTTTCTCTTCTTGAAGGGGAATGGGGCAGCTTGGGGTGTGAGGGATAGGGTTAGAGTTTTATTTTGTGTTATAATTTAAGTGTTGGGTGTCTATGTTTGTTTTTGTATGGGTGTATGTATGTATAGGTAGGTGTGTGAGTGGGATTTAATAGTGCTACTAACTTTAAAAAAAAAGTGTCACTCAACTATAACAACTTTTGGCCCTAAATTAACTTGCACCTTTAAAATACCAAAGTTTGAAAATCTCAAATTAAAATATTAAAATGGATTTTACTAGTCCGGGTTAAAAATTCCAGTTTTCGAAAAAGTTTAAAAATAAGCTCAACAACGCGATAAAAGCGATTTTTGACACCCGGAAAATTCTAAAATCAACACTTCATCTATTTTTCCCAATTCTAACAATATTTTTACTCTTGAAATAAAATCTAAGAATTTACCGCCAAAATCCACCATCGCCGTAGGCCAGAACCGAAAGTCACTGAATGCAAGAATCTCAATAATAATTAACTAAAAATATTTGAGAAACTTATACATTAAAGAAATTTAAAACAACTAACTCCAAGAAATTAAAATCAATACTTAAATATTCTGATGTCACAACGATAAATAAAATATTTAAATAATAAATAGAGCGATTAAAATAATTTAAACAAATTAGATGAACGGTTAAAATTCATTTAATAATACACAAGAAGAATAGAAACCTTTAAAAACAGTTGGAAAATTAGAAAGTATTTAAATAAATATTCTAGACATTTAAAATAATTTAAAGTGACTAACTCCTAAACTTAAGTTATTTAAAATAAATAAGTTGTACAATAAAAATCACTTAAATAAAAAATCTTATACCTTTTAAATATTTAAAATCATTGAGTTGCACAATAAAATCATTTATATAAATAAACTTATAAAATTAAAAATATTAATTAAATAGTTAGTAAAATAAAATCATTTGAACAAACTATTAATATTTTATTAGCACATAATTCAAATAAAGAATTTAAATCAAATAAACTTAAAAATAATAATCGTAATATTTATTAAATTTAATGCATGCGATTTAGTAGATTGAATTTTAGGTGATACACCAAATGTCAAAACTATGTTCCAAAGAATCTTATTGCATGCTCTGATATCATAAATGTAGTGACCCGCACCGTAATTATCTACTAATCAGAAACTTAGGCATGTAATTAAAAAATAGTTAATCATAATCAGAGATATACTGCGGAAACTCAAACTAAATAAATAACTTAATACCAGTAAGGTAAAGCCTAGTGGCTAACCCTACAATCCTGCCTTGGTCACCACCCAATCTCCAAATATCTTGGAGAACTATTTGAAACTGCCTCATTGAATGGGTTGTCCAGACAAAAAAAAAAAAACTGGACGTGAGCATAAAACGCTCAGTACGAGAGTATGAGTATACAATATTAAATGTTCATGTATGAAAGTGTACGAGTTACCAAGATTCGAGGTCAAGAATCTCTGGTCAAGAACAGACTTGGGCCCTGAGTATGTAGCACGCTGTTCCGTCGCTTCAAGAGGTGACCTACATACCCTACTGATGTTGACCTGACACATGTACAACCAATATCGGTGACCTAACACAAGCCCATGTGTCCAACCATCCACTGACAAGATAGGGTAAACACCCTACTACAGGATATCATAATGATACAAGCTCAAGATGATCATGCATGCATCATAATACCATGTCATAATATATGCAGATAAAAATCATTCCATATAAACAATGCAACACATAATACATGCATACTCAGTCAAGATATCTAGAAAAGTACTTTCGTACCTTACTAAGGTAGTCCTAGAAGGACCCATCTAGGTTCCAAGCCTACCATCAGCACTACAATGCAAAATATCCATGAATTATATTCTTTCTCTAAAAGCCTTAATTAAGCTATTGCATACTCCCTAATAATTATAGGGAACTTAGGAATACCTCTGTTCGTCGTCAGCCCGCTGATGTCGATAGCCCCAAAACTTGGGCACAACTTCGCTACAATTTCTGGATGCTTTGCCAAAGCCTCGTCGCTCGACAACTATGGCTGGTGATGCGATCATGGATGGCTTGCATGCTGATCAAGTGGCTAAGGATCCGTTGGAGATACCACAAGGACCAGTTACAAGGGGCCGAGTTAAAAGGTTCAAGGAAGCACTTCAATTATTGATGATAAATTCACAAGAGGGCGTTGGAATACTTGACATTAAATTTGGAGGATATTACAATCTTATTGAGGTCAAAGGAGGTCAAGAAAGCGAAGAAAATGGAGGCTAAATTCGTAGCTTTAGCGCGCCCGCGCTGTCCATTGCGAACCCAACGTGCGCCCGCGCCGCTGAATAATAAATTGAAGAAGAATATGCGTGACTTTAGTGCGTCCACGTCTTCAGCCTGAGCGCCCGTTTTGCCCCTACGTGGCTTTAGCGCGCCCACACCGTGTTCCTGCGCGCCCGTGCTACGTACTTTTACATGCATCGAAGGTGTTTGTATGTGTGTTCAGGAATCTTATTATTTTGGTATTATATTGCCTTTTTTGAGTCTTTTATTCCTACTAGGAAACTTTTAGGAGATATTATTATATCTTTAGATATATTTTGCGATACCTTTTATTATTTTGTAGTTGTATTATAAATATAACAAACATTCATTATTGAATAATAATGAAGAATTAAGATTTCAGATTTATACATAAAATTCTCTCTAGAATTTTTATTTAAGCTTTGTGCTTTGTTCAAAAATAAAACTTATCAAAGTTCATACTTTGTGGCGTTTATCGATTGATTATCCTCGTGAGTTGTCAGAAACAGGTTTTCTGAAGGTCCCGTTGTGATCAATTGTTTTTCTCTTCGTGATTGTTTGTTGCTAGTTTCAAGTAAACTAGAGGTGAATAATCCAAAACCTTTACTTGTTTTCAAGATTGGGCAATTTCTTTATTTCTTTTGTTATTGGATTGAGGATACGATTTTAATATAGTCGTGTTTGCCTTCCATACATTAAGAATTCATATCATTTGGTATCAGAGCCAAGTTTTGTCTTATCTTCCAATCTTTTCGTTCATCGTGTTCTTCGTATTCTTTGTTCTTCATCTTTCATTCTTCATCTGAGTCTATTATATTTCAAATTTCTAAGTTGTTTCTGTGTCAATATTGTTGCCTAATTTTTCGTGTCTTGTGCTACAAGTTATCTAAAAAAAAAAAGAAAAAAATCAAAAAAAAAAATAGTGGAAAAATCGGTCAAAAATAATATATTGAAGGACCGAAATAGCTTCAAAAAAAATATATATATTGAAGAAGCAAGATAACTTGTGGTCGATTACTTTGCCCTTGTTCGTCCTTGAGTGCAAGTCAAAAATTCAATTTCATAACTTTCTTCTTCTTGTTTTTGTCAATCTTCGAGAGTCAATATTCAAGTGTCTACAAGTTGTGAACTTGAAAGTTTGGTTAATTCTCACACAAAGCAAAAGGCCTGAATAAATTGAGTGAAAAAAAAGAGTGGTTGAGTGAATTATTTGGAGTGAATTGTGAGAATTTGTGTGAGGTAATTTTATTACTAACCATTTCTTGCAGGTACAATGAGTTTAAATAAAAAAGGAGAGGATAGTTCTAGCCAAGGGTTTTCCAAGACCCAAAAAGATGATTTGTATAAGATGGTGAGGGAAGCAATGAGGGCCGAATTGGAGACAGTGCATGAGAGAATAAGTAAACTTGAAGTTGGTGGTAGTGAGGATGATGAGAGTTTTGGTGAGAATTGGGGTAGAAATAGGAGAGATCAAGAGGGTGGAAGAAATAGAAGGGAAGCAAGGCGTAGAAGATATATTGATGGGGGAAGGGAATATGGAAATATTAGTAGAATTAAGATGAAGATTCCTTCATTTCTTGGAAAATCTGATCCGGAGGCTTAATTAGAGTGGGAGATGAGAGTGGAGTCCATATTTGACTGCCACAACTACAGTGATGCGAAAAAAATAAAATTGACGGTTGTTGAGTTTGTGGATTATGCTCTTATTTGGTAGGATCCGTTTGTTATTTCTAGGAGGAGGAATCGAGAGCGTGAAAGAGTGGTTGCCCGGTGAGCCAACTTGTGGCTAAGGGCTTTGATGACTCTTTGTATAAACAATCTTTTGTTTAATATAATTTACACTTTTATTAATGGCAATGACTTTATCTTTCTTCATATTGTTATATTGTGATATACTATTGTTGTTTTGATAAAGACCTTGAATATACTATAGTGTATGTAAGATGTGGTAGCACATGGGGATGGCTATCATGAAACACATCTTATAGTCACTGTATATTCTAAACTGTTCCTAGTCGATTGAGCCGTCCGATAATAAGGATAAGGATCGCTCGAGTTTGAGACTAGCATTTGCGATGCAGAGTACCACGTTTCATTGGTAAGGAACATAGAGATGTTCAAAGCATGCAAATGGATATTCATACGATGAATGATCGAACTACCCTATCCGGACTTTCCAAGTGGTTATCACTTATCGAGTGGATAAAGTCCGCGGTTTTGGTTGTACACCATTATTCCTTACTACTTGAAACATCATTGAGACTCTATATGCTAGTACTGTGCTTTGACTCGTTTACCGACTCTATTGGGGTCATCAGGTGTCGAGATTGGGTACAGTTACAACACATATAGGAGTCGATGCTTTGTTGTCAAGGATTCACCACATACTTGCGAGTGTGGATATCCTATGCGATCTGAGGAGATATTAGTGTGACGAATCTCTGGCCAGAGTACATGATGTGTTTTGAGAAATGGTTTCTTAGTAGCACATGCAATGTCACTATTTGATCTTCAAGATGTATTGCATAGTTATCGAATCTCGAACGACTCTCGATTTACCAATGGTTGTTGATTCGATCGGGATATATGGATGAAGGGACCGTACTGTACGCTAACCAAAATCTATTGGTTCTTGCAGGCACTATCAGTGATACCTAGGGAATCATGGGGCGATGTTGCTAGGTGCTCTTACCATGATTCGATGGGCAAGTCGGAAATTGTTGTTCCGAGTCACAAGGAGTTGTGAGCCCACGGCTAGCTGTATCCCTGAACCATTAAGGGTCACACAGAGTAATGGATTTTTAATCCCCGTTGAGATAGTTAAATTTAAAGAGTTAAATTTAATGAACGAAGAAGTGGGACTTCTTATTTAAGAGTAGAGGAGTAAGATTTCCTAAAATGACATAGGGATGGGCATTTTTGGAAATCACTGAATTCGGATTCAAAAAAATTTATCTTGACTTTAAAAGGTGCAGAAATGGTTTCTGTGAGCATTGGTAAAATCGGTTTATCAATCAGAGTCACGATGAATTTTATATTAATTTCTGAACATGCGGGCTTTGCTTGTCAGGCTTGAACTTATGACTAATGGGCCTTAAGCTGTTAGCGGCCTAAATTATAAATAAGTTATTGCAGTACAGAAATTAGACAACACAGGTCACAATTTTCGAAAAACCCTAGTTTTCTCTCTAAAAAGTGGCCGCCCCCCTCCCCTCTGCTCGGAAAAAATCCAGCATGTGAATTTTGAATTACAGTCTGGTTTAACGGATCAAATTCGTTAATTCTCTTCGTAGAAACTTCTGATAGATTTTCTAGTGCAATCTATCAGAGGGATTAAATCTCTGTTCGTGGAACTGATTGAAGAACAGTTCGTCCATCAGTTCCAGGGATATACAGCAAGAGCAGAGTAATCTGTTGGTGTCCATAATCTTGATTCGAGATTGGAGGTAAAAATTTATAATTGTTATTTAATTTTTACACACACAATTTAATCGTAAAGTTTTGATACCCATTATGGAATCGTTCCATATAAAATTTTTAAACTTCCGCTGCACTGGGTATCAATTCTGATTGATCTGATCGCCGTTCTCCAACAGAGCGTCCTATTGAGACATGGGAGGAGATGAAGCAAATTTTGTGGAAGATATTTGTGCCAAATTACTACTATCGTGACATGTTTAGGCGGCTACAAAATTTGAAGCAAAGTCCAAAGAGTGTTGAAGATTATTTCAAAGAGTTGGAAGTTACTACGATCCGGGCTAATATTGAAGAGGATCGTGAAGAAACTATGGCTCGTTTATTATGTGGTTTGAATAGGGAGATTCAAGAACAAGTGGAGCTTAGACATTGCATGGATCTTGAGGAGATGGTGCAAATTGCCATGAAAATGGAACAACAACTCAAAATAAGGGGAATGGGTCAAAATTATACTATTGGAATCTTCACGGAGAATTCAATTTCACCGGGTCCATGTCGGAGACAGCGGGGCAGTCGTCGAACCCCCCCTGCTGCTGTCGGGCAGATGGAGAATGAAATGATTTTGTAGGTTCATCTGTCCTCGCTGAAGCACTGGAAAAAATGTTGACTTCTAGCGCTTTTCAAAAACCATTTCATTTGCTTGCAACGCCTTGAGTGGGCCGCCCCCTATCTTCGAAAGGGGCCCGTCACTTCCTGCCAACCCTTCGCTCCGAGGGACCGCACCTTGGGTGGTGCATCTGAGCCAGAGTGGGCCCAGTCATCGAGGCTCAGAAGTGGGCGGGGGGAGGATTTCAAGCCGGTGTCCAAGCCAAAAATTGACACCAAGCAAGAAACACAAAAGCAAGGAGTGCAAGGTAAATCTGAAACTCCTATTAATCATTCTAGATATATCAAATGCTTTAGATGTCAAGGTGTTGGTCATATTGCTAGTCAGTGTCCAAATAAAAAAATTATGATTATGAAGGCTTGTGGTGAGTCCAAGTCGGAGAGTGAGGAGGAGAATTATGATGGTATGCCTGCGTTGGAGGATCCCGATGATGAGGGATATGATGCGGTGGTTGGAGAGTTGTTGGTGACTAGGAGAGTTTTGAATGTGCAACAAAAATAGGAGGAAGAAAATCAAAGAGAAATTTTTTTTCGTACTAGGAGTTTTGTGAAAAATAAAGTGTGCAGTGTCATTATTGATGGGGGGAGTTGTACTAATGTGGCGAGTAGTGAGCTTGTTGAAAAATTGAGTTTGCCTACTTTAAAGCATTCTCAACCGTATACATTGCAGTGGTTTAATGATAGTTCGGAGGTGAGAGTGACTAGACAAGTTGTGGTACCTTTTTTCATTTTTAAGTATGAGGATGAAGTGTTGTGTGATGTTGTTCCTATGCAAGCTTGTCATATCTTGTTGGGAAGACCGTGACAATTTGATAGGAAGGTGACACATGATGGTTTTAAAAATCGTTATTCTTTTACTATGAAAAAAGAGTCTGTTGTATTGTTGCCTATGACTCCAAAGCAAGTAATGGAGGATAATTTGAAAAAGAATAAGAGAGAAGAGGCCGAAAAAAGAGTGAACAAAAAAGTGAGGTGGCCTTAGAAAAAAAGAATGAAAGAAAAAAAGATGAAAAAAAAATTAAGAGGAAAGAGGCCGATAAAAAAAATATATGGCCCAAAAGAGTGAGTTGCGAGAAATTTTAAATGTGCATACTCCACTTGTGTTGATTTTCTATAAGGAGGTTCTCCTTAACACAAGTGATATATCCGGAAATCTTCCGAGCAGTGTTGTTTCTCTCTTGCAGGAATTCGAAAAATTATTTCCGGAGGATCTACCTCAAGGATTACCACCTTTGAGGGGAATTGAGCATCAAATTGATCTTGTGCCCAGAAGTGCATTTTCGAATCGTCTAGCTTATAGGAGTAACCCGGAGGAAACAAAAGAGACACAAATGCAGGTAAGTGAACTTCTCGATAAGGGATTTGTGCGTGAGTCTATGTCTCCTTGTGTTGTACCTGTTTTGTTGGTTCCTAAAAAAGACGGTTCATGGAGAATATGGGTTGATTGTAGAGCCATTAACAATATTACCTTCAAGTATAGGCATCCTATTCCTAGACTAGATGATATGTTGGATTAATTGTATGGTTCTAGCATCTTTAGTAAAATTGATCTTAAAAGTTGTTACCATCAAATTCAGATGAGAGAAGATGATTAATGAAAAACTGCTTTTAAAACTAAGTATGGGTTGTATGAGTGGTTGGTTATGTCATTTGGGTTAACTAATGCACCTAGTACTTTTATGAGGTTGATGAATCATGCTTTGCGTGCTTATATTGGAAAATTTGTATTGGTATATTTTAATGATATCTTGGTGTACAACAAAAATTTGAATGAGCATGTTGAAAACATGAGAATTGTGCTAATCACACTAAAGACTGAACATTTGTATGCTAATTTAAAAAGTGTGTGTTTTGTAAAAAAGAGCATGTGTTTCTTGGCTTTGTTGTGAGTGCTCAAGGTGTCAAAGTTGATAAGGACAAGGTAAGTACAATTCGATATTGGCCAACGCCTACTTCTATTGGTCAAGTTCGAACTTTTCATGGTCTTGCAAGTTTCTATAGGAGATTTGTGAAGGATTTTAGCACTTTGGTGGCTCCTATGACTGCGGTGATCAAGAAGAACGTTCCATTCCATTGGGCGAGGATCAAGAGAAGTCTTTTGATATTATTAAGCAAAAATTAATTAATGCTCCTTTACTTGTATTGCCTGATTTTTCTAATACATTTGAAATTTAATGTGATGAATCAGGTGTAGCGATTGGAGGTGTTTTAATGCAAGGAGGACGACCAATTGAATACTTTAGTGATAAGCTAAGTGGAGCAGCGTTGAATTATCCTACCTATGATAAGGAATTCTATGCCTTCGTTCGTGTTCTTGAAACGTGGCAGCATTATTTGAGGCCAAAAGAATTTGTGATTCATACGGATCATGAGTCTTTGAAGCATCTCAAAGGACAACAAAAGCTGAACAAGAGACATGCCAAGTGGGTGGCGTTTGTAGAGACTTTTCCCTACATTATCAAGTACAAGCAATAAAAGGAAAACGTGGTAGTAGACGCTCAATCATGAAGGTATGTGCTTCTATCTACTCTAGATTCTAAGTTTTTGGGATTTGAGTATGTGAAGAAGTTGTATGATAGTGATCTTGATTTTGGTGAGATTTATGCGTCATGTTTGCGTGGTCCGAAAGATAAATTTTTTGTGCATGATGGATATTTGTTTAAGGAAGATAAATTGTGTGTGCCTAAATCGTCCATTCGTGAGTTGCTTGTTAGGGAATCACATGGGGGTGGTTTAATGAGACATTTTGGTGTGGCTAAAACTTATGATACATTGCATGAACATTTTTATTATCCACATATGAAGCATTATGTTTAGAATATTTTTTGAGAGGTGTGTGACTTGTAGGAAAGCTAAGTCTAAGACACAACCACATGGATTGTATACTCCACTTCGCGTTCCTAGTGAACCATGGGTAGACATTTCTATGGATTTTGTTTTAGTATTACCAAGGTCTAAGAAGGGGAGGGATTCTGTGTTTGTGGTTGTTGAAAGATTTTCAAAAATAGCTCATTTTATTGCTTGCCATAAATCTGATGATGCATCTCATGTTGCGGACTTGTTCTTTAATGAAATTGTTAGATTGCACGGTATGCCTAGGAGTATTGTGTCTGATAGAGATACTAGTTTCTTGAGCTACTTTTGGAAAACATTATGATGCAAACTTGGTACTAAACTACTATTTTCGACTATATGTTATCCTCAAACGGATGGTAAAACTGAGGTTGTTAATAGGACGTTAGGAACTTTGTTGCGTGCTATAATTAAAAAGAATTTGAAGAGTTGGGAAGAATGTTTGCCATTTGTTGAGTTTGCATATAATTGTAGTGTGCATTCTACTACAAATTTTTCACCATTTGAAATTGTGTATGGTTTTAATCCTTTAACCCCGTTGGATTTATTTTATTTGCCTATTAGTGAAAGGGTTAACATGGATGGAAAGAAAAATGCTGAGTTTGTGAGAAATCTGCATGAAAAGGTGAAAGCAAACATTGAAAAAAGAACTTGCAATACGCAAAGAAAGCAAACAAAGGTGTTTTGAAGGTCTCGTTGTGATCAATTATTTTTCTCTTCGTGATTGTTTGTTACTAGTTTCAAGTAAACTAGAGGTGAATGATCCAAAACCTTTACTTTTTTCAAGATTGGGTAATTTCTTGATTTCTTTTGTTATTGGATTGAGGGTACGATTTTAATATAGTCGTGTTTGCCTTCCATACATTAAGAATTCATATCAGCTAGAAACTCCTAAATATACTATGAATTCGAGAGGGAATCAGGTGAATTGGTAATCAAATATGAAATTCGGACCCCCTATTTATAGGCGGAGATCGGACCTTCCGATCTCGAGTTCGGACATTTCGATCCTTCATGAGGGCCACTTCGCCTGCATATGAATTTGGACGCTCCGAACTCCTCTTCGGATCGTCCGATCTGTAGCATCCGATACACTGTATAAATTCTTTTGACACTTGTTCGGGTTACACTTCGGACATTCCGATCCTATACTTTGGATCGTTCGATCTCGCTTAGTGACGTCAGCCATGATGTCATCTATCTGACCCGATTTGGACACTTGTCCCACTTGGGTTCGAACAGTCCGATCTCCTGATTGGAGCGTCCGATCTCCCTCAGCTTCCGAACTACTTCACTGCATTCGATGGATTTGGATCATCCAATCTAACATGTGCTTAAGTTTGGACCATCCGAACTCTCCGAGCCCAAGTAAGCTCACTAACCATTTTTTGGTGTTATGGATCCGATTTCTAGGTCCGTTTGATCATATTAAAATCTATTAATCATGTTTTATTAGTTCTAAACATGATTAGCAAATTAATCTTGTAAAATGGGACCGGGTTACTACAATCATCCAGTCAATTACTCAAGGAGAAGAAACAAGAAACATAAAAGAGTAAACAAGAAGGAAAAAACATTCAAGACAGAGGATATAAAAGCTTTGTAGATGAGTTCTTGATTTTTATTCATTATGTATTTTTCATTCTTGTATGGAGTAATTGTGGTTGAATACTGTAACTTGGATTCCGGAATTTTGGCTAAAGGAATACGAGATAAAAACCTCCCCTGGATATAGGGAAATTTAATTTCAAAACCACGTATATCGGTGTCGTTCATTTTCTTTCATTGATTTACTAAGGATTTGTGTGGTTTGTTGCTCCTTTATTGTGATCGTGAGTTCCTCTGGTCCATTGTGTGGTGCTATTAGCCTATAATGAATAATTTGTTATTTTGATATTGACCTGATGATATCCTTAATTCATTAACACTGGCGCCGTCTGTGGGAATAGGGAATTCTATTGAATCAATGAAGTTCGATACAGAAAATTTCACGAGAAAGAATGATTTTGCCCTATGGAGAATCAAAATGAAAGCGATATTGGTTTAGTAATTAATGACTTGAGAAGCACTGAGAAAGAGGGAGGAAATGTCATCTTCACTCAAGGATAAGGATAAAGATGACATCCTAGAGAAGGATGAATGTGAGATTATCTTGTGTTTAGGAGATAAGACACTTGGGGAAGTTGCAAGGGAAAAGTTTTCCTCTGGGATGTAGATTAAGTTGGAAAGTATATATATGAATAAGTCATTTTCAAGTAGATTGTACATGAAACATATTCTGTACTCGTTTAAGATTCAAGATGGTAAAGACATTGAGGATCAAATAGAGGAGTTCATCAAAATTCTATATGATCTAGAGAACGTTGAAGTAAAACTTGAGTATGACGATAATTATCTTATAGTAATTAATGCCCTATATACCGAAATCCTATGAAAAATTTAAGGATTCCATGTTGTATGACAGAGATAAATCCATCTATTTGGATGAGGTACAGTCAGCAATCCATTCTAAGGAATTGCAAAGAAAATTACAAGCTAGTGGCGAGTTCTTTGGTAAAGTCCTGAATGTGAGAAGGAGATCAGAAAAGAGGGATAAAAACCCTTATAAAACCAGAGCTCTTTCTAAAAGTAAGCCCAAATACAAGTGTTTTATATGTCACAAGGCAAGACATTTCTAAAGGGATTGTCCTGAAAGGAAGAAAAAGCCTTTTTAAAAACCTAAGGACAATGCATGAGCAGCCATTGTATCAGAAGGATATGAAAATGCAGAAGTTCTGACAATAATAGATAGGGACATGAAAAATTTTTGGATCTTAGATTCTGGTTGCGCTTATCATTTGTTCCTAAAAAAATCTTGGTTTGAGGAGGTTACTAAATCATATCAGGGGATGATCTTATTGTGAAATGGTAAGTCTTGCAGGGTGAAAGGAATAGGATCAATCAGAATATAGATGGATAATAGGGGTGGACAGAATATTGAAAAATGTTAGTTTTGTGCCTGAACTAAAGAGAAATTTGATCTCTTTAGGAACCCTTGAGTCTGGGGGATATAACTTCAAGACTCAGAAGTGATTAAATTGTCCAGAGGTGCACTAGTAGTTATGAAAGGAATAAGAATGAACTCCTTGTACATCATAGAAGCAAAAAAAATCATAGGGGGCTCGACCCTAATCTATGAAATGCAAAGTAAATCAAGTCTATGAATATGAGACTTGGTCATGCTGGTGAAAAGTCACTTATGGAGTTGTCAAAACAAGGACTTATGTGTGGTGATAAGATCAAAAATCTAGATTTATGTGATTATTGTATTCTAGGAAAAGCAAAGAGGGTAAAGTTTGGACAAGGGAAACATACCTCTACAAAGCCTTTGCAATACATACATTCTGACCTCTGGGGTCCTTCTCAGATTCTCACGCATGGAGGTTGTAATTATTTTATATCCATAATTGATGATCATTCAAAAAGAGTTTGGACTTATCTGCTAAGTCCAAGGATGAAGCTACACATAACTTCAAAGAATGACTGGTGAATATAGAGAACAAATTAGAACACAAGGTAAAGTATATGAGGACAGACAATGGTCTTGAATATCTGTCAAAGAAATTCAAGGAATCGTGTTGCAAAAAGGAGATAACAAGGCATTTCTCTGTATCACACACACCCCAACAGAATGGAGTGGCAGATAGAATGAATCGCACAATATTGAAGAGAATAAAGTTATTAATTCTAAATGCAGGATTACCTAAATACTTATGCATAGAGGCTCTTGACACAGCTACTTATCAGATAAACATGTGCCCTGCAAGTGGTCTGGAATATAAGACACCTATGGAAGTATGGAATGGAGTACCAGCTGACTACTAAAATATCAGATTCTTTGGGTTCCTGGCTTATGCTCATGTGTAACAAGGTAAGCTGGTTTCTAGAGCCTTACTGTGTATCTTCATATGATACCTAGAGGGTGTAAAGGGATTAAAAGTATGGAATATAGAGCATATTGGGTTACAATCTCAGGAAATCTAAACTTAATACTGAGGATCAGAAAACAATGTATCATAAATTGAGGTGGAGCTACCCGAGAAAGAAAATTCAGTGGAAAAAAACCATCATACGATACCAACTCAGGACTCATAACAAGACAGTGAGCAATCTCACACTGATGATCAAACCTAAGTATTACATGTTGGCAAGAGACATGCATAGGAGGGAAATTAGGCCTCCTATAAGATTTTCAAAAGCATACATGATCTCTATTGCACTAAGTACTACTGAAAAGGTTGAGAATGATGAACCTTTTTCCTACAATGGAGCCATGTCTAGCAAATACAAGGATATATGGCAGATGGATATGAAAGAGAAACTTGATTTATTACAAAGAAACAACACCTGGAAATGTGGAGAAACCAAAAGGGAAAAGGATTCTAGGTTGTAAATAGATTTATAAACTTAAGGAAGATGCTACAGCAGAAAATAGCTCAAGTACAAGGCAAGGTTAGTAGCAAAAGGCTACTCTCAACTTGAGGAGATACTTTAATGAAATATTCTCCCCGGTTGTCAAATACGGCTACAGAAGACTCATATTAGTTATTGGTACACAACTAGATCTTGAACTAGAATAGCTTGATGTAAAACATGATTCTTTCATGGTGATCTAGAGGAAACTATCTTAATTGATCTTCTCTAAGGATACAAAACTAGTGATGCCAAGAATAAGGTCTGCTTACTCCAGAAATCACTTTATGGTTTAAAGCAGAGTCTTAGGAAATTTTATTTTAAGTTTATTGAATTTATGAGGAAAATAAACTTCAAGAGAAGCCGTTTTGATAGTTGCGTGTACTACAAAGAAGGAAATCTTACATATACCTATTTGCTTCTGTATGTGGATGATATGCTCATTGCTATCAAGAACAAAGATGGAATTATGGAGTTAAATAATGAGCTAAGCACCGAGTTTGACATTAAATATCTAGGAGAAGCAAGGAAGATATTGGGTATGGAAATTAGAAGAAATAGGAAAGATGAGAGCATATTTCTAAATCAAAGGTCATGCCTCAAAAAGGTATTACAGAAGTTCAAAATGCATGAGTCTAAACCAGTCAGTACTCCACATGGTCAACGACTGAAACTATCATCTAGTCAGTCTCCTGTGGACTTTGCTGACAAGGAAGAAATGTCAGCTATACCTTATGCAAGTTGAGTTGGGAGTATTATGTATTTAATGATTTTCAGTATGCCTGACTTACCTCATGTTATAATTGTAGTATCAAGATTCATGGCCAAACCCAGGAAGCCTCATTGGAAGCACTGAAATGTACTCTTAGATACTTAAAAAGATCAGTTAACATGAGATTGCTGTTTCAAAAGCAGGAAAATGACTCTCAGCCATTGGTGAGATATTTTGACTTTGACTATACTGGGAATCTTGATGCAAAAAAATCTTTTACGTGACTTGTCTTCACAGCCTTTGGGACTGCTATAAGTTGGAAATCAGTTTTGCAATAAGTTGTTGCTCTTTCAAAAATCGAAGCAGAATACATTGCAGTGACTGAAGGAATAAAGGAAGCAATTTTGTTGTAAGGACTGATAATTGAACTTGGTTTGAAGCAATAAATTGTTGAAGTTCACTGTGTTAATCAGAGTGCTATAAAATTGTCCAAACATCAAGTATTCCATGAAATTCAAAATCACATCAACGTGAAGCTTCATTTTGTGAGGGACATCATTGAAAAGGGAGAAGTGAAAGTTGTAAAAATATTAACAGAAGATAATCTAGCTGATGATTTCACTAAGGCACTACATCAATCTATGTTCAATTTGTGTTTAGACTTGGTTTGGGTAGTGGAAATGACTTAGCTCGATCTTGAGGATCTTTTTTTGAGGCTACCCAACATTACAGACAAGGTGGAGATTTGTAAAGTGGTGTCTGAAATATTGTATCGAAGCTTGTGTGTGTTTTGGGTCTGCTTAGTAAAATATATACATTTTTGATTTGGGCCTTAATTAATTATATGGAAAAAAACCTAATAAGGCCCAAATATATAGAAGATGGAATTTTTGTGAGCTCGGCTAAAAAGCAACTTGAAAGAACCGTTGTAGCTGAAACTGATCTTTAACCACCAAGCTTCCAAAATATACAAGGCACGGAATTTACTAGGATAGAGTAGGATCATGCAGTCAATTACTCAAGGAGAAGAAACTAGAAACAAAAAAGAGTGAACAAGAAGGTAAAAAACATTCAAGACTGAGGATCTAAAAGCTTTGTCGATGAGTTCTTGAGTTTGATTCATTTATGTATTTTTCAATATTGTATTGAGTAATTATGTTTTAATTTTGTAACTTGGATTCTATATTGTTGGATAAAGGAATTGGAAATAAAAGCCTCCCGTGGATTTAGACAAATTTAATTTCCGAACTGCGCATATTGGCGTCGTATACTTTCTTGCATTGATTTTCTACTGTTTTGTGTGGTTTGTTGCTCTTTTATTGTGATCGTGAGTTCCTCTAGTCCATTGTGTAGTGCTCTTATCCTATAACGAATCATTTGTTATCTTCATCTTGATATGTTGATCTCCTTAATCCATTAACAAAAATTTTAATAATTTTTCGGTGTAGTGTTGATATGTCGCAGATGTAGCAGCCCGATTTCTAATTATGTTACTCAACTACATAAAAGTTTTAAATTAGCCAAAACATGATTAAGGGTCTTCCAATTGGATTTAAGGAATTGAAAATTAGATTCATAATGACCGAAAATGGTTCCAAGGGCTTCAAGTTATTGGATAGTTCGGAAGCTCCGAAGAGCAGCTCGGAAGCACCGAATTGATTAGGAAGCAATATATACTTCGGAGGCAGTGGATAGGTTCGGAAGCTCCGAATTGATAATCGGAAGGTTTGATCTCCTTTTGTTAAGAAAGTATGAGATTTTTTATTGGTGAATTGACTTGAGAGAGTTCGGAAGCTCATAACCCCAGTTTGGAAGGTCCAAACTCCGTCGGCAGTAGTGTGTTTTCCAATCAAGGGCACACGTTCAGTGGCTATAGATCCAAAGCTCCAATGGAGAGATCAGAAGTTCCGAAGTTCGTTCAGAAGCTCCGAGCATGGGATCGATAGTTCCGCTCATTGCCTATAAATAAGTGCCAAGGGCTTCACTTTCCATTGCCAATTCACACTTTTCTCTCTCATTTCTTGTTGGTTTGGAAGGCTTCCGAGCATCTTTTTGAGGGTCAGTCGATAGTGAGGTGCTACCGTGATCATAGCAAATTTGTGCCTTGAGTTTGAGGTCATCGCCATCAAAGAGCTAACAAAGAATGCATGTATAAGTCTAGACTTTGATTAGCTTCTGTCAGTGGCTAATAGTCTAGTTAAGGCTTTTAGTAAGAAATAAGTGATATGGTGATTCTTTGCTTATAGGCTTGGACTAGAGAGTCAGTGTTGTTAGGTTGCTTGTATTGAGACACAAATGTGCTATCGTAGATATCCTAGTTAAGTATGCATGTTCTATGTTTGCATGTTTATATGACATGACTTATATGCATACATTTTGACACGATTATTATGTTTCATGCATTTATCATGTTGAGCCTGTAACTTGACATAACCTGTAGTGGGGTCTCTAAACCACAAGTTCTTGAGTGGATGGTTGGACCCATTTTGTTATAGGATCAGGTCTCCTATATCCTCATTTATATTCTGGCATGTGATCCACCTCATGATGCGAGGGCCCAACGCGCTACATACAATGATGCCTTGATTGAGTAGTGTTTTTACCGTGATAGGTTTCCGGCACCTATTCATTTGTATTAGCTTTCATAGCATGTGTATAATCATACTTCCATACTGAGCTTTGTTAGCTCATGCCCTCAATTTTTGGTCTTGGACACCCCGTTTCACGAGGCAGGTCTTATCTTGGACAGACCGGGAGGTAGCATTCGTTTAGTTGCTATAGTGCTACAAGTTGTTCATTGTAAGGTTTTCGTTTGTGGGTTATAGTATTACCATTTCTATTGGGTTGTATAACAGTTATTTTAGTTTATTTCGGTACCGGTTGTATTCCGCCGGTTGGCATGTCGAATAGTTTTAGTTTTCATTTACTATTAATTGAATTATTATGCTTTAAGATATATTGCATGATTAAGTTTGATTAATAGATGATTCCGGAGCAGGTCACTACATTAATGATAGCAGAGCTTGCATTTAGATTTGGGATATAGGAAACCAGTCTTGGGGTTAATGATGGGGCGATGATGGGGCGATGGCAGACCATGGAGACGAGAGTCACGGGAGCACCGGTGAATGATGGGGCGATGATGAGGATCAAGAGCATCATCGTGGAAACCGTCACCATCGGGATGGGCGACATCGTTTTGACATGCATAAATTCATTCAAATTTGGCCAAAACAACTCGTGAGAGGTGCATCTCCTGAGGATGCGGAGAACTGGATCAAGCTCATGGAGAGTTGCTTCCAGTTTTTCCACTGCACTGATTAGCAACAAATGAAGGAAGTTAAATTTATACTAGATGAGAGAGCTCTCAAGTGGTAAAGTCTACTTCTGCCCCATGATATTTGAGCAAGGCGTAGCTTGGGCTTAGTTACGTACAACGTTTACAAAATTTCATTTTCCTCCAGCACTTCGTCAGGCTAATATCAACGAGCTTTTGAATCTGTAGCGGGGCAACATGATGGTAAATGAGTATCAGCAAAAGTTCTTTTCATTATTACCATTTCGTCCATATATTGTTGCCAGCTCGGAGGCCACGTACGAAAAAATTATTCAAGGCCTCAACCGAGAGATCCATGACCGAGTGGCTTTCTGTGATGATCCGACATCATACGAGGGATTGGTTAATCGATAACGACAGGCGAAAAATAGTCTCCATCATTATAGGTCTTTCTTTTCCTTCCGACTTCTTTGGGGCTTAAACCAGTCTTTCCAGAAGCCTGATGCATTTCTTCTTCTTTGGGTTCTGGTGGTGGTGTTTTCCATTTTTGGAAGAATAAAGTCATTATGAGAATTGTGGAGGATGACATCCATCCGACAAATTCAGTCGGGGTGGCAGGGGCTTGTTTCTGTTGTGGCAAGATGGCCCACAAGAAGAGAGATTTTTTGCAGTCAGATGGGGGATCAGCGTCTAGTTCTTGTTCCCAGAAATTAGTTCCGTAGAGGCCATTAAGATAGTCTGTTGGGAGCACCAATCAAAGACCGCGTATCCTAAGGCATGTTTTTGCACTAAGACAATATCAGATTCAGAGGGAGAACGAGGATTTAATTGCAGGTACATTTCTTTTATGTGGAATTCCTACATTCGTTCTCATGGATAATGGTGCATCGCATTCATTCATTTCTGCACTTTTTGTTAAGCATAATAGATTGTCGTATATATTTATATACGTAGTGATTTCTGTGTTTACCCCGACCGGCCATTCAGCTTTGGACAAGCGTGTAGTCTTGGGTTTCTCTTTAGAGTTTGAAGGCTTTGAGTTATCGGCTAATCTTATGATCTTAGCGATGGATGATTGATGTGTTGATATTTTCCTAGATTTACTTGAGTTAATTTGTATGATTAGGTAAATTTTCAATGATTAAATTGATTTATAGTTACTAATCATTGTTTTTGGTTTGAAATAGGAGAAAGGGAAGAAATTGAGAAAAAGAGAAGAAATAGAGGAGAAAAAGAGAAGAAAATTTAAAGATGTACAGAAGTATAGCTCACTCGAGCCATGAAATCTTGCGCTCGAGCGCGCCTGTACGAGGAAAAAAGAAACAAGACAGAGCTATAGCGCGCTCGAGCGGTGAAATCTTGCGCTCGAGCGCACCTGGGCGAAAAAATAAAGTCGGGATAGAAAAGTAGCGTGCTAGAGCGACCACTTCTTTTGCTCGAGCACGCCTGCGATAAGAAAAATTTGTTTTTATAAGGAAGGAAAGATTGGGAGGACTCTAGGTCTTTATTTATAGATAAAAACATACGAAATCATTAGTTTTTGGGTGCAGAGAACGTGTGGAACACATCTTGACGGCTAGGTTTCCCTTCCTTGTTCTTAGATTATTTTTGTTCTGCAATTTTTCTTGTTAGTTTTTCATGGCCCTGCGTGGGTAAGTTTTAATTCTTGTTTGAGGAAGACGAATCCTTGAGTTTTATTTTTCTCGTGATATTTTGATACTTTTATTGTTTGATTTTGCTTTGAATATCAAGATTTGTTTGAATTTGATTATCATGCTTGTATGATTTTATTATTGGTTCGATCACCAAGTAATTTTCTCATAAAATGTAAAGCAAAATTAGATATAGAATGTGTAATTGTTTGATTTCTCTAATTTGTGAAACAACTGCTATTGATAATTTTTTATTTTGAATTTATTAATTCGTAGGAACATCTCTTGACTAGATTAAATACAACCGCTTGTGTTTGCGTTGTTTAGCTTCATCAATCTCACTAGTTTGAATGCTATCTTGGGTTTAAACCTTAATCGCTTGTATTGGTTGATTCATTGGTAAGAGTTAATATTAGACCGCTTGCTTCTATTTAACTTAAAATTAAGGTGAGATAGAAATTAATATTTCAATGGTGAATATTCAAATGTGAATTGATTATTTTTAGAGAATCGATAATCGAGTGAATAAACTTCAAGGGCGTATTCGACCGATACCAAAGCTTGTTTAATTTATTTTTAGTAAACTTAATTTTAATCTTGCATGCTAGTTATGTGAGTTTTAGAATTAGTCTTTATTTATTTTCTAAATTTTTAAAATTTAATATGAATACACTAAACCCCACTTTTATTTATTTTTATTATTTTTAATTCATAGCACAATAAAATTCAATCATCTTCGTGAGAACGATCCCTAATCTAGGTACTACATATTTCTTTAATTGAGTTGAGTGGGTTAATTTGGGCGTGACGCGACTAAGCTCTACCAAAGATTTTGATTGTATCTTGGGTATTGGCATTTTGCATCCTTATCGAGTTACAATGGACTGTTACCAGAATATTGTTCAGTCTCGTCCGGGTGAGGGTGATAGTTGATTTTTCTATGGTGAGGGAGCGCGACCCTTTATTACTTTGGTATCAGCTCTGAGAGCTTGTTGGGCTTTGGAGGCAGAAGGGGAAGACTACCTTATCTATGCGATTGACACGTCTATAGGGAGTAGGGCTATTGAGGATTTGTCAGTTGTTTGCGAGTAACCAGAAGTTTTTTATGATGATATCCCAGAGTTTCCTCCAGTCCGAGAGGTTGAGTTCAAGATTGATCTTGTGCCAGGGATGACACATATTTCTCTAGATTGAGCTTGTGCCAATATTTACTTGAGGTTAGGGTATCATCAGTTGCGAGTTTGAGATGAGGATGTTTCAATACTACGTTTCGTACGAGGTATGGTCACTAAGATTTTTTAGTGATGCCTTTCAGGTTGAAAGCACCTGTAGTGTTCATGGATCTAATGAACATCATCTTCCGTAATTATTTGCACAAATTCATCGTGGTATTCATTGAAGACATTTTGATCTTCTTGCGCAGTGTTGATGAACATGCGAAGCAATTGGGGATTGTACCACAGATTCTTCGAGAGATGCAGTTTTTTTTCCAAGTTTAGTAAGTGTGAATTCTTGATTGACCGGGTAGTGTTCCTTGGTCATGTCATTTATCGGGATTGTGTTTCAGTAGACCCGAGTAAGACGGAAGCTATATTGAACTAGCCACGCCCTACGACATTTTTAAAGATTCGTAGATTCTTGGGTTTAGCAAGGTACTATCGACAATTCATTCAGAATTTTTAATAGATTGCTAGACCACTGATGCAGTTGACAAGGAACGATGTTACTTTTGTCTAGTCGGCCAAGTGTGAGCAAAGATTTGATCAGTTGAGGAGTCGACTGACTATCACACCTATACTTGCTTTGCCATCTGGTTCCGGAGGTTACATGCTATATACAAATCTCTTCAGGGTTTGGGTTGTGTGCTGAAACAAAATGGGCATGTAATTGCCTATGCTTCCCAATAGTTGAAGACCCATGAAGGGAATTACCTAGTGCATGATCTAGATCTTGCAACGATGGTGTTTGCACTAAAGATATGGCGTCATTATTTGTATGGTGAGCTCTTTGAGATCTATTATGACAATAAGAGTTTGAAGTATTTGTTCACTCAGACTGAATTGAACATGAGGCAGTGTCGTTGGATGGATCTTCTCAAGGATTATGATTGTGAGATTAAGTACCATCCAGGTGCTACAAATCCATCTGCAGACGCATTTAGCCGCAAGGTTTAGGTTAGTGCTCTTCGCACCATTGCAATATTCAATGTAGTTCAGGAGTGTTGTTATTTGGGTTCAATGTTTAGACACAAGAAATAACAACAAGGGATCAGAGTCTTTTCAGTGTTAGCTGAGCCAGTGTTGTTTACCCCTATCCGACAAGTTCAGTTTTCAAATCTAAAGACGCATAAGCTAGCTAGGCTCGCTCAGGGAGAAAAAACCTCTGGTTTCCATTTTCAGATAGACAGATTGTAGTGACCCGCAATTAATCAAGGTAATTAAAGAAATTAATTACTAAATTTTGCCTAAAATTATCCGAAGTGGATCGGAAGCTCCGAAGCACAGATCGGGATCGGACGTTCCGTTGGAGGATTGGACGTTCCGTTCTGGCTAGGGCTGGCGTCATCACTGACGTTAGCAAGATGATGTCACTGCTTACGCACGTGAGGTGACATCGGACGTTCCGATGTCATGATCGGATGCTCCGTTCGCGATCGGACGTTCCGATGAGGGATAGGACATTCCGATCGCCGTCTATAAATAAGGGGTCCGAGCCCTCATTTTGTGCACCAATTTCCCTACTTTCCTCTGGTTTTCGAACCTTCTTACTTAGATCTACGGAGTTCTAGGCATCCTATTGGGAATCCGGAAGTTGCCTAGCGATCCCGGCGTCGTAGCGGATGTGTGCCTAAGTTTTGAGGTGATTCTACACCAGCGGGCTGACGACGGACGAAGGTATAATTTGGCTTCCTAAAAATATTTAGGAGTATGAAATAGCTTAATTAAGGCTTTTAGAGAGTTTATAGTGATGCATGGACTTTTGCATGTGTAGACGCAGTAGAGCAGACTTGTAGGCTTTGGACCTAGACGGGTGTGATAGGAGTTGACCTGCAGTGTTAGAGGTACGTAAGTACTGACCGAGATAGCCGGCATGATATTTATACATATGTGTGTGATGCATGATGTATGTGTTGTATTGGCTATGTTTTACTGTTTTTATCACATGCATATGCTTTTACGGAGACTGCATCGGGTATGATGTGAGTCATGACAGTTTCCATCAGTCGAGGCGATTCTTCCTGAGGATTCGTGTGTTGGAAATATACGAGTACCACGCGGAGTCGCTCTCTTGCCCGGTACTGTGTATTCCAGGCGCCATGAGTAAAATGATTTAACCCTGATTTTTAAAGTCATGTGCATGCTCATATTTGTATTTATATCATTGCTTCCGTATTGAGCGTAGTCGCTCACGCCCTTTATGTTTCGTGTTTTGGGACACCTTGTGGCGGGTCAGGTCTAAGGCTGGACGGTCCCGGTGGTTCCCAGCAGGTTTGAGGTTGCTACCTTGCAGAGGTAGTTTGTTAGGGATTCTGATACCCTAATTTTGATTTGGTTGTATAAAGAATTATACAATGTTTCTATCGTCGCACTACAAGAAAAACGCAAAAAAACAACGGATAAAATCCGTTGTCGTAGGGGGTTAAAAACTGTTGTAACTGGTGGTGTTGTTAAAAGTGCGCCCCTACGACAACGAATATAATCCGTTGTCGTAGAAACAAATCCGTTGTCTTTGAGGAAAACGACAACAGATTTTATCCGTTGTCGTAGGGACATACTTTTAACAACACCATTAGTTACAACAGTTTTTTTCCCCCTACGACAACGGATTTTATCCGTTGTCGTTTTTCATATAAAAAACAAAAAAAAAATAAAAATAATATACAAATTTCAATATTATAAATAAACCAAAATTTAAAATTTCAAAAATAAAATTTAATATACAATTTTTTAGTATTACAAATCACTCGAAATTAAATTCTAATGCAATTTACACTACAGAAAAATACAAAAATTCTGCCCGAAAAATTCTAATGCAATGCAAGTTGTTGAGCATCTTCTAGCGAATATTCGACTACCATGGCTCTTAAAGGCTCTGCAACCTGAAAGATTATTTCATCACTTAATATAAAGATAAGAGTAACAAACACAGATTTGATTTGAAAATGAAATCGTTAGATACAAGATAGAACTTAGAACATTAAATGCACTACGTAGTAAATATCACCCTTTAGAGGATAAACATAAAATGAATATGGATGCAAACCCAGCAAACTCGTCAAAAGACTCATATGGAGGAGATAGAAAAAAAAATTCATGGATTTAGTTAATCATCTCTAATCACTCCGAACATGGACTAGAACAAAGAGTAGTACGAAACAGGGGAAGAAAACATACCGGCTGCTCTGTTTAACAAACAGAGAAAATCACCTACAATATTAGCAACAATTTAAATCAATGTTCAATAAAATCCTATACCAAGTAGATTTTACAGTAGGAGATTAAAATTTTTTTGAGAAACATACTTGCTTCACATCGTACCGGACTATTTCATGGCGATCAAACATATAACGCCGCATACCCTGATGATTCATAAACACAAAATTAAAGCCTTGAAAACCAAATCAGAAACATTGTTTTTCTCCATCGTTCAGATACAAAATTTCTATAAGATTGAATTAGGGACAAATATGTCCACATTTCCGCCTAAGAATAGGATGCAGAGAGGAATAATAGCTTACCGCTGCTTCATTGTGATTTTGGTATTTACAAGCTTAAATGAAACAATTTTCAGATATTTGTACAATGTTTATTGTAATTTAATATGCTTGCCCAACAATGATTACCGTATCTTTAACAATAGATTTCTTAATTGATTCTTTTAAACACAAGTCTACTGAATATTAATTTTATAATAACCTCAAAAAAGACATAGATTTAATAGATCATCGACTCAACCAAACGGGAAGCAACAATTATCAGAAAAACACAAGAAAAATATTAAATCTACCATTTCAAAAATATGTTCAGAAAATAGATATATAAAGACCGCAAACTGAAAAATAAGCTACCATTCATAACCAAGTTAGCAATAGAATATCATATGTATAATGAAATTTGAGGAAAGTGAAGCACCTTCAGCAGCTAAATTGGCTAAATTGGCCACTACTTTTACAGCATGGATTCAGACACTTGCATCGTCTGACTCAAGCAACGACAATATCTTTTACAATCCAACTGCCAAAATAAGATTTTGATATGCAAGTCTCAAGGAAATTTAGGGAGAGTTTGCGATCACTAAAAAAAAGTGATTGTTAGCTTTTGGCTTAAAAAATCATTTTTGTGTGTTTTTTAAACCTAGATTATGTGTTAGCTTATGCTTAACTTAATTAAAATCCAAAAGCTAGTCATGTGGTGATTATGATTCTCCAAAAGTGATTATAATAAGAAGTTCATTGCTAAAATCACTCTAATCACTTATTTATAAAACACTACCCAACTTTGATTTTTAGATTTTCACATTTATTTTCAAACACTACCAACTTTTAATTTTTCTTAACTTTTTTATAATATATAAATTAATCACTTCTACAAAATCACAATCTATTGCAAACACTCCCTTAGATGAATGAAATGAAATAAACAAAAAATAGTACCTTGTTCATGAAGGTTTGTAATTGATGCTCTTTCTCCACCACTATCATCTCTAAATTGTAGATGATTAAGTGGAGAAAGGGAATTTAAGCCAAGTAGAGGGTTTGCAGAGTTTCCTCTGTTGAGAGAGCCTCTAGATGCCACAAACAAATAAAAATCAAGCATAGAATGTCTGTGTTAAACATGGGAAAATCTTAGAGAAGAGGAAATGGCTGTAGAAATCTCTACAGATGATTACATTCTAGTCATCTGTACTTTGATGGGGTCAAGCTCTTATCATTTGTTTGATTTTAAAAAAACAACACAGAGATGCTCACCCATAGAAATGTTAAATTTGATAAGCTAAACGAACTCGAAATACATAGCACGAAAGTGCAAATGTGATTTAATAAGTGTTATATATATAGCTACCATTCAAATATAAAATTTCCAATGAAAGAGAAAATAATAAAAAAAAAAACATACCTGATTAGACTCGATAGTCAGTTGTGCAAATTGACTTCGTAAAAGTCTCCCTTCTTCAAATTTCATTTTCTGATGGCTCTCCTTTTCTAGTACTTGGTGAAAACTCAAAACATCTGTGTTTCCTATTAACTGCAAATATAAATATGTTATATGCATAATTCAAATATAGATCCAAGTCAAAAAATTACAATTTCTGTAAATATCCACCTAAATAGTTGCAGATATAAATGTGTTATATGCATATGGAGTTCTCAAGGCCGTGTTGCTAAGGACTCCAGTAGTAACTCAAATCCACACAAACTCGAGTTAGAATAGATAACCATGTATTGTCATGTATTTAACTATTTATCTTATTTTGTTAAGATTATTCGCAAACAGTACAAGTCCGACTCCAACAGGAGGATAATATGTTGGTATTCCAGAAAACCTAGGAAATATGATACAAAGACAAAACTCATAGGAGCTGAAACACAACATGTGGACAGCCCCTGAAATAGGGAACATAAACATGGGACAAGCTACTGGCACATTTTAAGAGAATATTTTGCTTACGTTGGCAAATCAGGGTCCAATTCACTCCCATCGAAGTCCTCAGAATCATTATTCCCTAGAAGTTTGACCATCTGAAGTTTCTCGCTTTGCCTCTTCTTCCAATCCTCCATCCGATCCTTCCATGAAACACTTCCATAACCATATAATTCTCTGTCTTTCTCCGGAACCATAGGCCGGGATGGCACTGTACATCATAAGTATCTATTAAAATCATGCGCACACTCACATAATTTGAAGTAAAGAAATCTGTATAGAAGAGATGACTCATTGATGCGCTAATGCCCCAGGAGACGATAAATGTATCCCATTCACATCATTTACAAATGGGGTATTATAATAGCTTGATGATCATAAGAAACCCGAGAATCCTAAAAAATTATCAAACCAAAAGTCATGTACTGTGCAACAATCTTGAGGTAGAAATAGAAAAAGGGGATAATTTTTTAAACACCTCTTCACTATAAGTCAAGATAGGGATTTCAAGAACTTGGGACAGGCCTGAGTTTCTTTTTTTCTCTCATACACATAATAGGTATGTCTTTCCTTGTTCAACTTCCATTGCAAAAGTATATGATAAATGAGACACACAAAGAAAGCTGATTAAAATGTCCTGATCTTTTCAACTTTTGAAGTCTCTAAACACTCGTATGTTTCTCATAACATGGAAACAAGGGCCCTGGCTTTCGGTTTATCGTGTGCGCATTCGATATATTCAGAGGCAATCCCATGCTCTCTCCTTGTTTCTCCACTTGTTCAATATCTACAGTCCACCATTCTCCGGTAACACAAAAAGTGTAACAACTCAACAAAATTCATCAAAAAAAAAGGGATCAAAATACCAAGAAATAAAGAAATATGCTCACCTAACACGATTACTTCTTCTCTATCAGGTTTAGGGGAAGGGAAAGGAGTCCATTGTATAGGCATAATCACAATTGCACCATAAACAGTGGCCCTCAACCAAAAAATATGTGCATGCCACCACAGTGTACCTCATTGTCCTGTAATATTGAAATCATACACATAGCTATTCTCTGTCTGGATTGAACTCTGAGTAACATAAGTCGGCCCGTCCGCCCAACCATTTCTATACTGCTTCAGTCCATGCCTACAAGTCACCATCATTAAAATGAGCACTTATTTCAACTTATGATCAACATATATTCAGGGGATGTACCCTATTTTTCTTACCAATGAATGGACATATTGTACTGTGCATAGTTGGTTACATTGAAAAAACTCATAGTAAATTTCCAATAATATTGCTAAATCAATTCCCTTTTTGATATTTACCACACTTTTGACTAATTCAAAGATTAAAAAATAATTAAAAGGAAAAGCCCCAAACCACTAATACCTATTTTCTGAGTGATAAAGTGAGGAAATAAAAGAAAGATTAATGACATGACCGAGTTAGCGAAGCTCATGGTGAGCGAATGCACCATCTTGTGGAGGCTGCCCCTCATCAGCAGCAGCGAGTTCCGACCTAGCAGGTTCTTTATCGACCCGGGGTAGCTCGACTCGAATAGCCGGCCCTCGTTCTGCAGTATGAGCCAGTTCAAACACATGCGTGGTGAATACGGTGTTGTACCTCGCCACCCTGTCATCTATGAACGGCTCCGGTTTCTCCATCTTGTAGGCGAAGATCAGCTGCAGGGTCTCCCCCAAGAACAGCAGCCCCAGGTTCCCCAATGGCAGCCAGAGCTTCCTCCGCGTCGTGGCGCGTAGGACTACATACGAGCAGAGACAGACATAATTGGACCAGCGGGAAGAGGATGAAGAAGATCAGAGATAATAGCACCAACGAAGCACACGGGAAGAGCTGGGTTGATTGGGGCGGCGGGTTAGGGTTAGGGATTGGTTTCCCCTTTCTTTTTCTTTTTCTTTCTGGTGTTGAGATTTCGTGTTGCCCTTTAGGTGAATGGTTATTTCTATGTTCTTAATTGAAAAAATGAAAAAAATAAAATAAAAAAAATAAAATAAAAAAGGAAAGACAACATTCTAATAAAAACCGTTGTCGTACACCCAAAAAAACACGCACAAGGACAACGGTTAATTAAAACCGTTGTCGTAAATAATAAAAAACCCGCTCATAGATAACAAATTTTAAAATCCGTTGTCTTTGACACATATAAGACAACGGTTTTTGAAAAACCGTTGTCGTTGTTCATTAAAATACTGCCAACAACAACGGTTTTTACTAAAACCGTTGTTAAAAGTCCAAAGACACTAGTTTTTTTAAAAAACCGTTGTCTTTTAGATGTTGTTGAAACCAATATTTGTTGTAGTGTCGGTTGTATTCTGCCGATTGGATTTGTTGTACTTTGGAATTATCCGTTATTTAACGCTTTAATTGTTGTTGCTTGCGCTAATCACTCTGATTAGATAGTGGATCCGGGTAGGGTCGCTACACAGATTGTTGTGTTTGTCTAGTAAAGTAGTTGTGCTTGATGATTCGACCTTGGGTGATGAGTTTTGTATCAAGATCATCGTAGTAGATTCACCGTACACCCGGACAGTGCAAAGATGTATAAAGATCTACGTACGAGATTCTGGTGGAATGATATGAAGCATAGTGTTTATCAGTTTGTAGCTCAATGTCTTATTTGTCAGCAGGTCAAGAATGAGCATCATTGATCGTGTGGGTCGGATGCACAGTTTGAAGATTCTAAAGTATAAGTGGGAGCATGTGATGATGGATTTTGTCACCCATTTGTCGATGTCCTCCAGGCAGTGTGACGTTATTTGAGTTGTTGTGGACAGTTGTCCAAGTCTGCACATTTTCTTCCATATAACTGTGAGTTCACTTTTGATCACATGGAGATATTGTACATTTAGGAGATTGTGCATTTGCATGGTGAGCCACTAAGTATAGTCAGTGATAGAGATTCGAGGTTCACCACACGATTTTGGGATAGCTTTCAAATGCTTTAGTTACTACCTTCAGTTTGAGTACTACATATCATCCAGAGATTGACGGTCAGTACGAGAGGACTATTCGGACATTAGAGGATATGCTGAGGATTTCAGTGATGAATTTTGGTTTATCCTGGCAGAATCATTTGCTGACGATAGAGTTTGCGTATAATAATATCTATATCGTAGTATTGGCATGACACATTTGAGGATCTTTATGGTTGCCATTTTTGGACGCCCTTATTCATGGATGAAGTAAGGGAACGGTAAGTTGAGGGACCATAATTGATCCAACAAATCAAGGTCATGACTGCACATGACAGACATGCCAGCTATGATAACACCATGCACATATCGTTGCATTTTGAGGCTGGGGAGCATCTTTCCTGCGAGTATCACCATTCCGGAAGGTGATGAGGTTTGGTTTCAAGGGTAAGTTAGCACCAAGACTCATTGGTCCGTTTGAGATACAAGAGAAAGTAAGAGATGTGGCTTACTGTGTAAGAGTGGGTGCCCAGTGAGCCAACTGTGTGGCTATGGGCTTTGTTGACTCTTTGTATAAACAATCTTTTGTTTAATATTATTTACACTTTTATGGCAATGACTTTATATTACTTCATATTGTTATATTGTGATATACTATTGTTGTTTTGATAAAGACCTTGAATATACTATAGTGTATGTAAGATGTGGTAGAACATGGAGATGTCTATCATGAAATACATCTTATAGTCACTGTATGTTCTAAAACCGTTCCTAGTCGATTGAGCCGTCCGATAATAAGGATAAGGATCGCTCGAGTTTGAGACTAGCATTTGCGATGCGGAGTACCACGTTTCATTGGTAGGGAACATGGAGATGTTCGAAGCATGCAAATGGATATTCATAGGATGAATAGTCGAACTACCCTATCCGGACTTTCCAAGTGGTTATCACTTATCGAGTGGATAAAGTCCGCGGTTTTGGTTGTACACCATTAGTCCTTACGACTTGAAACATCATGGAGACTCTATATGCTAGTACTGTGCTTTGACTCGTTTACCGACTCTGAGGGGGTCATCAGGTGTCGAGATTGGGTACAGTTACGACACATATAGGAGTCAATGCATTGTTGTCAAGGATTCACCACATACTTGCGAGTGTGGATATCCTATGCGATCTGAGGAGATATTAGTGTGACAAATCTCTGGCCAGAGTACTTGATGTGATTTAAGAAATGGTTTCTTAGTAGCACATGCGATGTCACAAATTTGATCTTCAAGATGCATTGCATAGTTATCGAATCTTGAGCGACTCTCGATATACCAATGGTTGTTGATTCGATCGGGATATATGGATGAAGGGACCGTACTGTACGCTAACCAAAATCTACTGGTTCTTGTAGGCACTATCAGAGATACCTAGGGAATCATGGGGCGATGTTGCTAGGCGCTTTACCATGATTCGTTGGGCAAGTCGGAAAGTGTTGTTCCGAGTCACAAGGAGTTGTGAGCCCACGGCTAGCTGTATCCCTGAACCATTGAGGGTCACACAGTGTAATGGAGTTTTAATCCCCGTTGAGATAGTTAAATTTAAAGAGTTAAATTTAATGAACTAAGGAGTTGGACTTCTTGAATAAGAGTAAGGGAGTATGATTTCCTAAAATGACATAGGGATGGACATTTTTGGAAACCACTGAATTCGGATTCAGGAAAATTTATTTTGACTTTAAAACGTGCAGAAATGGTTTCTGTGCACATTGGTGAAATCGTTTCATCAATCGGAGTCACAATGAATTTTATATTAATTTCTGAACGAGCGGGCTTTGCTTATCGGGCCCCAACTTATGACTAATGGGCCCTAAGGTGTTAGTGGCCTGCATTATAAATAAGTTATTTCAGTACAGAAATTACACACAACAGGTCATAATTTTTTGAGACAGAGCAAAAATCGAACCCTAGCCTCTCTCTCAACAAATCGGCCGAACCCTCCCCCTCTGCCCGAGAAAATTCCGGTCTGTGATTTTGAATCGCAGTAAGGAATAACGAATCAAATTCGTGTATTCTCTTCGCAGAAAACTTCTGATAGATTTTCTAGTGCAATCTATCAGAGGGATTAAACCTCTGTTCGTGGACCTGATTGAAGGCGTTCATCGGTTCCAGGGAGAGACAACAAGAGCAGAATTGTTCTGTTGGTGTCCATTAATCTCGTTGCGAGATTTGAGGTAAAATTTATTTAATTGTTGTTTAAATTTTACACACACACATAATTCAATCGATGAACGGTTGATACCCATACCATGGAAACGTTCCATGAAAAATTTTTAAACTTCCGCTGCACCGGGTATCAATCGTAATTGGTCTGGGAACTCGCCAGTTTTCCAACAGTGGTATCAGAGCCAGGTTGCTCAGATCAATCGATTGAATTAATCAATTGTACAAAATTTTTGAGTCTCGGTTTTTGAAACAAAATAAATATTTTTAATAAAAAAAAAATTTTTTTTTCCGGGGGCGAAACCCGGGCAGCGATTGGATCGCTGCCCGGAAGGGGCAGCGATGGTCGCTGCCCCCAGGGGCGGCGCACGGCGCCGCCCAGGGCGGCGACCGTCGCCGCCCAGGGCGGCGCACGGCGCTGCCCAGGGCAGCGCTGGGCGCTGCGTAGGGCAGCGCTCGGCGCTGCCCAGGGCAGCGCTCGGCGCCGCCCAGCGGCGGCGCCAGGCGCCGCCAGGGCAGCAAGCGTTGCTGCCCTAAGGGGGCAGCTGGGCTGCCCCGGCCCGGGCCCCGGGTGCGGGCCAACCCGGGAGTGTCCCGGGTGGCCCGCGGGAAAAATTAATATTTTATTAAAAATTAATTTTAATATGTTAAAATTTTATTTTTGGTCCGATCAAAAATTGTTTTTGATTGGTTCACGAGATTTCGGATCGAATTGTTCGAGTCCGTAAATTTTAAAATTGATTTTGGATAAATTTGAATTTTTGGAAAATTTTAATATTTTATCCGTAAATTGAATTTTGAAATCAATTATTTTGGTACAATTGATGATAAGATATGATCTTATGATATATTGAGTAAAATATGATTTTATTTGTAAAATTGGATTTTATAGATAAAATATGATTTTATTTGATATGGAGATAAAATATGATTTTATATGTGAAATGTGATTTTATATATAAAATATGATTTTATCTTGTTTAAATTTGAATTGCCACAGCATGTTATCCAATAAATTAATTTTGAATTAAATGTTATTGGATAAGGATGATCGATTGCCATGACCAATTTTGTAGGTGTATGTTAGGATTTTACATTTTGTCTTTATTGTTGTTGGTTTTATTAATGGGCCTGGTTTATGGCCCGATATGAATGTCATATGTAATAAAAGTGGGCTTGGTTTATAGCCCGTTCCCACCCCCTAAAAATGTATCCCCTACTTGTCATTGTTATTTATTGTAAATACATTAGATTTAGTGGGAGATCAAGATTTGAAGATGGTGGGCCCAGCAGACAATGAAGACTGAAGAAATGTAAATTGGAAGCATATGTAATAGGATTGCATTTGCATACTGCATATTACCTAGGATTGGACTAAGACCCGTGATTGGCAACCACGGGTCAATTAGAAATGGAATCGATCATCCTATATAATATGTGATATTATGATTGTATGCATGTTTAGACATAAATTGCGTGAATCCGGCAATGCATGCAATAAATTAAATATGATGAGACAAATATTTTTATAAATAAAATCCCTCATTTTAAATATGATTTAAAATTTATATCAAGATAAATAAAGGAAATTTAAATATTGTTTAAATGTTCCTACCTTCCATCAACGGTCAATGTATGTGATGCTACCCGCGGATACGGTCCGGCTCATATTATTGGGGGGGCCCGTCCGTCGGAAAGCTGTACATTGGATCGACAAATGTTGTAAGTTGGGTGGAACTCCCATGGGATCGACTCATATTATTGGGGGATCCACATGGCGACCGTCTATCACAACTTAATATTGATGGGTCATCTTGACATGTCACTTTAAACGGCGTCATATTATTGGGCCCTTATTGGACATGAGGTAAACACATGGGGGTTGCTTTGGAAGCAATTGGGCTCTACCTTTTGAGAATTATGGTTGGCTGATATTATTCGGGACCATAAGTTTGTCAATTGGACTCCATGTTCTCACTAAGGAAAAAGTTTCCCGTTTTCACTAGAGGGTGGTGAAATCGTTAAAATAGTGGGAGTGAGATTCATAAAATTAAATTCGCCTATTTTATGTCTTAGTAAATTGTTAAACAATCATTGATATATGTCTGTTTTCCTTTTCAGTATTTCATACAATGAATTCGCGAAATCCTTTATTCTCGATCCTCGAACAAAACAAGCTGACTGGCGCCAACTATACGGAATGGTTCCGGAAGTTGAAGATTGTCTTAACTTCGGAGAAAATGCTCTACGTGTTAGAGAAAGCACCTCCGAAGGAAGCACCAGCTGACATAAGTCCGGAGGAATTGGCCAAACTTGATGCATGGTGTGACCATGACATCAAGACCAAATGCTATATGCAAGCCTCGATGTCTGATGAACTCCAGAGGCGATTTGAGGACACGGTGAATGCTGCTGACATTCACGCGCAACTCAAGGAACTTTTTGGGGCTCAGTCGAGGGCTGAAAGGTTCTCTACTGTTAAGGAGTTGATGACGTGCCGCATGCGTGAAGGGACTTCGGTCCGTGATCATGGGGTACGAGTGATTTGGCTCATACAGAAGTTAGCGACCCTTGATTTGGTGTTGGAGCATGAACTCAATGTGGACTTGCTGCTTCTATCTCTTCCTTCTTCATTTGATGGATTCGTGATAAATTTTAATATGAACAAGATAGAGGCCACCCTTGAAGAGATGGTCAATATGCTCGTTACATATGAATCCACACTTAAGAAGGATAAGCCAGCTTTCTTGGTGGGCTCCTCATCTTCTGCTAAGAAGGGGCCAAGTATGAAGGGCAAGAAACGTTCTGCCCCACCCAAGAAAGTGGAACCCGAGAAGAAGCAAAAGACAAAGGCTTCAAACAATGGAAAATCCAAGGATGTTTGCCATTACTGCAAGAAGCCGGGTCATTGGAAGCGCAACTGCAAGGAGTATCTTGAGCAGTTGGGAACTGCAAAGGGTATGTTCTATATCGAAATAAACATGTCACTTAATACAACTTCTTGGGTATTGGATACCGGATGTGGATCTCACATTTGCAATGATTTGCAGGTGATGACAAGAAGTCGCAGGCTTAGAATGGGTGAGACCCAGCTGAGGCTCGGGAATGGTTCCAGAGTTGAAGCTACGGCCATTGGAGATGTTTGTTTGATTTTGCAGAATGGTTTTAAATTATTGTTGAGAGATGTTTTATTTGTGCCAGATTTAATTAAAAACATTATTTCTATTTCTATGCTTGATAGAGATGGTTATTCTTGTAATTTTGTGAATGGGATTTGCAATATTTACAAGAATGAATGTTTAATTGGAAATGGACAACTTGAAAACGATCTATACAATTTAAAACTAAAAGACGTTCCAGTGAATTGTATTGACAAACCGGCGACAACAAACAAAAGGAAAATCGATAGTCAAAACCCGGCAAACCTATGGCACGCTAGACTAGGTCATATTTCCTCAAGGAGGATGAACAAGCTAGTGGGAGAGGGCATGTTTGATATGTCTGATATTAACTCTCTACCTACTTGTGAATCCTGCCTAAAAGGAAAAATGACTAAATCTCCTTTTAAGGGGAAACCTGAGCGTAGTCAGAATCTGTTGGATTTGATCCATACAGATGTTTGTGGTCCATTTAGAGTAGGGACTCAACATGGCCACACCTACTTCATTACCTTTACTGATGATTATTCAAGGTATGGGTATTTATATTTAATGAAATATAAGTCTGAAGCATTTGAAAAGTTCAAAGAATTCAAGGCTGAAGTAGAAAACAAGCTAGGTAAAAGTATTAAAGCACTTCGATCGGATCGAGGTGGAGAATACTTGAGTACCGAGTTTTTGGACTATCTGAAAGAGAATGGGATTCTCTCTCAGTGGACTCCTCCTATGACACCACAGCTTAATGGTGTATCGGAGCGTCGTAATCGAACTTTGTTGGACATGGTTCGATCTATGATGAGCTTCACTGAGCTTCCACCTTCGTTTTGGGGCTATGCGCTTGAAACGGCGGTATTGTTGTTGAACAACGTCCACACTAAAGCAGTGGACAAAACACCATACGAGTTATGGAATGGCAAAGCTCCTAAGTATTCATACTTGAGGATTTGGGGATGTCCTGCTTACGTGAAGCGGACAGTGGGAGATAAGTTGGATAGTCGATCCAGCTTGTGTTATTTTGTGGGGTATCCGAAGAATTCAATCGGATATTATTTCTATTATCCTGCTGAAACAAAGGTGTTTGTTTCACGGAATGCCACCTTCTTGGAGAAGGAGTTCTTATTGGATAAGAAAGGCGAGATGATGGAACTCGAAGAAGTTCGAGAAGAACCCGAAATACAAAATAACGATCCCACACCTCAGGAACCATTGCTGGACACGCCTGCACCTAGAAGATCCGAGAGGACTTCTAGACCTCCAGTTCGATATGGTCTTCTTCTTGAAGAGGGTCAAGATGAACCCGACATTGGATGTGATCCAAGAAACTTCAAGGAAGCAATTTCTGATGCGGATTCGAATTTATGGCTTGAAGCTATGCAGTCAGAATTGGATTCGATGCATACTAACCAAGTCTGGTCTTTAGTGGATCCTCCCGATGGAATTGTTCCAATAGGGTGTAAATGGATCTACAAAAGAAAGCTTGGGCCTGATGGTAAGATATTGACTTACAAGGCGCGATTGGTGGCGAAAGGTTATACTCAAAGGCAAGGAGTTGACTATGATGAAACCTTTTCACCAGTCGCAATGTTCAAGTCCATAAGAATCCTAATTGCCATAGCTGCATGGTATGACTATGAGATATGGCAGATGGATGTGAAGACTGCTTTTCTTAATGGAGACATTAAGGAAGAAATCTATATGAAGCAGCCTGAGGGGTTCACATCCATGGGAAGCGAGCATAAGGTATGCAAGCTTCAGAGATCAATTTATGGTCTAAAACAAGCATCAAGAAGTTGGAACCAGAAATTTGATGAAACAATAAAAGATTTTGGTTTCATCAAGAACCCGGAGGAACCTTGCGTGTACAAGAAAGTAGTTAAGGATGCGGTGACATTCTTAGTACTTTATGTTGATGACATCCTACTCATTGGGAATGATGTAGGGATGTTGCAGTCAACAAAGATATGGTTATCAGGTAGATTTTCGATGAAGGATTTGGGAGAGGCATCCTACATTCTTGGGATACAGATCTATAGAGATAGGTCTAAGAGAATGATAGGACTCACTCAATCAACCTACATCGATACCATATTGAAACGGTTTTCAATGGATGGGTCCAAAAGAGGACATCTACCCATGTGTCATGGAGTTTCTCTATCCAAGTCTATGTGTCCCAAGACTGATGAAGAGATAGAGAATATGACACATGTACCATATGCGTCAGCTATAGGTAGTATCATGTATGGGATGATATCTACCAGACCGGATGTAGCATTTGCTCTGAGTGTCACGAGCAGATATCAGTCTAATCCTGGTCAGATGCATTGGAAAGCCGTGAAGGACATTCTTAAGTACTTGCGAAGGACTAAGAATATGTTCATGGTTTATGGAGGACGAGAACTCAAACTGGAAGGCTATACCGACTCTAGCTTCCAAAGTGATGTGGATGACTCGAAGTCAACCTCTGGATTTGTGTTCATGCTCAATGGCGGTGCTGTCTCTTGGAAGAGTTCCAAGCAGGACACCACAGCGGATTCCACCACTGAGGCTGAATACATTGCAGCATCAGCTGCTGCTAAAGAGGCCGTTTGGATGAGGAATTTCGTCCAAGAGTTGGGCGTCATTCCTGAATTTGTTGGTCCAGTCCCGGTGTACTGCGACAACACGGGTGCCGTTGCTCAAGCAAAGGAACCAAGGTCTCATCAAAGATCCAAACACGTACTGAGGAAATACCACATAATCCGGGAGATTGTGGAAAGAGGAGACATCAGTGTCGAACGAGTGGCCTCTGCAGACAATATCGCTGATCCACTTACTAAGCCTTTGCCAGGACCATTGTTTGACAAACATCGCGAAGCAATGGGTCTACGTAGTATGACTAGTTGGCTATAGGGCAAGTGGGAGATTGTAAGAGTGGGTGCCCAGTGAGCCAACTGTGTGGCTATGGGCTTTGTTGACTCTTTGTATAAACAATCTTTTGTTTAATATTATTTACACTTTTATGGCAATGACTTTATATTACTTCATATTGTTATATTGTGATATACTATTGTTGTTTTGATAAAGACCTTGAATATACTATAGTGTATGTAAGATGTGGTAGAACATGGAGATGTCTATCATGAAATACATCTTATAGTCACTGTATGTTCTAAAACCGTTCCTAGTCGATTGAGCCGTCCGATAATAAGGATAAGGATCGCTCGAGTTTGAGACTAGCATTTGCGATGCGGAGTACCACGTTTCATTGGTAGGGAACATGGAGATGTTCGAAGCATGCAAATGGATATTCATAGGATGAATAGTCGAACTACCCTATCCGGACTTTCCAAGTGGTTATCACTTATCGAGTGGATAAAGTCCGCGGTTTTGGTTGTACACCATTAGTCCTTACGACTTGAAACATCATGGAGACTCTATATGCTAGTACTGTGCTTTGACTCGTTTACCGACTCTGAGGGGGTCATCAGGTGTCGAGATTGGGTACAGTTACGACACATATAGGAGTCAATGCATTGTTGTCAAGGATTCACCACATACTTGCGAGTGTGGATATCCTATGCGATCTGAGGAGATATTAGTGTGACAAATCTCTGGCCAGAGTACTTGATGTGATTTAAGAAATGGTTTCTTAGTAGCACATGCGATGTCACTAATTTGATCTTCAAGATGCATTGCATAGTTATCGAATCTTGAGCGACTCTCGATATACCAATGGTTGTTGATTCGATCGGGATATATGGATGAAGGGACCGTACTGTACGCTAACCAAAATCTACTGGTTCTTGTAGGCACTATCAGAGATACCTAGGGAATCATGGGGCGATGTTGCTAGGCGCTTTACCATGATTCGTTGGGCAAGTCGGAAAGTGTTGTTCCGAGTCACAAGGAGTTGTGAGCCCACGGCTAGCTGTATCCCTGAACCATTGAGGGTCACACAGTGTAATGGAGTTTTAATCCCCGTTGAGATAGTTAAATTTAAAGAGTTAAATTTAATGAACTAAGGAGTTGGACTTCTTGAATAAGAGTAAGGGAGTAGGATTTCCTAAAATGACATAGGGATGGACATTTTTGGAAACCACTGAATTCGGATTCAGGAAAATTTATTTTGACTTTAAAACGTGCAGAAATGGTTTCTGTGCACATTGGTGAAATCGTTTCATCAATCGGAGTCACAATGAATTTTATATTAATTTCTGAACGAGCGGGCTTTGCTTGTCGGGCCCCAGCTTATGACTAATGGGCCCTAAGGTGTTAGTGGCCTGCATTATAAATAAGTTATTTCAGTACAGAAATTACACACAACAGGTCATAATTTTTGAGACAGAGCAAAAATCGAACCCTAGCCTCTCTCTCAACAAATCGGCCGAACCCTCCCCCTCTGCCCGAGAAAATTCCGGTCTGTGATTTTGAATCGCAGTAAGGAATAACGAATCAAATTCGTGTATTCTCTTCGCAGAAAACTTCTGATAGATTTTCTAGTGCAATCTATCAGAGGGATTAAACCTCTGTTCGTGGACCTGATTGAAGGCGTTCATCGGTTCCAGGGAGAGACAACAAGAGCAGAATTGTTCTGTTGGTGTCCATTAATCTCGTTGCGAGATTTGAGGTAAAATTTATTTAATTGTTGTTTAAATTTTACACACACACATAATTCAATCGATGAACGGTTGATACCCATACCATGGAAACGTTCCATGAAAAATTTTTAAACTTCCGCTGCACCGGGTATCAATCGTAATTGGTCTGGGAACTCGCCAGTTTTCCAACATACTGCTTGGAATTACCACCGTATATCTCTAGAATTCAAAATGTGTTTTACATATCTTTGCTTCGTCAGTATATTGAAGATGAGTCGCACATTCTGCATCTGATAAAGATTCAATTAGAGCTCAATTTTTCATACATGGAGAGACCGCTCAGGATTATTGACAGGAAATACATGGTGCTTCATAATACTCACATTGCCTTAGTCATGGTTCAGTGGCAGCATTGGGGAACTGAAGAGACGACTTGGGAGTTAGAGAGCCGTATGCGTTCTGAGCAACCAGAGTTTTTTTTATTGTATTTTAATTTGCGCAGTTCAATTTTAATTGTAAAATTCTGTATTTTATTGAAAACTTCTTTGCACTGATGTTTTGTTCTGGTTTTTTTAGTCTGGATTTCGAGGACGAAATCTCTTAAGTTGAGGAGAATTTTGTAGCTTGATTTCTAATTAAGTTAATCAACTGCCTAAACATGTTCAATTGGCAAAAACATGATTAAGGGTCTTCCAATAAGATTTAAGGAGTTAAAAATCAGATTCAAAATGATCGAAAATAGTTTTAAGGGCTTCAAGTTATTGGACAGTTCAGAAGCACCAAACGGGTTCGGAAGCAACGTTGTACTATAGAGGCAAAGGGTGAGTTTGGAAGCTCTTAACTCTGGATTGGAAGTTCCGATCGCCTTTGGATAAGAAAATATGGGCTTTTTGATTGGTGAATTGACCTGAGAGATGATAGGATCAGTTAAGGTGTCGAGGAGGGGGGGGGGGGAGTGAATACACCACAAAAATTTCTCATCAACAAAAACATAGAACTCAATCGGGTTGGAAATTGAATCCTCTTTTTCTTGACTGTCAATGCTAATTGATAAACAAATAAAATGTGCGGAAAAATGACAACTAATAGATTATGAACACTAAGTTATAAAATTAATTGCAAGAATGAATATAGGTGGTAACTGAAAATAAAAACATGAGAAATGTTTCTGGATGTTTGGAGAATAATATCTCCTACGTTACCTCTTCTTCCCTAGTAGGAAGTTTTACACTAGAATACTTTGAACTTTACAACTCTTTGCAAAATCTCGATCCAAGACTAAGTCTTACCACACTGCCTATCTCAGAACTCCTAGTAACTCAACAACAAAAATAGTCCTAGAATAAATTTAATACAAAGTATTTACAACTCGATTACAAAGACACAAAGTGATCATTAAATGATCAGATAATAGCTTCGAATGTGTTCTTCGAGTTCTTGACCATTTTTTCTTGGTTAACTGTTAAAGATTTTGGTAGACTGAATTGTTAAATAAGGCTATTTCATGGGAGAGCTTGCAAGAGAGTGTCAAAACTGATCTTGATGCTTATTTATAGGCTTTGGTGCCAACAGTCATAATTTTTAAATAATATCCATTGTCTTGAAGTTCTTCCCCTTGAACTGTTTCTATTCCCACGTCAAAATTCTCTGATGTAATAGTATAATTTTTAGTGTGCGGAGGTGGTTGTAGAATTTCAGAGTATGGAAGACTTTATCCACTGAGGTAGACTGAAACAACCGATTATTCCTAGATTTCTGGTAGACTGACTGAAGTACTTCAGTTTGGTTACAAGAATAGTTTGATGATGTGTGCAACGTGAGAAGTTCGGTGAGGAAAACAGCTTGGCTAAGCAGTCTGGGCATGTAAACCGTATTGTCCATTTAGTAATTTGGGTCAAGATCAAGTTACTTAACCAGTTTTGTCCTGTTCAGTTCATTGGTGCAGTTTGGCTATGCAATTTGACTTAATTACGCAAAACACTGAAACTTAAATTTCTAAAAAAATTCTACCTTTTTGGTGTTTGACAAAACTTAGCTCTTGAATTGTTTTCTATCTTTACGTCAAAGCATCTTTAACATTTAACTGAACTAATTTCCCCTTTTTAACAAACACAAAGTATATGATATAGATCATTTTTCTTGAGAAAAATTTCAATAATATTGTCAACAGAGATAATCCAACAGACAATTGTAGATAAAACAATTGATGTTGAACTCCTATCGGTGACTGGAATGATTTCTATAAGTTCAAGGTCCTCGACTAGTAGGAGTTGGTCTGCTAGACTGGCCCTGATGGCCTCCTCTTGGTTGAGTAGCTTAAGAAGAACTGGTTTGATTAATCATAATTTGTTGTGTGAGAGAAGATAATGTCTTGATCTGGTTCGTCATGACATGAAAATTATCATTCATTGTTCCTTGAAGAATTTGAACTTGAGTGGAAAGATTATCCACTTTATGTTCGAGCTTGTCTTGAGACTGCTGCAGTTGAGGTAGAAAATATGAAACTTGGTTGAAGATATTCAAATATTTGAACAAAATAGTGAACTGTCTTTGCAACAACATAACCTCCTTGTTCAATGAGTCACGAATGGCCGAAATGTGATTTCCCACTTGGCCTTGATCATTTCTGATCGCTTGAATATTCTCAGAGAGTTTAGCCAGTGTGGACACATTGCTATTCAAAGAGTTGTTCAGATCTTCAAATTCATTTTCATAAGTAGGCTTGACTGCTTTCATCTCATCTTCACAAGGATTATAAGGTCCTTCCTGACCAAGACCGAATTTGAGAGACTGTTTGGCCTTAGTCATTGAATCTTCGTCTTCTTCAACCTCGACTGGAAATATTTCAATGTCAGTTTTTATCTTCTCAATGTATTCTTCTTCATCATTCCGCCTTTTCCCTTTGATATCTGATTCTGATTGTTGACCTTCTTCATTTTGGCTTGAAGTTTTGTGTGCTGGTTCTATTGGTTCAAACTGAAATATCTCCTCAACAACGAAGGACTCTTCGGACTTATTATCTTCTGAAGAGCTGATATACTCCACAACTAGAGTTAAGAAGTCAAAAAATGATTTAGCTACATCAAAGAAAAATTGAGGAATGAAAACTGTAGCACCTATAATCTAATCTACTAAATCGCATGCATTAAATTTAATAAATATTAGGATTATTATTTTTAAGTTTATTTGATTTAAATTCTTTATTTGAATTATGTGCTGATAAAATATTAATTGTTTGTTCAAATGATTTTATTTTACTAACTATTTAATTAATGTTTTTAATTGTTTACGTTTATTTATTTAAATGATTTTATTGTGCAACTCAATCATTTTAAAGATTTAAAAGGTATAAGCTTGTTTATTTAAGTGATTTTTATTATCCAACTTATTTATTTTAAATAACTTAAGTTTAACGATTAGTCGCTTTAAATTATTTTAAATGTCTAGCTTATTTATTTAAATCCTTTCTAATTGTCCAATTGTTTTTAAAGGTTTCTATTCCGCTTGTATATTATTTAAATGACTTTTAACCATTCATATAGTTTGTTTAAATTATTTTAATCGATCTGTTTATTATTTAAATATATTATTTATCACCGTAACATCAGAATATTTAAGTATTGATTTTAATTTCTTGGAATTAGTTTCTTTAAATTCATTTAAAGTTTAAGTTGCTCTGATATTTAAGTTAATTATTAATGAGATTTTTGAGTTTAGTGACTTTCGGTTTTGACTTTCGGCGATGGTGAATTTCGGCGGTAAATTCCTAGATTTTATTTCAAGAGTAAATATTGTGAGAATTGAGAAAAATAGATGAAGTGTTGATTTTAGAATTTTCGGGTGTCAAAAATCGCTTTTATCGCGTTCTTGGGCTTATTTTAAACTTTTTTAAAAATTAGAATTTTTAAACCCGGACTAGTAAAATCAAATTTAATATTTTAATTTGGGATTTTCAAACTTGTGTATTTTAAAGGTGCAAGTAAATTTAGGGCCAAAGTTGCTAATGTTGTATAGTGACTCTTACCGAGATCACCTACTAATCACAAATTTAAGCATGCAATTAACTTAATTAAAACAGTAAACCAGAATAAACTGCGGAAGCATAAAACATTATACAATTTCAAAGAAAGAAATCTGTAAATATCCAAATAATTATAAAACCAAATCGAATAATGTATTAGCTCAAATACATCAGAAAATAAGGACCAAGGCAAAATCTCAGCTGGCCATCCACTGCCTAGTCCTTCTTGGATCCACCCGCCTCATCCAAACGCAAACTTGCCCCATGGAATAGGGTGTCCAGATACACAAAGTATGAGATGCGAGCATAAAATGCTCAGCATGAGATTATGAGTATACCGTATTATATAGATGCATGAATGCAAGTGTACCGCCTACTGAAACTAGAGGCCAAGGATCAGATAACAAAGACAGATCAGACCCGGGTATGTAGCACGCTGTGCTGTCGCTTCAGGAGGTGGCTACCATACCAAATACCTGTGGATACTCTGGACCCAAATCGATGGAAGTCCATCCACTAATAGGATAGGGTAAACCCTATAATATAGCTCGATGTGTAATATTAACGCAGCATACAATCATGTCATAAAATAAGCACATAAAATCATGCAAGCACATAATACAAGCTCTACTAGCTCTAGGTCCACGCCTATAGTCCGCACTACACAGCGAAATGATACTAATATCATTATATTACTCCAAAAGCCTTAACTAAGATATTGCATACTTCTAAATATTTTTAGGAAGCAAAAGCTATACCTGCGTCCGTCTTCAGCCCATTGCTGTCGCTTGCCTCAAAACTTAGGCACAGCTCTACTACGATGTCGGGATCGCTCCGCTACTTCCGAATTCCCAATAGGATGCTAAGAACTCCCCAGATCTGACTAGAAGGGCTAAGAAACAAGAGAGAAGAGAGGAGAGTGGCGAGTTAAAATGAGGCCTCGACTCCTCTATTTATAGACAGAGAAAGTAACGTCCGTTCCTCCATCATTGCGTCCGTTCGCCATCATTGCGTCCGTCCGATGAACGTTGCATCCGTTCTACCCGACCCTCCGGGCCATTTCTGATCATTATGGGTCCATTTCCGGACTTTGCTAATCCATTAGGAATTCCTTTAATCATGTTTTAATTAATCTAAACATGATCACTTGATTAAAATACTCATTAATCGTTAATTTTGGATACGAGTTACTAAAAGTTGAGTGGCACTTTTTAAAGTAGTAGCACTTTTAAATCACACACACACCACCTATGCATACACACATCTATACATACACACACATATACACTTAAAACTTAATTTTCAACACAAAAAGAAATTCAAACCTAAAATCTGTTGGAAAACGCGGCTCTCAGATCAATCACGATTGATACCCGGTGCAGCGGAAGTTTAAAAATTTTTATCATGGAACAATTCCATGGTGTGGGTATCAACCATTCAACGATTAAATTATATTGTGTGTGTAAAATTCAAATAACAATTAATTAAATTTTACCTTCAATCTCGAAGCGAGATTATTGGACACCAACAGAATTAATCTGCTCTTGTTGTCTCTCCCAGGAACTGATGAACTCCTTCAATCAGGTCCACGAATGGGGTTTAAATCCCTCTGATAGATTGCACTAGAAAATCTATCAGAAGTTTTTCTGCGAAGAGATTAAACGAATCTGATTCGTTATTCCTGACTGCAATTAAAAATCACAGACCGGAAATTCTCTGACAGAGCAAGGAGGGGTCGGCCGAAATATAAGAGAGAGAGGCTAGGGTTTTTCGATTTCTGCTCTCAAAATTATGACCTGTTGTTTTTAATTTCTGTACTGTAATAACTTATTTATAATGCAGGCCACTAACACCTTAGGGCCCATTAGTCATAAGTTGAGGCCCGACAAGCAAAGCTCGCATGTTCAGAAATTAATATAAAATTCATCGTGACTCCGATTGATAAACCGATTTTACCAATGTGCACAGAAACCATTTCTGCACATTTTAAAGTCAAGATAAATTTTCCTGAATCCGAATTCAGTGGTTTCCAAAAATGTACATCCCTATGTCATTTTAGGAAATCCTACTCCCTTACTCTTATTTAAGAAGTCCAACTTCTTTATTCATTAAATTTAACTCTTTAAATTTAACTATCTCAACGGGGATTAAAACTCCATTACACTGTGTGACCCTCAATGGTTCAGGGATACAGCTAGCCGTGGGCTCACAACTCCTTGTGACTCGGAACAACGATTTCCGACTTGCCCAACGAATCATGGTAAAGCGCCTAGCAACATCGCCCCATGATTCCCTAGGTATCACTGATAGTGCCTACAAGAACCAGTAGATTTTGGTTAGCGTACAGTACGGTACCTTCATCCATATATCCCGATCGAATCAACAACCATTGGTATATCGAGAGTCGCTCAAGATTCGATAACTATGCAATACATCTTGAAGATCAAATTAGTGACATCGCATGTGCTACTAAGAAACCATTTCTTAAATCACATCAAGTACTCTGGCCAGAGATTCGTCACACTAATATCTCCTCAGATCGCATAGGATATCCACACTCGCAAGTATGTGGTGAATCCTTGACAACAATGCATCGACTCCTATATGTGTTGTAACTGTACCCAATCCCGACACCTGATGACCCCCATAGAGTCGGTAAACGAGTCAAAGCACAGTACTAGCATATAGAGTCTCCATGATGTTTCAAGTAGTAAGGACTAATGGTGTACAACCAAAACCGCGGACTTTATCCACTCGATAAGTGATAACCACTTGGAAAGTCCGGATAGGGTAGTTCGATTATTCATCCTATGAATATCCATTTGCATGCTTCGAACATCTCCATGTTCCCTACCAATGAAACGTGGTACTCCGCATCGCAAATGCTAGTCTCAAACTCGAGCGATCCTTATCCTTATTATCAGACGGCTCAATCGACTAGGAACAGTTTAGAACATACAGTGATTATAAGATGTATTTCATGATAGACATCCCCATGTTCTACCACATCTTACATACACTATAGTATATTCAAGGTCTTTATCAAAACAACAATAGTATATCACAATATAACAATATGAAGTAATATAAAGTCATTGCCATTAATAAAAGTGTAAATAATATTAAACAAAAGATTGTTTATACAAAGAGTCATCAAAGCCCATAGCCACAAGTTGGCTCACTGGGCACCCACTCTTTCAATCTCCCACTTGCCCTATAGCCAACTAGTCATACTACGTAGACCCATTGCTTCGCGATGTTTGTCAAACAATGGTCCTGGCTAGGGCTTAGTAAGTGGATCAGCGATATTGTCTGCAGAGGCCACTCGTTCGACAGTGATGTCTCCTCTTTTCACAATCTCCCGGATGATGTGGTATTTCCTCAGTACGTGTTTGGATCTTTGATGAGACCTTGGTTCCTTTGTTTGAGCAACGGCACCCGTGTTGTCACAGTACACCGGGACTGGACCAACAAATTCAGGAATGACGCCCAACTCTTGGACGAACTTCCTCATCCAAACGGCCTCTTTAGCAGCAGCTGATGCTGCAATGTATTCAGCCTCAGTGGTGGAATCCGCTGTGGTGTCCTGCTTGGAACTCTTCCAAGAGACAGCACCGCCATTGAGCATGAACACAAATCCAGAGGTTGACTTCGAGTCATCCACGTCACTTTGGAAGCTAGAGTCGGTATAGCCTTCCAATTTCAGATCTCGTCCTCCATATACCATGAACATATTCTTAGTCCTTCGTAAGTACTTAAGAATGTCCTTCACGGCTTTCCAATGCATTTGACCAGGATTAGCCTGATATCTGCTCGTGACACTCAGAGCAAATGCTACATCCGGTCTGGTAGATATCATCCCATACATGATACTACCTATAGCTGACGCATATGGTACATGTGTCATATTCTCTATCTCTGCATCAGTCTTGGGACACATAGACTTGGATAAAGAAACTCCATGACACATGGGTAGATGTCCTCTCTTGGACCCATCCATTGAAAACCGTTTCAATATGGTGTCGATGTAGGTTGATTGAGTGAGTCCTATCATTCTCTTAGATCTATCTCTATAGATCTGTATCCCAAGAATGTAGGATGCCTCACCCAAATCCTTCATCGAGAATCTACCTGATAACCATATCTTTGTTGACTGTAACATCCCTACATCATTCCCAATGAGTAGGATGTCATCAACATAAAGTACTAAGAATGTCACAGCATCCTTAACTACTTTCTTGTACACGCACGGTTCCTCCGGGTTCTTGATGAAACCAAAATCTTTTATTGTTTCATCAAATTTCTGGTTCCAACTTCTTGATGCTTGTTTTAGACCATAAATTGATCTCTGAAGCTTGCATACCTTATGCTCGCTTCCCATGGATGTGAACCCCTCTGGCTGCTTTATATAGATTTCTTCCTTAATGTCTCCATTAAGAAAAGCAGTCTTCACATCCATTTGCCATATCTCATAGTCATACCATGCAGCTATGGCAATAAGGATTCTTATGGACTTGAACATTGCAACTGGTGAAAAGGTTTCATCATAGTCAACTCCTTGTCTTTGAGTGTAACCTTTCGCCACCAATCGCGCCTTGTAGGTCAATACCTTACCATCAGGCCCAAGCTTTCTCTTGTAGATCCATTTACATCCTATTGGAACAATTCCATCAGGAGGATCTACTAAAGACCAAACTTGGTTTGTATGCATTGAATCCAATTCAGACTGCATAGCTTCAAGCCATAAATTTGAATCCGCATCAGAAATTGCTTCCTTGAAGTTTCTTGGATCACATCCAATGTCGGGTTCATCTTGATCCCCTTCAAGAAGAAGACCATATCGAACAGGAGGTCTAGAAGTCCTCTCGGATCTTCTAGGTGCAGGCGTGTCCAGCAATGGTTCCTGAGGCGTAGGATCGTTATTTTGTATTTCGGGTTCTTCTCGAACTTCTTCGAGTTCCATCATCTCGCCTTTCTTATCCAATAAGAACTCCTTCTCCAAGAAGGTGGCATTCCTAGAAACAAACACTTTTGTTTCAGCAGGATAATAGAAATAATATCCGATTGAATTCTTCGGATACCCTACAAAATAACATAAGCTGGATCGACTATCCAACTTATCTCCCACTGTCCGCTTCACGTAAGCAGGACATCCCCAAATCCTCAAGTACGAATACTTAGGAGCTTTGCCATTCCATAACTCGTATGGTGTTTTGTCCACTGCTTTAGTGTGGACGTTGTTCAACAACAATACCGCCGTTTCAAGCGCATAGCCCCAAAACGAAGGTGGAAGCTCAGTGAAGCTCATCATGGATCGAACCATGTCCAACAAAGTTCGATTACGACGCTCCGATACACCATTCAGCTGTGGTGTCATAGGAGGAGTCCACTGAGAGAGAATCCCATTCTCTTTTAGATAGTCCAAAAACTCGGTACTTAAGTATTCTCCACCTCGATCCGATCGAAGTGCTTTAATACTTTTACCTAGCTTGTTTTCTACTTCAGTCTTGAATTCTTTGAACTTTTCAAATGCTTCAGACTTATATTTCATTAAATATAAATACCCATACCTTGAATAATCGTCAGTAAAGGTAATGAAGTAGGTGTGGCCATATTGAGTCCCAACTCTAAATGGTCCACAAACATCTGTATGGATCAAATCCAACAGATTTTGACTACGCTCAGGCTTCCCCTTAAAAGGAGATTTAGTCATTTTCCCTTTTAGACAGGATTCACAAGTAGGCAGAGAGTTAATATCAGACATATCAAACATGCCCTCTCCCACTAGCTTGTTCATCCTCCTTGAGGAAATATGACCTAGCCTAGCATGCCAATGGTTCGCCGGGTTTTGACTATCGATTTTCCTTTTGTTTGTTGTCGCCGGTTTATCAATATAATTTATTGGAACATCTTTTAGTTTTAAGTTGTATAGATCGTTTTCAAGTTGTCCATTTCCAATCAAACATTCATTCTTGTAAATATTGCAAATCCCATTCACAAAATTGCAAGAATAACCATCTCTATCTAGCATAGAAACAGAAATAATGTTTTTAATTAAATCCGAAACAAATAAAACATCTCTTAAAAATAACTTAAAACCGTTCTGCAAAATTAAACAAACATCTCCAATGGCTGTAGCTTCAACTCTGGAACCATTCCCGAGCCTCAGCTGGGTCTCACCCATTCTAAGCCTGCGACTTCTTGTCATCACCTGCAAATCATTGCAAATGTGAGATCCACATCCGGTATCCAATACCCAAGAAGTAGTATTAAGTGAAATGTTTATTTCAATATAGAACATACCCTTTGCAGTTCCCAACTGCTATAGATATTCCTTGCAGTTGCGCTTCCAATGACCGGGCTTCTTGCAGTAATGGCAAACATCCTTGGATTTTCCATTGTTTGAAGCCTTTGTCTTGTGCTTCTTCTCGAGCTCGACTTTCTTGGGTGGGGCAGAACGTTTCTTGCCCTTCATACTTGGCCCCTTCTTAGCAGAAGATGAGGAGCCCACCAAGAAAGCTGGCTTATCCTTCTTAAGTGTGGATTCATATGTCACAAGCATATTGACCATCTCTTCAAGGGTGGCCTCTATCTTGTTCATATTAAAATTCACCACAAATCCGTCAAACGAAGAAGGAAGAGACAGAAGTAGTAAATCCACGTTGAGTTCATGCTCCAACACCAAATCAAGGGTCGCTAACTTTTGTATGAGCCAAATCACTCGTACCCCATGATCACGGACCGAAGTCCCTTCACGCATGCGACACGTCATCAGCTCCTTAACAGTTGCGAACCTTTCAGCCCTCGATTGAGCCCCAAAAAGTTCCTTGAGTTGAGCGTGAATGTCAGCAGCATTCACGGTGTCCTCAAATCGCCTCTGGAGTTCATCAGACATCGAGGCTTGCATATAGCATTTGGTCTTGATGTCATGGTCCCACCATGCATCAAGTTTGGCCAATTCCTCCGGACTTACGTCAGCTGGTGCTTCCTTCGGAGGTGATTTCTCTAACACGTAGAGCATCTTCTCCGAAGTCAAGACAATCTTCAACTTCCGGAACCATTCCGTATAGTTTGCGCCAGTTAACTTGTTTTGTTCGAGGATCGAGAATAATGGATTACGCGAATTCATTGTATGAAATACTGAAAAGAAAAACAGACATATATCAATGATTGTTTAAGCAATTTACTAAGACATAAAATAGGCGAAATTTAATTTTATGAATCTCACTCCCACTATTTTAACGATTTCACCACCCTCTAGTGAAAACGAGAAACCTTTTCCTTAGTGAGAACATGGAGTCCAATTGACAAACTTATGGTCCCGAATAATATCAGCCAACCATAATTCTCAAAAGGTAGAGCCCAATTGCTTCCAAAGCAACCCCCATGTATTTACCTCATGTCCAATAAGGGCCCAATAATATGATGCCGTTTAAAATGACATGTCAAGATGACCCATCAATATTAAGTTGTGATGGACGGTCGCCATGTGGATCCCCCAATAATATGAGCCGATCCCATGGGAGTTCCACCCAACTTACAACATTTGTCGATCCAATGTACAGCTTTCCGATGGACGGGCCCCCCCAATAATATGAGCCGGACCGTATCCGCGGGTAGCATCACATACATTGACCGTTGATGGAAGGTAGGAACATTTAAACAAATTTAAATTTCCTTTATTTATCTTGATATCAATTTTAAATCATATTTAAAATGAGGGATTTTTAATTATAAAAATATTTGTCTCATCATATTCAATTTATTGCATGCTTGCCGGATTCACGCAATTATGTCTAAACATGCATACAATCATAATATCATATATTATTTAGGATGATCGATTCCATTTCTAATTGACCCGTGGTTGCCAATCACGAGTCTTAGTCCAATCCTAGGTAATATGCAGTATGCAATGCAATCCTATTACATGTGCTTCCAATTTACATTTCTTCAGTCTTTATTGTCTGCTGGGCCCACCATCTTCAAATCTTGATCTCCCACTAAATCTAATGTATTTACAATAAATAGCAATGACAAGTAGGGGATACATTTTTAGGGGTGGGAACGGGCCATAAACCAAGCCCACTTTTATTACATATGACATTCATATCGGGCCATAAACCAGGCCCATTAATAAAACCAACAACAATAAAAACAAAATGTAAATTCCTAACATACACCTACAAAATTGGTCATGGCAATCGATCATCCTTATCCAATAACTTTTAATTCAAAATTAATTTATTGGATAACATGCAGTGGCAATTCAAATTTAAACAAGATAAAATCATATTTTATATATAAAATCTTATTTCACATATAAAATCATATTTTATCTTTATCAAATAAAATCATATTTTATCTACAAAATCCAATTTTATAGATAAAATCATATTTTACTTAATATATCCATAAGATCAAATCTTATCATCAATTGTACCAAAAATAATTGATTTCAAAATTCAATTTAAGGATAAAATATTAAAATTTTCCAAAAATTCAAATTTATCCAAATATCAATTTTAAAATTTACGGACTCAAACAATTCGATCCGAAATCTCGTGAACCAATCAAAAACAATTTTTGACCGGACCAAAAATAAAATTTTAACACATTAAAATTAATTTTAAATAAAAATTTAATTTTTCCCGCGGGCCGCCCGGGACACTCCCGGGCTGGCCCGCACCCGGGGGCGCGGGCCGGGGGCAGCCCGGCTGCCCCTTTAGGGCAGCAACAGTTGCTGCCCTGGCGGCGCCGTGCGCCGCCCTGGGCGGCGCCCAGCGCTGCGCTGGCGGCGCTGAGCGCCGCCCCTGGGCGACGCCGTGCGCCGCCGTGCGCCGCCCGGGGCAGCAACAATTGCTGCCCCACCGGGCAGCGATCCAATCGCTGCCCGGGTTTTGACCCGGAAAAAAAATTTTTTTATTTAAAAATATTTATTTTGTTTCAAAAACCGAGACTCAAAAATTTTTGTACAATCGATTAATTTAATCGTTTGATCTGAGCAACCTGGCTTTGATACCACTGTTGGAAAACGCGGCTCTCAGATCAATCACGATTGATACCCGGTGCAGCGGAAGTTTAAAAATTTTTATCATGGAACAATTCCATGGTGTGGGTATCAACCATTCAACGATTAAATTATATTGTGTGTGTAAAATTCAAATAACAATTAATTAAATTTTACCTTCAATCTCGAAGCGAGATTATTGGACACCAACAGAATTAATCTGCTCTTGTTGTCTCTCCCAGGAACTGATGAACTCCTTCAATCAGGTCCACGAATGGGGTTTAAATCCCTCTGATAGATTGCACTAGAAAATCTATCAGAAGTTTTTCTGCGAAGAGATTAAACGAATCTGATTCGTTATTCCTGACTGCAATTAAAAATCACAGACCGGAAATTCTCTGACAGAGCAAGGAGGGGTCGGCCGAAATATAAGAGAGAGAGGCTAGGGTTTTTCGATTTCTGCTCTCAAAATTATGACCTGTTGTTTTTAATTTCTGTACTGTAATAACTTATTTATAATGCAGGCCACTAACACCTTAGGGCCCATTAGTCATAAGTTGAGGCCCGACAAGCAAAGCCCGCATGTTCAGAAATTAATATAAAATTCATCGTGACTCCGATTGATAAACCGATTTTACCAATGTGCACAGAAACCATTTCTGCACATTTTAAAGTCAAGATAAATTTTCCTGAATCCGAATTCAGTGGTTTCCAAAAATGTACATCCCTATGTCATTTTAGAAAATCCTACTCCCTTACTCTTATTTAAGAAGTCCAACTTCTTTATTCATTAAATTTAACTCTTTAAATTTAACTATCTCAACGGGGATTAAAACTCCATTACACTGTGTGACCCTCAATGGTTCAGGGATACAGCTAGCCGTGGGCTCACAACTCTTTGTGACTCGGAACAACGATTTCCGACTTGCCCAACGAATCATGGTAAAGCGCCTAGCAACATCGCCCCATGATTCCCTAGGTATCACTGATAGTGCCTACAAGAACCAGTAGATTTTGGTTAGCGTACAGTACGGTCCCTTCATCCATATATCCCGATCGAATCAACAACCATTGGTATATCGAGAGTCACTCAAGATTCGATAACTATGCAATACATCTTGAAGATCAAATTAGTGACATCGCATGTGCTACTAAGAAACCATTTCTTAAATCACATCAAGTACTCTGGCCAGAGATTCGTCACACTAATATCTCCTCAGATCGCATAGGATATCCACACTCGCAAGTATGTGGTGAATCCTTGACAACAATGCATCGACTCCTATATGTGTTGTAACTGTACCCAATCCCGACACCTGATGACCCCCATAGAGTCGGTAAACGAGTCAAAGCACAGTACTAGCATATAGAGTCTCCATCATGTTTCAAGTAGTAAGGACTAATCGTGTACAACCAAAACCGCGGACTTTATCCACTCGATAAGTGATAACCACTTGGAAAGTCCGGATAGGGTAGTTCGATTATTCATCCTATGAATATCCATTTGCATGCTTCGAACATCTCCATGTTCCCTACCAATGAAACGTGGTACTCCGCATCGCAAATGCTAGTCTCAAACTCGAGCGATCCTTATCCTTATTATCGGACGGCTCAATCGACTAGGAACAGTTTAGAACATACAGTGACTATAAGATGTATTTCATGATAGACATCCCCATGTTCTACCACATCTTACATACACTATAGTATATTCAAGGTCTTTATCAAAACAACAATAGTATATCACAATATAACAATATGAAGTAATATAAAGTCATTGCCATTAATAAAAGTGTAAATAATATTAAACAAAAGATTGTTTATACAAAGAGTCATCAAAGCCCATAGCCACAAGTTGGCTCACTGGGCACCCACTCTTTTAAAAATCCTATCCCCCAAACTCACCCCCCTTCTCCCTCATTCCCTCTATTGATCGATAGGTACTTCTTCTTCTTCTTTGGGATTTGCAGCCACCCCGACAGCCATCACCACCATAGCTGACCGGAGCTCACCCTTGGAAGATCTTTTTAGTTGCTGGACGTTGGTTTCAGCTCATTCCATCTTCAATTATTTGGGCACTTTTGGAGCTGGACAAGAATATGGTTTCATTTGGCCCCAAGTGTATTATTATGTCATGTGTTTGTCTTGTTTGTGTGTTATTCGAATTTTCTGAAATTTTAGGGAGAATGTTCGAAAATTTCAGATTTTATTGGATTCACGTTCATGCTTATGAACGATTCATGTTGATTTCTTGTTGTTGGATATGAGTTGAGTTAAGAGTCTTGGGTGATGTCTCCATTGATGCCCTTAATTTTGAAATTTTCAATTCATTGAGCATGTGTTGGTTTGAGTTTTGTGTGTTTCTTGGATGGTGGATTAGGGGCTACCATGGGTGAAATTGTAGCTCACATGGTAGTGCTTATGATGGTTTGAAGTTATCTTTGAAGTTGGAGTTGAGGGGTAAATTGATTTTGGTGATGACGGGCTTTGGTTTTCATGGGTTGGTAGAGGGCTGGAATTGAGCCATGTTAGGCTTGGGTCTTAGTTATAGGTTGGGAGCATGGGGGTTCAGTGTTTAGGTGTCTTGAAATGGAGATAAGCTAAGACTTGTGTGAGCAGAATTTTGCCAAGTGTTAGGGCTGTCCGGAAACGAATGTCTAAAATAGGGTTAGAATCAGGATTTAGTGAACAGATCGGGTTTGGAGGTAGACTAGGATGTTAGGGAGACAATGTTTCAAGCGGAAATCAATTCGGTTGGGTTTTCCTTGAGTTCTAGGCATTTGATCATAGAGGTGCAGAATTTTATATGTCTAAGGATGCTTCCCGGAAACATAGTTGTATATAATGATGGTATGATGGTGGTGCCTCGAGGATTACTTCTTTACGTATTTCGAGGTGTGAAGGAATCATGGTTTCAAGCGGAATTTGTTTTGATTAAGAATTCAGTAAGTTATATGCTTTGCGGGCGGATCGCTCGAATGATGTCCTAAGCTCAAATTAAGGTCTAAAATCTTAGCTATGGTTTGCTACCTAAATCACCATCCTTGTCAACCATCTTGCATAATTTATTTAAGAATCGAGTGATCGAGTAAATATTTTCAAAGAAAGTCATTTCCATAAATTCAGGCTAAGTTTTCGAGTCGAGTCAAGAAAAGAAAAATATTTTGAATAAGGAGAGTTGATTGTGACCATATCAGGATATGGATGGGCTGGGAGAAATCTTGGCTTTCCTTACCACCTCATGTGTTTGGACGGGCTGGGAGAAATCATGGCTTCCCTTACCACCTCAGGGTCTGGACGGGCTGAGAGAAATATTTTCTTCCCTTACCATCTCATGGGTTTGGATGGGCTGGGAGAAATCTTGGCTTCCCTTACCATTTTAGGGTCTGGACGGGTTGGGAGAAATATCGGCTCCCCTTACCAATACGGAGCAAGATGGGTCGGGAGAAATCATGGCTTACTTACCAGCATAGTATACTACAGCCATTGATCTATCAAAACTTTAGAAAGGGTCCACAATCAAGAATCTAAGTTCACAGTTTAGTTTCAGTTCAGTTACAATTTGACTCTCCTTAGTTTAAATTCAGTTTCAGTCATGCATGAGGTTCAATTAAAGTTATGAATGTCACAAGCAAAGTTCAAAGTAAAGTTTAAGAAAGTTCCAAGTTTAAAGTGTGAGTTTCAGTTCATGTTTAAAAACGTGAGTTTGAGTCTAGTTGTGTGAGTTCTTTTACGTTATCTTTTTACAGTTCCAAGTCTTACTTCCTTTCATGTTTAAGACTTTTCCGTGAAAGGTTCAAGGTATTGTTTATGCTAGTATTTTAAGTATTACGCATGTATTTTTAAACCCTCGTTATTCCATGGTTTATACTTGCTGGGCTTTTAGTCTCACTACATTTTCTTGGTGCAGGTTAGATTATTGTTGAGATCGAGGGGCATGACTATCCAACGGACTGCGATGCAGACACGACATTTAATGGACTGGGCCCATACTGTAAGGCCCTAAAATTATTATTTCGTGATTAGCAGAGTCAATTATTATTTATGTTTGAATTAATGGAGATTAATTGAGCCGGGATTGAATCGATTTAAATTGGTAATTCAGGGACCGAGTTGCAATTGTAGAGTGGACCAAGTCAAAGCAAGACTATTATTATTATTATCATCCCATCACCATCATTTCACTCCTTCTCCCTCCTCCATCACGCCAAGACTGAGACGAGAGAAACCATGGCTTTCATTTCAAGCTTTTCTTCCGTCCGATTCGCACGATCCGACTGTTAGATTCCTGATTCGAGTTAAGATTCACGATCACCACAACGAAGGCTTCGTTTGGATGTAAGTTTTGCTACGATCCATGAACTTTGATTTTTGTTGGGTTGTCAGAATTTGATAATTTTTTAGTATAATGTGATTGAGCTAGCATAGACCGTGTATTCGAAAATGGGTTTTGTGAATTATAGTTGGATTTGGTTTTTTTGATGGATTAGAAGATGATATGAGTTGTTTAGAGTTGGTTGATGTTGTTGTTGATTTTTGGTTTGGCCGTTTATAGCTGTTATGCCATCGAAATCGAGTTTTGGACTATCGGTTCTATTATTTCGGTTTGAATTCCGGTTTGGTTTGTGTTGATGAATTGATATCGAATCCGTATGTTCAACATTTTCAGATTTGGGTTGACGATTCGGGTTTTGAGCGAACTGGGGGAGTTTGAACCAATTCGAGAATTGAAGACGGTATAATATTGAACTTCCTGTATTGATTAGTTTTGATTCGATTCGATTCGATTCGATATTGATTTAGCTCGTTGTTATTTTTAGATTTGAATCCTCGACGAACTTGGAAAAAGTAAGAAGACGACAATTGAATGAACGGGACGATTAACTCGAATTTGAATTAATTCGAGTGCCCAAAAGAAATCACATACTTGTATGCTATTTGAATTATTTGATTTTAACTTGAATGAGTTTAATTTCACTTGCATACACCTTGAGCCGAAGATTCGATTCGTTTTGAACTTAGACGATTTAGGGAGCTATATTGAAGTGGCTTTGGATTTTGATTTTTTCCAATTGCTAGAATACTTCTTATAGTTGCTCTGAAGTCTAGGGGATTGAGTTGAGCGACATCCACCCCGAATGGGTGTGTCGGTGAGTTTTTCGTGAAAACTTGACCCTGGGATCCCAACTGAGTACCGATTTATATTCGATTATCCGATTAGATAATCCCGAGTTTTGAAGTCATGCATTGCATTTTAAATGCATTTCGAGTTGAGTGCTGATATGACTTTTTGAATTGATTGGCTCGTTGGTTTATATAACATGACTTGATATATTATTTTGAATTGCTTGATTTGTCTCTTTTACTGGGAATTATATTCTCACCGAAATATCCGGCTGTCGTTTTGTTTGTATGTGTGCTTGACGGCAGGTGGGCAGGATCGAGTCAGAAGCTGCATGACTAGATCGAGTTGGAAGTGATAGAGTGAGACACCGTTTAGAAGTTTGTCCTTTTCGCAATCTTGCATTATAGGGTTGATGAAATTTCATGTTTTGAACCATGTTTTGGAAACTCGAATTTATTTGATTACTCGATTGGATCTATCGTCGAACTTACGATATTGTATTTTGGATTAATGCTCGAATGTTGAGTTTCGATGCCTAAATGTTGGTTTGTATGTGTATGAGTTCTAGTTTTGATTGGAAATGATTTGGAGTGGCTTTTGTGCAAAGCCTGGATTTTCTGCTCAGATGGCCTGCACGCGCGCGCGCGCGAGAGGCCTGGGTAGCTCAGGAAATTTTGCCCGCGCGCGCGTGAGATGATTACCTCGCGCAGGCGCGGGGCTTTCCAAAGGGTTCTGCTTGAGAACCCTGCGCACGCGCGAGATGGAGATCTCGCACGAGCGCGGGGCCTTTAAAAAAAATGAATTGTTTTTTCCTCGGCTCTCCGTGTTCGATTGTTTTTTTAATTATTCGAGATTAGACGTTTAGAAATGGGGTCTCACATTAAGTGGTATCAGAGCGATAAGATTCTTGAAATTGAATTAGAGTGAGCGGGGTAGATCGAGCCCGCATGGATTGAATTCTCGCATGTGATTGATTTATTTAAATTATTTATTTAAGATACATGCGAGAATGCTTTATTGATTGAGAATTATTTGAATTACATGGATATGTGATTTAAATTTTAAAGCATGAATTACTTGAAATATGAACCGTATTTTAATTTCGGATCCGAGTTCCACCATCTGCTTGAGCTAGCAGATCAGAGATTGTTTGCGATGTGAATAAGAATCCGATTGAGATCCGAAATTCAGTAATTTGTAGTTGAACGAACTTATCGAACAGAGAAGTGGAACACCGAATTTTGAGATGGATATTTGGGTATCCTTTCATACATAATATCAGAATTGTCTCCTGAAATATTTTAGCAAACGACAACCAGCAGTAACTCCTTCGACTGATCTAGATCGTACCACCATTGCACTGATAGATGTCACTCTGACACCGATGGGAGTACTACCGAGGAGGTTTTAGTCGTTTAGATTACCAATTCTGAAGAGTACCGAGAATGCTGTTGGACGCAGAAGTTAAATAGAAGAGATCGATCAGTTGGGTGATTCTCTGAACTACACGGATGACCGGAGAATTCGGTTAGTGTGGTACCAACGTAGAGGATTGATAAACGTTGGTAGAATTTGAAGAAGATATCATTAGGGAATCAAGGTTCGATCACTTTTTGGAATCCGCTTTCATCCGAATTTCATTGACAGATTCCTTTTCACCGTTTGAACAGAGTTAGAGGGACGTAGAGATCATCTTTAATAGAAGAGAAAGCAGTTTATGAAATCAGTGAGCAGTGCCTTGAGATCAGAAGACGCTGCCAGAGTTTGTCATCATGATATTATCGAAAGATCTCCGAAGGGAATTTCCTTGTGTCTTTAACTCCGACATAGATACTAGCCGTTTCAGTTGCTCCTTTTGGCCGCAATAACAAAATCTATGAGAACTTAATCATATGACGAATCAATCTTCGAGGCAACAGATTTTAGTTGTACTCTTATCGATGACCAGACATAGATTTCACCGATGATGACCGCAGGAAACGGTAGAGTATGGCTTCTATTCTTATTTTGATATGATCGGTTACGCACCTTATCTTTCTTCTTATTGATAATTATGGATGCATCTCAGTTTGTTGAATTTTTATTAACAATAGTCGCAATTCTTTGAATTGATGGGAAAAGTTGGAACCGAACAGTATTGTACTTCAGATTATGATTTGATTGAGATTTTGACTTGATTGTAACTGAGCAGTATCGTACTTCAATTATCATATTTTCATTTGATTGTCTGTTAGCTGCTTTATCCAGTACAGGACTACTGTGGACTGTTTCAGGAAGTTGACAGATGCAGATCCGAGTCAATAGACGAACGGAAATCCTCCGGTAAGGATTCTAGATTCCAGGATTCTTTGTTAGTTGATCTGCCGAATGACCTTTTGATTTCAGAATTTCGCAGAGGAATTCTCTTGTTCACAGTTAATGTCCTAGAATCTAGCCTGAATTGGTTGATAAACCAGTGGTTAGAGAGTTGTTGTTATCATCCAGATGAGATTTCTGTATTACCTTTGAGTCATGAGGATAGATTCAGCAATGACTTGAGATCAGACATCATCAGCTGAGAGTTGGATAGAAAGAAGTATTGAAGACTGGACATGGATCGAGGTATAACTGCTTTGGATTATAGTCGTACCGATTGAAGTGAAACTCGTCTACATTATTGTAGATCTTTTGAAGTGAATTTATCAGAGGTGTTCAGATGAAATTAGAAATTCTTATCGATCTTTTCGGTTTCGTTCGAAGAATAGTACTGATCTTACAGAGTATTGGAGAATGGTCTTATAGAATTATGTGCCGAGACGTTGCATGCTATGCTATTGAAGTCTGAATTTTGATTGTATCGAGATGTCCTTTCATCGATCATATTAATTTTAGAGCTAGAATTTCTGTGATCATTGCAAGACCGAAATTGTGTTGATTGAAGCCAAACCGACATCTATACCTGAGAATTAAGATTTTGAGTTCTATAACAGATTTTCGAGAGATTCTTATCGTCGTGGAGCCAATTTCTCATCTAACTCCAGAGAACGCACTTGTACCTGAACCAAATCTTACGAGATCAGTTTGTTTGACATGAAGAAGAGATCGACCCAAACTCCAGTATTTCTTATTTCCTCTGTACTGATAATCTTCAGTGTATCCAGATTCTGGAGGTATTCTTATTCAGAGGAAGTCTGTGATGGCTCAGTCATAGTAGCAGGTGAAGAATACGAAGCTCAACATCCGATTCGTGATATTGAATTGGCAGTTATCTTATTGCTTGAAAGGTCGGGCATCACTATTTTCAGTGAAATTTTTGAAGTCTTTTCTGAACTGAGAATTTAAAGTATGAGTTTTACAACCGAACTGATTTTGAGATTGAGGAAAAGAATTGATATAATGAAGAATCCGATGGTGAATTCCAGTATGATCTGTAACGCCCCATTTTTATCTTAAATGAGTTTATTTGAGTTAATCGGAGATTGCAGAGTTCACGAGCCGACTTGATTTTGATCAGGGTCCTTTTTGCAAATTTTGGAATTTCAGGGACTAAAACGCAAATTTTGAGTTTTATATATTATCTACACTTATATTTAAGTTGATAAGTCTCCTCCATCTTCCTCCAAGCCGTCTCCCTCCATTGTAGGCGCCCAAATGAGTTTCCAAGCTTTGTGATTTCATTCCAAGCTCGATCCGGCCGTTTGAATTTATTTCTGAAGGCAGATTATCGATCATAGTAGTGAAAGCTCTGTTATATCGTAAGTTTTTCTACGATCGGATACATTCTAGTTTTTGGATGTTGTTAGAATCGTTCTAGATTCGAGTATGTTGTTCTCTACAGAGTTCTGATCGTTTATTATCCGTTAGTTTTGAAATAGAGCGACGTTCGGATTTGTTATGATTTTTGGAAGCCATTTTCGAAAATCTTGGTTTTGAGATTTGTTGGGTTTGTCTTGTTGTTGTTGTATTAGCATTGAATTGAGTTGTTATCAGTATTGAACTGCTGTCTGCGTTGCCGGTTTGTTCAGTTATAGCCGTTATGCCGTCGGTTTTAGTTTTTGGAGATTTTGAACCGTTTTTGAGTTTGAACTTGGCTTGTAAGTTGATCGTGGTTATTGATCAATCATCTCTTGTATCTGAACAGATTCGTTTGGAGTTGTCAAGCCCAGAACTAGCAGCTATTTGATCGTTTCAGAGAATTGGACGAAGAACGGTATAAAGAGTTTTCCTTGAACCGTTGCCTTGTTGTTGTTAGATTGTGTAGTTGTTTATACAATCTCTTTTGTAGCTTATCCAGAGTTGGAGCTACTGCATTGAAAGGTAAAAGCAATCATCGTAGCGGGATAGCATACTCGGGACTGTGGTTCTCGAGTTTTCCCTTTTGAAATCTCATACTTGCATCTACACTTGTTCTAGCATGAGGAACTTGTGTATTGTTTGATTGTATTGGTTTTTGTTAAAAGGATTATGTTTTATGTTTCTGTTATGCATTCATCTTGAGCCAATCTTGTTTCAGCGGGCAGAACCGCCCTTTTTGTTTAGACATTTGGGAACTATGATTGAGTGGCCCAGGTTGTAGTCGTTTCGTCTGGTGCTAGCATACTCATTATAGTTGCTCAAAGTCTAGAGGAGTGAGATACGTGGCACCACCTCGATTGGGAGAGTCGGTGAGTTGTTTACGTGATCTTATCCTCGGGATCCCAAAGGCACAGCAGCAATCCCTCGTTATCAGATTTGATATCCCTGTTTAAAGACATGCATTTCATTACGATGTTATTGATTTCGTTATTGTATTGAAAGCATGTTTGTTACTTGTATTACTTGTTATGTTGATTTTACTGGGAATGTCGTTCTCATCGGTTATCCGGCTGTTGCTTTGTTTTGTATGTGTACTTGGCATCAGGTGGGGCAGGAACAAGTAAAAAGAGGCATGGCTAGCTTCGAGGGCAAGTAGTTGAAGTGAGACTCGGTCTAGAAGTCGAATTAGCATGTTTATCTAGTTTAAGATTGAAGCATGTTAGAACTCGAACTTGATATGTTTTGTTATTCGAATTAGTTTGTATTCGTATTGTAATCCAAAATCGAAGTCTGTTGTTGTTGTATCGATTTAGACTTCTGGTTGTTTTTAGGCCTTTTGAAAGCATGACTTGTTATGGCATGTTTCCCTACACCCTGTTATTGCATATGTATTTGAAGGCATGTCGGACCAAGCGCGGAATCCTTTCTTTATTTTCTGCAGCCTGAGCATTTTCTGCCAAGGCCTTCCGCGCGCGGGCAAGGCCTCTGTTGGGCCTCTGAATTGTTTGCCCACGCGCGCGCGAGCTTGGTACCTCGCGCGGGCGCGAGCCTTTGGTTGGTCTCGGTTGTTGAAGCCCGCGCACGCGCGAGCTTGGTTCCTCGCGCGGGCGCGTGGTGTTTAAAAAAAAAAAAAAAAAAACTTTGAATTGTTTTACTCTTGGATTCTTGTTCGCTTAATTGTTGTCTAATCCGAGATTAGTGGTTTAGAATCGAGGTCTCACATTAAGTGGTATCAAAGCGTTAAGATTCTTGGTCGAACTAGAGTGAGCGGGGTAGATCGAGTCTGTGTGCAATGACTCCTCGCATGTGTTTGAATTATTTAATTGTGTACTTAATTCCATGCGAGCATGCTTTATGGTTTGAGCATTATTTGAATTACATGGTTGTGTGATTTAAATTAATAAATCATGATCTAATTGAGATATAACTGTTTCTGTTCTCGACTGGTATTCGGTATTCCAAGCGGTTGTAAGGGCACTGATGGTAGCGATTGAGATATCTCGTGTGCTAACCTTTGATTATCAGATGGGTCCTCGTCGAGTGATAAACAGAAACACACTACCAGTTATCCCTGCGACTGAGCAAGCTAGCACTGAGGTTGATCAGTTGGATGCTTCAACGACTCCTATGGAAACCTTGCTGAAGAGGTTTCAGTCGTTCAATCCGCCATTGTTGATGGGTTCAGAAAATCCAGTTGACTGTGAGAGTTGGTTGGATGATATGGATCAGTTGTTTGATTCAATCAGGTTAGTAATTCATCAGCTGCGTGGTGGTGCTAAGAGCTGGTGGATCATGACAAAGAAAGCATTTGAGAGTAGAGGTACAGAGGTTACTTGGACTCTTTTTAAATCTGATTTTTATAAGCGGTTTTTCCCTATCTCGTATCGTAAGGATAAGGGAGCAGAGTTTGCAAATCTGAGGCAAGGGAATCTGAACATTAAAGAGTACGTGGCTAAGTTCGATAGTCTGTTGCGTTTTGCACCGCTAATTGCCGGAGATGAAGAAGCTAAGGCAGATCAGTTCATCAATGGGTTGAACCCCGATGTCTTCACGTTGGTTAACACCAACAGGCCTAGCAACTTTGCGGATGCCATGAATTACGCAAAGGGAGCAGAAGCAGGCTTGTGGAGGCAAAGAGGTAATCAGGGGGCACCTCAGCAGCAGAGGCAGTATCAGAACCAACCATCTCAGTACCAGAATCAGCCAACTCAACATCAGAACCAGCAGCAGAGGTATGAAGGTGGAAACAGTGGGGGAAACAGAAAGGATCAGTACAAGGCAAGAGGTAAATAGTTCAAGAGACAGGGGAACAGTTCGTCCAGTTCCAGTGGTTCGAAGCAATTCAGTTCAGGACCGAGTTCTGGGTCATCATCCTTGTACTGCAGCAAGTGTGGAGGAAGACACTCACCGGATCAGTGTGTGGGAGTCTTCGGCAATTGTAACACATGTCAGCAACCGGGACACTTCTCTAAAGTGTGCCCTCAACGTAATAGAGATAGAGCTCAGAGTGGGAGTTCGTGTAGACCTGCAGCTCAGCCGGAGAGGCAGTCATCTGCAGTGCACTCTTTCCAACCCCAGCAACAGCAGAACAGACAGGGAGGTAGCTCTAGTGCAAATCAGCCTCCGAGACAGCAAGCACGAGTCTTTGCATTGACAGAGGATCAGGCTCAGGCAGCACCTGACGATGTCATAACAGGTAACTGTTCGATTTTCGGTCATTCTGCTCATGTCTTGATAGATAAAGGTGCTTCCCATTCCTTTATCTCTAAGAAATATGTGTTATTGCATGCTTTGCCAACTGAATTGTTGCCTACAGTAGTAGCTGTTACTTCACCTTTGGGTGGAGGAATTGTTTCTGTCCGACTAGTCAGGAACTGTGAACTTTGTTTCGAGGGGAATTTGTTAGAATTCGACTGTATTGTGCTTGGGTTGTCAGATTTTGATTGTATTGTCGGTATAGATGCTTTGACCAAGTACAGGGCAACAGTTGATTGTTTTCTGAAAGTTTTCAGGTTCAGACCTGAAATGGCAGACGAGTGGAAATTCTTTGGTAAGGTTTCTCGATCTAGAATTCCTTTGATTTCAGTGTTATCTATGACTCGTTTGTTACAGAGAGGTGCAGAAGTATTTTTGGTTTATGCGGTTGATGTACTGAAATCTAGCCCAACTTTGGTTGACTTACCAGTGGTTAGAGATTTTGCTGATGTGTTTCCGGAAGATGTTCCTGGATTGCCACCCATTCGAGAGGTTGAATTCAGCATTGACTTAGTGCCAGGTACTCAACCTATTTCAAAAGCTCCTTATCGTATGGCACTTGTTGACTTGAGAGAGTTGAAGGAGCAGCTTGAGGATATGATTGCCAAGGGATACATCAGACCTAGTGTATCGCCTTGGGGTGCTCCTGTTCTATTCGTTCGGAAGAAGGATGGTTTTATGCGGCTCTGTATCAACTACCGTCAATTGAATCAGGCTACAGTTAAGAACAGGTATCCTTTACCCCGAATAGATGACTTGTTCGATCAACTGCAGGGTTCTTCTGTCTACTCTAAGATTTATCTGAGGTCAGGCTACCATCAGCTGAGAGTGCGAGAGGAAGATGTTCCTAAGACCGCATTCAGAACGAGGTATGGTCACTTTGAGTTTATAGTCATGCCGTTCGGTTTGACTAACGCTCCAGTTGTTTTTATGGGTTTGATGAACCGTATCTTTCAGCGTTATTTAGATGAGTTCGTCATTATTTTCATCGATGATATTCTTATCTACTCGAAGAACCGTACTGAACATGCAGAACACTTGAGAATCGTCTTGCAGATTTTGCGAGTTGAGCAGTTGTTTGCCAAGCTATCGAAATGCGAATTCTGGTTAGATCGAGTTGTCTTTCTCGGTCATATTATTTCTGAAGATGGGATTTCTGTCGATCCCAGCAAAATCGAAGCGGTTATGAATTGGCCTAGACCGACATCAGTACCTGAGATCCGAAGCTTCATGGGTTTAGATGGTTATTACCGTCGTTTCATCGAGCGTTTCTCATCTATTGCCAAGCCTATTACCCAGCTGACTCAGAAGAATGCGCCTTTTGTCTAGACTACAGATTGTGAAGCTAGCTTTGTTGATCTGAAGAGGAGACTGACCAGTGCTCCAATTCTTTCTATTCCGAAGGGTACTGGAGGTTTCACAGTGTATTGTGATGCTTCTAACCGAGGCTTGGGTTGTGTTCTTATGCAGCATAAGCATGTGGTGGCGTATGCATCGAGGCAGCTGAAACCGCATGAGACTCGTTATCCGGTTCATGATCTTGAACTAGCTGCGATCATCTTTTCTTTGAAGATCTGGCGTCACTATCTTTATGGTGAGTCCTTCGAGATCTTTTCTGATCATAAGAGTCTTAAGTACTTGTTTTCTCAGGCAGAGCTAAATATGAGAAAGAGAAGGTGGTTAGATCTGTTGAAAGATTTCGACTGTGAGATCAAGTATTATCCGGGGAAGTCGAATGCAGTTGCAGATGCGTTGAGCCGAAAGCTTTGTTCTTTATCTCTTTCAACTATCGATGTTTCTCAGTTGGTCGATGATTGTTTCACTTCTGGTTTAGAGTTTGAAACAGATAGGGAGACTATCAGAGTGTTTGCTATTCAAGCCGAGCCGGAGTTGTTTGTTGCAATCAAAGAAGCACAGAAGTCTGAGCCGAGCATTCAGGTTTCAGTAGCGAAAGTCAGAACTGGGCATCAGTCAGAATTCCAGGTTAGAGATGACGTTTTGTTTGTGAATAACCGTATTGTTGTGCCTGATATTTCGGAGTTGAGACAGCGTATTCTCCGAGAGGCTCATTGCAGTCGGTTTAGCATTCATCCTGGAGGTCGTAAGATGTACAATGATCTAAAAAGTCAGTTCTGGTGGAAGAGAATGAAGAGCGACATCGCGAGGTTTGTGTCACGGTGTTTGAACTGTCAGCAAGTGAAAGCAGAGCGGAAGCGACCAGGTGGTCTATTGCACAACTTATCTGTTCCTGATTGGAAATGGGATCACATTTCTATGGATTTCGTCACGAAGCTACCACGATCCATTCGAGGATGCGATGCCATTTGGGTAGTAATCGACCGATTGACGAATTCAGGTTGCTTTATTCCTTACAGGATGACGTATCGTCATGATCAGATGGCTGAGCTTTATGTTAGAAATGTTGTGAGATTGCATGGGGTGCCGAAGTCGATTGTTTCAGACAGAGACCCGAGATTCACTTCGCACTTCTGGCATAGTTTGCAAGAGGTGTTTGGTACTCGATTGCATCTGAGTACAGCTTATCATCCTCAGACAGATGGACAGTCAGAGCGGACTATCCAGACGTTGGAGGATATGCTGCGAGCGGTAGTGCTAGACTTTGGCACTAGTTGGCAGGATTCTTTGCCTCTTGTCGAGTTTTCTTACAACAACAGCTTCCAAGCGAGTATCGGTATGGCGCCTTTTGAGGCATTGTATTGTAAGAAATGCCGATCTCCGTTGTTTTGGGATGATTTATCTGAGTCACCAGATTTGGGGCCGGATATGCTTCGAGTTATGGCAGAACAGGTTAAGGTCATTCAGACCAGAATGAAGACAGCTCAAGATAGATAAGCAAAGTATGCGAATGTCAGACGTCGACCTCTGAGTTTTGAGCAGGGAGACCGTGTATTCCTTAATATTTCTCCGTTCAGAGGCACCGTCAGATTCGGTAAGAGAGGAAAGTTATCTCCGAGATTCATCGGTCCGTACAAGATTCTCGAGAAGATAGGCGATCTTGCCTACAGACTTGCACTTCCTCCGTCTTTATCTGGTATTCACGACGTCTTTCACGTCTCTATGCTGCGAAAGTATCATCCAGATCCTTCTCATATCCTTCAGCCTGACGAAGCCGAGTTAGACGAGACTCTGAGCTATTTTGAGCGACCGATTCAGATCCTTGATCAGAAAGAAAAGCAACTCAGGACCAAGTTGATTCCATTAGTGAAGGTGCAGTGGAGCCGTCACGGTGTTGAGGAAGCGACTTGGGAGACAGAGTCTGACATTAGACAGCGTTTTCCAGAGCTATTCGGATGACGTGAGTTCTTCTTACTGCCTTTTGATTCTTTATTCTATCTTTGAGTTGTGGTTCTCGTTGATTTCGAGGACGAAATCTCTTCTTAGTGGGGGAGAATTGTAACGCCCCGTTTTTATCTTAAATGAGTTTATTTGAGTTAATCGGAGATTGCAGAGTTCACGAGCCGACTTGATTTTGATCAGGGTCCTTTTTGCAAATTTTGGAATTTCAGGGACTAAAACGCAAATTTTGAGTTTTATATATTATCTACACTTATATTTAAGTTGAGAAGTCTCCTCCATCTTCCTCCAAGACGTCTCCCTCCATTGTAGGCGCCCAAATGAGTTTCCAAGCTTTGTGATTTCATTCCAAGTTCGATCCGGCCGTTGGAATTTATTTCTGAAGGCAGATTATCGATCACAGTAGTGAGAGTTCTGTTATATCGTAAGTTTTTCTACGATCGGATACATTCTAGTTTTTGGATGTTGTTAGAATCGTTCTAGATTCGAGTATGTTGTTCTCTACAGAGTTCTGATCGTTTATTATCCGTCAGTTTTGAAATAGAGCGACGTTCGGATTTGTTATGATTTTTGGAAGCCATTTTCGAAAATCATGGTTTTGAGATTTGTTGGGTTTGTCTTGTTGTTGTTGTATTAGCATTGAATTGATTTGTTATCAGTATTGAACTGCTGTCTGCGTTGCCGGTTTTTTCAGTTATAGCCGTTATGCCGTCGGTTTGAGTTTTTGGAGATTTTGAACCGTTTTTGAGTTTGAACTTGGCTTGTAAGTTGATCGTGGTTATTGATCAATCATCTCTTGTATCTGAACAGATTCGTTTGGAGTTTTCAAGCCCAGAACTAGCAGCTGTTTGATCGTTTCAGAGAATTGGACGAAGAACGGTATAAAGAGTTTTCCTTGAACCGTTGCCTTGTTGTTGTTAGATTGTGTAGTTGTTTATACAATCTCTTTTGTAGCTTATCCAGAGTTGGAGCTACTGCATTGAAAGGTAAAAGCAGTCATCGTAGCGGGATAGCATACTCGGGACTGTGGTTCTCGAGTTTTCCCTTTTGAAATCTCATACTTGAATCTACACTTGTTCTAGCATGAGGAACTTGTGTATTGTTTGATTGTATTGGTTTTTGTTAAAAGGATTATGTTTTATGTTTCAGTTATGCATTCATCTTGAGCCAATCTTGTTTCAGCGGGCAGAACCGCCCTTTTTGTTTAGACGTTTGGGAACTATGATTGTGTGGCCCAGGTCGTAGTCGTTTCGTCTGGTGCTAGCATACTCATTATAGTTGCTCAAAGTCTAGAGGAGTGAGATACGTGGCACCACCTCGATTGGGAGAGTCGGTGAGTTGTTTACGTGATCTTATCCTCGGGATCCCAAAGGCACAGCAGCAATCCCTCGTTATCAGATTTGATATCCCTGTTTAAAGACATGCATTTCATTACGATGTTATTGATTTCGTTATTGTATTGAAAGCATGTTTGTTACTTGTATTACTTGTTATGTTGCTTTTACTGGGAATGTCATTCTCACCGGTTATCCGGCTGTTGCTTTGTTTTGTATGTGTACTTGGCATCAGGTGGGGCAGGAACAAGTCAGAAGAGGCATGGTTAGCTTCGAGGGCAAGTAGTAGAAGTGAGACTCGGTCTAGAAGTCGAATTAGCATGTTTATCTAGTTTAAGATTGAAGCATGTTAGAACTCGAACTTGATATGTTTTGTTATTCGAATTAGTTTGTATTCGGATTGTAATCCAAAATCGAAGTCTGTTGTTGTTGTATCGATTTAGACTTCTGGTTGTTTTTAGGCCTTCTGAAAGCATGACTTGTTATGGCATGTTTCCCTACACCCTGTTATTGCATATGTATTTGAAGGCATGTCGGACCAAGCGCGGAATCCTTTCTTTATTTTCTGCAGCCTGAGCATTTTCTGCCCAGGCCTTCTGCGCGCGGGCGAGGCGTTCCTCGCGCGCGCGCGAGGCCTCCCTTGGGCCTCTGAATTGTTTGCCCGCGCGCGCGCGAGCTTGGTACCTCGCACGAGCGCGAGCCTTTGGTTGGTCTCGGTTGTTGAAGCCCGCGCACGCGCGAGCTTGGTTCCTCGCGCGAGCGCGCGGCGTTTAAAAAAAAAAAAAAAAAACTTTGAATTGTTTTACTCTTGGATTCTTGTTCGCTTAATTGTTGTTTAATCCGAGATTAGTGGTTTAGAATCGAGGTCTCACATTAAGTGGTATCAAAGCGTTAAGATTCTTGGTCGAACTAGAGTGAGCGGGGTAGATCGAGTCTGTGTGCAATGACTCCTCGCATGTGTTTGAATTATTTAATTGTGTACTTAATTCCATGCGAGCATGCTTTATTGTTTGAGCATTATTTGAATTACATGGTTGTGTGATTTAAATTAATAAAGCATGATCTACTTGAGATATAACTGTTTCTGTTCTCGACTGGTATTCGGTATTCCAAGCGGTTGTAAGGGCACTGATGGTAGCGATTGAGATATCTCGTGTGCTAACCTTTGATTATCAGATGGGTCCTCGTCGAGTGATAAACAGAAACACACCACCAGTTATCCCTGCGACTGAGCAAGCTAGCACTGAGGTTGATCAGTTGGATGCTTCAGCGACTCCTATGGAAACCTTGCTGAAGAGGTTTCAGTCGTTCAATCCGCCATTGTTGATGAGTTCAGAAAATCCAGTTGACTGTGAGAGTTGGTTGGATGATATGGATAAGTTGTTTGATTCCATTGACTGCACAGAAGACCGCCGAATCAGGTTAGTAATTCATCAGCTGCGTGGTGGTGCTAAGAGCTGGTGGATCATGACAAAGAAAGCATTTGAGAGTAGAGGTACAGAGGTTACTTGGACTCTTTTTAAATCTGATTTTTATAAGCGGTTTTTCCCTATCTCGTATCATAAGGATAAGGGAGCAGAGTTTGCAAATCTGAGGCAAGGGAATCTGAACATTGAAGAGTACGTGGCTAAGTTTGATAGTCTGTTGCGTTTTGCACCGCTAATTGCCTGAGATGAAGAAGCTAAGGCAGATCAGTCATCAACGGGTTGAACCCCGATGTCTTCACGTTGGTTAACACCAACAGGCCTAGCAACTTTGCGGATGCCATGAATTACGCAAAGGGAGCAGAAGCAGGCTTGTGGAGGCAAAGAGGTAATCAGGGGGCACCTCAGCAGCAGAGGCAGTATCAGAACCAACCATCTCAGTATCAGAATCAGCCACCTCAACATCAGAACCAGTAGCAGAGGTATGAAGGTGGAAACAGTGGGGGAAACAGAAAGGATCAGTACAAGGCAAGAGGTAAATAGTTCAAGAGACAGGGGAACAGTTCGTCCAGTTCCAGTGGTTCGAAGCAATTCGGTTCAGGACCGAGTTTTGGGTCATCATCCTTGTACTGCAGCAAGTGTGGAGGAAGACACTCACCGGATCAGTGTGTGGGAGTCTTCGGCAATTGTAACACATGTCAGCAACCGGGACACTTCTCTAAAGTGTGCCCTCAACGTAATAGAGATAGAGCTCAGAGTGGGAGTTCGTCTAGACCTGCAGCTCAGCCGGAGAGGCAGTCGTCTGCAGTGCACTCTTTCCAACCCCAGCAATAGCAGAACAGACAGGGAGGTAGCTCTAGTGCAAATCAGCCTCCGAGACAGCAAGCACGAGTCTTTGCATTGATAGAGGATCAGGCTCAGGCAGCACCTGACGATGTCATAGCAGGTAACTGTTCGATTTTCGGTCATTCTGCTCATGTCTTGATAGATACAGGTGCTTCCCATTACTTTATCTCTGAGAAATATGTGTATTGCATGCTTTGCCAACTGAATTGTTGCCTACAGTAGTAGCTGTTACTTCACCTTTGGGTGGAGGAATTGTTTCTGTCCGACTAGTCAGGAACTGTGAACTTTGTTTCGAGGGGAATTTGTTAGAATTCGACTGTATTGTGCTTGGGTTGTCAGATTTTGATTGTATTGTCGGTATAGATGCTTTGACCAAGTACAGGGCAACAGTTGATTGTTTTCTGAAAGTTGTCAGGTTCAGACCTGAAATGGCAGACGAGTGGAAATTCTTTGGTAAGGGTTCTCGATCTAGAATTCCTTTGATTTCAGTGTTATCTATGACTCGTTTGTTACAGAGAGGTGCAGAAGGATTTTTGGTTTATGCGGTTGATGTACTGAAATCTAGCCTAGCTTTGGTTGACTTACCAGTGGTTAGAGATTTTGCTGATGTGTTTCCGGAAGATGTTCCTGGATTGCCACCCATTCGAGAGGTTGAATTCAGCATTGACTTAGTGCCAGGTACTCAACCTATTTCAAAAGCTCCTTATCGTATGGCACTTGTTGAATTGAGAGAGTTGAAGGAGCAGCTTGAGGATATGATTGCCAAGGGATACATCAGACCTAGCGTATCGCCTTGGGGTGCTCCTGTTCTATTCGTTCGGAAGAAGGATTGTTCTATGCAGCTCTGTATCGACTACCGTCAATTGAATCAGGCTACAGTTAAGAACAGGTATCCTTTACCCCGAATAGATGACTTGTTCGATCAACTGCAGGGTTCTTCTGTCTACTCTAAGATTGATCTGAGGTCAGGCTACCATCAGCTAAGAATGCGAGAGGAAGATGTTCCTAAGACCGCATTCAGAACGAGGTATGGTCACTTTGAGTTTATAGTCATGCCGTTCGGTTTGACTAACGCTCCAGCTGTTTTTATGGGTTTGATGAACCGTATCTTTCAGCGTTATTTAGATGAGTTCGTCATTATTTTCATCGATGATATTCTTATCTACTCGAAGAACCGTACTGACCATGCAGAACACTTGAGAATCGTCTTGCAGATTTTGCGAGTTGAGCAGTTGTTTGCCAAGCTATCGAAATGCGAATTCTGGTTAGATCGAGTTGTCTTTCTCGGTCATATTATTTCTGAAGATGGGATTTCTGTCGATCCCAGCAAAATCGAAGCGGTTATGAATTGGCCTAGACCGACATCAGTACCTGAGATCCGAAGCTTCATGGGTTTAACTGGTTATTACCGTCGTTTCATCGAGGGTTTCTCATCTATTGCCAAGCCTATTACCCAGCTGACTCAGAAGAATGCGCCTTTTGTCTGGACTACAGATTGTGAGGCTAGCTTTGTTGATCTGAAGAGGAGACTGACCAGTGCTCCAATTCTTTCTATTCCGAAGGGTACTGGAAGTTTCACAGTGTATTGTGATGCTTCTAACCGAGGCTTGGGTTGTGTTCTTATGCAGCATAAGCATGTGGTGGCGTATGCATCGAGGCAGCTAAAACCGCATGAGACTCGTTATCCGGTTCATGATCTTGAACTAGCTGCGATCGTCTTTGCTTTGAAGATCTGGCGTCACTATCTTTATGGTGAGTCCTTCGAGATCTTTTCTGATCATAAGAGTCTTTGCAATTCAAGAAGAGCTGAATATGAGATGGAGAAGGTGGTTAGATCTGTTGAAAGATTTCGACTGTGAGATCAAGTATTATCCGGGGAAGTCGAATGCAGTTGCAGATGCGTTGAGCCGAAAGATTTGTTCTTTATCTCTTTCAACTATCGGTGTTTCTCAGTTGGTCGATGATTGTTGCACTTCTGGTTTAGAGTTTGAAACAGATAGGGAGACTATCAGAGTGTTTGCAATTCAAGCCGAGCCGGAGTTGTTTGTTGCAATCAAAGAAGCACAGAAGTCTGAGCCGAGCATTCAGGTTTCAGTAGCGAAAGTCAGAACTGGGCATCAGTCAGAATTCCAGGTTAGAGATGACGTTTTGTTTGTGAATAACCATATTTTTGTGCCTGATATTTCAGAGTTGAGATAGCGTATTCTCCGAGAGGCTCATTGCAGTCGGTTTAGCATTAATCCTGGAGGTCGTAAGATGTACAATGATCTAAAGAGTCAGTTCTGGTGGAAGAGAATGAAGAGCGACATCACGAGGTTTGTGTCACGGTGTTTGAACTGTCAGCAAGTGAAAGCAGAGCGGAAGCGACCAGGTGGTCTATTGCACAGCTTATCTGTTCCTGATTGGAAATGGGGTCACATTTCTATGGATTGCGTCACGAAGCTACCACGATCCATTCGAGGATGTGATGCCATTTGGGTAGTAATCGACCGATTGACGAATTCAGCTTGCTTTATTCCTTACAGGATGAAGTATCGTCATGATCAGATGGCTGAGCTTTATGTTAGCAATGTTGTGAGATTGCATGGGGTGCCGAAGTCGATCGTTTCAGACAGAGACCCGAGATTCACTTCGCACTTCTGGCATAGTTTGCAAGAGGCGTTTGGTACTCGATTGCATCTGAGTACAGCTTATCATCCTCAGACAGATGGACAGTCAGAGCGAACTATCCAGACGTTGGAGGATATGCTGCGAGCGGTAGTGCTAGACTCTGGCACTAGTTGGCAGGATTCTTTGCCTCTTGTCGAGTTTTCTTACAACAACAGCTTCCAAGCGAGTATCGGTATGGCGCCTTTTGAGGCATTGTATGGTAAGAAATGCCTATCTCCGTTGTTTTGGGATGATTTATCTGAGTCACCAGATTTGGGGCCGGATATGCTTCGAGTTATGGCAGAACAGGTTAAGGTCATTCAGACCAGAATGAAGACAGCTCAAGATAGACAAGGAAAGTATGCGAATGTCAGACGTCGACCTCTGAGTTTTGAGCAGGGAGACCGTGTATTCCTTAAGATTTCTCCGTTCAGAGGCGCCGTCAGATTCGGTAAGAGAGGAAAGTTATCTCCGAGATTCATCGGTCCGTACAAGATTCTCGAGAAGATAGGTGATCTTGCCTACAGACTTGCACTTCCTCCGTCTTTATCTGGTATTCACGACGTCTTTCACGCCTCTATGCTGCGAAAGTATCATCCAGATCCTTCTCATATCCTTCAGCCTGACGAAGCCGAGTTATACGAGACTCTGAGCTATTTTGAGCGACCGATTCAGATCCTTGATCGGAAAGAAAAGCAACTCAGGACCAAGTTGATTCCGTTAGTGAAGGTGCAGTGGAGCCGTCACGGTGTTGAGGAAGCAACTTGGGAGACAGAGTCTGACATGAGACAACGTTTTCCAGAGCTACTCGGATGACGTGAGTTCTTCTTACTGTCTTTTGATTCTTTATTCTATCTTTGAGTTGTGGTTCTCGTTGATTTCGAGGACGAAATCTCTTCTTAGTGGGGGAGAATTGTAACGCCCCGTTTTTATCTTAAATGAGTTTATTTGAGTTAATCGGAGATTGCAGAGTTCACGAGCCGACCTGATTTTGATCAGGGTCCTTTTTGCAAATTTTGGAATTTCAGGGACTAAAACACAAATTTTGAGTTTTATATATTATCTACACTTATATTTAAGTTGAGAAGTCTCCTCCATCTTCCTCCAAGCCGTCTCCCTCCATTGTAGGCGCCCAAATGAGTTTCCAATATTTGTGATTTCATTCCAAGCTCGATCCGGCCGTTGGAATTTATTTCTGAAGGCAGATTATCGATCACAGTAGTGAGAGTTCTGTTATATCGTAAGTTTTTCTACGATCGGATTCATTCTAGTTTTTGGATGTTGTTAGAATCGTTCTAGATTCGAGTATGTTGTTCTCTACAGAGTTCTGATCGTTTATTATCCGTCAGTTTTGAAATAGAGCGACGTTCGGATTTGTTATGATTTTCGGAAGCCATTTTCGAAAATATTGGTTTTGAGATTTGTTGGGTTTGTCTTGTTGTTGTTGTATTAGCATTGAATTGAGTTGTTATCAGTATTGAACTGCTGTCTGCGTTGCCGGTTTGTTCAGTTATAGCCGTTATGCCGTCGGTTTTAGTTTTTGGAGATTTTGAACCGTTTTTGAGTTTGAACTTGGCTTGTAAGTTGATCGTGGTTATTGATCAATCATCTCTTGTATCTGAACAGATTCGTTTGGAGTTGTTAAGCCCAGAACTAGCAGCTGTTTGATCGTTTCAGAGAATTGGACGAAGAACGCTATAAAGAGTTTTCCTTGAACCGTTGCCTTGTTGTTGTTAGATTGTGTAGTTGTTTATACAATCTCTTTTGTAGCTTATCCAGAGTTGGAGCTACTGCATTGAAAGGTAAAAGCAGTCATCGTAGCGGGATAGCATACTCAGGACTGTGGTTCTCGAGTTTTCCCTTTTGAAATCTCATACTTGCATCTACACTTGTTCTAGCATGAGGAACTTGTGTATTGTTTGATTGTATTGGTTTTTGTTAAAAGGATTATGTTTTATGTTTCAGTTATGCATTCATCTTGAGCCAATCTTGTTTCAGCGGGCAGAACCGCCCTTTTTGTTTAGACGTTTGGGAACTATGATTGAGTGGCCCAGGTCGTAGTCGTTTCGTCTGGTGCTAGCATACTCATTATAGTTGCTCAAAGTCTAGAGGAGTGAGATACGTGGCACCACCTCGATTGGGAGAGTCGGTGAGTTGTTTACGTGATCTTATCCTCGGGATCCCAAAGGCACAGCAGCAATCCCTCGTTATCAGATTTGATATCCCTGTTTAAAGACATGCATTTCATTACGATGTTATTGATTTCGTTATTGTATTGAAAGCATGTTTGTTACTTGTATTACTTGTTATGTTGCTTTTACTGGGAATGTCGTTCTCACCGGTTATCCGGCTGTTGCTTTGTTTTGTATGTGTACTTGGCATCAGGTGGGGCAGGAACAAGTCAGAAGAGGGATGGTTAGCTTCGAGGGCAAGTAGTAGAAGTGAGACTCGGTCTAGAAGTCGAATTAGCATGTTTATCTAGTTTAAGATTGAAGCATGTTAGAACTCAAACTTGATATGTTTTGTTATTCGAATTAGTTTGTATTCGGATTGTAATCCAAAATCGAAGTCTGTTGTTGTTGTATCGATTTAGACTTCTGGTTGTTTTTAGGCCTTCTGAAAGCATGACTTGTTATGGCATGTTTCCCTACACCCTGTTATTTCATATGTATTTGAAGGCATGTCAGACCAAGCGCGGAATCCTTTCTTTATTTTCTGCAGCCTGAGCATTTTCTGCCCAGGCCTTCCGCGCGCGGGCGAGGCGTTCCTCGCGCACGCGCGAGGCCTCCCTTGGGCCTCTAAATTGTTTGCCCGCGCGCGTGCGAGCTTGGTAACTCGCGCGGGCGCGAGCCTTTGGTTGGTCTCGGTTGTTGAAGCCCGCGCACGCGCGAGCTTGGTTCCTCGCGCGGGCGCGCGACGTTTAAAAAAAAAAACAAAAAACAAAAAAAAAAAAACTTTGAATTGTTTTACTCTTGGATTCTTGTTCGCTTAATTGTTGTTTAATCCGAGATTAGTGGTTTAGAATCGAGGTCTCACATGATCCGAAGTAATACAATGCAGCAACAGAGGTTTGAACAGAATGATCTATTATTATTTTATCTACTACCGTTATTCTCTTTGAGCCGATGGATCTATTCTTATTTTATCTACTATCCTTGACTTCGCCGACCGATGAGTGTTGCACTTCTGATTTAGAGTCTGGGACAGATATGAAGTCCATCAGAATTCTTTTATCCGAACTGAGCCAGAATTGATTCAGAAGATGGAGATATCGCAAAAAACAGATTCGAATTGGAGAATTTAATGAAGAAGAGTCAGAACTGGGCACAGTCTGAGTTTCAGGACAGTGACAATACCTCAGTTGTGAGAAATTGTTTTGTTGTGCCAGAGATTTTGATTGAGATAGAGTATCCTGAGATTGGCACTTTACAGTTGTTTATTACTCTTTCAGACGACCGAAAGATATTCAAAGGATTGAAGAATCGACCTTTATAGGGACAGATGAAGAATGAGGTTCGAAATATGATTTTGTAATTGATAGTCTGTCCATATTTGATAGCTGATAGAGAGAAGAAACCGACTGTCTGTGGTATAGTTAATTGTAAGAATGAAAAGAAGATTACTTTTCGACGAATACCTTTCTGAAGCTATCGATCAGTCTTGAAAATATTTCGTACGGAATGAATTCCAGACTCGACCCGATGTTGAGAAATTGGCCAGAAAGAATTTCTGATTGTTTTACTCTATCGCAGTTTATCCGTGCAGAATCGAATTGGGAGTGTTAGGCACGTGGTCACAGAAGTATAGAACTGTTTGATTGGGCGATGCTATCTGATTATAATCAAGACATTGTTGTATTCTGCTTCTATTTCCATACTAAATGAATTTCAGACATGACACTATGATTGGGATTGTTGTCAGGAGAATTTTCAGATAGTTAACTTGTCAAAGTCTGTCCTTTCAAAATGAGATTTTGAGTTAACTCTCACCTTGAATTCAGTCTTTGAGAGACATTTGTTATTGGATTGTAATTGGGTTTAGTTTATTATTCTCAGAATGACGGACAACCAAGAATAAGATATATAGACTTTAAGAGGATATGCTAAGCTGTAGTGCTTTATTTTGGCACTAGCTGGATGGATTTCTCATATTTTGCGAAGTTTCTATACAACAGCTATCAGACGAGTATCTTAATATCAATTTTTATAAATGAGTTGTACGAGAAGAAATGAGAATCCCAATTGAATCGGGATGATTTTCTGAGTTTCCTGACTTTGGATCAGATTTGATTCGAGGTTCGATAGGCGGATGGAGATTATATGTCTAGTATGAAGACGAATTGAAAGGAAGGATGAACGTAGTATTTGGATTCCGACGCAGATCTCTGTACTTATGTTCAGGGAGGCCGCCTAATTCAGAAGATTCCTCCATTTAGAGGTTGTGGCAGTTATGATAAGAGAGAGAACTGTCTCGATGATCTCACGGGCTCCTTGGAGATTCTAGAGAAGATAGGCAATCTCGCCTACCGACTTTTACTCCTTCAGTTCGCCTTGTTTTCCACTATTTTGTTCTTCCGTATTCTTTGGGTATTCTCGACGTACTTCACGTCTTTTGTTGCCAAATTCACAAATTTTTTTTATGTTGAGACGAAAATTGATGATTCGCCAGTTTGGTTGAGACGACAGATTAAGAGTTTATCGAACATAGTAACGACTCCTTAGTGAAACTGAATCGGATGAGTTTATGCAGTTGAGCTGATTCGGATTTGAAGAAACAGTGCAAGAAGCTGAGTTTGATTAGAACCGTGATTTCAGAGTTATTTTTGAGAGAAGAATTATTATAGCATTCTTTGAACTTCATCTTGTGTTTTGAGATTGTACAGCTTTGATTTCGAGGACGAAATCGATTTTTAGAGGGGGAGAATTGTAAGGCCCTGAAATTATTATTTCGTGATTATCAGAGTCGATTATTATTTTTGTTGGAATTAATGGAGATTAATTGAGCCGGGATTGAATCGATTTAAATTGGTAATTCAGGGACCGAGTTGCAATTGTGGAGTGGACCAAGTCAAAGCAAGACTATTATTATTATTATCATCCCATCACCATCATTTCACTCCTTCTCCCTCCTCCATCACACCATGACCGAGATGAAAGAAGCCATGGCTTTCATTTCAAGCTTTTCTTCCGTCCGATTCGCACGATCCAACTGTTAGATTCCTGATTCGAGTTGAGATTCACGATCACCTCAACGAAGACTTCGTTTGGACATAAGTTTTGATACGATCCACGAACTTTGATTTTTGTCAGGTTGTCAGAATGTGATAATTTTCGAGTATAATGTGCTTGAGCTAGCATAGACTGTGTATTCGAAGTCGATTCGGAAAAAGAATGAAGTTTGGATTTTATATGATTTTTGGAGCATATTTTCGAAAACGGGTTTTGTGAATTATAGTTGGATTTGGTTGTTTTGATGGATTGTAATATGATATGAGTTGTTTAGAGTTGGTTGATGATGTTGTTGATTTTTGGTTTGACGTTTATAGCCGTTATGCCGTCGAAATCGAGTTTTGGACTATCGTTTCTATTATTTCGGTTTGATTTCCGGTTTGGTTTGAGTTGATGAATTGATATTGAATCCGTATGTTCAACATTTTTAGATTTGGGTTGACGATTCGGGTTTGAAGCGAACTGAGGGAGTTTGAACCGATTCGAGAATTGAAGACAGTATAGTATTGAACTTCCTGTATTGATTCGTTTTGATTCGATTCGATATTGATTTAGTTCGTTGTTATTTTAAGATTTGAATCCTCGATGAACTTGAAAAAAATAAGAAGACGACAATTGAATGAACGGGACGATTAACTCGAATTTGAATTAATTCGAGTGCCCAAAAGAAATCACATACTTGTATGCTATTTGAATTATTTGATTTTAACTTGAATGAGTTTAATTTCACTTGCATACATCTTGATCCGAAGATTCGATTCGTTTTGAACTTAGAAGATTTAGGGAACTATATTGAAGTGGCTTTGGATTTCGATTTTTTCCAATTGCTAGAATACTTCTTATAGTTGCTCTGAAGTGTAGGGGTTTGAGTCGAGCGACATCCACCCCGAATGGGTGTGTCGGTGAGTTGTTCGTGAAAACTTGACCCCGGGATCCCAATTGAGTACAAATTGATATTCGATTATCCGATTAGATAATCCTGAGTTTTGAAGTCATGTTGTGGCGACCCGGACACTAATCTCTCATTTCAACACAATTAATATAAGATTCATAGATAATAGCCAAGCATCAAAGACTAAATTTTATTTATTTATTTTTTTAATGTTGCACCTCGCTCGATCGGGTAAATTCACCCGATCGAGCGAGCCCCTGAGCCCTTCTCTCGGGTTGGAAAAACTTTTGGTCTCGCTCGATCAGATGAAATTGTCCGATCGAGCGAGCCAAAAAGCTCAGTTATCTGTTTATCAAATTCAAGGGCCGTGCTCGATCGGTGATATTCGCCCGATCGAGCGGGCTCAATGTCCAGAAAACAAACAGAAGTTTCTTGCTGTCAAAACGATTCCCTTCATCCATTTTTCATCTAGCTTCACCTCATACAAGGTTTATACATAATCAAATTCTAACATCATTATCAACATTCCATCTTGAAAGTCATTGCTAGCATGAATCCTAACATAATATAAGCTGATAGCACAAATCATGACGAATCTACTAAGATAAGCTCAAGCTAATCTCTTATATCATGCAAGGAAGATTATGGTACAATATCATCATATTACATCAAGGGAACGTTCATACATTCATGTACAACAAGTCTTGGCAATGGTCTACAACATGATCATTTTATTCTACATAACTTGGTAACGGTAGCTACAAAATGATCATTTTCTTGAAGCTAACATAACTCTATATCTAATCCCGGATCACCACTCTATTCTCTCTTGATCTCAATTCGTCATGGTCTTCCTGGACTCATTCCAGTCCCACCTATTGTCATGCACACATACAAACAAGACAATAGCCGGAGAGACTCCGGTGAGAATTTAATCCCAGTATAAAACACCATAAAAATGCATAAACTCAAGTACTTCAAATTGAAGAATATTAAAATCATTTAACAAATAGGACTCAAGGCAACTTAAAGGCATATTAATTCAACATGCTATTAATCAAGTTGCAAACGTTGTATTCAAGCAAGACATGCTATCAACTCTTCAAACAATCATGCAATAATTCAACTTAAACAAATAATAGAAACTCATCTATTAAAATCAAAAGCAATGCATGATTTAAAATCGGTTATCATATCTGTATCGGTTCTCGTTTTGGGAACCCTAGGAAAGAAACACATCAACCCATCCACCTACTCTCCCTTCGAGGTGATGTTGAGTGCTTATTCCCGGAATTTGGTCCACTATATTGAGCGTCAAACAAAAGGGATAACTCAATCACCTAGCCGTCAAACGTTAGGGACAACTCGATCACCTAAACTCTTCAATATACGTCCAAACGTCCTATCATTATATCAGGGCAACTCAGCCCTCAAAACTCGAAATAAAGTTGGCCCAATATGAATGCAACAAACTCAAACGCATCAAGTGAAGACCAACAATACGAACTAAATCAAGTAAGTAATCATATAAGTATCTATAAACAATAGAAGCACAAAGTATGTGGTTTTAGAAATAAATACTCAATAAATTCATATTGAGTGTGCAAGCCCTTTCTTTAGAGGTTGTCTTATACCTTTCAATCTTGGTTCAAAGCTCTTCAAACCTGGTCAAGCAACACAACAATTCCCTTGTCAAAATCTGCCTAACCATCAATCACTCTTCAAGTGACAAAGTGCACAAACTTTGATCAATTCTTTCTCGGTTCGATGCTGAACTTTCCAAGCTCGATGTTCCCTGTTTTCAATCTGAAAACACATCATTTATATTCAAGAATATCAGCAAGAAACTCATCAATGTCCAGCTAAATCAAAGATATCACAAATCAACTCAATTCTTGACTCTACGACATTAACGATATAATTTCGGCAACCGTAATTCATTTCCAACCATTCTATCATTCTTATCAAATTCATATACATATTAAAACAGCTGAATATCATCATATATCAACTCAATCAGAAGCATAAGATCGAATCCAACTTTTGAAAAATCATAGCACTTGCGAACAATGCTTGTTCTTCGGTTCAACTTCGATATCGTCAAATATATATCAATCCTCTTCCCTAAACACACACATATCAGCATGTATACCAAACATATTTCATCATAAACCAGAAGATTCAGAAGATAAGAATCTTGAACATAAGCTTTAAAATAAAATAAATTCCAATCGTCGCCCGTTCTTCGATACGGTTGAGAATATATGATCACAACTACTTCAACAACATCAATACATGTTCAAGTCTGATTTCTGCCCATAACTTAATTTCAAAATATGATGAATCAAAATAATACTTACACCAAATCGAAGCCCTTCTTGCAAGGATTCCGGAACTCTTTTCAGAATTGAAATCGGACAACCGGAGCAAAAGTTATGGACGTTTAAAGATCAAAAATGAACTTGAGGATGGCTTCTCGATTTCTTGCTGCCAAAATTTTGAATAAGATGATGAAATAATGGTGATACACGTATAAACTTATTTAAAAGCCATGTGTCCATGTAATTTTATCTTATTTGCAAGTTGGCCCCTCAATTCTTCATTATTTGCAAATCGGTCCTCGGCAAATCTTTTTAATTCAATTTAAATCCTAAATAATTTAAAAATATTAGAATTTAAATCAAAACTCTAAATATTCCCAAATTAAATATACTCGGATAAAAATTAAATAATATTGCAGATTAAATCAATTAATCCCGGGCCTTACAATTCTCCCCCTCTAAGATCGGATTTCGTTCTCGAAATATCTTGCAATCGATACGCACATAAGATAAGGAATAAGAGAAATATGGAATAAGAACTCATATCAGTAGAATAACGTAGAATAACACTGTCTCATATTAGATTCATCTTCTCAATAACTTCTTCAGTTCTACAATGACTCCACTGATTCGATTACGAGTTGCTTTTCTTCTGTGGGGACCCGGGTTTCTAATCTCATCTTAGGACAATTATTGATTAATAAACAATTAATCGATCAATAAAAGAATATTCAAACCAAGAGCTAAAATTTTTTTTTTAACGAAGTCCCCTCGCTCGATCGGGTAAACTTTACCGATCGAGCGGGCAAAAAGTAAAGACTCTCGGGTCTGAATCAATATTGGTCTCGCTCGATCGGTTAAACTCTACCGATCGAGCGGGCAGAAAAATCGACTTCTCTGTTTTGGACAAAATGGGCCTCGCTCGATCGGTTACATTCTACCGATCGAGCAGGCATACCCTGCTCCAAAACTGCAGCTGTTCAACTTCTGAATTTGCTGCTTTCTTGGTTCCTTTCAATCTTTAACATGCTGCTAAAACAATAAACATGCATTGATAAATAAATCCTAGCATCTAAATACATCAACTCATGAATATAAACTAGGATTTACCAAATAGAAACATGTACAAGATTCTTGGTCTTCTAACATATTATTAACATTACACATCATCTGCTTAAAACCCGAATACCCACATGCTATCTCTCTTCTCAAGCTATCCAAGCCAACTCTTGCTTGATCATGCCCCAACCTGATGCAATGCACACATACAAACAAAGTAACAGTCGGATAACTCCGGTGAGAATAAATCTCAGTATGAAAGACATGCATATACATCATGAAAGCATATGGAATCTATATGCTATAAAATTCTAAAATCATAAAACATGTAATAATATGTAAATCATAGAATTGCTACAACTTAAATTGTAATTCACCCAAGTGTAGGTTGTCTGCAAGTAATATACTCGTGAGTACGAGATCGATCCACGGAGAGGATGTTGTAAGTTTAATTTTAGCAATAATATATTATAGATGAAAATATTATTATAAAACTTCAAATACACAAATTATAAAATTGTCAAGGTTTCAAAGGTTCATTGTTGGTTTATTTAAGATTGTTTAATAAAAATAAATAAAAGAAACTAAAATAAAAATAAACATAAAAGAACAATGAAATATTTAAACAAGTATATCATATAATATAGTTCCCACTATATTAATATCAGATTAACCGATATTTAATACATGGTACCCATAATATATATATAGATGAATAAATATAAACATAAAAAGAACAATTAAATATTTAAACAAGTATATCATATAATATAGTTCCCACTATATTAATATCAACCGATATTTAATACATGGTACCCATAATATATATATAAATGCATAAATATAAATTGACATAAAAATAAATGTTAGATCAAATCACAATATTTTATTTAGAACAACCGGCAGAGCCACGCTATCGTCTAAATAAAATATATGACTTTATGTTAGATGCGATAAAGTAAATGTTAGTTGCGGAAAAGTAAAAGTTAGATGCGAGAAAGTAAATGTTAGTTGCGGAAAAATAAATGTTAGTTGCGATAAAGTAAAAGTTAGATGCGAAAAAGTAAATGTTAGTTCAAATCACAATATATTATTTAGAACAACCGACAGTGTCACGCTATCGTCTAAATAATATATATGATTTTATTATAAATAGATACATATATTTATAGTATATAATTATTGTAGTATTTATTGTATCATATTTGACAACAAATCAAGGTAACCACATTCAAGGTACCAAGCATTTGATGTAAATAGATAACAACAAATCATCCAAAATTATACCTACAAATAAAGATCAATTAGTAAAAATAAAAATAGAAAAGAAAAGAATATACAAAATATAGACAATCTTACTTGACCAACAATGAAACCTTTTCACCTTGACATAAAAAGATTTAGCTTTCCATGAACATGAAACTCAAGAATAAAGATAAAAGAAATTTCATACTTGAACTTGAGAAACTTGCACACTCAAACTTTTATTCTCACACACACAATATTTATTTTACAAATGAAGAATTCTCTACACTCTTGCACACTACAAAGCTTATACAACACATCTATTTATAGGCCAAATGAGAGGAAGAGTCCAAGGCTCATTAAATGTGAAATAGTAAAGTTGGTGGGTGCTTGTCTCCTTGAATGTCAATACCATGACCCAACTTTAATTGGCATGTTTGATGCCTTAGACCACCGATTCAGCCTTTCTTTTCAACATAAAACACGTAGGATATTTTGTGTAGATGTGTTTGGACAACTCATTCACCCCTTTTGGATAAAATATGAAATACTTATGATATTTTTACTCCAAGCTGGTCATAGTAAAAGTAAATCTATCTCCATTTTGATGTTTTATTATTTTGATCATCTTAATGAAGTTTTTGGAATTTCTTGTCTTCTACAAAGTTGAAGATGCCTCTTTTGTGATTCTACAGGTTTTGAGATTACTCCATTATGACCACTGTAGCTTGAGTAATTTTATTTTTACCAAACCTGCGCAAACCGTAAAATACAACATTTTAGTAAAACATTTAAATATAAACACATAACACTAAAATAATACAACTTCATAATTTTAATTAAACTTAAATTTTAAAACACACTTTTTAACGTATAAATAATTACAAATTTTAAGTTTCATCACACCCCCAAACCGGCTAATTACTAGTCCCTTAGTAATAAAATATCATAAAATATCATAAAATCACAAGTTAGATTTTTATTCCTTAATATATATATTCAAATTTGCAAACTTTAAAATTTTAAAAAACACACTTGTGAGGAGATCATATGTTTATTTATAAATCTCATTATCAACCAATATATTAATATGTAATTGGATGGGCTATACATATATATTTCACACAATATCAAAATAGTAAATATATATAATTTTTTTTTTTTTTTTACATAAATATTTTCTAAAAACTTTGAGAATAATATAATTAAAAGGATAATAGAAATCATTTTCATAACATGTATATCATCAGGAATATTAATGTAAAAGTCTCAACTCCATATTCTCTCGGGTTAAAGTATTTCATATATAGCTGTTTTTCACTCGTGGAGTTGGAAGAAAATTATACACTCTTTGAAAATGGCTAGTAAAGCAGACAATCAAATAACCTAATATTGAAAATAAGATAGGATGATTTACAAAGAATAAACCCATTTTTTTTGTTTTTTTGTTTTTTTGTTTTTTTGTTTTTTTTTTTTTTGCTTGGCTGCAAAATTGTTTTTACATAATCAAATACCTCCAATAAACTTTGAAAATGTAACATTTTTTTTTCAAAGTTTATTTATTTTTTTTATTTTTTATGAGGTAAATCTATTACATTAATAATTATAGTAGAGATATTAATACTCTACATCTTTACAATCAAACTTCAAACAACTTTGCAGCCAATTTTCAATTTTTTTTTTCTTTTTTTTTTTTTTAAAATGGGTTTAATCTAGTAATCAACCATTTCTTAATAATCAATAAAAGCTTATAAGTTGTTTTCTCAATTCTTACCCCTCACTCACAAAATTTATGTGAGTAACTATTGCACTTTTACAAATTAATTCCCTCAATTATACATGTTATTATTTATTCAATCAATATCACTTTAATTATATACTCATAAAAGTTTTAAAAAATATGTATTTGAAAACACACAATTATATATTATTTATAACTTATATCCCATCAATTATATATTTTTTATTAAATTGATAAAAAGAATAATAAATAAACATCTATACAAAAAGACTTCATTTTCTTAGTAGTTTGCAATTTAAATATATACGGAATATTAAAATCTAATCTATTGTGATAAAATGATAAATAAAAACTAATGCGTGTCAGGAGTTTTTGACTCCTTACTCTGCCATTGAAAAAGAAAAATAATATTATTATAGAAATATATTTTTTTAAAATTTTAAATTTTTTTTTTTTTTTTTTTTTTTTTAGAGATAAACCCTCCCTCAAACCTGAATATGACATTGTTTTTAATTTTTTTTTTTAAGAAAAATAAAGAGTACATGATGAAAGAGATATCACCTGGAATTATTGAAGATGAGGAACAAACACAAACCATTTCATGACATGTTGAATCAATGATCCAGTTTTCTTTTCTTACTGGTTGGTTGAGACCAATTGATCTTTGTTATAGCTGAATCAGGTTGATGAACAAAAGCTTGGAGATCATCAATTAATTGGTCTTCATTCGAAGCAGAGATGAGCATCCTTCGTGAATTTTCTGAAATAAAATTTTGTTCCACGGCTACATCGAGAAAAGTCAACAAACCATCATAATATTTATTGATATTCAACAAGCCAACAGGTTTATTATGGATATTAAGTTGTGCCCAAGAAACAACATGAAAAATTTCTTCTAAAGTACCAAAACCACCAGGCAAGGCAATAAAAGCATCAGAATTTTCTATCATTTTAGTTATTCTCTCGTACATTGATGAAACTTTCAACTCTTCCCCAACCGTAACACCTGTAATATTTCCTTCAGCTAAAGCTGTAGGAATAATACCCAAAACCTGACTACCTCCAAGATGAGCTGCTGTTGAAATAGATCCCATTAACCCAATATTGCCTCCTCCGTAAACCAAGTGAATTTTTCTCTCTGCTAAATTTTTTCCAAGATTAATTGCTGCATCAACAAATATTTCATTCTTTCCAGTATTAGAACCACAAAAGACACAAATATTTTTCAATTTTTGTGAAGAAGATCCTGTCATGTTTTTTTCTTTTCTTTTAAAAAATATAGAGAGAGTTGAGTGATTTTATAAGGAAAACAAGGAATAAGACAGAAATAGGAATACAGATGTGAACAAAATGATGAAAATAGTAAAAAAAAATAATATATAATAATAACATGCATGCGTATAAACAGTGATGTGATTGTGGCTCACAGTGTTCCTTCAATATTTATGAGTCGAGGGTTGGCTTACCATCCAATTTTCTTATAAATTGGCAAATAGGGTCTTTTTTAGTCAGATTCCCAAGACCATCACCATGACGCTGCGCTTGGAATAGTTTCCATAAATGGAGAAGTTGACCTTGTACATCTCCACTAGAATGCGTCTCAAGAGTCAATGAGATATCATCCAATGACTCTTTACTCAGCCCATTCTTAATGAAATCAATTTTATCTTCTCTATTTGTGGAAACATATCCCAAAGATCTGCATTGTCTATTACAAGTCCATCTGGCACAATTATGACAAACATCTAACCTTTTAGCCCTTCTTTTCTTCGCATAGGTACTTTTTCCTAGTCCAGACATATTTCGAACAAGTAAGAATTTTGGAACTTCACCACCTAATCGAACCTTGGCTTCAATTATAAGACGAATATCCTCCGGGATTCCTTTTTGCATAAGCATTCTCAATCTTTCACATCTGCCTTCATAAATCATTCTCAGAACTTTTTTAGAAACAGATGGAAAATATTTACCAAGTTTTTTGATATCTTCATCCATAATATATATTTATATATATATATATTCAATTATTTTGGGAAATTGAAATAAAACCGACTGAAAGTAGTCACGGAGTACCGTTATCCGCCACTTAACCGGGAAGTGAACTCAATTCTGCAAAAATAAAATAAAAATATAAGTAACAATTAAGTTGGATCATATAAAGGCATAAACTCTTCATTAAGAACTTCATTTTCTATAAACGGTTTAAGTCTTTGCCCATTAACTTTAAATACATTATTATTTTTAGGATTTTCAACATCAACAGCACCATTAGGATAGACAAATTTAACAATAAATGGTCCAGACCATCGCGATCTAAGTTTTCCTGGAAACAAATGCAAGCGAGAATTATAAAGTAAAACTTTTTGTCCGATTTCAAAAGATTTTCTCATAATATTTTTATCATGAAATGCTTTTGTTTTATCTTTATAAATCTTTGCATTTTCATATGCATCATTTCTTAATTCTTCTAGTTCATTTAATTGCAATTTTCTTGATTTAGATGCATCATCTAAATTAGTATTAAACGCTTTAATTGCCCAATAAGCTTTATGTTCAATTTCAACAGGTAAATGACAATGCTTTCCAAAAACTAATCTATATGGTGACATCCCCAATGATGTTTTAAATGCAGTTCTATATGCCCATAATGCATCACTTAATCTTAAAGACCAATCTTTTCGATTTGGATTGACTGTTTTTTCCAAAATTTGTTTTATTTCTTTATTTGCAAGTTCAACCTGACCATTCGTTTGAGGGTGATATGGAGTAGAAACTTTATGTGTAATACCATATTTTCTTAACAACGAAGAAAATGATTTATTTATAAAATGACTTCCCCCATCACTTATTATAGCTCTAGGTATTCCAAATCGACTAAAAATATTTTCTTTCAAAAATTTTATCACAACTTTATGATCATTAGTTCTACATGCAATTGCTTCAATCCATTTTGAAACATAATCGACAGCTACTAAAATATAAGTGAATCCAAAAGATAATGGAAATGGACCCATAAAATCTATTCCCCAACTGTCAAATATTTCAATAATCATGATTGGATTTAAAGGCATCATGTTTCGTTTTGAAATTGAACCCATTTTCTGACAATTTTCACAAGATTTGCAAAATGAATGTGTATCTTTGAATAAAGAAGGCCAATAAAATCCACATTGAAAGATTTTTGCAGCTGTTTTCTTTGACGAAAAATGACCTCCACATGCCTCAGAATGACAAAATTTAATGACACTACTTACCTCATTGTCGGGTATGCATCGTCGAAAAATTTGATCAGGACAATACTTAAACAAATAAGGATCATCCCAATAAAATTTTTTGACCTCTTTCAAAAATTTATTTTTATCTTGTGAACTCCAATGAGAAGGCATTTTATTTGTCACAAGAAAATTTACAATATTAGCAAACCAAGGCATAGTAGTAGCATAAAATAGTTGATCATCCGGAAAATTTTCATTTATTGGTATTTCATTTTGAGATGATTCAAAAATTATTCTTGATAAATGATCGGCTACTACATTTTCTTTTCCTTTTTTATCTTTTATTACAAGATCAAATTCTTGTAACAACAAAATCCATCTTATTAATCTTGGCTTAGCATCTTGTTTATTTGATAAATATTTTATGGCAGAATGATCAGTGTAAACAATAGTAGTAGAACCAATTAAATAGGATCGAAATTTATCTAATGCAAACACTACTGAAAGTAATTCTTTTTCAGTTGTTGAATAATTGATTTGAGCACTATTTAATGTTCTACTTGCATAATAGATCACATAAGGTTTACCTTCTTTTCTTTGTCCTAACACGGCTCCTACAGCATAATCACTTGCATCACACATTAATTCAAATGGTAAAGACCAATCAGGAGATTGTAAAATAGGTGATGTAGTTAAAAGATTAATTATTTTTTTAAAAGCAGTTTCACATTCTTGAGTCCATTCAAATTGTGCATCTTTTGTTAAAAGATTTGAAATTGGTTTCGATATTATGCTAAAATTTTTTATAAATCTTCTATAAAATCCCGCATGACCCAAAAATGATCGAATTTCTTTTATCGTGTTTGGTGATGGTAAATTAGCAATAACATCAACCTTAGCTTTATCAACTTCAATTCCTTTTTCAGATATGACATGCCCTAACACAATTCCGGATTTAACCATGTAGTGACATTTTTCCCAATTTAAAACAAGATTTTTTTCTTCACATCTTTTTAAAACTTCTTCCAAATTTTTAAGACAGTTTTCAAATGAGTTTCCAAAAACAGTTATATCATCCATAAAAACTTCCACAAATTCTTCAATCATGTCACTAAAAATACTTAGCATGCATCTTTGAAAAGTAGCCGGGGCATTACATAAACCAAATGGCATTCTTTTAAAAGCAAAAGTTCCGAACGGACAAGTGAAAGTAGTTTTTTCTTGATCTTCTAATGATATTGGTATTTGATAATACCCCGAATACCCATCAAGAAAACAATAATAAGGATTACCTGCCACTTTCTCTAAAATTTGATCTAAAAATGGTAACGGAAAGTGATCTTTTCTAGTTGCATCATTTAATTTTCTATAATCAATGCACATACGCCAACTAGATGGAATCCTAGCTTGTAATAATTCTCCCTTTTCATTTTTTATAACAGTGATGCCTGATTTTTTTGGTACTACTTGTGTTGGACTTACCCATTTACTATCCGAGATTGGATAAATAATTCCGGCATCTAATAGTTTTAAAACTTCATTTTTAACAACTTCTTTCATGTGTGGATTTAATCTTCTTTGTGGTTGTTGATATGTTTTAGCATTTTCTTCCAAATGAATTCTATGTGTGCAGATTAAAGGATTTATACCTTTTATATCTTGCAAAGTCCATCCAATTGCATTTTTGTGTTTTTTAAGTAGTGTTATTAAATCTTCTTCTTGTTTTGGTAAGAGGGTAGAAGATATTACAATAGGATATGTTTGATTTTCACCAAGAAAAGCATATTTTAGTTCTATTGGCAAGGGTTTTAATTCAAGTTTTGGATGATCATTTTCTTTTACTTCTTCAAGTTCATTAATTTCTTCAAATAAATTTGATTTAAAAACATTTTTTGAATCAAAACTTTCCACTAAACAAACTTCAGATTGTTGATTTAAGTTTTCTTGGTGTATATTTTCTTCCACAATTGTTTCTATTGCATTATCATCTTCATCTTCATTAATACTTGGTTGTTTACATAAATTGAACACATTAAGTTCTAAAGTCATATTTCCAAAAGACAATTTCATTATTCCATTTCGACAATTAATTAAAGCATTTGAAGTTGCTAGAAATGGACGTCCCAATATTACTGGAATTTCGTTATGTACTTCTATTGGTTGTGTATCCAAGACAATAAAATCCACAGGATATATGAATTTATCGACTTGAACTAACACATCTTCTACGATACCTCTAGGTATTTTGATTGACCTATCGGCTAGTAAAAGAGTAACAGATGTAGGTTTTAAATCTCCCAACTTAAGCTTTTCATAAACTGAATAAGGAATTAAATTCACACTTGCTCCCAAATCTAACAAAGCTTTTTTAATTTTATTTTTTCCAATAATACATGAAATTGTTGGACAACCGGGATCTTTATATTTCAAGGTAGAATTATTTTGAATAATAGAGCTTACTTGCTCCGTTAAGAATGCTTTCTTCTTTACATGCAATTGTCTTTTTACAGTACATAAATCTTTTAAAAACTTTGCATAAGAAGGCACTTGTTTAATAGCATCTAATAATGGAATATTTATTTTTACTTGTTTAAAAACTTCATAAATATCAGAATCATTTTTTTGTTTTTTATTATTTACTAATGCATGAGGAAAAGGAACATGTTTATTTATTTTATCATCAATTTTCTTATTTTTAGGACTCAAAGCATCATCTTTCTCAAAAGTATCAAGATTTGAATCCTTACTCTTTGAGTTTAATTGATCTTTGTTTTCATCACTATATGGATCATTAACTATTTTACCACTTCTAAGAGTAATAACAGATTTTACTTGATCAAATTTTTCTTGATTTTGATTTTTAGGATTAGGTTGTGGTTGAGATGGAAATTTTCCTTTTTCATGAATATTAAGTGCAGATGCAAATTTTGCAAGAGTTTCTTTCAAATCATTCATAGATTGAATGTTTTGAATATTGATAGACTCTTGCTTTTGAATGTATGCATGAATTTCATCTTCAAAATTTTTTCTTGGAGGTGGAATATAAGGAGCATAACCTTGATGATTTTGGTTATTTTGAAGAGGTTGTTGTGAAGGTTGTGCATTATTATCGTTCCTCCAACTAAAATTGGGATGATTTCTCCAACCAGGATTGTATGTTTGTGAAAAAGGATCTAATGTTGGTTTTTTAAAATTGTTAACATAATTGGCTTGTTCATGGAGACATTCTTTAAATGAAGGCAAAGTAGGACAATTTTTTGTAAGATGATCATGTGTGTCACATATATGACAAACAATTTCTTGAACACTTTTTAATTGATCACTCTTTTTCATTTCTAATGACTCGATTTTTCTTGCTAAAGATGCAAGTTTAGCTTGAACATCTACATCATCTTTAAGATGATAAATACCACCCCCATTTGTTGAATTATTGGTTTTACTTGGTGGTTCAATTGAGCCTATATTATCCCAATTTTGAGCATTTTCTGCTAATGACTCCAAATATTCCATAGCTTCATTTGGGTTTTTATCTTCAAAAGTTCCATTACACATGAATTCTATCATTTGCCTATCTTTAGGTATTAAACCTTCATAAAAGTGAGAAATTATTCTCCATATTTCAAAACCATGATGTGGGCATGTATTAAGTAACTCTTTATATCTATCCCAACATTGATAAAATGTTTCCCCTTGTTTTTGAGAAAAAGTTGTAATTTGTCTTTTAAAAGAGTTTGTTCTATGGGAAGGAAAAAACTTTTTTAGAAATTGTTGTTGCATTTCTTCCCATGATCTTATTGAACTTGATCTCAAATTTTGCAACCATGTTTTAGCTTTATCTTTTAAGGAAAAAGGGAAAAGCTTTAATCGAACAGTATCCATGCTACAATTTTGATCATTATAAGTGTTGCAAACCTCCTCAAATTCTCTTAAATGCAAATATGGATTTTCAGAATCTAAGCCATGAAAATTTGGTAAAAGTTGAATGACTTGTGGCTTAAAATTGAAATTAGATGCATCAGGAGGAAAAACTAAACAAGATGGTGTACTAGTTCTTATTGGATTCATATGGTGCCTAAGTGTTCTTGGTTGTTCATGTTCTTGATGATGATTATTATTATTATTATCATCTTGATTATTAGAATTATCGTCCATGTTTAAAATATTTTCAGTTACTCGAACAAGTCTACCACTTTGTTTACGACTCCAAACAATCATACAATTAAAAACAACATACTATTTACATAATAACAAAATTAAACTTAATTTATACTTCCCCGGCAACGGCGCCAAAAACTTGCTACAACTTAAATTGTAATTCACCCAAGTGTAGGTTGTCTGCAAGTAATATACTCGTGAGTACGAGATCGATCCACGGAGAGGATGTTGTAAGTTTAATTTTAGCAATAATATATTATAGATGAAAATATTATTATAAAACTTCAAATACACAAATTATAAAATTGTCAAGGTTTCAAAGGTTCATTGTTGGTTTATTTAAGATTGTTTAATAAAAATAAATAAAAGAAACTAAAATAAAAATAAACATAAAAGAACAATGAAATATTTAAACAAGTATATCATATAATATAGTTCCCACTATATTAATATCAGATTAACCGATATTTAATACATGGTACCCATAATATATATATAGATGAATAAATATAAACATAAAAAGAACAATTAAATATTTAAACAAGTATATCATATAATATAGTTCCCACTATATTAATATCAACCGATATTTAATACATGGTACCCATAATATATATATAAATGCATAAATATAAATTGACATAAAAATAAATGTTAGATCAAATCACAATATTTTATTTAGAACAACCGGCAGAGCCACGCTATCGTCTAAATAAAATATATGACTTTATGTTAGATGCGATAAAGTAAATGTTAGTTGCGGAAAAGTAAAAGTTAGATGCGAGAAAGTAAATGTTAGTTGCGGAAAAATAAATGTTAGTTGCGATAAAGTAAAAGTTAGATGCGAAAAAGTAAATGTTAGTTCAAATCACAATATATTATTTAGAACAACCGACAGTGTCACGCTATCGTCTAAATAATATATATGATTTTATTATAAATAGATACATATATTTATAGTATATAATTATTGTAGTATTTATTGTATCATATTTGACAACAAATCAAGGTAACCACATTCAAGGTACCAAGCATTTGATGTAAATAGATAACAACAAATCATCCAAAATTATACCTACAAATAAAGATCAATTAGTAAAAATAAAAATAGAAAAGAAAAGAATATACAAAATATAGACAATCTTACTTGACCAACAATGAAACCTTTTCACCTTGACATAAAAAGATTTAGCTTTCCATGAACATGAAACTCAAGAATAAAGATAAAAGAAATTTCATACTTGAACTTGAGAAACTTGCACACTCAAACTTTTATTCTCACACACACAATATTTATTTTACAAATGAAGAATTCTCTACACTCTTGCACACTACAAAGCTTATACAACACATCTATTTATAGGCCAAATGAGAGGAAGAGTCCAAGGCTCATTAAATGTGAAATAGTAAAGTTGGTGGGTGCTTGTCTCCTTGAATGTCAATACCATGACCCAACTTTAATTGGCATGTTTGATGCCTTAGCCCACCGATTCAGCCTTTCTTTTCAACATAAAACACGTAGGATATTTTGTGTAGATGTGTTTGGACAACTCATTCACCCCTTTTGGATAAAATATGAAATACTTATGATATTTTTACTCCAAGCTGGTCATAGTAAAAGTAAATCTATCTCCATTTTGATGTTTTATTATTTTGATCATCTTAATGAAGTTTTTGGAATTTCTTGTCTTCTACAAAGTTGAAGATGCCTCTTTTGTGATTCTACAGGTTTTGAGATTACTCCATTATGACCGCTGTAGCTTGAGTAATTTTATTTTTACCAAACCTGCGCAAACCGTAAAATACAACATTTTAGTAAAACATTTAAATATAAACACATAACACTAAAATAATACAACTTCATAATTTTAATTAAACTTAAATTTTAAAACACACTTTTTAACGTATAAATAATTACAAATTTTAAGTTTCATCAAGAATCAACATACGCTTAAACTCTTAACACATAATGATTCATCTAAAGCAATAGCACACATTCATATCTAGAATAGAGTATCACAACATGCTAGCATTTATAACTGCATAATCTAAACCATAGAAAACTCTAGGTTAATGCATAAATGCAATGCATGTGCCAAGGAATGGGATATCAAATCTGATACCAATAAGCTTAGTTCTTGGGATCCCGGGGAATAAAATCTTTAACTAACCACCGACTCTCCCAATCGAGGTGGTGTTAAATATCTCAATTTCCCTGACTTTGGTGCAACTATAGTGAGTCATCTAGCTCTGGATATAAATCTATATTTCGTGTCATGAGTCATCTGACTCTGGAAGTAAATCTACATTCCATGCCACTCAACTACAGTTCTCCAAACGTCATATGCACTCTAGGCCATTCTGCCCTCTGTGCTATTCAAGGTAGGGTTCAAGATGAATGCTGTGAGACCTCGATTCTAAACCACTAATCTCGGATTAAACAACAATTAAGCGAACAAGAATCCAAGAGTAAAACAATTCAAAGTTTTTTTTTTTATTTTATTATTATTTTTTTTTAAACGCCGCGCGCCCGCGCGAGGAACCAAGCTCGGGCGTGCGCGGGCTTCAACAATCGAGACCAACCAAAGGCTCGCGCCCGCGCGAGGTACCAAGCTCGCGCGCGCGTGGGCAAACAATTCAGAGGCCCAACAGAGGCCTCGCGCGCGCGCAAGGAACGCCTCGCCCGCGCGCAGAAGGCCTGGGCAGAAAATGCTCAGGCTGCAGAAAATAAAGAAAGGATTCCGCGCTTGGTCCGACATGCCTTCAAATATATATGCAATAACAGGGTGTAGGGAAACATGCCATAACAAGTCATGCTTTCAGAAGGCCTAAAAACAACCAGAAGTCTAAATCGATACGACAACAACATACTTCGATTTCAGATTACAATCCGAATACAAACTAATTCGAATAACAAAACATATCAAGTTCGAGTTCTAACATGCTTCAATCTTAAACTAGATAAACATGCTACTTCGACTTCTAAACCGAGTCTCACTCCTACTACTTGCCCTCGAAGCTAACCATGCCTCTTCTGACTTGTTCCTGCCCCACCTGTTGCCAAGTACACATACAAAACAAAGCAACAGCCGGATAACCGGTGAGAACGACATTCCCAGTAAAAGCAACATAACAAGTAATACAAGTAACAAACATGCTTTCAATACAATAACGAACTCAATAACATCGTAATGAAATGCATGTCTTTAAACAGGGATATCAAATCTGATAACGAGGGATTGCTGCTGTGCCTTTGGGATCCCGAGGATAAGATCACGTAACAACTCTCCGACTCTTCCAATCGAGGTGGTGCCACGTATCTCACTCCTCTAGACTTTGAGCAACTATAATGAGTATGCTAGCACCAGACGAAACGACTACGACCTGGGCCACTCAATCATAGTTCCCAAACGTCTAAACAAAAAGGATGGTTCTGCCCGCTAAAACAAGATTGGCTCAAGATGAATGCATAACAGAAACATAAAACATAATCCTTTTAACAAAACCAATACAGTCAAACAATACACAAGTTCCTCATGCTAGAACATGTGTAGATGCAAGTATGAGATTTCAAAAGGGAAAACTCGAGAACCACAGTCCCGAGTATGCTATCCCGCTACGATGACTGCTTTTACCTTTCAATGCAGTAGCTCCAACTCTGGATAAGCTACAAAAGAGATTGTATAAACAACTACACAGTCTAACAACAACAAGGCAACGGTTCAAGGAAAACTCTTTATACCGTTCTTCGTCCAATTCTCTGAAACGATCAAACAGCTGCTAACTCTGGGCTTGAAAACTCCGAACGAATCTGTTCAGATACAAGAGATGATTGATCAATAACCACGATCAACTTACAAGCCAAGTTCAAACTCAAAAACGGTTCAAAATCTCCAAAACTTCAAACCGACGACATAACGGATATAACTGAACAACCGGCAACGCAGACAGCAGTTCAATACTGATAACAACTCAATTCAATGCTAATACAACAACAACAAGACAAACCCAACAAATCTCAAAACCATGATTTTCGAAAATGGCTTCCAAAAATCATAACAAATCCGAACGTCGCTCTATTTCAAAATTGACAGATAATAAACGATCAGAACTCTGTAGAGAACAAAATACTCGAATCTAAATCGATTCTAACAACATCCAAAAACTAGAATGTATCTGATCGTTGAAAAACTTACGGTATAACGGAGCTCTCGCTGCAGTGATCGCTAAACTGTCTTCAGAAATAATTTCTAACGGCCGGATCGAGCTCGGACGGAAATCCAAAAGCTTGAAAAGGAGATGGGGCGTTTCAATGGAGGAGGAGCCGGCTAAGGAAGGAGAAGGATGAATGAGAAAAGTCAAAAGTTGAGTAGATAATATAACAAATCCATTATTTGCGTTTTAGTCCCTGAAATTTCCAAAATTTGCAAAAAGGACCCTGATCAAAATCAAGTCGGCTCGTGAACTCTGCAATCTCCGATTAACTCAAATAAACTCATTTAAGATAAAAACGGGGCGTCACAATTCTCCCCCACTAAGAAGAGATTTCGTCCTCGAAATCAACGAGAACCACAACTCAAAGATAGAATAAAGAACTAAAGACAGTAAGAAGAACTCACGTCATCCGAATAGCTCTGGAAAACGCTGTCTCATGTCAGACTCTGTCTCCCAAGTCGCTTCCTCAACACCGTGACGGCTCCACTGCACCTTCACTAACGGAATCAACTTGGTCCTGAGTTGCTTTTCTTTCCGATCAAGGATCTGAATCGGTCGCTCAAAATAGCTCAGAGTCTCGTCTAACTCGGCTTCGTCAGGCTGAAGGATATGAGAAGGATCTGGATGATACTTTCGCAGCATAGAGACGTGAAAAACGTCGTGAATACCAGATAAAGACGGAGGAAGTGCAAGTCTGTAGGCAAGATCGCCTATCTTCTCGAGAATCTCGTTCGGACCGATGAATCTCGGAGATAACTTTCCTCTCTTACCGAATCTGACGGTGCCTTTGAACGGAGAAATCTTAAGGAATACACGGTCTCCCTGCTCAAAACTCAGAGGTCGACGTCTGACATTCGCATACTTTGCTTGTCTATCTTGAGCTGTCTTCATTCTGGTCTGAATGACCTTAACCTGTTCTGCCATAACTCGAAGCATATCCGGCCCCAAATCTGGTGACTCAGATAAATCATCCCAAAACAACGGAGATCGGCATTTCTTACCATATAATGCCTCAAAAGGCGCCATACCGATACTCGCTTGGAAGCTGTTGTTGTAAGAAAACTCGACAAGAGGCAAAGAATCCTGCCAACTAGTACCAAAGTCTAGCACTATCGCTCGCAGCATATCCTCCAACGTCTGGATAGTCCGCTCTGACTGTCCATCTGTCTGAGGATGATAAGCTGTACTCAGATGCAATCGAGTACCAAGCGCCTCTTGCAAACTATGCCAGAAGTGCGAAGTGAATCTCGGGTCTCTGTCTGAAACGATCGACTTCGGCACCCCATGCAATCTCACAACATTGCTAACATAAAGCTCAGCCATATGATCATGACGATACGTCATCCTGTAAGGAATAAAGCAAGCTGACTTCGTCAATCGGTCGATTACTACCCAAATGGCATCGCATCCTCGAACGGATCGTGGTAGCTTCGTGACAAAATCCATAGAAATGTGATCCCATTTCCATTCAGGAGCAGATAAGCTGTGCAATAGACCACCTGGTCGCTTCCGCTCTGCTTTCACTTGCTGACAGTTCAAACACCGTGACACAAACCTCGCGATGTCGCTCTTCATTCTCTTCCACCAGAACTGACTCTTTAGATCATTGTACATCTTACAACCTCCAGGATGAATGCTAAACCGACTGCAATGAGCCTCTCGGAGAATACGCTGTCTCAACTCCGAAATATCAGGCACAACAATACGGTTATTCACAAACAAAAAGTCATCTCTAACCTGGAATTCTGACTGATGCCCAGTTCTGACTTTCTCTACTGAAACCTGAATGCTCGGCTCAGACTTCTGTGCTTCTCTGATTGCAACAAACAACTTCGGCTCGGCTTGAATAGCAAACACTCTGATAGTCTCCCTATCTGTTTCAAACTCTAAACCAGAAGTGCAACAATCATCGACCAACTGAGAAACACCGATAGTTGAAAGAGATAAAGAACAAAGCTTTCGGCTCAAGGCATCTGCAACTGCATTCGGCTTCCCTGGATAATACTTGATCTCACAGTCAAAATCCTTCAACAGATCTAACCATCTTCTCTGTCTCATATTCAGCTCTGCCTGTGAAAACAAGTACTTAAGACTCTTATGATCAGAAAAGATCTCGAAAGACTCACCATAAAGATAGTGACGCCAGATCTTCAAAGCAAATACAATCGCTGCAAGTTCAAGATCATGAACAGGATAATGAGTCTCGTGCGGTTTCAGCTGCCTCGATGCATACGCTATCACATGCTTATGCTGCATAAGAACACAACCCAAACCTCGGTTAGAAGCATCACAATACACTGTGAAACCTCTAGTACCCTTCGGAATAGAAAGAATTGGAGCACTGGTCAGTCTCCTCTTCAGATCAACAAAGCTAGCCTCACAATCTGTAGTCCAGACAAAAGGCGCATTCTTCTGAGTCAGCTGGGTAATAGGCTTGGCAATAGACGAGAAACCCTTGATGAAACGACGGTAATAACCAGCTAAACCCATGAAGCTTCGGATCTCAGGTACTGATGTCGGTCTAGGCCAATTCATAACCGCTTCGATTTTGCTGGGATCGACAGAAATCCCATCTTCAGAAATAATATGACCGAGAAAGACAACTCGATCTAACCAGAATTCGCATTTCGATAGCTTGGCAAACAACTGCTCAACTCGTAAAATCTGCAAGACGATTCTCAAGTGCTCTGCATGGTCAGTACGGTTCTTCGAGTAGATAAGAATATCATCGATGAAAATAATGACGAACTCATCTAAATAACGCTGAAAGATACGGTTCATCAAACCCATAAAAACAGCTGGAGCGTTAGTCAAACCGAACGGCATGACTATAAACTCAAAGTGACCATACCTCGTTCTGAATGCGGTCTTAGGAACATCTTCCTCTCGTACTCTCAGCTGGTGGTAGCCTGACCTCAGATCAATCTTAGAGTAGACAGAAGAACCCTGCAGTTGATCGAACAAGTCATCTATTCGGGGTAAAGGATACCTGTTCTTAACTGTAGCCTGATTCAATTGACGGTAGTCGATATAGAGCCGCATAGAACCATCCTTCTTCCGAACGAATAGAACAGGAGCACCCCAAGGCGATACACTAGGTCTGATGTATCCCTTGGCAATCAAATCCTCAAGCTGCACCTTCAACTCTCTCAATTCAACAAGTGCCATACGATAAGGAGCTTTTGAAATAGGTTGAGTACCTGGCGCTAAGTCAATGCTGAATTCAACCTCTCGAATGGGTGGCAATCCAGGAACATCTTCCGGAAACACATCAGCAAAATCTCTAACCACTGGTAAGTCAACCAAAGCTGGGCTAGATTTCAGTACATCAACCGCATAAACCAAAAATCCTTCTGCACCTCTCTGTAACAAACGAGTCATAGATAACACTGAAATCAAAGGAATTCTAGATCGAGAACCCTTACCAAAGAATTTCCACTCATCTGCCATTTCAGGTCTGAACCTGACAACTTTCAGAAAACAATCAACTGTTGCCCTGTACTTGGTCAAAGCATCTATACCGACAATACAATCAAAATCTGACAACCCAAGCACAATACAGTCGAATTCTAACAAATTCCCCTCGAAACAAAATTCACAGTTCCTGACTAGTCGGATAGAAACAATTCCTCCACCCAAAGGTGAAGTAACAGCTACTACTGTAGGCAACAATTCAGTTGGCAAAGCATGCAATAACACATATTTCTCAGAGATAAAGGAATGGGAAGCACCTGTATCTATCAAAACATGAGCAGAATGACCGAAAATCGAACAGTTACCTGCTATGACATCGTCAGGTGCTGCCTGAGCCTGATCCTCTGTCAATGCAAAGACTCGTGCTTGCTGTTTCGGAGGCTGATTTGCACTAGAGCTACCTCCCTGTCTGTTCTGCTGTTGCTGGGGTTGGAAAGAGTGCACTGCAGACGACTGCCTCTCCGGCTGAGCTGCAGGTCTAGACGAACTCCCACTCTGAGCTCTATCTCTATTACGTTGAGGGCACACTTTAGAGAAGTGTCCCGGTTGCTGACATGTGTTACAATTGCCGAAGACTCCCACACACTGATCCGGTGAGTGTCTTCCTCCACACTTGCTGCAGTACAAGGATGATGACCCAGAACTTGGTCCTGAACCGAATTGCTTCAAACCACTGGAACTGGACGAACTGTTCCCCTGTCTCTTGAACTGTTTACCTCTTACCTTGTACTGATCCTTTCTGTTTCCCCCACTGTTTCCACCTTCATACCTCTGCTGCTGGTTCTGATGTTGAGGTGGCTGATTCTGGTACTGAGATGGTTGGTTCTGATACTGCCTCTGCTGCTGAGGTGCCCCCTGATTACCTCTTTGCCTCCACAAGCCTGCTTCTGCTCCCTTTGCGTAATTCATGGCATCCGCAAAGTTGCTAGGCCTGTTGGTGTTAACCAACGTGAAGACATCGGGGTTCAACCCGTTGATGAACTGATCTGCCTTAGCTTCTTCATCTCCGGTAATTAGCGGTGCAAAACGCAACAGACTATCGAACTTAGCCACGTACTCTTCAATGTTCAGATTCCCTTGCCTCAGATTTGCAAACTCTGCTCCCTTATCCTTACGATACGAGATAGGGAAAAACCTCTTATAAAACTCAGATTTAAAAAGAGTCCAAGTAACCTCTGTACCTCTACTCTCAAATGCTTTCTTTGTCATGATCCACCAGCTCTTAGCACCACCACGCAGCTGATGAATTACTAACCTGATTCGGCGGTCATCTGTGTAGTCAATGGAATCAAACAACTGATCCATATCATCCAACCAACTCTCACAGTCAACTGGATTTTCTGAACCCATCAACAATGGCGGATTGAACGACTGAAACCTCTTCAGCAAGGTTTCCATAGGAGTTGCTGAAGCATCCAACTGATCAACCTCAGTGCTAGCTTGCTCAGTCGCAGGGATAACTGGTGGTGTGTTTCTGTTTATCACTCGACGAGGACCCATCTGATAATCAAAGGTTAGCACACGAGATATCTCAATCGCTACCATCAGTGCCCTTACAACCGCTTGGAATACCGAATACCAGTCGAGAACAGAAACAGTTATATCTCAAGTAGATCATGCTTTATTAATTTAAATCACACAACCATGTAATTCAAATAATGCTCAAACAATAAAGCATGCTCGCATGGAATTAAGTACACAATTAAATAATTCAAACACATGCGAGGAGTCATTACACACAGACTCGATCTACCCCGCTCACTCTAGTTCGACCAAGAATCTTAACGCTCTGATACCACTTAATGTGAGACCTCGATTCTAAACCACTAATCTCGGATTAAACAACAATTAAGCGAACAAGAATCCAAGAGTAAAACAATTCAAAGTTTTTTTTTTTTTTTTTTTAAACGCCGCGCGCCCGCGCGAGGAACCAAGCTCGCGCGTGCGCGGGCTTCAACAACCGAGACCAACTAAAGGCTCGTGCCCGCGCGAGGTACCAAGCTCGCGCGCGCGTGGGCAAACAATTCAGAGGCCCAACAGAGGCCTGGGCAGAAAATGCTCAGGCTGCAGAAAATAAAGAAAGGATTCCGCGCTTGGTCCGACATGCCTTCAAATATATATGCAATAACAGGGTGTAGGGAAACATGCCATAACAAGTCATGCTTTCAGAAGGCCTAAAAACAACCAGAAGTCTAAATCGATACGACAACAACATACTTCGATTTCAGATTACAATCCGAATACAAACTAATTCGAATAACAAAACATATCAAGTTCGAGTTCTAACATGCTTCAATCTTAAACTAGATAAACATGCTACTTCGACTTCTAAACCGAGTCTCACTCCTACTACTTGCCCTCGAAGCTAACCATGCCTCTTCTGACTTGTTCCTGCCCCACCTGTTGCCAAGTACACATACAAAACAAAGCAACAGCCGGATAACCGGTGAGAACGACATTCCCAGTAAAAGCAACATAACAAGTAATACAAGTAACAAACATGCTTTCAATACAATAACGAACTCAATAACATCGTAATGAAATGCATGTCTTTAAACAGGGATATCAAATCTGATAACGAGGGATTGCTGCTGTGCCTTTGGGATCCCGAGGATAAGATCACGTAACAACTCACCGACTCTCCCAATCGAGGTGGTGCCACGTATCTCACTCCTCTAGACTTTGAGCAACTATAATGAGTATGCTAGCACCAGACGAAACGACTACGACCTGGGCCACTCAATCATAGTTCCCAAATGTCTAAACAAAAAGGATGGTTCTGCCCGCTGAAACAAGATTGGCTCAAGATGAATGCATAACAGAAACATAAAACATAATCCTTTTAACAAAACCAATACAATCAAACAATACACAAGTTCCTCATGCTAGAACAAGTGTAGATGCAAGTATGAGATTTCAAAAGGGAAAACTCGAGAACCACAGTCCCGAGTATGCTATCCCGCTACGATGACTGCTTTTACCTTTCAATGCAGTAGCTCCAATTCTGGATAAGCTACAAAATAGATTGTATAAACAACTACACAGTCTAACAACAACAAGGCAACGGTTCAAGGAAAACTCTTTATACCGTTCTTCGTCCAATTCTCTGAAACGATCAAACAGCTGCTAACTCTGGGCTTGACAACTCCGAACGAATCTGTTCAGATACAAGAGATGATTGATCAATAACCACGATCAACTTACAAGCCAAGTTCAAACTCAAAAACGGTTCAAAATCTCCAAAAACTCAAACCGACGGCATAACGACTATAACTGAAAAAACGGCAACGCAGACAGCAGTTCAATACTGATAACAACTCAATTCAATGCTAATACAACAACAACAAGACAAACCCAACAAATCTCAAAACCATGATTTTTGAAAATGGCTTCCAAAAATCATAACAAATCCGAACGTCGCTCTATTTCAAAAATGACAGATAATAAACGATCAGAACTCTGTAGAGAACAACATACTCGAATCTAAATCGATTCTAACAACATCCAAAAACTAGAATGTATCTGATCGTTGAAAAACTTACGGTATAACGGAGCTCTCGCTGCAGTGATCGCTAAACTGTCTTCAGAAATAATTTCTAACGGCCGGATCGAGCTCGGACGGAAATTCAAAAGCTTGAAAAGGAGATGGGGCGCTTCAATGGAGGAGGAGCCGGCTAAGGAAGGAGAAGGATGAATGAGAAAAGTCAAAAGTTGAGTAGATAATATAACAAATCCATTATTTGCGTTTTAGTCCCTGAAATTTCCAAAATTTGCAAAAAGGACCCTGATCAAAATCAAGTCGGCTCGTGAACTCTGCAATCTCCGATTAACTCAAATAAACTCATTTAAGATAAAAACGGGGCGTCACAAATGCAACATAATCTATATGCATTAATCAAATAAATACTGATAAACATCTTGAAAACATAAGTCAATATTCATAGCAACAAAAGCAAGTAAATCACATAAGAGCACTTAAACAACTAAGTATGTGATTTCAGGATAACTCGAAATCTACCACATTCTCGAGTTGTTATACCTGGCAAGAATAATGTCAACTCATACCTTTCATCGCAATTCAAACATCTTGAATCTGTTGCAAATGCTGATCAATATTAAACTAGCCAAATCGGTCATACAATTCTGCTCATTTCAATCAATGCTACTTGAAGGTATTTTTGATTCAACTTCAAACACTTCAAGTCATTCGAACTCGAACACGTCGATTCAAATTCGATAATCTTCAATTCAAATCTGAAATAGATTATAACATATCTAAACATCAATTCCAATCTGAATCGATGATTCTTTAAAGCTTATATAGTTCAAATCTTGCTAATACAATCGGAATTCAAACCGACGTCGCAACTATTCGAGTCCGATAAATCTTTCGATTCAAATATCATCATATCTTTATTCTCAACAAAATCTTATATTCAATTCATCCACAATAACTTGAAGATGAGCTCTAGACATTGAGAATGCATAACAATTCAAAATCTTGAACCGGCGGCATAACGATACGATATCGATCTTTCCAAAAGCTTAAACATCAATATGACAATCATATCAATCTCATATCATCACCAATTCTACAGCTAAATTTCGATATATGCAGCCCCATAATTTCAGAATTTCAACAATTATTTCAAAAATCGAAAACATGTTCAAACGACGATCTTTTCACGATCCGTCTTAGATATGCTATCGTCATATATGCTAGAACATGTATATACAATCAAATCATAATTCTAACAACAACTTAAAATTCAAACATGGTAGAACTTCATAAAACTTACGTCAAAACGTAGCACTCGGAGCTGTGATCACAAATATATGTTCAATCGGAAATGCTACCGGGCGGATTGATTTTAATCGGGACTTGGAGGGACAAAAATTGGCTTGGAAAGGTTTTCTGATTTTCTCCCCTGATGATTCACGTGAATTCTGCTGAAACAAAGGTAGAATAAGATATATATTGACCTATTTGCAGTTTAGTCCCTGAATTCTTCAATAATTTCAATTTGGTCCTCGGCCAATCTTTTAATTCAATTTCAATCCTAAATAATTTAATAATATTTAAAGTCAAGTCTAAAATCTAAATATTCTCAAATTAAATATTCTCGGATTAAAATTAAATCATTTCGGACCTTATCGCATTTTAGTCCTTGAATTGCTCAATATTTGCAAATGGGTCATTGCTCGGATTTCATCCTCAAATTAAATCCTTGATATTTATTATCTTGGAATTCACATCTTAAATACCATAAATATCAATTGAAAATATTTTTAAACTTTTAATTTAAGAATTCCGGATATTAAAATCTTAAAATTCGAAAATCCTCAAATTAAATATTTCTGACCCGACATTGAAATCTCTAATTTTCATAAATTCTTAAATTCATCTTTTCACTTTTATTCGGAATTTAAATCTTAAATCCCGTAATTAAGAACTTAATATTTTCGGGCCTTACAATTCCTCCCCTCTAAGGAATGATTTCGTCCTCGAAATCGCATTCGATCTTACTGTTGATTCTCGTAAGCTGTATAGCTGACTGAAGTAATACTGATTTCAATTCACTAAGCTTTCGATATCTATTCCGATATCTTCTCTTCTATCATATCTTAATCTTCTTTCTGATTGCTTCTGCAATCATATCAATTCTCATTAACATATAATAACTGAGTCAACTTATATCTAAGTTGCTCTTTCTTGTGATCTAACTCTGCATCAATTGGTCTATCTTGCTTACAATCTTATCGACTTCTGTTGTATCTGAATTGAATGCACATATATATTCTAGCTGATATTCTTCAGCCAATGCATATGGATAATAATTCATCTATCTGACAATTTACGATTGAGTATTAATCAACTACCTAGATCAAATACTCATAGCTTCAAAAATCTCTTTCTGAACCTAATGATTCTTGGGAAAAAAAATTTCTTTTTTGATCATTCTGTTCAGGCTTCAAATCTCTATCTGTTACTCATTTACTAGCTCTGTTTATGCTGCTCTATTCTTATTCTGTTCGAAACAATCTTCACATTCTCTATCGTTTCTTGACTCATATCTGGTCTGATAGCTGATATTTCTGTAAGATTGTTTCAATATAAAGACAATTCTGTGTTTCTGATCAATCAATCATCAAAATATTGTCTTTATATCTATCAAATAGTTGTCACAGGAATCATAGTAATCACGTGGCAAATAATCAATCAACTAATACCGAATCTAGTACTATAGTTCTGAGCATATCCTCGGAAATCTGGATAATCAAATCTGATAGTCCACTAATCAGATGATGGTATAATGAAATCTCATACAACCAAACACTCAGAACATCTGACAATCAATGCCACAATCTAGAAAACAAATCTAAAGTCTCTATCTTGATAATAGATTTCAAGAATTCCTGTAATCTGATCATCTTGCTAAATGCATAACCAGTATCTTTTTATGTTTTTATCATATCTAATACAACATATTCTTGAATCTGTCAAAATCTACTACACTCTAAATCGCAAAATCATGACGATTCGAGTAGATTCAAACTAAAGTCGTTAACAAAGTTGATCTGTTTTCAACTCTTATGTAACTAATCCGTTACATAAACAACTTGCGTTCTTCTTTTCTGCTTCTTTTACTGGAATTTTCGTATTGGTACTGTTAATTATGTCGTATTTGCTTTCAATTGTTTTACCAATACTGATTTCCAAGTAATGACTACATGTAAGTCATACATGTTTAGACTACTGAATAAATATTAAATATATTGTCATATGTCTCTTTCAAAATCTGATATTCCATATCTAGAATATCTGACATTATCAAACGATTATTCACCGCAAAAATTCAGCTGTTCTGCTCTGCTGTCTTATCTCTTTTCTTAATCTAGCGTTCTCAATCAATCTGTTGCTTTTATCTGTCCAAACTAATTCGAGTTTAGCTTGGATCACAACAATTCTGATTGTTTAAGTATCTGCCAAGCATAAACATTCAGCAAGTACAGATCTGTACCCAATAAATCCATCAATTATCTAAAACCCATAAATCTTGCTTCTAGTCTGAATCTGACTTTCTATCAGTTATGAGCCAAATACTTCAAGATACACTGAATAAATACATCAAATAATCAAAATTCTCAAATCTCAGCTCAAAGGAACTTGCTCAAATCAAGATCATCCAAAATTACATATTCTGAATGATAAAATCTGCTAAGTGATACCAACTCACTTGCATCATAAAATTCAAGAAGAATGAAACAAATCAGACTCTAGCAAAGGAATAAGAGTCAATCAAAATCGATCGAGGTCGAATACAAAAACCTCAGAGTCGATAGCAAGAAATTCAAGAATCATGATTTCTATGATGGAATAGCTTCAGCAAAATTGAAGAAAAAGCTCAACTGTAACTAATTTTTCTTATTCTCTATTGATATGTGATCCTTTATTAATTCTTAATTGACAATAGTTGAATATAATCTTTTCGGCGTAACTTATTGTCTTAGAATTAATCATAATTTCGGTACTACATAACTCTTTTCTATGCAATCTGCTAGCTGTTTCTGAAGTTCTTCAGTTTACATAATGCTCTGCTATACGAGTTGCCATAATACTTTCGTACTAGACACCACTCTATATAGAACTGCATTCATGTCGTAGAAAGGTCGAAATATGTCATTGAACTATGTATGTACATTCTAACCACTGACATAGCTGTCAATTCTAGGTTAATGCTGTACTAGTTCAATATATCGACTAGACTTCTACTGACATTCTTCCACGATCATCGTGATATAAACAGTACCGACATAATAGAAATTTATTTCTGCAACTCATATCAAATAGATCTTTACTCATTGCTATTGCTGATCTAACTTAATCACTGCACAGAATCAATCAATTCTTATCTGATACTCAGTTATTGCATTAATATCTATAATGCATATTCAATCTTATTTCCTCAAGTCTGCATTTCATCTTCTCTGTCTAATCATTCAAATGCATTTCTTCTACTCAAAGGCAAAAATCTCAGCAAATACGATGAATAAAGGCTAATATACAAGCGGTTAACTATAATTAACTCACTTACCTGTAATATTCTTATCTGATACAATTTGAGCCTTTCAGTTAGGGGAGCTATGCTTAAAGTTCTTCCTCTGCTGGCATTTAGACTAAATCAATCTTTGCTGTTATTGTCACCATCGCTTGCTTCATAGCTATACTGCTATGAAAGTTGTAGTGGAAGTGATGATCATAGTGTTTTCACAATTACAGAGGCGTGAATAAAAATTCAACTATGCCTCGTATTGCCGGTTCATGATTTTGTTCTTCTATTACTGGCTTGAAATTAACTTATGCTTCTAGTCTGCAAAGTCTACTGTTCTATCTTCTTTAGCATATATGGAAAGAAACAATTCTGTTTACTTACCTGCCAAACAATTTCAGTACTTCTTCTGGCAACTTCACCAACTTCTTGCTAAGTCCTGGAGTTGATATAAAATCAGGCTGGTTCTATGTTCATCTGAATATTATTCTCTTGAACAACTGATCCAACTCTTTAAATCAACCCCTTTCTAGGCATAGCATATTCTGTATCATTCTAAGTTGATGATTCATAGATTTGGAGTTGTTCAACTAACATACTCCTCAGTGAAATCGGTTCAAAACCTTACCTGAACACGGTTCTATTCTATCTGAGGTTCTGTTCTGTCTGAGGTTCTCATGTTATCTGCATAAGCTGTATTATTCAATAATAGAAGCAATATATATGGCAGAGATTATAAATAACATACATATACTCTCATGCTTCTGAATAGAACACATACTTGCAAATTATCATGCTTTTCATATAAAACATGCTTGCAACGAATTCATTTATTCCGATGAATTCAATAACTCAGGCATACATATCAGCATATAAGCATGTAATTCTTATCTCAATAAAGCAAGTAGATTTCAATCAAGCAATCATAGTCGCATACAATTCTATAAAGCAAGTAAAGCATACTCATGCAATACTATAAATGCATGCGACTCAATCTACCATGCTCAACTTCTATCTTAGTCCAAGAATTTACGCTCTGATACCACCTGTTGTGGGGACCCGGGTTGCTAATCTCATCTTAGGGCAATAAATGATTAATAAACAATTAATCGATCAATAAAAGAATATTCAAACCAAGAGCTAAATTTTTTTTTTAACGAAGTCCCCTCGCTCGATCGGGTAAACTTTGCCGATCGAGCGGGCACAAAATAAAGACTCTTGGGTCTGAATCAATATTGGTCTCGCTCGATCGGTTAAACTCTACCGATCGAGCGGGCAGAAAAATCAACTTCTCTGTTTTGGACAAAATGGGCCTCGCTCGATCGGTTACATTCTACCGATCGAGCGGGCATACCCTGCTCCAAAACTGCAGCTGTTCAATTTTTGAATTTGCTGTTTTCTTGGTGCCTTTCAATCTTTAACATGCTGCTAAAACAATAAACATGCATTGATAAATAAATTTTAGCATCTAAATACATCAACTCATGAATATAAATTAGGATTTACCAAATAGAAACATGTACAAGATTCTTGGTCTTCTAACATGTTATTAACAATACACATCATCTGCTTAAAACCCGAATCACCACATGCTATCTCTCTTCTGAAGCTATCCAAGCCAACTCTAGCTTGATCATGCCCCAACCTGATGCAATGCACACATACAAACAAAGCAACAGCCGGATAACTCCGGTGAGAATAAATCTCACTATGAAAGACATGCATATACATCATGAAAGCATATGGAATCAATATGCTATAAAATTCTAAAATCATAAAACATGTAATAACATGTAAATCATAGAATCATCATCGACGCTTAAACTCTTAACACATAATGATTCATCTAAAGCAATAGCACACATTCATATCTAGAATAGTGTATCACAACATGCTAGCATTTATAACTGCATAATCTAAACCATAGAAAACTCTAGGTTAATGCATAAATGCAATGCATGTGCCAAGAAATAGGCTATCAAATCTGATACCAATAAGCTTAGTTCTTGGGATCCCGGGGAATAAAATCTTTTACTAACCACCGACTCTCCCAATCGAGGTGGTGTTAAATATCTCAATTCCCCTGACTTTGGTGCAACTATAGTGAGTCATCTAGCTCTGGATATAAATCTATATTCCGTGCCATGAGTCATCTGACTCTGGAAGTAAATCTACATTCCATGACACTCAACTACAGTTCTCCAAACGTCATATGCACTCTAGGCCATTCTGCCCTTTGTGCTATTCATGGTAGGGTTCAAGATGAATGCAACATAATCTGTATGCATTAATCAAATAAATACTGATAAACATCTTGAACACATAAGTCAATATTCATAGCAACAAAAGCAAGTAAATCACATAAGAGCACTTAAACAACTAAGTATGTGATTTCAGGATAACTCGAAAACTACCACGTTCTCGAGTTGTTCTACCTGGCAAGAATAATGTCAACTCATACCTTTCATCGCAATTCAAACATCTTGAATCTGTTGCAAATGCTGATCAATATTAAACTAGCCAAATCGGTCATACAATTCTGCTCATTTCAATCAATGCTACTTGAAGGTATTTTTGATTCAACTTCAAACACTTCAAGTAATTCGAACTCAAACACGTCGATTTAACTTCGATAATCTTCAATTCAAATCTGAAATAGATTATAACATATCTAAACATCAATTCCAATCTGAATCGATGATTCTTTAAAGCTTATATAGTTCAAATCTTGCTAATACAATCGGAATTCAAACCGACGTCTCAACTATTCGAGTCCGATAAATCTTTCGATTCAAATATCATCATATCTTTATTCTCAACAAAATCTTATATTCAATTCATCCACAATAACTTGAAGATGAGCTCTAGACATTGAGAATGCATAACAATTCAAAATCTTGAACCGGCGGCGTAACGATACGATTTCGATCTTTCCAAAAGCTTAAACATCAATATGACAATCATATCAATCTCATATCATCACCAATTCTACAGCTAAATTTCGAAATATGCAGCCCCATAATTTCAGAATTTCAACAATTCTTCCAAAAATCGAAAACATGTTCAAACGACGATCTTTTCACGATCCGTCTTAGATATGCTATCGTCGTATATGCTAGAACATGTATATACAATCAAATCATAATTCTAACAACAACTTAAAATTCAAACATGGTAGAACTTCATAAAACTTACGTCAAAACGTAGCACTCGGAGCTGTGATCGCAAATATATGTTCAATCGGAAATTTTAAAGGTTTTCTGATTTTCTCCCCTGATAATTCACGTGAATTCTGCTGAAACAATGGTGGAATAAGATATATATTGACCTATTTGCAGTTTAGTCCCTGAATTCTTCAATAATTGCAATTTGGTCCTCGGCCAATCTTTTAATTCAATTTCAATCCTAAATAATTTAAGAATATTAAAAGTCAAGTCTAAACTCTAAATATTCTGAAATTAAATATTCTCGGATTAAAATTAAATCATTTCGGACCTTATCGCATTTTAGTCCTTGAATTGCTCAATATTTGCAAATTGGTCCTTGCTCGGATTTCATCCTCAAATTAAATCCTTGATATTTATTATCTTGGAATTCACATCTTAAATTCCATAAATATCAATTTCAAATATTTTTAAACTTTTAATTTAAGAATTCCGGATATTAAAATCTTAAAATCCGAAAATCCTCAAATTAAATATTTCTGACCCGACATTGAAATCTCTAATTTTTATAAATTCTTAAATTCATCTTTTCACTTTTATTCGGAATTTAAATCTTAAATCTCGTAATTAAGAACTTAATATTTTCGGGCCTTACATCTTCCTTATCAGATATTCGTATCATCTGTTCGACATAGATCAATGTCTCATAAAACTCAATCTCATCTGACTAAAGTACATAAGAAGGTTCATTCTAATACGTTCGCAGCATAAGATACATCGTGAAGATCAGAAAGCAATAAGGGCAATGTAAATCGATAGGCAAGATTGCCTACTGCTTCAGAAGTGTAATAAGATTCAACAATTCTCGGAGATAATATTCGTCGTTTGTCAAATCAAACCATGCTTCTAACAATAGAAATCGGCAAACATACTCGGTCTCCCTGTTCAAAAAACAAAGATCAGTGTCTGATATTCGTATGTTTTGCTCCTCGTTCATCAACTATCTTCATTCTCTTCTGAATAAGCTTCTCAAATCATATCTGATCCGATAACTGATAGTTCTGAAATACTATTTCAATTCAGAGAATTTCTGATTTTCTTGTCATTTCACAATTCAGAACAATATCGCTACATCTATTAGATAGCTGTTACAGGAATTACAATCTCCAAGTGGCAATATTAGTCAGCTAATACCGAATCAGGTATTAGAATTCTGAGCATCTCCTCGAATTTTGGATAGTCAACTCAGACAATCCATCGATAAGAGGATGGTCGTATCTTATCCCATATAACCAAATACTCAAACTATTTGACAATCGTTGCCACAATCAATCAAATAAATTTAAAGTTTCCAAATCGACAATAGATTTTCATAATTCCTGTCATCTCATCATGTCATTAACTTCTTTTTAAGCTATCTTCTCATATCTTTAGCATATCCAAGACAACATATTCTTGCATTTGTTGAAATCTACTTCAAGTAAACCGCAAAATCATAACGATTACTAGCACAACAGTACTATACAACTTAAAATATTACTCTGACACACTAGATTTCAACATCTCTGCAATATCATCGAGTCACATCCATTCCAGAATCAAATTCTTTTAGCGATATTTCATAGCAAGGAATAACATTTCTTGTATAGCTCCTCGCTATTACATCATATTGTATAGCTTCAAATACAACATATCTTGCCATCTGTAAGAACTATCAAATATTATATCACAATATCATATCTATATAGATAGTTTCAGAATACAATTCAACGACATTTGATCTTCTTTTGATTCTGAACTACTTATCTGTTCATAAAGCATTCAATTGATCTCGCTCAGCTTAATTCATTGATAGTCTAGGATTTAGAACCAATAATTCTATCGATAAATTCTGTAATTGCTCAAATCAATCATCTAGTCAAGGCAAAAAGATAACAATTCATCTTCGTAGCCTTATTCAATTTCTGATAATTAGCACAAAATCTCACTGATCTGTATTTCTTTTAATTCTTGCAGTTCTGTTGGTGCCATTCTATAAGGTACTTTCAAAGTCAATAAGATACATGGCATCAATTACATATTGAAGTCCATCGCACAGAATAGAAGTAATCTCATAATTTCATCCGGAAAATATCATCAATTCGATAATAATTGGCTAATCAACCAATTTTGAGCTACCTTCCAATACATCGATTGCATAATAAGGAATTTTCTCTGCTTTTTTCTGCAATAATCAAATCATAGATAGAATAGATATCGAAGGAATTCGAAATATCAAACTCTTACCGTAGAATTCCCATCCTTCTATCAATTCAATTCTGAATCTCATAACTTTCTGAATCAATCTACGACATCCCTGTACTTGGTTACCATATCTAAACCAATAATTCAGTCAAAATCTGACAACCAAGCACGATACAATCTATCTCTATCACATTACCTTCAAACTGTAGTATACAATTTTCAAACAGATATCACTTCCTTCAAACTCATGTATCGATACCACAGAAGATAAGACATACACAGTAATGCACATAATATAGAAATGTTGTTCAGAGATAACATAAGGGCTACTCCAATATCTTCAAGCACATAAGCAAAATAATCATACAAAGAACAATTTCCTGCTAAACATCATCTGATGCTTGCTTTTCCGGCTGAGTCACTTCTCTCGATGACCTTGCACTATGTGATCTTTTCAAACCATGTTGCGGACATACTCTGGCAAAATGTCCCGCTTGATAGCATATATGGCAACTCCCAAGTACACCCCTACACTGATCATTAGGATGTCCTCCACCACATTTGTTGCAATACAAACCTGTATACTCTGAACTAATGTGCCTCTGTCCACTAGAGCTAGATTAAATATCTCCTGATTTCTTAAACTGCTTTTCTCTTGCTTTCAAAGAATATTTCTTTCCACAACTGCTACCACCTTCCTCAAATCTGGGAAATGGTTGCTGAAACTGAGTCAATGGCTGTCATTAAGACTGTGACACAAACAATGCTTCTCGTTGTTCATCAAACCAGTCTCTGCTCCCTTTGCTTTATCAAGTGCATCCGCAAAGGTGTTTGGTCTACCAACATTCACCAGTATAAATACAACTGGATTCAGTCCATTAATGAACTGATCAGCTTTAGCCTCTTCATTCTTAACTATATGTGGAGCGAATTTCAGCAAAGTAGAGAACTTAGCAACATATTCCGCAATAGTCAGATTGCCTTGTTTCAGATTGGCAAACTATGCATTCTTATCTTTTCTATACGACACTGGAAAGAATCGTTGATAAAATTCAGTTTTAAACACTTTCCAATTAATCATATTACCTTGATTCTTAAGAGCCTTCTTTGTTGTAATCCACCAGCTCTTTGCAACATCTTGCAATTGAAACCCAATCAGTCTAATTCTTCTATCATCTGCATAATCAAGGGAATCAAACATCATCTCAATATCCTCTAACCAACCTTCACACTCAACTGAAGTCTTAGTTACTTTCAAAGTAGGCGTCTTGAAATATTGAAATCTTTTCAGAAGTATCTCCATTGGTGATGCTGTAGCATCACTCATATCTCTCAATGTACTGCCTTGCTCTATTCTTGGAGCTTCAGGTGTTTGTGGCACTGTCGGGGCTACATTCACCTGTTCTGGCTGAGGAACTGTCTCTGTCTGTCTATTTATCATTCGACGAGGAGGCATATCTGATATTTCAAACAGATTAGTATATAATACAATCTCATGTATAAAAATTCTGTCTCAGTCCTCCTCTGTTCAACACTTTCGTGCATTCTCAAGAGATCAAATTCTAATTCATTCTCGAATAATACATGCTTCCAATCCACTCAGATAATGAGGAAAGCATGTAATTCTTGCATCTATACAACATGCTATTCTTACCATTTGATCACATAATTATATCATCATATAATTCGAAAAACAGTAAAGCATGCTCGATAATTTAAATCACAAAATCATGTGATGATACAGTTCTGGCATTATAACACAATATTTTCATGTACTTTAGGTAATCACAAAATAATTCAATCACATGCGAATAAAGAAATCAAGCGGACTCGATCTACCCCGCTCATTCTAAATCAGTCCAGAACCTACACTCTGATACCACCTGTTGTGGCGACCCGGGCACTAATCTCTCATTTCAACACAATTAATATAAGATTCGTAGATAATAGCCAAGCATCAAAGACTAAATTTTTAATTTTTTTTTAATGTTGCTCCTCGCTCGATCGGGTAAATTCACCCGATCGAGCGAGCCCCTGAGCCCTGCTCTCGGGTTGGAAAAACTTTTGGTCTCACTCGATCGGGTGAAATTGTCCGATCGAGCGAGCCAAAAAGCTCAGTTCTCTGTTTATCAAATTCAAGGGCCGCGCTCGATCGGTGATATTCGCCCGATCGAGCGGGCTCAATGTCCAGAAAACAAACAGAAGTTTCTTGCTGTCAAAACGATTCCCTTCATCCATTTTTCATCTAGCTTCACCTCATACGAGGTTTATACATAATCAAATTCTAACATCATTATCAACATTCCATCTTGAAAGTCATTGCTAGCATGAATCCTAACATAATATAAGCTGATAGCACAAATCATGACGAATCTACTAAGATAAGCTCAAGCTAATCTCTTATATCGTGCAAGGAAGATTATGGTACAATATCATCATATTACATCAAGGGAACTTTCATACATTCATGTACAACAAGTCTTGGCAAAGGTCTACAACATGATCATTTTATTCTACATAACTTGGTAACAGTAGCTACAAAATGATCATTTTCTTGAAGCTAACATAACTCTATATCTAATCCCGGATCACCACTCTATTCTCTCTTGATCTCAATTCTTCATGGTCTTCCTGGACTCATTCCAGTCCCACCTATTGTCATGCACACATACAAACAAGACAATAGCAGGAGAGACTCCGGTGAGAATTTAATCCCAGTATAAAACACCATAAACATGCATAAACTCAAGTACTTCAACTTGAAGCATATTAAAATCATTCAACAAATAGGACTCAAGGCAACTTAAAGACATATTAATTCAACATGCTATTAATCAAGTTGCAAACGTTGTATTCAAGCAAGACATGCTATCAACTCTTCAAAAATCATGCAATATTTCAACTTAAACAAATAATAGAAACTCATCTATTAAAATCAAAAGCAATGCATGATTTAAAATCTGTTATCATTTCAGTATCGGTTCTCGTTTTGGGAACCCTAGGAAAGAAACACATCAACCCATCCACCTACTCTCCCTTCGAGGTGATGTTGAGTGCTTATTCCCGGACTTTGGTCCACTATATTGAGCGTCAAACGAAAGGGATAACTCAATCACATAGCCGTCAAACGTTAGGGACAACTCGATCACCTAAACTCCTCAATATACATCCAAACGTCCTATCATTATATCTGGGCAACTCAGCCCTCAAAACTCGAAAGAAAGTTGGCCCAATATGAATGCAACAAACTCAAACGCATCCAGTGAAGACCAACAATACGAACTAAATCAAGTAAGTAATCATATAAGCATCTATTAACAATAGAAGCACAAAGTATGTGGTTTTAGAAAGGAATACTCAATAAATTCATATTTAGTGTGCAAGCCCTTTCTTTAGAGGTTGTCTTATACCTTTCAATCTTGGTTCAAATCTCTTCAAACCTGGTCAAGCAACACAACAATTCCCTTGTCAAAATCTGCCTAACCATCAATCACTCTTAAAGTCATAAAGTGCACAAACTTTGATCAATTATTTCTCGGTTCGATGCTGAACTTTCCAAGCTCGATGTCCCCTGTTTTCAATCTGAATACACATCATATATATTCAAGAACATCAGCAAGAAACTCATCAATGTCCAGCTAAATCAAAGATATCTCAAATCAACTCAATTCTTGACTCTACGGCATTAACGATATAATTTCGGCAACCGTAATTAATTTCCAACCATTCTTATCAAATTCATATACATATTAAAACAGCTGAATATCATCATATATCAACTCAATCAGAAGCATAAGATCGAATCCAACTTCTGAAAAATCATAGCACTTGCGAACGATGCTTGTTCTTCGGTTCAACTTCGATATCGTCAAATATATATCAATCCTCTTCCCTAAACACACACATATCAGCATGTATACCAACCATATTTCATCATAAACCAGCAGCTTCAGAAGATAAGAATATCGAACATAAGCTGGAAAAAAAAATAAATTCCAATCGTCGCCCGTTCTTCGATACGGTTGAGAATATATGATCACAACTACTTTAACAACATCAATACATGTTCAAGTCTGATTTCTGCCCATAACTTAATTTCAAAATATGATGAATAAAAATAATACTTACACCAAATCGAAACCCTTTTAAAAGGATTCCGGAACTCTTTTCGGAATAAAAATCGGACAATCGGAGCAAAAGTTATGGACGTTTAAAGATCAAAAATGAACTTGAGGATGGCTTCTCGATTTCTTGCTGCCAAAATTCTGAATAAGATGATGAAATAATGGTGATACACGTATAAAATCATTTAAAAGCCATGTGTCCATGTAATTTTATCTTATTTGCAAGTTGGCCCCTCAATTCTTCATTATTTGCAAATCGGTCCTCGGCAAATCTTTTTAATTCAATTTCAATCCTAAATAATTTAAGAATATTAGAATTTAAATCAAAACTCTAAATATTCCCAAATTAAATATACTCGGATTAAAATTAAATAATATTGCGGATTAAATCAATTAATCCCGGGCCTTACACATGCATTGCATTTTAAATGCATTTCGAGTTGAGTGCTAATATGCATTTTTGAATTGATTGACTCGTTGTTTTATATAACATGACTTGATAGATTATTTTGAATTGCTTGATTTGTCTTTTTTACTGGGAATTATATTCTCACCGGACTATCCGGCTGTCGTTTTGTTTGTATGTGTGCTTGACGGCAAGTGGGGAAGGATCGAGTCAGAAGCTGCATGACTAGATCGAGTTGGAAGTGATAGAGTGAGACACCGTTTAGAAGTTTGTCCTTTTAGCAATTTTGCATTATAGGGTTGATAAAATTTCATGTTTTGAAACATGTTTAGGAAACTCGAATTTATTTGATTAGTCGATTGGATCTATCGTCGAACTTGTGATATTGTATTTTGGATTAACGCTGGAATGTTGAGTTTCAATGCCTAAATGTTGGTTTGTATGTGTGTATGAGTTTTAGTTTTGATTGGAAATGATTTGGAGTGGCTTTTGCGCAAAGCCTGGATTTTCTGCCCAGATGGCCTGCGCACGTGCGCGCGAGAGGCCTGGGGAGCTCGGGAAATTTTGCCCGCGCGCGCGAGATGGAGGCTAGAAGGGCTAGAGCAGAGGGTGCGGTACCAGTCCATTACATGGCACATCCCTCTGACTTATGCCAGTCTTCCGCAGAGTTACTCGAATTTAAAAGTTTTGAAGCATTTATTTTACTTATTTGGTAAATGTAATTGCAATAATAAACTATTACACTTGTTTATTTTCTAAGTAGTGTTGCAGGAAGTGTATTCCCTGCTATTTAAGTGTATAGTTTTCTTAGAAATTGATAGATGCATGTTTTGTCAGTTAAGTTTATTAATCGAAGCTCGTGCGAAGACTTGGGATACATGTTTTGTATTATTTTTTGAATATCCTAAGTTTTAATTTTGTTCAGTGGACAAATTTGATTTTTGGACAATAGCGAATCGGTTACTTATGATCCTTTCGATCATATGAACTATTATTTCGAACATTGTTTTCTTTTCCTCTCTTGTGCTCATATCCATTGCAACATATACTTTTTGAGTATCCAAAATGTAGCGACCCAACCAGGATCCATTACCTAATCAGAGTTAAGAGCATAATTAAGCATGCATTAAATAAATCGATGCGGAAGACTTAAATAAAAACAGATCGGCATAATACAACCGGTTAAACAAATTCGAGTATACAACCCAATCGAATAAATAAGCCTAAAAGGCAAAAACATACAGCTAATCCTGTTGTCTTCACTGGTCATTGGCTACTCCAAGCTCCTTGTGCCCAATCCTGAACCTACACCTTTCCCGTCGAATGGGGTGTCCAGATACATAGAAAAGACTGGACGTGAGCTCTAAGCTCAATATGAAAGCACAGGTAAAACATACAAATATGATGCATGCAAATGACAGTGTATCCATATCTGGGATAACTGTATAGAACTGCTCAGTAATGGCACCAAGGACATGAGTTGTACAACCTGGGATCAAACCCTTCGTACACTGCTCATTCCTAACGGACGTAGACCGTGTCTTCCAGATGCCAGTGCTGGCTAACTCGTCGATCACGGGGCGCTCGACATATACCGTCCGAATAGGGCTGAGCGGCCCTACATGGCTCATCTCAAAAGATGGACATGCACAATATGATATGCACATGCAACATAATAATATGACACACAAATGCAACATATAAGCATTCAAAACCCACTGGCTATCTCAGTCAGTACTTACTTACCTTATTACAGGTAGACCTACCAGTCCTACTCTAGGTTCCAAGCCTATCATCAACTCTACAATGCAATTACCCATGCATCATTAATTAAGCTCTAAAAGCCTTAACTAACTATTGCATACTCCTAAATATTTTTAGGAAGCCAAAGCTATACCTGCGTCCGTCGTTAGCCCTTTGTTGTCGCTTGCCTCAAAACTAGGCCACAGCTTCGCTACGACGCCTGGATAGCTATGCCACTTCCGGATTCTCCATAGGATGCCTAGATCTCCCTAGATCTGAGTTAGAAGGCTAAGTAATTGAGAGAGAAAAAGGAGAGGTGCGAGTTGAAAATGAAATTTTGGACCCCTATATATAGGCAAAGTTCTGAGCCTCCGAACTTGACTTCGGATCCCCCGAACTGGTTCGGATCTCCCGTTCCTGACTTCGGACCCTCCGATCCTGACTTCGGATCCTCCGAAGTACCATCAATGATGTCACCAATGACGTATTATTTTTGGATAGCTGGCCATGCAGTTAGAAGCCTCCGATCTTAGGTTCGGATCATCCGAACCAGTTCGGAGCATCCTAACCCGGTTCGGACCCTCCAAACCCGCCGAACCCTCGAAACCTTCCTGGCCATTTATGAGTGTCTTGGATCCATTTCCGGACTCCGTTAACCAATTTGAACATGATTAATTAATCATTAATTATCAATTCTGGATACGGATCACTACATTCTTGTCGAGAACGTACTAGAGACCCTTACTTGAGTGTCTGGTCGAATAGATTTTTGGCACACTCAGAATCTTGTCGAATTCCCTATAAGCTCCATTAATGTTGAACCACATTAACATTCTCCCAGCTGAAAATTATTGTGATATTGGTCGACAGACGAACTCCTCTAGCACTAGCGTATCACAACACTGGTACATCTTCCATTCTGACAACGATCTCCCTGATCACGAAGGATACAAACATCTGCTTGATCGAGATCATCGTCCCAAGAGAAATCTTAGACTGACGAAGACCAAGTCATAACCTGACTAGCTTACGACATTCGTCAAATCACTATTCGAATCTAACCACCAAATGGTTCCAAAAAGCTCTCGATGTCTAACACTTCTAGTGAGGAAGCACCATTCCCAACACTGTGCTGACACAATAAATCCCGAATTTCTCCTCAATAGAATCTAGTTGCACAAAGCTATACTCCAACGTAACTGCTTAACACGATTCCAGACTGGTCATCCTTCCCATGCTCCACCGAAGCGAACGAGCTTCCCAAGCAATTACTGGGAACTCAGACCATTTAGTCTAGTACCAATCATAGTTCACGTTTCTTAGTATAACTTAGCACTGTGCCCTGATGAAAACTAACATCACTCGCCAATAATGACGCTAAGTCATCTCCTAGCCATTAGCACGCGAAGCCACGCGTACTCCAATGGAAATCATCACTCCTCTACTGATCTACATCATCTTGACCATAGGTTATTCACCTCATGAATTTCCAATCGATGGACACCCTCCTGATAGTTATACATACTCGCAATCACTGTACACTCATCAAGACTAAGGCAAGCTCCCACCAATATGCTCGACTGGGACATTCCACAGTGCACAGAAATATGGAAACGCTTCCTATTCCTTCTTGAAACTCAACAGTTACATGTGCCTGGTATAACTCACCTCGGAGTCTTTGATGACACCATCACCACTAGCTACCTATAACACATCCGACCTTTGTGCATTTCTAAACGCAATATCCTTGACAAAAAGTCTGTAAGGATGTGACTCACTGATTGGAAAGAAAAAATTCGATTCGTCCCGATCTTGCGAAGTCTTTGATCCCAAAGGCAAACCTGGTTGACTACTAAGTCGATCATTGAATACCTCAGTCACATTAACAGTAGTGCGCATCTCATGCTGGAAAACTAGCGACACAACCTACTAGATCTCGAGAACTAGATCCTCGCAAATGTCACCTATCGCGATCAGACAACTCTTGTTCCCTTGCTAATGTCCATTAGCACTTCCAACTACTCGTCGGATCCCAACACAACGGTATACATAGATGTCCTCACAGGAACACTTCACCGAAATGTTATGTTGACATCCTTAATATTTTGTCAGTGGACAAACTCTCACATGAAGCAGAAAATCCTGATCCCCTTCGTTACTCAACCCGAGTACGCAATTGCTATCATTAAGCAATTTTTTAGAATCAATATTAGTTTCCTTCTTAACAAGAATGCATAATCCTAGGAAACCACCAACTCCCTTGCTTGTCTCCACTATCAAGTTATCGCCTAACTTGACCATACAAGTTTCATTGCAATCATCCCCAATTACAGCAATCCTGAATTATTCATCTCTGGCAACCCTAGAGATTACTAATTTCCCAAATAGTCGACTGCTCTGAGATTGTACCAAGTACAAATCTCCTTAGCACTATGCGACAAAATACTATCCCAAGCAATTCTAAATTGCTGCACCCTGATCATCACTGATTGGCTTAACCAATCGAACTCGTCAATCTACTTAGGCTCCCACTCATTAGACCACCATTGATCATCTATCCTACTTGGCTAGATCAATACTCTTAACTTGGCTGCCACAAGTCGACTATTCCCAACACTGGAATACCCAAATCGCTCTGGTTTCCAACACACCCATACTTGATAACGATAAAATAGCTATTAGTAGTCTATCGACACAATCTCGTGCCTTACTACTGACAGCTGCCTCGTACACTGAAATTAATCAACCTAACTCTGACAGAGTTAGCCAATAGCCACTAATAGTCATTAGCACAAATCATGTGCCACCTTAGCACTACCAATCGCTGTCTTGTTCACCCAAGATGAACTACGCCCAAGATTTTCTTGCGATCTATCAACCTAGACCATTTCCATCCCATGGAAAATCCTACGCTCAACCTCTGAAAATAACAGACAGTACTTAGCGCAAACACTGGACTTACTATCCTTGCCTCGTTCATTCAGGATGAACATCACGACTCGTCAAGTCAAAAAATCATAACTAACGAATCCCATAGATTCTCACAATCTCCGGACACAGTCTGACTATATCCCTCGCTAAGATTGTGCAACAATTCAAGACTGAGGTAGCTTACCACGAAAACCCACCTGGACAACCACCAAGGCTCCATGGGTATAGGCCACGCTTCCCTCTCATCTCAAATAGTCATGTACAATCCTTAACATCAGATATAATCCATAACAGATGAAGTCATTCATCTTGGAGTAGTCCTTGTATTCGATTCAAAGTCTTAAAACAACATCCCATCGAAGTTCTTGGATAACTCCTATCACAGGGAAACTCTAACCACAACTCTAATGACAACCCCTTGCCATCGCAGGTAGAAATCCGTCTACCTACTAGATCCACACGTCTAGCAGTAACCCAAAGGTTAAAACCTATCTGCTCAGAGTACACACTTGTCAAGGAAATCCCTCCAAGACTGGTTCCCACAGCAGAATACTCAATGTAGCACCAAGAACTTCTAAAATTTGAAAATCATGCCTAAAATTATTTTTAGTATTTATATTTTTATTTCTTGAAGTTAATTGTTTAAGTTTTAGTTAAAGATAGAATTGTTCGATTTATTTGGATTAAATGCCTTGAATTGTTTGGTCTAGTAAGTTTCTGTCCCGGCAGGCGACGACGGTGGGCTTCGGTGGTTTATTTTCAAGATTTTTAATTTTAAGATTTTAAGTTAGAGGTAAAAGGGGGGTTTTGGCCAAAAATGCAAATTTTGAATTTTTAGGGGTCAAAAAGCAATTTTATCATTTTCTTGGGTTATTTCCTAAATTTTTCATAAAATAGGATTTTATTAAATCCGGGTTAGTGGAATTTCAATCAAAATGTTGTGAGTTGAAATTTTAAATTTAGAAGTTTGAAAATAGCAAAAAGTTTGAGGTAAAAAGTTTTAATAGTACAAGTAGTACTTTTGCTAGTACAAGTGGAATTTTAAAACACTACACACAATACACACAATACACTAAACTTTTAACTTACACTATCATTTTTAAAACATTTCAATAAAAAGAAAATCAAGACTCAACCAAAACCTCTCCCCAAAATCCTAACCTAGCCGCCTCCTCCCCTCTCCCTTGAAGAAGACCGCTCGCCGCCGCCAGCCACCCGTCCGCCGCTGCCTGCCGCCGTTCCCAGCCGCCAAAGAATCCCCTAGGTGCTTAGCTTGGTGTGTTGGTTGAAATCCCACCTTCTTCTCCTCTCCTTGATTTCGAGTTCTAGGTATTTTTTGGTAAAGGCAAGTGTAGCTACTCCTTTGGGCTCACATTCAAGCAATATCTACCCCCACCCTTATGATTTCTTGCAATATTTTCGAGAATGCATGTTGTTAGAAGGTTAGGGTTTCGAATTTTTCATGTTTAGGGGCTGATTTTTTCTAAATATGTTAGGGAGTTGAGTTTATGTGGATTAATGTTGAGTATATGTGCATTGACATGGAATTAATTGAGTGTCCTTGCCAAAATTCGAAATTTCAGATTGTATATGGACCTAATTTTCGAAATGTTGCATGTGTAGGGGCTGAAATTTATTTGATGTTGAAGTATTTAATGGTCTTGCATTGGTCTTGATTGGTTGTTCAACATTTTGGAGTTTTGATGGTTAAATCTTGTTGTTCTTGTTATGTGTTGTGAAAGTGTGGATTGAGTGTAGCCCAAGTGTTTGGGAAAAGTCCTAAGAGAAGGTATTGGAGGTGTTTGGGTGTTTGGTGTGGAGATAAGTTGAGGGAAGTGGCTAAGTGTTTGAATTGTTGGAAATGGGAAGGTGAGAAGTGCAGGGCAGTACTGTTCGGGGCAGGGCAGGTCTGGTCTGAGGTCTGGGCAGGGTTTGGTCTGAACCATAGTAAAGTTCATGTCGTTGTGGTCGCGTCGACATAAAATGGGCTCGAATCGGATAAGAATTGAGTGAGTTATGGATTTTACAAAATTGGGTGCAAGTGCAGATTTTTCCTTTGAATAGGGGCTGTCCGATTTTTGTGTTTTGTAAATTTGCTCTTTTGATCTTTTGATGATACCACCTATTCCTTGGGATGATTTGGAGTGTTTGTTGAGTGTCGGTTCAAGCGGGACGGGTTTTGGATAAGGCATGACAAAGTTAAGGGCTTTTCGGTTTACTTGCTCGAGTTAAGTCAAGTTTGAGGATTTTGTTGGGTAAGTTGTCTTCTTTGGACTTAGGGGCAGCCACTCATCCACCTTAAACTCACATTTTCGAGTCGAGTCTCATGTCTTAAAGATTGCTTATTCGTGTGCATTTGACGTGTTCTTGAGTTTAAATAAAGAAAAAGGAAGTTTACTTGTTTGCATGCCATTTAATGTATGAGTTGAGTCTTTATAAATGAAAAGGGAAAAGAAAGCAAATATTTTTGAATGAAGTGATCTGTTTGTGACAAGAGGGGTGTTGCTAGGCCGGGGGATGCCTCGGTCTACTCACCAAGAGGTTATAGAGGTTAGGCAAGGAGCAAGAGACATCTTGTTTACCCTTGCCACAGAGAGGCAATGTGGGATCAGGAGGCATCTCGGTCTCCTTGCCATAGAGGGGTTAAGTTCGTCGGGAGAAATCTCGTCGTCTTGCCGGCATAGTGCACTGCAGCCATGATCATGATCGAAACAGAGGGTCACAAATCAGGGATCGGATTTCTAAGAGGAAAAAGTAAAGAAAAGTTTAAAAGTTAAAGTTTCACAATTTTAGTTGACTCATTTTGCATAGATGTCAGTCTTTCAGTTATGCATGAGTCTAAGTTGAATGTTATGAAAGTTAAAGTTTATCATAGTGTGAGTTCATTAATGCATGATTTCTACATCTTTCTAGTTTCATGCATATTACAGTTTAAGTTGAGTTTTTGCATCACGTATTTTAAACCCTTGTTATTATCCTAGTTATGCTTGTTGAGTCTTTAGACTCACTATGCTTGAATGTTTGCAGGTGAGGATTTCGTGGAGGAGACGGAGGGGCGTGATCTACTGGGATGAGGCCATCGGTAGTGCAAGGCCCAGTGACCGTTTCTTCCTTTTAGTTTATGTTTTTCCGCACAGTTATCGAATTTGTAATAATGAAGTATTATTTGAGATCTTGTAGTATTTATAGCCATGATGTGCATTCCCTGTGCTACAGCTTATGTTTTGAAGTACATTTTCCGCTTTTGCAAGTTTATGATTATCGTTGGAATTAATTTTAAATGTTTTAGTTTACTTTATGCTGTAACCGGGAGGTGGTTACTAGGATTGCATGTTTATGTTTAACGCACTTAAGTTTTGAAGTCAATTTCTTTCCTTATTTAAATTGATGTTTGAGTCTTGATGGCTTATTTGTTTTACAAATAGGTCATGGCAAATTTTTTTTAAAAATCCGTAATTTTCCTTTATTTTAATTATAGTCTAGTAGCGAGTAGTAAGGGTACTTTGCAGTTGGTATCAGAGCACGTTCTTGGTTTGGGCTGAGCCTACTGCCGGTTGCTGAAACTCAGGGGATCTCGCCTCAAAGTCTGTAAGATTTAAGTTTAATGTCTCTATCTGTTTAAGTTTTGATGTATTAGTTTCTTGAGTTATTGAGAAGTTTAAATTTGAAGAAAAAATATTTTCTAAGGCATGAAATTTGAATGTTGGATTTCCTCAATGCGTTTAGATGGCTCGTCGTCATGATCCGCGTGCAGTTACGCCTCCGCCGCCTCCACCGGCGCCGCAGGTGGATATAGGAGGGCAGGTGCTAGCAGGATTGGCCCGTATCCTCGAGCGTCATGTGGATGCTCCTGTTGCTAGATCGAAGACTACTTATGAGCAGTTTCGGAAGATGAATCCGAAGGACTTCGCTGGCACCACTGATCCGTTGATAGCGGAGGGTTGGATCCGCTCCCTTGAGGTGATCTTTCGCTATATGCAGATGGGAGATCCAGATTGAGTAAGATGTGCTGTGTTTCTCCTCCAGGATGATGCCGCCCTCTGGTGGGAGGGTATGGAGAAGATTGTGAACCCAGCTACTCTACCTTGGGCTGAGTTCAAGAAGCTGTTCTTTGAGAAGTACTTTACTGCTGATGTGAGAGCTCGTTTGAAGACGGAGTTTATGAGCTTGAGGCAGGGTGATCTGTCGGTAGCCCAGTTCGTGGTGAAGTTTGAGAGAGGCTGCCATTTCGTGCCGTTGATTGGAGATGATGAGAAAGAGAAGCTGGAGCACTTTCTAGTAGGGCTTCGACCTACCATCCGTAGGGATGTGCTGATGGCTGAGCCATCTGATTATGCTTCAGCACTGAGGCGTGCCTTGAGGTTCGAGCAGACGCTGAGAGATATTAGCGCGGAGGCGCATGGAAAGAGGCCCTTCCCTCATCAGGGCCACTCTCAGCAGCAGCAGCACGGCAAGAAGCCGTATCATGGGCCCCCGAGACAGCAGGGATAGCAGGCACCGCAGGGGCGTCAGGCCCAGAGACAGGTTCCTCCCAAGGCTGGGGAGAAGCCTATTTGTCAGTTTTGCCATCGTCCGCATTTTGGGAAGTGTTTGAAGGATGCTGGAGTTTGCTTCAAGTGCAAGAAGCCAGGACATATGTCTACCCATTGTCCAGAGCTGAGGAGGCCCGTTCAGGGCAGAGTGTTCATGATGGAGGCCGAGCAGGCCGACCCAGACACTACTCTTCTCACAGGTAATATCTTAACTTTTGGGTTAGAGCAGTTAAAGATTTGTTGATGCATGCGACTCTAAATCTTTGCTTGTTTGAGGTTTTACTCTAGTAACTTGTTGCATGCCTTAGGACCTTTGACTGTTTAGCATGAATAGTATCTTGTTTGGGAATTGTTGAATTAGAATGAGCCTAAGTAGAACTCGTGGTTTTAACTTCAACCTTTCGTCGTTGTAACTACTGCTATGCAGGTAGGATTGTTGTGGAAGGCGTAGCCACGAGGGCCTTATTAGACTCAGGGGCTACCCATTCCTTTATATCGGAGTCTTTTGCCCTCGAGAGGGGAATTCAGAGCGAGGAATTGGAGGTTGGATTCTCAGTTACTATCCCCTCAGGGGAAGAGCTATCCACCAGGAGCTTGGTGAGAGACCTTGTATTGCTTTTGCAGGGTCAGTCAGTGGTAGCAGACCTCATAGTGCTACCTTTGCCAGAGTTTGACCTGATTCTTGGGATGGATTGGATGACGAAGAATGCGGTGATGATAGATTTTCAGCAGAGGTCAGTACTAGTCAGGCCTGAGGGCGAGGAACCGTTTTGGTTTGAGGCTGCTAAGAGCTTGAGGAAGACTCGAGTCATTTCTACTTTGCAAGCTCAGAGGCTTGTACTTAGTGGGTGCGAGTCATTTCTAGCCAGTTTATCTTTGACAGAGCTGCCAGAGCGACCAGTTATTTCTGATGTGGCTATCGTCAGGGAGTTTGAGGATGTGTTCCCTAGCGATGTTTTGGGAATTCCGCTCGATAGAGAAGTGGAGTTCTCTATAGATTTGATTCCTGGTACTGTGCCTATCTCCAAGGCACCGTACAGATTGGCTCCTACCGAAATGAAGGAGTTAAAAGAGCAGATTCAAGAGTTGCTTGACAAGGGATTCATACGCCCTAGTTTCTCCCCATGGGGGGCACCAGTTCTCTTCGTTAAGAAGAAGGACGGTAGTCTAAGATTGTGCATAGACTACCGAGGTTTGAACGGAGTGACGGTGAAGAACAAGTACCCATTACCTAGGATCGAGGACCTCTTCGATCAATTGCAAGGTGCATCCGTCTTTTCGAAGATTGATCTTCGTTCAGGTTATCACCAGTTGAAGGTGAAGGAGTCAGATGTGGCAAAGACAGCTTTTAGGACTCGTTACGGTCATTACGAGTTCCTTGTGATGCCGTTTGGGATGACGAACGTGCCCGCGGTTTTCATGGATCTTATGAACCGCGTGTTTCAGCCTTACTTGGACCGCTTTGTCATTGTTTTCATCGATGACATCCTCATTTATTCGAAGGATAGAGTGGAGCATGAACAGCATTTGAGGACCGTTCTTGAGGTGCTTCGAGAGCACAAGTTGTTGGCCAAGTTTGATAAGTGTGAATTCTGGTTGGAGAAAGTTGCTTTCTTGGGTCATATTATTTCTAAGAGTGGTGTGGAAGTAGACCCTTCAAAGGTTCAAGCAGTGAAGGAGTGGTCTATACCGAGGAGCGCGTCTGAGATTCGCAGTTTTCTTGGATTAGCCGGTTATTACCGAAAATTTATCAAGGGTTTTTCCTCCATTGCTGTGCCTATGACAGCGTTGACTAAGAAGAACGCCAAGTTTGTTTGGAGTGCCGAGTGTCAAAGGAGCTTTGATACTTTGAAGGAAGCTCTTACGACAGCGCCAGTGTTGACCATGCCATCCGGGCAAGGTGATTTTGTGGTGTATACTGATGCTTCCAAGTTGGGATTGGGAGCAGTTCTGATGCAGCGAGACAGAGTTATTGCCTATGCTTCTAGGAAATTGAAGGTGCACGAGAAGAACTACCCTACTCATAACTTAGAGTTGGCAGCGGTAGTGTTTGCTCTTAAGATTTGGAGACACTATCTTTACGGAGAGAAGAGTCAGATCTTCACTGACCACAAAAGCCTCAAGTACTTCTTCACCCAGAAGGAGTTGAATATGAGGCAGCGTAGGTGGTTAGAGTTGGTGAAGGACTATGACTGCAATATTAGCTACCACCCTGGTAAAGCTAATGTGGTTGAAGATGCTTTGAGCAGGAAGACTGCAGTGATTACCTCCTTGTCAGTGTCTAGACCGTTGCAGGTTGAGATTCAGAGGTATGGTCTTGAGTTTTATGCGAGTGGTAGAGCTCCCCGTTTGTCTTCCCTTAGTGTGCAGACTACACTTTTTGATCGTATCCGTGCAGCGCAGTCAGTTGATGAGCAGATCAGGAAGTGGAGACAAAGAGATGAGGAGAAAGGCAGCGGTTTGTATGCTGTGGTAGATGGGATTGTGAGGTACAGAGGTAGATTTTGGGTTCCCGCAGGTGATTCTCTGCGAGTTACTATCATGGCAGAGGCACATACATCGCCGTACTCGATCCACCCTGGTAGTATGAAGATGTATCGGGATCTTCGGCAGCTTTATTGGTGGCCAGGCATGAAAAGTGACATTGCCCGATTCGTGTCAGAATGCCTGACATGCCAGCAGGTTAAGGCGGAGCATCAGAGACCCGCCGGTTTGCTTAAGCCTCTCCCTATTCCGGAGTGGAAGTGGGAGAATATCTCCATGGATTTTGTCGTGGGATTGCCGAAGACATTGAGAGGTTCGAATGCCATTTGGGTGATTGTAGACCGTCTCACTAAGTCGGCTCACTTTTTACCGGTGAAGATGAATTTCACGATGACTCAGTTCGCGGAGCTGTATATCCGGGAGATAGTCAGACTACATGGTATTCCAGTCTCCATAGTGTCTGATAGAGATCCACGGTTTACTTCGTCTTTTTGGAAGAGTATTCATTCTGCTATGGGTACGAAGCTACTTTTTAGCACCGCCTTTCACCCACAGACTGATGGCCAGTCAGAGAGGGTGATTCAGATTTTGGAGGATCTTTTGAGGGCTTGTGCTATTGATTTTCAAGGTAGTTGGGAGTCGAGACTACCACTAGTGGAATTCGCGTATAATAACAGTTTTCAGTCTACTATTGGCATGGCTCCCTACGAGGCACTATATGGGAGGAAGTGTAGATCTCCAGTGTTGTGGGATGAGATAGGTGAGAGATCATACTTTGGTCCGGAGATTGTTCAGTTGACCACCGAGGTAGTGGCTAAGATCCGTGATAGGATGAGGACTGCCCAGAGTAGGCAGAAGAGCTATGCTGATCACCGGAGGAGAGACATGGAGTTCTCGGTGGGTGATCATGTTTTTATCCGTATTGCACCCATGAAGGGTGTGATGAGGTTTGGAAAGAAAGGGAAGTTGGCACCGAGGTTCATAGAACCCTTCGAGATTTTGGATAGGGTAGGGGTACTGGCTTATAGAGTGGCCTTGCCGCCTAACCTTGATAAGATCCATAATGTCTTCCATGTGTCTATGTTGAGGAAGTACATCTCGAACCCATCCCATGTGCTTAGTTCGGAACCGCTTCAGCTATCTCCTCACTTGACCTATGAGGAGAAGCCCATCCGGATTTTGGATAGACAGGAGAGAAGACTCCGTAACAAGTCGATTCCAATGATCAAGGTGAGATGGCAGAACCATTCGGATGAAGAGGCCACTTGGGAAGCAGAAGCAGATATCAAAGTTCGATATCCGAAGCTTTTTGGTAAGTTTTAATTTCGAGGAAGAAATTTCTTATTAGGGAGGGAGGAATTGTAGCACCAAGAACTTCTAAAATTTGAAAATCATGCCTAAAATTATTTTTAGTATTTATATTTTTATTTCTTGAAGTTAATTGTTTAAGTTTTAGTTAAAGATAGAATTGTTCGATTTATTTGGATTAAATGCCTTGAATTGTTTGGTCTAGTAAGTTTCTGTCCCGGCAGGCGACGACGGTGGGCTTCGGTGGTTTATTTTCAAGATTTTTAATTTTAAAATTTTAAGTTAGAGGTAAAAGGGGGGTTTTGGCCAAAAATGCAAATTTTGAATTTTTAGGGGTCAAAAAGCAATTTTATCATTTTCTTGGGTTATTTCCTAAATTTTTCATAAAATAGGATTTTATTAAATCCGGGTTAGTGGAATTTCAATCAAAATGTTGTGAGTTGAAATTTTAAATTTAGAAGTTTGAAAATAGCAAAAAGTTTGAGGTAAAAAGTTTTAATAGTACAAGTAGTACTTTTGCTAGTACAAGTGGAATTTTAAAACACTACACACAATACACACAATACACTAAACTTTTAACTTACACTATCATTTTTAAAACATTTCAATAAAAAGAAAATCAAGACTCAACCAAAACCTCTCCCCAAAATCCTAACCTAGCCGCCTCCTCCCCTCTCCCTTGAAGAAGACCGCTCGCCGCCGCCAGCCACCTGTCCGCCGCCGCCTGCCGCTGTTCCCAGCCGCCGGAGAATCCCCTAGGTGCTTAGCTTGGTGTGTTGGTTGAAATCCCACCTTCTTCTCCTCTCCTTGATTTCGAGTTCTAGGTATTTTTTGGTAAAGGCAAGTGTAGCTACTCCTTTGGGCTCACATTCAAGCAATATCTACCCCCACCCTTATGATTTCTTGCAATATTTTCGAGAATGCATGTTGTTAGAAGGTTAGGGTTTCGAATTTTTCATGTTTAGGGGCTGATTTTTTCTAAATATGTTAGGGAGTTGAGTTTATGTGGATTAATGTTGAGTATATGTGCATTGACATGGAATTAATTGAGTGTCCTTGCCAAAATTCGAAATTTCAGATTGTATATGGACCTAATTTTTCGAAATGTTGCATGTGTAGGGGCTGAAATTTATTTGATGTTGAAGTATTTAATGGTCTTGCATTGGTCTTGATTGATTGTTCAACATTTTGGAGTTTTGATGGTTAAATCTTGTTGTTCTTGTTATGTGTTGTGAAAGTGTGGATTGAGTGTAGCCCAAGTGTTTGGGAAAAGTCCTAAGAGAAGGTATTGGAGGTGTTTGGGTGTTTGGTGTGGAGATAAGTTGAGGGAAGTGGCTAAGTGTTTGAATTGTTGGAAATGGGAAGGTGAGAAGTGCAGGGCAGTACTGTTCGGGGCAGGGAAGGTCTGGTCTGAGGTCTGGGCAGGGTTTGGTCTGAACCATAGTAAAGTTCGTGTCGTTGTGGTCGCGTCGACATAAAATGGGCTCGAATCGGATAAGAATTGAGTGAGTTATGGATTTTACAAAATTGGGTGCAAATGCAGATTTTTCCTTTGTATAGGGGCTGTCCGATTTTTGTGTTTTGTAAATTTGCTCTTTTGATCTTTTGATGATACCACCTATTCCTTGGGATGATTTGGAGTGTTTGTTGAGTGTCGGTTCAAGCGGGACGGGTTTTGGATAAGGCATGACAAAGTTAAGGGCTTTTCGGTTTACTTGCTCGAGTTAAGTCAAGTTTGAGGATTTTGTTGGGTAAGTTGTCTTTTTTGGACTTAGGGGCAGCCACTCATCCACCTTAAACTCACATTTTCGAGTCGAGTCTCATGTCTTAAAGATTGCTTATTCGTGTGCATTTGACGTGTTCTTGAGTTTAAATAAAGAAAAAGGAATTTTACTTGTTTGCATGTCATTTAATGTATGAGTTGAGTCTTTATAAATGAAAAGGGAAAAGAAAGCAAATATTTTTGAATGAAGTGATCTGTTTGTGACAAGAGGGGTGTTTCTAGGCCGGGGGATGCCTCGGTCTACTCACCAAGAGGTTATAGAGGTTAGGCAAGGAGCAAGGTACATCTTGTTTACCCTTGCCACAGAGGGGCAATGTGGGATCGGGAGGCATCTCGGTCTCCTTGCCATAGAGGGGTTAAGTTCGTCGGGAGAAATCTCGTCGTCTTGCCGGCATAGTGCACTGCAGCCATGATCATGATCGAAACAGAGGGTCACAAATCAGGGATCGGATTTCTAAGAGGAAAAAGTAAAGAAAAGTTTAAAAGTTAAAGTTTCACAATTTTAGTTGACTCGTTTTGCATAGATGTCAGTCTTTCAGTTATGCATGAGTCTAAGTTGAATGTTATGAAAGTTAAAGTTTATCATAGTGTGAGTTCATTAATGCATGATTTCTACATCTTTCTAGTTTCATGCATATTACAGTTTAAGTTGAGTTTTTGCATCACGTATTTTAAACCCTTGTTATTATCCTAGTTATGCTTGTTGAGTCTTTAGACTCACTATGCTTGAATGTTTGCAGGTGAGGATTTCGTGGAGGAGACGGAGGGGCGTGATCTACTGGGATGAGGCCATCGGTAGTGCAAGGCCCAGTGACCGTTTCTTCCTTTTAGTTTATGTTTTTCCGCACAGTTATCGAATTTGTAATAATGAAGTATTATTTGAGATCTTGTAGTATTTATAGCCAGGATGTGCATTCCCTGTGCTACAGCTTATGTTTTGAAGTACGTTTTCCGCTTTTGCAAATTTATGATTATCGTTGGAATTAATTTTAAATGATTTAGTTTACTTTATGCTGTAACCGGGAGGTGGTTACTAGGATTGCATGTTTATGTTTAACGCACTTAAGTTTTGAAGTCAATTTTCTTTCCTTATTTAAATTGCTGTTTGAGTCTTGATGGCTTATTTGTTTTACAAATAGGTCATGGCAAATTTTTTTTAAAAATCCGTAATTTTCCTTTATTTTAATTATAGTCTAGTAGCGAGTAGTAAGGGTCGTTTCACTCAACCTATATCTCTGGCACACCAAACGATATCGAACCATCGATATCAAACCTGATATCTAATCCAAGGTCATACCTCGTCGTGACTGTTACCAAAACTCTAGACTGAGTAGACTTCCCACCGCCATCACCTGAAGCACAAAGGCTCCCAGGTAACACTGGCATAGGGTCGCGCCCCATCACGCCTAGTCATGGTCATAGTCCACAACACTCGGTATATACTGGACCCGGCATCTTGATGAAAACCCATCATCACAAGTCTAAACTTATGAAAGGTTAGACAACCTACTGTTCTAAGGAAACAACCTAGAACAAAGTCCAATGTTCTAAACCGAACAATACCCTTAATGCCTCTAGATGAGTTCACTCACGCTGGCACTATCTTATTCTTCAGACTAACTAGGTCAATCCTACGAAAACGCCTAGACTAGCCGCAAGTCAAACAGTCACAGTCGGCCCACTCAATCTCATGAGCTACAATAGTTGAACAATAATCAACTAAAACCAAGCCAACCTTCCGCAAAATCATGCAATCATTCACGAATTGCTGAATTAATAATACACGTATCATTGTTTCAAGTTATGTACAATTTTTTGATTACAATCCCATGTAATACATACAGTATCCAAAATACAATGAAATGTACAACCGAACTTGAAATGATACAACCATAGTATGATGATTCATTACAAGTGGAATATTGTTTACAACTACAACAATACAGTATTTAAAATCATTGTACTAGTCTTCGTTCCTTGAGCATGAAGCTTCTAATCGACACATGCATCAATGCAAGCGTACTCCTGCTCGACTCTCTCGGTATCTCGCGCCATGACTTCTGGAGAATTAACTCGAGCTCGCTAACCAGCTATGCTCTGTATCAATGCCTGTCAGTCAAACTCTTCTTCTCACGATCTACCGTAAGCTTTCTTCTTGCAACCAAATCATGCTTTTGAAAATGAAGTTTCCCGTTTGCCTACCAAACGCATCGATACAAGCATACCGGCAAAACCATGTTCTGCATGAGTTTAATGACCTTACGCTCGAAACCTGTCACGCCTTAGGCACCCGAGGCATTCCCTGGTGAAGGTCTATATGACAATCTCTCCAACTATGACTGGAGAATATTCAGAGTACTGTCATCATGGTAAGGATGGCACAGATGCAAGCATGAATTATGTCCCCACCAATCCTCTGCCACTGCTTCTGGCTTCCGGTACTCGATCCAAAGTTAGGACCCACATTAGTAGAAATCTCGAAAGCTCGGACACGATCCATCGCTCCTGTTCGTACTTGCTGGAATCCCACAACACAAATCTTCAGAAATCCTGCTGATGATGATAGTCTTCGGGAAACCTAATCGCCATATCATCACCTCTTTAAAAGGTCTCAACAAATCCTACAAGGATAACCCAAAGAGTCTCATTACTACCTCCCAAGTCTCTTGCATGCATGCTCTGATACCAATAAATGTAGCGACCCAAACAGGATCCACTACCTAATCAGAGTTAAGAGCATAATTAAGTGTGCATTAAATAAATCGCTGCGGAAGACTTAAATAAAAACAGATCGGCAGAATACAACCAGTTAAACAAATTCGATTATACAGCTCAATCGAATAAATAAGCCTAAAAGACAAAAACCTACAGCTAATCCTGCTGTCTTCACTGTTCATTGGCTACTCCAAGCTCCTTGTCCCCAATCCTGCACCCACACCTGCCCTGTCGAATGGGGTGTCTAGATACACAGAAAAGACTGGACATGAGCTCTAAGCTCAATACGAAAGCACGGGTAAAACATACAAATATGATGCATGCAAATGACCGGATATCCATATCTGGGATAACTGTATACAACTTCTCAGTAATGGCGCCTAGGACATGAGTGGTACAACCCGGGGATCAAACCCTGCGTACACTGCTCATTCCTAACGGACGTAGACCGTGTCTTCCAGATTCCAGTGCCGGCTAACCCGTCGGTCGCGGGGCGCTCGACATCAACCGTCCGAACAGGGCTGAGCGGCCCTTCATGGCTCATCTCAAAATATGGACATGCACAATATGATATGCACATGCATCATAATAATATTACACACAAATGCAACATATAAGCATGCAAAACTCGCTGGCTATCTTAGTCAGTACTTACGTACCTTATTACAGGCAGTCCTAGCAGTCCCACTCTAGGTTCCAAGCCTATCATCAACTCTACAATGCAATTACCCATACATCATTAATTAAGCTCTAAAAGCCTTAACTAAACTATTGCATACTCCTAAATATTTATAGGAAGCCAAAGATATACATGCGTCCGTCGTTAGCCCTTTGCTGTCGCTTGCTTCAAAACTAGGCCATAGCTTCGCTACGATGCTTGGATCGCTATGACACTTCCGGATTCTCCATAGGACGCCTAAATCTCCCTAGATCTGAGTTAGAAGGCTAAGGAATTGAGAGAGAAAAAGGAGAGGTGCGAGTTGAAAATGAAATTTTGGACCCCTATTCATAGGCAAAGTTGGGAGCCTCCGAACTCGACTTCGGATCCCCCGTTCATGACTTCGGAGCCTCCGTTCCTGACTTTGGATCCTCCAAAGTGCCATCAATGATGTCACCAATGAAGTATTATTTTTGGATAGCTGGCCATGCAGTTAGGAGCCTCCGATCTAAGGTTCGGATCCTCCGAACAAGTTCGGAGCCTCCTAACCCGGTTTGGACCCTTCGAACCCGCCGAACCCTCGGAACCTTCCCGGCCATTTTTTAGTGTCCTGGATCCATTTCTGGACTCCGTTAACCCATTTTAAATTTCTTTAATCATGTTTTACTTAATCTAAACATGATTACACGATTAATTAATCATTAATCGTTAATTTTGGATACGGGTCACTACACGAAATCTCCTTGAACTTCCTTTGTGCATTTATGGATTCGTATGAAATTAGTCAATGTTGTAATCTGCTAATTTGACATTGGTTGAACTATTTAATAAAAACTTGTTCGTATTTCACACTTTTTGAAATTTTTCTTCGGTTCTAGAGTCACATGTTGATGTGAGTAAGATTCACTTTGTCTTTATTTTTTGTGTGAGACCTCGATTCTAAACCACTAATCTCGGATTAAACAACAAGTAAGCGAACAAGAATCCAAGAGTAAAACAATTCAAAAGTTTTCTTTTTTTTTTTTTTTTTTTTAAACGCCGCGCACTCGCGCGAGGAACCAAGCTCGCGCGCGCGCGGGCAAACGATCCCGAGGCCCAACGGAGGCCTCGCACGCGCGCGAGGAACGCCTCGCCCGCGCGCGGAAGGCCTGGGCAGAAAAAATGCTCAGGCTGCAGAAAAAAAAAAAAAGGATTCCGCGCTTGGTCCGACATGCCTTCAAATACAAATGCAATAACAGAATGTAGGGAAACATGCCATAACAAGTCATGCTTTCAGAAGGCCTAAAAACAACCAGAAGTCTAAATCGATACAACAACAACATACTTCGATTTCAGATTACAATCCGAATACAAACTAATTCGAATAACAAAACATATCAAGTTCGAGTTCTAACATGCTTCAATCTTAAACTAGATAAACATGCTAATTCGACTTCTAAACCGAGTCTCACTTCTACTACTTGCCCTCGAAGCTAACCAAGCCTCTTCTGACTTGTTCCTGCCCCACTTGTTGCCAAGTACACATACAAAACAAAGCAACAGCCGGATAACCGGTGAGAAAGATAATCCCAGTAAAAGCAACATATCAAGTAATGAATATACAACATGCTATCAAACCACATATTCAAGTCGAAGTTAATGATATGCATGTCTTTAAAACCAGGATATCGATTCTGATAAACACGGGAGTATTGCTCTGCTTTTGGGATCCCGAGGATGAGATCACGTAACGACTCACCGACTCTCCCAATCGAGGTGGTGCCACGTATCCCACTCCTCTAGACTTTGAGCAACCATAATGAGTATGCTAGCACTAGGCGAAATACTACAACCTAGGCCACTCAATCATAGTTCCCAATTGTCTAACAAAAAGGGCGGTTCTGCCCGCTGAAATCAAAGTAGGCTCAAGATGAATGCATAACAGAAACATAAACATAAGCCACATAACAAAAACTCAATCAATCAACAATTACAAGTTCCACGTGCTAGAACAAGTATCAATGCAATATGTGATTTAAAAAGGGAAACTCGAGAACCAACAGTCCCGAGTATGCTATCCCGCTACGATGACTGCTTTTACCTTTCAATGCAGTAGTTCCAGCTCTGGATAAGCTACAAAAGAGATTGTATAAACAACTACACAATCTAACAACAACAAGGCAACGGTTCAAGGAAAACTCTTTATACCGTTCTTCGTCCAATTCTCTGAAACGATCAAACAGCTGCTAACTCTGGGCTTGACAACTCCAAACGAATGATATAACAGAGCTCTCACTGCAGTGATCACTAATCTGCCTTCAGAAATAAATTCCAACGGTCGGATCGAGCTCGGACTGAAATCAGAAAGCTTGAAAGCTCAATGAATCGGCTTCAATGGAGGGAGGCGATGCAATGGAGTAGATGGAGAAGAGAAAGGGCCCAAAAGCCTTATAAATATCTATAAAAACCGATAATTGCGTTTTAGTCCCTGAAAAATCCAATTTTTGCAAAAAGGACCCTGATCAAAATCAAACCGGCTCGAGAACTCTGTAATCTCTGATTAACTCAAATAAATTCAATTAAGATAAAAACGGGGCGTTACAATTCTCCCCCACTAAGAAGAGATTTCGTCCTCGAATCCACAAGAACCAAAACTCATAAGATAGAATAAAGAACTAAAGACAGTAAGAAGAACTCACGTCATCCGAATAGCTCTGGAAAACGCTGTCTCATGTCAGACTCTGTCTCCAAAGTCGCTTCCTCAACACCGTGACGGCTCCACTGCACCTTCACTAACGGAATCAACTTGGTCCTGAGTTGCTTTTCTTTCCGATCAAGGATCTGAATCGGTCGCTCAAAATAGCTCAGGGTCTCGTCTAACTCGGCTTCGTCAGGCTGAAGGATATGAGAAATATCTGGTTGATACTTTCGCAGCATAGAGACGTGAAAAACGTCGTGAATACCAGATAAAGACGGAGGAAGTGCAAGTCTGCAGGCAAGATCGCCTATCTTCTCGAGAATCTCGTACGGACCGATGAATCTCGGAGATAACTTTCCTCTCTTACCGAATCTGACGGTGCCTCTGAACGGAGAAATCTTAAGGAATACACGGTCTCCCTGCTCAAAACTCAGAGGTCGACGTCTGACATTCGCATACTTCGCCTGTCTATCTTGAGCTGACTTCATTCTGGTCTGAATGATCTTAACCTGCTCTGCCATATCTCTAAGCATCTCCGGTCCCAAATCTGGTGACTCGGACAATTCATCCCAAAACAACGGAGATCGGCACTTTCTACCATACAAAGCCTCAAAAGGCGCCATACCGATACTCGCTTGGAAGCTGTTGTTGAAAGAAAACTCGACAAGAGGCAAAGAATCCTGCCAACTAGTGCCAAAGTCTAGCACTACCGCTCGCAGCATATCCTCCAACGTCTGGATAGTCCGCTCTGACTGTCCATCTGTCTGAGGATGATAAGTTGTACTCAGATGCAATCGAGTACCAAGCGCCTCTTGCAAACTATGCCAGAAGTGCGAAGTGAATCTAGGATCTCTGTCTGAAATGATCGACTTCGGCACACCATGCAATCTCACAACATTGTTAACATACAACTCAGCCAGCTGATCATGACGATACGTCATCCTGTACGGAATAAAACACGCAGACTTCGTCAATCGGTCGATCACTACCCAAATAGCATCGCATCCTCGAACGGATCGTGGTAGCTTCGTGACAAAATCCATAGAAATGTGATCCCATTTCCATTCAGGAACAGATAGGCTGTGCAAAAGACCACCTGGTCGCTTCCGCTCTGCTTTCACTTGCTGACAATTCAAACACCGAGATACAAATCTCGCAACATCGTCCTTCATTCTCTTCCACCAGAACTGACTCTTCAGATCGTTGTACATTTTACGACCTCCAGGATGAACGCTAAACCGACTGCAATGAGCCTCTCGGAGAATACGCTGTCTCAACTCCGAAATATCAGGCACAACAATATGGTTATTCACAAACAAAACGTCATCTCTAACCTGGAATTCTGACTGATGCCCAGTTCTGACTTTCTCTACCGAAACCTGAATGCTCGGCTCAGACTTCTGTGCTTATCTGATTGCAACAAACAACTCCGGCTCGGCTTGAATAGCAAAAACTATGATAGTCTCCCTATCTGTTTCAAACTCTAAACCAGAAGTGCAACAATCATCGACCAACTGAGAAACACCGATAGTTGAAAGAGATAGAGAACAAAGCTTTCGGCTCAAGGCATCTGCATTTGCATTCGACTTCCCTGGATAATACTTGATCTCACAGTCAAAATCCTTCAACAGATCTAACCATCTTCTCTGTCTCATATTCAGCTCTGCCTGTGAAAACAAGTACTTAAGACTCTTATGATCAGAAAATATCTCGAAAGACTCACCATAAAGATAGTGACGCCAGATCTTCAAAGCAAATACAATCGCTGCAAGTTCAAGATCATGAACAGGATAACGAGTCTCATGCGGTTTCAGCTGCCTTGATGCATATGCCACCACATGCTTATGCTGCATAAGAACACAACCCAAACCTCGGTTAGAAGCATCACAATACACTGTGAAACCTCCAGTACCCTTCGGAATAGAAAGAATTGGAGCACTTTTCAGTCTCCTCTTTAGATCAACAAAGCTAGCCTCACAATCTGAAGTCCAGACAAATGGCGCATTCTTCTGAGTCAGCTGGTTAATAGGCTTGGCAATAGACGAGAAACCCTCGATGAAACGACGGTAATAACCAGCTAAACCCATGAAGCTTCGGATCTCAGGTACTGATGTCGGTCTAGGCCAATTCATAACCGCTTCGATTTTGCTGGGATCGACAGAAATCCCATCTTCAGAAATAATATGACCGAGAAAGACAACTCGATCTAACCAGAATTCGCATTTCGATAGCTTGGCAAACAACTGCTCAACTTGTAAAATCTGCAAGACGATTCTCAAGTGCTCTGCATGGTCAGTACGGTTCTTCGAGTAGATAAGAATATCATCGATGAAAATAATGACGAACTCATCTAAATAACGCTGAAAGATACGGTTCATCAAACCCATAAAAACAGCTGGAGCGTTAGTCAAACCGAACGGCATGACTATAAACTCAAAGTGACCATACCTCGTTCTGAATGCGGTCTTAGGAACATCTTCCTCTCGCACTCTCAGCTGATGGTAGCCTGACCTCAGATCAATCTTAGAGTAGACAGAAGAACCCTGCAGTTGATCGAACAAGTCATATATTCGGGGTAAAGGATACCTGTTCTTAACTGTAGCCTGATTCAATTGACGGTAGTCGATACAGAGCCGCATAGAACCATCCTTCTTCCGAACGAATAGAACAGGAGCACCCCAAGGCGATACACTAGGTCTGATGTATCCCTTGGCAATCAAATCCTCAAGCTGCTCCTTCAACTCTCTCAATTCAACAAGTGCCATACGATAAGGAGCTTTTGAAATAGGTTGAGTACCTGGCACTAAGTCAATGCTGATTCAACCTCTCAAATGGGTGGCAATCCAGGAACATCTTCCGGAAACACATCAGCAAAATCTCTAACCACTGGTAAGTCAACCAAAGCTGGGCTAGATTTCAGTACATCAACCGCATAAACCAAAAATCCTTCTGCACCTCTCTGTAACAAACGAGTCATAGATAACACTGAAATCAAAGGAATTCTAGATCAAGAACCCTTACCAAAGAATTTCCACTCGTCTGCCATTTCAGGTCTGAACCTGACAACTTTCAGAAAACAATCAATTGTTGCCCTGTACTTGGTCAAAGCATCTATACCGACAATACATGTTGTAAAACTGGCGAGTTCCCAGACCATTTACAATTGATACCCGGTGCAGCGGAAGTTTAAAAATTTTTCATGGAACATTTCCATGGTATGGGTATCAACCGTTCATCGATTGAATTACGTGTGTGTAAAATTTAAATAACAATTAAATAAATTTTACCTCAAATCTCGCAACGAGATTAATGGACACCAACAGAACAATTCTGCTCTTGTTGTCTCTCCCTGGAACCGATGAACGCCTTCAATCAGGTCCACGAACAGAGGTTTAATCCCTCTGATAGATTGCACTAGAAAATCTATCAGAAGTTTTCTGCGAAGAGAATACACGAATTTGATTCGTTATTCCTTACTGCGATTCAAAATCACAGACCGGAATTTCTCAGACAGAGAGGGAGGGGGGCGACGGCCAAGCTTGAGAGAGGGGCTAGGGTTTCGATTTTTTTCTCTCAAAATTATGAGCTATCATGTGTAATTTCTGCACTGAAATAACTTATTTATAATGCAGGCCACTAACACCTTAGGGCCCATTAGTCATAAGCTGGGGCCCGACAAGCAAAGCCCACTCGTTCAGAAATTAATATAAAATTCATCGTGACTCCGATTGATGAAACGATTTCACCAATGTGCACAGAAACCATTTCTGCACGTTTTAAAGTCAAAATAAATTTTCCTGAATCCGAATTCAGTGGTTTCCAAAAATGTCCATCCCTATGTCATTTTAGGAAATCCTACTCCCTTACTCTTATTTAAGAAGTCCAACTCCTTAGTTCATTAAATTTAACTCTTTAAATTTAACTATCTCAACGGGGATTAAAACTCCATTACACTGTGTGACCCTCAATGGTTCAGGGATACAGCTAGCCGTGGGCTCACAACTCCTTGTGACTCGGAACAACACTTTCCGACTTGCCCAACGAATCATGGTAAAGCGCCTAGCAACATCGCCCCATGATTCCCTAGGTATCACTGATAGTGCCTACAAGAACCAGTAGATTTTGGTTAGCGTACAGTACGGTCCCTTCATCCATATATCCCGATCGAATCAACAACCATTGGTATATCGAGAGTCGCTCAAGATTCGATAACTATGCAATGCATCTTGAAGATCAAATTAGTGACATCGCATGTGCTACTAAGAAACCATTTCTTAAATCACATCAAGTACTCTGGCCAGAGATTTGTCACACTAATATCTCCTCAGATCGCATAGGATATCCACACTCGCAAGTATGTGGTGAATCCTTGACAACAATGCATTGACTCCTATATGTGTCGTAACTGTACCCAATCTCGACACCTGATGACCCCTTCAGAGTCGGTAAACGAGTCAAAGCACAGTACTAGCATATAGAGTCTCCATGATGTTTCAAGTCGTAAGGACTAATGGTGTACAACCAAAACCGCGGACTTTATCCACTCGATAAGTGATAACCACTTGGAAAGTCCGGATAGGGTAGTTCGACTATTCATCCTATGAATATCCATTTGCATGCTTCGAACATCTCCATGTTCCCTACCAATGAAACGTGGTACTCCGCATCGCAAATGCTAGTCTCAAACTCGAGCGACCCTTATCCTTATTATCGGACGGCTCAATCGACTAGGAACGGTTTTAGAATATACAGTGACTATAAGATGTATTTCATGATAGACATCTCCATGTTCTACCACATCTTACATACACTATAGTATATTCAAGGTCTTTATCAAAACAACAATAGTATATCACAATATAACAATATGAAGTAATATAAAGTCATTGCCATAAAAGTGTAAATAATATTAAACAAAAGATTGTTTATACAAAGAGTCAACAAAGCCCATAGCCACACAGTTGGCTCACTGGGCACCCACTCTTACAATCTCCCACTTGCCCTATAGCCAACTAGTCATACTACGTAGACCCATTGCTTCGCGATATTTGTCAAACAATGGTCCTGGCAAAGGCTTAGTAAGTGGATCAGCGATATTGTCTGCAGAGGCCACTCGTTCGACACTGATGTCTCCTCTTTCCACAATCTCCCGGATTATGTGGTATTTCCTCAGTACGTGTTTGGATCTTTGATGAGACCTTGGTTCCTTTGCTTGAGCAACGGCACCCGTGTTGTCGCAGTACACCGGGACTGGACCAACAAATTCATGAATGACGCCCAACTCTTGGACGAAATTCCTCATCCAAACGGCCTCTTTAGCAGCAGCTGATGCTGCAATGTATTCAGCCTCAGTGGTGGAATCCGCTGTGGTGTCCTGCTTGGAACTCTTCCAAGAGACAGCACCGCCATTGAGCATGAACACAAATCCAGAGGTTGACTTCGAGTCATCCACATCACTTTGGAAGCTAGAGTCGGTATAGCCTTCCAGTTTGAGTTCTCGTCCTCCATAAACCATGAACATATTCTTAGTCCTTCGCAAGTACTTAAGAATGTCCTTCACGGCTTTCCAATGCATCTGACCAGGATTAGACTGATATCTGCTCGTGACACTCAGAGCAAATGCTACATCCGGTCTGGTAGATATCATCCCATACATGATACTACCTATAGCTGACGCATATGGTACATGTGTCATATTCTCTATCTCTGCATCAGTCTTGGGACACATAGACTTGGATAGAGAAACTCCATGACACATGGGTAGATGTCCTCTCTTGGACCCATCCATTGAAAACCGTTTCAATATGGTATCGATGTAGGTTGATTGAGTGAGTCCTATCATTCTCTTAGATCTATCCCTATAGATCTGTATCCCAAGAATGTAGGATGCCTCACCCAAATCCTTCATCGAAAATCTACCTGATAACCATATCTTTGTTGACTGCAACATCCCTACATCATTCCCAATGAGTAGGATGTCATCAACATAAAGTACTAAGAATGTCACCGCATCCTTAACTACTTTCTTGTACACGCAAGGTTCCTCCGGGTTCTTGATGAAACCAAAGTCTTTAATTGTTTCATCAAATTTCTGGTTCCAACTTCTTGATGCTTGTTTTAGACCATAAATTGATCTCTGAAGCTTGCATACCTTATGCTCGCTTCCCATGGATGTGTACCCCTCAGGCTGCTTCATATAGATTTCTTCCTTAATGTCTCCATTAAGAAAAGCAGTCTTCACATCCATTTGCCATATCTCATAGTCATACCATGCAGCTATGGCAATAAGGATTCTTATGGACTTGAACATTGCAACTGGTGAAAAGGTTTCGTCATAGTCAACTCCTTGCCTTTGAGTATAACCTTTAGCCACCAATCGCGCCTTGTAGGTCAATACCTTACCATCAGGCCCAAGCTTTCTTTTGTAGATCCATTTACACCCTATTGGAACAATTCCATCGGGAGGATCCACTAAAGTCCAGACTTGGTTAGTATGCATCGAATCCAATTCTGACTGCATAGCTTCAAGCCATAAATTCGAATCCGCATCAGAAATTGCTTCCTTGAAGCTTCTTGGATCACATCCAATGTCGGGTTCATCTTGACCCTCTTCAAGAAGAAGACCATATCGAACTGGAGGTCTAGAAGTCCTCTCGGATCTTCTAGGTGCAGGCGTGTCCAGCAATGGTTCCTGAGGTGTGGGATCGTTATTTTGTATTTCGGGTTCTTCTCGAACTTCTTCGAGTTCCATCATCTCGCCTTTCTTATCCAATAAGAACTCCTTCTCCAAGAAGGTGGCATTCCGTGAAACAAACACCTTTGTTTCAGCAGGATAATAGAAATAATATCCGATTGAATTCTTCGGATACCCCACAAAATAACACAGGCTGGATCGACTATCCAACTTATCTCCCACTGTCCGCTTCACGTAAGCAGGACATCCCCAAATCCTCAAGTATGAATACTTAGGAGCTTTGCCATTCCATAACTCGTATGGTGTTTTGTCCACTGCTTTAGTGTGGACGTTATTCAACAACAATACCGCCGTTTCAAGCGCATAGCCCCAAAACGAAGGTGGAAGCTCAGTGAAGCTCATCATGGATCGAACCATGTCCAACAAAGTTCGATTACGGCGCTCCGATACACCATTAAGCTGTGGTGTCATAGGAGGAGTCCACTGAGAGAGAATCCCATTCTCTTTTAGATAGTCCAAAAACTCGGTACTCAAGTATTCTCCACCTCGATCCGATCGAAGTGCTTTAATACTTTTACCTAGCTTGTTTTCTACTTCAGCCTTGAATTCTTTGAACTTTTCAAATGCTTCAGACTTATATTTCATTAAATATAAATACCCATACCTAGAATAATCATCAGTAAAGGTAATGAAGTAGGTGTGGCCATGTTGAGTCCCTACTCTAAATGGACCACAAACATCTGTATGGATCAAATCCAACAGATTTTGACTACGTTCAGGCTTCCCCTTAAAAGGAGATTTAGTCATTTTCCCTTTTAGGCAGGATTCACAAGTAGGTAGAGAGTTAATATCAGACATATCAAACATGCCCTCTCCCACTAGCTTGTTCATCCTCCTTGAGGAAATATGACCTAGTCTAGCGTGCCAAAGGTTTGCCGGGTTTTGACTATCGATTTTCCTTTTGTTTGTTGTTGCCGGTTTGTCAATACAATTCACTGGAACGTCTTTTAGTTTTAAATTGTATAGATCGTTTTCAAGTTGTCCATTTCCAATTAAACATTCATTCTTGTAAATACTGCAAATCCCATTCACAAAATTACAAGAATAACCATCTCTATCAAGCATAGAAATAGAAATAATGTTTTTAATTAAATCTGGCACAAATAAAACATCTCTCAACAATAATTTAAAACCATTCTGCAAAATCAAACAAACATCTCCAATGGCCGTAGCTTCAACTCTGGAACCATTCCCGAGCCTCAGCTGGGTCTCACCCATTCTAAGCCTGCGACTTCTTGTCATCACCTGCAAATCATTGCAAATGTGAGATCCACATCCGGTATCCAATACCCAAGAAGTTGTATTAAGTGACATGTTTATTTCGATATAGAACATACCCTTTGCAGTTCCCAACTGCTCAAGATACTCCTTGCAGTTGCGCTTCCAATGACCCGGCTTCTTGCAGTAATGGCAAACATCCTTGGATTTTCCATCGTTTGAAGCCTTTGTCTTTTGCTTCTTCTCGGGTTCCACTTTCTTGGGTGGGGCAGAACGTTTCTTGCCCTTCATACTTGGCCCCTTCTTAGCAGAAGATGAGGAGCCCACCAAGAAAGCTGGCTTATCCTTCTTAAGTGTGGATTCATATGTAACGAGCATATTGACCATCTCTTCAAGGGTGGCCTCTATCTTGTTCATATTAAAATTTATCACGAATCCATCAAATGAAGAAGGAAGAGATAGAAGCAGCAAGTCCACATTGAGTTCATGCTCCAACACCAAATCAAGGGTCGCTAACTTCTGTATGAGCCAAATCACTCGTACCCCATGATCACGGACCGAAGTCCCTTCACGCATGCGGCACGTCATCAACTCCTTAACAGTAGAGAACCTTTCAGCCCTCGACTGAGCCCCAAAAAGTTCCTTGAGTTGCGTGTGAATGTCAGCAGCATTCACCGTGTCCTCAAATCGCCTCTGGAGTTCATCAGACATCGAGGCTTGCATATAGCATTTGGTCTTGATGTCATGGTCACACCATGCATCAAGTTTGGCCAATTCCTCCGGACTTATGTCAGCTGGTGCTTCCTTCGGAGGTGCTTTCTCTAACACGTAGAGCATTTTCTCCGAAGTTAAGACAATCTTCAACTTCCGGAACCATTCCGTATAGTTGGCGCCAGTCAGCTTGTTTTGTTCGAGGATCGAGAATAAAGGATTTCGCGAATTCATTGTATGAAATACTGAAAAGGAAAAACAGACATATATCAATGATTGTTTAACAATTTACTAAGACATAAAATAGGCGAATTTAATTTTATGAATCTCACTCCCACTATTTTAACGATTTCACCACCCTCTAGTGAAAACGGGAAACTTTTTCCTTAGTGAGAACATGGAGTCCAATTGACAAACTTATGGTCCCGAATAATATCAGCCAACCATAATTCTCAAAAGGTAGAGCCCAATTGCTTCCAAAGCAACCCCCATGTATTTACCTCATGTCCAATAAGGGCCCAATAATATGACGCCGTTTAAAGTGACATGTCAAGATGACCCATCAATATTAAGTTGTGATGGACGGTCGCCATGTGGATCCCCCAATAATATGAGCCGATCCCATGGGAGTTCCACCCAACTTACAACATTTGTCGATCCAATGTACAGCTTTCCGACGAACGGGCCCCCCCAATAATATGAGCCGGACCGTATCCGCGGGTAGCATCACATACATTGACCGTTGATGGAAGGTAGGAACATTTAAACAATATTTAAATTTCCTTTATTTATCTTGATATAAATTTTAAATCATATTTAAAATGAGGGATTTTATTTATAAAAATATTTGTCTCATCATTTTTAATTTATTGCATGCATTGCCGGATTCACGCAATTTATGTCTAAACATGCATACAATCATAATATCACATATTATATAGGATGATCGATTCCATTTCTAATTGACCCGTGGTTGCCAATCACGGGTCTTAGTCCAATCCTAGGTAATATGCAGTATGCAAATGCAATCCTATTACATATGCTTCCAATTTACATTTCTTCAGTCTTCATTGTCTGCTGGGCCCACCATCTTCAAATCTTGATCTCCCACTAAATCTAATGTATTTACAATTAAATAACAATGACAATTAGGGGATACATTTTTAGGGGGTGGGAACGGGCTATAAACCAAGCCCACTTTTATTACATATGACATTCATATCGGGCCATAAACCAGGCCCATTAATAAAACCAACAACAATAAAGACAAAATGTAAATTCCTAACATACACCTACAAAATTGGTCATGGCAATCGATCATCCTTATCCAATAACATTTAATTCAAAATTAATTTATTGGATAACATGCTGTGGCAATTCAAATTTAAACAAGATAAAATCATATTTTATATATAAAATCACATTTCACATATAAAATCATATTTTATCTCCATATCAAATAAAATCATATTTTATCTATAAAATCCAATTTTACAAATAAAATCATATTTTATCTAATATATCATAAGATCATATCTTATCATCAATTGTACCAAAATAATTGATTTCAAAATTCAATTTACGGATAAAATATTAAAATTTTCCAAAAATTCAAATTTATCCAAAATCAATTTTAAAATTTACGGACTCGAACAATTCGATCCGAAATCTCGTGAACCAATCAAAAACAATTTTTGACCGGACCAAAAATAAAATTTTAAATATTAAAATTAATAAAAATATTAAAAATTAATTTTTCCAGCGGGCCACCCGGGACACTCCCGGGTTGGCCCGCACCCGGGGCGCGGGCCAGGGGCAGCCCGGCTGCCCCCTTAGGGCAGCGCCTGGCGCCGCCCCTGGGCGGCGCCGAGCGCCGTCCTGGGCGGCGCCGAGCGCCGCCCTGCGCAGCGCCCAGCGCTGCGCTGGGCGGCGCCGAGCGCCGCCCCTGGGCAGCGCACAGCGCTGCCCTGGGCGGCGCTTGGGCGGCGCTGTGCGCCCCCTTTGGGCGGCGCCGTGCGCCGCCCGGGCAGCAACAATTGCTGCCCCACCGGGCAGCGATCCAATCGCTGCCCGGGTTTTGCCCCGAAAAAATTTTTTTTTATTAAAAAATATTTATTTTGTTTCATAAACCGAGACTCAAAAATTTTGTACAATTGATTATTCAATCGATTGATCTGAGCAACCTGGCTTTGATACCACTGTTGTAAAACTGGCGAGTTCCCAGACCATTTACGATTGATACCCGGTGCAGCGGAAGTTTAAAAATTTTTCATGGAACGTTTCCATGGTATGGGTATCAACCGTTCATCGATTGAATTACGTGTGTGTAAAATTTAAATAACAATTAAATAAATTTTACCTCAAATCTCGCAACGAGATTAATGGACACCAACAGAACAATTCTGCTCTTGTTGTCTCTCCCTGGAACCGATGAACGCCTTCAATCAGGTCCACGAACAGAGGTTTAATCCCTCTGATAGATTGCACTAGAAAATCTATCAGAAGTTTTCTGCGAAGAGAATACACGAATTTGATTCGTTATTCCTTACTGCGATTCAAAATCACAGACCGGAATTTCTCAGACAGAGAGGGAGGGGGGCGACGGCCAAGCTTGAGAGAGGGGCTAGGGTTTCGATTTTTTTTCTCTCAAAATTATGAGCTATCATGTGTAATTTCTGCACTGAAATAACTTATTTATAATGCAGGCCACTAACACCTTAGGGCCCATTAGTCATAAGCTGGGGCCCGACAAGCAAAGCCCACTCGTTCAGAAATTAATATAAAATTCATCGTGACTCCGATTGATGAAACGATTTCACCAATGTGCACAGAAACCATTTCTGCACGTTTTAAAGTCAAAATAAATTTTCCTGAATCCGAATTCAGTGGTTTCCAAAAATGTCCATCCCTATGTCATTTTAGGAAATCCTACTCCCTTACTCTTATTTAAGAAGTCCAACTCCTTAGTTCATTAAATTTAACTCTTTAAATTTAACTATCTCAACGGGGATTAAAACTCCATTACACTGTGTGACCCTCAATGGTTCAGGGATACAGCTAGCCGTGGGCTCACAACTCCTTGTGACTCGGAACAACACTTTCCGACTTGCCCAACGAATCATGGTAAAGCGCCTAGCAACATCGCCCCATGATTCCCTAGGTATCACTGATAGTGCCTACAAGAACCAGTAGATTTTGGTTAGCGTACAGTACGGTCCCTTCATCCATATATCCCGATCGAATCAACAACCATTGGTATATCGAGAGTCGCTCAAGATTCGATAACTATGCAATGCATCTTGAAGATCAAATTAGTGACATCGCATGTGCTACTAAGAAACCATTTCTTAAATCACATCAAGTACTCTGGCCAGAGATTTGTCACACTAATATCTCCTCAGATCGCATAGGATATCCACACTCGCAAGTATGTGGTGAATCCTTGACAACAATGCATTGACTCCTATATGTGTCGTAACTGTACCCAATCTCGACACCTGATGACCCCTTCAGAGTCGGTAAACGAGTCAAAGCACAGTACTAGCATATAGAGTCTCCATGATGTTTCAAGTCGTAAGGACTAATGGTGTACAACCAAAACCGCGGACTTTATCCACTCGATAAGTGATAACCACTTGGAAAGTCCGGATAGGGTAGTTCGACTATTCATCCTATGAATATCCATTTGCATGCTTCGAACATCTCCATGTTCCCTACCAATGAAACGTGGTACTCCGCATCGCAAATGCTAGTCTCAAACTCGAGCGACCCTTATCCTTATTATCGGACGGCTCAATCGACTAGGAACGGTTTTAGAATATACAGTGACTATAAGATGTATTTCATGATAGACATCTCCATGTTCTACCACATCTTACATACACTATAGTATATTCAAGGTCTTTATCAAAACAACAATAGTATATCACAATATAACAATATGAAGTAATATAAAGTCATTGCCATAAAAGTGTAAATAATATTAAACAAAAGATTGTTTATACAAAGAGTCAACAAAGCCCATAGCCACACAGTTGGCTCACTGGGCACCCACTCTTACAATACAATCAAAATCTGACAACCCAAGCACAATACAGTTGAATTCTAACAAATTCCCCTCAAAACAAAGTTCACAGTTCCTGACTAGTCGGACAGAAACAATTCCTCCACCCAAAGGTGAAGTAACAGCTACTACTGTAAGCAACAATTCAGTTGGCAAAGCATGCAATAACACATATTTCTCAGAGATAAAGGAATGGGAAGCACCTGTATCTATCAAGACATGAGCAGAATGACCGAAAATCGAACAGTTACCTGCTATGACATCGTCAGGTGCTGCCTGAGCCTGATCCTCTGTCAATGCAAAGACTCGTGCTTGCTGTCTCGGAGGCTGATTTGCACTAGAGCTACCTCCCTGTCTGTTCTGCTGTTGCTGGGGTTGGAAAGAGTGCACTGCAGACGACTGCCTCTCCGGCTGAGCTGCAGGTCTAGACGAACTCCCACTCTGAGCTCTATCTCTATTACGTTGAGGGCACACTTTAGAGAAGTGTCCCGGTTGCTGACATGTGTTACAATTGCCGAAGACTCCCACACACTGATCCGGTGAGTGTCTTCCTCCACACTTGCTGCAGTACAAGGATGATGACCCAGAACTCGGTCCTGAACCGAATTGCTTCGAACCTCTGGAACTGGACGAACTGTTCCCCTGTCTCTTGAACTGTTTACCTCTTGCCTTGTACTGATCCTTTCTGTTTCCCCCACTGTTTCCACCTTCATACCTCTGCTGCTGGTTCTGATGTTGAGGTGGCTGATTCTGGTACTGAGATGGTTGGTTCTGATACTGCCTCTGCTGCTGAGGTGCCCCCTGATTACCTCTTTGCCTCCACAAGCCTGCTTCTGCTCCCTTTGCGTAATTCATGGCATCCGCAAAGTTGCTAGGCCTTGGTGTTAACCAACGTGAAGACATCGGGGTTCAACCCGTTGATGAACTGATCTTCCTTAGCTTCTTCATCTCCGACAATTAGCGGTGCAAAACGCAACAGACTATCGAACTTAGCCACGTACTCTTCAATGTTCAGATTCCCTTGCCTCAGATTTGCAAACTCTGCTCCCTTATCCTTACGATACGAGATAGGGAAAAACCGCTTATAAAATTCAGATTTAAAAAGAGTCCAAGTAACCTCTGTACCTCTACTCTCAATTGCTTTCTTTGTCATGATCCACCAGCTCTTAGCACCACCATGCAGCTGATGAATTACTAACCTGATTCGGCGGTCATCTGTGTAGTCAATGGAATCAAACAACTGATCCATATCATCCAACCAACTCTCACAGTCAACTGGATTTTCTGAACCCATCAACAATGGTGGATTGAACGACTGAAACCTCTTCAGCAAGGTTTCCATAGGAGTCGCTGAAGCATCCAACTGATCAACCTCAGTGCTAGCTTGCTCAGTCGCAGGGATAACTGGTGGTGTGTTTCTGTTTATCACTCGACGAGAACCCATCTGATAATCAAAGGTTAGCACACGAGATATCTCAAATTCTACCATCAGTGCCCTTACCGCTTGGAATACCGAATACCAGTCGAGAACAGAAACAGTTATATCTCAAGTAGATCATGCTTTATTAATTTAAATCACACACCCATGTAATTCAAATAATGCTCAAACAATAAAGCATGCTCGCATGGAATTAAGTACACAATTAAATAATTCAAACACATGCGAGGAGTCATTGCACACAGACTCGATCTACCCCGCTCACTCTAGTTCGACCAAGAATCTTAACGCTCTGATACCACTTAATGTGAGACCTCGATTCTAAACCACTAATCTCGGATTAAACAACAAGTAAGCGAACAAGAATCCAAGAGTAAAATAATTCAAAAGTTTTCTTTTTTTCTTTTTTTTTTAAACGCCGCTCGCCCGCGCGAGGAACCAAGCTCGCGCGCACGCGGGCAAACGATCCCGAGGCCCAACGGAGGCCTCGCGCGCGCGCGAGGAACGCCTCGCCCGCACGCGGAAGGCCTGGGCAGAAAAAATGCTCAGGCTGCAGAAAAAAAAAAAAGGATTCCGCGCTTGGTCCGACATGCCTTCAAATACAAATGCAATAACAGAATGTAGGGAAACATGCCATAACAAGTCATGCTTTCAGAAGGCCTAAAAACAACCAGAAGTCTAAATCGATACAACAACAACATACTTCGATTTCAGATTACAATCCGAATACAAACTAATTCGAATAACAAAACATATCAAGTTCGAGTTCTAACATGCTTCAATCTTAAACTAGATAAACATGCTAATTTGACTTCTAAACCGAGTCTCACTTCTACTACTTGCCCTCGAAGCTAACCAAGCCTCTTCTGACTTGTTCCTGCCCCACCTGTTGCCAAGTACACATACAAAACAAAGCAACAGCCGGATAACCGGTGAGAAAGATAATCCCAGTAAAAGCAACATATCAAGTAATGAATATACAACATGCTATCAAACCACATATTCAAGTCGAAGTTAATGATATGCATGTCTTTAAAACCAGGATATCGATTCTGATAAACACGGGAGTATTGCTCTGCTTTTGGGATCCCGAGGATGAGATCACGTAACGACTCACCGACTCTCCCAATCGAGGTGGTGCCACGTATCCCACTCCTCTAGACTTTGAGCAACCATAATGAGTATGCTAGCACTAGGCGAAATACTACAACCTAGGCCACTCAATCATAGTTCCCAAACGTCTAACAAAAAGGGCGGTTCTGCCCGCTGAAATCAAAGTAGGCTCAAGATGAATGCATAACAGAAACATAAACATAAGCCACATAACAAAAACTCAATCAATCAACAATTACAAGTTCCACGTGCTAGAACAAGTATCAATGCAATATGTGATTTAAAAAGGGAAACTCGAGAACCAACAGTCCCGAGTATGCTATCCCGCTACGATGACTGCTTTTACCTTTCAATGCAGTAGTTCCAGCTCTGGATAAGCTACAAAAGAGATTGTATAAACAATTACACAATCTAACAACAACAAGGCAACGGTTCAAGGAAAACTCTTTATACCGTTATTCGTCCAATTCTCTGAAACGATCAAACAGCTGCTAACTCTGGGCTTGACAACTCCAAACGAATGATATAACAGAGCTCTCACTGCAGTGATCACTAATCTGCCTTCAGAAATAAATTCCAACGGTCGGATCGAGCTCGGACTGAAATCAGAAAGCTTGAAAGCTCAATGAATCGGCTTCAATGGAGGGAGGCGATGCAATGGAGGAGATGGAGAAGAGAAAGGGCCCAAAAGCCTTATAAATATCTATAAAAACCGATAATTGCGTTTTAGTCCCTGAAAAATCCAATTTTTGCAAAAAGGACCCTGATCAAAATCAAACCGGCTCGAGAACTCTGTAATCTCTGATTAACTCAAATAAATTCAATTAAGATAAAAACGGGGCGTTACATTTGGGCAATTCACTTATGTTGTGTGGCTGACAACTGATTTTTCCTTGAGACTGTTGTTTCCCCTGATTATTGACTTGTGTGGACTTCTCTCTACTGAAGTCACACTGAATGCCTTGATTGTACTTTGATTGTTTGGGCATGATTTCGTTACCCATGGGTGATTGATCACAGGATATGTTATCCGGTTGGCTCATATTCATTATTTTTTGAGCCTCCATTATTATTCATTCACCCCTAGAATTGAATTATGAGTGAGTTATTTTCACTTATCTAGATTTTTATTTTCATCTCGTTTGTTTGGGTAGATTATAGTTTCAATTATCATTTTGATTTCTTGAGTAGAGAATCGGCTCGTAACCGCATAGTAAGTGTTTAGACTGTTTGAATTTAGTATTATTACTAGATAAAATCCTAAGCTATCGTTGTGTTATGAGGAATGACGACTATCAATTATATCAAGTTCAAGAGAGAAGACTGCTAGGTAGTAAATTAATTGAATGAGTTTTTTCAATTTTAAATAGGATCGTTAAGAGTATACTTTGGTAAGCTGAATGAGTGATCAGTCTCGAGATAGATAAATATAGTTTTCCCTAGAATACTTTTGGGAACTTTACATTTGCATTCTAAGATTTTGTGAATGTCAACCGGTAAGACTAATGCACCAACTATGGGTACAAAATGACGAATAGAATATTCTGGTAGTTTTCCTGGATAAGCTGTAGATTTATTTATCGGTGAAATACTAATGTATTGGAGGAACAATGAGAAAGCATTTACGATCGGTTTACAATCTCTTCGAGTTGTATAATTGTATACTAATTTCTTGAAATATGAATTCAGGTTGTAAATATAATAATTTGGGAATATTTGGATTTCAAGACCTGCTGTCGAGTTGAACTGGAGGTTTGAGATATTTATTCATGTGATATGTAATAATTATTTGGTATCTAGAGAATATCTAATCCAACAAACGGATAATAGCTCATGGTATATTTTGGATTCAAGAGTAAATAGGGATTTCTTAGTCGTAGCGTCTGGGATAGAAAAAATTGGTTAAATCCGTCTGAAAATTTTAATTAGGAATTGAACTTTTGGAAAAATCAAGAATTCCAAAGAGACGAAAGTATAAATTGGTGAATGGATGAATGTCATCTATTTAGTTATCTATTTAGATTCTATATGCTATCGGTTAATACCTTGAGACTGAGCAACAATGGATTTTATGGTTATGTTTTTGTCTTAAGGATTAGATTTATTTATTTATAGGAAATGAGTCAATCAATCCTAAGTTGAGTAGAGCCATTCGTCCTAATTGTAGGTTAGCTGAACTAGAGTCGTTGCTTAAGGAAATTTTTAATTATCCTTAGAAGCGTTGTTAGTTGTAGTAAATAATAAGGGAATGAGCATAGTCCAGGATCATTAAGCAAAGCACTTCTAATAAGTGGCGTAGAGCTTTAAAATTTCAAATTTGGCTATTAAGTTGTTCTATAGGTATTATTGTTCCGTAGTACTATTGATTTGGGTATAAAAGGAAACTAACTCGTATTGTCATTCCTTATGCGATTTTTGAGGTGATTGGTAATTTGTTTTATCATTTGGGCATGGCGCAGAGCTGTGAGTGATACATGATGGGTTTCATGTGTCGATGTTGTGGAAGTATGGGTCATATCCATCTCATATCTTGAGGTCTAACGAGGTAGAATTGTATAGTCTCTTAGCTATCCCATTTAGAAAAGTTCAGTGTTTAGTCGCAAAGTATTTTGAGAACTTGTGAATTTCTTAAGAGCATGATTCTATATTATATGTGTTATGCTAAATTAGAAAATAGACATTAAGCGTAGTCTCATTGTGAGGAAACTTTTAATTTATTGTCGAGATCGACATAAATTATTTATCGGTTCTAGGGACTCAATTGCTTGAAATTCCAATGTAGGGTATAAGACTAGAAAAATGTAAGTTGTGCAATATCTTAAAGATCTAAGAATTGGTAGGTTGTAGAACTTATCAGTTGCAGTAGGATAACGTTTTTAAGTTTGTAAAATTTATATCAAAAGTAAATTTGAGGTATGATAAAATTTCATCGAGGATAAGACCACTTGGGAACAAATAAGAATTGTGAATTTTATATTGCAGTAAGAGTTAGTCAGATCCTTGATGATATATATATCAGTAAGCATCAGAGTGCGCAGCGAAAGCTAATTACCATCAAATCATGTGGGTGTAAGGTAAGAAAATTTAGTGTGTTATAGTCTTAGGTATTCGAACCTAGTTAGTAAGTCTTGAATTTCGAGGACGAAATTCTATTTAAGGGAGGAAGAAATTGTAGCACCTATAATCTAATCTACTAAATAGCATGCATTAAATTTAATAAATATTAGGATTATTATTTTTAAGTTTATTTGATTTAAATTATTTATTTGAATTATGTGCTAATAAAATATTAATTGTTTGTTCAAATGATTTTATTTTACTAACTATTTAAATAATGTTTTTAATTTTATTTATTTAAATGATTTTATTGTGCAACTCAATCATTTTAAAGATTTAAAAGGTATAAGCTTGTTTATTTAAGTTATTTTTATTATCCAACTTATTTATTTTAAATTACTTAATTTTAGTGGTTAGTCACTTTAAATTATTTTAAATGTCTAGCTTATTTATTTAAATCCTTTCTAATTTTCCAACTGTTTTTAAATGTTTCTATTCCACTTGTGTATTATTTAAATGACTTTTAACCGTTCATCTAGCTTGTTTAAATTATTTTAATCGCTCTGTTTATTATTTAAATATTTTATTTATCGCTGTGACATCAGAATATTTAAGTATTGATTTTAATTTCTTGGAATTAGTTGCTTTAAATTTCTTTAAATTTTATGTTGCTCAGATATTTAAGTTAATTATTAATGTGATTCCTGAGTTCAGTGACTTCCGGTTCCGGGTTTCGGCGATGGTGGATTTCGACGGTAAATTCCTAGATTTTATTTCAAGTTCAAATATTGTGAGAATTGAGGAAAATAGATGAATTGTTGATTTTAGAATTTTTCTAGTGTCAAAAATCGCTTTTATCGCGTTTTTGAGCTTATTTTAAACTTTTTTCAAAAATTAGCATTTTTAAACCTGGACTAGAAAAATCCAATTAAATATTTTAATTTGAAATGTTCAAACCCGGGTATTTTAAAGGTGCAAGTGAACTTGGGGAAAAGTTTTCTAAAGTTGAGTGACACTTTTTAAAAGTAGTAGCACTTTTAAATCACACACACACCCACCTATGCATACATACATCTATACACACACACACACATATACACTTAAAACTTAATTTGAAACACCAAAAGAAATTCAAACCTATAACCCTATCCCCCAAACTCACGCCCCTTCTCCCTCATTCCCTCTATTGCTCGATCGGTTCTTCTTCTTCTTATTTGGGATTTTCGGCCGACGCCGAGAGCCACCACAACCATAGCTGATCGGAGCTCACCCTTGAAAGATCTTTCCAGCTATTGGCCGTTGTTTTCAGCTCATTCCATCTTCATTTATTTGGGAATTTTTGGAGATAGGAAAGAATATGGTTTCATTTGGCCCCAAGAAGATTATTATGTCATGTGTTTGTCTTGTTTGTGTGTATTTTGAATTTTCTGAAATTTTATGGAGCATGTTAAAAAATTCCAGATTTTATTTGAGTCACGTTCATGCTTATGATCGATTCATGTTCATTTCATGTTGTTGGATATGAGTTGAGTTAAGAGTCTTGGGTGATGTCTCCATTGATGCCCTTAATTTTGAAATTTTCAATTAATTGAACATTTGTTGGTTCGACATTTGTGTGTTGCTTGGATGGTGGATTAGGGGCTACCATGGGAGAGAATGTAGCTCACATGGTAGTGCTTAGGATGGTTTGAAGTTAGCTTGCATGTTGGAGTTGAGGGATAAATTGATTTTGGTGATGACGGGCTTTGGTTTTCATGGGATGGTTGAGGGCTGGAATCGAGCCATGCTAAACTTGGGAAGGCTGTCCTTGTAGCGACCCTACCCGGATCCACTACCTAATCAGAGTTTAAGAGCATAATTAAACATGCATTAAATAAATCGCTGCGGAAGACTTAAATAAAATCAGACCGGAAGAATACAACCGGTTAAATAAATTCGATTTATACAACCCATTCGAATAAATAGCCTAAAGGCAAAACCTACAGCTAATCCTGTTGTCTTCATTGGTCACTGGCTACTCCAAGCTCCTGGTGCTCAATCCTGCACCTACACCTGCCCCGTCAAATGGGATGTCCAGGTACACAAAAACGACTGGACGTGAGCTCTAAGCTCAATACGAAAGCACTGGGTAAAACATACAAATATGATGCATGCAAATGATGGGTATCCATATCTGCGATAACTGTATATAACTGCTTAGTAATGGCTCCTAGGACATGAGTGGTACAACCCAGGGAGCAAACCCTATGTACACTGCTCATTCCTATAGGACGTAGACTGTGTCCCCAGATGCTAATCACCCATGACCCGTCAGTCACTAGGCCCTAGACATCAACCGTCCTAACAGGGCTGAGCGGCCCTACATGGCTCATCTCAAAAGATGGACAGGCACAATATGATATGCACATGCTGCATAATAATATGACACATAAATGCAACATATAAGCATGCAAAACCCGCTGGCTATCTCAGTCTGTACTTACGTACCTTACTACAGGCAGTTTCTAGCTGTCCCGCTCTAGGTTCCAAACCTATATCAGCTCTACAATGCAAATACCCATGCATCAATAATTAAGCTCTAAAAGCCTTAATTAAGCTATTGCATACTCCTAAATAATTTAAGGAGACCATAGCTATACTTGCGTCCGTCGTCAGCCCGCTGATGACAATTTCCTCAAAACTAGGCCACAGCTCCGCTACGATGCCTGGATCACTATGCCACTTCCGGATTCCCAATAGGATGCCTAGAACTCCCTAGATCTGAGTTTGAAGGCTTAGGAATCAGAGAGAAGAGAGGGAAAGGTGCACTTTGAAAATGAAATTTTGGACCTCTATTTATAGACGGAGTTCGGATCCTCCGAACCCGGTTCGGAACGTCCGAACACGATCGGAACCTCCGATCCCATCTTCGGAGCGTCCGATTGCCCAATATTACGTCAGCCATGACGTCACTTGCTGACGTAAGCGATGATGTGTGCCCTGGTCCCGATCGGAGCGTCCGATCCTATCGACGGAGCTTCCGATCTGAGTTCGGATCCTCCGAACCCGTTCGGATCCTCCGATCTTTGGTTCGGATCCTCCGATCCATCCGAACCCTCGGAACCTTCCCGACCATTTTCGAGTGTCCTGAATCCATTTCTGGACTCCGTTTAACCCATTTGGAATTTCCTTAATCATGTTTTACTTAATCTAAACATAATTACACAATTAATATACTCATTAATCGTTAATTCTGGATACGGGTTACTACATTAAGGATGTGACTCACTGATTGGAAAGAAAAAATTCGATCCGTCCCGATCTTGCGAAGTCTTTGATCCCAAAGGCAAACCTGGTTGACTACTAAGTCGATCATTGAATACCTCAGTCACATTAACAGTAGTGCGCATCTCATGCTGGAAAACTAGCGACACAACCTACTAGATCTCGAGAACTAGATCCTCGCAAATGTCACATATCGCGATCAGACAACTCTTGTTCCCTTGCTAATGTCCATTAGCACTTCCAACTACTCGTCGGATCCCAACACAACGGTATACATAGATGTCCTCACAGGAACACTTCACCGAAATGTTCTGTTGACATCCTTAATATTTTGTCAATGAACAAACTCTCACATGAAGCAGAAAATCCTGATCCCCTTCGTTACTCAACCCGAGTACGCAATTGCTATCATTAAGCAATTTTTTAGAATCAATATTAGTTTCCTTCTTAACAAGAATGCATAATCCTAGGAAACCACCAAATCCCTTTCTTGTCTCCACTATCAAGTTATCGCCTAACTTGACCATACAAGTCTCATTGCAATCATCCCTAATTACAGCAATCCTGAATTATTCATCTCTGGCTACCCTAGAGATTACTAATTTCCCAAATAGTCGACTGCTCTGAGATTGTGCCAAGTACAAATTTCCTTAGCACTATGCGACAAAATACTATCCCAAGAAATTCTTAATTGCTGCACCCTGATCGTCACTGATTGGCTTAACCAATCGAACTCGTCAATCTACTTAGGCTCCCACTCATTAGACCACCATTGATTATCTATCCTACTTGGCTAGATCAATAATCTTGACTTGGCTGCCACAAGTCGACTATTCCCAACACTTGGAATACCCAAATCGCTCTGGTTTCCAACACACCCATACTTGATAACGAGAAAATAGCTATTAGTAGTCTATCGACACAATCTCGTGCCTTACTACTGACAGCTGCCTCGTACACTGAACTTAATCAACCTAACTCTGACAGAGTTAGCCAATAGCCACTAATAGTCATTAGCACAAATCATGTGCCACCTTAGCACTACCAATCGCTGTCTTGTTCACCCAAGGCGAACTACGCCCAAGATTTTCTTGCGATCTATCAACCTAGACCATTTCCATCCCATGGAAAATCCTACGCTCAACCTCTGAAAATAACAGATAGTACTTAGCGCAAACACTGGACTCACTATCCTTGCCTCGTTCATTCAGGATGAACATCACGACTCGTCAAGTCAAAAAATCATAACTAACAAATCCCATAGATTCTCACAATCTCCGGACACAGTCTGACTATATCCTTCGTTAAGATTGTGCAACAATTCAAGACTGAGGTAGCTTACCACGAAAACCCACCTGGACAACCACCAAGGCTCCATGGGTATAGGCCACGCTTCCCTCTCATCTCAAATAGTCATGTACAATCCTTAACATCAGATATAATCCATAACAGATGAAGTCATTCATCTTGGAGTAGTCCTTGTATTCGATTCAAAGTCTTAAAACAACATCTCATCCAAGTTCTTGGATCACTCCTATCACATGGAAACTCTAACCACAACTCTGATGACAGCCCCTTGCCATCGCAGGTAGAAATCCGTCTACCTACTAGATCCACACGTCTAGCAGTAACCCAAAGGTTAAAACCTATCTGCTCAGAGTACACACTTGTCAAGGAAATCCCTCCAAGACTGGTTCCCACAGCAGAATACTCAACCTATATCTCTGGCACACCAAACGATATCGAACCATCGATATCAAACCTGATATCTAATCCAAGGTCATACCTCGTCGTGACTGTTACCAAAACTCTAGACTGAGTAGACTTCCCACCGCCATCACCTGAAGCACAAAGGCTCCCAGGTAACACTGGCATAGGGTCGCGCCCCATCACGCCTAGTCATGGTCATAATCCACAACGCTCGGTATATACTGGACCCGGCATCTTGATGAAAACCCATCATCACAAGTCTAAACTTATGAAAGGTCAGACAGCCTACTGTTCTAAGGAAACAACCTAGAACAAAGTCCAATGTTCTAAACCGAAAAATACCCTTAATGCCTCTAGATGAGTTCACTCACGCTGGCACTATATTATTCTTCAGACTAACTAGGTCAATCCTACGAAAACGCCTAGACTAGCCGCAAGTCAAACAGTCACAGTCGGCCCACTCAATCTCATGAGCTACAATAGTTGAACACTAATCAACTAAAACCAAGCCAACCTTCCGCAAAATCATGCAATCATTCACGAATTGCTGAATTAATAATACACGTATCATTGTTTCAAGTTATGTACAATTCTTTGATTACAATCCCATGTAATACATACAGTATCCAAAATACAATGAAATGTACAACCGAACTTGAAATGATACAACCATAGTATGATGATTCATTACAACTGGAATACTGTTTACAACTACAACAATACAGTATTTAAAATCATTGTACTAGTCTTCGTTCCTTGAGCATGAATCTTCTAATCGACACATGCATCAATGCAAGCGTACTCCTGCTCGACTCTCTCGGTATCTCGCGCCAAGACTTCTGGAGAAATTAACTCGAGCTCGCTAACCAGCTATGCTCTGTATCAATGCCTGTCAGTCAACCTCTTCTTCTCACGATCTACCGTCAGCTTTCTTCTTGTAACCAAATCATGCTTTTGAAAATGAAGTTTCCCGTTTGCCTACCGAACGCATCGATACAAGCATACCGGCAAAACCATGTTCTGCATGAGTTTAATGACCTTACGCTCAAAACCTGTCACGCCTTAGGCACCCGAGGCATTCCCTGGTGAAGGTCTATATGACAATCTCTCCAACTATGACTGGAGAATATTCAGAGTACTGTCATCATGGTAAGGATGGCACATATGCAAGCATGAATTATGTCCCCACCAATCCTCTGCCACTGCTTCTGGCTTCCGGTACTCGATCCAAAGTTAGGACCCACATTAGTAGAAATCTCGAAAGCTCGGACACGATCCATCGCTCCTGTTCGTACTTGATGGAATCCCACAACACAAATCTTCAGAAATCCTGCTGATGATGATAGTCTTCGGGAAACCTAATCGCCATATCATCACCTCTTTAAAAGGTCTCAACAAATCCTACAAGGATAACCCAAAGAGTCTCATTACTACCTCCCAAGTCTCTTGCATGCATGCTCTGATACCAATAAATGTAGCGACCCAAACAGGATCCACTTGAAAGAGTGGGTGCCCGGTGAGCCAACTTGTGGCTAAGGGCTTTGATGACTCTTTGTATAAACAATATTTTGTTTAATATAATTTACACTTTTATTAATGGCAATGACTTTATCTTTCTTCATATTGTTATATTGTGATATACTATTGTTGTTTTGATAAAGACCTTGAATATAGTATAGTGTATGTAAGATGTGGTAGAACATGGAGATGTCTATCATGAAACACATCTTATAGTCACTGTATATTCTAAACTGTTCCTAGTCGATTGAGTCGTCCGATAATAAGGATAAGGATCGCTCGAGTTTGAGACTAGCATTTGCGATGCAGAGTACCATGTTTCATTGGTAAGGAACATAGAGATGTTCGAAGCATGCAAATGGATATTCATACGATGAATGATCGAACTACCCTATCCGGACTTTCCAAGTGGTTATCACTTATCGAGTGGATAAAGTCAGCGGTTTTGGTTGTACACCATTAGTCCTTACTACTTGAAACATCATTGAGACTCTATATGCTAGTACTGTGCTTTGACTCGTTTACCGACTCTATTGGGGTCATAAGTTGTCGGGATTCGGTACAGTTACAACACATATAGAAGTCGATGCTTTGTTGTCAAGGATTCACCACATACTTGTGAGTATGGATATCCTCTGCGATCTGAGGAGATATTAGTGTGACGAATCTCTGGCCAGAGTACATGATGTTTTTAAGAAATGGTTTCTTAGTAACACATGCGATGTCACTATTTGATCTTCAAGATGTATTGCATAGTTATCGAATCTCGAACGACTCTCGATTTACCAATGGTTGTTGATTCGATCGGGATATATGGATGAAGGGACCGTACTGTACGCTAACCAAAATCTATTGGTTCTTGCAGGCACTATCAGTGATACCTAGGGAATCATGGGGCGATGTTGCTAGACGCTCTTACCATGATTCGATGGGCAAGTCGGAAATTGTTGTTCCGAGTCACAAGGAGTTGGAGCCCACGGCTAGCTGTATCCCTGAGCCATTGAGGGTCAAACATAGTAATGGATTTTTAATCGCCGTTGAGATAGTTAAATTTAAAGAGTTAAATTTAATGAACAAAGAAGTTGGACTTCTTAATTAAGAGTAGAGGAGTAAGATTTCCTAAAATAACATAGGGATGGGCATTTTTTGAAATCACTGAATTCGGATTCAGAAAAATTTATCTTGACTTTAAAAGGTGCAGAAATGGTTTCTGTGCACATTGGTAAAATCGGTTTATCAATCGGAGTCATGATGAATTTTATATTAATTTCTGAACATGCGGGCTTTGCTTGTCGGGCTTAAACTTATGACTAATGGGCCCTAAGCTGTTAGCGGCCTACATTATAAATAAGTTATTGCAGTACAGAAAAAACATACAACAGGTCACAAAATTATTTTCAAAAAAACCCTATTTTTCTAAGTGTGGTCGCCGCCCCCCCTTCCCTCTGCTCGGAAAAATCCAGTCTGTGAATTTTGAATTATAGTCTGGTTTAACGGATCAAATTCGTTAATTCTCTTCGTAGAAACTTCTGATAGATTTTCTAGTGCAATCTATCAGAGGGATTAATTATCCGTTCGTGGACCTGATTGAAGAACAGTTCGTTCATCAGTTCCAGGGATATACAACAAGAGGAGAGCAATCTGTTGGTGTCCATAATCTCGCTTCGAGATTGGAGGTAAAAATTTATAATTGTTATTTAATTTTTACACACACAATTTAATCGTAAAGTTTTGATACCCATTATGGAATCGTTCCATATAAAATTTTTTAAAATTCCGCTGCACCGGGTATCAATTCTGATTGATCTGATCGCCGAGTTCTCCAACAGTGGTATCAGAGCCAGGTTGCTCAGATCAAGTGATTAAATTAATCGATTGTAAAAAAATTTTTAAGCCTCGGTTTTTGAAACAAAATAAATATTTTAAAAATAAAAAAAAAATTTCGGGCAAAACCTGGGCAGCGATTGGATCGCTGCCCGGGGGGGGCAGCGATGGTCGCTGCCCCGTGCGCTGCCCAGCGCAGCGCTAGGCGCTGCGCAGGGCGGCGCACGGCGCTGCCCAGGGCAGCGATCGTCGCTTCCCTAGGGGCAGCCGGGTTGCCCGGCCCGAACCCCTTTGGGGCGCGGGGAAAAATTATTTTTAATTTTTAAATTAAAATTTTAATATGTTAAAATTCTATTTTTGGTCCGATCGAAAATTGTTTTTGATTGGTCCACGAGGCGTCGGATCGAATTGTTCGAGTCCGAAAATTTTAAAATTGATTTTTCGATAAATTTGAATTTTTGGAAAATTTAAATATTTTATCCGTTAAATTGAATTTTGAAATTAATTATTTTTGGTACAATTGATAATAAGATATGATCTTATGGAAATATTGAATAAAATATGATTTTATGTATAAAATTGGATTTTATATGTAAAATATGATTTTATTTGATAAAAAGATAAAATATGATTTTGTATGTAAAATAAGATTTTATATATGAAATATGATTTTATCCTTTTAATTTAAATTGCCATTGCATGTTATCCAATAAATTAATTTTGAATTAAATGTTATTGGATAAGGATGATCGATTGCCATGACCAATTTTGTAGGTGTATGTTAGGAATTTACATTTGTTTTTATTGTTGTTGGATTTATTAATGGGCCTGGTTTATGGCACAATATGAATTGTCATATGTAATAAAAGTGGGCCTGGTTTATGGCCCGTTCCCACCCCTTAAAATGTATCCCCTACTTGTCATTGTTATTTATTGTAAATACATTAGATTTAGTGGGAGATGAAGATTTGAAGACGGAGGTGGGCCCAGCAGACAATAAAGACAGAAGAAATGTAAATTGGAAGCACAATGTAATAGGATTGCATTGCATACCTGCATATTACCTAGGATTGGACTAAGACTCGTGATTGGCAACCACGGGTCTATTAGAAATGGAATCGATCATCCTATATAATATATGATATTATTGTTGTATGCATGTTTTAGACAAAATTGTGTGAATACGGCAAGCATACAAAATTTTAAAATGATGAGACAAATTTTCAAAATTAAAATCCCTCATTTTAAATATGATTTAAAATTGATATCAAGATAAATAAAGGAAATTTAAAATTGTTTAAATGTTCCTACCTTCCATCAACGATCAATGTATGAGATTCTACTCGCGGATACGGTCCGGCTCATATTATTGGGGGGGGCCGTTCGTCGGAAAGCTGTACATTCGATCGACACATGTTGTAAGTTGGGTGGAACTCCCATGAGATCGGCTCATATTATTGGGGGATCCACATGGCGACCGTCCATCACAACTTAATATTGATGGGTCATCTTGACATGTCACAATAAACGGCGTCATATTATTGGGCCCTTATTGGACATGAGGTAAAAACGTGGAGGTTGCTTTGAAAGCAATTGGGCTCTACCTTTTGAAAATTATGGTTGGCTGATATTATTCGGGACCATAGTTTGTCAATTGGACTCCATGTTCCCACTAAGGAAAACAGTTTCCCGTTTTCACTAGAGGGTAGTGAAATCGTTAAAATAGTGGGAGTGAGATTCATAAAATAAATTTCGCCATATTTTATGTCTTAGTAAATTAATTAAACAATCACTGATAATTGTCTGTTTCATCTCAGTATATCATTATGATGAATCTTCGTAATCCACATGTTTCAATTCTCCAACAAAACAAACTTACTGGCGCAAACAATACAGAATGATTCCATAAGTTAAGATTGTCCAAAGTTCGGAAAAGATTTTCTAAGTGTTAGAAAAGGCTTCTCCGAAAACAGCCTCGGCTGATGTAACTGCCGAAAGTTTGGCCGAACTAGAGAAATGGTTGGACCATGATCTCAAGGCCAAATGTTACATGCAAAATTGGACAAGTCTAAACAAGTTTGCCATCACTGCAAGAAACCCGGTCATTGGAAACGTAACTGCAAGGAATACCTCGAGCAGTTACGAACTGCAAAGGGTATGTTTTACATTGAAATAAATGTTTTTCTTAATACTACTTCTTGGGTATTGGATACCAGATGTAGATCTCACATTTGCAATGAGTTGCAAATGATGACAATAAGTAACAAGCTTAGAATGGGTGAGACCCAGCTGAGGCTCGAAAATGGTTCTAGAGTTGAAGCTAAAGCTGTGGGAGATATTTATTTAATTTTGCAGAACGGTTTTAAGTTACTTTTGAGAGATGTTTTAATTGTTCCAGATTTGATTAAAAACATTATTTCTGTTTCTATGCTTGATAGAGATGGTTATTCTTGCAATTTTGTGAATGGGATTTGCAATTTTTTCAAGAATGAATGTTTGATTGGGAATGGACAACTTGAAAACGATCTATACAACTTAAAACTAAAAGACGTTCCAATAAATTATGTTGATAAACCGGCAACAACAAACAAAAGGAAAATCGATAGTCAAAACCCGGCAAACCTTTGGCATGCTAGGCTAGGTCATATTTCCTCAAGGAGGATGAACAAGCTAGTGGGAGAGGGCATGTTTGATATGTCTGATATTAACTCTCTACCTACTTGTGAATCCTGCCTGAAAGGAAAAATGACTAAATCTCCTTTCAAGGGGAAACCTGAGCGTAGTCAAAATCTGTTGGATTTGATCCATACAGACGTTTGTGGTCCATTTAGAATTGGTACTCAACATGGCCACACCTACTTCATTACCTTTACTGATGATTATTCAAGGTATGGGTATTTATATTTAATGAAATATAAGTCTGAAGCATTTGAAAAGTTCAAAGAATTCAAGGCTGAAGTAGAAAACAAGCTAGGTAAAAGTATTAAAGCACTTCGATCGGATCGAGGTGGAGAATACTTAAGTACCGAGTTTTTGGACTATCTGAAAGAGAATGGGATTCTCTCACAGTTGACTCCTCCTATGACACCACAGCTAAATGGTGTATTGGAGCGTCGTAATCGAACTTTGTTGGACATGGTTCGATCCATGATGAGCTTCACTGAGCTTCCACCTTCGTTTTGGGGCTATGCGCTTGAAACGGCGGTATTGTTGTTGAACAACGTCCACACCAAAGCAGTGGACAAAACACCATACGAGTTATGGAATGGCAAAGCTCCTAAGTATTCGTACTTGAGGATTTGGGGATGTCCTGCTTACGTGAAGCAGACAGTGGGAGATAAGTTGGATAGTCGATCCACCTTATGTTATTTTGTAGGGTATCCGAAGAATTCAATCGGATATTATTTCTATCATCCTGCTGAAACAAAGGTGTTTGTTTCAAGGAATGCCACCTTCTTGGAGAAGGAGTTCTTATTGGATAAGAAAGGCGAGATGATGGAACTCGAAGAAATTCGAGAAGAACCCGAAATACAAAATAACGATCCTACACCTCAAGAACCATTGATAGACACGCCTGTACCTAGAAGATCCGAGAGGACTTCTAAACCTCCTATTCGATATGGTCTTCTTCTTGAAGGGGATCAAGATGAACCCGACGTTGGATGTGATCCAAGAAACTTCAAGGAAGCAATTTCTGATGCGGATTCAAATTTATGGCTTGAAGCTATGCAGTCGGAAATAGATTCGATGCATACAAACCAAGTTTGGTCTTTAGTAGATCCTCCCGATGGAATTTTTCCAATAGGGTGTAAATGGATCTACAAGAGAAAGCTTGGGCCTGATGGTAAGGTATTGACCTACAAGGAACGATTGGTGGCGAAAGGTTATACTCAAAGACAAGGAGTTGACTATGATGAAACCTTTTCACCAGTTGCAATGTTAAAGTCCATAAGAATCCTTATTGCCATAGCTGCTTGGTATGACTATGAGATATGACAAATGGATGTAAAGACTGCATTTCTTAATGGAAATATTAAGGAAGAGATCTATATGAAGCAGCCTGAGGGGTACACATCCATGGGAAGCGAGCATAAGGTATGCAAGCTTCAGAGATCAATTTATGGTCTAAAACAAGCATCAAGAAGTTGGAACCAGAAATTTGATGAAACAATAAAGGATTTTGGTTTCATCAAGAACCCGGAGGAACCATGCGTGTACAAGAAAGTAGTTAAGGATGCTGTGACATTCTTAGTACTTTATGTTGATGACATCCTACTCATTGGGAATGACGTAGGGATGTTGCAGTCAACAAAGATATGGTTATCAGGTAGATTCTCGATGAAGGATTTGGGTGAGGCATCCTATATTCTAGGGATACAGATCTATAGAGATAGATCTAAAAGAATGATAGGACTCACTCAATCAACCTAAATCGACACCATATTGAAATGGTTTTCAATGAATGGGTCCAAGAGAGGACATCTACCCATGTGTCATGGAGTTTCTCTATCCAAGTCAATGTGTCCCAAGACTGATGAAGAGATAGAGAAAATGACACATGTACCATATGCGTCAGCCATAGGTAGTAACATGTATGGATGATTTCTACCAGACCGGATGTAGCATTTGCTCTGGGTGTCACGAGCAAATATCAAGCTAATCCCGGTCAAATGCATTGGAAAGCCGTGAAGGACATTCTTAAGTACTTACGAAGGACTAAGAATATGTTCATGGTATATGGAGGAAGAGAACTAAAATTGGAAGGCTATACCGACTCTAGCTTCCAAAGTGACGTGGATGACTCGAAGTCAACCTCTGGATTTGTGTTCATGCTCAATGGCGGTGCTGTCTCTTGGAAGAGTTCCAAGCAGGACACCACAGCGGATTCCACCACTGAGGCAGAATACATTGCGGCATCAGCTGCTGCTAAAGAGGCCGTTTGGATGAGGAATTTTGTCCAAGAGTTGGGCGTTATTCCTGAAGCAGTTGGTCCAGTCCCGATGTACTGTGACAACACGGGTGCCGTTGCTCAGGCAAAGGAACCAAGGTCTCATCAAAGATCCAAACACGTACTGAGAAAATACCACATCATCCGGGAGATCGTGGAAAGAGGAGACATCACTGTCGAGAGAGTGGCCTCTGCAGACAATATCGCTGATCCACTTACTAAGCCCTTGCCAGGACCATTATTTGACAAACATCGCGAAGCAATGGGTCTACGAAGTATGACTAGTTTGCTTTAGGGCAAGTGGGAGATTGAAAGAGTGGGTGCCCGGTGAGCCAACTTGTGGCTAAGGGCTTTGATGACTCTTTGTATAAACAATCTTTTGTTTAATATAATTTACACTTTTATTAATGGCAATGACTTTATCTTTCTTCATATTGTTATATTGTGATATACTATTGTTGTTTTGATAAAGACCTTGAATATAATATAGTGTATGTAAGATGTGGTAGAACATGGAGATGTCTATCATGAAACACATCTTATAGTCACTGTATATTCTAAACTGTTCGTAGTCGATTGAGCCGTCCGATAATAAGGATAAGGATCGCTCGAGTTTGAGACTAGCATTTGCGATGCATAGTACCACGTTTCATTGGTAAGGAACATAGAGATGTTCGAAGCATGCAAATGGATATTCATACGATGAATGATCGAACTATCCTATCCGGACTTTCCAAGTGGTTATCACTTATCGAGTGGATAAAGTCCGCGGTTTTGGTTGTACACCATTAGTCCTTACTACTTGAAACATCATTGAGACTCTATATGCTAGTACTATGCTTTTACTTGTTTACCGACTCTATTGGGGTCATAAGGTGTCGGGATTGGGTATAGTTACAACACATATAGGAGTCGATGCTTTGTTGTCAAGGATTCACCACATACTTGCGAGTGTGGATATCCTATGCGATCTGAGGAGATATTAGTGTGACGAATCTCTGCCAGAGTACATGATGTGTTTTAAGAAATGGTTTCTTAGTAACACATGCGATGTCACTATTTGATCTTCAAGATGTATTGCATAGTTATCGAATCTCGAACGACTCTTGATTTACCAATGGTTGTTGATTCGATCGGGATATATGGATGAAGGGACCGTACTGTACGCTAACCAAAATCTATTGGTTCTTGCAGGCACTATCAGTGATACCTAGGGAATCATGGGGCGATGTTGCTAGACGCTCTTACCATGATTCGATGGGCAAGTCGGAAATTGTTGTTCCGAGTCACAAGGGGTTGTGAGCCCACGACTAGCTGTATCCCTGAACCATTGAGGGTCACACAGAGTAATGAATTTTTAATCCCCGTTGAGATAGTTAAATTTAAAGAGTTAAATTTAATGAACAAAGAAGTTGGACTTCTTAATTAAGAGTAGAGGAGTAAGATTTCCTAAAATGACATAGGGATGGGCATTTTTGGAAATCACTGAATTCGGATTCAGAAAAATTTATCTTGACTTTAAAAGGTGCAGAAATGGTTTCTGTGCACATTGGTGCAATTGGTTTATCAATCGGAGTCTTGATGAATTTTATATTAATTTCTGAACATGCGTGCTTTGCTTGTCGGGCTTAAACTTATGACTAATGGGCCCTAAGCTGTTAGCGGCCTACATTATAAATAAGTTATTGCAGTACAGAAATAACATACAACAGGTCACAAAATTATTTTCGAAAAAACCCTATTTTTCTAAGTGTGGTCGCCGCCCCCCCTTCCCTCTGCTCGGAAAAATCCAGTCTGTGAATTTTGAATTACAGTCTGGTTTAACGGATCAAATTCGTTAATTCTCTTCGTAGAAACTTCTGATAGATTTTCTAGTGCAATCTATCAGAGGGATTAATTATCCGTTCGTGGACCTGATTGAAGAACAGTTCGTCCATCAGTTCCAGGGATATACAACAAGAGCAGAGCAATCTGTTGGTGTCCATAATCTCGCTTCGAGATTGGAGGTAAAAATTTATAATTGTTATTTAATTTTTACACACATAATTTAATCGTTAAGTTTTGATACCCATTATGGAATCGTTCCATATAAAATTTTTAAACTTCCGCTGCACTGGGTATCAATTCTGATTGATCTGATCTCCGCGTTCTCCAACACCACTACCTAATCAGAGTTAAGAGCATAATTAAGTGTGCATTAAATAAATCACTGCGGAAGACTTAAATAAAAACAGATCGGCAGAATACAACCAGTTAAACAAATTCGATTATACAGCCCAATCGAATAAATAAGCCTAAAAGACAAAAATCTACAACTAATCCTGCTGTCTTCACTGTTCATTGGCTACTCCAAGCTCCTTGTCCCCAATCCTGCACCCACACCTGCCCTGTCGAATGGGGTGTCTAGATACACAGAAAAGACTGGACGTGAGCTCTAAGCTCAATACGAAAGCACGGGTAAAACATACAAATATGATGCATGCAAATGACCGGATATCCATATCTGGGATAACTGTATACAACTTCTCAGTAATGACGCCTAGGACATGAGTGGTACAACCCGGGGATCAAACCCTGCGTACACTGCTCATTCCTAACGGACGTAGACCGTGTCTTCCAGATGCCAGTGCTGGCTAACCCGTCGGTCGCGGGGCGCTCGACATCAACCGTCCGAACAGGGCTGAGCGGCCCTTCATGGCTCATCTCAAAAGATGGACATGCACAATATGATATGCACATGCATCATAATAATATGACACACAAATGCAACATATAAGCATGCAAAACCCGCTGGCTATCTTAGTCAGTACTTACGTACCTTATTACAGGCAGTCCTAGCAGTCCCACTCTAGGTTCCAAGCCTATCGTCAACTCTACAATGCAATTACCCATACATCATTAATTAAGATCTAAAAGCCTTAAATAAACTATTGCATACTCATAAATATTTATAGGAAGCCAAAGCTATACATGCGTCCGTCGTTAGCCCTTTGTTGTCGCTTGCCTCAAAACTAGGCCACAGCTTCGCTACGACGCTTGGATCGCTATGACACTTCCGGATTCTCCATAGGACGCCTAGATCTCCCTAGATCTGAGTTAGAAGGCTAAGGAATTGAGAGAAAAAAAGGAGAGGTGCGAGTTGAAAATGAAATTTTGGACCCCTATTCATAGGCAAAGTTGGGAGCCTCCGAACTCGACTTCGGATCCCCCGTTCATGACTTCGGAGCCTCCGTTCCTGACTTCGGATCCTCCAAAGTCCCATCAATGATGTCACCAATGAAGTATTATTTTTGGATAGCTGGCCATGCAGTTAGGAGCCTCCGATCTTAGGTTCGGATCCTCCGAACCAGTTCGGAGCCTCCTAACCCGGTTTGGACCCTTCGAACCCGCCGAACCCTCGGAACCTTCCCGGCCATTTTTTAGTGTCCTGGATCCATTTCTGGACTCCGTTAACCCATTTGAAATTTCTTTAATCATGTTTTACTTAATCTAAACATGATTACACGATTAATTAATCATTAATCGTTAATTTAGGATACGGGTCACTACACGAAATCTCCTTGAACTTCCTTTGTGCATTTATGGATTCGTATGACATCAGTCAATGTTGTAATCTGCTAATTTGACATTGGTTGAACTATTTAATAAAACCTTGTTCGTATTTCACACTTCTTGAAATTTTTCTTCGGTTCTAGAGTCACATGTTGATGTGAGTAAGATTCACTTTGTCTTTATTTTTGGGCAATCTACTTATGTTGTGTGGCTGACATCTGATTTTTCCTTGAGACTGTTGTTTCCCCTGATTATTGACTTGTGTGGACTTCTCTCTACTGAAGTCACACTGAATGCCTTGATTGTACTTTGATTGTTTGGGCATGATTTCGTTACCCATGGGTGATTGATCACAGGATATGTTATCCGGTTGGCTCATATTCATTATTTTTTGAGCCTCCATTATTATTCATTCACCCCTAGAATTGAATTATGAGTGAGTTATTTTCACTTATCTAGATTTTTATTTTCACCACGTTTGTTTGGGTAGATTATAGTTTCAATTATCATTTTGATTTCTTGTGTAGTGACCCTTACCCAGATCACCTACTAAACAGAACTTATGCATGCAATTAACTTAATTAAACAGTTATCAGAATAAAACTGCGGAAACCATAAACATTATACAATCCCAAGTAAAGGAATCTGTAATTTATCCAATAATATACAACCAAATCGAATAGCTGTATAAACCCAAAACAACAGTAATAAAACCTAAGCGAAGCTCCAGCTGGCCAACCACTGACTAGCCCCTCCTGGATCCACCCTCATCGTCCAATCGCAAACCTGCCCCATGGAATAGGGTGTCCAGAAAATACAGAGTACGAGACGTGAACATAAAACGCTCAGTGCGAGAGTATGAGTATACATGCATGCAAAGTGAACTCCCTATAGACTCGAGGTCAAGGATCAGATACAGAGACAGGCCCGGCCCTGGTATGTAGCATGTTGTACCGTCGCTTCAAGAGGTGGCTCCCATACCGAGATAACCGTGGATACGCCGGACCCAAATCGATTGAAGTCCATCCACTAACAGGATAGGGTACAACCCTACTAACAGACATCTCGAAAGAGATACAACAAGATGCAAATGAATGCAGCATAAATCAATGACATATAAATCATGCAGTCACATAATACATGCATACTCAGTCAGGATATCTCGAACAGTACTTTCGTACCTCAAAACAGTGCAAGCTCTACCAACTCTAGGTCCACGCCTATAGTCTGCTCTACACTGCCAAATGATACTACTATCATTAAAGTGCTATAAAAGCCTTAACTAAGCTATTGCATACTCCTAAATATTTATACGAAGCAAAAGCTATACCTTCGTCCGTCGTTAGCCCTTTGATGTCGATGCCTCCAGAACTTGGGCACAACTCCGCTACGACTACCGAACGCATCGCCGACCTCCGGACCAAGCCTACGAAGACTAGAACAGCTCCAAAAGGACTAGAATGGAAAGGAGAACTTGGAATTGGCAATTGAAAGTGAAGTCTCGGCCTACTATTTATAGACAACGATGGGAAATTTCGATCCTTGATCGGAACGTCCGAACCTCGATCGGAATGTCCGATCCTGCCATCGGAGCTTCCGAAGATCTTGATCTGCCACGTGTCAAAATATCACTAGTTGACTCCGGATAGGGGTGATCGGAGCTTCCGGTCCTGATCGGAGCTTCCGATCTTACCACACGTCATGCCTGACGTAATATCGATCGGAGCTTCCGATCCTGTTCGGAGCTTCCGATCCTGATCGGTGCTTCCGAACTCACCTTCGGAGCTTCCGAACTCTACCCAAGTAATTATGATTAATTCCTTAATTACTGATTTTAGTTACGGGCTACTACATTCTCACCCACTTAAGATATTTCGTCCTCGAAATCAGATCTTAAGTACCGAATGCAAAAAAACAAAAATCAGAAACATTCTTTATTCAAATCAAACGTTTACAGAGTTTGCAACTGAATACATCTTAAAGAATGAAATCAAAACAACTCAGGATGGTCTTTACGCATACTGTCCTCAAGCTCCCAAGTAGCTTCCTCAGTGCCTCGGCGCTGCCACTGAACTAAAACCAAAGGAATGACTTTGTTTCGTAAAACCTTATCCTTATAATCTAGGATATGAAGAGGTTTCTCAACATAAGTCAAATCCTTGTCTACCTGAACCTCAGACCGCTGCAGAATATGAGATTCATCTGCCACATACCGTCGCAACAGAGATACGTGGAACACGTCGTGAATACTGGATAGATGCGGTGGCAAAGCTAGTCGATAAGCCAAATCGCCAATGCTCTCCAAGATCTCAAACGGACCGAAATCTGGGAGACAACTTGCCCTTAAGGCCAAATATGAGAATCTTGCGGAAAGGTGACACTCTCAGAAACACTTTCTCCCCGACCTCGAACTGCAAAGGCCTACGCTTGATATTAGCATAGCTGGCCTGACGATCCTATGCAGTCTTAATCCGTTTCTTGATTTGATCAACAATATCTATCGCCTGTTGGATAAACTCCGGTCCCTCAGCCTGTCTCTCCCCCACTTCTTCCCAGAAGAGTGGAGTACGACAACGTCGCCCATACAATGCCTCAAAAGGTGCCATCCCAATACTAGTGTGATAGCTGTTGTTGTAAGCGAACTCGATCAACGGCAAATGATCCTGCCAGGCTGAACCAAAATCCATGACGCACGCTCTAAGCATATCCTCTAACATACGGATAGTGCGCTCTGACTGACCATCAGTCTCCGGATGATAGGCAGTACTCAAACTGAGAGTAGTACCCATCGCACGCTGAACACTCCCCCAGAATCTAGAAGTAAACCTGGGGTCCCGATCGCTGACAATGCTCACAGGCACTCCATGTAGTCGGACGATCTCCTGAATGTACATCCGTGCCATGCGATCCACAGAGTACTCTCGGCTATAGGCAATGAAATGCGCTGACTTGGTGAGTCGGTCCACCACAACCCAGATAGCATCACAGTTCCTCGGGGATTCCGGCAAATGGGTCACAAAGTCCATTGTGATAAACTCTCATTTCCATTCAGGAATAGGCAGACTGTGAAGCAATCCTCCAGGTCGTCGGTGCTCTGCCTTGACCTGTTGACACACCAAACATCACGAAACAAAATGATAAACACTGCGTTTCATTCCCTTCCACCAGAAACGAGTACGTAGATCCTTGTACATCTTGTTGCTCCCAGGATGAATACTCAACTTAGTGCGATGTGCCTGAGATAAAATCTCCTCTCGCAACTCTTCATCCTGTGGAATCACAAGCCTACCAGACAAACACAGAAAGTTATCTGACTGATAATGAAATCCAGATGAGCTACCCTCGTTAGCTAGACGAGCTAAACGCTGGGTCTTCGAATCAGACATCTGAGCATCTCGGATCCGCGAATACAAGGCTGGCTCAGATAATATCGCAAACATCTGGATACTCTGCATACCTTTCTTATGCTTGAAGGTATAACCTGAAGTACAACAGTCACTGATCGTACTAGACATCGAACAAGTCTGAAGTGCGGATAATCGCACCTTGCGACTCAAAGCATCAGCGGTGAGATTAGCAGCTCCCGGATGGTACTTAATATCGCAATCATAGTCCTTAAGCAAGTCCATCCAACGTCTCTGCCTCATGTTCAACTCCGCCTGAGTGAACAAATACTTGAGACTCTTATGGTCGGTGAAGATCTCAAATTTCTCGCCATACAGATAATGACGCCAGATCTTCAAAGCGAACACAATGGCTGCTAACTCCAAATCATGGACTGGGTAGTTGTCCTCGTGAAGCTTCAGCTGTCTAGAAGCGTATGCGATCACATGCCCATTCTGAGTCAGGACATAGCCTAACCCCTGAAGAGAAGCATCCGTGTAAACTACATACACTCCAGATCCTGACGGTAATGCCAACACCGGCGCAGAATTCAACCGCCGTCGAAGCTCATGGAAATTCTCCTCACACTCGGAGGACCACTCAAAATCCACACCTTTGCGGGTAATCTGCGTCAACGGTCGAGCTAACTGAGAGAAGTTCAGAATGAAGCGACGATAATACCCTGCTAGACCCAGAAACTACGGATCTCAGCAACTGTCGTCGGACGCGACCAATTTAGTACTGCTTCAATCTTGCTTGGATCAACAGAAATCCCCTCCCTGGATATGATATGGCCAAGAAAGACCACTCTATCCATCCAGAACTCACACTTGCTCAGCTTGGCGTACAACTGCTCATCTCGAAGAGTCTGCAGTACCAACCGCAAGTGAGAAACATGCTCTTCCGTATTACGCAAATACACCAAGATGTCGTCAATAAAGACCACGAAAAACTTGTCCAAGTACTCCCTGAAGACACGGTGCATCAAATCCATGAATATAGCCGGCGCATTAGTCAAACCAAATGGCATCACTAGTAACTCGTAATGCCCATAGCGAGTACGAAACGCAGTCTTGGCTACGTCCTGATCACGGACTCTCAACTGATGATACCCAGATCTCAAGTCAATCTTGGAGTAAACTGACGTGCCCTGCAGCTGATCAAACAAGCCATCAATACGAGGCAACGGATACTTGTTCTTCACAGTGACTCGATTCAGCTGCCGATAGTCAATGCACAGCCGCATCGACCCATCCTTCTTCTTCACGAAGAGAACAGGAGCTCCCCAAGGAGATACACTAGGACAAATGTACCCCTTGTCCAAAATATCCTGTAGCTGATTCTTCATCTCACGCATCTCTGACGGAGCCAGACGATACGGTGCTCTGGAAATAGGCGAAGTACCCGGCAGCAACTCTATACCAAACTCGACTTCCCTAGCAGGAGGAAAACCCGGAATCTCATCAGGAAATACATCAGGAAATTCATCCACAACAGGAATGCTCTCTATCCCAATACTCTCAGCGGACAAATCAACTGCATAGATAAGGTAGCCTTCCCCGCCAGACTCTAGAGCTCGACCGGCTCTCAAAGCGGATACCAAAGGCATCGGGGGTCGCGCTCCCTCACCATAGAAAAACCAGCTCTCACTCTCCTCCGGATGAAAGCGTACAAATCTCTGATAGCAGTCCACTGAAGCTCGATAGGTAGTCAACATATCTATTCCCAGAATGCAATAAAAGTCGTCCATCGCCAGGACCATGAGATTCGCTAACAGAATGTTCCCTTCGAACTCTAAAGGGCAACCCATCACTAGACGCTTAGCCAAAGAAGATTGGCCCGTCGGAGTAGAAATAGACATTACTACGTCTAGTGCAATGCATGGTAACTTATGTCTCTTAACAAAACGTGCAAAAATGAAGGAATAAGATGCACCAGTGTCAATAAGTACAAGAGCAGGTATACCATAAAGCATAAATGTACCTGCGATGACTTTCTCATTCTCCTCCACTGCCTGATCATGTCTCAGGGCAAATACCTGGCCAGAAGCTCGTGGCCTCAAATGAGAACTCCCAGCAGAATGTCCCTACGACCTCTGCTGTACGGTGGCCTGAGATCCCGATCCTGAACCAGAACCAGAATCTCCTCCCCCAGACAGTGGACAATCCCTCCGGATATGACCAGTCTCTCCACAACGGAAACAAGCTCCAGAAGCTCTACGGCACTTGTCGGATGGATGGTTCTTCCCACAGTGATCACACTTGTCCGTACCGAAACGGACAACACCTCCAGAACCAGAGGAAGAAGAAGATCCAGACTTCTTGAAAGTTTGGGCACGGAGACCCAAAGAACTAGCAGGTCTCGACTGAGAGAAAGACTTGTTCCGCCAAATGCTGTCCTCCGCCTGGTGACAACGGCTCACCAAACCCTCGTAGGACATGTCGTCGCCAACCGCCACACGGTCATGGATCTCAGGGTTAAGGCCCTGAAGGAACAGATTATACTTCATCTCTGAGCTATTAGCAATCTCGGGGCAATAGGATAGCAGATCAAAGAACCTCTGCTGATACTCATCGATAGACATGGCTCCCTGTCGCAGACTCAGTAGCTCGCCTGCCTTTGACTGACGGAGTGCAGGAGGAAAATACCGCTTTTGGAAAGCTGTGCGGAACTCGGCCCAGGTGGCCACTCCTCTCGCCGCAACAAAAGGTGCAGAAGTAAACCTCCACCACCTGCGTGCACGCCCATCCAGAAGATAGCCAAGGGTCTCCACCTTCTGCTCCTCGGTGCATTGGAAAGTCTGAAAAGTCGTCTCCATGCGGTCTAACCAGTTCTCCGCATCCTCCGGAGACTCACCTCCAACTAAGGGCTTAGGACCCATAGCTAAGAATCGATGCACAGTGAAACGCTCGTCGTCATGGTGACGATGACGCCGTTCTCAACGAGGCTCCCGGTCGGCATCACCCCAAGATGAGACTAAATCCCAAGAATTCTTTTGCATGCTCTGATACCATAAATGTAGTGACCCTTACCCAGATCACCTACTAAACAGAACTTATGCATGCAATTAACTTAATTAAATAGTTATCAGAATAAAACTACGGAAACCATAAACATTATACAATCCCATGTAAAGAAATCTGTAATTTATCCAATAATATACAACCAAATCGAATAGCTGTATAAACCCAAAACAACAGTAATAAAACCTAAGCGAAGCTCCAGCTAGCCAACCACTGACTAGCCCCTCCTGGATCCACCCTCCTCGTCCAATCGCAAACCTGCCCCATGGAATAGGGTGTCCAGAAAATACAGAGTACGAGACGTGAGCATAAAACGCTCAGTGCGAGAGTATGAGTATACATGCATGCAAAGTGAACTCCCTATAGACTCGAAGTCAAGGATCAGATAAAGAGACAGACCGGGCCCTGGTATGTAGCACGCTGTGCCATCGCTTCCGGAGGTGGCTCCCATACCGAGATAACCATGGATACGCCGGACCCAAATCGATGGAAGTCCATCCACTAACAGGATAGGGTACAACCCTACTAACAGACATCTCGAAAGAGATACAGCAAGATGCAAATGAATGCAGCATAAATCAATGGCATATAAATCATGCAGTCACATAATACATGCATACTCAGTCAGGATATCTCGAACAGTACTTTCGTACCTCAAAACAGTGCAAGCTATACCAACTCTAGGTCCACGCCTATAGTCTGCTCTACACTGCCAAATGATACTACTATCATTAAAGTGCTATAAAAGCCTTAACTAAGCTATTGCATACTCCTAAATATTTATAGGAAGCAAAAGCTATACCTTCGTCCGTCGTTAGCCCTTTGATGTCGATGCCTCCAGAACTTGGGCACAACTCTGCTACGACTACCGAACGCCTCGCCGACCTCCGGACCAAGCCTACGAAGACTAGAACAGCTCCAAAAGGACTAGAATGGAAAGGAGAACTCGGAATTGGCAATTGAAAGTGAATTCTCGGCCTTCTATTTATAGACAACGATCGGAACGTCCGAACCTCGATCGGAACGTCCGATCCTGCCATCGGAGCTTCCGAAGATCCTGATCTGCCACGTGTCAAAATATCACTAGTTGACTCCGGATAGGGGTGATCAGAGCTTCCGGTCCTGATCGGAGCTTCCGATCTTACCACACGTCATGCTTGACGTAATATCGATCGGAGCTTCCGATCCTGATCGGTGCTTCCGAACTCACCTTCGGAGCTTCCGAACTCTACCCAAGTAATTATGATTAATTCCTTAATTACTGATTTTAGTTACGGGCTACTACATCTTGAGTAGAGAATCAGCTCGTAACCGCATAGTAAGTGTTTATACTGTTTGAATTTATTATTATTACTAGATAAAATCCTAAGCTATCGTTGTGTTATGAGGAATGAGGACTATCAATTATATCAAGTTCAAGAGAGAAGACTGCTAGGTAGTATATTAATTGAATGAGTTTTTTCAATTTTAAATAGGATCGTTAAGAGTATACTTTGGTAAGCTGAATGAGTGATCAGTCTCGAGATAGATAAATATAGTTTTCCCTAGAATACTTTTGGGAACTTTACATTTGCATTCTAAGATTTTGTGAATGTCAACCGGTAAGACTAATGCATCAACTATGGGTACAAAATGACGAATAGAATATTCTTGTAGTTTTCCTGGATAAGCTGTAGATTTATTTATCGGTGAAATACTAATGTATTGGAGGAACAATGAGAAAGCATTTACGATCGGGTTACAATCTCTCCGAGTTGTATAATTGTATACTAATTTCTTGAAATATGAATTCAGGTTGTAAATATAATAATTTGGGAATATTTGGATTTCAAGACCTGCTGTCGAGTTGAACTGGAGGTTTGAGATATTTATTCATGTGATATGTAATAATTATTTGGTATCTAGAGAATATCTAATCCAACAAACGGATAATAGCTCATGGTATATTTTGGATTCAAGAGTAAATAGGGATTTCTTAGTCGTAGCGTCTGGGATAGAAAAAATTGGTTAAATCCGTTTGAAAATTTTAATTAGGAATTGAACTTTTGGAAAAATCAAGAATGCCAAAGAGACGAAAGTATAAATTGGTGAATGGATGAATGTCATCTATTTAGTTATCTATTTAGATTCTATATGCTATCGGTTAATACCTTGAGACTGAGCAACAATGGATTTTATGGTTATGTTTTTGTCTTAAGGATTAGATTTATTTATTTATAGGAAATGAGTCAATCAATCCTAAGTTGAGTAGAGCCATTCGTCCTACTTGTAGGTTAGCTGAACTAGAGTCGTTGCTTAAGGAAATTTTTAATTATCCTTAGAAGCGTTGTTAGTTGTAGTAACTAATAAGGGAATGAGCATAGTCCAGGATCATTAAGCAAAGCACTTCTAATAAGTGGCGTAGAACTTTAAAATTTCAAATTTGGCTATTAAGTTGTTCTATAGGTATTATTGTTCCGTAGTACTATTGATTTGGGTATAAAAGGAAACTAACTCGTCTTGTCATTCCTTATGCGATTTTTGAGGTGATTGGTAATTTGTTTTATCATTTGGGCATGGCGTAGAGCTGTTAGTGATACATGATGGGTTTCATGTGTCGATGTTGTGGAAGTATGGGTCATATCCATCTCATATCTTGAGGTCTAACGAGGTAGAATTGTATAGTCTCTTAGCTATCCCATTTAGAAAAGTTCAGTGTTTAGTCGCAAAGTATTTTGAGAACTTGTGAATTTCTTAAGAGCATGATTCTATATTATATGTGTTACGCTAAATTAGAAAATAGACATTAGGCGTAGTCTCGTTGTGAGGAAACTTTTAATTTATTGTCGAGATCGACATAAATTATTTATCGGTTCTAGGGACTTTATTGCTTGAAATTCCAATGTAGGGTATAAGACGAGAAAAATGTAAGTTTTGCAATATCTTAAAGATCTAAGAATTGGTAGGTTGTAGAACTTATCAGTTGCGGTAGGATAACTTTTTTAAGTTTGTAAATTTATATCAAAAGTAAATTTGAGGTATGATAAAATTTCATCGAGGATAAGACCACTTGGGAACAAATAAGAATTGTGAATTTTATATTGCAGTAAGAGTTAGTCAGATCCTTGATGATATAGATATCAGTAAGCATCAGAGTGCGCAGCGAAAGCTAATTACCGTCAAATCATGTGGGTATAAGGTAAGAAAATTTAGTGTGTTATAGTCTTAGGTATTCGAACCTAGTTAGTAAGTCTTGAATTTCGAGGACGAAATTCTATTTAAGGGAGGAAGAAATTGTAGCACCTATAATCTAATCTACTAAATAGCATGCATTAAATTTAATAAATATTAGGATTATTATTTTTAAGTTTATTTGATTTAAATTATTTATTTGAATTATGTGCTAATAAAATATTAATTGTTTGTTCAAATGATTTTATTTTACTAACTATTTAAATAATGTTTTTAATTTTATTTATTTAAATGATTTTATTGTGCAACTCAATCATTTTAAAGATTTAAAAGGTATAAGCTTGTTTATTTAAGTTATTTTTATTATCCAACTTATTTATTTTAAATTACTTAATTTTAGTGGTTAGTCACTTTAAATTATTTTAAATGTCTAGCTTATTTATTTAAATCCTTTCTAATTTTCCAACTGTTTTTAAATGTTTCTATTCCACTTGTGTATTATTTAAATGACTTTTAACCGTTCATCTAGCTTGTTTAAATTATTTTAATCGCTCTGTTTATTATTTAAATATTTTATTTATCGCTGTGACATCAGAATATTTAAGTATTGATTTTAATTTCTTGGAATTAGTTGCTTTAAATTTCTTTAAATTTTATGTTGCTCAGATATTTAAGTTAATTATTAATGTGATTCCTGAGTTCAGTGACTTCCGGTTCCGGGTTTCGGCGATGGTGGATTTCGACGGTAAATTCCTAGATTTTATTTCAAGTTCAAATATTGTGAGAATTGAGGAAAATAGATGAATTGTTGATTTTAGAATTTTTCTAGTGTCAAAAATCGCTTTTATCGCGTTTTTGAGCTTATTTTAAACTTTTTTCAAAAATTAGCATTTTTAAACCTGGACTAGAAAAATCCAATTTAATATTTTAATTTGAAATGTTCAAACCCGGGTATTTTAAAGGTGCAAGTGAATTTGGGGAAAAGTTTTCTAAAGTTGAGTGACACTTTTTAAAAGTAGTAGCACTTTTAAATCACACACACACCCACCTATGCATACATACATCTATACACACACACACACATATACACTTAAAACTTAATTTGAAACACCAAAAGAAATTCAAACCTATAACCCTAGCCCCCAAACTCACGCCCCTTCTCCCTCATTCCCTCTATTGCTCGATCGGTTCTTCTTCTTCTTATTTGGGATTTTCGGCCGCCGCCGAGAGCCACCACAACCATAGCTGATCGGAGCTCACCCTTGAAAGATCTTTCCAGCTGTTGGCCGTTGGTTTCAGCTCATTCCATCATCATTTATTTGGGAATTTTTGGAGCTAGGAAAGAATATGGTTTCATTTGGCCCCAAGAAGATTATTATGTCAGGTGTTTGTCTTGTTTGTGTGTATTTTGAATTTTCTGAAATTTTATGGAGCATGTTAAAAAATTCCAGATTTTATTTGAGTCACGTTCATGCTTATGATCGATTCATGTTCATTTCATGTTGTTGGATATGAGTTGAGTTAAGAGTCTTGGGTGATGTCTCCATTGATGCCCTTAATTTTGAAATTTTCAATTAATTGAACATTTGTTGGTTCGACATTTGTGTGTTGCATGGATGGTGGATTAGGGGCTACCCTGGGAGAGAATGTAGCTCACATGGTAGTGCTTAGGATGGTTTGAAGTTAGCTTGCATGTTGGAGTTGAGGGGTAAATTGATTTTGGTGATGACGGGCTTTGGTTTCCATGGGATGGTTGAGGGCTGGAATCGAGCCATGCTAAGCTTGGGAAGGCTGTCCTTGTAGCGACCCTACCCGGATCCACTACCTAATCAGAGTTTAAGAGCATAATTAAACATGCATTAAATAAATCGCTGCGGAAGACTTAAATAAAATCAGACCGGAAGAATACAAACGGTTAAATAAATTCGATTTATAAAACCCATTCGAATAAATAGCCTAAAGGCAAAACCTACAGCTAATCCTGCTGTCTTCATTGGTCACTGGCTACTCCAAGCTCCTGGTGCTCAATCCTGCACCTACACCTGCCCCGTTGAATGGGATGTCCAGGTACACAGAAACAACTGGACGTGAGCTCTAAGCTCAATACGAAAGCACTGGGTAAAACATACAAATATGATGCATGCAAATGATGGGTATCTATATCTGCGATAACTGTATATAACTGCTTAGTAATGGCGCCTAGGACATGAGTGGTACAACCCAGGAAGCAAACCCTGTATACACTGCTCATTCCTATAGGACTTAGACTGTGTCCCCAGATGCTAATCACCCATGACCCGTCAGTCACTAGGCCCTAGACATCAACCGTCCTAACAGGGCTGAGCGGCCCTACATGGCTCATCTCAAAAGATGGACAGGAACAATATGATATGCACATGCTGCATAATAATATGACACATAAATGCAACATATAAGCATGCAAAACCCGCTGGCTATCTCAGTCTGTACTTACGTACCTTACTACAGGCAGTTCCTAGCTGTCCCGCTCTAGGTTCCAAACCTATATCAGCTCTACAATGCAAATACCCATGCATCAATAATTAAGCTCTAAAAGCCTTAATTAAGCTATTGCATACTCCTAAATAATTTAAGGAGACCATAGCTATACTTGCGTCCGTCGTCAGCCCGCTGATGACAATTTCCTCAAAACTAGGCCACAGCTCCGCTACGATGCCTGGATCACTATGCCACTTCCGGATTCCCAATAGGATGCCTAGAACTCCCTAGATCTGAGTTAGAAGGCTTAGGAATCAGAGAGAAGAGAGGGAAAGGTGCACTTTGAAAATGAAATTTCGGACTTCTATTTATAGACGGAGTTCGGAGCCTCAGAACCCGGTTCGGAACGTCCGAACACGATCGGAACCTCCGATCCCATCTTCGGAGCGTCCGATTGCCCAATATTACGTCAGCCATGATGTCACCTTGCTGACGTAAGCGATGACGTGTGCCCTGGTCCCGATCGGAGCGTCCGATCCTATCGACGGAGCTTCCGATCTCGATCGGTGCCTCCGATCCGAGTTCAGATCCTCCGAACCCGTTCGGATCCTCCGATCTTTGGTTCGGATCCTCCGATCCATCCGAACCCTCGGAACCTTCCCGACCATTTTCGAGTGTCCTGAATCCATTTCTGGACTCCGTTTAACCCATTTGGAATTTCCTTAATCATGTTTTACTTAATCTAAACATGATTACACAATTAATATACTCATTAATCGTTAATTCTGGATACGGGTTATTACATTAAGGATGTGACTCACTGATTGGAAAGAAAAAATTCGATCCGTCCCGATTTTGCGAAGTCTTTGATCCCAAAGGCAAACCTGGTTGACTACTAAGTCGATCATTGAATACCTCTGTCACATTAACAGTAGTGCGCATCTCATGCTGGAAAACTAGCGACACAACCTACTAGATCTCGAGAACTAGATCCTCGCAAATGTCACCTATCGCGATCAGACAACTCTTGTTCCCTTGCTAATGTCCATTAGCACTTCCAACTACTCGTCGGATCCCAACACAACGGTATACATAGATGTCCTCACAGGAACACTTCACCGAAATGTTTTGTTGACATCCTTAATATTTTGTCAGTGGACAAACTCTCACATGAAGCAGAAAATCCTGATCCCCTTCGTTACTCAACCCGAGTACGCAATTGCTATCATTAAGCAATTTTTTAGAATCAATATTAGTTTCCTTCTTAACAAGAATGCATAATCCTAGGAAACCACCAACTCCCTTGCTTGTCTCCACTATCAAGTTATCGCCTAACTTGACCATACAAGTTTCATTGCAATCATCCCCAATTACAGCAATCCTGAATTATTCATCTCTGGCAACCCTAGAGATTACTAATTTCCCAAATAGTCGACTGCTCTGAGATTGTACCAAGTACAAATCTCCTTAGCACTATGCGACAAAATACTATCCCAAGAAATTCTTAATTGTTGCACCCTGATCATCACTGATTGGCTTAACCAATCGAACTCGTCAATCTACTTAGGCTCCCTGTGGGGACTCGGGTTGCTAATCTTATCTTAGGGCAATTTATTGTAATTAACAATTAAACAAGTACTTAAAAGAATTAAAGAAACAAGAGCTAAAAAAAAAATTTTGTTTTAAAAGGCAGGGTCTCGCTCGATCGGGGAATATGCTATCAAAAATATGCTGCCAAAGAATGGATAAACAAGTCATAATCTTTTATACATGCTACAAAATCAAATACATGCTATCTTATAACGTCTTACAAGCTTCTAAACATAATAAACATAAACTAGCATGTATTCAAGCCATAATATACAAAGGTCTTGTATCACTTCTAGCATGGTTCAACAACATAAAGTACAAGTCGTGCTACTTAAGCCCGTGTCCTCACTTGCTATGCCTCTATCTCGAGCTATCCTTGTCTTTTCTGACTAGCTCCTGCCCCACCTATTGCCATGCACACATACAAAACAAAGCAATAGCCGGATAACTCCGGTGAGAATAAAATCCCAGTATAAACAACTTTAAAAGCGAGATAATAAACGTGAATCCAATGCAAATGGCAAAGGAAGGCTATCAAGCTGATATCAATAAAACTTAGTTCTTTGGGATCCCGAGGAATAAAATAACTATCAAACCACCGATACTCCCATTCGAGGCGGCATCAAGTATTTTAGTCCTCTGACTTTGGTACAACTATAATGAGTCTTCTGGCTCTGAACATAAATCCATATTTTGTGCCATGAGTCAAGCTGACTCTAGAAATAAATTTAGAGTCCATGCCACTCACTACAGTTCTCCAAACGTCATTTGCACTCTAGGCGATGGCTGCCCTCTGTGCTATTAAGGCTGGAGTTCAAGATGAATGCAACATAAGTTGTATGCATTAAAAGCTATAAAACACATCTTGAAAAACTAAGCATATAAGCAAACAAAGCAATACAAACAAATAATCACATAAGAAATATAAAGAAACAAGTATGTGATTGACATGAGAATACTTGAAATGAAAGCTATTTCAAGCGTTCTATCCCATCTGGATTTGCTGTCATTTATACCTTTCTATGTCACGTCTGAAAGTACTTCAAATCTGCAAGTACATCAATGAAAATTCATATCAAAAGGTTGCTCCACTTCTCAACTCAATCTCAAGTGCAAATGCTAGCAAACCTTGCTTCAAATCCTTCTCGGTTTGACTCGGAGATCTCGAGTTCGGCAACTTCGATAGAAAGCTGATAAATTACATATCGAATAACTAACAAGATCAGATGCCATTCAAACCATGCTTCGTTCAATCAACAATATCAAAGTCTTGACATTTTGCAAATCGACGGCATAACGGCTAAAACCGGCAATCCAAACAATATCCAAATCAATCCAACAATCCAGATAACTTATAATCTCTAACATATCATCTCGTTACCATAAAAATCAGTATCAATCAAACATGGTAGTGTTCGAATTATTCTTCCCAAATTCATATAAAATCCGAACGACAGTCTTTTTCCGAACCGTCTGCGAATACACGATCGGTACAGCTGATATACGCATATATGATAAAATCATAATTTTCCATCTTTCACATAAAAATAAAATTTGAGATATGTGAATAAAACATGTACCAAATCGAAGGTCTCGAAGCTGTGATCGCAGATATATATTTATCTGGAATTTCTGATAACCGGAACGCAAGTTATCGAAGCTTGAACGGGACAAAAATGGAGTTCTTGAAGGTTTGGACGATTCCTCTGTTTCTTTTCCTTTCCAAAATCTGATATGCACGTGTATTCAGCTTAATTCAAGTGGAAATTGAGATATTTATATCATATTTGCAGTTTAGTCCCTGAACTTTTGACTATTTGCAATTCAGTCCCCGGAAAAGCGATTTAATTCAATTTCAATCCTTTCCAATTTAAGAATATTAGAATTTAATTCTAAACTCTAAATATTCCAAAATTAAATATTCTCGGATTAAAATTAAATAATCCCGGGCCTTACATTTCTCCCCCACTAAGACATGAGTTCGTCCTCGAAATCACAAGCAAGCTGTATAGAAAATCTGTATACACATAAGATAATGAAATAGCATAAAACAAAATAAGAACTCACATCAATGAAACAACTCTGGAAATCTCTGTCTCATGTCTGACTCAGTCTCCCAAGTCGCTTCTTCGATGCCATGTCGACTCCACTGAACTTTGACTAACTGAATTATTTTGTTTCTGAGCTGTTTGTCTTTGCAATCAAGAATCTGAATAGGCTGCTCAAAATAACTAAGAGTCTCATCAAGTTCAGCTTCATCAGGCTGAAGAATATGGGAAGGATCAGGCTGATACTTCCGCAGCATAGAGACGTGAAATACGTCATGAATACCAGACAAAGATGGAGGAAGAGCAAGTCGATAAGCAAGATCGCCTATCTTCTCGATAATCTCATATGGACCGATAAAACGTAGAGATAACTTTCCTCTCTTTCCAAATCTGACCGTACCTCTAAACGGAGAAATCTTCAAGAAAACTCTGTCTCCCTGATCAAAAGATAGAGGTCGTCATCTGATATTTGCATACTTTGCTTGTCTATCCTGAGCTGTTTTCATTCTTTTCTGAATAAGCTTTACTTTCTCTGTCATTTCTCGGATCATATCAGGCCCAACATCAGGAACATCTGAGATATCATCCCAGTACAACGGTGATCTGCATTTCTTTCCGTACAATGCTTCAAAAGGAGCCATCTCAATGCTCGTCTGATAGCTGTTATTATAATAGAATTCTTCAAGTGGTAATGAATCTTGCCAACTAGTACCAAAATCTAGTACTAAAGCTCTCAACATATCCTCAAGTGTCTGGATAGTCCGCTCTGACTGTCCGTCTGTTTGAGGATGATAAGCTGTACTCAGATGCAATTGAGTACCAAGAGCTTGTTGCAAGCTATGCCAAAAGTGTGATGTAAATCTAGGGTCTCGATCTGAAACAATAGATTTAGGCACACCATGTAATCTTACCACTTCTTTGACGTAGATTTCTGCCATCTGATCATGTCTGTACGTCATTCTGTACGGAATAAAACATGCTGATTTCGTCAAACGATCAATAATCACCCAAATGGCATCGCACCCTCTGGATGAACGTGGTAGCTGTGTAACGAAATCCATGGAAATGTGATCCCATTTCCATTCTGGAACTGATAGACTCTGCAATAGACCACCTGGTTTCTTTCTTTCTGCTTTTACCTGTTGGCAATTCAAACATCTGGCTACAAATTCAGTCACATCTGACTTCATTTGTTTCCACCAATACTGCATTTTCAAATCATTATACATTTTTCTGCCACCAGGATGAATACTGAATCGACTACTGTGAGCCTCTTTCAAGATTTTTTGTTTCAAAGCTGAAACATCTGGAACAACAAGTCTGTTATTCACATATAACACATTATCAACACTGACCTGATATTCAGATTGATGTCCAGATCTGACCATAGCAATCGAATTCTGAATATTCTGATCCTCTTTCTGTGCTTCTTTGATTCGTATCAAAAGTTCTGGCTCAGCTCGTATAGCACAAAAACAGATAGGGTGCATATCTGTTGCAAATATTAATCCAGAAAGACAACAATCTTCCACCATTTGAGATACACCTATCGTAGACAAAGATAAAGAACATACCTTTCTACTTAAGGCGTCCGCAACTGCATTAGATTTTTCTGGATAATATTTAATCTCACAATCGAAATCTTTCAATAAATCAAGCCATCTACGTTGTCTCATATTCAATTCTGATTGCGAAAACAGATATTTCAAACTTTTGTGATCTGAAAAGATTTCAAACTTCTCACCATAAAGATAATGTCGCCATATCTTCAATGCGAAGACAATAGCGGCAAGCTCCAGATCATGGATAGGATATCGAGTCTCGTGTGGCTTTAACTGTCTCGAAGCATAAGCGATAACATGACCTCTCTGCATAAGCACACAACCCAGACCCTTGTGAGAAGCATCACAATATACAACAAAATCACCTGTACCTGATGGAATCGTCAAGACAGGTGCACTTGTAAGCCTTTTCTTCAACTCCAAGAAACTAGTTTCACAGGCTTCAGTCCAGACATACGGCTTATTCTTCTGAGTCAGTTGCGTAATAGGCTTCGCAATGCTGGAAAAATCTCTGATAAAACGTCTATAATAACCTGCCAAGCCCATAAAACTCCGTATTTCTGGTACTGATGTAGGTCTAGGCCAATTCAATACAGCCTCGACCTTTCTTGAATCCACTGAAATCCCATCACCTGAAATAATATGCCCAAGAAACACAACTTTCTGCAACCAAAATTCACATTTCGATAACTTAGCATATAATTTCTCATTTCTCAAAGTCTGTAAAATGAGTCGGAGATGTTCAGCATGCTCATGTACATTCTTGGAATAGATCAAGATATCATCGATAAAAATAATGACAAAGTCATCCAAATATTTCTGAAATACCCGATTCATCAATCCCATAAATACTGCAGGAGCATTGGTTAAACCAAAAGGCATGACGATAAATTCATAATGTCCATACCTTGTTCTAAAAGCAGTTTTAGGAATATCTTCATCTCGTACTCTCAGTTGATGATATCCAGATCGCAAATCAATCTTCGAATAGATAGCTGAACCCTGTAGCTGATCAAACAAATCATCTATTCTAGGCAGTGGATATTTATTCTTGACGGTTACCTTTTTCAATTGACGATAATCAATGCATAAGCGCATGGAACCATCTTTCTTTCGTACAAACAGTACCGGAGCACCCCAAGGTGAAACACTTGGTATAATGTACCCCTTGGCTAACAAATCTTCCAATTGATCCTTCAACTCCTTCAATTCAATAGGTGCCATTCTGTAAGGAGCCTTGGATATTGATTGCGTACCTGACATTAGATCAATACTGAAATCTATATCTCGTACTGGAGGTAAACCAGGAATTTCATCATGAAACACATCAGCAAATTCATGCACAACTGGAATATCTGTTACTGCTGGACTGGATTTCAATACATCGACTACATAAATCAGAAATCCTTTCGCCCCTCTCTGCAATAAACGGGTCATATATAACACAGATATCAAAGGAATCTTGGCTCGAGAACCCTTACCGTAGAATTTCCATTCAGATGCCATTTCTGGTCTAAATCGAACCACTTTCTGGAAACAATCTACAGTTGCTCTGTACTTGGTTAACATGTCGATACCAACAATACAATCGAAATCTGATAATCCAAGTACTATACAATCTATATTAATCACATTCCCGTCATATTGCAACGCACAATTTCGAATCATTCGAACAGATATAATACCTTCACCCAACGGTGATGAAATAGAAACAACAGTAGGCAATGGCTCAGAAGATAAAGAATGCATCATAACAAATTTTTCAGAGATGAATGTATGAGATGCACCTGTATCTATCAAAACATAGGCAGGATAACCATAAATAAAGCAGTTACCTGCTATGACATCATCAGGAGCTGCCTGTGCTTGTTCCTCAGTAAGTGCAAAAACTCGAGTCTGTTGTCTAGGAGGTTGAGTCACAGTTTGGCTTCCTCCTCCTCTGGTCTGTTGCTGAGGCTGAAATGAATGCACTGATTGCCTTTCGGCCTGAGGTATTGGTCGAGAAGAACTTTCACCTATAGCTCTTACATACCTTGGCATAGTGACCAGGTTGACGACAAATATTGCAATTACCTGTCACACCCTTGCACTGATCACTTGAATGTTTTCCACCACACTTAAAACAGAATGCTCCTGATTCACCAGTCCTCTGACCTGCCCCAAACTGTCTCTGTCCACTAGAACTTGAAGAACTACTACCTGGCTTCTTAAATTGCTTTCCCTTTGGCCTGAATCTAGAATCCTTTCTGCCACTGCTTCCTCCCTCAAATCTGGGAGATGTTTGCTGAAACTGTGGCGGATTCTATGGAATGAAAGCTGATACAGGCTGGGGAAATGGCTGTGGAATAAACGGTGTTCCTCTTTGTCGCAAAATACCTGATTCGGCTCCCTTAGCTTTGTTCAAGGCATCAACAACAGTATTTGGTCGTCCACTGTTCACCAAGGTAAACACATCTGGATTAAGGCCATTGATAAACTGATCCGCCATTGCTTCATCAGTAGCTGCTATATGTGGTGCAAACTTCAAATGACTTGAAAATTTGGCCACATATTCCTCGATATTCAAATTACCTTGCCTTAGATTGGCAAATTCAGCACCCTTATCCTTCCTGTAGGAGACTGGAAAGAAACGATGATAGAAATCAATTTTAAATACAGTCCAGGTGATAATCGTACCTCGTTGTTCCAATGCCCGTTTGGTAGTAATCCACCAACTTTTGGCAACTTCATGAAGTTGATGTATTACCAGTCGGATACGACGATCATCTGTATAGTCAAGTGATTCAAATAGTTGTTCTATATCTTCAAGCCAATTTTCACAATCAACTGAGTTTTCTGTTCCTTTCAGTTTTGGCGGTTTGAATGACTGAAATCGCTTTAACAAAGTCTCCATTGGATTAGCAGTAGGATCCAACGGGTCAGTAGATGTACTACCCTGTGCATTCTGAGTTTCAACAATTGGCGGTGGTACTTGTACTGGTTCAGCTGGAGGAACCACTAATGGCTATCTAATGACCGGTGCTTTACGAGGAGGCATATCTGATTGTCAAACAAATTAGTGCATAAACAATATAATATGCAGAAATTTATTCCATCCTTCTCTGATAAGCATTCTCATGCATTCTCATGAGAATTCAGGTTCTGACTAAGGATATTCTGGAATACAATTGCATATATATAGCATGCAGTAGCAATAAAATCACATAATCATGCAATCACATAATTATTGCTATATATAAAGCATGCTAGCAGATAATGCACATAATCAGATATAACATGTACTCTCATGCAATATTAAACAATCAGACAGACTCAAACTACCCCGCTCATCAACTTCTATCTAAATCCAGAAACTTATGCTCTGATACCACCTATTGTGGGGACCCGGGTTGCTAATCTTATCTTAGGGCAATTTATTGTAATTAACAATTAAACAAGTACTTAAAAGAATTAAAGAAACAAGAGCTAAAAAAAAATTTTTGTTTTAAAAGGCAGGGTCTCGCTCGATCGGGGAATATGCTATCAAAAATCTGCTGCCAAAGAATGGATAAACAAGTCATAATCTTTTATACATGCTACAAAATCAAATACATGCTATCTTATAACGTCTTACAAGCTTCTAAACATAATAAACATAAACTAGCATGTATTCAAGCCATAATATACAAAGGTCTTGTATCACTTCTAGCATGGTTCAACAACATAAAGTACAAGTCGTGCTACTTAAACCCGTGTCCTCACTTGCTATGCCTATATCTCAAGCTATCCTTGTCTTTTCTGACTACCTCCTGCCCCACCTATTGCCATGCACACATACAAAACAAAGCAATAGCCGGATAACTCCGGTGAGAATAAAATCCCAGTATAAACAACTTTAAACGCGAGATAATAAACGTGAATGCAATGCAAATGGCAAAGGAAGGCTATCAAGCTGATATCAATAAAACTTAGTTTTTTGGGATCCCGAGGAATAAAATAACTATCAAACCACCGATACTCCCATTTGAGGCGGCATCAAATATTTTAGTCCTCTGACTTTGGTACAACTATAGTGAGTCTTCTGGCTCTGAACATAAATCCATATTCTGTGCCATGAGTCAAGCTGACTCTAGAAATAAATTTACAGTCCATGCCACTCACTACAGCTCTCCAAACGTCATTTGCACTCTAGGCGATGGCTGCCCTCTGTGCTATTAAGGCTGGAGTTCAAGATGAATGCAACATAAGTTGTATGCATTAAAAGCTATAAAACACATCTTGAACAACTAAGCATATAAGCAAACAAAGCAATACAAACAAATAATCACATAAGAAATATAAAGAAACAAGTATGTGATTGACATGAGAATACTTGAAATAAAAGCTATTTCAAGCGTTCTATCCCATCTGGATTTGCTGTCATTTATACCTTTCTATGTCACGTCTGAAAGTACTTCAAATCTGCAAGTACATCAATGAAAATTCATATCAAAAGGTTGCTCCACTTCTCAACTCAATCTCAAGTGCAAATGCTAGCAAACCTTGCTTCAAATCCTTCTCGGTTTGACTCGGAGATCTCGAGTTCGGCAACTTTGATAGAAAGCTGATAAATTACATATCTAATAACTAACAAGATTAGATGCCATTCAAACCATGCTTCGTTCAATCAACAATATCAAAGTCTTGACATTTTGCAAATCGACGACATAACGGCTAAAACCGGCAATCCAAACAATATCCAAATCAATCCAACAATCCAGATAACTTATAATCTCTAACATATCATCTCATTACCATAAAAATCAGTATCAATCAAACATGGTAGTGTTCGAATTATTCTTCTCAAATTCATATAAAATCCGAACGACAGTCTTTTTCCGAACCGTCTGCGAATACACGATCGGTACAGCTGATATACGCATATATGATAAAATCATAATTTTCCATCTTTCACATAAAAATAAAATTTGAGATATGTGAATAAAACATGTACAAAATCGAAGGTCTCGAAGCTGTGATCGCAGATATATATTTATCTGGAATTTCTGATAACCGGAACGCAAGTTATCGAAGCTTGAACGGGACGAAAATGGAGTTCTTGAAGGTTTGGACGATTCCTCTGTTTCTTTTCCTTTCCATAATCTGATATGCACGTGTATTCAGCTTAATTCAAGTGGAAATTGATATATATATATCATATTTGCAGTTTAGTCCCTGAACTTTTGACTATTTGCAATTCAGTCCTCGGAAAAGCGATTTAATTCAATTTCAATCCTTTCCAATTTAAGAATATTAGAATTTAATTCTAAATTCTAAATATTCCCAAATTAAATATTCTCGGATTAAAATTAAATAATCCCGGGCCTTACACTCCCACTCATTAGACCACCATTGATCATCTATCCTACTTGGCTAGATCAATACTCTTGACTTGGCTGCCACAAGTCGACTATTCCCAACACTTGGAATACCCAAATCGCTCTGGTTTCCAACACACCCATACTTGATAACGAGAAAATAGCTATTAGTAGTCTATCGACACAATCTCGTGCCTTACTACTGACAGCTGCCTCGTACACTGAACTTAATCCACCTAACTCTGACAGAGTTAGCCAATAGCCACTAATAGTCATTAGCACAAATCATGTGCCACCTTAGCACTACCAATCGCTGTCTTGTTCACCCAAGGCGAACATCAAGACGAACTACGCCCAAGATTTTCTTGCGATCTATCAACCTAGACCATTTCAATCCCATGGAAAATCCTACGCTCAACCTCTGAAAATAACAGACAGTACTTAGCGCAAACACTGGACTCACTATCCTTGCCTCGTTCATTCAGGATGAACATCACGACTCGTCAAGTCAAAAAATCATAACTAACGAATCCCATAGATTCTTACTATCTCCGGACACAGTCTGACTATATCCCTCGCTAAGATTGTGCAACAATTCAAGACTGAGGTAGCTTACCACGAAAACCCACATGGACAACCACCAAGGCTCCATGGGTATAGGCCACGCTTCCCTCTCATCTCAAATAGTCATGTACAATCCTTAACATCAGATATAATCCATAACAGATGAAGTCATTCATCTTGGAGTAGTCCTTGTATTCGATTCAAAGTCTTAAAACAACATCTCATCCAAGTTCTTGGATCACTCCTATCACAGGGAAACTCTAACCACAACTCTGATGACAGCCCCTTGCCATCGCAGGTAGAAATCCTTCTACCTACTAGATCCATACGTCTAGCAGTAACCCAAAGGTTAAAACCTATCTGCTCAGAGTACACACTTGTCAAGGAAATCCCTCCAAGACTGGTTCCCACAGCAGAATACTCAACCTATATCTCTGGCACACCAAAAGATATCGAACCATCGATATCAAACCTGATATCTAATCCAAGGTCTTACCTCGTCGTGACTATTACCAAAACTCCAGACTGAGTAGACTTCCCACCGCCATCACCTGAAGCACAAAGGCTCCCAGGTAACACTGGCATAGGGTCGCGCCCCATCACGCCTAGTCATGGTCATAGTCCACAACGCTCGATATATACTGGACCCGGCATCTTGATGAAAACCCATCATCACAAGTCTAAACTTATGAAATGTCAGACAACCTACTGTTCTAAGGAAACAACCTAGAACAAAGTCCAATGTTCTAAACCGAAAAATACCCTTAATGCCTCTAGATGAGTTCACTCACGCTGGCACTATCTTATTCTTCAGACTAACTAGGTCAATCCTACGAAAACGCCTAGACTAGCCGCAAGTCAAACAGTCACAGTCGGCCCACTCAATCTCATGAGCTACAATAGTTGAACACTAATCAACTAAAACCAAGCCAACCTTCCGCAAAATCATGCAATCATTCACGAATTGCTGAATTAATAATACACGTATCATTGTTTCAAGTTATGTACAATTCTTTGATTACAATCCCATGTAATACATACAGTATCCAAAATACAATGAAATGTACAACCGAACTTGAAATGATACAACCATAGTATGATGATTCATTACAACTGGAATACTGTTTACAACTACAACAATACAGTATTTAAAATCATTGTACTAGTCTTCGTTCCTTGAGCATGAAGCTTCTAATTGACACATGCATCAATGCAAGCGTACTCCTGCTCGACTCTCTCGGTATCTCGCGCCAAGAATTCTGGAGAAATTAACTCGAGCTCACTAAACAGCTATGCTCTGTATCAATGCCTGTCAGTCAACCTCTTTTTCTCACGATCTACCATCAGCTTTCTTCTTGTAACAAAATCATGCTTTTGAAAATGAAGTTTCCCGTTTGCCTACCGAACGCATCGATACAAGCATACTGGCAAAACCATGTTCTGCATGAGTTTAATGACCTTACGCTCGAAACCTGTCACGCCTTAGGCACCCGAGGCATTGCCTGGTGAAGGTCTATATGACAATCTCTCCAACTATGACTGGAGAATATTCAGAGTACTGTCATCATGGTAAGGATGGCACAGATGCAAGCATGAATTATGTCCCCACCAATCCTCTGCCACTTCTTCTGGCTTCCGGTAGTCGATCCAAAGTTAGGACCCACATTAGTAGAAATCTCGAAAGCTCGGACACGATCCATCGCTCCTATTCGTACTTGCTGGAATCCCACAACACAAATCTTCAGAAATCCTGCTGATGATGATAGTCTTCGGGAAACCTAATCGCCATATCATCACCTCTTTAAAAGGTCTCAACAAATCCTACAAGGATAACCCAAAGAGTCTCATTACTACCTCCCAAGTCTCTTGCATGCATGCTCTGATACCAATAAATGTAGCGATCCAAATAGGATCCACTACCTAATCATAGTTAAGAGCATAATTAAGTGTGCATTAAATAAATCGCTGCGGAAGAATTAAATAAAAACAGATCGGCAGAATACAACCAGTTAAAAAAATTCGATTATACAGCCCAATCGAATAAATAAGCCTAAAAGACAAAAACCTACAGCTAATCCTGCTGTCTTCACTGTTCATTGGCTACTCCAAGCTCCTTGTCCCAATCCTGCACCCACACCTGCCCTTTCGAATGGGGTGTCTAGATACACAGAAAAGACTGGACATGAGCTCTAAGCTCAATGCGTAAGCACGGGTAAAACATACAAATATGATGCATGCAAATGACCGGATATCCATATCTGGGATAACTGTATACAACTTCTCAGTAATGACGCCTAGGACATGAGTGGTACAACCCGGGGATCAAACCCTGCGTACACTGCTCATTCCTAACGGACGTAGACCGTGTCTTCCAGATGCCAATGCCGGCTAATTCGTCGGTCGCGGGGCGCTCGACATCAACCGTCCGAACAGGGCTGAGCGGCCCTTCATGGCTCATCTCTAATGATGGACATGCACAATATGATATGCACATGCATCATAATAATATGACACACAAATGCAACATATAAGCATGCAAAACCTGCTGGCTATCTTAGTCAGTACTTACGTACCTTATTACAGGCAGTCCTAGCAGTCCCACTCTAGGTTCCAAGCCTATCATCAACTCTACAATGCAATTACCCATACATCATTAATTAAGCTCTAAAAGCCTTAACTAAACTATTGCATACTCCTAAATATTTTTAGAAAGCCAAAGCTATACATGCGTCCGTCGTTAGCCCTTTGCTGTCGCTTGCCTCAAAACTAGGCCACAGCTTCGCTACGACGCTTGGATCGCTATGACACTTTCGGATTCTCCATAGGATGCCTAGATCTCCCTAGATCTGAGTTAGAAGGCTAAGGAATTGAGAGAGAAAAAGGAGAGGTGCGAGTTGAAAATGAAATTTTGGGCCCCTATTCATAGGCAAAGTTGGGAGCCTCCGAACTCGACTTCGGATCCCCCGTTCATGACTTCGGAGCCTCCGTTCCTGACTTCGGATCCTCCAAAGTCCCATCAATGATGTCACCAATGAAGTATTATTTTTGGATAGCTGGCCATGCAGTTAGGAGCCTCCGATCTTAGGTTCGGATCCTCCGAACCAGTTCGGAGCCTCCTAACCCGGGTTGGACCCTTCGAACCCGCCGAACCCTCGGAACCTTCCCGGCCATTTTTTAGTGTCCTGGATCCATTTCTGGACTCCGTTAACCCATTTGAAATTTCTTTAATCATGTTTTACTTAATCTAAACATGATTACACGATTAATTAATCATTAATCATTAATTTAGGATACGGGTCACTATACGAAATCTCCTTGAACTTCCTTTGTGCATTTATGGATTCGTATGACATCAGTCAATGTTGTAATCTGCTAATTTGACATTGGTTGAACTATTTAATAAAACCTTGTTCGTATTTCACACTTCTTGAAATTTTTCTTCGGTTCTAGAGTCACATGTTGATGTGAGTAAGATTCACTTTGTCTTTATTTTTGGGCAATCTACTTATGTTGTGTGGCTGACATTTGATTTTTCCTTGAGACTGTTGTTTCCCCTGATTATTGACTTGTGTGGACTTCTCTCTACTGAAGTCACACTGAATGCCTTGATTGTACTTTGATTGTTTGGGCATGATTTCGTTACCCATGGGTGATTGATCACAGGATATGTTATCCGGTTGGCTCATATTCATTATTTTTTGAGCCTCCATTATTATTCATTCACCCCTAGAATTGAATTATGAGTGAGTTATTTTCACTTATCTAGATTTTTATTTTCACCTCGTTTGTTTGGGTAGATTATAGTTTCAATTATCATTTTGATTTCTTGAGTAGAGAATCGGCTCGTAACCGCATAGTAAGTGTTTAGACTGTTTGAATTTAGTATTATTACTAGATAAAATCCTAAGCTATCGTTGTGTTATGAGGAATGACGACTGTTCAAGAGAGAAGACTTCTAGGTAGTAAATTAATTGAATGAGTTTTTTCAATTTTAAATAGGATCGTTAAGAGTATACTTTGGTAAGCTGAATGAGTGATCAGTCTCGAGATAGATAAATATAGTTTTCCCTATAATACTTTTGGGAACTTTACATTTGCATTCTAAGATTTTGTGAATGTCAACCGGTAAGACTAATGCACCAACTATGGGTACAAAATGACGAATAGAATATTATGGTAGTTTTCCTGGATAAGCTGTAGATTTATTTATCGGTGAAATACTAATGTATTGGAGGAACAATGAGAAAGCATTTACGATCGGGTTACAATCTCTTCGAGTTGTATAATTGTATACTAATTTCTTGAAATATGAATTCAGGTTGTAAATATAATAATTTGGGAATATTTGGATTTCAAGACCTGCTGTCGAGTTGAACTGGAGGTTTGAGATATTTATTCATGTGATATGTAATAATTATTTGGTATCTAGAGAATATCTAATCCAACAAACGGATAATAGCTCATGGTATATTTTGGATTCAAGAGTAAATAGGGATTTCTTAGTCGTAGCGTCTGGGATAGAAAAAATTGGCTAAATCCGTTTGAAAATTTTAATTAGGAATTGAACTTTTGGAAAAATCAAGAATGCCAAAGAGACGAAAGTATAAATTGGTGAATGGATGAATGTCATCTATTTAGTTATCTATTTAGATTCTATATGCTATCGGTTAATACCTTGAGACTGAGCAACAATGGATTTTAATGTTTTTGTCTTAAGGATTAGATTTATTTATTTATAGGAAATGAGTCAATCAATCCTAAGTTGAGTAAAGCCATTCGTCCTACTTGTAGGTTAGCTGAACTAAAGTCGTTGCTTAAGGAAATTTTTAATTATCCTTAGAAGCGTTGTTAGTTGTAGTAACTAATAAGGGAATGAGCATAGTCCAGGATCATTAAGCAAAGCACTTCTAATAAGTGGCGTAGAGCTTTAAAATTTCAAATTTGGCTATTAAGTTGTTCTATAGGTATTATTGTTCCGTAGTACTATTGATTTGGGTATAAAAGGAAACTAACTCGTATTGTCATTCCTTATGCGATTTTTGAGGTGATTGGTAATTTGTTTTATCATTTGGGCATGGCGCAGAGCTGTTAGTGATACATGATGGGTTTCATGTGTCGATGTTGTGGAAGTATGGGTCATATCCATCTCATATCTTGAGGTCTAACGAGGTAGAATTGTATAGTCTCTTAGCTATCCCATTTAGAAAAGTTCAGTGTTTAGTCGCAAAGTATTTTGAGAACTTGTGAATTTCTTAAGAGCATGATTCTATATTATATGTGTTATGCTAAATTAGAAAATAGACATTAAGCGTAGTCTCGTTGTGAGGAAACTTTTAATTTATTGTCGAGATCGACATAAATTATTTATCGGTTCTAGGGACTCTATTGCTTGAAATTCCAATGTAGGGTATAAGACTAGAAAAATGTAAGTTGTGCAATATCTTAAAGATCTAAGAATTGGTAGGTTGTAGAACTTATCAGTTGCGGTAGGATAACGTTTTTAAGTTTGTAAATTTATATCAAAAGTAAATTTGAGGTATGATAAAATTTCATCGAGGATAAGACCACTTGGGAACAAATAAGAACTGTGAATTTTATATTGCAGTAAGAGTTAGTCAGATCTTTGATGATATAGATATCAGTAAGCATCAGAGTGCGCAGCGGAAGCTAATTACCGTCAAATCATGTGGGTGTAAGGTAAGAAAATTTAGTGTGTTATAGTCTTAGGTATTCGAACCTAGTTAGTAAGTCTTGAATTTCAAGGACGAAATTCTATTTAAGGGAGGAAGAAATTGTAGCACCTATAATCTAATCTACTAAATAGCATGCATTAAATTTAATAAATATTAGGATTATTATTTTTAAGTTTATTTGATTTAAATTATTTATTTGAATTATGTGCTAATAAAATATTAATTGTTTGTTCAAATGATTTTATTTTACTAACTATTTAAATAATGTTTTTAATTTTATTTATTTAAATAATTTTATTGTGCAACTCAATCATTTTAAAGGTTTAAAAGGTATAAGCTTGTTTATTTAAGTTATTTTTATTATCCAACTTATTTATTTTAAATTACTTAATTTTAGTGGTTAGTCACTTTAAATTATTTTAAATATCTAGCTTATTTATTTAAATCCTTTCTAATTTTCCAACTGTTTTTAAATGTTTCTATTCCACTTGTGTATTATTTAAATGACTTTTAACAGTTCATCTAGCTTGTTTAAATTATTTTAATCGCTCTGTTTATTATTTAAATATTTTATTTATCGCTGTGACATCAAAATATTTAAGTATTGATTTTAATTTCTTGGAATTATTTGCTTTAAGTTTCTTTAAATTATATGTTGCTCAGATATTTAAGTTAATTATTAATGTGATTCCTGAGTTCAGTGACTTCCGGTTCCGGCTTTCGGCGATGGTGGATTTCGACGGTAAATTCCTAGATTTTATTTCAAGTTCAAATATTGTGAGAATTGAGGAAAACAGATGAATTGTTGATTTTAGAATTTTTCTAGTGTCAAAAATCGCTTTTATCGCGTTTTTGAGCTTATTTAAAACTTTTTTCAAAAATTAGCATTTTTAAACCTGGACTAGAAAAATCCAATTTAATATTTTAATTTGAAATGTTCAAACCCGGGTATTTTAAAGGTGCAAGTGAATTTGGGGAAAAGTTTTCTAAAGTTGAGTGACACTTTTTAAAAGTAGTAGCACTTTTAAATCACACACAAACCCACCTATGAATACATACATCTATACACACACACACACATATACACTTAAAACTTAATTTGAAACACCAAAAGAAATTCAAACCTATAACCCTAGCCCCCAAACTCACGCCCCTTCTCCCTCATTCCCTCTATTGCTCGATCGGTTCTTCTTCTTCTTATTTGGGATTTTCGACCGCCGCCGAGAGCCACCACAAGCATAGCTGATCGGAGCTCACCCTTGAAAGATCTTTCCAACTGTTGGCCGTTGGTTTCAGCTCATTCCATCTTCATTTATTTGGGAATTTTTGGAGCTAGGAAAGAATATGGTTTCATTTGGCCTCAAGAAGATTATTATGTCATGTGTTTGTCTTGTTTGTGTGTATTTTAAATTTTTTGAAATTTTATGGAGCATGTTCAAAAATTCCAGATTTTATTTGAGTCACGTTCATGCTTATGATCGATTCATGTTCATTTCACGTTGTTGGATATGAGTTGAGTTAAGAGTCTTGGGTGATGTCTCCATTGATGCCCTTAATTTTGAAATTTTCAATTAATTGAACATTTGTTGGTTCGACATTTGTGTGTTGCTTGGATGGTGGATTAGGGGCTACCATGGGAGAGAATGTAGCTCACATGGTAGTGCTTAGGATGGTTTGAAGTTAGCTTGCATGTTGGAGTTGAGGGGTAAATTGATTTTGGTGATGACGGGCTTTGGTTTTCATGGGATGGTTGAGGGCTGGAATCGAGCCATGCTAAGCTTGGGAAGGCTGTCCTTGTAGCGACCCTACCCGGATCCACTACCTAATCAAACTTTAAGAGCATAATTAAACATGCATTAAATAAATCGCTGCGGAAGACTTAAATAAAATCAGACCGGCAGAATACAACCGGTTAAATAAATTCGATTTATACAACCCATTCGAATAAATAGCCTAAAGGAAAAACCTACAGCCAATCCTGCTGTCTTCATTGGTCACTGGCTACTCCAAGCTCCTGGTGCTCAATCCTGCACCTACACCTGCCCCGTCGAATGGGATGTCCAGGTACACAGAAAAGACTGGACGTGAGCTCTAAGCTCAATACGAAAGCACTGGGTAAAACATACAAATATGATGCATGCAAATGATGGGTATCCATATCTGCGATAACTGTATATAATTGCTTAATAATGGCGCCTAGGACATGAGTGGTACAACCCAGGGAGCAAACCCTGTGTACACTGCTCATTCCTATAGGACGTAGACTGTGTCCCCAGATGCTAATCACCCATGACCCGTCAGTCACTAGGCCCTAGAAATCAACCGTCGTAACAGGGCTGAGCGGCCCTACATGGCTCATCTCAAAAGATGGACAGACACAATATGATATGCACATGCTGCATAATAATATGACACATAAATGCAACATATAAGCAAGCAAAACCCGCTGGCTATCTCAGTCTGTACTTACGTACCTTACTACAGGCAGTTCCTAGCTGTCCCGCTCTAGGTTCCAAACCTATATCAGCTCTATAATGCAAATACCCATGCATCAATAATTAAGCTCTAAAAGCCTTAATTAAGATATTGCATACTCATAAATAATTTAAGGAGACCATAGCTATACTTGCGTCCGTCGTCAGCCCGCTGATGACAATTTCCTCAAAACTAGGCCACAGCTCCGCTACGATGCCTGGATCACTATGCCACTTCCGGATTCCCAATAGGATGCCTAGAACTCCCTAGATCTGAGTTAGAAGGCGTAGGAATCAGAGAGAAGAGAGGGAAAGGTGCACTTTGAAAATGAAATTTCGGACCTCTATTTATAGACGGAGTTCGGAGCCTCCGAACCCGGTTCGGAACGTCCGAACACGATCGGAACCTCCGATCCCATCTTCGGAGCGTCCGATTGCCCAATATTACGTTAGCCATGACGTCACCTTGCTGACGTAAGCGATGACGTGTGCCCTGGTCCCGATCGGAGCGTCCGATCCTATCGACGGAGCTTCCGATCTCGATCGGTGCCTCCGATCCGAGTTCGGATCCTCCGATCTTTGGTTCGGATCCTCCGATCCATCCGAACCCTCGGAACCTTCCCGACCATTTTTTAGTGTCCTGAATCCATTTCTGGACTCCGTTTAACCCATTTGGAATTTCCTTAATCATGTTTTACTTAATCTAAACATGATTACACAATTAATATACTCATTAATCGTTAATTCTGGATACGGGTTACTACATTCTCCCCCCCTTAAAAGATTTGGTCCTCGAAATCTAGGGTAAAACCTCGAGAACATACAAGAAAACCTTGCTCGAGTGTCTGGTCGAAATATCCTCCGACACACTAAGACTCCCGTCGAATTCTCTGCAAGCTTCATAAATGCTGAACCGCATTAACATTTTCCCAGCTGAAAATTACTGCGCTACTGGTCGACAATCGAACTTCCCTTGCGCTAGCATATCGTATCACTGACACTTCTTTCACTCGGAACACGATCTTCCTGACCACGAAGGATACAATACCCGCTTGATCAAGATCATCGTCTCAAAGGAAATCTTATACTGACGAAGACCAAGTCATAACCTGACTGGTTTTACTGCATTCATCGAATCACTAATCAAAACTAACCATCTAATGGTTCCAAAAGTTCTCGGTGCTCAACACCTCTAGTTAGGAAAACACTAATCCCAATATTATGCTGACACAACAAAGCTCAAATTCTCCCCAAGAGAATCTAGTTGACACAAGTCTATACTTCAACGTAACTGCTCGCAATGTTCCCTGAACTAGTTACCCTCCCCACTCTCCCTGAAGCACAACCGGCTTCCCAAGGAATACTGGAAACTTAAACCATCATGTCTAGTATATTATATTTTCCACGTTTCATAGTATAACCTCAACACTGTGCCCTGATGATAACTATCATCACTTACAATTCATGACGCTACGTCATCTCCTAGCCGTTGGCCTGCGAAGTCACGCATACATTGCAATGGAAGTCATCATGCCTCTGATGATCTACGTCATCTCGATCATAGGTTATTCACCTCATGAATTCAATCGATAAACATTCTTCTGATAGTTATACATACTCGCAACCACTGTACACACATCAAGACTAAGGCAAGCTCCCACCAATATGCTCGACTGGGACATTCCACAGTGCACAGCCATATGGAAACGCTTCCTATTCCGTCTCGAAACTCGACAGTCACTGCACCTGGTATAACTCAACTCAGTGTCTCTGATAATACCATCAGCTCATACCAATCTCCCAAGGTTGAACATACTGATCCTGGAACTAAATCCCAACGGATTCTCAATAGTCAAATCGCTCCCTTGCTGAACGCATCATCCTTAGCACTGAAAAGACGAAGATTCCTGATGAACACGTCATCCCTGGAATATCGCAATTTGCTTTTTACCAAATTACTTGTCACCTAACACACGTCCGACTATCGTCCATTGTTAAAGCGCAATATCCTTGACAAATAGTCCGCATGGATGTGACTCACGGCTTGAAAAGAACAAACCTGATCCCTCCCGATCTTGCGAAATCTCAATTCCCACAACAATCTTGTTGGCTACTAAGTTGAAATTCTACTATCTCTGTCATTTCAGAGATATCGTTCATCACACGCTAGAAGGCTAGTGACACCTCCTGCTAGATCTCGAGGATCAAATCCTAGCTAATGTCACACAGATCAGACAACTGATGTTTCCTTGCTAATGTCCATTAGCATTTCCAACTACTCGTCAGATCCAACCACAACGGTACACATAGATGCCCTCACTTAACCGAAATGTCCGATCAACAATCTTCACTATTGTTGTTCAATGGAAAACTCTCACATGAAACAACAACATGATACTTTCCTGACCTATTGCTATCACTAAGCAATTGATTGGATCAATATCAGCTTCCTTCTTAACAAGAACGCACTATACTGGAAACTACCAACTCCTTCGCTTGTCTCCACTGTCAAGTTAGCACCTAACTTGATCATACAAGTCCACTTGCAATCGTTCCCGATTACAACAATCCCAGAAGATTCATCTCTGACAATCATTGAGACCAAATAACTCAAATCTCCGATTTCTCTGAGATGGTATTCAGTACTCTTCCCATAAGCATTACTTGACAAAATACTATCCCAAGTATTTCTTAATTGCTACATCCTGATCAACCTTGATTGGCTCAACCAATCAAAATCGTCGATCTAGTTAAGCTCGCACACATCTGGTCAGACGACCACTGATCATTCAACCTGCATGGCTCGGTCAATAACTATGACACAGCTGCCACAAAGAACCATTTCCAAACGGTGTCAGATCACGGTACATAAGTAGTTTACTTGGCACAAGTCCTGCGCCTTTTCAGCACTACTAACCGTTGCTTTGTATTCTGAACTTAATCATCCTAACTCTGACAAAGTTACCCAATAACCACTAGTAGTCACTAGCACAGATCCCATGCCACCTTAGCACTACTAATCGTTGTCTTGTTCACCCAAGGCAAACATCAAGATAAACTAAGCCCATTTCCATCCCATGGAAAATCCTACGCTCAATCTCTGAAAATATCAGGCAGTACTTAGCGCAATCACCGGACTCACTATCCTTGCCTCGTTCATTCAGGATGAACATCGCGATTCGTCAAGTCCAAAGTTATACCTAAGGAATTCAAAAGATTTGCAACATTCCCGGTCATGCTCCTGATTATATCCCACGCAAAGATTGTGCAACAAATTAAGACTAAGGTAGCTTACCTCAATAACCCACTTGGACAATCACCAAGGTTTCACGGGTATAGGCCACGCTTCCCTCACATCACAATTAATGCTTATACAATCCTTAGCATACGGTATAAACCATCACAGATGAAGTCCATCATCATGAAGTAATTCTTCTATTCGAGTTGAAGTGTTAGAACAAAATCCTATCCAAGTTCTTGGATAATTCCTATCACAAGGAAATTCTAACCACAATTCTGATGACAACCCCTAGTCATTGCTGGTAGAATCTATCCGCCTACTGGATCCGCACGTCTAGCAGTAACTTTAAAGTTTAAAACCTATCTGCTTAGAGTATACACTTGTCAAGGAAATCCCTCCATGACTGTTTCCTACAGCAGAATACTCAAACTATATTTTTGGCACACTAGACGATATCGAACCATTGATATCAAACCTGATATCTAATCCAAGGTCATACCCTGTCGTGACTGTCACCAAATCCCTAGACTGAACAGCCTTCCCACCGCCAATCCTGAAGCACATGGCTCCCAGATAACTCTGAAGTACAAGGACTCCCAGAGTAACACTGGCATAGGGTCGCGCCCCATCACGTCTAGTCCTGGTCATGGTCCACAACTCTCGGCATATACTGGACCTGGCATCCTGATGAAAACCCATCATCACAAGTCTCAACTTAACGAAGGTCAGACAGCCTACTGTTCTAAGGAAATAACCTAGAACAAAGCCCAAATGTTCTAAACCGAACAATACCCTTATGCCCCTAGATGAGTCCACTCATCGCTGGCACTAACATAGTCCACTGACTAACCAGGTCAATCCTAGGAAAACGCCTAGAATAACCACAAGTCAAACCGTCACAGTCGGCCCACTCAAATCCCATGATCTACAGCAGTTGAACACTAATCAACTAAAACAATGCCAATCCTAGCAAAATCACTTGCAATCATCCACGAATTGCTGGATAAATAAAACATGTATCATTGCTTCCATTTATGTACAATTTCTCAATTACAATCCCATGTAATACATACAGTATTCAAAATACAATGAAATGTACAATCGAACTTGAAATGATACAACCATAGTATGATGATTCATTACAACTGAAATACTGTTTACAACTACAACGATACAGTATTTAAATCATCGTACTAGTCTTCGTTTCTTGAGCATGAAGCTTCTAATTGACACACGCATCGAGACAAGCATACTCCCGACCAAGTCCCTCTACATGTCCTCCTACGAAGAACTCTGGAGAAATGGCTCGTGATAGCTAACCAGCTATGCTCTGCGTCAGTGCATGTCAGTCGACCCCTTCTGCTCACGATCTACCATCAGCGTTCTTCTTGTATTCATATCATGCTTTTGAATATGAAGTTTCTCGTGTGCCAACCGAAAGCATCGATACAAGCATACCGGAAAAACCATGTTCTGCATGAGGTTAAAGACCTCACTCTCGAAACCTGTCATGCTTTAGGCACTCGAGGCATTCTCTGGTGAAGGTCTATCTGACAATCTCTCCATATACGACTGGAGAATCTTCAGAGTAGTGTTATCATGGTATGGACGATACAGATGCAAGCATCAAGTGCGTCCCATCCAATGTTCTGCTACTGCCTCTTGCATCCGGTACTTGATCCAAAGCTAGGATCCACATGAATAAAAATATTGAAAACTCGGACACGATCCATCACTCCTGTCCGCACTTGCTGGTATCCCATAAGCCAAATCTTTAGAAATCCTGCCGATGATGATAGTCTCTGGGCAAACTAATTGCCGCATCATCACTTCTTCCAAGGTCTCATCCGTTCTATAAGGATAACCCAAAGTCTCATAACTATATCCCAAGTCTCTTGCATGCATATGCTCTGATACCAATAAATGTAGCAACCCTACCCGGATCCACTACCTAATCAGAGTTTAAGAGCATAATTAAACATGCATTAAATAAATCGCTGCGAAAGACTTAAATAAAATTAGACCGGCAGAATACAACCGGTTAAATAAATTCGATTTATACAACCAATTCGAATAAATAGCCTAAAGGCAAAACCTACAGCTAATCCTACTGTCTTCACTGGTCATTGGCTACTCCAAGCTCCTGGTGCTCAATCTTGCACCTACACCTGCCCCATCGAATGGGGTGTCTAGGTACACAGAAAAGACTGGACGTGAGCTCTAAGCTCAATACGAAAGCACTGGGTAAAACATATAAATATGATGCATGAAATGGGTATCCATATCTGAGATAACTGTATATAACTGCTCAGTAATGGCGCCTAGGACATGAGTGGTACAACCCGGGGAGCAAACCCTGTGTACACTGCTCATTCCTATAGGATTTAGACTGTGTCCCCAGATGCTAATCACCCATGACCCGTCAATCACTAGGCCCTAGACATCAAACGTCCTAACAGGGCTGAGAGGCCCAACATGGCTCATCTCAAAAGATGGACAGACACAATATGATATGAACATGCTGCATAATAATATGACACATAAATGCAACATATAATCATGCAAAACCCGCTGGCTATCTCAGTCTGTACTTACGTACCTTACTACAGGCAGTTCCTAGCTGTCCCGCTCTAGGTTCCAAGCCTATATCAGCTCTATAATGCAAATACCCATGCATCAATAATTAAGCTCTAAAAGCCTTAATTAAGCTATTGCATACTCCTAAATAATTTAAGGAGACCATAGCTATACCTGCATCCGTCGTCAGCCCGCTGATGACAATTTCCTCAAAACTAGGCCACAGCTCCGCTACGACGCCTGGATCGCTATGCCACTTCCGGATTCCCAATAGGATGCCTAGAACTCCCTAGATCTGAGTTAGAAGGCTTAGGAATCAGAGAGAAGAGAGGGAAAGGTGCACTTTGAAAATGAAATTTCGGACCTCTATTTATAGACGGAGTTCGGAGCCTCTGAACCCGGTTCGGAACGTTCGAATACGATCGAAACCTCCGATCCCATCTTCGGAGCGTCCGATTGCCCAATATTACGTCAGCCATGATGTCACCTTGCTGACGTAAGCGATGACGTGTGCCTTGGTCCCGATCGGAGCGTCCGATCCTACCGACGGAGCTTCCGATCTCGATCGGAGCCTCCGATCCGAGTTCGGATCCTCCGATCTTTGGTTCGGATCCTCCGATCCATCCGAACCCTCGGAACCTCCCGACCATTTTCGAGTGTCCTGAATCCATTTCTGAACTCCGTTTAACCCATTTGGAATTTCCTTAATCATGTTTTACTTAATCTAAACATGATTACACTATTAATATACTCATTAATCGTGAATTCTGGATACGGGTTACTACAGTCCTAGTGGTTTGAAGAGGTCTAAGGAGTGGTCTTGGTTTTAGTTATAGGTTGGGAGCATGGGGGTTCAATGGTTAGGTGTCTTGAAAGGGAGATGAGCTAAGACTTGTGTGAGCAGAATTTTGCCAAGTGTTAGGGCTGCCCAGATATAATTGTTTAAAACAGGGTTAGAACCAAGATTTAGTGAAGGGATCGGGTATGGAGGTAGCCTAGGATGTTAGAGAGACTACGTTTCAAGAGGAAATCAATTCGGTTGGGTTTTCCTTGAGTTCTAGGCATTTGATCAAAGAGGTGCAGAATTTTAGAAATCTAAGGTTGCTGCCTGGAAAATTTTTTTAATTTTTTTTTTTTGGACCAAATTTGAAACGATTTATATTATTATAAATGAAGCCCGAATCTGGGGACCCTTTTTTAAAAGTAACCAATCAACGAAACTGCCAAAATTTGAAGATAGAAATGAAGCTGAAAATCTTAGGCGTCACAGAGCCTAAATTTTCGAATGGAATTGTTGAGTGGAGAGTCAGCGTCTTAGCCATCTTCCATGAGAAACTGAAGCTTTCCAACCACTTCAAACTTTGATCGATATCCCTTTGTCGTTTGCTGCCCGGAAACTTGGTTGTATAGAATTATGGTATGATGGTGGTGCCTCGAGGATGAATTCCTTATGTAGTTCGAGGTGTGAAGGAATCGTGGTTTCAAGAGGAAGTCGTTTTGATTAAGAATTGAGTAAGTTATAAGCTTTGCGGGCGGATCGCTTGAATGATGTCCTATGCGCAAATTAAGGTCTAAAATCTTAGCTATGGTTTGCTACCTAAATCACCATCTTTTTCAACCATCTTGCATCATTTATTTATTAATTGAGTAATCGAGAAAATATTTTCAAATAAAGTCATTTCCATAAATACAGGCTAAGTCTTAGAGTCGAGTCAAAAAAAGAAAAATATTTTGAATAAGGAGAGTTGATTGTGACCATATCAGGGTATGGACGGGTTGGGAGAAATCTTGGCTTCCCTTAACACTTCATGAGTTTGGACGGGCTAAGATAAATCTTGGCTTTCCTTACCATCTCAGGGTTTGGACGGGCTGGGAGAAATCCTGGCTTCCCTTACCACCTCATGGGTTTGGAGGGGCTGGGAGAAATCTCGGCTTTCCTTACCAACAGGGGCAAGATGGGTTGGGAGAAATCCTGACTTCCTTTCCGGCATAGTATACTGCAACCATTGATCTATCAAAACTTTAAAAAGGGGCCACAATCAAGGATCTAAGTTCTCAGTTCAGTTTCAGTTCAGCTCGACTTAGTTTAAATTCATTTTCAGCCATGGATGAGGTTCAGTTAAAGTTATGAATGTCACAAGAAAAGTTCAAAGTAAAGTTTAAGGAAGTTCCAAGTATAAAGTGTGAGTTTCAGTTCATGTTTAAAAACGTGAGTTTGAGTCTAGTTGCGTGAGTTCTTTTACGTGATCTCTTTACAGCTCCAAGTCTCAGTTCCTTTCATCTTTAATACTTTTTCGGGAAAGGTTCAAGGTATTGTATATGCTAGTGTTTTAAGTATTACGCATGTATTTTTAAACCCTCGTTATTCCATGGTTTATACTTGTTGGGCCTTTAGGCTCACTATCTTTGCTTGGTGCAAGTTAGATTATTGTTGAGATCAGGGGCATGACTATCGAGTGGACTGCGATACGTACATGACACATCCCTCCGACCTATGCCAGTATTCCGCAGAGTTAATCAAATTTAAAAGTTTTGAAGCATTTATTTTGCTTATTTGGTAAATGTAATTGTAATAATAAACCAGTACACTTCTTTATTTTCTGAGTAGTGTTGCAGGAAGTTTATTCCCTGCTATTTAAATATGTCATGTAAAACTGTTAACCCTTTTCACTGCTGTTTGGGGGTTGATTCTGTTCGTAAACTCGTGTTACTTTTATTATAATTTCTTTGTCTGGAGTTGTTTTTTTAAATGCTGAGTTGAGAACAGGTGGTTTTAAGTATTTTCAAGTAGGTCATCACAATTTTTCTTTTTGAAAATCCGTATTTTATTTAATTATTAATTATAGTAGAGGTAGAGGTCGTTTCAAAAACAGTTTCAAGTTTGGAAGTCGGGCCTCTATAGGCCACCAATTCCAAACTATTTTGATCAAAAGATTCAGCCATTGTAGTATCCAAAATTGGACTCTCCACGTACATAAGTTGTTCTTTGTGGAGCTCAAATTTTTATACCACTTGCTTCTTCGACTGAAGATCTTCTTCAAGAATTGAGGAGTTGAATTCAAATTGGATGTTGCTTGTAAATTGATGCAACTTTTCATCAAAACTCATTCTAGTAAATTCAAGCAAGGATAAATCACCCAACTGTTGATCTTGAACAAAATTGAGAAGATGTTCAGTTTGGTACACTTCAGTTTGTTGAACAATCTGATCATTTTCCTTTTCTACATCCAAAAATACTTGATCAATTGTATGTTTAGAGGACTCAACATCTTGTTAAGTTGGTTTTGGAGCTGGTTTTGTCTTTCATTTGAGGCTTGTATTCCTGTATGGCTCAAGGATAACAAGCTCTTGATCTTGTTCCCAAAAATGGACTCGGTGTTGCATAGAAGATAGGTCATCCAACTGAATTAAAATGGCCCTATATTCATAGTATCATTTTATTGTTGGGTCATGATTCCCTTTAATATGATCATGGATTGATGTGAGTCCCTTGATGCTCATCAAATCGAAGAAATACTGCCTTCTATCCAAGGCAATTGAAATGTCAACAGTTTTGACTATTTTTAGAACAGTCTCCTCCAAAAAGATATAGAGTCTGAGTTGACCCTTCTTCTTCAAATTTTGAGCTAGAGTAGTTTTCCTGTATTTGCACCAAACATCAAATACTTCATCTATAGCATTTTCTACAAACTCCAACACATTTTCCATAGTTTAGTCGATTTGTGTTTGGATGACATATGTTGTCCTGTCAGCATCTGAAGATGAAGCAACAGTTGATCTATCTTTTCCATCTATAAAATCCATACTAGAGTTAGTACTTTCAACTATTTGATGAGTAGAAAAACCTTCAATAGGTCTTGGTGGTTGCAAAACAGTGGTAGCAAAAACAGTTTGGAGTGGAGCTGGACTGCTTTTGAAAAAATATTCAAGTTCTTCAGGAGCCTCCTTGTGAATTGTTGCAGCTGACTAAATTGGTACAACAACTATTATTTATTGGCCCCTTGGATCTGAATGGAGTTTGGTATGCCTTTCATGAAACGCTTCATCTGATGAGCCTGGACCAGTTTGAGTCATTTTGACTGTAACTTTTGAAACTGGATGGATTATCAGTTTAGCAGGTGAAGTAATGAGTTTGGATCTCTATGTCTTGGATGTCTTGAGTAATGGCTTGACAGTTACATCTTCCAGTTCACTAACATCTTCATCACTGTGATGAATTATCCATTTTCTCTTAGACATGGAAATACTCTTGACAACAGTTTTGGTCACTATAGACTGCTTCGATGTAGCAGTGACCTCAGAAGTTGGCTTTACAGTTTCAGTAGCAGACTGCTTCTCAATGATATTCTTTGATCGAAAATAATTAATATATTGAGCATTAAGAACTCTTTACTTGTGAAGAGAGGTGGTCTGCTTCAGACTGATGCTGAACTAATGCAGCAGATTTCTAATTTGAAGACCAAAGCCAAAATATTGCTTGGTCTTAAGCATCATATTGTGAAACACCTTGAAGAGAACAGCTGCTCAATTAATCTTGATATCCTTCATGATAGCAGTTATCACTTGAAATTTCTCAACTGTCAGTTTGGAAAATGACACAACTTCAGCAAGAAGGCTCATGGACACGACATCAGCTCAGAGTTGAAATTACATCTTTACTTCTCTTTTGAAGTCGGACATACTCACTACTTTATTTGAGTTCGAAAACAGTGTCTACATCTCAGTTAGATCATGAGTTGAAATATTGTTCATTGGCGATGCCTTATGTCAGGAGCTTGAAAACTTGAGCGAAATAAGATTCATCGACTGTTAGTTGGTTTCCAGCAATAGATAGTCTTATGGCTCCATCTTCATTATCAGTGCACTTCCGATACAAGGAGATAAGATCCTTCTTGTAGATATCCAAAGATTTGGCCGTAAAAAAGAATCGAAGTTCTGCCGACTCAATCTTCTGAAAGACTGAGGATATTCCCTCATCATTCATCTCATACAGTGATTCAAAATCAACTGGCATCAGATTCGGAATGTACGTCAGAGGTGAGCTGACCATTTTTGAGAAGTTGTGTAGTGACCCTTACCCGGATCACCTACTAAACAGAGCTTAGGCATGCAATTAACTTAATTAAACAGATATCAGAATTTAAACTGTGGAAACCATAACAATATACAATCCCAAGGGAAGGAATCTGTAAATACCCAAATATTATACAACCAGATCGAATAGTTGTATCAATCCAATAATAACATAAATAAAACCTAGACAAAGCTCCAGATGGCCATCCACTGTCTAGCCCCTCTTGGACCCACCTGCATCGTCCAAACGCAAACCTGCCCCATGGAATAGGGTGTCCAGAACACAGAGTACGAGACGTGAGCATAAAATGCTCAGTACGAGAGTAAGAGTATACATGCATGCAAAGTGAACTCCCTACAGACTCAAGGTCAAGGATCAGATAACAGAGACAGACCGGGCCCTGGTATGTAGCACGCTATGCCGTCGCTTCAGGAGGTGGATCCCATACCGAGTACATGTGGATACACCGGACCCAAATTGATGGAAGTCCATCCACTAACAGGATAGGATACAACCCTACTAATAGACATCTCGAAGGAGATAACAGCAATATGCAAATGAATGCAGCATAATATCATGACATATAAATCATGCAGTCACATAATACATGCATACTCAGTCAGGATATCTCGAACAGTACTTTCGTACCTAACACCGTAGTTTGAACTAAGCTGGAAGAAGACAACCTCTAATTGCCTTAGGTCAAAACCCGACCCGACCCGGTCTCAATACTGACCCGATCTGAACTGCTCCTGGTCAAGCCCCGACCTGAACTGCACCTGGTCAAGCCCCGACCTGAACTGCTCCTTGTCAAGCCCCGACCTGAACTGCACCTAGTCAAGCCCCGAGCTACTCCTTCCCAAACTCCCGAGCTACTCTTGGTCCGAGCAGAACTAAGAAGTGAGGTGAAATGGTGTAAAATGACCGAAGCCTCGACTTCTATTTATAGAGGATGAGCCGGGACAGCTGTCCACCGAGTGCGTGACACCTGGCAGGACACTAATCGTGCTTTTGCTTCAGCCACGTGTTCACTCCCGACCTACCTACCATGTGCTCTTCCCATGACCGAACACTACCTTGGCTTTGCACAACACTTTCTTGAGAACCATAAGCCTCGACCCGAGCCACTCATGACCGACCCGAGCCATGTCCTTCATGTCCGAACCCTATCATGGTTTTCATCATGACCGACCCGAGCCCCAAAGGAAAGACCCGAGCTCAAACCAAAGTCCACACACATACATGACCGAGCCCTAGCTCCCTGCCCGAGCCCTAGATCTATACCCGAGCACTAGCTCTATACCCGAGCCCTTGCTCCATGCCCGAGCCCTAGCTCTATAACCGAGCCCTTGTTGATCAACCATGACCGACTCGAGCTGCTCATGACTGACCCGAGCTGCTCATGACCGACCCGAGCTGCTCATGACTGACTCGAGCTGCTCATTCATGTCATGTATTCTTTGACCTTGACTTGTGCTCTTGTTAATAAAATATTTATTATATTTAAACATAATTAACCATTAATCTTGTAAATTGGAACTGGGCTACTACATTCTCCGCCACTTAAGATATTTCGTCCTCGAATACAGATCTTAAGTACCGAATGTAAAGCAAGATACAAACTTTCCTTTATTCAAACTGAATATTTTACAAGATAAAACTGAAAACTACTCAAGAATGAAATCAAAACAGCTCAGGATGGTCTTCACGCATCCTGTCCTCAAGCTCCCAAGTAGCCTGTTCAGTGCCTCGGCGCTGCCACTGAACTAGAACCAAAGGAATGACTTTGTTTCGCAGAACCTTATCCTTATAATCCAGGATACGAGTAGGTTTCTCAAAATAAGTCAAATCCTTATCCACCTTAACATCAGACCGCTGTAGGATGTGGGACTCATCTGCCACATACCGTCGCAACAGAGATACGTGAAACACGTCGTGAATACTGGAAAGATACGGTGGCAAAGCCAGACGATAAGCCAAATCTCCAATGGTCTCCAAAATCTCAAATGGACCAATAAACCTGGGAGATAACTTTCCCTTAAGGCCAAATCTGAGAATCCTGCGGAAAGGTGACTCTCTCAGAAACACTTTCTCCCCAACATCGAACTGCAAAGGCCTACGCTTGGTGTTAGCATATATGGCCTGACGATCCTGTGCAGTCTTAATCCGTTTCTTGATCTGATCGACAATGTCGATTGCCTGCTGGATTAATTCTGGTCCCTCAGCCTGTCTCTCCCCCACTTCTTCCCAGAAAAGTGGAGTACGACAACGTCGCCCATACAACGCCTCAAAAGGTTCCATACCTATGCTTGTATGGTAACTGTTGTTGTATGCGAACTCAATCAACGACAAATGATCCTGCCAGGCTGAACCAAAATCCATAACGCACGCTCGAAGCATATCCTCCAATGTACTGATAGTGCGCTCTGACTGACCATCAGTCTCCGGATGATAGGCAGTACTCAAACTGAGAGTAGTACCCATCGCACGCTGAACACTCCCCCAGAACCTAGAAGTAAACCTGGGGTCTCGATCGCTGACAATGCTCACAGGCACTCCATGAAGTCGAACGATCTCCTGAACATACATACGAGCCATATGATCCACATTGTACTCTTGGCTATAGGCAATGAAATGCACTGACTTGGTGAGTCGGTCCACCACAACCCAGATAGCATCACAATTTCTCGGGGACATGGGCAAATGGGTCACAAAATTCATCGTGATAAACTCCCATTTCCATTCCGGAATAGGCAAACTGTGAAGCAAACCTCCAGGTCGTCGGTATTCTGCCTTGACCTATTGACACACCAAACATCTCGAAACAGACTGATAAACACTGCGTTTCATTCCCTTCCACCAGAACCGAGTACGTAGATCCTTGTACATCTTGTTGCTTCTCGGATGAATACTCAACTTAGTGCGGTGCACCTGAGACAAAATCTCCTCTCGCAACTCTTCATCCTGCGGAATCACAAGCCTACCAGACAAACACAAAAAACCATCTGACTGATAGTGGAATCCAGACGATCTACCCTCGTTGGCCAGACGCGCCAAACGCTGGGTCTTCGAATCAGTCATCTGAGCCTCTCGAATCCGCGAGTACAAAGCTGGCTCAGATAGAATCGCAAATATCTGGATATTCTGCATATTTTTCTTATGCTTGAAGGTATAACCTGAAGTACAACAGTCACTGATCGCACTAGACAAAGAACAAGTCTGAAGTGCGGATAGTCGCACCTTGTGACTCAAAGCATCAGCAGTAAGATTAGCAGCTCCCGGATGGTACTTAATCTCGCAATCATAATCTTTAAGCAAATCCATCCAACGTCTCTGCCTCATGTTCAACTCCGCCTGAGTGAACAAATACTTGAGACTCTTATGGTCGGTGAAGATCTCAAATTTCTCGCCATACAGATAATGACGCCAGATCTTCAAAGCGAACACAATGGCTGCCAATTCCAAATCATGGACTGGGTAATTGTCCTTGTGAAGCATCAGCTGTCTAGAAGCGTATGCGATCACATGCCCATTCTGTGTCAGGACACAACCTAACCCCTGAAGAAAAGCATCCGTGTAAACTACATACCCTCCAGATCCTGACGGTAATGCCAACACCGGCGCAGAAGTCAACCGCCGTCGAAGCTCACAGAAATTCTCCTCACACTCGGAGGACTACTCGAAATCCACACCCTTGCGGGTAAGCTGCGTCAAAGGTCGAGCTATTTGAGAGAAGTTCAGAATGAAGCGACGATAATAACCTGCTAGACCCAGAAAACTACGGATCTCAGCAACTGTCGTCGGACGCGACCAATTACGTACCGCTTCAATCTTGCTTGGATCAACAGAAATCCCCTCCCTGGATATGATATGGCCAAGAAAGACCACTCTATCCATCCAGAACTCACACTTGCTCAGCTTGGCATACAACTGCTCATCTCGCAGAGTCTGTAGTACCAACCGCAAGTGAGAAACATGCTCTTCCGTATTACGCGAATACACCAAGATGTCATCGATGAAGACCACGACAAACTTGTCCAAATACTCCCTGAAGACACGGTTCATCAGATCCATGAATATAGCCGGCGCATTAGTCAAACCAAATGGCATCACTAGGAACTCGTAATGCCCATAGCGAGTACGGAATGCAGTCTTGGCTACGTCCTGATCACGGACTCTCAACTGATGATACCCAGATCTCAAGTCAATCTTGGAGTAAACTGACGTGCCCTGCAGCTGATCGAACAAGTCATCAATACGAGGAAACGGATACTTGTTCTTCACAGTGACTCGATTCAGCTGCCGATAGTCAATGCACAGCCGCATCGACCCATCCTTCTTCTTTACAAAGAGAACAGGAGCTCCCCAAGGAGATACACTAGGACGAATGTACCCCTTGTCCAAAAGATCATGTAGCTGATTCTTCAACTCACGCATCTCTGACGGAGCCAGACGATACGGTGCTCTAGAAATAGGCGAAGTACCCGGCATCAACTCTATGACAAACTCGAATTCCCTAGCAGGAGGAAAACCCGAAATCTCATCAGTAAATACATCTGGGAATTCATCCACAACAGGAATGCTCTCTATCACAATGCTCTCAGTGGACAAATCAACTGCATAGATAAGGTAGCCTTCCCCGCCAGACTCTAGAGCTCGACAGGCTCTCAAAGCTGATACCAAAGGCATCGGAGGTCGCGCTCCCTCACCATAGAAAAATCAACTCTCACTCCCCTCCGGATGAAAGCGTACTAATCTCTGATAGCAGTCTACTGAATCTCGATAGGTAGTCAACATATCTATTCCCAAAATGCAATCAAAGTCGTCCATCGCCACGACCATGAGATTCGCAATCAAAATGTTACCCTCAAACTCTAAAGGGCAACCCATCACTAGACGCTTAGCCAAAGCAGATTGGCCTGTCGGAGTAGAAATAGACATCACTACGTCTAGTGCAATGCATGGTAACTTATGCCTCTTAACAAAACGTGCAGAAATGAAGGAATGAGATGCACCAGTGTCAATAAGTACAAGAGCTGGTATACCATAAAGCAGAAATGTACCTGCGATGACTTTCTCATTCTACTCCACAGCTTGATCATGTCTCAGGGCAAACACCTGGCCAGAAGCTCGTGGCCTCAAATGAGAACTCCCAGCAGATTGTCCTTGCGACCTCTGCTGTACGGTGGCCTGAGAACCAGATCCAGAACCGCCTCCCCCAGATAGTGGACAATCTCTCCGGATATGACTAGTCTCTCCACAACGGAAACAAGCTCCAGAAGCTCTACGGCACTTATCGGATGGATGGTTCTTCCCACAGTGATCACACTTGTCCTTCTTACCATAACGGACAACACCTCCAGAACCAGAGGATGAAGAAGATCCAGACTTCTTGAAAGTTTTGGCACGGGGACCCAAAGAACTAGCAAGCCTCGACTGAGGGAAAGACCTGTTCCGCCAAATGCTGTCCTCCGCCTGGTGACAACGGCTCACCAAACCCTCGTAGGACATGTCGTCGCCAACCGCTACACGGTCATGGATCTCAGGGTTAAGGCCCTGAAGGAACAGATTATACTTCATCTCTGAGCTATCAGCAATCTCGGAGCAATAGGATAGCAGATCAAAGAACCTCTGCTGATACTCATCGATAGACATGGCTCCCTGTCGTAGACTCAGTAGCTCGCCTGCCTTCGACTGACGGAGCGCAGGAGGAAAATACCGCTTTTGGAAAGCTGTGCGGAACTCGGCCCAGGTGGCCACTCCTCTCGCCGCAATAAAGGGTGCAGAAGTAAACCTCCACCACCTACGGGCTCGCCCATCCAGAAGATAGCCAAGGGTCTCCATCTTCTGCTCCTCGGTGCATTGGAAAGTATGAAAAGTCGTCTCCATGCGGTCTAAACAGTTCTCCGCATCCTCCGGAGACTCACCTCCAACTAAGGGCTTAGGACCCATAGCTAAGAATCGACGCACAGTGAAACGCTCGTCGTCATGATGACGATGACGCCGTTCTCGACGAGGCTCCCGGTTGGCATCACCCCAACGCCCACCAACACTGCCATGAGAACTCCGGTTGTCACGATTTGCCATCTACAAAAATACCTCATGATGAGACTGAATCCCAAGAATTCTTTTGCATGCTCTGATACCATAAATGTATTGACCCTTACCCGGATCACCTATTAAACAGAGCTTAGGCATGCAATTACTTAATTAAACAGATATCAGAATTTAAACTGCGGAAACCATAACAATATACAATCCCAAGGGAAGGAATCTGTAAATACCCAAATATTATACAACTAGATCGAATAGCTGTATCAATCCAATAATAACACAAATAAAACCTAGACAAAGCTCCAGCTGGCCATCCACTTTCTAGCCCCTTTTGGACCCACCCGCATCGTCCAAACGCATACCTGCCCCATGGAATAGGGTGTCCATAACACAGAGTATGAAACGTGAGCATAAAACGCTCAGTACGAGAGTATGAGTGTACATGCATGCAAAGTGAACTCCCTACAGACTCGAGGTCAAGGATCAGATAACAGAGACAGACCGGGCCCTGGTATGTAGCACGCTGTGCCGTCGCTTCAGGAGGTGGCTACCATACTGAGTACATGTGGATACACCGGACCCAAATCGATGGAAGTTCATCCACTAATAGGATAGGGTACAACCCTACTAATAGACATCTCGAAGGAGATAACAGCAATATGCAAATGAATGCAGCATAATATCATGACATATAAATCATGCAGTCACATAATACATGCATACTCAGTCAGGATATCTCGAACAGTACTTTCGTACCTAACACCGTAGTTTGAACTAAGCTGGAAGAAGACAACCCCTAACTGCCTTAGGTCCAAGCCCGACCCGACCCGATCTCAAGACTGACCCGACCTGAACTGCTCCTGGTCAAGCACTGACCTGAACTGCACCTGGTCAAGCCCCGACCTGAACTGCTCCTTGTCCTCGACCTGAACTGCACCTGGTCAAGCCCCGAGCTACTCCTTCCCGAACTCCCGAGCTACTCTTGGTCCGAGCAGAACTAAGAAGTGAGGTGAAATGGTGTAAAATGACCGAACCCTCGACTTCTATTTATAGAGGATGAGCCGGGACAGCTGTCCACCGAGTGCGTGACACCTGGTAGGACACTAATCGTGCTTTTGCTTCAGCCACGTGTTCACTCCCGACCTACCTACCATGTGCTCTTCCCATGACCGAACACTACCTTGGCTTTACACAACACTTTCTTGAGCACCCTAAGCCCCGACCCGAGCCACTCATGACCGACCCGAGCCATGTCCTTCATGTCCGAACCCTATCTTGGTTTTCATCATGACCGACTCGAGCCCCAAAAGAAAGACCCAAGCTCAAACCAAACTCCACACACATACATGACCGAGCCCCAGCTCCCTGCCCGAGCCCTAGATCTATACCCGAGCACTAGCTCTATACCCGAGCCCTTGCTCCATGCCCGAGCCCTAGCTCTATACCCGAGCCCTTGTTGATCAACCATGACCAACCCGAGCTGCTCATGACGTACCCGAGCTGCTCATGACCGACCCGAGCTGCTCATGACTGACCCGAGCTGCTCATTCATGTCATGTATTCTTTGACCTTGATGTTGTGGAACGGTGATCAGATCAATCAGAATTGATACCCGGTGCAGCGGAAGTTTTAAAAATTTTATATGGAACAATTCCATATCATGGGTATCAAAACTTTACAATTAAATTGTGCGTGTAAAAATTAAATCACAATTAAATTTTTACCTTGAATCTCGAAACGAGATTATGGACACCAACAGATTACTCTGCTCTTGTTGTATATCCCAGGAACTGATGGACGAACAATTCTTCAATCAGGTCCACGAACAGAAGTTCAATCCCTCTGATAGATTGCACTAGAAAATCTATCAGAAGTTTCTACGAAGAGAATTAACTAATTTGATCCGTTAAACCAGACTGCAAATTCAAAACTCACAGGCTGGAATTTTCAGAGCAGAGAGGAAGGGGGGGCGGCCACAGTAGGGAAAAATAGGGTTTTTGAAAAATATTTTGTGACCTCTGTTGTATAATTTCTGTACTGCAATAACTTATTTATAATGTGGGCTGCTAACAGCTTAGGGCCCATTAGTCATAAGTTCAAGCCTGACAAGCAAAGCCCGCATGTTCAGAAATTAATATAAAATTCATCGTGGCTCAGATTGATAAACCAATTTCACCAATGTGCACAGAAACCATTTCTGCATCTTTTAAAGTCAAGATAAATTTTTCTGAATCCGAATTCAGTGATTTCCAAAAATGCCCATCCCTATGTCATTTTAGGAAATCTTACTCCTCTACTCTGATATAAGAAGTCCTACTTCTTTGTTCATTAAATTTAACTCTTTAAATTTAACTATCTCAACGGGGATTAAAAATCCATTACTTGTGTGACCCTCAATGGTTCAGGGATACAGCTAGCCGTGGGCTCACAACTCCTTGTGACTCGGAACAACAATTTCCGACTTGCCCATCGAATCATGGTAAGAGCGCCTAGCAACATCGCCCCATGATTCCCTAGGTATCACTGATAGTGCCTGCAAGAACCAATAGATTTTGGTTAGCGTACAGTACGGTCCCTTCATCCATATATCCCGATCGAATCAACAACCATTGGTAAATCGAGAGTCGTTCGAGATTCGATAACTATGCAATACATCTTGAATATCAAATAGTGACATCGCATGTGCTACTAAGAAACCATTTCTTAAAACACATCATGTACTCTGGCCAGAGATTCGTCACACTAATATCTCCTCAGATTGCATAGGATATCCACACTCGCAAGTATGTGGTGAATCCTTGACAACAAAGCATCGACTCCTATATGTGTCATAACTGTACCCAATCCCGACACCTGATGACCCCAATAGAGTCGGTAAACAAGTCAAAGCACAGTACTAGCATATAGAGTCTCAATGATGTTTCAAGTAGTAAGGACTAATGGTGTACAACCAAAACCGCGGACTTTATCCACTCGATAAGTGATAACCACTTGGAAAGTCCGGATAGGGTAGTTCGATCATTCATCGTATGAATATCCATTTGCATGCTTTGAACATCTCTATGTTCCATACCAATGAAACGTGGTACTCGGCATCGCAAATGCTAGTCTCAAACTCGAGCGATCCTTATCCTTATTTTCGGATGGCTCAATTGACTAGAAACTGTTTAGAATATACAGTGACTATAAGATGTGTTTCATGATAGTCATCCCCATGTACTACCACATCATACATACACTATAGTATATTCAAGGTCTTTATCAAAACAACAATAGTATATCACAATATAACAATATGAAGAAAGATAAAGTCATTGCCATTAATGATAGTGTAAATTATATTAAACAAAAGATTGTTTATACAAAGAGTCATCAAAGCCCTTAGCCACAAGTTGGCTCACCGGGCACCCACTCTTTCACTTGACTTGTGCTCTTGGTAATAAAATATTTATTAGATTTAAACATAATTAACCATTAATCTTGTAAATTGGAACTGGGCTACAACAAGTTGATTCTGTAAAGATGAAAGGATTTAGGGTTTTGTGATTTTCTAAGAGGCAGTGAGACTGAAATATCAAAGCCAATGGTACATATGTACAATGAACCATTTCAAATTCCCTGATATGAATCGTGGCGGTTTGTCATAGGCAAAATATTTTAATAAAATATAATTATTCTGATGCGAAATTAAATAATTTTTTAAAATAATTAAAATTTTGATAATGAGAGGTTTTGATTAGTTCGTCTTATTTGATATGGAATGAAAAAAAAGTCAATAAATAACCAACGTAAATGATAAGATCAGTTGGTACAAAAGATCAGTTGACTACATTCAGTTTACCATCTAGACTTAGTCAGTTGACTAGTCCATTTTTGAAACCAAACCGAGTCTCATTAGCTTGAGAGAAACTGACTACTAGCTTATTGGTTGCTCTTTCAAAGATTTCAAATTTCCCCTAAATTAATGCTCTAAGATAAATCAATAAGTCCTAAAATATTTCTAAAGTAAGAAAACTTAGTCTCTAGGAGTGGTTTGGTGAAGATGTCAGCCGCTTGTTCTTCAGTTGAGATGTATTCCAGTTTTTTTCAACCTAATCGATGTGGAGGGGAATTAGGTTCTATTGAAAACTTTAGCAATTTAAAATTATTTTGCAAAAACGCAAGACGAATACTTAGGGCAGTCAAATATAAATGCAGTTAGTAAATAAAGTAAATGATGGAACGTAAATAAAAGCGGTAAATAAGAAAGGATATGTTTATGGAAGTTCGACGATAAATCGTCTACGTCTCCCCTTCTTGGTTAAGATCGATTAACCAAGATATCACTAGCACTTCGAATTGGACTTGATGGCTCTAAGTATAGTCGTTAAAACAACAACACGATCACGTATGTCTTGGCCTTGAGGACTCCAAGGATAGCCTCACAACAACTTGAAACACTTGGCCTTAAGTACTCCAAGGATAGCCACACCAATTCGATAAACTCGGCTTCACACACGAGTATACACAACAATGATTTTCAAGCACTTATACAACTCGGTACACAAATATATATTGAGGGACTTTGAAATGGGCTTGGAATGCTTGAATAATCGCTCAATTGATTCTTGAGAGGATGAGAGAATTCTTGAGTGAGTTGTAATTCGAATGGCCTCAAAATGCCTCTATTTATAGTGTTGAAACGGGTGAGATGGACCGTCCGATTTGGGCTTCAGAGCCTCCAAATTTTACTGATTCAAATTCTAAAATATGCGGTTGCGGCACTGTTCAGATCGTCCTAACTTAGATCGGATCGTCCGACCGGATGCATTAAATTCACTGTCGAGCAAAAGTCTCCTAACAAGATCTCCCATCGTCGTAAAGAGATCGGACTGTACGATCATGTCTTAGGATCGTCCGAACACTAACTTCATGGCCTCCGAACTTGACTCCGAACAATATAAAATTTGATTAAATACTTCGGACCGTCCGAACTCCTTCACATCGCAGCATCCGAACCAGATTTTGAAGAATAAAATAATTTTTATATGGTTTGAACCGTCCGATCTTTAATCGGAGCGTCCGAACCCAAGCTTTGTGTCCTCCGAACTAGCATACGAACACTTCGTACCGTCCGATCAGACATCCGATTGTTCGAACTCTGCAATTCGAACACATTTGAATATTTTCTTCAATTTTTGTTTATCTGTACTTGCATCTAATATTTTTATTTGACGAGAAATATTAATATCTGCAAGTTTCTCACTTTAAAATATTAGTAACAATTCACCTAGTTTTTTAATCATCAAAACATAATATTTGAGACTTGTTAATGCATTATAAACATTAATATCACAACACGAGATTTGTATGTGTTTAAGGCATAACAATCTCCCCCATTTTGATGATCACAAAACTTGATTAAATAGGAGAAATAAATATGCATTAAAGTTAATAGAAAAAAAATTTAAATAACTCCCCCTCAAATAAATAACATATTTTAAACAATTTAATTAATTTATTATTTAACCAAATTTATTCTCTCCCTTTTTGTGATAATCAAAAAGTTAAATTAGGAAAGACAATAAAAATAAGGAAAATTTCATTCAACAACTAGATATTACATTAAAAAAACAAATAAAAATTACAACTTAAATGAAATAAATATAAAATCTAAGAGTCGTATTCATTCCACGGTGGAGGTTGAGCCATCAAGTGGTCAAATTGAGACTCCAATAGAGCAACTCGAGAAGTCAAAGCATCGATAGACGCTGCAGAAGTGGCGAAGTGGTTGGCCATGATACCCTCAATGCGGTTTACATTCGTGTCAATACAATGTAAAGTCTCAAAAAGACGATCAGAAGGAAATTGGTTTAGAGGAGTTGGAGGAACTTCAGGAGGAAGAAAAGGAAGGTCAGCAATATTATAGGTGGACTATGGTGATGACCAAAAGAAGAAGGAATGTCTTCGGGAGGAGGTCCATAAGGAAATCCCTTCAACTGAACAGATGGATGAAGACTCGAATAGGGATTGAAAAAATCTCTAACAGGATGCAATTTAGAAAAGGCACGAGTTGGGTCATCAACCCAACGAGAGAAAACAGGATTCCAAGATAGATCCATCTTCGTGATAGTGGCATGGTTGAAGATGTGAGAATCAGGAATGGGTGAGTTCTCCACGCCATCAAAAGAAATATGAAAATGATTCAAAATTCGATTAATGAAGAGAGCAAAAGGAAGACTCACTCGCTTTGAAGATTTAGCCGTGTTATGCATTACCTGCATAACAAAGTGAGGAAGGTTGAAAGGACGGGAGGAAACGATATGAAAAAGAACATAGAGATCAAGATATTTTCAGGTGGAGGTGTCTCCACTGCGAGGAACAATAGCGAAGTAATAAGTTTTTGGAAAATTTAAAAATCAAGACAAAGAAATTTTAGAAGAAGACGATCGTCTGCAGCAGTGGCAGGACGACCGAGAATAGTAGATAGGGCCAAATCACGATCAAAAGTAGGATCATTTTGAGGCCAACACTGAGAGAAGAAGAGAGTTGGTCCGTTCCTAGGAATTCCGAACCAATCAGCGAGATCAGCAGAAGATAAATAAATATGCCGAACATGAACAACTATGGCAATATAAATATCATCACCGCCCAAATCGAGTTCAAGGTTGGTAGAACAAAAAAATAAGTGTGGGAAAATAAGATCAGGATAAAATTCAGCAATAGGAGATGCGACTGGGCAAGGTAATCGACATCTAAAATACGGCCAGGGAGGATAGGCGAGATGGGTAGTCGTCGGGTATAGGACGGGAGATGGCGGGTTGGTTTGGGTCGCGAGGGATATGCTCAATGCGGGGTCGAGTACTGCGACTCGAACCGCCAACTTCCAGATTACGACGAGGAATTTGTTTGCAGGGATTTTTGAATATAAAAGAGAAAAGGAACAGAAAATGGTGTGAGGAATTCAGGAGATCCGAAGCCTATTTATAGGATAGGGTTTGGATGGTACGATCTAGGATCGGATGGTCCGATCATGTTTACCGAGGGATGATTTTATCTTATCGGATAAAATTTGACTAGATCGGAGGATCCGAACTAGTTCGGATCGTCCGATCCCTTTCGAAACCATAGAAAATTTAATATTGTTTGACTGATCGGATATGTTATGACAGTTCAAAGCGTCCGAAGGGGTTCGAAGCGTCCGAAGTGTGGGTGGTGAATATAAAAAAACTAGAGATAATAAATTTGAAATTTGACTGGGCAGAAGTTCGTCGGTCCGAAGGTGTTCGGACGATCCGATCTGAGTTTTGGGGGTAAAATTCAAAAAACATTTACTGAATGGGCGGTAAACATTTCGGAAGATCCGAACTGGATTCGGAGGATCCAAAATGCTCGAGTTTAGAATTACCAAAATGACCCTTTGCTTTTGTAAATTGCATTTAAGTCCTAAACAAATAATTCATATAAAATGTGAGCTTATAATTTTTAATAAATAAAATTAATTTGTATTATCTAAAATTAAATTGCTCAAATTTATTATTAAGATCCCCCTCAATTTGACATTAAATTTAATTTATGTCTAAATGCGATTACAACTCAATCATGCCAAGTTCACCATGCAAACGAATAAAAGTATTTTCATCTAGTGGTTTTGTAAAAATATCATCAAGTTGATTTTTGGTTTCAACATATTGAAGTTCAACTTCATTTTGTTCGATGTGATCACGAATAAAATGATGTCGAATGTCAATATGTTTGGTGGGAGAGTGTTGAATCGGATTCTTTGTAAGACACCGGCGCTAGTGTTATCACAAAAAAATAGGAGTTTTCGAAAAAGATACACCACAGTCAAGCAATTGATGCTACATCCAAAGTATTTGTGCACAACAACTACCAGCAGCCATGTATTCATTCAGCTTCGGTCATTGACAACGCAAAACAATTTTTTTTCTTTGAAAACCAAGATATTAAACAGTTTCCAAAAAAAAAAACAAGTTCCACTAGTTTTTTTCTATCCACCTTATATCCACAAAAGTCGGCATCACAGTAAGCTTTTAAATAAAAAAAAATAGTTTTTGGAATACCATAAGTCGAGATTTGGAGTATTTGAAAGATATTTGAAAATGCATTTTAAGGCAAACAAATGTGATTCTTTTGGATATGATTGAAATCATGAACACAAGCAAACACTAAACATAGTGTCAAGTCTACTAGAAGTTTCATAAAGTAGGGAGCCAATCATAATACAAAAGGAATGTTGATATATAGTTTTATCATTTTCATCCTTATCAAATCTGATTGATGTGCTCATAGGAGTAGATGATGCTTTGAGTTCTCCATGACAAACTTCTTGAGAATCTCCTTAATGTATTTTCCTTGGTTGATAAAGAACTCATCTTTGCATTGCTTGATTTGCAATCCGAGAAAATAGTTGAGTTTTTCCATCATGCTCATCTCAAAGTGGTCCTACATAATCTTGGAGAATTCTTCGCAAAGAGTTTCATTAGTAGAATGAAAATGATATCATCCACATAAATTTGCACAATCAATAACTCAGCATTTTTAGTCAAGGTAAAAAATGTAATATCAACACCTCCTCTGTTGGAAAACTGGCGGTCAGATCAATCACGATTGATACCCGGTGCAGCGGAAGTTTAAAAATTTTGTTATGGAACAATTCCATAGTGTGGGTATCAACCGTTCAACGATTAAATTATTGTGTGTGTAAAATTTAAATAACAGTTATTAAATTTTACCTCCAATCTCGCAACGAGATTAATGGACACCAACAGATTTGATCTGCTCTTGTTGTCTCTCCCTGGAACCGATGTACTCCTTCAATCAGGTCCACGAACAGAGGTTTAATCCCTCTGATAGATTGCACTAGAAAATCTATCAGAAGTTTTCTGCGAAGAGAATAAACGAATCTGATTCGCTATTCCAGACTGCAATTCAAAATCACAGACCGGAAAATCTCGGGCAGAGGGGGAGGGGTCGGCCGAATGCTTTGAGAGAGAGGAGGGTTTCGAAAATTTGCTCTCAAAATTATGACCTGTTGTGTGTAATTTCTGTACTGAAATAACTTATTTATAATGCAGGCCACTAACACCTTAGGGCCCATTAGTCATAAGCTGGGGCCCGACAAGCAAAGCCCGCTCGTTCAGAAATTAATATAAAATTCATCGTGACTCCGATTGATGAACTGATTTCACCAATGTGCACAGAAACCATTTCTGCACATTTTAAAGTCAAAATAAATTTTCCTGAATCCGAATTCAGTGGTTTCCAAAAATGTCCATCCCTATGTCATTTTAGGAAATCCTACTCCCTTACTCTTATTTAAGAAGTCCAACTCCTTAGTTCATTAAATTTAACTCTTTAAATTTAACTATCTCAACGGGGATTAAAACTCCATTACACTGTGTGACCCTCAATGGTTCAGGGATACAGCTAGCCGTGGGCTCACAACTCCTTGTGACTCGGAACAACACTTTCCGACTTGCCCAACGAATCATGGTAAAGCGCCTAGCAACATCGCCCCATGATTCCCTAGGTATCACTGATAGTGCCTACAAGAACCAGTAGATTTTGGTTAGCGTACAGTACGGTCCCTTCATCCAAATATCCCGATCGAATCAACAACCATTGGTATATCGAGAGTCGCTCAAGATTCGATAACTATGCAATACATCTTGAAGATCAAATTAGTGACATCGCATGTGCTACTAAGAAACCATTTCTTAAATCACATCAAGTACTCTGGCCAGAGATTTGTCACACTAATATCTCCTCAGATCGCATAGGATATCCATACTCGCAAGTATGTGGTGAATCCTTGACAACAATGCATTGACTCCTATATGTGTCGTAACTGTACCCAATCTCGACACCTGATGACCCCCATAGAGTCGGTAAACGAGTCAAAGCACAGCACTAGCATATAGAGTCTCCATGATGTTTCAAGTCGTAAGGACTAATGGTGTACAACCAAAACCGCGGACTTAATCCACTCGATAAGTGATAACCACTTGGAAAGTCCGGATAGGGTAGTTCGATTATTCATCCTATGAATATCCATTTGCATGCTTCGAACATCTCCATGTTCCCTACCAATGAAACGTGGTACTCCGCATCGCAAATGCTAGTCTCAAACTCGAGCGATCCTTATCCTTATTATCGGACGGCTCAATTGACTAGGAACGGTTTTAGAACATACAGTGACTATAAGATGTATTTCATGATAGACATCTCCATGTTCTACCACATCTTACATACACTATAGTATATTCAAGGTCTTTATCAAAACAACAATAGTATATCACAATATAACAATATGAAGTAATATAAAGTCATTGCCATAAAAGTGTAAATAATATTAAACAAAAGATTGTTTATACAAAGAGTCATCAAAGCCCATAGCCACACAGTTGGCTCACTGGGCACCCACTCTTACAATCTCCCACTTGCCCTATAGCCAACTAGTCATACTACGTAGACCCATTGCTTCGCGATGTTTGTCAAACAATGGTCCTGGCAAGGGCTTAGTAAGCGGATCAGCGATATTGTCTGCAGAGGCCACTCGTTCGACAATGATGTCTCCTCTTTCCACAATCTCCCGGATTATGTGGTATTTCCTCAGTACGTGTTTGGATCTTTGATGAGACCTTGGTTCCTTTGCTTGAGCAACGGCACCCGTGTTGTCACAGTACACCGGGACTGGACCAACAAATTCAGGAATGACGCCCAACTCTTGGACGAACTTCCTCATCCAAACGGCCTCTTTAGCAGCAGCTGATGCTGCAATGTATTCAGCCTCAGTGGTGGAATCCGCTGTGGTGTCCTGCTTGGAACTCTTCCAAGAGACAGCACCGCCATTGAGCATGAACACAAATCCAGAGGTTGACTTCGAGTCATCCACATCACTTTGGAAGCTAGAGTCGGTATAGCCTTCCAATTTGAGTTCTCGTCCTCCATAAACCATGAACATATTCTTAGTCCTTCGCAAGTACTTAAGAATGTCCTTCACGGCTTTCCAATGCATTTGACCAGGATTAGACTGATATCTGCTCGTGACACTCAGAGCAAATGCTACATCCGGTCTGGTAGATATCATCCCATACATGATACTACCTATAGCTGACGCATATGGTACATGTGTCATATTCTCTATCTCTTCATCAGTCTTGGGACACATAGAATTGGATAGAGAAACTCCATGACACATGGGTAGATGTCCTCTTTTGGACCCATCCATTGAAAACCGTTTCAATATGGTATCGATGTAGGTTGATTGAGTGAGTCCTATCATTCTCTTAGACCTATCTCTATAGATCTGTATCCCAAGAATGTAGGATGCCTCTCCCAAATCCTTCATCGAAAATCTACCTGATAACCATATCTTTGTTGACTGCAACATCCCTACATCATTCCCAATGAGTAGGATGTCATCAACATAAAGTACTAAGAATGTCACAGCATCCTTAACTACTTTCTTGTACACGCATGGTTCCTCCGGGTTCTTGATGAAACCAAAATCTTTTATTGTTTCATCAAATTTATGGTTCCAACTTCTTGATGCTTGTTTTAGACCATAAATTGATCTCTGAAGCTTGCATACCTTATGCTCGCTTCCCATGGATGTGAACCCCTCAGGCTGCTTCATATAGATTTCTTCCTTAATGTCTCCATTAAGAAAAGCAGTCTTCACATCCATTTGCCATATCTCATAGTCATACCATGCAGCTATGGCAATAAGGATTCTTATGGACTTGAACATTGCAACTGGTGAAAAGGTTTCATCATAGTCAACTCCTTGTCTTTGAGTGTAACCTTTTGCCACCAATCGTGCCTTGTAGGTCAATACCTTACCATCAGGCCCAAGCTTTCTCTTGTAGATCCATTTACACCCTATTGGAACAATTCCATCGGGAGGATCTACCAAAGACCAAACTTGGTTTGTATGCATCGAATCCAATTCTGACTGCATAGCTTCAAGCCATAAATTCGAATCCGAATCAGAAATTGCTTCCTTGAAGTTTCTTGGATCACATCCAATGTCGGGTTCATCTTGATCCCCTTCAAGAAGAAGACCATATCGAATAGGAGGTCTAGAAGTCCTCTCGGATCTTCTAGGTTCAGGCGTGTCCAGCAATGGTTCCTGAGGTGTAGGATTGTTATTTTGTATTTCGGGTTCTTCTCGAACCTCTTCGAGTTCCATCATCTCGCCTTTCTTATCCAATAAGAACTCCTTCTCCAAGAAGGTGGCATTCCTAGAAACAAACACCTTTGTTTCAGCAGGATAATAGAAATAATATCCGATTGAATTCTTCGGATACCCTACAAAATAACATAAGCTGGATCGACTATCCAACTTATCTCCCACTGTCCGCTTCACGTAAGCAGGACATCCCCAAATCCTCAAGTACGAATACTTAGGAGCTTTGCCATTCCATAACTCGTATGGAGTTTTGTCCACTGCTTTAGTGTGAACGTTGTTCAACAACAATACCGCCGTTTCAAGCGCATAGCCCCAAAACGAAGGTGGAAGCTCAGTGAAGCTCATCATAGATCGAACCATGTCCAACAAAGTTCGATTACGACGCTCCGATACACCATTAAGCTGTGGTGTCATAGGAGGAGTCCACTGAGAGAGAATCCCATTCTCTTTTAGATAGTCCAAAAACTCGGTACTCAAGTATTCTCCACCTCGATCCGATCGAAGTGCTTTAATACTTTTACCTAGCTTGTTTTCTACTTCAGCCTTGAATTCTTTGAACTTTTCAAATGCTTCAGACTTATATTTCATTAAATATAAATACCCATACCTTGAATAATCATCAGTAAAGGTAATGAAGTAGGTGTGGCCATGTTGAGTCCCTACTCTAAATGGACCACAAACATCTGTATGGATCAAATCCAACAGATTCTGACTACGCTCAGGTTTCCCCTTAAAAGGAGATTTAGTCATTTTTCCTTTTAGGCAGGATTCACAAGTAGGTAGAGAGTTAATATCAGACATATCAAATATGCCCTCTCCCACTAGCTTGTTCATCCTCCTTGAGGAAATATGACCTAGTCTAGCGTGCCAAAGGTTTGCCGGGTTTTGACTATCGATTTTCCTTTTGTTTGTTGTCGCCGGTTTGTCAATACAATTCACTGGAACGTCTTTTAGTTTTAAATTGTATAGATCGTTTTCAAGTTGTCCATTTCCAATTAAACATTCATTCTTGTAAATATTGCAAATCCCATTCACAAAATTACAAGAATAACCATCTCTATCAAGCATAGAAATAGAAATAATGTTTTTAATTAAATCTGGCACAAATAAAACATCTCTCAACAATAATTTAAAACCATTCTGCAAAATCAAACAAACATCTCCGATGGCCGTAGCTTCAACTCTGGAACCATTCCCGAGCCTCAGCTGGGTCTCACCCATTCTAAGCCTGCGACTTCTTGTCATCACCTGCAAATCATTGCAAATGTGAGATCCACATCCGGTATCCAATACCCAAGAAGTTGTATTAAATGACATGTTTATTTCGATATAGAACATACCCTTTGCAGTTCCTAACTGCTCAAGATACTCCTTGCAGTTGCGCTTCCAATGACCCGGCTTCTTGCAGTAATGGCAAACATCCTTGGATTTTCCATTGTTTGAAGCCTTTGTCTTTTGCTTCTTCTCGGGTTCCACTTTCTTGGGTGGGGCAGAACGTTTCTTGCCCTTCATACTTGGCCCCTTCTTAGCAGAAGATGAGGAGCCCACCAAGAAAGCTGGCTTATCCTTCTTAAGTGTGGATTCATATGTAACGAGCATATTGACCATCTCTTCAAGGGTGGCCTCTATCTTGTTCATATTAAAATTTATCACGAATCCATCAAATGAAGAAGGAAGAGATAGAAGCAGCAAGTCCACATTGAGTTCATGCTCCAACACCAAATCAAGGGTCGCTAACTTCTGTATGAGCCAAATCACTCGTACCCCATGATCACGGACCGAAGTCCCTTCACGCATGCGGCACGTCATCAACTCCTTAACAGTAGAGAACCTTTCAGCCCTCGACTGAGCCCCAAAAAGTTCCTTGAGTTGCGCGTGAATGTCAGCAGCATTCACCGTGTCCTCAAATCGCCTCTGGAGTTCATCAGACATCGAGGCTTGCATATAGCATTTGGTCTTGATGTCATGGTCACACCATGCATCAAGTTTGGCCAATTCCTCCGGACTTATGTCAGCTGGTGCTTCCTTCGGAGGTGCTTTCTCTAACACGTAGAGCATTTTCTCCGAAGTTAAGACAATCTTCAACTTCCGAAACCATTCCGTATAGTTGGCGCCAGTCAGCTTGTTTTGTTCGAGGATCGAGAATAAAGGATTTCGCGAATTCATTGTATGAAATACTGAAAAGGAAAAACAGACATATATCAATGATTGTTTAACAATTTACTAAGACATAAAATAGGCGAATTTAATTTTATGAATCTCACTCCCACTATTTTAACGATTTCACCACCCTCTAGTGAAAACGGGAAACTTTTTCCTTAGTGAGAACATGGAGTCCAATTGACAAACTTATGGTCCCGAATAATATCAGCCAACCATAATTCTCAAAAGGTAGAGCCCAATTGCTTCCAAAGCAACCCCCATGTGTTTACCTCATGTCCAATAAGGGCCCAATAATATGACGCCGTTTAAAGTGACATGTCAAGATGACCCATCAATATTAAGTTGTGATGGACGGTCTCCATGTGGATCCCCCAATAATATGAGCCGATCCCATGGGAGTTCCACCCAACTTACAACATTTGTCGATCCAATGTACAGCTTTCCGACGGACGGGCCCCCCCAATAATATGAGCCGGACCGTATCCGCGGGTAGCATCACATACATTGACCGTTGATGGAAGGTAGGAACATTTAAACAATATTTAAATTTCCTTTATTTATCTTGATATAAATTTTAAATCATATTTAAAATGAGGGATTTTATTTATAAAATTATTTGTCTCATCATATTTAATTTATTGCATGCATTGCCGGATTCACGCAATTTATGTCTAAACATGCATACAATCATAATATCACATATTATATAGGATGATCGATTCCATTTCTAATTGACCCGTGGTTGCCAATCACGGGTCTTAGTCCAATCCTAGGTAATATGCAGTATGCAAATGCAATCCTATTACATATGCTTCCAATTTACATTTCTTCAGTCTTCATTGTCTGCTGGGCCCACCATCTTCAAATCTTGATCTCCCACTAAATCTAATGTATTTACAATAAATAACAATGACAAGTAGGGGATACATTTTTAGGGGTGGGAACGGGCTATAAACCAAGCCCACTTTTATTACATATGACATTCATATCGGGCCATAAACCAGGCCCATTAATAAAACCAACAATAATAAAGACAAAATGTAAATTCCTAACATACACCTACAAAATTGGTCATGGCAATCGATCATCCTTATCCAATAACATTTAATTCAAAATTAATTTATTGGATAACATGCTGTGGCAATTCAAATTTAAACAAGATAAAATCATATTTTATATATAAAATCTCATTTCACATATAAAATCATATTTTATCTCTATATCAAATAAAATCATATTTTATCTATAAAATCCAATTTTACAAATAAAATCATATTTTACTTAATATATCATAAGATCATATCTTATCATCAATTGTACCAAAATAATTGATTTCAAAATTCAATTTACGGATAAAATATTAAAATTTTCCAAAAATTCAAATTTATCCAAAATCAATTTTAAAATTTACGGACTCGAACAATTCGATCCGAAATCTCGTGAACCAATCAAAAACAATTTTTGACCGGACCAAAAATAAAATTTTAAATATTAAAATTAATTTTTAAATAAAAATATAATTTTTCCCGCGGGCCGCCCGGGACACTCCCGGGCCGGCCCGCACCCGGGGCGCGGGCCGGGGGCAGCCCGGCTGCCCCCTTAGGGCAGCGCCGTGCGCTGCCCTGGGCGGCGCCGAGCGCCGCCTTGCGCAGCGCCTAGCGCTGCCCTGGGCGGCGCCGTGCGCCGCCCTGGGCGGCGACGGTCGCCGCCTTGGGCGGCGCCGTGCGCCGCCCGGGGCAGCAACAATTGCTGCCCCACCGGGCAGCGATCCAATCGCTGCCCGGGTTTTGCCCCAAAATTTTTTTTTTTTTTATTTAAAAACATTTATTTTGTTTCAAAAACCGAGACTCAAAAATTTTGTACAATTGATTAATTTAATCGTTTGATCTGAGCAACCTGGCTCTGATACCACTGTTGGAAAACTGGCGGTCAGATCAATCACGATTGATACCCGGTGCAGCGGAAGTTTAAAAATTTTGTTATGGAACAATTCCATAGTGTGGGTATCAACCGTTCAACGATTAAATTATTGTGTGTGTAAAATTTAAATAACAGTTATTAAATTTTACCTCCAATCTCGCAACGAGATTAATGGACACCAACAGATTTGATCTGCTCTTGTTGTCTCTCCCTGGAACCGATGAACTCCTTCAATCAGGTCCACGAACAGAGGTTTAATCCCTCTGATAGATTGCACTAGAAAATCTATCAGAAGTTTTCTGCGAAGAGAATAAACGAATCTGATTCGCTATTCCAGACTGCAATTCAAAATCACAGACCGGAAAATCTCGGGCAGAGGGGGAGGGGTCGGCCGAATGCTTTGAGAGAGAGGAGGGTTTCGAAAATTTGCTCTCAAAATTATGACCTGTTGTGTATAATTTCTGTACTGAAATAACTTATTTATAATGCAGGCCACTAACACCTTAGGGCCCATTAGTCATAAGCTGGGGCCCGACAAGCAAAGCCCGCTCGTTCAGAAATTAATATAAAATTCATCGTGACTCCGATTGATGAACTGATTTCACCAATGTGCACAGAAACCATTTCTGCACATTTTAAAGTCAAAATAAATTTTCCTGAATCCGAATTCAGTGGTTTCCAAAAATGTCCATCCCTATGTCATTTTAGGAAATCCTACTCCCTTACTCTTATTTAAGAAGTCCAACTCCTTAGTTCATTAAATTTAACTCTTTAAATTTAACTATCTCAACGGGGATTAAAACTCCATTACACTGTGTGACCCTCAATGGTTCAGGGATACAGCTAGCCGTGGGCTCACAACTCCTTGTGACTCGGAACAACACTTTCCGACTTGCCCAACGAATCATGGTAAAGCGCCTAGCAACATCGCCCCATGATTCCCTAGGTATCACTGATAGTGCCTACAAGAACCAGTAGATTTTGGTTAGCGTACAGTACGGTCCCTTCATCCAAATATCCCGATCGAATCAACAACCATTGGTATATCGAGAGTCGCTCAAGATTCGATAACTATGCAATACATCTTGAAGATCAAATTAGTGACATCGCATGTGCTACTAAGAAACCATTTCTTAAATCACATCAAGTACTCTGGCCAGAGATTTGTCACACTAATATCTCCTCAGATCGCATAGGATATCCATACTCGCAAGTATGTGGTGAATCCTTGACAACAATGCATTGACTCCTATATGTGTCGTAACTGTACCCAATCTCGACACCTGATGACCCCCATAGAGTCGGTAAACGAGTCAAAGCACAGCACTAGCATATAGAGTCTCCATGATGTTTCAAGTCGTAAGGACTAATGGTGTACAACCAAAACCGCGGACTTAATCCACTCGATAAGTGATAACCACTTGGAAAGTCCGGATAGGGTAGTTCGATTATTCATCCTATGAATATCCATTTGCATGCTTCGAACATCTCCATGTTCCCTACCAATGAAACGTGGTACTCCGCATCGCAAATGCTAGTCTCAAACTCGAGCGATCCTTATCCTTATTATCGGACGGCTCAATTGACTAGGAACGGTTTTAGAACATACAGTGACTATAAGATGTATTTCATGATAGACATCTCCATGTTCTACCACATCTTACATACACTATAGTATATTCAAGGTCTTTATCAAAACAACAATAGTATATCACAATATAACAATATGAAGTAATATAAAGTCATTGCCATAAAAGTGTAAATAATATTAAACAAAAGATTGTTTATACAAAGAGTCATCAAAGCCCATAGCCACACAGTTGGCTCACTGGGCACCCACTCTTACATGCTCTAGAAAAACCTTTAGAGATAAGAAACGAAGAGAGTTTTTCATAACAAGCTCGAGAATCTTGTTTCAATCCATACAAGGCTTTATCAAGTTTGTAAGCATGATCAGGGAAATGGGGATCAATAAAGCCAGATGTTTGATCAACATAAATTCATCTCTCAAATCACCATTCAAAAATGCACTTTTCACATCCATTTGAAATAACTTAAAATTTCTAGATCAAGCAAAAGCAAGTAGCATGCGAATGGATTCTAGTTTAGCAACAGGCGCATAAGTTTCATCATATTCTATGCCTTTTTCTTGACTATAACCCTTAGCTACAAGTCTAGTTTTATTCCTAGTTATAGTACCATGCTCTTCTATTTTATTTCTAAACACCCATTTAGTATTTATAACAGGTAAATCTTTAGGTCTAGGAACAAGATACCATACATTATTTTGTTTAAATTCATTCAACTCATCTTGCATAACAATAATCCATGAATCCTCTAATAATGCATCATCAATAGATTTAGGTTCAACATGAGAAATGAATGCAAGATGATTACACAAATTATTAAGAGATGAACGAGTAGATACTCCCTTTGATGGACTTCCAATGATGAGATCTATAGGATGGTCTTTGTGAAGTGTCTATTCTTTTGGAAGGGATGTGTCCTCACTCGTATAATTGTTATCATTCAAGCTTGAGGAGGTCATCTCTTTTTTTGAGTAATTCTACATCGTCATTGTAAGTGTAAGAAGTTATAGACATAGATTCATCAAATACAATATGAATCGATTTTTCTACAAATAAAGTGCGTTTATTGAAAACTATATATACCTTACTCGAAGTAGAATACCCTAGAAAAATAACTTTGTCGGATTTGGCATCAAACTTACCAAGATTGTCATTACCATTATTCTGACTGAAGCACTTAGATCCGAATGCACAAAAATATGAAATGTTAGGCTTTCTCCCCCTCCATATCTCGTATGGATTTTTCTTGAGAATTTACCTTATTGATTCACGATTGCTGATGTAACAAATAATGCTCATTGCTTCAGCTCAAAAAAATTTTGGTAGAGAATGCTCATATACATGGTCCTCGCAATCTCTACAATTGTCCTATTTTTCCTCTCAATGACATTGTTTTGTTGAGGAGTCCTACGTTTAAAGAAAAATTGTGACCGATGTCTTTGTCTACACAAAATTTTGTAAAATTTTCATTTTGAAATTCAATTCCGTGGTCACTACGGATCTGTTTGATAGAAAGATTTTTCTCATTTTCAACTCTTTTGACAAAAGCATTGAAATAGTCAAAGAAATCATTTTTGTGGGCTAAAAACAATGTCCAAGTAAAACGTGAGAAATCATCCACAATGACAAAAGCATAAAGCTTTACTCCTAGACTAGCGTTCCTCGAGGGACCACATAGATCTAGGTGGAGAAGTTCAAGGGTCATAGAAGTGGATGCAAAATATTAGCTTTTAAAATATTCTTTTGTATATTTTCCAAGCTGACACGCATCATGAACAGAATCCAGTTTTAAATTAAGCTTTGGCATACCAAAAACTAGATAAAGTTTAAAAAGTTTTTTTGTGGTACTAAGGCCAACATGACTTAATCGTCTATGACAAAGAATGTTGTCATCAACATTCAAGGATACAAGGCTTTTAATTTTTGAAAAAGATAAAATATTTAAAGAAACCTTGTAAACATTTTCACTTCTAAATCCTTTGAAATTTATGGATTTGTTATACATGAATGATACAATGTAGTGTTGGGAAGGGAAATTGACTTCATACCCTTTATCGCATAATTGACTTATACTTAGTAGGTTATGCTTAAGTCCCTTCAAAAGAAGAACATCATCAATCATAGTAGAGTTAGATATACCTATTGATCTGATGCTCTCAATGATTCCATCAATGTTGTCTCCAAATATAATCGTCCCTTTTTCTTTTGGTTTGATTGATTGAAGCAGCTCTTTGTTTCCCGTCGTGTCTGGAGCATCCACTATCAAGATACCATATGTTTGGTGGCATACATATTTTTTGTGCCTGCAATAAAATTTTTGGTACCCTTTAGTTCTGTGGGTCCATCATTGTTAGGGATATAACAATAGTCACTTGATAACATAATCAACAATTTCTAAGAGTGCTCCCATTAAAGGTAGGTAGAGCTAAGTCCTCTTTAAAAACCTATCTCCTTAGATAGATAAACGTTCATTAGGGAGACCAGTCGCAAGAAAGGACAGTTTAAACCAATCTATGAAGAACTCCCTTAGATCATGTTTTCATAATGTAACCTTATGATTATTGAGAAATCTTAGGTCTCCATTTAACTTCTTTCATTATATTAATGTCTTAGTGATCTACACTTAGGTCTAACATGACCAGTTTTACAGCAATAAGTACAAATAGGGGGCGATCTCATTTTAGCCTTAGAAATAAGACTAGTGAAGTCTATAGATTTACTACCATACCCTATTACTCCTTTATCAAAGCTACATTTTTGCATGCTCAGTAAATTGTTCAATTTATTACCACTAACATTGAATTTATCAAATGATTTTTCTAAGTGAGCTATATCATCCTTTAATTGTAAGTTTTCATGCTCCTTAGATTTTAATTAATTTTTATTTTTATTTGCCTTTCTAAGTGATTTGGCCATGTCAAACATAAGTTTATAGGCATGTATTAATTCATCATAAGAATGTAACTTATCATCGTCCTCGAAGACGATGTCATCATCCTTAGCCATGAGACAGATGTTGGCTTCCACGTCGTCGTCTTCACTGTCGCTCCATCTTGCTATAAGTGCCTTCCTTTTCACTTTGTCAACTTTTTTCTTGAGAGGGCATTCATTTGCATAGTTCCCTTGGTTGACAGTTGTAGAACGTCACTTCCTTCTCCGGCCTATTCTCCTTTTTAAATTTGTTTCCTCGCATTAATTTTTTGAATTTTCTTGCGAAGAGTTCCATATCATCATCTACTTATTCAACTTGACTTGATAAGGCTATACCCTTAGCCTTGGCTTTGTAATCCTCTTTCTTTATTTCCTTCTTGTGGATAATTCTAACTCATGTGTGTTTAGGATCCCATGGAGTTGATCAAGATCATAGGGGGCAGTTTCAACTTTGTTGGATTCAATGTTTGTCGTTCTCTTTGCATCTCACTCCTTGGGTAATGCTCGAAGTTCTCTTCTCCAAACTTGTTTGGCTGGATAATTTTCACCTAGTTGGGCAAGCTCATTGATGATTTGAGTGAGCCTTCGGAACATGGCAATATTTTCCTTGACATCTATCTCGAAGGTTTCGTACTTGAGTTGTAGAAGATCAAAATTTGTATCCTTCACTTGATTTGTTCCCTCGTGGCAGATCTCCAATTTGTCCCAAATCTCTTTTTCGGAGGAGCATATAGATATCCGATTGTACTCGTTCATATCTAGAGAAAAATGCAAAATGTTCATAGCTTTAGCATTTTGAGAAATTAATCGCATATCCTCTTTTGAAAAGTCGTTCATTCCTTTCGGAACTTCGATACCATCCACTATTTTCATAGGGATGTAGGGACCTTTAACCGTCACTTTTCAAATGTCATAGTCTACGGATTGGATATATAGAGGCATTCTATTTTTCTAATAACCGTAGTTTATGCCGTTGAAAAGAGGAGGACGATTGGTTCATTATCCTTGAGCATAATCACTCGCTAGATTTGCCATAGAGACTTTTGAAAAATATTTTCAAAATGTGGCTCTAATACCACTTATTGGAACCTAATGGGTGGGGGGGGGGGGGGGATTAGGTTCTATTGTCAACTTTAGCAATTTAATATGATTTGAAAAAATGCAAGCGGAAGACTTAGAGCAGTCAAATATAAATTAAGTAAATAAAGTAAATGACAAAAAAAATAAAGCGATAAATAAGAGATGATATGTTTATGAAAGTTTGATGATAAATCGTCTACGTCTCCCCTTATTGGTTAAGATCGATTAACCTAGGTATCACTAGCACTTCAACTTGGCCTTGATGGCTCCAACTATAGTCGTTACAACAACAACACGATCACACGTATCTTGGCCTTGAGGGCTCCAAGGATTGCCTCACAACAGCTATAAACACTTGGCCTTAAGGACTCCAAGGATAGTCACAACAACATGATAAAATTGGCTTCACACAAGAGTATACACAACAACAATATTAAAGCATTTATACAACTCGATACAAAAATATATATTGAGGGACTTTGAAATGGGCTTGGAGTGCTTGAATAAAAGCTCAATTGATGCTTGAAAGGATGAGAGAATGCTTGTGAGTTGTAATTGTAATGGCCTCGAAATGCCTCTATTTATATTGCTGAATCGGGTGAGATGGACCGTCTGATCTGGGCTTTGGAACCTTCGAACTGTACTGATTCAAATTCAAAACTATGCGGCTGTGACATTGTTCGGACCATCCGAACTGAGATCGGATCGTCCAATCGGCTGCATTAAATTTACTGTCAAGAAAAAGTCTTCGGGCAAGATCTTCCATCGCCGTAAAGAGATCGGACCATACGATCATGTCTTTAAATTGTCCGAACACTGACTTCGTGGCCTATGAACTTGACTTAAAAAATATAAAATTTGATTAAATACTTCGGACCGTTCGAACTCCATTGGAGCATCCGAGCTCCTTCACATCGCAGCATCCAAACCAGCTTCCGAAGAATAAAATAATTTTTATATGGTTCAGACCGTCCGATCTTTAATCGGATCGTCCGAACCCAAGCTTCGTGTCCTCCGAAATAGCATCCGAACACTTCAAACCGTCCGATCAGGAATCGGATCATCTGAACTCTGCAATTCGAACACTTTGAATATTTTCTTCAATTTTGGCTATCGGTACTTGCTTCTAATATTTTTATTTGACGAGAAATATTAATAGCTACAAATTTCTCACTTTAAAATATTAGTAACAATTAACCTAGTTTTGTAATCATCAAAACATAATATTTGAGACTTGTTAATGCATTAAAAAAATTAATCTCACAACACGATATTTGTATGTGTTTAAGGCGTAACAAAGTCTAATGTCCTTCTTCAATGCATGATCATGGATGAAATAATTTCTGACATCAATATGCTTCGTTCTGGAGTGAAGAATAGGATATGTGATCACAATTGTGCTACTGTTGTTGCAGAAGATCGATGACTCCTTAGCCTTGATTCCATAATCTCTTAGCTGTTGTTGTATCCAGAGCTATTGGGCACCAAAACTTCCTACAGCTAAGTACGCTGCTTCAGCTGTGGAAGTGGCAATGGATATTTGTTTCTTGCTAAACCACGAGATCAGTCTGTCTCCGAGAAATTTACATGATCCACTTGTACTTTTTATGTCCAATTTACACTCTGCATAATATGCATCTAAATAACCAACTAAATTGAAAAGGCTATCCTTTGTATACCATAACCCAAAATTTTTGGTTCCCTTGAGATATTTTAAAATACGCTTGACTGCTATGTAATGAGACTGTCTAGGGTCAGACTGAAATCTAGCACATAGGAAAACTGAAAATACAATATCAAGTCTATTAGCAGTTAAATAATGTAGTGAACCTATGAGACCTCGATACATGGTTACCTCAACTGGAATTCCTCCTTCATCTTTGTCAAGCTTAATCGATGAGCTCATAGGGTTAGTAGCAGCTGAGGAGTTTTCCATGCCAAAAGTCTTGAGAAGTTCTTTGGTGTATTTGTTTTGACTAATAAATATCCCATCCTCCAGCTGCTTAACTTTCAATCCGAGAAAGAACGTCAATTCACCTATCATGCTCAACTTCATATCGTCCATACTGGCCTTGGCCAAAATGCGCTCTTTCATACCGTCCATACTAGCCTAGAGTAATATACGCACCATCTCTTTCTTTGTCGTCCATACTAGTTTTGGTTAATATGCGCACCGAATATCGTCCATACCAACCTTAACCAATATTTGCACTTACATTCTCTAAAAAGGTCCCTCAGGAGCTCATCTCGGATTACCAATTCCATAATTCTATCAGAAGGACAAATAGTACATCAAGGGGGGTCTTATCATGCATCATGAAACATCATAGCTTCTCATGACTTTGTCATTTCATGCTCTTAAACTTTAGTGATAAACGTCATTCATGCTAAAACTGATATAGAAATCCATTCTTGCATAAAACACTTCATAAAATTTCAAAATTTTTCATGGAAAATATGTTTCGAGAAGATATAAAGCATAAACATACATTACATGGTATAATCATTCCACATAAGTCTTTCCATCCGTCCCAGACATCTAAAGCTTGAAACTTTTCGCAAAATAACTCCTTAAAATACTTAAAACTTAAAATGTCTTAAAAGACCATAAATATGCATTTAGAACTCAAACTGACATGACTCCAAAATTCTGGACAGCGTAGGGGCGCACACTTTGCGTGCCCTAACGCATTCCCTAGCACATCCCCGTGTGCTCGAGCGCCCAAAGAGGCCGCTCGAGCGCGCGACCCCGCTGCTGAACTTTTAGGCAGCGGTGCGCAGGTGATCAAATTGATCTCTTTCGGTCCTTTTCGATTCTTTTGGACTCCAATAAACCCAAAAATGTTGGACAAATGAAAAATAATAATGTTGGGCACGTAAAACCTTTAAAATCCAAAAAGGGTTTGCCCATAAACAACCAACATCAAATAACTGGAATGAAAACTCTACGTAATCAACACACACACTAAAATTTTGATTTTTCAAACATCTTAATCCTTGAATCTCAATAAACTTTAAACAGAGTCATCATCAAAGCATCACGCTTCACGATTATACATCATACTTCAAACTTTCTTCATAATCATGCATGAAACAACATTTGCAACTAGGGTTCATATCAAAATACCGATACTCTTGAATAATGGTTTCAAAGCATTGAAACTTGTCTGGATTTGATGCTTGGAATTAACCTTCACTTTGGGAACAATCTAGCCTTGAACGGAGAATAATCTTTCTAACCTTAGGTGCAATGCTTGAATGTGAGTGTGGGAGAGGAAGTTTTGACGCCCAATAGTTGTGACTAATGGGCCTGATACTTGGCCCATTAGTTGCAACCCAACATTTAAAATTTAAATCACCCAGCCCATATAATGCACTGCCACAAACATTAAATTAAACGTAAAAACTTTTTCCCATCTAGTTCGAAAGCTAGCCTCGTTCCTTCATTCTAGAATTAAATTTCAAACCTAAAAATAAAAAAAAAAACTTGCAACACATAAAATTTCAGGCACATTGTAACATCATAAAATCACATAGCAATTAAACATAACCATTAAATATCATAATAATATGCATAAATCATATAAATCATTTTAAAAATTGTCGTGATCGAGCTAGTGGACTTTTGGACCTTACAATTTACATAACTCATTAGCCACAAAACATTACTAAAAATAATGGATTAGTTCAACAAAAACCTTCCACTCAAGGTACCGGCAGCTGCCACAAAACAAAAAATTTTCACATCCAGATCCGGATTCCATTTATTTGTCACTTTAAAAAATCAAACAAATCGGAACATATATTTTTATGCTAGCTTCTCGGATGGCCAAGGTAACATCAAAACTTATCTTATGGTTTACAAGCCTTAATTTTCAAAATTCTTCGAACAAACACTGAAAAAAATCAAAAAATAAAACAAATGGGTAAATTTGGTGTTTTATTCAAGAAGCTAAGATTTTATGGATTTCATTGAAATCATTCTACAGAAGATAAATCGAAGCTTTTTCTAGAGTTTTTCATTTGTACTTTTACAAATTTATGGATTATAAAATGCAAAAATCTAAAAATTCGAATGCCACTATATTAATGTTTACTTTAAAGTTAGTTGTAGTTAATGAACCCAGCATGCGTCTCTCATGTTCCAAATGAGGGCAACTTTATAATTTTTCAGACCAAGAGAGTTAAAAGAAACATTTTTTTATGTTCAGGGGGAAAAGGTACGATTGTTGGGGTGAAATCAAACTCGAAGTGGAAGGCTTCGACATAGAATCAGTTGAGATTGGATGTTGATGTCGGTTGTGATGAGTCAAAGGATATTTTTAGTGTAGCAGCGACTATTCAAAATATCAAAGGATGTGTCTTGGGAGCTAAGGTTAATTTAATCCGTTATGCAGGGTCTGTGAAAGGAGCAGATTTAGTTGCCATTCGGTTTGGGTTAAATTTTTGTTTACAGGCTGGTTTTTCTAATATTTTCATATATTTGAATTCCCTCTAGGAAGTTCAAGAAGTAACTTAGTGCGGAGAGGAACGAGGGCTTGAAGGATCATTTGTGTTGGAGATTCGTTCCATGGTTGAGAACCCGGATTTTTCTGTCACTAACACATATGCGTCGATCGATGAATGCAGCTGCTCATTTATTAGCTTGAAATGTCATTTGTAATTTGTCATGTACTGAGTGGGTAAATTGTGTTTTACTTGGGATGTTTTCAAATGTTGTACTTCGAGACTCTGTCTCATTATCTTTGATTATGTGATGTTTTTTTAAAAAATAATAATAATAATCTCATAGGTACTCAGTCCAAATAAAAATTTGTGAACAAGAATTGTTTAATTTTATTTTATTTATTTTTGAAATAGGGAATTATTTTTTTAAAAAAAAGATCCCAAAATTAACACCGAAATGTATTTATAAATTGGGGAAATTGTAGATAAATCTCCAAAAAGAATCTCAAATCCTTCCTCAATCCCTACGTAAGAAGTTTTCTGTTCCAAGTCCCTGACAAATGTGTAACGCCCCGTTTTTATCTTAAATGAGTTTATTTGAGTTAATCGGAGATTACAGAGTTCACGAAACGACTTAATTTTGATCAGGGCCCTTTTTGCAAATTTTGGAAATTTCAGGGACTAAAACGCAAAAAATGGATTTTATATATATTCTTGTCTAGCTTGACTTGGTCCATTACTTCTCCTCCTTCCTCAAGCACGCCTCCTCCATTGAAGACTGAAAGAGTGGGTGCCCAGTGAGCCAACTTGTGGCTATGGGCTTTGATGACTCTTTGTACAAACGATCTTTTGTTTAATGTAATTTACACTTTTATTAATGGCAATGACTTTATCTTTCTTCATATTGTTATATTGTGATATACTATTGTTGTTTTGATAAAGACCTTGAATATACTATAGTGTATGTAAGATGTGGTAGAACATGGGGATGTCTATCATGAAATACATCTTATAGTCACTGTATATTCTAAACTGTTCCTAGTCGATTGAGCCGTCCGATAATAAGGATAAGGATCGCTCGAGTTTGAGACTAGCATTTGCGATGCGGAGTACCACGTTTCATTGGTAGGGAACATGGAGATGTTCGAAGCATGCAAATGGATATTCATAGGATGAATAATCGAACAACCCTATCCGGACTTTCCAAGTGGTTATCACTTATCGAGTGGATGAAGTCCGCAGTTTTGGTTGTACACCATTAGTCCTTACTACTTGAAACATCATGGAGACTCTATATGCTAGTACTGTGCTTTGACTCGTTTACCGACTCTGAGGGGGACATCAGGTGTCGAGATTGGGTACAGTTACAACACATATAGGAGTCGATGCATTGTTGTCAAGGATTCACCACATACTTGCGAGTGTGGATATCCTATGCGATCTGAGGAGATATTAGTGTGACGAATCTCTGGCCAGAGTACTTGATGTGATTTAAGAAATGGTTTTTTAGTAGCACATGCGATGTCACTAATTTGATCTTCAAGATGTATTGCATAGTTATCGAATCTTGAGCGACTCTCGATATACCAATGGTTGTTGATTCGATCGGGATATATGGATGAAGGGACCGTACTGTACGCTAACCAAAATCTACTGGTTCTTGTAGGCACTATCAGTGATACCTAGGGAATCATGGGGCGATGTTGCTAGGCGCTTTACCATGATTCGTTGGGCAAGTCGGAAATCGTTGTTCCGAATCACAAGGAGTTGTGAGCCCACGGCTAGCTGTATCCCTGAACCATTGAGGGTCACACAGTGTAATGGAGTTTTTAATCCCCGTTGAGATAGTTAAATTTAAAGAGTTAAATTTAATGAATAAAGAAGTTGGACTTCTTAAATAGGAGTAAGGGAGTAGGATTTCCTAAAATGACATAGGGATGTACATTTTTGGAAATCACTGAATTCGGATTCAGGAAAATTTATCTTGACTTTAAAATGTGCAGAAATGGTTTCTGTGCACATTGGTAAAATCGGTTTATCAATCGGAGTCACGATGAATTTTATATTAATTTCTGAACATGCGGGCTTTGCTTGTCGGGCCTCAACTTATGACTAATGGGCCCTAAGGTGTTAGTGGCCTGCATTATAAATAAGTTATTGCAGTACAGAAATTACATACAACAGGTCATTATTTTGAGAGCAGAATTTTCGAAACCCTAGCCCCTTTCACTCTCACAATTCGGCCGCCCCTCCTTGCTCTGTCAGAGAATTTCCGGTCTGTGATTTTTAATTGCAGTCAGGAATAACGAATCAGATTCGTTTAATCTCTTCGCAGAAAACTTCTGATAGATTTTCTAGTGCAATCTATCAGAGGGATTTAAACCCCATTCGTGGACCTGATTGAAGAAGCGTTCGATCATCAGTTCCAGGGAGATACAAGAAGCGCAGAGAAATCTGTGTGGTGTCCATAAATCTCAATTCGAGATTGAAGGTAAAATTTAATTAATTGTTATTTGAATTTTACACACACAATATAATTTAATCGTTGAATGGTTGATACCCACACCATGGAATTGTTCCATGATAAAATTTTTAAACTTCCGCTGCACCGGGTATCAATCGTGATTGATCTGGGAACACGCCAGTTTTCCAACAGTGGTATCAAAGCCAGATTGCTCAGATCAAACGATTAAATTAATCGATTGTACAAAAATTTTTGAGTCTCGGTTTTTGAAACAAAATAAATATTTTTAAATAAAAAAAAAAAAAAATTTTCGGGGCAAAACCCGGGCAGCGATTGGATCGCTGCCCGGTGGGGCAGCAATTGTTGCTGCCCCGGGCGGCGCACGGCGCCGCCCACGGCGGCGCACGGCGTCGCCCAGGGCAGCGCTCGGCGCTGCCCAGCGCAGCGCTGGGCGCTGCCCAGGGCGTCGCACGGCGCCGCCCATGGGCGACGCTCGGCGCCGCCCAGGGCAGCAACTGTTGCTGCCCTAAAGGGGCAGCCGGGCTGCCCCGGCCCGCGCCCACGGGTGCGGGACGGCCCGGGAGTTTCCCGGGCGGCCCGCGGGAAAAATTAAATTTTTTATTTAAAATTAATTTTAATGTGTTAAAATTTTATTTTTGGTCCTGTCAAAAATTGTTTTTGATTGGTTCACGAGATTTCGGATCGAATTGTTCGAGTTCGTAAATTTTAAAATTGATTTTTGGATAAATTTGAATTTTTGGAAAATTTTAATATTTTATCCTTAAATTGAATTTTGAAATCAATTATTTTGGTACAATTGATGATAAGATTTGATCTTATGATATATTAAGAAAAATATGATTTTATCTATAAAATTGGATTTTGTAGATAAAATATGATTTTATTTGATAAAGAGATAAAATATGATTTTATATGTGAAATGAGATTTTATATGTAAAATATGATTTTATCTTGTTTAAATTTGAATTGCCACTGCATTTATCCAATAAATTAATTTTGAATTAAAAGTTATTGGATAAGGATGATCGATTGCCATGACCAATTTTGTAGGTGTATGTTAGGAATTTACATTTTGTTTTATTGTTGTTGGTTTTATTAATGGGCCTGGTTTATGGCCCAATATGAATGTCATATGTAATAAAAGTGGGCTTGGTTTATGGCCCGTTCCCACCCTAAAAATGTATCCCCTACTTGTCATTGCTATTTATTGTAAATACATTAGATTTAGTGGGAGATCAAGATTTGAAGATGGTGGGCCCAGCAGACAATAAAGACTGAAGAAATGTAAATTGGAAGCACATGTAATAGGATTGCATTGCATACTGCATATTACCTAGGATTGGACTAAGACTCGTGATTGGCAACCACGGGTCAATTAGAAATGGAATCGATCATCCTAAATAATATATGATATTATGATTGTATGCATGTTTAGCATAATTGCGTGAATCCGGCAAGCATGCAATAAATTGAATATGATGAGACAAATATTTTTATAATTAAAAATCCCTCATTTTAAATATGATTTAAAATTGATATCAAGATAAATAAAGGAAATTTAAATTTGTTTAAATGTTCCTACCTTCCATCAACGATCAATGTATGTGATGCTACCCGCGGATACGGTCCGACTCATATTATTGGGGGGGCCCGTCCGTCGGAAAGCTGTACATTGGATCGACACATGTTGTAAGTTGGGTGGAACTCCCATGGGATCGGCTCATATTATTGGGGGATCCACATGGCGACCGTCCATCACAACTTAATATTGATGGGTCATCTTGACATGTCACTTTAAACGGCGTCATATTATTGGGCCCTTATTGGACATGAGGTAAATACATGGGGGTTGCTTTGGAAGCAATTGGGCTCTACCTTTTGAGAATTATGGTTGGCTGATATTATTCGGGACCATAAGTTTGTCAATTGGACTCCATGTTCTCACTAAGGAAAAAGTTTCCCGTTTTCACTAGAGGGTGGTGAAATCGTTAAAATAGTGGGAGTGAGATTCATAAAATTAAATTTCGCCTATTTTATGTCTTAGTAAATTGTTAAACAATCATTGATATATGTCTGTTTTTCTTTTCAGTATTTCATACAATGAATTCGCGTAATCCATTATTCTCGATCCTCGAACAAAACAAGTTAACTGGCGCAAACTATACGGAATGGTTCCGGAAGTTGAAGATTGTCTTGACTTCGGAGAAGATGCTCTACGTGTTAGAGAAATCACCTCCGAAGGAAGCACCAGCTGACGTAAGTCCGGAGGAATTGGCCAAACTTGATGCATGGTGGGACCATGACATCAAGACCAAATGCTATATGCAAGCCTCGATGTCTGATGAACTCCAGAGGCGATTTGAGGACACCGTGAATGCTGCTGACATTCACGCTCAACTCAAGGAACTTTTTGGGGCTCAATCGAGGGCTGAAAGGTTCGCTACCTTTGAAGAAGCTAATGACGTGTCGCATGCGTGAAGGGACTTCGGTCCGTGATCATGGGGTACGAGTGATTTGGCTCATACAGAAGTTAGCGACCCTAGATTTGGTGTTGGAGCATGAACTCAATGTGGATTTACTGCTTCTGTCTCTTCCTTCTTCGTTTGACGGATTTGTGGTAAATTTTAATATGAACAAGATAGAGGCCACCCTTGAAGAGATGGTCAATATGCTCGTTACATATGAATCCACACTTAAGAAGGATAAGCCAGCTTTCTTGGTGGGCTCATCATCTTCTGCTAAGAAGGGGCCAAGTATGAAGGGCAAGAAACGTTCTGCCCCACCCAAGAAAGTCGAGCCCGAGAAGAAGCACAAGACAAAGGCTTCAAACAATGGAAAATCCAAGGATGTTTGCCATTACTGCAAGAAGCCCGGTCATTGGAAGCGCAACTGCAAGGAATATCTAGAGCAGTTGGGAACTGCAAAGGGTATGTTCTATATTGAAATAAACATTTCACTTAATACTACTTCTTGGGTATTGGATACCGGATGTGGATCTCACATTTGCAATGATTTGCAGGTGATGACAAGAAGTCGCAGGCTTAGAATGGGTGAGACCCAGCTGAGGCTCGGGAATGGTTCCAGAGTTGAAGCTACAGCCATTGGAGATGTTTGTTTAATTTTGTAGAACGGTTTTAAGTTATTTTTAAGAGATGTTTTATTTGTTCCGGATTTAATTAAAAACATTATTTCTGTTTCTATGCTAGATAGAGATGGTTATTCTTGCAATTTTATGAATGGGATTTGCAATATTTACAAGAATGAATGTTTGATTGGAAATGGACAACTTGAAAACGATCTATACAACTTAAAACTAAAAGACGTTCCAATAAATTATATTGATAAACCGGCAACAACAAACAAAAGAAAAATCAATAGTCAAAACCCGGCGAACCTTTGGCATGCTAGGCTAGGTCATATTTCCTCAAGGAGGATGAACAAGCTAGTGGGAGAGGGCATGTTTGATATGTCTGATATTAACTCTCTACCTACTTGTGAATCCTGTCTAAAAGGGAAAATGACTAAATCTCCTTTTAAGGGGAAGCCTGAGCGTAGTCAAAATCTGTTGGATTTGATCCATACAGATGTTTGTGGACCATTTAGAGTTGGGACTCAATATGGCCACACCTACTTCATTACCTTTACTGACGATTATTCAAGGTATGGGTATTTATATTTAATGAAATATAAGTCTGAAGCATTTGAAAAGTTCAAAGAATTCAAGGCTGAAGTAGAAAACAAGCTAGGTAAAAGTATTAAAGCACTTCGATCGGATCGAGGTGGAGAATACTTAAGTACCGAGTTTTTGGACTATCTAAAAGAGAATGGGATTCTCTCTCAGTGGACTCCTCCTATGACACCACAGCTGAATGGTGTATCGGAGCGTCGTAATCGAACTTTGTTGGACATGGTTCGATCTATGATGAGCTTCACTGAGCTTCCACCTTCGTTTTGGGGCTATGCGCTTGAAACGGCGGTATTGTTGTTGAACAACGTCCACACTAAAGCAGTGGACAAAACACCATACGAGTTATGGAATGGCAAAGCTCCTAAGTATTCGTACTTGAGGATTTGGGGATGTCCTGCTTACGTGAAGCGGACAGTGGGAGATAAGTTTGATAGTCGATCCAGCTTATGTTATTTTGTAGGGTATCCGAAGAATTCGATCGGATATTATTTCTATTATCCTGCTGAAACAAAGGTGTTTGTTTCTAGGAATGCCAACTTCTTGGAGAAGGAGTTCTTATTGGATAAGAAAGGCGAGATGATGGAACTCGAAGAAGTTCGAGAAGAACCCGAAATACAAAATAACGATCCTACGCCTCAGGAACCATTACTAGACACGCCTGAACCTAGAAGATCCGAGAGGACTTCTAGACCTCCTGTTCGATATGGTCTTCTTCTTGAAGGGGATCAAGATGAACCCGACATTGGATGTGATCCAAGAAACTTCAAGGAAGCAATTTCTGATGCGGATTCAAATTTATGGCTTGAAGCTATGCAGTCTGAATTGGATTCAATGCATACAAACCAAGTTTGGTCTTTAGTAGATCCTCCTGATGGAATTGTTCCAATAGGGTGTAAATGGATCTACAAGAGAAAGCTTGGGCCTGATGGTAAGGTATTGACCTACAAGGCGCGATTGGTGGCGAAAGGTTACACTCAAAGACAAGGAGTTGACTATGATGAAACCTTTTCACCAGTTGCAATGTTCAAGTCCATAAGAATCCTTATTGCCATAGCTGCATGGTATGACTATGAGATATGGCAAATGGATGTGAAGACTGCTTTTCTTAATGGAGACATTAAGGAAGAAATCTATATGAAGCAGCCTGAGGGGTTCACATCCATGGGAAGCGAGCATAAGGTATGCAAGCTTCAGAGATCAATATATGGTCTAAAACAAGCATCAAGAAGTTGGAACCAGAAATTTGATGAAACAATAAAAGATTTTGGTTTCATCAAGAACCCGGAGGAACCATGCGTGTACAAGAAAGTAGTTAAGGATGCTGTGACATTCTTAGTACTTTATGTTGATGACATCCTACTCATTGGGAATGATGTAGGGATGTTGCAGTCAACAAAGATATGGTTATCAGGTAGATTCTCGATGAAGGATTTGGGTGAGGCATCCTACATTCTTGGGATACAGATCTATAGAGATAGATCTAAGAGAATGATAGGACTCACTCAATCAACCTACATCGACACCATATTGAAACGGTTTTCAATGGATGGGTCCAAGAGAGGACATCTACCCATGTGTCATGGAGTTTCTCTATCCAAGTCTATGTGTCCCAAGACTGATGAAGAGATAGAGAATATGACACATGTACCATATGCGTCAGCTATAGGTAGTATCATGTATGGGATGATATCTACCAGACCGGATGTAGCATTTGCTCTGAGTGTCACGAGCAGATATCAAGCTAATCCCGGTCAAATGCATTGGAAAGCCGTGAAGGACATTCTTAAGTACTTACGAAGGACTAAGAATATGTTCATGGTATATGGAGGACGAGATCTGAAATTGGAAGGCTATACCGACTCTAGCTTCAAAAGTGACGTGGATGACTCGAAGTCAACCTCTGGATTTGTGTTCATGCTCAATGGCGGTGCTGTCTCTTGGAAGAGTTCCAAGCAGGACACCACAGCGGATTCCACCACTGAGGCTGAATACATTGCAGCATCAGCTGCTGCTAAAGAGGCCGTTTGGATGAGGAAGTTCGTCCAAGAGTTGGGCGTCATTCCTGAATTTGTTGGTCCAGTCCCGGTGTACTGTGACAACACGGGTGCCGTTGCTCAAGCAAAGGAACCAAGGTCTCATCAAAGATCCAAACATGTACTGAGGAAATACCACATCATCCGGGAGATTGTGGAAAGAGGAGACATCACTGTCGAACGAGTGGCCTCTGCAGACAATATCGCTGATCCGCTTACTAAGCCCTTTCCAGGACCATTGTTTGACAAACATCGCGAAGCAATGGGTCTACGTAGTATGACTAGTTGGCTATAGGGCAAGTGGGAGATTGAAAGAGTGGGTGCCCAGTGAGCCAACTTGTGGCTATGGGCTTTGATGACTCTTTGTACAAACGATCTTTTGTTTAATGTAATTTACACTTTTATTAATGGCAATGACTTTATCTTTCTTCATATTGTTATATTGTGATATACTATTGTTGTTTTGATAAAGACCTTGAATATACTATAGTGTATGTAAGATGTGGTAGAACATGGGGATGTCTATCATGAAATACATCTTATAGTCACTGTATATTCTAAACTGTTCCTAGTCGATTGAGCCGTCCGATAATAAGGATAAGGATCGCTCGAGTTTGAGACTAGCATTTGCGATGCGGAGTACCACGTTTCATTGGTAGGGAACATGGAGATGTTCGAAGCATGCAAATGGATATTCATAGGATGAATAATCGAACAACCCTATCCGGACTTTCCAAGTGGTTATCACTTATCGAGTGGATGAAGTCCGCGGTTTTGGTTGTACACCATTAGTCCTTACTACTTGAAACATCATGGAGACTCTATATGCTAGTACTGTGCTTTGACTCGTTTACCGACTCTGAGGGGGTCATTAGGTGTCGAGATTGGGTACAGTTACAACACATATAGGAGTCGATGCATTGTTGTCAAGGATTCACCACATACTTGCGAGTGTGGATATCCTATGCGATCTGAGGAGATATTAGTGTGACGAATCTCTGGCCAGAGTACTTGATGTGATTTAAGAAATGGTTTCTTAGTAGCACATGCGATGTCACTAATTTGATCTTCAAGATGTATTGCATAGTTATCGAATCTTGAGCGACTCTCGATATACCAATGGTTGTTGATTCGATCGGGATATATGGATGAAGGGACCGTACTGTACGCTAACCAAAATCTACTGGTTCTTGTAGGCACTATCAGTGATACCTAGGGAATCATGGGGCAATGTTGCTAGGCGCTTTACCATGATTCGTTGGGCAAGTCGGAAATCGTTGTTCCGAGTCACAAGGAGTTGTGAGCCCACGGCTAGCTGTATCCCTGAACCATTGAGGGTCACACAGTGTAATGGAGTTTTTAATCCCCGTTGAGATAGTTAAATTTAAAGAGTTAAATTTAATGAATAAAGAAGTTGGACTTCTTAAATAAGAGTAAGGGAGTAGGATTTCCTAAAATGACATAGGGATGTACATTTTTGGAAATCACTGAATTCGGATTCAGGAAAATTTATCTTGACTTTAAAATGTGCAGAAATGGTTTCTGTGCACATTGGTAAAATCGGTTTATCAATCGGAGTCACGATGAATTTTATATTAATTTCTGAACATGCGGGCTTTGCTTGTCGGGCCTCAACTTATGACTAATGGGCCCTAAGGTGTTAGTGGCCTGCATTATTAATAAGTTATTGCAGTACAGAAATTACATACAACAGGTCATTATTTTGAGAGCAGAATTTTCGAAACCCTAGCCCCTTTCACTCTCACAATTCGGCCGCCCCTCCTTGCTTTGTCAGAGAATTTCCGGTCTGTGATTTTTAATTGCAGTCAGGAATAACGAATCAGATTCGTTTAATCTCTTCGCAGAAAACTTCTGATAGATTTTCTAGTGCAATCTATCAGAGGGATTTAAACCCCATTCGTGGACCTGATTGAAGAAGCGTTCGATCATCAGTTCCAGGGAGATACAAGAAGCGCAGAGAAATCTGTGTGGTGTCCATAAATCTCAATTCGAGATTGAAGGTAAAATTTAATTAATTGTTATTTGAATTTTACACACACAATATAATTTAATCGTTGAATGGTTGATACCCACACCATGGAATTGTTCCATGATAAAATTTTTAAACTTCCGCTGCACCGGGTATCAATCGTGATTGATCTGGGAACACGCCAGTTTTCCAACAAAGACGACCCAAATGAGTTTCCAATCTTTGTGATTTCATTCCGAGCTCGATCCGGCCGTTAGAATCTATTTCTGAAGGCAGTTTAGCGATCACTGCAACGAGAGCTCCGTTATATCGTATGTTTTTCTACGATCAGACACATTCTAGTATTTGGACATTGTTAGAATCGTTCGAGATTCGAGTATGTTGTTCTTGACAGAGTTCTGTTCGTTTATTATCTATCGGTTTTGAAATAGAGCGACGTTCGGAATTGTTATGATTTTTCTTATTATTTTAAAAACCTTGATTTTGTGATGTGTTGGGATTGTGTTGAAATTGAGGTTTGAGGATTGGAATGAGTTTATTGAGTTGTTGTTTTGCTATTTGCATTTCCAGTTTGATCAGTTATAGCCGTTATGCCGTCAGTTTGAAGTTTAAACGTCGTTTTGATGTTTTGAGTTTGATATCGATTTTGATCACCATGACTTCATCTAATAGATTGAATTGAAGTCCTGGAAGTTGAGAGCCTTACAGCTTTGATCAGTTGGAAGAGTTGATCTGGTATAGTGCCGATGTTATTCTTTATTTCACGATGGATTTGGATAGATTTTGATTGAAGGAACTTTGATTGAGAATTGTTGTTTTACAGATCGACGACGGTGAACAACACGAAGAAAGGTATGCTATGACTTTGGAATGGTATAGGACGATTAACTCGAATCCGGATTGATTCGAGTGTCCTAGAAGAAATCACATATTGCATGTCTATGTGCTTATGTGCTTATTTGAATATATGTCTGAATTGTTATTTGAATGCATTAGATTCATGTGCATTCATATTGAGCCGAATTGATTATTCTTTTGAATTAGACGATCTAGAGATTGTAGTCGAGTGACTTGGTAGGCGATTTACTACTTCGTTGTTTAACTCACTATAATGCTCTGGAGTCTAGAGGATTAAAATATGCCTCGTCCACCTCGAGAAGGAAGTTGGTGTGATTGTAGGATGTTTTAACCTCGGGATCCCAGACCGAAGAAAGAAAGAAAGAAGAATTACATTTGATTATCTGAGTCTGATAATCCAGAAGTTTTAAAGACATGCATATCATTTTAATTCAGAATTTGATTGGATTAAGTGATTATACGAAGAATGAGTTCATGTTATGACTTGATATGTTATTTGATAGCATGTTAGTCTCTTTTACTGGGAATATCAATTCTCACCGGATTATCCGGTTGTTGTCTTTGTTGTATGTGTACTTGGAAACAGGTGGGGCAGGTACCAGTCAGAGACCACGTGGATAGAGGATCGAGAGATTAGAAGTGAGGCTTGGTTTTTAGAAGTCGAATGTATTCGAACTTTTGATGTTTTGTAATGCATGCAAATCTAGTTATGTTTTGAAGTAATTACTTGACTCGAACCTTGGTTGTATCTTATTGTATCGAGTAGTCGAGATTATGTTTGAATTTGGATTGATGCATGTTGTTATTATTATTGATTGGATTGAGTTTGTAAGGAAAGACATTCCATGTTCTGAATTTTTCTGGGCAAGGGGGTACGCTCGATCCTAGGTTATTGCAAGATCGTGCGCGGCCCCTATGATTTCCGAGGCAGAGAGTTTCACAAAATGGTGCGCTCGATCCTGGCTTTTTGCCGGATTGAGCACGGCACACTGATTTTTCTCGGCAGGGAGTTTTAAAATTTGGTGCGCTAGATCCTGGACTTTTATAGGATCGAGTGCAGCACTGTTCATCAGAAAAATAAAATTTTTTTTTATTTATTTATTTGTTGCCTTATCTTATAGATGGTGCATGATAATTGTTTATATTATCTTAAGAATAAAAGATTAGAACCGAGGCCTCACATTAAGTGGTATCAGAGAGATAAGTTTCTGGATTTTGTTCTAGAAGTGAGCGGGGTAGATCGAGTCCGTTTGACCTTAATTTCTCGCATGTGCTTGATTAATTCTCTGATTAAAGAATATGCGAGCATGCTTTATTGATTGAAATTTTTTTGAATTACTTGACTCGGTGATTTAAATAATAAAGCATGAGTTAATTGAGATATGAAGTGTATTCATGCATTTGATCTGAGTTCCATCTTTGAATCGAATAAGAAGATCAGAAGTTTTGAGACATTGAAATGTAGAGATGTGAATTGAATTATCCGTGTTCTAACCCTGTCAATTTAGATGAGTACTCGAAGAAGGCTAGACATGAATACTCCACCAATTATCGCTACGATAGAAACTCCACCGGTTATAACTCCTCCGTTGGTTCCGGGTAATAGAGCGGTGGTACAGATGGATGATTCGATCACGCCTATGGAAGCCTTACTGAAGAGGTTCCAATCTTTTAGGCCGCCGTATTTGAATGGGAATGAGAATCCGGTCGATTGCAAGAGTTGGTTGGAGGATATTGATCAGCTTTTTGAGTCGCTTGACTACTCTGATGACCGCAGAACTAGACTGGTAATGCATCAACTACAGGCAGTGGCAAAGAGTTGGTGGATGACTACCAAAAGATCCAAAGAGGATAAAGGTACGGCAATTACTTGGGCACTTTTCAGAGCAGAGTTCTATAAGATATTTTTTTCCGGTTTCCTATCGAAAGGATAAAGGTGCCGAGTCTGCAAATTTGAGGCAAGGTAGCATGAGTATTGATTTAGTGACCCTTACCCGGATCACCTACTAAACAGAACATAGGCATGAAATTAACTTAATAAAAAAGATATCAGAATAATCTTGCGGAAACCATAAATAAATACAATCCCAAGGAAAGGAATCCGTAATTTATCCAAATATTATACAACCAAATCGAATAGTTGTATCAACCCAAAACAACAGAAATAAAACCTAGACGAAGCTCCAGCTGACCAACCACTGCCTAGCTCCTCTTGGATCCCCCAGCCTCGTCCAATCGCAAACCAGCCCCATGGAATAGGGTGTCCAGAAACACAGAGTATGAGACGTGAGCATAAAATGCTTAGTACGAGAGTATGAGTATACATGCATGCAAAGTGAACTCCCTATAAACTCGAGGTCAAGGATCAGATAACAAAGACAGACCGGGCCCTGGTATGTAGCACGTTGTGCCATCGCTTCAGGAGGTGGCTCCCATACCACAATACAAGTGGATATGCCGGACCCAAATCGATGGAAGTCCAACCACTAACAGGATAGGGAAAAACCCTACTAACAGACATCTCGAAGGAGATAGCTCAATATGCAAATGAATGCAGCATAAATCAATGACATATAAACCATGCAGTCACATAATACATGCATACTCAGTCAGGATATCTTGAACAGTACTTTCGTACCTCAAATCAGTGCAAGCTCTACCAACTCTAGGTCCACGCCTATAGTCTGCTCTACACTGACAAATAATACTACTATCATTAAAGTGCTCTAAAAGCCTTAACTAAGCAATTGCAAACTCCTAAATATTTATAGGAAACAAAAGCTATACCTTCGTCCGTCGTTAGCCCTTTGATGTCGATGCCTCCAGAACTTGGGCACAACTCCGCTACGACTATCGAACGCCTCGACGACTCCCGGGTCAAGCCTATGAAGGCTTGAACAACTCTAATACAACTAGAGTAGAGAGGAAATCCGGAATTGGCAATTGAAAATGAATTCTCGGCCTTCTATTTATAGACAACGATCGGAGCCTCCGAACCTCGATCGGAACGTCCGAACCTCGATCGGAACGTCCGATCCTGCCATCGGAGCTTCCGAAGATCCTGATCTACCACGTGTCAAAATATCACTTATTGGCTTCGGATAGGGGTGATCGGAGCTTCCGATCTAACCACACGTCATGCCTGACGTAATACCATCGGAGCTTCCGATCCACCTTCGGAGCTTCCGATCCTGTTCGGAGCTTCCGAACTCTACCCAAGTATATATGATTAATCCCTTAATTACTGATTTTGGTTATGGGCTACTACATTCTCCCCCACTTAAGATATTTCGTCCTCGAAATCAGATCTTAAGTGCTGAATTAAATACAAAAATCAGAAACATTCTTTATTCAAATCAAACGTTTACAGAGTTTGCAACTGAATACAACTTAAGAATGAAATCAAAACAACTCAGGATGGTCTTCACGCATCCTGTCCTCGAGCTCCCAAGTAGCTTCCTCAGTGCCTCGGCGCTGCCACTGAACTTAAACCAGAGGAATGACTTTGTTCCGCAAAACCTTATCCTTATAATCCAGGATACGAATAGGTTTCTCAACATAAGTCAAATCCTTGTTCACCTGAACCTCAGACCGCTGCAGAATATGAGATTCATCTGCCACATACCGTCGCAACAGAGATACGTGAAACAAGTCGTGAATACTGGATAGATGCGGTGGCAAAGCTAGTCGATAAGCCAAATCGCCGATGCTCTCCAAGATCTCAAACGGACCGATAAACCTAGGAGACAACTTACCCTTAAGACCAAATCTAAGAATCTTACGGAAAGGGGACTGTGAGACCTCGGTTTAAACATCTAATTAAGGAGTAAACAATAATTAAGCATCCAAGATCTAAGAACTAAAAGCAAAGCAAAGGAAATTATTATTTTTTTTAAAGAGGGCCGCGCTCGGGCGGCCAAAAACCGCCGCTCGAGCGCGCCCTGGACAGAGGCGCTACTGAGTTCTCAGAGTGGGGTGCGCTCGGGCTGCTAAAAATTGCAGCTCGGGCGCCCCCTACAGCAGAAACAGAACAGCAGAAAACATGCTTTGCAATTCCATCTAAAACTATTCCAATGCAATCCAAATCAACACATACATTATAAATGCAGTTCCTCCGATTAATACATGAAGTTCTAGAGTTTAACAACTACTCCAAAATAGAACATGCCACGATAACAACACGGCAAAGCTTGCATGTCAATAAAACATAATAACGAAGTTCGATATCGAAACATGTTCTAACAACACTAGGTAGACATGATGACACGACTTCTAAACCGAGTCTCACTGCTACAACTTTCTCTCGGAGCTAACCATGCTTCTTCTGACTTGATCCCGCCCAACCTGTTGCCAAGTACACATACAAAACAAAGCAACTGCCGGATAACCGGTGAGAACGACATTCCCAGTAAAAGCAACATAACAATTAATACAACAATCAACATGCTTTCAATACAACAATTAAATTAATAACAACATAATGAATGCATGTCTTTTAAATCGGGATATCAATCTGATAAACGAGGGATTGCTGCTGTGCTTTTGGGATCCCGAGGATAAGATCACGTAACAACTCACCGACTCTCCCAATCAAGGTGGTGCCACGTATCTCACTCCTCTAGACTTTGAGCAACTATAATGAGTATGCTAGCACTAGGCAAAACGACTACGACCTAGGCCACTCAATCATAGTTCCCAAACGTCTAAACAAAAAGGGCGGTTCTGCCCGCTGAAATCAAGATTGGCTAAATATGAATGCATAATATAAACATAACACATAAGTCATTTAAAAAAAGCCAATAAAATCAAACAAGACACAAGTTCCTCATGCTAGAACAAGTGTAAATGCAAGTATGTGATTTCAAAGGGAAAACTCGAGAACCACAGTCCCGAGTATGCTATCCCGCTACGATGACTTCTTTTACCTTTCAATGCAGTAGCTTCCAACTCTGGATACGCTACAAAAGAGACTGTATCAACAACTATACAATCTAACAACAACAAGGAAACGGTTCAAGGAAATTCTCTATACCGTTCTTTGTTCAAATCTCGAAAATGATCAAACAGCTGTTAACTCTGAGCTTGATACCTCCAAACGAATCTGTATGGAGACAAATGAATAATCAATAACCAAGATCAACTTAAGCCAAGTTCCAACAACTCAAAAAAGGTTCCAAATCCTCAAAACTCAAACCGACGGCATAACGGCTATAAACTGAACAAACCGACAATGCAGACAGCAGTTCAATAGCGATATCAACTCAATTCAATGCTAATACAACAACAACAAGACAAACCCAACAAATCTCAAAATCATGATTTTTGAAAATAGCTTCCAAAAATCATAACAATTCCGAACGTCGCTCTATTTCAAAACCGACAGATAATAAACGATCAGAACTCCGCCAAGAACAACATACTAGAATCTAGATCGATTCTAACAACCTCTGAAAAACAAAACATATCTGATCGGAGAAATACTTACGGTATAACGGAGCTCTCACTGCAGTTATTACTAATCTGCCTTCAGAAATAATTTCTAACGGCCGGATCGAGCTCGGGAAGAAATCTGGAAGCTTGGAAAAGCTTGAAGGCGTCTTCAATGGAGGAGCTCGATTTAGGGAAGAGGATGAAATGATTTCCAAGTCAAACAAATGTGTAGATAATATATAAAAATCAATATTTGCGTTTTAGTCCCTGAAATTTCCAAAATTTGCAAAAAGGTCCTTGATCAAAATCAAACCGGCTCGAGAACTCTGTAATCTCTGATTAACTCAAATAAACTCATTTAAGATAAAAACGGGGCGTTACAATTCTCCCCCACTAAGAAGAGATTTCGTCCCCGAAATCAACAAGAACCACAACTCATAAGATAGAATAAAGAACAAAAGACAGTAAGAAGAACTCACGTCAACTGAATAACTCTGGAAAACGCTGTCTCATGTCAGACTCTGTCTCCCAAGTCGCTTCTTCGACTCCGTGACGGCTCCACTGTACTTTCACTAATGAAATCAACTTGGTTCTGAGTTGCTTCTATTTCCGATCATGAATCTGAATCGGTCGTTCCAAATAGCTCAGAGTCTTGTCTAACTCGGCTTCGTCAGGCTGAAGGATGTGAGTAGGATCTGGATGATACTTTCGCAGCATAGAGACGTGAAAAACGTCGTGAATACCAGATAAAGACGGAGGAAGGGCAAGTCTGTAGGCAAGATAGCCTATCTTCTCGAGAATCTCGTACGGACCGATGAATCTCGGAGATAACTTTCCTCACTTACCGAATCTGACAGTGCCTCTGAACGGAGAAATCTTAAGGAAAACACGGTCTCCCTGCTCAAAACTCAGAGGTCGACGTCTGACATTCGCATACTTTGCCTGTCTATCTTGAGTTGTCTTCATTCTGGTCTGAATGATCTTAACCTGCTCTGCCATATCTCTAAGCATATATGGTCCCAAATCTGGTGACTCGGACAAATCATCCCAAAACAAATGAGATCGGCATTTCTTACCATACAATGCCTCAAAAGGCGCCATACCGATACTTGCTTGGAAGCTGTTGTTGTAAGAGAATTCGACAAGAGGCAAAGAATCCTGCCAACTAGTGCCAAAGTCTAGCACTACCGCTCGCAGCATATCCTCTAACGTCTGGATAGTCCGCTCTGACTGTCCATCGGTCTGAGGATGATAAGTTGTACTCAGATGCAATCGAGTACCAAGTGCCCCCTGAAGACTGTGCCAAAAGTGAGAAGTGAATCTAGGATCTCTGTCTGAAAAGATCGACTTCGGCACACCATGCAATCTCACAACATTGCTAACATACAACTCAGCCATCTGATCATGACGATACGTCATCTTGTACGGAATAAAACACGCAGACTTCGTCAATCGGTCGATCACTACCCAAATGGCATCGCATCCTCAAACGGATCGTGGTAGCTTCGTGACGAAATCCATAGAAATGTGATCTCATTTCCATTCAGGAACAGATAAACTGTGCAACAGACCTCCTGGTCGCTTCCGTTCTGCTTTTACTTGCTGACAGTTCAAACACCGAGATACAAACCTTGCAACATCGCTCTTCATTCTCTTCCACCAAAACTGAATCTTCAGATCCTTGTACATCTTACGACCTCCAGAATGAATGCTGAACCGATTGCAATGAGCCTCTCGGAGAATACGCTGTCTCAACTCCGGAATATCAGGCAAAACAATACGGTTATTCACAAACAAGACGTCATCTCTAACCTGGAATTCAGACTGATGCCCAGTTTTGACTTTCTCTACTGAAACCTGAATGCTCGGCTCAGACTTCTGTGCTTCTCTGATCGCAACAAACAACTCTGGCTCGGCTTGAATAGCAAATACTCTGATAGTCTTCCTATCTGTTTCAAACTCTATACCAGAAGTGCAACAATCATCGACCAACTGAGAAACACCGATAGTAGAAAGAGATAAAGAACAAAGCTTTCGGCTCAAGGCATCTGCAACTGCATTCGACTTCCCCGGATAATACTTGATCTCACAGTCAAATCCTTCAACAGATCTAACCATCTTCTCTGTCTCATATTCAGCTCTGCCTGTGAAAATAAGTACTTAAGACTCTTATGATCAGAAAAGATATCGAAAGACTCACCATAAAGATAGTGACGCCAGATCTTCAGAGCAAATACAATCGCAGCTAGTTCAAGATCATGAACCGGATAACGAGTCTCGTGCGGTTTCAGCTGCCTCGATGCATACGCCACCACATGCTTATGCTGCATAAGAACACAACCCAAGCCTCGGTTAGAAGCATCACAATAGACTGTGAAACCTCCAGTACCCTTCGGAATAGAAAGAATTGGGCACTGGTCAGTCTCCTCTTCAGATCAGCAAAGCTAGCCTCACAATCTGGAGTCCAAACAAAAGGCCCATTCTTCTGAGTCAGCTGGGTAATTGGCTTGGCAATAGACGAGAAACCCTCGATGAAACGACGGTAATAACCAGCTAAACCCATGAAGCTTCGGATCTCTGGCACTGAAGTAGGTCTAGGCCAATTCATAACCGCTTCAATCTTGCTGGGATCGACAGAAATCCCATCTTCAGAAATAATATGACCGAGAAAGACAACTCGATCTAACCAGAATTCACACTTAGACAGCTTGGCAAACAACTGCTCAACTCGCAAAATCTGTAGTACGGTCCTCAAGTGCTCTGCATGGTCAGTATGGTTCTTCGAGTAGATAAGAATATCATCGATAAAGATAATGACGAACTCATCTAAATAACGCTGAAAGATACGGTTCATCAATCCCATAAAAACCACTGCAGCATTAGTCAAGCCGAATGGCATGACAATAAACTCAAAGTGACCATACCTCGTTCTGAATGCGGTCTTAGGAACATCTTCCTCTCGCACTCTCAAGTGGTGATAACCTGACCTTAAATAAATCTTAGAATAGACAGAAGAACCTTGCAGCTGATCAAAAAGGTCATCTATTCGGGGTAAAGGATACTTGTTCTTAACTGTAGCCTGATTCAATTGGCGGTAGTCGATACAGAGCCGCATAGAACCATCCTTCTTCCGAACAAAAAGCACAGGAGCACCCCAAGGCGATACACTAGGTCTGATGTATCCCTTGGCAATCAAATCCTCAAGCTGCTCCTTCAACTCTCTCAATTCAACAAGTGCCATACGATAAGGAGCTTTTGAAATAGGTTGAGTACCTAGCACTAAGTCAATGCTGAATTCAACCTCTCGAATGGGTGGCAATCCTGGAACATCTTCCGGAAACACATCCGCAAATTCTCTAACCACCGGTAAATCCACTAAAGCTGGGCTAGATTTCAGTACATCAACTGCATACACCAAAAATCCTTCTGCACCTTTCTGTAGAAAACGAGTCATAGATAACACTGAAATCAAAGGAATTCTAGATCGAGAACCCTTACCAATGAATTTCCACTCGTCTGCCATTTCGGGTCTGAACCTGACAACTTTCTGAAAACAATCGATTGTTGCCCTGTACTTGGTTAAAGCATCTATACCGACAATACAATCAAAATCTGACAGTCCAAGCACAATACAGTCGAATTCTAGAAAATTTCCCTCAAAACAGAGCTCACTATTCCTGACTAATCTGACAGAAACAATTCCTCCACCCAAAGGTGAAGTAACAGCTACTACTGTAGGCAACAATTCAGTTGGCAAAGCATGCAATAATACAAATTTCTAAGAGATAAAGGAATGGGAAGCACCTTTATCTATCAAAACATGAGCAGAATGACCAAAAATCGAACAGTTACCTGCTAAAACATCATCAGGTGCCACCTGAGCCTGATCCTCTGTCAAGGCAAAAACTCGTGCCTGCTGTCTCGGAGGCTGGTTTGCACTAGAATTACCTCCCTGTCTGTTCTGCTGCTGAGGCTGGAAAGAGTGCACTGCAGACGACTGCCTCTCCGGCTGAACTGCAGGTTTAGACGAACTCCCACTCTGAGCTCTGTCTTTGTTACACTGAGGGCACACCTTAGAGAAGTGTCCCGGTTGCTGACAGGTGTTACAATTACCGAAGACTCCCACACACTGATCCGGTGAGTGTCTTCCTCCACACTTGCTGCAGTACAAGGTTGATGATCCAGAACTCTGCCCTGAACCAAACTGTCGGGAACCACTGGAACTAGACGAACTGTTCCCTTGCCTTTTGAACTGTTTACCTCTTCCCTTGTACTGATCTTTTCTGTTTCCCCCACTGCTCCCACCTTCATACCTCTGCTGCTGGTTCTGATGTTGAGGTGGCTGATTTTGGTACTGAGATGGTTGGTTCTGATACTGCCTCTGCTGCTGAGGTGCCCCCTGATTACCTCTTTGCCTCCACAAGCCTGCTTCTGCTCCCTTTGCGTGATTCATGGCATCCGCAAAGTTGCTAGGCCTGTTGGTGTTAACCAACGTGAAGACATCGGGGTTCAACCCATTTATAAACTGATCTGCCTTTGCTTCTTCATCTCCGTCAATTAGCGGTGCAAAACGCAACAGACTATCGAACTTAGCCACGTACTCTTCAATGTTCAGATTTCCTTGCTTCAGATTTGCAAACTCTTCTCCCTTATCCTTACGATACGAGATAGGGAAAAACCGCTTATAAAACTCAGATTTAAAAAGATTCCAAGTAACATCTGTACCTCTACTCTCAAATGCTTTCTTTGTCATGATCCACCAGCTCTTAGCACCACCACGCAGCTGATGAATTACTAACCTGATTCGGCGGTCATATGGGTAGTCAATGGAATCAAACAACTGATCCATATCATCCAACCAACTCTCACAGTCAACTGGATTTTCTGAACCCATCAACAACGGCGGATTGAACGACTGAAACCTCTTCAGCAAGGTTTCCGTAGGAGTCGCTGAAGCATCCAACTGATCAACATCAGTGCTAGCTTGCTCAGTCGTAGGAATAACTGGCGGTGTGTTTCTATTTATCACCAGCTCTTAGCACCACCACGCAGCTGATGAATTACTAACCTGATTCGGCGGTCATCTGTGTAGTCAATGGAATCAAACAATTGATCCATATCATCCAACCAACTCTCACAGTCAACTGGATTTTCTGAACCCATCAACAACGGCGGATTGAACGACTGAAACCTCTTCAGCAAGGTTTCCGTAGGAGTCGCTGAAGCATCCAACTGATCAACATCAGTGCTAGCTTGCTCAGTCGTAGGAATAACTGGCGGTGTGTTTCTATTTATCACTCGACGAGGACCCATCTGATAATCAAAGGTTAGGACACGAGATATCTCAATCGCTAAAATCAGTGCCCTTACAACCGCTGGGAATACAGGATACCAGTCGATAACAGAAACAGTTATATCTCAAGTAGATCATGCTTTATAAATTAAATCACAAAACCATGTAATTCAATAACTCTCAATAATAAAGCATGCTCGCATGGAATTAAGTACACGGTTAAATAATTCAAACACATGCAAGGAGCCAATACACGCAGACTCGATCTACCCGCTCACTCTAGTTCGACCAAGAATCTTAATGCTCTGATACCACTTAATGTGAGACCTCGGTTCTAAACATCTAATTAAGGAGTAAACAATAATTAAGCATCCAAAATCTATGAACTAAAAGCAAAGCAAAGGAAAAAATTTTTTATTTTTTTTTTTAAAGAGGGCCGCGCTCGGGCGGCCAAAAACCGCCGCTCGAGCGCGCCGTGGACAGAGGCGCTACTGAGTTCTCAGAGTGGGGTGCACTCGGGCTACTAAAAATTGCAGCTCGGGCGCCCCCTACAGCAGAAACAGAACAATAGAAAACATGCTTTGCAATCCCATCTAAAACTATACCAATGCAATCCAAATCAACACATACATTATAAATGCAGTTCCTCCGATTAATACATGAAGTTCTAGAGTTTAACAACTACTCCAAAATAGAACATGCCACGATAACAATACGGCAAAGCTTGCATGTCAATACAACATAATAACGAAGTTCGATATCTAAACATGTTCTAACAACACTAGGTAGACATGCTGACACGACTTCTAAACCGAGTCTCACTGCTACAACTTTCTCTCGGAGCTAACCATGCCTCTTCTGACTTGATCCTGCCCCACCTGTTGCCAAGTACACATACAAAACAAAGCAACAGCCGGATAACCGGTGAGAACGACATTCCCAGTAAAAGCAACATAACAATTAATACAACAATCAACATGCTTTAAATACAACAATTAAATTAATAACAACATAATGAATGCATGTCTTTTAAACCGGGATATGAATCTGATAAACGAGGGATTGCTGCTGTGCTTTTGGGATCCCAAGGATAAGATCACGTAACAACACACCGACTCTCCCAATCGAGGTGGTGCCACGTATCTCACTCCTCTAGACTTTGAGCAACTATAATGAGTATGCTAGCACTAGGCGAAACGACTACGACCTAGGCCACTCAATCATAGTTCCCAAACGTCTAAACATAAAGGGCGGTTCTGCCCGCTGAAAACAAGATTGGCTCAAGTTGAATGCATAACATAAACATAACACATAAGTCATTTAACAAAAGCCAATACAATCAAACAAGAAACAAGTTCCTCATGCTAGAACAAGTGTAAATGCAAGTATGTGATTTCAAAGGGAAAACTCGAGAACCACAGTCCCGAGTATGCTATCCCGCTACGATGACTACTTTTACCTTTCAATGCAATAGCTTCCAACTCTGGATACGCTACAAAAGAGACTGTATCAACAACCATACAATCTAACAACAACAAGGCAACGGTTCAAGGAAATTCTCTATACCGTTCTTTGTTCAAATCTCGGAAACGATCAAACAGCTGCTAACTCTGGGCTTGATACCTCCAAACGAATCTGTACGGAGACAAATGAATGATCAATAACCAAGATCAACTTAAGCCAAGTTCCAACAACTCGAAAACGGTTCCAAATCCTCAAAACTCAAACCGACGGCATAACGGCTATAAACTGAACAAACCGACAACGCAGACAGTAGTTCAATAGCGATATCAACTCAATTCAATGCTAATACAACAACAACAAGACAAACCCAACAAATCTCAAAATCATGATTTTCTAAAATAGCTTCCAAAAATCATAAAAATTCCGAACGTCGCTCTATTTCAAAACCGACAGATAATAAACGATCAGAACTCCGCCAAGAACAACATACTAGAATCTAGATCGATTCTAACAACCTCCAAAAAACAAAACATATCTGATCGGAGAAATACTTACGGTATAACGGAGCTCTCACTGCAGTGATTACTAATCTGCCTTCAGAAATAATTTCTAACGGCCGGATCGAGCTCGGGAGGAAATCTGGAAGCTTGGAAAAGCTTGAAGGCGTCTTCAATCGAGGAGCTCGATTTAGGGAAGAGGATGAAATGATTTCCATGTCAAACAAATGTGTAGATAATATATAAAAATCAATATTTACGTTTTAGTCCTTGAAATTTCCAAAATTTGCAAAAAGGACCCTGATCAAAATCAAACCGGCTCGAGAACTCTGTAATCTCTGATTAACTCAAATAAACTCATTTAAAATAAAAACGGGGCGTTACAGTGACACTCTTAGAAACACTTTATCCCCGACATCGAACTGCAAAGGCCTACGCTTGGTATTAGCATAGCTGGCCTGGCGATCCTGTGCAGTCTTAATCCGTTTCTTGATCTGATCAACAATGTCTACCGCCTACTGAATAAACTCCGGTCCCTCAGCCTGTCTCTCCCCCACTTCTTCCCAGAAGAGTGGAGTACGACAACGTCGTCCGTACAATGCCTCAAAAGGTGCCATTCCAATACTAGTATGATAGCTGTTGTTGTACGCGAACTCGATCAACGGCAAATGATCCTGCCAGGCTGAACCAGAATCCATAACGCACGCTCTAAGCATATCTTCCAAAGTACGGATAGTGTGCTCTGACTGACCATCAGTCTCCGGATGATAGACAGTACTCAAACTGAGAGTAGTACCCATCGCACGCTGAACACTCCCCTAGAATCTAGAAGTAAACCTGGGGTTCCGATCGCTGACAATGCTCACAGGAACTCCATGAAGTCGAACGATCTCCTGAATGTACAATCGAGCCATACGATCCACATTGTACTCTCGGCTATAGGCAATCAAATGTGTTGACTTGGTGAGTCGGTCCACCACAACCCAGATAGCATCACAGCTCCTCGGGGATACCGGCAAATGGGTCACAAAGTCCATTGTGATAAACTCCCATTTCCATTCAGGAATAGGCAAACTGTGAAGCAATCCTCCAGGTCGTCGGTGCTCTGCCTTGACCTGTTGACACACCAAACATCTAGAAACAAACTGATAAACACTGCGTTTCATTCCCTTCCACCAGAAACGAGTACGTAGATCCTTGTACATCTTGTTGCTCCCAGGATGAATACTCAACTTAGTGCGATGCGCCTGAGACAAAATCTCCTCTCGCAACTCTTCATCTTGCGGAATCACAAGCCTACCAGAAAAACACAGAAAGCCATCTGATTGATAGTGAAATCCAGATGAGCTACCCTCGTTAGCTAGACGAGCTAAACGCTGGGTCTTCGAATCAGACATCTGAGCATCTCGAATCCGCGAATACAAAGCTGGCTCAGATAGTATCGCAAACATCTGGATACTCTGCATACCTTTCTTATGCTTGAAGGTATATCACGAAGTACAACAGTCACTGATCGCACTAGACATCGAACAAGTCTGAAGTGCGGATAGTCGCACCTTGCGACTCAATGCATCAGCGGTGAGATTAGCAGCTCCCGGATGGTACTTAATCTCGCAATAATAGTCATTAAGCAAGTCCATCCAACGTCTCTGCCTCATGTTCAACTCCGCCTGAGTGAACAAATACTTGAGACTCTTATGGTCAGTGAAGATCTCAAATTTCTTGCCATACAGATAATGATGCCAGATCTTCAAAGCGAACACAATGGCTGCTAACTCCAAATCATGTACTGGGTAGTTGTCCTCGTGAAGCTTCAGCTGTCTAGAAGCGTTTGCGATCACATGCCCATTCTGAGTTAGGACACAACCTAACCCCTGAAGAGAAGCATCAGTGTATACCACATACCCTCCAGATCCTGACGGTAATGCCAACACCGGCGCAGAAGTCAACCGCCGTCGAAGCTCACAGAAATTTTCCTCACACTCGCAGGACCACTCGAAATCCACACCCTTGCGGGTAAGCTGCGTCAAAGGTCGAGCTAGTTGAGAGAAGTTTAGAATGAAGCGACGATAATACCCTGCTAGACCCAAAAAACTACGGATCTCAGCAACTGTCGTCGGACGCGACCCATTAAGTACCGCTTCAATCTTGCTTAGATCAACAGAAATCCTTTCCCTGGATATGATATGGCCAAGAAAGACCACTCTATCCATCCAGAACTCACACTTGCTCAGCTTGGCATACAACTACTCATCCCAAAGAGTCTGTAGTACCAACCGCAAGTGAGAAACATGCTCTTCCGTATTACGCGAATACACCAAGATGTCGTCAATGAAGACCACAACAAACTTGTCCAAATACTCTTTGAAAACACGGTTCATCAGACCCATGAATATAGTCGGCGCATTAGTCAAAACAAATGGCATCACTAGGAACTCGTAATGCCCATAGTGAGAACGGAATGCAGTCTTGGCTACGTCCTGATCACGGACTCTCAACTGATGATAACCAGATCTCAAGTCAATCTTGGAGTAAACTGACGTGCCCTGCAACTAATCAAACAAGTCATCAATATGAGGCAACGGATTCTTGTTATTCACAGTGACTCGATTCAGCTGCCGATAGTCAATGCACAGCCGCATCGACCCATCCTTCTTATTCACAAAGAGAACAGGAGCTCCCCAAGGAGATACACTAGGACGAATACCCCTTGTCCAAAAGATCTTGTAGCTGATTCTTCAACTCACGCATCTCTGATGGAGCCAGACGATACGGTGCTCGAGAAATAGGCGAAGTACCCGGCATCAACTCTATGCCAAACTCGACTTCCCTAACAGGAGAAAAACCCAGAATCTCATCAGGAAATACATCTGGGAATTCATCCAAAACAGGAATGCTCTCTATCCCAATGCTCTCAGCGGACAAATCAACTGCATAGATAAGGTAGCCTTCCCGCCAGACTCTAGAGCTTGACAGGCTCTCAAAGATGATACCAAAGGCATCGGGGGTCGCGTGCCCTCTCCATAGAAAAACCAGCTCTCACTCCCCTCCGGATAAAAGCGTACTAATCTTTGATAGCAGTCCACTGAAGCTCGATAGGTAGTCAACATATCTATTCCCAGAATGCAATCAAAGTCGTCCATCGCCAGGACCATGAGATTCGCTAACAGAATGTTCCATTCGAACTCTAAAAGGCAACCCATCACTAGGTGCTTAGCCAAAGCAGATTGGCCCGTCATAGTAGAAACAGACATCACTACGTCTAGTGCAATGCATGGTAACTTTTGCCTCTTAACAAAACGTGCAGAAATGAAGGAATGAGATGCACCAGTGTCAATAAGTACAAGAGCAGGTATACCATAAAGCAAAAATGTACCTGCAATGACTTTCTCATTCTCCTCCACTGCCTGATCATGTCTCAGGGCAAACATCTGGCCAGAAGCTCGTGGCCTCAAATGAGAACTCTTAGCAGGATGTCCCTGCGATTTCTGCTGAACGGTGGCCTGAGAACCAGATCCTGAACCAGAATCAGAACTGCCTCCCCCAGATAGTGGACAATCCCTTCGGATATGACAAGTCTCTCCACAGCGGAAACAAGCTCCAGAAGCTCTACGGCACTTGTCGGATGGATGGTTCTTCCCACAATGATCACACTTATCCTTCTTACCAAAACGGACAACACCTCCAGAACCAGTAAAAGAAGTAGATCCAGACTTCTTAAAAGTTTGGGCACGGGCACCCAAAGAACTAGCAGGCCTCGACTGAGGGTAAGACCTGTTCTGCCGAATGCTATCCTCCGCCTGGTGACAACGGCTCACCAAACCCTCGTAGGACATGTCGTCGCCAACCGCCACACGGTCATGAATCTCAGGGTTAAGACCCTGAAGGAACAGATTATACTTCATCCCAGAGCTATCAGCAATCTCGGGGCAATAGGATAGCAGATCAAAGAACTTCTGCTGATACTCATCGATAGACATGGCTCCCTGTCGCAGACTCAGTAGCTCGCCTGCCTTCGACTGTCGGAGTGCAGGAGGAAAATACAGCTTCTGAAAAGCTATGCGGAATTCGGCCCAGGAGGCCACTCCTTTCGCCGCAAAAAAAGGTGCAGAAGTAAACCTCCACCACCTGCGCGCACGTCCATCCAGAAGATAACCCAGGGTCTCCATCTTCTGCTCCTCGGTGCATTGGAAAGTCAGAAAAGTCATCTCCATGCGGTCTAACCAATTCTCCGCATCCTCCGGAGACTCGCCTCCAACTAAGGGCTTAGGACCCATAGCTAAGAATCGACGCACAGTGAAACGCTCGTCGTCATGATGACGATGACGCCGTTCTCGACGACGCTCTCGGTCGACATCACCCCAATGCCCACCAATACTGCCATGAGAACTCTGGTCATCACGATCTGCCATCTACAAAAATACCTCATGATAAGACTAAATCCCAAAAATACTTTTGCATGCTCTGATACCATAAATGTAGTGACCCTTACCCGGATCACCTACTAAATAGAACTTAGGCATGCAATTAACATAATAAAACAGATATCAGAATAATCTTGCGAAAACCATAAATAAATACAATCCCAAGGAAAGAAATCCGTAATTTATCCAAATATTATACAACCAAATCGAATAGCTGTATCAACCCAAAACAACAGAAATAAAACCTAGAAGAAGCTCCAGCTGGCCAACCACTGCCTAGCCGCTCTTGGATCCCCCAGCCTCGTCCAATCGCAAACCTGCCCCATGGAATAGGGTGTCCAGAAACACAGAGTACGAAACGTGAGCATAAAACGCTCAGTACGAGAGTATGAGTATACATGCATGCAAATTGAACTCCCTATAATATCGAGGTCAAGGATCAGATAACAGAGACAGACCGGGCCCTGGTATGTAGCACGCTGTGCCTTCGCTTCAGGAGGTGGCTCCCATACCACAATACAAGTGAATATGCCGGACCCAAATCGATGGAAGTCCAACCACTAACAGGATAGGGAATAACCCTACTAACAAACATCTCGAAGGAGATAGCTCAATATGCAAATGAATGCAGCATCAATCAATGACATATAAACCATGCAGTCACATAATACATGCATACTCAGTCAGGATATCTCGAACAGTACTTTCGTACCTCAAATCAGTGCAAGCTCTACCAACTGTAGGTCCACGCCTATAGTCTGCTCTACACTGCCTAATAATACTACTATCATTAAAGTGCTCTAAAAGCCTTAACTAAGCTATTGCATACTCCTAAAAATTTATAGGAAGCAAAAGCTATACCTTCGTCCGTCGTTAGCCCTTTGATGTCGATGCCTCCTAAACTTGGGCACAACTCCGCTACAACTATCGAACGCCTCGATGACTCCAGGGTCAAGCCTAGGAAGTCTTGAACAACTCTAATACGACTAGAGTAGAGAGGAAATCCGGAATTGGAAAATGAAAATGAATTCTCGGCCTTCTATTTATAGACAACGATCGGAGCCTCCGAACCTCGATCGAAACGTCCGAACCTCGATCGGAACATCCGATCTTGCCATCGGAGCTTTCGTAGATCCTGATCTGCCACGTGTCAAAATATCACTTGTTGGCTTCGGATAGGGGAGATCGGAGCTTCCGATCCTGATCGAAGCTTTCGATCTAACCACACGTCATGCCTGACGTAATACCATCGAAGCTTCCGATCCACCTTCGGAGAACCTTCGGAGCTTCCGAACTCTACCCAAGTAATTATGATTAATCCCTTAATTACTGATTTTGGTTACGGGCTACTACAATTGAGGATTATGTTTCAAAGTTTGACAGTTTGTTGAGATTCGCTCCGCATATTGCCGACAATGAGGAGGCAAAAGCAGACCTGTTCATTAATGGTTTGTACCCTGACATCTTCATTTTGGTAAATATTGGGAGGCCACATAATTTTTCTGATGCGATGGATCAGGCTAAGGGAGCGGAAGCGGGACTGATGAGAAAGAGGGAGAATCAGTACCAGCCTCAACAGCAGCAGCAGAGGCAGTATCAGAATCAACAGCAGATGAATGAGGGTGGTTGCAGTGGTGGTAGCAAGAAGAACTATTTCCGTCCCAAAGGGAAATAGTTCAAGAAGTCGGGAAGCACTTCTTCGAGCTCGAGTGGCTCGAGACAATTCAGTTCTGGACAGGGTTCAGGATCTTTTGAAGCTTTGTGTAGCAAGTGTGGAGGACGGAACTCTAGTGAGCAATGCAGAGGAATTTTTGGGAATTGCTACATCTGTCAACAGACAGGACATTATGCCAGACAGTGTCCTCAGAAAGGTTCTGACCAGACTCAGAGTGGGAATACCTCTCGACATTCATCTCAGCCTGGTAGGCAGGCTACTGCAGTTCACTCCTTCCAACCACAACAGCAGAACCATCAGGGAGGTAATCAGAGTTCAAACCAACCTTCCCGACCATATGCTAGAGTGTTTGCTCTGAACGAAGATGAGGCTCAAGCTGCACCGAATGATATGATTACATGTAACTGTAAGATTTTTGGTTATCCTGCATTTATTCTGATAGATACAGGTGCATCTCATTATTTCTTATCTGAGAACTTTATTGTGATGCATGCCTTGCCTGTTGATCCTATGTCTACTTTTGTATCTGTTACTTAACCTTTGGGTGGAGGTATTGTGTCAAAAAATTTGGTTAAGAACTGCGAGTTGAGTTTTGATGGGAATTCGATTGAGTGTGACTGTATTGTACTTAGTCTTTCTAATTTTGACTGCATTTTGGGAATAGACGTGTTGACTGAGTACAGGGCTACCGTGGACTATTTTCAGAAGGTAGTTCGGTTCAGACCAGATATGGCAGATGAATGGAGATTCTTTGGTAAGGGTTCTCGTTCTAAAATTCCTTTGATATTTGTCTTATCTATGACTAGATTATTACAGAGAGGAGCCGAAGAATTTCTTGTTTACGCGATCGATATTCTGAAGTCTAGCCCTGAGCTGAAAATATACCAGTGGTTAGGGAATTCCCTGATGTGTTTGCCGATGAAATTCCGGGATTGCCACCGATTTGGGAGATTGAATTCGGCATTGATTTGACGACAGGTACTCAGCCAATTTCAAAAGCAATGTACCGAATGGCTCCGATCAAATTGAAAGAACTGAAGGAGAAATTGGAAGATTTGATTTCCAAGGAATACATTAGACCGAGTGTGTCGCCTTGGGGTGCTCCTGTTCTGTTTGTTAGAAATAAAGATGGCTCTATGCGTCTCTGCATTGACTACCGCCAACTGAATCAGGCGACATTTAAGAACAGGTATCCTTTACCTCGTATAGATGATCTTTTTGATCAATTTCAGGGTTCGTGTATTTATTCGAAGATAGATTTGAGATCGGGATATCACCAGCTGAGAGTTCGTGAAGAGGATGTTCCTAAGTATGCATTTAGGACAAGGTATGGACATTTTGAATTTCTTGTCATGCCTTTCGGTTTGACGAATGCCCCAGCAGTCTTTATGGGATTAATGAACCAAATCTTTCAGCGTTTTCTTGATGAGTTTGTGATTATTTTCATTGATGATATCTTAATATATTCTATGAGTCGTGCCAAGCATGCAGAGCATCTAAGAACAGTTTTGCAGATTTTGAGGATAGAACAGTTATTCTCCAAGCTTTCGAAGTGTGAGTTTTGGCTTGACAGAGTTGTCTTTCTGGGGCACATTATTTCAGGAGAGAGGATTACTGTTGATCCCATCAAGATAGAAGCAGTGATGAACTGGCGAAGGCCGACTTCGGTGCCTGAGATCTGCAGCTTTATGGGTTTAGCAGGGTACTATCGCAGATTTATTCAGGGTTTTTCTTCTATTGCGAAGCCTATTACCCAGTTGACTTAGAATAATGCTCCTTTTCTGTGTAAAGATTATTGTGAAGCCAGTTTTGTTGAGTTAAAGAAGATATTAACCAGTGCTCCGATTCTTTCTATTCCATCTGGTTCTGAAGGTTTCACAGTTTATTGCGATGCTTCTCATCTAGGTCTCGGATGTGTTCTTATGCAGAAGAAGCACGTGATAGCATATGCGTCGAGGCAGTTGAAACCGCACGAGACTCGCTATCCAGTTTATGATCTTGAACTCGCTGCTATTGTTTTTGCCTTGAAGATCTGGCGTCACTATCTTTACGGTGAGTCTTTTGAGATCTTTTCTGACCATAAGAGTCTGAAGTACTTGTTTTTGCAGTCAGAATTGAATATGAGACAGAGAAGATGGCTAGATTTGTTGAAGGACTTCGACTGCGAGATTAAGTATTATCCGAGGAAGTCGAATGCTGCTGCCGATGCTTTGAGTCGCAAGATTTGCTCCTTATCTCTTTCGACGATCGGTGTCACTCGGTTGATCGATGACTGTTGCACTTCTGGGTTGGAGTTTGAGTCAGATAGAAATCCGATCAGAGTTTGTGCGATTCAGGCTGAACCAGAATTGTTTGTGTCGATCAGAGAAGCACAGAAATCAGATGAGAGTATTCAGAATTCGATAGAGAAGGTGAGATCAGGACACCAGTCTGAGTTTCAGGTCAGAGATGATGTTTTATTTGTGAATAGTCGTATTGTTGTGCCTGAGATTGATGAGTTAAGATAGCGTATTTTGAGAGAGGCGCATTGTAGTCGGTTCAGTGTTCATCCCGGAGGCCAAAAGATGTATAACGAGTTGAAGAGTCAGTTCTGGTGGAAGAAGGATATGGGGAGGTTTGTATCCTATTGTTTGAACTGTCAGCAGGTTAAAGCCGAGAGAAAGAGACCAGGTGGGCTTCTGCACAGTCTGTCTATTCCGGAATGGAAGTGGGATCACATTTTGATGGATTTCGTCACGAAACTACCCCGATCTATTCGAGGATGTGATGCCATTTGGGTAGTGATTGATCGTTTGACGAAGTCTGCTTGTTTTATTTCGTATCGGATGACATATCGTCATGATCAGATGACCGAGCTGTATGTCAGAGAGATTGTCAGATTGCATGGTGTGCCGAGATCGATTGTTTCAGACCGAGATCCTCGGTTTATTTATCATTTTTGGCATAGTCTACAGGAAGCTCTTGGTTCTCGTTTGCACTTGAGTACAGCTTATCATCTTCAGACCGACGGTCAGTCTGAGCGGACAATTCAAACTCTGGAGGATATGTTACGAGCAGTGGTGCTTGACTTTGGCACTACTTCGCAAGATTCCTTGCCTCTCATTGAGTTTTCGTACAACAACAGCTTTCAGACGAGTATAGGGATGACACCATTCGAAGCGTTGTATGGAAAGAAGTGCAGATCTCCTCTGTACTAGGATGAGATGTCTGAGTCCCCAGACTTGGGACCAGATATGATTCGGGATATGGCTGAGCAGGTGAAGATTATTCGGTTGAGAATGAAGACTGCTCAGGACCGACAAGAAAAGTATGCAAATATCCGTCGCAGACCTCTATCTTTTGATCAGGGAGACCGAGTATTCTTGACGATTTCTCCGTTTAGAGGTACTGTTAGATTTGGGAAGAGAGGGAAGTTGGCACCGAGATTCATCGGTCCGTATGAGATTTTGCAGAAGATATGCGATCTAGCCTAATGATTAGCACTTCCTCCTTCTTTATCTGGAATTCACGAAGTATTTCACGTCTCGATATTGAGGAAATATCACCCCGATCCTTCACATGTTCTTCATCCTGACGAAGCCGAACTTGATGAAACTCTGAGTTATTTCGAGAGACCGATTCAGATCCTTGACAGAAGGAGAAACAACTCAGAACCAAAACGATACCTTTGGTGAAAGTTCAGTGGAGTCGTCACGGAGTCGAAGAAGCGACTTGGTAGACAGAATCTGATATGAGGCAGAGATTTCCGGATTTGTTTATCTGATGTGAGTTCTTAATTTTATTCTTGAATTCTTAATTTTCTTCATATGAGTTGATATTGATGATTTCGAGGACGAAATCTTTTCTTAGAAGGGAAGAATTGTAACGCCCCGTTTTTATCTTAAATGAGTTTATTTGAGTTAATCGGAGAATACAGAGTTCACGAGCCGACTTAATTTTGATCAGGGTCCTTTTTGCAAATTTTGGAAATTTCAGGGACTAAAACGAAAATAATGGATTTTATATATATTCTTGTCTAGCTTGACTTGGTCCATTACTTCTCCTCCGTCCTCAAGCACGCCTCCTCCATTGAAGCCGACCCAAATGACTTTCCAAGCTTCGTGATTTCATTACGAGATCGATCCGGCCGTTAGAATCTATTTCTAAAGGAAGTTTAGCGATCACTGCAACGAGAGCTCCGTTATATCGTAAGTTTTTCTACGATCGGATACATTCTAGTTTTTGGATGTTGTTAGAATCTTTCGAGATTCGAGTATGTTGTTCTTGACAGAGTTCTGGTCATTTATTATCTGTCGGTTTTGAAATAGAGCGATGTTCGGAATTGTTATGATTTTTCTTATTATTTTCGAAAACCTTGATTTTGTGATGTGTTGGGATTGTGTTGAAATTGAGGTTTGAGGATTGGAATGATTTTATTGAGTTGTTGTTTTGATGTCTGCATTTCCGGTTTGATCAGTTATAGCCATTATGCCGTTAGTTTGAAGTTTGAACGTCGTTTTGATGTTTTGAGTTTGATATCGATTTTGATCACCTGACTTCTTCTGATAGATTGAATTGAAGTCCTGGAAGTTGAGAGCCTTACAGCTTTGATCAGTTGGAAGAGTTGAGCCGGTATAGTGTCGATGTTATTCTTTATTTCTCGATGGATTTGGATAGATTTTGATTGAAGGAACTTTGATTGAGAATTGTTGTTTTATAGATCGACGACAGTGAACAACACGAAAAAAGGTTTAAGATGACTTTGGAATGGTATAGGACGATTAACTCGAATCCGGATTGATTCTAGTGTCCTAGAAGAAATCACATATTGCATGTCTATGTGCTTATGTGTTTATTTGAATATATGTCTGAATTGTTATTTGAATGCATTAGATTCATGTGCATTCATATTGAGCCGAATTGATTATTCTTTTGAATTAGACGATCTAGAGATTGTAGTCGAGTGACTTGGTAGGCAATTTACTACTTCGTTGTTTAACTCACTATAATGCTCTGGAGTCTAGAGGATTAAAATATGCCTCGTCCACCTCGAGAGGGAAGTCGGTGTGATTGTTGGATGTTTTAACCTCGGGATCCCAAACCGAAGAAAGAAAGAAAGAAGAATTACATTTAATTATCTGAGTCTGATAATCCAGAAGTTTTAAAGACATGCATATCATTTTAATTCAGCATTTGATTGGATTAAGTGATTATACGAAGAATGAGTTCATGTTATGACTTGATATGTTATTTGATAGCATGTTAGTCTCTTTTACTGGGAATATCAATTCTCACCGGATTATCCGGCTGTTGTCTTTGTTGTATGTGTACTTGGCAACAGGTAGGGCAGGTACCCGTCAGAGACCACGTGGATATAGGATCGAGAGATTAGAAGTGAGGCTTGGTTTTTAGAAGTCGAATGTATTCGAACTTTTGATGTTTTGTAATGCATGCGAATCTAGTTATGTTTAGAAGTAATTACTAGACTCGAACCTTGGTTGTATATTATTGTATCGAGTAGTTGAGATTATGTTTGAATTTTGATTGATGAAAGTTGTTATGATTATTGATTGGATTGAGTTTGTAAGGAAAGGCATTCCATGTTCTGAATTTTTCTTGGCAAGGGGGTGCGCTCGATCCTAGGTTATTGCAGGATCGAGCGCGGCCCCTGTGATTTCCAAGGCAGAGAGTTTCACAAAATGGTGCGCTAGATCCTGGCTTTTTGCCGGATCGAGCGCTGCACACTGATTTTTCTCGGCAGGGAGTTTTAAAATTTGGTGCGCTCGATCCTGGACTTTTATAGGATCGAGCGCAGCACTGTTCATCAGAAAAATAAATTTTTTTTTAAATTTATTTGTTGCCTTATCTTATAGATGGTGCTTGATAATTGTTTATATTATCTTAAGAATAGAAGATTAGAACCGAGGCCTCACAAAATGCATGTACATTGTTTGAACTCCCTATTTGTGACCAATTTATCAAACTACCCTCAATTTGTTTGATAACCCCACTATACCCTTTATCCATTTTTAAATACTTAATATTGTCGAGACGTTTATTTACCTCCCTCATCAACCGATTCTTCTTCGACGACAACAGAGAGCATTGATCTCTTGCGACAAGCTTGCCAGTCCAGACGATGGCACTGATGACGAGGCGAAGCAAACATTCAAAAGAAAAGCCAAGTGCAGGCGCAACTATAGTGAGTAAGAGAAAGAAATCGCCCAAAGTGATGAAGGAGAAGAAATCAAAAACAGGTTAAATCTGTATTCCATTGTAGATATCGACCACAATATATTATTTTTCGCGAGTAACTTAGAATTTAGCGTTTTGATGAATAATTTTGGTAACTTTTTTAAATATTTGATATTTTCATTTTGTCCCAATTTTTAGGGTTTTGTTGTCAAATTTATTGCTACTTTTCTTATTTACATAATTTGTTATGTTTTGATTGATATTTTTGTCAAAAGCATTATTCTGAATTTTGTATTTATTTGTTACAGTTCTTTATTATAAATATTTTATCCCAAATTTTTAGGGTTTGGTTCTTGAAAATGTTTGTTAAAGTATATCTTGGTTTAGATCAATCTTTGTAAATAAATGACATATTTTAGTGAAATTTGACAGTTTTGTTGTTGGGAATATATATTTGATAGTGTTATATTTCTAACTTGATGAATGACCAATTTTTATAAATACATACCAAATTGATCCCAAATATGAATGTTTTGCTCTTTACCATTCCATACTTTATTCTTTGATAATGATAATATTTTGTACTAATTTTTAAATATTAGAAATTGCTGACGAAGCGGAAATAAATGATGATGTTGAGTTGATGAATAGTGCGAAGGTGATATTTACACGATGTTCCCCTACTTATTGTAAAAAAATAATGGAAGAGTTGAAGTCGATTATAGGGAATGAATAACTGAGTAGGATAAAGATACTTCAGTTGGTAAATTGATAGAAATGCCAGTTCTTCTTGTGAGTAGTGTCTGAGTAGGCTATCTTTTTAAAATATTTGATATCCCTTCATGCTCGTTCATTTTTGTTGGTGATATTTTCATTCCTTTCACTTCAAGAGACTTCTCCATGGTTCTTGGTTTGCATCATAGAGGGAAACAAGTTGATCTACACCTTAAGTTGGAATCAAGATTTTTGTCTCGACACTTTGGATAGAAAATAAGCAATGCTCACAGGATTGTTATTAAATAAAAGCTTGATTCACTTGCGAGGAGTAATGTTCATGCTGAAATTGATGATTTTGTTTGAATGTTTATTTTGTTCATATTCAATTGTGTAATATTCTCTACCGGTAAATATATTGCTCCTGGTTTTATCTTTCTTTATATGGATTATCTGAGCACATTTTTTAAGTTTGCTTGGAGAGATACTGCGTTTCGGTTTCTTTACCGAGAATTAGATAATAAATGAAGTAAGCTTTACTTCGATGGTTGCATAGTTGGATTGATAGTGAGTAATTAGTTATATAAGTTATTGTGCTATTAATTTTTTGAATTTGTTTACCTATTTAATTTTTGGTTTAGGCTTGGTTTTATGAGAGAGTGTCGTTATTAGCTGTACCACGTGGTGTCCATATATTCCCCCGTTTGTTTCATTTTAAAAGAAGCAAGAATCCATTTGAATGTTGTTGAAGCTGAATCGGTTTTTGATGACATATCTTCAACCAAGTTATCTTCCATATAACTTATCCTATTTTGAATGTAGGAGAATTATATATATTTTTTTGTGGATCAGGTTTTGTCAATGTATCCCTTTTCGGAGGAGGAAATGTTATTGGACAACAAGGTAATTATAGTAGCATCCTTTATTTCATGTTTTAGAAATAATAATTCATACTTTATTAATTTGTTTATTATTTTAGTTGGTGTTGCCGGTCTTGAAGGAACAAGGAGTCAGCTCAGATATTTTTGAACTTGAGAAAACGGTGGAAAAACAAATGGCTGAGATAAAATGTTGAAACGAAATTGTGCACAGTTCAAACTTGAGAGAGTTAGTGCGAAGAGGAAGCTGGTTGATGCGAAAGAAAATGTGGTGTTGGAGAAAGAAGTTGCTAGAAAGCACAAAGGAAAGGATGTTGTAGTTGACAATGATCTGAGTTCTGATGACGATGTTGATGTGGTCGATAAAACAATTGAAGAAGAAGTGATTTTGAGACATTACCAAGTGGTAATTTTTTGATGTGCCTGTCCATAATTCTGTTGATCACTTGTTGAAGGAAAAAAAGTACAGATGGTGAATAAATGGTTACGAGTAAAAGTGTTGGTTTTTCTAAAAATTTAAATATATAAGGTGTGGGTGGTCAGGAATTGGTGGAGACCACAATTCCAGATGTTGATGAATTGAAGAAGGGTGGAGATGTATGTGGTGACAAACCGGAAAAGGGAAAGGGTGTGGCTAGTGCTGAGTTTGAGATGGAAAAAAGTGTAGGTGTTGATGACTTGGGAGTTGGAAAAGTTGTTGTTGCTGCTGAGTTTGAGAGTTAAAAAATTGAATAAAGTAGTGACATGAGAACGAAAGAAAACGAAGCTGGTGGAGAGAATTCTCATAACGGATCATGTGAAGGTAGTGAGGATCTTAATGAAATTGATCTATTATTGGATAATCTTGTAACGAAAGTGGTTAAAGAAAATAATGTTTGTACGGGTGATATTTCAACGAATGCAGTACCCAATGTGTTTGAAAGTACTATTGATGATGATACTTCTGAAAAAGTTGGTGGGGTGGACGATGTTGGAAAACATGTTCAGATCAATTAAGAATTGATACCCGGTGCAGCGGAAGTTTAAAAATTTTATTTTTCTATATGGAACGATTCCATATCATGGGTATCAAAACTTTACGATTAAATTATGCAAGTAAAAATAAAATCACAATTAAATTTTTACCTCTTCAAGCAACGGCTTGATTATGGACACCAACAGAATTTAATCTGATCTTCTTGTATATCCCGGGAACCGATGGCTTCACGATCAATCTCCGGAATAAGGTCCACGAACAGAAAACAGAAACCCTCTGATTGATTGCACTAGAAATCAATCAGATATTTATCGATGAGATTAAACAGATTTGATCTGTTAATTCGGAATATAATTTTTCACAAAAATCACATACCAAATTTTCTCAAAAGGGACAGAGGAATTTCGAAAATCCCCATTAATTATTTTATGTGAATTTCGAAAATTGCTAGAATGAATTGTGTCAATTTTCGAACACTTCACATGTATTTAAAGATAATTTCTAGACTAGATTAAGTTATAATTATATTAGGATTCTAACTCCTTAGGGTCCACAATCCATAACTTAAGCCCAACAAGCCAAGCCCGTTGTTATAGAAATTAATATAAAATTCATCATGACTCCGATTGATAAACCGATTTCACCAATGTGCACAGAAACCATTTCTGCACCTTTTAAAGTCAAGATAATTTTTCTGAATCCGAATTCAGTGATTTTCAAAAATGTCCATCACTATGTCATTTTAGGAAATTCCACTCCCTTTTAGTCAAGAAGTCCAACTTCTCTTTCATTAAATTTAACTCTTTAAATTTAACTATCTCAACGGGATTTAGTAATCCATTACTTGTGTGACCCTCAATGGTTCAGGGATACAGCTAGTCGTGGGCTCACAACTCCTTGTGACTCGGAACAACAATTTCCGACTTGCCCAACGAATCATGGTAAGAGCGTCTAGCAACATCGCCCCATGATTCCCTAGGTATCACTGATAGTGCCTGCAAGAACCAGTAGATTTTGGTTAGCGTACAGTATGGTCCCTTCATCCATATATCCCAATCGAATCAACAACCATTGGTGCATCGAGAGTCGTTCGAGATTCGATAACTATGCATTACATCTTGGAGATCAAATAGTGACATCGCATGTGTTACTAGGAAAACCGAGAAACCTAAAACACATCATGTACTCTGGCCAGAGATTCGTCACACTAATATCTCCTCAGATCGCATAGGATATCCACACTCACAAGTATGTGGTGAATCCTTGACAACAAAGCATCGACTCCTATATGTGTCGTAATTGTACCCAATCCCGACACCTGATGACCCCAATAGAGTCGGTAAACGAGTCAAAGTACAGTACTAGCATATAGAGTCTCAATGATGTTTCAAGTAGTAAGGACTAATGGTGTACATCCAAAACCGCGGACTTTATTCACTCGATAAGTAATAACCACTTGGAAAGTCCGAATAGGGTAGTTCGATCATTCATCATATTAATATCCATTTGCATGCTTTGAACATCTCCATGTCCATTACCAATGAAACGTGGTACTTGGCATCACAAATGCTAGTCTCAATCTCGAGTGATCTTTATCTTTATTAGCGGACGGCTCAATTGACTAGGAACTGTTTAGAATATACAGTGACTATAAGATGTGTTTCATAATAGTGATCTCTCTTTACTCACTATCTCATCTTACTTACACTATAGTATATTCAAGGTCTTTATCAAAACATCAATAGTATATAACAATATAACAATATGAAGAAAGACAAAGAAAATGTCATTAATGAAAGCAAATTATATTAAACAAATATTGTTTATACATAGAGTCACAAAAGCCCTTAGCCACAAGTTGGCTAACCGGACACCCACTCTTTCAATCTCCCACTTGACCTAAAGCCAACTAGTCACACTACGCAATCCCATTGCTTCGCGATGTTTTTCAAACAATGGTCCTGGCAAGGGCTTAATAAGTGGATCAGCGATATTGTCTGTAGAGGCCACTCTCTCGAAAGTGATGTCTCCTCTTTCCACAATCTCTCGGATGATGTGGTATTTCCTCAGTACGTGTTTGGATCTTTGACGAGACCTTGGTTCCTTTGCCTGAGCAACGGCACCAGTGTTGTCGCAGTATACCAGAACTGGACCAACAGCTTCAGGAATTACGCCCAACTCTTGGACGAAATTCCTCATCCAAACGGCCTCTTTAGAAGCAGCTGATGCTGCAATGTATTCTGCCTCAATGGTGGAATCCGCTGTGGTGTCTTGTTTGGAACTATTCCATGAGACAGCACCGCCATTGAGCATGAATACAAATCCAGAGGTTGACTTCGAGTCATCCACATCTCTTTGGAACCTAGAGTCGGTATAGCCTTCCAATTTCAATTCTCTTCCTCCATAAACCATGAATATATTCTTAGTCCTTCTCAATTACTTAAGAATATCCTTCACGGCTTTCCAATGCATTTGACCGGGGTTGGACTGATATCTGCTCGTGACACTCAGAGCAAAGGCTACATCCGGTCTGGTAGATATCATCCCATACATAATACTACCTATGGCTGACGCATATGGTATGTGTGTCATTTTCTCTATCTCTTTGTCAGTCTTGGGACACATAGACTTGGATAGAGAAACTCCGTGGCACATAGGTAGATGTCCTCTCTTGGACTCATCCATAGAAAACCTTTTCAATATGGTGTCGATGTAGGTTGCTTGAGTGAGTCCTATCATTCTCTTAGATCTATCTCTATAGCTCTGTATCCCTAGAATATAGGAGGCCTCACCCAAATCCTTCATCGAGAATCGACCTGATAACCATATCTTTGTTGACTGCAACATCCCTACGTCATTCCCAATTAGTAGGATGTCATAAACATAAAGCACTAAGAACGTCACCGCATCCTTAACTACTTTCTTGTACACACACGGTTCCTCCGGGTTTTTGATGAAACCAAAGTCCTTTATTGTTTCATCAAATTTCTGGTTCCAACTTCTTGATGCTTGTTTGAGACCATAAATTGATCTCTAAAGCTTGCATACCTTATGCTCGCTTCCCATGGATGTGAATCCCTTGGGCTGCATCATATAGATTTCTTCCTTAATGTTACCATTAAGAAATGCAGTCTTCACATCCATTTGCCATATCTCATAGTCATACCATGCTGCTATGGCAATAAGGATTCTTATGGACTTGAACATTGCGATTGGTGAAAAGGTTTCATCATAGTCAACACCTTGTCTTTGAGTATAACCTTTTGCTACCAATCGTGCCTTGTAGGTAAGTACCTTACCATCAGGCCCAAGTTTTCTCTTGTAGATCCATTTACACCCTATTGGAACAATTCCATCGGGAGGATCTACTAAAGACCAAACTTGGTTTGTATGCATCGAGTCTATTTCCGACTGCATAGCTTCAAGCCATAAATTAGAATCTGCATCAGAAAAATTGCTTCCTTGAAGTTTCTTGGATCATATCCAATGTCGGGTTCACTTTGATCCCCTTCAAGAATAAGACCATATCGAATAGGAGGTCTAGAAGTCCTCTCGGATCTCCTAGATATAGGCGTGTCCGTTGAAGGTTCTTGAGGTGTGTGGTCGTTATTTTGTATCTCGGGTTCTTCTCGAATTTCTTCGAGTTATATCATCTTGTTTTTCTTATCTAATAAGAACTCCTTCTCCATGAAGGTGACATCCCCAAATCCTTATGTACGAATAATTAGGAGCTTTGCCATTCCATAACTCGTATGGAGTTTTATCTACTGCTTTAGTGTGGACATTGTTCAACAACAATACCGTCGTTTCAAGCGCATAGCCCCAAAACGAATGTGGGAGCTCAGTGAATCTCATCATAGATCGAACCATGTCCAACAAAGTTCGATTGCGACGCTCCGAGACACCATTCAGCTGAGGTGTCATAGGAGGAGTCCACTGAGAGGGAATACCATTCTCTTTTAGATAGCTCAAAAACTCGGTATTTAAGTATTCTCCACCTCGATCCGATCGAAGTGCTTTAATACTTCTACCTTGTTTGTTTTCTACTTCAGCATTGAATTCTTTGAACTTTTCAAATGATTCAGACTTATATTTCATTAAATATAAATACCCATACCTCGAATAATCATCAGTAAAGGTAATGAAGTAGGTGTGTCCAAATTTAGTACCGATACTAAATGGTCCACAGACATTTGTATGGATCAAATCCAACAGGATTTGACTACGCTCAGGCTTCCCTTTGAAAGGAGATTTAGTCATTTTTCCTTTTAGGCAGGACTCACAAGTAGGTAGAGAGTTAATATCAGACATATCAAACATGCCCTCTCCCACTAGCTTGTTCATCCTCCTTGAGGAAATATGACCTAGCCTAGCATGCCAAAGGTTTGCCGGGTTTTGACTATCATTTTTCCTTTTATTTGTTGTTACCGGCTTATCAACATAATTAATTGGAACGTCTTTTAATTTTAAGTTATATAGATCGTTTTCAAATTGTTCATTTCCAATCAAACATTCATTCTTGTAAGTATTGCAAATCTCCTTCACAAAATTACAAGAAAAACCATTTCTATCAAGCATAGAAATAGAAATAATGTTTTTAATCGAATCTGGCACAAATAAAACGTCTCTCAAAAATAACTTAAAATCGTTCTGCAAAACTAAATAAATGTATCCTATAGCTTGGGCTTCAACTCTAGAACCATTTTCGAGTCTTAGATGGGTCTCACCCTTCCTAAGCTTATTAATTCTTGTCATCATTTGCAACTCATTGCAAATGTGAGATCTACATCTGGTATCCAATACCCAAGAAGTAGTATTAAGTAAAACATTTATTTCAATGTAAAACATACCCTTTGCAGTTACGTTTCCAATGACCGGGTTTCTTGCAGTGATGGCAAACTTGTTTAGACTTGTCCAATTTTGCATGTAACATTTGGCCTTGAAATCATGGTCCAACCATTTCTCTAGTTCGGCCAACCTTTCGGCAGTTACATCAGCCGGGGCTGTTTTTGGAGAAGCCTTTTCTAAAGCTTAGAAAATCTTTTCCGAACTCTGGACAATCTTAACTTATTGAACCATTCCGTATAGTTGCGCCAGAAAGTTTGTTTTGTTCGAGAATTGAAACATGTGGATTACAAAGATTCATCATAATGATATACTGAGATGAAACAGACAATAATCGATGATTGTTTAATTAATTTACTAAGACATAAAATATGGCAAATTTTAATTTTATGAATTACACTCCCACTATTTTAACGATTTCACTACCCTCTAGTGAAAACGGGAAAATCCTTTCCTTAGTGGGAACATTGAGTCCAATTGAAAAATCATAGTCCCGAATAATATCAGCCAACCATAATTTTCAAAAGGTAGAGCCCAATTACTTCCAAAGTAACCCCCATGTTTTTACCTCATGTCCAATAAGGGCCCAATAATATGACGCCGTTTATTGTGACATGTCAAGATAACCCATCAATATTAAGTTGTGATGGACGGTCGCCATGTGGATCCCCCAATAATATGAGCCAATCCCATGGGAGTTCCACCCAACTTACAACATGTGTCGATCCAATGTACAGCTTTCCGACGAACGGGCCCCCCCAATAATATGAGCCGGACCGTATCCGCGGGTAGCATCTCATACATTGATCGTTGATGGAAGGTAGGAATATTTAAACAATATTTAAATTCCCTTTTGTTTATCTTGATATCAATTTTAAATCATATTTAAAATGAGGGATTTTTAATTTTTGAAAATTTGTCTCATCATGCAATTTATGTATGCTTGCGGGATTCATACAATTTAGTCTAAACATGCATACATCAATAATATCATATATTATTTAAGGATGATCTATCCCATTATCTAAACGACCCGTGGTTGCCAATCACGAGTATAAGTCCAATCCTAGGTGATGTGCAAGTATGCAATGCAATCCTATTACATTGAGCTTCCATTTAAATTTCTTCGGTCTTTATCGTCTGCTGGGCCCACCATTGTCTTCAAATCTTTATCTTCCACTAAGTGTAACAAATTTACAATAAATTTCGATGACAAGTAGGGGATACATATTTAAGGGGTGGGAACGGGCCATAAACCAAGCCCACTTTTTATTACAAATGACAATTCGAATTGGGCTATAAACCAAGCCCATTAATAAAACCAAACAACAATAAAACCAAATGTAAATTACCTAACATACACCTAAAATATTGGTCATGGCAATCGATGATCCCTTATCCAATAATTAATTCAATAATTAAATAATTGGATAACATGCAATGACATCATAATTAAAAATTAAAATCAAATTTTATCTTATCCTTTCATAAGATCATATCTTATCATCAATTGTACCAAAATAATTGATTTTATAAAATCTAATTTAACGGATAAAATTTATAAATTTTCCAAAAATTCAAATTTATCTAAAAATCAATTTTAAAAATTTCGGACTCGAACAATTCGATTCGATGCCTCGTGGAACAATCAAAAACAATTTTCGATCGGACCAAAAACTGAAATTCCAAAATATTAAAATTTTAATTAAAATATCAATTTTAATTTTTCCCGGGCTACCCGGGACAATCCCGGGCAGCCCGTCGCTGCCCCTTGGGCAGCGATGGGCTCGCTGCCCTTGGGCAGCGGCAGCGACGATTGCTGCCCTGGGCAGCGATGTGCCCATTAAATTTTAATTTAAAATTTTTGTTTTTGTTTCAAAAACTCGAGGCCAAAAATTTTGTACAATCGATTAATTTAATCGTTTGATCTGAGAGCAACCTGTCTCTGATACCACTGTTGGAAAACATTTCAGATCAATTAAGAATTGATACCCGGTGCAGCGGAAGTTTAAAAATTTTTATTTTTCTATATGGAACGATTCCATATCATGGGTATCAAAACTTTACGATTAAATTATGCAAGTAAAAATAAAATCACAATTAAATTTTTACCTCTTCAAGCAACGTCTTGATTATGGACACCAACAGAATTTAATCTACTCTTCTTGTATATCCCGGGAACCGATGGCTTCACGATCAATCTCCGGAATAAGGTCCACGAATAGAAAATAGAAACCCTCTGATTGATTGCACTAGAAATCACTCAGATGATTATCGATGAGATTAAACAGATTTGATCTGTTAATTCGGAATGTAATTTTTCACAAAAATCACAGACCGAATTTTCTCAAAAGGGACAGAGGATTTTCGAAAATCCCCTTGAATTATTTTATGTGAATTTCGAAAATTGCTAGAATGAATTGTGTCTATTTTCGAACACTTCACATGTATTTATAGATAATTTCTAGACTAGATTAAGTTATAATTGTATTAGGACTCTAACTCCTTAGGGCCCACAATCCATAACTTAAGCCCAACAAGCTAAGCCCGTTGTTATAGAAATTAATATAAAATTCATCATGACTCCGATTGATAAACCAATTTCACCAGTGTGCACAGAAACCATTTCTGCACCTTTTAAAGTCAAGATAATTTTTCTGAATCCGAATTCAGTGATTTCCAAAAATGCCCATCCCTATGTCATTTTAGGAAATTCCACTCTCTTTTAGTTAAGAAGTCCAACTTCTCTTTCATTAAATTTAACTCTTTAAATTTAACTATCTCAACGGCGTTTAGTAATCCATTACTTGTGTGACCCTCAATGGTTCAGGGATACAGCTAGCCATGGGCTCACAACTCCTTGTGACTTGGAACAACAATTTCCGACATGCCCAACGAATCATGGTAAAAGCGTCTAGCAACATCGCCCCATGATTCCCTAGGTATCACTGATAGTGCCTGCAAGAACCAGTAGATTTTTATTAGCATACAGTACGGTCCCTTCATCCAAATATCCCGATCAAATCATCAACCATTGGTGCATCGAGAGTCGTTCGAGATTCGATAACTATGCATCACATCTTGGAGATCACATAGTGACATCGCATGTGTTACTAGGAAAACCGAGTAACCTAAAATACATCATGTACTCTGGCCAGAGATTCGTGACACTAATATCTCCTCAGATCGCATAGGATATCCACACTCGCAAGTATGTGGTGAATCCTTGACAACAAAGCATCGACTCCTATATGTGTCGTAACTGTACCCAATCCCGACACCTGATGACCCCAATAGAGTCGGTAAACGAGTCAAATTACAGTACTAGCATATAGAGTCTCAATGATGTTTTAAATAGTAAGGACTAATGGTGTACAACCAAAACCGCGGACTTTATCCACTCGATAAGTAATAACCACTTGGGAAGTCCGAATAGGGTAGTTCGATCATTCATCATATGAATATCCATTTGCATTCTTTGAACATCTCCATGTCCATTACCAATGAAACGTGGTACTTGGCATCACAAATGCTAGTCTCAATCTCGAGCGATCCTTATCCTTATTAGCGGACGGCTCAATTGACTACGAACTGTTTAGAATATACAGTGACTATAAGATGTGTTTTATAATAGTGATCTCTCTTTATTCACTATCTCATCTTACTTACACTATAGTATATTCAAGGTCTTTATCAAAACATCAATAGTATATCACAATATAACAATATGAAGAAAGACAAAGAAATTGCCATTAATGAATGTAAATTATATTAAACAAAGATTGTTTATACATAGAGTCACAAAAGCCCTTAGCCACAAGTTGGCTAACCAGGCACCCACTCTTTCAGACGAGACTGATGATAATAATGAGAAGGTTGAGAAAATCATTAATTTCCAATCTTCTATCATCGATAATGTTAGAAAGAGGGATGATCGGGTAAAGAAAAGGAAACCGTCAATGTTTGTGCCTCCACCCAGTACCACGCCAAATAGGAAGGGAAGAAAAAAGGTTTAACTTTGATCGGAACCTACTTTAACCTTGATTATTTGATTTTGATGTCCTATATTTTAATTCATGGAAATCTTTATTGTTTTTTTTACCATCTTTGTATATTCTAACGTAGGCAAAGAAAATAATTGATGTTGAGAATCTACCTCATAAGTATTTGAGTAAGGATTGGACTGGTCAATATCAAGGTAGAACAGATTTCTTTGGACATGAAGAGGCCAATGACGAAGAGAAAAAGTTGTTGACCGAATATCTTTGGAGTGATGACATAGCGTGTAGGTGATCAGTTAACTCGTGCCCGAAAACGCAGCGAAAATTTTAAATTTTTAGCAAAAGAGATCCGAGAACTTGTGTAGCATTAAAAATCAAAACAACCATAGGGTGTTTAGAAGTTTTACCTATCAATCTCAAAGATTTATTTATCGCTCCAACCAAGTTGATAAACAACTAGGCTCCTGAAGTGGTAGACACTATCTACAAGCTTCCAAGAGCACACCTTGCTCAAAATGGATTCAACACTTCAAGTCTTCGAATTAGGTCCACGACTAGACGATCTAAATCTGCTCTAAATATGCACTAGAATATTTAGAGAATTTTGCATTGAGATTTTCCTTTTATTCTTCCTCAAAAATGAAAAGAAAAACTTGGAGAATTTTGAAGAATAGTGTTCGGCCACCTATCTTCTAATTGGAATTGTATATGTGTGTATATATTATCAAAATAATATATAAAGTTCAAGGATTAAATGGATACAATTAAACTATGCATGAAAAAGTGCAAGACATGCATGGAAAAGTGCAACCCTTCTTCCAACCCTTCAATTCCATCACACATATATATAACATGAATATAAATATATTTCAAATATATATATATAATATATATACATGTTTTTTGAACTTATTTAATTAAACATTAAACTTAATCCCAATTAAGTTTAAATAATAAATTAAATCTAACTTGATCTCATTCAAATCCACTAGTATATAATTATTCAACACTATATTAATTTGAGCTCTACTAGACTCAATAGTGTTTAAGTAATTCAACACTTTAATTAATTTAATTATTTGTACATTACAAAGTCTACTAGTGTTAAATTAATTCAACTCTTGAATTAATTAATTAAGTTCAAAATAATAGTTTAGAAAATCAACATTTTCACAAACTAATTATTTTAAGTCAACTTTTAGTCTTGGAACACATTCACAAATTAAAAGTTACTTTTCCATTTAATCTCAAATTTAGAAGTCAAACTTTCCACATAGCTCCATTCTTATTGATTAACTCCTTGATAATAAGAAGTCTGATAGTACCCAACTAGTCATGTTAAACATCTAACAGCATCGCTTACATGACTCCCTAGGTATCAAATGATAGTGCCTGCAAGAACCAATCAATTATGGTTAGCGTATAGTACGGTCCCTTCAACTCATATATCCCGACCGATTCGACAAGTTGTCATTGAATCGATAACTATGTGTCACGCCGTAGTTGCATTGAAGGTGTAATTCAAGAAACCCCTTTATTAATTACCACCTACTATGATCAGAGATTTCAAACTACGTATGCATGAGATCACATAGGATATCCATACCCGTAGGTAAGCGGTGAATCCCCGAATACAATGCATTGAATCCTATAGGTTTCGTCACAACACCCAACATTGACACCTGATGACCCCAGATGAGTCGGTATACAAGTCAAAGTGAAGCACTAGCATATAGAGTCTCCATGTTGTCCCGGGTCATAAGGACTATTGGTGTACAACCATAAACTAGGACTTCTCCACTCGGTAAGTGAGAACCACTTGGAAAATCCTTTAGGGAGGGTTATTCAGTGCACTATACAAGGAGCACCTATTTGCATGCTTGGACATCTCCATGTTTCCTACCAATGAAACATGGTACTCACATCGCAAATACTAGTCTCAAGCTTGAGCGGCCTTTATCCTTCTTTATGGCGGCTGAATCGACTAGGAACAGTTTAGAATATACAATGTTCCAAATATGAGTTTCATGATAGTCATCACATGACCATCTCATATTCTTTCTACTATTTGTATATTAAAGGGCTTTATCTATGCAGCTTGCATGGGTATACAGATAAAGATTTTCAAAATTAAATAATGTCAAATATTATTAAAATAAATATTGTCATACAAGAGTTCTCTCAAGGACCATCGACCAACACATTGGCTCGACGGAAACCTACTCTAACAATCTCCCACTTGCACTAGGGCCAACTACCCATATTCTTCAAACTCATTGATTCGCGATGCTTTTGGAACAATGGTCCTGGTAAAAACTTAGTTAGTGGATCCGCAACATTATCTGCGAAGGCGACTTTGTCTAACAAGACATCTCCTCGTTCCACAATTTCCTGGATGATGTGGTATTTTCTCAGTACATATTTGGAAATCTGATGAGACCTTGGTTCTTTTGCCTGAGCAATGGCTCCAGTGTTGTCGCAGTACACCGGGACTGGATCAACTCCATTAGGAATAACGCCCAACTCTTGGACGAAATTCCTAATCCAAATAGCTTCCTTTGCAGCATCTGATGCAGCAATATATTTGTTGGAAAACTGGCGAGTTCCCAGACCAATTACGATTGATACCCGGTGCAGCGGAAGTTTAAAAATTTTTCATGGAACGTTTCCATGGTATGGGTATCAACCGTTCATCGATTGAATTATGTGTGTGTGTAAAATTTAAACAACAATTAAATAAATTTTACCTCAAATCTCGCAACGAGATTAATGGACACCAACAGAACAATTCTGCTCTTGTTGTCTCTCCCTGGAACCGATGAACGCCTTCAATCAGGTCCACGAACAGAGGTTTAATCCCTCTGATAGATTGCACTAGAAAATCTATCAGAAGTTTTCTGCGAAGAGAATACACGAATTTGATTCGTTATTCCTTACTGCGATTCAAAATCACAGACCGGAATTTTCTCGGGCAGAGGGGGAGGGTTCGGCCGATTTGTTGAGAGAGAGGCTAGGGTTCGATTTTTGCTCTGTCTCAAAAATTATGACCTGTTGTGTGTAATTTCTGTACTGAAATAACTTATTTATAATGCAGGCCACTAACACCTTAGGGCCCATTAGTCATAAGCTGGGGCCCGACAAGCAAAGCCCGCTCGTTCAGAAATTAATATAAAATTCATCGTGACTCCGATTGATGAAACGATTTCACCAATGTGCACAGAAACCATTTCTGCACATTTTAAAGTCAAAATAAATTTTCCTGAATCCGAATTCAGTGGTTTCCAAAAATGTCCATCCCTATGTCATTTTAGGAAATCCTACTCCCTTACTCTTATTTAAGAAGTCCAACTCCTTAGTTCATTAAATTTAACTATCTCAACGGGGATTAAAACTCCATTACACTGTGTGACCCTCAATGGTTCAGGGATACAGCTAGCCGTGGGCTCACAACTCCTTGTGACTCGGAACAACACTTTCCGACTTGCCCAACGAATCATGGTAAAGCGCCTAGCAACATCGCCCCATGATTCCCTAGGTATCACTGATAGTGCCTACAAGAACCAGTAGATTTTGGTTAGCGTACAGTACGGTCCCTTCATCCATATATCCCGATCGAATCAACAACCATTGGTATATCGAGAGTCGCTCAAGATTCGATAACTATGCAATGCATCTTGAAGATCAAATTAGTGACATCGCATGTGCTACTAAGAAACCATTTCTTAAATCACATCAAGTACTCTGGCCAGAGATTTGTCACACTAATATCTCCTCAGATCGCATAGGATATCCACACTCGCAAGTATGTGGTGAATCCTTGACAACAATGCATTGACTCCTATATGTGTCGTAACTGTACCCAATCTCGACACCTGATGACCCCCTCAGAGTCGGTAAACGAGTCAAAGCACAGTACTAGCATATAGAGTCTCCATGATGTTTCAAGTCGTAAGGACTAATGGTGTACAACCAAAACCGCGGACTTTATCCACTCGATAAGTGATAACCACTTGGAAAGTCCGGATAGGGTAGTTCGACTATTCATCCTATGAATATCCATTTGCATGCTTCGAACATCTCCATGTTCCCTACCAATGAAACGTGGTACTCCGCATCGCAAATGCTAGTCTCAAACTCGAGCGATCCTTATCCTTATTATCGGACGGCTCAATCGACTAGGAACGGTTTTAGAATATACAGTGACTATAAGATGTTTTCATGATAGACGTCTCCATGTTCTACCACATCTTACATACACTATAGTATATTCAAGGTCTTTATCAAAACAACAATAGTATATCACAATATTACAATATGAAGTAATATAAAGTCATTGCCATAAAAGTGTAAATAATATTAAACAAAAGATTGTTTATACAAAGAGTCAACAAAGCCCATAGCCACACAGTTGGCTCACTGGGCACCCACTCTTACAATCTCCCACTTGCCCTATAGCCAACTAGTCATACTACGTAGACCCATTGCTTCGCGATGTTTGTCAAACAATGGTCCTGGCAAAGGCTTAGTAAGTGGATCAGCGATATTGTCTGCAGAGGCCACTCGTTCGACACTGATGTCTCCTCTTTCCACAATCTCCCGGATTATGTGGTATTTCCTCAGTACGTGTTTGGATCTTTGATGAGACCTTGGTTCCTTTGCTTGAGCAACGGCACCCGTGTTGTCGCAGTACACCGGGACTGGACCAACAAATTCAGGAATGACGCCCAACTCTTGGACGAAATTCCTCATCCAAACGGCCTCTTTAGCAGCAGCTGATGCTGCAATGTATTCAGCCTCAGTGGTGGAATCCGCTGTGGTGTCCTGCTTGGAACTCTTCCAAGAGACAGCACCGCCATTGAGCATGAACACAAATCCAGAGGTTGACTTCGAGTCATCCACATCACTTTGGAAGCTAGAGTCGGTATAGCCTTCCAGTTTGAGTTCTCGTCCTCCATAAACCATGAACATATTCTTAGTCCTTCGCAAGTACTTAAGAATGTCCTTCACGGCTTTCCAATGCATTTGACCAGGATTAGACTGATATCTGCTCGTGACACTCAGAGCAAATGCTACATCCGGTCTGGTAGATATCATCCCATACATGATACTACCTATAGCTGACGCATATGGTACATGTGTCATATTCTCTATCTCTTCATCAGTCTTGGGACACATAGACTTGGATAGAGAAACTCCATGACACATGGGTAGATGTCCTCTTTTGGACCCATCCATTGAAAACCGTTTCAATATGGTATCGATGTAGGTTGATTGAGTGAGTCCTATCATTCTCTTAGACCTATCTCTATAGATCTGTATCCCAAGAATGTAGGATGCCTCACCCAAATCCTTCATCGAAAATCTACCTGATAACCATATCTTTGTTGACTGCAACATCCCTACATCATTCCCAATGAGTAGGATGTCATCAACATAAAGTACTAAGAATGTTACCGCATCCTTAACTACTTTCTTGTACACGCAAGGTTCCTCCGGGTTCTTGATGAAACCAAAATCTTTTATTGTTTCATCAAATTTCTGGTTCCAACTTCTTGATGCTTGTTTTAGACCATAAATTGATCTCTGAAGCTTGCATACCTTATGCTCGCTTCCCATGGATGTGAACCCCTCAGGCTGCTTCATATAGATTTCTTCCTTAATGTCTCCATTAAGAAAAGCAGTCTTCACATCCATCTGCCATATCTCATAGTCATACCATGCAGCTATGGCAATTAGGATTCTTATGGACTTGAACATTGCGACTGGTGAAAAGGTTTCATCATAGTCAACTCCTTGCCTTTGAGTATAACCTTTCGCCACCAATCGCGCCTTGTAAGTCAATATCTTACCATCAGGCCCAAGCTTTCTTTTGTAGATCCATTTACACCCTATTGGAACAATTCCATCGGGAGGATCCACTAAAGACCAGACTTGGTTAGTATGCATCGAATCCAATTCAGACTGCATAGCTTCAAGCCATAAATTCGAATCCGCATCAGAAATTGCTTCCTTGAAGCTTCTTGGATCACATCCAATGTCGGGTTCATCTTGACCCTCTTCAAGAAGAAGACCATATCGAACTGGAGGTCTAGAAGTCCTCTCGGATCTTCTAGGTGCAGGCGTGTTCAGCAATGGTTCCTGAGGTGTGGGATCGTTATTTTGTATTTCGGGTTCTTCTCGAACTTCTTCGAGTTCCATCATCTCGCCTTTCTTATCCAATAAGAACTCCTTCTCCAAGAAGGTGGCATTCCGTGAAACAAACACCTTTGTTTCAGCAGGATAATAGAAATAATATCCGATTGAATTCTTCGGATACCCCACAAAATAACACAAGCTGGATCGACTATCCAACTTATCTCCCACTGTCCGCTTCACGTAAGCAGGACATCCCCAAATCCTCAAGTACGAATACTTAGGAGCTTTGCCATTCCATAACTCGTATGGTGTTTTGTCCACTGCTTTAGTGTGGACGTTGTTCAACAACAATACCGCCGTTTCAAGCGCATAGCCCCAAAACGAAGGTGGAAGCTCAGTGAAGCTCATCATAGATCGAACCATGTCCAACAAAGTTCGATTACGACGCTCCGATACACCATTAAGCTGTGGTGTCATAGGAGGAGTCCACTGAGAGAGAATCCCATTCTCTTTTAGATAGTCCAAAAACTCGGTACTCAAGTATTCTCCACCTCGATCCGATCGAAGTGCTTTAATACTTTTACCTAGCTTGTTTTCTACTTCAGCCTTGAATTCTTTGAACTTTTCAAATGCTTCAGACTTATATTTCATTAAATATAAATACCCATACCTTGAATAATCATCAGTAAAGGTAATGAAGTAGGTGTGGCCATGTTGAGTCCCTACTCTAAATGGACCACAAACATCTGTATGGATCAAATCCAACAGATTCTGACTACGCTCAGGTTTCCCCTTAAAAGGAGATTTAGTCATTTTTCCTTTTAGGCAGGATTCACAAGTAGGTAGAGAGTTAATATCAGACATATCAAACATGCCCTCTCCCACTAGCTTGTTCATCCTCCTTGAGGAAATATGACCTAGTCTAGCGTGCCAAAGGTTTGCCGGGTTTTGACTATCGATTTTCCTTTTGTTTGTTGTTGCCGGTTTGTCAATACAATTCACTGGAACGTCTTTTAGTTTTAAATTGTATAGATCGTTTTCAAGTTGTCCATTTCCAATTAAACATTCATTCTTGTAAATATTGCAAATCCCATTCACAAAATTACAAGAATAACCATCTCTATCAAGCATAGAAATAGAAATAATGTTTTTAATTAAATCTGGCACAAATAAAACATCTCTCAACAATAATTTAAAACCATTCTGCAAAATCAAACAAACATCTCCAATGGCCGTAGCTTCAACTCTGGAACCATTCCCGAGCCTCAGCTAGGTCTCACCCATTCTAAGCCTGCGACTTCTTGTCATCACCTGCAAATCATTGCAAATGTGAGATCCACATCCGGTATCCAATACCCAAGAAGTTGTATTAAGTGACATGTTTATTTCGATATAGAACATACCCTTTGCAGTTCCCAACTGCTCAAGATACTCCTTGCAGTTGCGCTTCCAATGACCCGGCTTCTTGCAGTAATGGCAAACATCCTTGGATTTTCCATTGTTTGAAGCCTTTGTCTTTTGCTTCTTCTCGGGTTCCACTTTCTTGGGTGGGGCAGAACGTTTCTTGCCCTTCATACTTGGCCCCTTCTTAGCAGAAGATGAGGAGCCCACCAAGAAAGCTGGCTTATCCTTCTTAAGTGTGGATTCATATGTAACGAGCATATTGACCATCTCTTCAAGGGTGGCCTCTATCTTGTTCATATTAAAATTTATCACGAATCCATCAAATGAAGAAGGAAGAGATAGAAGCAGCAAGTCCACATTGAGTTCATGCTCCAACACCAAATCAAGGGTCGCTAACTTCTGTATGAGCCAAATCACTCGTACCCCATGATCACGGACCGAAGTCCCTTCACGCATGCGGCACGTCATCAACTCCTTAACAGTAGAGAACCTTTCAGCCCTCGACTGAGCCCCAAAAAGTTCCTTGAGTTGCGTGTGAATGTCAGCAGCATTCACCGTGTCCTCAAATCGCCTCTGGAGTTCATCAGACATCGAGGCTTGCATATAGCATTTGGTCTTGATGTCATGGTCACACCATGCATCAAGTTTGGCCAATTCCTCCGGACTTATGTCAGCTGGTGCTTCCTTCGGAGGTGCTTTCTCTAACACGTAGAGCATTTTCTCCGAAGTTAAGACAATCTTCAACTTCCGGAACCATTCCGTATAGTTGGCGCCAGTCAGCTTGTTTTGTTCGAGGATCGAGAATAAAGGATTTCGCGAATTCATTGTATGAAATACTGAAAAGGAAAATAGACATATATCAATGATTGTTTAACAATTTACTAAGACATAAAATAGGCGAATTTAATTTTATGAATCTCACTCCCACTATTTTAACGATTTCACCACCCTCTAGTGAAAACGGGAAACTTTTTCCTTAGTGAGAACATGGAGTCCAATTGACAAACTTATGGTCCCGAATAATATCAGCCAACCATAATTCTCAAAAGGTAGAGCCCAATTGCTTCCAAAGCAACCCCCATGTTTTTACCTCATGTCCAATAAGGGCCCAATAATATGACGCCGTTTAAAGTGACATGTCAAGATGACCCATCAATATTAAGTTGTGATGGACGGTCGCCATGTGGATCCCCCAATAATATGAGCCGATCCCATGGGAGTTCCACCCAACTTACAACATTTGTCGATCCAATGTACAGCTTTCCGACGGACGGGCCCCCCCAATAATATGAGCCGGACCGTATCCGCGGGTAGCATCACATACATTGACCGTTGATGGAAGGTAGAAACATTTAAACAATATTTAAATTTCCTTTATTTATCTTGATATAAATTTTAAATCATATTTAAAATGAGGGATTTTATTTATAAAAATATTTGTCTCATCATATTTAATTTATTGCATGCATTGCCGGATTCACGCAATTTATGTCTAAACATGCATACAATCATAATATCACATATTATATAGGATGATCGATTCCATTTCTAATTGACCCGTGGTTGCCAATCACGGGTCTTAGTCCAATCCTAGGTAATATGCAGTATGCAAATGCAATCCTATTACATATGCTTCCAATTTACATTTCTTCAGTCTTCATTGTCTGCCGGGCCCACCATCTTCAAATCTTGATCTCCCACTAAATCTAATGTATTTACAATAAATAACAATGACAAGTAGGGATACATTTTTAGGGGGTGGGAACGGGCTATAAACCAAGCCCACTTTTATTACATATGACATTCATATCGGGCCATAAACCAGGCCCATTAATAAAACCAATAACAATAAAGACAAAATGTAAATTCCTAACATACACCTACAAAATTGGTCATGGCAATCGATCATCCTTATCCAATAACATTTAATTCAAAATTAATTTATTGGATAACATGTTGTGGCAATTCAAATTTAAACAAGATAAAATCATATTTTATATATAAAATCACATTTCACATATAAAATCATATTTTATCTCCATATCAAATAAAATCATATTTTATCTATAAAATCCAATTTTACAAATAAAATCATATTTTACTTAATATATCATAAGATCATATCTTATCATCAATTGTACCAAAATAATTGATTTCAAAATTCAATTTACGGATAAAATATTAAAATTTTCCAAAAATTCAAATTTATCCAAAATCAATTTTAAAATTTACGGACTCGAACAATTCGATCCGAAATCTCGTGAACCAATCAAAAACAATTTTTGACCGGACCAAAAATAAAATTTTAACATATTAAAATTAATTTTTAATAAAATATTAATTTTTCCCGCGGGCCACCCGGGACACTCCCGGGTTGGCCCGCACCCGGGGCGCGGGCCGGGGCAGCCCGGCTGCCCCCTTAGGGCAGCAACGCTTGCTGCCCTGGCGGCGCCGAGCGCTGCCCTGCGCAGCGCCCAGCGCTGCGCTGGGCAGCGCACAGCGCTGCCCTGGGCAGCGCCGCGCGCCGCCCTGGGCGGCGCCGTGCGCCCCCTTTGGGCGGCGCCGTGCGCCGCCCCTGGGGGCAGCGACCATCGCTGCCCCTTCCGGGCAGCGATCCAATCGATGCCCGGGTTTCGCCCCCGGAAAAAAAAAAATTTTTATTAAAAATATTTATTTTGTTTCAAAAAACCGAGACTCAAAAATTTTGTACAATTGATTAATTCAATCAATTGATCTGAGCAACCTGGCTTTGATACCACTGTTGGAAAACTGGCGAGTTCCCAGACCAATTACGATTGATACCCGGTGCAGCGGAAGTTTAAAAATTTTTCATGGAACGTTTCCATGGTATGGGTATCAACCGTTCATCGATTGAATTATGTGTGTGTGTAAAATTTAAACAACAATTAAATAAATTTTACCTCAAATCTCGCAACGAGATTAATGGACACCAACAGAACAATTCTGCTCTTGTTGTCTCTCCCTGGAACCGATGAACGCCTTCAATCAGGTCCACGAACAGAGGTTTAATCCCTCTGATAGATTGCACTAGAAAATCTATCAGAAGTTTTCTGCGAAGAGAATACACGAATTTGATTCGTTATTCCTTACTGCGATTCAAAATCACAGACCGGAATTTTCTCGGGCAGAGGGGGAGGGTTCGGCCGATTTGTTGAGAGAAAGGCTAGGGTTCGATTTTTGCTCTGTCTCAAAAATTATGACCTGTTGTGTGTAATTTCTGTACTGAAATAACTTATTTATAATGCAGGCCACTAACACCTTAGGGCCCATTAGTCATAAGCTGGGGCCCGACAAGCAAAGCCCGCTCGTTCAGAAATTAATATAAAATTCATCGTGACTCCGATTGATGAAACGATTTCACCAATGTGCACAGAAACCATTTCTGCACATTTTAAAGTCAAAATAAATTTTCCTGAATCCGAATTCAGTGGTTTCCAAAAATGTCCATCCCTATGTCATTTTAGGAAATCCTACTCCCTTACTCTTATTTAAGAAGTCCAACTCCTTAGTTCATTAAATTTAACTCTTTAAATTTAACTATCTCAACGGGGATTAAAACTCCATTACACTGTGTGACCCTCAATGGTTCAGGGATACAGCTAGCCGTGGGCTCACAACTCCTTGTGACTCGGAACAACACTTTCCGACTTGCCCAACGAATCATGGTAAAGCGCCTAGCAACATCGCCCCATGATTCCCTAGGTATCACTGATAGTGCCTACAAGAACCAGTAGATTTTGGTTAGCGTACAGTACGGTCCCTTCATCCATATATCCCGATCGAATCAACAACCATTGGTATATCGAGAGTCGCTCAAGATTCGATAACTATGCAATGCATCTTGAAGATCAAATTAGTGACATCGCATGTGCTACTAAGAAACCATTTCTTAAATCACATCAAGTACTCTGGCCAGAGATTTGTCACACTAATATCTCCTCAGATCGCATAGGATATCCACACTCGCAAGTATGTGGTGAATCCTTGACAACAATGCATTGACTCCTATATGTGTCGTAACTGTACCCAATCTCGACACCTGATGACCCCCTCAGAGTCGGTAAACGAGTCAAAGCACAGTACTAGCATATAGAGTCTCCATGATGTTTCAAGTCGTAAGGACTAATGGTGTACAACCAAAACCGCGGACTTTATCCACTCGATAAGTGATAACCACTTGGAAAGTCCGGATAGGGTAGTTCGACTATTCATCCTATGAATATCCATTTGCATGCTTCGAACATCTCCATGTTCCCTACCAATGAAACGTGGTACTCCGCATCGCAAATGCTAGTCTCAAACTCGAGCGATCCTTATCCTTATTATCGGACGGCTCAATCGACTAGGAACGGTTTTAGAATATACAGTGACTATAAGATGTATTTCATGATAGACATCTCCATGTTCTACCACATCTTACATACACTATAGTATATTCAAGGTCTTTATCAAAACAACAATAGTATATCACAATATTACAATATGAAGTAATATAAAGTCATTGCCATAAAAGTGTAAATAATATTAAACAAAAGATTGTTTATACAAAGAGTCAACAAAGCCCATAGCCACACAGTTGGCTCACTGGGCACCCACTCTTACAATATTCTGCCTCAGTGGTTGAATCTGCAGTGCTATTTTGCTTGGAACTCTTCCAACAAACAGCAGCACCATTGAGCATGAATACAAAACCGTAAGTTGACTTCGAATCACCAACATCGCTTTGGAAGCTAGAGTCGGTATAGCCTTCCAATTTTAGTTCTCCACCCCCATAAACCAAGAACATATTCTTAGTCCTTCTCAAATACTTGAGAATGTCTTTCACAACTTTCCAGTGTGGAAGACCATGGTTCGATTGATATCTACTTGTAACACTAAGTGAAAAGGCCACGTCAGGACGTGTAGATATCATCGCATACATGATACTACAAATTGCAGATGCATATGGAATGCGTGTCATCGCCTCTATCTCTGCATCATTATTGGGAGACATGGACTTGAATAGAGACACACCATGACACATTGGTAGATGTCCTCTCTTAGACTCATCCATCGAGAACCTCTTCATGATGGTATCAATATATGTGGACTGGGTGAGACCAAGAAATCTTTTCGATCTATCTCGATAGATTTGTATTCCCAATACAAAAGATGCTTCACCCAAGTCCTTCATCGAGAACTTACTCGATAACCATAATTTTGTTGATTGCAACATTCCTACATCATTCTCAATGAGTAGAATGTCATCAACATAAAGTACCAGGAATGTCACAGCACTCCCACTGACCTTCTTATACACACATGGTTCCTCAGGATTCTTAGTAAACCCAAACTTTTTGATTGTACCATCAAATCTGAGGTTCTATCTCCTTGATGCCTGTTTGAGACCATAAATAGATCTCAGAAGTTTGCATACTTTATGCTCACTTCCAATAGATGTGAATCCTTCGGGTTGAGACATGTAAATTTCTTCCTTAATATCCCCATTAAGAAAAGCAGTCTTCACATCCATCTGTCATATTTCATAGTCATACCATGCGGCAATGACTAGCATTATCCTAATAGACTTGAACATTGCGACTGGAGAAAAAGTTTCTTCAAAGTCAACTCATTGCCTTTGAGTATAACCTTTTGCTACCAATCGAGCCTTGAAGGTCACCACCTTCCCATCCGTCCCAAGTTTCCTCTTGTAAATCCATTTACACCCTATAGAAACAATTCCTTTAGGTGGATCCACAAGATTCCACACTTGGTTCGAATACATGGAATTCATCTCAGATTCCATAGCTTCAAGCCACTTGGATGAATCGGCATCAGATAACGCTTCCTTGAAGGTCCTTGGATCACATCCATGGTTAGCCTCATCTTAGCCCTCTTCAAGAAGCAGACCATACCTCATAGGTGGTCTCGATATCCTCTCGGATCTTCTAGGAACTTGTATCTCCTCTCTTGGCTTTTCGGGTGTGGGTTCCACTATCGTGGGTGTTTCTTGAACTTCTTCGAGTTCTATCATCTCCCATTTTCTATCCAATAGAAATTCCTTCTCCAATAAGGTTGCATTCCTTGAAACAAACACCTTTGTTTCTTTGGGATAATAGAAATAATATCCAACCGAATTCCTTGGATATCCCACGAAGTAGCATAAAATGGATCGAGCATCCAATTTATCTCCCACTGTCTGCTTCACATAAGCAGGACACCCCAATATTCTAAGATAAGAATACTTTGGAGGTTTTTCCATCCATATCTCATATGGTGTCTTATCAACCGCCTTTGAATGGACATTGTTCAACAATAGTGCCGTTGTTTCAAGCGCATATCCCCAAAAGGATAGCAGCAACTCCGTGAACCCCATCATAGACCAAACCATGTCCATCAAAGTTCGGTTACAACGTCTTGAAACACCATTCAACTGAGGTGTACCAGGAGGAGTCCACTGCGAGAGAATCCCATTCTCCCTATGATACTCTTGGAATTCAGCACTCAAGCACCACCTCGATCCGATTGAAGTGCCTTGATGCTTCGTCCCAACTGTTTTTCTACTTCATTTCTGAATTCTTTGAACTTTTCAAAAGCTTCAGATTTGTATTTCATCAAATACACATATCCATACCTAGAGAAGTCATCGGTAAAGGTGATGAAGTAGGAATGTCTGTGCTTAATGGTGATGCTAAGTGGACCACACACATCTATATGGATCAAATCCAACAGTCCTTTGGCCCGCTCCACATGGCCCTTAAAGGGAATTTTGGTCATCTTTCCTTTTAGACAGGGTTCACAAGTAGTAAGAGAATTAATATCAGACATATCAAACATGACTTCTTCCACTAGCTTGTTCATCCTTCTTAAAGATATATGACCTAATCGAGCATGCCATAAGTGTGCCGAATTTAGAGTATCTTGTTTTCTTTTGGATGTTGTTGATATCTCTTGGACATTATACATAGGAATATCTTTCAATTTAAATTATAGAGATCATTTTCCAATTGTCCCGTACCAATTAAACACTCATTCTTGTAAATATTGCAAACACCTTTGCCAAATAAACAAGAATATCCATATTTATCAAGCATAGAAATGGAAACAATGTTTTTCACCAAATCTTGTACAAACAAAACATCTCTCAAAATTAACTTAAAATCATTGTCCAACAATAAGTAAACATCTCCAATAGCTTTGGCAGCAACTCTTGCCCCATTGCCCATCCTCAATAAGGTCTCACTATCCCCGAGTCTCCTACTTCTTGCCATCACCTGCAAATCATTACAGAGATGTGAGCCACAGCCGGTATCCAATACCCAAGAATAAGAGTTAAGTGAAATGTTTACTTCAATGTAAAACATACCCTTTCCAGAACCATTCTGGTCAAGATATTCCTTGCAATTACGCTTCCAATGTCCAGGTTTCTTGCAGTGATGACAAACGGGACTCGGAGCTTGCCTCTTCAAGGGCACATTCTTTTTGGGAGCATGGAAAGAACGCTTCTTTCCCTTTACACGTGGTCTAATATTTTTAACCAGATGAAGATCCCACATAAGAACCGACTTCTCATTCTTGATTGTAGATTCAAACATAACAAGCATGTTAATCAACTCCTCAAGTGTTGGATCTAACTTGTTCATTTTGAAATTCACCACAAAAGGGTCAAATGAGCTAGGCAGTGACAAGAGCAACACGTCTGTTGTAAACTCAGTTGGTAGCACAAGATCCATGCTAACGAGTTTCTCCACGACCCCAATCAACTTTAGGCCATGCTCATGGACCGAAGCCCCATCTCGCATGCGCAAAGTGATTAGCTCCTTGACAATCGCATGTCTAAGTGGGCGTGTTTGTTCACCAAATAGTTCTTTGAGATGCAAATGAATGTCAGCAGCATGCTTTGTGCTCTCAAAACATCGTTGTAGCTCATCATTCATAGAAGCCTGCATATAACACTTTGATTTCAAGTCATGGTCACATCAATCCTTGTAAGTTTTTAGCTCCTCAGGGCTACAATCAGTCGGAGCCTTATCAGGGGGCAACTCATTAAGTGTATACGCAATCCTCTCCGAGTTCAAAATGATTTTCAAATTTCTTAGCCAATCGAGGTAATTTGGACCGGTTAGTAAATGTTTGTCGAGTATTGTAGATAACGGATTGTGAATTGATGACATTGTCAAAAAACTTTGTACTGAAAAATAATAACAATTAAATGTCAATGACTATTTTAAAATATTTAATAGATATAAAGTATGGACTTTAACTTTATAAATTTTTTACTCCCACTGTTTTGCCATTTTCACTACCCTCTAGTGAAAACGGGAAACTCCTTTCCTCAGTAGGTACATAAGGTCCAATTAGCCAATCATGATCCCGAATAATATCAGCCAATCACAATTTCTAAAAGTTAGTTTCCAATTTCATCTCCATGCAACCCTTACGTAAACTTTTTTCTCACGCTTGATTAGGACCCAATAATATGATGTCGTTCATCTTTACGTGTCAAGCCTTACTCATCGATATTGTACCTTAATGGACGGTCGCCATGAGTTCCTCCAATAATATGAGCCGAAGTCATGGGAGTTCCACGTAGTTCACATCATCATGTCAGTGGATGTCACAACTTTTCGGCATCCAAACCCCCCCAATAATATGAGCCGAGCATTGAATACGGGTAGCGTTCGTCATGCATCCATTGTCGATGGAAGACATAGAAGTTATAAACAAATTTATAATTCCCCTTTTTGGGCTTGATATAAATTTTGAATCTAATTCAAAATGAGGGTTTTTAATTTTGAAATGGTCTCATCGTTAATTTTTAAAAAAACTCGCCATGTTTGATCGTATGTTTGTCGGATTCATGCAACTTTGTTATTATAAAATAATAACGCACATACTCATTATTTATAATATATCATGCATATATTATAAATAGTAAATTAACAAGGATGATCAATCGCCCCAAAACTATTCGGCCCGTGTGAGCCAAATACGGGCCTAGGTCCAATCCTAGGGAATGCATGGGATGCAAATGCAACAATTACATATGCTTCCAATATTTACATGTCTTGGATCTTCATAATTCATCATGGCCCACCATCTTCCAATCTTGAACTTCCATTATCAAATATTTTACATTAAAATATCCATGGCAAATAGGGATACATCTCATGGGATGGGAACGGGCCATAAACCAAGACCACTTTATAATTTGATAATTATTACAACCATTCAACACAAAATATCCTAGCATACACCTAGAAAATTGGTCTTAGGCTTTTGATCATCCTTTATGCATAATATCACATATCATACATCATCAATTAATTATCTCAATAATCAATTGATCAAATATTATATATCTTGGTCCAATCACTAACCATCACAATTATAAATTAAATTAACAAAATAAACAAACACCTTTGTTTACTTTCTAATTAATTTATTTATAATCGAATTTCTTGTAAATCACCATTTACTATAAATAATCAAAGTCCCACTTTAATTATTTATTTTATGAAAAAATACACAATTTTTAAAACTTCAATTTTTCATAAAAATATCAACTTTTACAATCTCAACAACTTAGGGCTTATGACACTTGGATGTCACAAAACACCTTTTGGAAACCAAAGTCGTCATAGTTGTTGCCGGAGCACCGTCGCTGGATTCCGGCCAACCCAAATTTTTTATTTTATTAAAAGAGGGTTGCCCCTGCTGCCCAAAATGGGCAGCAATATTTTTTTTTTTAAAATTTTTCCCAAAAACAGCCCCAAATTGATAGATCTTGAATTTCTCATGCGGTTAGAAATTGACCTCAACATAATATCCAACAAATTCTACACAAAATAGTAACCTAGGCTCTAATACCACTGTAGGTGATCGGTTAAATCGTTCCCGGAAACGCAGCGGAAATTTTAAAATTTTTAACAAAAGAGATCCGAGCACTTGTGTAGCATTCAAAATCAAAACAACCATAGGATGTTTAGAAGTTTTACCTATCAATCTCAAAGATTGATTTATGGCTCCAACCAAGTTGATAAACAACTAGGCTCTTGAAGTGGTAGACACTATCTACAAGCTTCCAAGAGCACACCTTGCTCAAAATGGATTCAACACTTTCGAATTAGGTCCATGAATAGACGATCTAGATATGCTCTAAATATGCACTAGAATATTTAGAAAATTTTGCATTGATATTTTTCTTTTATTCTTCCTCAAAAATGAAAAGAAAAACTTGGAGAATTTTGAAGAATAGTGTTCGGCCACCTATCTTCTAATTGGAATTGTATATGTGTGTATATATTATTCATAATAATATATTAAAGGTCAATGATTAAATGGATAAAATTAAACCATGCATGAATTAGTGCAAGACATGCATGAAAAATTGCAACCCATCTTCCAACCCTTCAAATTCCGTCACACATATATATAACATAAATATATATATATATTTCGAAAATATATATATAATATATATAAATTTTTTTTGAACTTATTTAATTAAACATTAAACTTAATCCCAATTTAGTTTAAATAATTAATTAAATCTAACTTGATCTCATTCAAATCCAATAGTATATAATTATTCAACACTATATTAATTTGAGCTCTACTAGACTCAATATAGTTTAATTAATTCATCACTTTAATTAATTTAATTATTTGTACATTACAAAGTCTACTAGTGTTAAATTAATTCAACTCTTGAATTAATTAATTAAGTTCAAAATTATAGTTTAGAAAATCAATATTTTCACAAACTAATTATTTTAAGTCAACTTTTAATCTTGGAACACATTCACAAATTAAAAGTTACTTTTCCATTTAATCTCCAATTTACAAGTCAAACATCTAATTTATTTTACTTATAAACTCCTTTATAAGTTGTTCAACACATTAAAATAATTTTAATCTCAACGGGATCTAAAAAGCTAGTACTTGTGTGATCCTCAATGGTTCACTAATACAACTAGCAGTGGGTTCACATCTCGATGTGATTCGGGATCAACAAGTCTCTTATGTGAGCATACCCCATATAGCTCCATTCTTATTGATCAACTCCTTGATAATAAGAACGTCAGAAAACTCAAGTCTGATAGTACCCAACCAGTCATGTTAAACATCTAGCAGCATCGCTTACATGACTCCCTAGGAATCAAATGATAGTGCCTGCAAGAACCAATCAATTATGGTTAGCGTACAGTACGGTCCCTTCAACTCATATATCCCGACCGATTCGACAACCATTGGTTTATCGAGAGTTGTCATTGAATCAATAACTATGTGTCACACCGTAGTTGCATCGAAGGTGTAATTCAAGAAACCCCTTTCTTAATTACCACCTACTCTGATCAGAGATTTCAAGCTATGTATGCATGATATCACATAGGATATCCATACCCGTAGGTAAGCGGTGAATCCCCGACTACAATGCATCGACTCCTATAGGTTTCGTCACAACACCCAACATTGCCACCTGATGACCCCAGATGAGTTGATAAACAAGTCAAAGTAAAGCACTAGCATATTGAGTCTCCATGTTATCCCGGGTCATAAAGACTAATGGTGTACAACCATAAACTAGGACATCTCCACTCGATAAGTGAGAACCACTTGAAAAATCCTTTAGGGAGGGTTGTTCAGTGCACTCTTCAAGGAGCACCTATTTGCATGCTTGGACATCTCCATGTCCCCTACCAATGAAACATGGTACTCACATCGCAAATACTAGTCTCAAGCTCGAGCGGCCTTTATCCTTCTTTATGGCGGCTGAATCGACTAGGAACAGTTTAGAATATACAGTATTCTAAATATGAGTTTCATGATAGTCATCACATGACCATCTCATATTCTTTCTACTATTTGTATATTCAAGTGCTTTATCTATGCAGCTTGCATGGGTATACAGATAAAGATTTTCCAAATTAAATAATGTCAAATATTATTAAAATAAATATTATCATACAAGAGTTCTCTCAAGGACCATCGACCAACACATTAGCTCAACGGGCACCTACTCTAACATAGCATATGACTTTCTATCTGAAATCTCGTTTTATTTTCTTATCCATTTTTTTGGGATCTTTTTTAATACAAAATAATTCTTATTTTAATGTAGTTTTGATGTTTGTCAAGACGGAATTGTCCATTTACTAGGGTCCATGTTTTGTGGTCTCTTGTTTGGTAAGCTTGGGTCCGTGTTCTGTGGTTTCTTTTTTGGTAAGCTTCTTAATCATGAAATTATCAATGTTCAAATGTGCATGATGAAAAAATACAGTGTGGATAATGGAAATGAAATATTTTGCATGGAGACTTTGGTGCAGGTTAATAAAATTTAAATGTCTTACGTTTGATTTACTATACATTTGAGTTAGTTTTTCATTTTTCTTATTCTTTTTTTTTTGTAGGCAGAATTGTTTGAGCACCTCAAAAGATTAGGAAAAAAAATGAAGGTTCAGAACAATTACTACGGCTCTTTTTTTACCCGACTCTCTTTTGTCTCAAAGTTATTTTTGCAGAAAATGAATGGAGATTTGTTTAAGAGATGCAAATACCTCATTTTCAAATGAATAGCAGAGTTCAATGGTTTCTGCTACTAGTTCACGCAAAAGAAGGGATATTCAAAATTTGGAATTCACTTATCGATTTGTTCAGCCTAGGGGAATGTAGAACTTTGGTGAGTCTTTATTGTGTCATGTTATGTGATTTGTACAAATGTGTTTTGATAATGTTTGACTTTGAAGGCACGTTTTGGTTTGTTGGGTTCATCATCATTCAAATTTCATCATACCCGACTCTGATATGTTGAGAGAACGTACGCGTCATCAAGGTGAATCACTTAATTATGGTGTTTATGCATGCATGTGGGTAGAATGTCTGGACCGTGACTCAGATGAAATGTTGACATATCAGAATAAAGTGAAGATGGAAACCTACTGTGCAAGACTGGCTGCAAGTATTTTATCTCACGAAAGGGGAATGCTGAAAAACAACTTTGATTAACATTTACAGTCTTTGTATATATGCTTTTATGGTTGATGGAAATATAATAGTACGGAAGTATGTTTAAATTATTTTGTACGGCTCTATTTTGGATGAAGCAAGTTCGATTAGTCTCATATTTTGTACAATTCAATTTAGGATGAAATTATCACAGATTCAGAATAATCTCTTTAGTCATTGGAATAATCTCTTGTTTGGTTTGAAAATGATATTTACAGATCGCCAGTTGAATATGTAAAGATAAATTAATAACGAATGGTAAATAACTCAGAATAATTTCTACATCAATTTGTAAGATGATGCGTGTACTTAAAACTCCACTAATAATATAGAACATGTGACTATGATATCGGGCACAACACGTACGCATTAATATAATGCATTAGACTTAATCAAGCATATTTTGTCACAACTTTGAGGACTATCATCTGGGCCATCAAGATCACTCTCTCCTAGTGAAATTCATATCGACTCGAAATGTCAGATATTTGTAATAATACCAGCAAAATTCTGAATAATATGTTTGATATGCGGCACAATATGACATGTCATTGTGAACTTGAGAATCATCGTTTACACATGCACTTAGATGCTATGTGGGGACCTCGGGTTGTTAATCTCAACTTAGGGCAATTAACGATTAATAACAATTAATCAAGTGTTTAAAGAATACTTAAACCAAATAACAAAAACAAATTATTTTTTTTAAAAAAAATCAGTGTCTCGCTCGATCGGTGAAAAACACCCGATCGAGCGAGCACAATTGCTCAACTCTAGGATGGAACACAATTTGGCCTCGCTCGATCCGTCAACTTCTGCGGATCGAGCGAGCCAAAAACTCAAAAGTTCTGTCCGCAAATTACAGGGCTCGCTCGATCGGTAAACTTCTGCCGATCGAGCGGCCTCGAAAATCAAGAAATTCTGCAGAAAGTTTTTGCTGTCAAGGCCTGGTTCAAAGCATAAATCTTCAACAACATGGATTCTACACATGCTATAAAATCTGGAAATATGCATACATACATAATTGAAATCTTGAACATCATTACATGCATTTATTACATCAAACAAGTCGCTAAAGAACGATAAACGACACAAATTATCTCAAGTGTCATACATGTAATCCAAAACCAACATAACTAAGGTTTAGTGCTTCTAAAGTTCAAGACATCATCTACAACCCGAGTCCTCACGTGCTAGACTCTCTCCCAGCTGTAAATGATGTCGATGACTAGCTCCTGCCCCATCTGTTGTCGTGCACACATACAAAACAAGACAAGAGCCGGATAAAATCCGGTGAGAAACGATTCTCAGTGTCTACTCCATTAGAAAACATCATAAGATCGTAAATCAATTGCATTTCAAACCTCAACTCTTTCTTCGTTAGTTCAAGTCGGCGTCTTGTGTCGTTTAGCCTTCAAACTCAACTGAAACTGAATAAGAAAAATACTATAACATTCAAAACATCTCAATAATAACTTCAACTCAAATATCGGCTATCAAAACAGTTCCAAAACTCGATTAAACAACGTAGCGATTCAAAATCGTTAACCGACGTAATCCCGACTTCGAAACTTGTAACTCAAATTCATATATCATCATATACCTTATAAAACTCAGTAACATAACATCATATCGACAACTATACTCATCGATATACATGCTAGAAGTCATAACCAATCCATTCAATCATCCAACTTCGATCCGGTAGCGCATATACAATCGATAGAATGTTAAGAACATAACAAACACATAAAATCTGATCTCTGCTCAATAACTGATTCTGAAACCCATATAAAACATCATAAAACTTACACGAGATCGAAGCCCTTGTTGTAAGGATTCCATAACAATTTACGGAATCAAAATCGGACAACCGGTTCAAAAGTTACGGCAAATCGAAAATCGAACTTTCAAAGAAAAACGATGAAGGAAGGGCTCTGTTCAAATTTTCTGAATTGAGAAGGAATTACACGTGACATGCTGAGTAACCAAGTAATAATCTGATAACATCAATCAAAATTTCACTTTAGTCTTCAAGTCTTCAATAATTGCAATTTGGTCCCCGGCCCTTATTTTAATTCAATTTCAATCCTAAATAATTTAAGAATATTAGAATTTAAATCGAAACTCTAAATATTCCACAATTAAATATACTCAGATTAAAATTAAATAAATTTGGATTAATAGTAATTAATCTCGGGCCTTACATTTCTCCCCTACTAAGACATGAGTTCGTCCTCGAATTCATAAACAATATAGATATGCAACTGCATGCTCATAAGATTAAGGAATAACTGAAAACTGAATAAGAACTCACATCAGTGAAATAGATAAGGAAAACATTGCTTCATATCATCTTCGACATCCCACGTCGCTTCTTCAACTCCGTGTCTACTCCATTGAATCTTCACCAATGGAATGGTCTTCATTCGGAGTTGCTTTGTCTTCCTATCAAGAATCTGAATAGGTTGCTCGAAATAGCTAAGAGTGTCATCCAACTCAGCTTCATCAGATCGAATTACATGAGATTCATCAGATATATACTTCCTCAACATCGATACATGAAAGACATCATGTATTCCAGATAAAGACATAGGAAGAGCGAGTCGATAAGCTAGATTGCTTATCTTCTTGAGAATCTCATACGGCCCAATATACCTCGGAGATAATTTTCCTCGTTTGCCAAATCGAACTGTGCCACTGAACGGTGAAATCTTCAGAAACACTCTATCTCCCTGATCAAAAGATATTGACCGTCATCGTATATCTGCATATCTGGACTGTCTGTGCTGTGCTGTTCTCATTCTCTGCTGTATCAGTTTCACCTTCTCAATCATCTGTCTGATCATATATGGCCCTAACTCAGGTACCTCAGAAACATCATCCCAATACAAAGGCGATCGACACTTCTTTAAAAATACTGCTTCAAATGGTGCCATCTCTATACTCGTCTGATAACTGTTGTTATAAGAAAATTCCACAAGTGGTATAGAATTTTTCCATGTAACACCAAAATCAAGTACTACAGCTCTAAGCATATCCTCAAGCGTCTGAATAGTTCGTTCAGATTGACCATCAGTTTGAGGATGGTAAGCAGTACTCAAATGTAAGCGCGTACCTAGAGCTTCCTGTAGGATATGCCAAAAGTGCGAAGTAAACCTCGGATCTCGATCAGATACAATCGACTTTGGCACACCGTGTAGTCTTACCACTTCTCGAATATAGAGATCCGCCATTTGATCATGACGATAAGTCATTCGGTAAGGAATAAAGCACGCAGATTTCGTCAATCTGTCGATGATCACCCAAACAGCATCCCATCCTCGAGATGATCGTGGCAACTTCGTTACAAAGTCCATGAAAATGTGGTCCCATTTCCATTCAGGAATCGATAAACTCTGTAATAAGCCACCTGGTTTTTTTCTTTCAGCTTTCACCTGTTCGCAATTCAAACATTTAGATACAAATTCAGTCACATCAGACTTCATTTGTTTCCACCAGTACTGACTCTTCAAGTCGTTGTACATCTTTCTGCCTCCAGGGTGAACACTATAGCGACTACAATGGGCTTCCTTCAAAATATTATGTCTCAAATCTGCAATATTGGGAACAACTATTCGGTCATTCACATACAAGATATCATCGTCACTAACCTTGTACTCAGACTGATGTCCTGATCGAATCATTTCAATCGATTTCTGCACATTTTGATCGGCTTTTTGTGCTTCTTTGATACGAATCAATAACTCTGGCTCAGCACTGATTGCATACACTCTCATCGGCCTTCTATCTGTCTCAAATACATACCCCGAAATACAACAATCTTCAATCAAATTAGATACACCTATCGTAGACAAGGATAAAGCACATACCTTTCTACTTAGGGCATCCGCTGCTGCATTAGATTTTCTCGGATAGTATTTGATTTCACAATCAAAATCCTTCAACAAATCAAGCCATCGTCGTTGTCTCATATTCAATTCAGATTGTGAGAACAGATACTTCAGACTTTTGTGATCAGAAAAGATTTCAAACTTCTCGCCATATAAGTAATGTCTCCAGATCTTCAATGCAAAGACAATTGCAGCCAATTCAAGATCATGAATCGGATACCTGACTTCATGTGGTTTCAGTTGTCGAGAAGCATAAGCGACAACATGCCTTTTCTGCATTAAAATACATCCCAAACCCTGGTGAGAAGCATCACAATAAACAACAAAATCACATGTACCTGTAGGGATTATTAAAATCGGCGCTGTCGTCAATCTATTCTTATGTTCGATAAAACTTCTTTCACATGCTTCAAACCAAATAAATGGTGCATTCTTCTGTGTAAGCTGTGTAATAGGCTTCGCTATTGATGAAAAATCTCGAATGAATCGACGGTAATAACCAGCCAAGCCCATAAAACTTCGAATCTCTGGCACAGATGTCGGTCTCTGCCAACTGATCACAGCTTCAACCTTACTCGGATCCACTAAATGCCATCTCCTGAAATTACATGACCAAGAAAAACAACTCGCTGCAACCAAAACTCACATTTGGATAACTTGGCATACAATTTCTCTTCTCTTAATATTATCAATACAGTTCGGAGATGATCAGCATGTTCACACAGATTCTTAGAGTATATCAAAATATCATCGATAAAGATAATCACAAAATCATCTAAATATCTTTGAAATACTCTATTCATCAATCCCATAAAAACTGCCGGTGCATACGTTAGACCAAAAAGCATGAATATGAATTCATAATGGCCATACCTGGTTCTAAATGCAGTTTTAGGAATATCCTCGTCTCTAACTCTCAACTGATGATATCCGGATCGGAGATCAATCTTTGAATATACCGACGAACCCTGCAATTGATCAAATAAATCATCGATACGAGGTAAAGGATAGCGATTCTTTACCGTTGCTTTGTTCAATTGCCGGTAGTCTATACATAATCTCATTGATCCATCTTTCTTTCGAACAAATAATACCAGAGCACCCCTAGGGGAGACACTCGGTTTGATATATCCCTTAGCCAACAAATCTTCGAGTTGGTCTTTTAATTCTTTCAGTTCAATCGGTGCCATTCGGTAAGGTTCTTTCGATATCGGCTGTGTACCTGGCATCAATTCAATACCAAAATCTACTTCTCTGTACGGTGGCAATCCTGGAATCTCATCAGGGAATACATCTGCAAACTCACTCACCACCGGTATATCAGTCAATTTCGGACTAGACTTCAGTATATCAACTGCATAGATCAAAAATCCCTCTGCTCCCTTCTGTAAAAAATCAGTCATAGCAATAACATATATCAAAGGAATTTTAGCTCGTGATCCCTTACCATAGAATTTCCATTCATCAGTCATATCAGGTTTGAACTTCACGATCTTCTGAAAATAGTCAACTGTTGCTCTATACTTGGTTAACATATCAATACCGATTATACAATCAAAATCAGATAAACCAAGAACGATACAGTCAAGCTTAACTTCATTACCTTTGTACTATAGTACACAGTTTCTAACAGACTTCACTGATACTATACCTTTTCCCAACGGTGAAGATATAGACACTACAGTAGCTAATGACTCAACAGGCAATGAATACAACGTAACAAATTGTTCAGATATGAAGGTATGTGACGCACCAGTATCAAATAAGACATAGACAGGATAACTAGAAAGAAAATAGTTACCTGCAATCACATCGTCCGATGCTGCTTGTGCTTGCTCTTCTGTCAATGCAAACACTCGTGCTTGTTGCCTCGGAGGTTGATTCACCGTCTGACCTCCTCCTCTACTCGGTGCTACAGGCTGTGGTTGAAAAGAGTGAACATAAGATGTAGATTGACCTACCGGTCTCGATGATCCAGTACCTTGTGCACCCTCAAGACCTCGTTGTGGACACACTCTCGCAAAGTGTCCCATCTTGTTGCATATGTGGCAGCTTCCAAATACATCTCGGCATTGTTCATTGGTATGGAGACCACCACACTTGGTGCAATATACATTAGACTTCTGTCCAGTTTTAGAATGTCGGGAACTACTTGAACTCGAAGAGCTACTACCACCAGATCTCTTGAGTTGTTTACTCTTGCCTTTGAAGAAGTTCTTCTTTCCACTCCTGCTACCTCCAGCTTCAAATCGAGGTGGCGGTGGAATCTGTGGCTGCTCTTGGGACTGTCTCACTGGCTGTGACACAAACTATGCTCCTCGTTGTTTCAATATCCCTGATTCTGCACCCTTTGCTCGATTCAGAGCATCGGCAAAGGTATTCGGTCTTCCCGAATTCACAAGTGTAAACACATCAGGGTTCAAGCCATTGATGAATTGATCGGCTTGAGCTTCATCACTAACATCAATATGTGGAGCAAACTTCAACAAGCTATTGAACTTTGCAAAATATTCCTCGATATTTAACTGTCCCTGTTGTAGACTTGCAAACTCTGCTCCTTTGTCCTTACGATAAGACACAGGAAAGAAAGGCTGATAGAAAGCAGTTCGAAATACAGACCAGGTAATAATAGTACCTTGGTTTTCCAATGCTTTCTTCGTCGCTATCCACCAACTCTTGGCAAGGCCATGCAGTTGATGAATAATCAGTCTCACACGACGATCATCTGAATAGTCAATAGACTCATATAACTGCTCAATATCTTCCAGCCAATTCTCGCATTCCACAGCATTCTCAGTTCCTTGCAACTTCAGTGCTTGGAATGACTGGAATCGTTTCAGAAGTTTTTCCATCGGATTAGCATCACTAAACTCATCAGTAGAAGTACTACCCTGTCCATGTTCAGTTGATGTCATTGGGACCTGCGCAGCATTTGTCTGTTCAGGCTCATTCATAGCCAATATCTGTCTAACCCTCGGTGCTGGTCGGGGAGGCATATCTGATAATCAAACAGATTTTTGTACAAGTCATCATTACATCATAACACAATTCTTTTTCAGTCCCTCCTCTGATAAGCACACAATGACTTCTCAAAAGATCGAGTTTTGATTCAGTGACAGTCAAGACATGCTTCCAATCACATCAAATAAATAGATAACATGCAATTCTTAAAGCTGTAAATAATTTCAAATAATAAACAGGCTTCAAGATTAAATAAATCAGAATAGACGACTCCATCTACCCCGCTCATCTATTCCTAGTCCGAGAAACTTAACGCTCTGATACCACCTGTTGTGGGGACCTTGGGTTGTTAATCTCAACTTAGGGCAATTAACGATTAATAAAAATTAATCAAGTGTTTAAAGAATACTCAAACCAAATAACAAAAAAATTTTTTTTTTTTTTAAAAAAAATCAGTGTCTCGCTCGATCGGTGAAAAACACCCGATCGAGCGAGCACAATTGCTCAACTCTCGGATGGAACACAATTTGGCCTCGCTCGATCCGTCAACTTCTGCGGATCGAGCGAGCCAAAAACTCAAAAGTTCTGTCCGCAAATTACAGGGCTCGCTCGATCGGTAAACTTCAGCCGATCGAGCGGCCTCCAAAATCCAAAAATTCTGCAGAAGAGTTTTTGCTGTCAAGGCTTGGTTCAAAGCATAAATCTTCAACAACATGGATTCTACACATGCTATAAAATCTGGAAATATGCATACATACATAATTGAAATCTTGAACATCAATACATGCATTTATTACATCAAACAAGTCGCTAAAGTTCGATAAACAACACAAATTATCTCAAGTGTCATACATGTAATCCAAAACCAACATAACTAAGGTTTAGTGCTTCTAAAGTTCAAGACATCATCTACAACCCGAGTCCTCACGTGCTAGACTCTCTCCCAGCTGTCAATGACGTCGATGACTAGCTCCTGCCCCATCTGTTGTCGTGCACACATACAAAATAAGACAACAGCCGGATAAACTCCGATGAGAAACGATTATCAGTATAACCAACATATAGAAAGCGTTAAATAAATCGTATCGACTCTATTTAAACTCGACTCAACAAATAGAGTAAATTAAAGCTTCGCATAAGAATTGATTCATATAACTTTGAGGCCATCAAGATTCATAAATGATCTTGACATGGATATCCATCTAACGAGTTCGTAACCGACTCGCAAATAAGGTTAACAGCAACCTTGGCATAGAATCAATTCAATACAGCATCATATCAACTCAAATTTAAAGATTCACTACCTGAGATTGATCGACAACACCACAATCAAATCAAAACATAAACAAGTATGTGGTTTTTGCGGGCCAACTAAAAAATAGTCGTTTTTGAGTTTCAAAGTCCCTACTTCGCGATGTCGTCATTATACCTTCTTTTATCTCGATTCTGAACTCTTCAAATCTGAAAGATACAATCATAACACATATATCAAACTTCATTTCAATCTATCGTATCAAAAACGATTCTAAAACATCATAAGATCTTCAATCAATCGCATTTCAAACTGTTGGAGAATGGTGATCAGATCAATCAGAATTGATACCCGGTGCAGCGGAAGTTTAAAAATTTTATATGGAACAATTCCATATCTTGGGTATCAAAACTTTACGATTAAATTGTGCGTGTAAAAATTAAATCACAATTAAATTTTTACCTTGAATCTCGAAACGAGATTATGGACACCAACAGATTACTCTGCTCTTGTTGTATATCCCAGGAACTGATGGACGAACAATTCTTCAATCAGGTCCACGAACAGAAGTTCAATCCCTCTGATAGATTGCACTAGAAAATCTATCAGAAGTTTCTACGAAGAGAATTAACGAATTTGATCCGTTAAACCAGACTGCAAATTCAAAATTCACAGGCTGGAATTTTTCGAGCAGAGAGGGGAGAAGGGGGGGGGGGGCGGCCACCTTTAAAAACACAGCTAGGGTTTTCGAAAATTGTGACCTCTGTTGTCTAATTTCTGTACTGCAATAACTTATTTATAATGTGAGCTGCTAACAGCTTAGGGCCCATTAGTCATAAGTTCAAGCCTGACAAGCAAAGCCCGCATGTTCAAAAATTAATATAAAATTCATCATGACTCTGATTGATAAACCGATTTCACCAATGTGCACAGAAACCATTTATGCACGTTTTAAAGTCAAGATAAATTTTCTGAATCCCAATTCAGTGATTTCCAAAAATGCCCATCCCTATGTCATTTTAGGAAATCTTACTCCTCTACTCTGATATAAGAAGTCCTACTTCTTTGTTCATTAAATTTAACTCTTTAAATTTAACTATCTCAATGGGGATTAAAAATCCATTACTTGTGTGACCCTCAATGGTTCAGGGATACAGCTAGCCGTGGGCTCACAACTCCTTGTGACTCGGAACAACAATTTCCGACTTGCCCATCGAATCATGGTAAGAGCGCCTAGCAACATCGCCCTATGATTCCCTAGGTATCACTGATAGTGCCTGCAAGAACCAATAGATTTTGGTTAGCGTACAGTACGGTCCCTTCATCCATATATCCCGATCGAATCAACAACCATTGGTAAATCGAGAGTCGTTCGAGATTCAATAACTATGCAATACATCTTGAAGATACATAAGTGACATCGCATGTGCTACTAAGAAACCATTTCTTAAAACACATCATGTACTCTGGCCAGAGATTCGTCACACTAATATCTCCTCAGATTGCATAGTATATCCACACTCGCAAGTATGTGGTGAATCCTTGATAACAAAGCATCGACTCCTATATGTGTCGTAACTGTACCCAATCCCGACACCTGATGACCCCAATAGAGTCGGTAAACGAGTCAAAGCACAGTACTAGCATATAGAGTCTCAATGATGTTTGAAGTAGTAAGGACTAATGGTGTACAACCAAAACCGCGGACTTTATCCACTCGATAAGTGATAACCACTTGAAAAGTCCGAATAGGGTAGTTCGATCATTCATCATATGAATATCCATTTGCATGCTTCAAACATCTCTATGTTCCATACCAATGAAACGTGGTACTCGGCATCGCAAATGCTAGTCTCAATCTCGAGCGATCCTTATCCTTATTAACGGACGGCTCAATCGACTAGGAACTGTTTAGAATATACAGTGACTATAAGATGTGTTTCATGATAGTCATCCCCATGCGCCACCACATCTTACATACACTATAGTATATTCAAGGTCTTCATCTAAACATCTTATAGTATGTCACAACATAATAATATGATAAAAGATAAAGTAAACACCATTATAAAAGTGTAAATTATATTAAACAAAATATTGTTTATACAAAGAGTCATCAAAGCCCTTAGCCACAAGTTGGCTCATCGGGCACCCACTCTTTCAATCTCCCACTTGCCCTAAAGCCAACTAGTCATACTACGTAGTCCCATTGCTTCGCGATGTTTGTCAAATAATGGTCCTGGCAAGGGCTTAGAAAGTGGATCAACGATATTGTCTGCAGAGGCCACTCTCTCGACAGTGATGTCTCCTCTTTCCACGATCTCCCGGATGATGTGGTATTTCCTCAGTAGATGTTTGGATCTTTGATGAGACCTTGGTTCCTTTGCCTGAGTAACGGCACCCGTGTTGTCACAGTACACCGGGACTGGACCAACAACTTCCGTAATAACGCCCAACTCTTGGACGAAATTCCTCATCCAAACAGCCTCTTTAGCAGCAGCTGATGCCGCAATGTATTCTGCCTCAGTGTTGGAATCCGCTGTGGTGTCCTGCTTGGAACTCTTCCAAGAGACAGCACCGCCATTGAGCATGAACACAAATACAGAGGTTGACTTCGAGTCATCCACGTCACTTTGGAAGCTAGAGTCGGTATAGCCTTCCAATTTTAGTTCTCTTCCTCCATATACCATGAACATATTCTTAGTCCTTCGTAAGTACTTAAGAATGTCCTTCATGGCTTTCCAATGCATTTGATCGGGATTAGCTTGATATCTGCTCGTGACACTCAGAGCAAATGATACATCCGGTCTGGTAGATATCATCCCATACATGGTACTACCTATGGCTGACGCATATGATACATGTGTCATTTTCTCTATCTCTTCATCAGTCTTGGGACACATGGACTTGGATAGAGAAACTCCATGACACATAGGTAGATGTCCTCTCTTGGACCCATCCATTGAAAACCTTTTCAATATGGTTTCGATGTAAGTTGATTGAGTGAGTCCTATCATTCTCTTAGATCTATCTCTATAGATCTGTATCCCTAGAATATAGGATGCCTCACCCAAATCCTTCATCGAGAATCTACCTGATAACCATATCTTTGTTGACTGCAAAATCCCTACATCATTCCCAAGGAGTAGGATGTCATCAACATAAAGTACTAAGAATGTCACAACATCCTTAACTACTTTCTTGTACACGCATGGTTCCTCCGGGTTCTTGATGAAACCAAAATCCTTTATTGTTTCATCAAATTTTTGGTTCCAACTTCTTGATGCTTGTTTGAGACCATAGATCGATCTCTGAAGCTTGCATACCTTATGCTCGCTTCCCATGGATGTGTATCCCTCAGGCTACGTCATATAGATCTCTTCCTTAATGTTTCCATTAAGAAATGCAGTCTTCACATCCATTTTCCATATCTCATAGTCATAGCAAGCAGCTATGGCAATAAGGATTCTTATGGACTTGAACATTGCAACTGGTGAAAAGGTTTCATCATAGTCAACTTCTTGTCTTTGAGTATAACCTTTCGCCACCAATCGTGCCTTGTAGGTCAATACCTTACCATCAGGCCCAAGCTTTCTCTTGTAGATCCATTTACACCCTATTGGAACAATTCCATCGGGAGGATCTACTAAAGACCAAACTTGGTTTGTATGCATCGAATCTATTTCCGACTGCATAGCTTCAAGCCATAAATTTGAATCCGCATCAGAAATTGCTTCCTTGAAGTTTCTTGGATCACATCCAACGTCGGGTTCATCTTGATCCCCTTCAAGAAGAAGACCATATCGAATAGGAGGTCTAGAAGTCCTCTCGGATCTTCTAAGTATAGGCGTGTCCATCAATGGTTCCTGAAGTGTAGGATCATTATTTTGTATCTCGGGTTCTTCTCGAATTTCTTCGAGTTCCATCATCTCGCCTTTCTTATCCAATAAGAACTCCTTCTCCAAGAAGGTGGCATTCCTTGAAACAAACACTTTTGTTTCAGTAGGATGATAGAAATAATATCCGATTGAATTCTTCGGATACCCTACAAAATAACATAAAGTGGATCGACTATCCAACTTATCTCCCACTGTCTGGTTCACGTAAGCAGGACATCCCCAAATCCTCAAGTACGAATACTTATGAGATTTGCCATTCCATAACTCGTATGGTGTTTTGTCCACTGCTTTGGTGTGGACGTTGTTCAACAACAATACCGCCGTTTCAAGCGCATAGCCCCAAAACGAAGGTGGAAGCTCAGTGAAGCTCATCATGGATCGAACCATGTCCAACAAAGTTCGATTACGACGCTCCGATACACCATTCAGCTGAGGTGTCATAGGAGGAGTCCACTGAGAGAGAATCCCATTCTCTTTCAGATAGTCCAGAAACTCGGTACTTAAGTATTCTCCACCTCGATCCGATCGAAGTGCTTTAATACTTTTACCTAGCTTGTTTTCTACTTCAGCCTTGAATTCTTTGAACTTTTCAAATGCTTCAGACTTATATTTCATTAAATATAAATACCCATACCTTGAATAATCATCAGTAAAGGTAATGAAGTATGTGTGGCCATATTGAGTACCAATTCTAAATGGACCACAAACATCTGTATGGATCAAATCCAACAGATTTTGACTATGCTCAGGTTTCCCCTTAAAAGGAGATTTAGTCATTTTTTCTTTTAGGCAGGACTCACAAGTAGGTAGAGAGTTAATATCAGACATATCAAACATGCCCTCTCCCACTAGCTTGTTCATCCTCCTTGAGGAAATATGACCTAGTCTAGCATGCCAAAGGTTTGCCGGATTTTGACTATCGATTTTCCTTTTGTTTGTTGTTACCGGTTTATTAACATAATTTATTGGAACGTCTTTTAATTTTAAGTTATATAGATCGTTTTTAAATTGTCCACTTCAAATCAAACATTCATTCTTGTAATTATTGTAAATCTCATTCACAAAATTACAAGAAAACCCATCTCTATCAAGCATAGAAATAGAAATAAAGTTTTAATGAAATATTTGGAACAAATAAAAATATCTTTCTCATAATACAACTTAAAATTGGTTTGAAAAATTAAACAAATATTTCCCATAGCTATGGATTTAACTCTGGAACCATTCCCGAGCCTTGACTGGGTCTCACCCATCCTTAGCCTATTACTTCTTGTCATCATTTGAAACTCATTGCAAATATGAGATCTACATCTGGTATCCAATACCCAAGAAGTAGTATTAAGAAAAACATTTATTTCAATGTAAAACATACCCTTTGCAGTTCGCAACTGCTCGAGGTATTCCTTGCAGTTACGTTTCCAATGATCGGGTTTCTTGCAGTGATGGCAAACTTGTTTAGACTTGTCCAATTTTTCATGTAACATTTGGCCTTGAGATCATGGTCCAACCATTTCTCTAGTTCGGCCAACCTTTCGGCAGTTACATCAGCCGGGGCTGTTTTCGGAGAAGCCTTTTCTAACACTTAGAAAATCTTTTCTGAACTTAGGACAATCTTAACTTATGGAATCATTCTGTATTGTTTGCGCCAGTAAGTTTGTTTTGTTCGAGAATTGAAACATGTGGATTACGAAGATTCATCATAATGATATACTGAGATTAAACAGAAAATTATCGATGATTGTTTAATTAATTTACTCAGACATAAAATAGGCGAAATTTATTTTATGAATCTCACTCGCACTATTTTAACGATTTCACTACCCTCTAGTGAAAACGGGAAACTGTTTTCCTTAGTGGGAACATGGAGTCCAATTGACAAACTATGGTCCCGAATAATATCAGCCAACCATAATTTTCAAAAGGTAGAGCCCAATTGCTTCCAAAGCAACCTCCACGTTTTTACTTCATGTCAAATAAGGGCCCAATAATATGACGCCGTTTATTGTGACATGTCAAGATGACCCATCAATATTAAGTTGTGATGGACGGTCGCCATGTGGATCCCCCAATAATATGAGCGATCCCATGGGAGTTCCACCCAACTTACAACATTTGTCGATCCAATATACAGCTTTCCGACGAACGGGCCCCCCAATAATATGAGCCGGACCGTATCCGCGGGTAGCATCTCATACATTGACCGTTGATGGAAGGTAGGAACATTTAAACAATATTTAAATTTCCTTTATTTATCTTGATATCAATTTTAAATCATATTTAAAATGAGGGATTTTAATTTTGAAAATTTGTCTCATGATTTAAAATTTGTATGCTTGCGGGATTCATACAATTTAGTCTTAAACATGCATACAACGATAATATCATATATTATATTTTAGAATGATCGATTCCATTACTAATCGACCCGTGGTTGCCAATCACGAGTCTAAGTCCAATCCTAGGTAATATGCAGATATGCAATGCAATCCTATTACATTGAGCTTCCAATTTACATTTCTTCAGTCTTTATTGCCTGCTGGGCCCACCTCCGTCTTCAAATCTTCATCTCCCACTAAGTATAATGTATTTACAATAAATAACTATGACAAGTAGGGGATACATTTTAAGGGGTGGGAACGGGCCATAAACCAGGCCCACTTTTATTACATATGACAATTCATATTGGGCCATTAACCAAGCCCATTAATAAATCCAACAACAATAAAAACAAATGTAAATTCCCTAACATACACCTACAAAATTGGTCATGGCAATCGATCATCCTTATCCAATAATATTTAATTCAAAATTAATTTATTGGATAACATGCAATGGCAATTAAATTTAAAAGGATAAAATCATATTCCATATATAAAATCTTATTTTACATACAAAATCATATTTTATCTTTTTATCAAATAAAATCATATTTTACATATAAAATCCAATTTTATACATAAAATCATATTTTACTCAATATTTCCATAAGATCATATCTTATCATCAATTGTACCAAACATAATTAATTTCATAAAATCTCATTTAACGGATAAAATCTATAAATTTTCCAAAAAATTCAAATTTATCCAAAAATCAATTTTAAAATTTTAGGACTCGAACAATTCGATCCGACGCCTCGTGGACCAATCAAAAACAATTTTCGATCGGACCAAAAATAGAATTTTAACATATTAAAATTTTAATTAAAAAAAATAAAAATTAATTTTCCCGGGCCGCCCGGGACGATCCCGGGCAGCCCGCGCCCCAAAGGGGCTCGGGCCGGGCAGCCTGTCGCTGCCCCTTGTGCAGCGACGATCGCTGCCCTGGGCAGCGGCGTGCGCTGCCCTGGGCAGCGATCCAATCGCTGCCCGTGTTTTGCCCGAAAAAAAAAATTTTATTTAAAAAAATTTATTTTGTTTCAAAAACCGAGGCTTAAAAATATTTGTACAATCGATTAATTTAATCGCTTGATCTGTGCAACCTGGCTCTGATACCACTGTTGGATAACGGTGATCAGATCAATCAGAATTGATACCCGGTGCAGCGGAAGTTTAAAAATTTTATATGGAACAATTCCATATCTTGGGTATCAAAACATTACGATTAAATTGTGCGTGTAAAAATTAAATCACAATTAAATTTTTACCTTGAATCTCGAAACGAGATTATGGACACCAACAGATTACTCTGCTCTTGTTGTATATCCCAGGAACTGATGGACGAACAATTCTTCAATCAGGTCCACGAACAGAAGTTCAATCCCTCTGATAGATTGCACTAGAAAATCTATCAGAAGTTTCTACGAAGAGAATTAACGAATTTGATCCGTTAAACCAGACTGCAAATTCAAAATTCACAGGCTGGAATTTTTCGAGCAGAGAGGGGAGAGGGGGGGGGGGGGCGGCCACCTTTAAAAACACAACTAGGGTTTTCGAAAATTGTGACCTCTGTTGTCTAATTTATGTACTGCAATAACTTATTTACAATGTGGGCTGCTAACAGCTTAGGGCCCATTAGTCATAAGTTCAAGCCTAACAAGCAAAGCCCGCATGTTCATAAATTAATATAAAATTCATCATGACTCTGATTGATTAACCGATTTCACCAATGTGCACAGAAACCATTTCTGCACCTTTTAAAGTCAAGATAAATTTTCTGAATCCGAATTCAGTGATTTCCAAAAATGCCCATCCCTATGTTATTTTAGGAAATCTTACTCCTCTACTCTGATATAAGAAGTCCTACTTCTTTGTTCATTAAATTTAACTCTTTAAATTTAACTATCTCAACGGGGATTAAAAATCCATTACTTGTGTGACCATCAATGGTTCAGGGATACAGCTAGCCGTGGGCTCACAACTCCTTGTGACTCGGAACAACAATTTCCGACTTGCCCATCGAATCATGGTAAGAGCGCCTAGCAACATCGCCCCATGATTCCCTAGGTATCACTGATAGTGCCTGCAAGAACCAATAGATTTTGGTTAGCGTACAGTACAGTCCCTTCATCCATATATCCCGATCGAATCAACAACCATTGGTAAATCGAGAGTCGTTCGAGATTCGATAACTATGCAATTCATCTTGAAGATCAAATAGTGACATCGCATGTGCTACTAAGAAACCATTTCTTAAAACACATCATGTACTCTGGCAAGAGATTCGTCACACTAATATCTCCTCAGATTGCATAGGATATCCACACTCGCAAGTATGTGGTGAATCCTTGACAACAAAGCATCGACTCCTATATGTGTCGTAACTGTACCCAATGTAAACGAGTCAAAGAACAGTACTAGCATATAGAGTCTCAATGATGTTTCAAGTAGTAAGGACTAATGGTGTACAACCAAAACCGCGGACTTTATCCACTCGATAAGTGATAACCACTTGGAAAGTCCGAATAGGGTAGTTCGATCATTCATCATATGAATATCCATTTGCATGCTTCGAACATCTCTATGTTCCATACCAATGAAACGTGGTACTCGGCATCGCAAATGCTAGTCTCAATCTCGAGCGATCCTTATCCTTATTAACGGACGGCTCAATCGACTAGGAACTGTTTAGAATATACAGTGACTATAAGATGTGTTTCATGATAGCCATCCCCATGTGCCACCACATCTTACATACACTATAGTATATTCAAGGTCTTCATCTAAACATCTTATAGTATGTCACAACATAATAATATGATAAAAGATAAAGTAAACGCCATTATAAAAGTGTAAATTATATTAAACAAAAGATTGTTTATAAAAAGAGTCATCAAAGCCCTTAGCCACAAGTTGGCTCACCGGGCACCCACTCTTTCACAAACCTCAACTCTTTCTTTGTTAGTTCAAGTCAGAGTCTTGTGTCGTTTAGCCTTCAAACTCAACAGAAACTGAATAAGAAAAATACTATAACATTCAAAACATCTCAACAACAACTTCAACTCAAATATCGTCTATCAAAACAGTTCCAAAACTCTATTAAACGACGTAGCGATTCAAAATCAATAACCGACGTAATCCCGACTTCGAAACTTGTAACTCAAATTCATATATCAGCATATACCTTAGAAAACTCAGTAACATAACATCATATCAGCAGCTATACTCATCGATATACATGTTAGAAGTCATAACCAATCCATTCAATCATTCAACTTCGATCCGGTAGCGCATATACAATCGATAGAATGTTAAGAACATAACAAAAACATAAAATCTGATCTCTGCTCAATAACTGATTCTGAAACCCATATAAAACATCATAAAACATACACGAGATCGAAGCCCTCGTTGTAAGAATTCCAGAACAATTTACAGAATCGAAATCGGACAACCGGTTCAAAAGTTACGGCAAATCGAAAATCAAACTTTCAAAGAAAAACGATGAAGGAAGGGCTCTGTTCAAATTTTATGAATTGAGAAGGAATTACACATGACATGCTGAGTAACCAAGTAATAATCTGATAACTTCAATCAAAACTGCACTTTAGTCCTCAAGTCTTCAATAACTGCAATTTGGTCCCCGTCCCTTATTTTAATTCAATTTCAATCCTAAATAATTTAAGAATATTAGAATTTAAATCGAAACTCTAAATATTCCCAAATTAAATATACTCGGATTAAAATTAAATAAATTCGGATTAATAGTAATTAATCTCGGGCCTTACATGCTACAATGTGTATCATAACAAATATTATGAGGAGTTTTCAAGACCTCGAGATGGGCAGAACAATTACCCAAGTTTTTGTCATGTAATGTCTTGTACACTACTTTTTCGAAGGTGCGTAGTGGAGGAACATATTGCTCATCACTCAATGAGATCACATTTGTTGATGTCAATTGTCACCCAATGTCTACAATTGGGAAATAATCGCAACTTTCAAACTAAAAAAGTTGTTGAATAGAAGTTTTTATCATCTATTACATCAATTTGTAAGAAGACGCATGTACTTTATGTAGTGACCCAACCCGAATCCACTACTAATCAGAGAATAAAACTTAATTAAGCATGCAATTAAACATAATCAGAGATATGCTACGGAAACCCAAATAAATACTGGACTGGTAGAATACATCTGATTAAAAAAATTCGATAAATACAACTCAATCGAATAAATCTTAATAACAATAAATCCTACAGCTAATCCTGTTGTTTCTTCCTGAACACTGACTACTCCGAGACTCTAGGCACACTTCCTGCACCTGCAACTGCCCCGTCGAATGGGGTGTTCAAAAAATAGAAAATGCTGGACGTGAGCTCTAAATCTCAATACGCTAGTACAGGTAAATATACAAACATGATGCATGCAAATGAATATCTGGGTATCATACTGGACATCAAAACCTGCTCATTATAGGCTCCACGGTATGTAGCACGCTGGGCCATCGCATCAAGAGGTGGCTTCCATACCATATAACCGTGGAAATATCCGGGTTCCAAAACTATGGTTCCCATCCACACATACAATGGGGCTGAGAAACCCCTATTGATTGAGTCGTTTTTCCATGTTTTATTGTTTGTTTTATTAGTGTTTTGTGTTCGTTCTTTGTCCTCTTGTTAATTCTTTTCTTATTTTGTTTGAATTTAGTGTAGTTTTATGTGTTTTGTTTACTCCTATTGATTTATGGTCAAATTGGCAGGAAAGCGGAAAAAAATCATAATTTCGGGCTTCACAAGGGGGTGCGCTTGGTCTGCAGAAAAGAGCAGACCGAGCGCTGGCATTACTTTTCCAGGCAAGAGAGTTGGTGGATTTTGAGCGCTCGGTCTGCAGAAAAGAGCAGACCGAGCACTGGCATTATTTAGACGGGCAGAAGGTTGAATAATTTAGGGAGCTCGGTTGGTAAAAATCAGTAGACCAAGTGCCCGCGCGTATTTTTTGGAAAACTTTATTCTGGGTGTTTTAAAAGGAAAGGACTCTGAGGGGAATATATATAGAAGATTTTCAGATGTTTTGAGGGTTGGAAAACGCAGCAAATCATGGCGGAGGTGGCTCGGAAGATCGAAAGTTTCTTCTTCTCGTTGGGAGTTCTTTTTATTCGCGATTTCTGAATTTTAATGTTGAAAACTTTATTAGTTTGAATTTTATTATGAGTTTTTGTAGCTAAACCTTATTTTGTTGGAATTTAGGGGATCCTAACCCCGCAACATCTTTTTGTGATTGAATCTTTGGACTAATTGATTGAGTTTTATGCAAGTATTTGATTTTATCATGGTTTATTATTCTATGTTGAGGAGTAGCTAACTTTAATATAGATTCGTAGATTATGAATTGCTGTCGAAAGATAGATTCATGATTAGGACGAGTGATAAAATCCATGGACTTAAAATGTTCATAGAGATATGATATTTAGTACATGTTCATAACCATAGACCAACAGGTTGAAAGTTGTAGGAATTCAATGAATGCAAAGCAATCAGTAATGATAAATAATCAAAGAGATTTGATTGTTTCATTAACTTGAATTAGATTGGCATCAACTCGAGAGAGAGCGTCAATAATTCAGGAGCTCTTGTCAAATTTATGAGTGTAAAAGTAATTTCAATCGTCCAAATTCAATTAGGGGGAAGGTGAACCGAGATTTCAACAAAATTTCCTCATATTATATTTTTCTGCGCTAATCATTGCTGTGGTTTATTTTATTTTCATTTAAGTGTTTTTAAATTGAATTCTTTACTTTATAATTTTAGAATAATTAAATAAAATTTTCGTTACTTTGGGGTATAAAAATTAAATAATTGAATTATTGTGACGTAGTCCCTGTGGACGATACTCGTACTCAGTACACTTTTATATAACTTGAGTCGTGCACTTGCGATAATTTTGAGCATAAAAGAGAGATAATTATACTGAATTTAAGTGTTAGTATTTGCTCGATCAAGTTTTTTGGTGCCGTTATCGGGGACTATTTATTACTTTAATTTGTTCCTATTTACATTTCTTTATTTCAATTTTAATCACTTTTTCCATTGGTGAACTGCAGGTGCTCTTGCAGTGCATGCAACATCAATTTGAGTTGGAACTTATCCCTTTTGATCCTGAAACTGAAAGAACCTTTCGCATGAGAAGAAGACAACATCAAGAAAGAATGGCAGGACAAGCGCAAAGGATGCTGGATGATGAAGAAGATGGAAATAATGCACCGCCTATCTACAGATCCATGATGGATAGCGCTTTTCCATCCATAAAAAATGCCAGACCAAGAATCATCAGGCCAACCATAGCAGCAAATCAGTTTGAAATAAAGCCTGCTATCATTCAGATGGTGCAAAACACAGTTCAGTTTGTTGGGATGACAATCAATGACCCATATGCTCACCTGACAACTTTTCTAGAAATATGTGACACTTTCAAGATGCAGGGAGTTTCTGATGACGCTATTCGTTTGCGTTTATTCCCTTTTTCTTTAAGAGATAAAGCTAAAGCATGGCTAACAAATCTCCCTATAGGTTCTATCACTACTTGGGATGATCTCGCAAAGGCTTTCCTGACCAAATATTTTCCACCGTCAAAGTCAATGAAACTCAGAGCTGACATCACAACATTTGCTCAAGGCGAACAGGAAACACTCTTTGAAGAATGAGAGCGTTACAAAGATCTATTGAGCAGATGCCCACATCACCAACTACCAGACGGTCTTGTGGTCCAAATTTTTTATTATGGTCTTCCTCACTCAAATCGCACCATGTTAGATGCAGTTGTAGGTGGAAATTTGTTATGAAAATCACCAGAGGACGGATATGAGTTAATTGAGGAGATGACATCCAGTAGCTATCATCCTCAATCAGAGAGGAATGCGGCCAGGAGACCCGCAGGAATGCATCAAGTTGATGCATTCACCTCAGTAGCAGCTTAGCTTGAATTCATGAATAAGAGGATTGAAGAGCTAACTCTAAGGCAGTCTGCGATTCATATTCAAGAAGTGTGGTGTGAGAAATGTGGTGCTGAACACTTCACAAAAGATTGTCAGACAGGCAATCCATCATATTAGCCAGATGGAGGATTGGTAAACCATGTAGGAAATCAGAATCACCCCAGGAATGATTCATTCTCAAACACATATAATCCAGGGTGGAGACTGTTGGAACACGTTCTTTCTCCGGATCGAAAAAGAAAGAGATACCCGTTGCAGCGGAAGTTTTAAAATTTTATATGGAACGATTCCATATGGGTATCAAATTCCTACGATTAAAATTGATAACATAAAATTTAAACAATGTAAATTTTACCTTAAAATCTCGAAACGAGATTATGGACACCAACAGATTAAACTGCTCTTGTTGTATATCCCAGGAACTGATGAACGAACGTTTCTTCAATCAGGTTCACGAACAGAAGTTTAATCCCTCTAGACTGCACTAGAAAGTCTATCAGAAGTTTCTACGAAGAGAAATAACAGATTTGATCTGCTAATTCAGACTGCAAATTAAAAATTTGCAGACTGAAAAATCTCAAAGACAGAGGGAAAGGGGCGGCCGAAACTAGAGAGAAACTCTCTAGGTTTTCGAAAATTTTATTTTTTTTTATTTTTTTTTTTAAAAAAAAAACACCGCCGGAAGCGGGAGGTTAGGCAGACCCCTACCTGTATATAAACATAAAAAAGCGATACAAATAAAACCTAACGGAGGAGGGGGACTAGGCCAAGACCTCCCCAAAAGGCTATACAAAGGTAATAAGAACATCAGAACAGCTAGGGTATCGAAAAATATACAACCAAAGCATCCCTAGTAAATAAGTATAAACAAATAAGATCAAAGATAGCTAACTAAGTCAACGTCTGCAGTCATCCTCAGCAGCAAAAGCTAGAAGAGAACCACAGCTCGGCCCAGAAAAATCAAAAACGGACACTGAGGCGCGAAGAGTGGCTGGTATCAACCTGTGCAGTAAAACCTAGAGGAGATCCACAACTCCAGGCCAGCAAAATCAAATCCGACGCTAAAGCGCGAAAAGAGGCTGGCACCATCCAGAGCTGAACAACAGATCAAAGCTATGCAAGAAATATGTCCAAAAGTCATGATCAGCTGGGAAGTCACTATACATAGGCCGCGAGGAAAAAGAGGAGCGACCGCAAACCAGCAGACCCAGAGCAAAAAAGCAGGAAAATGGCGAAGGAAACTCAAGCCATAACCTAACTCCCAAGAAGACTAGAAATCCAAAAAGCGAGTGGCACGAGAGACCGCCCACAAAACATCCAAACAACAGCAAGAACCAGGCAAGGAGAAGCACAGAGAACTCCTGGTGATCCATCACCCTGAAGAAGCTAAGCAAGCGACAGGGGAACATACTAACTCCAAAAACTCCGGAAAAGGGTTGGAGAGCTCTACCTGCAAAGAAAAATAAATAGCTACATATATCTAAATCTAGGATGACCTAGACCAAAAAGGAGAGAAAACAAAGAAAAATAAAGCCCAAGAGAAACGGCTATAAGCGAGCATGAGGCTCTAAGAAAACCTAGATCTAAGGTAAGGAAGCCCGGAAGAGTCAGAACGGGCCAACGCAGCGATGGGAGTGGTTAAAGGAACACCAATCTCCAACAAACACTGCCTATGATCATGAGCCTGCCGCGCCAACGCATCCGCAACCGAATTCCCTTCCCGATAGATATGCGAGAAATGAACCGGCCTATTCCGCACCAAAACACGCGTCCTCGAAACAATATGGTCCAAATCCCAACCCCAAGACCCTACCAGAAGAATCCCGGAAAACCGCCCCCCCCCCCCCCCCCACAGACGACTCACCCGGGTTACCTCTCGAGCTCCCATTCACATTGAGCTTGAAGGACCCATGTGGAGGCCTCAACCAACGGACGATCGCAGTCTTGTGAATCCGTTGGAGGCCGACCGAAATGCCCATCTTCCTCGCAGCCTGCAAAGACCCCAGCCAAAGACGGGGCTGGATAACAGTTGCGGAATGAGCAAGTCTAAAATAAGACAAAATTTGGAACTTAACCTTCTCCGCAGAGTAGGGTAAGTAACGGTGCTTAGTATCATTGCGTGCAGTCCAGAGGAACCAAAGCACGACAAAAAGAATGAATTCTCTCACATTACCCCCCGGAGACCACTCGCGACCCCTTTTCCAAGCACTGAGAAACTGACTGAAGTTCTCAGTGGCAGGGATGCGAACTCAGATAGCCCCAAAGAAATGCCACACAGAGCGGGCGATGGGACCGTTGATGAAAATGTGAGTGAATGTCTCCGACATCTCACAGCACTGGCACTTGGACACAAGAGAGAAACCCCGCTGCTGGAGCACCTCATCCACAGGAAACCACTGATGCCAAAACCTCCACAGAAAGAAGGACATGGTGGGCCTCATCCAGCGTCCCCAACAGGGAGTAAAGATATCCGAGACCGAGCCTCTCGGTCTGACCTGATCCCAAGCAGATCTCACAGAAAAGGCACCATCGGTGCTGTGGATCCAGATAGTCGCATCCGGCTCATCCACCAAAACAGGAATCTGAACGATCTCCTCCGCCACCGCGGGAGCGACGAAAGCGCAAAGGAGATCAAAATCCCAGTCTCCCTCCAAAAGGAAGCTGAAAACACGCACACACCGATCCCCTCTAAAATTACACCTGCTCGACAAAGGGGCATCACCCAACCAAGTATCATCCCAAAAAGAGACATCCCCAAGACCAATCCTCCACCAGATACCAGGCTCCGCACGAGGTCTAATCTGGAGCAAGCGCCTCCAAGTGGGGGAAATGGCTCCACGAGAAGGAGCACAAATAGGGCTGACAGTCCGGCAATACATCCTCAAAAGGAATCTCGCCCAGAGAGAGGAACCCTGCCGGAATCTGAACCAAAACTTCATGGAAAAGCTGTCAACAATGTCCTTGAGCCTGCGAAAACCCAGGCCTCCTTCTTTCACAGGGAGACAGGCACGAGACCATCGGGCCCAGTGCCACTTCTTCTCTAAGGGTCTGGAGCCCCAAAGAAAAGCATTGAAAATACGCTCCAATTTCTCCAAAACTGCCAAAGGAGGCTGGATCACCTGGTAGAGATATATCGGGATCGAAAGGAGCACACTGTGGATCAGTGTCATCCTACTCCCAAGAGCAAGGGAACGGGACTCCCAGCCCTCCAGCTTTTTCCGGACCGACTGAAGAAGAGGCTCAAAGAGAGAGCACTTGCGGTTCCCACGGAAAAGAGGAGCTCCAAGGTATTTCAAGGGCAGCTGCCCCTCCGCAAATACAGTGATTTGCAGCAAACGGGAGCGGCGACGAGCGGTCCAGCCCAGAGGAAAGATCATAGCACTCTTTGAAAGAGTGGGTGCCCGGTGAGCCAACTTGTGGCTAAGGGCTTTGATGACTCTTTGTATAAACAATCTTTTGTTTAATATAATTTACATTTTTATTAATGGCAATGACTTTATCTTTCTTCATATTGTGATATTGTGATATACTATTTTTGCTTTGATAAAGACCTTGAATATACTATAGTGTATGTAAGATGTGGTAGTACATGGGGATGTCTATCATGAAACACATCTTATAGTCACTGTATATTTTAAACTGTTCCTAGTCGATTGAGCCGTCCGATAATAAGGATAAGGATCGCTCGAGTTTGAGACTAGCATTTGCGATGCAGAGTACCACGTTTCATTGGTAAGGAACATAGAGATGTTCGAAGCATGCAAATGGATATTCATACGATTAATGATCGAACTACCCTATCCGGACTTTCCAAGTGGTTATCACTTATCAAGTGGATAAAGTCCGCGGTTTTGGTTGTACACCATTAGTCCTTACTACTTGAAACATCATTGAGACTCTATATGCTAGTACTGTGCTTTGACTCGTTTACCGACTCTATAGGGGTCATTAGGTGTCGGGATTGGGTACAGTTACAACACATATAGGAGTCGATGCTTTGTTGTCAAGGATTCACCACATACTTGCGAGTGTGGATATCCTATGCGATCTGAGGAGATATTAGTGTGACGAATCTCTGGCCAGAGTACATGATGTGTTTTAAGAAATGGTTTCTTAGTAGCACATGCGATGTCACTATTTGATCTTCAAGATGTATTGCATAGTTATCGAATCTCGAACGACTCTCGATTTACCAATGGTTGTTGATTCGATCGGGATATATGGATGAAGGGACCGTACTGTATGCTAACCAAAAACTATTGGTTCTTGCAGGCACTATCAGTGATACCTAGGGAATGATGGGGCGATGTTGCTAGGCGCTCTTACCATGATTCGATGGGAAAGTCAGAAATTGTTGTTCCGAGTCACAAGGAGTTGTGAGCCCACGGCTAGCTGTATCCCTGAACCATTGAGGGTCACACAGAGTAATAGATTTTTAATCCCCGTTGAGATAGTTAAATTTAAAGAGTTAAATTTAATGAACAAAGAAGTGGGACTTCTTATTTAAGAGTAGAGGAGTAAGATTTCCTAAAATGACATAGGGATGGGCATTTTTGGAAATCACTGAATTCGGATTCAGAAAAATTTATGTTGACTTTAAAAGATGCAGAAATGGTTTCAGTGCACATTGGTGAAATTGGTTTATCAATCTGAGTCACGATGAATTTTATATTAATTTCTGAACATGCGGGCTTTGCTTGTCAGGCTTGAACTTATGACTAATGGGCCCTAAGCTGTTAGCAGCCCACATTATAAATAATTTATTACAGTACAGAAATTACACAACAGAGGCTCACAATTTTCGAAAACCCTAGTTTTTCTCTCTTAAAGTGGCCGCCCCCCTCCCCTCTGCTCGGGAAAAATCCAGCCTGTGAATTTTGAATTTTCAGTCTGGTTTAACGGATCAAATTCGTTAATTCTCTTCGTAGAAACTTCTGATAGATTTTCTAGTGAAATCTATCAGAGGGATTAAATCTCTGTTCGTGGACCTGATTGAAGAACAGTTCGTCCATCAGTTCCAGGGATATACAACAAGAGCAGAGTAATCTGTTGGTGTCCATAATCTCGATTCGGGATTGGAGGTAAAAATTTATAATTGTTATTTAATTTTTACACACACAATTTAATCGTAAAGTTTTGATACCCATTATGGAATCGTTCCATATAAAAAATTTTTAAACTTCCGCTGCACCGGGTATCAATCCTGATTGATCTGATCACCGTTCTCCAACAGTGGTATCAGATAAAGGTTGCTCAGATCAAGCGATTAAATTAATCGATTGTACAAAAATTTTTAAGCCTCGGTTTTTGAAACAAAATAAATTTTTTTTAAAAAAATACAAATAAAATTTTTCCGGGCAAAACACGGGTAGCGATTGGATCGCTGCCCCAGGCGGCGCACGGCGCTGCCCAGCGCAGCGCTGGGCGCTGCGCAGGGCAGCGATCGTCGCTGTCCTAGGGGCAGCGACGTGCTGCCCGGCCCGAGACCCTTTGGGGCGCGGGCAGCCCGGGAGCGTCCCGGGCGGCCCGCGAAAAATTAATTTTTAATTTTAAAATTAAAATTTAAACATGTTAAAATTATATTTTTGGTCCGATCGAAAATTGTTTTTGATTGGTCCACGAGGCGTCGGATCGAATTGTTCGAGTCCGAAAATTTTAAAATTGATTTTTGGATAAATTTGAATTTTTGGAAAATTTATAGATTTTATCCGTTAAATCAGATTTTATGAAATTAATTATTTTTGGTACAATTGATGATAAGATATGATCTTATGGAAATATTGAGTAAAATATGATTTTATGTATAAAATTGGATTTTATATGTAAAATATGATTTTATTTGATAAAAAGATAAAATATGATTTTGTATGTAAAATAAGATTTTATATATGGAATATGATTTTATCCTTTTAAATTTAATTGCCATTGCATGTTATCCAATAAATTAATTTTGAATTAAATGTTATTGGATAAGGATGATCGATTGCCATGACCAATTTTGTAGGTGTATGTTAGGAATTTACATTTATTTTTATTGTTGTTGGATTCATTAATGGGCCTGGTTTATGGCCCAATATGAATTGCCATATGTAATAAAAGTGGGCCTGGTTTATGGCCCGTTCCCACCCCTTAAAATGTATCCCCTACTTGTCATGGTTATTTATTGTAAATACATTAGACTTAGTGGGAGATGAAGATTTGAAGACGGAGGTGGGCCCAGCAGACAATAAAGACTGAAAAAATGTAAATTGGAAGCTCAATGTAATAGGATTGCATTGCATACCTGCATATTACCTAGGATTGGACTTAGACTCGTGATTGGCAACCACGGGTCGATTAGAAATGGAATCGATCATCCTATATAATATATGATATTATAGTTGTATGCATGTTTTAAACAAAATTGTATGAATCACGCAAGCATACAAATTTTTTAAATTGATGAGACAAATTTTCAAAATTAAAATCCCTCATTTTAAATATGATTTAAAATTGATATCAAGATAAATAAAGGAAATTTAAATATTGTTTAAATGTTCCTACCTTCCATCAACGATCAATGTATGAGATGCTACCCGCGGATACGGTCCGGCTCATATTATTGGGGGGGCCCGTTCGTCGGAAAGCTGTACATTGGATCGACACATGTTGTAAGTTGGGTGGAACTCCCATGGGATCGGCTCATATTATTGGGGGATCCACATGGCAACCGTCCATCACAACTTAATATTGATGGGTCATCTTGACATGTCACAATAAACGGCGTCATATTATTGGGCCCTTATTGGACATGAGGTAAAAACGTGGAGGTTGCTTTGGAAGCAATTGGGCTCTACCTTTTGAAAATTATTGTTGGCTGATATTATTCAGGACCATAGTTTGTCAATTGGACTCCATGTTCCCACTAAGGAAAACAGTTTCCCGTTTTCACTAGAGGGTAGTGAAATCGTTAAAATAGTGGGAGTGAGATTCATAAAATAAATTTCGCCTATTTTATGTCTAAGTAAATTAATTAAACAATCACTGATTATTGTCTGTTTCTTTTCAGTATTTCATTAAGATGAATTCGCGCAATCCACTATTCTCTATCCTCGAACAAAATAAATTGACTGGCGCAAACTATACGGAATGGTTCCGTAAGTTGAAGATTGTCTTGACTTCGGAGAAGATGCTCTACGTGTTAGAAAAATCTCCTCCGAAGGAAGCACCAGCTGACATAAGTCCGGAAGAGTTGGCCAAACTTGATACATGGTGGGACCATGATATCAAGGCCAAATGCTATATGCAAGCCTCGATGTCTGATGAACTCCAGAGGCGATTTGAGGACACCGTGAATGCTGCTGACATTCACGTACAACTCAAGGAACTTTTTGGGGCTCAATCGAGAGCTGAAAGGTTCGCTACTGTAAAAGAGCTAATGACGTGTCGCATGCGTGAAGGGACTTCGGTCCGTGATCATGGGGTACGAGTGATTTGGCTCATATAGAAGTTGGTAACGCTTGATTTGGTGTTGGAGCATGAACTCAACGTGGACTTATTACTTCTATCTCTTCCTTCTTCGTTTGACGGATTTGTGGTGAATTTCAATATGAACAAGATAGAGGCCTCCCTTGAAGAGATGGTCAATATGCTTGTAACATATGAATCCACTTTAAAGAAGGATAAACCGGCTTTCTTGGTGGGCTCCTCTTCTTCTGCTAAGAAGGGGCCAAGTACAAAGGGTAAGAAACGTTCTGCCCCACCCAAGAAAACCGGACCCGAGAAGAAGAACAAGACAACGGCTTCAAACATGGAAAAGTCCAAGGATGTTTGCCATTACTGCAAGAAGCCCGGTCATTGAAAACGTAACTGCAAGGAATATCTAGAGCAGTTGCGAACTGCGAAGGGTATGTTCTATATTGAAATAAATGTTTTACTTAATACTACTTCTTGGGTATTGGATACCGGATGTGGATCTCACATTTGCAATGATTTTCAGGTGATGACAAGAAGTCGCAAGCTTAGAATGGGTGAGACCCAGCTGAGGCTCGGAAATGGTTCCAGAGTTGAAGCTAAAGCTGTGGGAGATGTTTATTTAATTTTGCAGAACGATTTTAAGTTACTTTTGAGAGATGTTTTATTTGTTCCAGATTTGATTAAAAACATTATTTTTGTTTCTATGCTTGATAGAGATGGTTATTCTTGCAATTTTGTGAATGAGATTTGCAATATTTACAAGAATGAATGTTTGATTGGAAATGGACAACTTGAAAACGATCTATATAACTTAAAATTAAAAGACGTTCCAATAAATTATGTTGATAAACCGGTAACAACAAACAAAAGGAAAATCGATTGTCAAAACCCGGCAAACCTTTGGCATGCTAGGCTAGGTCATATTTCCTCAAGGAGGATGAACAAGCTAGTGGGAGAGGGCATGTTTGATATGTCTGATATTAACTCTCTACCTACTTGTGAGTCCTGCCTGAAAGGAAAAATGACTAAATCTCCTTTTAAGGGGAAACCTGAGCGTAGTCAAAATCTGTTGGATTTGATCCATACAAATGTTTGTGGTCCATTTAGAATTGGTACTCAATATGGTTACACCTACTTAATTACCTTTACTGATGATTATTCTACGTATGAGTATTTATATTTAATGAAATATAAGTCTGAAGCATTTGAAAAGTTCAAAGAATTCAAGGCTGAAGTGGAAAACAAGCTAGGTAAAAGTATTAAAGCACTTCGATCGGATCGAGGTGGAGAATACTTAAGTACCGAGTTTTTGGACTATCTGAAAGAGAATGGGATTCTCTCTCAGTGGACTCCTCCTATGACACCACAGCTGAATGGTGTATCGGAGCGTCGTAATCAAACTTTGTTGGACATGGTTCGATCCATGATGAGCTTCACTGAGCTTCCACCTTCGTTTTGGGGCTACGCGCTTGAAACGGCGGTGTTGTTGTTGAACAACGTCCACACCAAAGCATTGGACAAAACACCATACGAGTTATGGAATGGCAAAGCTCCTAAGTATTCGTACTTGAGGATTTGGGGATGTCCTGCTTACGTGAAGCAGACAGTGGGAGATAAGTTGGATAGTCGATCCACCTTATGTTATTTTGTAGGGTATCCGAAGAATTCAATCGGATATTATTTCTATCATCCTGCTGAAACAAAGATGTTTGTTTCAAGGAATGCCACCTTCTTGGAGAAGGAGTTCTATTGGATAAGAAATGCGAGATGATGGAACTCGAAGAAATTCGAGAAGAACCCGAAATACAAAATAATGATCCTACACCTCAGGAACTATTGATAGACACGCCTATACCTAGAAGATCCGAGAGGACTTCTAGACCTTCTATTCGATATGGTCTTCTTCTTGAAGGGGATCAAGATGAACCCGATGTTGGATGTGATCCAAGAAACTTCAACGAAACAATTTCTGATGCGGATTCAAATTTATGGCTTGAAGCTATGCAGTCGGAAATAGATTCGATGCATACAAACCAAGTTTGGTCTTTAGTAGATCCTCCCGATGGAATTGTTCCAATAGGGTGTAAATGGATCTACAAGAGAAAGCTTGGGCCTGATGGTAAGGTATTGACCTACAAGGCGCGATTGGTGGCGAAAGGTTATACTCAAAGACAAGGAGTTGACTATGATGAAACCTTTTCACCAGTTGCAATGTTCAAATCCATAAGAATCCTTATTGCCATAGCTTCTTGGTATGACTATGAGATATGACAAATGGATGTGAAGACTGCATTTCTTAATGGAAACATTAAGGAAGAGATCTATATGATGCAGCCTGAGGGATACACATCCATGGGAAGCGAGCATAAGGTATGCAAGCTTCAGAGATCAATCTATGGTCTCAAACAAGCATCAAGAAGTTGGAACCAGAAATTTGATGAAACAATAAAGGATTTTGGTTTCATCAAGAACCCGGAGGAACCATGCGTGTACAAGAAAGTAGTTAAGGATGCTGTGACATTCTTAGTACTTTATGTTGATGACATCCTACTCATTGGGAATGATGTAGGGATGTTGCAGTCAACAAAGATATGGTTATCAGGTAGATTCTCGATGAAGGATTTGGGTGAGGCATCCTATATTCTAGGGATACAGATCTATAGAGATAGATCTAAGAGAATGATAGGACTCACTCAAGCAACCTACATCGACACCATATTGAAAAGGTTTTCAATGGATGGGTCCAAGAGAGGACATCTACCTATGTGTCATGGAGTTTCTCTATCCAAGTCTATGTGTCCCAAGACTGATGAAGAGATAGAGAAAATGACACATGTACCATATGCGTCAGCCATAGGTAGTATCATGTATGGGATGATATCTACCAGACCGGATGTAGCATTTGCTTTGAGTGTCACGAGCAGATATCAAGCGAATCCCGGTCAAATGCATTGGAAAGCCATCAAGGACATTCTTAAGTACTTACGAAGGACTAAGAATATGTTCATGGTATATGGAGGAAGAGAACTAAAATTGGAAGGATATACCGACTCTAGCTTCCAAAGTAACGTGGATTACTCGAAGTCAACCTCTGGATTTGTGTTCATGCTCAATGGCGGTGCTATCTCTTGGAAGAGTTCCAAGCAGGACACCACAGCGGATTCCACCACTGAGACAGAATACATTGCAACATCAGCTCCTGCTAAAGAGGCCGTTTGGATGAGGAATTTCGTCCAAGAGTTGGGCGTCATTCCTGAAGTTGTTGGTCCAGTCCCGGTGTACTGTGACAACACGGGTGCCGTTGCTCAGGCAAAGGAACCAAGGTCTCATCAAAGATCCAAACACGTACTGAGGAAATACCACATCATCCGGGAGATTGTGGAAAGAGGAGACATCACTGTCGAAAGAGTGGCCTCTGCAGACAATATCGCTGATCCACTTACTAAGCCCTTGCCAGGACCATTATTTGACAAACATCGTGAAGCAATGGGTCTACGTAGTATGACTAGTTGGCTTTAGGGCAAGTGGGAGATTGAAAGAGTGGGTGCCTGGTGAGCCAACTTGTGGCTAAGGGCTTTGATGACTCTTTGTATAAACAATCTTTTGTTTAATATAATTTACACTTTTATTAATGGCAATGACTTTATCTTTCTTCATATTGTGATACTGTGATATACTATTGTTGTTTTTATAAAGACCTTGAATATACTATAGTGTATGTAAGATGTGGTAGTACATGGGGATGTCTATCATGAAACACATCTTATAGTTACTATATATTCTAAACTGTTCCTAGTCGATTGAGCCGTCCGATAATAAGGATAAGGATCGCTCGAGTTTGAGACTAGCATTTGCGATGCAGAGTACCACGTTTCATTGGTAAGGAACATAGAGATGCTCGAAGCATGAAAATGGATATTCATACGATGAATGATCGAACTACCCTATCCGGACTTTCCAAGTGGTTATCACTTATCGAGTGGATAAAGTCCGCGGTTTTGGTTGTACACCATTAGTCCTTACTACTTGAAACATCATTGAGACTCTATATGCTAGTACTGTGCTTTGACTCGTTTACCGACTCTATTGGGGTCATCAGGTGTCGGGATTGGGTACAGTTACAACACATATAGGAGTCGATGCTTTGTTGTCAAGGATTCACCACATACTTGCGAGTGTGGATATCCTATGCGATCTGAGGAGATATTAGTATGACGAATCTGTGGCCAGAGTACATGAAGTGTTTTAAGAAATGGTTTCTTAGTAGCACATGCGATGTCACTATTTGATCTTCAAGATGTATTGCATAGTTATCGAATCTCGAACGACTCTCGATTTACCAATGGTTGTTGATTCGATCGGGATATATGGATGAAGGGACCATACTGTACGCTAACCAAAATCTATTGGTTCTTGCAGGCACTATCAGTGATACCTAGGGAATCATGGGGCGATGTTGCTAGGCGCTCTTACCATGATTCGATGGGCAAGTCGGAAATTGTAGTTTCGAGTCACAAGGAGTTGTGAGCCCACGGCTAGCTGTATCCCTGAACCATTGAGGGTCACACAGAGTAATGGATTTTTAATCCCCGTTGAGATATTTAAATTTAAAGAGTTAAATTTAATGAACAAAGAAGTGGGACTTCTTATTTAAGAGTAGAGGAGTAAGATTTCCTAAAATGACATAGGGATGGGCATTTTTGGAAATCACTGAATTCAGATTCAGAAAAATTTATGTTGACTTTAAAAGATGAAGAAATGGTTTCAGTGCACATTGGTGAAATTGGTTTATCAATCTGAGTCACGATGAATTTTATATTAATTTCTGAACATGCGGGCTTTTCTTGTCAGGCTTGAACTTATGACTAATGGGCCCTAAGCTGTTAGCAGCCCACATTATAAATAAGTTATTGCAGTACAGAAATTACACAACAGAGGCTCACAATTTTTGAAAACCCTAGTTTTTCTCTCTAAAAGTGGCCGCCCCCCTCCCCTCTGCTCGGGAAAAATCCAGCCTGTGAATTTTGAATTTTCAGTCTGGTTTAACGGATCAAATTCGTAAATTCTCTTCGTAGAAACTTCTGATAGATTTTCTAGTGCAATCTATCAAAGGGATTAAATCTCTGTTCGTGGACCTGATTGAAGAACAGTTCGTCCATCAGTTTCAGGGATATACAACAAGAGCAGAGTAATCTGTTGGTGTCCATAATCTCGATTCGAGATTGGAGGTAAAAATTTATAATTGTTATTTAATTTTTACACACACAATTTAATCGTAAAGTTTTGATACCCATTATGGAATCGTTCCATATAAAAAAATTTTAAACTTCCGCTGCACCGGGTATCAATCCTGATTGGTCTGATCACCGTTCTCCAACACTCTTGGCCACATTAACGAGCTGGCCCGAGCAATTTTCATAGTGAGCCAAAAAATCTTTGAGACGCTGAAGACCACGGGATCCCCCATTGGCAAAAATAATGACATCGTCAGCATAGGCCAAATGGAAAATCGACAAATCACACCCAGACCGATACCTCAAATCAGCATGCTGGAGGAACAACCGGTCCAAGCCACGGGACAGATACTCCGCTCCAAGAACAAAGAGTAGGGGAGATAATGGGTCACCCTGTCTCAGGCCCCTCGAGGAAGAAAAGAAACCAGCAGGGGTTCCATTGACATTAACCGAGAACTTGCAAAAAGAAATGCAAGCCCTCACCATTCTCACAACCTGCTCCGAAAAACCAAACCTTCGGAGGACATCCAGAAGAAAAGACCATTGGACTCTATCATAGGCCTTAGCCATGTCCAATTTCAGAATGACATTACCACCACGGGTAGGGAGATTAAGACTATGAGTGAGCTCATGCGCGAGAAGGATATTGTCAGCAATCATCCGCCCCGGCACAAAGCCACTCTAACTCTGAGAAACGAGTCTCCCCACCACCGACCGCAGACGAGAGTATAAAAGCTTCGAGATAATCTTGTTGGAAACATTACACAAGCTGATGGGACGGAAGTCCGTCCAAGCTTGCGCACCCTTGACTTTGGGGATCAAAGTGATCGTGGTGGCAGTGAAGCCCTGGGGCATAAGAGAGCCCCGAAAGAAATCAAGGACAACATCCATGACATCATGCTGCACAAAATCCCAGCAGCTCTGAAAGAAAACCGAAGAAAACTCATCGGGGCCCGCCACACTATCCCGAGGGATGGAAAAGACGACAGCACGTACCTCCTCCAAGGAAGGTGCGGCGGCAAAGCTATGGTTCTCCTCCTCCGAAATCTCCGAGGAGAAGCCAGAAAAATCCGGAAGATCCAGGACAAAAGGATCTCCAGTGAGGAGGCGCTCGAAATAGGCAGCCCCAGACTGCTTGATGTGACCAGGAGAGGTGAGTCAATTACCATCCTCCCAAATACGAAAGATCTTATTAACCACATTCTTCTTCTTCACCATGTTGTGGAAAAGCTTCGTATTCCTCTACCCGTCCTCAAGCCAATTACAAGAAGCTTTTTGCTTCCAAAAACCCGCTTCCATAGCGGTGACTCTAGACAGCTCCTCATTGCATCTGGACAAGAGGGTCCAGCTATGCTCAGAGGGATCTGCTTCACAAGAAGCCTCAGCCAGTCTAACCGACCTCTCCGCCTCAGCGATCTTATCAAAAAGGTTCCTAAAAACATCCCGGTTCCACCACTTGATGTGGCCCTTCAACCGTTTCAGCTTGGCAAAGAGCCTGGGCATGCCTTGCAAAGAGCAGGGCATGTTCCAATTCAGCCTGACGGTTTGAAGGAACCCCGGGTGCCGAGTCCACATGCTCTGGAACCGAAATGAGCTCGGCCCCCGAGCAAAGACAGGAGCAGACACCAAAAGAGGACAATGATCCGAAACCGTGCAACTGAGGTGTTCAACCCTGATAGAGTTGAAATGGTCACCCCAATCCACAGAAACAAAAACTCTGTCAAGACGCTTCCAAATGGCCTTATTCATCCAGGTGAACGAAGAGCCCTCAAAACTAGCGTCAACCAGCGCAGACTCCAAAACAAAATTATTAAACTCGTCCATGGGGTGCTGCCTCCCACCAGAAGAACCAAGACACTCGGAGGCATCCCTCACGACATTAAAATCCCCCCCGACAAGCCAAGGACCACCAACAGGCTTGACCTGTAGCAAAGAAGCCCACAAGTCGCGCCGTAAAATGTAGTCACACTTGGCATACACGAAAGAGCAAAAAACATGGGTCGGCAAAAAGGGAGCCGACACGCGAAGATGGAGGAACTGAGCTTGATCAAGGACACACTTCGCCTTCACATCGTCTGCCAAAAAAACCCAAATATGACCAGAGACATTCGACAGAACTCTCTGGAAACAAAGGCGACGGGTCATGAAGCGCTGGTCAAGTGCAATCATCGGCTCCAAGATAGCCAAGATCTTGACATGCTTCTCTTTCACCAAGGCATGAAGCCTCTCCTGGGACTCAGAGCTCCTGAGTCCCCTGATGTTCCAAATTAGGCACTGCATTTGGAACGGGTGGAGTAAGGCCCCGTCTTCTTTCTAGACTCCTGGCGAGTCTGTTGTCGCTTCGTGTCAGAACGAAGCGTTCTCTTGGAGGGTGAGATAGAGAAATCAAAATCCTCATCATATCTCCCAAAATCTCTCCCATCACACGATTCAGTCCCACAGAAGGAACTTGAGTCGTCCTCCCTGACAAACTCAGTGATCGGATCAACGTCCTGACAAATAGTACCCTGCTGAGAGACAAGCCCCTCAAAGGACAGGGCGGAGGACTCCACAGGAGTCCCAGGAAGCGAGGGGATGGATTGGCTACTGTGATTCAGAGTGCAGGTATCAGTAGCCTCCAAGGAAGGCACAGGAACAGCCTGCGGACAACCAAGATCCATCTCACCGACCCCAGAAGAAGCACCAACCTCTTCCTCCACCTGACGAGCCCAAGAAAGGGCCAAGCCAAGGTCAGGTCCCTAATGGGGAGCGACAACTGACTGCGGGGCGGGAGCACCAGAATCTCCTCCCATCGTAGCATCACTACACCCAGAAGCAAAGTCCTTAACAACATCTCCATCCACAGGGAGATCTGGACTCTGCTCAGCAGACTCAAAAGGAGCCTCAGTCCTTAACTCAGAGCGAAAAAGATCAGGCTCCTCAGGTAAAGACTCAAGAACTTGAAAGACATTCTGATTACGCCGGGCAGCCAGAGGAGGTGGCCGCCGCTGCTGGTTACGTCCTCTCTTTTTTGTGGTCCAAGTGCCCGAACCAGGGGCAAAAGGAGCAGGGCCACCCGAGGTCACTGAGGGACCTGCCTCCTGAGGCTGCGGAGGAGGGTTCCCAGTCACAACCCTTTCCTTTCCAAATGGAAGGCTTTGGACGAGGAGGTCTTGGGTTTTTTCCGTGGGAATAGCACACAGCGGTAGAATGACCCAACATCTTGCAATCAGTGAAGAAGGACGGGACCTTCTCATAAACTACCTCAATCTTTTGGGTGTTCTCACCCCATCCAACCCACACGTGCTTAATTCGCTCATCAAGCACGTTCATTTCCACACAAACCCGAGCAAAAGACCCTATCGATCTCTCTGCCGTATGCTCATCCAATTTAATTGGATTCCCAAGAATTCTGGCGATAGCATACAGACTCTTCTTGTTATACAAGTGCAAGGGAAGCTCACGAAATCGGACCCAGACTGGGGCAATAGGCGACTCAGCCTCGAACTTGAATTTAGGGGTCCACTTGGAAAAGCGGATCCCAACTGCTCCCACAAAAATCCTTCCCTTCATCCAAAGACGAGCAAAATCCTCTTCACAAGAAAGAGTGATGACCAAATATCCCCGAGGGAGGAATTTCAGAGTAAAAAAAGTCTTAAAACCCATTTGAGAAAAAGCAGTGGAAATCATGCTATTGGGAGCAGTGGACCGATTCTCCATAATTTTTCCCACCAAGGCAAACTTAAAAGGCTCAACAAGGGATGAAATTACCTCATCCGAGAATTTAATACCCGATTTTCCATCCCGAAAAGTAGGCTTCGAAAGATCCTCAATCGAATTGATCACATCTGCAAAGCTCTTCCTCGAAGCTCGAGGAGATGGAGGCGCTAAAGCATCCTGAAAAGAAACAAGGACAGAATCAGCAAATTTGGAGCTAGAGTTGACTGGCTTGTCAACAATTTTGACTTGAACATCACCAATTTGGACTTGAGGATCCAAGTCAACCATTTGAAGGTCCACATCACAAATTTTTACTTCAGAGTCAACAATTTTGATCGGGTTGACCACATGGTCAACAATTTTGACTGCGTTGACCGAGGGGTCAACAATTTTGACCGGAATGTCAAAGTCAACCATTTGAATTGACTCAACTGCAATTTTGACCGGTGAGTCAACGATTTTTACTGGGTTGACCATGAGTTGACCAGCTGAGTTGACACAGTGAGTACGAACGTATGACTCGTTCGAGTTGACTCTCGAGTCACCGGTCGGAGTACCACCGAGGGCCGGCGAGGTGGTGGAGAACACGAATTTGGGGTCTATGTGTGCAGACTCGGGCATTTGAGGGGTAGGAAATGAGTGACTCGGTGCGTGACTCACTGGAAAACCTTGGAATTGGGCGTTTATCATCGACGGTGAAGATCCAGAAATTGAAGTCATGGAAAAGAGCGTAGGGGATAAGGCAATCTTCGGCTGAGAAGGATTGAAAAAAGGTTGAGGCACGGTTGAGTAATTGGAGAAGAAAACCGTCGAAGCTAGGGTTTCAGACCCACGATTTATAGATCCAATTTGCAGCTCCGATGACGAAGGAATAGGAAACGGGCCTGGGTGCATCTGGAATGAAATTTGATGAGGATTCTAGATCGGGGCTTGATTTGAACAATAGACGCCTGAGCTCGCCGGAAACTGGGAAACAAATATCGGGCTCGACGTGAACAGTGGTTGCGGGCATTCAGAAGCAGATTCTGACGACCACAGGGAAGAAGGAGGAACGGGGGAGGTCGGAAAATGATCAGGAGGAAAAGGCGCTTCAAATGCATGGATGGGAGCGCCGAAAAAATGGCTGGCCGTGAAACTGGTCGGAGAAGGTGACGGATCCATAACTTCAGGTGACGATTTGGCTGGCCAAATGACGTCCGATTGGCCTGAGATTTTGAGCGTAGCTTCGTCTAGATGAGGCGCTTCCGGTGGTGGGTCGGGCCGGCCGAGAACCGGCGGCGACATGGTGGCGACGACAGCTGCTATTTTAGGAAAGTTGAGGGGCAATTTTGGGAGAAAAAAAGGCTAGAGAGAACATTTTTTCCTAGTTCTGCAGAGCATAGTTGGTTAGCCCAACTTTGAAAACATTTTTCGAAAATTTATGACCTTGTTTTGTGTAATTTCTGCACTGCAATAACTTATTTATAATGTGGGCTGCTAACAGCTTAGGGCCCATTAGTCTTAAGTTTAAGCCTGACAAGCAAAGCCCGCATGTTCAGAAATTAATATAAAATTCATCGTGACTCAGATTGATAAACCAATTTCACCAATGTGCACAGAAACCATTTCTGCATCTTTTAAAGTCAAGACAAATTTTCTGAATCCCAATTCAGTGGTTTCCAAAAATGTCCATCACTATGTCATTTTAGGAAATCTTACTCCCTCTTCTCTTAAATAAGAAATCCCACTTCTTTATTCACTAAATTTAATTATCTCAACGGGGATTAAAAATCCATTACTTGTGTAACCCTCAATGGTTCAGGGATACAGCTATCCGTGGGCTCACAACTCCTTGTGACTCAGAACAACAATTTCCGACTTACCCAACGAATCATGGTAAGAGCGCCTAGCAACATCGCCCCATTATTCCCTAGGTATCACTAATAGTTCTTGAAAGAACCAATAGATTATGGTTAGCGTACAGTACGGTCCCTACATCCATATATCCCGATCGAATCAACAACCATTGGTAAATCGAGAGTCGTTCGAGATTCGATAACTATGCATTACATCTTGGAGATCAAATAGTGACATCGCATGTGTTACTAGGAACACCGAGTAACCTAAAACACAGCATGTACTCTGGCCAGAGATTCGTTACACTAATATCTCCGCATATCGCATAGGATATCCACACTTGCAAGTATGTGGTGAATCCTTGACAACAAAGCATCGACTCCTATATGTGTCGTAACTGTACCCAATCCCGACACCTGATGACCCCAATAGAGTCGGTAAACGAGTCAAAGTACAGTACAGCATATAGAGTCTCAATGATGTTTCAAGTAGTAAGGACTAATGGTGTACAACCAAAACCGCGGACTATATCCACTCGATAAGTGATAACCACTTGGAAAGTCCGAATAGGGTAGTTCGATCATTCATCATATGAATATCCATTTTCATGCTTTGAACATCTCTATGTTCTATACCAATGAAACGTGGTACTCGGCATCGCAAATGATAGTCTCAATCTCGAGCGATCCTTATCCTTATTTGTGGACGGCTCAATTGACTAGGAACTGTTTAGAATATACAGTGAACATAAGATGTGTTTCATGACAGTGATCTCTCTATATTCACTATCTCATCTTACTTTAGTATATTCAAGGTCTTTATCAAAATAGCAACAGTATATCATTATATAATAATAAGATAAAGTGAACGCCATTTAAAGAACGTATATTATATTAAACAAAGATTGTTTACAAAAAGAGACTCTCAAAGCCCTTAGCCACAAGTTGGCTAGTGAGGAATCAACTCTTTCAATCTCCCACTTGCCCTAAAGCCAACTAGTCATACTACGTAGTCCCATTGCTTCGCGATGTTTGTCAAATAATGGTCCTGGCAAGGGCTTAGTAAGTGGATCAGGGATATTGTCTACAGAGGCCACTCTCTCAACAGTGATGTCTCCTCTTTCCACGATCTCCCGGATGATGTGGTATTTCCTCAGTACGTGTTTGGATCTTTGATGAGACCTTGGTTTCTTTGCCTGAGCAACGGCACCCGTGTTGTCACAGTACATCGGGACTAGACCAACAGCTTCAGGAATAACGCCCAACTCTTTGACGAAATTCCTCATCCAAACGGCCTCTTTAGCAGCAGCTGATGCTGCAATGTATTCTGCCTCAGTGGTGGAATCCGCTGTGGTGTCCTGCTTGGAACTCTTCCAAGAGACAGCTCCGCCATTGAGCATGAACACAAATCCAGAGGTTTACTTCGAGTCATCCACGTCACTTTGGAAGCTAGAATCGGTATAGCCTTCCAATTTCAGATCTCTTCCTCCATAAACCATGAATACATTCTTAGTTCTTCTTAAGTACTTAAGAATATCCTTCACGACTTTCCAATGCATTTGACCGGGATTGGCTTGATATCTGCTCGTGACATTCAGAGCATATGCCACATCCGGTCTCGTAGATATCATCCCATACATGATACTCCCTATGGCTGACGCATATGGTATGTGTGTCATTTTCTGTACCTCTTCGTCAGACTTTGGACACATAGACTTGGATAGAGATACTCCATGACACATAGGTAGATGTCCTCTCTTGGACTCATCCATTGAAAACCTTTTCAATATAGTGTCGATGTAGGTAGCTTGAGTAAGTCCTATCATTCTCTTAGATCTATCTCTATAGATCTGTATCCCTAGAATATAGAACGCCTCACCCAAATCCTTCATCGAGAATCTACCTGACAACCATATCTTTGTTGACTGCAACATCCCTACATCATTCCCAATGAGTAAGATTTCATCAACATAAAGTACTAAGAATGTTACAATATCCTTAACTACTTTCTTGTACACGCACGGTTCCTCCGGGTTCTTAATGAAATCAAAGTCCTTTATTGTTTCATCAAATTTTTGGTTCCAACTTCTTGATGCCTGTTTGAGACCATAGATCGATCTCTGAAGCTTAAATACCTTATGCTCACTTCCCATGGATGTGAATCCCTCGAGCTGCATCATATAGATCTCTTCCTTAATGTTTCATTAAAGAATGCAGTCTTCACATCCATTTTCCATATCTCATAGTCATACCATGAAGCAATGGCAATAAGGATTCTTATGGAGTTGAACATTGCGACTGGTGAAAAAGTTTCATCATAGTCAACTCCTTGTCTTTGAGTATAACCTTTTGCCACCAATCGTGCCTTGTAGGTCAGTACCTTTACATCAGGCCCAAGTTTTCTCTTGTAGATCCATTTACACCCTATTGGAACAATTCCATCGGGAGGATCTACTAAAGACCAAACTTGGTTTGTATGCATCGAATCTATTTTCGACTGCATAGCTTTAAGCCATAAATTTGAATCCGCGTCAGAAATTGCTTCCTTGAAGTTTCTTGGATCACATCCAATGTCGGGTTCACTTTGATCCCCTTCAAGAAGAAGACCATATCTAATAGGAGGCCTAGAAGTCCTCTCGGATCTTCTAGTAATAGGCGTGTCTTGTGATGATTCTTGAGGTATAGGATCGTTATTTTGTATCTTGGGTTCTTCTCGAATTTCTTCGAGTTCCATCATCTTACCTTTCTTATCCAGTAAGAAATCCTTCTCCAAGAAGGTGGCATTCTTTGAAACAAACACTTTTGTTTCAGTAGGATGATAGAAATAATATCCGATTGAATTCTTTGGATACCCTACAAAATAACATAAGGTGGATCGACTATCCAACTTATCTCCCACTGTCTGCTTCACGTAAGCAGGACATCTCCAAATCCTCAAGTACGAATACTTAGGAGTTTTGCCATTTCATAACTCGTATGTTGTTTTGTCCACTGCTTTAGTGTGGACGTTGTTCAACAACAATACCACCGTTTCAAGAGCATAGCCCCAAAATGAAGGTGGGAGCTCAGTGAAGCTCATCATAGATCGAACCATGTCCAACAAGGTTCGATTGCGATGCTCCGAAACACCATTCAGCTGAGGTGTCATAGGAGGAGTCCACTGAGAGAGAATCCCATTCTCTTTTAGATAATCCAAGAACTCGGTACTTAAGTATTCTCCACCTCGATCTGATCGAAGTGCTTTAATACTGTTACCTAGTTTGTTTTCTACTTCAGTCTTGAATTCTTTGAACTTTTCAAATGATTCAGACTTATATTTCATCAAATATAAGCACCCTTACCGAGAATAATCATCAGTAAAGGTAATGAAGTAGGTGTGACCAAATTTTGTACCAATACTAAATGGTCCGCAAACATCTGTATGGATCAGATCCAATAGATTTTGACTACGCTCTAGCTTCCCTTTGAAAGGAGATTTAGTCATTTTTCATTTGAGGCAGGACTCACAAGTAGATATAGAGTTAATATCAGACATATCAAACATGCCCTCTCCCATTAGCTTGTTCATCCTCCTTGAAGAAATATGACCTAGCCTAGCATGCCAAAGGTTTGCCGGGTTTTGATTATCAATTTTCCTTTTATTTGTTGTTACCGGTTTATCAACATAATTAATTGGAATGTCATTTAATTTTAAGTTATATAGATCGTTTTAAAGTTGTCCACATCCAATTAAACATTCATTCTTGTAAATATTGCAAATCTCATTCACAAAATTGCAAGAAAAACCATCTCTATCAAGCATAGAAATAGAAATAATGTTTTTAACCAAATCTGGCATATATAAAATGTAGCGACCCGACCCGGATCCACTACCTAATCAGAGTTAAGAGCATAATTAAGCATGCATTAAAGCAAATTGCTGCGGAAGACTAAATACAAGTAGACCGGCAGAATACAACCGGCTAATCAAACTTGATTTATACAACCCAATCGAATTACATTAAATAAAAACCTACAGCTAATCCTGCTGTCTTCAAGGTCACTGGCTACTCCAGGCTCCTGGTGCTCAATCCTGCACCTATACCTGCCCCATCGAATAGGGTATCCAGATACACAGAAAATACTGGACGTGAGCTCTAAGCTCAATACGAAAGCACGGATAAACATACAAATATGATGCATGCAAATGACCGGGTAACCATATCTGGGATAACTGTATACAAACTGCTCAAACCTGTGCCTGGGATATAAGCTCGTCACATCGGGGTAGCTAACCACTGAGTGCGACCACTCATTCCCGAATCCCGGATGCGGACCACGAAGTCCTCGAGGTATCAGTACCTAAGGGTACTCGATATCAAACGTCCTAACAGGGCTGAGCAACCCTAACTAGCTCATCTCGAAAGATATACAGATGTTTAGGCACAAGATGATATGCACATGCCGCATAACAATACTAACATGCAAACACATAAATGAAAATATAAGCATGCATATCTGCTGGCAACCTCAGTCAGTACTTACGTACCTTTCTAAGGCAGTCCTAGTAGTCCTACTCTAGGTTCCAAGCCTATCATCAAGTCTACAATGCAAATACCCATGTATCATTCAATAAGCGCTAAAAGCTTTAACTAAGCTATTGCATACTCCTAAATAATTAAAGGAGACCATATTTATACCTGCGTCCGTCGTCAGCCCACTGATGGGGACTATCCCGCAACTAGGGCACTCCCCTGCCGCGAATTCACAGCCTCGAACACGGCTCTACAACACGAGCGCTGCTCCGCTACTATGTCAGACACTGTCTGACTGTACTAAAATATGTTCCCTACTCCAACTCTAAAATAAGAGTACCCAAAGCCCTAAAATAGAGCCACGAGGGCGAAGGAAAGGAACTCGGAATTGGCAAGAAATGAATGCCTCGGACCTTATATTTATAAGCATCGATCGGAACCTCCGATCCTCGATCGGAACTTCCGATCCTTGTTCGGAACGTCCGATCCTGCCATCGGAGCTTCCGAACATCCTTATCTGCCACATGTCAAAATCTCACTGGTTGACTTCGGATAGGGCGATCGGAGCTTCCAATCCCGATCGGAGTTTCCGATCCTGCCACACGTCATGCATGACGTAATATCAATCGGAGCTTTCGATCCTGATCGGAGCTTCCGATCTCACCTTCGAAGCTTCCAATCCTTCATATACCAAATTGGTTTAATTAACATAATTAATATATTAATTACCAATTTCGGTTACGGGGTACTACATTCTCCCCCACTTAAGATATTTCGTCCTCGAAAATAGATCTTAAGTACCGAATGCAATACAAGGTACAAAAACATTCCTTATTCCAATCAAACGTTACAACCGAATACAGCTCAAAACTGAAATCAAAACAACTCAGGATGGTCTTCACGCATCCTTTCTTCAAGCTCCCAAGTAGCTTCCTCAGTGCCTCGGCGCTGCTACTGAACTAAAACCAAAGGAATGACTTTATTCCGTAAAACCTTATCCTTACAATCCAGGATACGAATAGGTTTCTCAGCATAGGTCAAATCCTTGCTCACTTGAACCTCAGACCGCTGCAGTATATGAGACTCATCCGCCACATACCGTCGCAACAGTGACACGTGGAACACGTCGTGAATACTGGAAAGATGCGGTGGCAAAGCTAGTCGATAAGCAAAATCGCCAATGTTCTCCGAGATCTCAAACGGACCGATAAACCCGGGAGACAACTTGCCTTTAAGACTAAATCTGAGAATCTTACGAAAAGTGACATTCTCAGAAATACTGTCTCCCCCACTTCTTTCTAGACGAGTGGAGTATGACAAGTCGCCCGTACAACGCCTCAACAGGTGTCCTCCCAATGCTACGATGGTACCTATTGTTGTACGCGAACTTAATCAATGACAACTGATCTGGCTAAACTGAACCAAAAATCCATAGTACACGCCCAAAACATGTCCTCCAAGGTATGGATAGCGCTCTCCATCTGACCATCTGTCTCTGGATAATATTCAGTATTTAAACTGAAAGCAGTGCTCGTAGCACACTGGACACTCCCCCAGAATATGGAAGTAAACCTGGGTCTCGATCGCTGACAATGCCCACCGGCATCCTTGAAGTAGAACGATCTTTTGGATGTATAACCGAGCCTTACGATCAATAGAGTGCTCTCGACTGCTCTTCGAATACCCACTGTTCCTACGAACCTTAGCAGTGATAGTTCCTCGTCAAGTATACCACTTGATACCGACTATCCCTCTTGCTAGAATCAGTTCGTACTAACAAGAAGACCAGATACAACCAACCTGTATCTCCACTGGTCTAACACTGACATCAAATCCCAGAGGTAACCGCAAGTGTTAACCAATCGATTCCCACTTGACGTCCTGCCATAGATAACAACCAATCCCGAAAGTTCCTAGAATCGACAGACTTACACTCCGTACTTATTTTCATCGATGCTGATTAATATTCTCAAAGAATGTCACCGCTATAATGCTGAACACATAGATGGGACCGCAACATCTACAACATTAGTAGTCTAGATTAAAGATCACCACTATCTCGTCACTCGAGATATCAATGGAATTGGCAACACTGGTTATCCAACCATAGATAACAATCCCAAGTCACAGTTGACTTGCTACCAAGATGAACAAAACTAGTTCACCTCAACCCTTCGCGAAATCCATGACACATGCGGTAAACCAACGAATTTACCCGATAGATCTCGGTCGATCCCAACACCTCAATGGCATAGCACATCAGAACGTACTGGGAAATCACCGAAAACAATCTCACTAGACTCTGAACAAAGTCTCAGCTGTCGTATCATCCCACGAACAAACAACTGATATCGGCCTGCTAATGCTCATTGAATTCCGCAACACTCGTCGAATCACAATTTAACGAAAATCCTCCGAGAAAACTGCTGGAAATGCCTAAACAAGTATTCGGCTAACAGTTTCCAAAACTGTAATCCAATAGCATGGAACAATTCTATTTCCAAAACTGGGTCAACGATTGCTAATACCAAGCAATGTTTAGATCAATTACGTCTTCTCTTACCATTGATAACTTTACCCGAGTTATCGAACTAGTCATGACTTACCAAAGTCAAAACATGCAATAACCTCCCGTGATCTATCGAACTTGAAAGTCGAAACGACTGTACTCCAAAAATCTCAACCACCCGAGAATCCTGAATGCAAATAGTTTTCTTACTGTTCCGAGACATTTACTTAAAGGATCCAAACTCATAAGCACGACGACTTATAGTATCGCCCCAAGTATCTCTCGGTTCATGATATCTTAATTACTGATCTTCTCAACCAATCGACATCGTCGATAAGTTGTGACTATCACACAACTTGTCAGTACCAACCAAATTATGGAAACCATCCGCCAGGTCTTGGTCATTTGAAATCTCACATGGCTCGATCAATAATCATGATCTCACGGCCATACGTCCGCATATCCCCGAATACTTGGAATCAAAAGAATCACAACTGATTCAACTCACCTATCTCTGAAGACAATAGCTATTAGTAGTCTCCAGTACCAATCTTGCATCGATACTGACTCACTACCAACTGTCGCGAAACTTGCTCCTGATAACTATATCTTTTGCTAAGACTGCAATAAATCGAGACTGAGGTTACTTGTCGCGGTGTCCCACCTGAAATCACCACCAAGTGTACACTGGCATAAATCACGCTATCCTCACGCCTCAAATAGTCATGTACAATCCTTAGCGTCGGATATAATCTATCACTGAAGGAAACCATTAATGCTGAAAACTTACTCATCTCCGAGTCAAATGTTTCAGGAATTTCACAAACCAAAACTCCTGGATAGCCCCTATCACAAGAGCATCCAAACCCCGACTAGATCCACTAGTGTAGCAGTATCCAATAGACTAAAACTATTTGTTCAGAGTACGTACTCGTCAAGGAAAATCCCTCCAAGACTTGTCCTTGTGACAAAACTGCAAACCAATATCTCTGACGATAGTCAGACGATATCTAAACCGCTGACACCTAACCAGGCATCCAATCCAATGTCATACCCCGTCGTGACTGTTACCAAAAACTCTAGACTAAGTAGCCTTCCCACCGAGATCTACCATCAGCGTTCTTCTTGTATCTAAATCATGCTTTTGAACATGAAGTATTCCGTATGCCTACCAAAAGCATCGATACAAGCATACCGGAAAAACCATGTTCTGCACGAGGTTAAAGACCTCACTCTCGAAACCTGTCATGTTTTAGGCACTCGAGGCATTCTCTGGTGAAGGTCTATCTGACAATCTCTCCAATTACGAGTGGAGAATCTTCAAGGACTGGAACCACATGGATTACTAAACACCATTCATTCCAAAAAGCCCTCAGAGGTATCTGACGCGATATAACCGATCTTCTCTTCCAGCCTTCCCTGGCTGGAATCAATATGTTCTTTGATCAACATCACAATGCATCGAATGATGAACCGTCCACAACAGTCAGTCTATCTATCGATATGCTACTACTGGTGTTCTCATCACTGTTGCATTCCTTATAGTAAAAACTTCTGCCGCAAACCTTGGCAATGAAGAATCAAATCTTCTTTTGCTAGCCTCAATCAATCCTACAAGGATAATCAAGAGGTCTTTTTATCAATTTCCTAAGTCCCTTGCATGCAGTGCTCTGATACCATAAATGTAGCGACCCGACCCGGATCCACTACCTAATCAGAGTTAAGAGCATAATTAAGCATGCATTAAAACAAATTGCTGCGGAAGACTAAATACAAGTAGACCGGCAGAATACAACCGGCTAATCAAACTTGATTTATACAACCCAATCGAATTAATTTAAATAAAAACCTACAGCTAATCCTGCTGTCTTCAAGGTCACTGGCTACTCCAGGCTCCTGGTGCTCAATCCTGCACCTATACCTGCCCCATCGAATAGGGTATCCAGATACACAGAAAATACTGGACGTGAGCTCTAAGCTCAATACGAAAGCACGGATGTTGTCCTCGTGAAGCTTCAGCTGTCTAGAAGCGTATGCGATCACATGCCCATTTTGAGTCAGGACACAACCTAACCCCTGAAGAGAAGCATCCGTGTTAACCACATACCCTCCAAATCCTGACGGTAATGCCAACACCGGCGCAGAAGTCAACCGCCATCGAAGCTCACAGAAATTCTCCTCACACTCGGAGGACCACTCGAAATCTACACCCTTGCGGGTAAGCTGCGTCAACGGTCGAGCTAACTGAGAGAAGTTCAGAATGAAGCGACGATAATACCCTGCTAGACCCAAAAAACTACGGATCTCAGCAACTGTCGTCGGATGCGACCAATTAAGTACCGCTTCAATATTGCTTGGATCAACAGAAATCCCCTCCCTGGATATGATATGGCCAAGAAATACCACTCTATCCATCCAGAACTCACACTTGCTCAGCTTGGCGTACAACTGCTCATCTCGAAGAGTCTGTAGTACCAACCGCAAGTGAGAAACATGCTCTTCCGTATTACGCGAATACACTAAGATGTCGTCAATGAAGACAACGACAAACTTGTCCAAATACTCCCTAAAGACACGGTTCATCAGATCCATGAATATAGCCGGCGCATTAGTCAAACCAAATGGCATCACTAGGAACTCGTAATGCCCATAGCGAGTACGGAATGCTGTCTTGGCTACGTCCTGATCACGGACTCTCAACTGATGATACCCAGATCTCAAGTCAATCTTGGAGTAAACTGATGTGCCCTGCAGCTGGTCAAACAAGTCATCAATACGAGGCAACGGACACTTGTTCTTCACAGTGACTCGATTCAGCTGCCGATAGTCAATGCACAGCCGCATCGACCCATCCTTCTTCTTCACGAAGAGAACAGGAGCACACCAAGGAGATACACTAGGATGAATGTACCCCTTGTCCAAAAGATCCTGTAGCTGATTCTTCAACTCACGCATCTCTGACGGAGCCAGACGATACGGTGCTCTAGAAATAGGCGAAGTACCCGGCATCAACTCTATGCCAAACTCGACTTCCCTAGCAGGAGGAAAACCCGAAATCTCATCAGGAAATACATCTGGAAATTCATCCACAACAGGAATGCTCTCTAACCCAATACTCTCAGCGGACAAATCAACTGCATAGATAAGGTATCCTTCCCCGCCAGACTCTAGAGCTCGACAGGCTCTCAAAGCTGATACCAAAGGCATCGGGGGTCGCGATCCCTCACCATAGAAAAACCAGCTCTCACTCCCCTCCGGATGAAAGTGTACTAATCTCTGATAGCAGTCCATTGAAGCTCGATAGGTAGTCAACATATCTATTCCCAGAATGCAATCAAAGTCGTCCATCGCCAGGACCATGAGATTCGCTAACAGAATGTTCCCTTCGAACTCTAAAGGGCAACCCATCACTAGACGCTTAGCCAAAGCAGATTGGCCCGTCGGAGTAGAAACAGACATCACTACGTCTAGTGCAATGCATGGTAACTTATGCCTCTTAACAAAACGTGCAAAAATGAAGGAATGAGATGCACCAGTGTCAATAAGTACAAGAGCAGGTATACCAAAAAGCAGAAATGTACCTGCGATGACTTTCTCATTCTTCTCCACAGCCTGATCATGTCTCAGGGCAAACACCTGGCCAGAAGCTCGTGGCCTCAAATGAGAACTCCCAGCAGACTTTCCCTGCGACCTCTGCTGTACCGTGGCCTGAGAACCCGATCCTGAACCAGATCCAGAACCGCCTCCCCCAGACAGTGGACAATCCCTCCGGATATGACCAGTCTCTCCACAACGGAAAACAAGCTCCAGAAGCTCTACGGCACTTGTCGGATGGATGGTTCTTCCCACAGTGATCACACTTGTCCTTCTTACCATACCGGACAACACCTCCAGAACCAGAGGAAGAAGAAGATCCAGACTTCTTGAAAGTTTGGGCACGGGGACCCAAAGAACTAGCAGGCCTCGACTGAGGGAAAGACCTGTTCCGCCGAATGCTGTCCTTCGCCTGGTGACAACGGCTCACCAAACCCTCATAGGACATGTCGTCTACAACCGCCACGCGGTCATGGATCTCAGGGTTAAGGCCCTGAAGGAACAGATTATACTTCATCTCTGAGCTATCAGCAATCTCGGGGCAATAGGATAGCAGATCAAAGAACCTCTGCTGATACTCATCGATAGACATGGCTCCCTGTTGCAGACTCAGTAGCTCGCCTGCCTTTGACTGACGGAGTGCCGGAGGAAAATACCGCTTTTGGAAAGCTGTGCGGAACTCGGCCCAGGTGGCCACTCCTCTCGCCGCAACAAAAGGTGCAGAAGTAAACCCCCACCACTTGCGCGCACGCCCATCCAGAAGATAGCCAAGGGTCTCCACCTTTTGCTCCTCGGTGCATTGGAAAGTCTGAAAAGTCATCTCCATGCGGTCTAACCAGTTCTCCGCTGAAAGAGTAGGTGCCCGGTGAGCCAACTTGTGGCTATAGGGCTTTGATGACTCTTTGTATAAACAATCTTTTGTTTAATATAATTTACACTTTTATTAATGGCAATGACTTTATCTTTCTTCATATTGTTATATTGCGATATACTATTGTTGTTTGATAAAGACCTTGAATATACTATAGTGTATGTAAGATGTGGTAGAACATGGGGATGTCTATCATGAAACACATCTTATAGTCACTGTATATTCCAAACTGTTCCTAGTCGACTGAGCCGTCCGATAATAAGGATATATCGCTCGAGTTTGAGACTAGCATTTGCAATGCAGAGTACCACGTTTCATTGGTAGGGAACATAGAGATGTTCGAAGCATGCAAATGGATATTCATATGATGAATGATCGAACTACCCTATCCGGACTTTCCAAGTGGTTATCACTTATCGAGTGGATAAAGTCCGCGGTTTTGGTTGTACACCATTAGTCCTTACTACTTGAAACATCATTGAGACTCTATATGCTAGTACTGTTCTTTGACTCGTTTACCGACTCTATTGGGGTCATCAGGTGTCGGGATTGGGTACAGTTACAACACATATAGGAGTCGATGCTTTGTTGTCAAGGATTCACCACATACTTGCGAGTGTGGATATCCTATGCGATCTGAGAAGATATTAGTGTGACGAATCTCTGGCCAGAGTACATGATGTGTTTTAAGAAATGGTTTCTTAGTAGCACATGCGATGTCACTATTTGATCTTCAAGATGTATTGCATAGTTATCGAATCTCGAACGACTCTCGATTTACCAATGGTTGTTGATTCGATCGGGATATATGGATGAAGGGACCGTACTGTACGCTAACCAAAATCTATTGGTTCTTGCAGGCACTATCAGTGATACCTAGGGAATCATGGGGCGATGTTGCTAGGCGCTCTTACCATGATTCGATGGGCAAGTCGAAAATTATTTTTCCGAGTCACAAGAAGTTGTGAGCCCACGGCTAGCTGTATCCCTGAACCATTGAGGGTCACACAGAGTAATGGATTTTTAATCCCCGTTGAGATAATTAAATTTAAAGAGTTAAATTTAATGAACAAATAAGTTGGACTTCTTATTTAAGAGTAGAGGAGTAAGATTTCCTAAAATGACATAGGGATGGGCATTTTTGGAAATCACTGAATTCGGATTCAGAAAAAGTTATCTTGACTTTAAAAGGTGCAGAAATGGTTTCTGTGCACATTGGTGAAATCGGTTTATCAATCGGAGTCATGATGAATTTTATATTAATTTCTGAACATGCGGGCTTTGCTTGTCGGGCTTGAACTTATGACTAATGGGCCCTAAGCTGTTAGCGGCCTACATTATAAATAAGTTATTGCAGTACAGAAATTACACACAACAGGTCACAAAATTATTTTCGAAAAAAAACCCTATTTTTCTAAGTGTGGTCGCTGCCCCCCCCCCCCCTTCCCTCTGCTCGGAAAAATCCAGTCTGTGAATTTTGAATTACAGTCTGGTTTAACGGATCAAATTCGTTAATTCTCTTCGTAGAAACTTCTGATAGATTTTCTAGTGCAATCTATCAGAGGGATTAAATATCCGTTCGTGGACCTGATTGAAGAACAGTTCGTCCATCAGTTCCAGGGATATACAACAAGAGCAGAGAAATCTGTTGGTGTCCAAAATCTCGATTCGAGATTGGAGGTAAAAATTTATAATTGTTATTTAATTTTTACACACACAATTTAATCGTAAAGTTTTGATACCCAATATAGAATCCTTCCATATAAATATTTAAACTTCCGCTGCACCGGGTATCAATTCTGATTGATCTGATCGCCGTGTTCTCCAACATCCTCATCCTCCGGAGACTCACCTCCAACTAAGGGCTTAGGACCCATAGCTAAGAATCGACGCACAGTGAAACGCTCGTCGTCATGATGACGATGACGCCGTTCTCGACGAGGCTCCCGGTCGGCATCACCCCAACGCCCACCAACACTGTCATGAGAACTCCGGTCGTCATGATTTGCCATCTACAAAAATACCTCAAGATGAGACTAAATCCCAAGAATTCTTTTGCATGCTCTGATACCATAAATGTAGTGACCCTTACCCGGATCACCTACTAAACAGAACTTATGCATGCAATTAACTTAATTAAACAGATATCAGAATAAAACTGCGGAAACCATAAACAATATACAATCCCAAGTAAAGGAATCTGTAATTTATCCAATAATATACAACCAAATCGAATAGCTGTATAAACCCAAACAACAGTAATAAAACCTAGACGAAGCTCCAGCTGGCCAACCACTGACTAGCCCCTCCTGGATCCACCCTCCTCGTCCAATCGCAAACCTGCCCCATGGAATAGGGTGTCCAGAAACACAGAGTACGAGACGTGAGCATAAAATGCTCAGTGCGAGAGTATGAGTATACATGCATGCAAAGTGAACTCCCTAGAGACTCGAGGTCAAGGATCAGATAACAGAGACAGACCGGGCCCTGGTATGTAGCACGCTGTGCCGTCGCTTCAGGAGGTGGCTCCCATACCGAGATAACAATGGATACGCCGGACCCAAATCAATGGAAGTCCATCCACTAACAGGATAGGGTACAACCCTACTAACAGACATCTCGAAAGACATACAGCAAGATGCAAATGAATGCAGCATAATATCATGGCATATAAATCCTGCAGTCACATAATACATGCATACTCAGTCAGGATATCTCGGACAGTACTTTCGTACCTCAAAACAGAGCAAGCTCTACCAACTCTAGGTCCACGCCTATAGTCTTCTCTACACTGCCAAATGATACTACTATCATTAAAGTGCTCTAAAAGCCTTAACTAAGCTATTGCATACTCCTAAATATTTATAGGAAGCAAAACTATACCTTCGTCCGTCGTTAGCCCTTTGATGTCGATGCCTCCAGAACTTGGGCACAACTCCGCTACGACTACCAAACGCCTCGCCGACCTCCGGACCAAGCCTAAGAAGACTAGAACAGCTCCAAAAGGACTAGAATGGAAAGGAGAACTCGGAATTGGCAAATGAAAGTGAAGCCTCGGCCTTCTATTTATAGACAACGATCGGAACTTCCGATTCTTGATCGGAACGTCCGAACCTCGATCGGAACGTCCGATCCTGCCATCGGAGCTTCCGAAGATCCTGATCTGCCACTTGTCAAAATATCACTTGTTGACTCCGGATAGGGGTGATCAGAGCTTCCGGTCCTGATCGGAGCTTCCAATCTTGCCACACGTCATGCCTGACGTAATATCGATCGGAGCTTCCGATCCTGTTCGGATCTTCCGATCCTGATCGGAGCTACCGAACTCTACCCAAGTAATTATGATAAATTCCTTAATTACTGATTTTGGTTACGGGCTACTACATACTCCCCCACATAAGATATTTCGTCCTCGAAATCAGATCTTAAGTACCGAATGCAAATACAGAAATGAGAAACATTCTTTATTCAAATCAAACGTTTACAGAGTTTGCAACTGAATACACATAAAGAATGAAATCAAAACAACTCAGGATGGTCTTTACGCATCCTGTCCTCAAGCTCCCAAGTAGCTTCCTCAATGCCTCGGCGCTGCCACTGAACTAAAACCAAAGGAATGACTTTGTTCCATAAAACCTTATCCTTATAATCCAGGATACGAAGAGGTTTCTCAACATAAGTCAAATCCTTGTCTACCTGAACCTCAGACCGCTGCAGAATATGAGATTCATCCGCCACATATCGTCGCAACAGAGATACGTGGAACACGTCGTGAATACTGGATAGATGCGGTGGCAAAGCTATTCGATAAGCCAAATTGCCAATGCTCTCCAAGATTTCAAACGGACCGATAAATCTGGGAGACACCTTGCCCTTAAGGCCAAATCTGAGAATTTTGCGTAAAGGTGACACTCTCAGAAACACTTTCTCCCCGACCTCGAGCTGCAAGGGCCTACTCTTGATATTAGCATAACTGTCCTGACGATCCTGTGCAGTCTTAATCCGTTTCTTGATTTGATCAACAATATCTATCGCCTGCTGAATAAATTCCGGTCCCTCAGCCTGTCTCTCCCCCACTTCTTCCCAGAAGAGTGGAGTACGACAACGTCGCCCATACAACTCCTCAAAAGGTGCCATCCCAATACTAGTGTGATAGTTGTTGTTGTAAGCGAACTCGATCAACGACAAATGATCCTGCCAGGCTGAACCAAAATCCATGACGCACTCTCTAAGCATATCCTCCCAAGTACGGATAGTGCGCTCTGACTGACCATCAGTCTCCGGATGACAGGCAGTACTCAAACTGAGAGTAGTACCCATCGCACGCTGAACACTCCCCCAGAACCTAGAAGTAAACCCAGGGTCTCGATCGCTGACAATGCTCACAGGCACTCCATGAAGTCGAACGATCTCCTGAACATACATCCGTGCCATGCGATCCACAGAGTACTCTCGGCTATAGGCAATGAAATGTGCTGACTTGGTGAGTCGGTCCACCACAACCCAGATAGCATCACAGTTCCTCGGGGATACCGGCAAATGGGTCACAAAGTCCATTGTGATAAACTCCCATTTCCATTCAGGAATAGGCAGACTGTGAAGCAATCCTCCAGGTCGTCGGTGCTCTGCCTTGACCTGTTGACACACCAAACATCTCGAAACAAACTGATAAAAACTGCGTTTCATTCCCTTCCACCAGAAACGAGTACGTAGATCCTTGTACATCTTGTTGCTCCCAGGATGAATACTCAACTTAGTGCGATGTGCCTGAGACAAAATCTCCTCTCGCAACTCTTCATCCTGCGGGATCACAAGCCTACCAGACAAACACAGAACGCCATCTGACTGATAATGAAATCCAGACGAGCTACCCTCGTTAGCTAGACGAGCTAAACGCTGGGTCTTTGAATCAGAAATCTGAGCATCTCGGATCCGCGAATACAAGGCTGGCTCAGATAATATCGCAAACATCTGGATACTCTGCATACCTTTCTTATGCTTGAAGGTATAACCTGAAGTACAACAGTCACTGATCGCACTGGACATCGAACAAGTCTGAAGTGCGGATAGTCGTACCTTGCGACTCAAGGCATCAGCGGTGAGATTAGCAGCTCCCGGATAGTACTTAATCTCGCAATCATAGTCCTTAAGCAAATCCATCCAACGTCTCTGCCTCATGTTCAACTCCGCCTGAGTGAACAAATACTTGAGACTCTTATGGTCGGTGAAGATCTCAAATTTCTCGCCATACAGATAATGACGCCAGATCTTCAAAGCGAACACAATGGCTGCTAACTCCAAATCATGGACTAGGTAGTTGTCCTCGTGAAGCTTCAGCTGTCTAGAAGCGTATGCGATCACATGCCCATTCTGAGTCAGGACACAACCTAACCCTTGAAGATAAGGGTAATGCCAACACCGGCGCAGAAGTCAACCGCCGTCGAAGCTCACATAAATTCTTCTCACACTCGGAGGACCACTCGAAATCTACACCCTTGCGGGTAAGCTGCGTCAACGGTCGAGCTAACTGAGAGAAGTTCAGAATGAAGCAACGATAATCTCCTGCTAGACCCAGAAAACTACGGATCTCAGCAACTGTCGTCGGACGCGACCAATTAAGTACCGCTTCAATCTTGCTTGGATCAACAGAAATCCCCTCCCTGGATATGATATGGCCAAGAAAGACCACTCTATCCATCCAGAACTCACACTTGCTCAGCTTGGCGTACAACTGCTCATCTCGAAGAGTCTGTAGTACCAACCGCAAGTGAGAAACATGCTCTTCTGTATTACGCGAATACACTAAGATGTCGTCAATGAAGACAACGACAAACTTGTCCAAATAATCCCTGAAAACACGGTTCATCAGATCCATGAATATAGCCGACGCATTAGTCAAACCAAATGGCATCACTAGGAACTCGTAATGCCCATAGCGAGTACGGAATGCAGTCTTGGCTACGTCCTGATCACGGACTCTCAACTGATGATACCCAGATCTCAAGTCAATCATGGAGTAAACTGATGTGCCCTACAACTGGTCAAACAAGTCATCAATATGAGGCAACGGATACTTGTTCTTCACAGTGACTCGATTCAGCTGTCGATAGTCAATGCACAGCCGCATCGACCCATCCTTCTTCTTCACGAAGAGAACAGGAGCTCCCCAAGGAGATACACTAGGACGAATGTACCCCTGGTCCAAAAGATCCTGTAGCTGATTCTTCAACTCACGCATCTCTGACGGAGCCAGACGATATGGTGCTCTAGAAATAGGCGAAGTACCCGGCATCAACTCTATGCCAAACTCGACTTCCCTAGCAGGAGGAAAACCCGGAATCTCATCAGGAAATACATCTGAAAATTCATCCACAACAGGAATGCTCTCTAACCCAATACTCTCAGTGGACAAATCAACTGCATAGATAAGGTAGCCTTCCCCGCCAAACTCTAGAGCTCGACAGGCTCTCAAAGCTGATACCAAAGGCATTGGGGGTCGCGCTCCCTCACCATAGAAAAACCAGCTCTCACTCCCCTCCAGATGAAAGCGTACTAATCTCTGATAGCAGTCCACTGAAGCTCGATAGGTAGTCAACATATCTATTCCCAGAATGCAATCAAAGTCGTCCATCGCCAGGACCATGAGATTCGCTAACAGAATGTTTCCTTCGAACTCTAAAGGGCAACCCATCACTAGACGCTTAGCCAAAGCAGATTGGCCCGTCGGAGTAGAAACAGACATCACTACGTCTAGTGCAATGCATGGTAACTTATGCCTCTTAACAAAACGTGCAAAAATGAAGGAATGAGATGCACCAGTGTCAATAAGTACAAGAGCAGGTATACCAAAAAGCAGAAATGTACCTGCGATGACTTTCTCATTCTCCTCCACAGCCTGATCATGTCTCAGGGCAAACACCTGGCCAGAAGCTCGTGGCCACAAATGAGAACTCCCTGCAGACTGTCCCTGCGACCTCTGCTGTACGGTGGCCTGAGAACCCGATCCTGAACCAAATCCAGAACCGCCTCCCCCAGACAGTGGACAATCCCTCTGGATATGACCAGTCTCTCCCCAACGGAAACAAGCTCCAGAAGCTCTACGTCACTTTTCGGATGGATGGTTCTTCCCACAGTGATCACACTTGTCCTTCTTACCATACCGGACAACACCTCCAGAACCAGAGGAAGAAGAAGATCCAGACTTCTTGAAAGTTTGGGCACGGGGACCCAAAGAACTAGCAGGCCTCGACTGAGGGAAAGACCTGTTCCGCCGAATGCTGTCCTTCGCCTAGTGACAACGGCTCACCAAACCCTCGTAGGACATGTCATCGCCAACCGCCACACGGTCATGGATCTCAGGGTTAAGGCCCTGAAGGAACAGATTATACTTCATCTCTGAGCTATCAGCAATCTCGGGGCAATAGGATAGCAGATCAAAGAACCTCTGCTGATACTCATCGATATACATGGCTCCCTGTCGCAGACTCAGTAGCTCGCCTGCCTTCGACTGACGGAGTGCCGGAGGAAACTACCGCTTTTGGAAAGCTGTGCGGAACTCGGCCCAGGTGGCCACTCCTCTCGCCGCAACAAAAGGTGCAAAAGTAAACCTCCACCACCTGTGCGCACGCCCATCCAGAAGATAGCCAAGGGTCTCCACCTTTTGCTCCTCGGTGCATTGGAAAGTCTGAAAAGTCATCTTCATGTGGTCTAACCAGTTCTTCGCATCCTCCAGAGACTCACCTCCAACTAAGGGCTTAGGACCCATAGCTAAGAATCGACACACAGTGAAACGCTCGTCGTCATGATGACGATGACGTCGTTCTCGACGAGGCTCCCGATCGGCATCACCCCAACGCCCACCAACACTGCCATGAGAACTCCGGTCGTCATGATTTGCCATCTACAAAAATACCTCAGATGAGACTAAATCCCAAGAATTCTTTTGCATGCTCTGATACCATAAATGTAGTGACCCTTACCCGGATCACCTACTAAACAGAACTTATGCATGCAATTAACTTAATTAAACAGATATCAGAATAAAACTGCGGAAACCATAAACAATATACAATTCCAAGTAAAGGAATCTGTAATTTATCCAATAATATACAACCAAATCGAATAGTTGTATAAACCCAAACAACAGTAATAAAACCTAGACGAAGCTCCAGCTGGCCAACCACTGACTAGCCCCTCCTGGATCCACCCTCCTCGTCAAATCGCAAACCTGCCCCATGGAATAGGGTGTCCAGAAACACAGAGTACGAGACGTGAGCATAAAATGCTCAGTGCGAGAGTATGAGTATACATGCATGCAAAGTGAACTCCCTAGAGACTCGAGGTCAAGGATCAAATAACAGAGACAGATCGGGCCTTGGTATGTAGCACGCTGTGCCGTCGCTTCAGGAGGTGGCTCCCATACCGAGATAACAGTGGATACGCCGGACCCAAATCGATGGAAGTCCATCCACTAACAGGATAGGGTACAACCCTACTAACTGACATCTCGAAAGAGATACAGCAAGATGCAAATGAATGCAGCATAATATCATGGCATATAAATCATGCAGTCACATAATACATGCATACTCAGTCAGGATATCTCGAACAGTACTTTCGTACCTCAAAACAGAGCAAGCTCTACCAACTCTAGGTCCACTCCTATAGTCTGCTCTACACTGCCAAATGATACTACTATCATTAAAGTGCTCTAAAAGCCTTAACTAAGTTATTGCATCCTCCTAAATATTTATAGGAAGCAAAAGCTATACCTTCGTCCGTCGTTAGCCCTTTGATGTCGATGCCTCCAGAACTTGGGCACAACTCCGCTACGACTACCGAACGCCTCGCTGACCTCCGGACCAAGCCTAAGAAGACTAGAACAGCTCCAAAAGGACTAGAATGAAAAGGAGAACTCGGAATTGGCAAATGAAAGTGAAGCCTCGGCCTTCTATTTATATACAACGATCGGAACTTCCGATCCTTGATCGGAACGTCTAAACCTCGGTCGGAACGTCCGATCCTGCCATCGGAGCTTCCGAAGATCCTGATCTTCCATGTGTCAAAATATCACTTGTTGACTCCGGATAGGGGTGATCGGAGCTTCCGGTCCTGATCGGAGCTTCCGATCTTGCCACACGTCATGCCTGACGTAATATCGATCGGAGCTTCCGATCCTGTTCGGAGTTCCGATCCTGATCGGAGCTTCCGAACTCTACCCAAGTAATTATGATAAATTCCTTAATTACTGATTTTGGTTACGGGCTACTACAGGCACTATCAGTGATACCTAGGGAATCATGGGGCGATGTTGCTAGACGCTCTTACCATGATTCGTTGGGCAAGTCGGAAATTGTTGTTCCGAGTCACAAGGAGTTGTGAGCCCACGGCTAGCTGTATCCCTGAACCATTGAGGGTCACACAAGTAATGAAGTACTAAACCCCGTTGAGATAGTTAAATTTAAAGAGTTAAATTTAATGAAAGAGAAGTTGGACTTCTTAACTATAAGGGAGTGGAATTTCCTAAAATGACATAGGGATGGGCGTTTTTGGAAATCACTGAATTCGGATTCAGAAAAATTATCTTGACTTTAAAGGTGCAGAAATGGTTTCTGTGCACATTGGTGAAATTGGTTTATCAATTGGAGTCATGATGAATTTTATATTAATTTCTATAATAACGGGTTTGGCTTGTTGGGCTTAAGTTATGGATTGTGGGCTCTAAGGAGTTAGAGTCCTAATACAATCATAACTTAATCTAGTGTAGAAATTATCTATAAATAGATGAGTAGTGTTCGAAAATCACAAGAATTCATTCTATCAATTTTCGAAAATCACTCATATTATTTCAAGGGGATTTTAGAAATCCTCTGTCCCTTTTTGAGAAAATTCAGTTTGTGATTTTTACGAAAAATTACTTTCTGAATTAATAGATCAAATCTGTTTATTCTCGTCGATAAACATCTGATTGATTTCTAGTGCAATCAATCAGAGGGTTTCTGTTTTCTGTTCGTGGACCTTATTCCGGAGATTGATCGTGAAGCCATCGGTTCCCGGGATATACAAGAAGAGCAGATTAAATTCTGTTGGTGTCCATAATCAAGCCGTTGCTTGAAGAGGTAAAAATTTAATTGTGATTTTATTTTTACTTTCATAATTTAATCGTAAAGTTTTGTTACCCATGATATGGAATCGTTCCATACATAAAAATAAAATTTTTAAACTTCCGCTGCATCGGGTATCAATTCTTAATTGATCTGAACACGTTTTTCCAACAGTGGTATCATAGCCAGGTTGCTCAGATCAAACGATTAAATTAATCGATTGTACAAAATATTTGGCCTCGATTTTTTGAAAACAAAACGAATTTTAAAAATTAAAATTTTGACGGAACAGGGGCATCGGGGCAGCGATTTGATCGCTGCCCTGGGCAGTGCACGGCGCTGCCCAAGGGCAGCGATTGTCGCTGCCCGCCTCCACGTAGGCAGCGACGAAGCTGCCCGCCTCCACGTGGGCAGCCCTGTCCCACGTGGAGGAAGGGGGCTGCCCGGGAATGTCACGGGCAGTCCGGGAAAAATTAAAATTTATTTTTTAATTAAAATTTTAATATTTTGGAATTTTAGTTTTTGGTCCGATCGAAAATTGTTTTTGATTGGTCCACGAGGCATCGGATCAAATTGTTTGAGTCCGAAATTTTTAAATTTGATTTTTGGATAAATTTGAATTTTTGGAAAATTTGTAAATCTTATCCGTTAAATTAGATTTTATAAAATTAACTATTTCGGTACAATTGATGATAAGATATGATCTTATGAATGTATTAGATAAAATATGATTTTATCTTTTAATTATGATGCCATTGCATGTTATCCAATGTTTTAATTATTAAATTAATTATTGGATAAAAAGATGATCGATTGTCATGACCAATATTGTAGGTGTATGTTAGGTAGTTTACATTTGGTTTTATTATTGTTGGGTTTTATTAATGGGCTTTGTTTATGGCCCAATTTGAATTGTCATTTGTAATAAAAAGTGGGCTTGGTTTATGGCCCGTTCCCACCCCTTAAATATGTATCCCCTACTTGTCATCAAAATTTATTGTAAATTTGTTAGACTTGGTGGGAGATAAAGATTTGAAGACAATGGTGGGCCCATCAGACAATAAAGACCGAAGAAATGTAAATGGAAGCTCAATGTAATAGGATTGCATTGCATACTTGCATATCACCTAGGATTGGACTTAGACTCGTGATTGGCAACCACGGGTCTATTAGATAATGGGATCGATCATCCTCAAATAATATATGATATTATTGATGTATGCATGTTTAGACTAAATTGTATGAATCCCGCAAGCATACATAAATTGCATGATGAGACAGATTTTCAAAAATAAAAAATCCCTCATTTTAAATATGATTTAAAATTGATATCAAGATAAACAAAAGGGAATTTAAATATTGTTTAAATATTCCTACCTTCCATCAACGATCAATGTATGAGATGCAACCCGCGGGCACGGTCCGGCTCATATTATTGGGGGGGGGGGGGCCCGTTCATCGGAAAGCTGTACATTGGATCGACACATGTTGTAAGTTGGGTGGAACTCCCATGGAATTGGCTCATATTATTGGGGATCCACATGGCGACCGTCCATCACAACTTAATATTGATGGGTCATCTTGACATGTCACATTAAACGGCGTCATATTATTGGGCCCTTATTGGACATGAGGTAAAAACATGAGGGTTGCTTTGGAAGCCATTGGGCTCTACCTTTTGAAAATTATGGTTGGCTGATATTATTCGGGACTATAGTTTGTCAATTGGACTCCATGTTCCCACTAAGGAAATCGGTTTCTCGTTTTCACTAAAGGGTAGTGAAATCGTTAAAATAGTGGGAGTGTAATTCATAAAATAAATCTCGCCATATTTTATGTCTTAGTAAATTAATTAAACAATCACTGATTATTGTCTGTTTGTTTTCAGTATTTCATTACAATGAATTCGCGCAATCCACTATACTCAATTCTCGAACAAAACAAATTGACTGGCGCAAACTATACGGAATGGTTCCGTAAATTAAAGATTGTTCTAAACTCGGAGAAAATTTTCTACGTGTTAGAAAAGAATCCTCCAAAGGAAGCACCGACTAATATAAGTCCGAAAGAATTGGCAAAACATGATCAATGGTGGGACCATGATGTCAAGGCTAAATGCTATATGCAAGCTTCAATGTCGGATGAACTCCAGAGGCGATTTAAGGATGTCGTGAATGCTGCTGACATACACATGCACCTCAAGGAACTTTTTGTAGCTCAGTCAAGGTCGGAGAGGTATGCCACCGTCAAAGAGCTCATGACATGCCGCATGCGAGATGGGACTTCGGTCCATGAGCATGGGGTACACATGATTGGGCTCATTGAAAAATTGGTAACACTCGATTTGACTTTGGAGCATGAACTAAACGCAGACTTGTTGCTTCTTTCCCTTCCTTCGTCATTTGACGGATTTGTGGTGAACTTCAATATGAACAAGATAGAGGCCACCCTTGAAGAGATGGTCAATATGCTTGTGTCTTATAAGGCCACATTAAAGAAGGATAAACCGGTACTCTTGGTTGGATCCTCTTCTTACTCCAAGAAGTGGCCAAGTGGAAAGGGTAAGAAACGTTCTGCCCCACCCAAGAAAATTGTACCACAAAAGAAGGCCAAGACAAAAGCTTCAAACGTGAACATATCTGGAGATGTTTGTCATCACTGCAAGAAACCCGGTCATTGGAAACGTAACTGCAAGGAATACCTCGAGCAGTTGCGAACTGCAAAGGGTATGTTTTACATTGAAATAAATATTTCACTTAATACTACTTCTTTGGTATTGGATACCGGATGTGGATCTCACATTTGCAATGATTTGCAGGTGATGATAAGAAGTCGTAAGCTTAGGATGGGTGAGACCCAGCTGAGGCTTGGAAATGGTTCCAGAGTTGAAGCAAAAGCAGTGGGAGACGTTTATTTAGTTTTGCAGAACAATTTTAAGTTATTTTTGAGAGATGTTTTATTTGTGCCAGATTTAATTAAAAACATTATTTCTGTTTCTATGCTTGATAGAGATGGTTTTTCTTGTAATTTTGTGAATGGGATTTGCAATATTTACAAGAATGAATGTTTGATTGGAAATGGACAACTTGAAAATGATCTATATAACTTAAAATTAAAAGACGTTCCAATTAATTATGTTGATAAAACGGTAACAACAAATAAAAGGATAAACGATAGTCAAAACCAGGCAAACCTTTTGCATGCTAGGCTAGGTCATATTTCCTTAAGAAGGATGAACAAGCTAGTGGGAGAGGGCATGTTTGATATGTCTGATATTAACTCTCTACCTACTTGTGAGTCCTGCCTAAAAGGAAAAATGACTAAATCTCCTTTCAAAGGGAAGCTTGAGCGTAGTCAAAACCTGTTGGATTTGATCCATACAGATGTCTATGGACCATTTAGTATTGGTACTAAATTTGGACACACCTACTTCATTACCTTTACTGATGATTATTCGAGGTATGGGTATTTATATTTAATGAAATATAAGTCTGAATCATTTGAAAAGTTCAAAGAATTCAAGGCTGAAGTAGAAAACAAACAAGGTAGAAGTATTAAAGCACTTCGATCGAATCGAGGTGGAGAATACTTAAGTACCGAGTTTTTGAGCTATCTAAAAGAGAATGGGATTCTCTCTCAGTGGACTCCTCCTATGACACCTCAGCTGAATGGTGTCTCGGAGCGTCGCAATCGAACTTTGTAGGACATGGTTCGATCTATGATGAGCTTCACTGAGCTCCCACCTTCGTTTTGGGGCTATGCGCTTGAAACGGCGATATTGTTGTTGAAAAATGTCCACACTAAAGCATTAGATAAAACTCCATATGAGTTATGGAATGGCAAAGCTCCTAAGTATTCGTACTTAAAGATTTGGGGATGTCCTACTTACGTGAAGCAGACGGTGGGAGATAAGTTGGATAGTCGATCCACCTTATGTTATTTTGTAGAATATCCGAAGAATTCAATCGGATATTATTTCTATCATCCAACTGAAACAAAAGTGTTTGTTTCAAGGAATGCCACCTTCATGGAGAAGGAGTTCTTATTAGATAAGAAAGGCAAGATGATGGAACTCGAAGAAATTCGAGAAGAACTCGAGATACAAAATACCGATCCTACACCTCAGGAACCATTGATTGACACGCCTATTACTAGAAGATCTGAGAGGACTTCTAGACCTCGTATTTGATATGGTCTTCTTCTTGAAGGGGATCAAAGTGAACCCGACATTGGATGTGATCCAATAAACTTCAAGGAAGCAATTTCTGATGCGGATTCGAATTTATGGCTTGATGCTATGCAGTCGGAAATAGACTCGATGCATACAAATCAAGTTTGGTCTTTAGTAGATCCTCCCGATGAAATTGTTCCAATAGGGTGTAAATGGATCTACAAAATAAAACTTGGGCCTGATGGCAAGGTACTAACCTACAAGGCACGATTGGTAGCAAAAGGTTATACTCAAAGACAAGGAGTTGACTATGATGAAACTTTTTCACCAGTCGCAATGTTCAAGTTCATAAGAATCCTTATTGCCATAGCAGCATGGTATGACTATGAGATATGGCAAATGGATGTGAAGACTGCATTTCTTAATGGAAACATTAAGGAAGAAATCTATATGATGCAGCCCGAGGGATTCACATCCATGGGAAGCGAGCATAAGGTATGCAAGCTTCAGAGATCAATTTATGGTCTCAAACAAGCATAAAGGAATTTGGTTTCATCAAAAACCCGGAGGAACGGTGCGTGTACAAGAAAGTAGTTAAGGATGCGTGACGTTATTATTGCTTTATGTTGATGACATCCTACTCTTTGTGAATGATGTAGGGATGTTGAAGTCAACAAAGATATGGTTATCAGGTAGATTTTCGATGAAGGATTTGGGTGAGGCATCCTATATTCTAGGGATACAGATCTATAGAGATAGATCTAAGAGAATGATAGGACTCACTCAAGCAACCTACATCGAAACCATATTGAAAAGGTTTTCTATGGATGAGTCCAAGATTGGACATCTACCTATGTGTCATGGAGTTTCTCTATCCAAGTCTATGTGTCCCAAGACTGACGAAGAGATAGAGAAAATGACACACATACCACATGCGTCAGCCATAGGTAGTATTATGTATGGGATGATATCTACCAGACCCGATGTAGCCTTTGTTCTGAGTGTCACGAGCAGATATCAGGCCAACCCCAGTCAAATGCATTGGAAAGATTGAAAGAGTGGGTGCCCGGTGAGCCAACTTGTGGCTAAGGGTTTTGATGACTCTTTGTATAAACAATCTTTTGTTTAATATAATTTACACTTTTATTAATGGCAATGACTTTATCTTTCTTCATATTGTTATATTGTGATATACTATTGTTGTTTTGATAAAGACCTTGAATATACTATAGTGTATGTAAGATGTGGTAGCACATGGGGATGGCTATCTTGAAACACATCTTATAGTCACTGTATATTCTAAACTGTTCCTAGTCGATTGAGCCGTCCGATAATAAGGATAAGGATCGCTCGAGTTTGAGACTAGAATTTGCGATGCAGAGTACCACGTTTCATTGGTAAGGAACATAGAGATGTTCGAAGCATGCAAATGGATATTCATACGATGAATGATCGAACTACCCTATCCGGACTTTCCAAGTGGTTATCACTTATCGAGTGGATAAAGTCCGCGGTTTTGGTTGTACACCATTAGTCCTTACTACTTGAAACATCATTGAGACTCTATATGCTAGTAAACTGATGTGCCCTGCAGCAGTGGTCAAACAAGTCATCAATACGAGGCAACGGACACTTGTTCTTCACAGTGACTCGATTCAGCTGCCGATAGTCAATGCACAGCCGCATCGACCCATCCTTCTTCTTCACGAAGAGAACAGGAGCACACCAAGGAGATACACTAGGATGAATATACCCCTTGTCCAAAAGATCCTGTAGCTGATTCTTCAACTCACGCATCTCTGACGGAGCCAGACGATACGGTGCTCTAGAAATAGGCGAAGTACCCGGCATCAACTCTATGCCAAACTCGACTTCCCTAGCAGGAGGAAAACCCGAAATCTCATCAGGAAATACATCTGGAAATTCATCCACAACAGGAATGCTCTCTAACCCAATACTCTCAGCGGACAAATCAACTGCATAGATAAGGTATCCTTCCCCGCCAGACTCTAGAGCTCGACAGGCTCTCAAAGCTGATACCAAAGGCATCGGGGGTCGCGATCCCTCACCATAGAAAAACCAGCTCTCACTCCCTCCGGATGAAAGTGTACTAATCTCTGATAGCAGTCCATTGAAGCTCGATAGGTAGTCAACATATCTATTCCCAGAATGCAATCAAAGTCGTCCATCGCCAGGACCATGAGATTCGCTAACAGAATGTTCCCTTCGAACTCTAAAGGGCAACCCATCACTAGACGCTTAGCCAAAGCAGATTGGCCCGTCGGAGTAGAAACAGACATCACTACGTCTAGTGCAATGCATGGTAACTTATGCCTCTTAACAAAACGTGCAAAAATGAAGGAATGAGATGCACCAGTGTCAATAAGTACAAGAGCAGGTATACCAAAAAGCAGAAATGTACCTGCGATGACTTTCTCATTCTTCTCCACAGCCTGATCATGTCTCAGGGCAAACACCTGGCCAGAAGCTCGTGGCCTCAAATGAGAACTCCAGCAGACTTTCCCTGCGACCTCTGCTGTACCGTGGCCTGAGAACCCGATCCTGAACCAGATCCAGAACCGCCTCCCCCAGACAGTGGACAATCCCTCCGGATATGACCAGTCTCTCCACAACGGAAAACAAGCTCCAGAAGCTCTACGGCACTTGTCGGATGGATGGTTCTTCCCACAGTGATCACACTTGTCCTTCTTACCATACCGGACAACACCTCCAGAACCAGAGGAAGAAGAAGATCCAGACTTCTTGAAAGTTTGGGCACAGGGACCCAAAGAACTAGCAGGCCTCGACTGAGGGAAAGACCTGTTCCGCCGAATGCTGTCCTTCGCCTGGTGACAACGGCTCACCAAACCCTCGTAGGACATGTCGTCTCCAACCGCCACGCGGTCATGGATCTCAGGGTTAAGGCCCTGAAGGAACAGATTATACTTCATCTCTGAGCTATCAGCAATCTCGGGGCAATAGGATAGCAGATCAAAGAACCTCTGCTGATACTCATCGATAGACATGGCTCCCTGTTGCAGACTCAGTAGCTCGCCTGCCTTTGACTGACGGAGTGCCGGAGGAAAATACCGCTTTTGGAAAGCTGTGCGGAACTCGGCCCAGGTGGCCACTCCTCTCGCCGCAACAAAAGGTGCAGAAGTAAACCCCCACCACTTGCGCGCACGCCCATCCAGAAGATAGCCAAGGGTCTCCACCTTTTGCTCCTCGGTGCATTGGAAAGTCTGAAAAGTCATCTCCATGGGGTCTAACCAGTTCTCCGCTGAAAGAGTAGGTGCCCGGTGAGCCAACTTGTGGCTATAGGGCTTTGATGACTCTTTGTATAAACAATCTTTTGTTTAATATAATTTACACTTTTATTAATGGCAATGACTTATCTTTCTTCATATTGTTATATTGCGATATACTATTGTTGTTTTGATAAAGACCTTGAATATACTATAGTGTATGTAAGATGTGGTAGAACATGGGGATGTCTATCATGAAACACATCTTATAGTCACTGTATATTCCAAACTGTTCCTAGTCGACTGAGCCGTCCGATAATAAGGATATATCGCTCGAGTTTGAGACTAGCATTTGCAATGCAGAGTACCACGTTCATTGGTAGGGAACATAGAGATGTTCGAAGCATGCAAATGGATATTCATATGATGAATGATCGAACTACCCTATCCGGACTTTCCAAGTGGTTATCACTTATCGAGTGGATAAAGTCCGCGGTTTTGGTTGTACACCATTAGTCCTTACTACTTGAAACATCATTGAGACTCTATATGCTAGTACTGTGCTTTGACTCGTTTACCGACTCTATTGGGGTCATCAGGTGTCGGGATTGGGTACAGTTACAACACATATAGAGTCGATGCTTTGTTGTCAAGGATTCACCACATACTTGCGAGTGTGGATATCCTATGCGATCTGAGAAGATATTAGTGTGACGAATCTCTGGCCAGAGTACATGATGTGTTTTAAGAAATGGTTTCTTAGTAGCACATGCGATGTCACTATTTGATCTTCAAGATGTATTGCATAGTTATCGAATCTCGAACGACTCTCGATTTACCAATGGTTGTTGATTCGATCGGGATATATGGATGAAGGGACCGTACTGTACGCTAACCAAAATCTATTGGTTCTTGCAGGCACTATCAGTGATACCTAGGGAATCATGGGGCGATGTTGCTAGGCGCTCTTACCATGATTCGATGGGCAAGTCGAAAATTATTTTTCCGAGTCACAAGAAGTTGTGAGCCCACGGCTAGCTGTATCCCTGAACCATTGAGGGTCACACAGAGTAATGGATTTTTAATCCCCGTTGAGATAATTAAATTTAAAGAGTTAAATTTAATGAACAAATAAGTTGGACTTCTTATTTAAGAGTAGAGGAGTAAGATTTCCTAAAATGACATAGGGATGGGCATTTTTGGAAATCACTGAATTCGGATTCAGAAAAAGTTATCTTGACTTTAAAAGGTGCAGAAATGGTTTCTGTGCACATTGGTGAAATCGGTTTATCAATCGGAGTCATGATGAATTTTATATTAATTTCTGAACATGCGGGCTTTGCTTGTCGGTCTTGAACTTATGACTAATGGGCCCTAAGCTGTTAGCGGCCTACATTATAAATAAGTTATTGCAGTACAGAAATTACACACAACAGGTCACAAAATTATTTTTGAAAAAAAACCCTATTTTTCTAAGTGTGGTCGCTGCCCCCCCCCCCCCTTCCCTCTGCTCGGAAAAATCCAGTCTGTGAATTTTGAATTACAGTCTGGTTTAACGGATCAAATTCGTTAATTCTCTTCGTAGAAACTTCTGATAGATTTTCTAGTGCAATCTATCAGAGGGATTAAATATCCGTTCGTGGACCTGATTGAAGAACAGTTCGTCCATCAGTTCCAGGGATATACAACAAGAGCAGAGAAATCTGTTGGTGTCCAAAATCTCGATTCGAGATTGGAGGTAAAAATTTATAATTGTTATTTAATTTTTACACACACAATTTAATCGTAAAGTTTTGATACCCAATATAGAATCCTTCCATATAAATATTTAAACTTCCGCTGCACCGGGTATCAATTCTGATTGATCTGATCGCCGTGTTCTCCAACATCCTCATCCTCCGGAGACTCACCTCCAACTAAGGGCTTAGGACCCATAGCTAAGAATCGACGCACAGTGAAACGCTCGTCGTCATGATGACGATGACGCCGTTCTCGACGAGGCTCCCGGTCGGCATCACCCCAACGCCCACCAACACTGTCATGAGAACTCCGGTCGTCATGATTTGCCATCTACAAAAATACCTCAAGATGAGACTAAATCCCAAGAATTCTTTTGCATGCTCTGATACCATAAATGTAGTGACCCTTACCCGGATCACCTACTAAACAGAACTTATGCATGCAATTAACTTAATTAAACAGATATCAGAATAAAAACTGCGGAAACCATAAACAATATACAATCCCAAGTAAAGGAATCTGTAATTTATCCAATAATATACAACCAAATCGAATAGCTGTATAAACCCAAACAACAGTAATAAAACCTAGACGAAGCTCCAGCTGGCCAACCACTGACTAGCCCCTCCTGGATCCACCCTCCTCGTCCAATCGCAAACCTGCCCCATGGAATAGGGTGTCCAGAAACACAGAGTACGAGACGTGAGCATAAAATGCTCAGTGCGAGAGTATGAGTATAAATGCATGCAAAGTGAACTCCCTAGAGACTCGAGGTCAAGGATCAGATAACAGAGACAGACCGGGCCCTGGTATGTAGCACGCTGTGCCGTCGCTTCAGGAGGTGGCTCCCATACCGAGATAACAATGGATACGCCGGACCCAAATCAATGGAAGTCCATCCACTAACAGGATAGGGTACAACCCTACTAACAGACATCTCGAAAGACATACAGCAAGATGCAAATGAATGCAGCATAATATCATGGCATATAAATCCTGCAGTCACATAATACATGCATACTCAGTCAGGATATCTCGAACAGTACTTTCGTACCTCAAAACAGAGCAAGCTCTACCAACTCTAGGTCCACGCCTATAGTCTTCTCTACACTGCCAAATGATACTACTATCATTAAAGTGCTCTAAAAGCCTTAACTAAGCTATTGCATACTCCTAAATATTTATAGGAAGCAAAACTATACCTTCGTCCGTCGTTAGCCCTTTGATGTCGATGCCTCCAGAACTTGGGCACAACTCCGCTACGACTACCAAACGCCTCGCCGACCTCCGGACCAAGCCTAAGAAGACTAGAACAGCTCCAAAAGGACTAGAATGGAAAGGAGAACTCGGAATTGGCAAATGAAAGTGAAGCCTCGGCCTTTTATTTATAGACAACGATCGGAACTTCCGATTCTTGATCGGAACGTCCGAACCTCGATCGGAACGTTCGATCCTGCCATCGGAGCTTCCGAAGATCCTGATCTGCCACTTGTCAAAATATCACTTGTTGACTCCGGATAGGGGTGATCAGAGCTTCCGGTCCTGATCGGAGCTTCCAATCTTGCCACACGTCATGCCTGACGTAATATCGATCGGAGCTTCCGATCCTGTTCGGATCTTCCGATCCTGATCGGAGCTACCGAACTCTACCCAAGTAATTATGATAAATTCCTTAATTACTGATTTTGGTTACGGGCTACTACATACTCCCCCACATAAGATATTTCGTCCTCGAAATCAGATCTTAAGTACCGAATGCAAATACAGAAATGAGAAACATTCTTTATTCAAATCAAACGTTTACAGAGTTTGCAACTGAATACACATAAAGAATGAAATCAAAACAACTCAGGATGGTCTTTACGCATCCTGTCCTCAAGCTCCCAAGTAGCTTCCTCAATGCCTCGGCGCTGCCACTGAACTAAAACCAAAGGAATGACTTTGTTCCATAAAACCTTATCCTTATAATCCAGGATACGAAGAGGTTTCTCAACATAAGTCAAATCCTTGTCTACCTGAACCTCAGACCGCTGCAGAATATGAGATTCATCCGCCACATATCGTCGCAACAGAGAGATACGTGGAACACGTCGTGAATACTGGATAGATGCGGTGGCAAAGCTATTCGATAAGCCAAATTGCCAATGCTCTCCAAGATTTCAAACGGACCGATAAATCTGGGAGACACCTTGCCCTTAAGGCCAAATCTGAGAATTTTGCGTAAAGGTGACACTCTCAGAAACACTTTCTCCCCGACCTCGAGCTGCAAGGGCCTACGCTTGATATTAGCATAACTGTCCTGACGATCCTGTGCAGTCTTAATCCGTTTCTTGATTTGATCAACAATATCTATCGCCTGCTGAATAAATTCCGGTCCCTCAGCCTGTCTCTCCCCCACTTCTTCCCAGAAGAGTGGAGTACGACAACGTCGCCCATACAACTCCTCAAAAGGTGCCATCCCAATACTAGTGTGATAGTTGTTGTTGTAAGCGAAGTCGATCAACGACAAATGATCCTGCCAGGCTGAACCAAAATCCATGACGCACTCTCTAAGCATATCCTCCCAAGTACGGATAGTGCGCTCTGACTGACCATCAATCTCCGGATGACAGGCAGTACTCAAACTGAGAGTAGTACCCATCGCACGCTGAACACTCCCCCAGAACCTAGAAGTAAACCTAGGGTCTCGATCGCTGACAATGCTCACAGGCACTCCATGAAGTCGAACGATCTCCTGAACATACATCCGTGCCATGCGATCCACAGAGTACTCTCGGCTATAGGCAATGAAATGTGCTGACTTGGTGAGTCGGTCCACCACAACCCAGATAGCATCACAGTTCCTCGGGGATACCGGCAAATGGGTCACAAAGTCCATTGTGATAAACTCCCATTTCCATTCAGGAATAGGCAGACTGTGAAGCAATCCTCCAGGTCGTCGGTGCTCTGCCTTGACCTGTTGACACACCAAACATCTCGAAACAAACTGATAAAAACTGCGTTTCATTCCCTTCCACCAGAAACGAGTACGTAGATCCTTGTACATCTTGTTGCTCCCAGGATGAATACTCAACTTAGTGCGATGTGCCTGAGACAAAATCTCCTCTCGCAACTCTTCATCCTGCGGGATCACAAGCCTACCAGACAAACACAGAACGCCATCTGACTGATAATGAAATCCAGATGAGCTACCCTCGTTAGCTAGACGAGCTAAACGCTGGGTCTTTGAATCAGAAATCTGAGCATCTCGGATCCGCGAATACAAGGCTGGCTCAGATAATATCGCAAACATCTGGATACTCTGCATACCTTTCTTATGCTTGAAGGTATAACCTGAAGTACAACAGTCACTGATCGCACTGGACATCGAACAAGTCTGAAGTGCGGATAGTCGTACCTTGCGACTCAAGGCATCAGCGGTGAGATTAGCAGCTCCCGGATAGTACTTAATCTCGCAATCATAGTCCTTAAGCAAATCCATCCAACGTCTCTGCCTCATGTTCAACTCCGCCTGAGTGAACAAATACTTGAGACTCTTATGGTCGGTGAAGATCTCAAATTTCTCGCCATACAGATAATGACGCCAGATCTTCAAAGCGAACACAATGGCTGCTAACTCCAAATCATGGACTAGGTAGTTGTCCTCGTGAAGCTTCAGCTGTCTAGAAGCGTATGCGATCACATGCCCATTCTGAGTCAGGACACAACCTAACCCTTGAAGATAAGGGTAATGCCAACACCGGCGCAGAAGTCAACCGCCGTCGAAGCTCACAGAAATTCTTCTCACACTCGGAGGACCACTCGAAATCTACACCCTTGCGGGTAAGCTGCGTCAACGGTCGAGCTAACTGAGAGAAGTTCAGAATGAAGCAACGATAATCTCCTGCTAGACCCAGAAAACTACGGATCTCAGCAACTGTCGTCGGACGCGACCAATTAAGTACCGCTTCAATCTTGCTTGGATCAACAGAAATCCCCTCCCTGGATATGATATGGCCAAGAAAGACCACTCTATCCATCCAGAACTCACACTTGCTCAGCTTGGCGTACAACTGCTCATCTCGAAGAGTCTGTAGTACCAACCGCAAGTGAGAAACATGCTCTTCTGTATTACGCGAATACACTAAGATGTCGTCAATGAAGACAACGACAAACTTGTCCAAATAATCCCTGAAAACACGGTTCATCAGATCCATGAATATAGCCGACGCATTAGTCAAACCAAATGGCATCACTAGGAACTCGTAATGCCCATAGCGAGTACGGAATGCAGTCTTGGCTACGTCCTGATCACGGACTCTCAACTGATGATACCCAGATCTCAAGTCAATCATGGAGTAAACTGATGTGCCCTACAGCTGGTCAAACAAGTCATCAATATGAGGCAACGGATACTTGTTCTTCACAGTGACTCGATTCAGCTGCCGATAGTCAATGCACAGCCGCATCGACCCATCCTTCTTCTTCACGAAGAGAACAGGAGCTCCCCAAGGAGATACACTAGGACGAATGTACCCCTTGTCCAAAAGATCCTGTAGCTGATTCTTCAACTCACGCATCTCTGACGGAGCCAGACGATATGGTGCTCTAGAAATAGGCGAAGTACCCGGCATCAACTCTATGCCAAACTCGACTTCCCTAGCAGGAGGAAAACCCGGAATCTCATCAGGAAATACATCTGAAAATTCATCCACAACAGGAATGCTCTCTAACCCAATACTCTCAGTGGACAAATCAACTGCATAGATAAGGTAGCCTTCCCCGCCAAACTCTAGAGCTCGACAGGCTCTCAAAGCTGATACCAAAGGCATTGGGGGTCGCGCTCCCTCACCATAGAAAAACCAGCTCTCACTCCCCTCCAGATGAAAGCGTACTAATCTCTGATAGCAGTCCACTGAAGCTCGATAGGTAGTCAACATATCTATTCCCAGAATGCAATCAAAGTCGTCCATCGCCAGGACCATGAGATTTGCTAACAGAATGTTTCCTTCGAACTCTAAAGGGCAACCCATCACTAGACGCTTAGCCAAAGCAGATTGGCCCGTCGGAGTAGAAACAGACATCACTACGTCTAGTGCAATGCATGGTAACTTATGCCTCTTAACAAAACGTGCAAAAATGAAGGAATGAGATGCACCAGTGTCAATAAGTACAAGAGCAGGTATACCAAAAAGCAGAAATGTACCTGCGATGACTTTCTCATTCTCCTCCACAGCCTGATCATGTCTCAGGGCAAACACCTGGCCAGAAGCTCGTGGCCACAAATGAGAACTCCCTGCAGACTGTCCCTGCGACCTCTGCTGTACGGTGGCCTGAGAACCCGATCCTGAACCAAATCCCGAACCGCCTCCCCCAGACAGTGGACAATCCCTCTGGATATGACCAGTCTCTCCACAACGGAAACAAGCTCCAGAAGCTCTACGTCACTTTTCGGATGGATGGTTCTTCCCACAGTGATCACACTTGTCCTTCTTACCATACCGGACAACACCTCCAGAACCAGAGGAAGAAGAAGATCCAGACTTCTTGAAAGTTTGGGCACGGGGACCCAAAGAACTAGCAGGCCTCGACTGAGGGAAAGACCTGTTCCGCCGAATGCTGTCCTTCGCCTAGTGACAACGGCTCACCAAACCCTCGTAGGACATGTCGTCGCCAACCGCCACACGGTCATGGATCTCAGGGTTAAGGCCCTGAAGGAACAGATTATACTTCATCTCTGAGCTATCAGCAATCTCGGGGCAATAGGATAGCAGATCAAAGAACCTCTGCTGATACTCATCGATATACATGGCTCCCTGTCGCAGACTCAGTAGCTCGCCTGCCTTCGACTGACGGAGTGCCGGAGGAAACTACCGCTTTTGGAAAGCTGTGCGGAACTCGGCCCAGGTGGCCACTCCTCTCGCCGCAACAAAAGGTGCAAAAGTAAACCTCCACCACCTGTGCGCACGCCCATCCAGAAGATAGCCAAGGGTCTCCACCTTTTGCTCCTCGGTGCATTGGAAAGTCTGAAAAGTCATCTTCATGTGGTCTAACCAGTTCTTCGCATCCTCCAGAGACTCACCTCCAACTAAGGGCTTAGGACCCATAGCTAAGAATCGACACACAGTGAAACGCTCGTCGTCATGATGACGATGACGTCGTTCTTGACGAGGCTCCCGATCGGCATCACCCCAACGCCCACCAACACTGCCATGAGAACTCCGGTCGTCATGATTTGCCATCTACAAAAATACCTCAGATGAGACTAAATCCCAAGAATTCTTTTGCATGCTCTGATACCATAAATGTAGTGACCCTTACCCGGATCACCTACTAAACAGAACTTATGCATGCAATTAACTTAATTAAACAGATATCAGAATAAAACTGCGGAAACCATAAACAATATACAATCCCAAGTAAAGGAATCTGTAATTTATCCAATAATATACAACCAAATCGAATAGTTGTATAAACCCAAACAACAGTAATAAAACCTAGACGAAGCTCCAGCTGGCCAACCACTGACTAGCCCCTCCTGGATCCACCCTCCTCGTCAAATCGCAAACCTGCCCCATGGAATAGGGTGTCCAGAAACACAGAGTACGAGACGTGAGCATAAAATGCTCAGTGCGAGAGTATGAGTATACATGCATGCAAAGTGAACTCCCTAGAGACTCGAGGTCAAGGATCAAATAACAGAGACAGATCGGGCCCTGGTATGTAGCACGCTGTGCCGTCGCTTCAGGAGGTGGCTCCCATACCGAGATAACAGTGGATACGCCGGACCCAAATCGATGGAAGTCCATCCACTAACAGGATAGGGTACAACCCTACTAACTGACATCTCGAAAGAGATACAGCAAGATGCAAATGAATGCAGCATAATATCATGGCATATAAATCATGCAGTCACATAATACATGCATAGTCAGTCAGGATATCTCGAACAGTACTTTCGTACCTCAAAACAGAGCAAGCTCTACCAACTCTAGGTCCACTCCTATAGTCTGCTCTACACTGCCAAATGATACTACTATCATTAAAGTGCTCTAAAAGCCTTAACTAAGTTATTGCATCCTCCTAAATATTTATAGGAAGCAAAAGCTATACCTTCGTCCGTCGTTAGCCCTTTGATGTCGATGCCTCCAGAACTTGGGCACAACTCCGCTACGACTACCGAACGCCTCGCTGACCTCCGGACCAAGCCTAAGAAGACTAGAACAGCTCCAAAAGGACTAGAATGAAAAGGAGAACTCGGAATTGGCAAATGAAAGTGAAGCCTCGGCCTTCTATTTATATACAACGATCGGAACTTCCGATCCTTGATCGGAACGTCTAAACCTCGGTCGGAACGTCCGATCCTGCCATCGGAGCTTCCGAAGATCCTGATCTTCCATGTGTCAAAATATCACTTGTTGACTCCGGATAGGGGTGATCGGAGCTTCCGGTCCTGATCGGAGCTTCCGATCTTGCCACACGTCATGCCTGACGTAATATCGATCGGAGCTTCCGATCCTGTTCGGAGCTTCCGATCCTGATCGGAGCTTCCGAACTCTACCCAAGTAATTATGATAAATTCCTTAATTACTGATTTTGGTTACGGGCTACTACAGGCACTATCAGTGATACCTAGGGAATCATGGGGCGATGTTGCTAGACGCTCTTACCATGATTCGTTGGGCAAGTCGGAAATTGTTGTTCCGAGTCACAAGGAGTTGTGAGCCCACGGCTAGCTGTATCCCTGAACCATTGAGGGTCACACAAGTAATGAAGTACTAAACCCCGTTGAGATAGTTAAATTTAAAGAGTTAAATTTAATGAAAGAGAAGTTGGACTTCTTAACTATAAGGGAGTGGAATTTCCTAAAATGACATAGGGATGGGCGTTTTTGGAAATCACTGAATTCGGATTCAGAAAAATTATCTTGACTTTAAAGGTGCAGAAATGGTTTCTGTGCACATTGGTGAAATTGGTTTATCAATTGGAGTCATGATGAATTTTATATTAATTTCTATAATAACGGGTTTGGCTTGTTGGGCTTAAGTTATGGATTGTGGGCTCTAAGGAGTTAGAGTCCTAATACAATCATAACTTAATCTAGTGTAGAAATTATCTATAAATAGATGAGTAGTGTTCGAAAATCACAAGAATTCATTCTATCAATTTTCGAAAATCACTCATATTATTTCAAGGGGATTTTAGAAATCCTCTGTCCCTTTTTGAGAAAATTCAGTTTGTGATTTTTACGAAAAATTACTTTCTGAATTAATAGATCAAATCTGTTTATTCTCGTCGATAAACATCTGATTGATTTCTAGTGCAATCAATCAGAGGGTTTCTGTTTTCTGTTCGTGGACCTTATTCCGGAGATTGATCGTGAAGCCATCGGTTCCCGGGATATACAAGAAGAGCAGATTAAATTCTGTTGGTGTCCATAATCAAGCCGTTGCTTGAAGAGGTAAAAATTTAATTGTGATTTTATTTTTACTTTCATAATTTAATCGTAAAGTTTTGTTACCCATGATATGGAATCGTTCCATACATAAAAATAAAATTTTTAAACTTCCGCTGCATCGGGTATCAATTCTTAATTGATCTGAACACGTTTTTCCAACAGTGGTATCATAGCCAGGTTGCTCAGATCAAACGATTAAATTAATCGATTGTACAAAATATTTGGCCTCGATTTTTTGAAAACAAAACGAATTTTAAAAATTAAAATTTTGACGGAACAGGGGCATCGGGGCAGCGATTTGATCGCTGCCCTGGGCAGTGCACGGCGCTGCCCAAGGGCAGCGATTGTCGCTGCCCGCCTCCACGTAGGCAGCGACGAAGCTGCCCGCCTCCACGTGGGCAGCCCTGTCCCACGTGGAGGAAGGGGGCTGCCCGGAATGTCACGGGCAGTCCGGGAAAAATTAAAATTTATTTTTTAATTAAAATTTTAATATTTTGGAATTTTAGTTTTTGGTCCGATCGAAAATTGTTTTTGATTGGTCCACGAGGCATCGGATCAAATTGTTTGAGTCCGAAATTTTTAAATTTGATTTTTGGATAAATTTGAATTTTTGGAAAATTTGTAAATCTTATCCGTTAAATTAGATTTTATAAAATTAACTATTTCGGTACAATTGATGATAAGATATGATCTTATGAATGTATTAGATAAAATATGATTTTATCTTTTAATTATGATGCCATTGCATGTTATCCAATGTTTTAATTATTAAATTAATTATTGGATAAAAAGATGATCGATTGTCATGACCAATATTGTAGGTGTATGTTAGGTAGTTTACATTTGGTTTTATTATTGTTGGGTTTTATTAATGGGCTTTGTTTATGGCCCAATTTGAATTGTCATTTGTAATAAAAAGTGGGCTTGGTTTATGGCCCGTTCCCACCCCTTAAATATGTATCCCCTACTTGTCATCAAAATTTATTGTAAATTTGTTAGACTTGGTGGGAGATAAAGATTTGAAGACAATGGTGGGCCCATCAGGCAATAAAGACCGAAGAAATGTAAATGGAAGCTCAATGTAATAGGATTGCATTGCATACTTGCATATCACCTAGGATTGGACTTAGACTCGTGATTGGCAACCACGGGTCTATTAGATAATGGGATCGATCATCCTCAAATAATATATGATATTATTGATGTATGCATGTTTAGACTAAATTGTATGAATCCCGCAAGCATACATAAATTGCATGATGAGACAGATTTTCAAAAATAAAAAATCCCTCATTTTAAATATGATTTAAAATTGATATCAAGATAAACAAAAGGGAATTTAAATATTGTTTAAATATTCCTACCTTCCATCAACGATCAATGTATGAGATGCAACCCGCGGGCACGGTCCGGCTCATATTATTGGGGGGGGGGCCCGTTCATCGGAAAGCTGTACATTGGATCGACACATGTTGTAAGTTGGGTGGAACTCCCATGGAATTGGCTCATATTATTGGGGATCCACATGGCGACCGTCCATCACAACTTAATATTGATGGGTCATCTTGACATGTCACATTAAACGGCGTCATATTATTGGGCCCTTATTGGACATGAGGTAAAAACATGAGGGTTGCTTTGGAAGCCATTGGGCTCTACCTTTTGAAAATTATGGTTGGCTGATATTATTCGGGACTATAGTTTGTCAATTGGACTCCATGTTCCCACTAAGGAAATCGGTTTCTCGTTTTCACTAAAGGGTAGTGAAATCGTTAAAATAGTGGGAGTGTAATTCATAAAATAAATCTCGCCATATTTTATGTCTTAGTAAATTAATTAAACAATCACTGATTATTGTCTGTTTGTTTTCAGTATTTCATTACAATGAATTCGCGCAATCCACTATACTCAATTCTCGAACAAAACAAATTGACTGGCGCAAACTATACGGAATGGTTCCGTAAATTAAAGATTGTTCTAAACTCGGAGAAAATTTTCTACGTGTTAGAAAAGAATCCTCCAAAGGAAGCACCGACTAATATAAGTCCGAAAGAATTGGCAAAACATGATCAATGGTGGGACCATGATGTCAAGGCTAAATGCTATATGCAAGCTTCAATGTCGGATGAACTCCAGAGGCGATTTAAGGATGTCGTGAATGCTGCTGACATACACATGCACCTCAAGGAACTTTTTGTAGCTCAGTCAAGGTCGGAGAGGTATGCCACCGTCAAAGAGCTCATGACATGCCGCATGCGAGATGGGACTTCGGTCCATGAGCATGGGGTACACATGATTGGGCTCATTGAAAAATTGGTAACACTCGATTTGACTTTGGAGCATGAACTAAACGCAGACTTGTTGCTTCTTTCCCTTCCTTCGTCATTTGACGGATTTGTGGTGAACTTCAATATGAACAAGATAGAGGCCACCCTTGAAGAGATGGTCAATATGCTTGTGTCTTATAAGGCCACATTAAAGAAGGATAAACCGGTACTCTTGGTTGGATCCTCTTCTTACTCCAAGAAGTGGCCAAGTGGAAAGGGTAAGAAACGTTCTGCCCCACCCAAGAAAATTGTACCACAAAAGAAGGCCAAGACAAAAGCTTCAAACGTGAACATATCTGGAGATGTTTGTCATCACTGCAAGAAACCCGGTCATTGGAAACGTAACTGCAAGGAATACCTCGAGCAGTTGCGAACTGCAAAGGGTATGTTTTACATTGAAATAAATATTTCACTTAATACTACTTCTTTGGTATTGGATACCGGATGTGGATCTCACATTTGCAATGATTTGCAGGTGATGATAAGAAGTCGTAAGCTTAGGATGGGTGAGACCCAGCTGAGGCTTGGAAATGGTTCCAGAGTTGAAGCAAAAGCAGTGGGAGACGTTTATTTAGTTTTGCAGAACAATTTTAAGTTATTTTTGAGAGATGTTTTATTTGTGCCAGATTTAATTAAAAACATTATTTCTGTTTCTATGCTTGATAGAGATGGTTTTTCTTGTAATTTTGTGAATGGGATTTGCAATATTTACAAGAATGAATGTTTGATTGGAAATGGACAACTTGAAAATGATCTATATAACTTAAAATTAAAAGACGTTCCAATTAATTATGTTGATAAAACGGTAACAACAAATAAAAGGATAAACGATAGTCAAAACCAGGCAAACCTTTTGCATGCTAGGCTAGGTCATATTTCCTTAAGAAGGATGAACAAGCTAGTGGGAGAGGCATGTTTGATATGTCTGATATTAACTCTCTACCTACTTGTGAGTCCTGCCTAAAAGGAAAAATGACTAAATCTCCTTTCAAAGGGAAGCTTGAGCGTAGTCAAAACCTGTTGGATTTGATCCATACAGATGTCTATGGACCATTTAGTATTGGTACTAAATTTGGACACACCTACTTCATTACCTTTACTGATGATTATTCGAGGTATGGGTATTTATATTTAATGAAATATAAGTCTGAATCATTTGAAAAGTTCAAAGAATTCAAGGCTGAAGTAGAAAACAAACAAGGTAGAAGTATTAAAGCACTTCGATCGAATCGAGGTGGAGAATACTTAAGTACCGAGTTTTTGAGCTATCTAAAAGAGAATGGGATTCTCTCTCAGTGGACTCCTCCTATGACACCTCAGCTGAATGGTGTCTCGGAGCGTCGCAATCGAACTTTGTAGGACATGGTTCGATCTATGATGAGCTTCACTGAGCTCCCACCTTCGTTTTGGGGCTATGCGCTTGAAACGGCGATATTGTTGTTGAAAAATGTCCACACTAAAGCATTAGATAAAACTCCATATGAGTTATGGAATGGCAAAGCTCCTAAGTATTCGTACTTAAAGATTTGGGGATGTCCTACTTACGTGAAGCAGACGGTGGGAGATAAGTTGGATAGTCGATCCACCTTATGTTATTTTGTAGAATATCCGAAGAATTCAATCGGATATTATTTCTATCATCCAACTGAAACAAAAGTGTTTGTTTCAAGGAATGCCACCTTCATGGAGAAGGAGTTCTTATTAGATAAGAAAGGCAAGATGATGGAACTCGAAGAAATTCGAGAAGAACTCGAGATACAAAATACCGATCCTACACCTCAGGAACCATTGATTGACACGCCTATTACTAGAAGATCTGAGAGGACTTCTAGACCTCGTATTTGATATGGTCTTCTTCTTGAAGGGGATCAAAGTGAACCCGACATTGGATGTGATCCAATAAACTTCAAGGAAGCAATTTCTGATGCGGATTCGAATTTATGGCTTGATGCTATGCAGTCGGAAATAGACTCGATGCATACAAATCAAGTTTGGTCTTTAGTAGATCCTCCCGATGAAATTGTTCCAATAGGGTGTAAATGGATCTACAAAATAAAACTTGGGCCTGATGGCAAGGTACTAACCTACAAGGCACGATTGGTAGCAAAAGGTTATACTCAAAGACAAGGAGTTGACTATGATGAAACTTTTTCACCAGTCGCAATGTTCAAGTTCATAAGAATCCTTATTGCCATAGCAGCATGGTATGACTATGAGATATGGCAAATGGATGTGAAGACTGCATTTCTTAATGGAAACATTAAGGAAGAAATCTATATGATGCAGCCCGAGGGATTCACATCCATGGGAAGCGAGCATAAGGTATGCAAGCTTCAGAGATCAATTTATGGTCTCAAACAAGCATAAAGGAATTTGGTTTCATCAAAAACCCGGAGGAACGGTGCGTGTACAAGAAAGTAGTTAAGGATGCGGTGACGTTATTATTGCTTTATGTTGATGACATCCTACTCTTTGTGAATGATGTAGGGATGTTGAAGTCAACAAAGATATGGTTATCAGGTAGATTTTCGATGAAGGATTTGGGTGAGGCATCCTATATTCTAGGGATACAGATCTATAGAGATAGATCTAAGAGAATGATAGGACTCACTCAAGCAACCTACATCGAAACCATATTGAAAAGGTTTTCTATGGATGAGTCCAAGATTGGACATCTACCTATGTGTCATGGAGTTTCTCTATCCAAGTCTATGTGTCCCAAGACTGACGAAGAGATAGAGAAAATGACACACATACCACATGCGTCAGCCATAGGTAGTATTATGTATGGGATGATATCTACCAGACCGGATGTAGCCTTTGTTCTGAGTGTCACGAGCAGATATCAGGCCAACCCCAGTCAAATGCATTGGAAAGATTGAAAGAGTGGGTGCCCGGTGAGCCAACTTGTGGCTAAGGGTTTTGATGACTCTTTGTATAAACAATCTTTTGTTTAATATAATTTACACTTTTATTAATGGCAATGACTTTATCTTTCTTCATATTGTTATATTGTGATATACTATTGTTGTTTTGATAAAGACCTTGAATATACTATAGTGTATGTAAGATGTGGTAGCACATGGGGATGGCTATCTTGAAACACATCTTATAGTCACTGTATATTCTAAACTGTTCCTAGTCGATTGAGCCGTCCGATAATAAGGATAAGGATCGCTCGAGTTTGAGACTAGAATTTGCGATGCAGAGTACCACGTTTCATTGGTAAGGAACATAGAGATGTTCGAAGCATGCAAATGGATATTCATACGATGAATGATCGAACTACCCTATCCGGACTTTCCAAGTGGTTATCACTTATCGAGTGGATAAAGTCCGCGGTTTTGGTTGTACACCATTAGTCCTTACTACTTGAAACATCATTGAGACTCTATATGCTAGTAAACTGATGTGCCCTGCAGCTGGTCAAACAAGTCATCAATACGAGGCAACGGACACTTGTTCTTCACAGTGACTCGATTCAGCTGCCGATAGTCAATGCACAGCCGCATCGACCCATCCTTCTTCTTCACGAAGAGAACAGGAGCACACCAAGGAGATACACTAGGATGAATATACCCCTTGTCCAAAAGATCCTGTAGCTGATTCTTCAACTCACGCATCTCTGACGGAGCCAGACGATACGGTGCTCTAGAAATAGGCGAAGTACCCGGCATCAACTCTATGCCAAACTCGACTTCCCTAGCAGGAGGAAAACCCGAAATCTCATCAGGAAATACATCTGGAAATTCATCCACAACAGGAATGCTCTCTAACCCAATACTCTCAGCGGACAAATCAACTGCATAGATAAGGTATCCTTCCCCGCCAGACTCTAGAGCTCGACAGGCTCTCAAAGCTGATACCAAAGGCATCGGGGGTCGCGATCCCTCACCATAGAAAAACCAGCTCTCACTCCCCTCCGGATGAAAGTGTACTAATCTCTGATAGCAGTCCATTGAAGCTCGATAGGTAGTCAACATATCTATTCCCAGAATGCAATCAAAGTCGTCCATCGCCAGGACCATGAGATTCGCTAACAGAATGTTCCCTTCGAACTCTAAAGGGCAACCCATCACTAGACGCTTAGCCAAAGCAGATTGGCCCGTCGGAGTAGAAACAGACATCACTACGTCTAGTGCAATGCATGGTAACTTATGCCTCTTAACAAAACGTGCAAAAATGAAGGAATGAGATGCACCAGTGTCAATAAGTACAAGAGCAGGTATACCAAAAAGCAGAAATGTACCTGCGATGACTTTCTCATTCTTCTCCACAGCCTGATCATGTCTCAGGGCAAACACCTGGCCAGAAGCTCGTGGCCTCAAATGAGAACTCCCAGCAGACTTTCCCTGCGACCTCTGCTGTACCGTGGCCTGAGAACCCGATCCTGAACCAGATCCAGAACCGCCTCCCCCAGACAGTGGACAATCCCTCCGGATATGACCAGTCTCTCCACAACGGAAAACAAGCTCCAGAAGCTCTACGGCACTTGTCGGATGGATGGTTCTTCCCACAGTGATCACACTTGTCCTTCTTACCATACCGGACAACACCTCCAGAACCAGAGGAAGAAGAAGATCCAGACTTCTTGAAAGTTTGGGCACAGGGACCCAAAGAACTAGCAGGCCTCGACTGAGGGAAAGACCTGTTCCGCCGAATGCTGTCCTTCGCCTGGTGACAACGGCTCACCAAACCCTCGTAGGACATGTCGTCTCCAACCGCCACGCGGTCATGGATCTCAGGGTTAAGGCCCTGAAGGAACAGATTATACTTCATCTCTGAGCTATCAGCAATCTCGGGGCAATAGGATAGCAGATCAAAGAACCTCTGCTGATACTCATCGATAGACATGGCTCCCTGTTGCAGACTCAGTAGCTCGCCTGCCTTTGACTGACGGAGTGCCGGAGGAAAATACCGCTTTTGGAAAGCTGTGCGGAACTCGGCCCAGGTGGCCACTCCTCTCGCCGCAACAAAAGGTGCAGAAGTAAACCCCCACCACTTGCGCGCACGCCCATCCAGAAGATAGCCAAGGGTCTCCACCTTTTGCTCCTCGGTGCATTGGAAAGTCTGAAAAGTCATCTCCATGGGGTCTAACCAGTTCTCCGCTGAAAGAGTAGGTGCCCGGTGAGCCAACTTGTGGCTATAGGGCTTTGATGACTCTTTGTATAAACAATCTTTTGTTTAATATAATTTACACTTTTATTAATGGCAATGACTTTATCTTTCTTCATATTGTTATATTGCGATATACTATTGTTGTTTGATAAAGACCTTGAATATACTATAGTGTATGTAAGATGTGGTAGAACATGGGGATGTCTATCATGAAACACATCTTATAGTCACTGTATATTCCAAACTGTTCCTAGTCGACTGAGCCGTCCGATAATAAGGATATATCGCTCGAGTTTGAGACTAGCATTTGCAATGCAGAGTACCACGTTTCATTGGTAGGGAACATAGAGATGTTCGAAGCATGCAAATGGATATTCATATGATGAATGATCGAACTACCCTATCCGGACTTTCCAAGTGGTTATCACTTATCGAGTGGATAAAGTCCGCGGTTTTGGTTGTACACCATTAGTCCTTACTACTTGAAACATCATTGAGACTCTATATGCTAGTACTGTGCTTTGACTCGTTTACCGACTCTATTGGGGTCATCAGGTGTCGGGATTGGGTACAGTTACAACACATATAGGAGTCGATGCTTTGTTGTCAAGGATTCACCACATACTTGCGAGTGTGGATATCCTATGCGATCTGAGAAGATATTAGTGTGACGAATCTCTGGCCAGAGTACATGATGTGTTTTAAGAAATGGTTTCTTAGTAGCACATGCGATGTCACTATTTGATCTTCAAGATGTATTGCATAGTTATCGAATCTCGAACGACTCTCGATTTACCAATGGTTGTTGATTCGATCGGGATATATGGATGAAGGGACCGTACTGTACGCTAACCAAAATCTATTGGTTCTTGCAGGCACTATCAGTGATACCTAGGGAATCATGGGGCGATGTTGCTAGGCGCTCTTACCATGATTCGATGGGCAAGTCGAAAATTATTTTTCCGAGTCACAAGAAGTTGTGAGCCCACGGCTAGCTGTATCCCTGAACCATTGAGGGTCACACAGAGTAATGGATTTTTAATCCCCGTTGAGATAATTAAATTTAAAGAGTTAAATTTAATGAACAAATAAGTTGGACTTCTTATTTAAGAGTAGAGGAGTAAGATTTCCTAAAATGACATAGGGATGGGCATTTTTGGAAATCACTGAATTCGGATTCAGAAAAAGTTATCTTGACTTTAAAAGGTGCAGAAATGGTTTCTGTGCACATTGGTGAAATCGGTTTATCAATCGGAGTCATGATGAATTTTATATTAATTTCTGAACATGCGGGCTTTGCTTGTCGGGCTTGAACTTATGACTAATGGGCCCTAAGCTGTTAGCGGCCTACATTATAAATAAGTTATTGCAGTACAGAAATTACACACAACAGGTCACAAAATTATTTTCGAAAAAAAACCCTATTTTTCTAAGTGTGGTCGCTGCCCCCCCCCCCCCCTTCCCTCTGCTCGGAAAAATCCAGTCTGTGAATTTTGAATTACAGTCTGGTTTAACGGATCAAATTCGTTAATTCTCTTCGTAGAAACTTCTGATAGATTTTCTAGTGCAATCTATCAGAGGGATTAAATATCCGTTCGTGGACCTGATTGAAGAACAGTTCGTCCATCAGTTCCAGGGATATACAACAAGAGCAGAGAAATCTGTTGGTGTCCAAAATCTCGATTCGAGATTGGAGGTAAAAATTTATAATTGTTATTTAATTTTTACACACACAATTTAATCGTAAAGTTTTGATACCCAATATAGAATCCTTCCATATAAATATTTAAACTTCCGCTGCACCGGGTATCAATTCTGATTGATCTGATCGCCGTGTTCTCCAACATCCTCATCCTCCGGAGACTCACCTCCAACTAAGGGCTTAGGACCCATAGCTAAGAATCGACGCACAGTGAAACGCTCGTCGTCATGATGACGATGACGCCGTTCTCGACGAGGCTCCCGGTCGGCATCACCCCAACGCCCACCAACACTGTCATGAGAACTCCGGTCGTCATGATTTGCCATCTACAAAAATACCTCAAGATGAGACTAAATCCCAAGAATTCTTTTGCATGCTCTGATACCATAAATGTAGTGACCCTTACCCGGATCACCTACTAAACAGAACTTATGCATGCAATTAACTTAATTAAACAGATATCAGAATAAAACTGCGGAAACCATAAACAATATACAATCCCAAGTAAAGGAATCTGTAATTTATCCAATAATATACAACCAAATCGAATAGCTGTATAAACCCAAACAACAGTAATAAAACCTAGACGAAGCTCCAGCTGGCCAACCACTGACTAGCCCCTCCTGGATCCACCCTCCTCGTCCAATCGCAAACCTGCCCCATGGAATAGGGTGTCCAGAAACACAGAGTACGAGACGTGAGCATAAAATGCTCAGTGCGAGAGTATGAGTATACATGCATGCAAAGTGAACTCCCTAGAGACTCGAGGTCAAGGATCAGATAACAGAGACAGACCGGGCCCTGGTATGTAGCACGCTGTGCCGTCGCTTCAGGAGGTGGCTCCCATACCGAGATAACAATGGATACGCCGGACCCAAATCAATGGAAGTCCATCCACTAACAGGATAGGGTACAACCCTACTAACAGACATCTCGAAAGACATACAGCAAGATGCAAATGAATGCAGCATAATATCATGGCATATAAATCCTGCAGTCACATAATACATGCATACTCAGTCAGGATATCTCGAACAGTACTTTCGTACCTCAAAACAGAGCAAGCTCTACCAACTCTAGGTCCACGCCTATAGTCTTCTCTACACTGCCAAATGATACTACTATCATTAAAGTGCTCTAAAAGCCTTAACTAAGCTATTGCATACTCCTAAATATTTATAGGAAGCAAAACTATACCTTCGTCCGTCGTTAGCCCTTTGATGTCGATGCCTCCAGAACTTGGGCACAACTCCGCTACGACTACCAAACGCCTCGCCGACCTCCGGACCAAGCCTAAGAAGACTAGAACAGCTCCAAAAGGACTAGAATGGAAAGGAGAACTCGGAATTGGCAAATGAAAGTGAAGCCTCGGCCTTTTATTTATAGACAACGATCGGAACTTCCGATTCTTGATCGGAACGTCCGAACCTCGATCGGAACGTTCGATCCTGCCATCGGAGCTTCCGAAGATCCTGATCTGCCACTTGTCAAAATATCACTTGTTGACTCCGGATAGGGGTGATCAGAGCTTCCGGTCCTGATCGGAGCTTCCAATCTTGCCACACGTCATGCCTGACGTAATATCGATCGGAGCTTCCGATCCTGTTCGGATCTTCCGATCCTGATCGGAGCTACCGAACTCTACCCAAGTAATTATGATAAATTCCTTAATTACTGATTTTGGTTACGGGCTACTACATACTCCCCCACATAAGATATTTCGTCCTCGAAATCAGATCTTAAGTACCGAATGCAAATACAGAAATGAGAAACATTCTTTATTCAAATCAAACGTTTACAGAGTTTGCAACTGAATACACATAAAGAATGAAATCAAAACAACTCAGGATGGTCTTTACGCATCCTGTCCTCAAGCTCCCAAGTAGCTTCCTCAATGCCTCGGCGCTGCCACTGAACTAAAACCAAAGGAATGACTTTGTTCCATAAAACCTTATCCTTATAATCCAGGATACGAAGAGGTTTCTCAACATAAGTCAAATCCTTGTCTACCTGAACCTCAGACCGCTGCAGAATATGAGATTCATCCGCCACATATCGTCGCAACAGAGATACGTGGAACACGTCGTGAATACTGGATAGATGCGGTGGCAAAGCTATTCGATAAGCCAAATTGCCAATGCTCTCCAAGATTTCAAACGGACCGATAAATCTGGGAGACACCTTGCCCTTAAGGCCAAATCTGAGAATTTTGCGTAAAGGTGACACTCTCAGAAACACTTTCTCCCCGACCTCGAGCTGCAAGGGCCTACGCTTGATATTAGCATAACTGTCCTGACGATCCTGTGCAGTCTTAATCCGTTTCTTGATTTGATCAACAATATCTATCGCCTGCTGAATAAATTCCGGTCCCTCAGCCTGTCTCTCCCCCACTTCTTCCCAGAAGAGTGGAGTACGACAACGTCGCCCATACAACTCCTCAAAAGGTGCCATCCCAATACTAGTGTGATAGTTGTTGTTGTAAGCGAACTCGATCAACGACAAATGATCCTGCCAGGCTGAACCAAAATCCATGACGCACTCTCTAAGCATATCCTCCCAAGTACGGATAGTGCGCTCTGACTGACCATCAGTCTCCGGATGACAGGCAGTACTCAAACTGAGAGTAGTACCCATCGCACGCTGAACACTCCCCCAGAACCTAGAAGTAAACCTAGGGTCTCGATCGCTGACAATGCTCACAGGCACTCCATGAAGTCGAACGATCTCCTGAACATACATCCGTGCCATGCGATCCACAGAGTACTCTCGGCTATAGGCAATGAAATGTGCTGACTTGGTGAGTCGGTCCACCACAACCCAGATAGCATCACAGTTCCTCGGGGATACCGGCAAATGGGTCACAAAGTCCATTGTGATAAACTCCCATTTCCATTCAGGAATAGGCAGACTGTGAAGCAATCCTCCAGGTCGTCGGTGCTCTGCCTTGACCTGTTGACACACCAAACATCTCGAAACAAACTGATAAAAACTGCGTTTCATTCCCTTCCACCAGAAACGAGTACGTAGATCCTTGTACATCTTGTTGCTCCCAGGATGAATACTCAACTTAGTGCGATGTGCCTGAGACAAAATCTCCTCTCGCAACTCTTCATCCTGCGGGATCACAAGCCTACCAGACAAACACAGAACGCCATCTGACTGATAATGAAATCCAGACGAGCTACCCTCGTTAGCTAGACGAGCTAAACGCTGGGTCTTTGAATCAGAAATCTGAGCATCTCGGATCCGCGAATACAAGGCTGGCTCAGATAATATCGCAAACATCTGGATACTCTGCATACCTTTCTTATGCTTGAAGGTATAACCTGAAGTACAACAGTCACTGATCGCACTGGACATCGAACAAGTCTGAAGTGCGGATAGTCGTACCTTGCGACTCAAGGCATCAGCGGTGAGATTAGCAGCTCCCGGATAGTACTTAATCTCGCAATCATAGTCCTTAAGCAAATCCATCCAACGTCTCTGCCTCATGTTCAACTCCGCCTGAGTGAACAAATACTTGAGACTCTTATGGTCGGTGAAGATCTCAAATTTCTCGCCATACAGATAATGACGCCAGATCTTCAAAGCGAACACAATGGCTGCTAACTCCAAATCATGGACTAGGTAGTTGTCCTCGTGAAGCTTCAGCTGTCTAGAAGCGTATGCGATCACATGCCCATTCTGAGTCAGGACACAACCTAACCCTTGAAGATAAGGGTAATGCCAACACCGGCTCAGAAGTCAACCGCCGTCGAAGCTCACAGAAATTCTTCTCACACTCGGAGGACCACTCGAAATCTACACCCTTGCGGGTAAGCTGCGTCAACGGTCGAGCTAACTGAGAGAAATTCAGAATGAAGCAACGATAATCTCCTGCTAGACCCAGAAAACTACGGATCTCAGCAACTGTCGTCGGACGCGACCAATTAAGTACCGCTTCAATCTTGCTTGGATCAACAGAAATCCCCTCCCTGGATATGATATGGCCAAGAAAGACCACTCTATCCATCCAGAACTCACACTTGCTCAGCTTGGCGTACAACTGCTCATCTCGAAGAGTCTGTAGTACCAACCGCAAGTGAGAAACATGCTCTTCTGTATTACGCGAATACACTAAGATGTCGTCAATGAAGACAACGACAAACTTGTCCAAATAATCCCTGAAAACACGGTTCATCAGATCCATGAATATAGCCGACGCATTAGTCAAACCAAATGGCATCACTAGGAACTCTTAATGCCCATAGCGAGTACGGAATGCAGTCTTGGCTACGTCCTGATCACGGACTCTCAACTGATGATACCCAGATCTCAAGTCAATCATGGAGTAAACTGATGTGCCCTACAGCTGGTCAAACAAGTCATCAATATGAGGAAACGGATACTTGTTCTTCACAGTGACTCGATTCAGCTGCCGATAGTCAATGCACAGCCGCATCGACCCATCCTTCTTCTTCACGAAGAGAACAGGAGCTCCCCAAGGAGATACACTAGGACGAATGTACCCCTTGTCCAAAAGATCCTGTAGCTGATTCTTCAACTCACGCATCTCTGACGGAGCCAGACGATATGGTGCTCTAGAAATAGGCGAAGTACCCGGCATCAACTCTATGCCAAACTCGACTTCCCTAGCAGGAGGAAAACCCGGAATCTCATCAGGAAATACATCTGAAAATTCATCCACAACAGGAATGCTCTCTAACCCAATACTCTCAGTGGACAAATCAACTGCATAGATAAGGTAGCCTTCCCCGCCAAACTCTAGAGCTCGACAGGCTCTCAAAGCTGATACCAAAGGCATTGGGGGTCGCGCTCCCTCACCATAGAAAAACCAGCTCTCACTCCCCTCCAGATGAAAGCGTACTAATCTCTGATAGCAGTCCACTGAAGCTCGATAGGTAGTCAACATATCTATTCCCAGAATGCAATCAAAGTCGTCCATCGCCAGGACCATGAGATTCGCTAACAGAATGTTTCCTTCGAACTCTAAAGGGCAACCCATCACTAGACGCTTAGCCAAAGCAGATTGGCCCGTCGGAGTAGAAACAGACATCACTACGTCTAGTGCAATGCATGGTAACTTATGCCTCTTAACAAAACGTGCAAAAATGAAGGAATGAGATGCACCAGTGTCAATAAGTACAAGAGCAGGTATACCAAAAAGCAGAAATGTACCTGCGATGACTTTCTCATTCTCCTCCACAGCCTGATCATGTCTCAGGGCAAACACCTGGCCAGAAGCTCGTGGCCACAAATGAGAACTCCCTGCAGACTGTCCCTGCGACCTCTGCTGTACGGTGGCCTGAGAACCCGATCCTGAACCAAATCCAGAACCGCCTCCCCCAGACAGTGGACAATCCCTCTGGATATGACCAGTCTCTCCACAACGGAAACAAGCTCCAGAAGCTCTACGTCACTTTTTGGATGGATGGTTCTTCCCACAGTGATCACACTTGTCCTTCTTACCATACCGGACAACACCTCCAGAACCAGAGGAAGAAGAAGATCCAGACTTCTTGAAAGTTTGGGCACGGGGACCCAAAGAACTAGCAGGCCTCGACTGAGGGAAAGACCTGTTCCGCCGAATGCTGTCCTTCGCCTAGTGACAACGGCTCACCAAACCCTCGTAGGACATGTCGTCGCCAACCGCCACACGGTCATGGATCTCAGGGTTAAGGCCCTGAAGGAACAGATTATACTTCATCTCTGAGCTATCAGCAATCTCGGGGCAATAGGATAGCAGATCAAAGAACCTCTGCTGATACTCATCGATATACATGGCTCCCTGTCGCAGACTCAGTAGCTCGCCTGCCTTCGACTGACGGAGTGCCGGAGGAAACTACCGCTTTTGGAAAGCTGTGCGGAACTCGGCCCAGGTGGCCACTCCTCTCGCCGCAACAAAAGGTGCAAAAGTAAACCTCCACCACCTGTGCGCACGCCCATCCAGAAGATAGCCAAGGGTCTCCACCTTTTGCTCCTCGGTGCATTGGAAAGTCTGAAAAGTCATCTTCATGTGGTCTAACCAGTTCTTCGCATCCTCCAGAGACTCACCTCCAACTAAGGGCTTAGGACCCATAGCTAAGAATCGACACACAGTGAAACGCTCGTCGTCATGATGACGATGACGTCGTTCTTGACGAGGCTCCCGATCGGCATCACCCCAACGCCCACCAACACTGCCATGAGAACTCCGGTCGTCATGATTTGCCATCTACAAAAATACCTCAGATGAGACTAAATCCCAAGAATTCTTTTGCATGCTCTGATACCATAAATGTAGTGACCCTTACCCGGATCACCTACTAAACAGAACTTATGCATGCAATTAACTTAATTAAACAGATATCAGAATAAAACTGCGGAAACCATAAACAATATACAATCCCAAGTAAAGGAATCTGTAATTTATCCAATAATATACAACCAAATCGAATAGTTGTATAAACCCAAACAACAGTAATAAAACCTAGACGAAGCTCCAGCTGGCCAACCACTGACTAGCCCCTCCTGGATCCACCCTCCTCGTCAAATCGCAAACCTGCCCCATGGAATAGGGTGTCCAGAAACACAGAGTACGAGACGTGAGCATAAAATGCTCAGTGCGAGAGTATGAGTATACATGCATGCAAAGTGAACTCCCTAGAGACTCGAGGTCAAGGATCAAATAACAGAGACAGATCGGGCCCTGGTATGTAGCACGCTGTGCCGTCGCTTCAGGAGGTGGCTCCCATACCGAGATAACAGTGGATACGCCGGACCCAAATCGATGGAAGTCCATCCACTAACAGGATAGGGTACAACCCTACTAACTGACATCTCGAAAGAGATACAGCAAGATGCAAATGAATGCAGCATAATATCATGGCATATAAATCATGCAGTCACATAATACATGCATACTCAGTCAGGATATCTCGAACAGTACTTTCGTACCTCAAAACAGAGCAAGCTCTACCAACTCTAGGTCCACTCCTATAGTCTGCTCTACACTGCCAAATGATACTACTATCATTAAAGTGCTCTAAAAGCCTTAACTAAGTTATTGCATCCTCCTAAATATTTATAGGAAGCAAAAGCTATACCTTCGTCCGTCGTTAGCCCTTTGATGTCGATGCCTCCAGAACTTGGGCACAACTCCGCTACGACTACCGAACGCCTCGCTGACCTCCGGACCAAGCCTAAGAAGACTAGAACAGCTCCAAAAGGACTAGAATGAAAAGGAGAACTCGGAATTGGCAAATGAAAGTGAAGCCTCGGCCTTCTATTTATATACAACGATCGGAACTTCCGATCCTTGATCGGAACGTCTAAACCTCGGTCGGAACGTCCGATCCTGCCATCGGAGCTTCCGAAGATCCTGATCTTCCATGTGTCAAAATATCACTTGTTGACTCCGGATAGGGGTGATCGGAGCTTCCGGTCCTGATCGGAGCTTCCGATCTTGCCACACGTCATGCCTGACGTAATATCGATCGGAGCTTCCGATCCTGTTCGGAGCTTCCGATCCTGATCGGAGCTTCCGAACTCTACCCAAGTAATTATGATAAATTCCTTAATTACTGATTTTGGTTACGGGCTACTACAGGCACTATCAGTGATACCTAGGGAATCATGGGGCGATGTTGCTAGACGCTCTTACCATGATTCGTTGGGCAAGTCGGAAATTGTTGTTCCGAGTCACAAGGAGTTGTGAGCCCACGGCTAGCTGTATCCCTGAACCATTGAGGGTCACACAAGTAATGAAGTACTAAACCCCGTTGAGATAGTTAAATTTAAAGAGTTAAATTTAATGAAAGAGAAGTTGGACTTCTTAACTATAAGGGAGTGGAATTTCCTAAAATGACATAGGGATGGGCGTTTTTGGAAATCACTGAATTCGGATTCAGAAAAATTATCTTGACTTTAAAGGTGCAGAAATGGTTTCTGTGCACATTGGTGAAATTGGTTTATCAATTGGAGTCATGATGAATTTTATATTAATTTCTATAATAACGGGTTTGGCTTGTTGGGCTTAAGTTATGGATTGTGGGCTCTAAGGAGTTAGAGTCCTAATACAATCATAACTTAATCTAGTGTAGAAATTATCTATAAATAGATGAGTAGTGTTCGAAAATCACAAGAATTCATTCTATCAATTTTCGAAAATCACTCATATTATTTCAAGGGGATTTTAGAAATCCTCTGTCCCTTTTTGAGAAAATTCAGTTTGTGATTTTTACGAAAAATTACTTTCTGAATTAATAGATCAAATCTGTTTATTCTCGTCGATAAACATCTGATTGATTTCTAGTGCAATCAATCAGAGGGTTTCTGTTTTCTGTTCGTGGACCTTATTCCGGAGATTGATCGTGAAGCCATCGGTTCCCGGGATATACAAGAAGAGCAGATTAAATTCTGTTGGTGTCCATAATCAAGCCGTTGCTTGAAGAGGTAAAAATTTAATTGTGATTTTATTTTTACTTTCATAATTTAATCGTAAAGTTTTGTTACCCATGATATGGAATCGTTCCATACATAAAAATAAAATTTTTAAACTTCCGCTGCATCGGGTATCAATTCTTAATTGATCTGAACACGTTTTTCCAACAGTGGTATCATAGCCAGGTTGCTCAGATCAAACGATTAAATTAATCGATTGTACAAAATATTTGGCCTCGATTTTTTGAAAACAAAACGAATTTTAAAAATTAAAATTTTGACGGAACAGGGGCATCGGGGCAGCGATTTGATCGCTGCCCTGGGCAGTGCACGGCGCTGCCCAAGGGCAGCGATTGTCGCTGCCCGCCTCCACGTAGGCAGCGACGAAGCTGCCCGCCTCCACGTGGGCAGCCCTGTCCCACGTGGAGGAAGGGGGCTGCCCGGGAATGTCACGGGCAGTCCGGGAAAAATTAAAATTTATTTTTTAATTAAAATTTTAATATTTTGGAATTTTAGTTTTTGGTCCGATCGAAAATTGTTTTTGATTGGTCCACGAGGCATCGGATCAAATTGTTTGAGTCCGAAATTTTTAAATTTGATTTTTGGATAAATTTGAATTTTTGGAAAATTTGTAAATCTTATCCGTTAAATTAGATTTTATAAAATTAACTATTTCGGTACAATTGATGATAAGATATGATCTTATGAATGTATTAGATAAAATATGATTTTATCTTTTAATTATGATGCCATTGCATGTTATCCAATGTTTTAATTATTAAATTAATTATTGGATAAAAAGATGATCGATTGTCATGACCAATATTGTAGGTGTATGTTAGGTAGTTTACATTTGGTTTTATTATTGTTGGGTTTTATTAATGGGCTTTGTTTATGGCCCAATTTGAATTGTCATTTGTAATAAAAAGTGGGCTTGGTTTATGGCCCGTTCCCACCCCTTAAATATGTATCCCCTACTTGTCATCAAAATTTATTGTAAATTTGTTAGACTTGGTGGGAGATAAAGATTTGAAGACAATGGTGGGCCCATCAGGCAATAAAGACCGAAGAAATGTAAATGGAAGCTCAATGTAATAGGATTGCATTGCATACTTGCATATCACCTAGGATTGGACTTAGACTCGTGATTGGCAACCACGGGTCTATTAGATAATGGGATCGATCATCCTCAAATAATATATGATATTATTGATGTATGCATGTTTAGACTAAATTGTATGAATCCCGCAAGCATACATAAATTGCATGATGAGACAGATTTTCAAAAATAAAAAATCCCTCATTTTAAATATGATTTAAAATTGATATCAAGATAAACAAAAGGGAATTTAAATATTGTTTAAATATTCCTACCTTCCATCAACGATCAATGTATGAGATGCAACCCGCGGGCACGGTCCGGCTCATATTATTGGGGGGGGGGCCCGTTCATCGGAAAGCTGTACATTGGATCGACACATGTTGTAAGTTGGGTGGAACTCCCATGGAATTGGCTCATATTATTGGGGATCCACATGGCGACCGTCCATCACAACTTAATATTGATGGGTCATCTTGACATGTCACATTAAACGGCGTCATATTATTGGGCCCTTATTGGACATGAGGTAAAAACATGAGGGTTGCTTTGGAAGCCATTGGGCTCTACCTTTTGAAAATTATGGTTGGCTGATATTATTCGGGACTATAGTTTGTCAATTGGACTCCATGTTCCCACTAAGGAAATCGGTTTCTCGTTTTCACTAAAGGGTAGTGAAATCGTTAAAATAGTGGGAGTGTAATTCATAAAATAAATCTCGCCATATTTTATGTCTTAGTAAATTAATTAAACAATCACTGATTATTGTCTGTTTGTTTTCAGTATTTCATTACAATGAATTCGCGCAATCCACTATACTCAATTCTCGAACAAAACAAATTGACTGGCGCAAACTATACGGAATGGTTCCGTAAATTAAAGATTGTTCTAAACTCGGAGAAAATTTTCTACGTGTTAGAAAAGAATCCTCCAAAGGAAGCACCGACTAATATAAGTCCGAAAGAATTGGCAAAACATGATCAATGGTGGGACCATGATGTCAAGGCTAAATGCTATATGCAAGCTTCAATGTCGGATGAACTCCAGAGGCGATTTAAGGATGTCGTGAATGCTGCTGACATACACATGCACCTCAAGGAACTTTTTGTAGCTCAGTCAAGGTCGGAGAGGTATGCCACCGTCAAAGAGCTCATGACATGCCGCATGCGAGATGGGACTTCGGTCCATGAGCATGGGGTACACATGATTGGGCTCATTGAAAAATTGGTAACACTCGATTTGACTTTGGAGCATGAACTAAACGCAGACTTGTTGCTTCTTTCCCTTCCTTCGTCATTTGACGGATTTGTGGTGAACTTCAATATGAACAAGATAGAGGCCACCCTTGAAGAGATGGTCAATATGCTTGTGTCTTATAAGGCCACATTAAAGAAGGATAAACCGGTACTCTTGGTTGGATCCTCTTCTTACTCCAAGAAGTGGCCAAGTGGAAAGGGTAAGAAACGTTCTGCCCCACCCAAGAAAATTGTACCACAAAAGAAGGCTAAGACAAAAGCTTCAAACGTGAACATATCTGGAGATGTTTGTCATCACTGCAAGAAACCCGGTCATTGGAAACGTAACTGCAAGGAATACCTCGAGCAGTTGCGAACTGCAAAGGGTATGTTTTACATTGAAATAAATATTTCACTTAATACTACTTCTTTGGTATTGGATACCGGATGTGGATCTCACATTTGAAATGATTTGCAGGTGATGATAAGAAGTCGTAAGCTTAGGATGGGTGAGACCCAGCTGAGGCTTGGAAATGGTTCCAGAGTTGAAGCAAAAGCAGTGGGAGACGTTTATTTAGTTTTGCAGAACAATTTTAAGTTATTTTTTAGAGATGTTTTATTTGTGCCAGATTTAATTAAAAACATTATTTCTGTTTCTATGCTTGATAGAGATGGTTTTTCTTGTAATTTTGTGAATGGGATTTGCAATATTTACAAGAATGAATGTTTGATTGGAAATGGACAACTTGAAAATGATCTATATAACTTAAAATTAAAAGACGTTCCAATTAATTATGTTGATAAAACGGTAACAACAAATAAAAGGATAAACGATAGTCAAAACCAGGCAAACCTTTTGCATGCTAGGCTAGGTCATATTTCCTTAAGAAGGATGAACAAGCTAGTGGGAGAGGGCATGTTTGATATGTCTGATATTAACTCTCTACCTACTTGTGAGTCCTGCCTAAAAGGAAAAATGACTAAATCTCCTTTCAAAGGGAAGCTTGAGCGTAGTCAAAACCTGTTGGATTTGATCCATACAGATGTCTATGGACCATTTAGTATTGGTACTAAATTTGGACACACCTACTTCATTACCTTTACTGATGATTATTCGAGGTATGGGTATTTATATTTAATGAAATATAAGTCTGAATCATTTGAAAAGTTCAAAGAATTCAAGGCTGAAGTAGAAAACAAACAAGGTAGAAGTATTAAAGCACTTCGATCGAATCGAGGTGGAGAATACTTAAGTACCGAGTTTTTGAGCTATCTAAAAGAGAATGGGATTCTCTCTCAGTGGACTCCTCCTATGACACCTCAGCTGAATGGTGTCTCGGAGCGTCGCAATCGAACTTTGTAGGACATGGTTCGATCTATGATGAGCTTCACTGAGCTCCCACCTTCGTTTTGGGGCTATGCGCTTGAAACGGCGATATTGTTGTTGAAAAATGTCCACACTAAAGCATTAGATAAAACTCCATATGAGTTATGGAATGGCAAAGCTCCTAAGTATTCGTACTTAAAGATTTGGGGATGTCCTACTTACGTGAAGCAGACGGTGGGAGATAAGTTGGATAGTCGATCCACCTTATGTTATTTTGTAGAATATCCGAAGAATTCAATCGGATATTATTTCTATCATCCAACTGAAACAAAAGTGTTTGTTTCAAGGAATGCCACCTTCATGGAGAAGGAGTTCTTATTAGATAAGAAAGGCAAGATGATGGAACTCGAAGAAATTCGAGAAGAACTCGAGATACAAAATACCGATCCTACACCTCAGGAACCATTGATTGACACGCCTATTACTAGAAGATCTGAGAGGACTTCTAGACCTCGTATTTGATATGGTCTTCTTCTTGAAGGGGATCAAAGTGAACCCGACATTGGATGTGATCCAATAAACTTCAAGGAAGCAATTTCTGATGCGGATTCGAATTTATGGCTTGATGCTATGCAGTCGGAAATAGACTCGATGCATACAAATCAAGTTTGGTCTTTAGTAGATCCTCCCGATGAAATTGTTCCAATAGGGTGTAAATGGATCTACAAAATAAAACTTGGGCCTGATGGCAAGGTACTAACCTACAAGGCACGATTGGTAGCAAAAGGTTATACTCAAAGACAAGGAGTTGACTATGATGAAACTTTTTCACCAGTCGCAATGTTCAAGTTCATAAGAATCCTTATTGCCATAGCAACATGGTATGACTATGAGATATGGCAAATGGATGTGAAGACTGCATTTCTTAATGGAAACATTAAGGAAGAAATCTATATGATGCAGCCCGAGGGATTCACATCCATGGGAAGCGAGCATAAGGTATGCAAGCTTCAGAGATCAATTTATGGTCTCAAACAAGCATCAAGAAGTTGAAATCAGAAATTTGATGAAACAATAAAGGAATTTGGTTTCATCAAAAACCCGGAGGAACGGTGCGTGTACAAGAAAGTAGTTAAGGATGCGGTGACGTTATTATTGCTTTATGTTGATGACATCCTACTCTTTGTGAATGATGTAGGGATGTTGAAGTCAACAAAGATATGGTTATCAGGTAGATTTTCGATGAATGATTTGGGTGAGGCATCCTATATTCTAGGGATACAGATCTATAGAGATAGATCTAAGAGAATGATAGGACTCACTCAAGCAACCTACATCGACACCATATTGAAAAGGTTTTCTATGGATGAGTCCAAGATTGGACATCTACCTATGTGTCATGGAGTTTCTCTATCCAAGTCTATGTGTCCCAAGACTGACGAAGAGATAGAGAAAATGACACACATACCACATGCGTCAGCCATAGGTAGTATTATGTATGGGATGATATCTACCAGACCGGATGTAGCCTTTGTTCTGAGTGTCACGAGCAGATATCAGGCCAACCCCAGTCAAATGCATTGGAAAGATTGAAAGAGTGGGTGCCCGGTGAGCCAACTTGTGGCTAAGGGTTTTGATGACTCTTTGTATAAACAATCTTTTGTTTAATATAATTTACACTTTTATTAATGGCAATGACTTTATCTTTCTTCATATTGTTATATTGTGATATACTATTGTTGTTTTGATAAAGACCTTGAATATACTATAGTGTATGTAAGATGTGGTAGCACATGGGGATGGCTATCTTGAAACACATCTTATAGTCACTGTATATTCTAAACTGTTCCTAGTCGATTGAGCCGTCCGATAATAAGGATAAGGATCGCTCGAGTTTGAGACTAGAATTTGCGATGCAGAGTACCACGTTTCATTGGTAAGGAACATAGAGATGTTCGAAGAATGCAAATGGATATTCATACGATGAATGATCGAACTACCCTATCCGGACTTTCCAAGTGGTTATCACTTATCGAGTGGATAAAGTCCGCGGTTTTGGTTGTACACCATTAGTCCTTACTACTTGAAACATCATTGAGACTCTATATGCTAGTACTGTGCTTTGACTCGTTTACCGACTCTATTGGGGTCATCAGGCGTCGGGATTGGGTACAGTTACAACACATATAGGAGTCGATGCTTTGTTGTCAAGGATTCACCGCATACTTGCGAGTGTGGATATCCTATGCTATCTGAGGAGATATTAGTGTGACGAATCTCTGGCCAGAGTACATGATGTGTTTTAAGAAATGGTTTCTTAGTAGCACATGCGATGTCACTATTTGATCTTCAAGATGTGTTGCATAGTTATCGAATCTCGAACGACTCTCGATTTACCAATGGTTGTTGATTCGATCGGGATATATGGATGAAGGGACCGTACTGTACGCTAACCAAAATCTATTGGTTCTTGTAGGCACTATCAGTGATACCTAGGGAATCATGGGGCGATGTTGCTAGGCGCTCTTACCATGATTCGATGGGCAAGTCAGAAATTTTTGTTCCGAGTCACAAGGAGTTGTGAGCCCACGGCTAGCTGTATCCCTGAACCATTGAGGGTCACACAGAGTAATGGATTTTTAATCCCCGTTGAGATAGTTAAATTTAAAGAGTTAAATTTAATGAACAAAGAAGTTGGACTTCTTATTTAAGAGTAGAGGAGTAAGATTTCCTAAAATGACATATGGATGGGCATTTTTGGAAATCACTGAATTCGGATTCAGAAAATTTATCTTGACTTTTAAAGGTGCAGAAATGGTTTCTGTGAACATTGGTAAAATCGGTTTATCAATCTGAGTCACGATGAATTTTATATTAATTTCTGAACATGCGAGCTTTGCTTGTCTGGCTTGAACTTATAACTAATGGGCCCTAAGCAGTTAGCAGCCCATATTATAAATAAGTTATTGCAGTACAGAAATTACACAACAGGTCACAATTTTCGAAAAACCCTAGTTTTCTCTCTAAAAGTGGCCGCCCCCCTCCCCTCTGCTCGGGAAAAATCCAGCCTGTGAATTTTGAATTACAGTCTGGTTTAACGGATCAAATTCGTTAATTCTCTTCGTAGAAACTTCTGATAGATTTTCTAGTGCAATCTATCAGAGGGATTAAATCTCTGTTCGTGGACCTGATTGAAGAACAGTTCGTCCATCAGTTCCTGGGAGATACAACAAGAGCAGAGCAATCTGTTGGTGTCCATAATCTCGATTCGAGATTGGAGGTAAAAAATTATAATTGTTATTTAATTTTTACACACACAATTTAATCGTAAAGTTTTGATACCCATTATGAAATCGTTCCATATAAAAATTTTAAACTTCCGCTGCACCGGGTATCAATCTTGATTGATCTGATCACCGTTCTCCAACAGTGGTATCAGAGCCAGGTTGCTCAGATCAAGCGATTAAATTAATCGATTGTACAAAAATTTTTTAGCCTCGGTTTTTTGAAACAAAATAAATTTTTTTTAAATTAAAAATTTTTCGGGCAAAAACACGGGCAGCGATTGGATCGCTGCCCAGGGCAGCGACGTGATCGCTGCCCAGGGCAGCGCACGGTGCTGCCCGGCCCGAGCCCTTTTGGGGCGCGGGCTGCCCGAGAGCGTCCCGGGCGGCCCGCGAAGAATTAATTTTTAATTTTAAAATTAAAATTTTAATATGTTAAAATTCAATTTTTGGTCCGATCGAAAATTGTTTTTGATTGGTCCACGAGGCATCGGATCGAATTGTTCGAGTCCAAAAATTTTAAAATTGATTTTTGGATAAATTTGAATTTTTGGAAAATTTATAGATTTTATCCGTTAAATCAGATTTTATGAAATTAATTATTTTTGGTACAATTGATGATAAGATATGATCTTATGGAAATATTGAGTAAAATATGATTTTGTGTATAAAATTGGATTTTATATGTAAAATATGATTTTATTTGATAAAAAGATAAAATATGATTTTGTATGTAAAATAAGATTTTATATATGGAATATGATTTTATCCTTTTAATTTAAATTGCCATTGCATGTTATCCAATAAATTAATTTTGAATTAAATATTATTGGATAAGGATGATCGATTGTCATGACCAATTTTGTAGGTGTATGTTAGGAATTTACATTTGTTTTTATTGTTGTTGGATTTATTAATGGGCCTGGTTTATGGCCCAATATGAATTGTCATATGTAATAAAAGTGGGTCTGGTTTATGGCCCGTTCCCACCCCTTGAAATGTATCCCCTACTTGTCATGGTTATTTATTGTAAATACATTAGACTTAGTGGGAGATGAAGATTTGAAGACGGAGATGGGCCCAACAGACAATAAAGACAGAAGAAATGTAAATTGGAAGCTCAATGTAATAGGATTGCATTGCATACCTGCATATCACCTAGGATTGGACTAAGACTCGTGATTGGCAACCACGGGTCGATTAGAAATGGAATCGATCATCCTATATAATATATGATATTATAGTTGTATGCATGTTTTAGACAAAATTGTATGAATCCCTCAAGCATACAAATTTTTAAAATGATGAGACAAATTTTCAAAATTAAAATCCCTCATTTTAAATATGATTTAAAATTGATATCAAGATAAATAAAGGAAATTTAAAATTGTTTAAATGTTCCTACCTTCCATCAACGATCAATGTATGAGATGCTACCCGCGGATACGGTCCGGCTCATATTATTGGGGGGGCCCGTTCGTCGGAAAGTTGTACATTGGATCGACACATGTTGTAAGTTGGGTGGAACTCCCATGGGATCGGCTCATATTATTGGGGGATCCACATGGCGACCGTCCATCACAACTTAATATTGATGGGTCATCTTGACATGTCACAATAAACGGCGTCATATTATTGGGCCCTTATTGGACATGAGGTAAAAACGTGGAGTTTGCTTTGGAAGCAATTGGGCTCTACCTTTTGAAAATTATGGTTGGCTGATATTATTCGGGACCATAGTTTGTCAATTGGACTCTATGTTCTCACTAAGGAAAACAGTTTCCCGTTTTCACTAGAGGGTAGTGAAATCGTTAAAATAGTGGGAGTGACATTCATAAAATAAATTTCGCCTATTTTATGTCTTAGTAAATTAATTAAACAATCACTGATAATTTTCTGTTTCTTTTCAGTATTTCATAAAGATGAATTCGCGTAATCCACTTTTCTCTATCCTCGAACAAAATAAATTGAATGGCGCAAAGTATACGGAATGGTTCCGTAAGTTGAAGATTGTCTTGAATTCGGAGAAGATGCTCTACGTGTTAGAAAAATCTCCTCCGAAGGAAGCACCAGCTGATGTAAGTCCGGAAGAGTTGGCCAAACTTGATAAATGGTGGGACCATGATATCAAGGCCAAATGCTATATGCAAGCCTCGATGTCTGATGAACTCCAGAGGCGATTTGAGGATACTGTGAATGCTACTGACATTCACGTACAACTCAAGGAACTTTTTGGGGCTCAATCGAGAGCTGAAAGGTTCGCTACTGTAAAAGAGCTAATGACGTGTCGCATGCGTGAAGGGACTTCGGTCCGTGATCATGGGGTACGAGTGATTTGGCTCATACAGAAGTTGATAACGCTTGATTTGGTTTTGGAGCATGAACTCAACGTGGACTTATTACTTCTATCTCTTCCTTCTTCGTTTGACGGTTTTGTGGTGAATTTCAATATGAACAAGATAGAGGCCTCCCTTGAAGAGATGGTCAATATGCTTGTAACATATGAATCCACTTTAAAGAAGGATAAACCGGTTTTCTTGGTGGGCTCCTCTTCTTCTGCTAAGAAGGGGCCAAGTACAAAGGGTAAGAAACGTTCTGCCCCACCCAAGAAAACCGAACCCGAGAAGAAGTACAAGACAAAGGCTTCAAACATGGAAAAGTCCAAGGATGTTTGCCATTACTGCAAGAAGCCCGGTCATTGGAAACGTAACTGCAAGGAATATCTAGAGCAGTTGCGAACTGCGAAGGGTATGTTCTATATTGAAATAAATGTTTCACTTAATACTACTTCTTGGGTATTGGATACCGGATGTGGATCTCACATTTGCAATGATTTGCAGGTGATGACAAGAAGTCGCAGGCTTAGAATGGGTGAGACCCAGCTGAGGCTCGGAAATGGTTCCAGAGTTGAAGCTAAAGTTGTGGAAGATGTTTATTTAATTTTGCAGAACGATTTTAAGTTACTTTTGAGAGATGTTTTATTTGTTCCAGATTTGATTAAAAACATTATTTCTGTTTATATGCTTGATAGAGATGGTTTTTCTTGCAATTTTGTGAATGGGATTTGCAATATTTACAAGAATGAATGTTTCATTGGAAATGGACAACTTGAAAATGATCTATATAACTTAAAATTGAAAGACGTTCCAATAAATTATGTTGATAAACCGGCAACAACAAACAAAAAGAAAATCGATAGTCAAAACCCGGCAAACCTTTGGCATGCTAGGCTAGGTCATATTTCCTCAAGGAGGATGAACAAGCTAGTGGGAGAGGGCATGTTTGATATGTCTGATATTAACTCTCTACTTACTTGTGAGTCCTTCCTGAAAGGAAAAATGACTAAATCTCCTTTTAAGGGGAAACCTGAGCGTAGTCAAAATCTGTTGGATTTGATCCATACATATGTTTGTGGTCCATTTAGAATTGGTACTCAATATGGCCACACCTACTTCATTACCTTTACTGATGATTATTCTAGATATGGGTATTTATATTTAATGAAATATAAGTCTGAAGCATTTGAAAAGTTAAAAGAATTCAAGGCTGAAGTAGAAAACAAGCTAGGTAAAAGTATTAAAGCACTTCGATCGGATCGAGGTGGAGAATACTTGAGTACCGAGTTTTTGGACTATCTGAAAGAGAATGGGATTCTCTCTCAGTGGACTCCTCCTATGACACCTCAGCTGAATGGTGTATCGGAACGTCGTAATCGAACTTTGTTGGACATGGTTCGATCTATGATGAGCTTCACTGAGCTTCCACCTTCGTTTTGGGGCTATGCGCTTGAAATGGCGGTATTGTTGTTGAACAATGTCCACACCAAAGCAGTGGACAAAACACCATACAAGTTATGGAATGGCAAAGCTCTTAAGTATTCGTACTTGAGGATTTGGGGATGTCCTGCTTACGTGAAGCAGACAGTGGGAGATAAGTTGGATAGTCGATCCACCTTATGTTATTTTGTAGGGTATCCAAAGAATTCAATCGGATATTATTTCTATCATCCTGCTGAAACAAAGGTGCTTGTTTCAAGGAATGCCACCTTCTTGGAGAAGGAGTTATTATTGGATAAGAAAGGCAAGATGATGGAACTCGAAGAAATTCGAGAAGAACCCGAAATACAAAATAATGATCCTACACCTCAGGAACCATTGATAGACACGCCTATACCTAGAAGATCCGAGAGGACTTCTAGACCTCCTATTCGATATGGTCTTCTTCTTGAAGGGGATCAAGATGAACCCGATGTTGGATGTGATCCAAGAAACTTCAAAGAAGCAATTTCTGATGCGGATTCAAATTTATGGCTTGAAGCTATGCAGTCGGAAATAGATTCGATGCATACAAACCAAGTTTGGTCTTTAGTAGATCCTCCCGATGGAATTGTTCCAATAGGGTGTAAATGGATCTACAAGAGAATGCTTGGGCCTGATGGTAAGGTATTGACCTACAAGACACGATTGGTGGCGAAAGGTTATACTCAAAGACAAGGAGTTGACTATGATGAAACCTTTTCACCAGTTGCAATGTTCAAGTCCATAAGAATCCTTATTGCCATAGCTGCTTGGTATGACTATGAGATATGGCAAATGGATGTGAAGACTGCGTTTCTTAATGGAAACATTAAGGAAGAGATCTATATGTCGCAGCCTGAGGGATACACATCCATGGGAAGCGAGCATAAGGTATGCAAGCTTCAGAGATCAATCTTTGGTCTAAAACAAGCATCAAGAAGTTGGAACCAGAAATTTGATGAAACAATAAAGGATTTTGGTTTCATCAAGAACCCGGAGGAACCATGCGTGTACAAGAAAGTAGTTAAGGATGTTGTGACATTCTTAGTACTTTATGTTGATGACATCCTACTCATTGGGAATGATGTAGGGATGTTGCAGTCAACAAAGATATGGTTATCAGGTAGATTCTCGATGAAGGATTTGGGTGAGGCATCCTATATTCTAGGGATACAGATCTATAGAGATATATCTAAGAGAATGATAGGACTTACTCAAGCTACTTACATCGAAACCATATTGAAACGGTTTTCAATGGATGGGTCCAAGAAAGGACATCTACCTATGTGTCATGGAGTTTCTCTATCCAAGTCTATGTGTCCCAAGACTGATGAAGAGAAAAAGAAAATGACACATGTACCATATGCGTCAGCCATAGGTAGTATCATGTATGGGATGATATCTACCAGACCGGATGTAGCATTTGCTCTGAGTGTCACGAGCAGATATCAAGATAATCCCGGTCAAATGCATTGGAAAGCCGTGAAGGACATTCTTAAGTACTTACTAAGGACTAAGAATATGTTCATGGTATATGGAGGAAGAGAACTAAAATTGGAAAGCTATACCGACTCTAGCTTCCAAAGTGACGTGGATGATTCGAAGTCAACCTCTGGATTTGTGTTCATGCTCAATGGCGGTGCTGTCTCTTGGAAGAGTTCCAAGCAGGACACCACAGCGGATTCCACCACTGAGGCAGAATACATTGCAGCATCAGCTGCTGCTAAAGAGGCCATTTGGATGAGGAATTTCGTCCAAGAGTTGGGCGTCATTCCTGAAGTTGTTGGTCCAGTCCCGGTGTACTGTGACAACACGGGTGCCGTTGCTCAGGCAAAGGAACCAAGGTCTCATCAAAGATCCAAACACGTACTGAGGAAATACCACATCATCCGGGAGATTGTAGAAAGAGGAGACATCACTGTCGAAAGAGTGGCCTCTGCAGACAATATCACTGATCCACTTACTAAGCCCTTGCCAGGACCATTATTTGACAAACATCGCGAAGCAATGGGTCTATGTAGTATTACTAGTTGGCTATAGGGCAAGTGGGAGATTGAAAGAGTGGGTGCCCGGTGAGCTAACTTTTGGCTAAGGGTTTTGATGACTCTTTGTATAAACAATCTTTTGTTTAATATAATTTACACTTTTATTAATGGCAATGACTTTATCTTTCTTCATATTGTTATATTGTGATATACTATTGTTGTTTTGATAAAGACCTTGAATATACTATAGTGTATGTAAGATGTGGTAGCACATGGGGATGGCTATCATGAAACACATCTTATAGTCACTGTATATTCTAAATTTTTCCTAGTCGATTGAGCCGTCCGATAATAAGGATAAGGATCGCTCGAGTTTGAGACTAGCATTTGCGATGCAGAGTACCACGTTTCATTGGTAAGGAACATAGAGATGTTCGAAGCATGCAAATGGATATTCATACGATGAATGATCGAACTACCCTATCCGGACTTCCCAAGTGGTTATCACTTATCGAGTGGATAAAGTCCGCGGTTTTGGTTGTACACCATTAGTCCTTACTACTTGAAACATCATTGAGACTCTATATGCTAGTACTGTGCTTTGACTCGTTTACCGACTCTATTGGGGTCATCAGGTGTCGGGATTGGGTACAGTTACAACACATATAGGAGTCGATGCTTTGTTGTCAAGGATTCACCGCATACTTGCGAGTGTGGATATCCTATGCGATCTGAGGAGATATTAGTGTGACGAATCTCTGGCCAGAGTACATGATGTGTTTTAAGAAATGGTTTCTTAGTAGCACATGCGATGTCACTATTTGATCTTCAAGATGTGTTGCATAGTTATCGAATCTCGAACGACTCTCGATTTACCAATGGTTGTTGATTCGATCGGGATATATGGATGAAGGGACCGTACTGTACGCTAACCAAAATCTATTGGTTCTTGTAGGCACTATCAGTGATACCTAGGGAATCATGGGGCGATGTTGCTAGGTGCTCTTACCATGATTCGATGGGCAAGTCGGAAATTGTTGTTCCAAGGCACAAGGAGTTGCGAGCCCACGGCTAGCTGTATCCCTGAACCATTGAGGGTCACACAGAGTAATGAATTTTTAATCCCCGTTGAGATAGTTAAATTTAAAGAGTTAAATTTAATGAACAAAGAAGTTGGATTTCTTATTTAAGAGTAGAGGAGTAAGATTTCCTAAAATGACATAGGGATGGGCATTTTTGGAAATCACTGAATTCGGATTCAGAAAATTTATCTTGACTTTAAAAGGTGCAGAAATGGTTTTCTGTGAACATTGGTAAAATCGGTTTATCAATCTGAGTCACGATGAATTTTATATTAATTTCTGAACATGCGGGCTTTGCTTGTCAGGCTTGAACTTATGACTAATGGGCCCTAAGCTGTTAGCAGCCCATATTATAAATAAGTTATTGCAGTACAGAAATTACACAACAGGTCACAATTTTCGAAAAACCCTAGTTTTCTCTCTAAAAGTGGCCGCCCCCCTCCCCTCTGCTCGGGAAAAATCCAGCCTGTGAATTTTGAATTACAGTCTGGTTTAACGGATCAAATTCGTTAATTCTCTTCGTAGAAACATCTGATAGATTTTCTAGTGCAATCTATCAGAGGGATTAAATCTCTGTTCATGGACCTGATTGAAGAACAGTTCGTCCATCAGTTCCTGGGAGATACAACAAGAGCAGAGCAATCTGTTGGTGTCCATAATCTCGATTCGAGATTGGAGGTAAAAATTTATAATTTTTATTTAATTTTTACACACACAATTTAATCGTAAAGTTTTGATACCCATTATGGAATCGTTCCATATAAAAATTTTAAACTTCCGCTGCATTGGGTATCAATCTTGATTGATCTGATCACCGTTCTCCAACAAAGCCGTGAAGGATATTCTTAAGTACTTGAGAAGGACTAAGAATATATTCATGGTTTATGGAGGAAGAGAATTGAAATTGGAAGGCTATACCGACTCTAGCTTCCAAAGTGATGTGGATGACTCGAAGTCAACCTTTGGATTTGTATTCATGCTCAATGGCGGTGCTGTATCTTTGAAGAGTTCCAAGCAAGACACCACAGCGGATTCCACCACTGAGGCAAAATACATTGCAGCATCAGCTGCTGCTAAAGAGGTCGTTTGGATAAGAAATTTCGTCCAAGAGTTGGGCGTAATTCCTGAAGCTGTTGGTCCAGTTCCGGTATACTGCGAAAACACTGGTGTCGTTGCTCAGGCAAAGGAACCAAGGTCTCATCAAAGATCCAAACACGTACTGACAAAATACCACATCATCCGGGAGATTGTGGAAAGAGGAGACATCACTGTCGAGAGAGTGGCCTCTACAGACAATATTGGTGATCCACTTACTAAGCCCTTGCCAGGACCATTGTTTGACAAACATCGCGAAGCAATGGGATTGCGTAGTGTAACTAGTTGGCTTTAGGGCAAGTGGGAGATTGAAAGAGTGGGTGCCCGGTTAGCCAACTTGTGGCTAAGGGCTTTTGTGACTCTATGTATAAACAATCTTTGTTTAATATAATTTACATTCATTAATGACATTTTCTTTGTCTTTCTTCATATTGTTATATTGTGATATACTATTGATGTTTTGATAAAGACCTTGAATATACTATAGTGTAAGTAAGATGAGATAGTGAATAAAGAGAGATCACTATTATGAAACACATCTTATAGTCACTGTATATTCTAAATAGTTCCTAGTCAATTGAGCCGTCCGCTAATAAGGATAAGGACCGCTCGAGATTGAGACTAGCATTTGTGATGCCAAGTACCATGTTTCATTGGTAATGGACATGGAGATGTTCAAAGCATGCAAATGGATATTCATATGATGAATGATCGAACTACCCTATTCAGACTTTCCAAGTGGTTATCACTTATCGAGTGGATAAATTCCGCGGTTTTGGTTGTACACCATTAGTCCTTACTACTTGAAACATCATTGAGACTCTATATGCTAGTACTGTACTTTGACTCGTTTACCGACTCTATTGGGGTCATCAGGTGTCGGGATTGGGTACAGTTACGACACATATAGGAGTCGATGCTTTGTTGTCAAGGATTCACCACATACTTGCAAGTGTGGATATCCTATGCGATCTGAGGAGATATTAGTGTGACGAATCTCTGGCCAGAGTACATGATGTGTTTTAGGTTACTCGGCTTTCCTAGTAACACATGCGATGTCACTATTTGATCTCCAAGATGTAATGCATAGTTATCGAATCTCGAATGACTCTCGATGCACCAATGGTTGTTGATTCGATTGGGATATATGGATGAAGGGACCGTACTGTACGCTAACCAAAATCTACTGGTTCTTGCAGGCACTATCATTGATACCTAGGGAATCATGGGGTGATGTTGCTAGACGCTCTTACCATGATTCGTTGGGCAAGTCGGAAATTGTTGTTCCGAGTCACAAGGAGTTGTGAGCCCACGACTAGCTATATCCCTGAACCATTGAGGGTCACACAATTAATGGATTACTAAACCCCGTTGGGATAGTTAAATTTAAAGAGTTAAATTTAATGAAAGAGAGGTTGGACTTCTTAACTAAAAGGGAGCGAAATTTCCTAAAATGACATAGGGATGGACGTTTTTGGAAATCACTGAATTCGGATTCAAAAAAATTATCTTGACTTTAAAAGGTGCATAAATGGTTTCTGTGCACATTGGTGAAATTGGTTTATCAATCGGAGTCATGATGAATTTTATATTAATTTCTATAATAACGGGCTTGGCTTGTTGGGCTTAAGTTATGGATTGTGGGCCCTAAGGAGTTAGAGTCCTAATACAATCATAACTTAATCTAGTGTAGAAATTATCTATAAATAGATGAGTAGTGTTCGAAAATCACAAGAATTCATTCTATCAATTTTTGAAAATCACTCATATTATTTCAAGGGGATTTTCGAAATCCTCTGTCCCTTTTTGAGAAAATTCAGTTTGTGATTTTTACGGAAAATTACTTTCTGAATTAACAGATCAAATCTGTTTATTCTCATCGATAAACATCTGATTGATTTCTAGTGCAATCAATCAGAGGGTTTCTGTTTTCTGTTCGTGGACCTTATTCCGGAGATTGATCGTGAAGCCATCGGTTCCCGGGATATACAAGAAAAGCAGATTAAATTCTGTTGGTGTCCATAATCAAGCTGTTTCTTGAAGAGGTAAAAATTTAATTGTGATTTTATTTTTACTTGCATAATTTAATCGTAAAGTTTTGATACCCATGATATGAAATCGTTTCATAAATAAAAATAAAATTTTTAAACTTCCGCTGCATCGGGTATCAATTCTTAATTGATCTGAACACGTTTTTCCAACAATTTCCGCAACATTGAGACGTGAAACACATCGTGGATACCTGAAAGAGATGGAGGAAGAGCAATCTTATAGGCAAGATCGCCTATCTTCTCCAGAATTTCATACGGACAAAGGAATCTCGGCAAAAACTTCCCTCTCTTTCCAAATCTGACAATACCTTGGAACGGAGAAATCTTCAGAAACACACGGTCTCCCTGATCAAAACACAGTGGTCTGCGTCTGACATTCGCATACTTGGCATGTCGATCTTGGGCCGTCTTCATTCTGACTCGAATCAACTTCACCTGCTCTGCCATATCCCGAATCATATCTGGACCCAACTCAGGTTACTCTGAAATCTCGTCCCAAAATAACGGAGATCTGCACTTCTTCCCGTACAAAGCTTCAAAAGGTGCCATTCCAATACTCGCCTGGAAGCTGTTATTGTACAAAAACTCCACTAGAGGCAAGGACTCCTGCCAACCTGATCCAAAATCAAGCACTACAGTGCGAAGCATATCCTCCAAAGTCTAGATCGTACGCTCGGACTGACCGTCGGTATGAGAGTGATACGCTGTGCTTAAGTGCAAACGAGTACCCAAAGCCTCCTAAAGACTGTGCCAAAAGTGAGAAGTGAACCTCGGATCTCTATCTGATACTATCGACATTGGCACGCCGTGCAATCTCACTACCTCTCTGACATACAACTCGGCTCGGCCTAAATCGCAAAAACTCTTATGGATCTCCTATCGGTCTCAAACTCCAAACCAGAAGTACAATAGTCTTCAATCAATTGAGAGACACCCCTCGTAGTAAGAGACAAAGAACAAAGCTTTCGATTAAGAGCGTCTGCAGCTGCATTCGACTTTCCAGGAAAATACTTGATCTCGCAGTCAAAGTCCTTAAGCAAATCCATCCATATCCTCTGCCTCATATTCAGCTCGGACATAGAAAACAAGTATTTCAGGCTCTTGTGGTCAGAAAATATCTCAAACGACTCGCCATACAGGTAATGGCGCCAAGTCTTCAAAGCAAACACGATTGCAGCTAATTCGAGATCATGGATCGGATAACGAGTCTCGTGAGGCTTCAGCTGCCTCGAAGCATAAGCTATGACATGCTTCCTCTGCATAAGAATGCATCCAAGACCACGGTGAGAAGCATCGCAGTACACAGAGAAACCTCCAATACCTGATGGAATAGACAAGATCGAAGCGCTGGTCAATCTCTTCTTCAGCTCAATGAACCTAGCCTCACACTGCTCGGACCAAACAAACGGTGCATTCTTCTGGGTCAACTGAGTAATCGGCTTTGCAATGGAAGAGAAACCCTCGATAAATCTGCGATAGTACCCGGCTAAACCCATGAAGCTTCGGATCTCTGGCACTGATGTCGGTCTCGGCCAATTCATAACTGCCTCGATCTTACTAGGGTCAACAGAAATTCCATCTCCTGATACAATGTGGCCTAGAAAAACAACTCGGTCCAACCAGAACTCGCACTTTGATAGCTTAGCATACAACTGTTCGGCTCGCAAAGTCTGCAATATGATTCTCAAATGCTCGGCATGATCAGAACGGTTCTTCGAATAGATCAGAATGTCATCGATGAAGATGATGACGAACTCATCTAGATACCGCTGAAAGATACGATTCATCAGATCCATAAAAACTGCTGGAGCATTGGTCAAACCAAACAGCATGACTATGAATTTGAAATGCCCATATCTGGTTCTGAAAGCTGTCTTCGGCACATCCTCGTCGCGAACTCTCAGCTGATGATACCCTGATCGCAGATCTATCTTTGAATACACTGAAGAACCTTGCAGTTGATCAAAAAGATCATCGATTCTTGTTAGAGGATACTTGTTCTTGACCGTCGCTCAATTCAACTAGCGGTAGTCGATGCAAAGTCGCATAGAACCGTCTTTCTTCCTCACAAAAAGCACTGGTGCACCCCAAGGCGATACTCTAGGTCGGATGTACCCCGTTGCAATCAATTATTCTAACTTTTCCTTCAATTCTTTCAACTCTAATGGAGCCATACGATAAGGTGCTTTCGAAATAGGCTTAGTACCTGGTGCAAGTTCAATGCTAAATTCGATGTCTCGAATAGGCGGTAAACCAAGAATCTCGTTAAGAAAAACATCAGGAAACTCGCTAACAATGGGTATCTCAGACAACTCAGGACTAGACCTTTGAACATCCATTGCGTAAATCAAGAATCCCTCTTCTCCTTTCTGTAGCAAACGAGACATGGATAACACAAAAATCAACGGAATTTTGGATCGAGAACCCTTACCGAAAAACTTCCAATCGTCTGCCATCTCAGGTCTGAATCGAACCACTTTCTGAAAGCAATCTACTGTCGCCCTATACTTGGTTAGAGCATCAATCCCGACAATACAGTCAAAATCAAATAATCCAAGTACGATGCAGTCAATCTCAATTGAATTCCCTTCGGATTCTATTACACAATTTTGGACCATTCTCACCGAAACAATTCCTCCACCCAAAGGTGAAGTAATAGAAACAACATCAGATAATGGCTCAGCAAATAAATCATGCATCACGACAAATCTTGCAGAAATAAAACAGTGAGAAGCACCCGTATCAATCAACACAAACGCGGGATAACCACAAATCAAACAAATACCTGCTATCACGTCATTCGGGGCTGCATTGGCTTGATCCCTTGTCAAGGAAAACACCCTCTCCTGCTGTCGAGGTGGTTGGTTCTGATTTTGATTACCTCCCTGAAGAGTCCGCTGTTGAGGTTGAAAGGAATGAACTGCAAAAGCTGATCTCTCGGGCTGAGCTGGCGGTCGAGAAGAACTGCCGCTCTGAGCTCTATCGGGTCCTCGCTGAGGACAAACTCTAGCAAAGTGACCCGGCTGCTGGCAGATATTGCAACTACCAAACACGCCTTGACACTGATCACTGGGATGACGTCCTCCACACTTGCTGCACGAAGCTCCAAAAAATCCTGAACTCTGCCATGAATTGAACTGTCTAGAGCCACTGGAACTCGATGAACTGTTACCAGACTTCTTGAAATTCTTCCCCTTCGGCTAATACTGATCTCGCCTGTTTCTACCACTATTGCCTCCCTCAAACCTTTGAGGCTGATTCGACTGCTGATGTGGGGACCTCGGGTTGCTAATCCCATCTTAGGGCAATTAATGATTAAAACCAATTAATCATATATAAAACAAATACTCAAAAAGAATAATTAATTTTTTTTTTTGAATAGTACCTGGCTAGATCCGCCTACTTTTGCGGATCGAGCACGGCACAATTTTCAGCTTCTCTGTTTTGGAAAAATCAGGGCTGGCTAGATCCGCCAACTTCTGCGGATGGAGCACGGCACATTTTTCAGCTTCTCTGTTTTGGAAAAATCAGGGCTGGCTAGATCCGCCAACTTCTGCGGATCGAGCAAGGCACATTTTCCAGAAATTCAGCAGAAAAGTTTTTGCTGTCAAGGCTTGCATCTTGGCACAATACAACATCAATCAAAGATACTAACATGATATAACTTCTATAAACATACATATACTCATAAATCAAGTCTTGAGCATAATAAACTAGCTTTTACAACTTCAACTAGATCACAAACTACTCAAAACATAAGATTACACAACTTGTTTCAAAGTTCTTTCAACATATCATGTTAAGTGTTCTACCATGCTTCTAAATACATCTACAACCCGAGTCCTCACGTGCTAGACTCTCTCCCAGCTGTCAATGATGTTGATGACTAGCTCCTGCCCCATCTGTTGTCATGCACACATACAAAACAAGACAACAGCCGGATAAACTTCGGTGAGATACAATTCTCAGTATAACCAACATATATAAAGAGTTAAATAAATCATATGGACTCTATTTAAAACTCGACTAAACAAATAGAGTACATAAACGCTTCAAATATGAATTGATTCACGTAACTTCGAGGCCATCAAGATTCATAACTGATCTTGACATGGATATCCATCTAATGAGTTCGTAACCGACTCGCAAATAAGGTTAACAACAACCTTGGCATAGAATCAATTCAATATAGCATCATATCAACTCAAATTTAAAGATCCACTACCTGAGATGGATCGACAACATCACAATCAAATCAAAAACATAAACAAGTATGTGGTTTTTGCGGGCCAACTCAAAAATAGTCGTTCTTGAGTTTCAAAGTCCCTACTTCGCAATGTTGTCATTATACCTTCGTTTATCGAGGTTCTGAACTCTTCAAATCTGTGAGATATAATCAAAATACATATATCAAACTTCATATCAATCTATCATTTCAGAAACGAGTCAAAACCATCAAGAATTCATCAATCAATCGCATTTCAAACCTCAACTCTTTCTTCGTTAGTTCATGTCGGCGTCTTGTGTCATTTAGCCTTCAAAATCAACTGAAACTGAATAAGAAAAATACTATAACATTCAAAACATCTCAACAACAACTTCAACTCAAATATCGGCTATCAAAACTGTAACGACCCACTGTATCAAGACGGGTCTTTTCAGCGTGCTTATATCCTCACTCACACGCACCCTGAGAAACTTCCCAGGGGGTCACCCATCCTATAATTGCCCCAAGTCAAGCACGCTTAACTTTAGAGTTCTTATGTGATGAGCTCCCGAAAAAAAGATGCACCTTCTTGATATGAGTAGCACATATAAAATCTTTTAAGCTCTCCTCAACTATGCAGTCCCATACCTACACAGTCTCAGAATCCCTCTCATTCCGGCAGAATCGGTTCATTCATGTCTCCCTCCGCCTAGAAGCCTTTCAGGAGCCGCTCATTGTCCGTGCAACCTCTTGGCACCGGCAATAACTCCCCGCCTCCTCAGCCCCAGGCGTCACATAGCTAGATCAATGGTACCAGGAGTCATAAAACTTTTTATTTAAGCCTGAGTTACAAGGTGAGAATCCTGGGGAGGGCAAAAACTCCCCACCAGGGGGGAGAAGATCATGAGAACAAGAATGAATTGGGTCAGCCCAGTTCATTACAAAAAAAGGCGCCCTTTTATGTAATGAACTGGGCTGGCCCAGTTCATTCTTGTTCTCATGATCTTCTCCCCCCTGGTGGGGAGTTTTTGCTCTCCCCAAGATTCGAACCTTGCACTCCAGGTCATAAATGCAATGTTCCCTCAATCCTGGTACCATTAGCACAATGGTACCAGGATTGAGGGAACATTGCATTTATGACCTGGAGTGCAAGGTTCGAATCCTGGGAGGGCAAAAACTCCCCACCAGGGGGGAGAAGATCATGATAACAAGAATGAACTGGGCCAGCCCAGTTCATTACAAAAACAGTTCCAAAACTCGATTAAATGACGTAGCGATTCAAAATCGGTAACCGACGTAATCCCGACTTCGAAACTTGTAACTCAAATTCATATATCAACATATATCTTATAAAACTCAGTTACATAACATCATATCAGCAGCTATACTCATCGATATACAGGCTAGAAGTCATAACCAATCCATTCAATCATCCAACTTTGATCTGGTTTCGAAAATAGAAACGATACACATGCAAGAACACAATCAATAACTAAAAAAACTGATATCTGCTCCATACTGATTTTGAAATCCCAATAACACGACATAAAACTTACACGAGATCGAATCCCTCGTCGTAAGGATTCCAGAACAATTTACGGAATCAAAATCGGATAACCGGTTCAAAAGATATAAGGATTTGAAGATCAAAATTCTAAAGTAAACAAGAAGATCTCGGATGCCCTGTTCTTATTTTCTGAATTTGAGAAGGAATTACACGTGCGTATGCTGAGTCTTGCAATAAAATCTGATAACTTTCAACCAAAATTGCACTTTAGTCCCTCAAGACATCAATAATTGCAATTTAGTCCTCGGCCCTTATTTTCATTCAATTTCAATCCTAAATAATTTAAGAATATTAGAATTTAAATCGAAACTCTAAATATTCCCAAATTAAATATACTCGGAATAAAATTTAATAAATTCGGATTAATATTAATTAATCCGGGGCCTTACATTTCTCCCCCACTAAGACATGAGTTCGTCCTCGAATTCATAAACAGTATAGATATGCAGTCCGCATGCTCATAAGAATAAAGAATAACTAAAAACTGAATAAGAACTCACATCATTGAAATAGATAAGGAAATCATTGCTTTATATCTTCTTCGACTTCCCACGTTGCTTCTTCAACTCCTTGTCTACTCCATTGAATCTTCACCAATGGAATGGTCTTCGTTCGGAGTTGCTTTTTCTTCCTATCAAGAATCTGAATAGGTTGCTCGAAATAGCTAAGAGTGTCATCCAACTCAGCTTCATCGGAGCGAATCACATGAGATGCATCAGATATGTACTTCCTCAACATCGATACATGAAAGACATCATGTATTCCAGATAAAGACATAGAAAAAGAGAGTCGATAAGCTAGATTGCCTATCTTCTCGAGAATCTCATACGGCCCAATATACCTCGGAGATAATTTCCCTCGTTTTCCAAATCGAACGGTGCCTCTGAATGGTGAAATCTTTAGAAACACTTTATCTCCCTGATCAAAAGATAACGGTCGTCATCGTACATTCGCATATCTCGTCTATCTGTGTTGTGCTGTTCTCATTCTTTGCTGTATCGGTTTCACCTTCTCAGTCATCTGTCTAATCATATCTGGCCCTAACTCAGGTACCTCAGAAACATCATCCCAATACAAAGGCGATCGACACTTCTTTCCATATAACGCTTCGAATGGTGCCATCTTTATACTCGTATGATAACTGTTGTTATAAGAAAATTCCACGAGTGGTATAGAATCTTGCCATATAGTCCCAAAATCAATTACGACAGCTCTAAGAATATCCTCAAGAGTCTGAATAGTTCGTTCGGATTGACCGTCAGTTTGAGGATGATAAGCAGTACTCAAATGTAAACGCGTACCTAGAGCTTCCTGTAGGCTATGCCAAAAGTGCGAAGTGAACCTCGGATCTCGGTCAGATACAATCGACTTTGGCACACCGTGTAGTCCTACCACTTCTCGAATATAGAGATCCGCCATTTGATCATGACGATAAGTCATTCGGTAAGGAATAAAGCACGCAGATTTCGTCAATCTGTCGATGATCACCCAGACAGCATCACATCCTCGAGATGATCGTGGCAACTTCGTTACAAAGTCCATGGAAATGTGCTCCTATTTCCATTCAGGAATCGATAAACTCTGTAATAAGCCACCTGTTTTCTTTCGTTCAGCCTTCTCTTGTTGACAATTCAAACATTTAGACACAAATTCAGTCACATCAGACTTCATTTGTTTCCACCAGTACTGACTCTTCAAGTCGTTGTACATCTTTCTAACTCCAGGGTGAACACTAAAGCGACTACAATGGGATTCTTTAAGAATATTCTTTCTCAAGTCTGCAATATTGGGAACAACTATTCGGTTATTCACATACAAGATATCATCATCACTAACCTTGTACTCCGAATGATGTCCTGATCGGATCATTTCAATCGATTTCTGCACATTCTGATCAGATTTCTGTGCTTCTTTGATACGAATCAATAACTCTGGCTCAGCACTGATTGCATACACTCTCATAGGCCTTCTATCTGTCTCAAATACATACCCAAAAATACAACAATCCTCAATAAAATTAGATACACCTATAGTAGATAAAGATAGAGCACATACTTTTTTACTCAGGGCATCTGCTGCTGCGTTAGATTTTCCCGGATAATATTTGATTTCACAATAAAAATCCTTCAATAAATCAAGTCATCGTCGTTGTCTCATGTTCAATTCAGACTGTGAGAACATATACTTCAAACTTTTGTGATCAGAAAAGATTTCAAACTTCTCGCCGTATAAGTAATGTCTCCAAATCTTCAATGCAAAAACGATTGCATCCAATTCAAGATCATGAATCGGATACCTGACGTCATGTGGTTTCTGTTGTCGAGAAGCATAAGCGACAACATGTCCTTTCTGCATCAAAATACATCCCAAACCCTGGTGAGAAGCATCACAATAAACAACAAAATCAACCGTACCTGTAGGGATTATTAAAATTGGCGCTGTCGTCAATCTCTTCTTAAGTTCGATAAAACTTCTTTCACACGCCTCAGACCAAAGAAATGGTGCATTCTTCTGTGTAAGCTGTGTAATAGGCTTCTCTATCGAGGAAAAATCTCGAATGAATCGACGATAATAACCTGCCAAGCCCATAAAACTTCGAATTTCTGGCACAGATGTCGGTCTCTGCCAACTGATCACAGCTTCAACCTTACTCGGATCCACTGAAATTCCATCTCCTGAAATCACATGACCAAGAAAAACAACTCGCTGCAACCAAAACTCACATTTGGATAACTTGGCATACAATTTCTCTTCTCTTAAAATTCTCAATACAGTTCGGAGATGATCAGCATGTTCACACAGATTCTTAGAGTATATCAATATATCATCAATAAAGATAATCACAAAGTCGTCTAGATATCTTTGAAATATTCTATTCATCAATCCCATAAAAATTGCTGGTGCATTCGTTAGACCAAAAGTCATGACTATAAATTCATAATGGCCATACCTGGTTCTAAACGCAGTCTTAGGAATGTCCTCGTCTCTAACCCTCAATTGATGATATCCGGATCGTAGATCAATATTCGAATATACCGATGAACCCTGCAATTGATCAAATAAATCATCGATATGAGGTAAAGGATAGCGATTCTTTACCGTTGCCTTATTCAATTGCCGGTAGTCAATACATAATCTCATCGATCCATCCTTCTTTCGAACAAATAACACCGGTGCACCCCAAGGGGAAACACTCGGTCTGATATATCCTTTGGCCAACAAATCTTCGAGTTGGTCTTTCAATTCTTTCAGTTCAATCGGTGTCATTCGATAAGGTGCTTTCGATATCGGCTGTGTACCTAGCATCAATTCAATACCGAAATCTACCTCTCTATACGGTGGCAATCCTGGAATCTCATCAAGAAATACATCTGCAAACTCACTCACCACCGGTATATCAGTCAATTTCGGACTAGACTTCAGTATATCAACTGCATAGATCAAAAATCCCTCTGCTCCCTTCTGTAACAAATCAGTCATAGCAATAACAGATATCAAAGGAATTTTAGCTCGTGATCTCTTACCATAAAATTTCCATTCATCAGTCATATCAGGTCTGAGCTGCACAATCTTCTGAAAACAATCAACTGTTGCTCTGTACTTGGTTAACATATCGATACCAATTATACAATCAAAATCAGATAAACCAAGAATGATACAGTCAAGCTCAACTTCATTACCTTCGTACTGTAGTACACAGTTTCTAACAGATTTCACTGATACTATACCTTTTCCCAACGATGAATATATAGACACTACAGTAGCTAATGACTCAACAAGCAATGAATACATCGTAACAAATTGTTCAGACATGAAGGTATGCGACGCACCAGTATCGAATAAGACATAGGAAGGATAACCAGAAAGAAAACAGTTACCTGCAATCACATCGTCCGATGCTGCTTGTGCTTGCTCTTCTGTCAATGCAAACACTCATGCTTGTTGCCTCGGAGGTTGATTCATCGTCTGACCTCCTCCTCTACTCGGTGCTACAGGCTGTGGTTGAAAAGAGTGAACAGAAGATGTAGATTGACCTACCAGTCTCGATGATCCCGCACCCTGTGCCCCTTCAGATCCTCGTTGTGGACACACTCGTGCAAAATGTCCAATCTTGTTGCAAATGTGGCAGCTTCCAAATACACCTCAGCATTGTTCATTGGTATGGCGTCCACCACACTTGGTGCAATACACATCAGGCTTCTGTCCAGCCCTAGACTATCGGGAACTACCTTAACTCGAAGAGCTACTACCACCAGATCTCTTGAAATATTTACTTTTGCCCTTAAAAAAATTCTTCTTTCCACTACTGCTACCTCCAGCTTCAAATCAAGGTGGCAGTGGAATATGTGACTGTTCTTGAGACTGTCTCACTGGCTGTGGCACAAACTGTGCTCCTCGTTGTTTCAATATCCCTGCTTCTGCACCCTTTGCTCGATTCAGAGCATCAGTAAAGCTATTCGGTCTTCCGAGTTCACAAGTGTAAACACCTCAGGATTCAAGCCATTGATGAATTGATCGGCTTGAGCTTCATCACTAACAGCAATATGTGGAGCAAACTTCAACAGGCTAGTGAATTTGGCAACATATTCCTCGATATTCAACTTCCCCTGTTGCAAACTGGCAAACTCTACTCCTTTTTCCTTGCGATAAGGCACAGGAAAGAAACACTGATAGAAAGCAGTTCAAAATACAGACCAGGTAATAACAGTACCTTGGTTTTCCAATGCTTTCTTCGTCGCTATCCACCAACTCTTGGCAAGGCCATGCAGTTGATGAATAACCAGTCTCACACGACGATCATTTGAATAGTCAATAGACTCATATAATTCTCAATATCTTCCAGCCATTTCTCACATTCACAGCATTCTCAGTTCCTTGAAACTTCGGGGGTTGGAATGACTGGAATCGTTTCAGAAGTTTCTCCATCGGATTAGCATCACTAAACTCATCAGTAGAAGTACTACCCTGTCCATGTTCAATTGCTGTCACTGGGACCTGTGCAGCATTTGTCTGTTCAGGCTCATTCATAGCCAATGTCTGTCTAACCCTCGGTGCTGGTCGGGGAGGCATATCTGATAATCAAACAGATTAGTGTACAGTTCAATCTCAGATAAAACCATTCTGTTTCAACTCACAATGCCTTCTCAAAAGATCGAATCTGATTCAGTCGTAATCATACATGCTTCCAATCATATCAGATAACAGATAACATGCAATTCTTAAAAGAATAAAAGACTCGATCTAACCCCGCTCATCTATTCTCAGTCCGAGAAACTTATGCTCTGATACCACCTGTTGTGGGGACCTCGGGTTGCTAATCTCATCTTAGGGCAATTAATGATTAAAACCAATTAATCATATATAAAACAAATACTCAAAAAGAACTATTTTTGCTAACCTCACGTTCTAGACTCTCTCCCAGCTGTCAATGACGTCGATGACTAGCTCCTGCCCCATCTGTTGTCATGCACACATACAAAACAAGACAACAGCCGGATAAACTCCGGTGAGATACAATTCTCAGTATAACCAACATATAGAAAACGTTAAATAAATCATATCGACTCTATTTAAAACTCGACTCAACAAATAGAGTACAAAAATGCTTCAAATACGAATTGATTCACGTAACTTCGAGGCCATCAAGATTCATAACTGATCTTGACATGGATATCCATCTAATGAGTTCGTAACCGACTTGCAAATAAGGTTAACAGCAACCTTGGCATAGAATCAATTCAATATAGCATCATATCAACTCAAATTTAAAGATCCACTACCTGAGATGGATCGAAAACATCACAATCAAATAAAAAACATAAACAAGTATGTGGTTTTTGCGGGCCAACTCAAAAATAGTCGTTCTTGAGTTTCAAAGTCCCTACTTCGCGATATCGTCATTATACCTTCGTTTATCGAGGTTCTAAACTCTTCAAATCTGTGAGATATAATCAAAATACATATATCAAACTTCATATCAATCTATCATTTCAGAAACGAGTCAAAACCATCAAGAATTCATCAATCAATCGCATTTCAAACCTCAACTCTTTCTTCGTTAGTTCAAGTCGGCGTCTTGTGTCATTTAGCCTTCAAAGTCAACTGAAACTGAATAAGAAAAATACTATAACATTCAAAACATCTCAACAACAACTTCAACTCAAATATCGGCTATCAAAACAGTTCCAAAACTCGATTAAACGACGTAGCGATTCAAAATCGGTAACCGACGTAATCCCGACTTCGAAACTTGTAACTCAAATTCATATATCAGCATATATCATATAAAACTCAGTCACATAACATCATATCAGCAGCTGTAATCATCGATATACATGCTAGAAGTCATAACCAATCCATTCAATCATCCAACTTTGATCCGGTTACGAAAATAGAAACGATACACATGCAAGAACACAATCAATAACTAAAAAAACTGATATCTGCTCCATACTGATATCGAAATCCCAATAACACAACATAAAACTTACACGAGATCGAATCTCTCGTCTTAAGGATTCCAGAACAATTTACGAAATCGAAATCGTATAACCGGTTCAAAAGATATAAGGATTTGAAGATCAAAATTCTAAAGAAAACAAGAAGATCTCGGATGATCTGTTCTTATTTTCTAAATTTGAGAAGGAATTACACGTGCACATGCTGAGTCTTGCAATAAAATCTGATAACTTTCAACCAAAATTACACTTTAGTCCCTCAAGACTTCAATAATTGCAATTTAGTCCTCGGCCCTTATTTTCATTCAATTTCAATCCTAAATAATTTAAGAATATTAGAATTTAATCAAAACTCTAAATATTCCCAAATTAAATATACTCGGATTAAAATTTAATAAATTCGGATTAATATGAATTAATCAGCTGAGATGGTTGGTACTGATACTGAGACTGTTGAGGCTGGTTCTAAAAAGATCTCTGCTGCTGAGGAGCTACCTGATTAACTCGTTGCATAAAGAATCCGGCTTCGGCTCCCTTCGCTTGATCCATAGCATCTGCGAAGTTGTTGGGTCTTCCGGTATTGACCAAGGTAAATATCTCAGGGTTCAAGCCATTGATGAAATGGTCGGCCTTGGCTTCCTCGTTATCTGCAATGTGAGGTGCAAACCTCAAGAGACTGTCAAATTTGCTCACATAGTCCTCAATGCTCAAGTTCCCTTGTTTCAGATTCGCAAATTTGGCACCCTTTTCCTTTCGATACGAGACAGGAAAGAAACGCTTAAAGAACTCAGTCTTGAACAAGCTCTAAGTGATGGTGGTGCCTCGGTTCTCATTCTCTCTCTTGGTTGTGGTCCACCAATTCTTAGGAACACCCTGCAACTGATGACTGACTAACCTAATTCTGCGGTCATCGGTATAGTCGATGGAATCAAAGAGCTCATCCATTTCATCTAGCCAACTTTCACAAGCAACGGAGTTCTCGGTACCCGTTAAATTAGGAGGTCGGAAAGATCAAAATCTCTTCAGTAGAGTCTCCATCGGGGTTGCATTTGCATCAAACTGATCCATTCCGGTACTATCCTGATCATTCGGAGGAGTTATCACTGGCGGCGGATTCTCAGTAGAAGGAGGAGTCAAAGGTGGTTGATTCCTTCTTAAAGATCGTCGAGGTGCCATCTGATATCAAGGGTTAGGACACAATATCTCAGACTTATTCTCAATCTCATAACCTCGGTGTCCAAAACTCTGCTCTGAGTACTCATGAATCTCAATGATATACGAGAACAAATAATAGTACAAGGACAAATATATATCACGTAATTCATGCTTTATAAATTAAATCACTACTCATGTAATTCAATTAATTGGAGAATCAATAAAGCATGCTCGCACGTATTTAAAAATAATCATTTAAATAAATCAATCACATGCGAGAGTTCAATTTATGCGGACTCGATCTACCCCGCTCACTCTAGTTCAAATCCAAGAATCTTATCGCTTTGATACCACTTAATGTGAGACCCCGTTTCTAATCCTCTAATATCGAATAATTAAACATAATCGAACACAATAAACCGCGGAAAACGAATCAAATTTTTTTTCTTAAAGCACTGCGCGCCCGCGAAATAATCAGGCGCGCCCGCGCCGAGCCTTCACAGAACAACGGTGCGCCCGCGCCAAGAACCGCGCCCTCGCTTCGCGAATCAATGGCGCACCCGCGCCCTTGCTTCAAGAATCAACGGCGTGCCCACGCCAACAACTGCGCGCCCGCGCCGCCCTCTCGAACTGCTGAACTCCAGGGAAAAAAAGAAAAGTCTAACAAACTAAACTCAAAAACTCAAGCAACCAAGGTTCAAACATCATAAATACATGAGATCTAAGGAGTTGAAACACCAACAAAACTATGTTAAACAATACAAGTTTGATGGTAGGGATTCGTTCGACTAAACAAAATAGTACAAATCCAAAAGGCACGACCCTAAGATACACGGTGTCTCACTTCTATCATCACACCCCGAGCTAACCCAAATGACTTGGTTCAGCTCCTGATCCTCCTGTTTCCAAGTACACATACAAACAAAGATAACAGCCGGATAAATCGGTTAGAAATATAATTTCTAAGTAAAAGAGACAGGCATGCAATATCAAGTAAACACCTCAGATTGAAATGTAATAATCAGTAACAAATCAAAATGAGAATGAATGAATGCATGACTTTAAAATTCGGGACTATCAAATCAGATAATCGAAATATCCATCGTTATTCGGTTGGGATCCCGGGGCCAAGTCCTCACAACAACTCATCGACACACCCATTCGGGGTGGATGTCGTTCAACTCAACCCCTAGACTTCAGAGCAACTATAAGAAGTATTCTGGCAACTGGAAAAACTCGAAATCCAAAGCCACTTCAATATAGCTTCCTAAATCGTCTAATTTCAAAACGAATCGAGAAATCGGCTCAATATGGAATGCAAGTGAAAATAGAATAACAATCAAATTCACTCAAGCAAATAAACATGTAGTATTTGATTTTCGGGAACTCGAGAATAAGTCGATCTCGAGTATTCATTCCCATTCGTTTCATTGTCGACTTTTACATTTTCTCGAAACATCAAGTGATTCCTGTCAACAAGAGATAACTCGATATCATAGTCTATTCGGATAACAAACTCAAAGTCGATACAAAAATCAATAATATACCGTCTTCAATTCTTCAATCGATAAACAAGTCTCCAAGTTCGATCAACTCCCGATCCTCAATCAACTGCCAAAACATCGAATACGAACTCAATATCAACTCGAAATTCAAACTCAATCAAATTCGATATTCAACTAAACCGAACAAAAAAAAAACGACAATTCAAACTCGATTTCGACGGCATAATTGCTATAAATTGACTACCCGGAAATACAAACCATCAAACAACAATCACAATAACTCAATCATCATCCCAATCCATCAAAACAACTCAAATCCAACCTCAATCAAAATCATCATTTTTGAATTTCACCTCTAAAATCATATAAAATCCAAACTTCGTTCTTTTTTCAAACCAACTTCGAATACACGATATATACTAGCTCAAGAATGACATACTCCAATATTATCAAATTCTGACAAACCAACGAAATTCAAAGTTCAAGGATCGAAGCCAAACTTACGTCTAAATGAAGCTCTCGCTGCGGTGATCGTGAATCTCAACTCGGAATGAAAATCTAACGATCGGATCGAGCAAATCGAAGGAAGAAAAAGCTCAAAATGGCATCTCTCATGGCTTCTTGTTC